>NC_092375.1:30380129-32880129 GCF_030028105.1 Mobula birostris | reverse complement strand
CATCTGGAGCATTGCATGCAGTTCTGGTCGCTTCATTATGGAAGGATGTCAAGGCTTTGGAGAGGGTGCTGAAGAGGTTCACCAGGATGTTGCCTGATTAGAGGGCATGTGCTATTTGGAGAGGTTGGACAAATTTCGATTGTTTTCTCTGGAGTGATAGAGGCTGTGGGGAGATCTGATAGAGGTTTATAAGATTATGAAAGGCACAGATAGAGTAGAAAGACAGTACCTTTTTCCCAGGGTGAATATTCGATACCAGAGGGAATGCATTTAAGGTGAGAGGGGATAATTTCAAAGAAGATGCCAGACACAAGTTTTTTTACACAGCGTGGTGGGTAACTGTAATGCACTGCCTGGGGTGGTGGTAGAGGCGGATTTATTAGGGACTTTTAAGAAACGTTTAGATAGGAACACGAATGTGTGGGAAATGGAAGAGTATGGACATTGTGTAGGCATAAGAGATTAGCTTAGTTTGCCATTTGATTACTAATTTATTTGGTTCAGCATTGTGGGGTGAAGGGCCTGTTCTTGTGCTGTATTGTTATATATTCAAGGTAAGAGAACAGAGTTTGAAAAGGAATTTTTTAACATACAGATTGGTTGTACCTAGAACTTTCCTCCAGAGAAGGTGGTGGTGTCAGATATTATCATTATGTTTAAGAGTCATTTATTCAGGCATTTAAATAGACAGGTGACAGAAGGATACAGACTGTGGGCAAATAAGATAAGTGTATATGGACAAGAAGGTTGACATGGGTGTGGTGGGGCACAGGACTCATTCCTATGTTGTATAATTTCATGAGCGGTGATTCTACAGTGCAAAGAAAAAAAGATAAAAATAAAGGTAAAGATTAGCTTTATTTGTCACATGTACATCAAAACATACAGTGAAATGAGTCATTTTGCATCAATGACCAACTCAATCTGAGGATGTGTTGAGGGAAGCGCCACCATACTTCCAACGTTGACATGGCATGCCCGCAACGTACTAAACCCAACTCGTGTGGCTTAGAATGTGGGAAGCCAGAGCACCCAGAGGAAACCACATGGTCACAGAGAGAACTTACAAACTCTTTACAGACAGTGGCAGGAACTGAACCCCCATTGCTGATCACATAGAATCACCAGATAGAAGTCTTTCATTGCCATGGTCCCAACCGTTAATTCCCCATTTTCTCCTAATTCCCTTTGATGGCGACACATCTGGTTCTCATCAAGACCTGCAGCATAAAAACCCCGGCTTTGCATCCACTCGTTGTTTAGACAGTGTGGTAATTAACGTTCCCGGCTGCTTAGGATGGTGCATTCTAAGTTTTACTTCAGTACCAAGGTTTACCTGTGTAACTCCATCTCTCCGTGTCAAGAAAAGTATTGTCTACCGCTTGTCTTTCTACGGTCCGTGCCAAGATAAGGGGTGCCTGCCGCCTGCCTTTCTGTTTGCCGTTCAACTCCAGCAACGCTTCGTGTCAGGTTCCAGCCTCACTCACACCCTCGACTGCATTCTAACCCTATCTCCATACCAGTGTCCTGCGTTTGGATTCGTCCCGTTCCTTGCAACATTCATATCCTAAAGCACTGTGGTTAAAACTGTCATATCTGCCAAATTGCTTGAAAAACTGAGAGAAGTACTTCCACAAATAACCCAGACTGCTGTTGCAGAGTCCGAGAGTTATACCACACAGAATCAGGCCCTGACAATAAACTAGACTGGTCAAAGAACACTGAGGTTGTCTACAAGAAGGGTCAGAGCCGTCTCTATTTCCTGAGGAGACTGAGGTCTTTTAACATCTGCCGGATGATGCTGAGGATGTTCTACAAGTCTGTGGTGGCCAGTGCTATCATGTTTGCTGTTGTGTGCTGGGGCAGCAGGCTGAGGGTAGCAAACACCAACAGAAACAACAAACTCATTCGTAAGGCCAGTGATGTTGTGGGGATGGAACTGGACTCTCTCACGGTGGTGTCTGAAAAGAGGATGCTGTCTAAGTTGCATGCCATCTTGGTCAATGTCTCCCATCCACTACATAATGTACTGGGTGGGCACAGGAGTACATTCAGCCAGAGACTCATTCCTCCGAGGTGCAGCACAGAGCATCATAGGAAGTCATTTCTGCCTGTGGCCATCAAACTTTACAACTCCTCCCTTGGAGGGTCAGACACCCTGAGCCGATAGGCTGGTCCTGGACTTATTTCATAATTTACTGGCATAATTTACACATTACTATTTAACTATTCATGGTTCTATTACTATTTATTATTTATGGTGCAACTGTAACGAAAACCAATTTCCTCCGGGATCAATAAAGTATGACTTTGAATCATTGGGTCTGTGCTGAACACAAAATACTCACCTAAACTAATCCTGTTTTTAATTTTCCCAACATTCCCATCAATTTCCCGCTGTGGAAAGCCGCCAGTGAGTGAGTGGGCCAGTGAAGGAGTGGAGGTTTGAGGCTTTGACGAGAAGAGGCGGAGGACAAGCTTGCTCGCAGTTAGTCTTTACAATGTCTCCTGAGACGGTGATGTGCCTCTCATGTGAGATGTGGCAGTTTTGGGGAAACGCCCCTCCCCCGCGGAATCACATCTGCCGGAAGTGCATACGGCTGGGCGATCTGGAAGACCATGTAAGGAATCTGGAGCAACAGCTGGATGACCTTCGACTCATAAGGGAGAATGAGGCAGTCATAGATGAGAGCTACAGGGAGGTAGTCACACCTAGGCTGTCAGAAGCAGGTCGTTGGGTGACAGTCAGAGGGGGGAAAGCGAAGGTGAGCAGACAGGTAGTGCAGAGAACCCTGTAGCCATTCCCCTGAATAATAAGTTTATCGTCCTGGATACTGTTGGCGGGGACGACTGACCAGGTGTGAGCCATGGTGGCAGGGCCTCCGGCACTGAGTCTGACCCGGTGGTGCGGAACGGTGGGACGGAGAAGAAAACAGCTGTCATTATTGGAGACTCTATAGTCAGGGGAGCAGACAGGAGATTTTGTGGACTTGAGAAGGACACCTGCATGGTTTGTTGCCACCCGGGTGCGAAGGTCTGGGATGTCTCTGACCAGGTGCACGACATCCTGGCACGAGAGGGAAAGCAACCAGAAGTCGTGATACATGTTGGGACCAACAACATAGGCAGGAAGAGGGATGAGGTCTTGAAGTGTGAGTTTCGGGAACTAGGCAGAAGGCTGAAGAACAGGACCTCAAGGGTGGCGTTCTCAGGATTGCTGCCAGTGCTACGTGACAGTGATGGTAAGAATTGGAGGAGATGGCAGTTGAATGCATGGCTGAGGAGTTGGTGCAGGGAGCAGGGTTTTAGATTTTTGGATCATTGGGATCTCTTCTGGGGAAGGTGGAGTCTGTATAGATTGGATGGGTTGCACCTGAGCCCGAGGGGGAGCAATATCCTTGCCGGTAGGTTTGCTAGCATGGTTCGGGAGGGTTTAAACTAATTTGCGAGGGGGATGGGACCCAGAGCGATAGAGCAGTGAAAGAAGTGCATGGAGTAAAGCCAGATCTAACATATAGAGAGACTTTGAGGAAAGAGAAGCAGAATAAATGGTGTAAAGACAGTAAGGTAGAAGGGCTGAAGTGCGTGTACCTCAATGCAAGAAGCATCAGGAACAAAGGTGATGAACTGAGAGCTTGGATACGTACATGGAATTATGATGTAGTGGCCATTACAGAGACTTGGCTGGCACCAGGGCAGGAATGGATTCTCAATATTCCTGGATTTCAGTGCTTTAAAAGGGATAGAGAGGGCAGAAAAAGGAGAGGAGGGATGGCATTACTGGTCAGGGATACTATTACAGCTACAGAAAGGGTGGGTAATGTAGCAGGATCCTCTTTTGAGTCAGTATGGGTGGAAGTCAGGAACAGGAAGGGAGCAGTTACTCTATTGGGGGTATTCTATAGGCCCCCTGGTAGTAGCGGAGATATAAAGGAGCAGATTGGGAGGCATATTTTGGAAAGTTGCGAAAATAACAGGATTGTTATCATGGGTGACTTTAACTTCCCTAATATTGATCGGCACCTGATAAGTTCCAATGGTTTAGACGGGGCAGGGTTTGTTAAGTGTGTCCAGGACGGATTCCTGTCACAGTATGTGGACAGGCTGACTAGGGAGAATGCCACACTAGATCTAGTACTAGGTAATGAACCGGGTCAGGTCACAGATCTCTCAGTGGGTGAGCATCTGGGGGACAGTGACCACCACTCCCTGGCCTTTAGCATTATCATGGCAAAGGATAGAATCAGAGAGGACAGGAAAATTTTTAATTGGGGAAGGGCAAATTATGAGGCTATAAGGCTAGAACTTGCGGGTGTGAATTGGGATGATGTTTTTGCAGGGAAGTGTGCTATGGGCATGTGGTCGATGTTTAGAGATCTCTTGCAGAATGTTAGGGATAAATTTGTCCCGGTGAGGAAGATAAAGAATGGTAGGGTGAAGGAACCATGGGTGACAAGTGAGGTGGAAAATCTAGTCAGGAGGAAGAAGGCAGCATACACGAGGTTTAGGAAGCAAGGATCAGATGGGTCTATTGAGGAATATAGGGAAGCAAGAAAGGAGCTTAAGAAGGGGCTGAGAAGAGCAAGAAGGGGGCATGAGAAGGCCTTGGCGAGTAGGGTAAAGGGAAACCCCAAGGCATTCTTCAATTATGTGAAGAAAAAAAGGATGACAGGAGTGAAGGTAGGACCAATTAGAGATAAAGGTGGGAAGATGTGCCTCGAGGCTGTGGAAGTGAGCGAGGTCCTCAATGAATACTTCTCTTCAGTATTCACCAATGCGAGGGAACTTGATGATGGTGAGGACAATATGAGTGAGGTAGATGTCCTGGAGCATGTTGATATTAAGGGAGAGGAGGTGTTGGAGTTGTTAAAATACATTAGGATGGATAAGTCCCCGGGGCCTGATGGAATATTCCCCAGGCTGCTCCACAAGGCGAGGGAAGAGATTGCTGAGCCTCTGGCTAGGATCTTTATGTCCTCGTTGTCCATGGGAATGGTACCGGAGGATTGGAGGGAGGCGAATGTTGTCCCCTTGTTCAAAAAAGGTAGTGGGGTTAGTCCGGGTAATCATAGACCAGTGAGCCTTACGTCTGTGGTGGGAAAGCTGTTGGAAAAGATGCTTCGAGATAGGATCTATGGGCATTTAGAGAATCATGGTCTGATCAGGGACAGTCAGCATGGCTTTGCGAAGGGCAGATCATGTCTAACAAGCCTGATAGAGTTCTTTGAGGGGGTGACCAGGCATATAGATCAGGGTAGTGCAGTGGATATGATCTATATGGATTTTAGTAAGGCATTCGACAAGGTTTCACACAGTAGGCTTATTCAGAAAGTCAGAAGGCATGGGATCCAGGGAAGTTTGCCAGGTGGATTCAGAATTGGCTTGCCTGCAGAAGGCAGAGGGTGGTGGTGGAGGGAGTACATTCGGATTGGAGGATTGTGACAAGTGGTGTCCCACAAGGATCTGTTCTGGGACCTCTACTTTTCGTGATTTTTATTAACGACCTGGATGTGGGGGTAGAAGGGTGGATTGGCAAGTTTGTAGATGACACAAAGGTTGGTGGTGTTGTAGATAGTGTAGACAATTGTCAAAGATTGCAGAGAGACATTGATAGGATGCAGAAGTGGGCTGAGAAGTGGCAGATGGAGCTCAACCCAGAGAAGTGTGAGGTGGTACACTTTGGAAGGACAAACTCCAAGGCAGAGTACAAAGTAAATGGCAGGATACTTGGTAGTGTGGAGGAGCAGAGGGATCTGGGGATACATGTCCACAGATCCCTGAAAGTTGCCTCACAGGTGGATAGGGTAGTTAAGAAAGCTTATGGGGTGTTAGCTTTCATAAGTCGAGGTATAGAGTTTAAGAGTCGCGATGTAATGATGCAGCTCTATAAAACTCTGGTTAGGCCACACTTGGAGTACTGTGTCCACTTCTGGTCACCTCACTATAGGAAGGATGTGGAAGCATTGGAAAGGGTACAGAGGAGATTTACCAGGATGCTGCCTGGTTTAGAGAGTATGCATTATGATCAGAGATTAAGGGAACTGGGGCTTTACTCCTTGGAGAGAAGGAGGATGAGAGGAGTCATGATAGAGGTGTACAAGATAATAAGAGAAATAGATAGAGTGGACAGCCAGCGCCTCTTCCCCAGGGCACCGCTGCTCAATACAAGAGGACATGGCTTTAAGGTAAGGGGTGGGAAGTTCAAGGGGGATATTAGAGGAAGGGTTTTTACTCAGAGAGTGGTTGGTGCGTGGAATGCACTGCCTGAGTCAGTGGTGGAGGCAGATACACTCGTGAAGTTTAAGAGTCTATTAGACAGGTATATGGAGGAATTTAAGGTGGGGGCTTATATGGGAGGCAGGGTTTGAGGGTCGGCACAACATTGTGGGCCGAAGGGCCTGTACTGTGCTGTACTACTCTATGTTCTATGTAATTCCCCCAGATTCTCCCACTCACCTTCATACTAGGGGCAATTTAGTCATTAGATCAGGCACGTCTTTGGGATGTGGGGAAAAGCTGGAGCACCTGGAGGAAAACCAGCTGTCACACAGAAAGCGTGCAAACTCCACACAAACAGCATCTGAGGTCAAGATTGAACATGGGTGACAGGAGCTGTGAGATTTCTGCTCTACCAATTGTGTCACCGTGCTATTATTCCTAACTCAGTTGCAGTAAAATCGCACACACAGTGTTTTGATTACTCGTTGTTAATGGCTACAGAACTGATTATCTATAATATTTTAAAGGTAGGAAGCATACACCTTGCACTGTAACCTGGACCACAACAGTGCAGAATTGCAGAGACCAATCCAGGAAATAGTGTCTCAGTGAAATTCTCCCTCTGGTTAAAATATTCAAGGGACAGAATAGTGGTATTGTGATTTGGAGGTTTTAGAGTTACTTGATGATAAATACAAAACATGCAGCTCTGCTAGAGGCTGTTCTAAACGGTGTCTGCTCATTGATTAGAAATATTCTTGATAATCCAATATGTTCAGATTGTTTGTCAGAAAGATTAGGATGCACGTCAAGGAAAAGGGCAATTGCGGTAGCTCGTACATTAATATATTGGACAGCACAGGACAGGATACAATCCACTAACAGCTTGTGGCAGCATGCATTTGAAATCACATTTGGATCGCTGCCAATCCTGATGTGCCTATTATTTCAATTTGCACTATTTTGGAACAAGTAGATCAAACAAAATTTTGCCACATTGGAAAAAGCAATCCAATAATATTAACACCCTTCCTTGTCTTGCTTGATGTATTTGTTTTGAAGGGGAAAAAATCTAGGAAATATTTACATTGCTACAGGAAGTAGTTGTGCATTATACTGAACAAAAGTTTTCCTGTTCTACGGTGCAACTGCTACAGCTTAATGGTTGTAAATGAATGAGAGGCTTTTAGATGCAACTTTCAAATGTTACTGAATTCAATTTTTATGAGACCATATCTCTATACGACTAAAACTCTCATGCTCTGGCTGTCTGTTTGTGACCTTCAATTAGCGCAAACGGTGCATTACAGCGGCACTTTTTTCAGCTCAATCGAATTAAAATGCACTAACTTACAGAATGCAGGCAAAGTTTAGGGTTATATATTCATATAAAATTGCTCATTCGCCAAAAATCAACAGGCTTGCTTTCACCCAAACTCCATCGGCCATCATGGAAATCAGGACGCGACAGCCCGACGCATGCGCACGGCCAGCCTCAGCAGCGACACCCACCAGAGCAAAAGGGCAGGGCAGCTCTATTTCGAGGGTCACATTCTGCTAATCACCATCAGCATGTGCAGGATTGGGACAGATCTAACTGCCACCCATCAATAAGAGATAATTAAATCTTATTGTAATGACGTACTTCGAGACACCCATAAAGCCCTTTGCTACAGTCAAAGGACAGTGGTGACTATATCACGTCCATTTAGGAGAGCGCCAGCCACATCATCAAGAATAATCAGCATCCTTTGGTGTTAGTGCTTCGTATCTTCTATCCAGCATTAGGGTAAAAAAAAATGGTCAGCCTAATTATGCCGCATGGAAAGAGAAGGGGGACATTATGGTCAAGAGATGACGCCAAACGTTGTCGGGAAGTGGGAAGGAGAGGGAGAGAACAAGAATCGGATGAGGCCAGGGCTGCACGACTCCAGGATCAAAGAGTCAGGACAAAAAAAGATGAGAGAAGAAGAGACAGAGGAGGAGAGGCATGCACGTCTCCAGGATCAGAGACAAACAACAAACAGCAGAAGAGCTGAAAAGATGGGGGATGAAAGGGCTGTACGTCTCCAGAATGACAAAAACAGGCAAGGCATAGAAGGAGGATAGAGGAGGAGACAAAGGAGCTGAGAAATTCACGTCTCCAGGATCAGAAACAAAGAACAAACAGCAGAAGAGATGAAGAGATGGGGGATGAAAGGACTGCATGTCTCCAGATTGACAACGAGGGGCACGAGGGTGGCAGATAAACCAGAAATAATGCCATTAAAAGTGTCCTTCGTTAAAAGAGGAGCAGTTATATTTGCTTTGCTATGCATCATTCTTCTTTAATAAACTGAGGTTTTCTACTTCAAAGCAAAGCAAAAACCAATAGCATTCAGGAAAATTTAATGTTCATTCTGGTCACATGAGACTGCACTACCCTTCTCTCAAAGGGTGCCCCAACAGGTCACCCTGTTGTCTATTTAATATTATTAATATCACAATATTTCCAAAACTAGCTCAACATCTTACCTAATTAGACTCTCACTTTGGATATTGGTGAAGTGCAACTGGAGACAGCTGCACTGCAGGGTGAAAGAAGAGTGAGAAAACAATAGTGACAGGGGATTCGATGGAAACAACAAATGCTTTTGTGGCTATAAATGTGAGATGTAATGTCATTTCCCTGATTGCAAGGTCAAGGATGCCTTGGACTGACCTTAGATCATACTGAAGGGAGCAGGTGATCTGCATTGGTGTTGACCACTGAGAGAGGAAAAGGCATGAATTCATTCAGGCATATTTTTGGGAGGTAGGAAGATGTTAAAAAATAGACTTTAGAATGTATAATTGTAGGAATACATCCATGCTATCTGAAAGTGGAAGTTAGAAATATATTAAGCAAACAATTTAAAAGCACTACATGTAGAGTAGTACAGTCGTATAGTTTAGCATAACTCTTTACGGTGCCTGTGATCTCGCAATCATGATTGGGGTTCAATTCTCACCTGTAAAGAGTCTGGAAGGAGTTTGTACGTCCACCACATTATCGTGTGGTTTTCCTCCACTTTCTTCCCACATTCCTAAGACATAAGCATGGCAACACTTGCGGGCTACCCTTTGCACAGACCTCGGACTGTGTTGGGCATTAACATAAACGACACACTTATCTATGTGTTTCAATGTACGTGTGACAAATAGTTAATCTTTATCTTATATTTTACCCACGCATCTGCAGCAAACTGACTGATTTTGTAGGCCAAATATTTCAAATTTGATATGATGTACTGCAATTACCCTTACAGAAGTATGGGTGTAGGGTGACCAAAGCTAGGAAAGAGTATTCCAGGATCCTCCTGGCCAAGAATAAAAAATGAAAAGGAGATGGCATAACATTGTGAACATATTGATTCAGTGGTTAGGATCTTGACTGTGGCCAGACCATAGAACAGAATTTGTGCACTTACTAAGATCAGATTAAGCTTCTTTGTCTGTGTAATGTGTTGCCAGTAGTAAGGCCATTGGACATGCTCAGCATGCCAGACTACACAACAAAAACAAGTAACAGAAAAACAAACTGAGCCAAATTGATGACAAGTGGGAATAATCAATTTTGATGCAGACAGAAAGAGAGAGTGAATTACCTAGATTTGGAGAATTCAACATTGAGTCCTGTAGGGTGGTCAGATTGAAGATGAGATGTTGTTCTTCAAAGTCAGGCTTCAGTGTACAAGGTCACAGAGAGAAAAGTCAGGTGGAAATGAAATGAGGAAGTGAAATGGCGGGCAACCAGAGACTCAGTCACCCAACTGGCATTTGGTTTCTCCGCACTACAGGGAGGGTATGTTTCCACTGGAGAGACTCCAAAGGAGATTTATCAGGATGGGAAGACTTTAGTTAGTGGAGAAAGATTGAAAACACTGAGCTTGTTTTCCCTGGAGAGAAGGAGGCCAAAGGGTAACCTGTTTAGGTGCATACATAGGGTAATCAGAATCTTTTTTCCACCGGTAGGGGTATCAAAAACAAAAAGGCCTATGCTTAAGATATAAGCATAGGGGGAAATGGAATCAGATAAATCACTAGTTTTAAGAGACACCTTGAAATGTGCTCAGATAGGTAAGGCAAGGAAGAATATGGACCTAGTGCAGGTAAATGGCATTCGTGTAGATGGGCAAATGTATTGGCATGGATGTAGTGAGCTGAAGGACCAAATTTCTGTGGCTTCATGACTCCATTGTAGAGGAATCCATATCGTGAACTCTGAATGTACTGTAGTACACTAGATTGGAAGAGATTCACTGCTTCATGTGTCCTACTGAAGGGTCTCGGCCTGAAACGTTGACTGTTTAGTCTTTTCCATAGATGCTGCCTGGCCTGCTGAGTACTCCAGCATTTTGGGTGTGTTGCTTGGATTTCCAGCATCTGCAGATTTTCTCTTGTTCATCTGGAAAGACTGCTTGGGTCCTTAGAGAGAAGAGGAAATGAAATACATGCAACACACTAAATGCTGGAGGAACTCAGCGGGCCAGGCAGCATCTATGGGAAAAAAAAGAACAGTCAACGTTTCGGGCCGAAACTCTTCGGCAGGACTGCTTGTAATAAGATACGTTTTGTGTTTTCTGCGGTTGACTGGGAAAGCACCGTACGAATGGTAGACGGGCATCTTCAAGGTACTCTCCTTCACCCCCCCCCCCACATGTCATCGCATTTCTTGCAAGTATAATAAAAAAAATATATTGCTTCAGAAGATGTATCTGAAATAAATCCAGAAAATATTGGAAACTCTCAGCGGGTCAGGGCAAAGAGAAACATAACTATTGTTTTAGATGAAGGGTCTTCGATCTCAAACATTAACACGGATTCTTTTTCCACAACTGCTACCTGTCCCGTCCAGCTGACCATTTCCAGGTGGTAAGTTCTGCACTGTCCGCTACGTGCTGAGAGAACGCTTGCAGGAATCTGGCCCGCTTACAGATCACCTCTGGAAGCAGCAGACTGGACGGCGAGGGCAGCCCGCCCGCGTCCAGCCCAGAGGCGTGTGTCCAGCAGGCGGGCTGCATTGTGGGATGGGCGGGAGCGGAGGAAGTGGTTGACCAATGATTGAATATGATTGAGGAGAGAGTGCGGACCCCGCGAGCGAGCGCAGGCAAGCCGCAGCGCGATCGCTGAACGACTCCGCCGCACTATGCCTTCCCTTCTCCTCTCGGCATGGAGGCAGGCATCGTGAGAGGAAAACACACCAGAAAGACCGGGATCATTCTCTGCTTGATTGCGATTTTTAGCGGCGCCATCGGCCAGAAAGGTGGGTCCTGTATAGAGCCAGCGTCCGTAAAACTCCGGGCTCTTCTCTCGTAGTTTCCAATCGGTGAGGACACAGGGTGGGTTTCTATTGAGTTTTATTTTACTTCACTTAAGTCTATTTTGTGTACTTCCCAAAGTGTTTGGTATTTATGCACTTTTCTTTCCCCCCCCCCACCCCCCACCCCAGTGAAACAGTGAAGTGTACTTTTTTGGAATAGTTGAGAGATTGAGCAAAAGCTGATGATGGGGGATGGGGCTTTTCTGAACATTTAAAGTGGTAGGATCTGTTTTCTTTTTATGGCCTACAGGCCAGTTTTCCCTTTCTACTTCTCAAGCTTTCTGCTTCAGTCTAGTTTGTAGGCTGCCAACTGGTTAGATAATAGAAGTGTGTTACATCTGAACGGTGGCGATTTTTAAGGTTTGTGGTCAGCATGTATGAGTTAATAATTTGTCAAAGGTAATGAATGTACAACTTATCTGTACCTACTTTCCTTTTTCTGTGATGTCACAGTCTATACACCAACTCTAGAAAACAGTTTTGAACAAGGTTTCCTGCATTACTGCAGTGATTATGTACATGCAAAATTTTATTGATTGCAAACTAACAGCATTTTGACACCTTGAAAGAGATATGAAAAGTACCATAAACATGACAACTTTTCATTTGAGATAAGGAAGGGAATGCATTGTTAAACTAAATTACCCCTCAAAACTTCTTTCAATATGCTCCACAGTTAAATATGTCCATTCTGAATACTGTATAATTGTTTCTTGAATCCTGCTACGATAGCATTTAAGTTTAAATTTTATCCCAGGTACACTTTTGGTGCATTGTTCTGCTGTAGGACTGGAGCAGTTGTCAATAATCAGTAATGTTTTTGTCAGCCATCTTGAAAGCATGGTAACATGTATGAGAGAGAAAAAATCTCTGTGTGGGTCTGACATTTAGTCCCTGGATTAACTTTGTAATAAGCAATATGTTAAAAGGATAATATTTTATACTTTGTGATTTTAAGCAATCTATTAATTTAGCTTGTATATTACTGCTGATTTCCTCCAGCTACCCTGTTCAGTCCAATATGCTAAAGTTCTTGACTCCAGTTCACAAATTTTCATTCCTATATCTGCATGTAACTAGCAGCTGTAACTTGGTCGGTAGTACTGCCGCTGTTGAGTCAGAGGGGCATTGGTTCAAATTTCCATTTCAAAGAAGTAAGCACAAAACCTAAAGCTGATTCTCCAGTGCTTTGTATGCCAAAAACTAGGTGCTGGAAATCTGAAATAAAAACACAACTCCTGGAATCTCTCAACAATTCAAACCAAAGTCCTACCTAATAAAGACGAGCTCCAATAAAGATACTTGGTCATTATTGCTATTTCTGCTGAGCACAACTGTTGTTCAATTTTCATATAAATGGTGACTGTGCCTCAAAAATACTTCCTTAGCAGTACGGTGTATTGGGGTGCTGTTAGGTTGTGAAAACATAAAAATATATATATATTTTTTATAGTTTTTCAGTTATTCCGATATCTTCTCTCTGTCCAGGTTCCTTGCAAGTTCATATGTTCTTGCCACACTCCAGCTCCCACTCAACCGATGGCAGCTGCACTTGGCATTTCTAGGATCTCATCTCCACTTTTGTGCCATCAAGCTGTAGCCCTCTCCTATAAACCAACTCACTAATTCTCAATCCGTCATTGCAGTTAGCTGAATCAGTACAACTGCAGCTTGCTTCTCTGACACACCCGGTAAACACAAGGGATATTGAAGGTGCTGGAAATCCCGAGTACACATACAAAATGCTGGAAGAACTCAGCAGTTTAGGCAGCATCTATGGAGAGAAATATGTAGTTGACCTTTTGTGTCGATACTGTTTATTCCTCTCTGTAAGTCCTGCCTGACATGCATGTTGCATGTTTCAAACCAAAAGAAACATAACCTCAACTCCTGTGTTTGACCACCTCACACTACAGCAGACATAGAATAATTATTGCAAATCTATAGCAGATACCATTTTCATTGTATCTGCCATAGTCTACTGCAGTGAAATTAAACTTGTATTTCATATAAACAACAATGGCTCCTACTCCAAAAAATTTTGACACCAACTAATCCTGAGTTGTGTGACTAAATACTTGTTTTATGCAAGTTTGGATTCAGTGGCCAAGAAACTGCAGGAGTCACTAATTTAGAAAACCCTGCCAATTTTACTTGCTGTCATGTCAACTAGTTTATTGCAATTAATTTCACAATTTGAAGTAAATCGCTGACTTATTCCAGAACAGTCTTAAAAGTAAGACTTATACTGTGCTACAGCTGTTAAGTGGCATAAAGTTAAAAACTTTTAAGAAACATCTCCTTAAAGTCTGCCCCATAATATTTCTGATCCCCAGCACACTATTTTGAAAGAGCTGAGGGAACAGCTGCATTGCACTTCCTTGTGCACAGTCTTTAAATTGCAAGAATAATTAACACAGTGGCTTAGTGTATTGAAAAGTAGTTAGCTGCATATTGCATATAAACAGTTGTTTTCTAATACATTTAAAAATCTGTATGTGCAGTACATTGGCCCAAATTTTTCTTTAAATGGAGACCAAGTAATGCTTACCATTCAGTTCTCTAGATTTAATCTCCAAGTTATCTCGTCCTGTAGGTTGCAGTTAAAGTAAGATAATTTATTGTCAAATCAGACTCGAAAGAAAAAATGCGGGAACGTGGTGATGGGAATTGGTGAGTTTTGGCAGATGTGTTGATAGTAAAAAAAGTCTTCTGGGGAAGTTAAGTCCTGGCTCACTGTTTCATGTTTCCAAGTTTTAACAGAGAAAGAAAATGTAACATTTTCAAACCAGGAAATACAATAATTCAGAAACACAGGTCACTTGTTTATATTAAACTGATCATAAAGTTGAATTTTTAAGCTAGACAGGAAAACATTGTTAAGATGTTAAGAGAGAGATCAACCTCCTATGAGAATACGGGTGTCCCCCGCTTTTCGAACGTTCGCTTTACGAAACCTCACTGTTACGAAAGACCTACATTAGTACCCTGTTTTCGCTTTGAGAAGGTGTTTTCACTGTTACGAAGAAAGGCAGCGCGCATCCTGAGCAGCCGCTCTCCCCTGGATTTGGAACAGCATTGTTTAAACACGTTGCATTGAGCAGCTGTTAGCAAGATGAGTTCTAAGGTGTTGGAAAAGCCTGAAAGAGTTCGTTAATGTAAAACTAGACATAATTAAGCGTTTTGATCGTGGTGAACGAAGCAAGGACAACATGAGTTTGGCTTGTGGAAGCTGGCGAAGATGATGTTGAAGAGGTTTTGGCATCCCATGATCAAGAACTGATAGATGAAGAGCTAATGCAATTGGAAGAGGAAAGGATAACAATCGAAACCAAATGCAGTAGCGAAAGTGAAGTCGTTCAGGAACTGAACGTGAGGCAACTGCGTGAGATTTTCGCTGCAATGATAAAGTACGACTTTAATTTTGAAAGGGTACGTAGGTTTAGGGGATATTTGCAGGATGTTTTGAGTCCTTACAAAGAACTGTATGATAGAAAAATGCGCGAGGCTCAGCAGTCAAGCAGGCCTTCCACATCAGCCACAGCAGACAACGAACCTCTACCTTTGACATCGAGGCGGACAGTCATAGGAGAAGATGAGCTGCCTGCCCTGATCAATGATGAGATGACACCCCCGTGTCCCACCACCCCAACCCCCGGGCCCCGGACAGATACTGTACCGATTTGCGAAGAATGCAATGGTAGCCGGGAGGCACACAACACATCTTTAAGAAAAATCCTGAAATAAACATGCTAATTAATTACGTGCCTCCTAGCACGTAATTGTCGGCCCAGATCAGTGCCGATGTAATCGGCAATCGCCTTTGATCTGTGCCAACATTTACGTGCCAGGCAGCACCTAATTAATTAGCATGTTTATTTCGGCTTTTTTCTTAAAGACATGCTGTGTGCCTCCCAGCTACCCCTGCGTGCTTCGCAGCAATGTATCGCTCAGCGGCCTGGAGGGGGGTGGCCACTGCACCACCCCACCCTGCGATGACTCAGTCTAACACACCATCATCAGTCTGCTCGATGTCTTCCCAATTCCCATAAGTGATACTACACTGTACATACATTATTTCTACTTTATATAAGCTGTGTATTTTTACGTGTTATTTCGTAGATTTGGCAGTTTCATAGTTTAAAGGTTACTGGAGAGCGCGTTTATGGCAACAGTGCTTGCGTGAGATTTTTGCTACGGAGATCTGTGCAGGCAATCATTGTAGAGAAGTATTTCTGCTTTATATAGGCTGTGTATTTATCATATCATTCCTGCTTTTACTATATGTTACTGTTATTTTAGGTTGTATATATTATTTGGCATGATTTGGTAGGTTATTTTTGGGTCTGCGAACGCTCACAAAATTTTCCCATATAAACAAATGGTAATTGCTTCTTCGCTTTGCGACATTTCGGCTTACGAACCGGTTCATAGGAACGCTGTACCTTCGGATGGCGGGGGAAACCTGTATTAATATCATGTTATAACACACTGAATTAATTTTAGTACATATCAATGGCGGTGAAAACATTGATACTGTCAAATACTTATTACGCATCCCACAAATCCTCTGTTGATGGCATCTAAAAATAGATAAAAGTGGTGTGCGTGCACTAGGCTTAAAAAATATATCAAGCTAAGGTGGCCATCAAGCAAAAGAGTAGGAAAGGTATTTCAAGGCTACCAATGGTAGGGAAGTTGAAATGCCATTTTGAATACGGTAGGTGCGTTGCATTGCTAACAATGGAGCATTGCATGTTTTGAAACCACATCCCAAGTATGTTAGGAACCATGCAAATAATATTCCATATCATATGTGTGCAAGATTGCTTCACACATTATTGATTAAGTGTCAGATTGCGTATTTGCCATAGATATGCTCTGAATCTGCTAGATTATTCTTTGTTTCGAGGACAAAATCCAATTTTCTATTGAATCTTTATTTAGAATGAAGAGAGTAACTATTATTATTTAGCCCATGAACATGCAGCCTATTGTTGTGAGCTCTCACTGACCACAGAAAAAATGGTGCTTGACAGATCAACATTAATGTTCATTCATCTAATATGTCTTGATTTTCATACCATTACGGCATTCAGCTTAAATTCAACATTTTTGGGGGAAATCATGTTCATGCTGAGCCTAACAGGATTTAATTTTTTAAAAAAGCAAAAACTGCAGATGCTGGAAATACTTGGTAGGTCAGACTGCATCCGCATGTGGTGAGAAAAACAGAATGAATGTTTAAGGTCAATAACCTTACTTCAAAACTGGGAATAGTTGGAGACAAAAACAAATGTTCAAATGTAAAGTGGAGGAGAGAAGTAAAGGGAAGGTGAAAACCAGGAGATGTGATTGAGCAAGAAGAACAAAGGTCAAAACCACTTTGATAAGAGTTAAATTGTCATAAAGGATGAGAATAGACCTTTTGACCTAAATGTTTGCACTAACCATCAGACACCCAATTACGCTAATCCCAGTTTTTACTCACATTTACTTACATCCCTATCGACTCCTGTTCGGTTGAACTGCCCACAAAGGGCAAGTTACAGCGGTCAATTAATCCCAGTTTTTACTCTACTCATATCCCCATCGACTCCGGTTCGATTCAACTGCCCACAAAGGGCAAGTTACAGCGGTCAATTGACTGATAGAATAATCTCAAATTACTGGAGGGAAGTGAGGTAGGTGCTAGAAATCCAGAAGTAAAATGTTGGTTCTGCTTGTTGCATGAAATTGGTAAATTGTCTGGCAGAATGTAATATGGCTCCTTTGAACAGCGGTCCCCAACCACCGGGTGGCAGAGCAAGTGCTACCGGGCCATGAGGAAACGATATGAGTCAGCTGCACCTTTCCTCATTCCTTGTCACGCACTGTTAAACTTGAACATAAGGTTGCCAACTGTCCCGTATTTGCCGGGACATCCTGTATATTGGTCTAAATTGGTTTGTCCCGTATTTCCCCCACTAAGGTAAAGCATTCCTATGAAACCTTTCGTGCCGAAATGGCATAAAGCAAAGAAGCAATTACCATTAATTTATATGGGAAAAATTTTTGAGCATTCCCAGACCCAAAAAATAACCTACCAAATCATACCAAATAACACATAAAACTGAAAATAACACTAACATATAGTGAAAGCAGGAATGATATGATAAATACACAGCCTATATAAACTAGAAATAATGTATGTATAGTGTAGTCGGGAAGATGAAGACAAAACCAATTTGTGGAAAAATAATCGACATGTATGCACATGCGCACAGCTACGCGCACGTCACGCATGCGCACACAGGTGCCCGCGCGAGGCTTCATGGTCTTGGTAGTCTTTCCTGGAGTAACGTGTCCCGGGATTTGACTGCTACTTTTGTCCCTTATTTGGGAGTGAGAAAGTTGGCAACCCTAACTGTAAAAGACATGTTGAGGTGAGTTTAACCCTACTTGAACACCCCTCCCCCCCAAGTCGGCCGGTCTGCAATAATATTGTCAATAGTCTTGGTTTGTCCTGTGTTTTGTGATATCACACTGGAGGAAATAATGTATCATTTCTTAATGCATGCATTACTAAATGACAATAAAAGAGGACCACATGTCTTCATAATCTAAAAAAGTATGGTTCAGAGATTCCTGATATTGAAGATCTGATTGAAATAATATCTTTCCAGATATAAGCACAGACTCAAACTTAAATCATTTAAAGGGAACAAAGTTTTTCAAAGTTCAAAGTAACCTTTATTATCAGAGTAAATATATGTCACCACATACAACACTGAGATTCATTTTTCTGCGGGCATACTTAGCAGATTTATAGAATAGTAACGATAACAGGATCAATGTAAGATCAACCAGAAGACAACATTCTGCAAGTGCAAATGTAAATAAATAGCAATAAATAACATGAGCATAAAATAACGAGTTAAAGAGTCCTTATTATGATATCATTGGTTGTGGCAATATCTCAATGGATGGGCAAGTGAGTGTCGTTATTCCCTTTGTTCAAGAGCCTGATGGTTGAGGGGTAGTAACTGTTCTTGAACCTGGTGGTGCGAGTCCTGAGGTACTTGTACCTTCTACTTGATGACAGCAATGAGAAAAGAACATGGCCTGGGTGGTGAGGATCTCTGATGATGGGTGATGCTTTCCTACAACAGTATTTTGTATAGATGTGCTCAATGGTAGGGAGAGCTTTACCTGTAATGTACTTGGCCGAAACCACTAGGATTTTGCATTCAAAGTCATTGGCGTTTCTGTACCAGGCCACATTATATTAAAGAAAATCATGAGTGAAGCCATATCCTGAAATTCCATTCAATATTCATTGGTAATATTAGGCTATGGGAAACACAGGTTGGGCAACAATGATAAATTAATAAGTTGAAGAGATGCGGTACATCTGTTTCAACTACTTGTAGAGGTCAGTGAGGAAAAGCATTAAAAAATGGCAGGCAGAAACAGATTTAAGCAGGAAGAAAGCATGTTATCTAAAGTCATTGGAGGAAAGTAGAATTAGAGCAAGGAAGAGGAATGCACACAGTGTTAGTGATCCACATTATTTCTTTAGACTTGGAAGAGCAGGTCAGTAATGATGAAACTTTTCTGCCTAGCTCTTCTGTGGCTGGACTGCCAGTAGATATTGGATTAGTAACTTGTCTGCCTCTGAAGCTGCCTGCCATTGCTGCTTTGTTTTTCAATGTTCTAATACTCTCCTGGCTGATCATCTACCTCCCCCCCCCCCCGGTAATCCACGTGTCCACGTGTAAATGCCTGCTCGATCACATCAAATCTCCATCGCATGACCATTGTATGTTGCTTTGCTTTCTTCCCTCAGTTTTAAAATTCATATCCTCTGTTCAAGTCTCGAATCATGTTCACCTCTCTCCCAAGACTAGTTGAACCCTACGACCTTTGTAATTACAGACATTGTGTCCCCAATTTCCTTTGCTTCATCATTCATGGTTAATGCTTCAACTGCCAATCCCTAAACTTCAAAAACCTCTTCCTTAATATCTTTTATGTTACTTTTAAAACGTTCTTTTTCAACCTCTCTTTTAGAGAAATATATTTTCATGTTTCATGTTAGCCACTTTTGTTCAGTATCGCTTGTAACAGGCTCCTTGAAACTTGCTACTATATAAAGTATGGTATTTTGCCGTTGTTTAATCATGATTAAAATGCAAGCTATCTGTTTTGTAACCCAGCCAACTTTTCCATTCATTCAGTGTGATTTCTGGGGTGGGGTGGTGAAATACATCTACAATAAGTATCATGGTCCAAAAACACCAGTCTTAGGAGAAAACATAGCATAGATTTGCTTATGTGTGTGGCCGCAAGAAAACAAATCTTAGGGTTGTGTATGGTGACATATACCTACTTTGATAGTATATTTACTTTGACTATGACTATTGTAATTCTAAGATGATAGTAATTTTTTTTGCTTCAGGTTAGACAGATGCTTAGCTCTTTCAAGTATCATATGGGCTACATTTGGAATTTGGGCAGGAATAGGTATCTGCCTTAAACATCGTTCTAACTGGCTCAAACACAGTTACAATAAGATATAGAAGCAGAATTAGGCCATTTGGCCCATCAAGCCTGCTCCACCATTTCATCACGGCTGATCATTTTCCCTCTCAGCCCCAATTTCCTCATATTAAAGTCTTTATATGAAATAGTGAAGCAACTTATTAAACAGCACATGGCATTTTATTAAATGTGTTATTGCATTCAAAGGGATAGTTTGTAGCTGCCATCTTTTATAAAGAGCTACCTGTTCAGCTCGTGGGAACAGACACATTATTCGTTTGTCTTCAGAGAAACAGCACCAGAATTGACATTGCTTGAAAACACTAGCACTTCCTAAAAAGGTCCCTGACAAAGAACAATCCAACCAAGACCTCAGCAGTGGAACAGGCGGAAGAAGTTACCTCGAACTCAACAGCTGTGAAGGCGGATGAAGGCTGCAACAAATCCATCAACTCCGATCGTCGTGATTTCCATGCCATTGGAATCATTTGGTTGATTTGTGAAGGATTGTGTGCTCCTTGGAGTACAACATCAAGTACACGCTAAACAAATACACGCACAGGCATCTTCACTCTGTGGGCCACTTCTTCAGAACGAAGACCATCATCCTCGACCTCGAGGGATAGCCACGATGACGACGACTTCCTGAGGTATTAAGCACCCTTGTGCTAAGTTTTTATCATGCAGCTGACATGAAGTAATTATTTGAGGAGGCTATCAGTGAAGGCAGTTACAGGACATGACTGTTCCTTGAACAGCAGATTGAGTCTGATGTGCCCTGGAGCATGGGATGTTTCTCTTTGGCTTGTGGTGATTTGTTCTTCACAGCCAACAACTGAACAAAGTGATGCTCCAGGCTGCTCCAGGGAACCCTCATTGAAAGTTTGCACTGTCCTGGAAGTGGACGAGCTCACCTATCTTGAGACTAAATTTTCATGTGCAGTTTACATAAATCAGCCACAGGACTGATAAAGCCAATGTGGATATCAACAGACAATGGGCAAGTTTGTGGAAATGTGATGGAATCAGATAACTAGCAACACTGAAAGTCTACAAAACTGTTTCATTGTTAGGACGTACAAAAGTAAAATCTGAATCGTGAACAGATGCCTCACTTCAAATATTAATTACTTCCGCATGGGCGCCCTGAAGAATCTAATGAGGATAAAGCATTTGAATTCTGATTTTGATAGCTCAGCATGCTATGTCACTGGGATCACAAGTTACTAACTGCCAAAATAAAATGAAGGAAAGCTTCATTAGGGCAGTCAAAAGAAATGCTTCATGGACTCCCCATTTATAAAAAAATCATCTTTGAATTATTTCAACATTGACTGCGAAGTTGGGAGATGTGGCAGTGACGGTGGGAGGTGGGGGGGAGGGAAGGGAGAGGGGAGTAAAATTGCTCATAATAATTTCCTTTGGCAAAGCCTTAGCCACACTGAATGTAGAAGGAGAGTTGCTGAGGCTGAGCAGATGCAAAATTAGCACAGATTTGTGCAATGCCTTTGTTTATTCTGTGAATCATGCAACCAAAATCTACATTTATTGCTTAATAATTCATAAGTGGTTCAAAGTACAAATTGGCCTGATCATCATGTCATCCTTTAGGGCAAGCAAAAGCAAATTTTATATGATTGACTATCATGCAAAGAAAATATTTCATTGTTTGATCAGTGATCTTAGAAAAGACAGTGAAATAAATCATCGAGATTATATGTACTGTTGGATTTGCATATGTCAATTTTCTAAATAGTATTAGGCTTGTTAAATGAAGATACTTAGTGATGATCTAAGGTCCAACTAGTTTTCTTCTGACATTCTGGTAACATGGCAACAATAATGGGGGTAGAGGTTTAAATCATTTAGCAGTCTATCTTTATTAAGGCAACTACAACACACAAATGCTAAGAGGAAAACTGTATGTAGCACTATCGTATGTTGTTCCTTGTGTGTATACCATATTTACAAAAGCAAGTTATATTATTCCTTAATGTTCCATGGAATAATCAAACAGAGCAAAATTACCCTAATCTGCAAAAGCTTGGTAGCTCTTAAAGGAAAGGCAGTTAAGTAGAGAGGAGAAGCCAAGTCTACATGGAGCTCAATTGGAAAGCAGCCAGAATCAAAAGAACACAGATGTTCCAGAGAGTTATGGACATGGAGTCTGCCGAGCATGGCAAGAGACAGAGGGATTAGAAAACACAAATGAAATAATGGAAATCATTTAGCTGGCAAGTAATGTACATTGATGACCACAAGGTCTTGTTTAATGTGTCATAACTAGGTGCCTTTTCTGGTTGGCTGCCAGTGACTAATGGTGTTCCTTGGGTCAGTATTGGAACTGCTACTTTTCACATTGTTTGTCAGTGATTTGGATAATGGAATTGATGGCTTTGTAGCAAAGTTTGCGGATGATACAAAGATAGGTGGAGGGGTAAGTAGTGCTGAGGAAGTAATGTGATTGCAATAGGACTTAGACAAATGGGAAGAATGGGCAAAAAAATTGCAGATGGAGTACTGTGTTGGGAAATGTATGATAATGCATTTTAGTAAAATGAACAACAGTGTGGACTATTATCTAAATGGAAAGAAGGTTCAAACATCAGAGGTGCAGAGGGACTTAGGAGTCCTCATACAAGACTCCCAGAAGGTTAATTTACAGGTTGAGTCTGTGGTAAAGAAAGCAAATGCAATGTTGTCATTTATTTCAAGGGAAATAGAATATAAAAGCAAGAAGATAATATTGAGCTTTTATAAATAGACACTAGTCAGGCCGTACTTAGAGTATTGTCAACAGCTTTGGACCCCATATCTCAGAAAGGAAGTGTTGTCATCGGAGAGAGTCCAGAGGAGGTTCACAGGGATGATTCCAGGAATGAAGGGGTTAACATATGAGGAATGTTTGGCAGTTTTGGGCCTGTACTAACTGGAATTTTAAAGGATGCATGAGAATCTCATTCAAACCTTCCAAATGTTGAAAGGACTAGATAGGGTGGATGTTTCCAATGGTGGAGGTATCCAGAACTAGAGGGCACAGCCTCAAAATTGAGGGGTGACCCTTAAGAACAGAAGTAAGGAGGTTTTTTTTTAGTCAGAGAGTAATAAATCTGTGGCATTCTCTGCCACAGACTGTGGTGGAGGCCAAGTCTGTGCGTATACTTAAGGTGGAAGTTGATCATTTCCTGATCGGTCAGGGCATCAAAGGATATGGCAAGAAGGCAGGTGTACGGGGTTGAGAGGGATCCAGGATCTGCCGCGATGGAATGGCGGAGTAGACTCGACGGGATGAATGGCCTAATGCTGCTCCTTTGTCTTATGGTCTAATAGTTCAAAGTACAAATTGAGTTAATGACAGTCAGGGCAAACAAAAGCAAATTCTATTTGATTGCTATCATGCAATGTAAATGTTTCATTGTTTGGGTTGGTGATCAGATTCTTGTACAGATTGCTCATATGCAGTTGTACCTCATCATAGTCCTTACACTTCATTTGCATGTCTGTACTGCTCGTCCTCTGTCGTTGCAACACCAGAATCTGATTCTGCATTCTGATTGCAGCAGAAAATATTCCGGATGGAGCAGGAACAAAGTTCTTCATGGTATCTCAGTACATGGGACAATTCGAAACCAATGCTATAAATACAGCCAATAGGCCACTTGAAAATATTTTCCAATTGAATTACTGATAACCACTTCCACCATCTTACTGCCGGGTCACTCCCATAACTTGCATTATTGCACATTTTATTATTACATCCCCAGAATCATGTAGAATTTACCCCTTTCAAATCATTGTGCTCTAGTCCTTTGGGTGATGATGTGAAATAGCTGTATCTCATATTGTCTAACCCTGACGACTTAAAAACAGCACTTATCACATCTGTCAACCTAATTAATCCACAGAGTATAATTCATTGATCACTGTGTCTTTCCAGTAGCTCATATGCCTTTTCAGTAGCTGCAATATCACTTTAATCTATCAGTGAGATGAACACTACAGTATTCCAAATAATGTTGTACCAATGATTTACCAACTAGCAGCATGCTCTTACTATTTTCACTTAGAATGACTTTTTAATGCATCTCAGAAACAGATACGTTATGCTCACCACGACTGAGACTTTTGTAACATGAACTTCAGTTTATCACAAATCAGCACACTCATGCACATTCTTTAAATATTACGTCCCTCTGATCTTTATGGCCTCATTTAAATCTGGCATTTGTCAACAGTGACCATCTATATGTCAGCCCAGTCGACATGTTTATACTGATTCACTTGCAGCTTATTCTTTTAAGCTCTGCAGCCTGGTGTCTGCATCTGAATGGAATTCCCTGGGAGCCAGCTCCCATGCAGACAGCTCTATCATCCCCACCATCATTCACTGCTGACTGGGTACAAAAGTAATTGTTGCCTGTGTGCTGTTGCCTTTCTTTCATATTTTATCCATTATGGTACAGGAAAGGCTATAATTTGGTGCAAGAATGAACTGTCGATTTTGTAAATACATATGGTGATGCTGCTTATTTATAAGGTAGTGTCATTTTAGCTAGTGTCTGTAAGCAACGTTCTCAAGTCCCATAAGGTTTCAGCAGGTTTTTTATTTTTTTTTCAATGTGGAGTCACTGTAAAGGCCAGCAGATTTTGTTGATCAATAATGGTCCTTGAGTTGGTGCTGTACTGCTGAATCAGAATTGGATTTATTATCACTGTACGACATGAAATTTGTTGTTTTGCGGCAGCCAGAAATTTCATGGTGGAGAGAAAGGGATTCTTTCTGACTCATTGAGTGTATGTCTTCAGGCTCCTGTACCTCCTCCCTGTTGAAAGTGGTGAGAAGAGGACATGTCCAGGATGGCGAGGGTGCTTAGCGGTGGGTGCCACCTTCCATCAGCAATGGGATGGGCAATGCATCCTTGAAGTGCTCTGTGTTGATTGACAACAAGATGTCATAACTGATCTGTGTTTACTGTGGTCTCCCATTGAGGATGTCGAGCTCTAGCTGCAGTAGACTATGCAAAGGCCCAGTTTTTGAAGCTTGGTGATTGGGGCAGAATTTGTTTGGTCCATGCAGGAGGATTTCTTAAATCAATATGTAGAGAGTCCAACAAGAGGAGGAGTTGTAAAGGATCTGGTGTTAGGTAATGAGCCTGGCTGTGTGACTGACCTTTCAGTGGGAGAACAATTAGGGAACAGTGATCACATCTCCTTAAGTTTTAAGATAGGTATAGATCAGGATAAGTACAGACCTTGCAGGAGAGTATTAGATTGGAACAAGGAAAATTACAAGATATTAGGCAGGAACTATTGAGAGTCAATGGTAACAGCTGTTTTTAAGCAAGTCCACCTCTGACATATGGAAAGTGTTTGATGGTCAACTGCACGGAGTACCAGACAGGTAGGTTCCAGTACAAAGGAAGGACAAGGATGGCTAGGTCAGGATCGTGGATGCCAAGAGAGTGAGAAGAAAAATGGAACATCTGCAAAGTTTAGGAAGCTAAAATCAAGCAGAGCCCGTGATAATGATAAGGAAACTCTTGATTACCACAGTACCAGATCTCAGCACATTGCGAATTTCCCAATCCATTCAGGGCATCTAATTTGGGACACACTCATCCATGGAGGTCTTGAAGAACTTGGTGATGGCCATGGCATATTGAGATCAGAGGGTGAATCCATGAATATGGTCCAGTCCACTGATTCAAAGCATATTGGAGGCTTCTGCAACTCTCTTAACCAAACCTTCACAGTCCTCATGACCAGTGCTGTGGTTTTCAATCTCTGCCTATGTTTCTGGGGACAGACTTGTCTATTGATGTGTTTTATAAACCTACTGACTCTCATAGCTATCATGACTCTTCTAATATATGTTCTTGTTTAATATTTGTATATCTGTACACTTGTAATGCTACTGTGACACTATTATTTCCTTTGGAATCAATAAAGTAATCTGTCTATCTATACCTCTTCCAACCCTGCTACTGGTAAAAATGCCATTTCTTTTTCTCAGTTTCTCCATTTCCGCTGCATCTGTTCTCAGAACTTCTGATATGTCATCCTTCATCATAGAACAGGATTTCCCTCCATCTATCATCGATGCTGCTCTCACCCACATCTCTCTCTCCCACACATCCACCATCATTCTATCTTCCTGCCACCATAATAGGGTAGTTCTTCCAGCTGAGGTGACACTTCACCTGTGAGTCGGCTGGGGTGATGCACTGCATCCGGTGCTCCCAATGAGGCCTTCTATATATTGGTGAGACCCGGCGCAGACTCGGAGACCGTTTCGCTGAACACCTACGCTCTGTCCACCAGAGAAAGCAGGATCTCCCAGTGGCCACACATTTTAATTCCACGTCCCATTCCCTTTCTGATACATCTATCCATGGCCTCCTCTACTGTCAAGATGAAGCCACACTCGGGTTGGGGGAACAACACCTTATATTCCGTCTGGGTAGCCTCCAACCTGATGGCATGAACGAACATTGATTTCCCTAACTTCCGTTAATGCCCCTCCTCCTCCTTGTGCCCCATCCGCTATTATTTATTTATTTATTATATATTCTTTTTCTCTCTCTCCTTTTTCTCCCTCTGTCCCTCTCACTATACTTGTTGTCCATCCTCTGGGCTTCACCCCTTCTCCGTTCTTTCTCCCTAGGCCTCCCGTCCCATGATCCTTTCATATCCCTTTTGCCAATCAACTGTCCAGCTCTTGGCTCCATCCCTCCCCCTCCTGTCTTCTTCTATCATTTTGGATCTCCCCCTCCCCCTCCCACTTTCAAATCTCTTACTAGCTCTTCTTTCAGTTAGTCCTGATGAAGGGTCTCGGCCCGAAACGTCGACTGTACCTCTTCCTGTAGATGCTGCCTGGCCTGCTGTGTTCACCAGCAACTTTTATGTGTGTTGCTAATAGCGACAAAGTTCCCTTTGTTCTTACCTAGCACTCCATGAGCCTCTGCATCCAGCACATCATTGCCCATAACTTCAGACACCTCTAACAAGATTCTCCCACTAAAAGCACCTACCCCCACCCCCTCCCTCCCTCCCCCCACACTCGCCACTTTCACAGGGATTGCTCTCTATGTGACCCTATGAATACTTGTCCCTCTCCACTGATTTCCTATGTGGAATTTATCCCTGCAAGTAGGACAAATGCTATACCTGCCCCTTCTCCTCCACCTTCATCACCATTCAGGCTTCAAATAGTCCTTTCATGTGAGGAAACATTTCACCTGCAAGTCTGTCAGGGTCATCTCCTCTATCCTGCACTCCCGGTGCAGTTTCCTCTGCAGCACTGAGATCTTACATAGTTTGGAGGACTCCTTTGCCAAGCACCTTTGCTCTGACAGGCAGGACTTCCCAGTAGCCTTCCTATTCTGACATGTATGCCCATGGTGTTCTCTACTTCCAAGCAGAGGCCAGTTCTCAGTTTGAAGGAGCAACACCTCGTATTCTGTCTGAGCAGCCTCCATCCTGATGAACAGCGATTTCTCTAATTTCTAGTAATTTCACCTCCCTCTCCTCTCATTTTCCAGTCTCCATTTTGGGTCCCCTCTTACCCCTTCTCTTTTCATCTGCCAATCACCTTACTCTGGCGTCCCTCCTCCTTCCCTTTCTTCAATGGTCCACTTTCCTCTCCTATCAGTCCTCCTCCACCTTTCACCTCCCAGCTTCTCGCCTCATCCCCTTCCCCACCCATTCACCTTCCCCCTTACCTGGTTTCACCTATCACTTACCAGGTTGTATTACTTCCCCTCCCCCAAACTTCATATTCTGGCTTCTTCTCCCTCCCTTCCTTTCTGGTCTCAAATCCGGCCGGCCTGAAATGCAGACTCTCCTGAGATGCTGCCTGACCTGCTGGGTTCTTCCAGCAGTTTGTGTGCGTTTTTCTTAGTTTGTCTCAGTATGCTTTTGTAGCATAAGAAATTTGCATTATGTCCCACCGAGAGGGGACTCTCTACGTGATATTGACAGATGAATCAAGAGAATGTACCCAAAGCGAAACTGGGGGTAAACCTTCAGGGAAGAGTGCTATCACTGAGCAAGACTGACAAATGCACTTGGTGCTATGAAAGGATATGTCAGCATCTGTTTCACTGCATGATGCTGAGAATTTCTTGTGATGCTGTGTTACATTCATCACTCTCCCACTGATAACCTACAAATCTCACAAAACATTAATCTACTAAGGTAGCTTTTACTGCATGATGTGTTGATTTCCTATATTTTGCAATTTGATTCTTAGAACATTTAATGTTTGTTTCTTTTCAGGTGATGGTTGTGGACACACTGTTCTTGGTCCAGAGAGTGGAACATTTGCATCAATAAATTATCCAGAGACATATCCCAATAACACTGTTTGTGTCTGGGAGATTCGTGTACAGCCCAATCAGAGAATTATTTTTAAGTTTGGAGACTTTGACATTGAAGACTCTACCTCTTGTCATTTGAGTTACCTAAGGCTCTACAATGGGATTGGCTCAGGCCGAAGTGAAATTGGTAAGTAAAATGTAACCTGTTAATGCTTGACTAATATTAAGATAGTGCTCCTGTAAAAATTGGTTAAAATGGGGCCAGGGTGAAGGGAAGTTATGTCCACCTCAATCTCCTCAGGTAGTGAAGATGCTGCTGTGCTCTCTTGACCACAGAGTACAGCACCTGCACCAGACTTTGGGGCAAGTGGTCCCGGATTCAAATCCGGCCGGCTGCTTGCACACTTTCCATCTGTGCTGGGTTGAGCATTGAGTTAGCAACTCAACCTCGTAAAAAAACAGACAAATACTAAAAGAAATGGCAAGGTTGCTGCCTGATCCACCATAAGGTGAGAAGAGGAGCAATAATCTGCAATATAAGGTGTGCATAACAATTGTGAGTTCAGAATGCCTGAGCAGGTAAGAAATTGGAATCAATTCAAAACTAAGAATAACTCTTGCAGAAGGAAGTCAATAATTTTGGGAATATAACGAGAGAGATAGTGGTTTGGAAAAAATTAGTGACCTCTTGCATAACTTGTATTCATTTGTATCATGAGCTTTTGGATATTTCCCTCTGTTGTCTTTTAAGCTAAGCTTCAGGCTTGAATAATATAAAATAATTTCTATACTGATTTCTGATCTTTGCAGCTATAAAATTGAAAACCTCTTTCTTTTGTTTTTTGCTTGAACTGTAATGCAATCTGTTTGTTTTCAAAAGCTTTTTATTCATCTCTTGTTGATTTTCCAGGTAAATACTGTGGACCTGGATTTCAGAGGGAAAAGGTTATAGAATCAGAGAGCAATGAAGTCACTGTTCAGTTTATGAGTGGGATTCATATCTCTGGTCGAGGGTTCCTCGTATCTTACTCTACGTCAAATGAATCAGGTATTTTAGGAGTATTTTGTATTTCACTTTTTCCTGCTTGAACCATCTTCAGGACTGACTTATTACATCTGTGTTCTCAATCATGGTAGCTTGTGTGACAAATTGTCAGCACAGAGTCTTCCAGGGACTAAGAGTTTTAATCAGAAACATCATTCAGTTAACTATTAGATGTCAAGAATGTAAGATTTGAATTGTTCAAAAAAGCACCCAAATTTTACTTCACTCAGCCTGCAGTGGAGTTCCCATCTTTATGGGTTTATACTATGACTTGCTGTCTGTGAAGAACAGGTTCTCAAGTTCAAGTTCAGTTTATTGTCATTCAACTGTACACATGTATACTGCCAAGTGAAAGTGTTCCTCCAACCAAGGTGCATGACCCAGTACATATAACTCTCACACATACATAAAGTAATATTGCTGCAAATAAATTAACAAATATTAAGGTGCATATATGACACAAGTTTAAAAAGTAAACAGTAAAGCACTACAGGGGCTTCATATGTCGTGTGACCTGGGTAGTGGCAGGGAGTTCAGGAGACTTACGGCCTCGGGGAAGAAGCTGTTTCCCCATCCTAACAGTTCTTGTCCTAATGCTAAAGTACTTCCTGTTTAATGGTAGGGTGTCAAAGAGGTTGATGGATGGTTGGATGAATTTAACAATGCTATGGACCTTACGCATGCAGCGCTCCTGATAATTATCTCTGTTGGATGGAAGGGAGACCCTAATGATCCTCTCAGATGTCCTTGAAATCTTTTGTAGGGACCTGCAGTCAAATGCCGTGCAATTCCCGAACCAGACGGTGATACAGCTGGTCAGGACACTCTCAGTGGTGCTCCTGTAAAAATTGGTTAAAATGGGAGGAGCCTCATTCGCCTCAATTTCGTCAGTTAGATGAGACACCGCTGTGTTTTCTTGATGAAAGAGGTAGTGTTGAGGAACCAGGTGAGATCATCAGTTATGTGCACTCCCAGAAGTGTGTTTCTCCTAACTCTCTCCACAGAGGAGTTGTGTATGTACAGTGAGGAGTGGTCAGCCTGAACCTTCCTTATGCCCACAATCACCTCTTTAGTCTTGTCCACGATGAGACTCAGATTGCGCCTTATTTCCTCTCCACTCTGTCTTGTCGTTGTTGATGGGGCCAACCAATGTTGTGTTCTGATGATTCGGTTTCAACTGGATTCAGCAGTACAGTCATGCATCAGCAACACGTGCAGCAGCGGGTTGAACACGCAGCCATGGGGAGCGCCGCTGTTAAGTGTGATGAAATTAGGGATGATTCTGCCATCACGGACTGACTTGGTCTTCCTGCCAAGAAGTCCAAGATCCAGTTACAGAGAGAGGTGCTGAGACCCAACGAGGACAGTTTACCCACTAGCTTTTGAGGAATAATCGCATCAAATGCCAAGCTGAAGTCGAAAGGCAGCATGCTGGCATATGATGCACCATTTTTCAGGTGGGACAGAACGGAGTGAAGTGTAGAGGCTATGGCATCACCAGTGGACTAATTTGAGCGATAAGCAGATGGAAAAGGGTCCAATGTAACAGGAAGGTGGGATTTAATGCAATCCATAACCGGCCACTCAAAGCACTTCATTATTGTTGTGGGCAGTGCCACTGGACAGCAGTCGTTGAGGTAGCTTATTGTTACCCTCTTGGGCACCGGGATGGTGGTTCCCACCCTGAATCCTGAGAGGACAGTGTACCGTTCCGGAGGGATGTTCAAGATGTCTGTTAGAGCCTCTGACCTGAGTCCCTCAACACCCGGCCAGGTACTGTATGTTATCGGGCCCTGGGGCTCTATGTGGGTTGACCCTGGTCAGGGTCTTCCTCACATCACTGTGGCCAAGCAGATTGTCTGCCTGTCAGAGAGGGGAGAAGAGGGGGACCTTCTTTGCCAGCACATCATTCTGTGCATCAAACCAAGCGTAAAAAGACATTCAGCCTGTCAGGAGGAGAATTATCTCTGTTGTTGACATTCAGGGTGGATTTGTAGTCTGTTATGGTCTGAATGCTCTGCCACATGTGTTTCATGTCTCTGGTTTCAACAATGACTGTATATTCTCTGTGAATAAGCCTATTTTTCCTTCCTGATTGCGTGGGAAAGCCCAGCTCTTGCTGACATGAGAGCTGTCTTATCCCCTGATCTGAAGGCAGTATCCCGATCTCTCTGTTATGCCAGGACCTATACTGACATCATGGATTCTGATTTGCCCTCACAGTGATGTGTTTAATAATGGTCCAAAGTTCAAAGGTACATTTAATATCAGAGAAATGTATACAATATACATCCTGAAATTCTTTTTCTTCGTAACCATCCATGAAAACAGAGTGCCCGAAAGAATCAATGACAGTTAAATGTTAGAACCCCAAAGCCTCCCCCAGCTCCCCCACACACATAAGCAGCCCAAAGCAACAATCCCCCCTCCCCCACCAGCAAAAAAAAAGCATCAGTGCCACCCACCGAGCACTCAAGCATGCAGCAAAGCATCAATAAAGACACAGACTTGCAGTACCCCAAAGACTACTCGTTCACCCAGTAATTCGACATACCACAGGCTCTCTCTCCCTCTCCCTCCCCCCCCAATAAGGGAAAAAGATGTGTCCCTGTTTCACAGCGAGAGGGGAGACATAACAAACAACTCACTGATTTACAATGTTAAAAGTCTGTTGTGTTGCTTTTTCCGAGCTCTGTGCCCAAAGAACTCGGGTCTCTGGGCACACAGCCAGGAGCCAGCTCGCTACTTTCGATCTTCCGTCTCCCACGACACACCGATTTCCTGTGGACGCACCAACCGTGAAGGCGCGCTAGTCTTCTAAGCCGCATCCTTGGTATATTGAACAGCGACCATTCGTGAGACCCCGAGAGCAGGTCCCATTCCCACAAAGAACCAAAGTCAGCATGTAACTCCAGGTCAGGGTCTTCAAAAGAGCCCTGAAAGGGTAAAATAGAGATATTAAAGATAGAAATAGAGCTGTTTCCGAAGATGCAAGCAAAGGAGTTGCCGTCAGCTGTCATCGTCTCCTAAGCTCCAGCCCTTATGATGTTCTGATTGCACCTTTCTTTGCCGTCTGTTCATCGATGTTAACCATTGATTGTTAGATGCTCCCTGCCTGTCTCCATGAACATGTTCCAGTCTGTGTTTTCAAAACAGTCTTGTTACGCAGAGATTGCTCCTTCTGCCCAGGTCTTTATCTCCCTTTGAACTGGTTTGGCATGTTTAATAAGTGGTCAAAAACTGAGGTGAGAAGCACCTTTGTATGCACCAGGGATGTTGGTATAAACCAGGTTGAATGTGTCCTAAGCAACACACACAAAATGCTGGAGGAACTCAGCTGGCCAGGCAGCATCGAGAGAAAGAGTAAACAGTCAGCGTTTCGGGCTGAGACCCTTCATCAGGTCTGGAAAGGAAGTGGAAAAGTCGGAGTAAGAAGGTGAGGAGAGTGGGGAAGAAGTACAAGGTGGTAGGTGATAGATGAAACCTAGAGAGGGGGAGGGGAAAGAGCTGGAGAGTTGATTGGTGAAAGAGATAAAGAACTGGAGAAGGGGGAATCTGTTAGGAGAGGACTGAAGACCATGGAAGAAAGGGAAGGGGGAGGAGCACCAGAGAGAGGTGATGGGCAGGTAAAGTGATAAGGTAAGAGAGGGAAATGGGAATGGTGAGGGGGAGCAATTACCAGATGTTCAAGAAATCGATATTCAAGCCATCAGGTTGGAGACTACCCAGACAGAGTATAAGGTGATGCTCCTCCATCCTGAGTATGGCTTTGTAGAGGAGTCCATGGACTGACATGTTGGAATGAGAATGGGAAGTAGAATTGAAATAGGTGGCTACCAGGAGATCCCACTTTTTCTTGCTAATGTGTTCCGACCTCTGGTAGCAAAGTGGGGGGGTGGATATATGGAGCCACAATCACAATAGCAGTGAACTGCCTTGGTAAATAGAAGGGCCTACACTTCACCTTTCTGATGTAGTAAATAAGTTTTATTCACTGCTGCATGATTTATGGTAACTATTGTTAAATGGTTCAAGCACATTAGTGATTTCAAATGTAAGCAGCAATCTTGCACCATGAGATTAAATTAGGAATAAAGTCCGCTGGGATTGTAAATTGCAATGGGTTAAATCGATAAAATCTAGAATTAATGATAGCTGCCTCATTTTACCTTATCACAATGAAATGCTTCAAAATGTTTTATGTTATGGAGGCAATTCATTTTGTACCAGTATAGCTCTGCAAAAAATAGGAAGGATATGTACGGGTCTTTCTTTTGTTACATTTAAAATGGCGACCTTGTTATGTTAATCTGAGGAATGCGGCTTTGTTGTGCTTTAACGCTGAAGAGAGTTTGCGCTAGCAGTTTGTTTTACTTTAAATTGAGATAGCAGGGTTCTATTAGCCAATGGGTGGTTATGTATCATTTTGTTTTTGGATACCATGCTGTATGATATGACTGTGGACTGAGTTTTGGCGGGGAGTCGGAGGAGAGACGAGGACCGCGGACGTGCGGAGAGGCTCTGGTCGATCACAAAGGGTGGTCCCGAGCCGTGAGTCGACAGAATTCGGGTGTTCGTCTGAAGTGGAATTGAGCCCAACGGTAGCGCGCGAAGAACTTGGACTTTGGACTTTGATAAGTGTTGGCGCCTTTTTTTTTTCATTACTTTCCTCTCTGTATCAAATGTATATTAATGTCATAGAATTAGTAGTATCTATAAAGTGTATTTCTTAAAATTTACTGGGTGGGCTGGCTGATGATTGATGTTGTGATTGATTCGGGCGGCCACCAACCCTGTGGGGAGTGTAGAGGCGGGTGCTGGGCTGGATTTCCCCTAGACATACACGAGCCAATATAACGGAACGTTACAGATAAATAATTAGTTAAATTTACTAATTTTAATAGTAGGAGGAACCTTAAAGCAATAGAAGAGGAAAGTAAGAACTTCTATCTTGATAACACAAACATGAGGAAATCTGCAGATGCTGGAATTTCAAGCAACACACATAAAAGTTGCTGGTGAATGTAGCAGGCCAGGCAGCATTTCTAGGAAGAGGTATAGTCGACGTATCGGGCTGAGATGAAGGGTCTCAGCGGGAAACGTCGACTGTACCTCCTTCTAGAGATGCTGCCTGGCCTGCTGCATTCACCAGCAACTTTTATGTGTGTTACTTCCATCTTGATGTTTGATTTTTAATACTTCAGTCATCTTTATTGTACTCTGAATAGAAACCAATTATTTTTCAGTCTTCAATTCAAAGATGGTACTTCAGGCATTAAGCAACATTGGAAAACCATTACCATTGAAATAAATACATTTTAATTTTGCTTAAAATGTTTATTTTAAACACATCAATAATGAAAAAAAAAACAAGTGGCTCTATTAAATGGAGGTATCTGACCTGATGCAAACTAAGAAGCATTTTCTTTGACATTTAATGCTAAGGGATGTCAGCAAGAAAAGAGTTTTGTAGCAGAATAAACTAACAGGGCATTCAGAGGAATTAATGGCTGGTAAAGTAGCTAAATTCCAACAGACCTGGAACAAAATGATCCAGCCTGCTGTTTTTCAAGCCTGGATTCTCCTAAACATGATTCAGATTCATTAGGTGCTGGATTGCCAGTTAGATATCTAACATGGCCTTATTTTCATTCAGAAATATTACGTGATCATTTATTTTCTTAGACCTGGCAATCTTGAACGTGCCAGCCTTATCAAGTCATTGTTGATTGGAAATTTTTCATAGCTAAGAACTGTGGAAATCATTTATAAATATTAAGAGCTTTTCCACAAATCTAACAAGCTTGACTGGAGTTCAGGCCCTCTTTCAGGGTTCTCGCTTGTCATCATCTACAAGTCCTGGGTCCAAGCCTGAAGGTTGATTGGGGGTCTATGGCCAGAGCCCAAGACTGCTGGGGAAGTTGAGGCATGGTGTCTGCGAATCCTCGAGTCCACTGGAGGACTGTGTACGTGGAGAGGTGGTTGGGAGAGAGGGAGGAACAGGTCTTGGTTCACTGTTGTTGCTGAGTATGTTGTGTTTTGTTGTGGTGCTCTGCCCAGTATCATGGGCATGCTATGATGGTGCTGGAATGTGTGGTGACACATGCAGACTGACCCCAACACATCCTTGGATGTGTTTGTTGTCAAGACAAATGACCCATTTCACTGTATGTTTCAATATACACATGATAAATAAATCTGAATCTGAAAAATTGTGTTGTATTTTACTTAGTTGGTCTCAATGTACTTTTGCAATGAAAGCACTTTTGACTGCTATTCAAGTTCCACATCTTTTCTTTAGGCTGCCTGTACTTGCTAGTATTTTCAAGAAGAAATAAAGTCTGGCATTAGATTATGTCGAGCAGTCTTTTGACTGGTTAGCATCATTTGATACACGGCTTTTAACTTGTGGCTGGCTAAAGCTCCTGAATATCCATCTTCAACAGTACAAATGACACCTGTGTAGTTTCTACAATGACATGTTGACATATGGCTAAAAATACCCTGATATTGCTCCATAAAGCACCTAAATGCATGTCTAAGCAGATGTCCAAATGAGATGCAATCCAGGCCAAGTGACTTTCTGAATTCATTTTGAAAGCCAGAAGAGTACATGTTCTGAATAAGTATTTGCTGACTTTTATTAAGATGATTTGGGAGTAAACAAAACATTTTTCTGCCTAAAAACGACTAATTCCTTCAAGCTTGTTTATCTGTGGCATTAAATGTATTGCCGAGTTATGGTCACTCTGCTGCAAATTGATTTGACATTAGAAGGAAATCTCTGCAGTAACTCCATGACTTTCCCACTTCCTGCATTGACTATCCTGTGACCTCTCTGAGCTGAACTGCATTATTAGTGCTAATGGAGGCAGATTTAACAGCAGTGTTTAGAGCTGATGTCCACTGGGAATTAAATTCAGTCTGAGCAACTTGTACCTTAACAGCTGCAGGAACTCTTGACAGATGGAATACAATCAGCTGCTTCCAGAGGCAAATACACATCACCCAAACACAAGAAAGCATATGACACCCTTCACTTTTACTTTTTCTGTGTTTGAATGATGCAATAAAGCAAAATGCAACCATTTAAATAAAACCCTTACTTTAAAAAAAACTTGTTAAAACTTTTTTTTTAAAGGAATGTCAGCAAGTGTATATATGAGAGCATTGAAGTAGTAGTTAAAAAATTAGGTGAAACACCCTGTTGTTTAAAGAAATGAAGGAATAAGATTGATTTATATTTTGGTTCTCCTCAGAGTATAGGTAACTACACATTCTTCGATCTCAGTTAGAAGATCGTGTGTAGAATTCCAAAATCTTGAACATATAGTGAAGAAATATGATCTGCTAAGGAATTTGGGTGTCTTCAACATTTCATTTATATTTCCAGCCTCGATATTATTTTGTGTAATCTAATTTCAGTGAGCTATCTGAAACATAATATGCTGTCAAAGATCTTGTCTTTCTTAGTGAAATATTAAATTGGCCCCATTTGTCCAGTTAGGTAACTGCTACAGACCTTAATGAATTTTGAATAGCAGAGAATTCCATCGATCACTTGCCACCTCTTCATTTCCCACCTGGTCAACTTTTACCCCTCAAGCAGATGCTATGGTCAAAAATCTCAAGGCTGCTTGTGGAATCTACTATGCAGAAGTTGGATATAAATCTTCTATGATAGTGATTATGTATCATCTTATGTACTTCATTGAATAAAGAACAATATGGGCCCTACGGCTCATGAGGTTGTGCCAACTGTATAAACCTACTCCATCAATCTAACCCTTCCAACATAGCCCATTATCCTATTTTTCTTACATCCATTTGCTTATCTAAGAGTCCTTTCATGTCCCTGTTATATCTGCAAACACTCCCAGCTGTATTTTCCAGGCACCCACCATTCTCTGAAAAGTAGAATCCAAAAAAAAACTTCCTTTTGACAACTCCCCTAGACTGTCCTCCACTTACCTTAGTGTCCTCTGGTAATGGCAATTGCTGCCCTGTGGAAAAAGGTGCTGGTACCCACTCTGCCTATTCCTCTCACAGTCGTATACAATGTCAAGTCACCCCTCATCTTGTATCACTCCAAGCTCCAGCTTGTGCAACCTTTCCTCATAAGACTTGTTCACTCAGGCAACATCCTGATAGCACAGTAATGTAGTGATTACCGCAACACTTCACAGTTCTGGTTGTAAGGTCAAACTTTGATTCCCATCACTGCCAGTAAGGAGTTTGTACATTCTCCCCATGACTGTATGGGATTCCTCTCACAGTTCAAAGACATACAGGTTAGGGTTAGTGAGTTGTGGACATGTTATTCTAGCGTCAGAAGCATGACAGCACTTATGGGCTGCCCAGTACAATTCTCACTGCTTTGATACAAACTATGCATTTCATTATATGTTTCAATATACACACGACGTATAAAGCTAATGTTTAATCTTTGGTAAATTTCCTTGCACCCTTTCTAAAGTTTCCATGTGCTTCCAATAATGAGGTGATCAGAATGGGAACAAGATGCTCTTAAGCGTGATCTAACCAGAGTTTTACCAAGTGGCTGTTAAGAAAGCCCTTAAATCCGAGTGGAGTCATCAGAACGCCTTCATGACGGTGTTTTTTTTTTAGCAGGCTTTCTTATTTTTATGAGGCCGAGTTGCTAGCTGGACGCTCAACCCAGCACGGATGGAAAGCATGCAAGGGAGCTGGCTGGATTTGAACTCGGGAGCCTTCGCTTCGTAGTCCGGCGCTGATGCCACCAGCCGGCCTGTTAAACTCAATTCCCCAACAAATGAAGGCAATCACATCTGTGCCTTTTTTTTTGATGTGCAATTACAATTGTTGAGCGGCTACGTTTTAGCTCACAGAAGCTGTAGACTTTGTGTCTGCACAGGTTATCATCGGACAGTGTCTCCCCCCCCCCCTACTTTTTTTTTTACCAGGGTGTGTGTGTGTGTCTCTCTTCCCCCCCCCCCACAGACAGAGAGAGAGTCTCTCTCTCTCTCTCTCTCTCTCTCTCTCTCACTCACTCACTCACTCACTCACTCACTCACTCACTCACACACACACACACACACACACACACACACACACACACACACACACACACACCCCTGAGTGATCTGCCAGGGTCTGGTTCTCTCTCTCTCTCTGTCTCACTCACTCACACTCACTTACTCAGACACAAACACACACGCACACGGAGACACAGACACATCTACAGAGGGCAGTAAAGGGACAAGGGCCGAGGCCCTTCATTATGCCTCTCTGCTGTGCTCACGCCTCAGCAGACTGACTGGTTTTGCAGCGGGGTGGGTGCATGGATGTAGAAAAAGGAGGGAGGGAGGGAGGGAGGGACAGCATGGCAGGAGGAAATATGTGTTGTGGACTGATGGCGGCCCTGTGCCCCACTCACTGTCAAGTTTCAACAGATTCCATGCCTTATAACTTTCTAGATGAGCCTACGATAGGGCACCATAACAAACACCTTTGTAACATCCACATACACCACATCTACTGCTCTGCTTTCATCAATTTGTTTAGTTATCGCCTTGAAAATCTCAATTTTAGGCTCGTGAGGTACGGCTGGACCCTCACAAAGCCAGGCTGAGTATCAATATTATGACTATGCTTCTTCATTAGTTTGATGTAAGACTCACTGGTCTATAATTCCCAGGATTACCCCTGTTACCGTTCTTGAACAAGGGAACAACATTTGCCCTGGTACCACTCCTGTGACTCTCACTGGTGAACTCTGAAAACTGAAATTAATATTACTTATCTCCCCTATCTCCTCTACCTTCAGGCACATTAGCCCCGAGTGGTCCGAACCCCACTCTAGTCATCCTCCTGTTCTTCATGTATGTGTAGAATGCCTTGGTGTTTTCTCTAATACTACTACGTTACTTTAAATACACTCAATGGCTTGGCTTCCACGGCCGTCAGTGTCAATGAATTCCACAGATTCACCACCCTATGGCTAAAGATACTCTACCTCATTTCATTCTAAATATGGAGGGTTATAGAATCACACAGCATGGAACCAGCCCTCTGATCAACTGAGTCTGTGCCAGTCATCCGACACACAATCACTTTTATTTCATTTTATTCTCTTCATGTGTGCCCATCAACTTCACCCAACACAATGCCCATATATCACTCACTTGCACAGTAGGATCAGTTTAAAGTGGCTAGTTAACCTACCAACACCTGCAATTTTAAGTGTTAGAAAACTGGAGAAACCAGAAAAAATCCATCTGATCACAGAGAAGACATGGAAATTCCACATAGCATTCAAGATCGCATAGGATTGTACCTGGGGAATTGAGCTGATGTTTTCCCAATTGTGAGGAACTTCTGTTGAGCCAGACATTGTTTTAAGGGCCAGACTACAGAAATGGAACACTGGCATTTAAAACTACTTGATCATCAGCAAAATGTCAGCAGGCAGTGATTAGCAAATCACTCTAATTCTCATTTCCACTGGGAAATTACTAGGGCAATCAAAAGTGTGATTTTTTTTATTATTATTTATTCTCTTTTGGCTTTGAATACTTATATTTCTTCCAAACTTTCCAGAATCATGCAAAATAAACTGGATCTTGCTAGCCAGAAATATTAGAAACAGCACTTCTGTTAATCCATTGGGGCATGCGTGTTGCATTGACACTTAACTTAATGTTATATATATTATACCAACTGAAGGGTGTGTGCAATTATCTCAGTCTAAATCCTGAAGTTTTACTTTGCAAACTTTCTTTTACGTCATGGTTTAATTGCAGTTCAAGGCTTCTGCCAGTGAAAAATATACTTGTGCTCAATTGTTGGACTTTACATTAAGAGCTAACAGTTTGTGTTTGTCTGTATTTGGCGGTTGTGGATTATGAGTGCATCCAGGCATGTGCAGCTTCCATCTAGCAACACCACTCAGTCACTCGGATGGATATTGATCTGTACATGGGAAATATGAGAAGATTTAAATTCCATCCATTAACAGTGTAATCTCAGAGCCCTGTCTGACATTGCATTAGCATTATTGGTTGCTTATCATTTTATTTAATGTGCCTCAATTTACTATTTTGTTTTATGATACCTTTGTTATTCTACTGGGAAAATTAATTGTACTGTGTGTTTTTTAGAAAGCACCAGTGTTTAAAATGAAGTATACCTTATGCTAAAGGTATTTAAGTTGTGGTTGCTTTTCTTTTTTCCTATATCTTTTTAGTATGCTATATAGTGCTCACAACTTGTCATTGTAACTGTGAATGAAGTCACCGAAGAGACATAGCTGGTAGATATAAAAGTCATAAGCCCCTTGATTTCGGGGACAGACAAGTTGGCAGCCTTCGGAGTCATGAGGGAGAGAGAGAGACCAATCCAACATTATAGCACAGTTTTATATGTTAAATAACAGGACAATATCTACAGTTGCAATGCCCTCACAATGCTTCTTTTGAGTCGCATGTGATTTTGCAAATGCCTAGATCTTCCCATCAACACACCCAAAATGAGTGATAATTACTGTGGTGTCTCAGTTGTATTCATGCATTGGGGTATTTATTGAATTCATGCATATGCAGACACCTCAATTGAATTGGATGATTCCTGTTCTGAGTGGCATTTCCCACCAGAGCTGCATTTTAAATCTAATGTACAATCCATATTCAGATATGAAAGTTAGTTGCTGAAGCTTATTTGCTATATTGCATCTCTGAAATATGCCCACACAACTGCTCTTGGAGTAAGTGTTGAGTAAAGTGAACATGATATTATATAACTGCTGTTCTGCTGCCTCTTTTGCTTATCTCCAATTGATGGAAGATTGGAAATACTTTTGTGAAAGGTTGTGGGTCCAGAAGTTGGATTAGACTGATAAATTGCTACATAGTGGGCTGTAAGGCTGTATGTTCAATGTTGGCCTGCTGAAATTGGAGTGTGTTCAGCAGAAGAGATGAATCTGTTTCTCACAGAAATGTACCATGCTTTGCATGAGTGAGGACAAAAGCGATGAATGTCCTTGAACAACACCTCAGCCAGGTGTTGGGTCCTTTGTATATACAATCATTTTCTCTTCTATAAGATTGGTTTATCAAGGTCAAGAGTACTGCCTTGACCAGAGGAGCTAAATTGCGTTTGATTCTTCCTCTTAATCCAAGATCAAACAATCTAATGACTTGCACAACTTCCAATCTTTCACAGTCTGTCCCCATCATTGCCCACCTTGGGCCTACAACAGTAGTGATCATGCAGCAAGCATGCATGGACTGTTTTTTTATTGATGTCAAAAACCTGAGACCTGAGGCCCAATTTCTGGAAAGCCTCAGATTTACCATATTTTTCAACCCAAATTATAAATTAAACTGTGTTAGGGGTTTTGTTTTTTTTAACATCTGGATTTATGAACTAGTTTTGTGGGTGCAAGACAAAATTATGCTTGCAACTGGCACAGATCTTGGCAGTATTGTGAACAATGAGGAATTTAGTGACCGAATTACGCAGGATGTGACATCTGGTGGAAAGCGCAGATGAAGTTCGATTGGGAGAAATATGAGGTAAAATATTTTTAAAAGGAAAACTAAGAACAGACGATATAGAATAAAGAATATTGTTCTAAAAGTGGAAGATGTGGTTATGTGTCTATTGAAAGTGGCAGGCAGGTTGAGAAAGCAATTGAAAACATATTTTTCATTGAAGCTTAGAGTACAAAAGCAGGAAAACAATGCCTTTGAAAACACTGGCATGACTTCAGATAATTGTGTTAATTTCTGATTGTCACATTATAGGAAGGAAATGAGGATATCACAATATGCCAGAGAGTAGTTCCTGAGATGAGGGACAGATCAGAAGGGATAGAACTGTTCTCTTGGGAGGAGGGAAAACTAAGGGAAAGCTGGGAAAAGATACGGAAAATAATGAGGAGCCTGCCCTGCCTGGATCATTGGAAGCTCTTTTCTTTTGGTGGAGGGTTGAGGACTGGAGGTCACAGTATAAAATAGAAGGGAAAATAAGTGGCATGAGGAACAAAGTTCTTTGGTATAGTGTGTTTTTGGAACCTAGAAAGCACTGCCCGTAAATGTGGCAGTTTCATCGGTAGTTGGATAAATATTGAAATACTGAGTGAGGCAAAGGTGCAGATCCACAGAGGACCAGGGATGGGACCAATGAGTGACAGAGGGCCTATGTGGTCATGGTGGGCTGAATGACTCATTTAACCATTCTGATATTCTATGTATAAGCTCAAGGTGTCATTGAAATTATTCAGACCTAACTGAGAGGTTTGTGAAATGTATTGTTTAAAGTCACTTTTGCACAGGAAGGCAAGTAGTGCTATCTGGAATAATTTGAATTTCAACTCTGTCATAATTTAAATATCGACTATTTGCTCAGTTACTATAATGCTTCATGAATGAAGGAAAAGACCACAACAAAGATTTTTCTCCATGCGTGGGGATTTCTCTGAAAAACAGTAGCCACTGCACAGGCATGGGAAGCATCGGCAGCAGATAGAGTGAGTTATTTCTTTTTGCTTGGGTTTTTTTCTTATTTTTTTAATCCATGGAAGAAAGAGGGTCTAGCGGAATGGCCATTGTCAGAGTGGGAACTTAGAGGCTTTGACTCAAGAGGCTGAGGCCAAAGAAACCAGTAAGAAGAGTAGGTTTTTCCATTCGTTATTGCTGATTTGGTCTTGGTTGCCTATTGTACAGTGCAGGCAAGATGGCAAATATGGCAGTGGAATGCTCCTTCTGTAGGATGTGGGAATTCATGGAACCTGATCGCCTCCCTGATGACTACACCTGCAGGAAGTGCAGCCAGCTCCAGCTCCTGAAAGACGGCATTAAGGAGCTGGAGCTGGAGTTGGATGAACTGAGGATTACCCGAGAAGCAGAACAATTGATAGATACGACTTTTGAGCAGGTGGTTACAGCCAGGTGCAGAATTCAGGGAGTAGATGGGTGAAGACTGAGAGAGAGGTAAAGGGAGAAAGAAGTCAGTGCAGGGTCCCCCTGTGGCCTTTCCCCTCAGCAATAGGTATACCCTTTTGGATACTGATGAGGGGGATGACCTCGCTGGGCAAAAAGGCAGCAGTCAGACCATTAGCACCATGGTTGGCTCTGAGCCTCAGAAGGGTAGAGTAAAGTCAAGCAGAACAATAGTGGACTTGATAGTTAGGGGGACAGATAAAAGATTCTGCAGTAGCAAAAGAGACACTAGGATAGTGTGTTGGCTCCTGAGTGCTAAGGTCCAGATGTCTCTGACCAGTTGCAGAATATTCTTGAAGGGGAAGGTGAGCAGCCAGAGCTTGTGTTACATGTTGGTACCAGTGACATAGGCAGGAGAGGGGTAGGCATCCTGCGCAGTAGTTTAGAGTGTAAAGAATGATACGATTAAGAAAGTCTTTGACTTCAAGTTACCTCGGGTCAAGAACGATGAGTTCGGAGAAGGACATAAAGATACAGAAGGCGCTGGCGTGGTGGGCTATGAACGGCATGAAGGAAATCTGGAAGTCGAACCTGACCAGAGGGCTTAAAAAGAGGATCTTCACAGCAGTCATAGAGTCCTTTCTCACATATGGATGCAAGATGTGGACACTCACCAAGACTATGCGAAAGTCTCTAGATGGTTGCTATACACGGATGCTTCGGACAGCTCTTGACGTGAATTGGCAACAGCACATGATGAACGTCGAGCTCTATGACGACCTACCGATGCTCACCACTAAAATCGAGGCGAGAAGACTGCAACTAGTGGGGCACTGTCTACGCCACCCCGAGATACCTACCAGCCTAGTCATCATATGGGAGCCCAAGCACGGAAGGATGAACCCTGAGTGCCCTCCCAAAACTATGGTCAACACACTCCTAGAAGACAGCGGCGCTGCTCACGTAGATGAACTGAACACACTGATGAGGGAGACGGAGAAGTGGAGAGTCCGTCATCATGCCCGACGCCGGCCCCCTAGGCCTGAGTCAATGTTGTAGTAGTAGCAGCAGCAGATGCTGCTCCAAGGTGGTAATATCCAGATTACTCCTGGTGCCACGAGCTAAGGAAGCTAGTGCAGACGAATGAGTGGCTGAGGAGATGGTGCAGGGAGCAGGGTTTCAAGTTCTTGGATCATTGGAACCTTTTCTGGCGAAGGGATGACCTGTACAAGTGGGACGGATTGCACCTGAACTGGAGAGGAACCAATATCCTGGGAGTGGGGTTTGCTAATGCTATTGGGGAGGGTTTAAGTTAGATTTGCAGGGGGGTGGGAATCGATGTCAAGGGGCAGAAGATGGGGTGGTTGGCGCACAAGTAGAGACAGTTTGTAGGGAGTTTGTGAGGAAGGGTAGGCAGATGATAGAGCAAAGATGCACTCAGCCAGATGGTTTGAGATGTGTCTATTTTAATGCAAGGAGTATCATAAACAAGGCGAATGAACTTGGAGCATTGATCAGTATGTAAAACTATGATGTTGTGGCCATTATAGAGACTGGGATTTCTCAGGGGCAGGAATGGCTGCTGAGTGTGCTGATATTTAGATGTTTCAAAAAGGACAGGAAGGGAGGCAAAGGAGGTGGGAGAGTGGCATTGCTAATCAAGGATAGTGTCACAGCTGCAGAAAAGGAGGAAGTCATGGAAGGATTGTCTACTGAGTCAGTGTGAATGGAAGTCAGAAACAAGAAGGAGGCAATAATTCTACTGGGAGTTTTTATAGTCTCCCTCCTCTCCCCCCCCCCCCCCCCCCAATAGTAACAGAGACTTTGAGGAGCAAATAGGGAGGCAGATTCTGGAACGGGGCAATAATAACAGGGTTGTTGTGATGGGTGATTTTAACTTTCCTAATATTGACTGGCATCTCCTTAGTGCAAGGGGTTTAGATGGGGTAGAGTTTGTTAGGTATGTTCAGGAAGGTTTCCTGACACAATATGTAGATAAGCTAATGAGGGGAGAGGCTGTACTTGATCTGGTATTGGGAGATGAAACTGGTCAGGTGTCAGATCTCATAGTGTGATCACAACTCTTATCTCCTTTACCATAGCACTAGAGAGTGGTAGGAGCACACGATTTGGGAAAGCACTTAATTGGGGTAGGGGGAAGTATGATGCTGTTAGGCAGAAACTTGGGAGCAGATGTTCTTAGAGAAATTCACAGCAGAAATGTGACAAATGTTCAGAGAACATTTGCATGGCATGCTGCATAGGCATGTTCTAGTGAGGCAGGGAAAGGATGGTAGGGTAAAAGAACCATGGTGTACGAAGGATATAGAAAATCTAATTAAGAAGAAAAGAAGCTTACAAAAGGTTTAAGAAACCAGGTACTGTTAGAGCTTTAGGAAATTACAAGGTTGCCAGGAAGGAGCTTTGGAATGAAATTAGGAGAGCTAGAAGGGGCCATGAGAAGGCCTTGGTGAGCAGGATTGTAGAATGCCTTGAGGTTTTCTTTAAGTATGTGAAGAGCAAGAGGATGAGCCGTGTGAGAATAGGACCAATCAGGTGCAATAATGGAAACGTGTGCATGGAGTTGGAGAAGGTAGCGGAACTACTTAATGAGTACTTTGCTTCAGTATTCACCAGCAATTGTGGGGATGACTTGCAATGGACTGAAACACTTGAGCATATAGACATTAAGATAGAGGATATGCTGGAGCTTTTGAAAAGCATTAAGTTAGATAAGGCGCCGGGACCGGATGAGATATACCCCAGGCTACTGTGGGAAGCGAGGGACGAGATTGCTGAGCGATCTGGCGATGATCAAGTTACAGGAAGGATATAAATAAGGTTGAAAGAGTGCAGAGAAGGTTTACAAGGATGTTGCCGGGACTTGAAAAACTCAGTTACAGAGAAAGGTTGAATAGGTTGGGACTTTATTCCCTGGAGCGTAGAAGAATGAGGGGAGATTTGATAGAGGTATATAAAATTATGATGGGTACAGATAGAGTGAATGCAAGCAGGCTTTTTCCACTGAGGCAAGGGGAGAAAAAAACCAGAGGACATGGGTTTAGGGTGAGGGGGGGAAAGTTTAAAGGGAACATTAGGGGGGGCTTCTTCACACAGAGAGTGGTGGGAGTATGGAATGAGCTGCCAGACGAGGTGGTAAATGTGGGTTCTTTTTTAACATTTAAGAATAAATTGGACAGATAAATGGATGGGAGGTGTATGGAGGGATATGGTCCGTGTGCAGGTCAGTGGGACTAGGCAGAAAATGGTTCGGGACAGCCAAGAAGGGCCAAAGGGCCTGTTTCTGTGCTGTGGTTTCTATGGATCTTTGCATCATCAATAGGGACAGGAGAAGTACCAGAAGATTGGAGGTTTGCAAATGTTGTTCCCTTGTTCAAGAAGGGGAATAGAGATAACCCAGAAAATTATAGACCAATGAGTCTTACTTCAGTGGTGAGCAAGTTGTTGGAGAAGATCCTGAGAGGCAGGATTGATGACCATTTGGAGAGTCATAATCTGATTAGAATAGTCAGCATGACCTTGTCAAGGACAGGTCGTACCTTACAAGCCTGATTGAATTCTTTAAGGATGTAATGAAACACATTGATGAAGGTAGAGCAATGGATGTAGTGTATATGGATTTCACTAAGGCATTTGCTAAGGTTCCCCATGCAGGGCTCATTCAGAAAGTAATGAGGCATGGGATCCAAGTAGACCTTGCTTTGTGGATCCAGAATTGGATTGCCCACAGAAGGCAAAGGATGGTTGTAGATAGTTCGTATTCTGCATGGAGGTCGGTGACCAGTGGTGTTCCACAGAGATCTGTTCTAGGGCCCCTACTCTTTGTGATTTTTATAAATGACTTGGATGAAAAAGTAGAAGGGTGGGTTAGTAAGTTGTGGATAGTCTGGAGGGTTGTCAGAGGTCACAGTGGGACATCAGTAGGATGCAGAACTAGGCTGAGAAGTGGCAGATGACATTCAACCCAGGTAAGTGTAAAGTGGTTCACTTTGGCAGGTCAAATTTGAAGACAGAATGTAATATTAAAGGTAAGACTCTTGGCGGTGTGGAGGATCAGAGAGATCTTAGGGTCCGTGTCCATAGGACACTCAAAGCTTCTACACAGGTTGACAGTTTTATTAAGAAGGCATATGGTATGTTGTCCTTCATCAACCATGGGAATGAGTTTAAGAGGTAATGTTACAGATTTATGAGACCTTAGTTAGACCCCACTTGGAGTACTGTGTTCAGTTCTGGTCACCCAACTACAGGACGAGTGTGGATACTGTAGAGAGGGTGGAGAATGTTGCCTGGATAGGATGATGAGAGGCCTTGATCATGTTGATAGAAACATAAACATAGAAAACCTACAGCACAATACAGACCCTTTGGCCCACAAAGTTGTTGCCGAACGTGTCCCTACCTTAGAAATTACTAGGCTTACCCATAGCCCCCTATTTTTCTAAGCTCCATGTACCTATCCAAAAGTCTCTTAAAAGACTCTATCGTATCCGCCTCCACCACTGTTGCCAACAGCCCATTCCACACACTCACCATTCTCTGCGTAAAAAAAAAAACTACATCTCCTCTGTACCTACTCCCTAGCACCTTAAACCTGTGTCCTCTTGTGGCAACCATTTCAGCTCTGGGAAAAAGCCTCTGACTATCCATACGATCAATGCCTCTCATCATCTTATACACCTCTATCAGGCCACCTGTCATCCTCCGTCGCTCCAAGGAGAAAAGGCCGAGTTCACTCAACCTGTTTTCATAAGGCATGCTCCCCAGTCCAGGCAACATCCTTGTAAATATCCTCTGCATCCTTTCTATGGTTTCCACATCCTTCCTGTAGTGAGGCAACCAGAACTGATAGCCAGCGGTTTTTCCCAACGCCAAAATGGCTAATGTGAGGGGGCATAGTTTTAAGGTGCTTGGAAGTAGGTACAGAGGGGATGTCAGGGGTAAGTTTTTCTCACAGAGAATGGTGGATGCTTGGAATGCACCACCGGTGACGGTGGTAGAGGTAGATACAATAGGGTCTTTTAAGAGACTCTTGGTGTATGGAGCTTAGAAAACAAGATGGCTATGCGATAGGGAAATTCTAGGCAGTTTCTAGAGTAGGTTACTTAGTCGACACAACATTGTGGGCCAGAGGGCCTGTAATGTGCTGTAGATTTCTGTGTTCTATGTTCTAAGGCAAAAGTGGGACCAAAACGGTGGCCTGTGTGTGGATGCAGAAGTATAAAACACAGAAAGAAATTTTGCCTTTGTAGACAGGAGGGCTGATCTACTTATTGAGATCCTAGAGGAAGAATGTGAAGTATTGGAAACAATATTTATTTCTTTTGAATGAGAACACACTTGAGAAAAGCCAGATTTTGTCATCCTCTAGCCTTCAGCAGCATTAAGATGTTGAGTATGAGGCAGGCTCATTAGTTCAGTGCATCTGTTGGCTGTCAGCCATTTGAGACGTCACTGGGATATGTGGTTTGCCTGCCAAATCCTCAGTGGGTGTCTCTTTGTTTGGATATCAGGATTTGCCATCATTGAGGAAAATTTATATACCTTAATAGGAACAAACTCAACTCTATAAAACCATAAGAACCGTTGCGTTTCAATTAGCAGCAGAAAAAGAAGCACTAATCATTTCAGAACTTTTTAAAACAATAATGTAACTACTACTGCTGGAATTTGAAATCAGATGACATTAGAGAGAAGTTAATTTTATCAGACAGATGCTTCTTTGAAAATCTATTCATTTGGTTGTGCTAAAGTGTGTCTGAGTACTTTGAAGATTCCACAAGTGATTATGTACATTCTAAATCAATGGTTTCCAATCATATTTATTCCACGGTCCAAAACCATTAAGTAAGGGATCTGTGGACCCCAGGTTGGGAACCTATGTTCTAAGTTGAAGCTTTGAAGTGACAAAAAAATTATAGGAGCTGTGGCTGTGGGTAAGGTTATGTTGCTCAGATCTGCACTAACTTGTCAAACGTTGCCGTAGAACCTGGTGGCATGCTATCCTTTTGTCAAATTAGGATATCATTTTAATTTCATTTAGTATAGAAATTGGTCTTTAGACTGTCGTTGGCTGGTGCAGTCAAGCTGCCTCATGTAGGATTTTGAATTCTGCTAATTGAAGATGGCTAGGGGTGAGAAAATCTGCAGTAAGGTTTCTTTGATGGTCCGAAGCAGAAAGCCAGACATCTAGGTTTTGATTTAGTTTAAAGTAAGTTTATTGTCAAAGTGCATATGTTACCATATACAACCCTGAGATTCATTTTCTAGTGGACATATTCAATAAATCTATAATAGAAAAATAGCCATAATAGAATCAATGAAAGACTGCATGAACTTGGGCATTCATCCAGTATGCAAAAAAAAATTCTGCAAATGCACAAAGAAAGAAGTAATAATAAGTAAGTAAATAAATAAATAATAAATATTGAGAATGATTAAGTGTCCTTGAAAGTGAGCCCATGGTTTGTGGGAATATTTCAGTGATGGGGTGAGCGAAGTTACCCACTTTGGTTCAAGAACCTGATGGTTGACAGGTAATAACTGTTCCTGAACCTGGTGGCATGAGTCCTGAGGCTCCTGTATCATCTTCCTGATGACAGCAGCAAGATGGTTGCAGAGGTAAGCATTTCTTACTGCATCCTGAAAATAATGTCTGAACAGGAGGACGCTGGCAAGGACTGTGTACATCTTGTGTGAATTGTACTGTTCACCCTGCTTTTTAAAGTCTGCTAATTATACAGGGAGATGCTAAAATCCATATTTATCAGTTATTTGATAATCAACTGGTAACTGCCTTGGAAAAAAAAACTGGAGACCGGAAAATAGGCTGGTGTCTTTGGGATAATTTGATACTGTGTTTTGCTGGTTCAGTTAGTGATTGACCAACTAGTTGACTCACTGATAAAACTTGAGAGATATGATAACTAGTGCCTGGACCCTTCTTATTGAAAACTAGGCAGGATTTGAAACTAATTTTTCAATGGGTTAGTTGCATGGGATCGATGAGATCACACCATTCCTTCATGATCTGAACGAAATTTCATGCAGTTGTTTTCAGTTGTGTTTCTTCTCCATGCTAACAACATTCATCTATCATATATCAAGATGTTTCTAGTCTGAATCCTGGAGGATTAATATATAAACAAGATAACATGCCATAACAACTTCAGCCCAGTAGTTCTGACATCTACCATCATGAAGTGCTTCAAGATGCTGGTTATTGTGCACATTAACTCCGACCTTCCAGATAACTTCAGCGCAATGCGCCTACTGCCGACACAGGTCTAAAGTGGATGTGATTTCCCTGGCCCTGCACTCATCTTTGGGGCATCTGGACAGTAAACACACCTATTTCAGACTACTGCTGATTGATTACAAATCCACCTTCAATACAATAATTCCAAGCAAATTCATCTCCAAACTCTGGACTCTTGGAGTTAACACCTCCCCCTAGAACTGAATCCTTGACTTCCTGACCAACAGACAGCAGTCAGTAAGGATAGGCAGTAACGCCTCTGCCACAATTATTCTCAACACTGGCTGTCCACAAGGTTGTATCCTCAACTGTCTGCTCTATATCTTGTACACTGGTGACATCATGGCCAGATTCTGCTCTAACTCTTATCTACAAGTTTGCAGACAAAATCACTGTTGTAGGCTGTGTCTCAAGTAACAAGTACAGGAAGGACATGGAGAGCTTAGTCACATGGTGTCAACAACAACCCTTCCCTCAGTGTGTGATAAGGCTGAAAATGGGGCAGTTGGTATACAAGTAGATGTAATGTGTAGTGAGACTGTATGGGCAGAGACAGAGAAACATTGCTGTCAGTAGGATGATTTGAAGTGTAACATGCAGGCAAAATCAATAAGGTTGATGAATACAGGACAGAAGGTGTTATATTTGAATACCTGCAGTATAGGGAATAAAATAGATGATCTTGTAGTGCAGTTAGATATTGGCAGGTATTATGTGGGCATCACTGAGTCATGGCTAAAAGAAAATCATAATTGAGAGATTACCATCCAAGGACATGTATTATATCAAAAGAACAGGAAGTTAGGCAGGGAGGTGCTGTGGCTCTGTTGGTAAAAGATGAAAGCAAATCCTTAGAAATAGGTGAAATAGGGTAAGAAGGTGTAGAATCCTTGTTGGTAGAGTCAAGAAACAGCAGGGTAAAAAGACTGTGATGGGAGTTATAAACAGACTTTCGAATAGTAGCCAGAATGGGGGATACAAATTACAATGGGAGATGGAAAAGGCATGTAAAAAGAGCACTGTTACAGTAGTGATGGGAGACTTCAATATGCAGGTAAGTTGGGAAAATCAGTTGCAAATTTGTTTAAAATTGAATAGCTTAACAAAATAGTAGAAACTGTTACACCAAAAGCTCATGAGGTCATGAACGTTCAGCTACGAGAAATATTAATGTATGATTCGGAAACTGGAGTTATCTGTTTATATTGTCGTGATGCGAAAGTTGCTGGAGAATTTGCTAGTGGAAAGAAGTGGGACGATATTTGGAAACTTGACTTCTTGAAGCATTATTTGGCAAGTAAATCGCATTTGGACGGTGTACAAAAGCTCAGGCAACAGAACCCGTCATTACCCGTTAACAGGAGTGCTATGCATGTTACGGTTGAGTGCAGATGAGTGAGAGTGAAAATGATCAAACTCAGAGGAGATCAAAGTTAAGGTACAAGAATGGTCAGCTTTTGATTTCTCCGCAATTGCAGATTGTGACTTCACATTTGGCGATGAACAAGTTAATGCCTTATGTCTAAAATACCATGATTTTCTTGCTGAAAGTATTGTAATAGACAGGTTAATGATTTCAAATTTTCCGTGCAAGAAAAAATTAAATCCAAACCTATTTCAAACTTTGCTCAAATGGTTACATTTGTACTTCAAAATGAACAGTTTTAAAACCTTGCACAGTTGATGGACATTGGGGGAATCTTTCTTCCGTCTAGTGCGGAATGTGAGTGAGGTTTTAGCCTAATGAATCAACTCAAAAACAAGCTGAGAAACCGTTTAGGTGAATGTAATATGGATATGTTAATGAGAATCAAAAGCTATCAATGGGATGGAAGTTCTATTAGTCAAGATAAAGTTTACCAAGAATGGGTAAATGCCAAAGACAGGAGAGAGAAAAAATAACTGAGTGACTTAAATATGATAAAAAAAATTAAATATCTCCAACCTGGTAGCATGAACATTGACTTCTCTAACTTCCATTAATGTTCCTCCTCCCCTTCGTACCCCATCCCTTATTTATTTATTTATTATCATTATTATGATTTTTTTCATTTCTCCTATTTTTCCTCTCTTTTTTTCTCCCTCTGTCCCTCTCACTATAACTCCTTGCCCATCCTCTGGGCTTCCCCCCCTGCTTTCTTTCTCCCTAGGCCTCCTGTCCCATGATCATCTCCCTTCTCCAGCCTCATATCCCGTTTGCCAATCACCTGTCCAGCTCTTAGCTCCATCCCTCCCCCTCCTGTCTTCTCCTATCATTTCGGATCTCCCCCTCCCCCTCCCACTTTCAAATCTCTTACTATCTCTTCTTTCAGTTAGTCCTGACGAAGGGTCTCGGCCCGAAACGTCGAATGTACCTCTTCCTATAGATGCTGCCTGGCCTGCTGTGTTCACCAGCATTTTTTATGTGTATGAATTAAATATGTATGTTATTTTGTTGTTATTCTGTGCAGTTTTATGTCAAATGTTTTGTAAACCTGCATAAACTGTCCCATGTGTGCATTCAGTGCGCACATACTTTTGTCACAGGAAAAAAAATTTCACAACATCAGATTTTTGTGCACACTGACTACTAAAAATTAGAGGGAACTTTGCAGACAGCCTAACTTCACTGGTTGGGAAGATGTTGGTCCATTGTAAAAGATGAGTTTTTGAGGTACTTGGAGGCACATGATAAAATGGGCTAAAGTCAGCATGGTTTCCTTAAAGGGAAATTTTGCTTAACAAATCTGTTGGGATTTTTTGAGGAAAGAACAGGCAGGATGATCAAAAGAGAGTCAGTGGATATCATTTATTTGGATTTTCAGAAGGCCTTTGACAAGCTGCCACATAAGAGGCTGCTTAACTAGATAAGAGCCCATGGTATTACAGGAAGGATAGCATGGATAAAGCACTGGCTGACTAGAAGGAGACGAAGTGTGGGAATAAAGGACTCTTTTCTCTTTGGTTGCCCATGACCTCGGGCACAAATTAAAGGCAACTTGAAATGGCAGTTCCACTGGAAACAATCAAATATACCCATTTCAGCCTGCTACAGCTGAGAACCACAACTGCATCCAAGGTCTGTACAATTAGCAACAACATTATCAATGCAACTAATCAATCTATTGCTGCTCAAAACTGTTGAAAATAGATCATTTTACTAACAAGAGACAATCTGCAGATGTTGGAAATCCAAGCAACACTCGCAAAATGCTGGAGAACCTCAGCAGGCCAGGCAGCATCTATGGAAAAGAGCTCAGTCGATGTTTTGGGCCCAGACCCTTCATGAGGACTGTGAAGGGTCTCAGCCCAAACCAGGAAGTTCATAGCCTGCTGAGGGCTAGGTCTGCGGCATTTATGTCCAGGAATCCAGGTCTGTACAAGAAAACCAGGTATGACTTGCAGAAGGCTATTTCAAGAGCTAAGAATCCGTTCCAGGCGAGGTTGAAGGTGACATTGGATGTGTGTCAACTCTGGCAGGGTTTGCAGGATATGACTTCCTACAAAGCGAATCCCAGCATCATGAATGGCAGTGATGCTTCACCACCAGACGAGCTCAATGCCTTTTGTGCTCGCTTTGAAAGGGCACGTCCCCTGCAACTGGATCCTTAGCTTCCTAACTAAAAGACCCCCAATCTGTGCAGATTGGTAATAACATCTCCAGCTCGCTGATGGTTGACACTGGCACATTTCAGGGATGTGTGCTTAGCCCACTGCTCTACTCTCACTATACCTGTGTGGCTAGGCATAGCTCAAACTTGCTGACTCAATAGCTAAAATGACCTCATTTTGCTCCTCTGTCTTAAGGTCTTATGCTCAGCAAAACAACGTTGCTGGTTATTGACTTCAAGAGGGGATGTGGTGTACATGCTCCTGTCCACATCAATGGTGTTGATTGAGTTTGAAAGAAATGAGAGCTCTATAAGTTCCAAGGAGTGAACATCATTAGCCTGTCCTGGTCCAAACACATTGATGCCACAGCCAGCAAATCTCACCAATGTCTCTACTTCCTCAGGAGGCTAAAGAAATTTGTTATGTCTTGTCAATCCTTACCTTGTATTACCTAAGTGCACTGCATAATAATTTGATCTGTATGAGCAGTATGCAAGACAACCTTTTCTTTTTTTTAATTTTATTTTTATTTGTATAAGGTATTCACAAGTAATACACAAACTTTTATATAACTTTTTCCATTTTTTATGTGAGTAAATCTGTATTAATTCGTACATTCACAAGTGCATATTGAGATCATATAGAAAATAATTAGGCGCTCAAATAGATGTTTATGTGCAATTGTAATTCCACTCTATTAAACTAAATAATGATAATAGTTGTTATAAAAAATATTAATAATAGTGGTTGAATACTAATTTCCATGTATCTCTTCTGGTCCATTTCTTTCTGGTCCAAAATTTCCCCAGATCTTTTCTTTTCTTGTGTTAATTTCACATTTTCCAAAAAAAAAAGAACAGTAAACACTCGAGCCAAAGGTGCTTACATTAACACTATTACTATGTTGGTGAGACAAACAGTATAAACCATTAGGAGAGTCATCTAAAGTCTGCTGGCTCTGGGGTTATAAATTCAATCCACTTATTCCATATTTGATAAAATTTTTCCTTTTCAATTCTCAGAGAGTAGGTCATCTTTTCCATTTTAAATATTTCCAAAATGATTTCATGCCAATCTTCTAATGTAGGTGATGTTGGATTTAACCACTTTCTGGCGATTGATTCCTTACTTGCCGCTAAAAAGGCCTGCAGCAGCTTCATATCTTTCTTCTATTCCAAAAACAATACATGCCCCAAGTAGAGAGTCTCAAAGTTCAGAGGTTTAAATACCTTATCTAATGTTCTGTGAATACCTTCCCAATATAAACTTAATTTAGGACAATCCCAAAAAAGTATGGAAATGATTTGCCTCCTTGGAGCCACACCACCTCCAACACGCCACGTTTGTGTCTTTATATTTTTCCTGGTATGGAGTCCTGAAGTATCTTATAATATTTTTCAAACAATGTTCTCTCCAAATCAAAGAGTTAGTCGAAGACCACTGGAAGCTGCATATTTTCCCCCAAGCCTCCTCTGAAAGTACCAACCCCGCTTCTTTCTCCCACTTCTCTTTAATATACAATGTGTTTTCATTTTTGGAATGAGAGACGGCATTATGTAATCAAGAAATTGATATACTTTGTATTGAACTGTAAGCCGAATTCAGAATCTTGAAAAATTCTAATTCTACTGTTGATAAGTCTGTATATCTACAACTCTGGTTAACATGATGTCGTACTTGAAGATACCTAAAAAAAGTCATTGTGTTCTATGCCATATTTGTCCTGCAGGGATTTGAAACTTTGTAACACACTTTTATGTGTGAATGAGAGGTAGGTTGTAAGACCTTTCTTTATCCACAGTTCAAATCTTTTATCTCCTCTGCTAGGAAGAAATTCAGTATCGTGAGCACACCATCTGAAAAGTTTTAACATGTAATTGATTCCACATGAATTAGCCACCTTCTGCCATACTTTTAATGTGAGATTTATCCAGCTGTTTTCAATCTTTTCCAATTGGGCCATCAATCCTTTGTCCACTATTGAGGCCTGTAGAGGAAATCAGTCAATCAATCCAAATTCTATTTCCTTCCATCTAGCCTTATATTCACTATTGCACCAATATAACAGAGGGGTTATCTGCAAGACAAGCTTTTCACGTACATGTGACAATAAAACAATTACAATTCTAATTCCATTAATTTGCATTGTTGCTTGCTCTTGCCATTTGTGGACATGGCATAGCATAATATCAATGGGATCTGAGTTTATGAACAAGATCCTTCAATTTCTTACCTTGTGATCTAAGTTTTTGTCATTAGATCTTTGATTTTCTAGTATCCTGGACAGGTTCAGAACTTCATTGCCCTTGAATTTCTTCCTTTCTGATGCCCAAAACAAAATTCCTGGTTATTGTCTTCCAAGAAGGGATGTGGTGTACATGCTCCTGTCCATGGTGTTGATTGACTTTGAAAGGACTGAAAGCTCTAAGTTACATCAAGCCAAGGTTGATTCAGTGATACCTCTATTAAGTAAACCTTTAGGATCAAGATATGATGAAGCCACATAGGTAAAAATATCCTGTTATATAGTTTCTGCATCACCTAATCATTACAACAAGCCCCCTATTATTTAGGTTTTAATGTTCTAGTATCCTCTGTGTAATATCCGTAGCCAGTACATGTAGTGTAGGGCTGGCCATTCTGAAAGTGACATAATGTACAATAACAGAAAACAGGTTAAGCGTATTATTTATGTTTTTCAAAGTGAACTACTTGAGGTGGACACTAGAAGTTCCTGTCCTGGGCGTTATATTAGCACACTTGAATCTGTGATGTGGCTTAAAGGGACATTCCCTCATCATATACGGATGAACGTTCTAGTTAGCCGAGACTAAGCAGAGCATCTTCCAAGACTGATGTATTGGAATTTTACAAGTGACTGCTGTATTAAAGGTATGTTTTAAAGAAATAGAGGTTAAAAATATACATTGGTACTGCCAGTGTTTTGGTGGACAACTCCTCCTCTAAAACTCAGAACTTTTAGGCTGACATCACGATGAAGCATAGAAAAATTTACATGGTTAGATGTACCATTGCTAAATTAAGGCATTAACCAAGGCTCTGTAGACCCTTTTTATTGGTTTTAAAATTCTTATGATGCTATTTTAATGAGCACCATATTATTCAGTTACACTGTGCAATATCTGTCTTTGGTCATTTAACATATTGTGCTGTGGAACCTTACTGTGTTCAAGTGGTTGCTGTATTTTGTACATAGCAATATCTCCCACAGCATCTAGTGCAATAGTGTAGTAGTGCTTGTAGTTAGTGCAATGCTGCATGCTATATGCCGCATCGTGCTCTCTCTGCTTATTACTCTCTGCATACAGCTACTGCCGCTGGCTAGCCGCCAAAGAGGGTGAAAAGAGGAGCCGAGTGTGTAAGCCTCCTCCTGCCAGTACAGAGCCTCTCCACCACCAAGACTCCTGCAGTGCCTCCTCGGGGCCACACACAGAAACTGGGTATCTTACAGTCCCAGGCTAAAGTACAGAGGATCTCAGAACAGCAGTGGGCCCCAGAGACGTGGTGTGCAGGCCCACCACTGTGTGGACACGCCCTGGCGGCCATCAACCACTGTCCCAGCTATGAGCAAATACCCCACTGTCTTGTGGTAAGTCTGTTGAGACAAGGTTAAGGGGAGCACACCCTGACAGAAAAGCAATGTGCTGGTGGCGCGCAATAGGCGGGCCTTAGCAGACCAAGGACCCGGCAGCCTCCTGCAGCCAAGATGTGGGATCGGTTGTCCTGGCGTCACCCTTGCCACCGGGATTTACCTCATCATGGTGAAGATAGTGCTACTGGGGATGGCGCACCCCCTGTGGCACTTTAAAATCTTCTTTGCACAGGTCTCCACCTCTGACCACAGTGAACAATACCTGGACCTTACATGTGGTTGAAGTCTGACGGTGGTGGGGCATCTGGAAACGGGAGCAGGTACGAATGGACTAGGAGCTCCTAGGCAGAACCCTGCACGGCAGCGACACAGGGTATTTAGTTGCCATAACCTTTGATTCCACTATCTTTAAGAGCTCTATCCATCTCATTCTTGAAAGCATCCACAGACTTGGCCTCCACAGCCTTCTGGGGCAGAGCATTCCATACATCCACCACTCTCTGGGTGAAAAAGTTTTTCCTCAACTCCGTTCTAAATGGCCTACCCCTTATTCTTAAACTGTGGCCTCTGGTTCTGGACTCACCCATCAGCGGGAACATGCTTCCTGCCTCCAGCGTGTCCAATCCCTTAATAATTTTATATGTTTCAATAAAATCCCCTCTCAGCCTTCTAAATTCCAGAGTATACAAGCCCAGTCGCTCCAATCTTTCAACATATGACAGTCCCACCATCCCGGGAATTAACCTTGTGAACCTACGCTGCACTCTCTCAATAGCAAGAATGTCCCTCCTCAAATTTGGAGACCAAAACTGCACACAGTACACCAGGTGTGGCCTCACCAGGGCCCTGTACAGCCGCAGAAGGACCTCTTTGCTCTTATACTCAATTCCCCTTGTTATGAAGGCCAGCATGCCATTGGCTTTCTTCACTGCCTGCTGTACTTGCATGCTTGCTTTCAGTGACTGATTTACAAGAACACCTAGATCTCGTTGTGCTTCCCCTTTTCCTAACTTGACTCCATTTAGATAATAATCTGCCTTCCTGTTCTTACCAGCAAAGTGGATAACCTCACATTTATCTACATTAAACTGCATCTGCCCCCTCACCCAACCTGTCCAAGTCACCCTGCATTCTCATAACATCCTCCTCACATTTCACACTGCCACACAGCTTTGTGTCATCGGCAAATTTGCTGATGTTACTTTTAATTCCCTCATCTAAATCATTAATATATATTGTAAACAGCTGCAGTCCCAGCACTGAACCCTGCGGTACCCCACTAGTCACCGCCTGCCATTCCGAAAGGGACCCATTAATCGCTACTCTTTGTTTTCTGTCAGCCAGCCAATTTTCAATCCATATCAGTATTCTGCCCCCAATACCATGTGCCCCAATTTTGCCCACTAACCTCCTATGTGGGACTTTTATCAAAGGCTTTCTGAAAGTCCAGGTACACTACATCCACTGGCTCTCCCTCGTCCATTTTCATAGTTACATCCTCAAAAAATTCCAGAAGATTAGTCAAGCACGAGTTCCCCTTCGTAAATCCATACTGACTCAGACCGATCCTGATTCTGCTATCCAGATGTGTTGTAATTTCATCTTTATAATTGACTCCAGCATCTTTCCCACCACCGACGTCAGGCTAACCGGTCTATAATTCCCTGTTTTCTCTCTTCCTCCCTTCTTGAAGAGAGGGACAACATTAGCCACCCTCCAATCCACAGGAACTGATCCTGAACCTATAGAACATTGGAAAATGATTACCAATGCGTCCACGATTTCTAAAGCCTCCTCCTTAAGTACCCTGGGATGCAGACCATCAGGTCCCGGGGACATATCAGCCTTCAGACCCAACAGTTTATCCAACACTATTTCCTGCCTAATATAAATTTCCTTGAGTTCATCCATTACCCTAGGTCCTTTGGCCACTATTATATCTGGGAGATTGTTTGTGTCTTCCCTAGTGAAGACAGATTGAAAGTACCTGTTCAACTCGTCTGCCATTTCCTTGTTCCCCATAATAAATTCACCCGTTTCTGTCGTCAAGGGCCCAATTTTGGCCCCAACTATTTTTTTCCTTTTCACATACCCTAAGAAGCTTTTACTATCCTCCTTTATATTCTTGGCTAGTTTACTTTCGTATCTCATTTTTTCTCCGCGTATTGCTCTTTAAAAGTTTCCCAATCCTCCGGCTTCCCACTTGTCTTTGCTATGTTATACTACTTCTCTTTTATTTTTATACTGTCCATTACTTCCTTTGTCAGCCACGGCCTCCCCTTACTCCCCTTAGGATCTTTCTTCCTCTTTGGAACGAACTGATCCTGCACCTTCCGCATTATTCCCAGAAACACTTGCCATTGCTGTTCCACTGTCATCCCTGCTAGGATATTGTTCCATTGAACTTTGGCCAGCTCCTCCCTCATAGCACCATAGTTCCCTTTGTTCAACTTAATACTGACACTTCTGAGTTTCCTTTCTCCCTCTCAAATTATAGATTAAAACTTATCATATTACGATCACTACCTCCTAATGGCTCCTTTACCTCGAGGTCCCTGATCAAATCCGGTTCATTGCACAACACTAAATCTAGAATTGCGTTCTCTCTGGTAGGCTCCAGTACAAGCTGTTCTAAGAATCCATCTCGGAGGGACTCCACAAACTCCCTCTCTTAGGGTCCAGTACCAACCTGATTCCTCCAATCTACCTGCATGTTGAAATCCCCCACAACAGCTATAGCATTACCTTTGCGACATGCCAATTTTAACTCTTGATTCAACTTACACCCTACATCCAGACTACTGTTTGGGGGCCTGTAGATAACTCCCATTAGGGTCTTTCTACCCTTAGAATTTCTCAGTTCTATCCATACTGACTCTGGTCTTCTTAACCATCCTTCTACCTCCGCAAATGCCGTCTGACCTGTTGAGTTCCTATAGCAGTTTGATCTTAGCTCTAGTCAACATGGTTTAATAAAAGATATATCATGTTTGACAAGTGTGCTTGAATTCCTTGAGGATGTGATACTGAGAATTAACAGAGGGGAACCTGTAGATAATTTGTACTTAGATTTCCAAAAGGCAATTGACAATCTAGTACATAAGTCCAGGATTTGAAAGAAGTGTGTTAGCATCAATTGAAGACAAGCTGTCACACGGAGATAAAGAGTTGGAGTAAATGGTTCTTTTCTCACGGGAAGATTGTAGCTAGTGGAGTACCCCAGGGATATGTTCACTCGATTGTTTACCATTTATATTGATGACCTGGACCAGGGAACAAAATGTAAGGTTTCCTAGTTTACTGATGATGAAAAAGTGGAAGAGCATGAAGAGCTTGTTCTGATGAGGACATCATCTTTCTGCAACAGCATATAGTTCCATATTTCCCAGCCTTTTTTTAGCCCAACACTCCCCTAAAGCACCTTCATACTTCCCAGTGCCCCCACAATGTAAAACCATGCCTACCATATGCTAACATAAGAAAAATGATTCTGCTTTAAATTACTATTTGTCTTTAAACCCAGCTTACACAGAACCTGTGTGCTCTGCAACAGTTTCAATATCAACGTGATCCTTGAGCTCGATGGTTTTTAGCAAGAGTTGAAATGTGATTCAAGTTGCAACATCAAAAGCCTTAAGTTCCTACACGTAACAATGTCCAAGCGGTTTCTGTTTTTTGTGTGTAGTTCACTGCACTAAATCCTCTTTCAGTAAGGTAGGAGGATGGAAATGCAATGAAAAGCAGTTTGGCTCTTCTCCAAAGACCAGGAAACTTCATATGACAGTGTAGCCACATAGCAAAAAGCCGACATTTTTGAAATACATTTTTGCTTCTTCGTCATTATGAATTTCGATAATTTCTCCTTGCAAGCTCTTTTTCTGTTTTTCCACCTTGCAAAGAAATGGGTTAATTATGGGTTAATCCGGAATTTTCAGATTGTTCAAATCCATTTATCGATTCTGAAAATCCTTCTTCAGTGACTGCAGGTATAAGCAGTGCTTTTGCAAATCACCACCTGTGAAAGGGAGTGCCATACTTTCCATGCATGGAAACTGTGAGAACATTCTTCTCCCAATGTTTTGCTTGTGTATTTGCAATTTTCCAATAAAAGTGGACACTGCACTTTTTACCTGGATTAAATTGAAATTCTCACCCTGCAGTTTCGTGTTTAGAATGTTCATTTTGTCATACAGATCAGCTAGGTATGCCATATACTTCATTAGAAGTTTGAAGAGATTTGGTATGTTAACAAATAAGGCAAAGACTTCTATAGATGTACCATGGAGAGCATTCTGACAGGCTGCATCGCTGTCCGTTATGGGGCGGGGGCGGCTACTGCACAGGACCGAAAGAAGCTGCAGAGGATTGTAAATTTAGTCAGCTCCATCTTGGGTAATAGCCTCCAAGATATCCAGGACATCTTCAAGGGGCGGTGTCTCAGAAAGGCAGCATCCATTATTACGGACCTCCAGCACCCAGGGCATGCCATTTTCTCACAGTTACCGTCAGTTAGGAGGTACAGAAGCCTGAAGGCACACACTCAGCGATTCAGGAACAGCTTCTTCACCTCTGCCATCTGATTCCTTTTCAATATTTTTATTGGTTTCTGCACAGAAGAAAACAGAGTACAAGAAAATTTATATAAAAGGTCAAAAAAAATTTTAAAAACTGCCAATTACGTTATATCTAATCATAATAACAATGTCATTCACCTGCATTCATGTAAGTTAATCAATAGTTATATTGAATTATACTAATTTATTACAAAAAAAGAGTCTAACCCATACCAAGACTGAAGCCGTTTATTAAGGAGAAAAAAGGTAAAATACCTTCTTGTATAATTAAAAATTAATAATAGCCAACATCTGAATTTAAACAACAAATTGAGGGTTTTGAAAGTTTTGAAAATGATTTAGAAAGGGTCCCCACAATGTTTGAAAGTCTTGATGAGATTCAGAAATTGAACAACGAATCTTCTCTAAATCTAAGCATGACATGATGTCGCATAACCATTGAGCGTGAGTAGGAGGAAAAACATCTTTCCATTTAAACAAAAGTGTCCTCCTAGCTGTAAGAGAGCTTAAGGCCAAAATATGTAAATCAGATGTCTTCAGCTTGATATCTTGTCCTGCAACAATACCAAATAGGGCTGTCAGAGGATTAGGCTTAAAATTGACTTTGAAAAGTAAAGAAAAAGTTTGAAAAACTTCCTTCCAATATTTTTCAAGACTCAGACAAGTCCAAAGCATGTGAATTAATGAAGCTTCTTCATTATTACATCTGTCACAGTAGGGAGATATATCCGAATAAAAACGAGATAGCTTATCTTTAGTCATATGGACTCTAAGTACCACCTTAAATTGTATGAGGGAATGGCGAGCACATAGTAATGAAGTATTAACCAGTTTAAAAGTTTCATTCCAAGTTTCCTCAGATATTGATGTCTGTAAATCTTGTTCCCAGAGATTCTTAATTTTGTCCAAAGGAACATTCCTTGCCTCCAGTAACATATTGAAACATTATGAAAAGATGTCAAATTAAAAATTACATCCAGTAAATTCTAATCTGAGTTTATAGGAAATGTGCATAATTGAGATCTTAGAAAGTCTCTGATTTGTAGGTATCTAAAAGAGTGAGTTTTGGGTAAGCTGTACTTAGCTGACAGTTGCTCAAATGAGACAAGATTTCCTCCAACAAACAGATCCCAAAAACATTTAATACCCAACCTTTCCCATTCTTTAAAAACTAAATCAGTCATGGAGGGTTTAAAAAAAATTAGAATAAATGAGACTAGAAAGGGAAAATCTCAATAAATCAAAGTGTTTTCTAAATTGTATCCAGATCCTCAAAGTATGTTTAACTATTAAATTATTAGTTAGTTACAAATAAAGGAAGTGAAGATACAAGAAGAGAAATAATAGAAAATTTATTAACAGAGTTAGCTTCTAAAGAAACCCATACCAGACGGTATACATGATTAATATAATATAGCCAAACCGTAAGAGATCATATATTAACTGCCCAGTAATAAAACCTAAAATTAGGTAAGGCTAAACCTCCAGACTTTTTAGGTTTTTGAAGATGAGCTTTATTAAAATGAGGTTTATTTTTCCATATATAGGAGGATAAAATAGATTCAAGAGAGTCAAAAAAGGATTTAGGAATAAAAACAGGTAAAGCCTGAAAAAGATATATAAATTTAGGTAGAATATTAATTTAAATAGAATTAATCTGTCCAATCAGCGATATTGAAAGAGTTGACCAATTTAATGATATCTTTTTTACATGGTTCAATAAAGTATGAAAGTTTTCTTTAAACGGGTGTTTGTAATTCTTAGTGACTGTTACACCCAAATAAGTAAATTGATTCCTTACAATTTTAAAAGGGAGATTAGTATTAATTGATACCAAATTATTTAAAGGAAATAATTCACTCTTATGTAAGTTCAATTTATATCCTGAAAACCGGCTAAAACGAGAGAGTGAAGAAAGTACGCAAGGTAAAACGAGGTCTCAACATTAGAGATAAAAAGCAGTATACCATCAGCGTAAAGCAAGATTTTGTGGGTGATACCTCTCCTTAAAATACCACAAATATCATTAGATTCCCAAAAAGCAATGGCAAGGGGTTCTAAAGCTAGATCAAAAAGCAAAGGACTCAACGGACAGCCTTGTCTAGTTCCGCGGTGAAGTTTAAATGGTTTGGAATTTTGAAAATTAGTAAGAACCCGAGCAGAAGGAGATAAATAAAGTAATTTAATCCATTGAGTAAAATCTGGTCCAAAATTAAATTTTTCTAGGGTTTTAAATGAATAATTCCATTCAACTCGATCGAAGGCCTTCTCAGCATCTAAGAATATTACACATTCCGATATCTCCTGAGAAGGAGAATAAATAACATTTAATACATGGCATATATTAAAATGGTAATGTCGGTTTTTAATAAATCCGGTCTGATCATCAGAAATAATAGAAGGTAAAATATTTTCAATCCTACGAACCAGAACTTTAGGAAGAATTTTAGTATCAACATTGAGTAATGAAATTGGCCTATATGAAGAACATTCAGCTGGGTCCTTGTTCTTCTTTAGGATAAGTGAAATAGAAGCTTCATAAAAAGATTGAGGCAAACTACCCAATTTGAAAGAATCCAAAAAGACTAAGTGTAACTGTGGTATAATTAATGAAGAAAGAGCCATATAAAATTCTCCAGAAAATCCATCTGGACCTGGAGCCTTCCCCGAGTGTAATGAGCGTACAGCCTTGGCGATTTCCTCATAAGAAATGGGTTGATCCATGTGTTTGCAATTATCTGCAGAAAGTGCAGGGTTATTTAATTGATCTAGAAAATTATTCATTACAGTATTATTTTTAGGGGAATCAGAACTATAAAGTTTAGAATAGAATTCTCTAAAGGTATCATTTATTTCAGAGTAATCAGTTGTCCTATCACCGTTAGTTTTGCAAATTTCCTTAATTTGTCGTTTAACTTCGGAAGTTTTTAATTGGTTGGCCAATACTTTGCCTGATTTATCTCTGTGAATGTAAAATTGGAGTTTTATCTTTAAGAAGTTGAGTTTCAATTGGATATGTTAACAGAAGATCATATTTAGTTTTAACTTCAACACATCTTTTATATAAAACAGGATCTGGAGCTATAGCATATTTTTGATCTAATTGTTTCAGTTGATTGGCTAATTCAATTCTTTCTTTATTAGCTTTATTCTTAACACTTACAGTATAGGAAATAATTTGTCCTCTAATATAGGCCTTTAAAGTATCCCATACAATAAGATTAGAAGTCTCTTCCTTTTTATTCTCTTCAAAAAAGAAAATAATATGCTTCTCTAGAAATTTTAAAAAATCCTTATCAGATAAGAAAGTTGTATTAAAACACCAGAATCTGTTGGTTTGAGGAAGACCAGGGAGTTTTAAAGATAGAAATATGGGAGCATGATCTGAAACGGCAATCTCTTTTTATTCACAGGAGCAAACTGATGAAATCATTTGACCACCAATAAAAAAATAATCAATCCTGGAATATGTATGATGAACATGGGGCAAAAAACGAATACTCCCTATCTAAAGGATGTAAAAAAACGCCAAACATCAACAATAAAAAGGATTGAATAAACAAAGCTGGTTTATTAAGAGACGCTGGTTTAGAAGATGATCGGTCTAAAATTGGGTCTAGCCAACAGTTAAGACCTCCTCCCATCACCAAAGAATAAAGATTCAGATCTGGTAAAAATGAAAAAACAACGCTCAAAGAATCCTGGATCATCTACATTTAGGGCATACACATTGGCAAATACTATTAATTTATTATCTAGTTTTCCTGAAACTATAACAAAATGTCTATTGGTATCAGACGCTATGTTGGACAAAGGAAAGTGTATTATCTGTAAGAATCGAAACTCCTCTAGATTTGGCCTGAAAAGAAGAGTGAAAACAAAGTCCGTTCCAATGGCTAAAAGACTGTAGATTATCACATTTGCATATGTAAGTTTCTTGTAAGAAAATAATAGAGACCTTTAATTTCCTAATATAAGCAAAAATTTTATTACGTTTAACAGAGTGATTTCACCCTTTCACGTTAAAACTAAGTAAATTAATAGTTTGGTTCATTTTTAATATTATTTAAAGGAAAGATTAAAATGTAAGTTAAAAACCAAGCCATAAACCTTGAGAAATGATAACCAAGCAACAAGTTGGCTAAAAATTCGAAAACAGCTTCTGAGAGGAAGAAATCATACCCCTGCCCACCTCCCAAAGAAAGAAAACTGGCCAATAGAAAGTCGGCACCTACAAGTACGGACAACCCACCAAAAAACCTGGTGATCACTCCAATTAGTTTCAAGGTTATTTATATTCCAACCTAGACTAAACAATATCCAAACAAGAGATTCAATCCTCGTATATCAAAAATACAGTATTAAAAAATACGAAAGGAAATTAGTTACAAAGGTTTACCAAAAGTAAAAGATGCAATTATTCATACGGAAAGACATTAAATATTTAATCTTATATCTTCATGGAAAAACAGACTAAGCAGTTAGCCTTCAAATTTAAAAAAATCTTTGTGCTTCAGCATTCAAACAAAACCATTCGAAGGATCCATCTTTTAATGAGATTCTCAGTCAAACTGGGTAGCCAAGGGATGGGTTAAAACCCTTATTAAAAAAATTCCACCAAAGCTTGTCTAGACTTGTCATGTTCCTACATAACTTCAATCGAATAATCTTCGAGAATCTTAATATTCCACCCTATAACCATTCATGCTCCTTCGACAGGATTTGCAAATTAAAAGTTCCTCACTTAATCTTGTGTCTTCATCTAAGGAGAAAATAAACAGCTAGCCTTCGGATTTAGCCTTTGGATTTTAAAAACCTTTGTGCTTCAACAGTTGAGTGGAACCATTCGAAAGAGCCATCTGTAAGTGTGATTTTGAGTCGGGCTGGGTAGCGAAGGGAAGGCTTGAAACCCTTATTAAAAAGCTTGGACATAACTTCTTTGAACTTAACACGTTCCTGCATAACCTCAGGCGAATAATCTTCGACAATTCTAATCTTGCGACCATTATAATCAATCATACCTCTTCGATGAGATTCGCGAATTAAGAGTTCTTTTGTTTTAAATTCCTGAAAACAGATTATTACTGATCTTGGTCTCTGACCTTTAGCAGGTCTAAACGCAGGAGATCTGTGAACACGATCGATCATAGGCACGGACGTCAAAATCTCCAGAAATAACTCTTGCAAAAAATTTGCAAAAAACTCCATAGGATGATTACTTTCGATAAATTCTTCGAGACCCAGAACCCGTAGATTGTTTCTTCTACTTCTGTTTTCTAGGTTGATAATCTTCTGTCTTAACTTTTTGTTGGACTTTGATTGCTTTTCGCAAAGCTTCTGCAATTCATCCACTTCCGTTTCCAGAGACGACAAAATTTCTTCATTATTTTTTATATGCGTATCGTATTCATTTAGAGTTTGTTGAATCGAATCCAATTTATCATCTGTTTGTTTAAATTCAGAGCTGATTTGTTGAAACTTCTCAGAGGCTTCTCGTGTATGACTTTGCAGCAAATCCATAATAGAATCTAATGAAGCAGGGGAATCATCCTTTTTAGTACCTCTGGCCCTCCTTATATCCATAATGAAAGAATATCACACTTAAAAAAGAAGTTTCAAGACAGGTTGGAAATAGTAAGGTAATTAGAGTTGGAGCAACAGCAAATTGCTGTTACTGCATCAGCCACCACCAGGAAATCTCTCAATTCCTAAATGGGCATTGAACTTGTGAACACTACCTCACTTTTTTAATATATTATTTCCATTTTTTGCACGATTTTTAATCTATTCAATATACGTATACTGTAATTGATTTACTTACTATTTTTTCTTCTATATTATGTATTGCTTTGAACTACTGCTGCTGCTAAGTTAACAAATTTCACGACACATGCAGTGATAATAAACCTGAATCTGATTCTCCCTTTAGAGGTTCAATCTTGTTTTGCAAGCTCTTGTTGACTTGAGCAAAAATCCAACTACACTTTCAAAAAGATCAAAGAAATGTTTTAAGCAGCAGTCTTTAGACATGGCAATGCACTTCAGAATGAAGAAGCAGGTGTTCAAACTCTTCATCATTATCTTGGCATAACTGGCGAAATACTCTGCTATTTAATGGATGAGCTTTAATTTTGTTGATAGCAGATATTACAAGAGTCATGCTTGAAAAATGTAGCTGGCAGAGGTTTTTGGCTGCGACAATGAATTAAAAAGAGATTCCAAATAGATTTGGAATTTCTTTTTTCATAAATGCCGCTAAACCAGCATGTTGACTTGTCATATATAGTGCTCTATCTGTTGCACAAGAAATTATGTCCCTAATTGGAATACAATTGGCCCTCCTTATCCGTGGGGGATTGGTTCTGGGACCCCATGCAGATACCAAAAAACGCGGATGCTCAAGTCCCTTAATTAACCTGTCTCAGTGCAGGTAGACTTTAGGACCCAGGAGAGCTCCGGACTTTATTTAACCTGTTCCAGTGCGGTGGACTTTAGGACGCAGGGGAGCTGCTGCTGAATCCGCAGTGTTTCAGTTCTGTTGACGGAAAATGATCACGATTGAAAATAAAGTGGAAATAATAAAGCGATTGGAAAGAGGTGAAACGCCATCATTCATTGGAAAAGGTTAGGCTACAGTCGGTCAACGATGGGAACAATTTGAAAGGATAAAGTGAGAATAATGGAGCATGTGAAAGGCCCTACCCCGATGAAAGCTACAATTATTACTAAGCAACTCAGTGGTTTAATTATTGAAATACGTATGTTTCTTAAGTGTTTTATATGCATAGACAGGTAAAATATATATTAGAATGAGAGAAGATGGCGGCGCGACGCAGTGCGCAGCAGCCACTCCAGAATGAATATCTGTAATCTGTCAAGTAGGATGCCGTGCACAATCCTGATTTGATGGAGACGGATGTGAGAAGCACAGAGGAACATCTGGTAAAACTTCTGAAATACCTGTTTTGCTGCCGCTGCTACTCTGCGGTCCAGAATCTCCGGAGGGGAAGGCCCCGAATCCTCGGCTTTGCCTGTTGCTTGGCAGCTGAGGTCGGGATTGAAGCGCTCGGCAGAAATGATGCTGGGTGCTCGGTGTCGGAGGGCTGGTCGGAGGCTTAAAGTTTTCGGATGGACTCAGAGTCGGCTGTGGTCGGGTGCTTCCAGGGTGCTGCATCGGCAAGTTTGCGACGCTGGAGGTTCATGGCAGGGAGAGTTTTTCTTCCTTCTACCGCCTGCATGAGATGATGGGGCTATCGGGACTTTGAGACTTTTTTTTTACTGTGCCCATGGTCTGCTCTTTATCAAGTTACGGTATTGCTTTGCACTGTTGTAACTATGTGTTATAATTATGTGGTTTTTGTCAGTTTTAGTCTTGGTCTGTTTTGTGTTTCTGTGATATCATACTGGAGGAACATTGTATCATTTCTTAATGCATGCATTGCTAAATGACAATAAACGAGGACTGAGTGTCCTCATAATCTAATCTAATCTAAAAAAATATACTAAAACAAACGTTTGACTAACTGACGCTAAATAATATCGGATGTACCTGTTCCAATTTACATACAAATCTAACTTAAAGACTGCCTGTACTTTAAGGCATCTCTAGATTACTTATAGTACCTAATACAATGTAAATGCTATGTAAATAGTTGTTATACTGTATTGTTTAGGCAATAATGACAAGAAACCGTGGTTGGTTGAATCCGCGCATGCGGAACCTGCGGATAAGGAGGACCGACTGTACTTTTATCCTCAATATACATTTTGAGATTGATTCTCCATCGATATTGTTTTTTCTCTTTTTACAAGAGAATCTCTTCATTAATTTTTTCATTTTTGATAAACCATACATATGTCATTAGCAATGTCTCATTGTCTCACACAGTTGACTCATCCAGTTGTATCCAGAATTCTGTTTTTGTAGCTCTGTGCATAGTTGATACTCAATGTCTTCACTCATTTCATCACCATGTTGAGCTACTGAGTTATTATTCAGAGGAATTGATTTCAAAATACCGCTATCCATTTTGAGAACAGTGATTCTCAAAGGCCTGAGAGAGGAATTCTCCAATGAATTGGAGGAGGATACTAGCGGGGATGAAGGCAGGGCAGAGAAGGCTAAAGTTTCTGGATGGTGGAAATTTCACAAGGTACAGGATAGATATGAACCACAGAAGAAATTGTTCTCAAATGACAGGAGTAGGCAACTATGGCTGACAAGGGGAGTTAAGGACTGCATAAAAGACAAGGAAAGGGCATATAAGGAAGCAAAAGCGAGTAGAAAGTTGGATGATTGGGAAGCTTTTTAAAATCCAACAAAAGGCAACAACTACAAAAGCTGTAAGAAGGGGAAAGATAAAATATGAGGGCAAACTAGCCAATAATATTAAGTAGGATACCAAAAGTTTTTTTCAAAGGTTTACATGCAGTTATGATGGTGTGACTTTGTTTTTTCTTCAAGCCTGTGGGTGGACCACTGCTAATCCAATGGACGAGGTATTCCAGTGGCAAGCTACAGCATGAAATATTTTCACTGGGCGTTCACGAGTGGCTAATTATTTTATTGCCTGTCCCTTTCATCGTGATGCTGTGACAAAGTCCATCTCTGTTTATTTTTAGCTCCTTTCCAGAATTTTCAGGAACCATTTTCATATTGTTCTTAATGTGATATCTGTTATTTGGAGTTAGAAATTTGTCAATTTTTCAGATAAACAATAGCAGAACAGTCATTAAAATTTATTTATTGGATGAAAAATCTTGTCAGTTTTGCTTTATTTGTTAGATGGCGTTTGTGAAATTTTATTACTGGATTCCTTTTCTCTGTAGGTCTGTGTATTGCATTTAGTCAACAGCTGTTGCTATTCTAAAACCAACCATGATGTCACTGTCTTTCTTCTTGCTAGGCTGTCCTCATAAACAAGGATGAATTGCTTTAACTCTATTTCTCTAGGTTTTGAGAATCAATCACAAATGGGCCAGGAATGTTTCATCAGACGTGCACTTGGGTATTATGTAAGATGGTGCATTCTGTGTTTTGCATTGGGCTCTTAATTAATGGACTGGTGGTCCTCAGTGCAATTCTGAATGTATTTTCCCCATTGAGTGGTCGTGGGTCAGGAATTGTCAGAGATCGCTGAGGATTTTTAGGGTGTTTTCAAAGACCCCTCGAGAACATTCTTACATATTTAATTTATTCAGCCTGGTAATTTCTTTCTGTGGCAGAGCTTAGAACAGAGTTGTCAGCTGTACACCAGTGAGATGTGCAACAGGAGCAATAACTTGTTTTTCTTTTCCTAATTTGACATTTTGCATGTTCTTTATTGTGGCTGTTTTAATTTCAGTTCATTGCCTCAGCTCCCAACTCTATTCATAGGGTTATAGAACACTACAGCAGAAACGGGGCCTTTGGCTTATCTGGTCCATGCCATGTCTCATCACCATATTAAGAATGTACCTTGCCCATAGCCCTCTATACCCCTTCTGTCAATGTACCTATCTAAACATCTCATTAATGTTGCTATCAAATCCACATCCACTATTTCTGTAGGCAGCATGTTCTACGCTTTGAGTGAAGAATTTCACCTTTAGAACTGCACACAATACTCCAAATTTGGCTTTATCAACGTCTTATATATCTTCAACATAACATCCCAACTCTTGTACTCGGTATTATGATTTATGAAGGCCGATGTCCCAATTGCTTTCTTAACAACCCTATCTACCTGTGGCACAATTCCTATGGAATTATGGATCTGTATTCCCAGATCACTTCATTCTATCACATTCCTCAGTGCCCTACTTGTTCATTGTCTGTCCTTGTTTGTCCTCCCAAAGAGCAACACCTCATATTTGTCTGCATTAAATTCCATCTGCCATTTTTCAGCCTATTACTCTATTCCTCCCCCTTCTATATTTGTGGCTGAACCAGAGTAATTGCAGCTTGGTGTCCTATTGGATAGTGTCAAAGCACTAATCTTATAACCATACCACCAAGATGACTACCTTTCTTCCCGCTCTAACATTGCCTCAGTGCATTTACCATAGAAACATTTGAGGCAGTCATCTTCCATTCCAACATGCTCCAGGCCAGCTTCCCATGTTGATCAACACACATCAACGTTGCTTTGTCAGGAGACGAAGGGTCTCAGCCCGAAACGTCGACTGTACCTCTTCCTAGGGATGCTGCCTGGCCTGCTGCGTTCACCAGCAACGTTGATACGTGTTGCTTGAATTTCCAGCTTCTGCAGATTTCCTCGTGTTCCCATGTTGATGTCTGTTTTCCAGTCCCTTTAACTCATCATCTTCCTACCCACTGACCTATATAGGCTCCCAGTAAAGTGGTACCATGAGTTTTAAATTCTCTTCTCGAATTCCATTTCTTGGGTGTCCTTCCTTCAGGCACTGCCACTGTGATCTTGTCTAGATTCTAACTTTTCAAGACTTCAGGATTGAAGGACATCCATTTAGAACAGAGATGTGGAGAAATTACTTTAGTCAGAAGGTGGTAAATCTGTGGAATTTGTTGCCACGTGTGGCTGTGGAGGCCAAGTCATTGGGTGCATTTAAGACAGAGATAGATATGTTCCTGATTTAGCCGGGGCATCAAATGGTATAGAGAGAAGGCAGGCAAGTGGGGATGACTGGAAGAATTGGATCAACCCATGATTGAATGGTGGAGCAGACTTGATGAGCCAAATGGCCTACTTCTGCTCCTATATCTTATGGTCTTATGGTTTCTGCACCATTCCAGTTCAGGCCTTTACTTTGTATCTAGTTTTAATAGCACCACCTTTGATGGTTTTGCTTTCAGTGGCTGAGGGTGTACCCACTAGAATTCTTTCCTCTTCCACCATCACTCAACTTTTCAACCTTCAGGTAACTCCTTAAAAGATGTTTTTTGTAATTAAACTTTTGATCATTGGCCAGCCCTCCAACTATAAAATAACTCTCCCAAGAAATGTCTTTATATATATTCCATATTAAATGTATATTCATATATATTTTTTATTGCTAAAATGTAGTCATACAATTTCCTTACATTACTTCTGCAGCTCTTAGTTGGAGCTGTAAGATGCAGATGGTAAGCCAGGGTTGCTCTGCTGGATCAGTTTACAATTGACTATAGTTGATCTTTCTCAAGACTGACAGTTGTTGAATTGGGTGGGGCTAGGGGCAATGTGAAATAGGGGTTAAATGCTTCATTCAAATAATTAAAGGCATGTGTACCTCTATCATGAGGCTCCCAATTCAATTATGACTCAGTTACGATCAATGAGAATGGGATATTATGTGGTATTCCCTGAAGAAAAATGTTTGTTCTGGTTTGGAGAAAAACAAAAGAGTTGCTGCCTGGTGATGATCATTGAGTTGTTTTGTTATGTAAAAAGCATGCACTGATGTTACAATTTTAATCAGATCAACTTGCAAAGCCCATGTCCCTTGTATGAATTCTTCTTCTTCTTCTTAGCCCATCACCCCAACTGGGGCATAGGGTACTGACAGCAGCCCAGCAGAGTCCTCTGTGCCCATCTTTGAAGATCCTTCCTCTCCCAGGGATGAAGTCTCTAGAACTTCTGTTGGCGTTTCTGTAGCAGTGTTTCAATGGGATAGAGTTGTTAGCCCTATGCCCAACCCACCTCCTTTCACAGCTGGGCTTGGGACTGGCCAAAAATTCCCTTGAATGAATAATAAAAGAAAAACATTGCTGGAAAAAGAAGTTGACTTTTTGTATGATTTTTGAAATGGTTAACTTGAGAAAGTTACATCTTCAGTAAAGCGGAAGACATACAGCATAAAAATCTTGTTTTAACTAAGCAGCAAAACGAATCCCAGATCACTTTATGACCTTTCAATGCATCACAGCTCATGGAAGGCTTGGCACCAGCAGCTACTGTGGAGGAACTGATGTGACTTTGAATGGATTTCGTGATACCACAAATTAATTCTATATGGAAGGAAGGCTGAACACAGGAAATATAACCTTCCTCCTTACAAAGTTAATATCAGAAATAACTGCGTAAAATGATTGGTATAAATATGATAGACCAAAATGCCTAATTCTGTGCTGTAAGACTCCATGACTGTAGAAGTGATGGGAAATTATTTTGATCTAATCACCCAGATCTTGTTTTTGCAATTGTCTGTATTTTGGGATGATGGAGGAAAAACTCATGGAAATTCCTCATACGGTCAAACAAGCAACTTACTGTTATTCAAAATGGATTGCTGTTTGTGGCTCCACAATGTTTTTTAGTCATTCCAGGGACATGGACATAGTTGTCAAAGGCAAAACTTATTGACTATTCTTCAGTAGTTTTGGGAAACGTGAACAGTATGTACAACAGGACAGTCAATATAGCATAGAAATACAATTGTGTCAGTGTAAATTAATCAGTCTGATGGCCTGGTGGATGAAGCTGTCCCGGAGCCTGTTGGTCCTGGCTTTTATGCTGCGATACCGTTTCCTGGATGGTAGCAGCTGGAATAGTTTGTGGTTGGGGTGACTCGGCCCTATTTACACACCTGTCTCTGTAAATGTCCTGAGTAGTGGGAAGTTCACATCTGCAGAGAGTGGTGGCGGTCCGCACCACTCTCTGCAGAGTCCTGCGATTGAGGGAAGTACAGTTCCCATACCAGGCAGTGATGTAGCCAGTCAGAATGCTCTCAACCATGCCTCTGTAGAAAGTGCTTAGGGTTTGGGGACTCATGCCAAACTTCTTCAACCATCTGAGGTGAAAGGGGCGCTGTTGTGCTTTTTTCACCACACAGCTGATATGTACAGACCATTTGAGATCCTCGGTGATGTGTATGCCAAGGAACTTAAAGCTATTCACCCTCTCAACCCCAGATTCATTGGTGTAAATGGGAGTTAGCCTGTCTCCATTCCTCCTGTAGACCACAACCAACCCTTTGTTTTTGCAACATTGGGGAAGAGATTCTTTTCTTGACACAACCATGTCAGGGTGATGACATTATCTGTAGGCTGCCTCGTTAGTATTTAAGATAAGGCAAATCAATGTAGTAGCATCAGCAAATTTAATTAGCAGATTGGAGCTGTGGGTGGCGACACAGTCATGGGTATACAGAGAGTAAAGGAGGGGGCTTAGTACAAAGCCCTGAAGGGCACCTGTGTTGAGGGTCAGAAGGGCAGAGGTGAGAGAGCCCACTCTTAGCACTGCCGGCCATCTAACAGGAAGTCCAGGATCCAGCTACACAAGGCAGGGTGAAGGCCAAGGTCTCTGAGCCCTGAAGGGAATTGTGGTGTTGAATGCTGAACTATAGTCCAGGAACAGCATTCTCACATAAGCATCCTTCTTCTCCAGATGTGTAAGGACAGTGTGTAGAGCAGTGGCTATTGTGTTGTCTATTGATCGGTTGTGTCGGTAGGCAAATTATAGGGTGTCCAGTGTGGGTGGTAGCAGCTACAGGTGTAATCCTTGGCCAGCCTCTCAAAGCACTTGCTTATTACTGAGGTGAGTGCGATAGGATGCCAGTCGTTAAGACATGTTACCTAGGTTTGAATGGTTTTATTTGAATGCATGCAATGTTGTGCAAAGATCATACACGTGGCTGCAAGAATGTACCTGTTCTGTGTTACAGTGGTATCTGCTAATGTTTTACTGAAGGGAATAGGTGAACCAAGTAGTTTCAGTTCTCAAACTAATATTATAGCCATATTATTGTCAATAAACTACATTTCGTGCTTTGGTTTCAGCCATCTTATTCCTTGCGTATAAAAATCTCACAGCAATATAATTTATATCCGTAGATTATCTTCCGTGTAGCCACTGGTATTGTGCAATAACATCTCTCTGGCTCCAACAATGATTTAATAATCTCTATCTACTGTATAACAGTGTGTTATTAAATTATAGATAAGGCAGAAATCAATATTTAAAAGCCTACTTGTATGGATTCCATTAATAGGATTGTATCTTGTTCCTAAGATACCACAATTGTTGTCCAGGCTACAGAGGTGTGATGTGGGTATGAAAATTATGTTACACTATTTTAAGTGTTGATGGTAAATGTTGGAGATTCATTTTGTAATTTTACTATTTTTGTATTTCTTGCTTAATTTTTAATAATGCTGTTTTTTCATTCCCACAGATCTAATTACCTGTTTAGACAAGGGGAGCCATTTCTCAGAGCCTGAATTCAGGTAATGACTAATTTAGTGGATGGTTACAGGGATTTGGTTTTGAATTACATTCAGATAAATAAGCTACAAACATTTTAAGGCAGACTATTTTGTTCAGCTTTCTGTAATATGCCACATAATATTAATAAAAGTAGTAGTTATTATTTATGAATTGCATTGAATTCAGAACAGATCTTTTGGAGTTTTCAGCCATGTGGGCAATCTCATCTGCCTTTTCCATTTCCATGTGTCTCCTGCTTCCCTTTCCCCATCTGTAGACATAAATGGTGAAATGTTCTGTTTCTCTCAGAGGCCATTCAAGGTTTTCAGTGTTATGCAGGTGTCTCCAGATTTATTTTCTGCACGTGTTACATTATGTCTTATAAAATATTAGTTGCTATTTTAGTTGTCTCAACCTTTCCATTTCTATCTGTGTTTTCCTTCATAATTTGAATCCAGTTTTATCATAGTGCCTGCTCTATTATCTAACAGCTGTAATTAAATAATTCCAGGTTTACAGCCTCTGTGTTCAATGAGCTGCTATGCTGGGCAGTGTGAGGAGAACAGTGATGTAATGTATGAAAAATGTGGCCCCTGTTAATGTCTAGGGAGAGGGTTCAAATACTGGGTTAATCACAAGGAGGAGGATGAAATTAACACCAGGCATTCCTTCGTATTAACCAATAATATTTCAAGTTTTATTTAGTCACTGACAAAACCTGAGTATCACTAGCAATGTTGCTGCTCTGCCACTCCCCTGAATGTTGTTTGGCCATTTCAGGAGGCAATTCATTGTTGAATATGGATGAGTATAGCAGACTCCCTTTCCTAAAGAATATTGGTAACGATCGGGTGGTCACCATAAGTGAAATCCATTTCTTTTTATTGTTCCAAATGTATTCAGTTATCTTAATTTCAATTAACCACTTGCCATGATGCATAATTGAAATGGATCCCAGCCCATGTTTGAGTGCGGCCACGCAGGATTGACTGTCACACTTAGACATCTAAAGCGGAGTAAAAACAGCAAAAATATTGTTATTTTTACATTTGAGTCTATCATGCAGGCAGAGAAGTTAACCGGACTTTTGGTCCTCAACTCACCATCATTATGTGTTCAGTATCTAGTTGTATTAGAATCATAAACCCAGAGGTCGCAATCATTGTGTATTGATATCCAGAAATTTTGCTTTCATTTCATTTCATTTTTGAGATCAATGAGTTGTGGGCAACTGGAGCATTTATCACTTACCCCTAATGCCCTTGATAAGGTCACTGTGAGCTGTCTTCTTTAGTGCCCCAATTTGTTTCTAGTTAATGTACTGGAAAGGGATTTCCTGTATTTGGATCCAAGTCGAATTCCTTGACCAGACGGAAATGAACCTCGAGACGAATCTCCTATTTGTTGCTGTTCTAGTGTTACAGGTGTTACTGTCCCTGTCCTTCTTGGTGGTAGTGTATTGAGTATTTTTTTGATATTATGTGCATTTTATTCAGTTAGCTGGAGGAAGACTTCTGCGATGTTGAGGACCTTCACAGGAAGCAGAGGTAGAAGATCTGTTTGGCATTTCTGGCTAAACAAAATGCTTCCATGTTTCTCCAGTAATGTGAGGATTGAGATGTTCCTGGAGCCTCCTTTGTCCTCCACACATCATAGCTTGATGTGGCCAGCAGAATTTTGATATGATCCAATGGTTGTGAGATTGCCTGCTGTCATTTTTCCCCTTGTTTGGTACACAAATGGTCCTTCATTTCAGTATTCACTGGGCTGGCATTTCATTTTTAGTTATGTCTTGTGCAGAAATTCATAACTTTTCAGATTTTGCTGACGTACATTTCTGATGCAATTGATGGGGCACAGTGCCTGAAGAATGCCCAGTTTTGAGCTGCCAGTTCTGTTCTGAATCTATCCTGTTTAGCATAATTATGGTGTCACACAACACAATGGAGATGTCCAAAATGTGCACCGTGACTTTTGTCTCCACAAGCAAGCACTCTGTCGTGGTTACTTCCGCCTTAGCTCTTATGGGCAAATGCATCTGTTGTAGGTAGATTGGCATGGGAAAGGTCGAGTATAATCAAATATAATTAAATGGGTGTGTGTGTATTTTTCTGAAAGATTTGATATGCCTGCTAACATTATCTGCAGCAGACCCAGTTTGGAAGCTGTGCACCTAGCCAGCTTGGATGCAAGGTAACATTACTGAAATGTATTTGCATTTCATATTCTAGTGAATTTGAGTCAGGATGTGTACTATTACCAAGTACATTACATTTGCTATTAATGTGATAGGAATAGTTTGACATAAAACATTAGTGAGTAATTGTTAAATATGGATGCGTATTTCAATGTATGTAAGAGATAGGAGCTCGAGGAGGCGAACACTTTGCCATTTTGAAAGCCCATGAGTGATTGATCATGATTTCCAGTTTTCTATCCTTTCCCAAAATCCATGCAGTCTAAGCGTCTGTCTGTGTCATCCTTTAATATGTTCAGTGACTCTGTATCCACGACCCTGTGGGAAGAGAATACCAAAGAACCATAATAGAACATTACAGCACAGTACAGGCCCCTTGGCCCATGATGTTGTGCTGAACCTTTAACCTACTCTGACACTGTGAAGGAATTCCTCCTTAATGGACAAACTTTATTCCAAATCCCTATGTCCTCAAGTGCTCATTTCCTCATGAGGGAAACTATGTTCTGAGTATCCACACTGTAAAGCACTCTCTGAACCTTGTACGAATCACTGTTTACAGGAAGAAAAAGATTAAATGGATCAGCATGTAATTTTAAAAAATTCTGCTACTGATACCTGCTGAAATAAATTAATCGTACTGTTCATTCCACTGAAATGTGGAACTATTTACTGTGGATTAAGCAGTTTGGGTATTTTATAGTTGGTCAGCATTCAGGTCATTAAACTCTCTTGTAACTGATGTGCAAAGTAACAAGACAAGTTAAAGTATAGAATTTTTTTTTAATGCTGCAATTTTCAGTGATTTCTGAACAAACAAGATAGGGTTCTTTGAGGCCCATAAACTGGTGGGCATGGAAGCCCTTTCTAATACTGTGCCATCTGTGTTTAGTATTATTTTACTATTTGGTACAAAGTTCAGCAAATTTATTATCGCAGTATGTATACTGTATACAACCTTGAGATTCATCTCCTTACAGGCAGCCAGAAAACATAGAAACCCAATAGGACCCATTTTAAAAAAAGACCATCAAACACCCAAAGTGCAGATAAAAAAAGAAATCGTGCAGACAACTGGAGTTCACGAAAGTGAGTCCACTGCCGCAAGGCCAGTCATCTCTGCAGCCGATCCAGTAGCCCGTTGGTTGCAGACCACAGCCTCAGTTCAGTACAAGACGAGTAAACCCCCTGGAGCAGCGAGCTGAATGATGGCCCGATCCTCACTTCCAGCCCTGACACCACGACCTTTTCGATCTGGCCCGGCGCTTAAATAGTCCGAACCTCAGGTTGTTCCTCGCTCTCGGACCCGGACTCTGTCTTGTCGCTACATTCTTGGTTCCGGGTCTCACCGCCTCTCACCCTGGGTTTCTTTGTTTCCAATTCAGCCTGGCACTTAAATTGATCAAAACTCTCAGGCTCGAGCTGAGTAGTTTTTCCAGAGAGCTTTGAACTACATTCCAACAGCTTGGTTTTTCAAGTAGCATTTATCTGAAATTCCTCCTCCCTTGGGAAATTTTGGGGAGGTACAACTGTCTAAATTGGGCTGCTAGGTTGCATAAAGCTGTTATTACTTCTGTCAGCCCTATCTGGGCCACTTATTAATTATAAAGCAGATTTGATTTTACTCCCAGCACTAAGCATGGAATTGCCAGATGAAAAATGGGCTGTCCTTCTAGGTTGCCTTTTGACATCCTTAATAATTGTGTGATACAATGCACAATTGACTTATAACATCTATATACCTTCATCATTTAGTTTATGTCAGTCAAAGAAACATTATGAGGTAACTCCAAAAGCTGAAAACTACAGGAACCAAGTACAATATTACCCATTCATCCCAAGCATACAACATTTACTCATTAGCCAGGAACTCATTTCCACAGCTCAGAATTATGTCCTCAAGTCATGTGTCCTCTGGTTGCGTTTGTACAGGAACGATATGGGGAACAAATTTGATCCTGACTTATAGCCCTGCAATTAGATTGTGTTACATTGATAGTGTGATGTTCTTGAAGAAACTAACTGTACTGTAAAAAGTTCCATGGAACTCTGGCTATTTAATTTATTTGATTTTACTTACTTACTTAGTCGCTCTGCAACCCCAGATTTAACTCTAGCCTAATCAGGGGACAATTTACAATGACCAATTAATCTACTAACCAGTACATCTTTGGACTGTGGGTGGAAGCCAGATCACCTGGAGAAAACCCACACATTCAATGGGGAGGACGTACAGGCTCCTTACAGATGAGGTCAGAATTGAACTCCGATGCCCAGAGATGTAATTGTGTTGTGCTAACCGATAAGCCACCGTGGCACCCTTGGGGATTGTAAATCTTCAGCAGACAGGAAGGCAGTTCCCTCTTTCAGATCTTGTTCATTTCTGTGGCAACTTTTTTAGTGAGCACTTAATTCCCTTTTTAAGAGAGTTACTGCAACAATAGTTGGCAAACCGTAACTTTCATATTCTAACTATTAACTGTATAAAAACAAATTTTTCTAATTCCCTGCTAGGCCCTTGTGATTTACTTAAAATGAGTTTCTCAGTATCATCTCTGAATTAAGGACTACTGGGTTGATATTTTGTTTGTTTCTCATTTTCAGCAGGTACTGTCCTGCTGGATGCCTGACCCCTTTTGGCGACATCTCTGGAACTATTCCTCATGGTTATCGTGATGTAAGTATAGAAAGCGAGAGCAAGCTTCTGGGGATTAATTACCAGAGGGAATCCTCTAAGCATAATACACCACTTGTACCTCCATTTGTACTCTGATATCTGCAGTTGAATTGTTTTTTGTTTAAGAATAGTTATATCATGCCTTTCCTTTTGGTATTCTTTTTGCATTCTACAGCTGAATATTGCTTTGTAAAATTACATTTTTTAAATAACTTCAATGTTCCAAACTTGATTTTGAAGGTCTCATTGAGGAATATAAATTGTACCTGATAAATCTATATCAGATTGTAGAATATGAATACATCGGACACAATGTAAATTGTATCAGATAAAGCTGTCCAAAATTTGTGCTTTTTTGCTATCATCCATCTGTGTACTTTTGTCCCATTGTCACCGTAAATTGCTCTGTTTCTGTTTTTTTTATGGTTGCATGTGAAGTAAGGGGAAAGTATTTGGGAATAAAATCACCCAAAGAATGGGTAGGTGTTAAAGATGGTCTTTCCTTGACCTGGGCTCAAAAGAAAAAAATGCTCATTTAGATCCCTTTTCATTTCATGTTGGCAAGGTTGCTGTTCAGTTTCCCTCGTTTTCCCCTGTCTTATTGCTCAAGTACGAATAATTGCCAGAATAATTTGTTTAGAAAAGCAGCTTCTCTTTTGTACAAATACACAATGTCTGACTGCATTTGACTTGCATTCTGCTATTTTGCTAAAGGGTTCAGCCTTCAGTTTTGTTGACTGCTTCTCTCTAGCACTCAAATCTGTTAAGAGTCTCATATTCACATAATATTTTGTAAAAAAAACAATCTACTTTTTATACATATTGAAGTGACATGACTATTATGTTTCCTCCATTACGTCAATGATAATGGTTAGGTAGGTTCATTTGCAATCCACAAGACTTCAGATATTTGTTGTGTTTAGCTAAAGTTGTGACCTTAGAAATTCCCCCTTAATGTTTTCAGCAGCTTTTTATTCATTACAGTAACACTTTTTGTAAGTTTTTTTTCTGTCCAACAACTCACTGTTGAAAAGCTTAGCTTACACGCAGAGCATTAAAATGAATTTTATCACCCGTGCCAAAATCATAACATGATGGAATTTTTATTTAAAGATTTGAAAATGATTGAATGTGAAAGCTAACTGTTAATAAAGTCAAACAGTTAAAACATAATACATAACCCTTCAAGGCAAAAGAAAGCAGGAAGGTGGTCCAGCTATGGCTATTAATAAAAGTTAACATCGTATTTGATCAAAGAAAAAGATCTAGCATTGCCCAGTAGGCTGAACTGACCAGTAGGGGAAAACAAGAATTTAGCAAAGGGCAAAAGTATTCAAAGGTTTGAAAGATACATTTAATGTCAGAGAAATGTATACAATATACATCCTGAAATACTTTTTCTTCGCATCCATCCACAAAAATAGAGAAATGCCCCCAAAGAATAAATGACAGTAACATGTCAGAAACCCAAAGCCCCCCAGCTCCCTCCTCCCACGCGTAAGCAGTAGCAAAGCAAAAATCCTCCCTCCCCCACCAGCAAAAAAAAGCAATGGCACCCACCACCGAATACTCAAGGATGCAGCAAAGCATCAGCAAAGATACAGACTTCCAGTACCCCAAAGACTACTCGTTCACCCAGCATTCGACATACCACAGGTGCGTGCTCCCTCTCTCTCTCCCCCTCCCCCTCAACTAAGGGGAGAAAGAGGTATCCCCATTTCATAGCGAGAGGGGAGACATAACAAAGCAACTCACTGATTTACAATGTTAAAAGTCTGTTGCGTCACTTTTACCGAGCTCTGTGCCCAAAGAACTCAGGTCACTGGGCACACAGCCAGCAGCCAGCTTGCTGCTTTTGATCTTCCATCTTCACGACACACCGGATTCCTGCAGAGGCACCAACATTTGGTCTGCACGTCTCCAGAGCCACGAGATCCTGGAATTCCGAAGGTGAGCTAATCTCTTAGGCCGCATCCTTGGCATATCGAATAACGGCCAGTCGTGAAACCCCGAGAGCAGGTCCCATTCCCGCAAAGAACCAAAGTCAGCATGTAACTCCAGGTCAGGGTCTTCAAAAGAACCCTGAAAGGGAAAAATAGAGATATTGAACATAGAATAGTACAGCACAGTACAGGCCCTTCGGCCCACAATGTTGTGCCAACCCTCAAACCCTGCCTCCCATATAAGCCCCCACCTTAGATTCCTCCATATACCTGTCTAGTAGTCTCTTAAACTTCACTAGTGTATCTGCCTCCACCACTGACTCAGGCAGTGCATTCCACGCACCAACCACTCTCTGAGTAAAAAACCTTCCTCTAATATCCCCCTTGAACTTCCCACCCCTTACCTTAAAACCATGTCCTCTTGTATTGAGCAGTGGTGCCCTGGGGAAGAGGCGCTGGCTATCCACTCTATCTATTCCTCTTATTATCTTGTACACCTCTATCATGTCTCCTCTCATCCTCCTTCTCTCCAAAGAGTAAAGCCCTAGCTCCCTTAATCTCTGATCATAATGCATACTTTCTAAACCAGGCAGCATCCTGGTAAATCTCCTCTGTACCCTTTCCAATGCTTACACATCCTTCCTATAGTGAGGTGACCAGAACTGGACACAATACTCCAAGTGTGGCCTAACCAGAGTTTTATAGAGCTGCATCATTACATCGCGACTCTTAAACTCTATCCCTCGACTTATGAAAGCTAACACCGCATAAGCTTTCTTAACTACCCTATCCACCTGTGAGGCAACTTTCAGGGATCTGTGGACGTGTACCCTGAGATCCCTCTGCTCCTCCACACTACCAAGTATCCTGCCATTTACTTTGTACTCTGCCTTGGAGATTGTCGTTCCAAAGTGTACCACCTCACACTTCTCTGGGTTGAACTCCATCTGCCGCTTCTCAGACCACTTCTGCATCCTATCAATGTCTCTCTGCAATCTTTGACAATCCTCTACACTATCTACAACACCACCAACCTTTGTGTCGTCTGCAAACTTGCCAACCCACTCTTCTACCCCCACATCCAGGTCGTTAATAAAAATCACGAAAAGTAGAGGTCCCAGAACAGATCCTTGTGGGACACCACTTGTCACAATCCTCCAATCTGAATGTACTCCCTCCACCACCACCCTCTGCCTTCTGCAGGCAAGCCACTTCTGAATCCACCTGGCCAAACTTCCCTGGATCCCATGCCTTCTAACTTTTTGAATAAGCCTACCGTGTGGAACCTTGTCAAATGCCTTACTAAAATCCATATAGAACACATCCACTGCACTACCCTCATCTATATGCCTGGTCACCTCCTCAAAGAACTCTATCAGGCTTGTTAGACACAATCTGCCCTTCACAAAGCCATGCTGACTGTCGCTGATCAGACCATGATTCTCTAAATGTCTATAGATCCTATCTCTAAGAATCTTTTCCAACAGCTTTCCCACCACAGACGTAGGGCTCACTGGTCTATAATTATTCGGACTATCCCTACTACCCTTTTTGAACAAGGGAACAACATTCGCCTCCCTCCAATCCTCTGGTACCATTCCCGTGGACAACGAGGACATAAAGATCCTAGCCAGAGGCTCAGCAATCTCTTCTCTCGCCTCGTGGAGCAGCCTGGGGAATATTCCGTCAGGCCCCGGGGACTTATCTGTCCTAATGTATTTTAACAACTCCAACACCTCCTCTCCCTTAATATCAGCATGCTCCAGAACATCAACCTCACTCATATTGTCCTCACCATCATCAAGTTCCCTCTCATTGGTAAATACTGAAGAGAAGTATTTATTGCTCACTTCCACAGCCACCAGGCACATCTTCCCACCTTTATCTCTAATCGGTCCTACCTTCACTCCTGTCATCCTTTCTTTCTTCACATAATTGAAGAATGCCTTGGGGTTTTCCTTTACCCTACTCGCCAAGGCCTTCTCATGCCCCCTTCTTGCTCTTCTGAGCCCCTTCTTAAGCTCCTTTCTTGCTACCCTATATTCCTCAATAGACCCATCTGATCCTTGCTTCCTAAACCTCATGTATGCTGCCTTCTTCCTCCTGACTAGATTTTCCACCTCACTTGTCACCCATGGTTCCTTCACCCTACCATTCTTTATCTTCCTCACCGGGACAAATTTATCCCTTACATCCTGCAAGAGATCTCTAAACATCGACCACATGTCCATAGTACATTTCCCTGCAGAAACATCATCCCAATTCACACCCGCAAGTTCTAGCCTTATAGCCTCATAATTTGCCTTTCCCCAATTAAAAATTTTCCTGTCCTCTCTGATTCTATCCTTTTCCATGATAATTATAAAGGGCAGGGAGCAGTGGTCACTGTCCCCCAGATGCTCACCCACTGAGATATCTGTGACCTGACCCGGTTCATTACCTAGTACTAGATCTAGTATGGCATTCCCCCTGGTTGGCCTGTCCACATACTGTGACAGGAATCCATCCTGGACACACTTAACAAATTGATAAGGAAGGGGAAAGCACCAACAAAAGTAGCTTTGCAAGAAACATGAAGATAAGTTGGAAGTGATTCTAAAAGGGAAAAAAAGTTAATGCAGCTTTCTCACTGATTGGGATATCGGAAATGATATTGATGAATAAGGTGAAAGCACATTATGAATATTAGAAGGGTATATTCAATAGGATGAAGTGATTAATTTCTGGCTCCCAGTTTCTCATTTGAGGATACATTAATCAGAATACCTCTCTAATCTTGAACTTAGAAAAGTTCGGGTGTTGGAGGGAGGTTGGTGCTTTGTGATCTCGTTTGAAATGTGTTCGTTTCTTACAGGGCTTGAAGGGGTAGGTGTGGACCTGATGTTTCACAGTTCAAAGGGATTGACAATCCAGGACTTTTAAGAAATTTCTTCACCCAGAGATATTAAACTTATATAATTCTATACTCCAGAGTGCTGTGGAGCCTTAGTTGCTGAATGTATACAAGACAGAGATCAGCTTTTTAAATATTAAGTGAATCAAGGGATTTGGTGAGAAAGTAGCAGTTTCGTAAAGCATGAAATACCTTCAAGTACCGTCAAGAGTACTCTGGGCACCTGATTGACTCTAAAAGCTTCAGAATTCCCGAGATTGCAAAAGGCTCCTAAGAAATGAAAATCCTTTTCATCTGTAGCCAAGTGTGGTTTTCTGACATTGTTCTTCATAGACAAAAGAGAATATTTATATCAGCCAAAAGAAAATATTTGATTGAAATACTTTTGTTTTGAATTGATGAGTCTATGATTCATTCTGTGCAACAATGAATTGAGATCATTTTCATTTGTATGACAGTAAATATACTGGAATCAGCATCAGCACATCAAGAATTAATACTGGCAGCTACAGGCCTATCAGCTGGTGGTGTTCCAAGCAATAGTAGCATTCAGGCTATGTCCACACTAGACCGGATAAATCCGTAACCGAAGCTTTTTCTCTTCGTTTTGACCCTCCATCCACACTGAAACGGTGTTTTCCTCCCCTGAAAATGGAGCTTTTCTAAAACACTCTCCAGAGTGTGTAAATCTGAAAATGCCGGTTGGGCATTGTAGTGTGTACAGGGTAACCGGAGGTTTACAAAAAACTGTCGTCCCTTTCATCGGCGAAGAGACTATGGCTGTAGGAAATGTTTCCAGGGTGACCCCTCTGTGGGAGTGGGGAAGATGTTGGTGGGGCCACCCGGGGGTCTGTGTGTCCGTATGTGTAGCTATTGTAGTGGCTGTGAGTCTGGTATTGTGGTGATGAAAAGTACTGGGGAGGAGCCATCATATTCCTCATCATTGCAAATCCCTCTGCAACAGAGTTAGTCACTTTTTCAATGTTCATCGACAGCCAGGTCATACTGTCTGTGAACTCCCTGTCGGTTGCCTCCATATTTGTTTTTTTAGTTTTAAGTCCTCCTGCACGAGAGCTAACAGCTGTCCATCGTTTGGCAATTTCCTTTTAAGTTTTTCTAGTCTGTAACTGGACACACGCGCACCAAGTATACCGTTTCTTCTTCGCTTGTTTTCTGTAGCTGTGTCCTGCGCATGCCCAGTAGGAGGAGATTCGCCCAAATACCCGCTTTAATGTGGACGGAGATACTTTCAAAAACGCCTGGTGTGGATGCCTGTTGTTTTTATGCGAAACCGGCGTTTTCAAAATTATTCGGTCTAGTGTGGGCGTAGCCTCAGTTAAACTATACAGAAGCATTCATGATGAGACTTATCAGATCCTGCTTCAGGACTTACACAGAACCAGCCAGATTGCAGCAATTTGCAGGCATGAGTCAGTGGGCATCTCTGAATCATGCCTGAAGGTATTGCTTTTGCCCAGACACTTACTTTCTAGTGTGTATATTTCACACATTCCACAGACTGGATACATCTGCTACTTTTGTGAAATATCAAGAGCATGTAGAGGTGAATCAAATACCAGTCCAATGGTGTCATTGTAATATTTTTATTTAGAAGCCCCGAGAAGACCTCCAGTTAATTAATTTAATGATATTAAACCTTAGAAATAATTCACACAAAAACAGGCCAAATATTTGTTTTGGAAAACAATAAAATGTCTAAAATTTGGGAGTTTAAAAAAAACCTTGAAGTTTGTGAACTCCCTACTGTCCTGCACTGAATATGTCTATTCCTTTGCTCTTTCTTCTACTATTTCTTGAAGCTGCCGATGGGTCTGAGTCACGATTTTCGTGTAATTCTAAGTTTGCACTGCTCAGTCAATGGACATGCAGTAACAGCATGTATGTATTGGATCTGTCCTTGGGTGAGAAGAACTGAACTGCACTAGCAAACATGCAGTTAGATCATTGTGTCTGATTTTCTGTGTCACTCAGCCCTGCCATTTGAACTCCTTAACTGCTGGACTTAATATAGTTCAAGTAAGTGACTGCCAATGCTTTATAAGACCATAAGATACATGAATTAGGCAACTTGGCCCATCATAACAAGATGTCAATGCTTCATGCAGAGTGTACTACACTTAACAATTCAATAACTATTGTTGTGGAAGTGGAACTCAACCTACAGTAGGCTATTGTCTTGGTGCTTCTAAAGGAAATCTCCATTTAGTCTCTTTTCTTAAACTTTTAAAGCTATATCTCTAAAAGTTTCTATGTATTACTTACTTTCCTGTAATAGGTTACCATTTCGATTTCCATTCAGCACTGCAAAACAGTATATTTCAAATAATTACAATTTCCTGCATAAAAAAAGTTGTATTTTCCTTTTCTTTTTGCCCCTCTGCATTTCTGTACTGCTTTGACAATTATTTTAAATTTGTGCCCTCAAGTTAATGGCCTTTCTGCCAATGGAAGCAGTTTATTGTGATTGAAACCAAATTGTAATTTTTTTGAACATCACTATTTCCTGAAGCCTTGCTCTGAGGAAATCTGTCCTTTTAATTCTTTCACATTTTGACTTCACTCCCTTTCCTTTTTTAACAGAGCTAAATTTTTAACTGCTTCCTAAAGTTGAATGCAAAATATTTACAACCTCAATTCTAAATTACAGTTACTGATTGAAAAATCCATAATATTCAAATAGAGTAAATTGAAAACTTTGAGGGGTGAAAAACGGAAAGCATTTTAAACTGGATCTGATAAAATGCAGCAGATAATTGAAGATGACAGGTAAACTCATCAAGTACAGCAGAACCAGCTGAGTCAGATGCTTCCAGTCTGTTAGGTCATTTCAGAGTGGAAAATGCAATGGTGTGTAATTCAAATTCTGCCCATTACTCACTCAAATGATGCTTGTTTATTCTAAATGTGGTTTCTTATAAATGTGATGATAAAGTGACTGGTACTGTACAGTCCAGTGTTGTGTGGTCACACTTGCAAATTAGCAGCATACCTCAGCGAAACATCCTGTTCCAAACCGTTGTTTGAATCATTCCCAGTGGTGAGACCCAGTGCAAATAATTTATCTTGTGTTTTGACATGTTGGTTTATGGACGTCTAGAGAAGATGCACTGTAGCTCAATGCATTCCCTTCACTACCTCTTTCAGTGAAATTTAAGTGGCACAGCTTCTGCCTTAAAATTGTGGACAACTGGGTGTCATGTGAATGCATGTGTTTATCTCCTCTTCAGCAGTCATTTCTGTCCTTGAAAGAACTTCCTTTTTCATCTTGCTTATAAAAATTCAGTCTGGCTGGGGTTGAAGGGGATATGATGTAAATGCAATAAAATTTCAATGCAGTAATACTTAAGATTAACAGAAAAGGTTGCGTGTTAAAATTTTGAATCTGTAAATGTTTAGAACGGAACCTCACCTCACTGTATGTAGAACAAATTCTAGTCTGTATTTTCGGTATGGGAGTTGAAAAATTAACTCCCACATTAAAAACATCCCAAACAGGAATGTTAAGTGCTTTTACACATTATTTGCTTATTGCCTGGAATCCTGATACGATGAAATGGGCAGAGACATGAACAACACTATTGTAGAATGATTTTGCCCAGAAAAGCTCAAAGACAGTGACCATCTCGAGTAAAGGTACTTCTAACCACCTTTTCGTAATACTTAGTGGTACTGACTTTTCCATCCATACCCTGTTGGACCACCGTTGAATAGAAGCAGAACTGTGACACCAAGAGTAGTTTGGAGGTTGAGTCATGCTTCTATGGTCCCTAAAGCCTTTCAAAAATTCTCCACGTGCACGGCTAAGTCAGGAGCATGAACAAATGAGTTGGGCTGGAGGACCTGTTTCCATACCGTGACTCTGTGAATGAATATACTGTATCCGAGGATGAGTGTGATTGTAAGTGTAGTAATCACGAAGCTCAGTGCCATCTATGGATGCGATAACACTAAGCTGGCTTTGTATCCATCAACGGTATTAACTCAGCCACTACGACACAATGTCTGCCATATGAATATTTGCAGCAGTTTACCAAGGCTTGCTTAACAGTGCCATCCAGATTCATATAGAGCTCATATAGATGAAGCTATCCCCCAATTTCTGCCTGCTCGTACAATGTTTTGACTTCAAAATATAAACTTATTCCTACATTATTGCTGGTACTTCCACCTAATGACATTATGGAGTGCCTCCAGTCAAACTGAAGGGAAGCAGCTAGCCATCACATTCACAAGAACAATTAATACATCACTCTTCAAAACGGCCCATAGCTTCCTTACCCCATTCTCAGTTATACAAATACTTTAGTCTCCCTTGCACATGATGTACATAGTCAAAGTCAGAATTGACCACCAGTTGAAATGATCAAAAAGCAAAGAGGAACTAAATGTGTGTGTTTTCCTTCTCTAGCCTCTCAAACCAGTTTTAACTTTTGTAGTTCCATAAGTTTGTATGTAAATAGATGATTGAAATAATAATATAAACAATTTGAGGAGTTGTTTAATCTTTCACGGTTTATTTTCATAATTGGCCAAACAAATGAGAGGCAGCTAATGTGCACATCACCAAAATGCACTGATGCTTTTTGTTATTCTTATATTGCATACTCGTGCAAAATTAGAGGATGCAATATAAATGAGAGATTGCTGCACCTCCTACCATCTGTTAGATTATCATAGGATATTTCCTTGAAGTTGCTCTGTCAAGGAATAGCTGAAACCTGTATAAAAAAATGGAGCAGAGGTGATGTGGACATGGTTTTAATTGGACGTCAGCATTTAACTGATCAGTCTACGAACTTCATTTAGTAAATCAATTATATATCTATTTGCTAGTAATATATTGATTGTATGAAAGTTTATTTGTAATGAGTTGTTGTCCTAGAGCAGCTAATGGCTATGCATGGGAGTTGGAAGTATGACCCCAAATCTCATGGTTGACACAAATTATGGTTGAACTGACTTGCTTGGTGTAAACTCAAGGAAAGAGTCATACAACTGCTCAAGAAACCTGGGGTGTGAGACCATTAGACCATAAGATATAGGAGCAGAATCAGGCCATTTGGCCCATCGAATCTGCTCTGCCATTTCATCATGACTGATCCAATTTTCCTGTCAGCCTCAATCTCCTGCCTTCATGCCCTGATCAAACTCTGCCTTAAATATACACGAAGACTTGGCCTTCACAGCTGCCTTTCACGAATTCCACATAATCTCCTCTCTCTGGCTAAAGAAATTCCTCCTCATCTCTGTTCTAAAAGGGTGCACCTCTATTCTGAGGCTGTGTCCTCCAGGCTTAAACTCTCCCAGCATAGGAGACATCCTTTCCACATCCACTCTTATCAAGGTCTTTCACCATTCGATAGGTTTCAGTGAGGTCACCCCTCATTCTTCTGAATTCCAGCAAAAAAACGCCCAGGGCCATCAAATGCTCTTCATACAACAAGCCATTCAATCCTGGAATAATTTTTGTGAACCTCCTTTGAACCTCCTCCAGTTTCAACACATCCTTTCTAAGATAAGGGGCCCAAAACTACTCACAATACTCCAAGTCAGGCCTCACCAGTACTTTATAAAGTTTCAACATTACATCCTTGCTTTTATAATAATTCTATCCCCCGTGAAGTGAATGCTAACATTGAATTTGCCTTCCTCACCACAGACTCAGCCTATAAATTAACCTTAGGGAATCCTGCACAAGGACTCCCAAATACCTTTGCTTCTCAGTTCTTTCGTATTTTTTCTCCATTTTGAAAATAGTCAACCCTTTCACTTATTCTACCAAAGTGCATGACCATTCACTTCCCAACACTATATTCCATCTGCCATTTCTTTTCCCATTCTCCTAATCTGTCTAAATCATGTAGCCTCTCTACTTCCTCGAAACTACCTGCCTCTCCATGTATCTTCGTATTGTCTGCAAACTTTGCAACAAAGCCATCAATTCCATCATCCAAGTCATCGACATATAGTGTAAACCGAAGCGGTCCCAACACAGACCCCTGTGCAACACCTCTAGTCACCGGCAGCCAACCAGAAAAGGCTCCCTTTATTCCCACGCTTTGCCTCCTGACAATCAGCCACTGCTTTATCCATGCTAGTAGGATGTCTCAGAAGACAATGAAGCATGGAAGTCCTGAGCAACACACACAAAATGCTGGAAGAATTCAGCAAGTCAGGAAGCACCTATGGAGTCAAACCAGCATGAAGAATCCTGATGAAATGATGACTATTTATTCCCCTCCATAGATGCTGTCTGACTTGCTAAGTTCTTATAATATTTTGTGACTGTGCAATAAAAAGTTGTAATGAATTCCTAGGTACTGATTTTAAAAATGCAAAAAGACAGTTTTAGCTTACATTGTGATCAACAAGAATTTAGCTTACGTCATTATATTACAACATAAACCAGCAGGATATTTTAAGAGCAGGAAAAAGTCATTAGACCTATCGTGCTTGAGGGAAAAATTTGCTTGGTTCTCCCAATTTCCTCCCAGTGGAAATTTTTCAGAAACTTTGGAAAAACAATATAAATAAGCACTTTTCATTTATACTGGTCCCTTAAGATTCATCTGAAGTTTAGCAGGAAATTGAAATAATCCCTTTGGAAATTCCAAAATGTTAGTTTTCTGATTGATTTCCACTGCAGTGTTGTCTTTCTTAATGCATCCCCCCAACTTCTTCCACTTTCAGGAATTCTGACTAGCTCTCAGAGGTCCTCTTTGGTAATGTATTCCGCAAACATGTTAACTTCTGTGTAAAAACAAATAATTGAATTTGTTTCATATTCCTAAATCCGCCATCTTTAACTGATCTCTCAGGTATTACATCCCTGAGTTGCCAGCACTGTGAATAATTTGTCAAAATCAATGTTTCTAAATAAAACAATGTCTTTAAAAGAAAGAGAAACCAGTCAAGATTCAAGCCTGTAGCTTATTGTATAAATCTGCAAAGAGTTAATGTGCACAATGAACGTTGGCTGTTGTTTCTTTTTCAGTCTTCGTTGCTATGTATGGCTGGTGTTCATGCTGGTGTGGTGTCTAATTTTCTGGGTGGCCGGATCAATGTTGTGATCAGTAAAGGCATTCCATATTACGAAAGCACTCTTGCAAATAATGTGTCCTCAAAACTGTAAGTACACAAATTAAGAAAAATACGTCTCTTTCACTTGGGGAGGGGAGATTCATAATCTTATAAAATTGTCATGTACTGTATATAAATAGAGAAAAAATATTTTGTTTTATCAGTAAAAGTCAGCACCAAGAAGTGATAATTGGTATTGGATAAGAACTTTGGAACTTATCTATTCCACTTGACGCAGCAGGTTTACCTTTTCTCCCATCGACTCTTGGACACTCATCCCCACTGCAACTATCCACGTCTTTGCTGGTGTCAGACATCACCCATCAACATTCCTAAGATCTAGAAACTTCATACCCACCACCCCCAGTGCTATAATTAACCCAGCTATAGGATACTAACTGCTTTTGGTCTGCAGCCTCCTTTGCGTTCCTTCCCTGGCTAGCTGACAGGCAGAGAATGTGCTAAAAAGGAAAGGAACATTATAACATTAGAACTGCTGAGAGTGCGGGGCTACACAAATTGTTTCACCTCTCCCTTTCTTGGGCTTGGGGTCATAAAGCCAGTTACAGTCAACAATGGACACACAGATTTAGTAGAATCAAACGTAGAAGAATGCTATTCAGCCCTCTGAATCTATACCAGCTTGCTACAAGAGTGAAAAATCTTGTCCCACACTCTTGTTTTTGTTCTATATCCTGCATTTTCTTTTCCTTCAATTATTAATCTAATTCCTTTTGAAACCCCTGGTTAAATCTATCAAACAGTGTAATCTAGAAATGAACCAGCTATTGCATAAAAGAAGGAAGTTTTTTTATGGCTATTGTGGTTATTTTGTCAGTCATGTTATACAGAAGAATCTGTATCTGCTAGTTTTGACCTTTTTCATGATAAGAATTGTTCCTCTTCACATTGTTCAATATTCAATATTCTCATCTCAAGATTGGCATGCATTTCGCTGGAGAATATTTAATTTCTTTAACATATCTGTCATCTGTGTTAAGATCAGAAATATCTTCTGGCACCCTGTCATCCTGTTCAATGACATTACCTTTGCAATTGTACATGCATCTCTATTGATCGCTACTAGTGGCTTCATTTCTTAACTTAATAGTAATTGCTTGTGAAGAGCTCAGTATAATATATACTTGTTGAATATATCAAAACATCTGCCCATGTACCAGGTTAGCACAATGTCAATTCCCTTATTGAGTCATAGAGTAATACAGCATTGAAATAGGTCCTTCAGCCAACTTAGCCATTGCCAGTCAGAGCACCTCCCTGATAGTTCCAATTGTCTGTGTTCAGCCCAGAACTCGCCAAGCCCTTCTCCACCACGTACCCACCCAAATGCTGCTTGAATGCTAAACTTGTACACTTTTCAATCACTTCCTCTGGCAGCTTGTTCCAGGTACTCGCTGACTTCTGTGTGAGGAAGTTATCTCTGAAACCAGCACGAGACTTTCAGAGTGAATGGCAGTGGTAGAGCAAAGGGGCTTGGGAATACAGATCCATAATCCTTTGAAACTGGAATCACAGGTAGATCGCATCATAAAAAAAGAACTTTCTGCACATTGGCCTTCATAAATCAGGGAACTAAGTACAGGAGCTGTGATGTTATGTTGAAGTTGTGGAAGAAGTTGGTGAGGCTGAATTGTGCAGTTCTAGCCACTAAACCTACAGGAAAGTTATCAATAAGCTTGAAAGAGTGCAGGGAAAACTTATAAGGATGTTGCCAGGAATTGAGGACCTGAGTCAAAGTGAAAGGTTGAATAGGTTAGAACTTCATTTCTCTGAATGCAGAGTAAGGGGAGCTCTTATAAAGGCAGACAAAATAATGAGGGGGTATAGATAGGGTGAATGCATGTAGTTTATTTCCCTTTGGGTTAGGTGAGACTAGAACTAAAGATCATAGGTTTATGGTGAAAGGTGAAATATTTAAGGGGAATCTGGAGGGGAATTCCTTCACTCGGAGAGTGATGCGTGTGTGGACTGAGCTGCCATTGGAATTGGTAGATGCAGATTCAATTGTAACAATTAAGAGAAACTGGATAGGTACGTGGATGGGAGGAGTATATAGGGCTATGGTCTAGGATCAGTTAAATGGCACTGTGGAAAGGAGAAATAGATGTTCATGCCGTCAGCTAGTCGGCATCAACTTAATGGGCCAAAGGGCCTGATTCTGTGCAGTAGCATTCTATGCATCTATGACTTTGGTTTTCCTTTTAAATCTTTCCCCCTTGTACCTGTGCCCTCTAGTTTTGGATTCCCCAATCCTGGAGAGAAGGCTTATCCATTCCCCTCAATTTTATAAACCATTAAGAGGTCACCACTCATCCTCTTACACTCCAGGGAATGAAGATCCAGCATAGACAACCTCTCCCCATAACTCAGGCCCTCTAGTGCAGGCAGTATCCCCATAAATCTCTTCTGCACCCTCTCCACCTTGAAAATGTTTTTCCTATAACAGGGTGACCAAAACTCTACAAAATACCAAGTGCAAGAGATTCTGCAAATGCTGGAAATCCTGTGCAGACCCAAACAAAAAGCTGAAGAACTCAGCAGGTCAGGCAGCATCTATGGAAATAAGTAAAGAGTCGATATTTCAGGCCGAGACCTTTCAACAGGACTGGAAAGGAAGGGAGGAGACACCAGAATAAAAAGATGGGGGGAGGGGGAGGATAACTAGCTATCCTAGGAAAGGTAAAGGGCTGGAGAAGAAGGAATCTGCTAAGAGAGGACAGTGGACCATCGGAGAAAGGGAAGAAGGAGGGACACCAGGGGGAAGTGATAGGCGGGTGAGGAGAAGAGGTTACAGGTCAGAGTGGTGAATAGAAGAAGAGGGAATGGGGAGGGAAAATATTACTGGAAGGAGAAAAAGATATTCATGCCATCAGCTTGAAGGTTACCTAGACAGAGTATGAAGTGTTGCTGCTCCACCCTGAGAGTGGCCTCATCGTAGCAGAAAAGAGGCCATGGAGGTGATGGAGGAGGTGTCTGGACAGTTGTAGTATTTCTGTTGCTTGCAGGGACATGTGCCAGGAGGGGGATTAGTGGGGAGGGACGAATGAACAAAGGAATCACCGAGGAAGCGATCCCTGGGGAAAGCAGAAGGTGGAGTGTGGGAGGTAAAGAACTGTTTGTTGGTAGCATCTCATGGAAGATGTGAAGCTGCAGAGAATAAGGTTGGATGCAGAGGCTTATGTGGTGGTAGCTGAGAACAAGAGGAGCAAAATCCCTGTTAAGTGGCGGAAAGATGATGTGAGTGTCCAAGAAATGGAGGAGATGCAGGTGAGGGCAGCATCAATGGTGGAGGCAGGGAAAACCCCTTTTTATTTATTTTATTGAAGAAAGAGAACAACTCTGTCCTGGAAAGGAAAGCCTCATCCTGGGAATTGAAGGAACTGAGAAAGGGAATGGCATTTTTACAGGAGACAGGGTGGGAGTAAATACAGTCAAGATAACCATGGGAATCTGTAGGTTTATAAAAGATGTCGGTGGTGCTTGTCTCCAGAGATGGAGGCAGAGAGATCAAAAAAGGGGAGAGAGGTATATGAAATGGACCAAATGAATGTTAAAGGCAGGTAAAAATTGGAAGTAAAGTTGTTGAAATTGACGAGCTCAGCTTTGGTGCGTGAAGCAGCACCAATGCATTTGTCCATGTGATGTGAGAATAGTTGGGAAGCATTACCATGGAAGACTTGGAACACAAACTGTTCTGTGTAGCCAGTGAAAAAAGCAGAGAGAGCTGGGGCCCATGGCTACCCCTTGGCTTTGGACAAAGTGGGAGGAGCTGAAGGAGAAACGGTTACAGGTAAGGGCCTGTTCTATTAGATGGAAGATGATATAGGTGGAGAGTAACAGTCGAGATCTTTTGTTGAGAAAGAAGCGGAGAGCTTTAAGGCCTTCTTCATGGGGGATAGAAGTTTATAGGGATTGGACATCCAGGGTTAAAGTGAGGTGATCCAGGCCTGGGAATTGAGGAGTGGAGAGTATGTGAAGTGTCACAGATGTAGGTGGGAAGAGACTGAACCAAGGGATCAATAGTGGAGGAAGGGACACCCTGTTCTTTGAAGAAGAAGGACATTCCTGATGTCCTGGAAAGGAAAGCCTCGTCATGGGAACAGATGCAGCTGATCTGTTCCTAGGATAAGGCTTTCCTCCTTGTGGATCTTGTGTAGGAGGTAGAAATGAGCAGTGCGGGATAAGGGAAAAATGAGTTTAGTGGTAGTGGATGGGAGTTCTTCTGGGCTTGTCACTTACATCAATTTTGCCTCCAACTTCCACCCTGACCTTAAATTCATTTGGTCCATTTCTGACACTTCCCTTCCCTTTCTCAGTCTTTCTGTCTCCATCTCTGGAGATAAGTGTCTACCAATGTCTTTTATAAACCTACTAATTCCCACAGCCATCTTGACTCTATACCTTTTCCCACATCTCCTGTTTTAAAAAAAGTTTATTCCCTTTTCTCAGTTCATTCATCTCCGCCACAACTGTTTCAGGATGAGGCTGTCCTTTCCAGGAGATCAGAGATGTCCTTCTTCAAGAACAGGGTTTCCCTTCCTCTACCACTGATGCTGCTGTTACCTGAATCTCCTTCATTTCCTGGACATCCGCGCTCACTGCATCTTCCCACCACCTTAACAGGAATAGAGTTCCTCTTAACCTCACCTAGCACCCCATCAGCCTCTGCAACTTCCACCATCTTCAATGGGATCCACCCCCAAACACATCTTTAACTACCCTTCCCTGCACCCCACCCCTCTCTGCTTACCACAGGAATCATTCTCTCTGTGATTCCCTTGTCCATTCATCTCTCCCCATTGATCTTCCTCTTGGCCCTTAGCTCTGCAAGCGATAGAAGTGCTACACCTCCCCATTCACCTCCTCCCTTACCTCAAATTAGGACCCCAAACAGTACTACTCGGTGATGCAACACTTCATTTGCAAATATGTTGTGGTCCTCTACTGTATCTGGTGCTCCTGATGGGGCCTTCTCTACATTGTGAGACCCTACATAGATCGGGAGAGTGGAGGGGGGGACTGCTTTGTCAAGCACCTCCGTGTCATCCACTGAAAGTGGAATTTCCCAGTGGCTAACCATTTTGATTCCTATCCCCATTCCCTTTTTGGCCTGTTGGTCCTCTTTTGTCACAATGAGGCCACTCTCAGAGCGGAGGAGCAACATCTTATATTCCATCTAGGTAGCCTCTAACCTAAATTTATCTAAGTTGAAAACCATTTGCCATTTCTCACCCCGTCCTCCTAACTGATTGAGATCTCTTTATAATTCATTGCAACCTACTTCACTATCAATAAGACCGCCTCATTTAATTTCATCAGGAAACTTGCTAATTGTGTCATGTACATTAACATCCAAATAATTTTAAATAGTTCCAGTTCAAAATAAATTTTATTATCAGAGTACATACATGTCACCACATACAACCCTGAGATTCTTTTTTCCTGCGGGCATACTCAGCAAATCTATAGAATAGTTACTGTAATCAGGATCAATGTAAGATGAAGAAGAGCATAGAGGCAACAAGCTGTGCAAATACAAATATAAACAAACAGCAATAAATAACAAGTGCATGAAATAACAAGATAAACAGTCCTTAAAGTGAGATCATTGGTTGTGGGAACATCTCAATAAAAGAGTGTAGTTATCTTCTTTTGTTCAAGAACCTGATGGTTGAGGTGTAGCAACCGTTCTTTAACCTGATGCTGCAAGTCCTAAGGCTCTTGTACCTTTGGCCTGATGGCAGCAGCGAGAAGAGAGCATGGCCTGGGTGGTAAGGATCTTTGATGATGGATGCAAGATAATGAATAACAGACCCCTGGGGCACTCCACTGGCCACATGTCTCCAGTCAGCAAATTGACATGCAATCCTCATTCCCTTGTTTACGTATTGTATATAATTTCTGAAATACATCCCAGTTTGGAGTTGTATTCCTCTCTGTTGCTTTATTCCATGGCAGTATTAAATCTCTAGATAACTCATTCAAACCCAACAAGACTGCCTCAATCAATGTACCACAAATATTCAGTAGTCCATTTTAAACTGAGTGTAAACTAATTTAATGTTTTGCCGGTGCTTAACTTAATCTTATCAGTCTCCCTTAATTTTACAGAGGACCGTTATCGGCAAATCTGTTTACATTCAAGACCAATGGTGAGTGTACATTCAATATAACCATCTTTAATTTTTTGTGCTACATACAGCTTTAAGTACTCAGCTTCTCATTTAAAATGATGGGATCAATAATAAACTTGTAGTTGTGCTGTTTGTTAAATATTAATCTTTTCTGCTTGGATACTCATCCTTCCCAAATACAGGCACCTAGGTCTACGGATATAATTTTCCCATAATAATATAATTCTCTCTATTCCACAAGTCTGTGATTCATGCTGGTTAGAGTTCCAAGGGATGTGACAAGCCTGGAGTACCTTGCCTAAATATCGATTATAAGTGTATAAATCTCAACTGTGATTATCATTAAGCAACTTCACATCGCTGCCCAGCCCAATCTGCTTTTCACTGATTATCCACATGCGTACGCACTTCAACAAAATAATATTTACCTGGGCCTTGACCAGCTTTTCTTTCCCACTCATTAGCACTAGAACAGAGGCTAGTTCCACTGCTGCAACTATTCCTGTTGATATACAAGAATTGTATGTCTTTGTGTCAGCATTTACTGACAGCTAACATAACCTCTTTTTTCTTTATTTTTCTCAGTCACCTTTTCACTTTATGGGTGGGAGAGTACAGCAGATGGAATTATCTCATGATTTGATCAGATTGAAGTGAAATGTAAAAGTATTTAAGAAAGCTTGGGTGTTCTCACTTTATCTCAGTTTAAATTGTGGCATTTTTACATTTTTACAAATGATTTAGATGTTCCATATTCTGAGGGGACCTTTATTCCATTCATCTTTGAAGGATAAAGGACCAAATAATTCTCTCATGAGAAGGAACACTGATTTTTAACTTGGATAACACTGTAGATTTACCTGTTCTGGAGGTGCTTCCTCCTCCTTGGCTCTAAACAGAATGTAGTCTCCTCCAAGCAAAATTTGCCTTATTAAAGGATAATTTGCCTACCAGGCCAGCTCCAGTAGTGGGTAATTCTTACGTCATTATAAGATACTGGCTTGTGATTTTATTTTGTCAATATTGACACTTAAGTACATGTGAAAACTGATGATTTTGGGTGTTTATTATGTGGTCTGTAGGTTGCTATGGAACATTGGGAATGGAATCTGGCGTCATTAGAGACAGCCAGATCAATGCATCTTCAGTTCTACAGTGGCATGATCCTTCAGGAAAATTCCACGTCTGGGGGCCAGAAAAAGCACGTCTGAAGAAGCCGGGCTCCCCTTGGGCTGCATTTCACTCTGATGAAGCCCAGTGGCTACAAATAGACTTAAGGAAGGAAAAGAAAATAACAGGTAGGTTAACAGTAATTGTCTTTTTACTAGAGGTTGAACTTGTGTCCAGGTGTGTGGTTCAGGTGCAATGCCCCTGTGAGGAGACCTAGTAAAACTTATAGACCCCTTTCTGGAGAAGCTGGTTATGCTGTAAAATATGGATTCCATCTACTTTGCATCTTAAAATTGTACAATTATTAAAGAATAAAGTGAGGTTCTTCAGTCTATTAAATTTATGACACTTCATAGTAGACCAGTCCTAGCAGTCCCAATCCTTGGCTGATTTCCCCATAGTCCTGCATTTTATTCTCTTTCAAGTGCCTATCCAATTCCCTTTTGAAGCCTCTCAGTCCACTTGGTGATATTGTTTTAGCCTCTTCCACCTCTATTTAGTGTTCACTGCATCATGGTGCTTTTGCCTCTAGTATTTCATCATTGAAATTTGACCAGAGATTTTATTTTTTTGCCTTCCTTATCAGATGTGGAATTTGAAATTAACAGAAATATAAGCTTAAAGGCCTCCTTTTTTACATTCTCAGTTTGAGACCGATCGAAACTATTAATAAACAGACAGAGTTAGAAGACACCTACCGTAGGGTACATTGCACAGGGAAGGATAGCATGGATTTAATAAAGGGATGTTTAATTAACCCGTTAGAAGTTTTTGATGAAGTAACGGGGTCAAAATGCATTTGATAACGTGCATTTAGTGAAAAATTGATTTTCAGAATGTGGTTGTCCAGTAACTGGTATTATGATCTCTACTTTTCTTGATATGTATTAATATATTTTTTATGTGGTGAAATTTGCAGATGACATAAAACCTAGAGACACAGTGACCTGTGAGGAAGATGGTAGTAAACTTGAGCTGTGAAAGTGGATGGTTATGTGGCATATCAAAAATTAATGCAGTGCTATATTTTGACTAGAGTCTGAAGAGACCCCTCAGGTTCAACTTAAGTTTAGACTATAAGGTCAAATATAAAAGGAGTACAGGGACATAGAGATCTGAGAATAGATCTATGCATTGTTTGATATAAGTGGCAGGATAGGTTGAGTAATTGGCAAAAAAAGCAACAGCGTCTTGTTCTTTATAAATGCATTATTGGAGTATAAGAGCCAGGAAGATATGATAAACCTTTCTAACACAGGGAGTGTTTTGGCTACAACAGGACTGTTGTGTCCAGTTCTGGTGGCAGGGTTTTAGGAAAAATGTGAAGATTACAGAGAGGGTGTAGCAGAGATTTACCAAAATGATTCCAGAGATAAAAAGAATTTTAGTAATGCGAATGGACTGTCCTTGGAACAAAGGATGCAAGAAGACTAGATAAGAGGATTTAAAATCATGATGGATAAAGACAGGGTAGTCAGTACACTAGACACTTCAGTAGAAAAGAGCTTTAAGATTTTCCCTCTGGATGGTGGAGAGAACTAGGGGACAGAATATGAAGATTATTGGAAAAAATGAATCAAAAGTGAAATGTGGATTCTTGTGTTTTAAATAGTGAATGGTTAAGATCTGCAGTGCAATGCCAAGGGTGAACTGCAGGCCGATTTAATGGTAACAAAACTGAAAAGTCTCTGAAAGTCAAAGATATCTTGTAGAGTTAGAGGAAAGGGCTGATGCAATTAGCTGGATTGCTGTTATGTGTTGCTGGTACGTACTTAAGGGGCCAAATGATTTGTTGCCATGCCATAAAAATTCTGTGACAGGATTATTACCGCTGATGCATGCACTTCATTTGAGCATCTTAAATTTGTCATGATCATAAATAGTTGATGTAGCTGCTTTAGGATTGATTACTGCACATGTTATTGGTAGGTAATGTTATCAGCTGATTCTGAACTATCACAATGGAAATAAGCACACTGAGGAGATTCCGAAAGCATTGAATAGATACGCTGCAAGAAGTAGTAACTGGAAAGAACAGTTTAGACAAAATTAGATTTTAGGCAATGAGAGAGAGGGAGGAATTGGATTGGAATTTCAGAGTTGGGATGACTAGAAATGTGAAAATAAGGACACTATTCATTGTACAGTACAGTGCCATTTACAACCATGGCAAATCAAAGTTTCAAAGTGCATTTTTATTTTTTTTATCAAAGAAGGTATAAATAATACAACCTTAAGATTTGTTTGCTTACAGGCAGTTGCAAAGCAAGGAATCTGAAAGAACCCAATTAAAAAGAGACCAACACCACCGCACCCCACCCCCCAGTGTTCACAGGGAAAGAGGGAAAAAAACACAAAACAAATCATATATACAGTACAAACGAACAACAACAATCAGAACTAAATTGAGTCTTTAGATCCAAATTCCCAGCATAGGCCCAAAGCCTCGGTATTCAGTTCATCATATTAGAGGGGCAAATTGCCATGAAGTTTGCAGACACGAAGCACAGCAGCTGGGCAGTCACACAGCCTTAGCATCATGCAGAGAGAAGCCCTCAGACACCCTGGGCCGGCATTTAAATTGTCTGAATCTCACACTAAGACCCGGGCCTAGATTTTGCTGCTGAACCTCTCCCTATCAGCTCAGCATCCAGAGCGATACAACCTCACCCAACTCTCGACACCCTGCCCTTCCAGTCTATATGGACTGGCGTTTAGGTTGTCCAAACAATGTGAAGAGTGGCACGAGGACCCAGGCCTCACCGTAGCGAATTGCTCCAGGCGTTGAACACACTGCCCATCAGTTCGCTTTGGTGTAAGCTTTTTGATTATTTCAGTTGTTTATATAGATTAATGAAATGGACTAACCTAACCTCATTAACTTGAGCAAGTAACATTTGAAGTCTGTTTATTTCTAAAATAAAATGATGCTGTTTCCATTCTCAGGTATAATTACTACAGGTTCCACCCTCGGTGAATATGCTTTCTATGTCTCTGCATACCGAATCCTATCCCGTGATGAAGGAGAGGATTGGAAGGTTTATAAAGAACCAAACAGTGACCTGGACAAGGTCAGTATTGATAACTCTTGAACTTAAAAACATTAAATTAATTAAAGGAAGACATAAAAGTCTGGGAATGCGGGTATATGTTCATCTTTTTACTTTAAGCTAGGCATGCATGTATCACGTGGTAGTGTGATGATGTATGAAGTTAACATATTTTTGTGTATAACCATAATGAGTTATTTAAAGGAACAAGAATGCTTTATCAATTAATAATATTCATGCAATAATATTAAACTCTGAATAATGTAGATAAGGTACTTTAATAGAAATGTGGTATAAGATTTTGAAAATAGGACTTTCTAAGTGACTTTCTGCACAAATATTTTTAATATTTTGCATAAACATATTTGGGATTTTAAAATTGACATGAGATCTTTTCTAAACGTACTTTCATGAATGTACAGTGACAAAAAGTGCCTTTCAGAGCATTTGATTGTCATTTTTAGTTTATTGAGCATAGATTTATTGATACGTACTTGTGGTTTTCTATGGAAAATCAGTGAATCTGAACCTTAAGACCTGGTGTCAATAATGCAAACAAAAAATCACTTTTCCAAACTCCAGATACTTGTGACTGCAGTTTTCCTTTTATTTATTCTAATTGGAGAGAATACTATTAACCAATATGCTTATGAATTTGTTTGATAAATCAGTGTTACCCAACAAGAAGGCATCTGCCTACACTAAGATAATGTGAAAGCACAAGTGATTAGCTATAGTGACAAGTATATTTATCTTACTTTGTCTTCTGCTCCCACACTCTACTACGTTTCGTAACTACCTCCCTGACTATTCCTCACACACTCAGTTGGATGTCTTCATGTTTGCCCAATTCCTTGTCCACTGTGAGGGTGCATTTCTGTTCAGCTGATACTCCAGCTGTTTCACTGATCCAATGTTCTTCTGCTGAACAGCACAGACATACCACTGGATACAAGCTGTTTAGACAAATTCTGTAATTAAGTGAGACTGCTTGCCCTGAGAGTAAACTCAAAGCATCACTGTTTCTCTTGAAATGTACTTCTTGAAGGAAATTTTTTGGACAGGTTTGCAGTTCCATTGAACGAGCTCACATCTACCACCTGCTATACTGGAGGTGTCAGGTAGATGTTTTACGAGGGGAAAAGAAACATTTGATTGAGATTTGTTTATGGTTGCAGAATGACTGTGAGGTCTTCCTTGTTACCACCAATCTGCTACTCTGATCTTAGCTTGCTTGTTGTACACAAAAAGGGGGTGGGGGGAAGGAAAAACAATGAAATAACAAAATAATAAAAAGAAACTAATTCACTATCAGAAAGAAAATATAACTGCTTCAGATTTTTTTTTCCAATTTTTTTCAGATTTTCCAAGGAAATGCTAACAATTACCAAGAGGTTCGGAACAACTTCATCCCACCTATTATGGCCCGCTACATCCAGATCAATCCAGTGCAGTGGCATCAGAAGGCAGCACTAAAAGTAGAGCTGTTGGGGTGTCAGCCACTCCAACCATCTTTGGGTAAGACTTCATTAAAGTACCAAGTAAAGTCAAATTACATGAAACTTTTAATATCCATGGCAGGATCTTTTCTGGTGATTAGAAGTGCCTGTCTCCTTCAAAGTTGGAGTGCAACCAAACTTTTATTCTTATAGGGCTCATAATTGCAGAAATCCAACTTGGGACTATAGCTTGCTAAACCTTGTGTAGAAAATATTGAAAATATTGCTAGTTTGGTAATGCCAAATTTGGCATAGCACTATAAATTAGTTCTTCCCATGTGCTTCAGCTTTAACTTTGTCAAAAACAGATGTAAACTAGGCCAGTGCCAGGATAAACTTGGGCAAGGCATTTTGTTGAGTAGTTTATCGGATGTAAAGCTTTTATATATGGAAAACATGGTCATTCATATAGAATGATAAAGGGGAGAAAAATAAGTTGGAAGCTGACAATGGTTGACAGATTTACTCTACAAAAGTAACACACAGAAAATACTGGAGGAATTCAGCAGGTTAAGCTGCATCTATGGAAACAAATAAACAATTGACGTTTCATGCCAAGACCCTTCTTCAGGGCTGAAAAGTAAGGGGGAAGATGGCAGAATAAAAAGGTGGGAGGAGGGGATGGAAGATAGCTAGAAGGTGATAGGTACAGCCAAGTGGGTAGGAAAGATAAAGGGTTGGAGAGGAAGGAATCTGATGGGAGAGGAGAGGATTCAGAGTAGGTGACAGGCAGGTGAGAAGAGGTAAGAGGACAAAGTGGGGAATAGAAGGGAGCGCGGGATTTTTTTAATCAGAAGGAGAAACCAATATTTATGCTATCAGGGTGGAGTCTATCCAGACAGAATATAAGGTGTTGCTCCTTTGCTCTGAGGGTAGCCTCATCTTGGCAGTCTACTTGGAGCGATTGTCTTCATGATATTTCAAGCAGGTTTACTTTGGCAAAACAATGTAGAAGCCATATTAACACGTGCGTTGAGTTGTATTGTAAGAACAAAATTGTCTACTACTCCTTAATAGTTTGTCTTCCCACTCAAATTTCATTCTTTTTAATTCACAATTTAGCTCTCTTTACCTGATACAACCTGCATTGAAGTTGTCCTGCTTTAAGTGAGCTGCACACACAGTGGCAATTTGCAATATTGTTGGGTAGATGCTAGGTTGTAACAGTATTAGAACAGCCTGGCTGAAACACTACTAGTTCTGGAACACACCTGATTTGTTAGCTGCTCCCAAAGCCTTTGCTGTATCCAGTGGAGTAAATTGAATTAGCTGAAGACTGACTTTCTTTTTAGCTTTTTTATTCAATATGAATATGAGCCAGAAGTTGGAAAATGGGAGTCGCTCTTTGATGTCAGGTGCAGGATGTATACTTCTTCAATTTGAACGTAGCAGGAATAGTACAACTGAGTTGCATTTAAATGTCACCAACTGAGGTTGGTCTGGTGTCAAAGTAGGCCAGATTATGTAAAGCTTGGGATATTTTCTTCCCTGAAAGATAGTTGGGAACCACATGTTTTTACTTCATCTTCGTTGTTGTTTCTCCAAGTCTCAGATGATTAACTAAACTTAAATTCCGCAGTTGCCATGGCAGATTTTGAACGTGAGTCCTTGGATAGATAGTTTAGGCCTGTGGATTACTAGTCCAGTAATTTAACCACTGCACCATCAACATGCTTTTTAAAATATTGTTTTAGATGGTAACCCAGGGATGGGAATTTGATGCTGATTTTCTCTGAAGCGCTTTTTTTTTTTTTGCTAATGGTTTTACTTTGGCAATGGATATACTCAGGCCTTCTATTCTCTAGAACTGCTGACTCAATCTGTTTCAGGACAACAGGTGCAAACACGTTTGTCAATGATGGTGTAGGAAGTTCTTTCGTTGTTACTTACATATTGAGGTTCCAAGTGTGCAAGAATTGGTATTCTGGTCAGTTGTTTCCTTAGGAAAACACAAAACCATAGGGTTGTTTCCAGAGTACAGAAAAGAAAACTGGTATTTTCAGCAGCGTTATCACAAATTTAATAAATATTTTATATGTACTTATATAAATCATTACATAAAAATAACCATTTAAATAATTCTCTTGCATTACTATATAATTTCTGATATGTGTTGCAGCTCGAGCTCCAGCTCAATCTCGACCTCCTTTGCTCAGGACAGAAATCACTCCAAAGTTTGAAAAAACTACATTTACACCAGATGTCAAGAATAATTCAGTGACTCCCAAAGTGTCCAAAGGTAAACCAAAGCCATCTGTGATGCCCTTTATTAAGTGAAATGTGACTCCATTAGATACGTAGCAAGTCAAGTCCATTGATGTATTTCTTAGTGTAATTGATGACTGGATGATATACAGATCGCTAATATATATGGTGATGTGCAAGCTTACACTTATTTAAGGTCAAATGATAGACAGTGCGGCAGAACATTGCGCAATAATTGGAGTAGACTACTAGTGTTCATTTTACCGGGGAAAAAATGATGAAATTGTGTAAAATAATCCTTAAAGCACTGATAAAATACTAAAAATACTGTTCCATTTAGACAACATTCAAGGTATCATTTTGTGTTATAGGAAATATCATGATTTTTGCCTGTGATAAACAGTCCATTTTTCTACATCAATAGAAAAAACAGAAGTACTTAATTCAGTCCCAATAAAACAGTGAAAATCCTGCAAGTGAATGCAAAATTTAACTAATAGGCAGTTTGTTTTAATATTCAACTATTTTCATGATAAAACCTTCTCTTGATTATTCTTTTTCACTCTTCCAACCTCCTTGCCTAAAAATGATAGCCAATAGCTGTGGGTAATTCGCCATAGCAAGACACACCAGACCCTCCCAGTGTTCACTGTTGGTATATAATATGAAATAGTATATGTTAACACACTATTCTTAAGCAAAAGGGCGAATGCAGAAGGTGAACTTATGCTCACCATTACTTCGATTCAGGTCAGCTGACATCAGTTTACAAAGCACCACATGAAGATTTATTCTGGATACTTCACTGACTAAATGAAGTTATCGAGAATTATTCCCGTGCCCCATTATTAATCCTTTGGGTCAGGATGCCTGGTGGAATCCCAAATGGAACATACTGTTAACCTTCTGTTTTCATCAATGGTGTTTTTAAATGCTTTTCTATTCAAAACGATACTGGAAATCAAAAGTATGGTAATCCAGATAATTTGGTCAATTAAAAGGATGTTTTATTGACCACAATTACAGTTTGCAATAAAAATATAAATGTTAAGATGCAAAGTTAACCACACAGTTTGTTTCAAACTTCCGCTTGCTAGGATAAACTTTTCCAGTGCATTATATGCTACACGTTTGTAAACTTTTGTCCTTTTTATATTCATCCCCAACTCTAGTTTGACATTATCTTAGATGAATAGCAAGATCATGTTTTTACATGTGCACCCAATATTTTGTAAATCATTAATTCATTATCAGCTTGCTGGAGATGTACATCAGTTGAGGTAAATTTTGCACATGTTGACGTTGTTTTACTAGACAAGTTGATAAAGTTTTGAAAGTTTTTTTTACACTGGTCTCTCAGGTTTAAGCTCGATCATGCATACTCAATTCAGGATTGCGGAGTATTATCCTACCTACAGTATCTGTGCAAATATACCTGACATTGAAGTTTTGATTGCAGTGCACAATTAGAAATTGTAAATGCAAATATTACAGGTTTGCCAGATGCTTCAACAGAATTTAAAGTATAACCTAAGTTTGTATTTCCAATTTAAGTATAGTAATATGAGATTTCAGGTCTTTATTATATATAAAAAATATTAGTCTGCACTTGGCTGTGGCTGAATTGCAGCTGTTTTCAATGGGTTTCAGATGTGGCGTTGGCTGCTGTCCTGGTGCCTGTATTAGTCATGGTGCTCACTGCTTTTATAATGGTCCTTGTATGTGGCTGGCATTGGAGAAACAGGTGAGCATGTGGATCGCCGAAACACTGCAATCACATAAATAATGTTTATATACTTTAGGAAAAAAACAAACAGCCTTGTTAAAGCTATTGGAATATTTTTCCTTTGGCCCTGTTAATTAAGTAGCAAAGATTTTTTGTCAGTAAATTGCTTGTTTGTATGTTTTAAGAAACACTGAAATTTTCTTATTGTTTTTGAGGAATGCATGTAATAAAATTATGGAAAAATTGATTGTAACTTTGATAGATAATTTCTATGCCGTCACAATTTTTTATGTGGACTCTACTCACACCTAGCTGTACAACTGGTTATTGCTGGGTAACGTGAGTTTTTAATTTCCTGTCTGATGCAGTATGTATATGTATGAAGTTTTATTCACAACTGGGCAGCTAGTAAGAAGATTTTTTTCCCCATTACAGGAAGAAACCTGTTGAAGGACCATACAGTCTGCCTTATTGGGATCGAGCAGGTAGGTGTTGACTTCTCATCATAGTGAGCCTGTAGGGAAACTAGCTTTTTTCCAAAGTAATGATGATCTCTCACTGATGTATTACTCCAACTTGGGTGTTGAGTTCTGCAGTGGGAGCTTCAGTGAACTTTCTGATTGGCAGTTGCTAAGGTACAAAACAATTCCATTGCTTTTGTAGTAAAAATATCTTCAAACCATATTTGTAAATGTGTAGTGTTTCCCATCATTTCCTAAATGAAACTCATGTGGACTCTATGGTTACTTTTTGAAAACCTTAAGAAAAACTTAGAGGTACAGGGACAAGAACCGCACTGTAGGCATCAACTATATTAGGAAGTACCAACCAGGTGGCACAAAAAAATTGTAAACTAGGAATTACGGACTGAAAGACACAAAGCTGGTGTTTTGAAATGGGCCTCAAAGGGAAAAAGAAGTAATTAAGTATTCAATAAAACACTAGATACTATTTTTACTAAATATATTTAAGTTTTGAGTTACTGGTTGTCAAGAGTTCTTTTTGAATGCAAACACCCATTTAACTGTCTTTATTCTATACAATCCATTATTTTACTGGAAGTAATGTATCTAAATTTTGTTCTGGTGCAGTAGAGTTCAAAGTTTTAAGATTCCTATCATAGGGATTTTAAAAAGAACATACATGATGGGGCTACAGATGAAAGAGTTTACGATTCAGGTCAGTAACAAAACAAGTTAGGGGCACAGTAATGCAATCCATAATGTAACATTGTGAAGCACAAAGGTCTAACTCCACTAAACAAAACTGGCTTTAAGTATAATAGATGTGAGGGGAAGCTGACATGATTAAAGAATTCTGTTGGTTTAACATGAGGGGGCCATGTTGGTAGCAGCTGATGGCTTAGTTCTCTATTGGTGACTCTTACACACACAAGTACAGAGGTGTACAGGAAGATCTTTGTTGTGAACAAAAATTTAAAAAATAAACAAGTAGAAAATCTTGAGCAACCCAGGCCTTTTTACAACTTGGAATGAAAGATGAGATTCTGTTAACATTTTTATTCACAGCATTTTTTCACAAATTTTTATGATCTGGAACTACAATAGTATAAATACAAACCATTAATCTGATTTTACAGTAAGGAGACTTGGATACGTACTAGAAGAGAAATAATTGATGACACTGATTAATGTGTAGAGGAGTGAGATTAACTTGATAAATCTCCACTGGGACTGACATAGGCAAAATTTCTGGAAGATGCTCCTTCCATTAACTAACTTACTGCCCATTGTGCCTTCTGGCACTTAGGACAGCAATGAAGGTCCTCTATCTCGGGCAGTGTCAGTAGCTTCCTCTCGGTTTTCATCGCACTCAGACGCAGAAGGATTCTTCATTGCTGTTTCTGTAACAATTTTGTTTCACCACTCAGGGTTGTTAGCCCTGAGCTGAACCCCCGAACCTGGAGGACCAGCTGAACACTCTTAGTCTGGCCTCTACCCTTTGACCTCTTTGGCAAGGGTGCCCCTACCAAGAGTCACAGCATAAAGCTGTGACTCCAGCCATCATAACTCTCTGGGTCATTGCTCCAAACCACAAGTTGTGGTTCTCTTGGAGGTCCTTTCGTTAAAATCATCCTAAAATTCTAAAGTAGATGAGACACAGGCAGTTTAAATAAATAGCAAATCCAAATAGGAAATTGCTCTAAGCAAATGTATGGTGCAACAAATTTGCTAAGTTACTGGTTTAGGCAGAAAATGATCTTTGGCTCAGAGTTGATCTACCTGCACCATCATGGCTACTTGTTGCAAAGTGCATCTCTCCTTATAACTACCAAAGTAGATGATATTTGGAGAGCAAAATAAATCCGTTTCACTCAGTATGTCACAATGTTACTCACCTGGAATTATGGTACAGGCTGGTGGAAGGGAATGAAGCAGTTTTTGCCTGCAAAGAACGCTGAGTCTGACGACGCTTCAGTGCGCTACACCAGCAGTGAGATGAACCGGCTGAGAGCCCGAAATGGCAGTACAGTGATCCAGACAGAATCTGCAGGTATTCCAGAAGGGTAAACGGTTACTAAAGGCCTAATGCCATGAAGCTACTCACCATAGCATAAACTTAATGGTATCTAAGCTTATGGCCTCAAATGCAGAATGAAGTGATGTACAGGAAAATTGCTGCAGTTTTCAATCACCTTGCCTATCAGAATATATTGCTGAGAATCTGGCACTTCTCTCCTGTGGGCTGCATTTGCTTGTTGGAAAGAGATGAAATGCTTTTTGCCTTGTCTTTGTTTTCATTTTTTGCTTTAACTTTCAAATCTTTTCCTTCTGGAAGGTGTTTTCTGGTGGTCGAGTACTGATCCACAGATATGAATTATTCATCCAGGGTCTTGCAGCAATAGTCCACAACAATCATACTTACTATAAGAGACCCATAGCTAACTTTTGTACTTCCTAACTCAGGGGTTTTGAACCTCGTTTCCTTTGCTGCTTTAACTTTCTTACATGGGAATAAAGTACAGAAAATTCTTGATGCAGAATATTTTATATTAATCATAGACTCATACAGCATGGAAACAAAACATTTGGCCCAACTTGTCCACACTGAGCAGTGGACATCCTTATGAACCCCATCTCCCAGGATTATGCTCACAACCCTCTGTGCGTAAGCAATTGAAGTAATTAAATGTAGTCAGTAACCCATCTTCACTTAGACTGTATTATAGGTACTCGCCACTGTGTGAAGAAGTTTCCTCCTCATAGGCCTTCTAAACCTCTTCCCCTTACTCTAAATCTCTGTCATGTAGTTCTATCTAGCTCCTGCAGTCCACCCTATCTATACCTTTTGTACATTATATGCCTCAGTCATATTCCCTCGTAACTTCCTTTGCTTCATGGAGAAAAGATCTAGCTTCTCCATTCTCTCCTCATAACTGATCTACTCAACCCAGGCAACAAACTGGTGAATTTTCTCACCGTCATATCCCTCCTGTACATTGGTGAATAGAATTGCACACAGTACTCCAGCTGAGGTCTGACCAAGGTTTTATAAAATTTCTGCATTCAGTGCTCAGATGAATGTATGCTTTCTTAGGCACTCTGTCCTAGCATTCCCACCTTCAAGGATCTATGTGCCTGTCTGTCTGTTCCTCAATACCCCCTCAAGACCTACCATTCAAGGTGCATGTTCTATCCTCATTGGTGCTTCCAAATGCATCATCTTGCAATCAGGAGAAAAAAGCTCTCATTTTACAGCCCATTTCATCCAAACGTTGACATCACTTTGCAGCCTAAGTACTTTCCAGGCTTCAATCCACCAATCTTTATATCATTCGTGAACATACTGATATTGCCTTTAGCATCCATATCCAAGTCATTCATCTGTATTACAAACAAAGGTGCCAGCACCCATTGTTGAAGGACACGACTAATTGCATGCATCCAGTTGAAAGCATAGCCTTCTTTCATCATTCTGTGTCCCTATAGCTAAACCAATCTTGGATTCATTTTGCCAGCTGTGGATCCCTTGGGCTTTAACCTTTATCTAATGTATTTCCCTGATCTTTCCATCTCCTGACATCTCTTTCTAACCTTTGACAAGAGATGGTCCTTGTGACAATTTCAACCTATTTCTATATCTACATTATTTGCATTCAGTTCCACCTCTCTTGAGGTGTTCACTCTGAATAGTAAGGCTGCTTGATTGACATATACTGTTGGGTGAATTCCTCCACTTGAATATTGGGAAAATTGAAACCACTGTATCCCTAGCCACCAGTATCATCTCTCTCACTGGCTAAAATGGGAGAGTCTGTGTACAGTCTTGGTGCTATATTTCAATTTAGGAGTATAATTTCAAGCCACTACTTGCAATACTCCCAGAGTTGTAATGTGTTCTCCCTCTACCCCTGTGGTCACTTACCTGCTGAACCCTTTATTATCCCCAGACTTGGATGATCTCAATGTGCTCCTGATCAACTCATTCCGCCTCTCTCAGACTGCTAGAAGTTAAGTGCAAAGTCATGTGAAGCCTTGCTGCATGCCTTAACTCATCAAGTCCCAGTTATCTCTCAGATAATCAAATCATCAATTTAAAAAATCATATCTTCATTTTCCAATCCCTCTTCAATTTCATTCCATCTGATCTTAATGTCAGTTTCTCTTTGAATCCCATATATGTGCGTAGCTCAAATTGCAGTGTTTTGATCATTCCCAGATTTGTTTGTTCCATCTTTAACAACTATGAACTTCGCTGATGACAAGCCCAACAGTGTAGAAGTACGTCCCTCACTAAATTATCTCCCATTTTGTTGCCGTCTTGAAAAGCTCCTAAAATTCTAGTTCAAGCATCTTGATTTTTTTTCTCCAATATTTCCTCAAGGTCAAATTTTTGTGTGATAACTAACCTACGAATACCTTAAAATACTTGGCTATGTATAATAGAAACAGTTGCAAGAAAAAGTTTGTGAACCCTTTGAAATTACCTGGTTTTCTATATTAATTACTCATAAAATATGGTCAGATCTTCATCTTGGTCACAATAATAGACAAAAACAATCTGCCTAAATGAGTAACACACAAACAATTGTACTTTTCATGTCTTTATTGAACACATTGTTTAACTGTTCACAGTTCAAGCTGGAAAAGGTATGTGAACCCTTGTATTTAGTTACTGGTAGAACCTCCTTTAGCACCAATAACCTCCACCAAACATTTCCTGTAGCTGCTGATCAGACATGCACAACAAGAAGGAGGAATTTTAGACCATTCCTCCATACAAAGCTGTTTCTGTTCATCAATGTTTCCAGGATACCTTGCATGAACAGCCCTCTTCAGATCATGCCACTGTATCTCAATTGGTTTAAGGTTTGGACTCTGACATGGCCATTCCAAAACACAAATTTTCTTCTTTTTAAACCATTTTGTTGTTGATTTACTCTTGTGTTTTGGTTTGTCTTGTTGCATCATCCAACTTCTATTAAGCTTCAGGTGATAGACCATCACCCTGATATTCTCCTGTAAAATGTCTGGATACAATTTTGAATTCATTGTTCCCTCAACGATTACAAGCTGTCCAAGCACAGAGGCAGCATAGTAGCCCCAAACCATAATGCTCCTTGAACCGTGCTTCACAGTTGGGGTGAGGTTTTGGTATTGGTGTGTATTTCTGCCAAGAAGTTCAACTTTTGTCTCATTAGACCATAGAACATTATCTCAGAAGCTCTATTCTGGGAACATTGTCCCACTCTTCAAGAAGGGAGGGAGGCAGAAGAAAGGAAGTTATAGGCCAGTTAGTCTGACCTCAGTGGTTAGGAAGATGTTGGAATCGATTCTTAAGGATGTGGTTTTGAGGTACTTGAAGACAAGTGATAAATTAGGCTGTAGTCTGGCTGGCTTTCTCAAGGGAACATCTTTCGTGACAAATTTGTTGGAATTCTTTGAAGAAAAAACAAGCAGGACAGACAAAGGAGAATCTGTTGATGTTGTGTATTTGGATTTTCAGAAGGCCTTTGACAAGGTGCCACACATCAGCTGCTTAATAAGCTGCAAACCTGTAATATTAAAGGAAAGAATCTGGTATGAATAAAGCAGTGGCTGATTGACCGGAGGCAAAGAGTGGAGGAGAAAAGGGAGCCATTTCTGGTTGGGTACCAGTGACTAATGGTGTTCCACAGGGTTCTGTGTTGGGACCAATTATTTTTACATTATATATCAATGATTTGGATGATGGAATTAATGGCTTCGTTACAAAGTTTGCAGACGGATTCAAAAATAGGTGGAGGGGCAAGTAACTTTGAGGAAATAGAGAGGCTACAGAAGGACAGACCATAGAAACCATAGAAACTACAGCACAGAAACAGGCCCTTTGGCCTTCTTGGCTGTGCCGAACCATTTTCTGCCTAGTCCCACTGACCTGCACACGGACCATATCCCTCCATACACCTCCCATCCATGTATCTGTCCAATTTATTCTTAAATGTTAAAAAAGAACCCGCATTTACCACCTCGTCTGGCAGTACCACCTCGTCTGGCAGCTCATTCCATACTCCCACCACTCTCTGTGTGAAGAAGCCCCCCCCCTAATGTTCCCTTTAAACTTTTCCCCCCTCACCCTTAACCCATGTCCTCTGGTTTTTTTCTCCCCTTGCCTCAGTGGAAAAAGCCTGCTTGCATTCACTCTATCTATACACATCATAATTTTATATACCTCTATCAAATCTCCCCTCATTCTTCTACGCTCCAGGGAATAAAGTCCTAACCTATTCAACCTTTCTCTGTAACTGAGTTTCTCAAGTCCCGGCAACATCCTTGTAAACCTTCTCTGCACTCTTTCAACCTTATTTATATCCTTCCTGTAATTTGGTGACCAAAACTGAACACAATACTCCAGATTCGGCCTCACCAATGCCTTATACGACCTCATCATAACATTCCAGCTCAATACTTAGATTAATAAAGGCCAATGTACCAAAAGCTCTCTTTACGACCCTATCTACCTGTGACGACACTTTTAGGGAATTTTGTATCTGTATTCCCAGATCCCTCTGTTCCACTGCACTCCTCAGTGCCTTACCATTAACCCTGTATGTTCTACGTTGGTTTGTCCTTCCAACGTGCAATACCTCATACTTGTCAGTATTAAACTCCATCCGCCATTTTTCAGCCCATTTTTCCAGCTGGTCCAAGTCCCTCTGCAGGCTCTGAAAACCTTCCTCACTGTCTACTGCACCTCCAATCTTTGTATCATCAGCAAACTTGCTGATCCAATTTACCACATTATCATCCAGATCATTGATATAGATGACAAATAACAATGGAGCCAGCACTGATCCCTGTGGCACACCACTAGTCACAGGCCTCCACTCGGAGAAGCAATTCTCTACCACCACTCTCTGGCTTCTTCCATCGAGCCAGTGTCTAATCCAATTTACCACCTCTCCATGTATACCTAGCGACTGAATTTTCCTAACTAACCTCCCATGCGGGACCTTGTCAAAGGCCTTACTGAAGTCCATGTAGACAATATCCACTGCCTTCCCTTCATCCACTTTCCTGGTAACCTCCTCGAAAAACTCCCAACAGATTGGTCAAACATGACCTACCACGCACAAAGCCATGTTGACTCTCCCTAATAAACCCCTGTCTATCCAAATGCTTGTAGATTCTGTCTCTTAGTACTCCCTCCAATAACTTACCTACTACTGACGTTAAACTCACCAGCCTATAATTTCCCAGATTACTTTTCGATCCTTTTTTAAACAACGGAACAACATGAGCCACTATCCAATCCTCCGGCACTTCACCCGTAGACAGCGACATTTTAAATATTTCTGCCAGGGCCCCCACAATTTCAACACTAGTCTCCTTCAAGGTCCGAGGGAACACTCTGTCAGGTCCCGGGGATTTATCCACTTTAACTTTCCTCAAGACAGCAAGCACCTCCTCCTTTTCAATCTGTACAGTTTCCATAGTCTCACTACTTGATTCCCTCAATTCCATAGATTTCATGCCAGCTTCCTTAGTAAATACAGACGCAAAAAACCTATTTAAGATCTCCCCCATTTCCTTTGGTTCCGCACAAAGCCGACCACTCTGATCTTCAAGAGGACCAATTTTATCCCTTACAATCCTTTTGCTCTTAATATACTTGTAAAAGCTCTTCGGATTATCCTTCACTTTGACTGCCAAGGCAACCTCATGTCTTCTTTTAGCCCTCCTGATTTCTTTCTTAAGTATTTTCTTGCACTTCTTATACTCCTCAAGCACCTGATTTACCCCCTGTTTCCTATACATTTCATACAACTCCCTCTTCTTCTTTATCAGAGTTGCAATATCCCTTGAGAACCAAGGTTCCTTATTCCTATTCAATTTGCCTTTAATCCTGACAGGAACATACAACTCTGCACTCTCAAAATTTCCCCTTTGAAGGCTTCCCACCTACCAATCACATCTTTGCCAGAGAACAACCTGTCCCAATCCACGCTTTTTAGATCCTTCCTCATTTCTTCAAATTTGGCCTTCTTCCAGTTCAGAACCTCAACCCTAGGACCAGATCTATCCTTGTCCATGATCAAATTGAAACTAATGGTGTTATGATCACTGGAACCAAAGTGCTCCCCTACACAGACTTCTGTCACTTGCCCTAATTCGTTTCCTAACAGGAGATCCAATATTGCATTCCCTCTAGTTGGTCCCTCTATATATTGATTTAGAAAAGTTTCCTGAACACATTTTACAAACTCCAAACCATCTAGACCCCTAACAGTATTGGAGTCCCAATCAATGTATGGAAAATTAAAATCCCCTACCACCACAACTTTATGTTTCCTGCAGTTGCCTGCTATCTTTCTGCAGATTTGCTCTTCCAAGTCTCGTTGACTATTGGGTGGTCTGTAATACAATCCCACTAATGTGGCCATACCTTTCCTGTTTCTCAGCTCCACCCATAAGGACTCAGTAGACAAGCCCTCTAATCTGTCCTGCCTGAGCACTGCTGTAATATTTTCCCTAACAAGCAATGCTACTCCCCCACCTTTCATTCCTCTGCCTCGATCACATCTGAAACATCGGAACCCTGGAATATTAAGCTGCCAGTCCTGCCCCTCCTGTAGCCAAGTTTCACTAATTGCTACAACATCATAATTCCACGTGTCAATCCACGCCCTCAACTCATCCGCCTTCCCTGCAATACTCCTAGCATTGAAATATATACACCTCAGAAGATTTTTACCACCATTCACAACCTTTCTATCAGCGGATTTGCTTAAACTTTCAACATCATTTATTTTCATCCCAGCCACACTGTCAGCTGTGGCACTCTGGTTCCCATCCCCCTGCAAATCTAGTTTAAAGCCTCCCCAATAGCACTAACAAACCTCCCTGAAAGGATATTGGTCCCCCTGTGGTTCAAGTATAACCCGTCTCTCTTGTACAGGTCCCACCTGCCCCAGAAGAGGTCCCAATGATCCTGAAATCTGAAACCCTGCCCCGTACACCAGTTCCTCAGCCACTTGTTCCTCCTCCAGAGCATCCTATTCCTACCCTCACTGGCACCTAGCACAGGTAGCAATCCTGAGATTACCACCCTCGAGGTCCTGCTGTTCAACTTCCTACCAAGCTCTCTATACTCACTCTCCAGGACCTCCTCACTCTTCCTTGCTATGTCATTGGTACCGATGTGCACCACGACATCTGGCTGATCACCCCCCCCACTTCAGAATGTCATGCAATCGATCAGAGACATCCTTGACCCTGGCACCTGGGAGGCAACAAACCATCCCGGATTCTCTGTCATGACCACAGAACCTTCTATCTGCACCTCTAACTATCGAGTCCCCTATCACTACCGCTCTCCTCTTTCTCCCCCCTCCCTTCTGCACTGCAGAGCCAGTCTCAGTGCCAGAGATCCGGCTACTGCAGCTAGTCCCAGGTAAGTCATCCCCCCCCCAACAGTATCCAATGCGGTATACTTGTTGCTGAGGACAGACAGATTAGGAGAGTGGGCAAAGAATGAATGGAATAGATTGATGGAATACAGTGTTGGGAAGTGTATGGTCATGCACCTTGTTAGAAGAAATGAAAGGGTTGACTATTTTCTAAATGGAGAGAAAATACAAAGATCTGAGGTGCCAGGCCTTTGTGTAGGATTCCCTAAGGTTAATTTGCAGGTTGAGTCTGTGGTGAGGAAGGCAAATGTGATGTCAGCATTCATCTCAAGAGGACTAGAATATAAAAGCAAGGGGACTTTTTAAAGCACTGGTGAGGCCTCACTTGCAGTATTGTGAGCAGTTTTAGACCCTTTATCTTAGAAAGGATGAGCTGAACTAAAGAGGGTTCAAAGGAGGTTCACGAAAATAATTCCAAAATTAAATGTCTTGTCATATGAAGAGAGTAGAATGGCTCTGGGCCTGTATTCACTGGAATTCAGAAGAATGAGGGGTAACCTAATTGAAACCTATCAGATAGTGAAAGGCCTTGATAGGGTGGGTGTGGAGAGGATTTTTCCTATGTTGAGAGTGTCTGAGATCCAAGGACACGACCTCAGAATAGAGAGGCATCCTTTTATAACAGAGATGAGGAGGAATTTCTTTCACCAGAGAGTAGTGAATCTGGAATTCACACTATGGAGGCCAAGTCTTTATGTATCTTTAAGGCAGATGTTGATAAGTTCTTGATTGGTCAGAGCATGAAGGGATATGGGCAGAAGGCAGGAGACTGGGCTGAGAGGAAAAATAGCTCAACCATGACAAAATGGTGGAGCAGACTTGATGGGCCTAATTCTGCTCCTATATCTTATGGTGTTACGGTCTAAGCATTGTGGAACATCCAGTTGATCTTTTGCAAACTTGAGATGTGCTGCAATTTTTTTTTGAGAACAGTGGTTTCCTCCATGGTGTCCTTCCATGAATACAGTTCTTGTTCAGTGCTTTTCTTATAGTGGACACATGAACAGAGACTTTAGCAAGTTCTGACTCATGTCTTTTCTTTTATAGGGCAGGAAACTTCAACAACCCACACTTCCAACCTCATCTCATTGATTGGAACACCTGACTCCAAATAGCTTTTGTAGAAGGCATTACCCGGAGGTTCACAAACTTTTTCGAACCTAGATTGTGATTGTTTAAATGGTGTACTCATTACTGACAAGTACAAGTACAATTGTTTGTGTCGTATTAGTATAGACAGATTGTGTTTGTCTACTATTGTGACGTAGATGAACATCAGACCACCTTTTATGAGTAATTAATGCAGAAAATTAGGTAATTGCAAAGGGTTCACAAACTTTTCCTTGCATCTGTACATTTCTCCTCATCTAGCAATGTCCAAGATTTGTGGAAGAGGAATTTAGCTTGATATTATTTTCTTTCTCTCAAGCTTCATACACCTCAGCCTCATGGCATTGGGCCAAATACTTTTGCAAAATATTTTTCCGACTGTTTCTATCTCAATCAAATGATAACAAGTACATGTGACATTCTGTTGTTTAACAATAATTGAATTTCAAATGTGTATTAATTACTTGACAGTTTATTCATGTTAAAGTATCAGCTGTGGATAAAGGTCAAATTTGTAAAACTAAAATTAAAGAATGTAACCTGAAAGGTCCTCCCTGTATGTGCCAGAGAAACAAGATAAGTTCTCAATAGAATTAAAAATGTAGATTTACAGAACAAAGTTAATTTTAAGGCAGACATCTTTCCAGACACCACTAAATTAGTTTTGCTGGAATTGATGATCTACCCTTCTTTTCCCTTCCCAGAACACTTACTCTTGCTTTATATCATGGTGTTGGCCTTATCCAAATGCAGTGGGTTCCAGTTACTTGGGGCACACCGGGATCAATGGCTCCTCCATTTAGCTGAAGTTTTATGAAAATAGTTTTTAAAAAAGTGTAGAAACAAATACCATTTAATTGGATATCAAATTATGTATTTCAATGAAGTACAGAACAAATTAGAACACTACAAATACTACTCCCGAACTATCTATCGTTCCTAATAGTTACAGATGTAGGAATGCTATCAGATTGGAGGCTACCCAGATGAAGTTTAAGGTGTTACTCCTTCAGCCTAAGTGTGGCTTCATCACAGTAGTAGAGGAGGCCATGGACTGACGTGTCGGAATAGGAAGTAGAATTGAAATGGGTGGCCACTGGGAGATCTTGGCTATTTTTTGATTAAGTTTTGTTTTTTAAGAGTTGTCCCAAATATATGGTTGCTCTGGTTAACCAATGGCCCAATTAACCAGAATTCACTGTATCTTTAAATCCTAATTCTTTTAACAAGACATTTACTACAATGTTCCCCTTGTGGCTCCGCAAGCTCGTAGAGTTCACAGCTCCAGTCCCCACAACCAGTTCTGGTAAATAATTTTGAGAGATCTTTATTAGGTATTTACTTCATGTCAATATTTATTCTCTAGTGGCTCCTACACAATGGTGTGGATCTGCAGTTTGAGGCTATTGCTGTCTTGCACTCTTAATTCTAAGTGAGATGCTAAACAGATTCAGCTGGAATAGAAATAGAGATTTATTTAACAGTAGTTTTGTTTCTTCCTTCATCTGGGAGATGGCTGGTCTGATGCTACACTTGCTAATTGTCCATTTATACCACCAGGTGACAGGAAAAGGGCTGAGAATAATAACCCCATTTGTCAAACAATTATTACTTGACAGAAGTGGTAAGGTCACTGATGTCTGTACATCATTCAGAGGCATAACAGTGCATTTTCATGTGCTTTTTTGCTTACAGAGTATGCCCAGCCACTTGTGGCAGGAGTTGCAGGAACATTACGGCAGAAGTCCACTTTCAAACCAGAGGAAGAGTCTGAAGTAGGATTCAGTGATCCCGATGGCGATGGTCACTATGATGCACCTGTGTCAGAGATTTACCATGCCTATGCAGAACCCTTGCCAGCTTCAAGCCCTGAATATGCCACTCCAATCATAATGGAAATTTCTGCACACCCAACAGGAACCTTGGGATCTGTGGCTCCCTCCACCTTCAAATCAGCAGTGAGCACAGTGCCGTCATTGGTGGGTAATGTAGGCCCCTCTTTACCCTGGACTGAGGGTCCTCCTTCAGGGCAGATGGGCTATGATACACCAAAAGGAAAGATACTCCCAGTGTCTGCAGAGGAACAAGTATACCAGGTACCAAATAATGTATCACAGATACCAACAATGCCACATGCTGAATGAACCTCAGAAAGGGAACATCACGCAGGGTGTACTTTCGTACAGAGGAGGAAGTGAGTTCAAATGACCATTCCCATGGTGAAAGAAATGATTGTCCAAAGCTGATGGGTAGACATGATGATTGCTGAGAGACTTTTCCCTATTACCTCTAATGGATGGAACATGGAGTCTTAACTGATTGCTATTCTATTGCATGTGCCTGGAATGTAGTTGATTCATACTGGCTTGGTATTTTACATCATCACATACCAAAGGGTTAGATAATGCAATGCACTAAAAGGTAGAAATGATTTTGATTCTGTCAGTCCATCAGGTTCAGTTTGCCTCGCTTCATACTGAAGACTATCCATTGTAGCTTTTCCATTTGAGAACCCCTTCTTAAATTGAGAGACATAGATGAATGTTAAATCTGAGGGACATTTCATATGTGCGAGGCTAATCGGTGTAACATCTCATATGTTTCAACTAAGATAAGTCCACCTCGAGTTTGACTTCCTTGAATCTATCGAACAACATTCATGGTCTAAGTTTGGTTAGAGTCCTAGAGCAATTCGGTATGGGTATAAGCTCCTACAGCCCAAGTTCAAGTTTTTTACATTCATGAATGTAGCCGAATGAAACAGTGTTTCTCTGGGGCCAAGATGCAAAACATAGCACACTGCATGTAACACATACAGTTACCATTTGAGGAAAAAAAAACACAAGGAGAAGACACAAAAATGAAAAGAATAATATTGCTCAAGTCCCTGAGTGGCATAATTGATTGTTGGCCTGGTCCAGCTTGCTCTTCCATCGAGTGAACACTGGAGGGCAACACCGATGGGAGAGTCCAGCCCCCAACCCAAGTACGGATCCCAGTCCACCCCACAGAGGATCTCCCACACCACCTTGGTGTCTCCTCTCATGGTCGGTTGCCACAGGCGACTTCGTGGCATGAGCCTAATCCTTGCTCAACTGAGGCAACGCAGCTGCCCTTCCTTCAGTCTCGCCAAGGAACCAGTAAACTGTACTTGTAGTATTCTATGTTACCAATGTCCACAGGGTCTTGTGATCACAATAAAAACATGCAAGATAATCACTCGCATTGCACACTGTCCAGTGGTACGTGACAAGTCCATACGACAACACAACAATGGTACGCAATAAGTCCAGCTCCATTGCTATCGAGCAATTCACTGATGGAATAGTCCTGCAGAACTTGATGTTCTTAGTATCCAGCAGTGACTTATGATTGTAAAAAAGGCAAACACATTGAACAAATACACCTTTGATTGGACCCAGGGTGCCTGCTGAATCTGAGTATGCTGTCATCTTACTGAACCAATGAGTCTATGCCAGCTAGTCCCAGATTCCCTGTAAGCCGTGTCCCTCTGTGTACCTATCCAGGTGCATCTTAAATCAGGATTCCCCAACCATTTTTTGCACCGCGGACCGATTTAATTTTGACAATATTCTTGCTGACCGGCCGACCTGGTGGGGGGGGTGGTAAGGGTGTTAATCACGATCGGAATATAGGTGATAAATCAGTTAAGTGGTTAATACACTCAATTTCGTTTCTAAAAGGGTTTATCTAACGAATTTAATAATAAACACCCTGCATATTTTCCTCCCATGAATATAGTGTTAAGTCAATTATTAACATCATAACATTTTAAGTAATGTTTGGATATTAAACACACAGCATCATAACATTTTAAGTAACGTTTGGATATTAAACACACAGCGCATATTTTCCTCATATGAACATATAAAACCATTGCAACACACCAATATCGCTGAATCAGTGGGAGCCCTGGGCTTGTTTCCCTGCAACAAGACGGTCCCATCGAGGGGTGATGGGAGACAGCGATACTCAAAGGGGGTTCCTTATGTCCAGTCTATTCCGCAATTTAGTTTTTGTTGCATTTACTGCAAAAAACCCTGCTTCGCAGAGATATGATGTTGGAAATGGAAGCAACATTTTCAGTGCTTTCGTGGCTATCTTAGGATATTCAGCCTTGACTTTGATCCAGAATGCCGGCAGAGATGTTATGTCAAACATACTTTTCAGCCCACCATCATTTGCAAGCTCGAGGAGTTGATCTTCCCATGCTGACATGGATGATTCACCGGGGACATTCACAAATGGGTCACAGACCCATTCCTTTGCACGTCTTGGGTCATTTGTGGTTGGGAAGTAACGCTCGAATTCTGTCGACAGCAAAGTTAGGTGATTGCGCACCAGTTGTGAGAAGGACGGTACAGCCTCAGTCTCTCCCAAAATCCCAGCTAATATTGGGAACATGTCAAATATGCCCCCGTCCACTCACTGTCCCCACAGTTCCAGTTTGGCTTTGAAAGCAGACACTTTATCTGCCAACTTGAAGACAGTTGTCATTCTCCCCTGAAGTTTCAAATTGAGTTCATTGAGCAGGTTGAAGATGTCACACAGATAAGCGAGTTTTGCTATCCACTCCTCGTCACTGAAGTGTGCTGCCAGTGGTGACTTTTTTCCTGAAAGAAATCTCTGTAGCTGCTCTCTTAACTCAGAAACCCTGGCCAGGGCTCTCCCCCTTGATAGCCACCTGACTTCAGTGTGTAAGAAAAGGCGTTTATGCTCTGCATCCATTTCCTCGCAAAGCTGCTCAAACAGACGTGAGTTAAGGGCAAAAGCTTTTGCTTTGATGTGATTGATAATTTCAACAACGTCGCTCAATACACTGTTAAGATCAGCTGACATTTTTCGGCTAGCCAGCATTTCCCTGTGTATGACACAGTGTGTAGACTGGCATTGAGGAGCATCCTCTTTGACTCGGGTAGTGAAACCAGACAGCCGTCCAGTCATCAGATTTGCTGGTGAACACAGCAGGCCAGGCAGCATTTCTAGGAAGAGGTACAGTGGACGTTTCGGGCCGAGACCCTTCGTGATGAAGGGTCTTGGCCCGAAACGTTGACTGTACCTCCTCCTAGAGATGCTGCCTGGCCTGCTGCGTTCACCAGCAAATTTGATGTGTGTTGCTTGAATTTCCAGCATCTGCAGAATTCCTCGTGTGTGAGCCGTCCAGTCATAGCTGCAGCCCCGTCTGTGCATATTCCAACACAGAATGACCAGTCCAGTTTGCCTGACATGTAGTCATTCAAAGACTTGAATAGTTCTGCCCCAGTTGTGTTAGTTGGCAGTGGCAGTGCACACCACATATCCTCGTGCACATCATCTTGAAATATATATCACACATAAACCAGCAGTATTGCCTTGTTGCCGACATCAGTAGACTCGTCGACCTGGATAGCATACCATGGTGACTCGTTAAGCCATTCCAATACCTGTGCTTTGATGTCCTCCGCTATGTCATCGATTCTCCGTGAAACCGTGGTAGCTGAAAGAGAAACCTGTGCCATCTTGTTAGCTGCAGCTTCTCCCAACAGTTCACGGCACATGTCCTTGGCAGCAGGCAGAATCAATTCTTCACCAACAGTGAAAGGCTCCTTAGCCTTAGCAATACGGCTAGCCACTAAGTACAACGCTGTCAGAGCAGCAGCATTTGTGGAGGTGGTGGCCCTCAGCACTTGCTTCTGTCCCACTTGCTCACGTTTTGTTCTGCTCAAAAAACTCAATGGGTTTGTCTTTAAGTGCAGGGTGCTTGGACTCGAGGTTCTGAAGCAGTTTTGAGGGCTTCATTGCCTCATTAGACAGCTTGTCTCCACATATCACACACAGGGGGGGCTTGGAGCATGCGAGTCACCGGTCGCAATAAAGCCATATTTTATGTATGACTCATTGTATTTTCTGTTGAAGGAAGCTTTCTTTTTTTTTGCAGTTTCGGCCTCAGCTGTCTCTGCATTATCATCATCGTTAGGCCTTTTATGTCCACTATCATCTCTTCCAAAGAAACTCTCAAGCAACATTTGTTTTTTACTCATCGAGTAGTTGTAGGTTATACCAACTGATGACCTCACGTGCGTTCAAGTTCAACAGTGGGCATGACAGGGAATGAGGAAAGGTGCAGCTGACTCATATCACCAAATCATATCGTTTTCTTGCGGCCCAGTAGCACATGCTTTGCGGCCTGGTACTGGTCTGCGGCCTGGTGGTTGGGGACCACTGTCTTAAATGATGCTGCTCTACCTGCCTCAGCCGCTTCTTCTTGCACCTGTTTTGTATACTCACTACATGAAAATGTTGCCACTCAGGTCCGTTGTAAATCTTTCCTCTCTCACTTGTTTTGGTCCCCCACTACCCTGGGTAAAAGGGTATCTACCTTACCTATGTCTCTCATCTTTAACATTTCCATAAGGTTGCCCCTCATCCTTCTATATTCCAAGGAATAAAGACTTAGCCTGGCTAAATAACTCAGGCCCTCTTGTCTTTGCAACATCTTTCTAAATCTTTTCTGTACCCTTTCCATTTTAACTAAATATTTTCTATAACAGGTTGTGCAAAGTTGTACATAGTACTCTTAAGTGCGTCCTCACCAATGACATGTTTAACTGCAACATAATACTCCATTTCCTATACTCAATGCCCTGATTGAAGGTAAATGTCTTTTCACCACCCCGTCTACCTGTCATGCTGCTTTCAATTAACTATGAACTTGTACTCCTTAGTTCCTCTGTTCCACTAACATTTCCTGGTGTCCTAACATTTAAAGGTACAAGTCTTGCATTGATCCTGTGAAGAAACTGACACGGTGACATAATCCTTTGATAAGTGTATACGTGGTCATTTTGACATTTAATGTAAAGTGACCTCAAACTGCAGCAAATTTCTTCTCATCTGCATTCCATTGAAATTAAACCAAGAAACCCATTACATTGCAGTGCCTTCCTCTTAACGTCACATTTTGGATGCTATTTATTCGACAAGTTCATTTTAACTTTCTACTAGATCATAGGTGCAGCAGGTGACTGCCTGTATTATTTTTGTCTACTTCCTAGGATATTTACAGAATAATTAGTACCAGCCTCTTCTCGCTGACAGTGTTTCTCTTTATTTACTGTAGGCAGAGCACTGCAACTGCTTAAATTATTTCTCATTTGTTTTGCAACTCCTCACATTCCTGAAAAGACCAAGTGCCAAAAGATAATTATTTTACAGTTGAATTGATGCAGTTACACTGCTGCAAATGTTGTCTTAATAATTTACCCACAATAATGGTTGCTGGCATTGAAAATATGATCTTGTTGCCAACTAGTAGCATTGTGCCTTGAGAGAAAGATGGAGAGATTAGATTCATACAAGTTTCTTCCTGCACTCTTATTCAAGTAATCTGACAGCATTAACAATAATTAAAGGTTGTAATACTAAGCATGTGGTAAAAGATTGAAATAAAACAAAATAAATTACAAAAGAGCTTCATTCCTTTATGCCTCAGAATCTCGTGTATCCTTGGCAACTGAACACCAAGTATTGACCAAATTAGCCATAAACTTAAGACCAAAGCTTCAGACTAATAGCTCCTGGCACAAAGTCTTGCTCAAGGGCAGGACAAATTGGAGAAGAATATACCTAATTTTTTGAAGAAAATTGTTAGTTAGTTGAGTCAGATTCTATCTTGGCAGGGTTATCATAAGTAAAATCCACTGAGTTACGATTAATCATTTTGTTTATTCTCTCTCTATCTCTTCTCTCTGTCCTTAGGGCTGTTTGTAATGAAAGTAAATGGTTAAACATGTCACCTATATTAAGAATTAGTAAGAAATAAAATTAAATCCAAAGGACATTGGATTACAAGTTGCTTCAGTTTCATATAATTATCTAACATCCAAGACAAGGAAACATGAAACAATATTGTTATTTTGCACTCCTACCATTTGTAATTTACTAAAAAAGTTAGTATTGTTTCCATTTGGCACTGGGTCCCCATTCTGTTGTCCTGCTGGTGACAGATAACATGTTTTTTTCACCTTAAATTAGCATTTATCATTAAGCCCCCAGTATGAATCAAATCTCTGCAAAGACTTACTTCCTTTTGTTGCCTTGACTTGTACTGTAGTCAGGTTATTATTTGTATATTTTGGTAGCATTTAGATTGTATACATAGAGTGAAAATTTTTTGATGATTTGATATGTGATTGAAATGTATGTTTATAGATTATCAGATGAGTAACTGACTGATAGAAAATTATTGGAGCCCTCAGTCTCAATTACAACTGGTTGAATCTTCCTTGTGCTCTGCAATGACTTAAATTCATTCCAGACCCGGTGCTGGGTTTGACCTTTGCAGAAGGTTGAGGCTGTTTGTTCTAAAACATAACTTGGTTTATTTTCTCAGTATCTGAATTTCACTGCAAGTTAACTTTCCTTTTTAAGAGTCGTCAAACGGTACGTACGTTCAGAATATTTGGTGTTGCCTAGGAGGTAAAGCTGAAATGCTAATGTTCATGCCAGCCCAATGAATGCATCTAAGGTAAATTTTCAAGCCACAGTCACAGTTAATAAGATGTAGTAATGGTAGTAAAATACAAAAAAAAGTTGGAGGCGCTCTTAGTGTGTCAGGCAGTGTCTATGGAGAGAGCAACAGATACTGTTTTGGGTTGAACTGGAAAAATGATAAAGGAACTATATTCTAAGTTGTGGAGGGGGTGGGGGAGGTAGAGAGTACCTGCCTTTGCCTGTTCTACATATTGTTTAGAATTGGAGAGGAAACGACCAGCTCAGAGGAAGGTGAGTGGGCGTGAAAGGTACTGAACATCTTATGTTCTAACTGCAACATTTGTGTCTCCTTTATTTAATTCAAAGTTAATTATCTGCAGATATGCTTGACCCCACTGTTCAAGTCTGTGAAGATAATATCCCTGGTCAACCACACTTGAATATTCTGCCTGAAATGGTCATGGAACTTAAGAGAGTTCTTGAAAGGGAAAATATTAAGAAACCTCTTGGAAAAGGAAAAGGAAAATATATTTCATAATTGAGGCACATAGAGTAGGTGAGTGAGACTAATTGATAGTAGTTGAGCGATCCAGCATTACACAATAGGCTAGCTGCCTTTCTTTTTCCTTCTAGTTATATCACTCATATATCCATTTTGGGTATTTCTAATCTTTTAAGGGCTATTTGGGATCTAGAAATCTGAAGATGAATGATGAATTCATACAAACTTTTTGATAATATTAATGGTGTAATCAGTTTGTTAACGTTTCCATATTGTAAGAAAACCCATTAAAGTTATTTGATCAAGAATATATTTAGACTTAGGTGGTCTATACCAGAACAGGTACATTGGTTGAATGTACGACCCTGGTCTCATTAAGTAATGATCATAATTTATTATTGTCAAATAGGATATTTTGAAAATGTTAAATAGAGGAAAATTGAAGGAAGTAGCCAGGAAATGATTCTCCACATCAGTGTTATTTCTCTCACTGAACTTGTTATATTTTAGCTCCATTCATATACTCCACACCAATGGCTTTACTATTTCAAAGTTCCACTTAGCCTTTGTTCTTAAGTTCATCTGTGCTCTTCAACATATATAGAATTGAAAGGAATGGTCTTAAAGCACAGTGACAAAGAAATTCTGGTTTAAATTAAGATTGGTTAAAGTGCCCTGTGATCAGATACTATCAGTTGAAAAACCTGATTGGGGTGAATGACAGTTTCAGTTCAGAATGTTCTTTTACAACAATGAAACTTCATTGAAAGCTTTCAACCTTATTGTGTAAACCTAATCAAGATTATAAAGTAAATGGGAAAATTGACTTTCCTTTAAAGCGTGGCTAGTTTACATTTTTAAAATTACCAGACGGTGCAATCAAAAAAAGTATCCGAGCGAAAACCACTTGTGGTAACTATAACTGAGACAGTGGTTTTGCCTTGTCTTTAATGGCCTCATTCAGAGGCAGAGGTCAAGTTGAAAACAATGTGAAAAAGGAGCAAATCAAAATTCAGCTGATGACTGACATCTAGAGAAAATTCAACCAGTGGGACTGAGGTTTGACAAACTAGAGTTCAAGTGCACAGCTTGTGTTTGTTTAAAGGTACGTACTTCTGGCAAATGAGAGCCCCTACTGAAATGCCACAGAAAGACAGCAACAGTTATCATAAGGGGAGCTTCTTTGTTCTACAGTATTTTATAAATCTTGCTGTAAGGTGTGTTTGATCTTTCAAAGGGATTTATTTCTGTGAAATAATAGTCTTGATTAGTACTTGCTCTACGCTATAACAGGGCAAACTGCATTCTTTAAGTAGGATGTAATTGCCAGCACACCATAGAATTTTCAGATTTTATTAACAAAGTACACTCTGAATCTATTCATGGAAGTGGAGGTAATTTCACAAAGAACTCCCCCCCCGGTGCCTCTCTATTGTATTTTACTTCTCATAATTTACAATATGCTGCATTCTTCTCCTAGACTGTAACTGCCAACACAACAAAATATCCTCTTTAATAAATACTTTTAAAAATCCTTTTGTAGGAACAATGTTCCACAATGAGAACCCATCTAACTTACCCTCTGTTGGTGCTACCCAATCAGCCTAGTTCTTCTCCAATCTCTTATCTACACAGTAATTGCAATTTAATAAACCTTCTTTACCATTTCCATTATTGTTTTTAATCCTTGCATCTGTGCATTTCAGTTTTTTAAAGGTTTGTGAGAATGTCAACAAAAATCACCGGAGCTGAGCTTATTTTATTCAGTCCATACAATTCAGAAAAGGCCTGAATTGAATGTTACATTTTAAAAAATAAATCCAGGGTACAGGATCACTGGTCTCATAATGCATGTCAACCAATGTGTGTGGCCAATGCACAGTGATTTGTCAACCCTCTGTATTTTGTAAGATGCACCTTGTTATTTTAATGTAGATCACTGAATTTGCGCTGAAACTGCAAGAGGTGTTCCTGATAGTAGATTGTGAGAGTCACAGACTTGTCTTCACCTCATTATTTTTAGATAAGGCAATCTTTCCTGGTTCAGTTTTTATAAAAAATAAAATATGCATCAAGTTTTCTGTCTTAGTTTTTGTGTTGTTAAAAATCTATTTGAAATTAATGCAGACAGTTCTACACAATGTAGAAGCCAGTAAGTTTATTTGTTTTTACTTATACTTGTTAAATAAATTAGTGCGAGTACTGTACTGTCACAGTTAAAAAGAACTGTTGATTCAAGTGAATTTCTTCTATAATAAAATTAAAAATTACTCAAAGAAATAATGCTTTCTGGTAATGGTTTTCGTCACTTCAGGTTAGTCAGTCAACAAAAGGGTAGCTTGGCTATTTTTATATTGTAATACAAAACTCACCAGTCTCTGTTGTTAAAATATATATTATGCAATTTAGAACTCTGCAAGAGGAAGATGCTAACATCAATTCTGACTCTGAGGTTCACTAATCTATACATAGACTCCAGCATTCTGTTCATATTCACTGGTTCTACAAACGTATTTAAGTATCAAGGAAATAAAGATCAGACTCGTGTTTGATGTCCCCTGGTGCGGATAACATTGTCCATCTGCAGAGGAGTCACGTAGAGTGATGACACCTTTGCATTTGAAAGGCCTTCATTGCAGTTCATATAGTAATTAGGATATCTTGCGTTTGTGTGAGAAACATCTAATCTTTGGAACCGGAGGTGCTCACCCAGTCATATCATCGAATTTTCACCTTCAATATATGTGAAGAGAAAATTGAAGGGAGGGGGTCAGTGCTGGCATTGGTCAAGGGAGCATTGGATAGAAGGCCGACTGCTTATTCAAGTATTAAGCAATTAGTTCAAAAGTTAGCCAAGCACGAATGAACATCCAAGTTTTAATTATATAAGGCCAGAATGTTTGGGCAAAAGACTTTGGAATTGATTGATTATTGTCACATGTACAGTGAAAAATCTAAGACCATAAGCTGCAGGAGTAGAATTAAGCTATTCGGCCCATCAAGTCTGTTCCACCATTCCAGCATACCTGATTTATCATTCCTCTCAACTCCATTCTTCTACCTTCTCTCTGTGACCTTTGATGCCCTGACTAAGCAAGAACCTAATCAATCTCCACTGTTAAGTATACCCAGAGACTTGGCCTCCACAGCCTTCTGTGACAATGAATTCCACAGATTAACCACTTTCTGGCTAAAGAAAGTCCTCCTCATCGCTTTTATAAATGGACATCTCTCAATTCTGAGGCAGTGGCCTCTGGTCTTTTATTCCCCGACTATAGGAAACATTCTCTCCACACCCCTATCTAGACCTTTCAATATTCAACAGATTTCAATGGGTTCCACTCCACCCTACACACGTTCTTCTAAACTCCAGCGAGCACAGGCCTAGTGCCATCAAACTACTCATACCTTAATCCTTTCGTTCCTGGAATAATTCTCTTGAATCTCCCCTGGGCACGCCAATCCCAGCACATCTTTTCTTAGGTAAGTGGCCCAAAGCTGCTCACAATACCAAGTGCAGTCTGGCCAATTGCTTCATAAAGCCTCAACTTGTCATGCATATTGTTCATACAGACCAATTAATTGCACAGTGGTAGCACAAGATAAAGCAATTTAAAAAGGCAGAATAAAAGGCAATAGTTACTGAGAAGGTGCAGTACAGGTAGACAATAAGATGCAAATCATAATGCGGTAGGATGTGAGGTCAAGAGCCCATCTTATCTAATGAGGGAACCATTCAGTAGTCTTAAAAGAGTAGAAGCTGGCCTTGAACCTGGTGGCAAATGCTGCTAAAGCTATAAAGAGATTGATTGTCTTTCCCAATCCCCCGTCCCCTTACAAACTAAAGGAAACTAAGTGCATTAACAATAAGGGAGGGGAGGAGAGGTGAGGGATGAAGGAAAAAGAATCCTACCTGCGAGGAGTATTGATTTTCTAGCAGCAATCAGTGCTCTTTGTCTCAGTGAATGAAGCCAGCAAATCTTGAGGGCTTCATGCAAATGACCTCCAGAGTTCATGTGTATGGAGGACTTGGAAAAAGAATCCAGAAACTCAGCACTTTTAATGAAATTCTCTTGGCTGGCATGATGTTTGGTCTGGCCAATCAGCTGCATTATTGCCATGGATCAATCAGGTTTGAGGCTTTCTCTGAAAGGGAGCAGGTCGCAGGTGGCAGCAAGGCAGTGGATCCTGAGACACTGGCCCAAGGTCACTTGTTTGTACCACAGAGTGACAGGCATTGACCATCTTGAACAGTGAAAGACTAACCACGTATCCTGGCAGCCAATAGCCGGGATCTCTCCAACAACTTATGGAGGACTACTGATCGAAAACTCAGCTGTTGCAGCCACACAAAATATTGTAGCCACAAGAGTAGATAAGAGGCTGGCTAATCTGACACCTCTAAGTCTTGTAACCAAGCCTGGGACATGATGGAACTCTCACTGCTTGCCAGGACAGTTGAAACTCCAGTAGGAAGCAGCTTGACACCATTCAGAATAAAGCAGCTGCTTCATTGCCACCTCACCAACCACTCGAAGCTTTTACTCCACCCACCACCAGTATACAATGGTTTTAGTGTGTACTGTCACTACAGTCACTCACCCAGTATTGCCCAAACCCCTGATCTTTACCATTAAGGACAGCAGGTGCATAGAACATCAGCTTCTGTTTTCTCTCTAAGTCATGCATCATTAGGACTCGAAAATATTTTGAAGTTCCTTTCTTCTTGTTCCTTGTAAATCCTGACATTTCCTATCTGAGAGCATTACTGGGCTACCTCCTCCAGAACAACTGGAGCAATTCAAGGTGGTGATTTGATAACGACCTTCCCAGGGGGAGTTGAGGATGGGGCTTTTAGAAAATTTTAAAAAAACACAAGAGGATTTAAATAATTTTTTTAAAAATGTGTTCCATCTTACTAATTTAAGATTAAAACTTGAATATACCTTTTAAATTCAAGGTCAGTTGTTCCATTCAAATGAGCACAATTGTGTCGTGGACACCAGTCATTCCTGCGATTTGTGCTCTCATTAATTTGGCAGCTATGCTATCATGGACTCTCCACAGGTGGAGCAGTATTTTGATATGTGCTGCCAAAATTATTTTGCTATTTTTGAGTTACTGTGACGATCAGTGACATTTAAACAACAAGTGATTTTTACTTACTTAAATCTAAACTTATACAAATACATTTAATCAAAATTTAAAACACTACTATTAATCAAAGAAAACAGCCTTCTTTGTTCATACACATCAGCAATTCTGTAGATGTTGGAAATCTAGAGCAACACACACAAAATGCTGGAGAAACTGAGCAGGTCAGGCAGCATCCATGGAAAGTAGTAGACAATCAGCATCTCAGGCTGAGATCCTTCATCAGAACCTTTCCATTCAGGTTAGTCTCTCAGATAAATATGAATGTCTTCCACCATATTTTCATGCTGTGTCAGTGCAAGAGTAGAAGATTAGATACAATTGTATCTGAACTCCAGCGTATTCTATACTTCTGTGCTACAAAGCAGCTGTCAGGAATGAGCTGACATGTGCAATGCAATTAAAGCTTTTGAGAACCACTGCTGGTAGATGAGCATGTGTTGGGCCAAACAATAGTTTCTGCTTTTGGAACATAGAGCATAGAAGAGTACAGCACAGGAACAGGCCATTTGTCCACAATGGTGTGCCAAACCAGCTAAAAAGCAAATCAAAAACACCCAAACACTTACCGCTCTCACCTGTATCATGTCCATATCCCCGCCCCCACCTTCCTTACCTCCATGTGCCTATCTAAATATCTCAAAAGCCAATATCTACCTCTACCACCACACCAGGCAGCGCACTCCAAGCATCCGCCACTCTGGTAAAAAAAAACTTACCCCTCACCTACCCTCCTCTCACCTTCAATGCATGCCCTCTGGTATTAAGACATTTCAAACCTGCAAAGCAGATACTCTCTGTCCGCTCTAATCATGCCTCTCGTAACTATCAGATCTCCCCTATGCTCCAGAGAAAACAACCCGTTTATCCAGCCTCTCGTGATAGCACATGCCCTCTAAACCAGGCAGCATCCTGGTAAGTCTCTTCTGCGCCCTTTCCAAAGCCTCAACATCCTTCCTATAGTGGGGCAACCAGAACTGTATGCAGTACTCCAGATATGGCCTAACCAAAGTTTCATAAGGTTACAACGTAACCTCTTGAACTCAATGCTTCAACTAATAAAAGCAAGCGTTCCATAACCTTAGTAACACACACAAAAAGCTGGAAGAACTCAGCAGGCCTTCTTAACCACCTTATCGACCTGCGTAGCCCTTTCAAGGAGTTACGTACCTGGATCCCGAGACCTCTCTGCTCAGCAATACTGTTAAGGATCTTGCCCTTAACAGTGTATTGTCTCCTTGAGGGACTTCGTCAAATAAAATCCACATAGACAACATTCTACCCTCATCGATTTCTCTCGTCATCTTGTCAAAAAACAATAGCACTGATTTGCAAAACTACGTTTGATTTTTTTTCAGTATGCTTCATATTCTAAAATAAACAAACACATGATTTTTAAATAAATCTGCACTAAATACATGATATTACACAATAATATAACAGAAGCTTCCATTTGTTCCAATGTTTATAAATCACTTGCCTACAAGTGTAAGTTGCAGATCATACATCAACCTGCCAAGTAAGTGCATCACTGTCTGCCAGAGAAAGCAGGATCTCCCAGTGGCCACACATTTTAATTCCATGTCCCATTCCCAGTCTGATATGTCTATCCACGGCCTCCTCTACGGTCAAGATGAAGCCACACTCAGGTTGGAGGAACAACACCTTATATTCCGTCTGGGTAGCCTCCAACCTGATGGCATGAACCTTGACTTCTCTAACTTCCGTTAGTGCCCCTCCTCCCCTTCTTACCCCATCCCTTATTTATTTATTTATTTATTTATTTATTATACATACATATTCTTTTTCTCTCTCTCCTTTTTCTCCCTCTGTCTCTCTCACTATACTCCTTGCCCATCCTCTGGGCTTCACCCCTCCCCCCTTTTTTTCTCCCTAGGCCTCCTGTCTCATGATCCTCTCATATCCCTTTTGCCAATCAACTGTTCAGCCCTTGGCTGCATCCCTCCCCCTCCTGTCTTCTCCTATCATTTTGGATCTCCCCCTCCCCCTCCCACTTTCAAATCTCTTATTATCTCTTCTTTCAGTTAGTCCTGACGAAGGGTCTCGGCCCGAAACGTCGACTATACCTCTTCCTAGAGATGCTGCCTGGCCTGCTGTGTTCACCAGCAACTTTTATGTGTGTTTCTTGAAATTCCAGCATCTGCAGATTTCCTCGTGTTTAAGTACATCACTGCTGGTCTGATTGTCACTGGGTCCAATTCCTGGAATTATCTACGACTGTGCAAGTGTCTTCATCAGAACAGCTCCAGAGACAATTAGGAATGAGTGATAAATGTTGGCTTTGCCGACAACGTCCACATCCTGTCATTAATTCCTGCAAATCATCTCCACCCTACATGTTGGTTCTCATTAGTTGACACGTAAAGTGCCCTTCTCACTAGCTAGCTTCCTTCGACTCTTTGAGAGCATTCAAAAATCAGCTGCCCCATTCAAATTTGGATTTCCATTCATCAGCTTTCACTTCTCTGTTCACTGTTCACCCTCTCCCTGGTCTCAGTAATTTCCTTCAGACCCACAACTTTCCAAACCCGCAAACCAAATAAGAAACATATTCATCTATTCCTTACAAAGAAGGTTTAGATTAGTGGGAAAGATGTTGAGGTCTCAATTTTACAAGGTCAATATTGTGGCAAGTCAACAAGGTCATACTTGTTAAGAATCAGGATTTTATGGAGGTGGTTACATATGGAGGTGAAGAAGAATCCAGGGCTCCCTTTGTTCATGCAACTAATCATGAAGCAATGCCAATGCAACCTTGGCAGAGGAGAGTAAATGCCAGTTCCTGAATTTTATCTGAGCAGCCAGAACCCAAACTGCATTTTTAACAGTTATGTGCTACATAGAATCCACGTGGGACTTTGAAGGGAGACCATAGAGAAGGTACAAGCCTCCCCTGCCTGTGTTGATTCTTCAAATGAGTATTTAAACTTTTAGTTACATTGAAAAATGTGAATGTTGTCTTTTTAAAATTTATTTTATGTCGCTTCATCTTAAATATATAAATCAGCTCCTTTTTCAGAAATAAAGGAGTAACATATACAAATAATCTGAAGTGTGACCAAAAACTAACGATTGACATTGTTAACATTATCAAAGCACCATCTACTGGCCCAATAAATAACTGTTTTTGCATTGAACTTAGCACAGAAAGTGAGGAGATTTATTCAGGAGTGTGAACTGTTTACCTGCTATACCTACAACAGGAGCTACAGAAATCACTCAGCATCTCACATACATAATTGTACCATTGCTTCAACATTTCTTCAAGTCTTTTGCCACAATGGCAAGAGCAAATGGATGACTTCCTGTATAAATTCATCAATGTGACTGAAGGATGGCAAATGTGGTCACCCACTTCAAGAAGAGCAGCAGGAAAAAGCCTGACAAACACAGACCTGTGAGCCTAACGTCGGGAATAGAAAAGGGAAAGAAGTGGCAAATGACTTGGGGAAGGGTTGGAGCAATGATACAATGGTTCAAAAACAGATACATTCCTTTCACCATTTGTTTCCTGAACCAACTGTCACAACCCTAATCACTCTCATAATCCTATGATACTTTACACATAAAGGATCATTTTTGTTCTGATTCTTGTAAAAAAGTGTTCAAATAAAGTTCAAAGTAAATTTATTAGCAAAGTACATATATGTCACCATTAACAACCTTGAGATTTGATTTCTTGCAGACATACTCAGTAGATCCAAGAAACATATTAGAATCAATAAAAGACCGCAAAACAACCGAATTGCAAAAAACAAAAAACTCTGCAAATACAAAAGAAAAATAAATTATAATAAACAATAAATAAGAAATAAATATTGAGAGCATGAGATGAAGGGTCTTAGGAAGTGAGTCCATAGTGTGTAGGAGGAGATCAGGGGGTGAGTGAAGTTGAATGAGTTATGTATGTACCTGTGATGCTGCTGTAAAGGATGTTTTTATTGCAGCTACCCATACAGGCACTTGTGCACATGACAGCAAACTTGACTTTGACTTTGGTGTATTTGGAAAAAGTATGAGGAACAGGATTAATGATCACTTAGAAAGGTAGGGACTGATCAGAGATGGCTATCATGGCTTTGTCAGCAGCTGATCTGGACTGACCAATGTAACTGAGTACCTTGCACTGATGAGGGCGGGTTAGGAGATGAAGTTTATATGGATTTCAGTCAGGCCTTCAACAAGTTCCCACATGGGTGACTGTTTAACAGAACATGTTATTAAATTAAGACATTTCTAGATTACTTAAGTGCTGTTTCATTAAGTTGATAATAATTTCATTTGTTTTAATTCTCGGCATAGCAGAAACTATTTAAGAAGGCATTACATAAATTGGATCAGATACCTTCTTCACATAAAAACAGAAGCTCAGCAATAGAACATTAGTATTTTGAAATGAACCTTATTTCTCTTATAGCTGATAAATACCATTGGACATGACTTCCTCTTTGGTTAACTCAGTCGGAATCCTGGCCAGAAAATTTACATTTATTGATTACATGATTCGATTTCCAATGAAATTACATAATTGGAAATGAAATTAACTGTTACTACTTGAAAATTGACCATAATTAAATGATGATTTCAACTGAAAGATGAATTCAACAAATCCAATTCAATAAAAGTGATGTCCACATCTGATTTCTTTTTAATGACTTACAGCTGTAAGAGTGACTAGTAGTTCCCCTCTGATTAGATTTTGTTAGGTTCAACTAACAGTTCAAAATCCAGGCAAAAGGCCTCAAATCTGATCATCCATGATGAATCTTAAATTATGATTGGATTGACTCAGAGATATTAATCTATGTAATTTAGCAATATCTTTATATTAAACACATCAAAAATAATGAAGAGTCCCTTATCCAACACTCACAAGCACAAGTGCTCTGATTTGCATTCTGCTACAATATGTCAACAACGGATGTAGTCTCACTGGCTCTCCACTCGGCCTTGGACAATCTGGACAACAGCAATGCCTACAGGACCTTGAAAAAATATTCAGCCCCCACAACTATTTTCACATTTTACTGTCTTATTTCCTACATTTAAAATATTTTGAAGTAGGATTTTTTGAGCTGCTATACAAAACATTGTGCATCATGCCAAATCAAAAGAATTCCAAACATGTCAACAATTTACTAAAAATTAAAAGCCAAAATTGTGATGCTGAAAAGTGTTCATCCCCTTTGTAATGACTATGCTAACCTTCCTCAGGTGCAATTACCTTACCAGCTCTCCCAATTTGTCAATGTAGAAAATTGGAGGATCACCTGTTTTCCATGAATTCCTAAGTATAACTAACCCGTCTGTCTACAAGGTCCAGCAGTATGGTAGATTTTCAACAGACCAAACCAAAATGAAGACAAAAGAGCACTTAAGACAATAGAGAAGCACAAATCTGGAGAAAGCTACAAGGCCATCTCAAAGACACTGAACATATTTTGGAGTTAAGTGCAGTCCTTCGTGGAAAAAAAATGGAAAAAATATGAAAACATGGTCACACTGCCCATGTCAGGCCACCCCCTTAAACTTAGTATCTAAAAAGAATGGCACTTGTAAGAGAGGTTGCTAACAGACACTCTGAGTGAGCTGCAGAAGTCAATGGCTGCAACTGGAGATGAAGTTCATGATGCCACAATCTCTAAGGCCTTGCACAAAAACAGTATTTATGGAAGTGTGGCAAGGGAGAAACTCTGGCTAAAAAAAAACATATCCCTTCCTGTAAAGACTTTGCAAAGGATCACTCTGAAGTTAGTGTAAAGGTGTGGAAGAAGGGCTTGTGGTCAGATGAGACTAAAGTGGAACTTTTTGGCCTCAACACTGAGTGGTATGTGTAGCATAAATCTAATACTGAGCATCAGCCAGGTAACACCATCTCTACTGTAATGTATGTTGAAGGTAGCATCATTCTATGGGGATGCTTTTCAGCAGCAGGGACTGGAAACCTGGTCAGGATTGATGAGAAAAACCTGCTAGCCTCTGCCAGAAGGTTTAAACTGGAGAGGAAGTTCATCTTTCAGCAGGAAAACGACCCAAAGTGCACTGCTAGAGTGACCATGGAGTGGCTTCAAATGAAGAAAATTGATGTCCTTAAGGAGCCCAGTCAGAGTCCTGACCTTAACCTGATTGAATATCTCTGGTGAGACCTCAAGATTGCCATCCAATGCCATTCCCCAACTAACCTAGCGTAGGTTGAGCAAGGAATGAGCAAATCTCGCCCCATCACGTTATGCAAAGCTAATAGAGACTTACCCAAAAAGACTACAGGCTGTAATAGCTGTGAGAAGTGGTTCAACCAAGTACTGAGGAAAGAGGGACGAATACTTTGGAAGAGCTGTCATTTCAGTTGTTGAATTTTTAGATTTTCATGCTTTACAATTTTTCCTGTTCTTGAGCTCCACTGTGAAAAAGGAGCACATGATTCACAAATAAATACTTTCAGTTAAATTGGTCAATATCCCTGGCCGTAATACTCATTTATGTGAACAAAGGGTTGGGGCTGAATACTTTTACAAAGCTCTGCGTGGCAGGCTGTTGTTTATTGGTAACAGCTCAGCATTCAACATCCTCTCAATACTAATCAATAAGCTTCAAAACGCAGGCCTCTGTACCTCCCTCTGCGACTAGATCCTTGACTTCCTCAGCAGGAAACCACAGTCAGTGCAGATCAAAAATAACATCTCTTCCTCGCTGACTCTGGACACCAGGACACCTCAAGAATGCGTGTTCAGCCCACTACTTTACTCACTCTCTACACTCATCATAACGGCCCCCAATCACACAGGACTTATTATTATAATCATCATTTTGGTACAGAGTCTGAAGACACACACTCAACGTTTTAGAAACAACTTCTTCCCTTCCACCATCTGATTTCCGAATGGACAATGAACACTATATTTTTCTCTCTGTTTGCATTACTTATTTAATTTCATTTTTAATATATTATTGCAATTCATTGTATTTTTTTATTATTGCACTGTTCTGCTACTACAGAATAACAAATTGAATGACATGTCAGTGATATAAAACCTCATTCTTAAGCCAAGAAATACACCAAGATTATTCAATTTCTGTCAAGTACCTATTAGCAAGTCCCGACGTTAATGTGCTACTTTTATTTGAAATAATGTTCTGGATTTAACCATGTGGTAAACCATATATATGTTGTAACTGGTTTAACTGTCTGGACACGCCCCTCTGCTGACTGCCCCTGTGGCTCCTCCCACAGACCCCTAAATAAAGGTTTTTTCGCCTTGCTCCTCCCCCTCAGTCCAGGGGCAGACACTTAGCATGGAAGTCATATTTTACTGTGAATAAAAACCTTTCAGTATTTACCCTACTTCAGTCTTTTGGAGTTATTGAAGGTGCTTCAAACCAACAGCAGTGAGGTGTTGAATTGCTACAGCAAAGGATGCTGTGGGCTATAAGAACTGATAAATGGGATTAGTGTAGATGGATATTTAGAGGTTGGCACAATTGAGAGGCCAAAGGAGTGTCTTGTCTGACTCCTATGCATAAACTATAGCTACATACACTATTGCAAACTGTCAGTTCTTGCAACCAGTCATAAATTTCAGCTTATTTTACAACAAGGATAATTTAGAAAAGTCTTATCTCTTTATCAATTCATACATTTCTCTTGATTAAGATGGAGACGATTAAATCAATGGCAGCTTTTCCTAAATGTTCCCATTTCAGCTGAACAGCTGTCTTCTATTAGTTTGCTTGCAGTTTCAAGATGTACAATTGTCAACTCTCCCATCTTTATAAATGCAAAATTCATCCAACACATAGCTGAAGTCTAAAGAGTAAAAACCTGCAAATATTTGAATTGATTCTCATTTAAACATAATATCTAAATAATTCATTCATATAATAGCACTGTTACAGATTGTAAGTTTCCTAAAATCATGTTTTAAAATACTACCAGTGTTTGCTACAAACTAAGAATGCATTTAGAGTGCAAAAACAATTTGTGTTATATGCTTTGGGTTTGTTTGAAATGCTTTACATATTGCTTCACAGAGAGGTGTGCACTATAACGTGAATCTGAAGACATGAAATTAATGTACTTCATAGAGTCACAGAGCATGGAAACAGGGCCTGGGATACAACTCAACCATGCTGACTGAGTTAACTCAACAAGCTAACCCCATCTTCCCACGTTTGGCCCACAGCCCTCTACACCTCTCCTATTCATGTACTTGTCTAGATGGCTTTTACATGTTGCTAATGTGCCTAGCTCAACCACTATTTCTGGCAGCTCATTCCACATTCTGTATGCACAATCCGATGCTTCCTTTCTCCTACCTCTGATCTGAAACCTAAGCTCTCTTGGTTTTAGCATCCCTTCCCTTAGAAAAAGACTATGTTTTCACCCTGCGCATGCCTCACATGATCTCTATCTGGTCACCTCTCACTTATGTTCCAGGGAATAAAGTCCTAGTCTAGAGGAAGACACACAAAACGTTGCAGGAACTCAGCAGGTCAGGCAGCTGGCAGGTGAGAAGTGAAGCCAGGTAAGGGGGAAGATGTGTGGGAGGGGGAGGGGGGGTGAAGTGAGAGGCTGGGAGAAGATAGGTGGAAGAGGTAAAAGGCTGAAGAAGGATCTGATGGGAGAGGATAGTGGGCCATGAAAGAAAGGGAAGGAGAAGGGAGACTGGATGTAGTCGAGGGGCAGGTGAGGAGAAGAGGAGGGGTAAGAGGGGATCCAGAACAGGGAATGGAAAAAGAGAGAGGGGAGTAATTACTGGAAGTTAGAGAAATCATTCATGTCATCAGGTTGAAGGCTACCTGAAGCACCTTCAATAACTCCAAAAGACTGAAGTTGGGTAAAATACTGAAAGGCTTTTACTCGCTGTACAATACAACTTCCATGGTGAGTGTCTGCCCCTGGACTGAGGGGGAGGAGCAAGGTGAAATCACCTTTATTCAGGAACTGTGGGAGGAGCCACAGGGGCAGTCAGCAGAGGGGCATGTCCAGACAGTTAACCCAGTTACAACATATATATATATATATATATGGTTTACCACACCACCAAAACAGAATATGAGGTGTTGCCCCTCCAACCGGAGAGTGGCCTCATTATGCCCATAGAGGGGCCATGGACTGACATGTTGGAATGAGAATGGGAAGCAGGGTTAGAAACAGAGAAATCCTGCCTTTTTGGCGGAGGGAGTGAAGGTGATCGATGAAGCGATCCCCAAACTATGCCGGATTTCACTAATGTACAGGAGACTGCAGTGGGAGCACTGGATACAGTAGATGTCTTCGATAGACTCACAAGTGAAGTGGCACTTCGTCTGGAAGGACTGGACCCTGAGCGATAGTGAGGGAGGAGGTGTAGCACTTGTGGGACATCATTCACGTCATGTGCCAGTGATAATAAACCTGATTCTGATTCTTCCACTTTACCTGGTTTCACCTATCACCTGCCTGTTTGTACTCTTCCCCTTCCCCTCTCCATCTTTTTCTGGCTTCTTGCCCCTTCCTTTCCAGTCCTGATGAAAGGTCTCGAACTGAAACGTCAACTATTTATCCGTCTCCATAGATACTGCCCGACCTGTGGAGCTCCTGCAACGTTTTGTTTGTGTTGGTACAGATTTCCAGCACCTCAGAATCTCCTGTCTTTATAGAAACATAGAAAATAGGTGCAGGAGTAGGCCATTCGGCCCTTCGAGCCTGCACCACCATTTATTATGATCATGGCTGATCATCCAACTCAGAACCCCGCCCCAGCCTTCCCTCCATACCCCCTGACCCCCGTAGCCACAAGGGCCATATCTAACTCCCTCTTAAATATAGCCAATGAACTGGCCTCAACTGTTTCCTGTGGCAGAGAATTCCACAGATTCACCACTCTCTGTGTGAAGAAGTTTTTCCTAATCTCGGTCCTAAAAAGCTTCTCCTCTATCCTCAAACTGTGGCCCCTCGTTCTGGACTTCTCCAACACCGGGAACAATCTTCCTACATCTAGCCTGTCCAATCCCTTTAGGATTTTATACGTTTCAATCAGATCCCCCCTCAATCTTCTAAATTCCAACGAGTACAAGCCCAGTTCATCCAGTCTTTCTTCATATGAAAGTCCTGCCATCCCAGGAATCAATCTGGTGAACCTTCTTTGTACTCTCTCTATGGCAAGGATGTCTTTCCTCAGATTAGGGGACCAAAACTGCACACAATACTCCAGGTGTGATCTCACCAAGGCCTTGTACAACTGCAGTAGTACCTCCCTGCTCCTGTACTTGAATCCTCTCGCTATAAATGCCAGCATACCATTCGCCTTTTTCACCGCCCGCTGTACCTGCATGCCCACTTTCAATGACTGGTGTATAATGACACCCAGGTCTCGTTGCAGCTCCCCTTTTCCTAATCGGCCACCATTCAGATAATAATCTGTTTTCCTGTTTTTGCCACCAAAGTGGATAACTTCACATTTATCCACATTAAATTGCATCTGCCATGAATTTGCCCACTCACCCAACCTATCCAAGTCACCCTGCATCCTCTTAGCATCCTCCTCACAGCTAACACTGCCACCCAGCTTCGTGTCATCCGCAAACTTGGAGATGCTGCATTTAATTCCCTCATCCAAGTCATTAGTATATATTGTAAACAACTGGGGTCCCAGCACTGAGCCTTGCGGTTCCCCACTAGTCACTATGAAGTCCAAGTTCATGCAATTTCTCCTTGTAGCTCAGGCCATCAGGTCCAGATAACATCTTGGTAAATCTTCATTGCACTCTTTCCTAAAATGGTGACCAAAACTATATACAATGCTCCCAAGTGCGTCCTCTCCAAGGTCTTACATAACTACAACATAACATTCTAATCCCTCTACTCATTACCCTGACTGATGAAGGCCAGCAAGCCAAATGCCTGCTTCACCACCCTCTCTAACCATAGCACCACTTTCAGTGAACTACCAATTTGCACTCCTAGCTCCTTTTATTCCATAACATTCCCCAGAATTCTATATTCACTGTATAATCCCCAAAATGCAATACCTCACATTTACCCAGATTGGAAGCCATTTGCTCAGTCCACATACAACCAGATCAAGATCTCCCTGCAACTTTTCATAACCTTCTTCTACTAAATACACTGCCACCTTTTCTAGCATCATCTGCAAACTTAATAACCATGCTCTGTACATAAATATTCAAATCATTTATATAACTTTTTAATTAGTAATAAATAGTAAACAGCATGAAACCAAATCCTCAATGAAAGTTCACACCATCATGGTTCTTCAGAAGAACTGACTTTTTTGAATATATACTGGCTCGGTCCACTGATGCAGCCATGAGCTGGAGGAGAGGCTTAACAAAATCCAATCCGAAGTGTAAACGATAAAACACCTGCCGTATGAAACAACAACTGACTTGTGTAATAGTGGTCTTCTCAAACCATGCAGCAATTTTATACTCTACAAATTAACTAAAGCTTTCTTTTTTTAAACTTTTGTTTACTGAATTCAAACTTCCAACTGTGTATTAAATTGCATGTGTCCCATCTAGATAACAAATGACAGTGAATTAGCAGTGCTTATTGAGTAATTTTACATTTCTGAACCCATTAACTGCATTTTATAGCGGGTCTGAGATTTGAACCTACTCTGAATTTCAAAGATTGAAAGGCTTCAGTGCTTTAAGGCATGTCATAATTTTATTACATCAGAATAGCTGACAATAACTATTTACCGAGTCAATTCTTTGTACTCAGATTCATGTATTTGCCTCTTATTCTGATTAATTCTTAATATTTCCTTTTCATACCAAATTGTTAATTTATTTTCATCAATCAACAATTCACCAGAAAACCCCAAATTTGAACAGTTTACTAACATCAAGTTAGCAGAAAAATTACTGACATAAACTTCATGACCCAAATCCTATGTTCTGGATAATTAGAGATTCTGATTTGGGGGGAGAAAGTGATTTAATTTGACATGATTGTCTGAGCAGTCTGTACTTTTGATGTAGCACTCGGGCAGCTGAGACAAGCACCACCACATACCTAACGGTACTATTCTTCCAAGAGCCTCTGGGACAGCAATACAAATTCAGACTCTGCTCTACATGGCTAGAGGGCAGCATTGGATCACTTCCACCATTGCTTTTTCCTTTTAAGGTTTTAATGGCTGCATTCTTCAAAATGAAAATGCAAGAGCTGCCAAGTGAACTTCTGAGATTATTATCGAGATTGTCAGTCTTACCTCCTGGCTTCTGCATATTGCCTGTCTCAGCCAACTTAGCTTAACCTTTAAGCTAGTCACCAAGGAGAAAAGTTGAGCCCTGCTTCTATATAGTGCCATTTTTCTTACTGGTAAACCTCATATGACCTTACATGTGATCCACACCATCTGGATGTGTAAAGTCCAAATCAATGCAAATGGAGTGTTTCTTTTTGCTTCAAGCTTGCTTTTGCAAGAATGTCTGCTTTGCAGATAACGTTTTGTATATTATTAGTGTTTTTAAGTCTCCCAAAACATTCCCTGATTATTTTCTATTTCACAACAGATCCAAATGGTTCTGAATCTAGTTAAAATGATAGTCTGATATAGAACGGTAAAGGAAAATAAACGTTTCTGCTTTTGAAGACTTCAGAGTTATTACTTTAGAAAGTCCTGGTTTGCAGAGGTGTGCTGGATTACTTTCAGTAAATGCAGCAAGTAGCTGAATGCAGTGTGAATTTGAAAAGGAAACAACCTGAGTTTTCTCCTCAATTCAATAGGAGAAAAGTTATGTAATTCCTTTAGAGTTGTGTGCTACAGCCAAATCCTCTTCAACCACCCCACCCCTCCCTCAATGTGTTAAAGATTGGGCGTAAAATTCCACCCGGGACCTTCTGATCATCATAACTTTTCAACTACATTGTTTAACCAGGATTTCCATGGACTTTATGCCAATTCTACCAGGATGGAAATCCCAATTACTAGAGGGCATAACTTTTAGGTGAGAAGGAGAAAGTTTAAAGGAGATTTGACAGGCAAGTTTTTTTTTAAACAGAGAGTTGTAGGTAACTGGAATGCTGCAAGGAAGTGCAGATTAAATAGTGATGTTTCTAAGAGGCACTTAGACAAGCATATGAATAGGCATTAACAGTGAAAACATCAGGATCTGGGATTCTGTGAATCAGTTATATTTTGTTGGAATATAATATGCTTACACACCAGGGCAACAAAACATCATTAAATGTGAATGGACGGAAATGGATCATGTACAAGTGGAGGGATTAATTTGGAACAGTATCTTGGTTGGCACAGATAAGGAAGCCTGAAGTGATTTTTCCTTTAATGTCTGTTCATGTTCTATGACTATTAGGTGAATCCCTATAGAAATTAAGCTTATGAATTTTTTAATTATTCTTCTCATCTCTCCAATAGTACATTCCAATATCATAGTTTGTGTAAACATGATTTTAATAAACGAGTTTGCCTATTATGTTGAACTTCTAACCTCTTTGTCGATTCTCAGCAGTTCATTTAAAGTAGTAAACTTTTTCCTAAGAGTAACTCCCTTTACACCCAGAGTCACAGAGCACAGAAATAGGCCCTTTGGCCCATCTAGTCCATTCAAGCTATTATCCTGCCTAGTCCCATTGACCTACATCTGGACCATAATCCTGCCATCCATATACTTATCCAAATTTCTCTTAAATGTTGAAATCAAACCAGCGTCCACTAATTTTGCTCGCAGCTAATTCCACACTCTCACCACCCTCTGAGTGGTGAAGTACCCCCTCAGTTTCCCCTTAAGTACCTAAGCTTTCTTCCTTAACCTATGACCTCTAGTTCTAGTCTCAGCAAAAATGCTGCTTGCATTTACTCTATCCATACCCCTCATAATTTTGTATGCCTCTATCAAATCTTCCCTTATTCTCCTATGCTTAAAAGTCCTAACCTATTCAATCTTTCCCTATAACTCAGGTCCTTACATCACAGTAACATCCTTGTAAATTTTATTTGTATTTTTTCTATCTTATTAATATCCTTCCTGTAGGATCTGTTAGATCAAGTGCCAAATACTTCCTTCCAGTTTGAAAAGCCATAGTAAATGACATAACCAAATGGCCATGCACATCTCTAATTAGCTTTGAACTTTTAAATGGTTTTTCCTAATAATCCAGCCATCTAACACTAGGGACTCATGAAACCTCACTGATTTAAGGAACAGGTTATTGAATTAAATGAAGGTCTTTCCTTCTTTCAAAGATTAGTGTGATAAGTTTGTGAAAAACATAGATGAATGAATTTCAATTTAAAGGACTTGTTAAAAAATCCCGTTGAGCCAGATGGCTGTGCTTTCAAGTTCCACACCACGGATACACACATCTCTTGAGCAGTACCGATGGAACTGCCATCATTAAGGTTAGATATCAAACTCCCTTGAATGGATATAATAAAAATCCCATGACAATTCTCAAGATAATAATAGATTTATTTCTGGTATAAAATAGCCAATGCTTATCTATAATCCAACAATATTTTTAGTGAAAGTTGAAATATTAACATTGTTTCTCTCTCCATGAATGCTGCATGACCTGCTGAGTATTAACAATATTTTCCATTTTATTACCTTCATTTCCTACTCCTGGGACCTTACTGTGCTCAACCCAGCTACCAAATTCTACCTTTCTTGCCAATTGCTTTGCAAACTTCAGTTTATGAAAAGTGCGAGATATATGTGAATTCTTTAACTCAAAATCAAAATTTGGCACATCTCTGGAAATCTGAAATATAAATAGACAATGGTGTAGGTTTTCAGTGGGTTATGCTAGATCTTATGAAACTGGGGAGTAAATGGCCCAGGTAAATGACCTTACAGAAAGTGTGCACATTCTTTGCTTCTTTCATGTACAAATTTGTCTTTAATTGTAAATTATGAATCCATTACAGGAAAAGCCCTCCCCACCATTGAGCAATTTGTTGCAGGAAAGCAGCAACCATCATCAGGGACCCTATCACCCAGGTTATACTCTCTTCTCACTGCTGTCACCAGGAATAGAGTACAGAAACCTCAGGACTCACACACCAGACTCAGAAACACAACCATCAGGCTCTTGAACCAAAGGAGATAACCTTGCTTGCCCCATCTTTGAAAGGTTCCCTATAGACTCACTTTCAAGGACTCTTTATCTTGTGTTCTCAATATTTATTGAATAGCTACTTATTATTATTTATTTACTTTTGTGTGGTCTTTCATTGATTCTATTATGGTTGTATATGGTGACATATACGTACTAAGACAATAAATTTACTTTGAACTATGAACTTTGAAATTCAAGTAATTTCCCCCACCTGATTTTAGATTGACAATTCAAAGCTACTTCTTGATAATGTCTTTAACCAAAGCATCATTGAATGGTTCAACAATAATCTTTCCCCAATAATCCAACAATATTCAGCTTCAGTCATAGTTCCTTACTAACCTGCAGCATGAGAACCCCACCCATTCTTTTAAATTCCTGTGAGTACAGGCCCAAAGCTGACAAACACTCCTTGTATGTTAACCCCTTCATTCAAGGAATCATCCTAGTGAACCTCCTCTGGACTCTCTCCAATGACAATACATCCCTTCCAAGATGTGGGGCCCAAAACTGTTGACAATACTTCAAGTGCATCCTGACTAGTGCTTTATTAAGCTTCAGCTTTATCTCCTTGCTTTTATGTTCTATTCCCCTTGAAGTAAATGCCAACATTGCACTTGCCTTCTTTACCACAGACTCCTGTTCCTCTGTCCCTCTGATGTTTGAATTTTCTCCCTATTTAGATAACAGTCTGGCCAGCTAGTGGTGTAGTGGCATCAGCTCTGGACTTTGGAACGAAGGCTCCCGAGTTAGAATCCAGCCGGCTCCCTTGCACGCTTTCCATCTGTGCTGGGTTGAGTGTCGAGCTAACAACTCGGCCTCGTAAAAATAAGAAAGCATGCTAAAAAACAGGCTGTAAAAATGACACCGTCCCGATGACTCCACTCAGAGTTAAGGGCTTTCTTCTTCTTCTAGATACCAGTCTGCACTATTGTTCTTTTTACCAAAATGCAATAATAATACATTTCCCAACACTGTATGTATTCCATTTGCCACTTTCTTGCCCATTTTTCCAATTTGTCTAAGTCCTGCTGCAAACACATTGCTTCCTCAGAACTACCTACAAATCCACCTACCTTTGTATCATTTGCAAACTTTGCCACAAAGCCATCAATTCCATTATCTGTGCACATACATCTATTGATGCTTCTGGACACATCTTTAGTGATGTTCCTGGAATCATCGGGCGTTTCGGGTCTTTCAACATCATACAACCTCCTCCAGGTGACCCAGCCAGGGCAGATCAGACCCCAGCTTGAGTCCAGATGGCTAGCTACTTATGACTCCATGGCTCCCCTCTTTTGAGCCACAGCCATCTTGAGGCCCTCTCTGCCGCATCGGTGATACTGCGGATGGCTCTCCTCTTCCTCTCTCCCTCAATGCCCAAAATGCTGAAGGCTCTAACTAAAGAACAGGCTACGAATCCCCTACAACCAACCTCCACTGGGAGACACCTCGCTCTCCATCCAGCCTGCTGACAGTTGCTGACCAGTCCTGCGTACTTGGAGAGCTTCCTTTCAAAGGCCTCTTCCAAGCTATCTTCCCATGGGACTGTCAGCTCCACTTGCTTAATAGACTCAGACACTAGGACAATGTCTGGTCGCAGGGTGGTGGCTGCGATATGGTTGGGGAACTTCAGCTGCCCTTCGAAGTCCACCAACAGCTGCCAGTTCCTTGCAGAGGTCAGAATGCCTGCAGATGTTCTTTTGGCAGGTATTGGCTGCTCCCCAGCTCGTAAATCATTAACAAATGATGTGAAAAGTAGTAGTCACAATACTGACCCCTAGTCACTGGCAGTCAACTGAAAAGGCCCCCTTTATTCCCACTCGTTGCCTCCAGCCTGTCAGCTATTCTTTTATTCATGCCAGTATCTTTCCTAGGATTTTATCTTGTTAAGCAGCCTCATGTGTGGCACATTATCAAATGCCTTCTGAAAATCCCAGTAAATGACATCCACTAATTCCACTAATTCTCCTTTATCCACCCTGCTTGTTACTTCCTCAGAGAACTCTTAACAGATCTGTCAGGCAAGATTTCCCTTTGCAGAAACCATGCTGACTTTGACCTATTTTATCATTAGTCTCCAAGTACCCCAAAACCTGATCCTTAATAATAGACTCCGACACTTTCCCAACCTCTGTGGTTAGGGAAACTGGCCTATAATTTCCTTTCTTCTACCTGTGGAGCGACATTTGCAATTTTCCAGTGACTCTTGAAAGATCATAACTAAAGCATTCTTTCCATTACCTGCATTTTCCTCTCCAAATAAAATTCAATCATCACTTTGAAATCCAAATGAAAAACTGCAGATACTAGCAATAGGAATTTAAAAAATGAAAATGCTCGAGTCAATCACTTGTGGGAAAAGAAACATGGTTAAAGATTCTAATCTGAGATTCTTCATCAGAACTGGAAAAGGGAGGTAACTAGTCTTAAGTAGCATATTCAAAGTGCTGGAGGAACTCAGCAGGTTAGGCAGCATCAATGGAGAGGAATAACCATTTCAGGCCAAGACCCATCAACGGGACTGGAAAAGCCAGAATGGAAAGGTTGGGGGAGAGGAAGTACAAGCTGGCAGGTGACAAATTAACCCGGGCAAAAGGGAAGGGGAAGGTGGATGGGTGGGGAAGGGGGATGAAGTAAGAAGCTGGGAAAGGGTAGGTGGAAGAGGTAAAGGGATGAAGAAGAAGGAATCTGATAGGAGAGGACAGTGGACCAGGGAAGAAAGCAAAGCAAGAGAGGCTCCAGAGGGAGGTGATGGGCAGGGAGGAGAAAGGGTGAGATGGGAACCAGAATGGGGATTGGGAAAAGAGATAAGGGAGAGGTGGGAGAAATTACCAAATGTTAGAGACATCAATGCTCATACTACCAGTTTGGAGGCAACCCAGTTGGAATATGAGGTGTATTAATTAGTCTTAAGTTGCAGAGAAGCTAAGGGAGAGATGATGGAAATAGCTCTGATAGGGTTATGTAGTTCAGCTGGAGTCACAGCATCCACCTTTGTCTGAGTTACATGTGCAGCAGGTAGCTGCAATAAGATTCTACAACCAGACACATACTGCTGTCCCCTCTTCCTGAAGCATTTCAAAGTAATCACTCTCTCCCAACTTCATGGTCTGTTCTGCGGCCTGCGGCCCGCGGCCCACACCCCCCCCACCCACTCACTAACCAAGAACATTATGGAACTTTCCTGTGGGAATACAGGAGATGCAATATCTGTCCTTTCATCTCCTTCCTCCCCAACATCCAGGGACCCAAACAGTCTAGGGGTAGCAGTGAGCCACTTAGCCTTCTAAATTAGTGTGGGCAGAAAATATAACATGCCCAGCAAAGCCCAAAAAGAAAGGCAAGATTTAGCAAACATATTTTATTTGTCAAAATATTCTATTTTTGGACAAAGATTGGAAAATACCTTCACAGTGAACTTTTTTACTGTGTAGATTTGGTTGTGGAATTAATATTGGCATTGGTTTATTATTGGCACATGCAGCAAAATATAGTGAAAAGCTTGTCTTGCATACTGTTCATACAGATCAACTCATTACACAGTGCAACATGCTAGAATAAGTGTAAAAGCTACTGAAAAGTAGAGTGCAGGCAAATGATAAAGTGGAAGATCATAACAAGATAGATTGTGAGGCCAAGAGTCCAAAGGAGATCATTGTGGACTTCAGGCATGCTAGGAACCACGCTCACATCCCCATCTACATCAACAGAGCTGTAGTGCAGTGTGTATCAAGCTTCAACTCCCTTGGTGTCCGCATTTCCGAGGATCTCACCTGGTCCCTGAACTCCTCCATCCTGATCAAAAGGCACAACAGCGCCTTTAATTCATGCAGAGCATCAAGAAAGCTCACCTCTGTCCCAGGATACTGACAGACTTTTACCACTGCACCATTGAGATCATACTCACCAACTGCATCTCAGTGTGGTATGGCAATTGTCCCATATTGGACCGCAAAGCACTCCAGCATGTGGTTAAAACTGCCCAGTGGATTATCGGCACCCAATTGCCCACCATCGAGAACATCTACCATAAACGCTGCCTGGGCAGGGTGAAAAGCATTATCAGGGATGCAGCTCACCCTAACCATGGACTTTTCACTCTCCTCCCATCCGGTAGGCGATAAAGGAGCCTCCGCTCCCACACCAGCAGGCACAGGAAGAGCTTCTTCCCTGAGGCTGTGAACCTGCTGAACCTCACATCACAGCGCTAAGCAGTATTGCACCCATATTGTACGGTCTCAGTACTTCTATATTTGTGTGCTGTAGCACTTACTTTTTATTCGCAGTTATTTTGTAAATAACACTATTCTTTGCATTTCTGGTTAGATGCTAACTGCATTTCATTGGCTTTGTATCTGTACTCGGCACAATGACAATAAAGTTGAATTTAATCTAATCTAACCAAATCTAATTTTGTCATACAAGAGGTCTGTTCACAAGGAAGCTGTCCTTGAACCTGGTGGTACATGCTTTCAGGCTTTTGTATCTTCTGGCTAATGGGAAGGGGAGAGGAGAGACTGTTTGGGTGAGTTGGGTCTTTGATTATGCTGGCTGCTTTACTGGGCCTGTAAGAAGTACAGACAGAGTCCATAGAGGGGAGGGATGATTCTGGTGATGTGCTGAGCTGTGTCCACAACTTTATGCAGTTTCTTGTGATCATGTACAGAGCAGTTGCCATATGAATCCTTTATACATCCGGACAGAATGGTGCAAGCAATAAAAACTGGTAAGGTCAACAGGGTCATGCCAAATTTGTTTACCCCCTGAGGAAGCAGGAACATTGATGAGTTTGGCCGTAATATAAACTGTGGCTGGACTCCGACATCGGTGATCCTCACACCTAGGGCCGTGAAGCTCTCAACCTCAACACTGTTGATGTAGACAAGAACATGTGCACGCCCCCCCTTTCTGAATGTGGACTTGATTGAAAATTGTTCCCTATCTCTAACTAACCCTGAGCAGAGGAGGTGGTTAACAACAGGATATGCGATAGGGGTTTCTGTGATTTAGGCATAGTTTGACATAATTTACTTAGGCACCAGGGCAACAAAACATCATAAAACATGAACATTACTTGACTAAAGAATGCAACTGCTGTGACTGCAAGTGATCCCAGAACTTTAGTTCACTCATTACTCACACGCACTCTGAATACACAGTCAGATCCTGACAAACATAGAACTTTGCCAGGAAATATTATAGCTTGTTCACGATCATACATCTCCTAGGATTTCAAATAGGTGAGTCATAGTTCTATTATCCTTTGTTTAATCTGTATTATATTTATGGGCAATGTCATGCCCCAATAGAACATAAAACGTCCAAGCTGCCTGAAATGTCTACTTGACAGGCTATTGACAATGAAATAACTTTCTTGTTGATGAAACTGCACAGATAACAAATTTTTCTACAGCAAGCTTAGGTCACAGAAGATTCACACGTTCCTTTTTCCCACTGGCTGCACGAAACTATTCTTATGGCTGATAAAGAATGTGATGATAAATGTTCCAGTAATCCAGGTTGCTCGTTTTCATTCATAGCTTTAAATCAAATAGGAACCTGACGTACTGTGTGAGACTGCACCTCAATCTAAAGTCATTTACAAAGCGAACAGTGATGATCTAATTATTAAGTTATTGGGCAGACAATCCAGAGGCGTAAACTAACAACTCAAAGAAATGAGTTCAGATCTCAAGATAACTGCAATGCTATTCAGATTTACGTAAAAATACTTATGACCACAGAACTGTGTGGTTTTCACAAAAATCCACCTGGGTCACTATCATCCTTCAGAGGAGGAAATCCAACCTCATTTGTTGGTCTGATTTAGAGGCTGCTTCATTCCCACAGCGATGTAATTGATACTTAAAATGCAGCAAGCACCTCCGTTGGATTGTGTCCATTATATTAAAACACACAAAGAATAAAACCTGACGGACCTCCTAGCATTGATCTTGGCAGTGAATCTGGACAATGCAAGGTTGTTCCTACTCAACCTTGTAAAATCCCCCACACTAGAAGCTCAATTGGACCAATTGCTTAATATATGAAGTCAAAATCTCTATATTCCACCTCACCTCTAGTCATCACAAGCTTTTCTGCCATTTGTAAGGCAAGAGTCAAAAACATGATGAAATACTCTCCTGTGGATAAATCCAACTCCAACAAAATTCAAGAACCTGGTACCATCCATTTGTCATCCTATGCAGTGCCCTAAACTTTCATACCTCACTACCAGTGCATCATTTCCACAGGGAAAGCCAACTACTAAACACATCACAGTGTATGCCATTTCCAAAATGCACTTCAGTAACCTAGCTAAGCAACCCTAAAACATCTCTCAAGCCCACAAGTCTACCATGAATAAAGACCTGAGGATAGCCAGAAGCTTTCTCTCAGGCCTGAAATGGCTAACACGAGGGCACATAGTTTTAAGGTTTCTTGGAAGGAGGTGAAAGGGGGATGTCAAAGGTAAGTTTTTCACACGGAGAGTGGTGGGTGCGCGAAATGCACTGCCAGTGAAGATGGTAGAGAGGGATACAATAGGGACTTTTAAGAGACTGTTAGATAGGTACATGGGACTTAGAAAACTAGAGGGCTATGTGCAAGGGGAATTCTAGGCAGTTTCCAGAGTCGGTTACATGGTCGGCACAACATTGTGGGCCAAAGGGCCTGTAATGTGCTGTAGATTTCTATGTTTCTAAAGTCAAAGATAGAAGTTGCATAGGAGCATCATGAAAAACCACACATCATTCTGACTTGGGATTCCTTATGGACATTGAATCTGAATCCTGCAATTCCCTACATTTAGACCTTCACCAGAAGGATTACAATTAGTTCAAGAAAGTACTCACTACCACCTTTCCTTTCCAGTCAAGGATGGGTAATAAATGCTGGCGTTGGCAATGATGCTCACATCCCAAAACTGATAAAAGATCATTACAAACTCTGTCAATTCTAAAACTCTGCTGATCAATTGAGTAATTACCGAACTACAAAAAAGAAACTTTGTTTATTTTATCTTCAAGTACCCTGACAGCCAATGGGATTAGTCCTGAATGCAATCTCTCAAGTTTAGTCCATGCCTTTCCTCTTTGAATAAATGCAAAAATATACACACCTCAAAATTGTACACTAGTGGCACTAAAGAAAGAAAAATTGGGAAACAGCTGAAACATTTGTTGTGTTACTCATTTTTTTACCTTGTTATGTGGCCGTACCATCTCAGCTTTTCTTCATCACTGTGAGAAGATCTTCATGGGATCTAGTGTGGTGCTGGATGGTCTTGTGGACTTGCTCATTTGTGATGTGGTCCAAGTATGAGATGCCCAAGATGTTGCGATAACATCTCATTTCCAATGCCTGTATCTTCCTCTGTAGCTCTGCTGTGAGGGTCCATGTCTGCATGTGTACAGGAAGATGGAGAATACCAATGCACTCAGGACTCTGATCTTGTACTTCATGGTGATGTTGCTGTCCCTCCATATTGTCTCGAGTTTGGATAGTGCAGTCATTGTCTGTGTGGTTCTTGCCAGGACTTCTGGTCTTGATCCTTCATCACTGATATTACTGTTTAGAGATATTAATGTTTAAAACTTCCAGCTTAAAATGGTGCTACTAAGGCAAGCAACAGCTTACTGGTAGTTCAAAAGGCAAGAAGTTTGACTAAAAACATTGTTAGTCAAACTTCTTGCCTTTTGAACTACCAGTAAGCTTGTTAATAACATCTGAAGAGGCAGAGCAAAGGCAAAGCTGATTGGAGGGATGAGCTGTGCCGGTGTGTTGCAAAGCCGAAGTGGGACATATTCGAGATATGGCCACAAATGGAGTTGGAGTGAACGATTCAGAGAGGAGTCGTCGAGGCAGAAGAGTTTCGATGCCCATCCAATAAACCTGGGTCTGAGTTGCCGAGCTGATTTGGAAAGGTCTAGAATGGCTTCAGGCTGGGTGGTAAGGTCTACGCCCAGAGCATATCGCTGTGGTGGGGCCCCAGTTCTAAGGTGAGGCACGATCTGCTGTTTGAACAATTTAAGTGCTGGCCCAGGTAGACTGAGAAAGCAGGGTTTCAGGACTGGAAGTGAGGATCGGGCCAATTTCGCGCTGAGTGCCCCGGCTGCTGCGTTTTGTGTCTGTGAGCTTTGTGGTGATTTGCCCTGCTAATATGATGAACTGAGTCCAAGGTTTTGGGCCAACTCCGGGCTGCTCCGGATATTCGGATCTAAGGACTCAATATGGTTCGGAATGCTGTTGCTCGCTTCTATAGTTTGGATGATTTGTTGTTTTTCTTCTTCTCTGCGCGTCAGGAGCTGGTCTTTTTTAAAATTGGGTTCTTTCAAGTTTCTTGCTTTGTGGCTGCCTGTAAGAAGACAAATCTCAAGATTGCTTAACTTATACATACTTTGATAATAAATGTACTTTGAATCTTTAAGTTTCCTTTGTGAAAAATTGAGTGCCAATTGATTGTTCCAGTCACTACATTTCCAAATGCCTCTTTAATATAAAGCAAGAAAACCTACTGAACACACTGGTGCAAAAACATGAACAAATATATTAAGTAATGCAATTCAGATAATAAGAACTTTAATTTGTCTGGATGTTTGAGGATTAAAGAACTATAAATAGAGCAATTTAGCTTTGTTAAGTTACTTTCAGGAAGAAGTTACCTGAACTTAGTTATTAAACCTTAAGAAAACTACCAGTTTAATTATGCTTGGTAAGCCTTAGATTGAATAGTAAATAAAGTACAACAATATTTTGAATATAAGTGTGGAGATTCTAATAGAGGCAATGAAAATTTACTCAATGATACAAAAATAATATGTAGTTCACAGCTATTCTGGACAATACTGACAGCACCATGTTGCCTTTAAATGGTCCTATACTGTTTTCTTCCTTTGAACACCAGCATGAGAATTGAAATACATGTTTAATCAGTGAATTAATAGTTGCAGAGTCTTGTCATGTGTGGTGTGGGAGTAAAAGTTAGAGCTCAAGGGTAGATGGAGAAAGGAGGCCACAGGGAAGCTTGGAGGGCAGTAGATCCTCTGGAGGATTAGAGAGCAAGGACCAGCAATGACAGACTGGGTGGGGAGAATGACAGTACTGTCAGAGACGAATATTTGTCAGCATTCTTGAAAGATGGGTTCGGAAAAAGCACTACTGTTCTTCTTGGCTTTTCATTTGAGTTAGTACGTTTTACAGATTTCCATTTTTGTAGCCCTCGAATCGACATCCAGCTATGTCCTGTGGATCTCTCTCCTCCTGCATCACTATTAAGGCAGATGGAGTACTGTCAACTGAGAAAGAACGTCGTGAAAGAACTGGGGAATGAGCAAACCTGATAAGATCCAAAACCTGGTGCTGCAAGGATTGTTTTTTAAGGCCATGACTTGGTGTTTTGATACCTTTCATAATATACAAATTGATGTAAGATACAGTAATTCAATATGGTGACTCCTTTACAGGCAGCAACTGAGCAAAGCTCCAGTCAGCTCCCTCACCCGGCAAGGCGGGATATTCCGTAAGGATTTTCCCAGCATTCTCCCTACGCCCGCAGCTGCAAGGTTTGCCTATATTGATAGGGAAAATAGACTTTTACGTTATTTTTCTGGTTTGCTAGGAAATATCATAGCCGTCTTAATGTTACATGATATGTAAAGCACAGTTTGATCTGCACTCTTGGTGAACTCAGCCAGTATTTTAAACCTGTTGAAGCCTTGGCCAGATTTGGGCTGAAATCTGCTGTCTAAAGTTTCTATGTGTAAGCTAACTGACATCAGTCACCTCTTTAGGCACAGGTTAGCAAATCACTCACTATATTTAATTGTAAGGCTGTGTTTTCCAATAGGAAGGAGATCTCTAAATCTCTTTGTATGATGTGATCATCACTAAAATTCCCATATAGTACAGTGCACAGAAGTAGAAGTGAAATTTCAGTACTAATTAAAATCCAGTTGTTCTGCCAATGCTTGATGAATATTTACAATATATGAGATAGTCACTTTGCTCCTCATAGGGAGGAACACAAGGAAGAGCCATTCAGTCTGTCAAGTCCACAGGTGTATCCTCTGAAGCAATTTATTCAGTCTCATTTCCCATTCTTTCTGATGGCTTTATAAATTATTTCCCTTCATCTACCTATCAAATTATCCCCTGAAATCTCCAATTACCCCTGCTTTCCCCATCCTATAGTTACTTCCTTATGGCTTCAATTAATCATTAAAACTGACATTTGCGTTTGGCATTATTGGAGAAATCAGATTGTATGCTCAAGACATAAGAGCACCTTATTTTGTTGTCAATTGTGACTAGTAATTTTCAGGTGCCTACTGCATCAGTGCATTCCTTGAAATCAATTAGCAACTCCTAGAATTCATTGTTGTACTGATGACAATTGTGAATGATTTATATGGTTGTAAGATTAGTCACTGCCTTACTCAGCTCCAATACTAAATTCAATTAAAGTAGTATGCACTGATCACATAATACCAAGAACTGAAGTGCAGCTGACAGCTGAACTATTGATAACATCAGATTCTAGACAACCACATGCAGATAGAGCACCCCCAGGCTTGCATTCATGGTTGTTGGAGTTGTAATCAATGTACAGGTCCTCCCCAGATTACAAAAGGAGAACTATTCATAACAGCTCATATATCAGAAATGCAGTCACAGAACGAGTTCCCACATGCCAGAAGATGCCTGCAGCCCCACAGCAGCCAATGAGTCCACCCCTTCGATCTCCCAAAGGTTTGTTTGTATGTATGAACTGTACATAAGATGGCCGCTTGTCAGCTTGGGAGGACCCACACCGTGTTTGCAAGCCTGAGGACTTTGTGGATAGCACATTGAGGGAACTGGCAGAAGTAGTAGAGCTACTCGGACTTGATGTTTCAATCCCTATGGTAAGTTGGTCTCTCGATGCTGGCAGTGGGTTTGGAGTGGTGACAAGGAGGGAGGGTAGGTACATCATCGGAGTCATCTGGTGGGCAGTAGTCCAGAGTCTAGTGACCCTCTCACTTAACAACGAATGTACTCTTTCGGATACTGGAGAGGCGATGGCTCCTCTGAAGAACCAGCAACATGCACTTTGTGTGTCTCTACTGCGCAAAAGGGAAAGAGGAAGATAAGGGAGCTGTAATCACTGGGGATTGAAGAGATAGAGTCAGACAAGTATTCCATTGGCCACACAATGTGACTGGAGGATGGTATGTTGTCCTCCTGGGGCCTGAGTCAAGGATGTCATCTGCCAAGTATCTTGAAGAGGGAGGGTGCAGAATGAGAGGATAGGGTTCACATTGATATCAACCAAAGTGTCAAGAGGGGCAATGGGGATATACAAGCGGATTTTAGGTTTAAACTGACTTGACTGAGGGAATGGGATCCGAGAGGAGAGCCAGGAGAGAGAAAAGTAAGGCTTGAAGTGAAAGTTAGAACTTCATAATTAGAATCAAATTCAGCCAGAAAAAAAGGCAGGTTGCTATCAGAGACATTGTAAGAAAAATGATTAAAGGCCAGATTTTAAAGGCAGCATTTGAAACTACATGCTGCATCTGCACCATGTTCAATGACTTAATGGTACAAGTAGTCACAAATGGGTATGATGTAATTTCCATTGCTGAAAGGAAGCAGCAGCACGACCAAAGCTGGAAACTAAATGTTCCCAGTGACTTGACATTCAGGAAGGACATACCAAAAGAAAAAGGAGGTGGGATAGCACCGTTAATAAGGCTTGACTTAAGTACAGTACCTTGGCTCAGCAAATTGAGATATAAAACTAGAATCAGTTCAGATGGAAATAGCTGTTGCTGAGGATAGGAAGCTTTGGTGGCAGTTGTTTATAGGACACCAAGTAATAATATATCATAGGCCTTGGTATAAATGAGGAAATTAGAGGGACAAGTAATCAGGGTAATAAATTAAATGGGGGAGATTTATAGATGGGAAAAATCTATATCAGATCTGGACTAACAATTATGTTGTTCTCCTTTACACTTGTGTACTGGAAATGACATTAAACAATCTTGAATCAAATTAGGGCTGACAAGGTTGAGGCTGAACTTCCAAAATGGATACAAAATGGATTTAGAAACATAGAAACATAGAAAACCTACAGCACAATACAGCTGTGCCGAACATGTCCATACCTTAGAACTACCTAGGCTTTACCCATAGCCCTCTATTTTTCTAGGCTCCATTGTAAAGTATTTACAAGTTAATACTTTCAGGCATCAACTCAGGAACAAATCTGGTATTTTGCAACAAGAAGGGGTTAACTAATAATTCATAAAGGAGCTCATTTAAATGACAATCTATAAAAGAACTCCTGAACACTCATAAATCCCAAGATCATAATGGTCTACTTCCCAGAGATCTGAAAGACGTGTTTATGGAAATGATGGATAGTTAGTGCCTTTAAAAATCACATAGATTATGGAACTAGTTCCTGCTGATTTTGGAGAGTAGCAAATGTGATGCCAGTGTTTATGAAAGGGGAGAGAAAGCATCAACAAATTTGGAAATACTCCTTTTCCCCAATTACTGATGTCAGGCTAATAGGTCAGTCATTCAATGGTATCTCTCCCAATGGACCTATCAGTCTAACATCAGCAATTGTGAAAATGTAGCATTTCCAGGTTTGTTGATAACATAAATCAATGTCAGAATGAAAATGCAAGTAAACCTTAAGAGGAAAAGACTAGCTAAGAGACTGGGCAGCAATATGGAGGATGGGATTCAAGGGTTAAAGAACAATATGAATTTATCCAATTGGATAAAGAAAACTAGAAACACTGAGTAATTTTTAAATGATGAGAGTATACGCACACAAGTTATTGAAATACTGTACAGGTGCAGCAAGAAATTAGGGATGCAGCTTGCAAGTTGGACTATATTGGAAGAGGAGTTAAGTAACAAGAGTTAAGATGACAAATTAAGATGATATAGGGTCGAAATGAGACAGTACCTGAAGTACTGTATACAATTTTGGTCTCATCTAAACAAAAACATTATGCCTGCCAAAGAGTGAATGAGCAAAGATATACTAGACTGTTTCTGGGATGGCAAATTTATCATATGAGGGGAAACTTGATTGGCTAGACTTCTATTGAAGAATGACAGGTAATCTCATTGAAACATACAAAATTCTCGAAGAGTTCAACAATGTAGTCATTGAGATAGATGCTCTACCATGTGTGGTGGGGTAGAGATACACCTCTACCAAAGGAGGTGCAAGGCACTCCTTTCCTCCACTGACCTGCAGGTAACCCTTGAGCAAGGCGTACCACCCGCTGAGCCTCCAGTCAGGGTCATGTGAAGCCATGGGAGGAGGTGGTGATTGGTCGCATGGAAAGCTGATACATATCACAAGTCCTGGTTATACGACCACTGCCGACAAGCAGACAATCTCGGACGAGTGTTGATAATGGCAGTGCTCACCCACCTTGTAAAGGCACTGCCCAGAAGGCAGCAACAGCAATCCACCTGTAAAATTTGCCAAGAACGATCATAGTCGTGAGACCCTGATCACCCACATCATACAACACGGCACGTAATGATAATGAATGATGATCTACCATACAGATGCAAGGAATCAAATGGCCTAATCTTGCTTCCATTTAATATTAATAACTAATATAATGTAGGACTACTTGCTACTGTAGTGCAAGGTTATTCCAAAGAGTTAGTAACTACATTAAGTTCTAATGCTCACTGTAGTGCTTGTGAATACTTACATTATGAACTCGAAGACTTATACTGACTGTTGTAGTACAAGGATTTGCTGAAATGTAGTAACTTCATTAATACTGGATTGGCAGTTGCAGTATTAATAACCACTATAAATTACTATAGGTTAAAAGCTTTTTTTTTGGTTTGCAATGCCTTCATGTACATCTGTTCCTCTGCAAATTTGAAGGGAAAAATGTAGTTTACTCACCTTTGCCATGTGCAGGATAATGGTGAACACTTCTTCCGGATCAGGTCATAATATTAAATTAATACAATGTGCATTTGACATCATAAAATTGGATATCCTTCATCATTATATTTGGGGAAAAATTAAACATATATGTGCTTCTCTCTCAGGAGAACAATATCACCTGAGCTCTGACAAAAATAATTAATCTTTTATTTACTTCAGTGACGGCAGCACTGCATCTGCATGTAACAGCCAGGTTCTCATAGAGAAAAGAAATTAACAGTGTGCCATGCAAACTCTGCAGGGTTTGTATCTCAGATCCCCAAAGGCAGAAAAAAATGCTTGGTGGTTTCTGACTTGTAAAATCATAAAGTGCAAGGAGCTGAAGTATTAACAACACCAACAGTGTTACTTAATACCTGTGTCAAATGAATGGTATCCCTAATTCAATTTAAATGTATAAGATGGCTGTGTTGTGTATGAATGAGGAGAAAGAATCTATCTCTTCCACCTACTCTGCTATTTAACAAGATCACAGTGCTGAGGCAGAAAATCATCCATTTTCCCTGATTCCCTTAATATTCAGAGAGTTATCTATCTCTATTTTTGATTAACTCATTGCCCCCACAAACACTAGCATAGAACATCCCCGAGATTCGCCATCCTACGATTGAAGAGGCTTCTCCTCATCTTGCTCCTTATACAGAGATCATGATCTCTGGTTGTTGGCCAATCCGCCAAGGGAAAAGTTCTCACTGCATGCACCCTATCAGATCCTGTTTGCATTTTGTAAGTTCCAATCCTCACAAATCACAAGAATGTAGGTCCAATCTTTTCATTCCTACCTCATTCAGCAAAACCAGCATCTCAAGAGATATTCTGGTTCTCCTCTCACTCCTTCTCTTCACCTCACTTGCCCATCACCTCCTTCTGGTGTTCCTCCTCCTTTCCTTTCTTCCATGGTTCGTTGTGCTCTCCTATCAGATTACACCTTTAGTCCTTTGCCTCTTCCACCTATCACCTTGCAGCTTATTTCATCACCCATCCCCCACCCAACCACCTTTCTCCTCACCTGGTTTCACCCATTATTGCAACCCTTTCCCCTCACCTCACCTTCTTGTTCTGGCTTCAGCCCCCTTCCTTTCCAGTCCCAATGAATGGTCACAACTGAACATTCTGTGTGTACTGTTCCAGATTTTCAGCATCTGCAGAATCCCTTGTGCTTATCTCAGGAACCAACCTGATGAATAGTCATGGCACTCCCATTGTAGCAAGTACAGTAAAACCTGAGACATAGAAGCCGCTGGTAATATTGGATATTACTCCTATTAACATACCATGACACTTTTAATTAGTTTGAAAATATATATTACAGTACATAGTATTGTAATAAATTACCTACTGAGTTTAAAGAGCACAGTAAATGGGGTCTCAGTGAATCTCAGGGGAGTATGTTAACCAGAGCCCCACTGAACTTCAGAAGGAGTGCAGAAACTGGAACCCTTGTGAGATTCAAAGAAGAGTGGCAAACATCACCTGGTGAACCAGATGCTAAACCAGGGGTGGCCAACCTTTTACATTCCATGCGGCGATTTTTTCACGCACGAGTTCAGATGTGATTTTTTCACGCACGAGTTCTATATTAACATATTTTTACAAGAGTTGAATGGGGGTACAAGAGTTGTATGGCGCATCTGAACTCGTGAGTGAAAAAATTGGCGCATGGAATGCAAAAGTTTGGCCACCCCTGTGCTAGACCATCTGGAGTTTTGAAAAGCTGGATAATGGATTTTTGGAGTATTACTTTAAATTCTTTCATATGGAGAGCAAAACCGTACAAAACTCCAGTTGCAGTCTCTGCAAGATCTTATATAATCACAGGAAGACATCTTTCCTCCCATACTGCAATCTTGTCATAATAATAGCCAACATACCATTTACCACCCTAATTGCTTTCTGTAACTGTTAGCATGCAGCTACTTTGCATAAGCATTCAATAACCTGTGTCCATCACAGGTTCTTCCTTTCCTTCTGATCAGCTGATCATTACAATGCATTGCTTCAATAAGGCTGATAGTATCGTCAAGGATGTCTGCAGCTCTGGCCGTTCTATTTTCTGGGAGAGGACACAGGATCCTGAGAGCCCAGATGACAGGACTTCTTCCCCACTGTTGTCAGGCTTCTGAACCAATCCCATCCTTCACATCCACTTCCCATTGGTGCTGCCGTGTTCTCAAAACTCCCAATTTGATCCTCTCCATTATTCTGTTTTAGCTTTTCTTTCGGCACTTCCTCAGTTGGCACTACTGTACTGGCACTCATTTATGTATTTATTACTGTGTATACAGTTTATCCTGTGAGGCTCGTAGGAACAAGGGGGTTCATTGCATTCTGGTGTTTACAGTAATAAACTAATCTCATCTAATACCAATGTTTGAATATCAATATTTCTCAAACTGTCACGTTTTTCAAAAATGGTCAACATTTTTGTTTTGAGTGATGGATCTCACATTTTTTCATATTTAATCCCAGCTACCTTGTCCCTTCCATCAAATTAAGGTCAATTAATTCCTAGTCTTTATTTTCTATCTGTCAAACAAATCTCAATTCACTCCAATATTTTGCCTCAATTTCCATGTGCTCTAAACCCTGTTGACTAGTCTCCAGTGAGAGATGTCATTGAAAATTTTCTGAAAATCTAAATACATCCTTTTTATCCACTTTACCTGTTGCATCTTCGGGAAACTCCAATAGATTTGTCACGTAAGATTTGCCTTTCTTTAATCCACACTGACTTTGCTCAAACCTATAACACTCTTCAAGGTGTCCTACTGCACCATTCCCTATTCCCAGTTCCTCCGCCTCCACCGCATCTGCTCCAAGGATGAGGTTTTCCATTCCAGGACATCTCAAATGTCCTCTTTCTTTAAGGATCATGGTTTCCCTTCTGCTGTCATCAATGATGCCCTCACCTGCATCTCCTCCATTTCCTGCACTTCGGCTCTCACCCCATCCTCCCGCCACCACAACAAGGACAGAGTTCCCCTTGTCCTCACCTACCACCCCACTAGCCTCCGTATCCAACACATTATCCTCCGCAACTTCCGCCACCTTCAACAGGACCCGACCACGAAGCACATCTTCCCCTCTCCGCCTTCCGCAGGGTTCGGTCCCTCCCCACGGATCGCCCACCTGGCACTTATCCCTGTAAGGGCAAGTGCTACACCTGTCCCTACACCTCCTCTCTTCCCACCATTCAGGGCCCCAAACAGCACTTCCAAGTGAGGCAACACTTCACTTGTGAGTCTGTTGGGGACATCTATTGCATCCGGTGCTCCCGGTGTAGCCTCCTCTACATCGGTGAAACCTAACGCAGATTGGGGGACCGCTTCGTAGAGCACCTCCGCTCCATCCGCCAAAACAGACAGGATCTCCCGGTAGCCACCCACTTCAACTCTGCTTCCCATTCCCATTCAGAGATGTCCATACATGGCCTCCTCTACTGCCATGATGAGGCTAAACTCAGGTTGGAGGAGCAACACCTCATATACCATCTAGGTAGTCTCCAGCCCCTTGGTATGAACATAGAATTCTCCAACTTCTGGTAATTCCCTCCCCCTCCCTTCCCCTATCCCTATGTCACTCTGCCCCCTCCCCCAGCTGCCTATCACCTCCCTCTTGGTTCCGCCTCCTTCTACTACCTATTGTGTTTTCCCCTATTCTTTCTTCACCTTTCCTGCCTATCCCCTCCCTGCTTCCCCTCCCCCACCCCTTTATCTTTTCCCTTACTGGTTTTTCACCTGGAACCTACCAGCCTTCTCCTTCCCACCCTCCCCCACCTTCTTTATAGGGCCTCTGCCCCTTCCCTCTACAGTCCTGACAAAGGGTTCCGGCCCAAAACATCGACTGATCGTTTCCACGGATGCTGCCCGACCTGCTGAGTTCCTCCAGCGTGTTGTGAGTGTTGCTTTGACCCCAGCATGCAAAGTATTTTGTGTTTAAGGTGTCCTATTACTAGGTCCTTTATTGCAGGTACAAGTATTTTACCTATACTGATTTGAAGATAACAAATTTCATCTCTCTCTTTCTCCTTCATTTAATCATGAGATCACAGTTGACTTCCTCCTATTTGCAGAAACCATTCCAGAATCTCTAGGGTTTTGGAAGATGATAACCAATGTATCCACAATCTCTATAGCCAACCCCTCCACCCCACCTCTTACAAAATTCTGGGATGTAGATAATCAAATCCTTAGGATTAATGGTCTTTCAATTGCGCCAACTTCTCTAGTTCCCTTTTTCAGACTAATTTCTTTCAGTTCCTCATTTGCACTTGACCCTCTGCTCTCTTGTGTTTTTGGCATAAATTTTGTCTTCTTCCATGCAAACAGACATTAAACATTTGTTTAATTTCTCTGTTATTTCCTAATTCCCCATTATAAATTCTTGTGTTTCTGACATGTTCAATGCTTAATATAATGAATGATAATGAAGGCTCGGCTTTGCAGTTGGAATAACAGCAAAACTGTCAGCGCTTGGCATTGTTACTGTGCGAATCTGATGGCAACTTCCGGTGTCTGTACATGCAGTTAAAAGTGCAAGTCTGAAAGCAATGTCCCATTGCTCTAGTGTGTGCTATTGCAATCCTTGCAAATGGAATTTCAAAAGAATTAAATCAATGTGAGCTTTTTATACCCTTTTCCCATTGTAAAAACTATTGAAAATGTTAACTCTTGCTTCATGAAGTGTCAATTTAAAAAGCAAACTAAATGTTATTAGTCACTTATCCACTTTCAAGTACCTAAAAAGCTTATTTTGCACAGGTAGTGTTCAGTTTCTTCAAAATAATAGTAAAACACACAATGATTTTAAAATGTATATCTTTCACTTCTTCATGATTATTGTTTCAGCATTAAATTTAATTTTCAATTAGCATTCACATTCTTCATTTCACTTTCTAAATTTAAACTACAATCCCTGCTCTGCTATCAATGGAAAGTTTTCAGTTTAATCGGCCATCTTACTGCTGAGTACCACAGACTCTCCCAAATTTGTCATATCAAAGAAGAGACAACTGAAATCTCAGAGACCGCTGAATCTTATTGCACATAACTTTTGCTGAGGTCAGTAGCATATACCATTCCTTCATTGCTGAGTGCTAAATCAGAGTAAAATATTTTTATGTTCCTGTAGTTAATCAGTACAAATCAAATGGACTTATTTTTAATTATATACTGTACTTTAATGAGTGAAGGCTTCTAAACTGAAAACTATCTACTCCAAAATTCTACAACAATGATGACGGGTATTAGGTCACTTTTTTAGCCTCTCAGATTTAATAATATCATCCTAATCTCTGAAATCTTACGTTATAATTTTAATGTCTCATCTCCGGCAATATCCCAGTTTATCAATATTACATCTTTTTCATTTCTTTTGTATCCTTTTAGTAAAGAAACTGCATAATGCTATTGATGATTATGGCACTGACTTTACATTATGCAGCTCTAGCTGCAAATTCCAAGTATTTTTGTGACATCTTCAAGGGCTCTCTAACCTGAAATATTCCTTATAATAACTCTTAGATTCTGCTGCCTATTTTAATTTGATACACAAAGCAGAAATACTGAGCATGTTTTAAATAGTGACACATTAGACATGTTGATGATCAAAAACCCTTGTACACAAATCACTCAAAGCTAACATATATTACAGGGAATGTTGGAGGGCAATGGTACGGTTTTTATTATGGCAGGAGATGAATACAGGAGTAAAGAGATTTTACTTCAATAATACAGGTCCTTGGTGAGACCAGACCAAGAGTATCATGTCCAGTTTGGTTTCTTTACCCAAGTACAGTATATGCCTGCCATAGTGCAATATATTCACTAGGCTGGTTCTGGGATGGTGTGTTTACTATAAGAGGCTAGATCAAATAGACAGGAACTCTATCTCTACAGCTGAAACTAAGAAGTGAAACACCCAAAATTCTTATGTAGATCACCAGTATGTTTACAGGAAAGCTATTTGTCTGGTTGAGGAGTCGAGAGTCAGGAATCACAGTCTCAGAATATGGGGTACGTTATTTAGGACCGAGATGAAGAAAGATCTCCTCAGTCAGAGATGGTGAAACTTCGAAACTCTCTACACCAAACTCATAGATTTCTAGAGATTAAGGGAATCATGTAATATTAGAAGTAGTGTAGGAAAATAGCGCTGAAGTAGAGATCAATGTTGGCGCGTGGCCAAGTGCTTAAGGCGTCGGTCTAGCGATCTGAAGGTCACTAGTTCGAGCCTCAGCTGAGGCAGAGTGTTGTGTCCTTGAGCAAGGCACTTAACCACACATTGCTCTGCAATGACAACCGGTGCCAAGCTGTATCGGCCCTTGCCCTTCCCTTGGACAACATCGGTGGTGTGGAGAGGGGAGACTTGCAGCATGGGCAACTGCGGGTCTTCCATACAACCTTGCCCAGGCCTGCACCCTGGAAACCTTCCAAGGCGCAAATCCATGGTCTCACGAGACTAACGGGTGCCTATGATTAGAGATCAGTCACAATTTTGATGAATGGCGGAGTAAGTCTGAAGGGCCAGGTGGCTCCTAATTTTACATTCATATGTTACGTCCCTACAGCCACTTATACAGTGGTGGTAATAATTTAAGGAGAGTTTCGGGTAAAGTTGTGAAAATATTGGGTTAGCCATGCCTGATTTAAGTGCTTCAAGATGGGCTTCTGGCAAGCTTTACTGGTAATTGGTGGATTTTTGACAGTGGAATTCTGATACAGTTCTAAGCTGGTAGTTTTGAGGCTATAGGGATTTTCACCTCTTTTAACTCAAATGAGCAGAGACTAGAACACACTTTAAAGCTGAGTTACATTGTTGTAAAGATTATACTCTTTGACCAACATATTCACTGGGGATAGGGAGGGTTAAGAAAACTGCCAGAAATATTTTGGTCAGATGATGTCATGATGTAACACCATGTAATTAATGGCAGTAGTAAATATTCAATTTTCCAAATTCTAACCCCAGAGCTTGCCAAGTTCCAAATCACTGCACGCAACACAATTTCCTCCATATGTGACCCGTAACATCATTTATCATTGTGATTCTTATTTAGGTTAGTTAGTCAGATTATTTAGTCAAACAATTTCTACACTCACAACTCCCCCTCTCTTATTTTCTCATTCTACAGCTCTCAGAGGTCAGATATATTTCCCCTCTGTTGATCAGCTAAAAGTCTATGACGGGAGATCTGGTGATTATAAAGTATACTTGAATCGTCTTCTGATTTTCCTTCCTGTGGTTCTTTTGCAAGAAGTAATGAAACATTATTTGATAGCAGAGGCCTGACTAGAAATTTATCAGCCTTAGGATTATACTGGGAGAAGTTTGCAAAGGAACCTTTAATACATAGTGTATGAAAATGAGTTTACTTTATTTAAGTAGTGTAAATATTTATTTTAAATGGGATAAGATTGGCACTAAAATATAATTTTAAATGAAGAAGTTCAACATTTAACACGAGCAAACAAATCATGGCTCAGGTAAGTTAATGCCAGAATTTTATTATCTTGGGATGGAAATTAACTTTCTGCTGTGCACTAATCATACCGGTCAGCAGAATGAACTTCACTTCTGCAATTGGAAAATGAAGACCAAGTTGCATTCATTATTACTAATTTGGAACTTACGACAGATGAATAAACTCTTCCCGGGCTTCCAGCTGGGTACAGGTATCAATTATAGCCGACGTTTTGATGACAAACTGCCATCTTCATCAGGAATGAATCCCTGATGAAGATGGCAGAGTTTTTCATTGAAATGTTGGTTATGATCGATACCTGTACCTGGCTGGAAGCCCAAGAAGAGTTTATTTGTCATATACGCTGAGAAAACATGAGATCCTTTTTCACTTACAACAGATGGATTTCTGGTCAATGTTTAAACCCTAGCTAATAATCTTTGTGGATTACTGAGGTGCAACATATATAATACATACAGATTACTTTCATTTTCTCATGATCATCTCCAAGTTTGAGGATGACACAAAGCTGGACAGGAGCTTGAGTTATGAAGAGTATGAGGAAAGGCTACAGTATGATATCAGTGAGTGAGAAAATACATGTCAAATGCAATATAATGTTGATAAATTTGGCAAAAAAAACAAGGCAAGGCATTAATGGCGCAAAAAAACAGGAGATGTAGCAACAACTGCAGGTCAGACAGTAACTGTGGAATGTTCTAATGAAGGGTCCTAGATGGAGAGGGTGGAAGTTGTTTTTAGATTGGATACCTGTGACAACTGCTGTGCCAAAAACAATCTGGCTTGGTCTTTTGCTGTTTTTCATTCATATCAATCATCTGGATGAAAACGTAGGTAACATGATTAGTAAGTTTGCAGAATGGATAGTGAAGAAGATTGTCTAAGGTTATGATAAACTATAGATCAACTGGGAAAGCAGGCAAGTGAATGGAAGATGAATTTAACTCAGAGAAGTACAAAGTGATACATTTTGGGAAATTAAATCAAGGCAGGGCATACACAATGAATAGCAGGGCCCTGCAGAATGCTGTTGAACAGAGATACCATGAGGTACAAATATCTTGCTCCCTGGAAGTCACAACATAGATTGGTGAGGCGGTATGGCATACTGGCCTTTCTTAGGTAGGGCGTTAAAAGTAGAAGTAGGGAGTTTATATTCTAATGTATAAGATCTTTGTCTGACCTCACCTGGAGTACTTTAAACAGTTCTTGTCAACAAAGTATAGGAAGGAAGTGATAGTACTGCAGAAGGTGCTGAGGAGAACTATTAGGATGTTTCCAGGGAAGGAACAGCTTAGTTATGAGGGAAGGCTGGGGAAGTTAGGCTTCATTAGGTCTCTGTCTCTCTCTCTGTAGCATAGGAAGTTAAGAGTGGACATGACTGAGGTTTATAAAATTGAGGAATATAGACAGGGTAGTCTGCAGGAAACTTTCTATCAGATGTAAAGAAAATTGGAGGACATACTGTAAATTCAGGGGAAGAGATTTGGAGGAGATATGACGGGGGCCTCTTTCGTCCAGATGATGTCAAGTACCCAGGATGCACTATCTGAAAGAGTGGTTAAAAATGGGTCACTGTCAGAATTTGAGAAGTCTCTAGAAGAACATTAATCACTGAGGCACAGAGAGTTATGGAGCAAATTGTGGTGATGGAATTGATAAGGAAGGGTGCCCACTGGTCAGTATGGATGAGTTGGCCAGAATGGCCTGTCTCCATGCTGCCGGATTCTGACTCTATGAAGAAGGATTTATAGATGCTGATTCAGCTATGAGAAACACTGAAAAAATACAGCTTTTCTTCAGAGAATACATAAAATGCATGCAAATAATGTGGTAGCCACCAAAGCTCAGCTGACCAATGTGCTTCTGCTCATCAGACATCACTTTGGAATAGAAATGACATATCAACAACCAAATCACAATGGCTCTGGACTTCCACTCCACTCAATGTGCAACAGATCTGTTAAAAGAAAAGTGACTTTATATAATCTATTCCAGAATCCAAAAAGTATATTTTATTTGCCAAAGCTAAATAGATTTCTTTGTAGTAAAAGATCAACTAGTTTTAAAACAAATATAGCTCATTCCTCAGGGTGAATGGAGTGGCATCAGGCAATATATATCCACATGCTAATGATTCAAACAATTGTACCATTAAGCTTTGTCCTTTAACATCTGTCCAACGTTGCTGAGGATGTTCTATGAGTCTGTGGTGGCCAGTGCTATCATGTTTGCTGTTGTATGCTGGGGTAGCAGGCTGAGGGTAGCAGACACCAACAGAATCAACAAACTCATTCGTAAGGCCAGTGATGTTGTGGGGATGGAACTGGTCTCTGACGGTGGTGTCTAAAAAGAGGATGCTGTCCAAGTTGCATGCCATCTTGGACAACGTCTCCCATCCACTACATAATGTACTGGTTGGGCACAGGAGTACATTCAGCCAGAGACTCATTCCACCGAGATGCAACACAGAGTGTCATAGGAAGTCATTCCTGCCTGTGGCCATCAAACTTTACAACTCTTCCCTTGGAGGGTCAGACACCCTGAGCCAATAGGCTAGTCCTGGACTTATTTCCTGGCATAATTTACATATTATTATTTAATTATTTATGGTTTTATATTGCTATATTTATATCCTAGTCTTGGTTGGTGCAACTGTAACAAAACCCAATTTCCCTCGGGATCAATAAAGTATGACTATGACTATGACTATGGAATTGTTGAGTACCTGGGCATCAATAAAAATATAAGGATAATGTTTCGTGTCAGAATTAAATTTGAAAATTTTCCATGTTTACTGTGAAGACCTGTTTCTACAAGAGTGCCCAAACCATTTTACTGCTATGCATAAACAAATATCTTGCAGAAGTGCCATTAAAACAATTATTTAGTGCATGCTGTATGTGGGGGAAATCCAGAAGTAATTCATTAACCTTCACCAAAGCAAATTTTCTAATATTTTCTATCACATAGAGCACACATTATTGAATTTCTCAGCCAATGTCCTGCAAATGGTGGACTGAATTTGGTGATGGAATTGAAGGCTTTGTGGCTAGGCTTGTGGATGATACAAAGACAGGAGAAGGTACAGGTATTGTTGAGGATGAGGAAGGACTTGGACAGATTAGGCGAATGTGAAAAGTGGCAAATGCAATACAGTGCTGGGAGTTGAATGGTTACGCAGTTTGGTAGAAGGAATAAAAGCATGGGCGATTTTCTAAATTGGGATAAAATTCAAAAATCCAAGGTGCAAAGGGACTTGGGAGCTCTCATGCTGGATTCCCTAAAGGTTAACTTGCAGGTTGAGTCAATGGTGAGGAAGGGAAATGCGATGTGAGTATTCGTTTCGAAAGGACGAGAATATAAAAGCGAGGATGTAATGCTGAGGCTTTATAAGGCACTGCTGGGGCCTCACTTAAAGTATTGTGAGCAGTTTTGGGCCCCTTATTTAAGAAATTGGAGAGGGTTCAGAGGAGGTTCGTGAAAATGATTCCAGGAATGGAAGGCTTATCATATTAAGAATGATTGATGGCTTGGGACCTTTACTGGCTGGAATTTAGAAAAATGAGGTGGAGGAGTATCTCATTGAAACCTATCGAAAGTTGAAAGGCCCAGATAGAATAGATGTGGAAAGAATGTTTCCTATGGTGGGGGAATCTAGGACCAGAGGGCACAACCTCAGAACAGAATGAGATGAGGAGGAATTTCCTTTGCCAGAGGGTGGGGAAACTGTGGAATTCATTGCCACAGGCAGTTGTAGAGACCAGATCATTTGCTGTATTTAAGGCAGAGATTGATAAGTTCTTTATTAGTCGGAGTATGAAAGGTTATGGGGAGAAGGCAGGGGAATGGGGTTGAGAAGGAAATGATAAAATGGCAGAACAGACTTGATGGGCCAAATGGCCTGATTCTGCTCCTATGTCTTATTGCCTTATGGACTTACTTCCTACAAATTTGCAAAAAGTCTACTATTGCCGCTAACAACATACAGATAACACAAGGTAACAAATGATGATATAATTCTTTACACATAAATATGCAAAGTAGATGAAGTTCCACAGCAAATTAGTTAGACATATTTAAAGCTTGTATCAGAAATTTGACTGTTCTAAGCATGAATGCTGGACAAATATGGTAGAAAAATAAAAATATGAATTATGTATTAGTATGGCTGTCCTTTATTTGCTCAATATATTAAATGTATAGTTTATAGTTAGTCTTATTGGTTCTCAGTATTAATAAAAATCTAAGAATAAATATTGCAAAGTGGTTGAAGGATTTGCTTCCTCTGTCTCCCGTGAGTGATGTCAGTTTTCAGCATTGTTGTTGGGAAGGACTAAAACTGACGCACAACATAAAGAGGAACATAAGAACCAGTGAACATAAGATCTGATTTAAGTCACATGCTCAAGTCTGATGGATCAATTGATCATTTTCATCCTAAGTTTGGTTACAAATAAAGATTAAGCTTGCAAAAACCTTCCAGAGTTAATGAACAGGATCTGATAGTGACATTGTGATGAAGCCTACACACCTTTCTCTGACATCCTCTGTTTACTGAGCAGCTTCATCAAACTCATATAATTTAAACACAACACACACAAAATTTGTTTTTTTATACTGATCAACAGAAAACGACTCTAATGTCAAAGTGAAAACAGTTCTCTACAAACTGATCTAAATTAAATACAAATACGAAGCATAAGTAATTGATTGCTTGAGTATTCAGCCCCTTCAAGTCAGTATTTAGTAGATCCACCTTTGGCAGCAATTACAGCCTTGAGTCTGTGTGGATAGGTCTCTGTCAGCTTTGCACAAATGGCAATCAAAATCAGAATCAGGTTTATTATCACCGGCATGTGACGTGAAATTTGTTAACTCAGCAGCAGCAATTCAATGCAATACATAACATAGAAGAAAAAATAATAAGTAAATCTTATTCAGTACACAGCAGTACAGTATACGTATATTGAATAGATTAAAAATCGTGCAAAAAACAGAAATACTATGTATTAAAAAAAGTGAGGTAATGTCCAAAGATTCAATGTCCATTTAGGAATCGGATGACAGAGGGGAAGAAGCTGTTGCTGAATCGCTGAGTGTGTGCCTTCAGGCTTCTGTACCTCCTACCTGATGGTAACAGTGAGAAAAGGGCATGCCCTGGCCGCTGGAGGTCCTTAATAATGGACACTGCCTTTCTGAGACACTGCTCCTTGATGATGTCCTGGGAACTTTGAAGGCTAATACCCGCCCCATGCAATTTTTCCCCAGCGTTCTTTACAAAACTGCTCAAGTTCTGTCAGATTGCACAGGGATCGTTAGTGACAGACATTTTCAAGTCCATCCACAAATTCTCAATTGGATTGAGTTCTGGATTCTGACTTGGTCACTCCAGGACATTAACTTTATTGTTTTAAGCCATTTCTGTGTAGCTTTGGCTTTATGCTTGGGGTTATTTGGGAAACCAAATCTTCTCCCAAGTCTCAGTTCCCTTGCAGACTGCATTAGGTTTTCCTCGAGGATTTCCCCGTATTTTGCTGCATTCATTTTACCCTCTACTTTCACAAGCCTTCCAGGGACTGCTGCAGTGAAGCACCCCCACACATGATACAGTCACCACCATGTTTCACAGTAGGGATGGTGTGTTTTTGATGATGTGCAATGTTTAGTCTGATGGTCAAGAAGTTCAATTTTGGTTTTATCAGACGATACAACTTTCTTCCAGCTAACTTCAGAGTCTTCCTCATGCCTTCTGGCACACTCAAGCCAAGATTTCACGTGGGTTTTTTTCCAACTGTGGCTTTCTCTTTGCCACTCTCCCGTAAAGCTACAACTGATGAAGCACCCAGGCAACAGTTGTTGCAAGAGCAGTCTCTCTCATCTCAGCCACCGAACCTTATAACTCCTCCAGAGTTGTCTTAGGTCTATTAGCAGCCTTCCTCACTAGTCCCCTTCTTGTACAGTCTCTCTGTTTTTGAGGACGGCCTGCTCCAGGCAGATTTACAGCTGTGCCATATTCTTTCCATTTCTTTTTGATTGACTTAACTGTACTTAAAGGATATTCAGTGTCTTGGAAATTTTCTTGTATTCATCTCCTGGCTTATGCTTTTCAATAACCTTTTCGCAGAGTTGCTTGGAGTGTTCTTTTGTCTTCATGGTGTAGTTTTTGCTAGGATAGTGACTCATCAGCAGTTGGGCCTTGCAAATACAAGTGTATTTTTACTACAATCAATTGAAACACCTTGACTGCACATGGGTCTCCAAAACCAGATCTCCTTTTAACTAATTATGTAGCTTCTAAAACTAAGTGGCTGCACCCATGATGATTTGGTGTGTCATATCAAAGGGAGGTGGATACTTATGCAATGAATTATTTTGCATTTTTTATTTGTAATTAATTTAGATCACTTCGTAGAGATTCGTTGTCACTTTGACACAAAAGAGACTTTTTCTGTTGATTGGTGTCAAAAAAAGCCAAATTAAATTCACTGTGATTCAATGTTGTGAAACAATAAAACATGAAAACTTCTGTGGGGGGGGTAGTTGAATATTTTTTATAGGTACAATATATATCAAACAACTCCACTCCACCCACCTTACCCTGACGTCTCATCTTCCAGTCCTTATGAAGGATCTCGGCCTGAAACATTGACTGTTTACTCTTTTCCATAGTGCTGCTAAGTCCCTCCAGCATCTTGTGTGCGTTGCTTGGATTTCCAACATCTGTAGATTTTCTTGTGTTTGTCATATAATTTTCAGCTGTCAGTTAGGGTTTCAGGATAACTGCATGCTAAGTATTTTTTAAATCATGAAGCTACAAAGTACAATCATACCAGCACATCACAGAGGCAGATTTCAAAAAATTCCTGTGGCTTATCAGCAAATGTCTGAAAAAAGCTGCACTTAGTATCTGAGGTCTTTATAAAAACAGCTGACATGACATATGAGATGAAGTCATTCTTTGACATTCTTTCATTTCTGAGAGAGGTAATTTAAAGCAGTGAAAAACAGGCAATGACACAAGCAATGAAATACTGTTGATGCATGTTTGCTAAAGAAGTCAAAAGCATATCCAAAAATCAAAGATATCAGATTTAATATTAATGGAAAATTAAAAATGTTCAAGGATATGTTGCGAAGCCCATATGAACGGCTCAATCCCATTAAAGCCCTCTGTTGGTTGGGGTCGACAATATATGTTGCGTCTCCAGCTACCCATGTGATAGGCAAGCCAGGGACAGCAAACTGTTGCCCATGTAGCAGCATTCTCCTCTCCAAGCAGCTGATGAATTCAAAGGAACAACAGAGACCAATACAGTTTGGCACCAGTGGTGTTACAGGAGTTGCCAGTCAGTGTTGAATTCAATGTGGGTCTGCCTTAGGGACTCCGGGTTAGGGTATTTCCTCGGGGTTTACTCCCAAAGCTTTCCCCATGAGTGGGTATAACCGCAAGGCAGCAGAGGTTTCAGATCAGAGTTTACTTTCTCCGAGGCGAGCTGCCAACCATTGCTAACACGCACCATCTACCTGAAGTGGGTGGTTTTAAGGTGCCTGTCTTTGCCCCTTCTCCTGTCAGAAAAAAATGATTCCACCAGGCTTAGTAGCTAAGCCACATGTGAAGGCCAAGAGCTGGACCTGATTGTCAGAGGCTATTTGAGACGCATGCCGACTACCACCCTTAAGGACTAACAACCTTAAGAAACCACTAAATACCGTACAGCAGAATATGTTAAAGGCATGAGCAGGAGAGGTAAAATGTCAATGCTTAGAGTGTGTCGCAGAATTATTGAGTGGAAGAGTGGAACACTGTGCCATACAAAGTGTGGGTTTCAACAATTTTGACATTTTTTAATCTATTCATTTTGCAGGATCTGGATGTCACTGTCACAGCCAATATTTCTCACCTATCCCAAAATGGCCTGATTAGGTGGTGGTGGGTGAACCACCTTCTTTTACTGCTGTAGTCCTGCAGCTATCCTGTGTGTTGCTGGGTATGGAGGGAGGGAGATTCTGATATAACTATGATAAAGGAGGAACGGTGATATATTTCCAGATCGGGATTGTGCGTAATATGGAGTGGAATTCCCAATGTACCTGAAATCCTTGGGCTTATTTGTGATAGATATCATGGGTTCAGAATTTGCTATCAGTAGTTGCCGTTTTGCAGATGGTACAGACAGCAGCCACTGTGCAGCAGTGTCCATGGGGAACTAATCAAGTGTGCTGCTTTGCGCCAGATAGCATGAAGCTTTTTCTGTGATCTGAAAACTGCATTCATCCAGTATTATATCACTTTCCAAGATGCTCTGTAACTTACGGATGATGGAAAAACTTTGGAAGTGAGTCAGTCACTGCAAGACACCCAGCCACATTGTCACCATATTTATCTGGCGGGTACAGTTCAGCTTCTGGTCAATGGCGATCTTCAGAATTGTTGGATTGGGCCTCAGCAGTGTCCATGCCTTTGTTCAAAGTTGATTTATTATCAAAGTATATACAACCTTGAGATTCATCTCCATATGGGTAGCCACAAAACGAAGAAATCCAAAAGAACCTATCAAAAAGGACCATCAAACACCCAGTGTGTGCAGGAAAAAAAAACACGTCGTGCAAATAATAAAACTAGGCACCTAACGTTTAGCATTGAAGTTCACAAAAGTGAGTCCATAGCCACAGAGCCAGAGCCAGGCCCGGAGCCCATAGGTTGCAAACCACAGCCTCAGTTCAGCACAGAGACAGGTAAACCTTGTGGAGCAGTGAGCTGAACACTGGTCCTTTGAATGTCATGAAGCGACAAAGTAAGTTCTGACAAAGGGCCACAGGGTCAAGATGTTGACTGTTTCTCTTTCATCAGATGTTGCCTGACCAGCTGTGTTTTTGGTTCTGCTCCAATTTAAGTACCCTCACTGTAATGCCACACACCATGATAGAGAACATCATCAGTTTAAAGTTGGATATTATCTGTATAAGAGCTGCGTGCACTTTCCTTTAACTAATAATATCATTGGTATACCGGTGCATCTGCCATTGGTGGAATGGCAGGGGCAAAGTTAAGTTAGGTTATCTTTCAATTAAGGTACACTCACTACCTGATAGAGATCCAGTCAGGCAGCTCAGGCTTTTAGGTCTCTCCACTGGTGACATTATCAATCCACTGTTGGCGATGGACATTTAATCCCCATCCACTATATATTCCATGTCTTACTACCTTCAGGGCCTCTTCCAAGTGTTGTTCAGCATGGAGGAGCATCAAGTCATGAGCTTTTCTGAAAAAGAAAACACAGGACAGCTATCACACTGAAATTGAAACATCGGCTTCTGAATTAGTTCTTTCAGGCTCATAGATAACGGAACAGTTTGGGGAGAGGCACAGTTAGTTCTGCAGCCTGGAACATCAACGCTGCAGCTAGGATGCTGTTTGGTTGCATACAGAGCCCTTGCTGTATCCATTCCACTGTTGTTGCTAATGTGTAAACTGGAGTTGGGGGGAAAAAAAACCTTAAAAACAGCCATTCAGCACAACTAACCATGAGGGTATCATTCCTTTGTAGCAGTTTGATACATGTAGAATATACAAACATCCTTCTTGAGATCAACATGTCAACACATGAATAAATTTCAATGATTAGTTGGATCAAAGATAACAGGGAAAACTTCAGTTGTTGGCCTGTGCAACAATATAAATCCACTCATCTGCTTAAAAAAAACACCCAAGGAACATTTTAAATTTGAACAGTCCACTCATCCGAAGTTGTTACTGCCAAAAGAAAACGCAACATGGGTTTGCAGTGACCTAGGGACATCACCCCAATCCCTCACACAAATAGTTTATGAATGACTAATATTGGATAACTGTCTGGTTCTTGTCATATCAGCTCAGACAAACAGATTTTTTTCCTCAGGTGGTGGTTTTAATAACAAGATTTTCAAAACCAACATAATTTTTTTGTCGAAAGGTCACTTAAAGAGTCATAATTCTAATCACATCATTCTGGTAAACCATTTTAATCCATCTTGTCTCTGGGGAGTCATTATTCTCCCACACTGCGTTCCAGATGTTGTTTTGTTCCACTATTTGCAATTGTGGTTGAACATTTATTGAATCTAGTTTCATATTAAATCAACTTAAACCTCCTTATCAGTTAAGGAATGTGTTCAGTCTGATTACATCATATTTTCAAAGCTCCAAGGGATGTAATCTGGCAGAACAGGAGCCTCACCATCAGGATTTGTTGGAAGCTCTTCAGTACCATTTGTACTGTTGGAACAGCATGTTACTCTCTATGTGTTCAGGCACAGACTAGGCCAGCCTGGCACCAGCGTTGTCATTTACTTTGTTTACAGACTTAAACAGAGCATTTGGAGGAGCCAGACTTGTTGAAAGGAAAGGCTCACTGAAGAATTTCAAACATGATGATTTCCTGAGTTATTTGAGGCCCAGACGGATAGGTTTGATCTGAGTTTCAAAATATTTCTGTAAATTGGAACAAAAAGACAGGTGAATGGTTTACAATATTATTACACTTAATTTATTGATACTGCCTCCCAATTTCATGATAGGATTCAGTGAAATTATTTACTAAAGAGATTCTGAAGATGCTGGAAATGTTGAGCGACAAAATCGTGGAGGGTCTTAGTGGGTTGAGCAGTATCTACAGAGAGGAATGAACAGTTGACGTCTTGGGCCGGGACCTTTCATCAGGACTGGAAAGGAAGGGTAAGCGGCCAGAGTAAGAAGGGTGGGGGGTGGGGAAGGAGTACCAGCTGGCAGGTGACAGGTGAAACCAGATGAGGGAGAAGGTGAGGATAAAGGGCTGGAAAAGAAGGAATCTGGTAGGAGAGGTACGACATGGATTTTATTTTTCACCTAGAAAAGCAGAATGATTGGCCCCAATACATTGTGCTATATACTCAAAGAGATAACGAATTGGAATTGTTTGAAGTTCAACGATTTTCATCCAATGTATGGATTTAATACTTCCAATGTAGAAATGTCATAGCAAAAGATTTAGAAATTGTCAGAGGACAATGGTTGCCCTCTGATGAAGTCCCAATGGAAGGATCTCTGCCCGAAACATTGACTGTTTACTCTTTTCCACAGATGATGCCTGGCCTGCTGAGTTCCTCCAGTATTTTGTGTGTGTTGTATTGGATTTCCTTCATCTGCAAATTTTCCTGCCTACATACAATTGAGAACATGAGTCCTGAAGAAGGGTCTCACCCTAATCGTCGACTATTTGTTCATTTCCATAGCTGCTGCCTGACCTGCTGAGTTCCTCCAGCATTTTGTGAGTGTTGCTTTGAATTTCCAGCACCTGCAGATTTTTTTTGTGTTCCTGAGTTGTAGAATCCTTGAAAGTAAGCCTATGGGCTCTGGAATCAGATCAGATTTGAGGTGAGTGAAGTTATCCGCAGTGGCTCAGGAGCAAATTCTTTGTTCAACTTGTACAGCATAATTAAGTGTTAATCATCTTTAGCATGTGTGCTCAGTGGATTTAGCACTACAAAATGGTCACATTTAAGCATGGCATATTTCATAACATGATACCCTGCATAAAGTGCACAAAGGCTATTAAAAAGAGAAAAGGAAATGGGACGTACATGGATCTTTCACAGCTGATTCAATCTGCTTTAACTATTCTATATCTGAATGATCACACTAAGTATCCCCAGGCTATGAGTTGAAGCTCCATGAGGAGGAATTTGATTGCATTGGCTATGTTATAAAAATGCAAAAACAACCTTTATTGTTTTATGCTGAAGGTATAACATTCTGTTTCAGTTGCACATGGGGTCTGGACATATACAAATAAGGACATAAAGTGAGTATTTCTGTTTGAAATTAAATAAATGCTCATGCAAAAAATATTTAGTGGAATAATTCCAAAAACAAATGTGGTGCTAAATGAACCAGCTGTAAAGTATTTAGTCTCAGGAAATGGGGAATCCATTGTTAAAATAGTGCAAATGAAATTCGAGTTTCAAAATAATAGTGGTTTGTAGAAAACTGAACTTGTCCTAGGGGCAAAATTTGCAGGAAAAAACAATTAGGGGAAAGGCAATAATACAACATCACTCTGAGGCTGTATTCGATTTCCCCCTTGCTACCAAAGGCATGCAAGTTTCAGGGGACAATGTCATTTGAATGTGTCACTCACAAATACCAGAAGCAGGGAGTGCGATGGCAGATGCATTTCAGGTAAAGATCAAAGTGATGAACAGACTGAAAGCGTAAGGTAAGACTTTATAACTAAACTGCAGTAATACCAAATTCCATCAGTTTGTCCAGCGGTAAAATGTGGCTTTTCAAATAGTTCATAAAGAATTGGCCAGTAACCTTCTATGCATTTATTTTAAGATTGTTATTGCTCTTGAAAGGGTAAAACAGCAATCAAGCAAGGTGATTGAGTTCCAGAAGGAGAAATATGGCCCATGTCCTGAACACACCAGATCCCACAACTTAACACAAACGTCATCATAAATACTCCCATATCTCCACAGGGTTAAATACCCACTATTAACAATTTTCAAATATGTTCATAAACTCAGATCAGAGATAATTATTAAACTGAGAAAAGACATACACCTTCAAAGTGGAGAAGAATTAAAGGTCTGATCTTTGTCTATTGACTACTTTCCAGATGTTGACAAGTAACATTGTCAAATGTATTCAAGTGTTACCGACAAAGACTTGCCCATCCACTAAAGAATGAAGAACAGTGGGAAAGAACGGAAAGGAAAGTGAAATGTTATTAAAGTCAAGAGGAAGCAAAGATATTACAGAACTGTCTTCATTTTTTAAATGATTTTGTTTGTACTTTTGTTTATTTGTATGAGAGAAAAAAACTCCTGAGATAAGAAACCAAGAAAGGAATTTTGTTCTTTGGACGAAGAAGTAAGAATATAAGTTAATAAGAAAAAAAGCATGGCAGGTAATGCAACCATTCAGTATGCTCCACCATTTAATAAGTTTGTGTCTGTATTCCTGCATGAACTTTACTTTCCTGCCCACCACAACATCATTTGATTCCTATACAGGTTCACCCCAGGTTACAGCAGTGTGCAAGTCAGACATGCAGCCGTGAACCAGATCCAAGGCAGCAAAATACTTCCAGATCTGCATATAAATTCACTCAACTTATTTCTAACCTTCTAATGACGAAGGGTCTCGGCCCAAAACATCAACTGTACCTCTTCCTAGAGGTGCTGCCTGGCCTGCTGCGTTCACCAGCAACTTTTAAGAGCATCTACTTTATGTCCATGTTGCGTGTCTTTAGCCACTCTGTTTAGGGAAATAACTCCTTTCTATTTTGCTTTAAACAGACCTCTCACAATTTTATACAACTCACTAATTACCGCTGCACACCACTCCATTCCAAAGCGCCCCAGTCCATTGTCTTTCCTCATAGCTGTAATATTCAAGCTCTCCAATAGCTTTGCAAATCTCCTTTGCATCCTCTCAAGCACATTACACCTTTCCTTTAATATTGTGACCAGAACCGTACAAAATACTTAAGCTGTGGTCTAGCTAGTACTGAATACAGTATGATTATAACTTCCCAATACTTATCTATAATGACTCTGTCAAAAAAGCATTGTCTCTTTTACTATCTTATTGACCATACTACTAATTTTAAGAGTCTGCAGATATAGACTAAAAGGGCCCTCTCTCCTCAACAGCTTTCAATATCTTTCCATTGTGCATTGTCTTGTGGCGCATTCCCAGATGCATCACCTCACGCTACTCTAGATTAAATTTTACTTGCCATCTTTCTGCCCAATCAAACAAACCAACTATACAAAAGAGCTGATCATGGATTACAGGAAGGACAGAAACAGGCTTGCCCCGATCAACATCAATGGGGCCGCAGTTGAGTAGGTGAGTGCTTTCAAGTTCCTCGGTATACACATCACTGAAGATCTCACCTGGACTGTACACACTGGCAGTGTGGCAGAAAAAGCACAACAGTGTCTCTTCCACCTCAGGTGACTGAAGAAGTTTGGCGTGAGTCCTCAAATCCTCAAGACCTTCTACAGGGGCACCACTGAGAGCATCCTGATTGGCTGTATCAACGCCTGGTACGGAAACTGCACCAACCTTGATTGCTGGGCACTGCAGAGAGTGGTATGAACAGCCCAGTGCACCTGTGGATATGAACTTCCCTCCAACCTGCAGCGGGTGAATAAAGGAGGCCTGGAAGATCATCGGAGACACCAGTTACCCCAAACATAAACTGTGTCAGCAGGTTCCATCTGGCAAATGGTACCAGAGTACTAAAGCCAGGACCAACAGGCCACAGGACAGCTTCTTTCTACAAGCCATTAGACTTATAAATTCACATGTCTGTACAGTGCGACAGAGTCATAATGCAAAGATTTTTACTCCCTCATGTTGTGGGACGGATGTAAGATTTAAATAAGTTCAATTCAATATCTCTCTATGGGCTAAAACTTTCCTCCTCATTGTCAACTAATTTTTTTTATCAGCTTCCAAGTTTTTGATCTTATTTTTGATTATATTTAATCAAATATTTATATTTTTGATTATATTTAAAAGAAAATCATTAATATTATGTAGTACAAAGACCAAGAGATCGCATACTAGGCCACATAGAAGCCTACTAGTAGCAGCCTTCAAGTTACAACAAATCGCTTTCAATCATTAACCCTTGGCTCTTGCCAATTTTATAGAGGCTATTTATAGCAGCCAAATAAACTTAAACTTAATTAAACAAATTAATACTGGCATAACTTTGAGATAAAGGAGAAACTCAGAATACCAAGGAAAAACCCACAGAATCACAATTTCTGTCAGATCTCCACACATATTAAATATTTCATTGCATGTACAATTAAGCTTTCTTCTACAATGTGCCCCACCAAGCGTCTTCACCTGTTACATAAGTACTGTGCAACCTCCTCCAGCAGATTGGCATTTGAACTGAGTTGTCCTCTGCTGTCAAAACCAGTGTTTTACCATTTACAGGCGATGTTGTTATGCCATTCTTAGGTTACTCACTATGTCACTCTTTCATTTGTGAAATTAGGTCATGGTGAATCTTTATCCTCAAAGTTTCCTTGCTGTTCCTCCACGACTTAGCGAGGCTGCAGTACTTTCTTACAGAAAGGTTTTCTGATGACAGGTGAGTCTTATGTCAATGGTGAGGAAATTATTGGAGAAAACTGTAAGGAATAGGCTTTATTTGGAAAGGCAAGGATGTTCAGCATGACTGTGCAGGTGAAATCCTTTCTCACTAACTTGACTGAGTTTTCCATGAGGAGCTAACTGAGAAGATTGATGAAGGCAATAGACACTTGTAAAGCTTTTGACGATGCCCCACATAGTAGGCTGGATCAGCAGATTATGGTATTGAAAATACAATGTGAGCTGCCAATTGTATTTGAAACTGGCTTGGTTATAGAAGGCAGAGGGTAATGGTGGAAGGATGCTTTCCTGATTGCAAGTCTGTGAACAGTGACGTACTGCAGGGATCAATACTGGAACCTTAGTTGTTTGTGTTACATTGTAAAAATTTCCATGTGAATGTAGAAGGTATGATCATGCCAGGTTATGCTCCCTTCCTGCTGCTGCCACCAGGAAGGTACAGGAGCCTTAGGACTCATGCCACCGGGTTCAAGAACAGTTATTGCCCCTCAACCACCAGGCTCTTGAATCAGAGGGGTGAACTTCACTTGCCCCGTCACTAAACTGTTCCCATGACCTTTGGACTCACTTTCAAGGACTCTTCATCTCATGTTCTTGATATTCTTTTCTTTTTCTCTCTCTTTCTTTCTTTCCTTTTCTCAGTTTGTTCTCTTTTGAACACTGGCTGTTGCCCTGTTGATGGAGCCTTTCATTGATTCTATTATGGTTATTGGATTTATTGAGTATGCCCACAAGAAAATGAATCTCAGGGTTGTATATGGTGACATGTATGTACTTTGATAATAAATTTACTTTGAAAATGACACAAAATTAGTCATGATCTGGATAGTATGGATGGCAGTCGAAGCCTAAAGCAGATCACATATCAGAGGAAACATTGAGTAGTGTTGGCAGACAGAATTTAAGTCTAACAACTGCAAGGTCATGCATTTTAGAAAGTCAGAGAAGGGTAGAACGTATACAGGAAACACTAAGATACTAGGGATTCTTGATGAACACAGGGATCTTGGAGTTCAAGTCCATAGTTGCTTTTAAAGTGGTGAAGAAGACATATGGTATGCTTGTCTTCACAGATGAGGACATTAGGTTTATGCTGCAATTTTACAAAACACTGGTTAGAATGCACTTGGAGTATTTGTGCGGTTCTAGTTGTCACATTAAAAGGAATATGTAGTTGTGCTGGAGACAGTGCTGAGGAGATTCACCAAGATTGAACTACTTTAAATATGGGTATAGATTGGACAGGCTTGCCTCATTTTCCTTTTAGGAGGTTGAGGGGTGACTTGATACACATAGAAAAAAAATTCCCACGGCAGGAGTATCAAAAACCTGTAAGTTTAAGGTGAGGGAGTAGGGAGTTTTATGGGCAATTTAGAGAAAAGTATTTTTTTCACTTCAAGAATGATTGATATCTTGAAATTTCTGCCAGAGGGGGTGATGATTCAGATAGAGTTTACAAGATATCACAATCAGGTTTATTATTGCTTTCTTGTAAGACATGACAATTGTTGTTTTGCAATACCACTATGTGCAAACACTTGCAATTACTTTGCACTAAACTGCTGTCATAATAAAACAAATTTCACTTTATATAAGATCACAATAAACATAATTCTGATTCTAGTAGCTTCAAAACTGTATGATTCATTTCTTTGTATAGAAGAAAGTTCAAGATACTCTGTGCGTGTGTAATAACATCTCTAATTTCTGTTAAAATATCTTCAACCTATGATATGCAAACAGGCTCTTAAAGAGGCAAAGCTTAGAATGATTTAGAACTATTACAGGCAGATGGGTCAAAAGGTGGTTATGGACATGATGGTTAAGGCGGTTTCTGTGGTTGTACTGTACAGCTTTATGGCTCAAACAAGACCAAGGTTGTGCTGAGGCAACAGAAGAGTTAAAAATGCCTGCTTGCACCATCTGGAACTTATGTCAGAAGAGAGTATGGAATGAGGTGGAAGTGGGATATTATATGAGAATTGAGGAATCTAACTTCAATTGATTCAACTTTGTGATTGGAAACATTTTCAGCACAATTTCCTCCATGGGAGTCGGTGCACTTGGGTTGCCTGTCCTCCTACAATTCATTCGGCCTTGTCCTGAGAGGGAGATGATTTGGTAAGAGTCACAGAATATTTATGAGCTTGTGACTGCCAGGGTTAAATGGTAATTCATTTGGCTGTGAAGCTTTGGTGATAAAGTACCTGTGGGTGCAACCTTTACATGTGTGCTGATTGTTTAATATTACATAAGACCATAAGACATCGGGGCAGAATTAGACCATTTGGCCTGAGTCTGCTCTGCCATTCAATCATGGCTGATCCTTATTTTCTCCCCCTCCTCAGCCCCAGTCCCCAGCCTTCTCCCTGTAACTTTTGGTGCTGTGTCCAATCAAGAACCTATCAATCTCTGCCTTAAATATACCCAACAATCTGGCCTCCACAGCTGCCTGTGCTAATAAATTCCATACAGGTGACTGATGAGGACATGCTGCATTGAGCAGAATCAGAGACTAGCTCATCAGATGGAAGCATACAGCTATTGAAGCTGCATTCAAAGACAAGGACCAGCCATAGGATGTTACAGAATTTCCCACAATACCGCACCCAGATTCTCAGTCTGGGCATTTCCTTCTTTGGAGGACTCTTTTTCTTCTCAGAATACCTCCGGTTTGTCTACTGAAAACCTTGGGGAGCCCAGAGTCTCTCTAAATTTTGCCTATCTTCATTGTTTCCCAGGTCAGATTCACTTTGTATATGGCCATAGTTATCACAAGTTTGTTTTAATTGATGTTACCATGTTTGGGTTCCCTGCTGATGCGTTCCCTTACTGACTGCACACAGAAATAAACCTAGCAAACAATTATCACAAAGGAAGTTTGCTGAATACACATGAATCTGTGGGAGTCAATTAATCAGGCATCGTAATCCCCGGGACTGCTTTTGGGAACTATACAAATTAGCTCCCATTATCTTTGTCTGTGTACTGAGAAAAAGTATGTTATGTGGTTCAGGCTCATGAAATGTTGCTGCCAAATGCTGTTGAAAGGTTTTTGGCTTCAGTTGAACATATTGCCAATAGGGCACAACTATTGGACTGCTGAGCTGGCTTTGTTTCAGAGACTGAACTCCCCAAAGTTAGATTATTCATTTACTCAGTGCCAAAGCCATTCAAGTCTTTTTATCACCTTGTTTCTCAAGAGTGAAATGATTAACAAATGGAGAACCACGAGTCTTTTTTTTTCCACTGGAATTGATGCGGTCCTTGCCTTGCTTTGAGAAATACTCATCACTACAGCAGGGAGAGAGGCAGAAGAAAGGGAATTATAGTCCAGTTAACCTGACTTCAGTGGTAGGTAAAGAGGTGGAGACCTTAATTAAGGATAAGGTTTTGGGGTACTTGAGGAATATGATAAAATAGGCCAAAGTCAGCATGGTTTTCAAAAATGGAAATTCTGTCTGACAAGTACATTGGAATTCTTTGAAAAAGTAACATGCGGAATAGACAAAGGAGAGGCAGTGGATGTTGTTTACTTGGATTTTCAGAAGGCCTTTGCCAAGGCACTACACATGAGGCTGCTTAACATTTCTACTACAGTAAAAAGATAAAATTGGCAAAAAGCACAGAGTAGGAATAAAGGGGGCCTTTTCTGCTTGGCTGCCTGTGACTAGTGGCATACTGCAGGGGCCAGTATTACTACTTTGCATGTTAATAATCTCCACAATGGAATTGATGGCTTTGTGGCCAAGTTTGCAGATGAAAGAAAAACAGGTGGAGAGATAGGTAGTGCTGAGGAAGCAGGGAGTCTACAGAAGGACTTGGGCATAGTAGGAGATGGGGTGCAGACATGGTAGATGGAATATAGCGTTGGGAAGAGTATGGTCATACTCTGTGGTAGAAAGAATAAAGGCATGGACTATTTTCAAAATGAGGTAAAAATTCAGAAACCTGAGGTGCAAAAGGACTTGTGCAGGATTCCCTAAAGGTTAACTTGAAGGTTGAATCGGTGATAAGGAAGACAAATGCAGTGTTAGCTTTCATTTTGCGTGTACTAGAATATAAATGCAAGGATGTAATGCTGAGGCTTTTTAAGGCACTGGTCAGACTGCACTTGAGGAGTATTGTGAGCAGTTTTGGGTCCAATATCTAAGGAAGGATGTGCTGGCATTGGAGAGGATCAAGAGGAGGCTTGCAAGAAGACCCCAGAGAAGAAAGGATTAACGTGTGAGGAGCATTTGATAACTCCTGACCTGTACTCACTGGAGTTTCGAAGAATAGGGGGAGATATCATCGAAACCTATTGAACATTGAAAGGCCTGGATAGTATGGACATGGAGAGGATGTTTTCAATAGTGGGAAGGTCTAGGGCCAGAAGGCACAACCTCAAAATAAAAGAACATAACTTAAGAACTAAGATGAGGAGGAATTTCTTTAGCCAGAAGGTGATGGATCTATGGAATTTGTTGCCAGAGATGGGCAAGGAGGTCAACATATTGTGTATATTTAAAGTGGAGATTGATAGGTTCTTGATTATTAAGGATTTCAAACTTTATGGGGAGAAGGCAGGAGAATGGGATTAAGAGGGAAAATAAATCAGCCACAATTGCATGGCAGAGCAGACTCAATGGGTTGAATGGACTAATTCTCCTCCTACGTCTTATAGTCTTAAAATCAATTTCAAAGGTAATATCCTTACTGCTTTACAAATATCTTATATACTGATCCTCAGTGTGCACACACCGAAGAATTTCTCCCTGAATATGGACATGAATAGTCTGATCTTCAGCTGAAAACTCTTCAATTCCTCTTTATCCTTCCTCTGAATGTCCTCTGCTCATTCTCCAATTCACGACAAACCATGACAAGAAATGCATAATACTGCACAACAACTGGTGCAGGGTCTTGAAGTGTAGCCTTCACCATTTGCTACACAGCTGCCTGCATCTTGAAAAAACTTTAGCAGGCAGCAAACATACTTGAATTTATCAAAAGCTAAAAGAAATCACTTAACAGTCAACCAGCAAGAAGATAATAATCACTTTAATTAGTAGCACTCTTTAGTCCTGCTGTTTGGAATTAAGAAAATACATTGACTGGTAATCCGCTGCAAAATGGCAGGATGTTGTTAATAGTATTATATCACCTTTCACTACATACTGTACTTCTGGTATTACTTGGAGAAAAGAAACATTTAAAAATACATCTAAATAAGTTGATTAAAACATTAATATTAATACAAATAAAAGCAACTCACAACACCTCCTTGCAATTACCATCCAATCTAATTGGCCAATCTTAATCCCATAAATAGGGCCATCATAGCTTTACTTGACAGGGATATAGGTAAGGCAGCAGGTACAAAATATATTCGGCCACTCTTCTCAGTAACTGATAAAAGTAGTAAATGTAAAGAGAGTACATTTGGTAGTGGTGGAGACAAATACAATAGAAGTTTTCAAGAGGCTTAGGCATATGAATCTGCAGGAAATGGAAGGTATGGACATTGTCTAGACTGAAAGGATGAATTTGGTTGGACATTTGATTTTAAGTTTAATTAGTTCATTATAACATTGTGTGCTAAAAGGCCTGTTCCTGTGCTTTACTCTTCAATCTTCTATGCTGTTATAAAATAAGTCAGTGGAGAATGCTTTGGTGGGGAAGCTACATGGCTTCAGTTGTATCAAGGACTAGGCCCCAGATCATGGTGTCGCCTGTTTGCAGCTGCCCAGGAGAAAGGCGTCGAAGCTGGTGTGCTCCTCCGGAGTGCCAGACGCGGTGTGACGCAATGTCGATGTTGGAGTTGGCATTGCCCTCCAGTGTTCGCTCAGCAGAAAACAACAGAAAATCTGCAGATGCTGGAAATCCAAGCAACACCCAGAAAACGCTGGAGGAACTCAGCAGGCCAGGCAGCATCTATGGAAAAGAGTACAGTCGACATTTCGGGCCGAGACCCTTCAGGGTCCTGCCGAAAGGTCTCGGCCCCAAACATCAACTGTACTCATTTCCATAGATGCTGCCTGGCCTGCTGAGCTCCTCCAGCATCTTGTGTGTGTTGCTTTGAAAGCAAGATGTATTGTGTTTGACTGAAGACTGCTGCAACATTCATGCACTCAGAGACTTGAACTATATATTGTTTTGTGCGTGACGGCATTTTACTGCTGTCTTATATGTGCTAACTGTTGGTGCTGTGTTTTGAACCTTGACTCCAAACTACCTCTGTTTGGTTTGGCTGTATTCATAGGTTTTCATGTAAGGTTGAATAACAATCAAACTTGAACAAGGTAAGGTCAGTCTAATTATATTCTAAATCTTGGCAATAAAAGAAAACATTTCATCCTTCTTATTTGATATTTTTTCCTTCTGAGCCCACAGATGATGCAATAAAAAAACAAGACTTCAGAAGTACTGGAAAATTAGAAACCTGCAAGTCAGGAATAATCTGTAAGTAGTAATGACAGAATTAATGAAAATTTATTATTCTTTAGCAAAACTATGAAATGTTACATAAAAGAACCAGCTAGGGTAAAGAACCAAGAAGAGTCAGAAAGTTAATGGTAACTATGAGATGATAAGCATCTGCTGGTGATAACAAAGTAAGACACACAGAAAGCAACATTTTAAAATCCCCCCAGAGCCTACCTTGTCTCCCTAATTGTGGCCTACCAAAACCCTGTTTGAATCACTCTAAACATATTTCTATCGCTTCTAAATGTTTTAAAGAATATCACAAATGACACACACGATCTTTCTATAACCATGGCACAGTGCTGTATCTACCTTGCACTCCAATCTCAGACAGATTTCTCATTCAATGTCTTTCTTCCTTTGCTCAGCTCTAAGGGACAATGCCTCCTATGTTTGTACTACACATCTAAGAAAAGGCTCATTTTCCTCTTCCTGCACTTAATGCTCCCTTCTTGGTTTCTCCTTTCCTCACTTTAATGTTGACCCTTGGTTGTGTTATCCAGACTGGCAGGGAAAACTTTCTCAAGCAGTTTGATGACTCTTAATTTTAGCATTCTTGATCCCTCATTTCCTTTGTATTCTCAATATTGTAGCTGAGAAACCCATAGGTTCTTTACATTTTGTAACAAGTCAGGTAAAAGTTAGTTATCTTAATATCCACTTGTGATAATGTAAAAAAAATCAAATATTATTATTCTGTTCCATAAAACCTATTAGAGTAAAAAAGAAAAACATTGAAAATTACACATTACCCTTGGAAATTATAGTGAAAAGATTTTAAGAAGACCCGATGTCCAAACAAATATTATTGGTCCTGTGGAAGGCTGTGTGGAAAAACACAGTTGTTAAATTTAGAATGTCAGAAAGGCTTGATTGTAAAACTTACCACTTGGCCAATCAAGTTGTCTCTATCTTAATTACATATTGTTCCATGTTCTTCCATTCATTCCCCTACAATGGTATTATGGTTTATAGACCATTAGCTTGCATTTTGCATTTAGCAATAAATGCGAGCACCCACCTGTCATGCATTACACTCACAATTTGCCTACAGATTCTGCACACTTTTACACAGCAGTTTGTGGTTATAAGTCAACAGAGTACTCCGTGAGAAACTGGCACCTATGAGGACAGCATGATAAATGGGATTCCTCACTAAAGCAAAGAATTATTACTGCACCAAGATAAACTGGATGTCTCCCAAATACAGCCACTGGGATTGTAATGTACAATTAACCCATGCAGGTTCAACTAAGTAGAAGCAGCAGTCAACTTTAAAATGTAGTGTTTAATCAGCAATAACTTAAGATGTAGGAGCAGAATTAGGCAATTCAGCCCATTGAGTCTGCTCTGCCATTTGATCACGACTGATTTACTTTCCACCTCAACCCTATTCTCTTACCTTCTCCCCATAATGCAGAACTGAGCTGAGAAGAGGCAGATGAAGTTCAACCCAGATAAGTGTGAAGTAGTTCATTTCAGTAGATCAAATTTGAAGACAGAATATAATATTAATGGTAAGACTCTTGGCATTGTGGAGGATCAGCGAGATCTTGGGGTCTTTGTTCAAAGGACGCTCAAAGCTGCTGTGCAGGTTGACAGTGTTGCGAAGAAGGCATATGGTGTGTTGGCCTTCATCAACCATGGGATTGAGTTCAAGATCCGTGAGGTAATGCTACAGCTACATAAGACCTTAGTTAGACCCCACTTTGAATACTGTGTTCAGTTTCTGGATTGGAGAGCATGCCTTATGAGAACAGGTTGAGTGAACTTGGCCTTTTCTCCTTGGAGCGACCGAGGATGGGAGGTGACCTGATAGAGGTGTATAAGATGATGAGAGGATTGATCGTTTGGACAGCCAGCGGCTTCTTCCCAGGGCTGAAATGGCTAACACAAGGGGACATAGTTTTAAGGTGCTTACAAGTAGGTACAAGGGGGATGTCACTGAGTTTTTCACACAGAGTGGTGGGTGCATGGAATGCACTGCCAGCGAAGGTGGTAGAGGTGGATACAATAGGGTTTTTTAAGAGACTCTAAGATAGGTACATGGAGCTTAGAAAAATAGAGGACTATGCGGTAAGGAAATTCTAGGCAGCTTCTAGAGTAGGTTACGGGCTGAAACCCTTGTAAGATTGGTGTGAGTGGCCTCTTTGGTGTGGCCAAATGGTGTGAGTGGAAATAACACATGTATTATATCTTTTGAAAGAGCTAAAAGGGACTTGAGAGGCAACCTCCATGCAGAGGGTGATGCACATATGGAATAAGCTGAGGCAGGTACAATAACAACATCCAAAAGATATTTGGATATGTACATGGATCGGAAAGGTTTAGAAGGATATGGGTCAAACTTGGGCAAATGGCATTAACTTGGTAGGCACCATGGTCAGCTTGGTTCAGTTGGGCAAAGGTCCTATTTCCACACTGTCACTAAAATTCTTTACATTGCTACTGTATACTGCAGTACCCCTCCAGAGTGGCCTGGACAGAAAAATAACTCTCAGCATATCAATGGTTGCACTTTTTGATATTTTGTATAATGACATGTTAACCACCTGCAGTAGTGAAGTTCACCAGCAACTTTTGTGTGTGTTGCTTGTTAACCACCTGCAGAGTGATTTTATCTCAAACATGGCCAGAAAATGGCGGGAGGAGAGAGAGCAGCGCGGCGCGCGTGTGCAGCCCTCCGGTAAAAAATGATATTGTATCTGTTAAATAGGGGCCGTGGACAATTCGGATTTGATGGAGATGGATGTGAAAGCACAGAGGAACATCTGGAAAAATTTCTGAAACGCTCGTTCGCTGCTGTCGTTACTGCGCGGTCGGGAATCTTTCGGAGGGTAGGCCTCAAAATCCCCGGCTTTGCCTGCTATTGGCAACCGAGAAGGAGGTCAAATCGTTTGGATAGAGATGGCGCTCAGTACTCGGTATCAGAGAGCTAATCAGCGCTTGAAGTTTTCGGGTGACTCAGAGTCGGACCGTGGTCGGGTATGGCAGGGAGAGTTTTTCTTCCTTCTCTCCGTCTGCGTGAGATATGGGACATTTGAGAGACTTCGAACTTTACTGTGCTCATTGACTTCTTCATCAAGTTATGGTATTGTTGCACTGTTGTAATTATATGTTATAATTATGTGGTTTTGTTAGTTTTTTTCAGTCTTGGTCTGTCCTGTGTTTTGTGATATCACACCGGAGGAAATATTGTATCATTTCTTAATGCTTGCATTACTAAATGACAATAAAAGAGGACTGCATGTCTTCATAATCTAAAAATGGCTTTTTCTCCCTAGCAGCCATGTCCTGTTTTGTAGTTAAGACTTCAATCAGCATGTAGAAATAGCTGTCACAGAATGGCTGGATTATGATTGCAACAGAATACTCAGCATTGAGCTGCATTAATTGCTACCTAAGAGTACCTGCCAGTTGGAAAACAAAAAGGCCAAATATTTTTCAGTTCCTTCAGCAGGGTAGAATTGACATGCAATACACATTATTTGTACTTACACAGTTTCACAATTAAAAAACAATTTTGACCACTGCATGCAGAGATGTGTATTATTCCTATTCAAGTAGATGTATGCATACAATCCAATGCTCAGCTTTGTATTCACTTGAATAAAATTACTTACAACTGAATTTTTCATTGAAAAAAGTCTTAAATACAATAACCATTCAAAATGAAATAATTAGTTAGTTTTGGCTTTCGAATGCAGGAAGACTGCCACAGTTAAACAGATCAGTCCATTTTTTGGTTTTGCCTGAGAATTTTTGTTGTTTACTTAGAGAGCCTTATTGCAAGTCACAACCATCTAAAAGCAGTAATACTTCGTCTATCCATTAGCTTCTTCATGAAATAAGGTCTTATTTTTCATAAATTTACAGCTGAATGCAATATCACCAATGAATGAATCTCAATGTTGGATATGGAATACATACTTCGATAATAAATATACTTTGAACTTAGATTTGCAACTTTTTCTGCTCCAGGTTTGAATATAAAAAATTATAATACTAACAGGAATATTAACTTACTTGACCTTCTTAATCATTTCCTTTAAAGCAGTGGTATTTGCACTAACGCTGCTTCTAAATACTTTGATGATTACCTTTAATGCTTGAAATTATCTTACAGCTGAACTTAAAGTATTGCTTTAAAATGTTCATATCAAAATAGAGGTTTGAGTTAAAACAAAATTGCACTGTTACAAAGCACAAAAAGAATATAAAATCAGACAAGTTATTATGAATAATACATTTTATTCAATTCTGAACTAAGAAATTATTCCAAATGTCATTTTGTGTGTTCAGTCAGAAACAAACCAAGAACCATCATAATTGAATGATGTCAGAAGAGGCCTAGTTTCGCAGATCCACTTTTAATGACCGGTATGATACTTGTCTCCAGTAGTTTCAATGTTTCTTTTTTCACCTACAATACACAGAATGCAATTTAGCTCCAAATAACGGCTTCTGTATAAGATCAGAACCTATCTGCTTCTAAAGCTCATTTAACTCTAATAACAAAATAATTAATAGAATTATTTACTGATTATACAGTGAAAGATTAATTCAAATTCTATGTATATATTCAAAGGGAATGCTACATAGAGAAAATGTTTATCTTACAGTGTATATACCAATGTAGAAAACTCAAGTTTTTGAAATCTAAACCAGACATTCGCAGGCAATTCTGTTGTATTCCAGGAAGCTCATGAAGATTGGTTTGGTTCATAAAACAAATGCAACAATTCTTATTAATCCTAGATGTTCCTGGAGACAAAGCATGATCTACTTCAGACTTTGTATTACACTGAAAACTGCTGAGAGTAGATCGACGAAGGTTGATACTGAGGGAAGAGTGGTTAACTTGTGAGGAAGGCTGAGCAATTTGAAGTTGAAGGAAAGGTGGTGAAATTGAAACATGAGATTCTGAAGGAGCTTAACAAGAGAGGGAATTTCCTTATATGGAGGAATTTAGAAATGGGGGCATAATTTCAAAATAATGGATGTTTTAAAAATGGAATTGAGAAGACTGAAAGCTTTCCACGCTTTTGATTCAAGACAGAGAAAGTATTAATCTAAAATGGTTAAAGATTAATAGAGAAGTTCAGATCAGCTACTATCTAACTGATCAGAGCAAGATCAAGGATCTCCTTGTCCTACCTAAACATCTATTTTGTTCACTGTAAATTCTTAATGTTATCTCCTCAGATTTAATCTGGTAAACTGATTCGACATCATACCTCTTTGTGGAATTTAGTCAATTTTAATTGATAAACTAATTTAAAAGCACATTACGTTTGTATAGTATTCTGCAAAAATAACTTTCACATTAGATTAGTTACGCATTGGCAAAGGCTTTATTTTTATATATCTAAGATGTATTCTCCAGACAACATGTAAATCCTAAATATCTTAGTTTTGTTTAATTTGCTGTGGATAGATTAATCAATTACAATTAAAATGAAAGAATAAATCAAACCACAATTTAGTGCTGGTTGAATAAATACATCAGATGTTAAGTTCTATTACAAGTATAGTTACATGACCAGCACCTTCAAATGATTTATAGTCAATGAGTTGGAACAAATATATTTCCATTTAATGCCATCTCTACATTTGTTAAATATTAATTGTTATTACTAAATTATAATAATGTTTAAACTCGTATCAGGCATTTTATACATATGCATGTATAAATAAAATATGTATAAATGTTAAATTATAGCTAATCCCATAAATTAAAAGTACCTCTGGAATATCTATTAATCTCCTCAATTTCTGATCACGCCAATTCCAATCAAAGATGACATACTTCAGAGACTGCAGACTTAGTTCGTCTGGACAACCAGAAAAAAAAGTGTTTTACATTTGTTAGTTATGATTAGAATCATCTCAAAATTGAACGGATGGTTCAATTTTCAAGCAAATCAAATTTTCCATAATTGACCCTTGTTAACATATGGTTACATTTCAATGGCAACATGAGGAACAGTAATCTAAAACGATGTGTTCACAAAGCCACAAATGTCGAATATACTCATCAATTAAAAGAAAAGTAGTATAAAAATGTTACATTTCTAAACTTTATCATGGACATGGCTTAACTTGAAATACAGTAGATAAAATTATACTTCAATTTTGACACGTCTTAAGTATTAAACCTCAAATTGATTACAAGAATTGTTAGTTGAATCTTACGTGAGCCAATATTCCTTAGTTTTCTTAATTTGTACAGGTTAATTTGTACAGTTTAGTTTCTTAATTCCTTAATTTGTACAGTTTGCAAAAAGCATACACATATGTATACCTGTAAGTAGATGTTGAAGTTAAAAAATGCAATTTTCTCATCTTCCCCAGAGCTACATGCTAATTTCACAATCGCACACATTTCCTCCATCTTTCAACTTCATTCAAGCTGGTGCACACCTTCTAATCTCATTACCAACATTATCCTAAAGCTTCATTCTGGACAAGCTGATATCCTCCCATTTATTCCCAGCTGATTCCTTCTCCTCTCCCCAAATGTCAAAGATATTTTATTCTATAACATCACCATCCTTAAGCACAGTTCCTGGCGTCTGCCACATTCTCCTTCCATCTACCCAATCCATACTATAACTCTTGTGGATCTATGTCTCTCTAACTTCATCATTTTTATTCCTGTTCTCTCTTTCCCTGCTCCTTTAATGCCACCCATTTCCACCTTCAGCATACTAAATATAACCCTTCCTCCAACATAACTAAATGAATGATCCCCCGTCACTAGCATGGAGATAGAAAAAATCTAAGGACAGTTGGTAAAGAAAGAGCATATAAAGCAATGAACAAGTCAGCATCAGAAACAAGAGAAAATCTGCAGATGCTGGAAATCCAAGCAACACACACAAAATGCTGGAGGAAGTCAGCAGGCCTGGCAGCATCTATGGAAAAGGGTACAGTCGACGTTTCGGGCTGAAACCCTTCAGCAGGACTGAAGTCAGCATCAGAATCAGGTTTACTATCACCGACATAAAGTCTGTTGTGAAGTATGCTGTTTTGCGGCGACAGTGCAGTGCAAGACATAAAATAAAAATAAATAAACAATGGAAAAGAAGAATTGCAAATTGTCTTATGTTTTATTTATTTACATTTAATGTCTTGTACTGTACTGCAACCACAAAGCAGATAGGGCAAAGCCAGAACACGAAATAACCCTTTATTCAGTAAAACCACGCAACCATAAAAATCTCAGAACCCAACCATCCCAAAATATGAGAATTTAAATAGTTTATCCAAGACCATTCGAGGCGTTGATAGGAACAATGACCAATCTGTGAAAGCCAGCCTGGGATTGATAGTTCGCTGACTAATAGGCATTAGTAGCTTCGGCTCTCTGTAACACTTTCCTTTTGAAGACGACTACCTGTAGGATTTGAGGGTCGATTTGGATTGGAACAACGGGCTTACACCAGCGATTAGTCCTTAGTGATTGCAGGCTGTCACTTTCTTGTCACAATGTTGCTTGTGGCTGTGCTGGCACTGGTGGTTGGTTTGGTTGGGGTAAATCGAACCCTTCCAGGAGAGGTGAAGGTGCAGCTCTGTGTTTGATGATCTGGCCAACAAACTTGTTGTGCCTTCAGTAGGATGTCCATCTACGATAACTTTGTAGAGTACTTTCCTCATTCATTTGCCAATCTGACCTGTTACTCACGAGTCTTGCCCATTGTGATACTGGCTGACCCACACTGCAGTCAGTGGTAATGAAAGCAAATGCAATGTTAGCATTCATTTCAGAGGACTAGAGCAAGGATGTAATGCTGAGGCTTTATAAAGCATTAGACAGACCACACAGATCTGGGCCTCTTATGAAAGAGCAGATGTGCTGGCATTGGAGGGAGTACAGAGGAGGATCATGAGAGTGAATCAGAGAATGAAAGAGTTAACACATGAGGAATGTTTGATGGTTCTCGGCCAGTACTCAATGGAGTTTAGAACAATGAGGGGCATCTCATTGAAAGCTAAAGAATATTGAATGGCCCAGATAAATGATTGTGGGGAGGATGTTTCCTAGAGTAGATGAGTCTAGGATCAGAGGCCACAGCCTCAGAGTAGAAGAATGTCCAGTTAGAACAGTGATGAGGAGGAATTCTTTTAGCCAGAGGGTACTGAAACTGTGGAACTCATTGCCACAGATTGCTGTGGAGGCCAAGTCATTGAGTATATTTATAGCAGAAGTTGATAGCTTCTTAATTAGTCAGGGTGTCAAAGGTTATGGGGAGGAGAATGGTTTTGAGAGGGATAATACGAGAGGTGATTGATAAGTTTGTGGCCTAATATAGAAGGAGCACATTTATTTTTCAAAATAGTCCCCTCCTACATGTACACACTTAGTCCAGCAGTCGTGGAGCATATGGATCCCTTCTTTGTAGAAGTGGTCCACAGCAGGGGTGATTGATAAGTTCGTGGCCTAAGGTAAAATGAGATGAGTTATTAACTTCAAACTTTCTGCATTATCACTCGAAAGAGTTGAACTGCAAGTGCATGTAACGAGAACGTCTTGGACCTCCAGGTGGTCCACAGCAGGGATGATTGATAAGTTCGTGGCCTCAGGCAGAAGGAGATGAGTTATACAGCTCTTGTTACATGCAAGTGCAGTTCAACTCTGAGTGAAAATGCAGAAAGTTTGAAGTTTTTCCTCATCTCCTTTTACTTTAGGCCACGAACTTATTAATCACCCCTGCTGTGGACCACTTTCTGGAGGTCCAAGATGCCGACTTCTACAAAGAAGGGATCTGTATGCTCCACGACTGCTGGACTAAGTGTGTAAATGTAGGAAAAATAAATGTGCTAGGTTTTCTAAAATTGACTCCTTCTATCTTAGGCCACAAACTTATCAATCATCCCTCGTAAATCAGCCATGATGGAATGGTGGAGCAGACTCAATGGGCCAAATGGCCTAATTCTGCTTCTATTTCTTATGTTTATATGGTCTTATCTGTGTGACAAACATGCTGATCTATGAGGAATCCCAGATACCTGACTGAAGACACCGGGAGGCTGCACTTTTCAGCCTGAAGATGCAATCCAAAGTCTTGTAGGTTATTCAAAGTGTGGTCCAGGTGTTGGCATAGTTCTGTTCAGTGTTTGACACCAGTGTCGTTGTACTCACCGATTACCTGCTCATTAAGGTTTTCATTAACTTCAGCTGAATTGCCTCAAGTTGAGCTCGCTACTGTTGTACAATTGCGTGAAAGTCTTCCGCTAAAATTGCCATTTGATATAATACAGCACCCCATGGCCAATTACCTGTGTTCGCTTGCCAATAACTAATCCAGCAGACAGAACAGAATCAGAACATGAAATTATCCTTCATTCAGTAGAACCATGCAACTACAAAAATCTCAAAATTCAACTACATCCCAAAACATGATTATTTAACATGGAACACACATAAAAATTGATGGTGAACGCAGCAGGCCAGGCAGCATCTACAGGAAGAGGTACAGATGATGTTTCGGGCCGAGACCCTTCGTCAGGAATAACTGAAAGAATATTGAACTTTTTACTGTTGGACTTCTATTCTTGGTTGGTGCGGCTGTAATGAAACCCAATTTCCCTCGGGATCAATAAAGTATATCTATCTATCTTTCGGTTCACCGTAATAAGGAAAACGAAGACACAATCAGTGATAGGATGGAGAGAGGCTGAATGACAGAGATAGTCATGGTGCTGGCTAAGATAGTGTGGTGAAGGAAGTGTTAATCACAGCTGACTTATTTGGAGAAGATGAACTATCATCAAACTGTACATGAACTCCACTTTACTCCTTCAATATTCTGCCTGACCTATTTCATCCTTTGTTTTATTTCAGATTTTCTGCATCTGCAGATTTGTATCTCACTGCTTCTGTTTCGTATTTTTTTCTCTCGTTTATTTCATTCCATTTACATCTCAAGTCAGATCAGCAGCATGAATCGTCACTGATCAAGTCACCTTGACAATATTAACTACAACAGCTACTGAATAAGAGAGGTTAAGCATGTACAGAGTAACAACAAGTTCACTCTCAATAGGCAGAAGTTGTAAAACCAAACTTAATTAGAGGGGACAGGCTTTCCTACCACGGTCTATCAAGTCTCTAATTCGCCCAGGTGTTCCTACACCAATATGGAAAACTCCTTTAGTAAGCCATTTCATCTGATCTTCAATCTGGATGAGAAAGGGAACATAATTATTTTCTGTAAGAAACTTTAAGAGTACAAAACAGATCATATTGCAATAATCCAGATTGATGCTTGATGAAAAGTATTCTATTTTATTCTTAAGTGACTAAAGGATAATTAACATATCTGTAAGCTAATACTGACAAATAAGTTGGCATCTAAAACGCATCAAGCACATAGAATCCCTAGTGTGCTGATATAGACCATACCACGACACATCATCTAGTATTGGAAACCACCACGTCTGAAGGGTCTAACTCTAATTTGCCCTCAGACCTCAATTCCATGAAACAAAATGTAAGTATAAAAATTGGTTTGAGATAAATACCCTCAATATTTGGAAGTGTCTGACCACCAGTTTGGTTGGAGAGGGTTCAGAGAAGATTCACAGGAATGATTCCAGGAATGAAAGGGTTACCGTATGAGGAATGTCTGGCAGCTCTTGGGCTGTATTCCCTGGAGTTCAGGAGAATGAGGGGGGATCTCATAGAAACATTCCGAATGTTAAAAGGCCTGAACAGATTAGATATGGCAAAGTTATTTTCCATGGTAGGGGATTCTAGGACAAGAGGGCACGACTTCAGGATTGAAGGACGTTCTTTTACAATTGAGATGCGGAGAAATTACTTTAGTCAGAGGGTGGTAAATCTGTGGAATTTGTTACCATGAGCGGCTGTGGAGGCCAAGTCAATGGGTGTATTTAAGGCAGAGATAGATAGGTTCTTGATTAGCCAGGGTATCAAAGGGTATGGGGTGAAAGCAGGGGAGTGGGGATGACTGGAAAAATTGGATCAGCCCATGATTGAATGGTGGAGCAGACTGGATGGGCCGAATGGCCCATTTCTGTTCCTGAATCTTTGGTTACCATCATTTTGGGAGATTTTAGAGACACAGAAATGTCTTAAAATTAACCAGTCTATCACAACTGGAACTAATTTCTCTCACATTCTGTCAAGTAATGTTTTAATAATATTTTCAATATTACTAGCCATTAGTTTTATTTTCTTTTGAAAAGTGAGAAAGATATTACCATGAAAATTTCCCAGATTTCCTGTGACAACTGGAGTATCTGAGACATCTGTATAATCAAATACAAACTTTTGGAGAGAAAATAGATCAAAGAGATAAATCAAATAGAGATTAAAGTCTTGGTATCCTTGTTTATTTTTAGCTGATTGGGACAGGCAGACTAGTTTGTCTGTTCAGTGCTCTTTAGCAACAAAATTGGCCGATCCATAATTAAAAACGGAGAGCAGAAAATCTCTGTGAGAACACAGTTCAATTTATATTTCGTTAAAAGTAAGCTTAAGCTTCCAAATGGTTATAAGATGCAAAGGAAAAGCAATTATTTTACTAGCTTACAGTCAGGTTCTGAAATAAAGTAAAATGGACATTCATCATTCTATTAGAATTTCTATCACTTCAATGAGATAATGATATTCATTCTTACCTTTATATGCTTAGCAAACAATTTTAAAGTTTTACAGTTGCCTTTAAAAGCTGAGATCAGCCTACAAAAACAAAGAAGATATAACTATTATAGTCAATGTCTCCCTACCTTAAATATGTTAAAGCTTGTTTTTAAAAGCCTTGTTGAAAGCCATGTGATTTTGTCTAGCGTACAGGAATGCTGGATATTATGATAAAGAATATTAGAAGAGGCGTTTCAAACCAAAGGGCATAAGTTTAGTCAATGCCACATCAGGTTTATAGGGGATCTGAGGAAGAATTTTTCATTAGATCGAAGAGCAGTATCAAGGTGTGGACCTGAAGTGTCATGGCATGGAAGCCAACGGACCAAATGCTAGTAGGTGGCATTAGTATGGATGAGTACCTGATGTGGGCATGGTCACAGTAGGCCACAGGGCCTGTCTCTGTGCTGTATGAATTGATGACTCAGCAGTTATGTGATGATCCTTCTGGAATTCTCTAATATTTATAAAACCTACTTGCAGAACCTGCAGCTGTTCCAACTGGACACAGGATCTGGAAGCTATTCCTGAAAGTTGCCTCATAGGTGGATAGGGTAGTTAAGAAAGCTTATGGGGTGTTAGCTTTCATAAGTCGAGGGATAGAGTTTAAGAGTCGCGAGGTAATGATGCAGCTCTATAAAACTCTGGTTACGCCACACTTGGAGTACTTTGTCCAATTCTGGTCACCTCACTATAGGCGAGATGTAGAAGCATTGGAAAGGGTACAGAGGAGGTTTACCAGGATGCTGCCTGGTTTAGAGAGTATGGATTATGATCAGAGATTAAAGGAGCAAGGGCTTTACTCTTTAAAGAGAAGGAGGATGAGAGGAGACATGATAGAGGTATACAAGATATTAAGAGGAATAGATAGAGTGGATAGCCAGCATCTCTTCCCCAGGGCACCACTGCTCAGTACAAGAGGACATGGCTTTAAGGTAAGGGGTGGGAAGTTCAAGGGGCATATTAGAAGAAGGTTTTTTACTCAGAGAGTGGTTGGTGCATGGAATACACTGCCTGAGTCAGTGGTGGAGGCAGATACACTAGAGAAATTTAAGAGACTACTAGACAGGTATATGGAGGAATTTAAGGTGGGGGGTTATATGGGAGGCAGGGTTTGAGGGTCGGCACAACAATCTGGGCTGAAAGGCCTGTACTGTGCTGTACTATACTATTCTATGTTCTATTTTATTTGAATGGCCGTGGGGTACAAAGGTAATAAGTGGGCAAAGTAGAATTTTAAATACCATATGATTCCTGTGTTTTTTTAAAGTTATTTAACAGTGCATATCTGAAACACTGTAAAAAGTTGGTTGGTTTGACAAAAATGTTAGGGGTATAACTTCGCCCTTCTGTCAATGTTTCTCACAGCTGTTTTGTGGACACAGCCTGTTCTCATCTACTTGTGTGACCCTATGATGTCATGGGGCCCTGGCAGATCCAAGAGATTTTCATTCAGCAAAGTTCTCTGATAACCTAAGAGCAGGACACTTGGTTATTTGTGTTATAAGTACTGGTAGGTGGGGCAAAAAAGCATATGCAGCAAAATTTGGCTCATATTTAAGAAGAAACTAGGGCCAAGAATTTTTTTGTTGTACTCAACATATGGGCAACAAAGTTCCAATTGAATTTATTTATCAAAGTTTGTATACAACCTTGAGATTCATTTTCTTGTGGGCACCCACAGGAAAGTAAAGCAGTACAACAGAATCCATGAAAATCCATACGTAACGAAGGCAGATTCCCTGAACGTCCGTCTACAGGCTGTGTAGTTAGTTCAGTGCTGAGGTTATTGAAGCCATCCATGACAGTCCAGGAGCCCAACGGTTTTAGGGCAACAACTGTTCATGAACCTGGTGGCATAGTACCCAAGACTACTGCATCCTCTGCCTGACGGTACTAGTGAAACAAGAGGGTCACTGTTTCAACAGGAGTGAAGCAGTAACTCCGAGAGCAAAATTAGCTTCAAAACTCATCTAAATGCCACCATTAAGTCACAATCTCCAGACATGCAATTAGACTCCATCTTGTCAAGGTAACTCTTACAGTAGTGAATAAAGAATCATATGGAATTTAATCTGCTTTTGTAAGCCATCAGGTATTCATGAAGAGTTGACAGTAAAAAAAAACAAATATTAGCTGTTAACTTTAATTTTATATGTATTATAAGTAATTGACATTACAGGAGAATTGGATTGGACTTTCAAGGAAGAAACAGAAAAACTTTTAAGTGTAGTTTGTAAAACCTAAGCTCAGCGGTTACACTTGTGCCGCTGAATTAGAAGAGCTTAAGGTAAACATTATTGCAGAATGAGGACTGTATTGTTGGCTGGCATTTTTATTCAATACAACTATATGATATTGTTGTGAATGAGCTCTTTTCTGAGTGAGACATAGTGCTCTGTAGTGCTCTTAGTGAAGATTGAAGAGGAACATTGCAGCCCTCCCTCAGTCTCTGCTAAGGTTTATTTCTCACTCAATACCATCAAGAAAGATTAACATATCATTAATATTAGCAGAACTTTGATAAAAAGAGCATGCCGCAGTTCAGGCAAACATGTATAATTAGTCAATCTGTGAAGTGCTTTGGATGCCCAAAGGTCAATAGATGTCTACCTTTACCTGATCATTTCGAGCGCTCGGAGGGCAGAGCTGCATATTATCAACATCAGCACAGATTTATTCTGGGTGTGGTTCTTGGACAACTTCACCCACTTGGGGCAAACTAGAAGGAAACAAATACGTATCAACATGCTCTATAAATTGCTTGCCGAGGACACTTGTCAAACTCATAAAACATGGGAAGATGTATCCATAGCTTGTTTAAATCCCAAACAAAAATGCAGTACTATAACATATGCTTAAAAATTTACTTTTTCTTAATTAGGACTTCATTCCCTGGAGCATAGGAGAATGAGTGGAAATTTGATAGAGCTATACATAATTATGAGGGGTACAGATAGGGTTAATGCAAGCAGGATTTTTCCACTAAGGTTGGGTGCAACTAAAACTAGAGGTCATAGGTTAAGGGTGATAGGTGAAGTACTTAAGGAGAACCTGAGGAAGGACTTCTTCATTCAGAAGGTGGTGCAAGTGTGGAATGAGCTACCCATGGAAGTGGTGCATGTGAGTTTGATTATAACATTTAAGGGAAGTTTAGAGAAGTACATGAATGGAAGGGATATGGAGGGCTGTGGTCTGAGTCTGGATTGATGGAACTAGACAGAATAACAGTTGTGACTAGGTGGAGCAAAGGGGCCTGTTTCTGTGCTCCATGAGAAAATTCTAAAAATAGTTAAGGCCTCAAATCAACTTTTGTCACTTATTTGTCACATTACATTTGAACAGAGCGTGGAGCTTAGGAGACGATGGCGCCTAACTTTGCTTGCGTTTTCTGGAACAGCTCTACTTCTATCGTTGATATCTGTTTTTTCCCCTTTCAAGGTTCTTTTGAAGACCCTGACCTGGAGTTACACGCTGACTTCGGTTCTTTGCGGGAATAGGACCAACTCTAAGAGCCTTACGACCGGCCGCTTTCGATATGCCAAGGACGCAGCCTGGAAGACTAGCGTGCCTTCAGGGTGTCAGATTTTTGTGGCTCTGGAGGCGGGCCGATTCAAGGCTGGTGCTGCCGCCTGATGTTCATGGGAGTATATGGAAGATCGAAAGCAGCGAGCTGGCTGCTGGCTGTGTGCCCGGAGACCCAAGTTCTTTGGGCACAGGGCTCGGAGAAAGTGACACAACAGACTTTTAACATCATAAATCTCGCTGTGAAACGGGGACACCTCTTTTTCCCTTATTCAGGAGATAGATAGAGAGATAGAGAGAGATAGATAGAGAGGTAGAGAGAGAGAGAGAGAGAGAGAGCGCGCATGCGCGCGCGCCTGTGGTACGTTGAACTACCCAGAGAAAGAGTAGACTTTGGGGTACTGCAAGTCTGTGTCTTTATTGATGCTTTGCTGCACACTTGAGTGCTCAGTGGGGGGGTGGGCGATGCTTTTTTCTGTTGGTGGGTGGTCATTGCTTTGCTGCTGCTTACGCGTGGGAGGAGGAGCTGGGGGGTTCTTTGTGGTTCTAACGTTTTAACTGTCACTCATTCTTTGTGGCACTCCTGTTTTCGCGGATGTTTGCGAAAAAAAGAATTTCAGGATGTATATTGTATACATTTCTCTGACATTAAATGTACCTATTGATTGAAACTATTGAATCCTACTAATAATTTAGGTACATTACTTAAAGCAATCCAAAATTTCCTAATTCAAAGTAACATACGTGAGAAAGCATTCAGCATTTTAAGATGCTGTGAACATCAGTAGCCTTCATACTTGTGTTCATTTCAACCACAAAGTAGAACAGCAAACATTTATTCCAAGTCTCAATTTACACAGCAACAGTACCCAGATGTCAGAGCAATGGTATTTTTGATCTTTCTTACATTAGCAAAACTTGTAGACAAAAATACAACTCAATTTAAAACCATGGCAATGTTGTTGAATTGTTTCAAATAAATCTGGGTCTATGCTGAGCAGTGTACAATAGATGACAGCTGCAACCCTTATTAATAACCAAGCAATGACTTCAGTCCAATGGACATTCAGGGAAAAACAACATCTTTTGAGGTTGTTTATTGCTCTTGTCGCCTCAGAAATTCAGCATTTGGAGCTTGCAAACAGGGCATCTGCTTTTCCCAAGAGAAGACAATGACAAATTGAGGCTTAGAAACTTTCCAGCATGTTAAATGCTAAAAAATGACCCGAGCAGAACAAATATTTTCATACGACTCTTTCTATAAAATCTCATGTTAAGCTTCACTCATAAAAAAAAATCTCTACATAAATAGTTACACCTATTGTTATAAATATTTTCTTAATTGGGGTTGAAAATAGGAGACATCACCAGAAGGCAACAAATGGCAGCATATTATTAATATCTGAGACACAACTGAACCTGCATCTATTAGTTTCAATGACAGCTTGTTCCACAGTTGCACCAACCCGAGTGAAGAAGTTCCCACTCGATTCCTCTTAAATACTTCACCTTTCAACCTATATCCATGACTTCTAGTTCTAGTCTCACCCAACCTGATGGAAGAAAGCCTGCACGCATAACCCTCATAAATTTGTATGCCTCTTTAAGATCTTCTCTCATTCTCCTTTGCTCAGGTGAATAAAGTCCTAACCTATTCAACCTTTCCTATATTCTGCTCCTCAAGTCCCAGCAACATCTTTGTAAATTTTCTCTGCTCTTTTTCAATTTGACCCGAACTGCACAAATTCAGCCTCACTAATGTCTTACACAAATTCAGCATAACATCCCAACTCCTGTACTCGCTGCCCTGATTTATTACAGTCAATATGCCAAATTATTCCCAGATGCTTCTGTTCCACTGCACTCCTCACTGCCCTGCCATTTACTGTAAGTCTTACCATGGTATGAGAGGTAACTTCTTTACCAAGAGCGTACTGAGTACCTGGAATGAGCTGTCAGAGAAATGGTTGAGGAGACTAGAAGTGGGGCTTTCAAGAACAATTTGAATAGTTACAGTACATGGAGGAGAGGGGCCTGGAGGGTTACAGGCTGAACATGGGCGACTGGAACCACAAGACAATGACCAGCTGAAGGGTCTGTTTCCATGCTGTATTACTCGATGACACTATAAGGGAATTGACATTGTGCTAACCTAGTACACGGGCAGATGTTTTGACATTTTCAACAAGTATAAACTATACAGAGCTCTCCACAGACAATTGCTATTAGGTTAGGAAATGAAGCTTTCGGTAGCAATCTTCCAGCTTTCATTAGAGAGATGCAAGCAGAATTGCAAAGGTTATGTCATTGAACAGGATAATGGAGGAGAGACAGGATGGCAGAAAATATTTCTGATCTTAACATGGATAACTGATATGTTAAGGAAGTTAAATACACTCCAGGGAAATGCATAATGTATAGAGAAACTGGTCCTATTAACTAAAGGGTCAGAACTAGAAGATACAAGTCTGTGTAACACAAATGAAATGCTGGAGGAACTCAGCAGGTTCATGCAGCATCTAATTAAAAGAAATAAACAGTTGACATTACAAGTTAAGGTCCTTAACAAGGACTGGAAAGGAACGGGACAGAAGCCAGAACTGGCTTGCCCACAGAAGGCAAAGAGTAGTTGTAGACGGGCTATATTCTGCATGGAGATCGGTGACCACTGGTGTGCCTCAGGGATCTGTTCTGAGACCCTTACTCTTCATGATTTTTATAAATGACCTGGATAAGGAAGTGGAGGGATGGGTTACTAAGTTTGCTGATGACACAAAGGTTGGAGGTGTTGTGGATAGTGTGGAGGGCTGTCAGAGGTTACAGAGGGACATTGATAGGATGCAAAACTGGGCTGAGAAGTGGCAGGTGGAGGTCAACCCAGTCAAATGTGAGGTGGTTCATTTTGGTAGGTCAAATATGATGGCAGAATATAGTATTAATGGTAAGACTCTTGGCAGTGTGGAGGATCAGAGGGATTTTGGGGTCTGAGTCCACAGGACACTCAAAGCAGCTGTGCAGGTTGACTCTGCGGTTAAGAAGGCATACAGTGTATTGGCCTTCATCAATCGTGGAATTGAATTTGGGAGCCGAGAGGCAATGTTGCAGCTATATAGGATCCTGGTCAGACCCCACTTGGAGTACTATGCTCAGTCCTGGTCACCTCCCTACAAGAAGGATGTGGAAACCATAGAAAGGGTGTAGAGGAGATTTACAAGGATGTTGCCTGGATTGGGGAGCAAGCCATATGAAAACAGGTTGAGTGAACTCGGCCTTTTCTCCTTGGAGCGACGGAGGGTGAGAGGTGACCTGATAGAGGTGTACAAGATGATGACAGGCATTGATCATGTGGATAGTCAGAGGCTTTTCCCCCAGGGCTGAAATGGCTGCGACAAGAGGGCACAGGTTTAAGCTGCTTGGGAGTAGGTACAGAGGAGATGTCAGGGGTAAGTTTTTTACGCAGAGAGTGGTGAGTGCGTGGAATGGGCTGCTGGCAACGGTGGTGGAGGCGGATACGATAGGATCTTTTAAGAGACCTTTGGATAGGTACATGGAGTTAGAAAAATAGAGGGCTATGGGTAACCCTAGGTAATTTCTAAGGTAGGGACATGTTTGGCACAACTTTGTGGGCCGAAGGGCCTGTATTGTGCTGTAGGTTTTCTATGTTTCTAAGCCAGAATAAGAAGGTGCATGGAGGGAGGGGGGTATAAGCTGGCAGGTGACGGGTGAGACCAGGTGGGGTGGAAAGGTAGATGGGTGGGATGATGCGAAAAGCTGGGAGCAGAAAGGTGGAAAAGGTAAAGGGTTGAAGAAGAAGGAATCTGATTAGAGAGGACAGTGGACCAGGGACGGAGCTGGGGAACCTTAGGAGGTGATGGGCAAGTCCTGAGGGCAGGGAAAAAGAAAGATGATAGTGTCACCAGAATGGTAGAAACAAACAAATATGAGGGTAAAACAGAGAGGTTACCAGATGTTAGGGAAACCAATGTTCATGCCATCAGGTTCAAGGCTGCCCAGATAGGATAGGAGATGTCTGCACTTGGCTTCATCCTGGCAATAGAGGAGGCCATGGACAGACATGTTAGTGTGAGAATGAGAAACTAAGTTGAAATGGGTGGCCATCGAAAGATCCTGGCTACTCTTGCAGACAGATTAAAGTTCTCGATGAATGGGTCCCCCAGTTTGTGTCAGGTCTCAGTAATGTAGAGAAGGCCACCGTGAGAGAACTGATTTCAATAAATGACTCTGCCAGACTGCCTCACCTTGTAAGGATTGTTTTGGGCAATGAATGGTGGTGAGGAGGCAGGTGTAGCACTTGTCATACTTCCAGGAATAAGTGCCAGGAGGGAGATCTGTGGGCTGGGATGAGTGGACAAGGGAAGTCATGTAGAGAGTGATCCCTTTGGAAAATGGAAAGGATGGAGGGGGACGGTGAGGGTAAAGATGTGCCTGGTGGCAGGACCCAGTTGAAAATGGTGCAAGTTGTGGAGAGTGATGTGTTTAATACAGAGTCTCTTAGGATGATAGGTGATGACAAGGGGAACACTATCCCTTACATGTTGCAGGGGCAGTGGGGCGAAGAGGGCAGATAAGTGGGAAATGGAAGAAATGTGGGTGGGGGAAGCATCAATAGTAGTGGAAGGGAAGGCCCATTTTCTGAAGAAAGGACATATTAGATGTTCTTGAAAGGGAAGCCTTTCTCAAGACAAATGCTATGACACCATGTACTAAAAATGCAGGACACCATGTACTAAAAATACCGAACACACCTGAAATGGTGGTTAATTGTTAACTTTTAATCTGAAATTAATAAATTAATAAATATAGTTAACTGTATTAATGCATGTGGGAAATGTTAGTATTTGAAGAGTCACTGTCCAACATCATTTCACTGAATGACCTAATGTTATTTCTACACTTCTCTTATCAACCAGTTAGCGTACTTCTGAAAAATTCCTAATTGCTGAAGACATAAATATTAGTCAATGTGGTAATGTTTTTCCATTGTGTTGCTTTGGACACTTTGATCTCCGCCATTCTGCTTGTTCTGTAACAGAAGACTATATTTTCTCAAACTGATTTCAAGTTCTCAGGTAATAACAAGAATGCAGATGAGAAAAAAATAAATTGACTGAACTTGTGGTACAATGTACAGAAATTTATAGCGCAATAACCGACTTACCTTGCTTAAGATAGGAGGATGCAGTATGCGTGAGATCATTGCTCTTAAGAAAGCAAGAATCTAAAAAAACAACAGAAATAAAAGCATCATGACTAACAAAATAAACCTGAACTTTTTAAAAAAATCACATAATATCGACATTGATTTGGGATTCACTTTAAGGGGCTGGTCTAATGTGATGACGTACTTTCACTGCACTTTGTGTTTAGTGTTTGGAGTACAATAAATGAGTCGCTAAAAACATAAAACACCTCCGCCATTTTTATTTGTAAAAAGTTACAACCCCACAAGGAGAGAATGGTGTTACCAGAATTGTATTGGAACTCCAAAATACAAAGAGAGATTACAAGAACCAGCAATGCATTCAGTGAAATTTATAAGGTTTTACGGTACGTTTCACAATTGGAGACTTTGAAACGAAACTTTGCCTTGAACTTAGATCAAGAAAGAAAAGTAGAGTTAGCAATAGTGAAGTGGGAATACAGAGTAAAAAGTAAAATCACAAATCAGCAGACACTGACATTTAAGGAAATATTTCATAATTCTGAATAAACTACAGATGAACAATAAAGACTTTACATGAGGATGATCCATCTATGACTAATTAAAGAAGTTAATGATGAGATTGGGCATTAAATAACAGAAATGTCAGGGACTTGTTCTTAACCTGCTTTATAGCAAAATACATTGGTTGGAAACCAAAGGGCAAAAGGCAAGAAGTTACTAAATTAATTATTACTGAAAAACAGTACCAGGTAAATATCTAGCATAACAAGTTCCCATGACTACATGCTCTACATCAAGGGATCTTAGAAAGAAATGGCTGCAGACATGATGGATGCTCTGGTTTGTTACTAAATTCTGGAACCATCCTGTGGATCGGAAATCACAAACGTAATGACCTATTCAAATAATGAAAAAGGGGGAAAAAAGGGAAATTATAGGCTCATTTGTCTAACACCTGTTTGAGAAAATGCTGGAATCTTTTGTTAAGGAAGCAGTAGTAAAAAAAATATACAAATGAGAAAAAAAACACAAAACAGTAATCAATTATAATGGGTTAGTGAAAGGGAAATTGCTGTAATGGATTTGTTTGAAAACAAAACAAACAGCATTAATAAAAGGGAACATATGGATGTAGTGGATTTGGAATAACAAAAAGCATTTGATAAAGCACCACAGAGAATACTATTGAACCACGTCCCTGTTTTCCACTCACTCGTTATTCGTAGATCTGCCCACTTGCAAGATTTACCTACTGTTTCACTTCAAATTGTACTTTCAGAGCAAGCATTAGCAGAGTATGATCAGGTACCTGTGGATACAAGTCCTTTTAGAATTTTGGCAAGTGTGGGCCAGAACCAGGGTCCACAGTAGGGATTGGAACCAAACCAGACAGGAGTCCACACAGTGTGGGCTCAGGCAGGAATCCATAATTTTGGCCGGTTCTGCAGTTGCAACTGGAATTGCAGGTGAACTAAAGACACACGGAAAGCAAGTTGTAACTCCACAAAGAATCTCCAAAGGGAATAGATGAATGAATGAGGAGAAACTTGGCAGATGAGGTGTGCGTGGGAAATTGGGAGGTCATCCTATTGGTAGAGTAAACAGCAAAGGCAAAGATCACGCAATGCTGCTGTACAGAGGGATCTTGGTGTCTTTTTACACAAAACGCAAAGTCAGCGTGCACATACAAAACAGAAACACAAATGTAATGTAGATTTTTATTGCAAAAGGAGGACAGAAGAGAAGCAGGTCTTACAAGAACTGCACATGACGAGACGGCACCTAGAGTACTGAGAATGGTTTAGGTCTTCACATTTAAAGAGAGGTAATGTTATTGAAATATAAAAGATTCTACAGGGAAGATGCTGAGAGGATGTTATTTCACAGAAGAATCTATAATTTGAAGTGTCGGAGTAAGGAATCACCTATTTAAAGCAGAGAACTTGTCTCAGAGGGTCATCTTTGACATCTTTCACGGAGACTGAGTCACAGAATTTATTCAGTACTGAGAAAGACAGCTTTATGGACTATAGCAGAGTTGAGAGTAATGGGGAATTGGCAGAAGGCTAAGATTTGATCAGCCACAATATTATTAAATAGCATGCTTGAGAAACCATATGGAATAATACAGCTCCAACTTATAATGTTTTCAAGTTCCTATACATAAAGTGGCTTAAGAAAATGTTATGAATAAAAAATATGATCTTCAGTGGGTACTAATATTCATGACATTAGTCCAGTTTCTGGCTGCTGAAGGTAGGAAGTACAGTACATTCAAAGGAATCCATTTCATGTTGAATATTTGAAACATGTCCTGACTAGGTCATCAAAAGTTAAGTTCCTCTTTTTGCAGAAATAATGGTCTTCAATGGGTGAAAGTGTTATTTTATGCTTAAGGAGATGTTTTCCATACCTGGTATTTTCAGCTCCTCAAGTTCTATTACTGAACGTTCACTTTGGAAGTACTGGGTGATCACTTTCTGCAAATCAGCAGGGGTAGCAGGTGTTGGAGCAGATTTTGCAAGAACATCCGAGATCTTCTATGTTTACAAACAACACAAATTAAAATTACCAACTTTGGAAAAGCGCAATTAAAGACTACATTGATCACCCCCAGCCTCATTCCTAATATAGCAAACATTTTGAGATGACAAGTTTGGAAATCACAATTAAATAAATTATGTCTCTCAAACAAGAGGATGCATGGCAATGCTCCCCACATTAGTTCTTAAAGTTCTTAATTTGACAAGTAAATGGAGGGACTTGCCCAGAAAAAGAGAAACTGCTGTTGGCTCACCTTGATGTCACAACATCCATAGATACAGAAGCTTAAAGAATATTTTGAAGGATGGGCTACTTATAGCAAAAATAGTCTTCCAACTATCCAGTTACAGAACTATGCTCTGCATCCATGGCTGGGGTCAATAGCATTATTGGAAAGCTTGTCGATATGGATTTGGAATCTAATAATACCCATGAATAATAACAATGAAGCAGAGGGTAGGCAGGAGAATCAAGCCCTACCACTGGAGAACTCCAAACATTACGTGCTGGTTTAGGAATAGACAAAGCTATTGGAATGTAAAAGCTTCATTAAGATAGCTAAGCTGCACAATTTCAGAGCTGTCCCACATGCTGGAAAACATTGGATGAAATGGGTGCATAATACAGGTGACTGCATTTAACTGGGCAAAATGGTCAGATTGGAATAACAACCTTGTGCTTACAGGCCTGGAAAGTCTAGTCTGCAAATTGGCTAAGCTTCAGTGCTAAGAATGGAGAAGGAATTCACACAGGAAGCTTTGTGACAGAAGTAAACAGAATTGGATGACAAGGAAATCATAAAGAATTAAAGGGGAAAAAGTACAATTATAGTTGGGTGAGAGGGACCCATAGCAGCAGTTTCTGAAGATGATGTTAGGCTTAGAAAGATACAAGACTATGGAAGTGAAGTCACTGACACTGATGGCAAATATGGATGCCAAGAGGGTGATGGAGTTGCCAGGGCTTAAGCAGCAGAAGGTTGAATAAGCAGAACTGACTCTCATGTACAGAGGGATCTGAGTGTTTCCATACACACTCATTTATTTTCATCTTTTACTTACCTTTTTTCTCTTCTTCTTTTTAGGTGGACATGCTTCAGGTTGTTCCTCTATTAATACGTCTGTAAAAAAATCTGTTTGCTGTAAAATATAAACATAATCACTACCACAAAGAGAAAATCTGCAGATGCTAGAAATCCAAGCAACACACACAAAATGCTGGAGGAACTCAGCAGGTCAGGCAGCATCCATGGAAAACAGTACAGACAACATTTCGGGCCGAGACCCTTCAGCAGGACTGGAGAAGAAAGATGAGTCAGAGTTAGAAAGTGGGGTAAGTGTCGGAAAAGGACCAGGTATTTGAGAGCAGGGTGGAAGTTGGAGGCAAAGTTGATGAAGCCGACCAGTCTGCATGCGTGTAGGAAGCCGCACCAATGCAGTCGTCGACGTAGCGTAGGAAACGCTGGAGAGTGATGCTAGTGAAGACTTGGAACATAGACTGTTCTATGTAGCTGACAAACAGGCAGGCGTAGCTGGGACCCATGGCTACCCCTTCTGTTTGAAGGAAGTGGGAGGAGCTAAAGAAGAAATTATTAAGATTGAAGACAAGTTCTGCCAGAAGGAAGAGAGTTGTGGTAGAGGGGAACTGGTTGGGTCTGGTGCCCAGAAAGAAATGGAGAGCTTTGACATCTTCCTGGTGGGAGATGGAGATGTAGAGGGACTGGACATCTATAGTGAAAATAAGATGATTGGGCCCAGGGAACTTGAAATCATTGAAGAGGTCAAGGTCGTGGTAAGTGTCATGGATGTAGGTAGGAAAAGATTAAACCAAGAGATAAAGCAGAGTCAAAGTAGGCAGATAAGAGTTCAGAGTGGGAAAGAACAAGCAGAAACAATGGGTCTACCTGGATAGACAGGTTTGTGGAACTTGGGTAGGAGGTAGAATCGAGACGTGTTGGGTGAGGGAACTATGAGGTTGGTGGCAGTAGATGGGAGATCCCTAGAATTAATAAGGTCGGTGATGGTATGGGACACAATGGCCTGGTGCTCCTTTGTGGGGTCCTGTTCAAGGGGTAAGTATGAGGAAGACCCAGGCCTTGGGAAGGGAGAGGTCAGTCCGTCAGACTACCACAGCACCCCATTATCTGCGGGTTTGATGGTGAGGTTAGGATTGGTGCGGAGGCAGTGGAGTGGAGAGCAGAGCATTTGGAAGGAGTGAGGTTGGAATTGGAGAGATGTCATCAATACAGTTGATGTCCCATTGGCAGTTGGCAATGAAAAGATCTGGAGCAGGCAGAAGACCAGAGCAGGATGTCAGGAAGAGGAGGAGTGTTGAAGACAGGAGAAGGGGTCATCGGTGTGGGGTGGAGAGTCCTTGCCAAAGCAGCAGGCACGAAGACGGAGGCAGCAGAAGAAGAGCTCAGCATCATGGCGGGCACGGAACTCACTGAGGTGTGGGTGCAGGGGGACAAAGGTGAGGCCCTTACTGAGGACAGAACATTCTGCCTCAGAGAGGGGAAGGTTGAAGAATAATCAATACTATCAGTCCCATACTTTCAACATGGTCGTGGCTCATGAGTGACCTCAGTGAGTAAAGCCTCTGCACATCAAGAAGCAGGAATGGCCCTCAAAATGGATGCAACATGTGAAAACTATTTCAATTTAATAAAATTGGTTGTAATTTATTTTAGAATATACTTTAGCTGTAACAATTAACACTGCTTTGGCAATTAATAATGTTTTGTTTATCGACAGTCATGAATTCAATCATTTCCTTTCATTTCTGGGGTTACAATTTTTCTTGTGAATTTCTCTAGCTATGTTCTTCAGAATTACCTCAGCCTATTCTATTTCATTTAAGAAGGCTCATAAACTTTGTAACCATCAAACATAGTTCTATTAAATTAATTCAATTGGAAAATATTGTGCAAAATGTCAGTTTGATTTGCATATTAGATGCACGCACTAATTGGGCAATATTTGTGATTAGCCAAGAAAGAATGTGCATCTTTGACAATTTCAGGATTTCTCAAAGCTGACTAACTATTAAGTTATTCTTGAAATTCTTTTCACATTAGCAATGGCAGCTCAAGAGTCACAAGAGCAATTAATTTGATGTTAGTCACAACGTCATTAGAAGTTGTAGCCTGCATACATGGGGATCTTCATCATGGAAAATAATCTTTCAACATACTAAACATCAATCTGTTGCTGTAGATTGCTTACCATGTCATACTCTAATCCACCTACAATTTGGAATGCCAGCATTGATTCCAATAATTAATTAAAAATGGCAATGAAGAGTATGAATATGTCTAAGCATTGCTCGTTCCTTCCACAAAATTTCCATATCAGGTCTACTTCAAATGACATTATTCCTTGTGCAAAATTCTGTTCAGTCCTAACCTATCATGCTGATTTTCTTTAACTGTGCAATGTAATTTCTGGCCCTAAATTCTTTGGTATATAAAAGGAACTTCCAATCGATTTTTTCCCCCTTAATAAGTCTATATGCATATTACATTTCCTTATTTGAAAGAACTTGTGATCAATGCCATCATTCTGTTCAGTACGTTCTCTCATCATCTTCTACAAGAATAAAATCTACTGGTCCTTTTTCTGTGTCTGAGGTCTCAAGTACAGTCCATGCTGCATACCTCTAACAAACAAGTGGTATTTGGGCACATTACCAAAGAATGTTAAGATAGTTTGGGGCACTCTTGCTTTTCCAACAATAAGTACAAATGTTAACTTAGTTCAGCCTTGAACATTATTTCCAATCTTAAGAAACAAACCTGGAATTGAAGATTGGTTCGTGATTTCGACATTTTCAAGGAATCTAGTCAGGTTAGCACATGTTTGATCAAGGGCGAACAATATTTCGACTGCTGGCATGATCTATGTGCAATAGCTTCAATGGTATTCAGCATAAGTTCTCCATAACTAGATAATATATTTTTAATACGTAAAACAATTTGCCACCAAATAATAAATCACCCAAAAGACTCATCAAATTTCTTGCATTACCTTTCTGCATTTTTTGACTAGAGAAGGCTCTCCAGTCTCATCTCCCTTCTTTCTTTTTCTTGTGATGTTATGCTCAGATGGATTATTCATTTTTTCAGAAGTGTCTAAATGGAATTGAAGGCAATATTTTAAAAGTCATTCACAATTTCTGAGAATACTTTCTGAATAACGTACATACAGTATGCAGAGTTAATGGTGACACCATTGTAAAATGTTCCCTGCCTCTACAAGCAGCAAGTGATCAGCATAGGACAGTGACTTGATCCCTCTGCAATTACATGTCAGGCAGAGAAAGACCTAAGTGCTGCCCAAATCCTGAAAAACTAAAGTGGCATTAACAGATGATAACATTAGTCACTATGTCCACAGTAAGTGAATCTCCTCCATTACTCACAATAACACTTTCAAATTCTGGCCTTTGACTCAACTTTTACCACAGCACATCTGTGTTAATCTTCTCGACCATGTCCTCACGTCTGGATGTCTGTGTCCCTGTTAGAACTCATGCTTACTCCTAACCCCATGATGAACCATCAGCGCACTCTCTCTAGTGCAATCACATCCTTGCTGTAATGTAGCAACCAGTACTTCAGCTCTGGCCTAACTATGATTTAAATAGTTGGGCCATAATTTCCTTGCTCTTATATTCAATGCCCCAATTAATGAAGGCAAGCATTCCAGAAGTCTTTTTAACTATGTTGTCTTAGTACTTCACAGGAATTTACTCTCCTAATCAAAGAACTTACATTTTCTAGGACTGAACCAGATGGACAACACCGCAGAATTCTGAAAGAGGTAGCTGAAGAGATTTGTGGAGGCATTTGAAATGATCATTCAAGAATCACTAGATTCTGGAATGGTTCTGGAGGACTAGGAAATTGAAAATAGCACTCCATTCTATAAGAAGGGAAGGAGGCAGAAAAAAGGAAGTTATAGGCCAATTAGCCTGACTTTGGAGTTAAGAAGATGTTGGAGCCCATTATTAAGAATGAAGTTTCAGCATACTTGGAAGCACATAATAAAGTAGGCCAAAGTCAGCATTGTTTCCTTAAGGGAAATCTTGCCTGACAAATCTGTTAGAAATCTTTGAGGAAATAACAGGCAGGGTAGACAAAGGAGAGTACGTGGATATTACTAACTTGGATTTTCAGAAGGCCTTCGACAAGGTGCCGCACATGATAAGAACCCATGGTATTACAGGAAAGATACTGGCATGGATAGAAGATTGACTGACTGGCTGGAAGCAAAGAGTTGGAATAAAGAGGGCCTATTCTGGTTGGCTGCCAGTGACAAGTGGTGTTCTGCAAGGACTGATATTGGGACCACTTTTTTTCATGTTATATGTCAACAATTTAGATGACAGAATTAATGGCTCTGTGGTCAAGTTTACAGATGTTACAAAGATAGTGTATGATCATATCATGCACCTTGGTAGAAGGAATAAAAGCATTCTAAATGGGGCGAAAATTCAAAACTCTGAGGTGAAATGGGACCTGAGAGCTCTTGTGTAAGATTCTGTAAAGGTTAACCTGCAGGTTGAGTTGATGGTAAGGAAGGTAAATGCAATGTTAGCATTTATTTTGAGAAGACTAGAATATAAGAGCAAGAATATGATGTCGAGGCTTTAAAGGCATTGGTCAGAGTGCACTTGGAGTATTGCAAGCAGTTTTGAGCTCCTATCTGAGAAAAGATATGCTGCCATTGGAGAGGATCCACAGAAGGTTCATGAGAATCATTCCAGGAATGAAAGGGTTAACATATGAGGAGCATTTGATAGCTCTGGGCCTGTACTCATTGGAGTTTAGAAGAATGCAAGGGGATCTCATTGAAACCTATTGAATATTGAAAGGCCTAGACAAAATGGATGTAGAAAGGAGGTGTCCTATAGTGGGTGAGTCTAAGACCAGAGAGCACAGCCTCAGAATAGAGGGACGTCCATTTAGAATAGAGTTGAGGAGGAATTTCTTTAGCCAGTGGGTGGTGAATCTGTGGAATTCATCGCTACAGTCATCTGTGGAGGCCAAGTTATTGAGTATACTTAAAGCAAAGGTTGACAGGTTCTTGTTGAGTCAGGGTGTCAAAGGTTATGGAGAGAAGGCAGAAGAATGGGATTGAGAGGGATAATATATCAGCCATGATGGAATTGTGGGGTAAACCCGATGGGCCGAGTGGCCTAATTCTGCTCCTATGGTATGTGTTAAAGTCTTATGGTCTATACTTCACCTGCCACAGCTTTGGCTATTTCATGGATTCATTAAAATAATCCTATAGCTAGAAACCATCCTTTCAACTATCAATAACATCACCAATTTTTGTGTTGTTTATGAACTAAACATTCACACTCAGGTAAATAATATAAAACTAACAGAAGGGTCTGAGCACTGCACCCATGATACACTTTGGTCAAAGAATACCAATTAAAGGAAAAATACTTGACTTTCATTCTTTGCTTCACATCACCAAGCTGATTTGGGATTCAATCTATTTTCCAATTTCTTTCTCTAATACCTCTTATGCTGGATAATATTGCATCCAATCATACCCAGTGTATCTTCACCTTTGACTTCTGCTTCGGCTTTGTCTATTACCCCTTAAGTTTCACAAGAAATCTCTTCTTGGGCATCTCATTGCAGATGGTGCCCCTCAGTGGCACATGCACACTCACTGTTTTATTTTGAACACTCCAGTACTTCAGTGCTGTCACATTGCTCATCAGATACCATCAAAGGGCTATGATTTCCTCCAGAAGCCACTGGAAAGCCTGAAGCCATTTGTCTTGGCTTCTATCTATACATTATTACTGGGTGATGTCAATAGCTCATGATCTCAACCAACCACAAGCTGAACTTCTGACATAATTCATTCCCCAGCACCAAGTTTCATTTTTGCTTGCATACAATTCATTGAAATATCCTGGAATGTTCTCTATAAATGAAATATTTTGTTAAATATTAATCACCAAAAGATATTCTACCTAAATTCTATTTCACATACACGAATGTTTTTTTTACTGAAGATAGATTAAAATTCAATCTTTGTAACCCATTCTTACTAACAAGAGCGTTTTGCTTAGTGAAACAATAATTTGTCTACCAGGTAATTCTCCCTCTCCCGTAATGTTGCATGAACACAAAGGAGCTGGTTGTGGACTACAGGAGGAATGGAGACAGGCTTAGCCCTATTATCATCAATGGATCTGGGGTTGAGAGGGTTAACAGCTTTAAGTTCCTTGGCATACACATCACTAAGGATCTCACATGGTCTGTCCATACCGACTGTATGGTGCCTTTTTCACCTCACACAGTTGAAGAAGTTTGGTATGGGCTCCCAAATCCTAAGAACTTTCTATAAGGGCACAATTGAGAGCATTCTGACTGGCTGCATCACTGCCTGGTATGGGAACTGTACTTCCCTCAATTGCAGGACTTTGCAGAGAGTGGTGCGGACAGTCCAGCGCATCTGTAGATGTGAACTTCCCACTATTCAGGACATTTACAAAGACAGGTGTGTAAAAAGAGCCTGAAGGATCATTGAGGACCTGAGTCACCCCAACCACAAACTGTTCCAGCTGCTACCATCCGTGAAACGGTACCGCAGCATAAAAGCCAGGACCAACCAGTTCCAGGACAGCTTCTTCCACCAGGCCATCAGACTGCTTAACTCAAGCTGAATGAACTGTATTTCTATTTTATATTGACTATCCTGTTGTACATACTACTTATTATAAATTGCACATTTCACATTTAGACAGACAGATAACGTAAAGATTTTTACTCGTATGTGAATGATGAAAGTAACAGAGTCAATTCAATTCAATGCATATTTTAAAATTAAGGGCAATTATTCGTCCTTAGAAAATGCATCATTTTATTTTGAATGCTTCTCATGTAGACTTGGCAGAAAATGAACACTCACCACCTTGGTAAAGATTTGAAAGGGTAATAACTTCAATTTCACTTCAACCCCCCCTCCCCTATCCACCTCCCTTCCCTCTCACCTGGCTTCATCTATCACCTTCTAACTTGTACTCTTGCTCCTCTCCCCACTTTCTTATTCACGCTTCTTCCCCCTTCCCTTCCAGTCCTGATGGAGGGGTCTCAGCCAGAAACATTAACTCCTTATTCTGGATCTCCAGCATCTGCAGAATCTCTTGTGTTTATTACCTTCAATCAGTTTTGCTAATTACTGATTGCTTAAGTCAGACTTTCTAATATTAACTGTGAAAAACGTATCTGCAAAAAAATAGGTGAAGTCAATGATTGCATTATTTGGATAGATAGATAGATAGATATACTTTATTGATCCCAAGGGAAATTGGGTTTTGTTACAGCCACACCAACCAAGAATAGAGCATAAATATATTTTCAGTATTTTAAAATATTAAAGTCTTTATATAAAAATATATTTATGTTGTAACAATTCCAAAAGATCAGAAATACAACTCTAGCATATTGCTAGAGCCAAGTATAATGAATTCAGTTAATAAAGCTCAAACTGCCTCTATTTTATTTCATGATTACCCACATTTTCCTATATTTTCCCATAGGAGTTATTAGTTGTCATTCTGTTTCCTTCAGCTCAGAGAGTGGAATGATCTAACCTACTGCTCTCTTGACAGTCTAACAGGATGTGAACTTGTCGTGGGACAAGTTTACTAAGCTAATTTATTTCCCTTTTCCTTACAACCAAAATATCCAACTAATAAACTACACCATCTGTGATTCCTTTAACTTAGATTGGCTGTAGTCCGAAGAAACACTGTAAAAACACAAAACATACACAGTTTGTGTTTAGAAGACTGAAGTATAACATCTGTTTATTGTTGCAAGAGATATTTCTTATAGGTGTGACTGGAGGATTCTTTCAAATGGGGCTTACTGAACTATGTATCAGGATTTGATGCACAATATTTTACCAATAAAAACATTTATTTAAATTTGTAACTGACACAGAAAACAACAAAATATACTGAGGTCAATACGTAAATGTCCATATTTTCCAATGCAGTTTTATTTAATTATAAGTGTAGAAACTACTTTTGGAAAGTTAATCTGAGGAGTTACTCTGCAGAAGAGACATCATAAAAATAATCAATCCAAATGTTAACTTACCTTTACATAAAATTTTCTATAAATTTTTGAACAGATTGTGGATATTATCAAAGCTATTCTGCTATTCAATGACTTATATGTCACTAAACACCATATAATTTATAATCGTACAAACAAGAGGGCTAATTATTAGTGTAATGACTAAAATTACAATTGAAGTCAATGTTAAAAAAGGCAAATTATCAGTAGCTGGTATTATCTACCTTTTCACTACCTAAAGTGTGTAGCCATCCATTTATAGTATTTACAGTAGTTCTCCAGTAACTGTTGTTACTTTTCATTTACAAATCTATCCCTCATGATTTCTACTCAAGGGCTCTTAATAGAATATCTGACAATAGCTGATCTCATCGACATCCATGAAGTTTCTTGTCAAGGGATTTAAACTTTCCACACATAACACAAGAATTAGTTTAGTTTGCAAAGGTATTGTAAAATGATCCTTTAGTTGAAATACAGTAGATGTGTGCATTGCAACAGGATTGCAGTGTTCCAAAAATATACCATGTGGGATGAGACTTGTAAATCACAGGGATAGTAAGAATGCAACTTTCTTCACAGAAGGCTTGTGGTACAAATCTCTCAATCAATGTATCCTTATTATTTTTTACCAAGGTCAAGTGACATCAGGCCATGCTATAATGAGAATAATTTGAAATGTATCATTTTTACACTTGTTCTTTCATCATGATGACTGAAATTGAAACAAAGCAAAAAACTTAGAACAATGTAATTTTGTCACTCATTTTGCTTACTGAAGAATTGCGTAAACCCGCAGAGCAAATGGGATGAGGGAAATAAAAATGGGACCACTGGCTGTTCTACTCAGTGTGAACATGGATTTAATGGAATGAGTTAATTCACAAGCTGCATGTATTATACATACTGCACAACCACCCTGAATGTCCTTCTGTAGTCAATATGGAAGCAGTATATAGCGCTAACTTAGTATCTGAATAAGTTTCATTTATATATAATGAAGGGAGAAAATTTCCACAAGGAGAATTAGCAGTTTACAATATGATATATAAATTGACTAATACCTAGAACTTATACCAAAAATTAAAAAATGAGCAACATAAGCGAATTCCACTAAAATGTAGAGCAAGATATTTTCAGGCTGGGTATTTGGGGAATGGAAGGCTGAAGAAAGGAACAAAGTGCGTGACAGGAGTCAGTATTGCCAATTTATGAATCCTGTGAGGAAAAAAAGGAAACAGCAAACACAATTTACGATTCCTTTTGAGAATTTAGGGAGACACTCTCAACAACTAGATAATATTATTAAAAGCAGCAACACAGCATTTTTAGACCATAAACCACATCACAAGCCTGGTGGGTAACATATTCCAAGCTAGCTCTCCATTTCCTGTCACAAAGTGATTCCATAACTGAACATTGGCCACAGCGTGACAAAAAGTAAGAGGTGAAATGATCAATAAGGAAATTGTGAGATTTAGGGAGGAAACAAATCACAAGGTAAATGCAAGATTTGAGGTCACATGATCTAATTTAATCTATTAAAGTAGTCAACCTTTGCAAAGATGCACAGTTGTCTAAAGGAAATACAAAATTACAAGTAAAGACAACAAACTATCATTTGAAAGTCACAGTTCAGCTGTGATTAAACCAAGGAAGTTACAAGAGGTCCAGGTACAACTCTGGAAAGCCACCACATGGACAAAGTGGGAATTCTTGCCTAAACCTGAACAATGAAGGATGCTTGACCGTTGTGGCAGAGCGTGAATGCTACCTCCTCTTATATAGTAAAATCAAGCCACGTAGGCGAAAACAGGACTTCACTTCCAGATGAGCTTAACGCATTCTATGCTCGCTTTGACTGTCAAAACATAGAGAAACCATCACAAACTCCCAAGGCCCATGATGATCATGTGACTTCAGTCTCTGAGACTGATGGGTGAGCATCCTTCAGCAGCGTGAACCCATAGCAAGAACCTGGCCCAGATGGGGCACCTGGCTGAATGCTACAGACCTGTATTAATCAACAGGCTGGAATGCTCACTGAGATCTTTAACCTCTCGCTTCGGCAGGTTGAGGTAGCCACCTGCTTCAAGCAGGCTTCAATTATACCACTGCCTAAGAAGAACATGGTAAACTGCCTCAATGATTATCGTCTAGTAGCACTTACATCTAGAATGATGTAATGTTTTGAGAGGTTAATCATGAAACATCTCAACTCCTGCCTGAGAAGTGACTTCTCAATTTGCCAACCAGTACAGCTGATCCACAGCAGGTGCCATCTCACTGGCTCTTCACTCAACCCTGAAATATCTAGACAGCTAAGATGCAAACATCAGGATGCTCCTTATCTATACAGCTTGGCATTCAATACCATCATCCCCTCAATTTAATCAATAAGCTTCAAGACCTTGACCTCAATACATCCCTCGTGCAATTGGATCCTTGATTTCATCACTTGCAGACCCCAGTCAGTTCAGATTGGCAACAAAATCTGTTCCACAATCTCCTCAGGTTCACCACAAGGCTGTGTGCTTAGCCCTCTGCTCTACTCACTTTACACTTATGACAGTGTTGCGAAGCACAATTCCAATGCCGAATTCAAGTTTGCCGACATCACTGTTGTAGGAAAATCAAAGGCGGTAAAGAATCAGCATGTCGGAGGGAGAATGAAAATCTGACTGGGTAGTGCAACAATAACAACAACAACCTCTCGACGTCAGCAAGACCAGAAGCTGATTATTGACATCAGGAGAAGGAAACCAGAGATCTATGAGCCATTCCTCAATGGGGGATCAGAAGTGAAGAGGGTCAACAACTTTAAATTAGAAACATAGAAAACCTACAGCACAATACAGGCCCTTTGGGCCACAAAGCTGTGCCGAACATGTCCTTACCTTAGAACTACCTAAGCTTACCTATAGCTCTCTATTTTTCTAAGCTCCATGTATCCATCCAGGAGCCTCTTAAAAGACCCTATCATTTCCGCCTCCACCACTGTTGCTGGCAGCCTGTTTCACGCGCTCACCACTCCCTGCGTAAAAAACTTACCCCTGACATCTCCTCTGTACCTACTTCCAAGCACCTTAAAACTATGCCCTCTCATGCTAGCCATTTCAGCCCTGGGAAAAAGCCCTGACTATCCACATGATCAATGCCTCTCATTATCTTGTACACCTCTTCAGTGTTATCATTTCTGAGGACCTGTCCTGGACCCAACACATAAGTGTAATTACAAAGAAGGTATGGCAATTGGCAGTGCCTCTGCTTCCTTCGGAGTAGGCAAAGATTCGGCATGATATCTAAAACTTTAACAAATTTCCATAGTGGAGACTATACTGTCTGGCTACATCACAGCCTTGTATGGAAACACCAATATCCTTGAATGGAAAATCCTACAAAAAGTAGAGAACACAGCCCAGTCCATCACAGGTAAATGACCTTACAGGATGTGTGCAAATTCTTTGCTTCAGATCTGTCCTTAATTATAAATTATGGGTCCATCAGGGGTAAAGCCCTCCCTAGCATTAAGCACATCTACATGGAACGTTGTCACAAGAAAGCAGCATTCCTCATCAAGGACCCGCACCACCCAGGTTATGCTCTCTTCTTGCTGCTGCCATCAGGAAGAAGATACAGGGACCTCAGGACTCACACTATCAGGATCAGGAGCAGTTACTACCCCTCAAGCATCAGCTTGTGAACCAAAGGGGATAACTTCACTCATCTTCACTTGCCTCATCACTGTAAAGTTCCCACAACCTATGGACTCAGGCTTAAGGACTCTTCATGTTGTCTATATCTATTGCTTACTTATTTATTATTATTGTGTTTTTATTTTTTCTCACCTCAAGCTGGTAAAGCCCGAGGTATGGATATAGCCAAGCACACTCATTTCTCAATTGCTGGGAACTTTCGGACTATTTTAGCGGTGTTTAGTTTTGTGGTTTTCTGAAGATCTGCATAAACATTGCTATGTAGGCCTAATTTTTTAGTGCTATTGTGTAGTGAGTTTGGGATGACACCAGTTGTAGATAATTACTATTAGGACATGGTCCATAGTTTTAAAAAAATTTCTTCATTTAATTCAGCATGTTTCTGGTGTTTTCATTTATTTATTTCTGTACGTTATGTATGCATAGAATGGCTATATCTATTAAGTAAGTTGTTCTTGCTTGTTATTCTGCAATATTAAATCCAGTCAGTTATTATGGATTCTCCTATCTGTAATAATGGATGGGTCATAATGTAATTTGTCGATCTCTGACCATAAAACTGGACCAGGCTTGTATTTATAGTCAGGTATGGTGTCTTTTATGAGTTTGTACTTTAAAGCAAGGTTTTGGTGATTGATATTTGCCACTTGATTGTGCTTCTGGCTCTGGCACAATCAGATCGAGGTAAACTGCGGTATGATCCTCTAATATGTTGGATTGTTTCTGGTTTCTCTTGGCAGTTTCTGCATTTATCGTCTTGAATTGGTTGGTCTTTTATCTGTATTCTTGATTTTTTTTGTTAATCACCTGGTCCTGTACTGCCAAAAGAAACCTTTCTCTTTCTGGGAAGAGGTCTCCAACTTTGAGCCAGGCATTTGATGTTACCTTGTTGACATCTACTCTGCTAAGATCGTGGTGATGTTTACCAAAGCTCTTCCACTGATTAGCGGTTTCTTCTGTAGTGATAATTTCTTCATTTTTCTGAGTTGTGCTTTCATTTAAGTTTAGTGGTGTGTACTTCTTACCAGACCTGCACTTGCTCAATGGACCCCTGAATCCTGTTTTCGTTGATGAAAATATATCCTTGAATCTAACATTTTTTAATGTCTTTTATTCTCTTCCTCCTTCTGTCCAAGGTAATGTAGTATGTGTTCAAGTATACATGTGGTTTTCTAAAATTTGTCATTTCATTTCTTATTTTTCTTTGCAAATTGTCCAGATCAGTATGCCAAAAGAATACGTTAATATGGGTATAGCGCAAGTGTTGCCTTTGTTATATTTTTCAGTATTGAGCTCTGTTCGTCAGATTTTTTTAAGCCTTTAAGTAAATTCTGTCAAAAGCTTTCCCTTTATCACACTATGATCTATTTTCTTTGCTTGTTGATGTCCCAAATACTTATATTCATCCATCAGTTGTATCCTACTGCTCTGTTTTATATTCTACTAGCTCGACTGCACCTTTCTTTATGTTTAATGTTCTGCACTTATCTAGTCAAAAGTTCATGATTATATCTTTAGAAAATAGATCCACTATTTGAATTAATTACTTTAGCTTTACAGATGAAGGAGAATATTATTTCAAATCATCCATGTATAGAAGGTGTATCAAGGCATAATTTGTTTGGTTGTTTCTGATTTGATACCCTATTTTCATCCAATTCAGTAAAATAGAGGGTATGTTTAAAGCTACGCAAAGCAGTGTGGGCTTAGGGAGTGACCCTGAAAAATGCCCCTGTTTATCTTGATAATGGTGGTTGTTCTTTTTTGGTTTTCAATAGATAAGGTGATTATAGTATGCCAATGCTTCATCAAATGTTGTAGGAATTTCACAAGTATTGGAGTACTATATATACACACACATACACACATATATATATATTAAGAATTTATCATTATTATTTGTTTTGTATTAGCACAGTTTGTTGCCTTTTTGCACACTGGTTGTATGCCCAGTTGGCGTGGTCTTTCATTGATTCGATTATGGTTAATGGATTTATTGAGTATGCCCAAAGAAAATGAATTTCAGAGTTATATATGGTGACATATATGTATTTGGATAGATTCAGAGGGCTTATTTTATAATCTCTCTTGAGCGCTTCACTCTGACTTTTAGTGCTCCGCCACTAACAAATACACTTCCCATTTTAGGTAGCCCAGAGACAATTCCGGTGTGTGGAAAGTAGTGTGAGGTAGAAGATCAATTACAAAGTAACTAAATGAAAGACAAAAGGTAATAGGCACCCTCCAACACTTCTATTTCATGTGTTCCTGGTCTTCAGTATGCTAATGTACAAACCCCATTTCCAGAAAAGTTGGGATATTTTCCAAAATGCAGTGAAAACAAAAATCCATGATATGTTAATTCACGTGAACCTTTATTTAACTGACAAAAGTACAAAGAAAAGATTTTCAATAGTTTGACTGACCAACTTAATTGTATTTTGTAAACATACACAAATTTAGAATTTGATGGCTGCAACACACTCAACAAAAGTTGGGACAGGGGCATGTTTACCATTGTGTTACATCACCTTTCCTTTTAATAACACTTTATAATCATTTTGGAACGGAGGATACCAATTGTAGTAGATTTGCAATTGGAAATTTTGTCCATTCTTGCTTGATATAAGACTTCAGCTGCTCAACAGTCCGTGGTCTCCGTTGTCTGATTCTCCTCTTCATGATGCACCATACATTTTCAATAGGAGATAGATCTGGACTGGCAGCAGGCCAGTCAAGCACAGGCACTCTGTGTCTACAAAGCCACGCTGTTGTAGCCCGTGCAGAATGTGGTCTGGCATTGTCCTGCTGAAATAAGCATGGACGTCCTGGGAAGAGACGTCACCTTGATGGCAACAGATGTCTCTCTAAAATCCTAATATACGCCTCAGAGTCCATGGTACCTTCACATACATGCAACTCACTCATGCCGTGGGCACTGATGCACCCCCATACCATCACAGATGCTGGCTTTTGCACCTTTTGCTGATAACAATCTGGATGGTCGTTTTCATCTTTGGCACGGAGAACTCAACGCCCGTTTTTTCCGAAAACTAGCTGAAATGTGGACTCATCTGACCACAGCACACGGTTCTACAGTCTTTCGGTCCATCTGAGATGAGCTCGGGCCCAGAGAGCTCGCCGGCATTTCTACATAGAGTTGATGTATGGCTTCCTCCTTGCGTAATACAGTTTCAAGCTGCATTTCTGGATGCAGCCATGGACTGTGTTGAGTGACAATGGTTTTCCGAAGTACTCCCAAGCCCAGGTGGCTATAATTGTCACAGTAGCATGATGGTTTCTTAGGCAGTGCCGCCTGAGGGCTCAAAGATCACGCGCATTCAACAGTGGTTTCCGACCTTGCCCTTTACGCACTGAGATGTCTCTGAATTCTCTGAATCTTTTCACAATATTATGTACTGTAGATGTTGAAAGACCTAAATTCTCTGCAATCTTGCGTCGAAAAATGTTCCCTTTGAACTGACTAACAATTCTCTTACGAATTTTGGCACAAAGGGGTGAGCCACGACCCATCCTTGCTTGCAAAGACTGAGCCTTTGATGGACGCTACTTTTATACCCAGTCATGATACCTCACCTGCTACCAATTAGCCTGCTTAATGTGGAGTCTTCCAAACCAGTGTTACTTGAATATTCTGTGTACTTTTCAATCTTATTTTAACTCTGTCCCAACTTTTGTTGAGTGTGTTGCAGCCATCAAATTCTAAATTTGTGCATATTTACAAAATACAATTAAGTTGGTCAGTAAAACTATTAAAAATCTTTTCTTTGTACTTTTGTCAGTTAAATAAAGGTTCACGTGAATTAATATATCACAGATTTTTGTTCTTACTGCATTTTGGAAAATATCCCAACCTTTCTGGAAATGGGGTTTGTAAAATCAGAATGAAAAGAATATCTGTTATTTATTCATGAATGAGGGCATAAATTACAAGAATGGCAGTTCCTGTTCATCTTTTGATATCCATAAGATGGTGAAGGTGTAGTGCCTTCAGCAATTGCAGTCTGGGAGGTGAAGGCATTCCCACAGTGTTATTAGGTAAAGAAAGAGTTCTAGGATTTTGAACAAGCAAGTCAGAATGCAAAGTCATTTGGAGGTGAACATGCTGATGGTCATGTTCCTGTGCAATTGCCATCTTTGAATTTTGACAGTAGAAATCAAAGTTTTGGGAGAAGCTGTTGAAAAACTTATCCAAGTTTTGCATGCATCTGAAAGACAGGACACTGTATCACCATATTGGAGGGACAGAATACTCAGGTAGGTACATTGGTACTGATTAAAAGGTCTTGTTTGCCTTGTGTACTTTTGCGTTCCTTAAGTGCCAATGGAGCTGAACTCATTTAGACAAATAAAGGTATATTGCTTAACACTACCGACTAATGCCTTGAGGATGGTGGAATGGCTTTAAGAGATCAAGTATCACTTGTAATGCAAGGCGATAACCACTTATCAACAAAACACTGCCAGATATCTGCAGGAATGAAAGGTATGAACAACGTATGCAAACATAAAATCACAAAAATGCTATTATGCACAGATGGTATTCTGTTGATTATGTATTATCTGATCACATCTTTCCTCATGCCTTAGTGGTTGCCAAATCTCTGATAACTATCCACAAATATATCACTCAGGCCAAATTCTGTGCAATATCTGCTTTCTTGTCTCTGTTGTTTCTCACTATCTTCAACATCAAGCTTTGCATTAAGACTCCATGGAATTTAGAAACATAGAAACGCAGAAAACCTACGGCACAATACAGGGACTTCGGCCCACAAAGCTGTGCCGAACATGTACTTACTTTAGAAATTACCTAGGGTTACCCATAGCCCTCTATTTTTCTAAGCTCCATGTACCTATCCAGGAGTCTCTTAAAAGACCCTATCGTATCCGCCTCCACCACCATCGCTGGCAACCCATTCCATGCACTCACCACTCTCTGCGTAAAAAACAGACCCCAACATCTCCTCTGTACCAGCACTGTAAAATTCTGCCCTCTCGTGTTAGCCATTTCAGCCTTGGGAAAAAGCCTCTGACTATCCACACAATCAATGCCTCTCATCATCTTATACATCTCTATCAGGTCACCTCTCATCCTCCGTCGCTCCAAGGAGAAAACACCGAGTTCACTCAATCTATTCATAAGGCATACTCCCCAATCCAGGCAACATCCTTGTAAATCGTCTCTGCACCCTTTCTAAAGTTTCCACATCCTTCCTGTAGTGAGGTGACCAGAACTGAGCACAGTACTCCGAGTGGGGTCTATGTAGCTGTAACATTACCTCTCAGCTCCTAAACTCAATCCCATGGTTGATGAAGGCCAATACATCGTATGCATTCTTAACCACAGAGTCAACCTACATAGCAGCTTTGAGTGTCTTATGGACTCAGACCCCAAGATTCCTCTGATCCACGACACTGCCAAGAGTCTTACCATTAATACTATATTCTGCCATCATATTAAATCACGAAGGGGTCCTAGAACAGATCCCTGAGGCACACCAGTACTCACTGACCTCCATGCAGAATATGACCCGTTTACAAACACCCTTTGCCTTCTGTGGGCAAGCCAGTTCTGGATCCACAAAGCAATGTCCCTTTGGATCCCATGCCTCCTTACTTTCTCAATAAGCCTTGCATGGGGTACCTTATCAAATGCCTTGCCGAAATCCATATACACTACATCTACTGCTCTTCCTTCATCAATGTGTTTAGTCACATCCTCAAAAAAATTCAATCAGGCTTGTAAGGAACGATCTGCCTTTGACAAAGTCATGCTGACTTTTCCTAATCATATTATGCCTCTCCAAATGTTCATAAATCCTGCCTCTCAGGATCTTTTTCATCAACTTACCAACCACTGAAGTAAGACTCACTGGTCTATAATTTCATGGGCTATCTCTACTCCCTTTCTTGAATAAGGGAACAACATCTGCAACCCTCCAATCCCCTGGAACCTCTGCTGTCCCCATTGATGATGCAAAGATCATTGCCAGAGACTCCGTAATCTCCTCCCTCGCCTCCCACAGTAGTCTGGGGTACATCTCATTCAGTCCCGGAGACTTATCCAACTTGATGCTTTCCAAAAGCTCCAGCACATCCTCTTTCTTAATGTCTCTATGTTCAAGCTTTTCAATCCACTGTCAATCATCCTGACAATCGCCAAATCCTTTCCCGGAGTGAATACTGAAGCAAAGTATCCATTAAGTACCTCTGCTATCTACTCTGGTTCCCTATACACTTTTCCACTGTCACACTTGATTGGTCCTATTCTCTCATGTCTTATCCTCTTGCTCTTCACATACTTGTAGAATGCCTTGGGGTTTTCTTTAATCCTGCTCACCAAGGACTTTTCAAGGCCCCTTCTGGCTCTCCTAATTTTATTCTTAAACTCCTTCCTGCTAGCCTTATAATCTTCTAGATCGCTATCATTACCTAGTTTTTTGAACCTTTCGTAAGCTCTTCTTTTCTTCTTAACTAGATTTTCAACAGCATTTGTACACCACAATTCCTGTACCGTACCATCCTTTCCTGGTCTCAATGGAACGTACCTACGCAGAACGCCATGCATATATCCCCCTGAACATTTGTCACATTTCTGCCGTACATTTCCCTGAGAACATCCGTTCTCAATTTATGCTTCCGAGTTCCTGCCTGATAGCTTCATATCTCCCCTTACTCCAATTAAACACTTTCCTAACTTATCTGTTCCTATCCCTCTCCAATGCTATGGTAAAGGAGACAGAATTGTGGTCACTATCTCCAAAATGATCTCCCACTGAGAGACCTGACACCTGACCAGGTTCATTTCCCAATACCAGATTAAGTACTGCCTCTTAGAATTTGAATCTAAGAGTGAAATTCTCCATGTCAATAAATGTTCCGTATGGAATGAAAAGAACTAAACCTACCAAAAGTCCCTTACCCTCCATGGGAATAGTGCTTTGGCTCTGATCTCAGATTCTAAAAGTATCTTCATCATAACGGTCTTAGAAATGCAAGTGATGGAAAAAAAATACTGAGGAATAAGGAAGAAGCTGATTTAGAAAAGAAGAAATCACAGGGGATTTAACTTAAACTAGATTTTACTGTTAGTACTTTGGAGGCAGGGTTAGAGTTTAGTAACCTTACTCCAGACTATTACATGTATGATTATCCTAACCGTATTTCTTTCTGTCAGTGATTTCTCCATTGTATTCCGCTGCTGGGCTCCTGCCGAAAGGCCTGCACTGTGCTGAACTGCTCTGTATTTCATCTATATAATTTGATTTATCTCCACTAATGTAAACAGCTTGCTTCAATGTTCCATTGTAAATGTGATTGGAAGCCCCCCTGTATTTGTCGGGGTCTCAGTTTTGTGGCATGCAACAGTGAACCTGATGCTGAAATCAGAATTTGGAAATTGTGCAACGCTAAGAGAAAAGATTTGAGTTTTTTAACTTTCTGGGAAATGACAAGGACAAAGTTATTGCATTATACAGATCATTGGAATGTTTGGCTGAGATTTGCTTTGGCTCCATGCTTTCACTTAGGCAGAGGAAGCTTGAAATGGCCTTAGTAATCATGGCTTCCCTCCAGCTTTGTACATTCAAACTTCAAAAATTGCTCGGTGAAGTGTCATAACAAGCCACACATTGTGATTAGCTGATATGTTTTTAAACCTTGGCAATAGTTATGATTTTCAGCACTCGGCTGTTAAAGTACAGGGTGACAAGCTGTCTCTCCATCTTTGATAATACAGACAACATACAGCAACACACACAAAATGCTGGAGGAACCCAGCAGGTCAGGCAGCATCTATGGAAAAAAGTACAAAGGCAAGATTTGAAGTTCTTCAGGGTAAGCATCCCTGGAAGATACTTTGCAGAGTATACAGCAATGTTCAATTTGCACTTGCTTGAACTAAAGTCATTAGCAGACAGTTATTTGCCAAAATACCACAGAGTAGCTTTTCACCCAGATATGTGTTTTGGAATTGAGGTGGATAATTTTTATTAAAATTGTATAATCAGTTTTTCTGGAAACACATTCTAATTATTTGTAGAGCTTTTCGAATTTGTCCCAGATTAAATCTGGAGAGCTTCCACTGCTATTACTGGAACATCAACCATCTAACAGAACAGCAAGAAAAACAGAATCTAAAAAAGGATTTGATCTATTTTGTATACAAAAGTAGAACTGATCTAATTACTGCAAACTATTGGCAAATTTGATGCAGTGGGAGCACATATCACATTTGGACATCACACCAGGTTCATGCTTGGCTGATAGTAAGGTGGGCCTTCCCAGTTGGACGCCTTATGCACAGAGAGTGCCTTTGAGACTGTGGCAGTGCAGATTAGACAATTGTCCACATACCTGAGGACTGCAGATTTGCTAAGAAGGTCTGCAACAGTAAGCAATGGTCTTTGTCAAGGCTGCTCTCAACTAGTTGTGTAACAGTGATTTGTAATTAACCTCTGTGATTTACGGGCTGGTCATGTTCTGAGATAAACATCGGTTGGTGCTAGAAGAAAATCATTTTGGTTAAAGACATAAATTGGGTCTGCTTGAACCTGTTGGTCTTCCAGTGTAAGGAGGCGCATGCAAAAGAATGCTCCCAACAGGCACATTTCAAGATGTAGTGGTAAGTGCTGAGTTCACTGCAACATTGCCATTGCTCCATGGAGTAAATTCACAGTTCAGAATCTTGCTACCATAAGACACAAAGAGGCTGGGTCCTGTGTAACAAGCCCCTCATGAAAGCATTGCTTAAGGTGAAAACAAGAGAGGAGTGATGCATTAGAAGATAATGTACTTCACTGATCATGTCAAGAAAGATATGCTCTGTAATGTATATGCTGTACTATAAATTGTATATGTTTTGAATAAAGCATATTAAAAAACAAGCACATTTACTACTGTTACCGTTATGTCAGAGGTAGCCAGTTTAATTGGCAGACATACAGCAGTGTTGTGCAATTTGTTGTATATCAGCCACAGGCAGCCAAATGGAAATCCAGGTGTGTTTAAGATATATTCTAGTCCTCTTGAAATGAATGCTAACACTGCATTCACCTTCCTCACCACTGATTCAACCTGCAAATGAACCTATAAGGAATCCTGTACTCGGATTCCCAAATCCCTTTGCACCTTGTATTTTTGAAGTTTCTGCCCGTTTAGGAAATAGTTTGAGATTTTATTCCTTCTACCAAAGTGCATGAACAACATACACTTCCTAGCACTGTATTCCATCTGACACCTCTTTGCCTATTCTCCTAATCTATAGACCCTGCTTCCTTAACACCCCATGCCCTTCCACCTATCTTTGTATGGTCCACAAACTTGGCCAGAAGCCATCAATTTCAACACTCAAATCATTGACATATAACATAAAAGGAAGCAGTCCCAACACAGACCCTTGAGGAATACCACTAGTCCTGGACAGCCAATCTGAAAAGGATCACTTTATTTGCACTCTTTGCCTTCTGCCAATCAGTTAATGCTCTTCCATGCTAGTGTCTTTCCTGTATACCGTGGGCTCTTATCTTGTTTAGCAGCCTCACGTGTGGCACCCTGTCAAAGGCCTTTTGAAAATCCAAGTACGTACATACCATTCACTGATTCTTCTTTGTCTATCTTGCTTGTTATTTCTTCAAATAATTCCAACAGATTTGTCAGGCAAGATTTTCCCTTAAGGAAACTATGCTGATTTTGGCCTTTTTGAGGGTGTATGCCTTATGTTGATCTGAGATTGCATGAGTGATTACATAAGGTGAAGTGGATTGAAATTTTCATCAGGGGCTTTATTAGATTAGCTAGTGTACAACTTTAGCAGGAATTGTGACTGGGGGTAATTGGCAGAGGATGGAGTACATGGAAGCCACGGTGGGAAAGCCAAGTAATGGACAGAGTTGATAAGATTGAAACTATCCCATTGCATCAGGCATGAAAATCATGTTGGGGAACAGAAATTCTCATTGAACATCACCCCAGAAAAAGAAGTAGATTGCCACTCACATAATGCTGAAAAACACTATGATGCAAATGAATTCTTTGGCACTAAAGATTTCTGCTTCCTTGATAATTCTAGCATCCAACCTCAGAACTAGCTCCATGTTAGACCGATAACTCACAAAATGTGAAAAAGGTGCCTGAAGGAAGTTCTTGGTATCAATCATTCCAAGGTGCCCATCTTGCATGCCTCTGTAAGAGTAAATTCAGGGGTAAGGAGTCGAGAGAACCCTGAATGTTGAGACATACTGAAGAAAAAAGTGAAGGATCTGACAGGTAGAGGAAACCATTGAGAGGGACGACCCAACAAAAGTGTAAAAAGTGTGGGAAGGTGCTTAGAAAGAAAATCAGGATAGCTAAATATAAATGATATGATACCACACCACTCTGAGATCTATTTCCCTACGGACATATACAGTAAATCCAAGAAACACAATAGAATCAATGAAAGACCACATCCAACAGGATGAACAAATAACCAAATATGTAAAAAACAACAATCTGCAAATATATAAAAAAACAAATAAGCAATAAATATCAAGATCATGAGATGAAGAGTTCTTGACTGTGATTTCATAGGTTGTGGGAACAGTTCAATGAAAGGGTGAGTGAAGCTGAGTGAAATTATCCCCTCTGGTTCAAAAGCCTGATGGTTCAGGGTAGCAACTGATCCTAAACCTGATGGTGCGGGTCTTGAGGCCTTCAATACCTTAAAGGTGAATAAATCCCCAGGAGCAGATGGGAATTACCCTGGGTTGTGACAGGTGGCAAGGGAAGAGATTGCTGGGGCTCTGACTATATCTTTTCTGGACACAACTAAGGTACCAGAGAAGCTATGTCTGTTCTCCCTAGAACAGAGGAGGTTAAGATGGTACATAAAATAATGAAGGGTATAGATAGGGTGGGCTTTTCCCCAAATCAGAGACAGATAAAACTAGAAGACAAAGCTTTAGGGTAAAGGGGAAGAGAGTCAGAACTTTGCCATGGACGGTCCCTGGGCCGGATGTGAAAGGAGGAGGGTTGTGCATGGGGCTAGCATCCCAATCCTGTAAAAATTCAGGGTTACAGAAGTGACAACAGAAGCTCCAATGACCTCTTCCCTGGGAGAAGAAGCAGAAGAAGGGCTACACGTGGGATAACTTGAAAGACTGACCCAGGACAGAGAACTCAGTGAATGGGAGCACGAGAAGAGACAGCAATTTCATGTGGGCTTGCTGCTGAAGATTAAAAAAGGCAGAGCTTTGCAGCAGTTTTTGGAGTCTGCGCACAGTGAATGAGATTCATTAGATAGGGTGAATAAAAATAAGGCAGGGGTAAGCAGAGCAGCTACAGTTGGAGTGGCCACTGTGTGACTGGGCCAGTGTTGGAGTGTCTTTGGCTCATCAGGCTTAGACGAGTTAAGTATCTGGTAAGTTTCTTTTTTTCTTCTTTACTCTCCATTGCTCATCTGTTAGGGCACAGTTAGTGCAGTGAGAATGGCTCCAGGGCCTGTGCTATTTTCTGTGTGAGAGTTGTGGAAATTCTGGAAGACCTCTAGCCTCGCGGATAATCACATCTGCACCAGGTGCACTGAGCTGCAACTCCTCAAAGAATGAGTTAAGGAACTAGAGTTGTAGCTCGATGACCTTCGGCTCACATGGGAGACTGAGGAAGTGATAGACAGGAGCTACAGGGAGGTAGTCACCCAGACACTGCAGGAGACAGGTAACTGAGTGACTGTCAGGAGAAGGAAGGGAAATGGGCACCCAGTGCAGAGTATCCCTGTGGCCGTTCCCCTCAATAATATGTATATTGTGGATACTGTGGAAGGGATGACCTACCAGGTAGAACTGCAATGACCGGGTCTCTGGCACTGAGTCTGGTGCTGTGGCTCAGAAGGGAAGAGAGGTGAAGAGGACTCAGTAGTGATAGGAGATTCCATAGTTAGAGGAATAGAGATGACATTCTGCAGACATGATAGAGACACCCGAATGGTATGTTGCTCCCAGGTGCCAGGGTCAGGAATGTCTTGGATCATGTCCAAGGCATTCTAAAGGGTGAGGGTGAACAGTCAGTAGACTTGGTACATACTGGCACTAATGATGTAGGTAGGAAAGGTGAGAAGGTCCTGAAGAAAGATTTTAGGGAGCTAGGTAGAAACATGAAAAGCAGGACCTCTAGAGTGGTAATCTCTGGTTTGCTGCCTGTGCCATGTGCCATTGAGGGTAAGATTAGGATGATTTGGCAGGTGAATGCATGGCTGAGGAACCGGTGCAGTGGGCAAGAGTGCAGATTCCTAGATCATTGGGATCTCTTCTGGGGAAGGTACGACCTGTTCAAAAGGGCCAGACTGCACCTCAATCTGAGGGTGATCCTATACCCTGTGAGCAGGTTTGGGAGGGTTTTAACTAATTTGGCAGAAGGATGGGAACTGAAGTGATAGGGCTGAAGATGGGGTAGTTGGTTTACAAGCATAGGCAGTGGGTAATGAGACTGCTAGCAAAGAGAGGTGATAAGGCAAAATTGCAGTCAATGCAATTACAACAGAGATAAGGAGGAATTTCTTTAGCTAGAGAGTGGCGAATCTGTGGAATTCGTTGTCACAGGTAGCTGCGAAGGCCAAGTCACTGGGGTATATTTAAGGCAGAATTTAATAGATTCTTGATTAGTCAGTGCATGAGGGATTTGGGGAGAACGCAGGAGATTGGGGCTGAGGGGGAAAATGGATCAGCCATAATTCAATGGTGGAGAAGACTCAATGGGTCAAATGGCCTAATTGTGCTCCTGTATGTTAAGGTCTCTGGCGAGCTGCTGTTGGTGTACTTTGCCATGGAAGGGATGATGGGCTTAAGAAAGTAAGTAAGGAAGAGAGCCAGACAGGGCATGAGAGGGAATTCTTCACCTGAAGAGTGGCAAGTACTGGAATGCACAGCTTGGTAGGACTAGTATGCTGACAGTATTCAAGAATTGTCTAGATAAGCACTCGAATTGTTTAGGCATAGGAAGCTGTGGACCAGATGCTGGGAGATTAATACAGAAAGGTGCTCATTGGTTGGGAGCCAGTTGATCCCCAAACTAGAAGTTCAGATTCTCCTGTCTAGTTGGGAAATAAAATGAGCTTAGGAAATCAAACGACAGGAAGATTGATTTGAGTTTCCTGTTTACTGGGATCATTTCGGATGATAATATTGATAGAACTGATGGACTTGTCTCAATGTCACTGGTTTTGTAGATGATGATGTTGGACAGAAGGCAGACTGGGTTGCGCTGAGTGTAGACAGAAAAATTTGGAAGGATGTCGAGTTCAATTAGTGAAGTGGGCTTTGTCATCAAGGGATTGGGTCAAATTGCTTGTCTCCTATGACCAGTGATTGTTATTTATGTGTGAAATTATGTCGCTGATGCCCATCACTGGATTCAGTAGCACACGTAAGATCAAATCAAACCAGGTGCCAACATGAAGTACTTCAGTCACTGAAGAAATTATGGAGGATGATGGTGGTATGAGATGGCAGGTAATAATCACAGGGAATTGAAATGGGGAACTGTAACATGTCTCTCTTAGTACATATCATTTCAAAGACTTGCAAAACGGCCTTGTGATAACTGTCATAGGCTGTAAGTAACAAATCACACAGGCAGCTCTGAGAAAGCCAAAGTTGGCACTTTCACGGGTAAACATCACATATTAAATCATTGAAAGGGGTGAAAATCACATTTTGCAAACCTTTGGAAACTACCAATTTGCGTTGTTTGACAAACAAATAGATTTGCATTTCTCTTTAAATGCACATGCAATCTTAAAAGCCACTAAAGTTCACGGCCCAAAAGAAAGTCAGTTGAATCACAGTGCTTTGTAAAAGTATTCAACCTCCAACCCTTTGTTCACATAAGTGAGTATTACAAACAGGGATTTTGATGAATTTAACTAAGAATTATTATTTGTGGCTCACATGCTCCTTTTTCACAGTAGAGCCCAAAAAAAATCAGGAAAAATTGTAAAGCATGAGAAACTAAAAATTCAAAAACTGAATTGACAGCAGTTCAGTTATTCCCCTTTGCTCAGTACCTAGCTGAACCACTTCTTGCAGCTATTACAGCGAGTAGTCCTTTTGGATAGAACTATCAGCTTTGCACCATATGATGGAGCAAGATGTGTCCATTCCTCTTTGCAAAATTGCTGAAGCTGTGCCAGGTTAGTTGGGGAGAAGCAGTGGACAGCAATCCTGTGGTTTTGCCAGAGATGCTTGACCGGATTAAGGCCAGGACTCTGACTGGGCCACTTAAGGACACCGATTTTCTTCATTTGAAACCACTCCATGGTTGCTCTGGCGATGCGATTGAGTCATTGTTCTGCTGAAAGATGAACTTCCTTCTCAGTTTAAGCTTGCTGGCAGAGGCTAGCAGGTTTTCATCCAGGATCTCTCTGTATTTAGCAGCATTCATCTTTGATCAATTTTGACCAGGTTTCCAGTCGCTGCTAGTGAAAAGCATCTCCATAGCACGATGCTACCTCCAGCATACTTTACAGCAGGGATGGTGTTATGTGGCTGATGTGCAGTATTAGATTTATGCCACACATACCACTTTGTGTTAAAGCCAATAAGTTTCACATTAGTCTCAATTGACCACAAGGCTTTCTTCCACATCTATACAGTATCATTTAAATGATGTTTTGCAAAGTCTTTACGGGCAAACATATGCTTTTTTTTTAAAGCCAGGGCTTCTTCCTTGCCACACTTCCATAAATACCCCTTTTATGAAAGCCTTAGGGATTATGGAGCCATGAACTTCATCTCCAGTTGCAGCCACTGACTTCAGCAGCTCACTCAGAGTGAGTAGCGTCTCTCACAAGTGTCATTCTTCCCTGGCGACGAAATTTAGAAGGGAGGCCTAACCTAGGCACTGTGGCTATAGTTTAATGTTTTTTCTACTTTTTCACAGTGGACTCCGAGATACGTTCAGTGCCTTTGCGATCGTTTTGTACCCTTCCCCAGATTTGTGTTTCACTATTGACATTTCCCTGACTTATTTTGAATACTCTTCTGTCTACATTTTGGTTTGGTCTGTTGAAAATCTGTCACACTGTTGGACCTTACAGAGAAAGGGGTACTTATGAATTCATTGAAAATAGGTGATCTTTCAATTTTCTACATCAACAAATTGGGTGAGTTGGTAAAGTAATACATATATTGCACCTGAGAAAAGTTAGCATAGTAATTAAAAAGGGAATTAATACTTTTTCAGCCTCACAATTTTGGTTTTTAAATTTTTAGTAAATTGTTGCCAGGTTTTGGAATTTTTCTTTTGATTTGACACAATGTGCAATGTTTTGTAGATGAGCTCAAAAATCTTCTTCAATATACTTTAAATTTAGAAAGTGAGACAGTAAAATGTGAGTACAGTTTTCAGAGCTGAATACTGCATTTCCTTTAGACTTCCTTTTAATCTACACTCCTTGGGTCTTTGCTGCTTCACATTTTTATCCAATTTTTTCCTACTGAAATTCAATTGGCTTCTATGTCAATAACACAAATTTCTGTGAAGCAATTTCTTCCACCTTCTTAACTAACAAAGTAATATTTTAAATTACTTATCTACTTATGAAATAATAACTGAAAGTGTTGGAAATACTCATAAAGCCTATCATCCTACTTATAACACTATCAGAAATCAAGTCTATCTTATCCTCATAGTCTATCATTTTTTCCATCCCCTAGTTTCCATCCAGGGGGTCAGTGTGGACATGGTGGAGGATTACAAATACCTGGGGATACGAATTGACAATAAACTGGACTGGTCTAAGAACACTGAGGCTGTCTACAAGAAGGGTCAGAGGCGTCTCTATTTCCTGAGGAGACTGAGGTCCTTTAACATCTGCCGGATGATGCTGAGGATGTGGTGGCCAGTGCTATCATATTTGCTGTTGTGTGCTGGGGCAGCAGGCTGAGGGTAGCAGACACCAATAGAATCAACAAACTCATTCATAAGGCCAGTGATGTTGTGGGGATGGAACTGGACTCTCTCACGGTGGTGTCTGAAAAGAGGATGCTGTCTAAGTTGCATGCCATCTTGGTCAATGTCTCCCATCCACTACATAATGCACTGGGTGGGCACAGGAGCACATTCAGCCAGAGACTCATTCCAGAGCATCATTGGAAGTCATTCCTGCCTGTGGCCATCAAACCTTACAACTCCTCCCTTGGAGGGTCAGACAACCTGAGCCAATAGGCTGGTCCTGGACTTATTTCCTGGCATAATTTACATATTACTATTTAACTATTTATGGTTCTATTACTATTTACTATTTATGGTGCAACTGTAATGAAAACCAATTTCCCCTGGGATCAATAAAGTATGACTATGACTATCATCAGAACTTCTAAATAATCTGAAATGTCAAATCGATTTCTCTCATCAAACTGACCAGAATCCATAGGGAACTATTTGATAGTCTTATAATAGTGGGATAGAGGTTGTCTTTAAGTCCGGTGGTATATGGGAGGAGGTGAAGACAGTATGTCGAGGGTGGGAGGAGACTTTGATTATGCTCACTGCTTTATCAAGACAGTGAGAAGATTAGAGTTCTGGATGGAAGTCTGGTTGTGTGATGTGCTGAACTGTGTCCACAACACTAATTTCTTGTCTTCATAGACAGGGTAATTGCAATACCAAGTCTGATGCAATGATAAAATACATCATCTTCCTTTCTGGTTTCCCTGCATTCTGCATATCCTACCTCTTCCCCATGCGACTGTGAACCCACTCTCCACCACTTAGGCACTTGCTTAACTCTAACACATTACACTTATAATGAATTTGGCATTTGATACCAGTTCCCACTTAGTCTCCATTGACACTTTTAGATCTGCAGAATAATGACAATATTTTCTGGATTTGATTGTGTTTGTTGATAGTTTATGCTTGCATGGGAGCACCAATGCCTTTGAGAGGAAAATCCAAGAAGAGGTAGTGGATTTGACCCAGTACATCACAAGTAAAACTCTCTCCACCATTGAGCACCTCTACATGAATCGTTGCCATAGAAAAGCAGCATCCATCATCAAAGATCCTCACCACTCAGACCATGCTCTTTTCTTGCTGCTGCCATCAGGTAGAAGGTACCAGTGCCTTCGGACTCAACCATCAGGCTCTTGAACAAAAGTGGATAACTACACTCATTCTATTTCTGGCATTCCCACAACCAGTGGTCTCACTTTAAGAACATAAGAGCATAAAATATAGAAGCAGAATTATGCCATTTGGCCCATCAAGTCTGCTATGCTATTTCATCATGGCTGATCCAATTTTATTGTCAACTCCAAACTCCTGCCTTCAAGTCAAGTGAAGTTTATTGTCATTAAACTATATACACGTATACAGTATAACGTATATAACCACATAATGTATATAGAGACGAGAAAACATTTCTCTGAACCAGGGTGTAGAGCACAGTAATACACATTGCACATAATAACTTATGAAGGCAAGGATAAAATCTAACATAGAAACACAGAAAACCTACAGCACAATACAGGCCATTGGGCCCACAAAGTCGTGCTGAACATGTCCCTACCTCAGAAATTACTAGGCTTACCCATAGCCCTCTGTTTTTCTAAGCTCGATGTACCTATCCAAAAGTCTCTCAAAAGACCCTGTCATATCCGCCTCCATCACCATTGAAGGCAGCCCATTCCATGCACTCACCACTCTGCATAAAAAACTTACCCCTGACATTCCTCTGTACCTACTCCCCAGCACCTTAAACCCTTGTCCTCTTGTGGCAACCATTTGAGCCCTGGGAAAAAGCCTCTGACTATCCACATGATCAATGCCTCTCATCATCTTATACAACTCTATCAGGTCACCTCTCATCCTCTGTCGCTCCAAGGAGAAAAGGCCAAATTCACCCAACCTGTTTTCATAAGGCATGCTCCCCAATCCAGGCAACAGCCTTGTAAATCTCCTCTGCACTCTTTCTATGGCTTCCACATCCTTCTTGCACTGAGGCGACCAAAACTGAGCACAGTACTCCAAATGGGGTCTGACCAGGATCCTATATAGCTGCAACGTTACCTCATGGCTCCTAAATTCAATTCCACGATTAATAAAGGCCAATACACCGTATGCCTTCTTAACCACAGAGTCAACCTGCGCAGCTGCTTTGAGCGTCCTATGGACTTGGACTATCAGACTAAGACTCTGATCCTCCACACTGCCAAGAGTCTTACCATTAATATTATATTCTGCCATCATATCTACAGATATGATAGCAGAAATCTACAGATGAATCACAGATAAATAACAAACTAAAGTGCATTAATATTAAATATTGTAAGCAACGGAAAAGATTAACCAGTGACACTTCGAATATGATGCGGCTGGGAGTTCGGAAGCCGAATGGCCTGGGGGAAGAAACTGTTTCTCATCCTGGCCGTTTTTGTTTTTATGCATCGTGGTCTCCTGCCTGATGGTAGAAAGTCAAAGAGGAGGCTGGATGGATTGTTGGGATCCTTAATAATACATAGAGCATTGTGTATGCAGCGCACTTGATCAATGTCCCCGATGGATGTTAGGTAGACCCCTATCTTGGGAGGGAGGAGAAGATGGCGGCGCGATGCAGCGTGCAGTGGCCACTCCGATGAAATTATATCTGTTATCTGTCAAGTAGGGTGCCGTGCACAATCCTGTTTTGATGGAGACAGACATGAGAGCACGGAGGAACATCTGGTGAAACTTCTGAAATGCCTGTTTTGCTACCGCTGCTACTGTGCGATCGAGAATCTCCAGAGGGGAAGGCCCTGAGTCCTTGGCTTTGCCTGTTGCTTGGCGGCCGGGGTGGGGTCGAAGCGCTCGGCAGAGATGGTGCTCGGTGTCGGAGGGCTGGTCGGAGGCTCGAGGTTTTTGGACGGACTCAGAGTCGGCTGCGGATGGGTGCTTCCAATGCATCGACAAGTTTGGGAACTTCCGTCTGCGTGAGATGATGAGGCTATCGGGACTTGAGACTTTTTTTTACCGTGCCCATGGTCTGCTCTTTATCAAATTACGGTATTGCTTTGCACTGTTGTAACTATATGTTATAACTTTGTGGTTTTGTCAGTTTTAGTCTTGGTTTGTCCTGTGTTTTCTGTGATATCTTTCTGGAGGAACATTGTATCATTTTTTAATGCATGCATTTCTAAATGACAATAAACGAGGACTGAGTGTCCTCAATCTGATGATCCTCTCAGCTGTTCTTACAGTCCTTTGTAGGGACTTCTAGTCTGATGCTCACCTGCCCGCACACCAGGTGAAGATGCAACTTGTCAGGATGCTGTCAATAGTGTTCCTGTAAAATGCAGTTAAGGTGGGGTGGGGGGGGGGGGAGGGGGAGCCTTGCTTACCTCAATCTTCTTAGGAAGTGGAGGCACTGCTGTGCCTTCTTGTTCAGGGAGGTGGTACTAAAGGACCAGGTGTGGACATCTGTGATGTGAGCTTCCAGGAACTTGGCGCACTTAACTTTCTAAACGGAGCAACTACGTATTCGCAGAGGGGGATGGTTTGACTGCACCTTCCTGAAGGCCACTATGATTTCCTTTGTCTTCTCCATGTTCAGACATAGGTCATTCTTCTCACACCAATCCACCAGTGGCTCCACTTCCTCTCTATACTCCATCCCATCAATGTTCTTGATGAGGCCATCCGCAAACTTGATGACACAGCCTTGGAGAGCGCCAGTGCTCGGTGTAATGGGATGAGAGACTTTGCTGCCCACACAGAATGACTGTGGCCTTGCTGTTAAGAAATCCAGTATCCAATTAGAAAGGGAGGTGTTGAGACCCAGCGAGGACTGTTTCCCCACCAGTTTCTGGGGTATGATGGTGTTGTACGCTGAACTGAATTCTATAAACAGCAGTTTGGCATATAAGACCCCATTTTGCAGGTGGGACAGGACAGAGTGGAGAGCAGAGGCTACTGCATCATCAGTGGATTGATTTGAGCAATAAGCGAACTGGAAAGGGTCCAAGTGTAGCTGCGATAAAGGCTTTAATGCACTCCATGACCAGCCGGTCAAAGCATTTCATAATGGATGATGCTAATGTCACTGGACGAGAGTCATTTAGGCAGGCTACTGTCTCCCTCTTTGGCACTGGAATGATGGTTGTTGCATTGAAAACCAAGGGGACAATGCATTGTTCTAGACTGTCAGCACCTCTCTCAGCTGGGCTGCACAGTCTTTCAAAACCCGACCTGGTTTATTACCAGCCCCTGCAGCTTTGTGCAGCTGATTCCAGCCAGGGTCTTCTTCACCTCAGCTTCGGCAAAACAGAGTGTCTGCTCCCCCGGAGGGAGGGATCCCTTCCTGTCCAGCACTTGCTCTGCACATCAAATCTGACATTCAGTCTCTATTCTGGATGCACAGAGATGACTTGTATTCTGTAATCCTCTGAATTCCCTGCCACATGCGCCTCGTGTCTGTGGTATCGCAGAACTAGCTGTAAATTCTCTGAGGATGCTCCCATTTCGCCTTTCTGATGGAGCAAGAAAACACAGTTCTTGCTTCCCAGAGCGCTGTTGCATCTCCCAATCTAAAAGTAGCGTTACGATCCCTCAGCCATGTACGGACCTCCGCAGTAAGCCATGGTTTCTGACTTGCCCTCTGTTTCGTGATGGTAACATCCACAGTATACTTCTCTATGTAGTCGGTCACACAATCCACACATTCCTCGATGGTAACATGGCTGTCATAGGTAGCAGTCTCCCTGACATTCTCCCTGTATCCCTTCATGCCCTGACCATCAAGAATCTATCAGCCTCTGCCATAAATATACATAAAGATTTGTGACAAAGAATTTCACAGATTCACCACTCTCTGGGTAAAGAAATTCCTCCTCAACTCCATTCTAAAAGGATACCACTCTATTCTTAGGCTGTATCCTCTGGTCTAAGGACTCTTTATTTTGTTATTTCATGCTCTCATTATTTATTGCTATTTATTTATATTTGCATTTGCACAGTTTGTTGTTCATTGCACCTGTTTACAGTTACAGTTCTATAGATTTGCTCAGCATACCTGCAGGAAAAAGAATCTCAGAGATGTATGTGGTGACATGTATGTACTCTGAAAATAAATTTTACTTTGAACTTTTGAACTTTTCTTTGTACCAATAAGAAAAGGGTAGGCATACAAGTTTTCTTTAAGACTCAATCTGTGCCATATTACACATCATGTAAGGGTTGTTTCACGATAGATTAACAATTACACTCTAAGGAATTATTAATCACAGGAAATCAATTTTAATCTCTATTAGACTTTAGGCTAGCGACTCACACAACTCCAGACATAAACAGCTGACCCAGAGTAGAGAAGTACTGACAGCAATAATGGTGACTAGAACATTTGCCTCATATTTTCAAGATGGTTTTCATTCTTTAAAGTACTTATATTTGAGAGAAAAAATCCAGCAAGGTAGTACAACACATAACACACAGAATTTTCAAATTCACAGTTCTAAGTTATTCATAGAACAATATTTTTAAACTAAGACTACTTTAAAGATTCAACTCGTTTCTTTGCCTTCACAAAGGTCTGTGACCTCTTATGACCACAACCATGACCATAGTTTTAGAAAGAACACAGGAACAGGCCCTTCGGCCCATTATATCTATACTGATTTTGATGCTATGTGCATATCTGCCTTCACATCATCTATATCTCTCAGTTTCTTGCCTGTTCATGTGCCTGTCTAAATGCCTCTTAAACTCTGCTATGTATTTTCACTATTTCCCATGGCAGCATGTTCCAGAAATTCTGTGGTAGGTTTCTGGAACAGGCCAAAAATTTTGCAAAGTAAATCTAATTTAAACTTCCTCCCAATCATCTTAATCCTATGACTTCTAAAATGCAGCATTTGAAACTTGGGATAAGGAATCTATCTACCCTGCCTATGCTCCCCATTATTTTATATATTTCTATCAGCTCACCACTCAGCCTCTGACAGTCAAGGTTATTAAAATAGAGAGTGCTATAAAGATTCAATGCTGTATCTTTTAGTCAGTCATGAATATATCCACTCTTGGAAGATCTTTCCCTAGCTCAATCTGAACCTGCAATTCATGCTCTCTGAAGCATATTTTATTAGGGTAATGGAAAATTATCACATCACTAATATATTTAGTAACGATTCTGCTTCTCCCAAAAAGGAAACTAATGGAAAATCTTAAAAGGTTTTGCGTGAAATTTTGCCAACTTGGCTCTGCCACCATGAGCAGGCACTTGCCCTGAGTATTTCAGCTCTGCTCTCGGCATATGCTGTATCAGCTGTTTCTGCAAACATCAATTACATAGCTTGCATGCTCTGCATTACCTAGGTCATCTAGCAAAACTCTCCGCTATCTTTATCCACACTGAGTACTGAGTAAAACTAGTTGGGAACAAATATTGCTGAATCATAAATTTTTGGGGCCTATTACATCTCTGAATTATCTAAGTATACAGGACAATGCCTTACTTAACAAAAATTCCTTTTGTATCCCATCACCTGCGTATGTTAAACAATAAAATATTGCATTCCACCGCTTTAATCAAAACTACAATGAGTCCTCAAGATAATTTCAAGGCAGCTGTATTTCTTTTAATTTACTTTTTGGATTGGGATGTTGTTGCCAACACCATTTATTACTCATCCCTATTTGCCCTTGAGAAGTAGTGGGGAGCTATCGTGAACCACTGCAATTCTTTCAATGAAGTTATTGCATAATTCAATTGAATTTGAGAACTGAACCACGAGCAAGCCATATTGCCCTTCAAGCCTGCGCCATCATTCATTATGATCATGGTTGATCATCTACCTCAGCATGGTTTCCTCACTCCTTGCTCCTTTTATTGCCCAGAAATATTTTTTTTATGAACATAAAAACTGTGCTTTCCCAGGCATCCAGGAGAGAGAATTCCAAATGACCCACCACCATCTGAAAGCAGCCAATTCTCTTCACCTCAGACCTAAATAACTTGCTCCTTAATTTTAGACCTCCTGGTCCAGACTCCTCAACCAGGGCAAACATCCTCCTGGTGACTAACACTTTGAGAATTGTGCAAATTTTGACATGATTTATCCTAATTTTTTTTGTAATCTCTAAAGAATATTGTTCTACACAGCAATCCCGCCATTCCTGGAACCAGAATAGTGAAATTCCAATGCACTTCTATGGCAAGTACATACTTTATTAGGCAAGCAGAAAGAAAACCGAACATAATACTCAATGTGCAGCCACTCATAAGGTGCAGAACAATTGCAATAATCCTTCTTTATCCCTACATCTAAACCCTCTCTTGAAAAATACTAATCTACCATTTTCCCCTCTAATCACTTGCTGTATCTGCACAGTGGCCTTCAGTGACTTGTGCACAAGCATACTTTGGTCCTTTTGAACACCAGTCTAAAGCTTTGGCTTTGGAGATCCAGAATTTAGACTTGCCATCAATAAAAGAACAACAGTAATTTCCAGGTGAGAATGATATGCAACTTAGAAGGAAACCTTTTTGTTTTTATGTGCCTGGTGTCCCTGTTCATGAAGGTGGATGTTGCTCTTTTGAGAGGTGATGCTGGAATAGCCTAGCCAAGTAAATATATTTTGTAAATGGTATACATGCTAACCACTATACGTGGGAGATGGAGAAACTTAATGCTTACAGAGGTGATTAAGTGGATTGCGTTGTCCTTGATGACTTCCGAATTTTGCTTGCAATAGAATGCTTGAAAAAGTTGTGGCACTACTTTTCTAAAGCAAACAACTCTCATCCTGCAACAACCCTTCAACCAGAGAAGCAGCTTGTTAGTGTATTAAGCTATAACTATAATTAAGGCTGAACAACTTTCCATTCCTAAAAAGATTCCCGTTGGCTCTATAAATAATTGTTTCAAAATTCAGCTGCTTATAATTTAATTTTTTTACATTTTCTTGTTTTCTGTGTGTGTGTGTGTGTGTGTGTGTGTGTCTATATATGAGTGTGCACGTGCCTGTGCGTGAGTGTCTAAATTTTTTGGACTGTGAAGTCTTAAATAACTTAATTTTAAAAAACATCTGTTTTTATATCTTGCATGCCATCTGAGAGAACTATTCTGCATGACCGGCTGGTCATTCTGTTTGACCATCTGCTTGGTGTTTGTTGACGGGTACTAGAAATTGCCTAGAACTACAATCTCACAACAATCAACATCAGGATGGGTGAAATCCATGACACAGAGATCTGACAATGCAGATCACACTGATCTGAGCTGCACAAGCTCAACTATTGCCTGCTCTCGAAGTCCATTCTTAAGAGGATCAGTCAACCTATAGCACTTATGCCATGCTTACTTTCTGTCAAATCTGAAAAACTGCTGCTTTTGAATGTATTAGTAAAAACTAAAACATTTAAGTCATAAAATTTCTTTAAAATTAAAAACTTGAAGCATTTGAGAAAAAAAATCAGACACAATCAAATGCATTTAACCTCACTTAATCAAATAAAGGGAAAAGGAGAATATCTTCTACTTGGCATTCTCCCCAAAGCCATTTCTTCCTGTTAAGACTGTTGAATTTTTACCAGGTTAAGTGCAAGGAAATCTATGAAGATTTGTTCTGTCCCAGCGACCAACAAATAACTAAGTAGAATTCAAAGCTTACTCTTAGCTCAGGAGTGCTGTGCTTTTACTTAGCTATCTGGGTAAAAGAAAACAATTCTGAGTAGAATTACTTGCTGTTACCCACAAAACTGGGTGGAAGTTTGAGACTCTGAACAAACTTGGGAACTTTGCCTGAGCAGAACTGCCAGCTTTTAAGTGAAGGATCAGTGGATTGTTTTGTGCAAGATACAGGCTATTGTAACTGTTAATGGAAGCTTTAATATAGCTTTACTCTGCCACTGATTGAAAAGTGAGACCACAGCTAATATCAGTAACACAGTCTCTGAAACTGAAACCATAGTTACAGTAGAAACAACATTCATGGAATAATTATATGCATGTTTGTCAGTGCCTTGCAGTAAGCCTGATAAATTTCATCCAAGCATTTACTGTGTAATTCATAGCTTGCACTGCTATGCGGTGTAATGCTGCCAGGATTAAGTGCAATTTCCTCATCTCCTCAAGAACAAAATGTATATTAATTGCATAAATCCTATTGTATCCTTAATAGGAGTAAGAGGGCTAAGAGTTCAAGAGTGGTAGGTCTTGGACCTTGCTGAAAGAAATGCCATGATGGTTGCTTCCCAAGTGCTTGTGTTGAGGGTGGCTTAAAGCAGCTGCAGAACATCCTCAGTAGGGAGAGTGAGCAGCCTGAGGCTGTGGTGCACACTGGTACCAATTACAGAGATAGAAATGAGGAAGAGGTGCTGTGCAATGTTAGGAAAGAAGCTAAAAAGCAGAACTATGGAGGTGGTAATCTCTGAATTACTCCCGGTACTGCATGCTCGTCAGGGCAGGAATAGAAAGATAGAACAGATGAATGAGTGGCTGAGGAACTGATACGGGGGCAGAGATTCAGGCTCTTGGATCATTGTAACCTCTTCTGAGGCAGGAGTGACCTGAGGGGCGGGTTACACTTTAAACTTGGGTGGGGGGGGGAAGAGAACCAATATACTGGCTGAAATGTTCACTAATGTTGCTTAGGTGGGTTTAAACCGGTTTGGCAGGGGGTTAGGAACCAGCACACCAGGTCAGAAAGTGGAGGGGTTGAGGAAGGTAGATGTCATGACCCGTAAGGAGTGATGTAACAGACACAATGGAATGAAAGGGTTGAAGTATATTTTAATGCTAGGAGTATTATGGATAAGGATAATGAACTTAAAGAGTATGGATCAGTTAATAGATGCTGGAACTTAGTTAAGAAAGGGAAATTATCTACAGCTATATTAAAACTAGGATTTGTGATTACTGTTTCCTAACTGTTCTTGCGCTGAAAGGTCAGTCATCTGGCCAGGCTCAGTATCCACCACCAGGTCCAGTATGGCCCCTCCTCCTGTTGGACTATCTACATAAGCACCCAACAAATTATGCCCATTGTAATGTTCTTGCACTAAGGAGATCCCAGTCTATATTAGAGAAATTCAATTCACCCACTACAACAACCCTGTTGTCTTCACATCTTTTCCTAATCTGCCTATGTATCTGCTCCCCAGTGTCCTGAAGGCTACTGGGGTGTCTGTAGTATAATCCCATCAGAGTGATCCCGACCTTTCTTATTTTTCAGTTCTACCCAAGGTGCGTAATGGTAGTGTAGCAGTTAGCACAATGCTATTAGAGCTTGGGGATGGAGTTCAGAGTTCAGAGTTCAATTCCAGCATCCTCTGTAAGGAAGCTTGTATGCATATACCCAGTGTGCATGTGGGTTTTCCCTGGGGGGCTCTGCTTTCCTCTCACAGTCTAAAGACATACTAGTTATAGGTTAATTGATATTGTAAATTGTCCTGTGATTAGGCTAGGATTAAATTGTTGGTTTGCTGGGCGATGCTATTCAAAAGGCTGAAAGGGCCTAACACGTGCTAAATCTCTAAATAAATAGAGACTTGGTGGATGAACCCTCCATTATGTCCCACTCAGTGCAGCTGTGACATTGTTCCCGATTAACAATGCAAACCCCCACCCCCTCACCTACGCCCTTCTCTGACATTCCAAAAACATTGAAACCTTTGACCAATATCTTTGTGCGCTCTCTAGCCACAGATGAGGTCCCAGAGGACTGGCAAGTACCTAATGTTGTTCCTTTATTCAAGAAGAGAAATCGGGATAATCCTGGAAAGTACAGACTGGAGAGTCTCACATCCATGGTAGAGCAGTCACTGGACAGGAATCTTAAGGATAGGGTTTATGAACATTTGGAAAACAATAGCCTAATTAGGGACAGTTAACATGTCGTTACACAGGGCAAGTCCACGTTTTACTAACTTGATTTGAGGAGGTCATGAAAGTGATTGATGAAGGCAGCTCTAAGGATATTTACATGTATTTCAGTAAGGTGTTTGATAAGGTCCCTCGTGGGAGATTTATCCAGAAGATTAAGATACCAGGGATCCACAATGAATTAGCCATTTAGATTCAAAACTGGCTTGCCCATAAAGGGTAGTGGTTGGTTGGAATTACTCTGGCTGAAGGTCCATGATTTGTGGTGTTCTACAAGGATCTGTACTGGGACCTTTGTCCTGAATGAAAAGGTAGAAGGGTGAGTTAGTATTTTTGAAGACAATATGAAAAGCACTGGTTTAATGGATAGTGTAGAAGACTGACAAAGGATACAATGGAATATAGATCTGTTACAGATATGGGTGGAGAAATGGCAGATGGAGTTTATCCTGGATAAATTCAATATCAGGTTGGCTGTCTGTGACGAGCGGTATCCCAAGGCCTCTCCGCTGGGTCTGCTACTTTCACGTTATACATTAATGATCTGGATGATGGAATTGATGGCTTTGCGGCCAAGTCTGTGGATGATGTGGAGTACTGTGTCCAGTTCTGGTCGCCTCACTATAGGAAGGATGTGGAAGCATTGGAAAGGGTACAGAGGAGACTTACCAGGATGCTGCCTGGTTTAGGGAGTATGCATTATGATCAGAGATTAAGGGAGCTAAGGCTTTACTCTTTGGAGAGAAGGAGGAAGAGAGGAGACATGATGGAGGTGCAAAAGATAATAAGAGGAATAGATAGAGTGGATAGCCAGCGCCTCTTCCCCAGGGCACCACTGCTCAAAACAAGAGGACATGGCTATAAGGTAAGGGGTGGGAAGTTCAAGGGGGATATTAGAGGAAGGTTTTTTACTCAGAGAGTAGTTGGTGCGTGGAATGCACTCCCTGAGTCATTGGTGGAGGCAGATACACTAGTGAAGTTTAAGAGACTACTAGACAGGTATATGGAGGAATTTAAGGTGGGGGGTTATATGGGAGGCAGGGTTTAAGGGTCGGCACAACACTGTGCGCCGGAGGGCCTGCAATGTACTGTACTACTCTATGTTCTATGTTCTATGATACAAAGATAGGTAGAGGGGCAGATAGTGTTGAGGAAGCAGGGAACCTACAGAAGGATACAGAAGGACTTGGACAGATGAGAAAATTGGGCAAATAAGTGGCAGTTGGAATATATTGTAGATAAGTGTATGGTCATGCACTTTGGTAGAAGGAATTATGGCTTAGACTTTTTTTCCAAACAGGGAACAAATTCAAAAAATGGAGGTGTAAAGGGACTGGGGAGTCCGAGTGCAGGATTCTCTAAAGGTCAACTTGCTGGTCGAGTTTGTCATGAGGAAGGCAAATACAGTATTAACATTTATTTTAAGAGGACAAAAATATAACAGCAAGGACGTAATACTGAGATGTTATAAGGCATTGGTCAGACCAGATATGGAGTATTGTGAGCAGTTTTGGGCAGCATACCTCAGGAAGGATGCACTGGTATTGGAAATGGTCCCAAGGAGGTTCACAAGAATGATCACAGGAATAAAAGGGTTCATGTACAAGAAACATTTGTTTGATAGCTTTTACTTGTACTCACTGGAGTTTAGAAGAATGATGGGGATCTCGATGAAATCTGCTGAATACTGGAAGGCTGAGATACAGTGAACATGGAGAGGATGTTTTCAATAGTGGGAGAGTCTATAACCAGAGGGTGCAGCCTTTAGACCAGAGATGAGGAGAAATTTCTTTCACCAGAGGGTGGTAAATCTGTGGAATTCATTGCCACGTACGGCTGTGGAGCTCGTCAGTAGTATATTTAAAATGGAGATTGATAGGTTCTTCATTAGGAAGGATTCATGGAACATAGAAAACTACAAAACATTACAGGCCCTTCGGCCCACAAGGTTGTGACAAACATGTAATTTACTCTAGAAACTGCCTAGAATTTCCCTAATGCATAGCCATCTATTTTTCTGAGCTCCATGTTCTAAGAGACTCTTAAAAGACCCTATTTTATCTGCCTCCACCACTTTCGCCGGCAGTGCATTCCATGCACCCACCACTCTCTGTGTGGAAAACTTATCCCTGACATCTCCTCTGTACCTACTTCCAAGCACCTTAAAACTATGTCCCCTCATGCTAGCCGCTTCAGCCCTGGGAAAAAGCCTCTGACTATCCACACGATCAATGCCTTTCATCATCTTATACACCTCTATAAGGTCACCTCTCATCCTCCATCGCTCCAAAGAGAAAAGGCCAAGTTCACTCAACCTATTCTCATAAAGCACACTCTCCAATCCAGGTGTCATCCTTGTAAATCTCCTCTGCACTCTCTCTATAGTATCCACATCCTTCCTGTAATGAGGTGATCAGAACTGAACACAGTACTCAAAGTGGGGTCTAACTAAGGTCTTATGTAGCTGTAGCATTACCTCATGGCTCTTGAACTCGATCTCACAGTTGATGAAGGCCAACACACAATACACTTCTTAACAATACTGCCAACCTGAGCAGCAGCTTTGAGTGTCCTATGGACAAGGACCCCAAGATTTCTCTGATCCTCCACACTGCCAAGAGTCTTACCATCAGTACCATATGTTGTCTTCAAATTTGACCTAGTAAAGTGAATGACTTCACACTTACCTGGGTTGAACTCCATCTGCCACTTCACAGCCCAGTCTTGCATCTTATCAATGTCCCTCTGTAACCTCTGACAACCCTCCAGCCTATCCACAACACCCCCAACCTTTGTGTCATCAGGAAATTTACTAACCCACCCATCTACTTCCTCATCCAGGTCATTTATAAAAATCACAGACAGGAAGGATACCAGAACAGATCCCTGAGGCACACCACTGGTCACTGAACTCCATGCGGGATAGGAACCATCTACAACCACCCTTTGCCTTCTGTGGGCAAGCCAATTCTGAACCAACAAAACAAGGTTTCCTCAGATTCCTTGCCTCCCTACTTTCTGAATGAGCCTTGCATGGAGAACCTTACCAAATGCTTTACTGAAATCCATATACACTACATTCACTGTTCTACCTTCATCAATGTGTTTTGTTACTTGCTCAAAGAATTCTATCAGTCTCAGAAGGCACGACCTGCCCTTGACAAAGCTATGCCGGCTATCCCTAATCAGGTTATGTCCCTCCAAATGTTCATAAATCCTGCCTCTCAGGATCTTCTCCAACAACTTACCCACCACTGAAATAAGACTCTCTGGTCTATAATTTCCTGGACTATCTCTACTCCCTTTCTTGAACAAGGGAACAACATTTGCAACCTTCCAGTCCTCTGGTACTTCTCCCATCCTATAGATGATGCAAAGATCATCACCAAATGTTCAACAATCTCCTCCCTCACTTCCCACAGTAGCCTGGGGTATATCTCGTCTGGTCCTGGTGACTTATCTAACTTAGTGGCTTTCAAAAGCTCCAGCACATCCTCTTTCTTAATGTCTATATGCTCAAGCGTTTCAGTCCCCACAATTGCCAAGATCTTCTTCCCTGCTGAATACCGAAGCAAAGTATTCATTAAGTACCTCCGCTATCGCCTCCGACTCCATGCACATGTATGGTCCTATTCTCACATGGCTCATCTTTTGCTCTTCACATACTTGTAGAATGCCTTGGGTTTACCTTAATCCTGCTTGCCCAGGCCTTCTGATGGCCCCTTTTGGCTCTCCTAATTTCACTCCTAAGCTCCTTTCTGGCAGCCTTGTAATTTTCTAGAACTCTATCAGTACCTATAGTTCCTTGAATCTTTCATAAGCTTTTCTTTTCTTCTTAACTGTTCTGCATTTCCCTGAGAACATCTGCTCACAATTAATGCTCCCATGCTCCTGCCTAATAGCATTATATTTCCCCCTACCTCAATTAATCAAAGGAAGAAGGCAAGTAAATGGGGTTGAAAGGAAAAAAAATCAGCCATGAATGATGAATAGGGCAGACTTAATGGACCGATTGGCCCAATCCATCTCCTGTGTCTGATGTTCTTACAGTTTAAGTGAGAAGTGTAACACGTTGGGATTTCAAATGTAAAGAAACAGTACACTGTTAATGACAAGACCCTTAAGAGTGCTGATGTACAGAAAGATCGTGGGGTCTAAGTCTTTACACCCTGCAAGTGGCTGCACAAGTTGATCATGTGGGAAAGAAGGCAAGAGGCATGCTTGCCATTTTTAGTCAACGAACTGAGTTCAAGAGTTGGGAAGTTATAAAACTCCAGTTAGGTCGCCTCTGGAGTATTGTATTCTATTAGAGGAAGGATATGGAGGCTTTGGAGAAGATGCAGAAGAATTTTACCAGGATGCTGCCTGAATTAGAGAGCAGGTACTTTAGGGACAGACTGGACAAACTTGGGTTGCTTTCTCCGGAGCAGTGGAGGCTGACAGGAGATCTGATTAAGACTGTGAGATGGATAGATAGACAGCTATTTCCCAGGATTGGAATGTGTAATATTAGAGGAAGGGAAAGGGGGTAAGTTCAAAGGAGATGTGCAGCCCAATTTTTTTAAAACAGTGAACGGTGGGTGCCAGGAATGCACTGCCTGGAGTGGTGGTGGAGGCAAATATAATTAGACATTCAACAGGCTTTATATAGGCCCATGAATGTGTAAGGAATGTAAAGGTATGGACATTGCCTAAGAAGAAAGGGTTAGATTAGCTGGACATTTGATGAGTAAGTTATCTAGTTTGATGTAAATTGTGAGCCAAAGGGACTATTCTATGCTGTATTCTATGTCTACACAATCTTCTTTGCCTGTTGTATAATTTTAATGCTTAAATAAATTAAAATAGCTGCTTGCAAAAATAAAACCTGAGTTATTTATAATGGATGCTTACCTCTGCTGTTCATTCCAGCAGCTGATGCCCAAAAAGACGTAAGGTACTGAGAGAGGAGGTCATTACATTAATAAATACCCTACAGTTGCAGAATTTAATATCAGCTACAAAATTACATTGAAAATATTTGGAACAATAATTTGGATGAAGAAGGAATTGTATTGTTAAACACCTAAGCTCCAAATCTTTCTGTAAAATCAGGGAGATTTAAGAAACATAGTCTGTAAATTAACTATGAAATAATACCACATTCTCGGTTTGCAAAAATGTGAAGCACAGAATAGGATGGTGTACTCCATGAAATGTTATACATTTATACATAAATGTACTCTTTATCTGAACAGCACCATATTCTACTTGCTGATTTTATGCATGAGCAGGAAAAAAGGAAGTACACCAAAGGAATATATGACAATGATTAATAACTCCAGGTTATATATTTTTTAAAAATCTACCTTTGCATTTCAATTCAAACATTCTGCAACAGAGTAATATCATTCACTTTAAGGATTATTTCGTACTTGATCATTTATTGAGATTTTAAACTTAACACTGAAATACACTTTTTCGTATGGAAGCATACTCTCATCTGTGTCTTAAGGTTTCTTTATTAAAAAAAAGAGTAATTTTTGATAAGTCAACAAATTTTACTTTTTAATATTATTCAAACTGTGAAAAATTGACTAAGCATATTCAAGCTAAGATATCTATTGAAATTATATTTTTGGAGATTTTTGATAAATAGTATATGTTAATAAAAGTATAACTAGCATAAAATGTGTTCTATTTGACTTCATTAGCAACAGTCAATGTGTATCACAAACATATGGTTAGCTCTTTCTAAGCCCTGAAGCCTTGTCTAGTTACATCTCTCGGTGGAGAGACTAGGTCAGCTTTCTGACAGAGCCATCTGCCTTTATTGTGCATAGCTCCACCGAACGTAGTGGATAAATATAGAGGCTCTTTCGACTCATGCCAGGTCCTCTCACTGTCCAACTCAACAGGCACGGATCACTGTATATTTCTCATCTTCTTAAAGCAGTGAAATAAACCTATGTTCAGACTATTCAACTTGCAGCGAAGTCTTCAATGAAAACTGGATTAAGAAAAGGAAGCTGGTATAAATGTCCGATACTCACAATTTTCTTTTCTGAAGACTGGATATTTTTGATACGATGGACTTACTACAAAAGGACTGTGGATTTTGCGTCAAATTTGCGACGTAGGTCCAGGTGAGGAGAAGAAATTTCAACCTGCAGTCCAATAGGAAACCCATTACATTGTGGTGAGTATTATTTCTTTCATAGTCTTTTTACTTACAAAATGTTAATGTATTAGCATAAACATCTATTATTTATATTCTTAGCATGATTAAGCATAAAAACAAGATTTCAAAGAACAAAAATACCAATGTTAATCTTTTGTAATTTCAAAACAACAGCATTACATCTTACATATATATATCTTATTGAACAAAAGGTCAACATTGAAATAAAGGCTATTTTTCTGAAAGCATTCTTGTATATGTCAACTGAACTATTGTGTTGGGAGATGAAAGTAGCATTTCTTGCCTCTAAGGACATTCCCACAAGATAGATTAATATTTCTCACTGATAAGATCTGGATTCAGTGTATTTTAAGAAAGATATGATAAGGAATTGAAGTGATAGGTGAGATGGCCCATAATTTCTCTTGCCTCAAGTATTTTACTATGGAAGTTGAACATAGTGCAGGTGGGATTTCTGCCTAGTAATGAGTATGAAAATATTTTAAACTAATATTAAACTCACTGAAAAATGTGACTTAGAAATTATACCTTATAGTGACTGAAATTGTGTTATGAATACTTTCTGCAACCATTTTAAAAAGTTACTTAATTTTAATTTACCGAGTGAAATGCTCATTCTCCATTGTCTACCTGTTGCTTTTGATGACTTTCCATCACTCCTATTTTTTTTTTATGAAAAAACATTCAGGAGACATCAAGTCATGATTACTATATTCAAATATTTAATGATAAAGACTAGTAACATGTAAAATTTCCAAACTGATAAAGCTCTATGAGAAAAGTGATGGCAATCAAGTTGGACATAGCATTTTTCTGTCTACCTAGACATTTATTTAACACAAAGTTGCAGGATGAATAGAAGATACAGTACATGGTACTGGATTCTGAAAAATTGACCAATAAAGGCAGATATTTGATTATTCAATTACTGTATTTCACTTTTTTGCAATGCTCGGCATTTATCGGGTGGCACAGTGTTTCTGAAATCAACATTCAGGTGAAGTTTAGCAGGGTTTTAGAATTTGTGTACAACATGTAACAAAGCTTCCAGCTGTTTATAAAGGTACGGTTTGTGTCAAAGGAAGTATGCATGACAATTAGAATCAGAATCAGGTTTATTATCACCGGCATGTGATGTGAAATCTGTTAACTTTGCAGCAGCAGTTCAATGCAATACATAATCTCGCAGAGAGAGGAAAATAAAAATAATAGTAATAAATAAAATAAAACATAATAAATAAACGTATAAATCAATTACATATATTGAATAGATTTTTTTAAAAATGTGCGAAAACAGAAATACTGTATACAGAGTATTAAAAAAAAGTGAGGTAGTGTCCAAAGCTTCAATGTCCGTTTTGGAATGGGATGGCAGAGGAGAAGAGGTTGTTCCTGAATTGCTGAGTGTGTGCCTTCAGGCTTCTGTATCTCCTACCTGGTGGTAACAGTGAGAAAAGGGCATGCCCTGGGTGCTGGAGGTCCTTAATAATGGATGCTGCCTTTCTGAGACACTGCTCCCTAAAGATGTCCTGAGTACTTTGTAGGCTAGTGCCCAAGATGGAGCTGACTAGATTTACAACCTTCTGCAGCTTCTTTCGGTCCTGTGCAGTAGCCCCTCCATACCAGACAGTGACTCAGCCTGTCAGAATGCTCTACACGGTACAACTATATAAGTTTTTGAGTGTATTTGTTGACATGCCAAATCTCTTCAAACTCCTAATAAAGTATAGCCACTGTCTTGCCTTCTTTATGACTACATCGATATGTTGGGGCCAGGTTAGATCCTCAGAGATTTTGACACCCAGGAACTTGAAGCTGCTCACTCTCTCCACTTCTGATCCCTCTATGAGGATCAGTATGTGTTCCTTCATCTTACCCTTCCTGAAGTCCACAATCAGTTCTTTCATCTTACTGACGTTGAGTGCCAGGTTGTTGCTGCGGCACCACTCCACTAGTTGGCATATCTCACTCCAGTACGCCCTCTCATCACCACCTGAGATTCTACCAACAATGGTTGTATTGTCAGCATATTTGTAGATGGTATTTGAACTATGCCTAGCCACACAATCATGTGTATACAGAGAGTAGAGCAGTGGGCTAAGCACACATCCCTGAGGTGCCCCAGTGTTGATCATCAGTAAGGAGGATATATTATCACCCATCAGCACAGATTGTGGTCCTCCGGTTAGGAAGTCAAGGATCCAATTGCAGAGGGAGGTACAGAGGCCCAGGTTCTGCAACTTCTCAATCAGGATTGTGGGAATGATGGTATTAACTGCTGAGCTATAGTCGATGAACAACATCCTGACATAGGTGTTTGTGTTGTCCAGGTGGTCTAAAGCTGTTTAGAGAGCCATTGAGATTGCATCTGTCATTGACCTATTGTGGTGATAGGCGAATTGCAATGGGTCCAGATCCTTGCTGAGGCAGGAGTTCAGTCTAGTCATAACCAACCTCTCAAAATAGTCATTAAGGCAGCCCACTTTGTTCTTCTTTGGCACTGGTATAATTGTTGCCTTTTTGAAGCAAGTGGGAACTTGCTTCATGAGGGTAAATGGATAACATCTCCCAATCTTTCAGTCTATTGATACTTATTTTAATATTGTCAACAGATAGACCTCATTCTAAGTTACTTTATCAATATTAAAATTCATGTTAACAATGATGTTCCTGGGTTGAGGACAGGATCAGAAAATTATGTTAGTTAAAATGAAGGAAATTGGGCAATCAATTTGCTCTATTGGTACAGCATTAGCCTGGTCAATATTAATTTGCTGAGACACAGGTTATGTGCTAACCAATGGTGAAACAGAAATGAGCTTTGATCAATTTACTGCAGTAGCACATGCTGTGGATAAAGGTGAACTAGTAGAGGGGCTGTACCTAGATTCATAATAGGCATGTGACAAAGGTTATTTGGACATACTAGCAAGAACAGATTTGCTGGCTAAGTAGAAACGAAAAATAACTATGAATATATCTTTTACTGGATGACAAGACATGTCACAGGGATCAGTACTGGAATTTCAACATTTTACAATTGATGGCACAGAAAATTTGTTGGTGACACAAAGCTAGGAAGGAAATTAAGTCGTGAATTGAGCGTATGTGTCCAACAAAAGGATATTATAAGTTAGGTGAGTGGGCAGTAATTTGGCAAGTTATATATAATGTGGGAAATATTTTGGCTTAAAAATAAAACCAAAGAAGTAAGTGAGCTAAAATGGTGAGAGACTGCAGCGCTTTGAGACTAAGAGGACAATCAAGAGTATACACTGCAAGTAATTAGGAATGATGGAAGCAGTGCAGAAAAGATTTATTCAAGTAATAAAGTTCAAAATAATTTTACTATCAAAGTACATATATTTCACCATATGTCACCCGAGATTTTGTGGGCATACTCAGCAAATCTATAGAATAGTAACTATAACAGGATCAACGAAAGATCAACCAGAGTACAGAAGACAACAAACTGTGCAAATGCAAATGCAACTGAATAGCAATAAGTAACGAGAACATGAAATAATGAGGTAAAGAGTCGCTAAACTGAGATTATTGGTTGTGGGATATCTCAATGGATGGGCAAGTGAGTGTAGTTATCCCCTTTTGGTCAAGAGCCGGATAGTTGAGGGGTAGTAACTGTTTCTGAGTCTGGTGGTGGCGATCTCTGATAATGGATGCTACTTTCCTACTATAGCGTTTCATGTAGATGTGCTCAATAGTTGGGAGGGGTTTAACAGTGATGTTCTGGGCCGAATCCACTACCTTTTGTAGGATTCATAGGTTGTCCTCTGACGAAAGACTGGACTGATTAGGCTTGAAATAGCTGAGATCTGGAAGAGTAAGAGGGTACTTAACACAGTCGACATGGAGAGGATGTGTTTTCTTGGAGGAGAATCTTGTTGGTCACTGTTTAAAAATAAAGGGTTGCTCTCAGAACATTCTTTAGGAACTCTCTTCCTCAAAGGATGGTGAAAGCAAAGTCTGGGACTACTTGAAGGCAAAGGTAGATGGGTGCTCGATAAACATGGGAGTGAAAAATTATTACGGCTAAATAGGAATGAGAAGTCGAGGTAACAGTTAGATTAAGTATGATCTTATTAAATGCTGGAGCAGGCTTAAGGGGCTGAGTAGCCTACTCCTCCTCCAAATGTATATGTTTGTTTGTCCAACTATAGTCAACAATTCTCTTTTGTAATTGCTTTGAAAAGCAAGGACTCTGAATATGCAGCAAAATGAAGAGTCTTTCTGCTGAGTGCTCTAATCCATTCTATCCTGGTGACCGAGAACAGTCCTTTATCCTTCAGAAATATTACTTAATATTCAAACATTTACATTCCCAGACTCCCAGTGGTAATGAGATGATTAATTGCAGCTCTACATCACCAAAATAAATTGAACATATTTTTCCAGAACAACACTGAAATAAAACAAGCACTGAAAGGAAAGAAATCAAAAACACTGGGAAATGCAATACCTGCAATAAATTATGTTTCATTTTATCACAAGAATGCTAATTTATTTCACATCAAAACAGTTATTTACTTGAAATGTTATGTTTTATGCTACCAGGACCTGTACTTTATATAATAATAAAATGGGTTGAAAGATCTGAAAAGATGTTTTCCATCGCATAATTAAGGATATCAAATGTGCACTTAAGCCTTAGCTAAACATATTATAAACTAAATAACGTCTACTTCTGTAATAGTTGTGGATTAACATACACATTTGAGCTTTCACATATCATGAACCTGTATAAGCATGTTTCCTTTGGGGCCAATCACTGCCATGAATGTAAGTGTTGTGATGTGGTTTTGTCCTAAATAAGTCAATCACCTAGTGCACGTCAACTATATCAGGCAGTAACACAGCATGATGATAAGTGCACTGGGCATTTGCTGAAGGGATATGATACGTTTCTGAGCAGTTGCCAACTCCTCATGGCCTTGCAAGCTGAACCATGGTATCTAAATGTACTACATTTTGTTCCGTGTTTTTTCCCTCCTTTAAGACTTCCACTGCTCTCATACTTCCTCTTTCAGCTGCAGGGCTGGCCAGCTGGGCCACAATTATCTGCACAGCCAAAATCAATTCTACTTTATTAGTAAATTGGGAGAAAAACTAATGCAGGCTGGTCTCATGAAATCGTAGGTATTAAAGATGTAATGGCCACAAAATTGGGTGGTATGTGCAACATAATTCAAAGTCTGACATTAATTTATGATTTACAATTTCCTCTTTAATTTATGTAAAATTTAAGTCAGATAGCAACAGAAATAATAGGTGAGATAATGCAGCATAGCAGTATTTACCTGGGTAAAAATACAGAACAGTACACATCAGGAACAGAACTGGCCCTTCAGCACACTATCTCTGCACGAAACACAATATCCAATTAAACTAAATCTTCTGCCTGTACAGGATCCATATCCAATCAGAATCAGGTTTATTATCTCTGGCATATGTTGTGAAATTCGTTGTTTTACAGGCCCCAGTACAGCACAATAAATAAAATATACTATAAATTATGACACGGAATATATGTAAAAAAATTACATAAGTAGTGCATAGAGAGAGCAGAAATAGTAAGCACATGCAAAATGCTGGAGGAGCTCAGCTTGTGATTGCAAAAATAGTGAGAAAGTGTTCAGAATCAGAATCAGGTTTAAAGTCGTCAGTATATGTTTGTGAAACTTGTTGCCATGGGTTCATTGTACGTTCAGAAATCTGGTAGCAGAGGAGAAAGAGCTGTTCCTAAAACATTATGTGTATACCTTCAGGCCCCTGTACTAACCCACCCCCCCTCAAAGATAGTAATGTGAAGAGGATATGTCCTGGGTGGTGGAGGTCCTTAATAATGGATGCTGCCTTTTTGATGCATCATGTTTTGACGATGTCCTTGATGCTGGGAATACCATTCATGATGGTACTGGGTAAGTTTACAACTCCCTGCGGCCTTTTCTGATCCTGTGCACTGGCAGCTCATGTCAAGACGGTAATACAGTCTATATAAGAATGCTCTCCATGATACACGTGGAGAAATTTGCTGGAGTCTTTCGTGGTATACCAAGTTTCCTCAAGCTCCTTAAGAAATATAGCCTTTGGCATGCCCTCTTCATAACTGCATCAAAATATTGGGCCCAGGATGATATCTTCAGAAATGCTGACACCCATGAATGTGAATCTGATCACCCTTTCCACTGCTGACCTCACGATAAGGACTGGTCTGCATTCCCTTGACTTCCCCTTCCTGAAGTCCAATTCCTTGGTCTTACTGACGTTGAGTGCAAGGTTGTTGTTGTGCCAGCCAATCTATCTCTCTCCTGTACTCCTCCTCGTCACCATCTGAGATTCTGCCAATAACAGTTGTGCCATTGGTAAATGTATAGATAGCATTTCCAGCAGGTTCCAGGTGATTGCTTAGGCAGGAGTTAATTCTAACCATGATCAACCTCTTACACCATTTTATCACAGTAGATCTGAGTGCGAATGTGTGATAGTCACTGAGGCAACTCACCCAACTGAAGTTCCTACTGCAGTAGTGGGAGATTGAAAATGTCCTTGAACACACCGGCCTGTTGGTTGGCACAGGTTTTCAGTGCCCTACCAGGACACCATCAACCTACATATTCACACGTTTAGCTAACAGCTTCTTAAGCACTACTATTCTATCTGTTTCCACCACTATTCCTGATCGCCAACTCCCGAGACCCATAAAACTATGAATGAAAAAAAGATCCCTGTAAGAGGAAGAGGAGGGGGATTCTTTTTCTAAATCGGAAGGAGAAATTGATATTCATCCCATCAGGTGGAGGCTACCCAGATGGAATATAAGGTGTTGCTCCTCTACCCTGAGGGTGGCCTCATCTTGGCACAAGAGGCGGACATGAACCAACATGTCAGAACGGAAATGGGAATTGGTAATAAACTGTTTGGCCACCAGGAGGTTCCACTTTTGGCAGAGGGAGCAGAGGTGCTCAACAAAGTAGCCCCCAAATTTATAAAGGGCATCACCAATGTAGAGGAGGCCGCATTGGGAGCACCGGACACAATAAACAACAGCAGCAGATTAGTAACTGGGCCTTGAATGGAGATGACAGAAGAGGTGTACGGCCAGGTGTAACACTAAGGCCATTTGCAGGGATAAGTACCGAGAGTGAGATTAGTGGGGAGGGATGGACGGACAAGGAAATTGCAAAGGGAGCGATCCCTGCAGAAGGTGGGGAGGGGGCGTTAAATGGGAAGAGAGATAAAGATATGTTTAGTGGTAGGATCCCTTTTGAGATGGTGGATGTTGTGGAGGATGAACCGATGGATGGAGAGACAAATGGGGTGATAGGTAAGGACAAGCGGAACTCTATCACTATTAAAGCAGCTGGAAGATGGGGTGAGTGAGGATGTTCGGGAAATAGACGAGATGCAGGTGAAGGCAGCATAAATAGTGGAGGAAAGGAAACCCCATTCTTTGAGGAAGGAGGACACTTCTGATGTCCTGAAATGGAAAGACACGTCCTGGGAACAGATACAGCAGAGGCGAAGGAACTGAGAAAAGGGTATAGCATTTTTACTGGAGATAGGTCGGGAAGAGGTATAGTCAAGATAACAGTGGGAATCAGTAGATTTATAAAAGATGTTGGCTGACAGTTTGTCTCCAGAGATAGAGACAGAGAGATTGAGAAAGGGATAGGAGGTGTCAACAGGTGGACCAAGTGAATTTAAGGGCAGGGTGGAAGTTAGATGCAAAGTTGATGAAGGTACATGAAGCAGCACCAATTCAGTCATCAATGAGGCGGAGGAAGAGTTGGAGAGCATTACTGGGGAAGGCTTGGAACATGGACTGTTCCACATATCAGTGAAAAGGCAGGCATAGCTGGGGCCCATGCGAGTTCAATGGCTGCTCTTTGAGTTTGGAGAAATTTGGAAGGAGCCAAAGGAAAAATTGTTGAGGACCAGTTCTGCCAGATAGGAGGGTGGTGGTGGAGGGGAATTGGTTGGTTCTTTTGCCTAAAAAGAAGCGGAGAGTTTTGAAGCCTCTTGATGGGGGACAGAAGTCTATAGGGACTGAACATCCATGGTGAAAATGAGGCGGTCAGGGCCAGGGAATTGAAAGTTCCTGAAGAGATTGAGGGAAAGGACTGAACCAAGGGAGATGGAATGGAATCAAAGTATGAGAACAGGAGCAGGCAGAGGTAATAGGCCTAACTGGACAATCCGGTTTATGGATCTTGGGTAGGAGGCAGAAGTGAGCTGGGCGGTGTAAGGGAGTTATGAACGGTGGCAGTGGATGGGAGATCTCCAGAGTTGATGAGGTCTGTGATGGTGTCGGAGACAGTTTTCTAATGGTTTGGAGCAGGGTCCTCTTCGAGGGGTAGGTTTGAGGAGGTGTCTGAGAGTTGCCATCTGGGCTCAGCAAGGAAGCAGTCAGTACGCCACACTACAACAGCACCCCCTTTGTCTGCTGGTTTGATGGTAAGGTTGGGATTGGTGCGGAGAGAGTAGAGGAGGAGGTTCCAGGAGAAGTTGAGACGGTTGATGTCTCGTCAGCACTTCAAGAGGAAAAGATCCAGAGCAGGCAGAGAACCAGGGTGGGGTGTCCTTACTCTTATGTCATTGCCCCGACCAATGAAGGCAAGCATGCCACATGCCTCCTTTACCACCTTATCTACTTGTGTGGCCACTCTCAGGGAGCTATGGACTTGGATCCCAATGCTATTATCACCTTACCATTTACTGTATACTTCCCAAACTGTGATAACGTACACTTGCTGGATAAAGCTTCAGCTGTCATTTCTCCGCCCCTATCTGTAACCGAGGCACTGTTTTTAACTACACTATTATTCCTTCCTTATATTTGTTATCATTTTACTTTATTTTGAAAAAAGCATATTTAAAATACTAACAGTAATTCAAACACCATCTTTCAAAGCTTTATACTTCAAAGCAACAGATGAAAACTGAGTTTAATTTTCTATCTGTTTTTAGTTATTCATATAGTGTGTGCAAATCTGACATGAGAAAGTCTGCAACTAGCTTTAGATAACAGCCTTCTTAAATTCTGAATGCCTTGTAAGGACAATTCAAAGTTAAGATTGGTCTTATTAAGGTTAGTCTATTTCTGGTTTGACTCAGTAAGGAAGACAGATTTCTCTCTCTGAATTTTTGATTTTTTACAACAATTTACATATACCAGCTCTTAATACTTTCAAATTTAATTAATTAATAAAATTTGAACTATGAATAATTACAGTGGAATCTGAAGATAGAACTGATTATTATGCCAGGCCTCCAATTTGTCAGTAAATTAATCTTCATCAATTTAAATCAATCCACTATAAGCCATTTCTTCCACTGACTCATTATTATCTCAAAATTATCTCAAGGAAGTACAGGAGTTGTGATGTAATGTTTAAGTTCAAGTTTAAATTTATGTTCATCTGCTACAACCAAAGGAAACAATGTTTCTCCAGACCACGATTCACCCACAATACATATATCACAAACAACACATAAAACAAAACATCACCACAAATAAATTAATAAAATATTATTCTAAATGCATGTGAAGTGCGCAGCACAGGAAAACATTAAACAGTACCAGAAATAGCTCGCTGTCCTATTTACGTTGTATAAGATGTTAATGAGATGAAATTTGGAATATTGTGTGCAGTTCTAGTCACCTATCTGCAGAAAAGATGTCAATAAGACTGAAAGAGTACAGAGAAAATTTACAAGGATGTCGTCAGGTTTTGAGAACTTGAGTTATAGAGAGTGAGTTATGAATAGGTTATGACTTTATTCCTGAAGCATGAGAAAATGGGGAAGAGCCATTTGGATTTGATAGACGTATACAAAATTATGAGGGATATAGATGGGAAAAGACAAGCAGGCTTTCTGTACTGAGGTAGGGTGAAACTAGAACTAAAGGTGAGAGGTTAAGGGTGAAAGGAGAAATATTTAGGGGGGAACCTGGAGGCGAACTTTTCACTCAGATTGTGGTGTGAGTGTGGAATGAACTGCCAGAGGAAGTGATGGATACTGGTTCGATTTCAATATTTAAAAGTTCACATTTCATACACTTTCATACAACCTCGTGTACATCTTTGTACATTTTCAATTACCCTCTTATTCTTTTGTAGTCAGCCTGGTTCCCAATTATTTATAACCTGAGGCTCATCCACACTGCCTTTTCAGCTTTACCTACCTCTGTATCTCTGGAGTTTTGGATGTATTTGGCCTATCTTGATTATTCCATGTCAAGTGAAGTTTATTGTCATTTAACCACATACTGTACATGTATAGAACATATATAATGTATATAGAAAGGAGATAATGTTGTTTTGAACCATGGTGTAAAACACATAACATACATAACACACAATAACTTATGAAGGCAAGAATAAATAAATAACAGAAGTGTATTAAAGCTAAATATTGTAAAGTACAGAACAGATTAACCAGTGACACTTCAAATACGATGCGGCTGGGAGTTCAGAAGCCTAATGGCCTGGGGGAAGAAACTGTTTCTCATCCTGAACATTCTGGCTTTTGTGCGTTGTAGTCTTCTGCCTGATGGTAGAAAGTCAAAGAGGACGCTGGATGGATGGGTGGGATTTTTAATAATAATAAGTGCCCTGCGTATGCAGTGCTCACACAGAGCCCTGTGTATTCATTGCAATGTACCTCAAATGCATCTCTTCTTATAGGCAGCTCATTGTTCCATTTTTCCTGTCAACTTCTACTTTTTATTTACCTGAGTCACATCCACTCTAGATTCTAAAACATTTCTGATGACTCCATTATCAAATCCTACAACTGTATTCAAGGCTTCTTCTTGATGTGAAAGATTTTACATTTGGATGTCCATCTGTCAGTTCAATCAATGACTACTACAATGCCAGGGGAGAAAGAAGGTGCTTCTTGAAATGGTGTTTAATGGGAGGGTGAATCCATGTGTTTTATAGTTTGGGATTTACAATCACAATCTCTCTTTGGATCAATAAGCAACTAGTAGTTCACCTCCACTTATAGTGCAGATGAATTGTGCAAATGCCATTTAAGGTTGTTCTTTATCTTTATACACCTCTCCTGTTCAGTCAGTGAAGAGATACGTGTTCCATATATTAAGTTTATCCCACTACTCCATCCAACTGGGTAATCATGGTTTGTGCCTAGGACATTAAACCATGTTTTCCCAAAATCTTCAACGTGATCTTAAAGGCCTTTGTAGTGCTTTTGCAAGATCTTTGCAAACAGCTTCCTCGGTTATCGAAATAAACGCCATAGATCTCACCTATACAATAGACTGAGGTGCCATTCATTCATCGCCGAGTATGTACTAGCCTATTTTCAAATCTTAGCTATCCCTAAATAAACTACATAAAGGTTATGTTAGAAATTTTTCAAAAATTAGCTTATTCATAAACCTCAGCGATTCAGGAGCAGCTTCTTCCCTTCTGCCATCCGATTTCTAAATGACATTGAACCCATGAACACTAACTCACTACTTTTTTATTTCTGTTATTTTGCACTACTCATTTTAACTTAACTGTTTAATAGACATATATATTCTTACTGTAACTCAGCTTTCCCTCTATATTTACTTATTATGTATTTCATTCTACGGCTGCTGCAGTTAACAAATTTCACAATATATGCTGGTAATATTAAATCTGATTCTGATTCTAATCTGAACCACTTTATATTACTACTGATCCCATGCCATGAGACCATAAGACCGAGATATAGGAGCAGAATTAGGTCGTTTAGCTTATCGAGAATGCTGCACATTTCATTATTGTTGATCCATTTTCCTCTCAGCCCCAATTTCCTGCCTTCTCTCCATAACACTTCATGCCCTGACTAATCAAGAATCTATCAATTCTGCCTTAAATATACCCAATTCATCAAAGAATTCCAACAGATTTGTCAGGCAAGACTTCCCCTTAAGGAAACTATGTTGACTTTGACCGATTTAAACATATGCCTCCAAGTATTCCAAAACCTCATCCTTAATAAATGTCTCCAACACCTTTCCAACCACTGAGGTCAGACTAACCGGCCTATAATTTCCTTCCTACTGCCTCTCTCCCTTCCTGAAGAGTAGAGTGACATTTGCAATTTTCCAGTCCCCTAGAACCATGCCAGGATCTAGTGATTCTTGAAATATCATCACTAGTGCCTCCTTCTGAAACAGCCACCTCTTTCAGAACCCTGGGGTTTAAACCATCTCATCCAGGTGATTTATTTACCTTGAGACCTATCACTTTCGCAAGAATCTCCTCCCTAGTAATGGCAACTTCACTCACTTCTACACCCTGACACTCCCAAACTTCTGGCACACTGCTGGTGTCTTCCGCAGTGAAGACTGATGCAAAATACACATTCAGTTTGGCTGCCATTTCCTTGTCCCCCATTACTACCTCTCCAGCATCATTTTCCAGCAGTCTGATGTCTACTCTCGCCTATCTTCAAGCTTAGTATCCAAATTCTGGTCCCAATCAAAGATCAGTCTCATTTGCCACCCCTCCTCCTCCTGCCCCTCAAATAACCTCCCATTGTTCACATATTCCCAAATATTCCGGTCTCTGAGACTGGAAGTCATTCACTTCCTCCACTAAGAACTACAGCTACAGCTGCCCCATCAATCAAAATGCTAAAATACAGTTTAGTAACATTATGACTACTCTGACCACTTTGCATTACAATGGACTTCGTTTTCTTTTTGTTCCAAATTTATTCTTTCTTCTAAGAAATGTATGTAACTTCCAGTTATGTTTTTCTCGTGAAGATGTTATGTGCCATGTGCCTGAGATGCCACTAGAAGTGAGTTTTTCATTGCCTCTATGCATACATGTACTTGTGCTTATGACAACAACTTAACTGTAGACTACATACTACATAATCCTGCAGGTCAGACAGTATCTATGGAGAGAAAGGGACAATCAATGTTCAGAGCTGAGACCTGATCCTTTTAACCACAACTACGATCATTACCACGTCCATCCCCGCCACTAAAATCCAAATAATATCCTAACATTGGACTCATTTATATCACAAACCCTCACACACATCAGTTTGATTCATATTAACCCTATCCTCAGAAGTGAATTGCAATTTCTCTAACCAAAACTCAAATCTCACCTAATACCTATGACCGCCTCAGACTAAACCACCATCATGGAGCCTCATACTTACCCAACTAATCATACAGAACCCAAATACCATCCCTCCCAAGACCCATGATTCCCACAGTCCTGAGATTTGACGCTAACTATCTGTCTCCTCCCACAACAATTGAGAACTATGATCACTCCATGCCTGCATATTCCTCAGAATAAGCCCGGAATTGCTCAATGTCCCAGAATTTCCCAGAGAAAACCATTGTGAAAGCTCATTTTCTGTTAAAATACTTCTTAAAAGTGAATGCATATTATTTAATTAATATTTTCTAAAATGCTAGAGTGGCAGTTTACTGTTCAACATTCAAATTCATATCCAATATGTTAAGAAACATGATAAATAAATTGAAATTAAAAGTTCCAGTTAACTTTTATATTTTCCAATTTTTTTTCTTAGAAGATAGAATAGAATGTTGTGACTTCCAATCCCTTGTCCAAAAACTACAATTCTTTTATTCGAATTCGGTGTTATAACCAGTTTCTTGCGCCTAACTTGTTTCTGTTTTCAGCCAACATTTGCAAACTGTCATACACAAATTAAACAAGAATGTTGAACATAGCATAGTTTGAAAACAGGAACATTGGTTGATTTCCCCCTTCTCCACCTTTAACCTTGGGATACTGGAACATTCCCAGTGTTTGAGATCACATAATTGAGCACAGCCAAGAATTAGTTCTGGCCCCTCTCTGCTTTTCAGCTTGGTATTATATCATAGAATGCAATAACCCTCTCTCCAAATCCAACTTGTAGCTACATTTGTCCTGCAAGGGTAGCTTGTCCTCTAATTATTTTAATCCCTTTCTAGCTCTTCTGCATTGTGCATTGTCTGTTTCCAAGCCTGTACCTTTGAGCTTTATCTCCTTCTCTCTGTCCTTATGCATATATATCTGTCTATAATATCAATTACGTACTGTTGCATAAGGTTTCATTCAAGAGGTATAGTCAAAATTTTATATGACCTGTAAAATTGAGAAATCACCTGTCTTGAAAGTGTGTAGAAATGTAGATAACATAAGCAGTGGAACCGGCTACATTTTTCTCACTCTGATACTTGAGGTGGTGCAAGTTATTTCAGAACAATATTTAGAGTCAACGGAACACACATGAACTGCGGGAGTACAGTCAACTTTTCAGCCCAAGACCCCTCAGCAGTCCTACTGAAGGGTCTCAGCCTAAAACGTTGACTTTTTCCATAGATGCTGCCTGGCCTGCTGAGTTCCTCCAGCATTTTGTGTGTGTTCCTTGGACTTCTAGCACCTGCAGATTTTTCTCCTGTTTGAGTTAGAATCAAAAGTACAGTACTTCATTTAATGGCATTGCTACCATTTCCAGCTAAGACCAAACATTATTGTTGGGTATTGTGTTAAAATTATTCTGATTCAGATTCATTTATCACATGTACATTGTAACATACAGTGAAATGTGACATTTGTGTATGTAACGCTCAGTTATATTGGCTCGGGTTAGAGATGTACTGGAGACAGGCTGCAAGTGCCACCATGCATTCTGGCACCAATATAGTATGCTTATTATGCTCGGCAGAACAACACAGAACACAACAAGCACTAAAATAATAACTGCAAATCAAGCCCCTTTTTTCCCTCCCACTCACCCACACATGGTACCTTAATTATCTTAACTACCAGCCTCACAAGTATTTTCAAAGTCTTGGGTAACCGGATTAGATACAGGATGGAATTCCCCTACAAGAGATTTGTTTGCTGTTCTAGTAGCTGAAGCAGAGATCATTCCAATTTGGTTTCTCTTTCCCATGTTTGGTATTCCCCAGAAGAGAGCTGTGGAGTAAGAAGAAATGAGATATCTAACATTTTGGAGACCTGAGGGATGTCAAACATTATGTGTGCTATCCAAATGGGATTTTATGATGCTTTTCCAACTCCGAAACGGCAAAACTTTATTTAACCTTCTGTGAACCTTTAATAGAATTCACAATTGGAGGTCAAGAAAAATACTCATGTAATTCACAGAAAAATCATAGCAAGTCCTTAGCATTTTACAGACAGATCACACCAGGGATCTAAAATATTTTAACAAAATCCTGGCATAGACAAATCCAAAGGCCAAGAATAACCAATGGGATTACAAACTGTCCAGCGCAGGTATAATTGCATTGTAGTACTGAATATGAGAAGTAACAGTAAGGAAAGAATGGTGGGGATTTGGCAAGGATTTAAAGTTCTGAAACGGTTTATTATAATGTGTTCTTAGGTGACACAAGCTCTTCCAGTTGAGACTAAAGAAAGGAGAATAGCAGAAAATTAAGTATTTGTTGTTCAAGCAGTGAAATCAGTACTAAGTTAACTTCATCTAAGTTTACTGTTTGTTTAAAATCACTTAGACAATAGTTACAAATTAAAAACTTCAGATCTAAGTCAAATGCTCATGTACCAAATAGCATGTCTTAGACTGAACAAGTGCTGTGACATGTATAAAGTCCGCCCTGAATTAACCTCCGTGTGCTCAGATGTCCTCTGTACGACATTAGCAGTGGAGTGCTTGGCTCAGATTTCAGATCTAATGCTGTGATGTATTTAACACCTGCTCTGCAGTGATAAAGGGCTAGTTCTCTGTCCAAAAGCAAAATACAAGAACATAGATTTTATTGATCTGATGTTTAAGAGCCAGGTGTCATTTGTTCTACTGGTGATGAAATTAGCCTGCAGCACCATGTGACAGGTGTTGCAAAGCCAGGAATAGTGAGAGGGGCAAGATGACCTTTTCGTAATGTCACATTAAAGAATTGATCATCTGACAAGAACATATCATGGCAGATGGTCTCTTCTTCCCTTCTCCCCTCACCCCCATCATCTCAAGTAGTTTCCACTTTTAAGTTTAGCCTGTCATTGAACACAGGACCTGGCTGTGTAAAAACTACTTTCTAACCTAGGACACTTATCGTTCCTGACAACTGTTGGAACCTTTTACTAAAACCAAACCTCTGCATGCTGCACAAAAATGAACTGCTTTGTTTTGCCTTTGGAAAACAGAATATTAAATGACTAAAAATTTAAATGATCGTAAGAATATAAGAAATGGAAATAGGAGAAATCTATTCAGCGCTCTGCATCTGCTTCATAGGCATAAAATTACCACTGATCTTTTACCTCAGAAACACTTTCCTCTACTAATCCCATATTCTTTAATTTCAAGGAGCAAGCCTGATTCCTGTTGCTGTTCAGTTTATGCACAAGCAGTGGCACCCCGAATTAAATAAGATGCCAAAGATCTCTGTGAATTTATCCAACAAAGTCAAAGTTTGTCTCCAGAATTTTCTTTTTGGTTTATACAGAAATCAAGTTTGACTTTGTATATTTAACGTTATATGCAAAGTCTTCTAAATCCAGTCCCCACACAAAAGGTTTTCAATCAAAGACAGATTTTCAAAATAGGAGTTAATAGTCAATTATGTAGTTAATTTCCAAGCTGAAAATAAAAAGAATGATTGTTAGACTCGAGCACCCTGGGAAAATTTATCTTCCCACGGTCATAATGTGTCCAGGTGACAAATTTTGAAGTGAATGTTAAAAATAACAAATGGAGGGCACTTCCAATTTCAGGATTTGGTAACATAGAGGAAACCACAAAGTGCCATTACTACGCTAGAAATAAATATTAAGTAAGATAAGATCAGAATCAGGTTTAATATCATTGGCATATGTCATGAAATTTGTTAACTTTGCAGCAGCGGTACAGTGCAATACATGATAATAGAGAGAGATAAGAAAACTATGAATCACAGTAAGTATATACAGTATATCTATTAAGGAGTTAAATTACATAAGTACTGCAAAAAACAGGAAATAAAAAGTAGTGAGGTAGTGTTCATGGGTTCAATGTCCATTTAGAAATGTGATAGCAGAGGAGAAGAAGTTGTTCCTGAATCATTGAGTGTGTGCCTTCAGGCTTCTATACCTCCTTCCTGAAGGTAGCAATGAGAAGAGCGCATGTCCTGGATGGTGGAAATTCTTAATGATGGACGCCTCCTTTCTAAGGCACCACTCCTTGAAGATGACCTGGATATTATAGAGGCTAGTGCCCATGATAGAGCTGGCTAATTTTACAGCTCTCTGCAGCTTACTTCGAACCTACGCATTAGCCTCCCCATTCCAGACGATGATGCAGCCAGTAAAAATGCTCTCACCCGGTACAGCTGTAGAAATTTGCGAGTGTTTCTGGTGACATACCAAATCTCCTCAAACTCCTCATGAAACATAGCTGGTGTCTTGTCTTCTTTGTAGCTGCATCGATATGTTGGGTCCAGGGTTGGTCCTCAGAGATATTGACACCCAGGAACTTGAAATTGCTCACTCTCTCCTCTTCCGATCTCTCTACAAGGACTGGTGTGCATTCCCTCGTCTTACCCTTCCTGAAGTTTACGGTCAAATCCTGTTTGTTATTCATTGTCTTGCACAACTATATTATGTCCAATCTATATTACAAGATATATTTAAACTTGACAATGAAGGAAAGATCAATAAGCATGTCCTCTGTAGTTTTATCTTGTACCATCCTAAGTGGATAACTAGCACCTTTCTTGCAGGGCAGCAATGGCCAAAACCAGAGGTATCCATTCAAAGTGAGTGGAGGAAAGCTTAGAGGGGATACCAGAGGTAGTTTTTTTTATACTGAGAGTGCTGAGGGTCTGCAATGCACTGCTGGGATTTGTGGTTGACACAAATGGGACACTTAAAAGACTCTTAGGTACAAGGACGTAAGAAAAATGGAAGATTATAAGCTGTGAAGGAGGGAAGGGTTATATTGAATGTGGAGTAGATTTATATAGGTGAGCACAACATTGTAACCAAAGAGTCAGTACAATGAGAAGTCTGTGAAGGAGGGAAGGGTTATATTGAATGTGGAGTAGATTTATATAGGTGAGCAGAACATTGTAACCAAAGAGTCTGTACAATGCTGCACAGCGCTATGTTCTATTGCATTTGAGAATTAAAATCTAACCCTTTCCTCCCACATGATCCTGCATTCTTCTTTCGCTGCTCTACTATTTAAGTAAGAAAGAGAAGCTTACTAGAAACTTACTTTAGCCTCCACCTCTTGAGTGACTATAGCCCTGTCCACTCACACTACAGCCACTCCCACTACAGCCATTCCCACAATGGCTGTTCGCTTAAATCTAATTTCTTTTCCTTGACATAAGTGAAACTCACACACGAGACTTGCTCTTTTCAAAGATTCCCACTCTCGCACAGATCCCGCTCTCAACCCCCATGTGGGAAGAATCAGGATTTCTGGAGGAGACAAGCATCCAGAAACTCAATCTATTTTTTCCAGCTAGATGTAATTAAGAAACAACATTCCTTGGACAAAAGTTTGATAACAAACTTTACTTGACCATTTCAATTTGGTCTGCAAATTTAACCAGCATCTTCCAGCTGTAGGTTTGCCTGAAGTTCTGACAGGGTTTCCACATCAGATGCACAAAGGATATCATCATTTTTTAAAATTCATTTTTTGGAATGTACAGTAAATATCACTGACAAAGTCAATGCTCATTGCCCCTGTGCACAGTGGCTTGCTAAGTAATTTCAGAGATTATGTTATGAAAAAAACATATTAGACCCCATAAGATCACAAGACATAGGAGCGGAATTAGTCCATTGACCCATCGAGTCTGCAGTGCCATTCCATTATGGCTGATCCTGGATCCCACTCAACCCCATACACCTGCCTTCTCGCCATCTCCTTTGACCAATCAGGAAACTATCAGCTTTCGCCTTAAATATACCCACACACTTACCCTCCACCGCAGTCTATAGCAGAGCATTCCACAGATACACTACTCCCTGGCTAAAAAAATTCCTCCTTACTTCTGCTCTAAAAGGTTGCCCCTCAATTTTGAGGCTGTGCCTTCTAGTTCTGGATACCCCCACCACAGGAAACATCCTCTCTATAGCCACCTTATCTAGTCCTTTCAACATTTGATAGGTTTAAATGAGCACCCCCACCACCACCACATTCTTCTAAATTCCACTGAGTGTAGACCCAAAGCTACCAAACGCTTCTCATATGTTAACCCCCCCATTCCTGGAATCATCCTCATGAACCTCCTTTGGCCTCTCTCCAATGACAATACATCCTTTCTGAGATATGGGGCCTGAGTGCATCCTAACTAGTGCCTCAGCATATTCTCCTTGCTTTTATATTCTATTCACCTTGAAATAAATGCCAACATTGCATTTGCCTTCTTTAATATGCATTCAATTTGTAAATTAACCTACTGGGAGTCTTGCACAAGGACTCCTAAGTCCTTCTGCACCTCTGATGTTTGAATTTTCTCCCCACTTAGATAACAGTCTGCACTATTGTTCCTTTTACCAAAATGCATTGTCATACATTTCCCAACACTGTATTCCACCTGCCACATTTTTGTCGAAGTCCTGCTGCAATTACATTGGTTCCTCAGCACTACCTACCCCTCCATCTACCTTCAGATCATCCACAAACTTTGCCACAAAGCCACTAATTCCATTATCTAAACATTGACAAACAATGTGAAAAGTAGCAGTCCCAATACTGACCCCTGAGGAACACCACTGGTCACTGTCAGCCAACCAGAAAAGGCCCCTTTTATTCCCACTTGCTGCCTCCTGCCTCTCAGCCATTCCTCTATCCGTACCAGTAGCATTTCTGTAATGCCATAGGATTTTTATCTTGTTAAGCAGCCTCTTGTGTGGCACCTTATCAAATGCCTTCTGAAAATCCAGGTATGTTACATCCACTGCCTCTCCTTTGTTCACCCTGCTGGTTGCATTGTTGAAGAACTCTAACAGATTTGTCAAGCAAGATTTCCCTTAACAGAAACCATGCTGACTTTGACTTATTTTATCATTAGTCTCCAAGTATCCCGAAACCTCATCTTTAATAATAGACTCCAACACTCTCCCAACCATTGAGGCTAGACTAACTGGTCTATAATTTCCTTTCTTTTGCCTTCCTCCCTTCTTAAAGAGGGGAGTGACACTTGCCATTTTCCAGTCCTCTGGGACCATGCCAGAATCAAGTGATTCTTGAAAGATCATGAACAAAGAAACCGCTATCTCTTCAGTAACCTCGCTCAGAATTCTGGGATGTAGTCCATCTGGTCCAGGTGACTTATCCACCTTAAGACCTTTGAGTTTGCCTCACACTTTTTCTTTTATAATATCAATGGCAGTCATTCCTGCTCCCTGACACTCATGGATCTCTGGCATACTGCTAGTGTCTTCCATGGTGAAGACCGATGCAAATTACTTATTAAGTTCATCTGCCATTTCTTTGTCCCCTGTTACTATTTCACCAACATCATTTTCCAGTGGTCCAGAATCAACTCTCACCTCCCTTTTACTCTTCATATAATTAAAAAAACTTTCAGTATCCTGATTTATATTATTGGCTAGTTTGCCCTCATATTTCATCTTTTCCCTTAGAAACATAGAAAACCAACAGCATAATACAGGCAACACACATCAAAGTTGCTGGTGAACGCAGCAGGCCAGGCAGCATCTCTAGGAAGAGGTATAGTCGACGTTTCAGGTCTTGGCCTGAAACGTTGACTGTAACTCTTCCTAGAGATGCTGCCTGGCCTGCTGCGTTCACCAGCAACTTTGATGTGTGTTGCTTGAATTTCCAGCATCTGCAGAATTCCTGTTGTTAGCATAATACAGGCCTTCGGCCCACAAAGCTGTGCCGAACATGTCCTTACCTTAGAAATTACCTAGGGTTACCAAGAGCCCTCTATTTTTTGAAGCTGCATGTACCTGTCCAGGAGTCTCTTAAAAGACCCTATCGTGTCCGTTTCCACAACCATCGCCGGCAGCTCATTCCAGGCACTCACCACTCTCTGCGTAAAAAACTTACCCCTGATATCTCCTCTGTACCTAATTCCAAGCACCTTAAAACTATGTCCTCTCGTGCTAGCCATCTCAGCCCTGGGAAAAAGCCTCTGACTATCCACACGATCAATGCCTCTCATTATCTTGTACAACTCTATCAGGTCATCTCTCATTCTCTGTCGCTCCAAGAAACAAAGGCCGAGTTCACTCAACTTATTCTCATAAGGCATGCCCCCCAATCCAGGCAACATCCTTGTAAATCTCCTCTGCACCCTTTCTATGGTTTCCACATCCTTCCTGTAGTGAGGCCACCAGAACTGAGCACCAAAGTGAGAACAAAGTGAACCAAGTGGGGTCTGACCAGGGTCCTATATAGCTGCAACATTACCTCTCGGCTCTTAAACTCAGTCCCACAATTGATGAAGGCCAATGCTCCGTACGCTTTCTTAACCACAGAGTTAACCTGCGCAGCAGCTTTGAGTGTCCTATGGACTTGAACCCCAAGATCCCTCTGATCCTCCACACTGCCAAGAGTCTTACCATTAATACTATATTCTGCCATCATATTTGACCTACCAAAATGAACCACCTCACACTTATCTGGGTTGAACTCCATCTGCCACTTCTCAGCCCAGTTTTGCATCCTATCAATGTCCCGCTGTAACCTCTGACAGCCCTCCACACTATCTACAACACCTCCAACCCCTGTGTCATCAGCAAATTTACTAACCCATCCCTCCACTTCCTCATCCAGGTCATTTATAAAAATCACAAAGAGTAGGAGTCTCAGAACAGATTCCTGAGGCACTCCACTGGTGACTGACCTCCATGCAGAATATGACCCGTCTACAACCACTCTTTGCCGTCTGTGGGCAAGCCAGTTTTGGATCCACAAAGCAATTTCCCCTTGGATTCCATGCCTCCTTACTTTCTCAATAAGCCTTGCATGGGGTACCTTATCAAATGCCTTGCTGAAATCCATATACACTACATCTACTGCTCTACCTTCATCACTGTGTTTAGTCACATCCTCAAAAAATTCAACCTTCATACAGCTTTTTTAGTTGCCTTTTGTTGGATTTTAAAAGCTTTTCAATCATCCAACTTCCCACTCATTTTTGCTATCTTCTACGTCCTTTCCTTGGCTTTATGCAGTCCTTAACTTCCCTTGTCAGACACGGTTGTCAAGCCCTGCCACTTGAGAACTTTTGTGGAATATACCTATCCTGTGCCTAGTGAACTATTCCCAGAAACTTCAACCATTTCAGCTCTGCCATCATCCCCTTTGTATATTGCTGCAGAGAAACATTAAAGGCAAGGCCAAGTGAAGGTGACAGATATTTATTTCCCTTAAGGACATTATTGAATAATTTGGGTATTTATAATACTCAGATGTTTTTATGATCATTGTTACAAAGAGACTATTTTTTTTTTGTTTTAATTCCAGATTATTAACTGAATTGAAGTACCATGGCTGCTAGTACTAGTCCAGTGATTGTAATGTAAAATTTGACATCCAAAAAGCAGTCATTGTGGTCTTTTCCAGTGTGATCATTTCCAGGAAATCAGAGTCTAGTAATACAACCACTATCTCTTCCATACCTTAGATCCTTCAGCAACCATCTCCCAAATCCCTTGTAGGCCCTATGATTTCCCTGCCATTCTGAGGCCACAATGGAGTCTCTAATCTCCACACCACAGCAACATTTATTTACCTTAATGTGGGTCCCAAATCAGCTGGACTCCTATTAGCTCATCCTTGCCCCAGACTTAAATTAATCTGGTGAAGCCCCATGAGGGTTCAATTAATCTGGGCAACCATTCCCATCGCTCACTGAATACAGGCCCCTACTGATCAGATGACTTATTGGCTTGCCCAAATGATTCCCCATCCTGTTCTTCAACCAATTTGGCTGAGGTGACCTGATTGAACCAATGGTCACAGACCTTCACTTCCTCTGAAACTTACTTCAGTTCTAGGCTTATGAACATAGAACATAGAACATAGAATAGTACAGCACAGTACAGGCCCTTCGGCCCACAATGTTGTGCCGACCCTCAAACCTTGCTTCCCATATAAGCCCCCACCTTAGATTACTCCATATACCTGTCTAGTAGTCTCTTAAACTTCACTAGTGTACCTGCCTCCACCACTGACTCAGGCAGTGCATTCCACGCACCAACCACTCTCTGAGTAAAAAACCTTCCTCTAATATCCCCCTTGAACTTCCCACCCCTTACCTTAAAGCCATGTGCTCTTGTATTGAGCACTGGTGCCCTGGGGAAGAGGCGCTGGCTATCCACTCTATCTATTCCTCTTATTATCTTGTACACCTCTATCATGTCTCCTCTCATCCTCCTCCTCTCCAAAGAGTAAAGCCCTAGCTCCCTTAATCTCTGATCATAATGCATACTTTCTAAACCAGGCAGCATCCTGGTAAATCTCCTCTGTACCCTTTCCAATGCTTCCACATCCTTCCTACAGTGAGGTGACCAGAACTGGACACAGTACTCCAAGTGTGGCCTAACCAGAGTTTTATAGAGCTGCATCATTACATCGCGACTCTTAAACTCTATCCCTTGACTTATGAAAGCTAACACCCCATAAGCTTTCTTAACTACCCTATCCACCTGTGAGGCAACTTTCAGGGATCTGTGGACATGTACCCCGAGATCCCTCTGCTCCTCCACACTACCAAGTATCCTGCCATTTACTTTGTACTCTGCCTTGGAGTTTGTCCTTCCAAAGTGTACCACCTCACACTTCTCCGGGTTGAACTCCATCTCCCACTTCTGCATCCTATCAATCTCTCTCTGCAATCTTTGACAATTGTCTACACTATCTACAACACCTCCCACCTTTGTGTCATCTGCAAACTTGCTAACCCACCCTTCTACCCCCACATCCAGGTTGTTAATAAAGATCACAAAAAGTAGAGGTCCCAGAACAGATCCTTGTGGGACACCACTAGTCACAATCCTCCAATCTGAATGTACTCCCTCCACCACCACCCTCTGCCTTCTGTAGGCAAGCCAATTCTGAATCCACCTGGCCAAACTTCCCTGGATCCCATGCCTTCTAACTTTCTGAATAAGCCTACCGTGTGGAACCTTGTCAAATGCAAGTCAATGAAGATGAAAGCAGGTAACGTTGAAATGATTGAGGATAAGCTGTTAAAGATGGAACCTGTTGAGACAGAAGCTAGTGCAATGGAAATATACAGAGAGGTACATGATCAAAGCAGTCATTAGTAGCCACTGCAAAGACAGCTCAGCCACCTAACTAAGGGCACTATTGTTGCCAAGCAAAGTGTCCTGTGATTCATTAGATTAATTTATAACAGAGGAGAAAGGACTGGTTGAAACTATCGAATTACTTTTAAAAGAAGTGCAAGAGATGTATTTCGGTTTGCTGAGAAAGCTGGTTCAGTCTGAATGTGAGTTTCATGTAAATCCATATAGCTGCTTCTGTGCAACTTATCTAGTTTCTGAAGCTTTCATCATCAGAGTACAGTGAACTACTTCTCCTAGAATCAAACTATTTATAAATGAAAAGGAACTCCCAAGTTTAGCAACCCATTACTCTGGAAAAACTCCAGTTATGGCTTCTGACATGACAAATATATATCTGTTATTTTAATCTTCTTTCCACTTCATATCATGCCCAGCTTCCAGGCAACAGTTCTGAGGCAAACAGAATCAAACAGTAATTCTTGGCACCTGAAACACTTTGTTTCACATAGCAACCAGCAACAAAATGTTCCTTTTCTCTTTAGGATCTGACAGCCCTAAATATAGCAAAGGAAAATTGCAAAGGTTGCATGTCAAACGCATTGAGCATACAGCAATTAGTGAGTGAATCCACATTTGGTTGTGACACTGTCTGAGGTTGCCACTTTTAACTAAACTCAACTATATTACAAGGCATACAATGTTGCCAATGAAGAAATGAGATGTAAGCACACATTTCTGTTTCTATTTTGTGATATTCAGCACTATAGAGATGTTTATTTATTAATTTAAAAAGTGGAAGACTGATTGTCAATGTTTATTAGTGCAGAGAAATAAACTTGTAACTAAAAAAATTAAAACCAAACTTTATATTATTATAAGAGCATAATTAGATGAATAATAAATTGATTATTCTATTACAGGATCCAAATTGTGTCAAATTGATCTTGATTTGTCTTTTAATGAGCATAAAGTCAAAACACATTCTTCCTTCTTAATACATTACAGTGCACTAGATTACAAATAGCCAGTCACTATGTTAAACGATAAGGAGTTAACTGTTTAAAAGTGAGGTGAATGGGAGTCTCGACTTTTGGAGTTACTAGTGGCTTAAAGTATGTCACTAAAAGGCTTATTTCATAAGAAAACCAAATAAGTTATCAATTGGGCCAGGAAATACAGCCAAGGCTAGTAAAAGACAAGTTAGAGCCTTTTTTAAGCAACGCACATCAAAGTTGCTGGTGAACGCAGCAGGCCAGGCAGCATCTCTAGGAAGAGGTACAGTCAACGTTTCAGGCCGAGACCCTTCGTCAGGACTCAGCCGTTTTTTAAAGTTACACAAAGTGATCAATATTTAAAAGGCAACAGTAGTGGAAGGAAGTAAATTCGCAGAATCACTTAAAGCTGAATTGGATTCCGCTGAGGAGGTTTTAAATTTAAACTTCTTTTCAGTGGATAAACAAAGATGAGCACAACTGGCTTTTTTCCTTATCTGTAAAGTGATTTTATCTTGATTAATTGTGTTATGATTTTGCCCAGCAATGCATCCAGAATTGAATGAGTAGGAATTTCCCTTAACAAATTATTGCCTAATCTGAAGGTATCTTCTACAGCACCCATCGTAAAATGCAGTCTGTCTTCCGCACTGTCTGAGACTAAACTAGACGACATCTGACCTAAAGTTGGACACTACCAAACTGGCCTATTTCCGATCCAAATATTGCCCAATTGTATCACTATTTCCCAGTTTATCTCACAACTGATTAAATGTTTTGTTGTTTGTATCCAAACTTGGACCAAGCTGCAATTATGGATCATTATCCATTGCAAGCCACAGACTCCCACAGCCATCTTGACTATATTCCACCCTATTCTACTTCCTGTAAAGCCTCCATACCATGTTTTGTTTTCTGTTCTTCTGAAGATATCTTACACACCTGTACTTTTTTCTCAAATGTTGCTCCTCCTTCACCATTGAAAAGAATGTCGATCACATCCATTCTTTCTCCTTACCCAACAGTTCTACTCTCATCCAGAACAAGAATGTCCTCTTTGTCCTTTTCTTCCATTCTACCATCCTCCATATTAAACAAATTATCCACCATAGTTTTTGGCAGTCCAACCTCGTACCCCTACCAGATGCTTTTCATCTCCTCTCCTCTTTCAGAGATAGTTCTCTTTGGAATTTCTGGCTCACTTTTCTGTCTCTGCAATCACTCCTTAGTTTCTCGAATCACTTTGCATACAATGCAACACACACAAAATGCTGGAGGAACTCAGCAGGCCAGGCAGCATCTATGGAAAAGGATAAACAGTCAACATTTCGGGTCAAGACCTTTCACAGGACAGGAAAAGATGAGAAGTCAGAGTAAGAAGGTGGGAGGGTATAAAAAGATACTTTTTCCTCCTCAGCCCTTTTTCAGTTATCTTAAGGAACCACTACTCTCTCCAGATGAAACTGCCATTCACCTGCATTGCTCAGATATATTGCATTCACCGTTCAGAACATGGTTTCCCACATAGTAATCGAAAAGTCAAAAAAAAACCTTGAAAGCTTAAATATAAACAGTTGGGAAGTACTCAACAGTCAGGCAACTTCTGTGGAGAGTATGACATAAGAACTCAAGCATACCCTCAACTTCTTGTCCTTTCTTTAAATTTATGTATCTCCATTTTAAATACTTCCAGTGATCTTCTCCCTCCGACCACCTGGGGCAGAGAGTTCTACAGATTCACCACCCTTTGCAAAAAGAAATTCCTGTACATCTCAGTTTTAAATAGATGCCTCCTCATCTTCTAGCTATGTCTCCTTGACTTGGTAGATATATTCAGAATTCTTGAGTTATTTGTGATGTCACGTGATCGGCAACAATGAATATACCCAGTCAGGATTTATAAACAAACAAGCATTTATTAAACCCTGATAAACAATGAAAAAAAAAATGAAAACCCTAACTGGAAGTAAACAGCTATGCGGCCATTCAGTAAACCGCTACTCAGTACTAGTTCTTAAAGCGATAAATGCGAAACCAGTTCTTAAAGCGATAAATTCAAACACAGTTTCGTGAATGGTAAATTTTAGAGTCCAAGAGATTTATATAGTCAATTAGGAGAGACTTTCATGAAGTAACGAATTCCTCGAAGACACGACGTCACTGCCACTCCCAGCCAGATCCTGCCTTGTCCACAGGATTCACGACTACGGAAGTAAAACGGTTTTCAAGGCACTGACCTTCCTCCTCCGTAGAATAGATCCTGCACAGCCTTTTCTACCACTTTTAGCAGAGGCTATCTCATACAGATCACTCTTTCTTGAACGAATTGAATAAGGGTCGATCCTTTCCAAACCCGTCGAGCGTTTCCTTCCAGGTCCCGTCTTCACTCTCCAATGTTACTGAAAAGATACATTAACAAACCTGGCAGCGATTGGTCAAACTGCCGGCCCAGTACTTCTGTACCTTACAATAGAAGATAAAACCCCGTTTAAAATCAAAACTGCGTCATAATGCAAATACGCAGCGGAGCAGAGTATCTCATTGACATTCTAACTGGAAAACTAACTGCGTCTGTCTGTCTGTATCTTGTTTTACGGCGGTTGGCATCCAGCTTAATGGTGCATTACCACCACCCTCAGCTCCGGAATGTGCACTAGACATATATTCTAAATCGCTTCACCCAATCGCGCGCACACACACACACACACACACACAAACCTACACTTCACCCTCCCATCTTTGACCATCCTAGTACCCTATTCCTGTTTATCCGTCATATCCTATAAAAAACCCCTGTACCCCTTAAAAACGCTAAAAATACCCGGACTTGTGCTCTCTCACCCATGCCCAGCAACCCTTTTAATGTGAATTCCTGCACCCCCAATTCCCTTAATTTAGTTCTCATCATCTCTCTCTGTATCCCATACTTCCTGCAACACAAAACTACATGTTCTACTGGCTCCTCTTCCTGACAACTAACTGCGTTATAAGGGGTCTTCCCTTTTATACCCGTGGTGAACATGTCATCACGTGACCTCACATCGGCAGGAAAATTACATCAGGTGACCTCCAAAAGACCATTACATCATTCTCACAAGAAAGTCACAAGATCTCCATGAGGTATGTAACAGTGATCGTCTCTAAATTAAGGAAACCAAATGATAATTGTCCAACAGAACACCTCTGGCTCAGACGGCAATCACAAAGTTGAGCTTCCAGTTGTCATTCACTGTAAGTCACTACCTCATTCTCGATCTGATTTCTGTGTTTGACATCATACACTGTTGCAACAAACTTCAATGCAAGCTTGAGCAGTAGTAGCTTCCACTTCTGAAAGACATATCACAGCCTTTCAAAACTAACAATGAATTCAACAAAACGCCATTCTAGTCAGCCTCTCACATTTCCAGCATTCATTTTCTCCCCATCTTCCCTCTGGTAATTTCAGTTTTATTCCTTTCCTCCTATTTAAAGATTTGCAGAACTGTTTTCTCTGACCTTTATTATCAACGAAGTACCCACTATATGTATTGTCTTCAATTATTCTTGAAGCGAAAAGAGCTAGAGATTCTGTAGTTACTGCACATAATGTGATTACACTGGTGATTGCAATTCTCTAGATTGGAGGACTTTACTTAAAGGGAAATTGATTAGGCTGAGCTTGTTTTCCCAGAGCGAAGGAAGCAGAGGGGTGACCTGCCAGATGTACATAAGATTATGAGAAGTATAGATAAGATGGATAGTCAAATCTTACTCCCTTCGTAGGGGTATCAAAAACAAGATGGTATAAGATTAAAGGTAGAGGAAAGAGATCTAAAGAGGATCTGGCGTTAAGATTTTTACACAGGGAGATTGAAAACTTAAATGTGCAATCAGAAAAAGTGATGGAATCAGGTACAATTATTATGTTTAAGAAGCATTGAGCCAAATACTTAAATAGGTAAGTGATGAAAGAATACAGAACTAGTGTGAGCAAATTGGATTTGTGTGGATGAGCAAAAAGGTCAGCATAGATGTGGTGGCCTACATTGAGTTGTACCGCTGTATGACTCTTTAAGCATCTCTATTTAGGTTGTAAAGAAGTGCACCAGCTGAAACATCATAGGTGTGGAGAGTACAAATGAACAAAACCTTCATAGTCTATATATCTGAGTTCTGCTCCTTCTGCAAAGAATTTGCTAGAGATATTACTCACATTATTTAACACTCTGCAAAATAGCCGTTCAAGACACATATTTTCTTCTGAAGGTTTAATACAAATGTTTGATATTTTAGTCAGAGGCAGCTGAATGTATGCTTCTATTAAGCACTCCTCAGACTCCAGACAATCAGTAGGATTGCATGTAATTATCATGAATCTAAAATCAGATTTTTTCATAAACTTCCAGGATCTGATGATCTATAAGCCCAAATAATAAGTGAAAATTGGTGTGATATTGGCAGCAAATCCAATTTTGAATAATTGGATAGTTTGTCGTGAACACCATGTATGTCATTTTGTAAATAACTAAGGTTTATACAAAATTGGCAAGTGTATTACAATTATAATATTAATTAAAACACAGGGAACAGTGCTGCATACTTTTGGATCCAGGCTTTACAGAATACTATTATATGCAGTCAAATAAGTCTTGATATATTTTAAAAAGCAATTTATCATACTAATGCTACACTTCCAAATATAATGATGCCTGTTCAATGCATTAACTAAATTTCTTTCCCTGTTTTTTTTCTACAGTTGACACCTACAATATGCCACCACATGTCATTTTCAAATAGGAAGTGAATGGTTCTCTATTTTGACCAAGTTATTTTGTATGAGTGCATTGCAGAAGGTGGCAACAAAGTAGATATGGAGGTAAAAAATGCGATGGCATATTTGTTTTCATCAGTTGAGGTGTTGAGTATAAACGTTGGGAAGGTATCTAAGCAGCTTTGCGGAAGTTTGGTCACAACATTTAAAATATTGTGTGTATCTCCGGTTTCTGCATTACAGGAAAGGTGTTGAGACTTCAGAGGGGGTGCACAAGAAGTTCACCAGGATGTTGCCTGGATTAGAGACTACTCACAAAAAAGGAAAGGCTGGGCAAGTGTGAATTGTTATCTTGAGTCTCAGGGCTGAAGGGGCAATCTGACAGAAGTATGTATAGAATATTATGAGGAGCACAGATAAGGTGTATAGGCAAGAGTTTGAATTTAAACAATAAAGCTTACTTCTTGTATAACATTTTTCAAAACCTCAGGACATACGTACTAAGTTTTTCCTAACTTTTTTTACCATTCAACTGGACAAATAAGTTGTGAGCAGCAATGTCTTGCAGAAACCAATAGTTTGGTGCAATGTTATCCGAAGAACAATATTAGGCCAAACTTCAGGTTTAGTTCCTGCTTTTTTAATAATAATGAAGACTTTTTTCCTCCTCCTTTTTAAGGGCTGGATGTAACCTTGGTTTAATGTTCAAAGTACATTTATTATCGAAGTATGTATACATTATACAACATTGAGATTAGTCTCCTAATACAGTCAGGAAACTAAGAAACCCAGAAGAACCTGTAAGAAAAACGACCGTTCTGAACTGTACTCCACAAAGAGAGTCTGACATCCATAGTTCAGTGCAGAGCCGAGTAAACGTCACAGAGCTGCAAATTGAACTGAATTGGCCCCTCCCTTGCCTCAGGCCCAGACACCCTGTCCTTTTTAATCTCGCTCGGCACATAAATTATCATCCAAACATCAGGTTCAGCTGCTTCGGTATGCTGTGGCGTCTGGACCCTGCTGCCTCAGTTCGACCTTTACCCAACTTTTCCAATTCAGCCCAGCGCTTAAATCAGTTGGACCTTGGTCTTCCTCACTCTCAGCAATGGGCCCACTGCCTTGCCTTGCCTCAGTTCTGCCACATCAAATTGCCTCCAAGTTCAAGTCCAGGGCGAAGTTACAGACTGCTGGATGCGATAATCATTTGCCATAAGAAGAGTGAGTAACAAAGTATTCAGTTAAAAAAAGGATCTAGTGCTTTCCCAACGTATGTGACAAATAGTAGTAGTAGTAGTCGTACTTTATTGATCCCGGGGGAAATTGATAAACTCTTCTTGGGCTTCAAGCCAGGTAAAGGTATCGATTATAACCTAGGTTTCAATGACAAACTCTGCCATCTTCTTCAACGACGATGCCTGGGCAAGTCTAGTCTGGTGGTATTTAGTTGTGTTCCTTGTTTCATCAGCCACCAGCCAGAAGTCACTGAGATCCACCAGCATCACCTTAAACCAGAAGGTCAAATGCAAAGGATGGTCAACTCATGCGCAACAGAATTAGCTTTTTCAAATTGTTCATACAAATTGTTATTGTTCCCATGAATATTTATTGAAAGATGTACAGTCTTGATTAATACATTTAAAAGCTACTTTGTAGATAGGAAACCAAACACATTCAACATATTATGCAAGAGCATTCCAGCTCTCAGAATTAGTATGGCTAGGGAGAAAGTAGCAAAGCTGAAGACTGTGCTGCATATGGTAGGATGCAGCTTGTTTATTTCTAATACAAGTAGAATAGATGGTAAGTGATCTTGGGAATATAACGCAGATATTCACTAAAACATCTAGTAATATTAAACCTTTTTTGATTAAAAAGATTAAAAATATATTTAAAAACGCATGAAACATATGTTTCTGACAAATTAACAATTAACTCTGAACTGCCACTCTCATGTAATTTTTCTTTCCTAAATAAGTAATTGGTGATATTCTAACATTTTCCTTTTATGGGGGTTATTTGTGCTATTTTAATTACTTCCTCTTGAATAGGTACCTATTATTTGGTAAATACACTCAATGGCCACTTTATTAGGTACACCTGTACATCTGCTCATTAATGCAAATATCTAATCAGTCAATTATGGAGCAGCGACTCACTGCCTAAAAAAAAGAGATGCAGACACGACCAAGAGGTTTGGTTGTGGTTCAGACCAAACATCAGCATGGGGAAGAAATGTGAGTTAAGTGACTTTGACTGTGGAATGATTGTTGGTGCCATATGGGGTGGTCTGAGTATCTCAGAAACTGCCGATCTTCTGGGATTTTCACGCATGGCAGTCTCTAGAGTTCAGAGAATGGTGTGAAAAACAAAAAAAAAAAAATCCAGTAAGCGGCAGTTCTGCGGGCGAAGAAACCTTGCTAATGAGAGAGATCAGAGGAGAATGGCTAGACTGGTTCAAGTTGACAGGAAGGTGACAGTAAATCAAGCAGCCGAGTGTTACAACAGTGGCATGCAGAAGAGTAACTCTGAACGCACAACACATTGAAGCTTAAAGCAGTAGAAGACCACACCGAGTTCCACTCATGTACCTAATAACCTGGCTATTAACATTATTTCAACTTCAAGAATGAGAGAACTGAAAAACATTCCCCACTGAGAATGTACTCACTGAGTGCATTTGGAGCTTTGGAATCCAGTTACTCCGAATTACGGAAACCTAACCATTAAAACCGTTAAAAAAAAGTGATTATTAGTGAATACCCTTTATCACTTGCACATTATCTAAGAATTCACATTACATGAAGCATTGCACCTCCAAGAGACCAGATGGGCAATTTGTTTCCAATATTATCAAGTTGACATTAGGATGCCTGTAGGCCAAAAAGTGTTTTTGTTTCTTCCTCATATTTTAAGACATTTTTGCTTTATTAGATAGAACAGAAGATCGAAAGGGAAAACAAATGAACAGAAGTACTTAACATTTCTCTAGTAATAGCAAATTACTAAGCCTATAGATTTACTCAGTCACATTGCCATAACAAATTCATCATACTTCCGTCACCATATAGGGGTGTACATAAAAATCCAGGCAATTCATCTTTTGATTACTAAACATCAAGTGCAAAAACACATTATGTTGATACAGCATTACACTGATGGAACATTTATAGATTTTTAACATGATACATAAATTATCATTCAGGGAGACAATATATTAAAATTTATATATTTGTCAATCCAAATTATTTTACTGAATATAAACAGAAAATGCCCGAAGCAATCATTAAGCCAACAACATCTGTGGAAAGAAAAAGAGAACCAGATACAACAGTAGTGTTTAAGAGATATGAAGGCAGACATGCAAAGAGGCAGAGTTTTAGTGAGATACACACCATGTGATTAGTTAAATTGCTATGATGGTTAGTACAGTGATATTCCTGAGTGCCACTGTGGGATGTTACGCTCTCAGTTAAAGCTTCTGATTTAAAAACTTACATCAGAACTGGAAAATGAGAAGCACATTAATTGTAAGTTGCAATACGGATGCGGGTGGGACGTACACAACAAAGGGGGTGTCTCCAATTGGAAGAAGTCAGGATGGCCATGGTGATTTTGCTATTTACGATCAGGGCAAGAGACAAAACAAACAAAAAGAACACGTAAAAGAAGTGAAATGCAGAGCTGGTACTGAGACCTAAAACCAATGGGAGAATGCTGGACGTACCCTTGTAATCAGGGAAATCCAGAAGGGAAGGGAAGGGTGAGGGTTGGACGATGTAAAATGAAGAGCAGCGTGGAAATTGGTAACAGAAGTGATGGAATTTTTGTTATCTGTGTGAATGGAGGAAGCAATATCAATGCTGTTGTCAATGAACTTTGAAAAAAAGTTCCGGGTGGGTGGTAGAGTGGGACTGAGTGAAACAAGGCCTTTCCATGTATTTCAGTGAACCCCTATTACTGTCACAATATTCAATTCCTGCCAGTAGATGTAGCTAGAATACTGTGCAAAATATGAAAAATATACAGGTCATAAAACACAAAAAATAAAAAATTTGAAAATAAAACTTAAAATCTCAGGAAAAGTACTGAAGAATATTAAAAAAAATTGGAAACAATTGTTACCAGTCTAGGTATGACAATGCAGATGTGACAGACTTGAACTATTAGTTCCGATACCAATAAATTCACTGTGCATTTTGAATTTTTTTGAACTCTATTACAAATTGCTGACCATATTACCTGCAGACAGAAATAATTTGCCTTGGAAGTTTTACAGTCTGCAACAAATAAAATAGTAAACAGTTTGATGGAAGTTCTATCTCATGTATAACAAATTAACCCTAATCCAAAACAACTGCTCTTGTTGCTTAATGATAACAGCAGTAAAAAGATTAAGCTTAAAATTAACCTGATATGATCACAAACAATTACAGCAAAGGCCAGAAAATTCCCCAAGGCACAAATGGCAGACTCCAGTAAAATTAAATTATGTAGATAAACATCGAGCCTAAAAATTGCTCCATGTATTTTTTTGGCACTTAAAGAATTGTGGGTTAATTTTGTCTTTGGTATTTAAATATATGTTTAATAATGCACTAATGATTAGAGAAAATTATATTCAGAGGAGCAAAGAGATATTTGTATTTTAGTTATCTTTGGGAAGCCGAATCCTCATCAGTAACAAGAAAGCATACCTAAAACACTCAGATTGTTCCAAATGTTTTCTACCCAATTCAGTAACTTTTGAACAGCATTCACTGATGTAATGCAGAGAAATTAAATTTATGATGCTCCAGAACAGAAAATAAAAAACTAATTCTGAAATTCAGATCTTGTGGACATTAGGTAGATGCTTTACTGAACAGTCCACAAGAACAAGAAGTCATATAAGAATTCAGGAACATTTTTCAGGAAATGAAGTGACGAAGTGACAAAATCCGGATGCCCAATGTATTAACTCAAGACTCTTCAGCCACATAATAAGTTGATTTTGTCATAATTAAATCAACCCAGGGGCTTAAAGGAAGGAAAGAAATGAATAGTTTTATCTTCAGATTTTTTACTATTACTCAGAAAGCATCTTGCTTACTTTCTTTATTGAAAAGCAACATAGCATTTTAGAATCAGAGGGAGCCTTTTAGAAACCTGATAACATTAATAGATTAGAGAAAGTAACCTGAAACAATAATATCAGATATGAAAGGGCAACTAGATTGGGAAGGACTGATCCACATTTGTGAATGTTAAACTTGGGATATGAATTAGGAGGGCTTTTTCCCTTAACATATTGATTGTGCTCAGCATCTGGATTGCACTTTCAGGAAGTGTGGTTTAGGCTAATTAAGTACCTGTGGTGATGAACGATGCTTCAAACTACGTACTTTGTTTCCTCTATATGTCTAAAATCTGCCCATAAGCATCTGCCTCTTCTATCATTTTTTTTTCAAAGCTCCCTGACCTTATACCTCAATCATCTACTCTAGTTTTGAATGTCCAAAGGCATTTGGCATAGATATCCTCCCAATATAAATTCCCCCCAGAATAGTTCTCTTAATTTACACAGATTAAATCTGTGTTTAAAACTGCTAGACATCTCTTCCATGTTAGGCATTTCCCTGAAGTGCCAAATAATATTTCTGTGGCTGACTACCATGACTAAATGATAAAACAAGGCTGTGTTAGGACACTAAGGTGGATGCAAGAGTCCTTGTTACTATTTTAAAGAAGTGTGGGGCATCATAGTATTTATCCTTCAGCCAACATCTATAAACAGATTAAAAATTAAAAACTGCAGATGCTAGAAAGCTAACATCAAATCATGCTGGAAACATCCAGTAAGTTAGGCAGCACTTATGGTAGAAGAAACGAAGTTTCCAGTTGAAGACCCTTTGACTTGAAGTAGTGTTTCTCTTTCCAGATATTACCTGACCTGTCTAATGTTTCCAGCAATTTCCATTTATATCATCAACAGATTATCTGGTCATTATCACATTATTGTCTGCAGAAGCTTGCTGTGTGGCAATTGGCAATTACACTTCTATATTAGGACAGTGACCACATTTCATTGAATTTCGGGAAACTCGAGGTCAAGGTGCACGATTCATTAATGCAAGACTTCCTCTTTTTGTTCATCTATTCACAGAAGCTCAAGTATTCAAAATGGTAAATTTAAATACTACACTATGAAAACAGGTACATAGAGTTCTTCAACAGACACTAGATTACCCTTAATGCACATTATTCATAAAAAATTTCCTTTATCCATAGCAGGCTTCTTCAAGCAGCTGAACCACAACCAATGTATTCTTAGAAGCACTCTGAAGCCAAATTTCATTCACAGCTGAGCAGTAAATTTCAATTTAATCTCAGGCAGCCCTTCAACTACCTTGGCCAATTGAACTACCTTGGCCAATTGACCATTTTTCCAAATGTGCAGTTTTGGATGCCCCAATATACAAAGGTCTTGGGACCATAGAAAGCATGCAGTGGTAGGCCAGTAACAAGGTAAGGAAACAACTGCTTATATTGACACTTCGAAGGTACTCAAAAAGACAAAGGACTTGCAGTTGTATTGCACCCCCAGCCTCTGGGTATTCCAATGTGTTTTAACAATGGATGAAGTATTTTGCAAAGTATAAGTGTAGCAGTTATGATGACCAAATTGAGCAACAATTTGATCATGATGATAAACTCTTGACCAATGTTAAATGATAGACACATATTGGCTCAATAATGTTCCCGCTATCTTAAAAATAGTGTTCAGTGAGCAGACTTGGCTTTGGTACAATATCTTATTTGAAAAGCAATGTCTCTTACGGAACAGTACTCCCCCTGTAATGCAATAGATTGCCAGCATAAACTAGAATGTTTCCACAAATAAGGACCAGCGGAGACTTGAGGGGCTTTCAGAATGTCTAATGGTCTTATGGGAACATGTTCTTTTTCTGGTCCAAGAACCAATGACGAGACTTTAAGAGGAGGTTTAAAACAGGCTTTGTGTACACAGCATTGAACATTTTGCCACAGAAAAAGGGTGAGATAAAGACTAATGTAGGTTTAAAGGAGACTAGAGAGAGGGCTTTGGTAGCAGAAGTGGGATTGACGTGGGATTCTTCCAGGTAATTGTTATCACAGTTAAAGTAGTTTCCTTCTGAATTCTAAATTGTTTTAATTGAATAGATTTGATAGTTAGCGGAATCCTTGGACAAAAAAAGATACCGAAATGTTGATAGGTTCTATTACACCTCTGTCTAATTTTGCATACTACATTTTTATTGGGATTAATAATAATTATTTTAATTCAGACAATGAATTATCCAGATAGATCTGGGATGAGATCGTTAGTTATACAGTATAATTTGTTTTTGGCAAGTGGAATAAAATGTACTTGTTTGGGCAAAGACTGGCAGCTTGAGTCTATCTTATGTATGCACTGAAATTTTATGCTTTCAAGCTTATCTTTAGAACAGTTTGGGGAACTGCATTTCCCAAAAAATTCTGCCATTTGGACTGACATAAATAATCATAATGAAGATCAAGCTAAACTGCATGTTGGGGCACAAACAAATGATGTCCACCTGGGCAAGAGTTCAATGAGAGGCACTGAATTGATGGCAAAGGCACAAAGTTTCTAACAGGGACTACAGCCTTCCCAGTGCTTAAATAGTTTAAAACAGATGGTGAAAATGCACCGACTTGGACAATAATTATCTGGGATGAGAATTTAAAAGGACAGTGTTGTGTGATGTTTCAAAGTTAAAAGAGGATGAAGTGATCAAGGCGTCAAAGACTGCATGGAGTTTGAAGAGTAAGAGACTAGGCAAATGTTTTTCAGGAAAGCACCTCAATTTAACTGAAGCACTTCAGTACAATAGTCATTGCAGATCTAGGTGAAAATGGAGAGAACGGTACATCTACAAACTGAGGAAAGTGAAAACAAATGGAAATAATAGTTTGCAAGAACAGTGTTGAATTGTGTTTTGAGATATGGGCACACTTAATCTTTCCTGTACTTACTACCTAAAAGGTATAAATAATCAAAATTACCAACAGAAATAAAATTGATTATTTATTTAATTTTATAAAAGGACCCTGTCCATGTACGGTATTTCATGAATCTTCATTTTACCAAAGTTTAGTACATTCAAAAATGTAATGGTGTGCAAAGCAAACTTGCCTTTAATTTCTCCAGCAGTCTGTCTTGGAGATAACTATCCTTCTGGGTATGTGAGGCCATTGACTTAGAAAGATGAGGTCCTACATATGGAATGCATCACTTTAATTGGTAGGGGATGACATCAGGATTTATAAACGTGTAAGCAGGTTGACAGCACACTTGAAACAACCTCTTTAACTCATTACCCCTCCAAATACAAAATAAATCCTTTCAATATGGGACAGAGTAGAACACATACCACATCAGCACTGAAACAAAGTCTTTTGTTTCCACAGTTTATTACTTGCAGAATATTGAATTTTTTAAGAAGATCAACAGCAACTCAGTAAAGAGGAGCTATTTCCTAAATTTGCAGCAGCTTTAAATCATATTTGAACCTGGCTAGTAACAAAGGTTGCTCCAGAACTATTTTAAGCAGAACATCATGCTAAAAAATAAAATCTCTAGTACATTTCTCAAGTTGTGAACATCCCAAAGAACATCACAGCCTATGATATATTCCTGTTATGTAGTCACTACTGTAATGTAATTGGCACTTAACTATTGCTAAGCAGGGTTGATTTCATTTTAACTGGAATCATAAAATGATGCAATGTAGAAAGGGGCTGTTCAGTGTACATCTGTCTTAGCTTTTTATCCAACACTATTCAAGCAGACCCACGCCATGCTCTTTGACTGCCCACTCTGCAGCTTCTTCCTTTTTAAAGCATATATTTCAATTCAACTTGGAAAAGAACTTTGAAGTTGTTTTTACCACCTTTGCAGGGATGTATTTTGGAATGCACTATTTGATGCTTTTCTTAAAAAAAAGTTAATTCTGCTTGAAGTTAATAAAATAAATATTTGTACACAGATGCATATTTATTCAAAGTGGAAGGAAATACATTTATTTCTCCTCAAGGGCACAGCTGACACAAAGAACAGAAATGTAGAGAATACTTTTCTCTAAGTAACTAATGAGAAGGAGACTGGAAAATACTTCAAACATCAATTTAAAAATTACTTGAAAATCTAGAATGTAGAGATATTTTGGGGAAAGAATTGAGAAACAGTATCAGGGTATGAATCTTCAATGGAAGAAATTGCATTGACAAAGGCTGGATGGCTCATTTGTGTGGTAATAGTGGCAACTTAATACAATAATACAATACAGAAATGCATTCATTGTGAAGTTATTGCTCAAGGGAAACTTGATGTGAAAATGGTAACATTCCTGGGAACTATTGGTACAATTGTGTTTGTGATGTGATGGCCAAATACCTAAAGCTTTAATAATTCCATTCCATTCATTTATTTCCTGATCACCTTTCTTGAAACTTCTTTTAAATACTTTTATATCCTATTATTGAGGACAAGAAATTAACATTGAGTAATACAACAGGAAATAAGTGCATGAAAGATTCTTCACTCTTCCTTCCTCTATTCATTTTGGTAAAAATGTTAGTGGCTTGGAATCTCTACACAGCTGCATTTACCAGTTGTTGGCAGTCGTCTACCTATCAGCCTATCTTACTTGAGAACCCCAGCCCACCCCCACCCCCAGCATGAATTTCAGGAAAGAAGCTGACTATCAGCTGATTGTGGAGAACTTGGGAGTCACACAATCTCACTAATCAGCAATCCCAGTGTGGCATGAGAAGCAATCATGGCTTGGCGTAAAGGCTAGCAATGCCAGTAAGTGAGGCAGTGTAATTAGTTGTGATGCTGCAAGAACGTCTCCCAGGGTTGGAATTTAGTGCGCTAACAATGGTATAACTTGGGTGGCCATAGACAGAAGTTATGCTATTCCTCAATTTTTACTGTGGAACAGGTGCCCAGTCTTCAAGTAGTTAATGATTGCTCAGATTTTATTTGGAAAGTTGGGTGAGAATGGTGATGTTTGTTGATGTCTCACCAAGTAGTGGGACTGTGATTAGAACAGAGAGCACAGAACAGTACAGCACAGCACAGAAAAGGCCCCTCAGTCCATGATGTTGTGCCAATTGTTTAACCTACTCCAAGCTCACTCTTAGTTTGTTTCTTTTCCAGTATGTTCTTTCAAAGGCAGTGGAGTTTTGAACCTGTTATGTGTGATTCCATCAAGATCTACTATTAATTGGACTGCTTCAAGGTGGTTTGCCTCTGGACATCAGGATGTTCAGTGTGGCCTACAGAAGGAAGGGTCAGAAAGGATCCTTGTGACTTCCCAGAGCTGACTACCTACTCATCTGTGGTAGCTCCTGAGCCGGGTCAAGCAGCAGTACGCTGCTAGTGGATAGACACATGAAGCAGTGTTTGGTGTGTTGGCTCTGATGCCCCAGACAGTATCCCACAGCTTTCATGTGAGATATACCTATATTTAAAGCTAGCTTTTATATCATGTAAGTGCTGTGATAAGTCAGCTTATGATCAAGTGTGGTCCCAGAATATTATGATGTTGAATTGCTGGTGAGTGGGAAGTTACAGACTTTTCAGACTATTCAGATGGAAGACTGAAACAACAGGACAACATTAGGCTGTAGCTCCATTTCCTGAAAAAGAATATATAGATATTCTGAAAGAACCTCAGGACATTCAATAAATCAATGTCCTGAACTTCTTTAGCCTGGCAAGCCAAGGCCAAGTCACTATCATGTGCAAAGGGACAAGACAACTGGGAGCTTCAGGAGAAATGTCAGAAGTCTATGTTGACAGGAGCCAGTGGTAGGGCTTCTCTTGCATCTATTATTTGTTGATTGTGCATGGAAGGCTAATTTGATTTCAAATTGTATATAGCACTGATGCTTGCTGATCATAAAATTAATTAGCTGTCGGATTATTTGTTTGCTTATGCAAAGAAATTTGTTTTGGAGTGTTTCAAGAGCTGTGCCATAATCATAGATCACGAGCAAAGATCCTGTCTTCGATTTTTCCTGGAATCCAACCAAACTGATACTGGTGACAGGTTCTTGATTAATATGGGCATCAAATATTACGGGAAAGAGGCAGCAGAATACTAGTGATAAGTTCCTCATTAGTTAAGATGTCCAAGGTTACGGTGAAGAGGCAGGAGAATGGGGTTGAGCAAGATAATAAATAAGCCACGATGGAATAGGCTAATTCTGCTCCTATGTCTTATGATCATAATGTGAGAGATCAGGTGCAACTTCTTCATGTGCAAGAACCTTCTGTTAATAGGTCACTGCTGCTTTTAGATTGGACTTCAGTCTGTATAACAGGCTTTCAAAGACGTTGTATGTCATTGGGAGCTGGAAGGCATAAGAGCTCATGTTTGGGCATAAGGGTTTGAAAAACCTTGCCTATTGTATGAAATTTCTGAGAAACTGAAATTCTTGAAAGCAGATTTGCCTTCCCTACTGGCTAATATCCTTTGAATTTCTTAGAAATTGTGAAGCATAGTATTGCATCGATTCTGGCTGTTGGTGTAGCTGCTGGTTTGTTTCTTCTAGGCAGCATCAAGAGTCTTCATGCCTTTTAGCTTAAAATGCAGAATGTCAATGTTCTGCCTTGTTTCTATCATTATGTGAGACACCTTTCTTCAAGTGAATTAAAGAATGCTCTGGCAACTCCATATCCTTGTATTCTACTAGCAGTTGATAACTTTCTGAATTCCAGCAAAAAGCTCAGGGAACAAACTTGGTGGATGACAATCTGAGAAGTTAATGTGCCTTGGACATTGTTACAAATAGGGGAAGATAAGCAAGAGGCATAGACAGTACATTAGCAGTTAACTCCTGAAGTTGTTGGGACAGGTGAATAGCCTTTCCATTTGGCAGAGTGAAAGGTGCTGGGCTGTTTGTTGTTGGTGGTTTGTTCCCTCATGGTTGGAGAATACTACAGCACAGAAACAGGCCCATCGGCCCACCTGGTCAATACTGGCATGGTCCTCTGCATAGTCTCAACTAGCTGCACCTAGACCATAGCCCCGTCTCATCCATGTAACTATACAAACTATTTTTAAATGTTACAATTGATCCCACAGCTTGCACTTCCACTGGCAACTCATTGCACAGTCGCAGCACACTCTGAGTGAAGTTTTTCTTAAATATTTCACCTTTCACTCTAAATCTATAACCCAGTCTCACCCAACCTGAGGGAAAAGAGTCTGCATGCATTCACTCTATCTATACCCTTCATGGATTTGCCTACCTCTAAGCTTTCTCCTCATTTTCCTGCGTTCCAGGGAATAAAGTCCTAGGTTATTCAGCCTTTTATTATAACTCAGGTCCTTAAATCCTGGCAACATACTTGTAAAGTTTCTCAGCATTATTAATATCTTTCCTGAAGGCAAGATCTCTGGCTTCTTCTGCTAAGCCAATTTTGAATTCAATTGACTACTTCATCCTGAATGCTAAGTGACTTAACATGTGATACTGCCTGTTGAAATTACTATTATAGTTAGGTGTGCTGAACACTATAAATAATGTTGTGCCTTTGCTGCTTTACAGACATTTTTGAATGCAACCTCACTGAAAATGGAGATGCTAAAATCTGCTGCAATAAACACACTACTGGAGGAACTATGACACAAAAGAGAAGTTTCAAATCCAAGATTTAGTATACAAAGCTTGAACTAAATATAAGGGATGGGTTCCATGGTCAGTCATGGAAGAGCCAGAATCTGCGCTTTTCAACTCTATGATACTCTGCTCTGCTTACTACCCAAGACCAGAAAGCATACAGGTAGAAATTAATTGTAACATGGCATTTTTAAAAATGACAAGGTTTTGAATGAGATAAACCACATCTTCTAGCAAAATAATACAGTATTACATCATAAGCTATTTTCATCTTATTATGCCATTCAAATCATAATGAATTAAGCATGTTTGTAAAAAACAGCAATTTTATAATCACCTATACAACAAATCATAACCCAACTTAAGCCGGGAAGCGTCGGAACATGCAATCTTCACATTCCTGTTACTCCACTAACAACTTCAGACCATTCCAATCGGGTTACTTCAGCTTTACTTCATCCCACAAGAATTCATTGATCTTTATGTTGAATAAAAAGAAGATGCAACGATTATAACAATTTGTGGGTATGTTAATATAATCTCAATGCCAGTAATTTTTTAAAATTTCAAAATAAAATGGACATAATCATTACAAAAGAAATGAGGTTTGCTAAAACATACCACACTTCAGATATTACACAGGACTATAGGGCCCAATTAAAGATTTCCAAAGTTGTGCAATAAACTGGCATGTAATAAGTAAACATATTTTCTCATTTATGCATTAAGTAACCATGGCATTATAAAGGATTTCCTAAAATAAAGTGCGTATATAAACAGTGGAAATTTGGCAGAAATTTTAACTGCAATAATATTTAAAATATACACGTCTTTCGCAGATAAACTTTCCTCTCTATTGCATCAGATACTCCATAACTCTATGCAGAGTAGAGTGCTGTTTCAACACTGGTCAAAAACAAAAGATAGCCTTTAGTTCTTGAACAAGCCAGTAATTAGCCTAACATAAGAATTTGAAACATCTAATCACTCAGCTAGACAGTGATTATATTTCAGGATACTCATTTACACAAAATCTAAATCAGTTAAATATAAGTTTGACATTCTGACAAGAGTTCCAATAGCAAGTCCATTGCTAGCTTTTCCACGAAGTGCTGGCAGATGGATGTGCAGATCAACTCTCCAGAGTTCTCCGCGTAGTTATCTCAGTAAAAGTTTTCATAAATAAATTTCAAATATAAGCAGTTTCCGGGTATACATCAAGATTTGGGGTGTAGTAAATTTTCACAGTTTTAGACACGGGAATTTTGTTTTTGTTCTGGTGGAGCAACTTATGTTACATTAACTACAGTGGACTCTGGTTAATTGGGCCATTGTTTAATCAGGACAGCCACTTACTTGGGACAACTCTTAAAGAACAAAAACTAATCACAAAAATAGCCGAGATTTCTTTTGTTTATTTGGTATACTATGCCACTTAATTGGTGCAAGTGACTGTTGCCAAACAGGTTAGACATGTGGCACTTGTGTGGCTATTAGACACTACACTGTGCTTAGAGTGAACAGTTTTTAAATAGTGTCAGTTAAGTGTGCTTGTATTCAAAAACCAGTGATCTTTAGCAGTGATAGCTGGTGAAATATAAGCAGTAAGACAATTTGGAACTGTTTGGTTTCAAGCATTCAGGCTTGGAGATGCCGGAAACAGCCAGGAATGAAAAGGAAACTATTTCACTACTTCAAAAAGAACTACAAAGTATTTGAAGGTATCAACAATCATCTTCAAATGTTACAATGAAAATGAAGATTTGAAGGATGTGATCATCAATAGCATTGTATGAAGGTAGTCCATTATCTACACTAGGTGTTTATTCATTTATTCAATCAAAAGGACATGACAGTGTAATCTAGATGAATTCCTCCATCAATAACTATTAGGAACTATTGCACCATTTTATAGTACTGCAGTAGTATTGGTACTGTTCTAATTTGTTTTGTATTTCACTTAACTACAGAATTTGTTACTTAGTTAAAATTATTTTTAAATTTTTATACCTTTTTAACCATTTCCATGAAACTTCGACTAATTGGGGCAGCCGCTTAATTGGGCCAATTAACTGGAATCCACTGTATTTACGTTTATTATGCCCTTCAGCATGATATTAATCTTTTCTCAACTTTCACTTCTAATAGAAAGCAAATCAAGTGGACAATTCATAATTATCAAGGGCAACCACTTTCATTGGCAACCCATTTAAAATTTTTAAAAGCTATCCTGTGAAATGCAAGTGGTACAATGCCTTTCTCATTACTGCTTAATGTTTTTCTACACTGCTGTTGAAAAGCAAAAGCTGCAACACACAGCAACAGCCTGGCACTGTGGCATAGCAGTTAGCATAAAGATCAGGGTTTAATTCCTGCTGCAGCCTGCAAGGAGTTTGTATATACTCCCTGTGACCATGTGAGTTTCCACCAGTTTCCTCTGATGTTCCAGTTAAAGTTAGTAAGTTGTGAGCATGCTATGTTTGCACTAGACGCATGGCGACATTTGCAGGCTGCCTTCAGGTCATCCTGGACTGTGCTAATCTTTGACACAAATAATTGCATTTCACTGTATGTTTCAATGTTTCAAATACATGTGACAAATAAAACTAATCTCAATTATTAACAAAAAAACTGGCTTGTATGAGCAGATAGAGGACGACAAAAATATTCACAGTCAAACAAAAGGAAAGATCAAATGTTATGCCAAATCTTTGCCCTAGGTAAATTTTAACGTGCTTTAAAAGGGGGAAGGAGGAGTAAAATGGTCTGAGGAGACAATGCCAGAGAGTGCAGCCTTTACATCTGAAGGCATGACTATCTGAGTGATACAGTATGTTCTAAAGCTGGAGGGATGATGGAGAAAGAGGATCTGATTGTACGAGATAAAACAGGTTATCTGAGTCCAATGTGTCATATGCAATTTATGCAGTGCTGCAAACTTGAAGGAATATACTAATTGTCTTGTCAGTGCCATGATGAAACAGATTGAAGCAGTCAAGTAGATAGCATTGATTGTGCAGCAATAATATATCATCTTTTTCTCTAGTCTACAATGACTAGTCTACTCTCAATTGTCAACCAAGTGATAGAAGGTGCCTTAGCATGTGCCACAGCAGCGATATAACCTGTCCGTTCACCCCATCCAAAGATCTAAACAGTCCTTCCAAGTTAGGCAGAAATTTACCTACATCCACAATCTCCATCAGCATAGGAGTACTGCAGGAATGTGTGCTTAGCACCCTGCTCTACTTTCTTTATGCCTATGACCATGTGACTAGGTACAGCTCCAACACCATATACAAATTGGCTGATCACACCACACTTGTGGGCCCTATCAAATCTGGTGATGAATCAGCATACAGGAGGCAGACTGAAAATTTGGCTGAGTGGTGTAATAACAATAACCTCTCACTCAATATCAGTTAAGACCAAGGAACTGATAGTAGACTTCACGAGAGGGAAACCAGAGGTCCATGAGCCAGTAATTATTAGAGGATCAGAGTTGGAGAGGGTCAGTAACTTTAAATTTCTGGGTGTCAGTATCTCAGAAGACCAGTTCTAGACCCATCATATAAATCTAATTGCGAAGAAAGCACAACAGCGCCTTCCTCAGGAGTCTGTGGAGATTTGGCAGGTCATCAAAAACCTTGGCAAACTTCTACAGATGCATGGTGCAATGTGTGCTGACTGGTTGCATTACAGCGTGGTATGGGAACACCAATGCCTTTGAGCAGAAAATCCTACAAAACGTAATGGGTTCGGCCCAGTACATCACGGGTAAAACCCTCTCAACCATTGAGTACATGTACATGAAACGCTGCCATAGGAAAGGAGCATCCATCGTCAAAGATCCTCACCATCCAGGCCATGCTCTTTTCTCGCTGCTGTCATCAGGTAGAAGGTACAGGTGCCTCAGGACTTGCTCCACCAGGTTCAAGAATAGTTACTATGCCTCAACCATCAGGCTCTTGAACAAAAGGGGAAAGGGGATAAGTACACTCATTTAAGGACTCTTTTGTCTTGTTATATTATGCTCATTATTTGTTGCTATTTACTTATGTCTGCATTTGCACAGTTTGTTCCTGTTTATAGTTACTGTCTTATAGATTTGTTAAGTATGCGCACAGAAAAAGAATCTCAGGGTTCTATGTGGTGACATGTATGTACTCTGATAATAAATGTTACTTTTAACTTTGAACCTGATCTACTGCATTCGTGCTGTGGTCTTCCCTACACTGAAGAAACCAAGCACAGATCATCATTTTGCAGAGCATCACACATTGACTGCATGGCCATCTCAAGCTTCCATTGCATGGTACTTTAATTCTCCTTCCCACTCCCATGCCATTCTATCTGATCTCAGTCTTCTCCATTGCTGTGCAGAGACCAAACACAAATTGTAACAATATATTCCGTTTTGATAGCATACAACCCAACCTCGTGTTCTTCCTCCACACACTTTCACCTGTTCACTTAGATTTCTTTTCCCTATTTTCACCACTCCAATTCTCCTCTCCCATCTTGTTTAATCTATACCTATCAGCTGCTCTCCTACCCCACCCTCACCTGGTTCCATGTACCCATCATCCTTGCTCCATTTTGTTATCAGTCTCTGCTCCATTCCACGCTCGTACTGTACTGACAATCTTTCTCTCCCCTCTCAGTCCTGATCCTGAGCTTTGACCCAAAAAGTTAATATTCACCTTTTCCCTCCACAGATGCTGCTTCACCCACTGAGTTCTTCAAGCATTTTGTTCATTTTTGTTCCAGGTTCCGCATTCGCAATCTTCTTTATCCTCATTCCCAAAAACCTGCCTCTGCATACTCCCTTTAGCTTATGCAAAGAACATTCAGCTACAGCCTTGGTCTGAACAGGGTTTGTCTCATCTCTTAAGTTTGAACTGAGGTTTCTCTGATTTCATGGTTGATTACAAACAGAGCAAGCTGTTGAGGTAGCTGAATTACTGATACTATCTATGCAATTTCCACATTAAGCTACATGTGTGCAAGAGTTCCAAATTTACTGCCAATTTCCCTCGTTTAATGAAAGCATACGCTGATTTTGGTGATCATTGTTATTATAACCCCCAAAATCAGAGCAGAAATAATAAATTCCTCCAATGGTAGTGCTCAGATATGTGACACTAGAAATTTGCAAAGCACATACTTGCTCATTTTTATGCTGAGCCTTCCATGAATATTGTATTTTGCAAACTGCTGTCAACATTTTATATTCCTTTTATAACTCTAGATTTTGGGACTCTATTATTGGATATGTTGAATGTTCTCTTGAAAGATATGCAGTGATGATGAAGAATAGGATGATTGCACTTTCTCAGGTGGAAGTATTTTGTACTGTACAAGCAGCAAATCCAGGAGCCAAATGTGCAGCACACCTTCAGTTCAAATGGATTTCCAGAACGGAAAAAAGCCAAACTGATGAAAGTGAATAAAGCAATGCAGGGAAACATCCAAAACTGTCAAATAAGCCACATATTTACACACACAGCAGCATGATTCCTGTTGGCAACTTGTATGGTATATTTTAAATTAAATGTGGAAGTTTCACAGCATTTACACATTCAATTAAAACCCAGACAGGAATGTTTCATAAATGTTTTACTGTGCAAAGCAGGGAAGCTGAAGGTGCTGCAGTAAACAACCCGATGCAAAAGAGGGAGATTGTGTTTTAAAACAGTCCATCTTTCTTTAAAGTATAATCTAGCTTTAATACTTAAATTGAATGGATCATATTAAGATACAGTAAGCACCTAAGGGCAATAACTTACCATTTTTCAGACAAGGCAGTACATGTAATGCGAGACCAGCAGTGGCACTGTACATTTTTGTGGCACCTAGCTACACTGTGAAAGGGGGTAAACTTTGAAGTCAAGGAGTGCACAGAAAGAATATATGTGATTTATCACACAGATGTCTAAGAAAACATATTGCTTCCTTACACTCAGATGTTAAGCAGAGGAGCACGGTGGAACAAACAATTGTCAGGTAAACTTGGCTTTAGTCACTATGTCACCCTGCTAACCTTATAACATCAATCATGTTGCATGAGCACTGATGTAATTCAAGAGGAATGTCTGATTCACAAGGATCAGTCCACTAAAATCTTTTTAAAAGGCCAAGAACTAATTTAATAAGCTTCACCAAAAATAGAATTAGTGTTCCAAGTTTATGCTTCACTAAATTAAAAAATAGCATTCACCTAAATATAACTCACAGCATTAAGAAACAATTAATTGTAACTTATTAGAAGGATTTAAATAAACTTTTGATTATTTTTCTAAATCACTTTAAGCTTGTGCAAACCACTATGGAATATTTGAGTGTATTCACATAACAATGAACTGAATTTCAATTTAATACCACAATGGAAAAAATGCAACAAATATTTATAAAGATTAGTAAGGACTATTGACGAATAAATAAATATTATGAGAAAAATTCTTAAGCTATTTAACAGACTGATATTTATATCTATGGTTCAATTGTCAAAAGTTAGAGATAGGATTGTCAAAATCCTAACAGTGGGGTCATGATTGTGGCAATTTAGCTACTCTGGTTCAGGTCCCTGTGGGAGTTTGAGGTCAGCAGAAAGGCATTTAAACAGCATTCAGCAGGTGAGCACAAGCATTGCTAGAGATGTACTTCTGGTTCTCATCAAGCCAGTATCCAGAGGAACTCAGCTGCCTGTCCACTACAGAGGATTCCTCAGAACACGCACCCATCCATTTGCATCAGTAACGCTGTACCCTGGATCCTACACTAATCTTAATCATTTCTGCACCTCCACCTGGAAAAGGCTCGTCTCAAATACAAATAGTCATAGTCATACTTTATTGATCCCCAAGGAAATTGGTTAGTACAAAAATTCACACAATACTCATAGACTCCAACATATTTGACACCTAGGCCTCTCTTCTGCTGACACCATTTAATGCACTGTAATCTTATCATCACAATTACTGCTTTGATAATGTAGTATAACAACTTCATTTTATAGAATGGTACATCTTCAACCGATCTTAAGTATCGAGAAAACATTATAAATGTGATACGTGTGCACATTTCATAAATATACTGGAGCCCAGCTGTCTATGTCCTAACAGTTTCTCAGCAGATACAATTGCTGCTCTTGCCTACTTGTTCCAAAAGCCTTATAAACACAAGTTGAGTTAACAACCACACTTCCAATCTCAACTTTAAGAGGACTGTTCAGACATGCTTCTTTTATAAATGAAAAACAATAAAATGAATAGCAGGTATTTTTAATTATCTATTGCAACTCAAAAGGCAATACTTTAAGAAAGGTTCTTCAGTCTGAAAGACCAAATGGAAGGACGAAGTCTTGGATTTTTCCTTCATAAACAAATTCCGCAGTATACTGTATATGTTGCATAGTACACTAATAAAATTAAAAGGGAGAATGGTCAGGGATGGTCAGTGGTCAGGTATTGTCTATGGAGAGAGGAAAAGGGTCACTGTTTCCTTCATCCCTTCTACATATATACTGTATATTCATACAATTAAAACACATATTGCTAGTAAAAACTGATACATACCAAAGGAATTAAGAACATGGCTACATACTGTAAATTACTGTCAAAAATAAATAAATTCTTGTTAACACTAAGTAAGCAACCCTGTGGGCCAAAGGCCTGTTCCTGTGTTGTACTGTGCTAGGTACAATGAGGACAGGGAGAAGCATCAGTTAGATACTTGCTTCATTATCAAATATACATGAGCATATTTAACTTTTCAGTAAGAAAAGGGAGCTTTATTCTGATTGTTTATAGCATTAGGAATTTTATAATCATTCTTTTCACAATTTGTACTGAAATAATGACAGATTACTCAATGGCCTGCTCTGCTGTCCATCTATATCTGGTTTCAGCTCCGAAACGTCAAGTCTGACAATATTTTATTTTATTTATTTAGAGACGCTGCACAGAGTAAGCCCTTCCTACCCCTCAAGCCACACCACCTAGCAATCCTCTGATTTAACCCAAGCCTAATTATGGGACAACTTACAATGACCAATGAACCTATTAACTGGGACGTCTTTGGACTGCGGGAGGAAACCAGAGGACCCAGAGAAAACCCATAAATTCCACGGGGGGGGGGTTGTATAGACTTCTTAGAGATGATGTCGGAACTGAACTCTGAACTGCGACAGCCCGAGCAGTAACACTAACCGCTATGCTACCGTGGCGCCCATACTAGACTGCATATTCAAGTCAAAAATGTCAGGTCAAAATACAATGCAGAAAGGAAGAGCCTATTTAACTCTCAATAATTTTTTCCCAGTAACTCTGCAGTATTTGAAATAGACCTCCAAGTCAAATATCTCCATAAGCTTTGTTACTTGATTCCAGGAATACTTATATGAAAGTCAGAATTCGAATTACAATCAAGTTTAATATTTCTGACATAAGCCATTAAATATTTGGTTTTATGACAGCAATACATAAAAAATCACCATAAATTACAATAAGAAATAAATGTTAAAAAAAATTAATTAAGTAAGTAATGTAAAATGAGAGCAAAAATAGTCAGGTTGTGTTCATTGACCATTCAAAAATCTGATGGCAGAGGGAAAGAAGCTGTTTCTAAAATATCTTTAGGCTCCTGACCCTCCTCTCTGATGGTAGTAATAAAAAAGGAGTGTGTCCTAGGAGCTGGGTTCACAGAGTCACCCCAGCAACCCTAATTGAACCCTGACCTAATCATGGGAGAATTTCCAATGACCAATTAACCCAGCTGGTACATGTTTGGACTGGAGGAGGAAACGGGAGCACCCGGGGAAAACTCACACATTCCTTGGGGAGGACGTACAAATGAAGCCACGTTTGAACTTTGAACTCCGATACTCTGAGCTGTAATAGCGTGGTGCTAATTACTACACTACCATGGTGGGGTTTGTAGCGTAGTGCAAACTATATCTCCTAGTTCTAGTCTCAGTTTTGTTTAAGGTTATTGTCATTCAACCATCTCTACTTATACACCTAAACAAAACTTTGCTCCTCTGGGGCCAAGGTGTAAAACATAGTACTTATAATCACACACAGCACATACAGTCACAAAATAATATTAGCACAAGCTAGATTGTTACCAGTGGAAAAAATTTCCTGCCTCTATCTTGAATAATACCTTTTTCATAATTCAAATTTTTCAAAGGTACATTTAATGTCAAGAGAAATGTATACAATATACATCCTGAAATTCTTTTTCTTTGCAACCATCCACGAAAACAGAGGAGTGCCCCAAAGAATGAATGACAGTTAAATGTTAGAACCCCAAAGTGCCCTCCCAGCTCCCCCCCCACGGATAAGCAGCAGCAAAGCAACGACCTCCTCTCCCACCAGCAAAAGAGGCATCAACACCCTCCACCGAGCACTCACGCATGCAGCAAAGCATCAATAAAGACACAAATTTGCAGTACCCCAAAGACTACTCGTTCACCCAATAATTCGACATACTACAGGCTCTTTCTCTTCCAAATAAGGGAAAAAGAGGTGCCCCTGTTTCACGGAAGCATCTAATTTTATATGCTTCTAGAAGATCCCCACTCATTCTTCTGAATTCCTCCAAGTACACTCAGTGGCTACTTTTATTAGGTTCATTTGTATACACGCTCATTAATGCAAATACTTTATCAGTCAATTATCTGGTGTCAACTCAAAGCATAGTTTGCAAGTTAGCACCAGTGAATCACAGCGATGTACTGCAGGCTATGTACAATACTTCTAAATATACCTCTTTTGAATTACTCTCACTGCAATCTACAGTATGTAATTTCCCTTTATACAATGTACTTTTAAATCAACTGATTGAGAAGAATTGCCAAACTGGTTCAAGCTGACAGGAAGGTGACAGTAACTCAAATAACCACACATTACAATAGTGGAGTGCAGAAGAGCATCTCTGAACACACATGTTGAACCTTGAAGTGGATGGGCTACAGCAGCAGAAGATCACAAACATACACTCAGTAGCCACTTTATTAGGCTACAGTGTAGTGTGTTTGTCTTCATTGCAAGACAATTTGAGCAAAAGAGCAAGAATGTTGTTCTACAATCGTATGAGGCCTTGGTGAGACCATATCTGGAGTTTGTTGTGCAATTTTATTCTCCTTATCTGAGGAAAGTTGTTCCTGCCATGAAAAGTGTTTACAATGGTTTACACATGTGATTCCCAGAATGGCAAGATCACCATATGAGCAGAGATCGAGTTATTTAGGCCTATATTCACTGGAGTATTGATAAATGAAAGGGCCTAAAGAAAGCTATAAATTTCTAACAGTGATTGAAAGACTAGAAACTGGGAGAATATTCCTAATGGGTGGAGAGCCAGAACCTCAGAATAACACTCAGGTTTAACAGCACCTACATACAGTGGTGCTAGAAAGTTTGTGAACAACAAGACAATGATCCAAAAGACAAGAGTAAATCAACAATAGGATGATTTAAAAAGAAAATTAGTGTTTTGGAATAGCTGAGTCAAAATCCTAACATTAATCCTACAGAAATGTTGTGGAAGGACATGAAGCAAGCAGTTCATTTAAGGGAGCCCACCATCATCCCAGAGTTGAAGCAGTTTTGTAAGGAGGAATGGCTTAAAATTCCTCCAAGCCAATATTCAAGACTGGAAATGTTTGGATAAAGTTATTGCTGTGCATGAGGGTCACACTGGTTGCTGAAGGCAAAGGTTCACATACTTTTTCCAAAAAATACATGTAATATTGGATCATTTTTCTCAATAAATAAATGAACAAGTATAATTTATGTGTTATTTATCTAATTGGGCTCTCTTTATCTGGTTTTAGGACTTACGTGAAGATTTGATCACATTTTAAGTCATATTTATGCAGAAATAGAGAAAATTCTACAGGGTTCACAAACTTTCTAGCACCACTGTATGTTGTGTAATTTGTTGTTTTGTAGGAGTACATTAAAATACTTAATAATAAAAACTGTAAGTTACAATAAATATATATGTGTACATGAAAATTAAAGTAGTGCAAAAAGAGAGGAAAATAAAATAATAAGGTAGTGTTCATGGGTTCATTGTCCATTCAGAAATCTGATTGTGGAGGGAAGAAGCTGTTCCTGAAATGTTGAATGTGTAACTTCAGGTTCCTGAGATCAGAAGAAATTTGTTCACCCAAAGGGTGGTAAATCTATGGAATTCTATGCTTCAAAAGTAATTTAGTCCAAGTAATTAAATATATTCAAGAAGGATATGGATTCAAGAACCAGCTACCAAAGCAGATGTTCGGCTACGGAGGATCAGCCCAAGGGGCGAAGTGGCCTGTTTCAGATCCTATTTTCTACATCCCTTTGAAATGAAGGATAAGGTTTAGACAAGGAAGTTAAAGTAACTGGCAGCAATAACTTCAAGAGAAATTGATGCTTTCAATTATTGTTCTGCTTAAATTTTTCAAATATTCAAAAAAAATCATGTAACAATTATTTGATTTATGACTTCTGCATTTCAGGTTCTACAAAAAGGTTGCCTAGTAAAATAAAATCAGTTGCAGTAGATATTTTCTTTTTCATACAATATTGGAGGTTAATGCACATGTTAAAACTGTATACTTTACAGTTAAGCATTTTCTGAATAAATATATCAGAATCAGGTTTATTATCACCAGCGTGTGACATGAAATTTGTTAACTTAGCAGCAGCAGCAGTCCAATGCAATACATAATCAAGAGGAGAAAAAATATAATAAATAAAATAAAAATAATAATAAATAAACAAGTAAATCAATTACAGTATACATATATTGAATAGATTTTAAAAATTTGTAAAAAAAACATTAATACTGTATATTTTAAAAAAGTGAGAGTGTCCGTTTAGGAATCGGACGGCAGAGGGAAAGAAGCTGTTCCTGAATCACTGAGTCTGTGCCTTCAGGCTTCTGTACCTTCTACCTGGTGGTAACAGTGAGAAAAGGGCATGCCCTGGGTGCTGGAGGTCCTTAATAATGGACGCTGCCTTTCTGAGACACCGCTCCCTGAAGATATCCTGGGTACTTTGTAGGCTAGTACCTAACATGGAGCTGACTAGATTTACAACCCTCTTCAGCTTCTTTCGGTCCTGTGCAGCAGTCCCCTCATACCAGACAGTGACGCAGCCTGTCAGATTGCTCTCCATGGTACATCTATAGAAGTTTTTGAGTGTATTTGTTGACATGCCAAATCTCTTCAAACTTCGAATGAAGTATAATCACTGTCTTGCCTTCTTTATAACTACATTGAAATGCTGGGAACAGGTTAGATCCTCAGAGATCTTGACACCCAGGAACTTGAAACTGCTCACACGTCTATCATTACACATTTTGTCAATCTTAGCTTTTCAGAACATTAAAAACTATTGACCTGAACAAAAATTATGGAATCTACAATATATCAACAATTTATTTTTCATCAAATTGTGATTAAGGACAATGCTACCAATATTTTCTGCCTTATTCAATTAAATTAATATTTGAAACACCTGAACCTGTCCACAGCAATTATCCCTATATTCTCACTGACCTTTTTTGACCAGCAGGTTACAAATTTTGTGCAAAAAAGGGAGTAAATTATTACAATTATAATCTCTTCTTTGTGGTAACTTAGTCATTTTTGTGTTCACAACCTTCACAATAACTAACCATGAAGATAGATAGCCACACACACAAAAGTTGCTGGTGAACGCAGCAGGCCAGGCAGCATCTCTAGGAAGAGGTGCTGCCTGGCTTGCTGTGTTCACCAGCAACTTTTGTGTGTGTTGCTTGAATTTCCAGCATCTGCAGAATTCCTGTTGTTTGCATGAAGATAGATAGTTGAGTAAGTCCAAATATTTCATTGGGCAGTAATCAGTTTTAAAGAACTTGCCAAATATTTACTTCATTGAGATGATGAAATGAAAAACACCATATCATTCAAAGGTTATATGACCTAGCCCATCAGTTTATAACACAAAATGTAGGCCATCATATCTTCGCAAACACGAGGAATTCTACAGATGCTGGAAATTCAAGCAACACACATCATATCTTATAGTTTTTATATCGAAGCCTAACATTACAATAAGTAAAATATTCCTCAACTTTCTGTTGCAATGATGAACAGAAAGTCACCAAGCAATTGACTAATAATATTGTATCTATTTGAGCACTTTGTTCAAAATTTGGAACTACAATATATATTGCAACAATTTTTCCGAAGTTCTTCACCAACACCTCCAAATACACAACTAGGGTAGCAGATAAATATGACCAGTAACACCCACAGGTTCCCAAAAAAATCACACAGCAATATGACATGGAAATATACCACCATTACTTCTTAATCATCACTGAGTCGAAATACCAGAATTCTCTATTCAGTAACGCTGTGGAGTTACCTTAATAAAATCTGCAACAGTTCAGGGCAGCAAATCACCATGACCTTGTTAAGGCTGATTAGGGATGCACAACATATGCTGCACTCTTATATGATGTCATATCCCCTAAATAAACAGAAAACAACAGTATGTGCTTTGTTACATAATTAGGGTTGCTTTCATAGAGCTTTGCCATGCAAACATTAGTTCACATGGTGATCTGTGAAAGTGCAAGTCGCCTAGTGCAGCATGGACAGGAACTTAATGATTTAAAATACATGCATTTCCTGTGGTGAAAATAACCACAGTTTAACTTTCACCATCCATATTTTGTTTATTGTTATCAAGTTCAATAAAGACAACTAAACAAGGTGAGGGAAATTAATGTCAGGTGTGCATGAAGTTACAGTATATGCACAGATTATTAAAAAGATGGAGAGAACTTACAGCATCCTGTCATTGGAAAGGGAAGTAGCCAATTCTTTATGTTAATAATGTGGTGAGAAGTCTACATGTCATGGTAAAATTTTACAAGTTTCTGAGTTCATAGAAATGTTATCCAAAATGTACAAGCCACGCAGACTAACTGGTGCCTCTTGTTTTATAAATGGGAAATGCTGGTATGTCGTGAAAGGAATAGAAGTTTATGTCTGAAAATGTACCGTGTGGTTTTTGATGTCAGGTGATTTACAAACAGGGCAGTGGGTGGTTTCTGAAGGAAAAACTGTATAAATTCAGTACTGTCAAGAATTATCAAAATAATTACAGGCACAGAAGAAACAACTTGGTTCTACAAACACCTTATATTCAATATTATAAAAATTGCAGAAGATAGAAATGTGAAACAAAAACAGAAGGTGCCGGTAAGACTGAGGAGGTCATGAAGCATCTGTGGAAAGAGAAACTCTCAATATTTCAGATGAAAGAATCACATTATTACAAAGGGTCCTAGACATGAAACTTTAGCTATGTTGCACCTCTCACAGATGCTGTCTGACCTGCCGCACATTTCTGCCAATTTCTGATCTGTTATTCATTCTTTGGAAAACACCTCCAATATTATCATGTTAAATTACCTTTGGAAAAAAACGGCTTCAATCCATAAGTGAAAAAAAAATTGTTTCAGCTGGTTATTACCATCAAAACTTTCTTTCAATTTATAGTTACCCCTCCCATTTTCCTACCATCGGACATCACAAAAGTATTCTGAAAGTTAGTGAAGAGACTACATCAACAGGCCAGTATGAAGATGCCTGGAAATTGAAACAGCATCAAGTAAGAAGAATGAAGGCTATTTCTTCATTTTACGAATCTAAAATAAATGAAAGCAGCCATGTATAAGAGGTCATGATCATTTATCTGGCTCAGTTTCCTCAAGCAATGGTAGGCTCCCCTATTCTTATTCAAGTGACAGCGTCTTTGACACATTATTTAATTTTGATTGTTAGATAGTTTTGCTTAATCTAGCTTCATCCATCACACATACTTGGAGCAGAGCAATGTAAACAGCATTCAATAATAGGAACCAGGTCCATTTTTTTTCATTCTGGAACACAAGACTAAAAACAACTACAGCTCACTACTGACGGTCGTTGAAATGTAATAACACCACCTATCAAGAGATTAAACCTCAAGCCTTTCATGGTTAGTGGCTCAGAAATTAACCCTGTTATGGTATTTTAGGAGCTGCATTTTAGGTTCACACTCAGAAAAGGGCTCAGTGTGCTTTGATAGTCCATGAATAGGGTTCCTAAGTTAAGGAGATAGCACAAGTTGGAACCAAGCTATTCAAAGTCAAATAAACTTGATCCTGTGAGCTTTATTTGAATGTATGTATTAATTGTCAGCCATTTTTAACGTTGAGAAATTGATGTTTAAATTTTGTTTATTAAGTTTACATTTTGGAAGTAAACCTCAGCCACAAATTTGTGGTCTGTCTGAAACCATCAGAGAATGATTTCATGGACAGTCAGGAAGAACACCAAGGTTACTGCTAGGAAACAGAAATTATAAATGCTTCCAGTACTCAGAGGAGAACTCCGTATTCATGTAGAGATCATGCATTTTAGGTATAGTGTCTTCATCAGATCTGAGAGAGGGTCAAAATGTGCAACAGCAAAAAGCTGATGATCAATGACTATCAACATTTTTGTTTCAGATTTCAGGACAATTTGCTTCACACTACTGAAAACATGTCTCACTTCTGAAGGGAGCTAAGTAAATGTGTGGCTAAAGTAAAATCAGCAATGCCAGTGAATTATTCTGAACTATTTAATATACTTAAATGGCGATTTGCAGCATCAACAACAAACTATTAGTGTTGAAGTCAAGGAAGATCATATGTAGCCACATGATAAAACTTCAAAACCAAAATATAGCGCAAGGAATGTTTGTTCACCTCATAAATTAACCATATGCTGGCCAGGTAAAAGTACAATCCAGATCAGAGAAAATAATGGCTCAACTATGAATGACTTCAGATGCTCCATGCAGAATAGGGTAAAGAATTAAAATATTAGAATGTAAAATAATCTGCAGTGACATTTCACTCTAGAAGCTGCAGATCTGTAAAGTCACAGACATCCCTCAAATTGGCTTACCACTGAAAATTCTTTAGACAATTGTTCCTGGTGGAGTAAGAAAGCTCTCAAAACAAAGTTGCTAAACTTAGAATGGAAACAGTAATCTGAAAATTTTATTAACACTGCACAAACAGAATTCAGCACAGATGCCACCATGCAAGTTATGATGTAAACCAGCACAAACTAAGGCATGTTGTTCTGGAGCACTTAAATCAAATGCACAATAACATAGCTATGTGCCAGGGATTTAGATTTTCTTAAAGAAGGAAATGGATAAGCAAGCACAAAAGCAATAAATCTAAAGAAACTGAAAACAGTTAATTCTCTCTTCATTCCTATATATTTAATGGCTGCCTTATAAAACTGTTTTTCTCATTAATGGATTGCATGCCATGAACAAAACTTCCTTTCAGAAAATCTATATGCTTAAAAATGATGTCACTTTTAAATACCCTGAACTGAAAAGCAATTGCACATGTGAATAGCCACAGACCAAGGCCTAGAGCTACCGTAAATTCCAAAATACAAGCTGCTCCTCAATTTTACAATCAAATCTTGCAAATAAAACATGAGCCCAGATTTCTGTCAGAAGCAAGCTGACAGTGCTCACTGGGGACTTCACTAACAAAATGAGTTGCTTTCAACTATCCTCTGATATGAATTCTAACAAAATGCTGGGAAGTTTTCCATGGCAAGGTTATGAATATTATTGTGTAAATCAAACGTGTTAGGGATATCACTGCTTAGAAATTTTTTTAAAAAATGAAATTAATATAAAAATGCATGAAAGAAATAGTCCAAATAGTCTTGGAAAGAATTTTACCATTACTTTAAACTGTGACAAATGTTTAAATTAACTGAGCTCATCTTAGCTATTCCCTTCTATTAAAATTGAAGGAAAATGTGTTTGTGCCTTCTCAAACCTGGTACAAGACCTTTGGGTAAGTTCCCTTTATAAGCAGTGGGCAGTTCTCCCAAGTTCTTGCTTCCTCATTAAATTCTGTGCAGAATCCAGCATTGGAATGCAGCTTGCAAGGATGTGGCTAATCATTACAGCAGCTTCCAGATTTCCACATTCAAAGACATCTGTGCGGAAATCCTAAAGATGCTGAAGTTTTGCTGAAAAATGACAAACACCACCAATGGTTTCACCAGCATTACTCCTGTAAAACTGCAGCAATAACAACCCTTGACTTAGTGTTGGCAACAGGAGTCATGAATGTTTTTAAAGACTAATGTAACAAAAGTGAATATGAGCCCCATTGAATTAGGAAAAGGGAAATCAATTATGAGGAACAACTGAAGGGCAGGGGTATTAAGCAAATATTTTGACCTGTCTTCACAGAGTAAGACATGAAAAACGTTTTTTAAAAATTGTACATAAGCCAGGTCCTAAATAAAGTGAGGAACTGAAAACAAAGTCATCGGAGAAGAAGTAGAGAATGAACTAATGAGACAACATGCTGACAAACGCACTGGACGTAATGCCCTGTATCTAAGATTCTTAGTGATGCTACGAAGATAGAGAATGCTTTGGCTGGCATCTAAAAATAAGTGCCAGGAAAAGTTGGAAGTATTACTGGTCACAAAGCACTTAGAAAAGTGCAAAATGAATAGTTAGAGCAAATACGAAGAAATCTGCAGATGCTGAGTGAATATTGTTTTACGAAAGGGAAACTGTACTCAAATACTCGATTGGAGTTCTTGGAATTCACAACAATAGATAAGAGACATTCGGTGGATGCTATGCATTTGAATTTACAAAATAACTTCAACAAGAGCACATAATGTCAAAGATAATAAATTAGCATAGTCTATAACTGATAGAAAACAGCAAAACATTTAATTGGTCACTTTTAGGTTGAGAAAATGAGGAATTTCTTCTCTAAAGTTGTGAATTTGTTGAATTTTCAATCCCTGAGAATTAGGAATTCCCTAGGAATTTTATTGCCTAGTTTAGTCATGACTGAGATGGCTAGATTTTTGATTTATAGTGGAGTAATGGGTTATGGGATTGGGAAAGAAAGTTAAGGACAATGTTTCAAAATCAGCCTCAATCTTAATGAGTGGTAGAACAGGTTCAAGGAGTAATATGGCATCCTGCAGCTTCTATTTCCAATTTTAAATAGACAAATGTCTCTATTAACAGCAAACCATGGAATTTCATCTGGGAGGATTCAATATTTATTGCCTTACATTGCGAGCTGCAATTTTTTGGGCCATAATCATAGACACTATCAAATATAACAACCAAAATGGATAAAACAAAACAGCAGATGTTTTTGAATTTCCAAAAGACATTCAATAAGATGCACATAAAAGTCAATGCACAAGATTACAATACATGGGGTTAGGGGCATATTGGTGTGCATTGTGCAGTGGCTACCTAATATAATAAACAGATGTCAAAAGGTTATTTAAAGATTAGAATCAGTGGCAGTCAGCAGAGATCAATGCTAGGTCCACAATATATGCTCTATCCACTGAGTTGACTTGTTTCCCAAAACTAGGTCCTTTAGCTGGACTCTCCACATACTGTTTCAAGAACCTCTCTTGGACGTACTGAAAAAAATCCTGGTTCATCTAAGCTTTTATGATAACAATGATAAGTTTGCTGTTCCTGAAACTTTCCATAATCTGACTGCACATCTGTTCCTCCACAAGCTGGTGACAATTGGGGGTCTCTAGTATAATCTCATCTACATAATTGCACCTTTCTTATTTCTGAGCTCTACCTAAACTGACTTTGTTGATTAGTCCTCCATTATCTTATCTCTGAGTACTGCTGTGACATTCTCCCTTTATCATTAGTGCACACCTCTTTCTCTTTTACCTCCCTATCACATCTAAAACAACAATACTCAGGGATGTAGAACTGCGAAATCTGCTCATCACACAACCAAATCTCTGTAATGGTGACAAGATTGTAACTCAGGGCTGTAAACTCACCCTCTTTACCCACAATGCTCCTAGTATCGAACTGAACTCATTTCAGCCCATCACTCCCATCATGTTTACAGCCTATGCCTTGCTGTCTTTACTTTCAACCTTAGTTGTTCTGACAGCCTTCTTGTTCTCACCTCTTCAAAACTTTCTTGTTTCTACAAGTTGCACCTGCTCTGGAAGAGAGGCCAACGATCCGTAAATCTGAAGCCTATGTGACACAGGGTCAGTATGCAGACTCTAAAGGAAGGCTAATGGGATGTTGACCTTTTAGAGTCCATGCTTCATTGCAAGCAGCAGGTAGTATAACAGTAGGGACATTTTGATGCATGTTTACAGAGTGCTGGTAAACCCACTTCTGGAACATTTTGTACTGTTCTCCATATTTAGTGCTTCCATTAGGATGAGTAGCAATCTGTACTACAAGATTGGAACTGGTGAACTAAGTTAGTAAAAACCCTAATAGACATGTGCTGGGTCAAATGTTTCTCTTCGTTGCCTGACATTATTTGGTCTTAATAATTTAGTCCTGCTAGTCATTTGCAGGTAATGTTTCTTTGACTACAGCAGCAGCTAAACTCTAGTGTGCCATATGAATTTCATTATCTCCATCGACATTTATTCTCATAACTTTCAAACCTACTTCCATTTAGTGTTGCCCGGTTCTTTTCTTGAAGGAGCCAGTGAACTTTTCAAATTTTTCAAGGTTTAGAAGAAGAGCACCTCAAGTGCTAGGCTTGTTAGACCTCAAACATCAAGTGACAAGATGCAATACTATAAACTATTTTAAGTATGTTAATGCAAATCTATGCAAATAGAAGTTTGTGTAGATTCAGCATGTCGTCTAAAACTTTGGCTAATTTCTATAGCTGCACAGTGGAGAGCATCCTGACTTGTTGCATCGTAGCCTGGTATGGAAACACCGATGTCCAGGAATGGAAAAGTCTATATAAAGTGGTGAATACAGCCCTGTCCATCACAGGAAAACTCTCCCCACCAATGAGCACATTTACAGCGAGCGTTGTCACAAGAAAGCAGCATCCATCACCAAAGGACCTGACCTTCACTCTCCAGGCCAGGCTCTCTTTTCTCTATTATCATCAGGCAGAAAGTACAGGAGCCTCAGGTCCCACACCATCAGGTTCAGGAACAGTTATAATCCTACAACCATTATGCTCCTGAACCAGTGTGGATAACTTTACTCACTAAAACGCTAAACTGATTCCACAACCTTTCGATTCACTTTCAAAGACTACAGTTCATGCTCTCAGTATTATTTATTTACTTATGTTTTTTAATTGTACAATTTGTTCTCTTTTGCACATTAGTTGTTTGTCAGTTATTTTTTATGTAGTTTTTTCATAAATTTTACTGTATTTCTTTATTTTCTTGTAAATGCGTAAGTGAATTTCAAGGTAGTATATGGTGTACTTTACAAAATACATGTACATACTTTGATAATAAATTTACTTTGACTATATCTTTCTGTTCAATAAATTTTAAGACTGCTGAAATCTAAGGTGTGAAAACACACAGAAAAGTTGCCCCTTGTACACAACACACTCCCATATCTTCAAATTCCTGCCAGTTCTATTGTACATGAATTCACAACAAGCATAGATAAATTAAACAAATTTCATACAAGTTGTGGTTCATAGACAAATGCAGTAAAATTTCAAAAAAGAAGTTGATTTTATTTGCAATTATGAGATCAAGACCCTAGAAGGGTATGTGGGCGAACAGTGCTTAGACTTCAGGCACTTCAAAAGCAATTTAAAATATGAATGTATTAAAAGTTACTAAGACCACTTAATTTTTAAATATCATATGGTTAAAAGTATTGAGCAAAGTCAAAAATGAAATAAAAATCATTTATCTACACAGTATTTTTTCTCCCCATTACACAGCTGCTACCCTCTGTGTGGAAGAAGTTGCCCTTCAGGTCCCCTTAAAATCTTTCTTCTCTCATTTTAAATCTATGTAGTCCTCTACCCTGGGACAAAGGCTACAACCTTAACCGTGCCTTTGTAATTTTATATATCTCTCTAACATCATCCTTCAGTCTTCTACACTCCAGAGCAAAGAATCCCAGTCTATCCAGTCTCTCCTTAACCCTCTTGCTATGTTTTAATCAAACCTTGGGCTGTTATATTCCCAATCTACTTGACATTTAGTTAAATGCCTTGTGAAAATGCATGCTCATTACATTATATACATCAATCTGCTTCATAAAATTCAATTCAGTTAGTCTGACACAGTCTTCCATTAACAAATTTACACGAATTAACCCGTTTCTCTTCAAGTGATTTGCACTTCATCTCAGAATTATTTTCCGATAATTTCTCCACTTTTATTGTTAGGCTTACCCTGTGTCTTTCTTACTCTTTTTTTAAAGTGATATCAATCAAATTCAGTGTTTGGCAGCATGTTACATCCCTTGGCATCATGCTGGAGCCAACAGTGCTGGGATATAATAGTCAAACCCTGTGCTGTTCCCTTCATTGCTTGGATTGTTCAGCAGTCTAAAACTGAGTTTATCCTTGGTCTTGTGACTTTAAAGACACTGGATCCATTAATATGTTTTCTCTCTCCATCTTTAAATACTTCGAACACTTCACATTTTTCATTTCTAATGTCTGCAACATATTTTTATTCTCTTTTATAACAATGCTAAAGGCTACTGCCTTTCCCTGTTCCATCTATCCACTTGCCAAGGTTCATTCCCATTCTTTGTCTTTTTGCCTTCCTACAATTCTGATTACAACAATACTCTTAAAATTGGCACCCAAAATGGACGGAATATAGATTAAAATCAGCGAAAATCAGAACAATGTATTTTTATCCTAACATTATATTTAATAAAGAAGTTTCTCTAGAAATGATTATAACTCTCCTGCAATAATATGTGAAATAGACTTTGTTTTGGAAGGACGAGGTGAAAGCAAAATAAAAACTTCAAATTGATCCTTGTGGAGACCTTATGTTGTGAAAGCTCAAGGAATTTAATAACTTCTGAATACCATTTAGTGATTATGATCTAATGAAATTTGCCATCCAATCTTCATGTTCTTGAAGACATCCTATTAATTTCTCATAAATATTTTTGATGAAATATAATGAAAATAAATCTCAAAACTTTCAGATGATTTGTAGTTGTCACAAACATCCTTTTTTTTTCTTTTTGAACTAATGCTTTTAAAATACTAAAATATTTAGTTATCTTACACTGCTATTTTTAGTGAGAGTTCAGATCCTGCTTTATCCAAAACTACAGCTGTCTTTTAAACTATTGTAGTTGGAAATGCGTTCAAGAAGCAACAGCCTGGAAAGCTCACCCAAGATTAAAAGATTGCATCAAAGAGTGAGGTCACGGCATCAAAATTCTGAGAAGGACGAACTATACTCAAGAGATATTAAGATAAACAATCGAAGGGAAAGGGACTACATGGAAGAGACAGGTACTGTTTTGAGAAACCACAAAACAAGGGCTTCATCCAAGAAGCATGAAGATCTTTCTCGAGATGACCTGTTGTTTCTGCTCAGTGTGCTTGAAGGTGAATTGGAGGTCAGTAATCTCCATTACCTATAATGTTTTACAGGGTTTAAGCCAAGAATACATGCTTTACTTGTCACAGCTCTGAATAAATTATGTTTAAAATAAAAGTTGCACTCGGTACAGAAAAAACTTGAACAATCCATTCGTGATGGGGAAATCAAGATAGTCTGATTTCTGGTTTCTCATCAGGATGATTGCTGTCCTCCCTTTTCACTCACCAAGGCCCTGATTCCCACCCTTCCAATCAACTTATCTAGTGCACTGGAAAGTGTAGCATCAAAAACTCCAGGTTGCGATATTAATGGAAATTGCACCAATTGGCCAGAAAATCTTCTAGTCAGGCACCATCAAAATTCTGAGAGTGCCAGATTATCAATTTTACCAGTGATTTTTACAGTAATTTCTCAAAATGTTTAAATCAAAAGAGCAAAGCTCAAGCAGCTTACCTTGACATCTAAAAGAATACTATTTTTAATCTGAATACTCACATTTATGTTTCCAGATCAGTCTACATATTAATACATCTAAGCACACATTTCAGTTGGAATTTTGAAAATTAAATCTCACCTGATACTATCAAAAATTCGTGAACTGTTATCAGTAGGAAGCTTCCCTTCACAAGACTAATTGTGATGGTCAATCCTGCACAGAAGAACATGTACTTTACTCACAGGATGATAATGTTCACAGTAGTTCATTATTGCTACAATGATGTATTGACAGACAAAAGCATTAACAGCTTAAAAGGGCAAAAGAAAACAAAAATCAACAAGATTGCATATAACAACTCAAGAACATTATAACTATCTTTTTGGCACAGGTTATTAATTATCATTAATTTAAACACATTAAAACCACATAGTTTTGATGAAAAAGCATTTCTGTAGTTTCCAAAGGCAAATTTCAACTGGACAAAATAATTTGGAACAAGGCTATGCAATTCAAAACATTAAAAAATACTTTAATGCGAAATAACTAAATAGTTCTTCCCACCAATAACTGTTGTACACAAATCCCATTTCAATCTCTTACCATTCTAAATCTCTATTTTTCATCCTTTTTCATGTGAATTCAACAGATTTATTAATCACTCTGTAGCTATGTTTCATTTCTTAAGCAATTCTTATCTTAGAGCACAGTCATGAGTTATTTTACCAGGGTCTGAATTTGCCAGTTACTGATTTCAGTTTGATTTTATTTTGCATATTCTTTTCTGATCAATTGCTGTCAACTCGTGTCCATAAATTAAAGCTACAATTTACACCAAAAACCCTCTCTTACAGAAATATTGTTTCCAGGTGACAGAATCAGAATCACAAATTCCTCATCCCAACAGTAAGATCATGGTGGCATAGGTGTGGAGAATAAAGACATTTTTAAAAAGCTCACACTCTGAAAAATGATGGTTTCAATTTATCACTTACATCACAATGTAACATCACCTTTGTTACAGACTAATCAATAGCTTCTGTACGCATTTACAATGATAAAACTCATATTAATATCATTAAATATGATAATTGTTTCTTTGTATTACAATGGGAGAGAATTTATTTTTCTACAAGCAAGCTCAATCCCAAATCATGAAAAACCTAAGAATATCTTCATAGAGCCATAGCCACAGAAACAAGCCTTTTGGTTCATGTAGTTCATGCCAAACCATTTAAACTGCCTACTCCAATCTACCCGCACTGGGACCACAGCCCTCAATACTCCTACCATTCATGTATCTATCCAAAATTCTTTTAAACATTGAAATCACGCTTGCATGCATCACTTGTCCTGGCAGTTCATTCTAAACTCTCATGACCCGTTAGGGTTTTCACCTTTCACCCTTAACCCATGACCTCTGGTAGTAATCCCACCCAACCTCAGTTGAAAAATCCTGCTTACATTTTCTCTATCTATACCCCTTGTAATTTTGTATACCTCTATCAAATCTCTTTTCAATCTTCTATGTTCCAAGGAATTAACTCCTAACCTATTCAATTTTTCCTTATAACTCAGGTCCTCCAGAACTGGCAACATCCTTGTAAATTTTCTCTCTACTCTTTCAACTTTATTTAGGTAGGTAGGTGACCAAAACTGCACGTAATTCTCCAAATTAGGCCTCACCAATGCCTTATACAACTTCTACATAACATCCTATCTCCTGGACTCAATAATTTTATTTATGAAGACCAATATGTCAAAAGCTTTCTTAACAACCTTATTTACCTGTGATGCCACTTATAATGAGTTAAGGACCTGTATTCCCAAATCCCTTTTCTCTACTACACTCCTCAATGCCTGTTATCGTTCACCGTGTAAGACTTACCTTGATTTGGTCCTACCGAAGTGTAACACCATGCACTTGTCTGCATTAAAATCTACCTGCCAAGTTTCAGCACATTTTTCCAGCTGCAAGCCATGATAACCTTCCTCGCTGTCGACTACACCACCAAACTTGCTATCATCTGCAACTTTGCTGATCCAGTTAACCACATTATCATCCAGATTGTTGATATAGATGATAGAAAACAACATTCCCAGCACCCATCCATGCAGCACTCCACCAGTCACAGGCCTCCAGTCAGAGAGACTACCACTCTCTGGCTTCTCCCACAAAGCCAATGTGTAATCCCATTTACTACCTCATCTTGAATGCCAAGCGACTGAGTCCTCTCGACCGACTTCCCATGTGGGACCTTGTCAAATGCCTCACTGTAAGTCCATGAAGACAACATCCACTGCCTTGTCTTCAAAAACTTTCCTGGTAACTTACTGGAAAAACTCTGTAAGATTGATTAGATGTGACCTATCCTGCACAAAGTCATGATGACTATCCTTAATTAGTCCATGTCCAACTAAATACTTATATATCTGATCCCTCAGAACACCTTCCATTAACATTCCCACTACTGATGTCAGACTCACCAGCCTATAGTTTCCTGGTTTATTTTTTGCACCTTTTCTGAAGAGCAGAACAACATTGGCTGTCTTCCAATCCTTTGGTACCTCACCTGTTGCTAAGGATAATTTAAATGTCTCTGCTACGACCCTGGTAATTTCTGCACAAGTCTCCCACAAGGTCTGACGAAACACCATGTCAGGTTCTGGGGATTTATCCACCCAAATATGCCTCATGACAACAAACACCTCCTCCTCCGTAATCTGTAGAGGGTCATGAAGTTGATACCACTTTGTCTCACTTCTATAGACTCTGTGCCCACCTCCTGAGTAAATACAAATGTGAAAAGTTCATTTAAGATCTCCATCATTTCTCTTGACTCCACACACAGATTCTGATCTTCCAGAGAACCAATTTTGCCCCTTGCAATCCTTTTGCTCTTAACATTTCTATAGAATTTCTTTGGATTTTCCTTCACCTTGTCTGCTAGGGCAACCTCATGCCTTCTTTTGGCCATCCTGATTTCTTTCTTAAGTGTTCTCTTGCATAAGTACCCCATTTGTTCCTACCCGCCTATATCTGCTATGCACCTCTTTATTTTTATTAACCAGGGCTTGAAAACCAAGGTTCCCTACCTGTTATTGTTACATCTGTACTCTCAAAATTTCCTTTTGAAGGCCTCCCACTTACCAAGCACACTTTTACCAGAAAACAGCCTGTCTCAATCCACCCTTGCCAGATCCCATCTGATACCATCAAAATTGGCCCTTCTCCAATTAAGAATCTTAATCCATGGACCAGGCCTATTGTTTTGCATATTTACTTTGAAACTAATGGCATTGTGATCACTAGATGCAAAGTGATCCCCTACAGAAACTTCTGTCACCTGCCCTGTCTCATTCCCTAATAGCAGATCTCATTGCGACTTCTATGTACTGATTAAGGAAACTTTACTGAACACATTTGACAGACTCTATCCCATCTAAGCAACACACATCAAAGTTGCTGGTGAACGCAGCAGGCCAGGCAGCATCTCTAGGAAGAGGTACAGTCGACGTTTCAGGCCAAGACCCTTCTACTGCGATTTTCCAGCATCTGCAGAATTCCTCGTGTTTGCGTTCAATTGACAGTATTCACCATAAATTAGCAGCTAACCCTGTATATTTTTGGTGGATTTATTTTAGGCTCGAGATGAAGTCATAACTGTACTAAAAGCAGAAAAAATTGACTTAGCACTTCTAGAAGCGCAGTATGGGTTTGTTATGCCAACAAAGGTACTACAAGCTCTCCAAAGAGATTCCATCCAAGCAAAAACCAATTCACTGCAGGAGGATATCTATGAAAGACCAATGGTTGAGGTATGTGGTTTACGCATGCAAACTGTACTTTTTCCTGGAGAACTCAAATGAATTGGCAAATTATAAATGAATGGCAAGAACTTCCACTATTATAAAATTTAATGTGAAACTTCATTATCCTTCTCTCTCTCTGTCCCTCTCCTGCAATCAAAAAAGGAAAGCACTTGAAACCTAACAAGGAACCATGGGTTTCATGCCTTTAAGATTATTGTTTATATTGGCAAATCCCATGAACCTTTGGCCTAAGAACGGCATGTAGTAGAAATTGGAAGTCTAGTACTACATCTACAGGGACACAAATGAAAGTAAATACTATTCCATCAAATGGTATTGTCTGTCAGTCAATCACAATCAATCTAGCCTCAAACAGAATTCTAAAGCTAGACCACCCTAAATACTTCAGTACAATGACTAGCTACAGATTATTTTTACAAGGTTAGTCTTGGTGCATATTACCATGTACTTGGTTATAATCTCCTCTCTTTCCTTGAGGGGAATAACATCTGTGAATGCTGGCAGCCCTTCTGTACCTCTCCTTAACAGTTATTCCTCATGTATGAGTCGAGTAAATTCTGTTGGCTATTTGACCAAAGGGGAATACTACAGCCAGCCTTAATAATGACTCTGTATGACAGGAATTACATCATTATGGATGAAAAACTGGGCCACCATAGCCCTCCACAGCACTGGAGTTAAAATTTCTTTTATAGAAAGCTATGGTTGACAAATGAATAAGGACAAGCAGCAAAACGAATCAGGGATTTATGGCAGCAAGAGTAGACAAACATATTCTAGACAAACTTAATTACATAAGTTTTTCATTTAATTTGACATATCAATAAACATCAATTAAAAACAAATTTCACAGCAACACCACCAAAAAGATATTCAGTCTCCGCCAAGATTAGGAGATCTTCCTCACCTTTTCATTATAATGACTGCTCATATTAACTGCACAAAATATTTTTGCTTACTCGTACGTGATTAGTGCACATTACAATGTGCTTGTTAACAACTCCCTTAAATGGAACAGTGTCAATGGTGCAGTCACCTTGCATCAGTAGTTACTTCTTATGTATAAACCAAGTCTTCTGCTGTTGACTGTTAGTCCAAAGGCAATACTACAGCTAGTCCTAGTAAAATCCTAGTGTGACTAACACATACAACCTCATGTAAATGTTTTTGTAGAGCAAACAGGATCATAAACTTGGTTCCTCCTTTGATTGATATAGCTATAAAATGTTGCAAATAAAACTTCTAATGACACTTGAGCTTCATAATGACATTTTTCACAAGTAATACTTGTAATTAATGGCTTCAAGGTACATAATCATACTTTTTTTTCTAACTGAAGCTTGACAAACTAGTTGAAAAACAGAAAGAAACTCACAGGCGGATGTTAGAGCAACTTCTCCTGGTAGAAAGATCTCACAAACAGACAGTAGATGATTTGGAAGATGAGAAAAAGAAGCATGTGGAATACATGGAAAAGAGTGATGAATTCACCAACCTCCTTGAACAAGAGCGTGAACGGTAAGTTAGCAAAAATGTATTCTACACTCCATTGATATGCATCCCTGATAAGTAGTGAAATCCAGCATCAGCATGTACTGGGAACCATCTAGCAGAAAATGTATATGATGCTTTATAATATTTACATCTGTTATTGTAAATCTCTCCTGGATTACATTTTAGCCACCTTTAATCCTTTGTCAATGCCGCATACAATTTGTATTTTTGGAGAACAAGGATCCTACTGAGCTTTAAATGCTTTCGTTTTGAAAATTTTAGCAAAACTAGATATTGCTTCAATGTAATTCAGATTCTGGGACGTTAATAGAAGTATGGTAGAAATTCTGTTAGACATATAAATTCTTCACTTGGCAAGCTATTCTCACAAATGCACAGCTCTATTCCTTTTGAACTGGTCAAAAACAAGTTAAATTCCGTGTTCATTCTTTGCAGCTGATCAGTGATTGGAATTTATGAACAGGAAAACAATTATATCAAATTTGGCCTACTCTGCACAAACATTTTCAAATAAACACTGTGAATTCTCCAGATTGAAACTCAGTGCAGTAGAACACCGATAATTCACTATCCAACTATTCAGAAATTCCGATAGTTTGGCATAATATTCACTGACTCTAGGTTCCCACACACATTTTAAACTCGGAGAGTCCCAGCTTCCTATCCACATTCTGTTTGCACATGGAGGTGTTCATACACATGTTCCCTCTGACACACCACGCACTAGTATCCATGTTCCCTCTCATACACCCTCTCTCGTATCCATGCTCTCATGATACCCAAAACTTTACCACAGTACACTGAAAATCACCAAGACCTAGTTTCCTATGCTCCCTTTAAACTTATCAGTCCTTTGGAAAATTTATTATTTGAATGTATAACATCTTAGACAGGTAAATGAAAAGCGTATTCCAGGTTCCAATAATCTAACATTCTAACATACAATAATCCATAAAATCTGCAGAGAATTGTAAAGTTAGTCAGCTCTATCATGGGCACTGGCCTCCATAGTGTCCAGGACATCTTCAAGGAGCACAGCCTCAGAAAGGCAGTGTCCATCTTTAGGGACCCCATCACCCAAAACATGTCCTCTTCTCATGGTTACTATCAGGTAGGAGGTACAGAATCCTGAAGGCGCACATTCAATGATTCAGGAACAGTTTCTTCCCCTCTGCTATCTGATTTCTGAATGGACATTGAGCCCATGAACACTGCCTCACCACTCCTTACTTCCATTTTTTTGGCACTACTTATTTAATGATTTAATATACGTACTGTGATTCACATTATTTTTTTTGCTATATTATCACGTATTGCAATGTACTACTACCACAAAGTTACAATATTTCATGACATATGCTGGTGATATTAAACCTGATTCTGATCATTTGTGAGCATGCTGGATTAACAGTATTTCTGTATTCACAAACTTCAGAATAAATGTTTGCAACTGAATTTCCAAAATAAAGGTTTACCAGCTGAACATGACAATCATATTACTGTAACTGAAATAAGCAAAATATGACTGTTGATTATATTTGCCATCGCTTCAGGGCAAAAATAAACATAATTCCATTTAATTACACGCTTTAATACATCTACCTGAATTCAAAATTAAGGAAGTTTACTATTAACTTTGAAGGCTGAAGGCTCGTGTAACTTTTAAAAAATCAAGATATTTGTTACTAAGCTGTTCAATTTGCAAGTTAAAATTTTACATTACATAACTTTTAAGCACAGGTGGGATTGACAGGATCTGACTGACAGGACTGCCTGTCTACAATTAGACTCAAGGTTCGAGAATTTTTAATGTCATTTCCAGAACAAAAATTGTTATCCCAGATCCGATTCAGTACATAAAAAGCACACTAAGATAAAAAAAACACAATTATCATAAAACTAGTAACTATAAATAAATAAGATAGCTTATAGAGATAGATTTATTATACATCCCATAAACCGGTGCTAGGGTCTGTACATACTGTGTCTCTGACAGGAAATGATAATATAGTGGTGATGGAGGGTCTGGTAGGGTGAGTTAGTGGGTGGAGGTGCTGATAAGCCGTACTGCTTGGGGAAAGTAACTGTTGTTGAGTCTGGTGGTTGTGCTCTGCATGCCTGTAGCCTCCTCCCTGATGGGAGTGGGACCAACAATCCATGAGCAGGATGGGTGGGATCCTTCATGATATTGCAGGCCTTTGTTCGGCGTATTTCTGCATTTGTGTTCTTGGTGGCGGGCAGGCTGGTGCATGCCCAGTGATGCAGTGAGAAAATTTCACTACCTGCTGTAATGCCTTTCTGTCAGCTGCAGTGCAATTTCTATACCATGCAGTAATACAGCACACTAGGATGCTCTCCACTGAGCATCTGTAGAAGGTCATGAGTATAGACGTGCACAGTCCAGTTCTCCTCTGCCTGTGATCAGCTTTGATTGTGTAGGATGTGCTCTGGGACCATGAGAGATTGTGTGAGATGTGCACTCCCAGGAGTTTGAAACTGCTCACAGGTTCCACGACTGCACCACCAATGTAAAGAGGAATACAAACAGTGCAAGTTCTCCCGAAGTGAATAACCATCTCCTTTATCTTGTTGACACTGAGGAAGAGATTAATCGCCTGGCACCAGGCCTCGAGCTCTTTCACTTCCTCTCTGTAGACAGTCTTGTCCTTGTTAGTAATAAGCCCCAACGCCGTCATGCCATCGCGAACGTGACAATGAGATTACTGATTCTGGCTCTGTGGCTCAGAAGGGAAGGGAGCAGAAGAGGAGGGCAGTAGTGACAGGGGATTCATAGTTAGAGGAGCAGGCAGAAGACTCTGTGGGCATGAAAGAGACACACGGATATGTTGCTTGCCAGGTGCCAGAATCGGGAATGCTTCAGGTTCTAAAGGAGGAAGGTGAACAGCTGGAAGTCTTGGTAACAATATCGGTAACAATGACGTCGGTAGGAAATGGGATGAAGAGAGAATATAGGGACTTAGGTAGAAAGCAAGACCTCCAAGGTAGTAATCTCTGTATTACTGCCCATGCCCCACACCAGTGAGGGTGAGAACAGAATGAATTGGCGGATGAATGTGTGCCTGAGGAATTGGCACAAGGAGCAGGGTCTCACCCTCTGGATCATTGGGATCTCCTCTGGCTAAAGTATGACCTATACAAAAAAGACAGGTTACATCTGAACCCAAGAGGAACCAATATCCTTATGGGCAGGTTTATTAGACTTCTGGGGAGGGGTATAATGGAATTTGGTAGGGGAGTGGGAACTGGAGAAATTGGGCTGAGGATGGAGCAATTGGTAAACAAGTTGATGCATTGTGTAGAGAGACTAGGAAGAAGGACCGGCACATGATAGGGCAAAATTGCAGCCAATGGGATGAGATGAAATGTAACATGCGGGCAAAATTGAAAAAGGTGATGAATACAAGATTGATTATGTTATATTTGAATGGACGTAGTATACGGCATAAGGTGGATAATCTTGTAGCACAGTTAGAGATTGGCAAGTATGATGTTGTGGGCATCACTGAGCCATGGCTGAAAGAAGTTCATAATTAGGAACTTCATCCAAGGATACATACTGTATTGAAAAGACAGGCAAGTAGGCAGAGGGAGTGGGATGGCTCCGTTGGTAAAAAATGAAATCAAATCATTAGAAAGAGGTGACATAGGATCAGAAGATGTATAATCCTTGTGGGTGGAGTTAAGAAACTGTAAGTATAAAAAGACCCTGATATAACTTACATACAGGTCTCCGAAAGGCAGCTAGGATGTGGAATACAAATAACAATGGGAGATCGAAATGGCATGTAAAAAGGGCATTATGATAGTCATGGGGGATTTCAATATGCAGGTAGATTGGGAAAATCAGGTTGGTGCTGAATTGCAAGAGAGAGAATATGTAGAATACCTACAAGATGGCTTTTTTAGAGCAGCTTGTGGTTGAACCCACTAGGGGAATGGCAATTTTGGATTGAGTGTTGTGTAATGAACCAGATTTGACCAGGGAGCTTAAGGTAAAGAAACCTGAAGGAGGCAGTGCCCATAATATGATAGAATTGACCATGCAATTTGAGAGGGAGAAGATAAAGTCAGCTGTATCAGTATTACAGTGGAGAACAGGAAACTACAGAAGCATGAGAAGGAAGCTGGCCAAAGATGACTGTAAAGGGACACCGGCCGGGATGAGGCAGAACAGCAATGGCTCTAGTTTCTGGGGACAATTCAAAAGGCGCTGGATAGATACATTCCAAAAATAACAGAGTATTCTAAAGGGAGGATGACTCAATCATGGCTGACAAGAGTAGTCAAAGACAACATGAAAGGAAAAGAGGGCATATAATAGAGCAAAAATTAGTGGTAAGTTTTGTTTTCAGGTATTATCAAAGGTAAAAAAGGGGTAAGAATGTTTTTTGGACCGTTAGAAAATTATGCTGAAGTGTAGTAATGAGGGACAAAGAAATGGCAGATGGATTCAGTAAGTATTTTGTGTTGGTCTTCACTATGGAAGACAGTGGTAGTATCCCAGAAATTTGGGAGTGTCAGTGGCAGAAGGGAGAGTAGTTACTAAGGAGAAGGTGCTTGGGAAGCTGAAAGGTCTGAAGATAGTTAAGTCACCTGGACCAGATGGACTACACCCCAGGGTTCTGAAAGAGGTCGGAAGAAGATGCACCAGCGAACAACATGACCAAACGTGACATCCCTTCAGACAGTTCATGAAACTACTCATTTTATTTCATTTACTTCTTCTTTCAAACTTGATTCTGCTTCTAAGCTTTTACACGCAATTGGAACCTGTAATTTACATTTCGATGGTGTGTTTTTCAACCGATTGAGCAATTTGGCGCTTTGCTGTCTCCGAGAGACTTTGGTGAGGTTTGCAGCACAGTGTACAGTCTGGAGGCCAACAAGCCCAGAGATGGGGCACGAGCCTATGATTGACTTCATTTCTCAGAGGTTAAAGCATAAATCAAGATTGAAATCAATGAGGAGGGGAGTGGAAGGCGAGCATGTGTTCAGCACCATCTGCCTGGGTTTGACCGGTCTCTCTCTCTCCCTCTCGCTCGATGCTGCCGGAGGAAGGTGCTAGTGTCTTGGGTCTTGCACAAGTTTTAATCAATGAGGTTTGTGGATTGGACTCACTTTTAGGGGACTCTACAGTTTATGTTAAATATGTTTCTGATTTCCTTTTCTCATTGTTATTTTGTGCAATTTTGATAGGGGCAGACTGGATCTGCGGCCTGATGTCAACAAGTGACACAGTGCTAAACTGAACTGAACTGTTTCTATGACTTTGCTGCTTGATGTTTTATATTCTGAGTTTTTCGCATGTTTTTTGCTGTTTGTGCAATTTGTTCTTTTTTTTGTGCATTGGGTTTTTGATGTTTTCTATGAACAGGTTCCATAGTTTTCCTTGTTTTGTGCCTGTCTCTGGGAAGAAGAATCTCAGGGTTGTATACTGTATGCATACTTTGATAATAAATGTACTTTGAATCTTTGAAGAGATTATCGATGCATTAGTAATAATCTTTCAAGGATCACTAGATTCTGTAAAGGTTCTGGAGGACTGGAAAAGTACAAATGTCACTCCACTCTCTAAGAAGGGAGGGAGGCAGAAGGAAGGAAATTAAAGGCTAGTTAGGCTGACTTCAGTGGTTGGAAAAATGTTGGAGTCCATTATTAAGGATGAGGTTTTCAGGTATTTGGAGGCACATGATAAAATAGTCCAAAGTCAGCATAAATTCCTTAAGGGGAAATCATGCCTGATAAATCTGTTGGAATTCTTTGAGGAAATAACAAGCAGGATAGACAAAGGAGAATCAGTGGATTTTGTTTACTTGGATTTTCAGAAGCCCTTTAACAAGGTGCCATGCATAAGACAGCTTAACAACATAACAGCCCATGGTATTACAGGAAAGATACTGGTATAGATAGAAGATTAGCTGACGGTCAGGAAGTAAAGAGTGGGAAGGCCTTTTCTGGTTGGCTGCCGGTGACTACTGGTGTTGTGCAGGGGTTGGTATTCGGACCACTACTTTTCACATTATACAGTATGTCAATGATCTGGATGACAGAACTGAAATGGCTTTGTGGCCAAGTTGCAGATGGTATGAAGACAGTTGGAGGGGCAGGTATTATTGAAGAAACAAAAGGACAAGACAGATTACAAGAATAGGTAAAGAAGTGGCAGATGGAATATAATGTAGGGAAGTGTATGGTCATGCACTTTGGTAGAAGGAATAAAGGCGTAGACCATTTTTAAATGGGGACAAAGTTTTAAAAAAATCAGAGCTGCAAAGGGACTTGGGAGCCCTCTTGCAGGATTCCTTAAAGGTTAACTTGCAAGTTGAGTCAGTGGTAAGGAAGGCAAATGCAACGTTCGTATTCATTTTCAGTGAACTAGAATATAAAAGCAAGGATATAGTGCTGATGTTTTATAAGGTATGGTCAGACTGCACTTGGAGCATTGTGAGCAGTTTTGGGACCCTTATCAAAGAAAAGATGTGTTGGCATTGGACAGGGTCCAGAGGAGAATCACAATAATGATTCTGGAAATGAAAGGATTAATGTATGAGGAGTGTTTGTTGGTTCTGGGCCTGTACTCACAGGCGTTTAGATGAATTGGGAGGGGGGCGGGATCTCATCAAAACCTTTTGAATATTGAAAGTTCCAGATAAAGTGGATAGTTTTTGATTTCTCAAGTGCCTTCAATACCATACAGCCCTCATTGCTGGGGGAAAATCTCCATTCAATGCAGGTTGGCACTTCCCGTGTATCCTCGATAATGGACTACCTGACTAGCAGACCAAAGTTTGTGTGGCTTCAGAGCTGTGTGTCAGACATGACTATAAGCAACACTGGGGCCTCAAATGGTGCAAGCTGAATCACCTGCAGGTCAACATCAGTAAGACAAAAGAGATGGTGATGGACTTTAGGAAGACTAAGCCTGCACTGCTCCCTGTTACTATTGATGTTGAGGACATGGTTGAGCTGAGAGCCTACAAGTACCTGGGGGGTGCACCTGGATGACAGACTTGAGTGGAGCACCAACACAGCAGCTGTGTACAAGGGCCAGAGTCCCCTCTACTTCCTGAGGAGAGTAAGGTCCTTTGGAGTATGCAGGCCTTTTTTTCACATATTCTACAAGTCTGTTGTCACCAGTACAATCTTCTATGGTGGTGGTGAGCTGGGGAAATGGCATCAACATAGATGATGATAATAGGCTCAATAAACTGATTAGAAAGGCTGGCTCCGTTATAGGAGTCAAACTGGACACACTGGAGGTTGAAATAGAACAAAGGACCCTACGCAAAATCCTGGACAATGTTTCTCATCCTCTTCATGCCACCTTGGCTGAATAGAAGAGCAGGTTTAGTAATAAACTAGGATAACTGCGCTACTTCAAAGAGCACTATATGAGATCATTCTTACCCTCAGTCATTAGGCTCTATAATGAGTCAACCTATAGCCAGGAAGTGTTGACTCTCTCCTGTTAGACTGTTTGTGGTAACTTATATTTTATTCTTTCTTACTTCTATTCTAATATTTGCATATTTGTATATCTGTGCACTTGTAATGCTACTGTGATTTTCTTTGGGATCAATAAAGTATCTATCTATCAATGTGGAAAGGATGTGTCCCATTGTGGGGATACAGCCTCAGAAAAGAGGGATGTCCATTTAGAACAGAGACGAGGAGGAATTTCTTTAGCCAAAGGGTGGTGAATCTGTGAAGTTCATTGCACAGACAGCTGTTGAGGCAAACTATATTTAAAGCAGAATTTGATAGGTTTTTGGTTAGTCAGGACGTCAAAGGATATGGGGAGAAGGCAGGAGAATGTGGTTGGGTGGGATAATAAACCAGCCACGTCTAATGGTCTTCCTACTCATGTGTTTGGCTGTGCAGTCATATCTGAGCAGAGTGTACAGCACTGGGCTCAGCACACAACCCAGAGGTGCACCCATGTTGAGGAGAGTGAGGATGGCGAGGAGGGAGGAGGAAGGAATGGGTATGCATCCTGACTTAGCCACTGTAGTCCTGGAAAAATAGGAATGTATTCAATGATGAAGGTTAAGTTTAGTACTTCAGTTTAGATTTGAATGTCAGTAACGGAATCAGTCACTTGAAAACTTGATCTTCAACATAGTTCAACTTTATTGAAAACCTTATTTTCAAACTTGATGCTTTCACCTCGTTTTGAAATATTATGATCCACCTGGATCCACACTGCATAGCATCTTTTGGTCAATCTAACAGCAGATAAAGAAAGCAGTTTACCGCAATAGTTAATGAACAGACAGAAACTACTACAATGCTGAGGGCACAACAGATAAAAGCTCATTAAGCTTCACTGAGCTTGTCAAATATTAGAATTACTTCATAAGTATTTCATAGGTGTGAAGCACTTTGGAACATCTAAAGTCAACAACTCCTACAAGGAAGTAGTCTATATCTTTGCAAACAAGTTAGTGCCTGAACAGTACAAATCTCAGTGCCAGTTAACTGCTTGATAAAATCTTCCTTACTTATGGCAGTAATGGGCAAAGGATAGAATCAGAATGACAGTTTTAATAATTTACATGATGACTTTAAAAAAGACCTAAATTTGATTTAATTAAATATCGTACTGCCCTCAGACAGAACATTTTTGCTTCATTATTTTTTAAATTACTCTTCCAATTTTACAAAATAAGCAGTGCATAGTACACGTAGCACAGAACCAAACCTTGCAGCTCAACAGGACCATGCTGTATTGATGCTCCACAAAAGCCTCATCCACTCCTTTCCTATTAAACAACGTTAATGCATCTTTTTAACCTTTTTATTACTCTGTCTCTCTGTTTCGAATGCCTTGATGGTATATGCTGCATATATCATTGTATCTGCTGGTTATTCCTTTCAACTACTGTCTGGATAGAGAATTTTGGTTTTTCATTTGTTACTTCCACCATTTAACAATATAATATCACTTTGACTACCTAGCACTTGTATTCTTTCTTGTAAAGATTGTGTGAAATTAATGTCCAATTTATGTTTTTTGCTTGTGAATTTGCTGATGCCATGCTACATGCCTGTGATGCTGCTGCAAGTATAATTTTCGTTATACCCATGGCAACATAGAGTTGTGCATAAACTCAACTTGACTTTGACTTTTGATTTAAGAGTGCTATCACACATTCACAGCCACTAGTTATTGTTTCCCCCATTATCGTTAGAAAACAATCCTTAGAGTCAGATCACCCACCCCAATTTTCTCTTTATGTGGGCCAAAGCCTGTGATTTGTTCACTGTTTGGTGATATCTACAATTTTACATGTATGGACTCATTCTAGTATCCCTTATATTCCGCCTTCACTCATTCTTTGAGTGATATGGAGACCAGAACAGTCTATGTTGTATTCCAACTAAAGTTCAAACCAAATGTAACATTACTTTTCTATTACTCGATACCACTATTTGAAATATAAATTCCGGTGCTTTGCTTGTTGATTTACTCACATGTATGCTTTCAGTTGCTCATCTTTCAGCATCCCTAAAATACATGATTTTCACTGTTCTCTAGCCTATTTAGACATTACTTTCTAAGGTGTTTAGCCGCCCTTAACTTCATAACAAAATGCACAACATTATATTGTGTACAATTATGTTCATTCCTACATTCATCCTCCACTTCTCGATATGGTCTCACCAACAAACCCTCACATTATTCCTTTGCTTCCCAAGCCCAGTCGTTTACTTTAAAAGAATGACAGCAGGATTTCCCACACGGGTCTTTGTACACTAACTTCTCCAAACTTTGTCATTACTAGTATCTGAGTGCTTGATTTGGTCATGATATTTCTATATATGGAACTATACCAAAAGATCTGCATTAAATCCATCCTTAAAGTCACGTGGATGGTAGTATAAAGGAAAATGCAGCATTTTAGTTTTCTAAATTTAACAGTCAGATCTATTAAGTCTGGATCTTTATCTGGAACAAATCCTGTCAGAGCATAAAAACAGTTTATCACTTTTTTTATTTTTAAATGTGTAATAATATTAAAAAAAACTGAAACATAACAAAGACAATGCACAAGGAGCTGAGTATCCTGTATGAGACTAAACGTTTCGATCACTTTCATTGGGCTATGTAGGCATTGCAATAATTGGCAGACTTAACATAACCTACACATTTGCTACTGGTGCCTATTTACTGACCTTTTTCTCCTAGCTGAAAGCCTGAAATACAGCCTTACTCTCAAAGTAAGAAACTACAAATGATATTATTCTGTAATGGTTGGACCGTGCAGGAATCTTACAGCAAACTTTTAATTGTTGAGTTTACATTTTTGAAGCGTCAGAACTTTGAACATTTCCAAGAATGACACCTATGGACATTATTTTGAACTCAGCATTTTAGACACACTTACTTAATAACTTTCCCAATTTTTTTTAGGAATAATTCTGCTCAAAATTGCCATTATTCCCCAAGGCAATCTGACACAATTTATAAAAGGTTATTTTCCAATGTTTTTTAAAATGTAAATATAAAAAAAGGTTGATACTGTACTGGAAATCTGATATAAAAATAGAAAATACTGGAAACATTCAACAGGCCAAGCAGAATTTGTGGAAAGAGAAACAGAGTTAATGCTTCAAATAGAAGACCCTTCATCAGAAATGGGAAAAGGAACTCTGCTTTTTTTAAATAGTCTCTGACTTCTTCATGAGGAGAGTGCTGCTACAGGACTACTAAAACATTTCTCCATACCAACTTAATCTTCATGTAATTGTACACTACAGGCTAAAGCTCACCCTTCCTTCCAAAAAAATATTTTTAGCTGCATAAATGTAATAATGAGAAACGGATATGAAGGTCTGATGTTTCTAATCGCATCTACGATATCCTGAAGTGGGAAGGTGAACAGCCAGAGGTCGTGGTACATATTGGTACCAACGACATAGGTAGGAAAAGGGAGGAGGTCCTGAAAACAGACTACAGGGAGTTAGGAAGGAAGTTGAGAAGCAGGACTCAAACGTAGTAATCTCGGGATTACTGCTGTGCCACGCGACAGTGAGTACAGGAATAGATTGAGGTGGAGGATAAATATGTGGCTGAGGGATTGGAGCAGGGGGCAGGAATTCAGATTTCTGGATCATTGGGACCCCTCTGGGGCAGGCATGACCTGTACAAAAAGGACAGGTTGCACTTGAATCTGAGGGGGACCGATATCTGGCAGGGAGGTTTGCTAACGCGACTGAGGACAAACCAGGACGAACCAAAAGGGTCAGACCAGTTACGCTCACAGGTCTCGATTTTGCAGATGACATAGTCCTGCTCTCTGACCAGATGGAGGAAGCACAGCAGCTACTGACAAAAGTGGAAATTGAGTGCAATAAAGTTGGACTTCACCTAAACGCTAAAAAGATAGAGTACATGGTGTTTAACTGCAATGAAGGTACTCTCAAGACCGTAAAGAATGATACCATTAAGAAAGTCTTTGACTACAAGTGCCTTGGGTCAAGAATGATGAGTTCGGAGAAGAACATAAAGATACGGAAGGCGCTGGCGTGGAGGGCAATGAACGACATGAAGGAAATCTAGAAGTTGAGCCTGACCAGAGGGCTTAAAAAGAGGATTTTCATAGCAGTCATAGACTCCATTCTCACGTATGGATGTGAGACGTGGACACTCACCAAGACTATGTGAAAGTCTCTAGATGGTTGCTATACACGAATGCTCCGGATGGCTCTTGACATGTGTTGGCAACAGCACATGATAAACGTCAAACTCTATGACAACCTACCGATGCTCACCACTAAGATCAAGGTGAGGAGACTGCAACTAGTGGGGCACTGCCTACACCACCCCGAGCTACCTGCCAGCCTAGTCATCATATGGGAGCCCAAGCAAGGGAGGATGAACACTGGACACCCTCCCAAGACTATGGTCAACACGCTCCTAGAAGACAGTGGCGCGGCTAATGTAGATGAACTGAACACACTGATGAGGGAGAGGGAGAAGTGGAGAGTCCGTCATCGTGCTTGACGCCGGCCCCCTAGGCCTGAGTCGACGTAGTAGTAGTAGTACTGGGGAGGGTTTAAACTAGAATTGCTGGGGGGTGGGAACCGAACTGAAGAGACGGAGGAAGGGGCTGTTGGCTCACAAATAGAGAGAGCTTGGAGTCAGTGCGAGAAGGAGGATAGACAGGTGATAGAGAAGGGATGTGCTCAGACCGATGGTTTGAGATGTGTCTATTTTAATGCAAAAAAAAATCATGAACAAAGCGGATGAGCTTAGAGCATGAATCAGTACTTGGTTGGAGCTACGGTGTTGTGGCCATTACAGAGACTTGGATGGCTCAGGGGTAGGAATGGTTGCTTAGAGTGCCAGGCTTTTACATGTTTCAGAAAGGACAGGGAGGGAGGCAAAAGAGGTGGGGGCATGGCACTGCTGATCAGAGATAGTGTCACGGCTGCAGAAAAGCGGGAAGTCATGGAGAGACTGTCTACTGAGTCTGTGTGTGTGGAAGCTAGAAACAAGAAGGGGTCAATAACTCCACTGGGTGTTTTTTATAGTCCACCCAATAGTAACAGGGACATCGAGGAGCAGAAAGGGAGACAGATTCTGGAAAGGTGTTATAATAACAGGGTTGTTGTGGTGGGAGATTTTAATTTCCCAAATATTGATTGGCATCTCCCTGGAGCAAGGGGTTTGTTTGGATGGAGTGGAGTTTGTTAGGTGTGTTCAGGAAGGTTTCCTGACACAATATGTAGATAAACCTACAAGACGAAAGACTGTACTTGATCTGGTATTGGGAAATGAACCTGGTCAGGTGTCAGGTCTCTCAGTGGGACAGCATTTTGGAGACAGTGATCACAATTCTATCTCCTTTACCATAGCATTGGAGAGGGATAGGAACAGACAAGTCATGAAAGCATTTAATTGGAGTAGGGGGAAATATGAAGCTTTCAGGCAGGAACTTGTAAGCATAAATTGGGAACAGATGTTCTCAGGGAATGTATGGCAGAAATATGGCAAATGTTCAGGGGATATTTGCATGGTATTCTGCATAGGAACATTCCAATGAAACAGGAAAAAGACTGTACAGTTCAGGAATCATGGTGTACAAAAGCTGTTGAAAATCTACTCAAAGAAAAGCTTATGAAAGGTTCAAAAAACTAGATAATGATAGAAATCTCAAAGATTATAAGGATAGCAGGAAGGAGCTTAAGAGTGAAATTAGGAGAGCCAGAAAGGGCCATGAGAAGGCCTTGGCGAGCAGGATTAAGGAAAACTCCAAGGCATTCTACAAGTATGTGAAGAGCAAGAGGATAAGATGTGAGAAAATAAAACCAATCAAGTGTGACAGTGGAGAAGTGTTTATGGAACCAGAGGAGATAGCAGAGATATTTAATGAATTCTTTGCTTCGGTATTCACTATGGAAAAGGAATGACTTACAGTGGATTGAAAGGTTTGAGCATATAGACATTAAGAAAGAGGACGTGCTGGAGTTTTTGGAAAGCATCAAATTGGATAAGTCTTCTGCCTGCTCTGGATCTCTTCATTGCTAACTGCCGACAGGACATCAACCGTCTCGACTTCACTGCAGCTTGTTCCCATTCCAACCTCACTCCTTTCGACCGCTCTGCTCTCCACACTCTCCGCACTAATCCTAACCTTACTATTAAACCCGCCGATAAGGGGGGTGCTGTTGTAGTCTGGTGCACTGATCTCTCCCTTGCCGAGGCAAAACGACAACTCACGGATACCTCCTCTTATTTACCCCTCGATCGTGACCCCACTAAGGAGCACCAGGCCATTGTCTCCCACACCATCACCGACTTTATCCGCTCAGGGGATCTCCCATCCACTGCTACCAACCTTATAGTTCCCACACCTCGAACTTCCCGTTTCTACCTCCTAACCAAGATCCACAAACCTGCCTGTCCTGGCAAACCTATTGTCTCAGCTTGCTCCTGCCCCATCGAACTAGTTTCTGCATACCTCGACATGGTTTTATCCCCCCTTGTTCAATCCCTTCCTACCTATGTTCGTGACACTTCTCATGCTCTTAAACTTTTCGATGATTTTAAGTTCTCTGGCCCCCACCGCTTTATTTTCACCATGGACGTCCAGTCCCTATATACTTCCATCCCCTATCAGGAAGGTCTCAAAGCTCTCCACTTCTTTTTGGATTCCAGACCTAATCAGTTCCCCTCTACCACCACTCTGCTCCGACTAGCGGAATTAGTCCTTACTCTTAATAATTTCTCCTTCGGCTCCTCCCACTTTCTCCAAACAAAAGGTGTAGCTATGGGCACCCGTATGGGTCCTAGCTATGCCTGCCTTTTTGTTGGCTTTGTGGAACAATCTATGTTTCGTACCTATTCTGGTATCTGTCCCCCATTTTTCCTTTGCTACATCGACGACTGCATTGGCACTGCTTCCTGCACACATGCTGAGCTCGTTGACTTTATTAACTTTGCCTCCAACTTTCACCCTGCCCTCAAGTTTACCTGGTCCATTTCCGACACCTCCCTCCCCTTTCTAGATCTTTCTGTCTCTATCTCTGGAGACAGCTTATCCACTGATGTCTACAAAAAGCCTACCGACTCTCACAGCTATCTGGACTATTCCTCTTCTCACCGTCTCTTGCAAAAATGCCATCCCCTTCTTGCAATTCCTCCGTCTCCGCCGCATCTGCTCTCAGGATGAGGCTTTTCATTCCAGGACGAGGGAGATGTCCTACTTTTTTAAAGAAAGGGGCTTCCCTTCCTCCACCATCAACTCTGCTCTCAAACGCATCTCCCCCATTTCACGTACATCTGCTCTCACTCCATCCTCCCGCCACCCCACTAGGAATAGGGTTCCCCTTGTCCTCACCTACCACCCCACCAGCCTCCGGGTCCAACATATTATTCTCCGTAACTTCCGCCACCTCCAATGGGATCCAACCACTAAGCACATCTTTCCCTCCCCACGCCCGCTTTCCGCAGGGATCGCTCCCTAAGTGACTCCCTTGTCCATTCGTCCCCCCCATCCCTCCCCACTGATCTCCCTCCTGGCACTTATCCTTGTAAGCGGAACAAGTGCTACACATGCCCTTACACTTCCTCCCTTACCACCATTCAGGGTCCCAGACAGTCCTTCCAGGTGAGGCGACACTTCACCTGTGAGTCGGCTGGGGTGATATACTGCATCCGGTGCTCCCGATGTGGCTTTCTATATATTGGCGACACCCGACGCAGACTGGGAGACCGCTTTGCTGAACACCCATGATCTGTCCGCCAGAGAAATCAGGATCTCCCAGTGGCCACACATTTTAATTCCACATCCCATTCCCATTCTGATATGTCTATCCACGGCCTCCTGTACTGTAAAGATGAAGCCACAGTCAGGTTGGAGGAACAACACTTTATATTCCGTCTGGGTAGCCTCCAACCTGATGGCATGAACACTGACTTCTCTAACTTCTGCTAATGCCCCACCTCCCCCTCGTATCCCATCCATTATTTATTTTTATACACACATTCTTTCTCTCACTCTCCTTTTACTCCCTCTGTCCCTGTGGCTATACCCCTTGCCCCTCCTCTGGGTTTCACCCCCCCTTCCCTTCTCCCTGGGCCTCCTATCCCAAGATCCTCTCATATCCCCTTTGCCAATCACCTGTCCAGCTCTTGGCTCCATCCCTCCCCCTCCCGTCTTCTCCTATCATTTTAGATCTCCCCCCTCCTCCTCCCACTTTCAAATCTCTTACTAACTCTTCCTTCAGTTAGTCCTGACGAAGGGTCTCGGTCTGAAACGTTGACTGTACCTCTTCCTAGAGATGCTGCCTGGCCTGCTGCGTTCACCAGCAACTTTGATGTGTGTTACTTGAATTTCCAGCATCTGCAGAATTTTTGTTGTTTAAGTTGGATAAGTCTCTGGGACTGGATGAGATGTGCCCCAGGCTGCTGCGGGAGACGAGGGAGGAGATTGCTGAGCCCCTGGCAATGATCTTTGCATCATCAATGGGGACGGGAGAGGTTCCGGAGGATTGGAGGGTTGCAGATGTTGTTCCCTTATTCAAGAAAGGGAGTAGAGATAGCCCAGGAAATTATAAACCAGTGAGTCTTACTTCAGTGGTTGATAAGTTGATGGAAAAGATCCTGACAGGCAGGATTTATGAACATTTGGATAGGCATAATATGATTAGGAATAGTCAGCATGGCTTTGTCAAAGGCTGAAGGTAGAGCAGTAGATGTAGTGTATATGGATTTCTGCAAGGCATTTGATAAGGCACCCCATGCAAGGCTTATTGGGAAAGTAAGGAGGCATGGGATCCAAGGGGATCTTGCTTTGTAGATCCAGAATTGGCTTGCTCACAGAAGGCAAAGAGTGGTCGTAGATTGGTCATATTTTGCATGGAGGTTGGCAAGCCAGTGGTGTGCCTCAGAGATCTGTTCTGGGACAGCTTCACTTTGTGATTTTTATAAATGACCTGGATGAGAAAGTGTAGGGATGGGTGAGTAAGTTTGCTGATGACAGAAAGGTTGTGGATGTTGTGGATAGTGTGGAGGCCTGTCAGAGTTTACAGCAGGACATCGACAAGATGCAAAACTGGGCTGAGAACTCGCAGATGGGGTTCAACCCAGATAAGTGTGAGGTGGTTCATTTTGGTAGGTCAAATATGATGGCAGAATATAGTATTAACGGTAAGACTCTTGGCAGTGTGGAGGATCAGAGGGATAGTGGGACTGAGTCCATAGGACACTCAAAGCTGCTACGCAGGTTGACTCTGTGGTTAAGAAGGCATATGGTGTATTGGCCTTCATCAACTGTTTAAGAGCCAAGAGGTAATGTTGCAGCTATATAGGGCTCTGGTCAGACCCCACTTGGAATACTGTGCTCAGTTCTGGTCACCTCACTACAGGAAGGATGTGGAAACTATAGAAAGGGTGCAGAGGAGATTTACAAGAATGTTGCCTGGATTGGGGAGCATGCCTTATGAGAATAGGTTGAGTGAACTCGGCCATTTCTCCTTGGAGCGACAGAGGATGAGAGGTGACCTGACAGAGGTGTATAAGATGATGACAGGCATTTATCGTGTGGATAGTCAGAGGCTTTTTCCCATGCTATAGGTAACCTTAGGTAATTTCTAAGTAAGTACATGTTCGGCAGAGTATTGTGGGCCGAAGGGCCTGAATTGTGCTGTAGGTTTTCTATGCTTCTATGTTTTTAAGATCAAATTCAATGAAATGATCATAATTTTGGACATGTTAAGGTGGTTATGAATTAGATAAAACTGGTCCTCACATGTAAGTGCTAAATTTGAAAAAGCTAATTACAGTACAGTTAGGTCCTGACGAAGGGGCTTGGCCCGAAACTTTGACTGTTCATTTCCACGGATGCTGCTCGACCTGCTGAATTCCTCTAGCATCTTGTGCATGTTACAACTAGGCTGGAACTGGGTAGAGAGGATTGGGAGCATCTGTTTAAGGATAAATCCAAACATGTTCAAGTTTATTGTTGTCATAGCCATACATACACAGGGTATGAATGTCAAGAAAATTAGCTTTTTGGAGCAGCAGCACAGTATATTACAAGATGAGGACAAACATAAGTTTACATAAAGTAAAATTAAGATAAATTATACATAACTTACACTTGTGTAAAAACAACAAAATAAACACAACATTAATGCAAGATTGAGAAAGAAAAACACATTGTCTGCAGTACTATTAAGATTTTCCAGGTTATGTGACATGTGGAGTCCTTCACATGCCAGCTGGTTAGAATTCAACACCAACATGTTCCTGTGAGAATGAAAGATATGGATGGCAAGAATCTTGGATGACAAAAAATATTGCAAGTTTAATCAAAGGAAAAAGGAAGCACATGTAAGATTTCGGATGCTGAAATCAGACAAAACCCTTTAGGAATATAAACAAAGCAGAAAAGAATTTAGACAAGGAATCTGGAAGGGTACATGGGGCCATGAAAAGCTCTAGGCAAGTAGGACTGAGAGAATCCCACAGAATTTTATACGTATATTAGATGTAATAGAGAAGCAAGATAAAGTGTAGACCCACTCAAGAAGGGGACCTACACCTGGAACCAGAGAAAGAGGGGAAGGTCCTGATCAATACTTTGCATTGGTATTCACCAAGAAGAATATAGATGATAGTGAGATCAGAGAGGCATATTTTGATATTCTAGGAATACAGAAGGATATAAGTCAAAAGAAAATTTGGGCAAAGAAATGGCAGATGGTGTTAATCTGGAAAAATGTGAGGTGTTGCATTTTAAGGGGGTAAAATGGAAAAGTAATATATACAGTAAATAGCACGAGCCTTGGGGAACTGATGTACAGTGGGATCTTGGGGTACAAGTCCTTAGCTCTCTGAAAGTGGCACCTCAAATGAGCAGGTTGGTAAAGAAGGCATATGGTGTGCTTGCATTCATCAGTCTTGACATTGAGTACAAAAGTTAGGAAGTTACATTGCAGCCTGTGAAACTTTACTTAAGGCACTTTTGGGGTATTGCATGCAATTCTTGTTGCCACAGTACAGAAAGGATGAGGAGAGAAGGTGCAGAAGTAGTTTATCAGGATATTGTCTGGATTAGAGAGTATTAATGATAAGGAGAGGTTGGACAAACTTGAATTGTTTTCCTTGAAGTATATAGAATTATCAGAGGCATAGACAGAGTGGGCACCTGGGATGTGCTGCCAGGGGAGATGGTAGAAGTAGTTTTGATTGCAAAGTGACACATTAACGGGCAGAGAAGAGAGACATGTGTGGGATTAGTAAGAATGGCATTATGGTGGGCACAGTCATGGTGGACCAGAGATCTCGTCCTGTACTGTCCTGTTATACGCTTCAAGTTTATGACCTTTCTTCCAGTAAAACATTCAACTCTAGCTTGAGCAACACATACTGCTTTACCTCCACTGTTCTATCTGCAAAATCACTTCAAATACTTAATTAAAGGATATTTCCCTAACGTCTCCTGTTTATTCTTTTATTATTTCTGTTCTCTGGTTTTATGTTGTTTACTATAAAGTGGCTATTCAAAATGTTCTATGAAAATTAAACTTCCATTTTTCATTTTACTGTTGCTAAAACACCTCATTTTTCTCACACAGCTATTTGTCCACCAAGATTTTCTCCCTTCTTTACTGTAATGACCATGCTTTTAAATAACCAAATATGTTCCTGTAGCTCAAGAAATCATCTATTACTGTGAAGGAAGAACCAGCAGTAAACAAGCAGGGGCTTGGGATAGCATTCGGACTTATCTTAACGAAAAAGAAAAATATTAATGATCCACAAGCCTTATGATGTATTTATTGCCAGCAGGGGAAAATGCAAAAATAGAAAAGAGCCCCAGTAAAAGGCTAAAAGCTTCACAATACAATTTTTCCCCTCAGATATTTCAGTTTTGTGCAACCACAGGCTTAGGGGAGATTAGATTAAATCATACTGGAAAATAGAAACTAAATAGTCATAGTTATAGTCATGCTTTATTGATCCCGGGGGAAACTGGTTTTCGTATAGATTATCACTGGCTTCTCCACTACCCAACTAATTTCCCCCGCTCTTTTCTCCCTCTAAACTCTTGTTTTCATGGTGATATCCACAGACCTAAAAGGAAGGAAAGTCATTCAATTCAAATTTAAGCTTCTGATTGATGTCATCTGAAACCCTTTAGCTATGGGGATTCTGACATCTTGTACAGATTCACTATTAGAACGCATTTCATACTCTTAACTCTTGGAATAAAGTCCAGTGTTACATTAATATTTGTACACAAAGTTATAGAATCACAGGTGGCATAAATAAGATGGCAATTTGGTCCCAGTCTTCTGGCGCACTTTATTTTATAGCCCTATTTTTAGTCACTTTCTAAACCCCAAAAAATCATTAACATAATTCCTTTCAAATTCTTCTATAAACATTCAAGCAAAAAATGGTTTGAAAGCATAAGTGATGGTATAATTATTCAGATTCTCGAGGAGAAAGTACATGGTAAGAAAATGCTTCAGTATTTATCAACTGCTTTCAGTAATGTTGCCGTGATGATTAGAAAAGGTGGTTGCTATTTCCTTCCAGTCCTAAAACAACCTCCAGATGGAAAAAGTTGGGTGTGAGAATGTTGAGGTAGTGCCGAATCCATGGCAATATATCTGATAACTTGTTTAATCACTCTGTATAACATCGCATACAGTGTATTTTGGCACAATGAGTGGCTGTCACCCTTCCTTCCACGGACTCTTCGAAAATGTGCCAAGAAGTAGATATCCTGCATTTAATTGTGAACATACAAATTATTGCAGCATGTTTCCTGTGTTATAATTTTGAAATATTATCCTTGTGTTTGCAATTCAAAATGCTGCTTTCTCATTCACTCTGAAAAAGGTACAATAAATCAGGGGTTCCCAATCTTCTTTATGCCATGGACCCCTACCATTAACCAAGGGGCCCATGGACCTCAGGTCGGAAACCCCTGCAATAAGTTATAAGAATAACAGGTTAAAGAGTTTTACAGCTGACTTTTGCTGGTTTTCCAAAAGGCACGTCAGATTAATGTTACTCCTAAGAATTTCATATTTCAACTTATTGATCAAAACTGGGTCATAACTAATCAGTTTACATTTAGCAAGATATGATTTTCTTTTTGCACAAACTGATATCCTCTAACAAAAATTGCAATCACTTTAACATTGCTTCAAAAATAAAAGTGAGGAAACATTGAATATAGAAGCAGAAATAGGATATCTAGCCTGTTAAACCTTTATTCCTGTTCAATGGAATTGTGGTTGGTCTGTCACAAACTCCATATGCCTATTATTTTTCAACAGTTCTTAATACTTCTACTTATAGGAATAACAAAGGTATCAGAAAAGTTAATGTCTATAGCAGACAAAGTGGCTTTCTTTAAAAAAAAAATGAAATGCGCAGCATTCTAAGTGATCTACAGCAGAGAAGGGAATTATTTTAGAAAAGAAGAAATTTTGTCCTAGCAAAAAATGGAAATGTGGTATAACAGTCTTAACTTTCACCCAGACACTAAATTTGCATACTGCTGAATTGGATTTAGGTGAATATTCAAGGTGGAATAAAAGCGATAGAGTTGTTGGCAAATGACAAAGACTGTTTAAAAAGCTTATGAACAAGTACATGGATAGGAAAGATTTAGAGGGATATGGGCCAAATGCAGTTTAATGGGACAGGCTTAGCAAGACACCTTCTGTTTCAGTGCTGTGTAACTCTATGACTATATGACTTTAAGTCAACTTGAATGGGCAGACATTAACATAGGTCAGTTATGTATTACAGAGGTCCCCAACCTTTTTTGCACCGCAGACTGGTTTATTATTGACAATATTCTTGCAGACCGGCCAACTGGGGGGGGGGGGTAGGGTTGCCAACGGACATGAGTAGCAGTCAAATATGTTGTGTTTACCCCGAGAAAGACTACCATGACCATGAAGCCTTGCGCAGGCCCAGTGTGCATGCGTGAATTGTGCATGCGTGTACGTGCCGATTTTTCTCTACAAATCGTTTTTGGCGATCCTGTTCGGGGGAGGTGGTGTTAATCACGACCGGAATATAGGTGATAAGTGGCTAATACACTCAATTTCGTTTCTAAAAGGGTTTATCTAACGAATTTAATATTAAACACAGCGCATATTTTTCTCGCATGTATATAGTGATAAGTCAATTATCGGGGGAGGACAGGGGAGCTTGAAGTAAGTGTTGAACGAACTTCCAGTAGAAGTGGTAGAGGCAGGTTCAATATTATCATTTAAAGAAAAATTGGATAGGTATATGGACAGGAAAGAAATGGAGGGTTATGGGCTGAGTGCAGGTCGGTGGGACTAGGTGAGAGTAGCGTTCGGCACAGACTAGAAGGGCAGAGATGGCCTGTTTCTATGCTGTAATTGTTATATGGTTATATAAGTAAGTCAATAGCATCATAACATTTTAAGTAACGTTTGGATGTTAAACACACAGCACATATTTTCCCCGTATGAACATATAATATCATTGCAACACACCAATATCGCTGAATCAGTGGGAGCCCTGGGCTTGTTTTCCTGCAAGAGACGACGCCATTGAAGGAAAGACAGCAATACTCGGAGGGGGTTCCTTATGTCCAGTCTATTCCGCAATTTAGTTTTCATTGCATTCATTGCAGAGATATGTTGGAAATGGAAGCAACGTTTTCAGTGCTTTCGTGGCTCTCTCAGGATATTCAGCCTTGACTTTCATCCAGAATGCCGGCAGAGATGTTATGTCAAACATACTTTTCAGCCGGCCGTCATTTGCAAGCTCGAGGAGTGGATCTCCTTCCCGCGCTGACATGGATGACGCGCGGGTAATGAGCTCGAGTGCGTTCAAGCTCAACAGTGCGTGACAGGGAATGAGGAAAGGTGCAGCTGGCTCATCGCCAAATCATATCGTTTCCTCGCGGCCCGGTAGCACATGCTTCGCGGCCCGGAGGTTGGGAACTGCTGATGTAATAGAATCAAATATAAAAGCTGACGGTGATGCTAGGAATAACAGCAAAGCTAAAATGGAGCAACTGGGCAATCCTGGGAAGATAAGTTATTGACGAATAAATCTGTTATATTACAAATAAAAGCCACAAAGAAATTTGAGAAACTAAGGAATAAGGTTTCACATATTTTTGATGATCTAAACCGGGAAAGTTTCAGTTGTATGGACAGGGGAAAAAAATGTGAACAGAAAGTGGACAAAAACAAAAATGGTTGATGGCAACTTTTTCCAACAACTTGTGAGAAAGCAGTTTAAATAAAATTAAAAAAGGACACTGGGGTTTTGGATTTAATTTCTCAGTATTTTGACCATTTTAGTTAAACTTAACATTCAATGGTTTCATGCAACTATCAAATTTAAACTAGTCAACTACTATTCAAAATAAATTTTATTTTTCATTGCAGGGCACGACCTGTTATATCTACAAACACGTTCTAAATGATCCTGTGCATTCTGATTTGAATTTTTTGCTGCCATCTGTCATAAACTCCATTATCCTTGTTGTGGGAAAGCTTAAAACCACATTCTTGCTTTGTATGTGTCTTCTGAAAATTATTGGTTATTGCATCAGTGAGTAAACGATAGTCATAATATTTCCCAGAGAGCAGGAGAGGGCAAATTTACTCAGGGAATGTCTCCAGACTGGGGATTCTGCCAAGTTTTACAGCAGGTCTTTAATATAGGCTTTTAAAATACATTTCCCCATATGTTTCCTTCCCAACAACCTGCTAAATTAACAACAACCACAGTCATGCAGAAACACCAAAAGCAGAAGGCCAGCACCATGGACAATCTTTATAAATCAGAGGACCAGGGAGAAAGATTCCAACATGCAAAGTGGAAGCAGCATGTAGATAGATGGTGGTGTATGATCACTGATGTTCATGAATCGGTAGAAAATTATTAGGAAGAGGTGTCAAGAGGCACTGCTATCAGGGCAAAGGCTTCCTTGGAACAACTGGAGTTAGCCAGAGGAAGAGGGATAGCTGGAACATTCCTATCTGGACTACAAGGAATGGTGTAAAAGTAATGTACCTGCTCACAGAAGTATTCTCGCCTGCCTTTTGCTGCTTGGTTTCAAATGTTTTGGCAAGAACATATATGAAATGCTCATTTCCAATCACAATAGTATTTGCACAATAAGAGTTTGTGTTATATTAATAAAATGTCAATAGCAGAAGTACATTCCATTTTGTTTCCTTATTTTTAAACGTTCCCTCACCTCCTCCCACTCTTCATGGGGCTGGGATCTCTTGCTATAAGATCACTTTCCCTTCTTTGACATCTTTTACCAGCATTTTATTCGAGATCATTCTTCCTTAGGAAAGACATCCTTGCCATAGAGGGAGTAGGAAAGACATCCTTGCCATAGAGGGAGTACAAAGAAGGTTCACCAGATTGATTCCTGGGATGGCAGGACTTTCATATGATGAAAGACTGGATGAACTAGGCTTATACTCGTTGGAATTTAGAAGATTGAGGGGGGATCTGATTGAAACGTATAAAATCCTAAAGGGATTGGACAGGCTAGATGCAGGAAGATTGTTCCCGATGTTGGGGAAGTCCAGAACGAGGGGTCACAGTTTGAGGATAAAGGGGAAGCCTTTTAGGACCGAGATGAGGAAAACCTTCTTCACACAGAGAGTGGTGAATCTGTGGAATTCTCTGCCACAGGAAACAGTTGAGGCCAGTTCATTGGCTATATTTAAGAGGGAGTTAGATATGGCCCTTGTGGCTAAAGGGATCAGAGGGTATGGAGGGAAGGCTGGTACAGGGTTCTGAGTTGGATGATCAGCCATGATCATACTGAATGGTGGTGCAGGCTCGAAGGGCCGAATGGCCTACTCCTGCACCTATTTTCTATGTTTCTATGTTTCTTTAATGGCTGGTTGATAGTGACAACTGTAATCTTGGGGAATGCCATGAAACATATCGTCATGATTAATAGGATAGCTATTGGCAAAGAACTTGCTCTAACTACAAGTAAAGATAACTGTTGTGTAACGGAGATCACTAAGGGCTCTTGTTCAAGAACTGCCTTGTGAACTTCATTCTCTCCTGCCAGACATTCGCACACAGAGAATGTGTATCTCACCAAGGACTGCAGCCTTTCCCAATTACAGCTTGTATGTCATCTTACAGGTACAGCACACTTTTTTTGTCCTGGAAAAGGACTAAAACGACTTCACCTCCCTAAGTTGTCATCAACCTTACAAGTGAATCAGAGATGAATAACAAGCATCTGGCCTGCAATTATGATGCCTTCATTTTGTGCGAGTTACATCTGAGCAATGGGGGTATGGAGAGAAGGCAGGTACAGGGTTCTGAGTTGGATGATCAGCCATGATCATACTGAATGGAGGTGCAGGCTCGAAGGGCCAAATGACCTACTCCTGCACCTATTTACTATGTTTCTACGAAGGTTTACGTCTGGGTAATACGGACAGAGGTTGTGACAAGTGGGGTGTCACAGGGATCGATGACTTGTCCACCTTAATTGATACCACAAACTTGGTGGCAGTGTGGATTATGAGGAGGGTGAAGATAAGTTTCCAAAGGCCATTGACAGGCCAGGTGAATAGACAAATTCATGGCCAATGCAATACAGGGGCATGCAAAAGTTTGGGCACCCCTGATCAAAATTTCTGTTATTGTGAATAGCTAAGCGAGTAAAAGATGACCTGATTTCCAAAAGGGATAAAGTGAAAGATGACACATTTCTTTAATATTTTAAGCCAGATTACTTTTTTATTTCCACCTTTTACAGTTTCAAAATAACAATAAAGGAAAAGGGCCCGGAGCAAAGGTTTGGGCACCCTGCATGGTCAGTACTTAGTAACACCCCCTTTGGCAAGTATCACAGCTTGTAAACGCTTTCTGTAGCCAGCTAAGAGTCTTGTTTGGGGGATTTTCGCCCATTCTTCCCTGCAAAAGGCTTCTAGTTCTGTGAGATTCTTGGGCCATCTTGCATGCACTGCTATTTTGAGGTCTATACACAGATTTTCAACGATGTTTAGGTCGTGGAACTGTGAGGGCTATGGCAAAACCTTTAGCTTGTGCCTCTTGAGGTAATCCACTGTGGATTTTGAGGTGTGTTTAGGATCATTATCCTGTTGTAAAAGCCATCGTCTTTTCATCTTCAGCTTTTTTTTTTTACAGACGGTGTGATGTTTGCTTCCAGAATTTGCTGGTATTTAATTGAATTCATTCTTCCCTCTACCAGTGAAGTGTTCCCAGTGCCACTGACTGCAGCACAAGCCCAAAGCATGATTGATCCACCCCCGTGCTTAACAGTTGGAGAGGTGTTCTTTCCATAAAATTCTGCACCCTTTTTTCTCCAAACATACCTTTGCTCATTGCGGCCAAATAGTTCTATTTTAACTTCATCAGTCCACAGGACTTGTTTCCAAAATGCATCAGGCTTGTTTAAATGTTCCTTTGCAAACTTCTGACGCTGAATTTTGTGGTGAGGACGCAGGAAAGGTTTTCTTCTGATGACTCTTCCATGAAGGACATATTTGTGCAGGTGTCACTGCACAGTAGAACAATGCACCACCACTCCAGAGTCTGCTAAACCTTCCTGAAGGTCTTCTGCAGTCAAACAGGGGTTTTGATTTGCCTTTCTAGCAATCCTACGAGCAGTTCCCTCGGAAAGTTTTCTTGGTCTTCCAGACCTCAACTTGACCTCCACCATTCCTTTTAACTGCCATTTCTTAATTATATTACGAACTGAGAAAACAGCTACCTGAAAATGCTTTGCTATCTTCTTATAGCCTTCTCCTGCTTTGTGGGCATCATTTATTTTAATTTTCAGAGTGCTCAGCAGCTACTTAGAGGAGCCCATGGCTGCTGATTGTTGGGACAAGGTTTGAGGAGTCAGGGTATTTATAAAGCTTTGAAATTTGCATAACCTGGCCTTTCCTAACGATGCTTGTGAACAAGCCATAGCCCTAACAAGCTAATTAAGGTCTGAGACCTTGGTAAAAGTTATCTGAGAGCTCAAATCTCTTGGGGTGCCCAAACTTTTGCATGGTGCTCCTTTCCTTTGTTTCCACTCTAAAATTGTACAAAACAAAAATAATACACTAATACCAGGAAATTTTCAGATGCTGGAATTTTAAGCAACACACATAAAAGTTGCTGTTGAACACAGCAGGCCAGGCAGCATCTCTAGGAAGAGGTACAGTCGATGTTTCGGGCCGAGACCCTTCGTCAGGACTAACTAAAGGAAGAGCTAGTAAGAGATTTGAAAGTGGGAGGGGGAGGGGGAGGGGAGATCCAAGATGATAGGAGAAGACAGGAGAGAGATGGAGCCAAGAGCTGGACAGTTGTTTGGCAAAAGGGATATGAGAGGATCATGGGACGGGAGGCCTAGGGAGAAAGAAAGGGGGAGGGGGGAAGCCCAGAGGATGGGCAATAACGGATGGGGTATGAGGGGGAGGTGGGGCATTAACGGAAGTTAGAGAAGTATGTTCATGCCATCAGGTTGGAGGCTACCCAGACGAAATATAAGATGTTGTTCCTCCAACCTGAGTGTGGTTTCATCTTTACAGTAGAGGAGGCCGTGGATAGACATATCAGAATGGGAATGGGACGCGGAATTAAAATGTCTACTATAAGCCAACGGACTCTCACAGCTATCTGGACTATTCCTCTTCTCACCGTCTCTTGCAAAAGTGCCATCCCCGTCTCGCAATTCCTCCGGCTCTGCCGCATCTGCTCTCAGGATGAGGCTTTTCATTCCAGGACGAAGGAGACGTCCTCCTTTTTTTTTAAAGAAAGGGGCTTCCCTTTCTACACATCAACTCTGCTCTCAAATACATCTCTCCCATTTCACACACATCTGCTCTCACCCCATCCTCCCGCCACCCCACTTGGAATAGGGTTCTCTTTGTCCTCACCTACCACCCCACCAGCCTCCGGGTCCAACATATAATTCTCCGTAACCTCCGCCACCTCCAACGGGATCCCACCACTAAGCACATCTTTCTCTCCCCACCCCCGCTTTCCACAGGGATTGCTCCTTACGTGACTCCATTGTCCATTCGCTCCCCCCCCCATCCCTCCCCACCGATCTCCCTCCTGGCACTTATCCTTGTAAGCGGAACAAATGCTACACATGCCCTTACACTTCCTCCCTCACCACCATTTAGTGTTCCAGACAGTCCTTCCAGGTGAAGCGACACTTCACCTGTGAGTCGGCTCAGGTGATATATGGCGTCCGGTGCTCCCAGTGCGGCCTTCTATATATTGGCGAGACCCGACGCAGACTGGGAGGCCATTTCGCTGAACACCTACGCTCTGTCCGCCAGAGAAAGCAGGATCTCCCAGTGGCCACAAATTTTAATTCCATGTCCCATTCCCATTCTGATATGTCTATTCACGGCCTCCTCTACTGTAAAGATGAAGCCACACTCAGGTTGGAGGAACAACACCTTATATTCCGTCTGGGTAGCCTCCAACCTGATGGCATGAACATTGACTTCTCTAACTTCTGTTAATGCCCCACCTCCCCTTCGTACCCCATCCATTATTGCCCATCCTCTGGGCTTCCCCCCTTCCCCCTTTCTTTCTCCCTAGGCCTCCAGTCCCACGATCCTCTCATATCCCTTTTGCCAAACAACTGTCCGGCTCTTGGCTCCATCCCTCCCCCTCCTGTCTTCCCCTATCATTTTGGATCTCCCCCTCCCACTTTCAAATCTCTTACTAGCTCTTCTTTCAGTTAGGCCTGACGAAGGGTCTCGGCCTGAAACGTTGACTGTACCTCTTCCTACATATGCTGCCTGGCATAATACACTAATCTTGCTTAAAATGTTGAAAAGAATGTTTCATCTTTAACTTTATGACTTTTGGAGATCAGTTCATCTTCTACTCACTTAACTGTTCACAGTAACAGAAATTTTGACCAGGGTGCCCAAGCTTTTGCATATAATGTGTTCAGAGGAACTTGAGGGTGCTTGCATAAGAATCACAAAATGAATAAACAGATACCTAGAGCAATTAGGAAAGAAATTGCGCACTAGTCATTTATTGTGACAATCCATGGTTATAGTCTGAAAATCATGGAACTCCAGGACTACAATAAGAAGAAATTTCTTAAAACAAGAGGGTAATGAAACACTTTAAGTGCCTACCCCAAAGAGCCATGGAAATTCAGCATTCCAGAGTACAACAGATTTTTAGATATTAAGTTAATCAAGGAAATGTGATTAGTGCAAGAAAGTACAATAAATAAACCTGCAGAATGCACCTCTTTTTTTAAACAGCAAAGTTAGCTTCTACTTGGGCTGGCTATTTGTAATGCTGATACACTGCATAGACACACATTGAGTCAAACAGCAACTGGTGCTGGAAGATTATTAACTCAGTGAAAGATGGCTCTGTTGTGCCTGTGCCCAAATCTTGCTGGTCTCTCAGTTCAAGGAATTGCGCACAACAGAATGTTATATACTGTTACTTTCCATGGTCCAGAACGGCAGGCTGAGGTTTACTACAGTCACCGCAAAGGTATGATTGAGGAAGGCCATTGCATGTTAAACAACTGAGACACATGAGAAAACCTATTGGACTGCTTGCTCCAGAAATGTACGCAAAGGAAAACTGATGCTACAGTGATGTAATGTAAGTGGAATTATATAGTTTGTACTGAGAATAGCAACATATGAATACACTGTTATATATCTGAAAGTGCTTTGAATAAGTTAATCTTTTGAAAGAAATTCACACTAATTGGAAGTTGAAATTATTGTAATGATATCAGTAAGCACAACGTTGGGCACTACGAAGCTTGAAATCCTTATGCCTGTTCTCAGGCACTTTCAACTTAGCTCCCACGATATTGAATATTCAACCAGGATAAATTCAATTCACTGGAATTACTACTGATGTCATCCAAAAGGTCTTAAAATAATTTTACAAATAAACTTTTCATAGTTTATTTGAATATCCGTCATCAGATCTGGCTCGACCACATCAACCTCTACTGGGCCCCCACTCTCTGTCAAAACCATTCATAACTGTAACATCAACAAAATTATCTGCCTTTTCTTTTCCTCTGCTAACAATCACCTGTTTAATATCCCTTGAGCCTGCCAATTTACACCTTCACAAGTTTTTCTGACATTTAGTGATCAAGGTGGAGACTATTTATTTAGTGTCTCTCTATTCCCATTTACATGTTGCTTTTGAAATCAAAGATTCTTAACCTGCACGGTACTCAGCCTCTGAGTTCCCATACCTATCAAGTTCATATCTCTCTTATCCACTATTAGTTCATTGGCACTTGCAGGAGTGTAACTGTACTGTAGGATTGGTTAAAAAAAAATTTCAGAACCTTGAAAGTCTACTGTGCTGCACTTAATCATAACAGTTTATCATTATGTAAACATTTCTCTGTTTACCATCAGTTTTTAATTTCTTCCACAATGCTTTGACAATGTTCACTAATCTAATTCTGTGCGTGGCATTGTAACTCAATGTAATCATTTCCTTTTTGGTTATTGGCATCACATTTGGAGATTACATATGCTTGTGATTATGTGTTAAGAGCTCAAGATTGACGCCAGACTGCTGTATACTTTGACTGTATTTCATGGTTCTCAATACTGTCAGCTGAGACCCACCACAGATAACACTAAATGATCAACTGATCATTGAAGCTTAAGTAATATTTTTAGAGAATCAAAGAAATGACAGACAAAACTTTCACCTGACTGTTAAACCATTACACAGTATTATAGTTAACAGATGCTGGATATGCTACATAGACGGTGGCATAACTTGAATGCAGATGGCATTGATTGCTATTTTCTAAGTATTCATCGCTGTTTGAATCTCACTTTGCAGTTGTAGACCAGAATTTTAAAAAACACAAAACAAATAGCTGGAAAGTGTTTTGAAGTATAATTCTGGCCATTTGTTACCCTAACAAACAGCAGATTGCGATATAACCACCCGAATCCAGATAGTTTGCCACCATCACATATTTAAAAACCCAGCCAAATGTTTTAAAACTCTTAACATAATGTAGGAAATTCCTCCCATCTACATTCACCACTCTGCTTATGCTCTCTTGAGCTCCTCGCTAACTTTCAATTCTCTGGCCCTGTCTGTCTCATTTTCACCATGGATGTCCAATCCCTATACACTTCTACCCTCATCAAGAAGGCCGTAAAGCTCTCCACTTCTTTCTCAATAGAAGAGACAACCAGTTCCTCTTCACCACCATCCTCCTCTGTCTGGCAAAACCAGTCCTCACTCTCAACAATTTTTCCTTTGGCTCATTCCACTTTCTCCAAACTCGAAGAGCAGCCATTGAACTCGCATGGGCCCCACTATGCCTGCCTTTTCACTGATAACTAGAACAGTCCATGTTCCAAACAATACCTGATGATGCTCCCCAACTCTTCCTCTGCTGCACTGATGACTACATTGGTGCTGCTTCATGCACCCATGCTGAGCGCATCAATTTCATCATCATTGCCTCCAACTTCCACCCTGCCCTTAAATTCACTTTGTCTATTTCTGACACTTCCCTCCCCTTCCTCGTTCTCTCTGTCTCCAGCTCTGGACACAAATTGGCTACTAACATTGCTTATATACCTACCAATTCCCACAGTTATCCTGACTATACTTCTTCCCACCCTGTCTCCAGTAAAAATGCTATCCCTTTTCTCAGTTCCTTCATCTCTGTCGCACCTATTCCCAGGATGTGGTTTTCCTTTCCATGATATCAGAGATATCCTCCTTCTTCAAAGAACGGGGCTTTCCTTCCTCCACCATTGATACTGCATTCAGCCGCATCTCTTCCATTTCCCGAACATCCGAGTTCATCCCATCTTGCCCCTACCTTAACGATGACTGAGGTCCTCTTGTCTTTACTTACCACCCCAACAGCCTCCACAAACAGCACATTATCCTCTGCAATTTCCACCACCTCCAAAGAATCCTACCACCAAACATATCCTTAGCTTCTCCCCCTCTGCTTTTTCCAGGGATCACTCCTTCTATAATTCCCTTGTCCATTCATCCTTCTCCACTAAACTCCCTCCCAGCACTTACCCCTGAAAGCAGGCAAAGTGTTGAACCTCCCCTTCACCTCCATTGAGGGCCCCAAATAGTCCTTCCAGGTGAGGCAACACTTCACCCAGCAAATCTGCTAGGGTTGGCTATTGTGTCGATTGCTCCCAATTCAACCTCCTCATTGGTGAACCAGTCATAAATTGGAGGACCGCTTCATTGAGCACACCTACTTCATTTGCCAAAAGCGGCCCATGGCCTCCTCTTGTGCCATGATGAGGCCACCCTCAGGGTGGAGGAGCAACACCTTATATTCAGCCTGGATAATCTCCAACCTGATGGCATGAATATCGATTTCTCCTTCCAGTAAAAAAAAACTTCCCTCCCCTTCCTCTCTTCTTCTCATCCCAACTCTAGCCTCCTACCTCTTCTCACCTAAGTATCACCCCTCTGGGTCCCTTCCTTCTTCCTTTTCTATTCTGGTCCACTCTCCTCTCCTATCAAGATTCCTTCCTCTCCAGCCCTTTACCTTTTCTACCCTCCTGGTTTCACCTACCACCTTCCAGCTCTCCTCCTCCCCCTCCCCCACCTTTTTATTCTGGCATTTTCCCCTTTCCTTTCCAGCCCTGAAGAAGGGTCTCGCCCCGAAACATCAACTGTTTATTCATTTCCATAGATGCTACCTGACCAGCTGCGTTCCCCCAGTAGTTTGTGTGTGCGCTTTGGATTTCCAACATCTGCAGAATTTCTCATGTTTATGTAGGAAATTCTATCTTCTAAACTGATGCATGGCCAATAGGAATATTGAGATCTTGAATTGAAGGGATTTTTACCTCTGGAAACTAAACTTCCTCTCAAACATAACATCAAGGTTGTGTTATGGTACCAAATGAGGGCATTTATATTACTGACTTTGACAGAATTTCACATATTACCAATTTCTAACTTCACTACTCCCTTCTCTCCCCAGCTCCCAGCCTTAGATCTCTATATTTATGTAGTTATTCATTCAAATATTTATTTTATTTTATTGAAAACACACAATGCTCTCAACTTCAATCCCTCCCTGCGGCAAAGCAGTCAAACTGTGATTCCTTCAAACATTTCAATGACTACCAAGGAAGGAAAATACTGTTTTACAACTCAAATAATTCAAAACATTGCATGCATCTATGAAATGTCCTCTTAACTTACAAATGTATTTATGTATGGAGGTTCAATATAGATTCTCCAGTACATTTTGGCTTAAATTATGCTTGCTGTAGTCAGGAACTATTGGTCTTCAGCCATTCAAACAGGAATAAGCCTGAAATCTACGCACCCGTGCTAAGAGCTGAGTTCTGAGTGACAGAAGACACCTCATCTATCAATACGCTCATATAGTTCAGTCTTGTTGGAATTTGTCAACAAAAGACTGTAGAAATTTCTATACATATCCAATGCCAGGTCAGTTTTGCTTTATGATCTGAGATCATGCTGATTTCAATGGATATCTGTTGATTGGGATGCAAAAGTAAAGGAAACTTGGTTTTAGTTACGAGTCCTGATGAAGGGTCTCAGCTCAAAGTGTCGCTTATTTACTCTTTTCCTTGGATCCTGCCTGGCCTGCTGAGTTCCTCCAGCATTTTGTGTCTGTTGCTTAGTTTAGTTATTTCACTTGTTTCTAAGTGTTCTTTAAGTATTTCAGATTATAAATTAACTTACTTATATCATGCAAAGCATCTTTACAGCTCCGAATACCATGGACATTTAAAACTGTGGGATAACCCTCTGTCTCTAATCTCACAAAATCTACCATGCACATTCCAGGTTCTGTGCCTCAGTACAAGATCTAATCATTACTCTGACCTTGCTAAATAACTTAAAGGTGTGGAAAGCCAATCCAAACCATATAAGTGCAGGTATATAGGGGTAATAAATAACTTGTCAGATGCAGTATAATCTCAGCCCCACATACTTACATTTCTGCATACTATTCGTTTCTTTTGTATATCGTTTCATCTGCTCGAAGTGCAGCTGTTTTAAGATTTTAACACATTTAAAAGTCATCATCATAATGAGTTCATATGAGTCTGACGTTCTAGTGGAGCCACCAAAACAAAAAACAGGGAAGAAAGTGCACACTCCCTCTTCCTGCAAGATCCTGATTGTATTTAAACTCAGTTCAATCACAGTGAATAGCTATGATTTCCATGTTATAAAAAGATAAGTGGCAGAAGAGTGGAAGCAAATAACAGGATTTGTTTAAGAGGAAATTGAATGGCCACAGAAGAGAAGACGTGTATTTAATGAAGTTAGATGGAGAACCTCGGTAGAAAAAATAGAAATATGCCACTCAGCCCTTTGAGCTGTTCAATGACATCATGATTAATAGTTTACCTAAGCACAACATTCCTGTACAATTCCATATTCCTTGATTTGCTTCAGATCCAAATGTCTATCAATCTCAGTCTTGACCGTATACAGCATCTCAGCTTCCACAACCATCTTGCAGAGAGAATTCTAAAAATTCTAAAGAAATTTTCTTTCAACCCTGTCCTGAACAGTTGATCCTTTATCTAAAGAATGTCACTCTCTGTTGAGAACACTCTTGCTAGGAGAGATAGGCATCTCTGTGTCAAGCCTCAAAAGAATTTATATTTCAGTGAGACCGCCTCTCTTTCTTTTTAACTCCAGACTTTAGGGCCAGGATGTTTAATCTCTCCTCAAAGGACAATTTTCTCTTGCAACCCATCCTCGGAATCCAACTGGGCAACCTTTGTTTCACTCATCCTTTCTTTCACAAATATATATCTTAGTTAGGGAAATCAGACCCAGACACAAAATTTCAGATGCTGTCCCAGCAGTGGTTTCATAATTTCATAGAACATAGAATAGTACAGCACAGTACAGGCCCTTCAGCCCACAATGTTGTGACAACCCTTAAACCCTGCCTCCCATATAACCCCCATCTTAAATTCCTCCATATACCTGTCTAGTAGTCTCTTAAATTTCACTAGTGTATCTGCCTCCACCACTGACCCAGGCAGTGCATTCCACGCACCAACCACTCTCTGAGTAAAAAACCTTCCTCTAATATCCCCCTTGAACTTCCCACCCCTTACCTTAAAGCCATGTGCTCTTGTATTGAGCAGTGGTGCCCTGGAGAAGAGGCGCTGGCTGTCCACTCGATCTATTCCTCTAAATATCTTGTATACCTCTATCATGTCTCCTCTCATCCTCCTTCTCTCCAAAGAGTAAAGCCCTAGCTCCCTTAATCTCTGATCACAATGCATACTCTCTAAACCAGGTAGCATCCTGGTAAATCTCCTCTGTACCCTTTCCAATGCTTCCACATCCTTCCTATAGTGAGGTGACCAGAACTGGACACAGTACTCCAAGTGTGGCCTAACCAGAGTTTTATAGAGCTGCATTATTACCTCGCGACTCTTAAACTCTATCCCTCGATTTATGAAAGCTAACACCCCATAAACTTTCTTAACTACCCTATCTACCTGTGAGGCAACTTTCAGGGATCTGTGGACATGTACCCCCAGATCCCTCTGCTCCTCCACACTACCAAGTATCCTGCCATTTACTTTGTACTCTGCCTTGGAGTTTGTCCTTCCAAAGTGTACCACCTCACACTTCTCCAGGTTGAACTCCATCTGCCACTTCTGCATCTTATCAATGTCTCTCTGCAATCTTCGACAATCTTCTACACTATCACAACACCACCAACCTTTGTGTTGTCTGCAAACTTGCCAACCCACCCTTCTACCCCCACATCCAGGTCGTTAATAAAAATGACAAAAAGTTAAGGTCCCAGAACCGATCCTTGTGGGACACCACGAGTCACAACCCTTCAATCCGAATGTACTCCCTCCACCACAACCCTCTGCTTTCTGCAGGCAAGCCAATTCTGAATCCACCTGGCCAATCTTCCCTGGATCCCATCCTTTCTGATTTTCTGAATAAGCCTACTGTATGGAATCTTGTCAAATGCCTTACTAAAATCCATGTAGATCACATCCACTGCACTACCCTCATCTATATGCCCAGTCACCTCCTCAAAGAACTCTATCAGGCTTGTTAAACACGATCTGCCCTTCATAAAGCCATGCTGACTGTCCCTGATCAGACAATGATTCTCTAAATGCCCATAGATCCTACCTCTAAGAATCTTTTCTAACAGCTTTCCCACCACAGACGTACGGCTCACTGGTCTATGATTACCTGGACTATCCCTACTACCTTTTTTGAGCGAGGGGACAACATTTGCCTCCCTCCAGTCCTCCGGTACCATTCCCGTGGACAATGAGGACATTAAGATTCTAGCCAGAGGCTCAGCAATCTCTTCCCTTGCCTCGTGGAGCAGCCTAGGGAATATTCCGTCAGGCACCGGGGACTTATCCGTCCTAATGTATTTTAACAACTCCAACACCTCCTCTCCCTTAATATCAACATGCTCGAGAACATCAACCTCACTCATATTGTCCTCACTGTCATCAAGTTCCCTCTCATTGATGAATACCGAAGAGAAGTATTTATTGAGGACCTCGCTCACTTCCAAAGCCTCCAGACAAATCTTCCAATCTTTATTTCTAATCGGTCCTATCTTCACTCCTGTCATCCTTTTGTTCTTTACATAATTGAAGAATGCCCTGGGGTTTTCCTTTACCCTACTCGCCAAGGCCTTCTCATGCCCCCTTCTTGCTCTCTTCAGCCCCTTCTTAAGCTCCTTTCTTGCTACCCTATATTCCTCAATAGACCTCTCTGATCCTTGCTTTCAAAACCTCATGTATGCTGCCTTCTTCCACCTGACTAGATTTTCCACCTCACTTGTCACCCATGGTTCCTTCACCCTACCATTCTTTATCTTCTTCACCAGGACAAATTTATCCCTAACATCCTGCAAGAGATCCCTAAACATCGACCACATGTCCATAGTACATTTCCCTGCAAAAACATCATCCCAATTCACACCCGCAAGTTCTAGCCTTATAGCCTCATAATTTGCCCTTCCCCAATTAAAAATTTTCCTGTCCTTTCCGATTCTACCTTTTTCCACGATAACACTAAAGGCCAAGGAGCGGTAGTCACTGTCCCCCAGATGCTCACCTACTGAGAGACCTGTGACCTGACCCAGTTCGTTACCTAATACTAGATCTAGTATGGCATTCCCCCTAGTCGGCCTGTCAACATACTGTGGCAGGAATCCATCCTGGACACACTTAATAAACTCTGTCCCATCGGAACTAATCAGGAACTAAACCATCGGAACTAATCAGGTGCCAATCAATATTAGGGAAGTTAAAGTCACCCATGATAACAACCCTGTTATTTTTGCACCTTTCCAAAATCTGCCTCCCAATCTGCTCCTCGGTATCTCTGCTGCTACCACGGGGCCTATAGAATACCCCCAACAGAGTAACTGCTCCCTTCCTGTTCCTGACTTCCACCCATATTGACTCAAAAGAGGACCCTGCTACATTACCCACCCTTTCTGTAGCTGCAATACTATCCCTGACCAGTAATGCCACCACTCCTCCCCTTTCCCCCCTCTCTATCCCTTTTAAAGCACTGAAATCCAGGATTATTGAGAATTCATTCCTGCCCTGGTGCCAGCCAAGTCTCTGTAATGGCCACAACATCATAATTCCATCTAAGGAGGACATAAATAATCTTCCAGAAATAGTAGGGGACCGAGGGTCTAGTGAGATGGAGGAACTGAGGGAAATTCATGTTAGTAGGGAAGTGGTGTTAGGTAAATTGAAGGGATTAAAGGCAGATAAATCTCCAGGGCCAGATGGTCTGCATCCCAGAGTGCTTAAGGAAGTAGCCCAAGAAATAGTGGATGCATTAGTGATAATTTTTCAAAATTCTTTAGATTCTGGATTAGTTCCTGAGGATTGGAGTGTGGCTAATGTCACCCTGCTTTTTAAAAAAGGAGGGAGAGAGAAACCGGGGAATTATAGACCGGTAAGCCTGACATCGGTGGTGGGGAAAATGCTAGAGTCAGTTATCAAAGATGTGATAACAGCACATTTAGAAAGTGGTGAAATCATCGGACAAAGTCAGCATGGATTTGTGAAAGGAAAATCATGTCTTACAAATCTCATGGAATTTTTTGAGGATGTCACTAGCAGAGTGGATAGGGGAGAACCAGTGGATGTGGTATATTTGGATTTTCAAAAGGCTTTTGACAAGGTCCCACACAGGAGGTTGGTAAGCAAACTTACAGCACACGGTATTGGGGGTATGGTATTGATGTGGATAGAGAATTGGTTGGCAGACAGGAAGCAAAGAGTGGGATAAACGGGACTTTTTCATAATGGCAGGCAGTGACTAGTGGGGTACCGCAAGGCTCAGTGCTGGGACCCCAGTTGTTTACAATATATATTAATGACTTAGATGAGAGAATTAAATGCAGCATCTCCAAGTTTGCTGATGACACGAAGCTGGGCGGCAGTGTTAGCTGTGAGGAGGATGCTAAGAGGATGCAGGGTGATTTGGATAGGTTAGGTGAGTGGACAAATTCATGGCAGATGCAATTTAATGTGGATAAATGTGAGGTTATCCACTTTGGTGGCAAGAACAGGAAAAGAGATTATTATCTGAATGGTGGCCGATTAGGAAAAGGGGAGGTGCAACAAGACCTGGGTGTCATAGTACACCAGTCATTGAAAGTGGGCATGCAGGTACAGCAGGCAGTGAAAAAGGCAAATGGTATGCTGGCATTCATAGCAAGAGGATTCGAGTACAGGAGCAGGGAGGTACTACTGCAGTTGTACAAGGCCTTGGTGAGATCACACCTGGAGTATTGTGTGCAGTTTTGGTCCCCTAATCTGAGGAAAGACATTCTTGCCATAGAGGAAGTACAAAGAAGGTTCACCAGATTGATTTCTGGGATGGCAGGACTTTCATATGATGAAAGACTGGATCGACTAGGCTTATACTCGCTGGAATTTAGAAGATTGAGGGGGGATCTAATTGAAACGTATAAAATTCTAAAGGGATTGGACAGGCTAGATGCAGGAAGATTGTTCCCGATGTTGGGGAAGTCCAGAAGGTCACAGTTTGAGGATAAAGGGGAAGCCTTTTAGGACCGAGATGAGGAAAAACTGTTCACACAGAGAGTGGTGAATCTGTTGAATTCTCTGCCACAGGAAACAGTTGAGGCCAGTTCATTGGCTATATTTAAGAGGGAGTTAGATATGGCCCTTGTGGCTAAAGGGATCAGGAGGTATGGAGAGAAGGCAGGTACAGGGTTCTGAGTTGGATGATCAGCCATGATCATACTAAATGGCGGTGCAGGCTCGAAGGGCCAAATGGCCTACTCCTGCACCTATTTTCTATGTTTCTAGGTATCCAAACTCTCAGTTCATCACCTTTGTTCCTGATGTTTCTTGCATTGAAGTACATGCACTTTAGCCCTTCTACCTTACTACCTTTACACTGTTTATTCTGCTTCTCTTTCCTCAAGACCTCTTCAACATGGGTAGAATAAAATGGCACAGGCATGGTGTAGGTGGACGATTGACAATCAGTGCAGGCTCAGTGGACCAAAGGGTCCATTTCAATGCTGTATGACTGAATCAAAGTCTGTATGAGAATAAAACAATGATTACCAATGAAGTTTCTAGTTATTCTGGCTATAAATAACTGTCTTTAAAAGTAGCTGATGCTGGTCAAATCTATCAAATGTAAAGCAGCCTATATAACAACAATAGAAACATTCCTCAAAGATGCTTCAATCGTAAATGCTGATAAATATTACAGTGACCCCTGATTATTCAAGGGACTTTGTAAGTTGTTTGTCCTTTCCAAGTATAAATATGAGCCAATGCAAAAACTCGACACTGTATGATTTTTCAGCAAAGCTATTAAATATCTGAAGGATATGAAGGACAGAATACTACGAAGGAAAGAAATACACCAAATTATTTTTAAACATTTATGAGTCTATACTAACAGTTAGGAACTTAGCATACTCCACGCATGGAGGATTATCACCAAAACAACATTTCAATTTTGATAACGCCTATGTGAAGGAAGGCCATTGCAGGCAACTTAGAACGTTTGTTTAGTGTATTTCTGCTGTGAAATGAACAACCGCTTTTAATGGTATTATCTTGATCACAACTGTTAATTATCAGACTGTCTGCTTCCTTGTTAGTACTTACTTTAGACTTTGGGTGTTTTGCTGAAGGTAGAATTGGTTATATTTATCTCCGTGTTTCATTTCAATCACATCAATGGAACCATGCGTTCAACAGCACGTAGACGTGGCACTCAATACTGCTACATCAACTCAGCATCTCAATTACATCTCAGCTTCAATGACAGCTAGATAGTTCCACTGGAATCTCCTCAGCTATGAACAGGGCAGGTGGGACGCAAGAAGTGCACCAGCGTACATCCATTTTAAGTTGGCACTAACATTGACTGTAAGCCACGATCAATGTGCAAACATATGCAGATCCTTCCAACTTCATAACTTTCAAGGCTGCCTTCTCAATAACAAATTGTTTCCTTTATTACTCAGTCATGATAATCAAACATTCAAGTCCATCATTTTGCCCGTGAGCTGTTTGAAATATGTTAAAGCACCATTTTAAAGAGTCCCATTGGATGAGTCTGCTAGAATTTTAATGAACCTTATTTCAAAATATCTATTCCTACAATTCTATTTAAATTTCTTCAATTACTCAGAGAAACAACGCAAACATGAGGAATTCTGCAGATGCTGGAAATTCAAGCAACACACATCAAAGTTGCTGGTGAACTTTGCATGTTTGAACTTTGCAACTTTGAAAGTTGCGTTCACCAGCAACTTTGATGTGTGTTACTCCGAGACACAAGATTTTTTTTCAGTCTTCCTTTTAATGTCTACTTCCTTATGGTGAAAAGCCATGCATAATCATACATAGTGTTTATCTCCAAATTCATCATCACATCCCATTACTGCATGAAATGCTGAATGGCTGTATGGCAATGAGATCATTTCTGGATCACCCCTGGGTTAACTAACTCTATGTAGGCATGAAAACACCTTGTGCAGCACACACTGCATCTCTTACCTCCCCAGAAGCAGTCTAATTTCTTCTGAAGAGAAAACAAAACACTGAATTATTTAGCATTGTCAATAAGAAAAGGTGAGTGCAATTTTTGCAGGTTTGTAATTTTACTTGAAACAAGCTGTAACTGCATCTTGTCTTTATATTGTGCCAAAATACAATGAACCCTATCAAGTTGCTTTAAAATACAGTTGTACTTTGTTTCATTTGTTCATGGAAATCGAGGATACTCGCCATGTTCATATCCTAAATAGGCAAGAAAGGGTAACTGATGTCATGTCCTTTTACGGGTAAAGAAAACAAAAAAAACCACAAACCACTTGTGTGGGAAACAAAATTCATTGGTTAGTAAGTCAGTTTTTCCTCTCATACTATGGCGCAGTGGGATGCCACAACTAGGTTTATGAAATGAAAGGATGCAATTTTGAATGCAGGATACTGTTATAGATTTTACATTAATGGTAACTGCCCTTCTCAACTTTGGAAAAGTAACAACAAAACCTCAAAATCACTTCCAGACTTGTATTTACTGATGTATTTTCTCACATTTTCCATACTTGAAACACTGAGATATAGGCAAAGCAGAGGACTGTTTGTTCCTTCAAGCCCATAGCGCATCTGTATCTAAGAAAATAAGAAACAAAAGTAGGCCCACCTTGAACCTGCCGCTTCATTTAATCATATTATGCCTATATCCCTGGATATAGAATGCAAGTGAATCCAGCTTTTTGGGGAAATGATTCAGATTTTTACTAAATTTTATGTAAAAACTTGCTTCCCAGTTTCACTTCTAGTAAATCTATTTCTAACTTAAAACTATAGGTCCAGTATTTATTAAGAAATGCATGCAAGATTGTGGATAAGTAAAGCAAATTATGAAGATTAGTTTTAAATAGCAAGCATTGTTTGTATCTGTGGATATTGTGATGTTGATTATTTAAGCAGGGTTTTGATTTTCAAACCAATCTTTTAAAAAACTTCAAAAGAAAACTAATCTTTTTCAGTTAAACCAGAAATCTTGTAATTAGAATTTCTATGGTATAACTTCATCCTCATGCACTATGGCCTAGAAATTAGTGTTTTTTTTTAATCTGGTGTGATTTGGACTATTGAGCCTTCAGTATAGTGGCAGGATGCAGATGGAAACAGCTAAGTGGAAACATATCATATTTGGTAACGGCAAACAAAGCACATTCTTTTTCCATGCATAATTTGTAGGCAGAAGCTGCTTAAAAGCATATATATATATATATATATATATGACAAAAGCAAATGCTCATTTGGAGTCCCCCCAGTTTGAAACATCTAGATATCATGTAAATAAATGTAATTATACCTGCATATTAAAGCCATTGATTACTACCGCTGGTCACCGATCTCTACTCAAGGTCCTGTATTCAGTACCTCCAACCAAGATTTTCTTACATCTGTGTACAGTAAGAGTATACCTTCACTTATATTGCCAAGAATGCTGATATAATCTTGTCTCAGTCCTTTATTATTTCATATGACTATGCCAAAAGAAAATTAGCACCAGAGGAGACATATTGCCGAATTGGTAGAAATTAAAAAGCTTCTCACAAGATGAGAAATACATAAGTAGATGTTCAGAAAAGAAATTCCAAAGCTTAGGATCCAGTTCACTGAAGCCATGGGCACAACCATCAGGCTCTTGAACCAGAGGGAATAACTTCACTTGCCCCATCTCTGAAATGTTCCCACAACCTATGGACTCACTTTCAAGGACTTTACAGCTTATTTTCATCAAATTCATTGTTTGTTTATTTATTTTCTCATTTTGCATTTGAAAATTGGTGGTAGTCTGTCCTCTTGTGGTGGTCTTTCATTGATTTTATTGTGTTTCTTGTATTTACTGTGAATGCCCACACGGAAATGAATCTCAGGGTTGTATATGGGGGTACATAGGTACTTTGATAAATTTACCTTGGACTTTGAACAGATGATAAATGAATTAAAACAGGGTTTTGTAGAGACATCTAAATTGAAGGAGTGCAGAGGTCTTAAAGGATTAAAGTGAAAAGTAACACAGTGAGAAAAATGTTACTCTCCACGCTTTAATATTGGAATATTCTACAGACAAAATTTGATCAACTATATTACATGATGATAAAGATTATGATATTGGTGTTGGAATTGACCCATTTGTTTTCTGTTAACTTTCAGATCTAGCCTCTGTTATTACAGTAGATTAAAAATCCATTCCATAACTGAAATATTGACGATAAATAACCAAATTTGAGCTTTTTATAAATTAAATCAGAAATAAAGAGACTAAAATACTGTTTTAGTTAGGATTTGAATCTTGGAATAAACACTGCAACTGAAAGCACTTGCTGTTCTTCATCCATTTCTTAACTTCAGATTTAATCGACCACATTACAGTTTATACAACCATAATTTGGGTAATTGAGTGATCTAAGAAGGCAGCACAATATTTTCATTCATCAATACATGCAGAAACTGTAACTTCAACAGCCACAGAAAAAGCTGCAAATCATCCATTGTCTCAGCAATAAAATGTGTCACAGCACAAAATAAAGGGTATTGAAAAGATTTACAAGCAAATTAAAGTTCATGGCAGATGATATTTTTTCTTCTTTGCTCAGAGACCAACAAATTTCTAAACTGTGTAATACCTTGGCTTGTACTCCACTGTATTTGAGTAGTTTTGAGCTAAAAAGTCAAAACTAAATTCCATTCTAATTCTGTAAGTTTCTCATTTCTGTCCATTCTAATTGCACATTATTGTAATAAGCTTACATGATAGTTACAGAATGCTCCAACAAATGGACCACAGATTACAACTTGGAAGTGGAAGTCTGCTCACTGAAAATGTAACCTTAAATAGCAATCCCTAAAATAGTGTAAACTGTATACCACAACATTTCACAACAGAAATAATAGCATGATATTCAATTATGTCCATCACAGGAAATAGCTATGTTTGATTGCTTTAAGTGTTTCACCACAGAAATGCACTGACCTGCATCACATCAATTTAAACGTACCTCTCAAAAACATTAAGTACGTGGAAACATGAAATAGGTAAGAAATGATTCTACAATTTCTTTGCCATATTGCCAAAGTGACTTGTCGAGCTTGAGTTATTGTATTTTATACAAATGCTGGAGATGCCCAGCACCGGAGGAGGGGGAAATAGAAGTAACACTTTAGGTTTTTGACCTTTCATCAAAACTGGAAAAATGCAACAAGTATGCTTCAAGTTGCAGAGAGAAAAAGAGTAGACCAAACCAAAGAGATAAGCAGTGTTTGGAGGAAGACAGGCATCACAAATGCTGTTGATCTCTCTGAGGAAGACTGAATAGATGAAAAAAAACAATCAGGAGTCAATCACTCGCCTCTCAAGCCCAACCTGTCATTCAACATGATCATGGCCGGTCTCAACTCCTCTTCCTCGCCAGTTTCCCCATAAAACCCAGTTATTCAATCTATTTCAATCTATCAAGTATTTATGGCTACCTTAAATATATCCAATAAACTGGTCTTCACTGCCCAGGAAAATTCCAGATATTCACTACAAATATTCAGGGCAAATATTTCCACATACTTCAGTTTTAAATGACCAGTCATTCATGGTATCGCTGTGAATTTTGGTAATAGAGAGGGAAGAATGATACCAGTGCCTAAGAAGAATATGGTAAGCTGCCTCAGTGACGATCATCCAATAGCACTTACATCCACAGTGATTAAGTGTTTTTTGAGGTTGGTGATGAAACACATCAACTCCTGCCCAAAAAGTGACTTGGATCTGCTCCAATTTGCCTATAGGTCCACAACAGATGTCATCTCATTGGCTCTTCACTTAACACTGGAACATTTGGACAGCAAGGATGCATACATCAGGATGCTCTTTATCAACTACAGCTCAGCATTCAATACCATCACCCTCTCAAAACTAATCAATAAGCTGCAAGACCTTGGCCTCAATATTTCTCTGTGCAATTAGACCCTCAATTTCCTCACTTGCAGACCCCAGTAAGTTCGGATTGGCAACAACACCTCCTCAACAATCTCCTTCAGCACAGGTGCACCACAAGGCTCTGTGCCTAGACCCCTACTCGCTTTACACTGTGTGGCTAAGCACAGCTCAAGTGCCATATCTAAGTTTGCTGACGACACCACTGTCGCAGGTCAAATCAATGGTGGTGATGAATCAGTATACAAGGGGAAGATTGAAAATCTGGCTGAGTGGTGCCACAACAACAACCTCTTACTCAATGTCAGCAAGACCAAGGAGCTGATTATTGACTTCAGGAAGGGGAAAAACCAGAGATCCGTGAGACAATGCTCATTGGAGGATTAGAGGTGGAGGCAGTCAGCAACTTTAAATTCCTTGGGATTATCGTTTCAGAGGATCTGTCCTGGCCCAGCACATAAGTGCAATTATGAAGAAAACACAGCAATGTCTCAAGTTCCTTAGGAGTTTGTAAAGATTCGTCATGACGTCTAAAATTTTGACAATTATCTATAGATGTGTGGTGCAGAGTATATTGACTGGCTGCATCACAGCCTGGTATGGAAATACCAATGCCCTTGAATAGAAAATCCTACAAAAAAGAGTGGATACAGCCTAGTCCATCATGGGTAAAGCTCTCCCCACCATTGAGCACATTTACACAAGAGTATTGTTTCAGGAAAGAACCACCCAACATCAAGGATCTCCACCACCCAGAACATGCTCTCTTCTCACTACTGCTATCAGGAAGAATGTACAGGAACCTCAGGGCTCATACCACCAGGTTCAGGAACAGTTATTACCCCTCAACCAGCAGGCTCTTGAACCAGTGGGGATAACCTCACTCAACTTTACTTGCCCCATCGCTGTACTGTTCCCATAACCTATAGACTTACTATCAAGGACTCTTCATCTCATGTTCTCAATAGTTATTTGCTATTCATTTATTATTATTATATAGTATTTGCACAGTTTGTAGTCTTTTGCACAAAGATTGAATGCCCAAGTTGGTGCAGTCTTTCATTGATTCTATTATGGTTATTATTCTATTATGGATTTATTTAGTAGGTTCACAAGAAATAGAATCTCAAGGTTGTATATGGTGACAAATATGTACTTTGATAATAAATTTACTTTGAACTTTGAAGTGTGAGATGTTGCACTTTGATAGGACAAACCAGGATAAAACTTAACACAGTGAATGGTAGGACTCTTAGGTGTACTGTAGAACAAATGGACCTGGGAATACAAATCCTCAATCCCTTGAAAATAGCACTTCAGGCTGATAGGGTTGTAAAGAGAGCTTTAGGCGCGTTGGCTTTCAGAAATCTGGGGACTCAGTACAGAAGTTTGGATGTTGTGTTAAAGTTATAATCAGACATTGATGAGGCTAAATTTGGAGTATTGTGTGCAGTTCTGGCCATCTACCTACAGGAAAGTTATCAATAAGCTTGAAAGAGTGTAGAGAAAATTCTCAAGGGTGTTGCCTCAACTTGAGGACCTGTGTTATAGGTAAAGGTTGAAAACCTTAAGACTTTAATCTCTGGAGCAGAGGACATTAAGGGAAGATCTTATAGTGATATACAACATTATGAGGGATATTGAAAGGGGGAATGCAAGCATACTTTTTCCCCTCAGGTTGGGTGAGACTAGAACTACAGGTTATAGATTTAGGGTGAAAGACGAATCACTTAGGGGAACATGAGGGGGATTCTTCTTCACTCAGAGGGTGGAGACAGTGTGGAACAAAGCTGCCAGTGGTAGTGGTGGATGCGAGTTTGATTTCAACATTCAATAGAAGTTTGGATACGTATATGGATGGGAGGAATTTCGAGGATTATGATCCAGGTGTAGGTCAATGGGACTAGATAGCATAATAGGTTGGCATGGACTAGATGGGATGAAGGACCTGTTTCTGTGTTGTAATGCTCTATGACCCTCTAAGAGGTGGATGCCATATCAAACTGACTGGTATCTGAAATTATGAAGGTTACAATGTATCGAGAAGAAAATTGAGGTGCCATTCCTTCACGTACTATCAGCTTCTCTGGGACAGTGTGAAAAAGGGAAGGCAGAAAAGGAGTGGAATGGAGGACTAAAGTGACTGGCAATTCGAGACTCTTAACCCAATAGATTGCAGTGCTCTCCATGAAATCAATGATATTCCCATTGTTCTCCACCTTTCACCCCCTTTACAACTTAAAAATACTCAATTTCTTTCTTTTCCAGTTCTGATGAAAGGTTATTGAGCTGTAACAGTAAGTCCACCATTGATGCTGTCCTCACCTGCATCTCCTCCATTTCCTGAACATCTGTGCTCACCCTATTTTTCTGCCACAGTGATAGAGTTCCTCTTGTCCTTACCTACCACCCCACAAGCCTCTGCATCCACACATCATCCTCTGTAACTTCTGCCATCTCCAAAGGGATGCTACTAATAAACGTGAGACCCATCATAAATTGGGGGACGGCTTCATCAAGCACCTCTCATCCATCTGCCAAAAGTAGAACTTCCTGGTGGCCAAACAATTTAATTCTGATTTCCATTCCCGTTCTGACACGGCCTCCTCTTGTGGAGAAGCAACACCTTATATTCAGTCTGTGTAGCCCCCAAACTATCAAATTCTCTTTCTGGAAAAAAAAATCCCTCCCCCTGGGTCTCCTCCTCCTTCCCTTTCTCCTATTGTCCATTCTCTTCTCCTATAGTCCATTGTCCTCTCTTATGGTTCACTCCCTTCTCCTATGGTCCATCCTCCTCTCCTAGCAGATTCTTTCTTCTCCAGCACTTTTTGTTTCTAATCCACCTGGCATCACTTATCACCTTCCAGCTATCTCCTTTCCCTCCCCCCTGCCTTTTTATTCTGGCTCTTTCCCCTTCCTTTTCAGTCCTGAGGAGCGACCTTGGCCCAAAACGTAGACTGTTTATTCATTTCCACAGATGCTGCCTGACCTGCTGAGTTCCTCCAGCATTACGTGTGTGTTGCTTTGGATTTGCAGCATCTGCAGAGTATCTTAAATTAGTCACTGCGTAGGAGCTAGCTCATCTGTGAAGTATCTCCAGCATTTTCAGAATGTAATTCACACTTTCAGAAGCTGCATTTTCTTGTTTTTTTTAACATAATACATTACAATATGCCATGTTAACATAAACTTAAATTAACATAAATTATAAATAACTTACATGTGTTCAAAATAAACTTGATGGTGCCTATTCAGAGAGGAGCTCTGGTAATAAGACACAAAAGAGCACAAGAAAATAACAGTAGGCCACTTGGCCTCTCAAGCCTGCCCTCCTGTTCAGCACTGTTATCGCTCAGCTGACCGAGACCTCTATACAGTTTCTGTGATAATTTCTAGCCTTCAATTGCGCTGATCTTTCTAAAATTTAACAACTTCTTCTTTAAATACTTTCAATAATCTCGTCCCCACATCCTTCCAGGATAACGAATTCCAGAGATTCACCACCCACTGCAAGGAGAAAGTCCTCAGCCTCTCAGCTTTAAATGAAAGCAGTCCAAATACACTTTGATATTTTTTTCAATTATTCACAGGATGTGGATATCAATACCGGCATTTATTATATCTTCTTAATTGCCCTTGTACAGATGAGGCAGCAGATGCAACTTATAAGATCTGGAAGACTCTTTACATGATAGATCAGCATTGCTAACATTTCAGGCTACAAGTAAAACGTTTAAGAATCTGGGATACTGTCTCATGACCTTTCAGCTTCACCACACTTCTCAAATATACTGCTGTATAGTGTACATAAATTCCCTTACCTATTGCTTTTTCCCAAATCCAGTTCCTCAAATTTGTCTAGAATAAATTTCATTCACTACTTTTCTGTTTAACTATATAATTCACCTTTAGTGGCAAATTTTCCCTCTCCATGTCAACCACATGGCAAGAAGCTTGTGGACTAAGCATTACCAATAATCTGTCCTTGTCAAACCACTTAGACACCATGACCAAGAAAGCTCACCAATGCCCCAACTTCCTCGGGAGGTTAAAGAATTAACCCTTACCAATTTTTAATTGATGCATCATAGAGAGCAGTCTATCTAGATGCATCGAGGCTTAGTATAGCAACTGCTCTACTGAAACTACAAGAAACTGCAGAGTTGTGGACACAGCTCAGCACATCGCGGAAAACAGTGCTCCATTCATGGATTCTGTCTATTTTTCTACTGTCTCAGTAAAGCAGCCAGCATATTCAACGACCCCACCCACACTGGGCATACTCTCTTCTCCTCTCTCCCAGCAGGCAGAAGATAAAAAGCCTGAAAGCAGATACCACCGGACTCAAAGACAGATTCTATCCTGCTGTTACAAGACTACTGAATGATTCCCTTGTATATGATGGACTCTTGACCCTACAATCTACCTCGTTATGAGTTTGCACCTTATTGTTTACCTGCACTACACTTTCTCTGGAGCTATTACATTTTATTCTGCATTCTGTTATTCATTTACCTTGCACTACCATTAATGGCAACGGACTGTGTAATGAACAGATCTGAACGAACAGTATGCAAGACAAGCTTTTCACTGTACCTCAGTACACTTGATAATAATAAACCAATTCCAACCAATTCAAAAAAAAATATCTGGACTATTCAAGACCATCATATGAAGAAATCATTTTCCAGCTAGGTTTATAAATTCAAGGATAACAATTGGAATATTTTCAGCAAAACTCATGGCTATCCTCTGCTATATCAAACAGGCAATCATTTTAAATCAACTACAGCCTAGTTAAATTTTATTAAAGAAGGTAATAAAATGCAATGGAGAGGATGTACAGGATGTTGCCTGCAATGGATCATTTCAGTTATGAAGAGAGACGGAATTAGCTGGGTTTGTTTTCCTTGACGCAGTTAAGGCTGGGGGGACCCGATAAGGTGTACAATATTATGACAGTGATTGATAGGGTATATAGCAGTAAACTTTCCCCCAGAGCACAGCGTATAGGTTTAAAGATTAAGAGATTTAAAAGAGGAATGGACTTTGGAATGCACTGCCTGTGGAGCTCGGAGGTAGAGATCCTTGTAAAATTTACTTAGTATCTAGACGGTTCTTGAATTATCAAGGCACAGAAGACCATGGACCAAATGCTAGTGAATGGGATTAATATGGATGGATAATTATGGTTTGGATGTATAGGTTAGATTTTCTGTATGTATGAATCTGTGACCCTACAAAAATTTATGTTGGAGAGGTATTTTTGTTGATCAGTTTTTTTTCAAGCAAAGGAAATTAGTTGCCAATAGAAGTTTATATATCCAGTAAGACATAAAAATGTAAATGATAATACAAAACTTAATTTTAAATTCAATTTGTGTAATATTAAGGGCCTTCTAAAATTATTATTGACAATATCAACCATGCAATGAATTCATCAAAATGCAAGTAAATATCCACTTAAAATGAAATTTGAAACCTTTTAGTTAAATACCCTAACAAACCATTTGTTTACTTTTAAATAGTCCCCAAGGAAATAGGAATGGATCAATGCTGCACTGTGTCCAAATGACCTGCAATGAGTCAGTTCTTGCTGCTATGCTGTTGATTTAATACAGCAAATCATAAAGAATGCACTAAAGGATACAAAATTTATACAAGCAAAGACATTTCCAGGATGAATAAAATAAATAAATAACACACTGTGCCACGAATTTCTATGGAAACATCACAAAAAGTTGTAATTTATTAGATAAACAGTAAGGCCAAAATGTTGTAAGTGTTGCCAGAGTCCCATGAGGTAGCTTGTCTGTCCACCAAGAATTTCATCATCTTGAGGCCTGCATCGGCCATCTGAGACACAAATTTACAATTTCATCTGCTGGAAATGGAATCTATTTGTGAAGGAGCACACACAAAATACTGTAGGAACTCAGCAGGCCAGGCAGCATCTATCGGGAAGATTAAACAGTTGACATTTCGGGCTGAGACCCTTCATCAGGACATTGACTGTTTACTCTTTTCCATAAATGCAGCTTGGCCTGCTGAGTTCATCCAGCATTTTGTGTGCGCTGCATGGATTTCCAGCATCTGCATATTTTCTCTTATTTCTATTTCTGAAGACTGGCTTGATATGATAGTATGATAGTATTTTTTGTAATTCCAGTCATAACTCGCTAATTGAGAAGGAATCAGAACATTGACAGAGAAAAGCAGGAAATGTCTGTGAAAAGTCATTGACTTAATGGGAAAGAAACTCAACATAAAAAGAGGAGACTCTCTTCAAGCCCAGTGATAGGATCATAAAACAGGAAAAATTCAAAATCCACAAGTAGAAACAAAGCAAATTGGTTTATTTTTGTCATGTACAAAGGTGTAGTGAAAAATTTATCTTGCATACTGTTCGTACAGATCAATTCACTACAATAATGCATTTTGTAGTACAAGGTAAAACATAAATTGAATTAAATTTAAATAGGTAAATTGAAGGGATTGAAGGCAGATAAATCTCCAGGGCCAGATGGTCTGCATCCCAGAGTGCTTAAGGAAGTAGCCCAAGAAATAGTGGATGCATTAGTGATAATTTTTCAAAACTCGTTAGATTCTGGACTAGTTCCTGAGGATTGGAGGGTGGCTAATGTAACCCCACTTTTTAAAAAAGGAGGGAGAGAGAAACCGGGGAATTATAGACCGGTTAGCCTAACGTCGGTGTGGGGAAACTGCTGGAGTCAGTTATCAAGGATGTGATAACAGCACATTTGGAAAGTGGTGAAATGATCGGACAAAGTTAGCATGGATTTGTGAAAGGAAAATCATGTCTGACGAATCTCATTGAATTTTTTGAGGATGTAACTAGTAGAGTGGATAGGGGAGAACCTGTGGATGTGGTATATTTGGATTTTCAGAAGGCTTTTGACAAGGTCCCACACAGGAGATTAGTGTGCAAACTTAAAGCACACGGTATTGGGGGTAAGGTATTGGTGTGGGTGGAGAGTTGGTTAGCAGACAGGAAGCAAAGAGTGGGAATAAACGGGACCTTTTCAGAATGGCAGGCGGTGACTAGTTGGGTACCGCAAGGCTCAGTGCTGGGACCCCAGTTGTTTACAATATATATTAATGACTTGGATGAGGGAATTAAATGCAGCATCTCCAAGTTTGCAGATGACACGAAGCTGGGGGGCAGTGTTAGCTGTGAGGAGGATGCTAAGAGGATGCAGGGTGACTTGGATAGGTTGGGTGAGTGGGCAAATTCATGGCAGATGCAATTTAATGTGGATAAATGTGAAGTTATCCACTTTGGTGGCAAAAATAGGAAAACAGATTATTATCTGAATGGTGGCCGATTAGGAAAAGGGGAGCTGCAACGAGACCTGGGTGTCATTATACACCAGTCATTGAAAGTGGGCATGCAGGTACAGCAGGCGGTGAAAAAGGCGAATGGTATGCTGGCATTTATAGCGAGAGGATTCGAGTACAGGAGCAGGGAGGTACTACTGCAGTTGTACAAGGCCTTGGTGAGACCACACCTGGAGTATTGTGTGCAGTTTTGGTCCCCTAATCTGAGGAAAGACATCCTTGCCATAGAGGGAGTACAAAGAAGGTTCACCAGATTGATTCCTGGGATGGCAGGACTTTCATATGAAGAAAGACTGGATGAACTGGGCTTGTACTCATTGGAATTTAGAAGATTGAGGGGGGATCTGATTGAAACGTATAAGATCCTAAAGGGATTGGACAGGCTAGATGCAGGAAGGTTGTTCCCGATGTTGGGGAAGTCCAGAATGAGGAGCCACAGTTTGAGGATAGAGGGGAAGCCTTTTAGGACCGAGATTAGGAAAAACTTCTTCACACAGAGAGTGGTGAATCTGTGGAATTCTCTGCCACAGGAAGCAGTTGAGGCCAGTTCATTGGCTATATTTAAGAGGGAGTTAGATATGGCCCTTGTGGCTACGGGGGTCAGGGGGTATGGAGGGAAGGCTGGGGCGGGGTTCTGAGTTGGATGATTAGCCATGATCATAATAAATGGCGGTGCAGGCTCGAAGGGCCGAATGGCCTACTCTTGCACCTATTTTCTATGTTTCTATAAAATACAGAGCAGAATAAAGTATTATAGTTCCTGAGGAAGTACAGTGCACATTTTACAATGAAGTGCAAGGTCGTAGCAAGGTAAATTGAGAAGCCGAGAGTCCATTTTAACATATGAGGAAACCGCTCAATAGACCAGAAGCTCCCTGTTTCCTGCATTTTAACTCCATCACAATCCCATTCAAATCTATCTATATGTCGCCTCTCTGATAGCGAGGTCAATATAAGCTTCAGGAAAAGCACCTGTTCTTCTACCAGGGCATGTTGAAGCCCTTTTGATTCAACAAAATCAAATTCAACAACTTCAGGTGACATGCTTTTTCAAAGAACTTTCCATTTCCTTTATAAATCATACACTTATAATATCAGTTCAGATTTTCTCTCTTCATTGATACCGCGTATTTTACATCTCTTGACAATAACTCTGAGATACCCCCTCAGAGATATTTCCTTTGTTCATCCATCACTTCCCCACCTTCCCTAGAACTTAAGTTGAACATGTTTGCTTTCTTTCTGTTAAAAGGTTTGCCACTAACATAAATTCTAATTTTCTTGCCAGATGAGCCTGTCTGACATTTTTTTTAATATAGTTCTCCAGTTAGTTGAATCAAGAGATCTGATACATCGTCATTAACCACCTGTAACATACAGCTTAATGACTTAAATCTGGTCACTTTGTGTTTTTATCCACATACATGAACAAGTAGAGTAAAACGCAGTTCAGAGCAGAAGTTTTTTTTATATATAGATGAGAGCTTTTTGAATAGGCAGTCAGGGCAGACAACAGAACACTTAATCCTGCTGTATTTGAAAGAAAATGGAGCACATCCTCCAAATGTGTCAGTACACCCAGTACTATGGGAGGCCGGTCTGTATATCATGAAGGTGTGATGTTCTTTAGATTTTGTGCATCTTGTTGGGGTCAATGTCAAATGCATCCTGGCATTTACATTAGTTCGGCCATGGATTTTAAGTATTACATTTTTTCCCCCAAGAGTTCTCAAGTAGCTTGAATTAGTAAAACCGGCAGATCCCAAGTTTCTTTTCCTCCTCCTAGACTGCTTAAAACTGAGAGTTCCCCTTTAGAGAGAAGTTACATGCAACCATAAGTGTGTGTATGATATATATCAGCAGTTTCTTTCTTGAACCAGAGCTACACGTTTTGTGTTGCTGTGAGAACTGTTCAAAATACCTTCAATATTTCTCACAAAGAAATACATATATTTTACTTCCAAGTATTCTTCTTCGCCATCCCCTTCCAAATGAAGGTCACTCCCAGTAAGTGAGGCCTCCAACAGACTGCAGTCAATGAGTCATGCTTTAGAAATGCTTGTACCTTCTGGTTGCAGATGCTCACCAGACAAAAACTCTTCAAGTCTGTGAGACGACAGAACTGTTATGAAAGGCTCTGTTCAGACACATACTATTTTGACAATCCCTGGATCTAATTTATGAAAAAGCAACGCATTTTTCTGTTAAATTGTTAAAACGTTTTCCATTTAAAACATGCCTGCTGCAAAGCGCTTCTATGTAATTCTGAGAAAATTGATTGCTGTTAAAAAAAAAGCTAAACCCTTGCCCTCTGTAATTGTATACTAGGAGAGCAACATTAACTGTTGAAATTAATACACTGAAAATATAAAATTTCATTTTTGGTAGAGGAGGGGGTTGGGGGCAGATGTAAAGAAAAATCACATTTCTGATCTATTTACATTATTAATAAAGGAAACAGAGAAGGAAATCTGGTACCTAGCATCACTTTATGGGCATGTATATAAGCTATCTTATATATTTATTGTGATTTTTGTTATAATTATTGTATTCTTTTCAGGTTTTTTTGCTGCATCAGATCTGGAGCAACAATTTTTTCATCCTCCTTTACACTTGTGTACAAGAAATAACATTAAACAGGCAAACAAAACAAATAAATATAATCATTCATCAGCTATTAAATTCTAACATATTAAATGCTGATATTCATACCTGAGAATCTGTGACTGTCTTTGTTACTTTATGAACTATTGATCCTCTGTAACTTGGGGATAAAGTCTGAGGAAAACAAAAGAAAAAAAGTTCAATAAGCAATAAAGTGTGTGTTAAAGCATTGTGACAGCACCTGCTTGAGTTATATAGGCACACTCGCTAGAACAAAATGCACAAGTGTTTCTTCGTCTATATGGTGTAAGTCTGCAGAGAAAGCACCCTTTTAAATTCCTCCACCATCGGTGTGTATATATACACCTAATACTCCAACTGCTGCTGCTTCTAGTCACAGCCTGCCATTAACATTTCATAACATTTCTGCATTTAGCTATCTAAATTTAAGATATAAATCCTTTCACGATATTGCATAAACAACCCAAACCAGCCTTGCTTCCATTCTTAAAAGTTTAAATCCAGTTTTTTCCAATGTACAAACTTGTCATCTTTCTACCCAACACTGATGGGAGATCTCTTATTGACTGGTTCCCTCCCAAAGTCCAACAACTTCTATCTTTTTACTGCTCCAAAACCTTAAGTATTCTTTACAAGATTCTGGTGATTCTATTCACCATTATCATATCTTCTTTCAAAATATGACACTGAGCAACTTCATCACTTGGAAGATTGGCAATGCTTCCCTATATTACCCTCAGAATGACACAAACAAAAATGCTGTAAGAACTTTATCAGGACTCAGGATACTTGTCTGAAAAATCAACTGTTTATTCCTCTTCATAGATACTACCTAGCCTGCTGAGTTCCTCCAGCATTTTGTATGTGTTGCTTTGGAATTCCAACATCTGTAGATCTCTTGTATCTATATAACACTCATTTGTTTTAGTCTTTTGAACTCTGGCATCCTATTTCTCCTCAAGCTGATTCTGACATGATTTTTTTTATATATACAAAGGCACCTTTTCCTAAATTTGTAGCATCATCCATCTTCAATGAGACGCAACACATCTGCTGCTATAACCTGAAGCTAAAGTCAGATGTATCAGTATTACAGTGGAGTGAAGGGAATTACAGAGGCATGAAAGAGGAGTTGGCCAGAATTGATTGGAAAAGACCACTGGCAGGGATGACGACAGAGCAGCAATTGCTGGAATTTCTGGAAGCAATTTGGAAGGCACAGGATATATACATCCAAAAGAGGAGGAAGTATTTTAATGGAAAAATGGCACAACCGTGACTAACAAGGGGAGTCAAAGGCAACATAAAACCCAAAGAGAGGGCATATAATAGTGCAAAAATTAGTGGGAAGTTAGAGGACTGAGAAGCTTTTAAAAACACAGAAGGCAACTAAAAAGTCATTAAGAAGGAAAAGATGGAATACAAAAGTAAGCTAGCCAATAATATTAGAGAGGATACCAAAAGTTTCTTCACATACATGAAGTGTAGAAGAGAGGTGAGAGTGGGTATCAGACCGCTGGAAAACAATGCTGGAAAGGTAATAATGGGGGACAGCAAAATGGCACATGAACTGAGTAAGTATTATGCATCAGTCTTCACTGTGGGAAGACACTAGCAGTATAGTGGAAGTTCCAGGTGCTAGGAGACATGAAATGTGTGAAGTTACCATTACTAGGGAGAAGGTTCTTCGGAAACTAAAAGGTCTGAAGGGGAACCTCAGGGAAAATCCGATGAACTTGTTGGAAATGTTTGAAGAAATACAAGCAGGATAGACAAAGAGGAATCGGTTGATGTTTTGCACTTGAATTTTCAAGAGGCCTTTGACAAGGTGCCACACGAGGCAGTTTAACAAATTACGAGCCCATGGTACTACAAGAAAGATTCTAGCATGGATAAAGCAGTGGCTGATTGACAGGAGGCAGAGTGGAATAAAAGGAGTCTTTTCTGGCTGGCTGCTAGTGACTAGTGGTGTTCCACAGGGGTTTGTGTTGGGGCCAATAATTTTCCATTATACATCAACGAGTTTGATGATGGAATTGATGGCTTTGTTGCACAGCTTGCAGATGATATGAAAATAGGTGGGGAGGCAGGTAGGTTGAGTAAGTAGAGAGGTTACAGAAGGACTTAGACAGATCAGAAGAATGGGCAAAGAAATGGTAGATGGAATACTGTGTTAGGAAGTGTATAGTCATACACTTTGGTAGAAGAAATGAAAAGGTTGGCTATTTTCTAAATGGAGAGAAAATACAAAAAAACTGAAGCACAACGACACTTAGGAGTCCTTGTCCAGGCAAATGCAATGTTAGGATTCACTTCAAGAGGACGAGACTATAAAAGCAAAGATGTAATGTTGAGACTTCATAAAGCCCTGGTGAGGCCTCTTTTGGAGTATTGTGAGCAAGTTTGAGCCCTTTATCTTTGAAAGGACGTGCTAAAACTGGAGAAGATTCGAAGGAAGTTCATGAAAATGATTCCAGGACTGAATGGCTTGTCATACAAAGAGTGTTTGATGGCTCTGGGCATGTATTCACTAGAAGAATGAAGGGTAACCTCATTGAAATCTATGGAATAGTGAAAGGCTTTGATAGAGTGGATGTGGAGAGGATGTTTCTATGGTGGAAGGGTCTAAGACCAGAAGGAACAACCTCAGAATGGAGGACTATCCTTTTAGAACAGAGATGAGAGGGAATTTCTTTAGCCAGAGACTGGTGAACCTGTGGAATTCTTTGCCACAGGCAGCTGTGAAGGCCAAGTCGTTATGTATATTTAAGGTATGGGTTGAGAGTTTCTCGATTGGTCAGAGCATGACGGGCGTACAGAGAGAAGGCAGGAGATTGGGGCTGAGAGGAAAATTGAATCCGCCATAATGAAATGGCAGAGCAGACTTGATGGGCCAAATGGCCTAATTCTGCTCCTATAACTTGTGGTGTTATGCTCTTTTTCTCTATCTTAGTCACGTCTAAAAATCATTATTCAACTACACCCCTTATCCTTCTGCCATGTTACACTCTCAGCAGTCAAGAGTACCGGGAGAGCAAGGCTATACACTATTTTTGTCCCATAATTCATCAATAAATCTGTCTCTCATTCTTTTCCCAAGGGTGAATTCTCAGGAGATTTTACATGATAAACGTATTGTGAATATCATCAGTGTTTACAATTCCTCACATAAACTGTGAATGTTCAATAAACGTTCAAAGCAAATTCTTTTACAAATGCATCATTTGTTTGATAGATTGAACTGGAAAGCTATATTTAAAACATTCTTTCATGTAATCCACCTGGATGCTAGTGAGAAACTTCAAAATATAGTATATTCATTATTCTGACAAGTTATTGTCGAGTTCAAAGACCCTATTGCTCAACTCTTTGATAAGATGTGGGCATTAAAAACAACTATTTACAGCCCACCGTCATTTCCCTCCAGAAGGTGAGTGGAAGCCACCTTCTTCACTGTTGCAGTCTTTGTGGTCGAGGTACTCATGCGCTGCTGGCAGATGGAAAGTTCAAGGACTTTGATGAGATGCAATGCACACAAAATGTGGAGGAGCTCAGCAAGTCAGGCAGCATTTATAGGGAGGAATAAAGAATCAATGTTTTCAGTTGAGAGCCTTCATCAAGTCAGTCCTGACATGTTCTTTGTAATGCGGTGTCCTGGTGCTTTCTGTTTAAACTTGTTAAGTTTATGTTGATAGACTCAGGGACTCAAATTTACTTGTACTATTTATACTGATGCTCAATTAGCGCTAAATGCGAGGTCCCAGTTTTGAGAACATTACATCGCACGGTGTCGCTCGGTCGAGCCACCAATGTTCTGTTGGAGTTCTAAACTCTGGTCGCTGTCTCTACATTGGAATGTCTCTTTCCTCCGCACTTGGGTCACAACATTGGCAGCGCGTATGATGACAAGCTGGGTTGCTCCAACTTTTTGTGTGCGTCACTCTGGATTTCCAGCATCTGCAGAATCTCTTGTGTTTTTGATGAGGAGGGGAACTTGGTTGATGGCATTTCAATGGGCCTGCTTCCTCTTAGATGGATCTGGAATGTAATGACGCAGTTGCTAAAGTGTAGTTTGCAGATAATTAACTTACACTCTGCTGCTACAATGCTCAAGTGGCCAGAGTAAGTGAACGCTCAAGGTGGTTAATGGATGCTAACCAAGTACAAACAAGGGAAAATCTACAGACGCTGGAAATCCAAGCAACGCATACAAAATGTCAGCAGGCCAGGCAGTATCTATGGAAAAAAGTACAGTTGACGTTTCGGGCCGAGACCCTTCAGCAGGACGGGAGGAAAAAAGATGAGGAGTAGATTTAAAAGGTGGGGGAGGGGAGAGAGAGAAACACAAGGTGAAAGGTGAAACTGAGAGGGGGAGGGATGAAGTAATGAGCTGGGAAGTTGATTGGTGAAAGAGATACAGGGCTGGAAAAGGGGGAATCTGATAGGAGAGGACAGAAGGCCATGGCAGAAAGAAAAGGGGTTAGGAGCACTAGAAGGAGGCAATGGGCAGACAAGGAGATAAGGTGAGAGAGGGAAAAAGGGGATGGGGACTGGTGAAGTTGGGGGGGGGGGCATACCAGAAGTTCAAGAAATCGATGCTCCTGTCATCAGCTTAGGGGCCAACCAGATGGGATATAAGGCGTTGTTCCTCCAACCTGAGTGTGGCATCATTGCAACAGTAGAGGAGGCCATGGATTGACATATCGGAATAGGAATGGGAAGTGGAATTAAAATGGTGGCCATAAGGAGATCCCACTTCTTCTGGTGGTCGGAGTGTAGGTGCTTGGCGAAATGGTCTCCCAATCTATGTCGGGTCTCACCGATATACAGGAGACCACACTGGGAGCACCGAGCACAGCAAATGACGCCAACAGACTCACAGTTAAAAGTGCCATCTCACCTGGAAGGACTGTTTGGGGCCCTGAACGGTTGTGAGGGAAGAGGTGCAGGAGTAGGTGCAGCACTTGTTCCACTTGAAAAGATAAATGCTAGGAGGGAGATCAGTGGGGAAAGACGAATGGACAAGGGAGTCGTGCAGGCAGTGATCCCTGAGCAAAGCAGAAAGTTGGGGAGGGAGGGAAAGATGTGCTTGGTGGTGGGATCCGGTTGGAGATGGTGGAAGTTCCGGAGAACTATGTGCTGGACGCAGAGGCTGGTGGGGTGGTAGGTGAGGACAAGAGGAACCCTATCCCAAGTAGGGTGGTGGAAAGATGGGTTAAGAGCAGATGTGGGTAAAATGGAAGAGACGCGATTGAGGGTAGCGTTGATAGTGGAGAAAAAAAGGGAAGCCCTATTTTTTGAAAAAGGAGGACATCTCCTTCGTTCTAGAATGAAAAGCCTCGTCCTGAGAACAGATGCAGCAGAGACAGAGGAATTGAGAGAAGAGAATAGCGTTTTCACAAGTAACAGGGTGGAAAGAGGTATAGTCCAGGTAGCTGTGAGAGTCCATGGGTTTATAATAGACATCAGTAGATAAGCTGCCTCTAGAGATAGAGACAGTGAGATCAAGAAAGAGGAGACAAGTGTTGGAAATGGATCAGGTAAATTTGAGGGCAGGGTGGAAGTTGGAGGCAAAGTTGATGAAGTCGACGATCTCCACATGGGTTCAGGAAGCAGCACCGATGTAGCGTAGGAAAAGTGGAGCTAGACACCAGTGTAGGCTTGGAACACAGACGTTCTGTGTAGCCAGCAAAAAGGCAGGCATAACTGGGACCCATGCCAGTGTCCATAGCTGCACCTTTTGTTTGAAGGAAGTGGGAGGAGCCAAAGGAGAAATTATTAAGAGTGAGGGCAACTTCTGCTAGATGGAGGAGAGTGGTGATGGAGGCAACTGGTTGGGTCTGGTGTCCAGAAAGAAACGGAGAGCTTTGAGGCCTTCCTGGTGGTGGGTGGAGGTGCATTGGGACTGAACATCCATAGTAAATCGCCCCTATTGGGGATAAGTGTCATGACAAGCAGGGCAAATACTTGGGCATTTGAGAGATCGTAGGGAGATAAGTAGGAAATGGGACTGGTAGGAGTGTTCTAAATTCATCATAAATCCAATAGCCAAAATGACTTCCATCGCTGTCTTAAAGAAATATGGATCAGGAAGTGAGTCATTTACTTTGCATTCCAGTTTCAGACTTCCACTTAAAGATACCGTGTACATAATGCGGCAAGAACGCATAACTTAGAACTGATGTGTTCATTGTGGGAATTGCCTAGCTCCATCAACAGCAGTCTTCAATTAAATCTTCTTTTTATTCTTGCATAGTATAATTATTTACAGTCAATTTAAGTTGCCTTTCACTGTGAAATCTATTATTGCAGTCACATTTTGATGATATGTTCTGAACTCCTAGAAGGGCATGCCAGACATTTATATTAGTAATAAAACGTTGTAGTATTCTCAAGTGATAGAGAGCGTTTGGCTCATTAAAAAATTACTAAAGTCTTTTGCTGCACTATGAATCTCATCTATTTTACAATAATATTCCTGCCAGCTTAAAACTGAAATCTAAGATACTACTTCCCTTTTAACTGTAATTCTTTGTCTGTTTTGAAACACTGGCACCGTGATAAAAGATTGCATAAATTAAGGCATTTAATTTTCCATGTCATTGATTCAATGATAAATTAATATAGAATGAATTTTCAGTCAAAGGAAATAAAACTCAAGAGCATGGAAAACAAGCATAATAAAGAAGAAGCTTTGCCAAAAATGAAGGGTTCTGAAAAACAAGAATTGCAAAAGGAGGTTGGAAACTACAACTTCCATTTATGCAAATGCTCCAATTAGATTTCTTGTACAGACCTCCCAAGAACAAAAATTTCTTATGCTAAAGGGAATATCAAATAGTGAAAACCAAACATAATACAACTCCATAAAGATTACAATATGCATAAATGATCCCAAACATAATGAGAATATTGTCTGCTCACAGTCATTATGGACCACAAAGAATAATTTCTTATTTAAAATCATAAACTGGTAATATTTCACCAAGATACCATTCACCAATTTTCCACATTTCAGGGCTATTCTTGGAAATAATTTGTACTTATTGGCTCAATTTCCTTGCACGAAATCTATATGTTCTAAAAAGCACTACATTAGAAATTATTCCCAATTAAACATGGTTAATTCATGCAGATATCATTATTATTGCCAGGCATAAATTACCGTTCCTACTACCATGATCAATGTGGAAAATTAAAATATTAATTTGGTGGGGCTTCCAAGAGGAATCACAGATGATCAAATAGCACAAAGCTAACAGGAGGTGCTAATTATGGGGTATAACTTGGAGCCATCAACAAAATGTGCTGTAGGTTAGTGAATGGTGATCTGGCCAGGGTCCACTAAGTATTTCTCAGTCTGCTTTTGGAAAGATTGGTGGAGTGTACATGAAAACATATGAAAACACATCCATTTCAAGTCTTATTGAATTACAACTAACATGTATTTGTGATTATCAACATATTAGTTATTAAAACAAACATTTAATATTGGGGTAATCGGACCCTTACAGAAAGAACTTGGCTGATAAAAAGCAGAATAGGCACATCTAGCATTGGATCAAACATCTTCTACTGATCAGTTTAATCAATTAAGTAAATTAGGTGAGATGTGTCAACCCCTTTTTATACCCAACATTGTTACAGACATCCCACCACTCCCGGAAGTTCCGGAAGACTCCCGCATATTGATAGTGGCTCCCTGATGCCCAGAAATTATGTACAATATCCTGCAGATCGATTTTTCTGAGGGGGAGAGCAAGCATCCTGATTGGTCTCACTTCGTGCTAAGTAGACCTATCAGGTTTCTTGCAAACAACAGGAACTCTGCAGATGCTGGAAATTCAAGCAACACACATCAAAGTTGCTGGTGAACGCAGCAGGCCAGGCAGCATCTGTAGGAAGAGGTGCAGTCGACGTTTCAGGCCGAGACCCTTCGTCAGGACTAACTGAAGGAAGAGGTCGACGTTTCAGGCCGAGACCCTTCGTCAGGACTAACTGAAGGAAGAGTCTTCCTTCAGTTAGTCCTGACGAAGGGTCTCAGCCTGAAACGTCGACTGCACCTCTTCCTACAGATGCTGCCTGGCCTGCTGCGTTCACCAGCAACTTTGATGTGCGTTGCCATCAGTTTTCTTTGTGGGCGGGCTTTACAGTCGACCTCAAAAATAATGACAGTGTTGCTCGCTGCACTGTTTGCAACAGTGACTTTTCTACTGCCCATGGTGGGTTAAAATGTAAACGACATGTTGAGGTGAGTCTAACCGGTGTCATTCATTCATTAGCATAGCTAACGTTATTTAAACTAGCCGGCTAGCTGCTAAGGAGCTACTCGATTGATGTCCTATGTGATGACGCCAAGCTCCCTGTAGACTTGTTTAAAGTTGTAATAGAATAAAAATGATAATATAGTCTAGTATATGTACGTATTTTAATGTCGCATTTTCTGCATATACCCAACTTGGTATACAGATTAGACAAAATCACTAAACAAAGTATTACATACACCCTTGGAGGTCGACAGGGGGCGAGAATGCTACCTCCCTGAAATGAGTTTTTGCGGGGTGGGATGTCTGTAGTTAAGTGATCCGACCTTAAATAGTTACGAAAATGGAATGCAGAATAACTTTAAAAAATATAAAGAGAAATTAGCAGATGAGCAAGTGATTCTAATACTCAAACCCTTTACAAACCTGCACATTGGCAAAAGGTAAACAACACACAAAATTGAGCGAGGACTTTTACAAGATCCCAAATGGCAGACATGACAATCAAGTATTTCTATGGGATTAACCGTAACAAGTTAGATCACAAAGTAACAAGGAACCAAAGATAATGCTCTGCACATATTATGGCGATCAAAAGCAGTTTAGAAATAGGACTTCAGAGTGCTCAGGGATTTTGATCAATTTAACTGAGAATTTCTTTGTGAATCACATGCTCTTTTTTTATTCTCCGCAATAGAACACAACAAATCAGGTAAAATTGTAAAGCATGAAAACTAAAAATTTAAAAAACAGTTGAAAAAATATTTTTTTGTTCTCCTATATTATGTATTGCATTGAAGTGCTGCTAAGTTAACAAATTTCACAACACGTGCCGGTGATAACAAACCTGATTCTGATTCTTTGCTCAGTACTTAGTTGAACCGCATCTCACAGCTATTATTGCCAGTAGTCTTTTTGGATAAATCTTCTTTCACATTATTACATTAACTTCTAATTGACACCTTGGAATTTTCCTGTTAATTTGACATGATGCACAATGTTTTGTAGACTAGCTCAAAAACATCTGAATTCAATATACTTCAAATTTAGAAAATAAGACAGTAAAATGTGAAAAGTGTAGGGGCTGAATACCTTTTCAAGGCACTATAAATATAGGGATATAATGGAAAAGTTCTCAGATTAGTAAGAACATTCTCAAAATGTTCTCACACCATAAATCTTAGGAGCAGAATTAGGCCATTTGGTCCATCAAGTCTGCTCTGCCATTTATTTTTCCTCTCAACCCCTTCTTCTGCCTTAACCTTGTAAACTCTGATGACCTTACTAATCAAGAACCTATTAACCTCTGCTTTATATATAGGGTTGCCAACTGTCCTGTATTAGCCGGGACATCCCGTATATTGGGCTAAATTGGTTTGTCCCATATGGAACCACCCTTGTCGCGTATTTCCCTGCTAAGGTAGAGCATTCCTCTGAAGCAACACACATCAAAGTTGCTGGTGAAGGGGATACGAGAGGATCATGGGACAGGACCCCCCCCCCCTTGTCTTTCTTCCCGGACCTCCTGTCCCATGATCCTCTCTTATCCCTTTTGCCTATCACCTGTCCAGCTCTTGGCTCCGTCCCTCCCCCTCCTGTCTTCTCCTATCATTTTGGATCTCCCCCTCCCCCTCCAACTTTCAAATCCCTTACTCACTCTTCCTTTAGTTAGTCCTGACGAAGGGTCTCGGCCTGAAACGTCGACTGCACCTCTTCCTACAGATGCTGCCTGGCCTGCTGCATTCACCAGCAACTTTGATGTGTGTTGCTTGAATTTCCAGCATCTGCAGAATTCCTGTTGTTTGCATTCCTATGAACCCTTTCGTGCCAAAATGGTGTAAAGTGAAGAAGCAAGTACCATTAATTTATATGGGAAAAATTTTTGAGCGTTCCCAGACCCAAAAAATAACCTACCAAATCATACCAAATAACACATAAAACCTAAAATAACACTGACATATAGTAAAAGCAGGAATAATATGATAAATACACAGCCTATATAAAGTAGAAATAATGTATGTACAGTGTAGTTAGGAAGATTAAGCCAAAACCGATTTGTAGGGGGGAAAAAAAAAATCGGCAAGTATACGCATGCGCACGTCACGTATGCACACACAGGTGCCCGCGCAAGGCTTCATGGTCATGGTAGTCTTTCTTGGGGTAAACACAAGTGTCCTGTATTTGACTGCTACTTTTGTCCCTTATTTGGGAGTGAGAAAGTTGGCAACCCTATTTATATATCCCAAATGACTTGGCCTCCACAGCCATTGTGGGGGTCTGGCAGATAGAGTACAATACTGGCAAATGCAAGGTCATGCACCTTGGGAAGAAATGTACAAGATCATTAAAACGGTGGAAGATTGCAGCATGCTGTGGTGCAGAGGGACTTGGGAATGATTGTGCATGAATAGCAAAAGGAAATAGTTTATCAAGGAGGCAAATGGCACTTTGGCCTTCATTGCTAAAGGGATTGAATTTAAAAGCAGGGAGGTTATGAAACAACTGCACAGGGTATTGGTGAGGCCACACTTTGAACTGTGTGCAGTTAACGTAAGGAATAAGAGAAGTAGTAGGCCATCTGGCCCATCGAGCCTGCTGTGCCGTGGCTGATCTAGCTGTGGATTCAACGCCACTAAACATTCCCCCATATTAATTAAAACCCCTGCTACGTAAAAACAGACTATCTGTATCCTAAATCTATTTAATGAAGTAGTCTCTACTGCTTCCCTGGAGAGTGAATTTCAGATTCACTAATGTTTGTTTATTAATTTAAATGGTACAGCACAACATTGTGGATTGAAAGCCCTGTTCCTGTGCTATACGGTTCTATGCTCTATGTTTACTACTCTGGGAAAAGCAGTTTATCCTCAACTCCATTTTAAATTGTTTCTCCTGAATCTTGAGGCTATATCCCCTAGTACAAGTCTCACTTACCATTGGAAACAATTCCCCTGTCTCTATTTTATATATCCCTTTCATACTTCAATGAGATATTTCTATAAGATCCCCTCTCATTCTTCTGAATTCCAGCTAGTATAGTCTCAGGTGACTTAACCCTCTTATTGGCTAACCTCCTTATCTCCGGAACCAACCTAGTGAACCTCCTCTACACACCTCTAAAGCCAGTATACATTTCCTCCAGAAGACGGTGCAAAAATTGACAGTATGCTTGATAGCTTAATGAAAAAGAGTGATGTTTGGAATAAAGTACTGATGGGTTGGTAAAATCGCCAGAATACTTGTGAATGGAACATAAATTGGCCCAAGTCCGAGTAAGAAAGGCAAATACGGGAGTACTGAACAAAAAGTATCTGACAGTAGTATAGAAGGACAGAGAGATCTTGGAGCGCCAGTGTACAAACTACAGTCGGCCCCCCGTATCCGCAGATTCAACTGACCGCGGATCGAAAATATTCGAGAAAGAAATTCCAGAAAGTTCCAAAAAGCAAAACTTGAATTTGTCATGCACTGAGCCTGCTGTAGCCTCCCGCCACTTCACAGATCCTCAGTCTCTCTCCAGCACTCATTGTTTGAGCATTGTTCGCCTTGCGTCTCGCTCGTTCGCTACTTGTGTTATGAGTGAGAGGAAGGAGTTTAAGGCTAGTAAGGGATGGCTGGCTGGCTATGTAAAGCGCTACAGCCTCAAGAACTTAAAGATCGAGGGGGTTGGGAGGAAATCGACATCGGCTGATGCCGAGGCAGCATCAGCGTTCCCAGAAGAGCTACGATGGTTGCGTCTGTACTGAACATGTACAGACTTTTTTCTTGTCATTATTCCCTAAACAATACAGTATAACAACTACTTACCTAGCATTTACATTGTATTAGGTATTATAAGTAATCTAGAGACAATTTAAAGTATACGGGAGGATGTGCGTAGGTTATATGCAAACACGACGTCATTTTATATAAGGGGCTCGAGCATCCACGGATTTTGGTATCCGCGGGGGGTCCTGGAACCAGTCCCCCGTGGATACCGAGGGACGACTGTACTGAATACAGCATGGTAAGTAAATAAGGCTGTTAGGAAAGCCTACCATATACTTCACTTTCAAAGTTCAAAGTAAATTTATTATCAAGTATTTATATGTCATATACCACCCTGAGATTCATTTTCTTGTGTGCAGTCAGTCAATACAAAGAAACAATAGAATCAATGAAAAACTGCACACAAAGACAGACAACAACCATTGTGCCAAAGACAACAAATTGTGCAAATACCTAAAGAAAAAAATAATAAATTAGTAATAAATATTAAGAAAATGAGTTGTAGAGTCCTTGAAGTGAGTCCATAGGCTGTGGAATCAGTTCAGTGCTGGGGCGAGCGCAGTTATCCACTCTGGTACAAGAGCCTGATTGTTGAATGGTAATGACTATGTCTGAACCTGGTGGTGTCGGACCCAAGGCTCATGTACTTCCTTCCTGATGGCAGCAGCAAGAAGGGAGCATGGCCTGGATAGTAGGGGTCCTTGATGATGAATGCAGCTTTCCTGTGACAGCACTCCATGCAGATGGACTGGTCAGTATTCACTACTTTTGTCGGCTTTTCCATTCAAGAGCATTGATGTTTGCATACTAGGCCATGATGCAGCCAGTCAATATACTCTCCCCTGTACATCTATAAAAGTGTTAATTTTTTAGATAACATGCCAAATCTTTGCAATTTTCTAAGAAAGTAGTGGCATTGCATGCCTTCTTGTAATGGGACCTACGTGCAGGGCCCAGAACAGATCCTCTGAAATGATAATGTTGAAGAATTTAAAGTTATTGACCCTCTCCAGCTCTAATCCCTGATGAGGACTGGCTCATGGACCTCCAATTTCCTCCTCCTGTGGTCAAAAATCAGCTCTTTGGTTTTGCTCATATTCAGTGAGAGATTGCTTTGCGGCATCAGTCAGCCAGGTTTTCAATCTCCCTTCTATATGCTGATTCATCATCACCTTTGATTTGGCCCACAACAGTGGTGTCACCAGCAAACTTAACTATGACAATGGAGCTACACTTAGCCTCACAGTCATTAAGTATAAAGTGAGTAGAGCAGGGGACTAATGCTTTGTGGTGCACATGCGCTGATGGTGATTATGGAGAAGATATTGTTGTCAATCTGAACTGACTGGAATCTGCAAGTGAGGATACTGAGGATCCAGTTGCACAAGGCGGCATTGAGGCCAAGGTCTTGAAGCTTATTGATTAGTTTTGAGGGGATGATGGTATTGAATGCCTAGCTGTAGTCAGTGAAGAACACCCTGATGTCTGCACCTTCACTGTCCAGATGTTCCAGCATTAAGTGAAGAGCCAAAGAAATAACATCTGCTGTGGCCTGTTGTGATGGTCAACAAACTGGAGTGGATCTAATTTGCTCCTCGGGCAGAAGTTGATGTGCATCATCACCAATCTCTCAAAGCACTTCATCACAGTGGATGCAGATGTTACTGGATGATGGTTATTGAGGCAGATTCCCACGTTCTTCTTGGGCACCAATATAATTCAAGCCTGCTTGAAGCAGGTGGATAACTCAGCTTGCCAAAGTGAGAGGCTAAAGATATTATATATACGGTTTATGGTTAATTGGGACACATCGGGACCAGTACATTTTGGCCCAATTAAGTAGCTGCCCCAATTAGCTGAATGTTCATGGAAACAGTTAAAACGGTATAAAAATGACAAACTGCTATTTAACTGAGTATCAAATTATGTTGTTAAATGAAAAAACAGAACAAATTAGAACACTACCAATACTACTGGTGGTTGCTGTCATATCTAACGATGACAGTAATCCGTGCAGGAGAGTTTTTAAAGTGGACAAGCTGCTGCACTGGGGCAGTTCCAAACTCTTGCCCTCAGAAATCCAGGTCCAGTGGGATGAGTAGACGTCACAATAGGAGTCTTCCTTGGTTGCATTGGATGACCATGACTTCTTTGCCTCGTCATGCCATTCACTCTCCACAGAGCGCTGCAGAACCACATTCCTGGCACAGGTAGTTAAAGTGGTAAATTACATCAAATGGTTTGTGCATATTTTGATTAAGTTGAAACAGTGAGCTTGCAGACTCAATGGGCCGAATGGCCTATCTGTACTCCTCTGTCTTATAATTTTATGATTAAATATGGCCAAACCAAATGCTGGCCCCACAAGCCAATTGTTATTTTTCTAAGTTTGATCCACATTTGTCCTGTCAATATAATTGATCAGAGAGAGCTCTTTCAGAATCTATACTATTGACCTTCTGTTTGTGTGGTGGAAGTAAAAGTAATTTCCTGCTGAAAGTAAAATTAGCGAGCCCCTTTGTCAGGAACTCTGCAAAAAGACCTGAGGGACCACACAACTTTCACACCATATTAGATATGGCTGTTAAACATTTAGCTACTGCAATTTGTTAATTATCCTGATAAAACCAGCTCCAAGGAAGAAATTTCTTCTCTGGAAATATCTACAATAATGCACTTATTGCCCATACTTAATTGCACAATGTCTTAATACCTTTGAGAAGGCCAGACTTTCTGAACTGTTGCAGTCTGAACATTCAAACTATATTCCAGTGTTTTTAGTAAGGAGTTTTGGAATTCTGATCCAGCAACATGATGCACCAGTTGCTCTGATTTTTCTATATAGTATTGAGTCCAGGAGATGATATTGAATTTACTGACCACTAAATGTCATAGTCATCCACAAATACCAACTTTTACTTTTTACACTTAGTCAAAGTATATGCAATTAACTGGACAGAAATTTCTCAGATGCTTTGGCAGAATTTGATATTGTGCTTCCTGATCATTACTCAATCCCCCAGAGCTGTGATTCTCAACAGGGGTGGTACTGCCCCCTCCAAGGGGGTGGTTATGGGTCCTACGGGGGCATTAGGGGAATTAGTAGTTGCCGTTGTACGAGATGTGACCAACTGTCAGTAAAGCAGGCTCTTCCAAGACAGAGAATGAGACACTGGAACACAGGGAGAACCATAGCTCTGCAGGTAGTGAGCACTCATCATCACAACGCATTTGAAACTTAGCAATCTCATCCAACCTTACCAACCAAACAGACATTATTGGGGGTGCATAAATTAGAAACCCATGTGCCCAACAGTTCTCCTTGACTCGTGGCACGAAACGAGTTCATGCAATTTAACAGTTGGTAAGTCAAGTGCCCCTGCTCAACTTGCTCTACAGATCTACGGAAAACAGGTCACACAACCATATGGTGCTGGCTAGAACCAAATGGTAAAATAGAGCCAATCACTGAACCTGCCTATCCTGGGGATTCCACTCGAGGAGTTCAAAGCGACCTCGGCTTCATATGTGTGGTTATGAACTATTTTGGGGATTATGAGACCTTACGTGATTGGTCAATCGCACTAATTGAAATAGTATAAAGGTAGCTTGCCGAACACTAGTTCTATCCTAGCTAACATTCAGATTTGTATTTGAATCCTTGTCAATGCAATTTTCGCTGTTGTGATCGTTTTCATCCTCGCCTCGCCGTTCCTTTGCGTGCCGCTACCATCAATCTACCCGTGTCAACTCGCTGCTGTCATCGACATCCGATAGGTATTCCCAGTTTGTGTTATTTTTTAATTTTAATTTAGCTGTTAATGAAGGATAAGTATGTATGGCACAATCTCTATGAGTCTGACAGCGGTGAAGTCTTGAATTATGATCCTGCGAAGAAACAGAAACTGCAAATGTTGTGTCAATACAATGTTACATACTTCCTTCCGCTCCCATCAGATCAGTGATGCCCCATGTGCCTTATTTGTAATACTGTACTGTAATGCCTAATGAAGCCAAGAAACCAGCAAGATTACAGGAACATGGTTGTAAAAGACACCCTGTCAAAAGGCTGTTGCCTAAAACATTTCTTTGATGTTTTTGACACAATGGTTAAATTTTTGCTCAAAGTCGACAAAAGCTTAGGAAACAAGATTGAACTTCTACGTGAAGATGTGGCATACCTGGCTGATCTGTATGACAAAATGAACATTCTAAATATGAAACTGTAGGGTGAGAATTTCAATTTAATCCAGGAAAAAAGTGCAGTGTCCACTTTTATCAAAAAATTGGAAATATATAAGCAAAACATTGGGAGAAGAATGTTCTCACAGTTTCCCTGCATGGAAGGTATGGCACGCTTTTTCACAGATGGTAAGATACTGCTTACACCTGCAGTCACTGAAGAAGGAAAGAAGGATTTCAGAATTGATTTAGGATTTGAATGATCTGGAAATTCCTGACGGGGTAATTAACCCATTTCTTTGCAAGGTGGAAGAACAGCAAGAGAGATTGTAAGAAGAAATTATCTAAATTCAGAATGATGAAGAAGCAAAAATGCTTTTCAAAAAAATGCCAACTTTTGTGGTATGTGGCTACACTGTCATACAAAGTTTCCTGGTCTTTGAAGAGCCAAACTGCTCTTCATTGCATTTTCATCCTCCTACCTTGTTGAAATAGACTTCAGGGCATTGAACCACATGCTACCAAAATAACAGAAACCGTTTGGACATTTGTTACGCATGGAGACTTAAGGCTTTTGCTGTCACAACTTCAACTGTTTCTAAAAACCATCAGGCTGAAGGATCACATTGATACCAAAGCTGTTGTAGAACACACAGGTACTGTGCAAACTAGATTTAAAGACAAATAATAATTTAAAGCAGAATCATCTCTCTCATGTTAGCATATGGTTGACGTGTTTTTACACAATGGGGATGCTGGAAAGTATATTGTGCCGAAGAGGGGCGTTGGCAAGTATGAAGGTGCTGTAGGGGGGCATTAGCAAATATGAAAGTACTCTAGGCGGGGCATTGGGCTAAAAAGCATTGGGAAACACTGTTTTGGAGTTAGCGAGACACTATTACAGTTCAGAGTGTCGTAGTTCTGAATTCAATTCCTGCGTCCTCTGTAAGAAAGTCTGTACATTCTTTCCATGTGCTCATGGGCTTTCTGTGTGCTCTGGTTTCCTCCCACAGTCCAAAGACTTACCGGTTAGTAGTTTAACTGGTCTTTGTCAACTGTCTTGTGATTAGGCTAAGGTTAAATCAGTGCGTTGCTCGCCTGTTCTGTGCTGAATCGCTAAATTAAATAAGAGGCCCTGTAGCTTAACCACTGTGCCACGACTCACTTAAATTGTTTAAAAATTTAAGAAAGACTGATCAGGTTTTGCTCACTTTCACACACCTATGAATTTGTACAGACATAATTCAACTCAAACCAGTCAATTTGCAAGGTAAGATATTTCCATGTAGCTCAAGAAACATCATGTTCTATTAAGAATTCAATTATTTCACTGACATGTGAAATATGCACTGCCCTTATCATAGCGAATGTTTCAAGTGCTTCACTGCTGTACCATCCGTAATGAAACTGACTAAGCCAAAAAAGGAGACATTAGAAGAGGCTTCAAAGAAAGAATTGGAAAGGCTTATGGATAAAAAAAAGAGAAAAATTTGCTTATTTGGCCAAGGGCAGAACTAACCAAACGTAAGAACTCTAATTTGAAGGAATGCAATTCTCCAAGGGATCTACATAACAGAGATAAGAAGAAAAAAGGCCATTAAAGAACTGTATAATACAGGATGAGAACTTGAAAACCAAAGAATTGGTGGACTGAAGTCAGTATGTCAACAAGCATTAGCAAATTGGAATGGAACATCAGGAAAGTTAAAGTATTGACGAGAGCGTTTTTGCTGAATTTAGTTAATGAATAAGCTTTCTGTAGAATGAAAGAGAAAATTTGAGAAATAATTAGTGGTGGGAAAATTATCTGGGGGAATTGGAACTGATGGATTTGTTCTGAGAGCCAGCATTGATTCAATGGGCTGAATTAATCTCCTCCAGTATCGTAAGAAAATTCCAAATAAAAAAGGCTAGCCAGGACAGCAATGAAACAATCAAGACAGGAAATCAAGATCAATAAAAGCACGAGATATTGCAAGATTTGTTACATTGGTCAATCAGGCCTTTTTAAAACTACTATTATACACGAGGGGGAAACTTCTTCACTCAAATGGTGGTGAGACCGTGGAATTAACCGCCAAGAGAAGCACTGGATGCGAGCACAATTTCAACATTTAAAAGAAGTTTAGGTAAGTACACAGATGGGAGGGGTATTGAGGGTTATGGTTCAGTTGCAGGTTGAGTGAACTTGGCAGAGTAGGACCTGTTTTTGTCCTGTAGTACTCTGACTCTAACTCAACTCCTTCTTTCAACCCTATTCAATATCACTAGACTCTGGAATGGTTCCAGAAAACGGGAAATTTGCAAATGTCACTCCACTCTTCAAGAAGGGAGGGAGGCAGAAGAAAGGAAATTATAGGTCAGTCAGTTTGACTTCAGTGGTTGGGAAGATGGTTGAGTGAATTACTGAGGTTGTCTCAGGGTACTTGGAGACACATCATAAATTAGCCCGTAGTCACCATGGGAAAATTCGACAAACCTGTTGGAATTGTTTGAAAAAGTAACAAGCAGGATAGACAAAGGAGAATCGACTGATGTTGTGCACTTGAGTTACCAAAAGGCCTTTGACAAAGTGCACCGCGTGATGCTGCTTAACAAGCTAAGAGCCCATAGAATTACAGGAAAGATTCTAGCATGGATAAAATAGTGGATGATTGGCAGAGGGCAAAGACAGGAAATAAATGGATCCTTTTCTGATTGGCTGCCAGTGACTAGTGGTGTTCCACAGGGGTCTGTGTTGGGACTGATTCTTTTTACATTATATGTCAATGATTTAGGTATGGAATTGATGGCTTTGTTGCAAGCTTTGCAGGTGACATTAAGATAGGAGGAGAGCAGGTGGCTTTAAGGAAGTAGAGAGGCCACAGAAGGACAGACAAACTAGAAGAATTGGTAAAGAAATGGCAGATGGAATACGGTGCTGGGAAGCGTATGGTCATGCACATTGGTAGAAGAAATGAAAGGATTGACTATTTTCTAAAAGGAAAGAAAATACAAAAAACTGTGATGCAAAGGCACTTGGGATTCCTTGTGCAGGATTCCCTAAAAGGTTAATTTGCAGGTTGAGTCTGCGGTGAGGAAGACAAATGCAATGTTAGCATTCGTGTCAAGAGAACTAGAATATAAAAGCAAGGACATAATGTTGAGACTTCATAAAGCACAGGCGAGGCCTCACTTGGTGGATTGTGAGCAATTTTTTTTAATTAAATGCAATTGTGAACAATAGCCAGATCACAAATGCTGATCAAGTCAACTAGTTCCCAAAGAGAACTCTGATAGGCCAATCAGATGGTTCACTGCTGCTCAGCGATAGAACACAAAAAAATCATATGTACAATTAAAAAATAGTAGAAATACTGGAGTCATGATGAAGTCTGCTGGAGAGAGACATTTATACACGTGCTGTCCTCCACAATTCAAAGAGATTGAAGGATAAGGTTGCAGGGTGACAAAACGTGGCAGCAGCACTTGGAACTACAAACTAATCCCTACCGGGAGAAAACAGCTCCTGTTCTTTCTGCACTGTTCTCCAGCAGTTTAAGGACTAAGTCCAGCCGGAACATAACTCACAAGTGCTCTTGAAAGTCAGGTATTAACCCTACCTACCAACAACCAAGCATTGCCATCCTGGTCCCCTTCATGATAGCTTATGAAGAAGCATGTGACTTCCCTCCCAGAGATGATAGGTGCACTCGACTCTTAAAGGCTTGGACCCCATCGTCACAGATGTTTCCAACCACAGCATCTGGAAGGCTGTTCCAAATTCTGATAGCACAGCGAAGGAAGCTTCTATCCAGTGCGTAGGTTCTTGCATCTGGCATAGAAACAGCATGAGCAGGCATAGAAAAACTTGATCGTGTGGTGCGCCGTCTCTCATAAGATGAAGGCAGCGCGGCGTGAAGGCCTGCAGGGCTGTGGCTGGTGTGCATTTTGTATAGCACAGTAGTTGTCGTCTGTGGTGTAAGCTACTGATGGCTAGCTTCTCACGAGCTGTGGCTTCATCTACACCTATAATTCTGAGAGCCTTTCTTTGAATGAAATCAAGCTGGCTGAGGACAGTCTGTGAGGCATTCATCCATAATAAGTAGGCATACTCCATGATACTTCGTACCTGGGCTTTGTAAACCATAGCTCTGCCTTCTTTGTCTAGTTTGGATGCCACTTTCCGCAGAGCTCCAAGCCTTTATCCAGCCTTGTTTGAAATAGTGGAAAGGTGTTTATCCCACACCAACTTACTGTCAATATTAACACCAAGGATTACTAGCTCCTTCTTTAAATCCAGTTTGCAGTTCCCAAAATACAGATCGGGGTTAGATGGATTCCTCTTCCCAGACATCACCATTGCCTTGCACTTAGTAGGCTCAAAGGTGACATTCCAGTCGTCTGCCCAGGTTTTCATTCTGTCAAGATCCCTATTCAGGCCTGTTATCTTAGAAAGGATGTGCTGAAACTGGAGAGGATTCAAAGGAGGTTCACTAAAATGATTCCAGGATTGAATGGCTTGTCATATGAAGAGCATTTGATGGCCCTGGGCCTGTATTCACTAAGATTCAGGAGAATGAGGGATAACCTCATTGAAACATATCGAATGGTGAAAGGCCTTGATAGACTAGATGTGGAGAGGATGTTGCTTGTGGTAGGAGAGCCAAAGACCAGAGGACACAGCCTCAGAATGGAGTAGTATCCTTTTAGAACAGAAATGAGGAGGAATTTCTTATGCTAGAGAGTGATGAATCTGTGGAATTCTTTGCTACAGGCAGCTGTAGAGGCTGTCTTTACAAATGTTTAAGGCAGAGTTTGATAGATTCATGATTGGTCAGGGCATAAAGGGATGCGGGGAGAAGGCAAGGGATTAGGGTTGAGAGGAAAACTGGATCAGCCATGACAAAATGTTGGAGCAGACTCGATGGATGAAAGAGTCTAATTCTGCTCCTATATCTTATATTCTACCATCATAGCTAATCTTAATTCCATTTTTCTGTATAATTCCTACATACTTCAAACCCCATCAGAGTCTTAAGTGTACTCATGGCAGAACATCAACAGTATATTGCAGTAGAAAGTTATCATTATTGGCAACTCTGAGTGAAAAGTTCAGGTTTCCTTGTCTTGAGTCTACATCCCTAGGTTCCAGGCTTCCTAATCGACCCTGTAAGTTTCTCCAGAATCTTCCATGTCTCAGTCTGTTCTATATTCATTCTTTCAAAGTCTTGTACGTATATACCAATGCTACTACACACCTCCTCATCAAATACTTTTCCTCATCTCAGAAATCAAGCGAACAGTAGTTACAGTTAGAAAGTAATAAAAACAGAAAATACTGCAAACATCACATCAGACAGCATGTATGGAAAGTTTGTATATCTAATATTTCAGTAATATTTGAGTAATATTGTAAATATACTGTTTGATTAGGCATCCTTGTTCATTTCAGAAATTAATTACGGGTTATATCTACAAGTATATGAACAGCATACATCATCAAGGCACCACATCATATGCGTGTGTCTCGCTTAAAGTTAAAAAAAAAAGGTTACACTCGTTGTTTCCAGCTCTGTAGTTTTATTTCAATTAGCTTTATGTTTTGGAGTTACAAAACGTAACAGCAGCGATGGCTAAGTGTTAAACAAACCCAAGACGACAACCTACCTGTTGAAGTGCAGCGAGAAGTTTAAAACACAGGTCGAGTTTTTTTAAAAAAGGCAGAAAATGGAAGAATTCACAGATTCATAAACAGTGAAGACTGGGTAATAATTATCATAAATAAAAAAAGAACAGAAATGGCTAGTTACATCGTAAAGGTAGATGCGTTTGATTGCACAAGACATAACTGGATATTGTATACTGAGTGAATTAAGCAGTATTTTGAATTAAATGAAATATACAATGAGATGCAAATACAAGTTTTGCTGAGTGCATTGGGTTTAAAGGCATAGTCATAGTCATACTTTATTGATCCCAGGGGGAACACAGTTTGCTTCGAAGTTTAACTGCTTCATCCAAACCAGCTGAGATGAGCCTTGCTGATATTGTGAAAGTAATGCAGGAACATTTAGAACTGAAACCATTGTCACTTGGAGAATGCTTTCAGTTTCATAAGCAGAAACAACAGGAAGGAGTCTCTAGTTCCGATTACATGGCTGAATTGAAGAAGTATTCTGAGTATTGTCAGTTCAGTGATGGGCTTAATGATGCACTGAGAGGTCACTGAGTTTGTGAAATCTTACAAGAAAGCATTCAAAAATGTCTCCTAGCTAAAGCATAACTTGCATTGAAAAGAACAGTTGAAATTGCTATATCAATGGAAACAGCAGACCGAGATGCAATTGAGTTGCAGTCAGGAACAAAACTGAGCGTGAACAAAATTGCAGCATCTAGAAGGAGGCTTACCTCACCGAACAGACTGTTGTCATAGTGGCAGGGGCTCATATACACCAGACCAATGCAGGCTTAAAGGTAAAATTTGCAGAAAATACAACAAAGTAGGACACATACAAAGTGCGTGTCAGACAGACAAAAATAAATGGACTGCACAGGGAAGAGAAAAAGATAAAAAGTCAAGATACAGTCTCAAAAAGAGCACTAATCTGCACGTTGCTGATGGAAAATCTGATAATGATGACAGTGGCTCAAGACTAAGTAGTCTTGAGATTTATACATGAAAGTTAACAGAAGACAAGCAATATGGCTTACACCAAAAGTCAACGGCATATTAATTAAAATGGAATTGGACATTAACTCAACTGTTTCAGTTATTACACAAAATGAGTTTGAACAGCATTTCAAAGACACTGAACACTAAAGATACTAAAGCCTTTAGATGTCCACCTGAGAACTTATACTGCAGACAAGATAATTCAGGAGAATGACATTCATAACGGTGAAATACAACACTAACAATCCACCTTGGCTCGAATGTGGTAAAAATGGGATTGAAGATTCATCCAATATATGTATGCCACATCCTCTGCAATAGAGTCAACTGAAAAAAAAACTGAAGAAAGCTACTGGATGATGCCACAGCAGTGTTCAAGGGTGGCATTGGAAAACTCAAACATATCAAAGGTAAAATAGTGATAAAAGAAAATGTCACGCCCCAGTTTTACAAAACCTATCTGGTTCCTTATACCATCCGTGATAAAGTAGCTAGTGAGCAAGATCACATGGAGGATGAAGGAATTCTTTCCAAGGTTGAGTGGAGCCCGTGGGCAACCCTAGTGGTCCTAGAAACCAAGAAGAATGAGACTGTCAGGATCTGTGGTGATTTTAAGGTCACCATCAACTCAGAACTAACAGTACATCAATACTCTCTGCCCAGGATTGACGATATCTTTGCAAACCTTTCTGGAGGAAAACACCTCAGCAAAGTGGAATTAGCTGAGATTTACCCACAGATGGAGACGGAAGAAAAGCCCAAAGTGTCTTAGGGCTTTATCGCTTGGGTAAGAGTGACCATAATATGGCGGAATTCTTCATTAAGATGCAGAGTGACATAGTTAATACAGAAACAAAGGTTCTGAACTTAAAGAAGGGTAACTTTGAAGGTATGAGATGTGAATTAGCTAAGAGAGACTGGCAAATGATACTTAAAGGGTTGACGGTGGATATGCAATGGCAAGCATATAAAGATCGCATGGATGAACTTCAACAATTGTTCATCCCAGTTTGGCAAAAGAATAAACCAGGGAAGGTAGTGCACCCGTGGCTGACAAGGGAAATTAGGGATAGTATCAATTCCAAAGAAGAAATATACAAATTAGCCAGAAAAAGCAGCACACCTGAGGACTGGGAGAAATTCAGAGTCCAGCAGAGGAGGACAAAGGGCTTAGTTAGGAAAGAGAAAAAAGATTATGAGAGAAAACTGGCAGAGAACATAAAAACTGACTGTAAAAGCTTTTATAGATATGTGAAAAGAAAAAGATTGGTTAAGACAAATGTAGGTCCCTTATAGTCAGAAACATGTGAATTGATCATGGGGAACAAGGACATGGCAGACCAATTGAATAACTACTTTGTTCCTGTCTTCACTAAGGAGGACATAAATAATCTTCCGGAAATAGTAGGGGACCGAGGGTCTAGTGAGATGGAGGAACTGAGGGAAATACATGTTAGTAGGGAAGTGGTGTTGGGTAAATTGAAGGGATTAAAGGCAGATAAGTCCCCAGGATCAGATGGTCTGCATTCCAGAGTGCTTAAGGAAGTAGCCCAGGAAATAGTGGATGCATTAGTGATAATTTTTCAAAACTCTTTAGATTCTGGATTAGTTCCTGAGGATTGGAGGGTGGCTAATGTAATCCCACTTTTTAAAAAAGGAGGGAGAAAGAAACCGGGGAATTGTAGACCGGTTAGCCTAACATCGGTGGTGGAGAAAATGCTAGAGTCAGTATTCAAAGATGTGACAACAGCACATTTGGAAAGCGGTGAAATCATTGGACAAAGTCAGCATGGACTTGTGAAAGGAAAATCATGTCTGACGAATCTCACAGAATTTTTTGAGGATGTAACTAGTAGAGTGGATAGGGGAGAACCAGTGGATGTGGTATATTTGGATTTTCAAAAGGCTTTTGACAAGGTCCCACACAGGAGATTAGTGTGCAAACTTAAAGCACACGGAATTGGGGGTATGATATTGATGTGGATACAGAATTGGTTGGCAGACAGGAAGCAAAGAGTGGGAATAAACGGGACCTTTTCAGAATGGCAGGCAGTGACTAGTGGGGTACCGCAAGGCTCAGTGCTGGGACCCCGGTTGTTTACAATATATATTAGTGACTTAGACGAGGGAATTAAATGCAGCATCTCCAAGTTTGCGGATGACACGAAGCTGGGTGGCAGTGTTAGCTGTGAGGAGGATGCTAAGAGGATGCAGGGTGACTTGGATAGGTTAGGTGAGTGGGCAAATTCATGGCAGATGCAATTTAATGTGGATAAATGTGAGGTTATCCACTTCGATGGTAAAAAACAGGAAAACAGATTATTATCTGAAAGGTGGCCGATTAGGAAAAGGGGAAGTGCAACGTGAGCTGGGTGTCATTGTACACCAGTCATTGAAAGTGGGCATGCAGGTACAGCAGGCGGTGAAAAAGGCGAATGGTATGCTGGCATTCATAGCAAGAGGATTCGAGTACAGGAGCAGGGAGGTACTACTGCAGTTGTACAAGGCCTTGGTGAGACCACACCTGGAGTATTGTGTGCAGTTTTGGTCCCCTAATCTGAGGAAAGACATTTGCCATAGAGGGAGTACAAAGAAGGTTCACTAGATTGATTCCTGGGATGGCAGGACTTTCATATGATGAAGACTGGATCAACTACTCACTGGAATTTAGAAGACTGAGGGGGGATCTTATTGAAACATATAAAATTCTAAAGGGATTGGACAGGCTAGATGCAGGAAGATTGTTCCCGATGTTGGGGAAGTCCAGAATGAGGGGTCACAGTTTAAGGATAAAGGGGAAGCCTTTTAGGACTGAGATGAGGAAAAACTTCTTCACACAGAGAGTGGTGAATCTGTGGAATTCTCTGCACACAGGAAACAGTTGAGGCCAGTTCATTGGCTATACTTAAGAGGGAGTTAGATATGGCCTTTCTGGCTGAAGGGATCAGGGGTATGGAGAGAAGGCAGGTACAGGGTTCTGAGTTGGATGATCAGCCATGATCATACTGAATGGCGGTGCAGGCTCAAAGAGCCGAATGGTCTACTCCTGCGCCTATTTTCTATGTTTCTATGAGCTTATTTTTTGGAGCAGCATCTGCAGCTGCATTCTGGCAGAAAGCCATGGACCAGGTGCTGCAAGGCTGCACAAGCACTGTATTATGTGGATGACATCATTCTTACCTGTGAGAATGACCAAGAATTTTTCCAAAATCTCAAGATCGTGTTCAGAAGATTAGAAGATTATGGGCTCAGAGTATGACACAACAAGTGTGAATTCTTCAAAACAAGCATCACTTACTGTGGTCACACCATTGACGCAAAAGATTTACACAAGTGTGCCGAGAAATTTCAAGCAGTGGTGGATGCTCCATGGTCAAAAAACATTTCACAGTTGAGGTCTTTATTAGGATTTGTCAATTGCTACAACAGGTTCTTGCCAAACCTGGTTACCGTACTCCATCCCTTGAATTCATATCTACAGATTGGAAAGAAATGGCAATGAACAAAGCAGTAGGGGGTGGCTTTCAAAAAGGTACAGGAAATGTGATGTCAGGCACTGTACTCACACATAATGATCCATATCACCCAGAGAAGCTTACTTGTGAAGCTCGCCTTATGGTATAGGTGCGGTCATGTCACATACTATGAGTGATGGAAGTGAATGCCCCACAGCCTTTGCATCATGTTCCCTTACCACTGCAGAGAAAAATTATAGACAGACTGACAGAGGCCTTGAGTCTTGTTTGGGATGTAAAACATTTCAACCAGTACTTGTATGGGAGAGAGTTTACCCTCATTACTGATCATCAACCACTAGTGTCCATTTTCAATCCACAGAAGGGTACTCCACTAACAGTACTAGCACTGATGCATGGTACTGGACACATATACAAGATCAAATTCAAGAGGACAACTAAATATGGAAATGCTGATGGAGCATCTTGGAGAAAGCAGATGTCTAGAGCTGTCAGAACCACTTCCTGCAATTCCAGAATCAACCGCTACACCCACCACGGAGGAGGAGCCAGAACCTGAGATTGTTTCACAGCCGTGTCTCACCTGCCGAACAGAAGGATACCCCTTAATAAGGAAAGATCTTATCCCAGAAGCACAAGAAATCCTCAACAACAATTAAATCTTTAGGCCTGAATGGGACAATTTAAAATTAACTATGCTGTTGCTATAGCTGTATTATACAGCATACTCTGTATATGTTAAGGCGGATTCTATTATGAGTTGGAGTTTATAATTAGTCATGAAGGAGTGTTGTGTATTTAATACTTCAGAAATATTTGAGTAATTTAGAAATAAATTGGTTAAGCATTCTTGTTCATTTAAATAATTCATTACTTGGTTATATGTAAAAGTATGTGAATGGCATACATCATCACACCATTACATCGTTCATGCACGTCCCACTTAAAATTAAAAAAAAACAAAGTTAGACATCTTATTCCCTATTCCGTGTTTTTATTTTAATTAGTTTTATGTTTTGGAGTTACAACACGTAACAGAAGGAGAAACACATGCTTCAGTATGAACACTGTCAGACGAAGTGGAGTGTAGGAGTCTGAAGAGGTGATTTTACAGGGGTACATAAAATTATGAGAGGTACAAATTCTTTTCCTAGTTTAAGGGAGTCTAAAACTAGAGGTAACAGATTTAAGGTGAAAGGGGAAAGGTTTAAAAGGGACCTAAGGGGCAAGTTTTTCCTCAGAGTGGGCAGTAGATATGTGAAATGAGCACAATTACAGAATTTAGGGGATATGGGACAAGCAAAGAAATGCAATGGTCAGCATGGATGAGATGGGCCAAAGGGCTTGTGTTTATGGTAGCATGGAAATAGGCCCTTCTACCCATCAGATGCATGCTGACCATCAGCAACCTATTTACACCAAACCTACCTTAACCTCCTTTTAAAATTCTTCTCAGATTTCCATCAGCTTCTCTGGATTCTACCACTGACTTACAAAGGCAATTTAAAATGGCCATAACCTACCAAATTGCACCTGATTGGAATGTGGGAGCAAACTGGAGCAGCCAGGGGAAACAAATGTGGCCACAGGAAGAATGTGCAAACTCCACACAGCTTAAGATCAAACACAGGTCACTGGGGCTGTGAGGCAGCAGTTGTACCAGCTGCAGTGCTGTGCCACCCTGTGGACTGAAAGGAGATCTCCAAGCACTTTGGAAATTCCCATTTATTTTCTCCAATGTACAGGAGACCACAGCATGAGCAAACCGTAACACTTCAGCTTGTAAGGAGATTAAGTGACTTGCTGTTTTGCCTCAAAGGTATACTTGGGTTGCTAGATGATGAAAACAGATGAAATGTAAGAGCATAAGTTTGATAGTTAAGTGCTGTGAGAAGGAGTGTGGTTGGTGAACAGAGAAATGCAAACCAGGGACTCGCAAAGGGAGTGGTCCCTTCAGAAAGCAGATAAGAAAGGAGGAGTTCTTCTACAAGGCTACAATATTAACTTGGATTTTCTTTCTTGACAGATGCTGTCTGACCTGCAGAGCACTTCCAACATTATTTTTAGTAATTTATTTTAACTGCAACTCTAACCAGCATTTCACCTTTAACATGTCTCTATTTTCTTTCTCTCACACACACAAATATGCACTCTTTCATTCTCTTTACCCTTTCAAAGGCATCCTTTTGTTCTATCCACCCCTTTCTCATCTTCACTGCAACTTAAAACTATTTTCTCAATTTCCCAGTTCTGATGAATAGCCTTCAACATAAAATGTTAGGTATCTATATCTTCCCAAAGATGCTGCTTGCCTCCTAAATGTTTACATCATTTTCTGTTTTTTTTTAATTTCAGATTTGAACTCTCTTTTTGAACTTTTTATGAAAGTAATCCTTCGTAATAAACTAACACTCCATTGTGTAGTTCATGTGAATTACACATTCAATGCTTTCCAAAAAAAGTTTCTACTGTTTATACAACAAAGTTCATGTCTGTCTCAACTTATAGAATATGTTTATTCCCATTTCCACAGTATCTCGAAGCTTCACAGTTTTACAAAACATTCCCATTTGTGGTTTCCCTGAGGGAGCAGTAAAGTGAAAGGAAAAAGCTGTACATACATTACAGCATTTTCACCTTCCTGAAATAAATATTAAATAGGAAAATAACCAGTCAGCTAATAGTTTCTCTACCAGGAAAGGAAATGATCTAATATATAGCAACTTAATTTAAATGGAGAAGAACATGAATTGCCCATATAAGGCAACCATGCAGGAAGCGGAGGACAAGTTGAGACAAGTTTTCAGCTGCAGAGTATATAACACATCAAGCATTGGGCAGCTCTGGGAGGCTTTGCACTGCTAGTATCTACAGAATAAAAAGAGAAAAACTCATCCTGTGGTCTCCTATAGAAGACATAAATTCCAGAACATTCCCCCATTTACTTATTCTTCCTTTCTCACTTGATGCACAGTTTTCACAGTAAATACAAAGAAAGATAATAGAATCAAAGAAAAACTGCACGTAACAAGACAAACAAACAACCAATATGGAAGCTTTACAGAGAGTGCAGGGCAGATTTACCAAAATATTGCCTAGATTGAACAACATGTTTTTTGTGGAAAGCTTGAGTGCGCTAAGGCTTTTCTCCTTGGAGTGAAGGAAGACGAGAGGGGACTTGATGATAAAGATGTACAAAATTATACGAGGCATAGGGGACAGCCATTGCCTTTTTATCCCCCCAGGACGCCAATAGCTAATACCAGAGGACGTCATAGTTTTAGGGAGCGGAGGGAAGTTTAAGGGAGAGATCAGGGGTATTTGTTTTTACACAGAGAATGGTAACTGTCTGGAAAGTACTCCTGGGGGGTGGTAGTAGATTGGTAGATGCTGATACATTAGGGATAAGCACATGGATGCAAGAAAAATGGAGAGTTATGGGCTCTGTAGGAGGAAGGATTAGAATGATCATGGAGATAATTTCTATATGACGATACCTTGACTATATGAGCATAACTATACCTTGGCACATTATCAAGGACCGAAAGGCATACAGTGGCATGCAAAAGTTTGGGCACCCCTGATCAAAATTTCTGTTACTGTGAACAGCTAAGCGAGTAAAAGATGACCTGATTTCCAAAAGGCATAAAGTTAAAGATGACACATTTCTTTAATATTTTAAGCAAGATTACTTTTTTATTTCCACCTTTTACAGTTTCAAAATGACAAAAAAAGGAAAAGGGCCCAAAGCAAAAGTTTGGGCACCCTGCATGGTCAGTACTTAGTAACACCCCCTTTGGCAAGTATCACAGCTTGTAAACGCTTTCTGGAGCCAGCTGAGAGTCTTTCGATTCTTGTTTGGGGGATTTTTGCCCATTCTTCCTTGCAAAAGGCTTCTAGTTCTGTAAGATTCTTGGGCCGTCTTGCATGCACTGCTCTTTTGAGGTCTATCCACAGATTTTTGACGATATTTAGGTCGTGGGACCGTGAGAGCCATGACAAAATCTACGGATTGCGCCTCTTGAGGTAGTCAGTTGTGGATTTTGAGGTGTGTTTAGGATCATTATCCTGTTGTAGAAGCCATCCTCTTTTCTTCTTCAAGCTTTTTTATAGATGGTGTGATGTTAGCTTGCAGAATTTGCTAGTATTTAATTGAATTCATTCTTCCCTCTACCAGTGAAATATTCCCCGTGCCACTGGCTGCAACACAAGCCCAAAGCATCATTGATCCACCCCCGTGCTTAACAGTTGGAGAGGTGTTCTTTTTATGAAATTCTGCACCCTTTTTTCTCCAAACATACCTTTGCTCATTGCGGCCAAAATGTTCTATTTTAACTTCATCAGTCCACAGGACTTGTTTCCAAAATGCATCAGGCTTGTTTAGATGTTCCTTTGCAAACTTCTGATGCTGAATTTCGTGGTGAGAGCGCAGGAAAGGTTTTCTTCTGATGACTCTTCCATGAAGGTCATATTTGTACAGGTGTCGCTGCACAGTAGAACAGTGCACCACCAGTCCAGAGTCTGCTAAATCTTCCTGAAGGTCTTTTGCAGTCAAAGGGGTTTTGATTTGCCTTTCTAGCAATCCTATGAGCAGTTCTCTCCTTTCTTGGTCTTCCAGACCTCAACCTGAGCTCCACTGTTCCTTCTAACTGCCATTTCTTAATTACATTACAAACTGAGGAAACGACTACCTGAAAACACTTCGCTATCTTCTTATAGCCTTCTCCTGCTTTGTGGGCATCAGTTATTTTAATTTTCAGAGTGCTAGGCAGCTGCTTTAGAGGAGTCCATGGCTGCTGATTGTTGGAACAAGGTTTGAGGTATTTATAAAGCTTTGTAATTTGCATCACCTGGCTTTTCCTAACGATGACTGTGAAGAAGCCATAGCCCTAACAAGCTAATTAAGGTCTGAGACCTTGGTAAAAGTTATCTGAGAGCTCAAATCTCTTGGGGTTCCCAAACTTGCATGGTGCTCCTTTCCTTTTTCTCACTCTAAAATCATACAAAAGTAATACACTAATCTTGCTTAAAATGTTGAAAAGGATGTTTCATCTTTAACTTTATGACCTTTGGAGATCAGTTCATCTTCTACTCACTTATCTATTCACAGTAACAGAAATTTTGACCAGGGGTGCCCAGACTTTTGCATGCCACTGTATACTGCACTGTTCTGTGTTCTATGTTCTAAGATATGGTTGCAGGTGATATTACAGTGGACTGCTTAATACTTCAAAAGATTATTGTCTCCCGGAAGCTCTGACTCACTTTGTCCTATATTAGCTACTTCCCTTTTCATGACATCTTCCCATGCATCTGTGAGGAGAGAAAACGTGACCCTTTTATCTCCTCTCTATTGAAGAACCCAAATGAAGTGGAAATTTGCTGTACCTCTTCCAATTTAGTATTAGACATTTGGCACTCGCAATATGGTCTCCTTTAGAGGGGAAATCAAAATAAATTGAAAAGTGCATGACACAAGCTTCTAGCTGCTTGACTCTTTAATTTGCCATCCCAATTTGACTTCTGTCTTTATCTTCATGTATGTGCTAATGAAGCACACTGCAAGACTGAGAAACAGCACCTCAACTTCTGATCAGACATGTTACAGCCGTTAACAACAATTAATCTTATAATCTCAGATAAACAGCCATTTTAGCCTAATGACTCATATTTCTTGCCATCAAGATTATTTTCTCCCTCTTCTGGCAATTCCAGATTTCATTATCTTCCATCAACAACTCACTTGTCCTTACATTCCTCCCCTCAAACAGGTCAGTGCTTATGCACTTTTTGTCATATCTATCACCATTTTCACAATTCGCTCTCCCTGGCCCTCGATCCCATCAGCTTTTCCCTTTGTATTTATTGTTCCTCCCTCAACCTGTTCACATTTTCTCCAATGCCATGCGAGATGAGAGAGACCAGATCTGATAGGAGTTATTTGAACAGAAACTTCTCCACAGGTTGAGTCCAATCCACTGGTTATTTCCATGATTGTTATGTTTCTTTTCTAGTTATATTTCCAGCAACAATAACATTGTGCTTTTGGGAGAAATTATCACTCTTTGTATATTTGTGACACACTGACAATTCACATTGTCCAGGTCCTGCTGATTTCCCTTCTACATCGAATGCATGATTCATTACCAGAAGGAAGGATGATAGAATGGTCATGAATAAAAGCTGACTGGATAGCCTGTGTGTCTTTAGTGAGCAACACAAATGATGTGCTGGAGGAAGAATAAAATACTACTGCAATGTAGGTAATAGGAGGAAAATAACAAATTTGTCATTTTCTATTACAGTTGCCCCTATGTGACACTGGAGAACAAGCAAAGAAATTTATTGTATTTAAAAAATATGCTTGAACCTTTCCAATCATTTGTATCATAGAGTCATCAGGCCATACAGCTGGGAAAGAGGCCCTGTGACCCTTATTAACCATTAAGTACTTATTTTTCCACTACCATTTTATTCTCATTTTCCAGTCAATTCTCTCCAGATTCTACCACTCACTGTTTATGACCAGAGGACACAGCCTCAGAATAGAGGGACATCCATGTAGAACAAAGATGAGTAATTTCTTTAGGCAGAGAGTGGTGAATCTGTGGAATTCGTTGCCACGGGTAACTGTGGAGGCTAAGTCATTTGGTATACTTAAGGCAGAGGCTGATAGATTTTTGATTAGTCAAGGCAGGAAGGGATATGGGGGAAGGCAGGAGATTGGAGCTGTGAGGGAAATGGATCAGCAATGATGAAATGGCGGAGCAGACTTGATATATCAAATGGCCTAATTCTGCTCCTGTCTCTTATGGTCTTATGAAATCTCCTGGCTGTATGGGACAATGCCTTCAGAAAAGGAGTAATTAGTGAAGGAACAATGGATGACGTTGTACTGGGGGTAAACAACCCATTCAGAATGTCAAAAATACTAACTGTACAAGTATCAAAGGCAAATGCCTTCATAAATGAAAATGTCTCATTTATTAGTTTCTAAGCACTCTATATAGTGTAACTTTTTTATAACAAAAATCTGAGTAACTTATTCACAAATTTAACATTAATTTTATAAGTGAGATACTTTTGGTGTTAGGCAAGCACATGGAATGCTTTACCATTAATTAATATCCTTCAACATTGAAGAAAAAAGAAACCCATCTAACAAAAGCATATTTTCTAAGTTAAATGTAAAGGGAGAAATAACAACTTTGTTTATAGTGGCTACTTTATTTTCAGTTAGAATGAGGTGTAATTGTGACCAGTTCTACACCATAAATCTTTGTATTAAGTAGCAACACTTAATCTTTAAAATATTTTTGTATGTCAGTTGGATGCCATCTAATCACTTCAATCATGGTTTTTAAACATTCAGGATGACATATTTAAAAAGTCAGCAACAGAACTCTGAGGTCTCAAGACAATTTTATAGCTTTGATAAGATTTTATTATTCAAAATTACATTCAAATGTTGCAAGCAAAAACATGTTGCTGTACTTAATTTTAAAAGGTAACTGGTCCCAAGTATTTAAAAAATATCACAGAAGATAGTCAACAATTATGATTCAGTTGCAATAACCACATTTGATTTCAGATTTCCTGATTCTGCAGGTTTTTTTTTGTTTCAATCACTCCTTTGGACTTGCTATTAAAATACATTCCAACTTAATTTTAAGTAAATTGAAAAGAGTAAATTGTTTCATTCTTTGAATGAGTAAATGCAAATATTAATGATTGATATAAATGCACAAAATGGAATTTCTTTAATAGACTTCGGAAAGAAAATAAAGCTGAGTTATGTCCTTCCAGACCTGGAACTATCAAATCAATCTATTCACTATCTCAGAAGAAATGAGTTAATGGTTTCTTTAATCGATTGCAAACAAATCAATATGTCCTGTGTACAAATTTGGAGTGTCATGTCATTCACTCATGTATTCATGGAAATGAGGAAACTTCCAATAGGTGAAAGTTCCCATTTTCTACTCTTGATGGAAGTATATCTTGCTCAGTACTGTGAGAGATTGGTTCTTCTCATTATTGTGTCAATTTCAATTAAGGATGGGGTATGACAAGTGCATTTTAATGGTTTGTTTGTATTATATCTCCAATTGATTTGGTTTGGCTTTATTTTCAATGCTTGCAGTCTATAAATCTAATTGACAACATCTCCTGCGGTTGAAATCATGTAATCTGCAGTATAGGACAATCTCCACCGCTGGAGATCAAATATCACAATGAAAATTTATGGCCACCACTGTGTGAAATATGGTATCCTGAGCAATATCCTGTAGCAATCCAATAGTTAATAACCAACAACATAATCATCTTATTCTCATTTCTCTGTAAAGTACTTTGCAAGAACGTTGGATATTTAGAAAATTAAACATACTTCCATTTTAAAAAGCTGCATTAGGCTCACTGTGCACACACTTTATGTGCATACCTGTGACCTGCTTCCTGATCTGGAAGGAAGAACCACATCATGATAAGCACAGGGAGCTAAGGAGAGCTGAGATAAGGTAACCATGTTGACATGCAAAGAATGGACCTTTTGGAATCCATTCCAATAATGATGGCACACGGGAAATAGGTGAATTAGTCACTGAGTTTCTATTTGCTGCAATGAATAGTTCATGACCTGCTCATGTCCCCATTTCTGGAATTAGCCCAGAATGATCAGATCAAATTGGCTGAACATCTGGTACAACCAAGTTCCAGGACTAGGTCAGCAGTAATAAGAACAAGGTTTCCTGTAATAACACCTTTGAAAATGACTTCACTAAACAGGAATCCAAGAGGAATGCAATAAGTATTGTAGTAACGCAAAACAATTACAGAAATTAAATAATCTAAGTAGGTACAGTAATCATCACCATCTGAAAAGAATATTTATATTTTCTTTCCCTTCTAATGGTGCTAAATTATGCTGGGGTCTAGTTGTAATCTACAGAGTTGTATTGTCTGATGGCTTCTTTTTGGTTATTTACTCTCACTGCTAATAGGGCGCATTGCCACTTCAAGTCCTGACAAGCTTCTTTAATCACTTCGCAAGCAAAGGGGCAGTCAACATCTCGTCATGACGCTGCATCAAGCCTGGTGCAGGGTCCTGACTTGAAATGTTGATTATTCCTTAGATGAGTTCCACCAGCAGTTTGTTTTGGTTTTGCTGCAGATACCAACATCTTCAGCCTCTTGTGTCCTGTTCAACTATTGCAGTCCTTGTGGTAAATGTATTCCAGTCTGCTGATGGGCAGATTGCGAGGTAATTTTAACTGGTTGACAACAAAGGAGTAACTACATATATCAAAATTGGTGGTTTATGTGATACTTGGAGGGTAATCTGTTGACGAGGATGTTCCCATGAATATAATATTTTTGTCCTATTATTGTGATGTAGAGCTTGCAGCTTGGGAAAATATTTTTCAAGAAGCAAGTTTGACTCATTGCATACATCCTGCCAATAATGCACACTACTTTGGTAGAGGAAATGGGTTGTTATATCTCTGCTGTAAACACCAGACTGCTTGGCCAAACAACTTAGGCATCCTTTAATATTAAACAAAAAACACAGAAAATGCTGCAAACAGTCACAAGTTCAGGCAGCATCAACAGAAAAAGAAACACTGAAACCCAAAAACGTGTAGCCCTAAGATGTATACGAAGCATATGATGAGTAACAAGTGAATGCCAAAGACGCATCCTTAGGGACAGCAAAGCCAAAGGTAAAGATGATAAGGGAAACCAATAGGGTTCATTCTCTGATAGCACATGAATACATAAGGAATGAACCAACTAATCATACTCAGCTAGACAGTGGTACTGTGGTGCTGGAAAAGTATGGTATGGTCAACAATGTTGAAAGCTGCAGGAAGATTGAGAATGACGACTGAAGTTCTCGGCCCGAAACGTTGACTGTACCTCTTCCTAGAGATGCTGCCTGGCCTGCTGCGTTCACCAGCAACTTTGATGTATGTTACGTAGGTCAACTTTGTCACAGTTTCAGAGGCCAGGATAGAGTGGATGTGGAGAAGATGTTTCCAGTAGTGAGAATGTCAAGGACCTGAGGACACAGCCTCAGAATAAGAGAATGTCCCTTTAGAGAGGGATGAGTGGGAATTACTTTAGCCAGTGAGTGGCAAATATGTGGAACTCACTGCCACAGATAGCTGTGGAGGCCAGGTCAGTGAGTATATTTAAAGTGAAGATTGATAGGCTCTTCATTAGTAACGCTGACAAAGGTTACTGGGAAAAGGCAGGAGAATGGTGTTGAGAGAGAATAGAAAATCAACCATGATCGAACGGTTGAGCAGGTTCAATGGCCTAATTTCGTTCCTATGTCTCATCGCCTTAAGTCATTTGTGACTTTGCTGAAGTTTGGCACCACCACCGGGCCAGAAAATATTCTTTAGGATTCCAGGCAAGGAATACTGGCTAAAAATTTCTCTAGACTAATGGTTGTGTTCAAGACATTCAATGGAATATTAGGATCTCTCCTATTATCTTCTTATTGAACTCAAATTCAAAATCTTTACATATGAATTACATAGCCAATATCATGGATTTTCATGATGATTTCATTGATTCAGAGAAGAAATGGACATTTCATTCCCATGCTCTTTCTGGAATGGACTCCAAGCCGTTGAACGATTAAGCCACAAATCATTATTTGAAACATTATTTTGCAAAAAGTAAAGGTCCTGCAAGGTAAATGTTCATGAGACAGTCAGTCAATCATCAGAATTCATCCAATCAGAAAAACCGACAAGTTTCGCATCTTCTGTTCTAGGATTCAGCCATCCAGATGGTTATAAAAATTGATCATAATTTGTGGAAAGGAAGAATTACAATTGTCAATCGTAATTTCATTTTCTACAAAGTAGTATAAAGATCTCCTATTCTGTGCTTAATATTAATAATATTCTGGACTTTTTTCTATTCTTTTAACATCTTCTCTATCTCAAAATTGATTATTGCTTCTTTTCAAATGTACGCTCTAAAAGCTCTGAAATTTGATGTCATAAGATTTAAGAATGTGAAGAGAATAGAGACATCATGTGTCTTTTTTATGTACAAGATTATTCATAAACCAATTTCTGGAAGCTTCTTTTGGTGCTGCATTATTTGAATAAGGACTTTCCAGTTGGCTGCCTCTTATCTACAAATTTGATTGGAATTTTTCTTACCTATGGGTTTAAAACACCTGACCATAAGGCAGCACCATCTTAGTTCTTAGTTCTTTTGACTCTCTCCCTTCAAGCATGGTCCATTTTTATCTCTGTCTTTGATCTGTTAACACCTATTAAAATAATTGTGAAGCAACAAGGTTTGTGGCTCTTTCCTGACTCCTGAAAGAACCTTGGATTAAAACATCGGAATCCGACATTCAAAGATAACAGCTTGTTGCATAAAACCCAAGTGATCAGCTACACACAAATCATTAAATACTGTTATCACCGTGGTAAGTATAATGAAGTCCCATGCTCTCAATTCTCAACTATTTCAAGAACTTTGTATTAAGAATGATGAACAGTTTGAACATTTGCTGTTGCACACAGGAGTCACAAGGCTCTTGAAAGGAAACTGCCTGAGATGCTTTTATGTGCATTTTGAAACTGTGATAGAATTCTTTGAATACTCGAATGCTTCACTCAGTAAACAACTCAAGAATATAAGGTATGACATTGTTTATAGGTCAGAATTATTCACAAAGTTTAATGAAATCAATCTTCAATTGCAAGGAAATGATGTGACTCATCAAAGTCAAATCAGTCGTCTCCACATTTCTGTCCAAGTTAACCCTATTGGCTGTCATGACCTTTCTGAACTTCTCTGAGTTGGAAGAGAAAGAAAGAATATGAGATGACTAATTTCAAGTATACTGTGCGTACCTGCCTTTCCACATCATATTTAGTGGAGTGTGGTTTCAGTGCAGTCACCCAATTTCTATCAAAGCAATGAAGCAGACTGCAAATTACCAGTGTGGGATCTGAGATTCCTTCTGAGTGATATTCTGCCTGATGTTGAAAAGTTGGTATCACTGAACCAATCCCATCCATCTTGTTGAAAGATGAAAAAGCAATGAGTGGTTAATAGTTGGACTACAAATGTACGCTCTAAAATTTATGATGAGAACTGTTTTTACTGTAATTAAAGAAAAAAATTTGTAGCTTTAAACAGATTTTAACAACTTTTGCAATTATTTGTTACTGCTTTGAATTTGCAGTTCCCACCTTCTTTCACTGTGCATCAAAATTCTTTATAGTTTTTACGTAATGGCCAGAAAGGGAGAGGGGGTCGCTAGGGATGTGGTCTGGGAGCCAACAAGGGGGCGGTAATCCAACAAGTTTGGAAACCACTGGTTTAGAATCTGTAACTACAGATATTTCTACTTTTTATGTTAATGTTCAAAATGTCTTTAATAATGTAGCCAGTAGTTATAGTAGCTATTGATCACACGTGAACCTGAATGAAAAGGGGGAAAAAAATCATTTTCTAGAAAATATGCAATATGATCAGAAATAAAAGGAAGATGTATGAATCGTAGCTTTGTCATCATGGACCAATCACTGCCACTTGGAAAACTACAACTCAGAATAACTGCAGTGGGTCACCCAGCAATTATACAAAAAGCGTACATGAAAATTATCCTCAGCTGCAAGCTCGGAATGGAAACTGAGGCAATGCAGATGAGTGTCTGGAAGAGCCACCTACAACAATTCTGGCAATCAACCAAGGACACAGTAACTTGAGACCACACATACAAATTGGACAGTTTCTTCACAAGTACACAATTCAACATTCTGCTGAAAAGTTTTACAGCTTGAGAAGGTCCAAACTCTTTGTGTGTAATACAGAAGAGCAGTCATTTTACAACACCAGGAAAGAGAATAAAGGAGCAAATATAACCATTACCAGCACTGTACATCATCCTAATAATATATATCCATACAACAAAAAATATACTAAACAAAATAAATGGAAGCCTTGTGTTCCCCTGGGAGCTGAATCAAATTTCAACTTTCCAGTGAATGTTCAAACAAAATCATTGGTATTTATTTGTTAAGAAATGTAAAACACATTAATTGGCTCTCCTTTACCTCAATATTTATGAAAGTATTTCAGAAACATATAAACTCTTATGTGGGACTGTTGTCAAAGTTTAACATCAAAGTACTGAAAACTTTATCATCATGATTGATAAACAGCAAAATAGCTAAGTTTGTTGAAATCCAAAATATGTTCATGAACTTGCACCCTTTCTACATCTTGTATAGCAAAAGCAAAAAATACTGGGAAAACTCAGCAGGCCAAACAGCAACTGTGGAAAATGAAGCAATTAATGTGTCAGATATAGGACCCTTCATTGAACTAAGAAAGAAAGAGGTAATCTAGTTAACAGAGTATCTGGGGGAGGGTAATAGCAGAACAAAGGGAATCTCTTTCAGAGGATGATATAATGTGGATGGATATTAAAGGCAGTTGAGCTGCTTTATCCAAGTATGTCAGTCTATACAAAAGTAGCAACACGTTACGCAGATAGGAGTGTAACTGTCCTATAATGCCCACAGTGTTTCATCCTGTAAGAGAAATCTCCTTTGTCTACCCATTGCCCTCTCTTGTCTTTCCTGTAATCTATACAAACTTGTTTCTCTTCTTCTCAATTCTGATAAAAGGGTCTCAGCCCTGAAATATTAATTGTTAAATGTCACCCCATCTGAGCTTTTCTCATATTTTCTGTAGTAATTTTGGAATTCCAGCATCTGTAGTTTTGTATGATTTTTAATAGTCTTATTCATATTTTGATATCATACAATGTTTTAAGCAGTCCTTGCAAATATCTTAGTTCTGGTATTCCCATAACCTAGAAGGCCAAAACAGATTACGCTCCCTACTGAAATAAATAAGATCTAAATTATACTGGCTGCCCCATCTCAATAGCTCAAAAGGAACATTCGTTCAGAGGAGAAACTTGGTGGACTCTATGTCATTCTCCTTCCCACCCTCTACATCTGCCCATCACCCATACTCTCCTCACCACCTCCCTTCCTCCCTTTATTCAATGCTCCACCTTCCTCTATTATCAGATTCCATCGTCTTCAGCCTTTTGCCATGTACATTCATCACCTCCCAGCTTTTGACACCATTCCCGAACTCCCCCCTTCCCTCATCTGCCTATCACCCCCCTCTCCTGGACCTACCCATTGCCTGCCGACTCTTGCTCCACTTCCCTCCAACTTTTTGAACTGGCTGTTACCCATCTAACGTTCAAACAAAGTGAAAGGTTTCAACCCAAAATATAGACTGACAATTCCCCTCCATAGCTGCTGAGTTCTTCCAGTGTTTTGTGTGTTGTCCCAGGTTCCAGCATCCAACTGTATGTGATGCTGCTTAGTTTAGCAGAAGCCAACTTCCACATTAGCTGTGAGAGCAAAGTTCAAACATCCATTACAATCTATGAAGTCTTGTGGAAAACTCATGTGAGGCATGTTAAATATCAGCTTTGTAAAATCTCTATCGCCATATAGAAAATGCACTAATCTAAACATGCTAGAAAAACGTTCATGAATGAAATTGTCATCTGTCTTTTTTTAAGTGAAGCTTTCACAGACACATAACCGAGAGTCTTAACTAACAATAACAGCTTGTGGTCACACGAAATAAATCCACAGTATCAACCGGGGAAACCAAGTTTTCCCTTGCTCGTCATGCAACTGTATCCCCTTGTCTCACCAACTTCACCTTCCCAGAATCTCTGCTTCTTATAAACATTCCTGCAAATCTTTTAAATTTCCTTTTTATTTTCACTTTTCTACTTCCCGCACTGAATAAATAACACTGCACCCCCCCCATCCATATTCAGTGGAAAGTGAAACAATAAACAAAAACTAAGCACATGATCTCCTTAATTGACCTTTTTACAAGCTAAACTGCAGCAAACCACAGAACGTACAAAATCATTCTATACACAAGGGAGGAATTTTAGGAAAGGTACTTAACATAAGGTATTGCTCACAGCAGAATTTCTTCCATCATAACATCATTTTGCCTGTGGGTTAAAATGATGTCAGAGGTATTTCTAGATAATATTTTCTTACTCACACATTTAAGCCTTTCCTTCTTGTCACTTAAAGAACATCCACTACTTTCTCTAAAATCATCAAATGTCAGCTTTTCAACCAATACAGTATTGAAAACTTTCTGAAATTACTTAGTTAACTTGAAGCCTAAGCAACAGTCCAGCTTTGACAACAATAATTATATCCCCAGATTTTTTTTACCTAGCCACAACAAACTTCAGTGAAAAACAAATTCAACTCATATCCATATAATAAATCTTGTGTTAAAACATCAGAGAGTCATTTTTGGTTAAGAAAAGAAAGCAAAAGAACTCAGTAAGATCATTAATAACTGTTCCAGTAATGACACAGCAATCAATGACAAGAAGGAAATTCTGTAACCTAAAGCCTTCCGCACATTCTTCTTGGCTGAGAACTGAGTAGACAAACACATTATTTCACAGAGGCTTAAACGTCAGCTGGAGCCAAAAAGCAGTAATAAGCTTCCTAGTTCTGGATATCAGAGAACTGCAGTCAGACACTCCAGGTCTGCACAACAGAGCACCATATATGGCAATGATCTGACGTAATGGGCTATTGGCTAGAGGATGCAAAAAGCACATCTCTCATTGTTTGGTGTTACTGTTGGAATGTTCACATCGCTGATGAGTGGAAAGCTGAATCGCATCATCTTATTCCCTGAGTGCTTTTATTCCCACAGACAAGAAATGGAACTTCAGGCTTCAGATAGAGGAGAAACAATGTTTTGAGTGGTAAACTTTTATTTTCAAAGTGTTCTTTAAAATTTCTATTTCCGATGAAACCAGAAATACAGCTGCCAAAATACGTGGTGTTCAAGTTAAACTCTGGTAAACCCTACCTTCGTTGTGTAAAGAAATGATCTTGGCATGTGGGGTAGCTGGGGTAGGGAGGGTGCGGGGTGTACATGAGAGGCGGGGATAATAGCAATAATCTTGGCAGAAGTTATTTCTTTAATAGAAGAGGAAACAGCAAAACAGTGCATTTAACTTGTCTGCGAATAATGTTGGTAATGCGTTTGTAGATTTAACTGTCTTTCAAAAATATATAAACTGACAACTCACTGAGGATATTGTGAAGTTTAACTAGTGATGGAAGTCATATTTCTTGTTTTAATGTAAATTGATCAGTAATGTAGCAATTTAATTTTCACCTGTAAGTACTCACAGCATTGCTTTAGCGTGTTATTAGGTGGCAAGCTTTTTTCAGTATACTCTACATACGGAAAAAAAGATCTTTGGTAATATACTTTAAGTTTGGAATATTGAATACTTTGATAATGGAATACTGAACTTTGATATATAAAGCATATTAATTTCAGAAAGAAGTTCATCTCCTTTATGTTAATGTCATGACTGTGTGCCTATGATTAAATTAGCCAAGAATGAGGTTTTAACTATAAAGGCAGAAATCCCCTACCATATGAGTACTTTGTCGTAACTCCTCTTATGCATGTTCTTAATTAAAGTACACTGCAGCTATGTTCCATAATTCTTTTTAAAATACACGTGTTCCATAATGCTTTTTATAACAAGCAATTTCTTCCATAGTATTGTTCAATGAAAAGGCCATCAACAAGAATTGAAACTAACTTTCTACTCCTAACATCTGAGCATATCTATTAGAACAAATGGTTTTTAAACATCACATTTATTAACCTAGGCAACGCATCAGGAAAACATTGCATGTGCCTTCTTGTGAACCAAGTAAATTTTAATTCATGCAACCTTTTGGCAGAACATTTGGAAAAACATGCAAAGTAGGTTTTACGCAAAAGAATACTTTTTGTTATCTTGACATGCTGTTTACAAAGGCTACGTATGAAGAATATGTTGACTGTAGTCTGATCGAGTTTGATAAATGTCATTAATTAAAGTGTATGCAAGAGTTCCATCTTGTGCTGGTAAATATTTTCAGCACACAGGTAAAAAGAGATCCCCAACATCACATGGAATAACTAAGAATAAAGAATGAATTTATGACTACTAATATGTAACACCTTCTAATAACAAGCATTATCTGCAAACTAATCAATCAGTATGTGGGTATAAGTTACTTCATTTATATCAGAATCTACTTATGTGGTCTGATTTCATACTTCAGCTTTATTAAATAATAACAAAGAAAAAGACAACTGTAAATGACAGCAGCCAAAATGAAAGGTGTTCTTTAAGGGGATGTGCACCTCAAGTGTTTTTTCACCCCAACACTAAAGCCCAACTTTGGGCAATTGGTTCAATTTTCTAGGCCTTCAGCTTATGTAGTTGAAAACTTTAACTATTTTTTGAAGTTGCCTCATACTACCCATCCCCCATCAGCGTGGAACATTACAGACTTTAGTATAGCAGGCGAGAATCTTCAGGATAATACAGTTCTAATTATGTGTTTGCAGCCGTCTGTCCTGAGGCAGTGGCAATTAAACACGTTCAGAAAATCATCAGGTGAGGGAAACAACTTTCAAAACATTGCAATCATGACGCATCTATTTAACTCAAACTGTTACATAAAGGCCAACTGGAAAAAATATGGATGAGAACTGGGTTACTTCAATAATGCCACATTGATGACTTTAGGAATTTATATTATCCTTTGAAATCTTGAAAAGTGGATGATAGGTAAATAAACACGAGGTTCAAGTTTTTATGTTTAATTCCTGAGAAAAAACAGAGGTTTAACTACTAAAGTTCTTTAAAATTATGGAATGTTATAATGGGAAAGATACACAGAATATTTCAATGTATAGAGCAGTTTAACCAGAGACTATGAAATCCAGCAAGATATTGAGATGAAATTCCAATTAGATCGTTTAGAACATGGAATATCCTTCCAATAGCATGGAGCATTTAAGATGAGGCTGTTCGGGGCTGATGGGAGAAGTAATGGAGAGTTAGCGTGATGGATTTAGATGAGGAAAGATGGTAGGATGTTCGGAGCATATATGCTGCATGGACCAGAATGTTCTTTTGTGTAAATTACTTCCAATCTTATTTAGTTCAAAGCAACATTTATAAATGAACCAGCAGTTTATCAAATCTTCATCTTGCGTCAATACTTCTTTTCAAATCCCATGAAGATGAGGTGAGTTACTAAAACGCAATAAGAGGTACATTACTCTTCTAAATATGTATGTTTACATCTCCCTACATAGAATGCACTTTTGTATGCCTCTTCCCATACTTTTTCTCAACGTTCGCAAATTGTGGAGATGTTAACAGAATAAGTACAATTAAGAAAATAATTCAAATAGTCAGTTTGTACGAACTAGGAATAATTCATATATACCCAAAGGTGGACATTTCTCCTAGTTCAGATAACCTTAAAACTCAATCCTGCTGATGAAAACAAAACCAAACAAATTCAACCAAACTATTCAACTGGAAACCAACTGATTTATGCAAAATTACAATTTTCTAGTGACAAGCACGTCTGCTAAGACAATATATGTATCACACCATGTCTTGCAGCACTTTAACTTATCTTTCTTGCAAGTCATCGTAATTTTGAGGTCTTAACAACTCATGAAACTCAACAATCTATCAAACATTATAACATGAACAGTAAAGTATGAAATATACAGAGATGTTTGAACTGCAAAACTAATGATATAATTCATCTAAACATGTCAATTTCAATGAAACTATTCATTTAAAACACTGATAAAAACATACAGCTAATTTTTGTTATAAACACTTTATTTCAATGCACTAAATGCAAAAAGTTGTCTACATGCAAACACCTATAAGCAGCCAGTGACTTACTCTAGGACTACCATAAAAAAGCTTCTGAATTCTATAACAAGAGACTTAAACATTTCCTTAAAAGATTTTTAACGTTACAAATTATGATTTTCCAACATTACAACTTCAGCCAAACTGCAGCTCCTTATTGTGTAATTATTAATTTTCAGAGATGTTCATTAAACATATAATAACTAAAATTCTAGTGCCCTTATGACATGTTACTATGGATTATTTAGGTACAAAAAAGTTTAAGTGGTTGATTATTTTATAATACTATTATGGTATAACTATAATGGCTTCCCAACATCACTTGAAAATACATGAAGACCAACATGTGAAACCATTAAGATATCACCTAAAATCTGCAGGTTTATATATGACATCTTCTGGATTTAAACTGCTCAGAGAAATACAAACTAAATTTTTAAAAAAGTATGGGTTTGGCAATGATTTACAAATTGAATTGTTAAAATTAAAATTTTCCAGTGTTTTTGAATGGGATAAGTTTTGAAATACAAGCTAGTTTACATAGGGATTTAATTGGTAAAGTGAAAAAGAAAAGCAGGTCTTCAAAGTTTCACTTTGGTCACTGCTAAGATTCAGCAGGTATTTGTATCTTTAAATGTGATGTAACCATTAACTGCGTGATTTTCTGCATATACAGCTTGTAGGATTCAGACTCAACAACTTTTCCAGTCTGATCAAGAAGCCATAAACGTTCAAAGTGCCTAATACAAAATCAAAACACACATACAGCCCTGGGATTTAAAATTGTAATCTGGTTGGGAAGCCAGTAATACCTCTTACACTAAATCATCACACTGGTAGTTTGAGGATACATCATCTAGCAGAAGGGAAACAGTGCATATGCCTTATTTAGATTGCAATTTAACCCCAGCACACAAGTCCGCAAAAACTTACATTGCTCCCTCTAATACAACAAGCGCCTTGCAAATCTCAATGCCAAGAAAATCACCAAAGTTTTGATGAAGTGATTTTCCTAGGTTTTAACATGTTAAATTATAGAGAGCTGTTTTCTCAGAGATCTTTAATTCACATTACATTTATTTTCCTCCTCTATCAGTCCTGTAACAAAAAAATCGCTTTGCAAGTTTCTTCCCCAAAGTTCTGAGGTTAAATTGCTAATTGACCCCAGAACTCAGTAAAATAACTGTAATGTGAACCAGGCTACAACCATCTACTGAAAACATGACATCACTTGCAGCCAATAAGCAGCAACTACTCCCTTCACTGGGAACATTCTTCTGACAGTAGGTTTTTCTTTTCTAATTTTATACAAGAACACTAAAAATGTAGCCAGCACTTAAAATGCTGCTTGGTCTTCTCAGTAACAGTATAATAGCCTTGTTTGCCCCTTTGCTAATACCTTTGCTTACTGAAGATTCAGAAATGAACAAATAAATGTTGTAGTATAAATACCTCAGATACAAGCCGTTCAATCAAAAAATGTTTGAAACAAAGTGACTTAACAGAAGTTTCCTTTGTACTATGACTTGGAAATAATGTTCAATAACATCCGATGTTAGTCCAATGAGCTTAGGCTATATTTGTATCTTTCATTGATTACACAAGGAAAAACAACAAAAAGGTCTGAAAATCTGCATAAAAGTTAGATAACTACTACATGACTGCAAATTGCTGGGCCAAATATATTCTTTAGAACAGAAATACAAATTCAGGCACACACAAAGAAGTACATGCCTCTTTTCACAATCCACAGAAATTTATGACTAAATTTAATCATGCCTGCTTGGAAGATGCTGTGGTGCTCATAAAACACTGACGTCTTTTGGAAGTTCTCATATTATCTTGATCCTGAATGGGAAAGTGGAATCCCCCTCAGAGCTCAATAGGGACATGCTATAATATCACAAAATCTGCTGCAGTGGAGTTACTGGAGGAGGAATGCAATTTTAACCTGGAAGCTCAGGAAGTTATTGTGACATCCCCATCAGATAACATATTGCAAAGGGAAATGAGGGCCAGAAATGTTTCTTCTTCCTTCTGGGACTTGGACAAGAAATAAACCTCTGGGCACCACAAGGAAGGCTTGGGCCTCTTTGTTCCTTGGTTTTGAACCTCCTGCAACTACAAAGATTATCCGAAACCACACTGACAACAAAAGACAGTTCCTTGGTCCTGGCAGCAGCATCCAATTGCTCAAAATTCTTTCAAATGCTGGCTAGATGCCACATTTCCAGTTTCAGGTGGGAGACCGACTATACCGATAAGGATAAGGACCTCCTAGGACACATGTTGAGGAAGTACAAACAATTTGCTCTCCCCCTTGGTCCCTATTTGTGTAATTTCTAATTCAGGCTAGAAATGAACTTTAGAAGCAGAATACAGGCAAGTGAACTAAGAGCACTTCCACAGTAAATTAAGAGCTTTTATGGACCCTCATTAAAATTTTATTGTCATCTAAACTGGACCTCTTTTTTAAATCTTCCAAGTTAACTGAAACTCAAAAGTATCCGTTCTGTCAAATGATCTTCTTCATAAAATAAAAAGTTTATTATTACCATCAGTCCAATTCTTTTCCAAATTCAAGTAGTAGGCAGCCGTCGATCCCAGGAGATCATGGGCTTGCGCCTCTGGTGGACTGTGTCCTCTCCAGGGTACAAGCCTGGGCAGGAAGATTGGAAGATTTGAAGATCTGGCTGTTGCTCGTGCAGTGGGACCCCCCTCTCCACGTCACTGATGGGAAAGGCAAGGGAAAGGCAAGCGCTAATACTGCCTGGCACCAGTGTCGTTGCAGAGGTTGCCAGAGTACAGTTGTGAACAATATCAAACTGCCTTAGGGACCCTGGCTCTGGATTTCTTTCTCAGGGTTTACTCCCGAAGCCCTTCCCATGGTGGGTATGGCTGCAAGGCAGCGGAGGTTTAAAATCAGAGTTTTCCTTCTCCAAATAGTATATTGTGAATTTTAACACAATTATATATTAATTAAAAAAACCAAACTTTAAAATTTTCAGTTCAATTACCACATACAGTCATTTTGATTTGGGCCGCATGAAGATCTGGTCATATTTTAATACAAACACAATTATTGTTGCAAAAGCAAAAGGACCACAAGTGCTAGAACCCTGACAGAAAAAGAAACCAAAATGTGGAAGTATTCAGTAAGTCATGTAGTATTTGTGGAGAAAGAATCAGAGTTAATATTAACGTAGTTTCTATTTTCACAGGTGCTGCCTGGCTTGATGAACAAATTATAATCTTCTGTATGCCACATTTTGCAACATGTAGCACAAATTCTGGGATGGGCATACCCTTTTATTTTCAAGTTGTGTAAACTAGCCAGTTATTATCCAGATATTGTGGACAAGAGGCTATACCTTTCCCACAGGGCAGCTTGCCAAATTCAGATTTCAGACTGAAAATAATCAGAGTTAAATATTTCTTTCATAGAATACAAAACAAGTTCTGGTTAAATCTTAAGGCATGTTTAACCTGAAATAAATATACTGAATCGGCCTCAGTCAATTACCACATAAAATTCTGGGCATAGCATTTCATAGAGGCCTTTGAGAGGATGTAGCAAATTTACAAGAATGACACTAGAGGAGAGGAACTTAAGTTATGTGGAGATAATCAGGAAGCTTGAATTGCTCTCCTTAGATCAGAGGTGAGTAAACCATGAAGGGTTTTAATAAGAGTATACATGTTTAAGTCGATTCTGTTATAAGGAGGCTCAGAAACCAGACGGCACAGATTAAATAAGAGAATGATGAGCACGTAAATCCTGATTACTTTCAGCAATTGATTTTCAGCTTCACTATTATTATAGCAAATAAAAACTAAGGTCTTCACTAAATAATTTCTAGCCCTATTGTAAGTATGTACTAAACAGACGATAACAAGCAAAATTCATTTTAAAAATTCTAATTAAATTTGGGAAGAAAATAGACTATTGGGTAGTTGCATGTTGCATTCCAATGGAATGGAAAGTGATGATCGGCTGACACAAAAAGTACCGAAGAGGCTGGAAATCTAGAGTCATACACACAATGCACTGGAGGAGCTCAGTGGGTCAGGGAGCATTTCAGGCTGAGATCCTTCATCAGGACTGGAAAGGAAGAGGGAAGAAGTCAGAATAAGAATGTGGGGGAAGGAGAGGAAGAAGTACCAGATAGCTGGTGACAGATGAAGTCAGGAGAGGGGGAGGAGTTAAGTAAAGAGCTGGGAAGCTGATTGGTGGAAGAGATAAAGGGTTAGAGAAGGGAGAATTTGAGAGGAGTGGACAGAGGACCATGGAAGAAAGGGAAGAGGAGGAACACCAGAGGGAGGTGATAGGCAGGTAAGAAGAGAACGTGTGAGAGGGAAACAAGAATGGGGAATGGTGAAGGAGAGGAGTGGGGGGACAATTACTAGAAGTTTGACAAATTGATGTTCATGCCATCAGGTTGGAGGCTACCCAGACAGAATATAAGGTGCTGCTCCTCCAACCTGAGTGCGCCCTCGATGTGACAGCAGAGGAGGACAGGGTGTTTCCAAAAATAAGTTGCTTACAAAGATTATTTTTTTAGAAAACCATGCTGGGTGCAAACATGACTATTTAAATTTGATGATGATGCTGATGATTATTGCGATTGTTAGACAATAATGTCAGATTCAAAAGAATTTGATATGTTCAGTTTGGAGGGAGAGGCAGGAAGCTGAACTAACATACAAGATGTTGTATAATGTTGATGTAAAATGATAAAGTTAGACATGGCAGTACATTGTGGGAATATAAAAGCAAGTTTTGTTCGTCTGTGGAAAGCAAAATACGAAGGGATCAAAAGCTACTTGTTAGAACAATACTGAAGCAATACACCACAGTACAGGATGTGAAGTTACAGAAATAAACATCAATCATCCTGAGTAAAATACAAGCATCTCGAACTTAAGAGGGAGCAGTCTGCCTTTGAAGATAGTAGAGTTCTTAGAAAACAAAGGCTGGAGGTGATAATCAATCTTACTGCTTTGGGAAAGTAACTGTTTTTGTGGCTGGTGGTCCTGCCGTATGTTACGTAGCCTCCTCCCTCATCCATGTGCAGGGTGTGTGAGATCCTTCATGATGTTACTGGCCCTTTTCTGGCACCTTTCTGTATAAATGTCTTTGACAGCAGGTAGGCTAGTGCCAGTGATGTGCTGGGCAATTTCGACTACCCGTTCTAGGACCTTCTTGTCCACCACAGTGCAATTTCCATACTAGGCAGTGATGCAGCTTGTTAGGATGCTCTCTATTGACATGGCTCCAGGGTGACCAAGGATGGGAGCTCAACATTCAGAGATATTCAATATTCAGGAGGGATAGACATGAAAGAAAAGGAGGTGGGGTAGCATTGCTGGTTAGAGAGGAGATTAACGCAACAGAAAGGAAGGACATTAGCCAGGAGGATGTGGAATCAATATGGGTAGAGCTGCATAACACTAAGGGGTAGAAAACGCTGGTGGGAGTTGTGTACAGGCCACCTAACAGTAGTAGTAGTGAGGTTGGGGATGGTATTAAACAGGAAATTAGAAACGTGTGCAATAAAGGAACAGCAGTTATAATGGGTGACTTCAATCTACATATAGATTGGGTGAACAAAATTGGTAAGGGTGCTGAGGAAGAGGATTTCTTGGAATGAATGTGGGATGGCTTTTTGAACCAACATGTCAAAGAACCAACTAGAGAGCAGGCTATTCTAGACTGGTATTGAGCAATGAGGAAGGGTTAATTAGCAATCTTGTTGTGAGAGGCCCCTTGGGTAAGAGTGACCATAATATGGTGGAATTCTTCATTAAGATGGAGAGTGACATAGTTAATTCAGAAACAAAGGTTCTGAACTTAAAGAAGGGTAACTTTGAAGGTATGAGATGTGAATTAGCTAAGATAGACTGGCAAATGACACTTAAAGGGTTGACGGTGGATATGCAATGGCAAGCATTTAAAGATCACATGGATGAACTACAACAATTGTTCATCCCAGTTTGGCAAAAGAATAAATCATAGAAGGTAGTGCACCCATGGCTGACAAGGGAAATTAGGGATAGTATCAATTCCAAAGAAGAAGCATACAAATTAGCCAGAAAAAGCGGCACACCTGAGGATTGGGAGAAATTCAGAGTCCAGCAGAGGAGGACAAAGGGCTTAGTTAGGAAAGGGAAAAAAGATTATGAGAGAAAACTGGCAGGGAACATAAAAACTGACTGTAAAAGCTTTTATAGATATGTGAAAAGAAAAAGATTGGTTAAGACAAATGTAGGTCCCCTACAGACAGAAACAGGTGAATTGATTATGGGGAGCAAGGACATGGCAGACCAATTGAATAACTACTTTGGTTCTGTCTTCACTAAGGAGGAAATAAATAATCTTCCGGAAATAGTAGGGGACAGAGAGTCCAGTAAGATGGAGGAACTGAGGGAAATACATGTTAGTAGGGAAGTGGTGTTAGGTAAATTGAAGGGATTAAAGGCAGATAAATCCCCAGGGCCAGATAGTCTGCATCCCAGAGTGCTTAAGGAAGTAGCCCAAGAAATAGTGGATGCATTAATGATAATTTTTCAAAACTCTTTAGATTCTGGACTAGTTCCTGAGGATTGGAGGGTGGCTAATGTAACCCCACTTTTTAAAAAAGGAGGGAGAGAGAAACCGGGGAATTATAGCCCGGTTAGCCTAACATCGGTGGTGGGGAAAATGCTAGAGTCAGTTATCAAAGATGTGATAACAGCACATTTGGAAAGTGGTGAAATCATCGGACAAAGTCAGCATGGATTTGTGAAAGGAAAATCATGTCTGACGATTCTCATAGAATTTTTTTGAGGATGTCACTAGCAGAGTGGATAGGGGAGAACCAGTGGATATGGTATATTTGGATTTTCAAAAGGCTTTTGACAAGGTCCCACACAGGAGATTAGTTTGCAAACTTAAAGCACACGGTATTGGGGGTAAGGTATTGATGTGGATACAGAATTGGTTGTCAGACAGGAAACAAAGAGTGGGGATAAATGGGACCTTTTCAGAATGGCAGGCAGTGACTAGTGGGGTACCGCAAGGCTCAGTGCTGGGACCCCAGTTGTTTACAATATATATTAATGACTTAGATGAGGGAATTAAATGCAGCATCTCCAAGTTTGCGGATGACACGAAGCTGGGCGGCAGTGTTAACTGTGAGGAGGATGCTAAGAGGATGCAGGGTGACTTGGATAGGTTAGGTGAGTGGGCAAATTCATGGCAGATGCAATTTAATGTGGATAAATGTGAGGTTATCCACTTCGGTGGCAAAAACAGGAAAACAGATTATTATCTGAAAGGTGGCCGATTAGGAAAAGGGGAGGTGCAACGAGACCTGGGTGTCATTATACACCAGTCATTGAAAGTGGGCATGCAGGTACAGCTGGCGGTGAAAAAGGCGAATGGTGTGCTGGCATTCATAGCAAGAGGATTCGAGTACAGAAGCAGGGAGGTACTACTGCAGTTGTACAAGGCCTTGATGAGACCACACCTGGAGTATTATGTGCAGTTTTGGTCCCCTAATCTGAGGAAAGACATTCTTGCCATAGAGGGAGTACAAAGAAGGTTCACCAGATTGATTCCTGGGATGGCAGGACTTTCATATGATGAAAGACTGGATCGACTAGGCTTATACTCGCTGGAATTTAGAAGATTGAGGGGGGATCTAATTGAAACATATAAAATTCTGAAGGGATTGGACAGGCAAGGTGCAGGAAGATTGTTCCCGATGTTGGGGAAGTCCAGAACGAGGGGTCACAGTTTGAGGAAAAGGGGGAAGCATTTTAGGACCGAGATGAGGAAAAACTTCTTCACACAGAGAGTGGTGAATCTGTGGAATTCTCTACCACAGGAAACAGTTGAGGCCAGTTCATTGGCTATATTTAAGAGAGAGTTAGATATGGCCCTTGTGTCTAAAGGGATTAGGGGGTATGGAGGGAAGGCTGGTATAGGGTTCTGAGTTGGATGATCAGCCATGATCATACTGAATGGCGGTGCAGGCTCGAAGGGCCGAATGGCCTACTCCTGCACCTATTTTTTATGTTTCTATTGTGTCTCTGTAGAATGACTTGTGTATGGATGTGCAAAGTCCAGCTTTCTTCAGCCTCCTCAGAAAGCAGAGGTATTGGTGAGTTTTCTTGACTGTGTAAGATGGGTTCTGGGACCATGAGAGGTTGTGTGTTTGATGTGCACACCCAGGAGTTTGGAACTGCTTGCATTTTCCACTGCTGTGCTGCCGATGTAAAGTGGGGTGTGAGAGGTGCAAGTTCTCCTGAAATCGATAACTATCTCCTTTGTCTTGTTGACATTAAGGAAGAGGTTATTTGCCTGGTACCAGATGGGACAACAATTATCTAACCCGTTAAAGAGCATTCGCCACACTCCTGACGTGTTTTGTTGGTGGAAAGGGGAAAAGCTTTGGAAACTTATACTTTTTAAAAAAAAATTTCATTAACAGAATGTAGATTTCACTGATATTCATGGTCTGTCCCTAATTGCTCTTGACATGGTAGTGATGAAGCCAGTTCCTTCAATTGCTATAATTGATATCAGGAGGTGAATAAATTGCTGCAAGATTCTGACCTCTGACTTCTTCTTGCGATTGTGTTTATGCGGACAGTCCAATTCAATTTTTGTGCTCATAGGATGTTGAAGGCAGGGGATTAGGTAATGATGATTGAGTAGAACCCCTCAGGAAATGGTTAAGCACTCTCAAGTTCATTTGGCCATTTCTTGGCACTTTTCCATGCCCAAACCCGTCCAATGTGAGCACATTGCTGCATTAAAGGAGTTTCAAGATGAAAGTAACACTGTACAATTTTGGGTAAATATCCATAAAGACATGGAAGATGGCATCAATGAAGCTGTTGAAGTGATCAGGCAAAAGACATGTTTGGACCAAGATTGGAATCATACTATATTGACAAAAACTTAAAATGTCATTGGTTTTTGCTAGCTGATAACCATGAAACCTGGCATCACTTTTCTGATGATGGACGTAAGGTGAACCAAGAGGAAATAAGCTAAACTACACTTGTCCTGTACTTGTGCACAGAACATGCCTGGGTAATTTTCTGTAGTATTGCAAGCATGCCCTAATTGGTTAATTACTCACAACTAGTCATGACTTGGGTGAAATTGCAGAGATTTGAACTAATCTTCTGGCTGTGGGCTCTGTAACTTTTCTCTGAAGTATGCTTTGCCTGCTGTGAACAAGTAAGTAATCCTATACTATATTTTCACCAGGTCAGAAGATCTTTATATGTTCTTGATACTGACAGACCCTTCTGCACTAAATCAGGGTTAGACACATGACCATGCTCAACTTGTCTGGTTTAAAATTGACCAATCTACCCTAAATTCAAGCCATTAAGCCCAGTTAACAGTGGGTCTTAACACATGAATACAGAACTCTGTCTCCATGAGACTTAGCAGTGGCATTCCTCTCCACTCTTAGAAAGTGGAAAAATGCATTAGCAACAGATAAATTGTCATGGTTGAGGTGAAAGGGCTTTCCCTTGTATTGGTTATCTCATTTGCCTACTGGTAATTGCACCTTCTGTGACATATCCAGCCTCAGTCAGTACTGGTAATACTGACCTACTTTAGATGGTGGTTATTGAAATCCACACTCAGAGAGCCCTTACACAATGCTTCTTCAAAGTGCTCATATAAATGCCAAGTCAGCTGATATGGCATGTTTCCTTCTCTAATTGAGGTTTGATTATTGGATAAATGGGATCTTAAAAGCCTAACCACAATGTTGTTAGAGAGTTTTTAAACTGCTGAATTTCTGCACAAAGATAATTCATTCACCGATCTCCTCTTGTTTCAAAAGTCCTGTTTTCACTTCAATTTGATTTTCTCCATGAGTGTTCCTGTTTATACATCTGTTCCCTTATATTGCTTAATCTGCTTTCTAGAACATGAATGAAGATAATGCAAGCCATTTTAATTATAAAATAATTTCAGATATTTACCATCACACTATTAATCGCAAAGCTGCTTGGAGCACAAAAATAATCAGAGTGAACATTATAAAGATTTTTTTTAAGAACAAATGCAATATAGAATAACAAATGCCAGGACAATATCTTTCATGATCCTTCACAACACTACCATTTTCAAGGAATTTAGTGAATCAAATTTCACCCTGAATTTTTCCTCATTCTCACTCCTACTGGCAACTGCTAAAATAATGTTTCTGGGCAACCATACAATTTCTAACACTTTATTCAAGAGATTAATATTTTATTCATGAGTTACCAAGTCATAAGAAAAGACAGATGTGAAATTACATGGATTTTCTTTTTATAACTGATTCAAAAGGTTACAGTCAATTAAGTTGAAATGTAATCATTGTAAGAAACAAAATGGTCCATTTCTAAACACCAGACCAAATGACAACTTCCACGATCTCAGGTCAAGCCAAACACTTCCCATTAAATTATGCACCTCTGAAGTGTGAGCACTATACATTATGAAAACAAGGAAGGTGAAAGCAGTTCCAATAGTATTTTTCCAAAGGGATTTTCAAGAAAAGGAAAATAAAAACAAAAGTTCACAAAAATTACATTAAAGATATCCAAACAACTATTTTCTTTTTCAGAGTAAAGTCACTGATACAGCTGCATTCATTAAAAAAACTTGATAATACCATTTACAAATTGCATTTAGAAATTATTGGTTGGTAATTTAGTATTGCTTCATGCTATAATGCACCAATTAATCTACCCCAGAAAACAAATTCTAACATGGATTGCTATTAATAGTGAATTTTGGCCATATCATCCAATGAGTATAAACTATTCAATATTATTACCGAAAAGAAGCACAATAAAGGTCATGGTTTATTTTTTAAATGCAATGCAGATAATAGGGATCATTTCATATTCAGATGTTTGTTGAATTTACAGACTTTTGCTGAAGTAATATATTCTGAATATAGCATTATTGTGCATTAACATAACTAATTGTAATTCAATAACTACAATGCTCACAACTCACTAGCCCTAAGCCACATGTCTCTGGAATATTGGAAGGAACCTGAGCCCCCAGAGAAAATCCACATGGTCACGGGGAGAACGCGCAGACTCCTTACAGACCGCTGTGGGAATTGAACCCCAATCTTCCTGCTGACAATGAGGAATTGAGGGTATTAAAAAATCATTTTGAACCTATGTAACCTCTGGCTAAAAGAATAATTGGGACTGAATAGGAATTTTTGAACTGAAGTAAACGCTTGTCTTCAGCAGTTAGCTAAAACCCAGTTTATACTAGTTCTCCGTTGATCTGCAGAGAGACATTGAGAGTTTGATAACATTGTACATTGTACCCTCGTTTGAGTATGAGGAGGAGGAGGAGGGTTCACCAGTAAGGACAGGAATGAACATCTATCTGTAATTAAGTCAGGGCCTAGCAAAGGGAATAACTGATAAGGACTGGACAGTGCATCCATCTGTAATTAAACCTTGATTTAGCGGACTCTGTTATCTAAGTAATTAAGTTTCCCACCAACAGACCTGGTGGGCATACCAGTTCAAATAACATCTTGCAACAGTAATGTATGGGGCTTACTATGTATAAATATACAGCTGTAACCCGACTAAGTGGGCCCACTTGTCAGATGGTGGCAGTACTTACATGCCTTCCCTCTGACAACTGGGTCTCAAACTCCTGCAGGAGGGTGTGCAATAAACTGTTGTAACTATAAGAAATTGGTCTCCCGAGTTTTATTCAGATTCAACTTTAACAACACTGTAATAACGTTACACTAACCACTATGGTACCATGCTGCCCATTATGTACTGTGTCTCAGGTAAGGAGGTCCTACTCTCTCCCCATGACTGCGTGCGTTCCTTCCAGGTGCTCTGGTTTCCTCCCACAGTCCAAAGATGTACTGATTGGTAGGATAAGTGGTCATTATAAATTGTCCCGTGATTAAGCTAGGATTAAGTCGTGGGATAGCTGGGCACTTGGCTCGAAGGGCCTATTCCACGCAGTATTTCAACAAATAAATAAATAAATATAGTGCAACCCTAGATGTCTGTGTTATCATTTACAAACTGACATCAAGCCACATTAGGAAATTCATAGAAGGTGCAAGTTGTAAGGAGTAAGACCTAGCAAAGGAATTCCAAAGCAATTTCTGTCAGCACACTACGTTCAACTGAGATCAATGATTACAAATAAATTTACACAGGTTGAGCTCACCTGCAATCAGATACATAAAATTATATCAGGAAACCTATTAATGCATCCTCTGTGCTTAAAATATAAAATAAATTTGGTGCATCAGCATAGAAAGCAGATGAAATGACTGTTTAAAATTTTATGGTGAAATACTTGAACTACTAAGACTAAGGGTTTTCCTGTTTCGCTGGATATAAAATGGAAATCAGTGATGCATAGTTAATTATAAATATGAACAGAACTAGGGGATAAGACTGAAGTGTAAAATATCTGTGAGGTTAGGAATTAAACATGACAAATCTTAATTTCATCACAAATACTTTAAATGAAAAGGAACTACTAATCACATTTCATTCCCATTTAGTTAACTAGGTACCAAAGAGAAGCAAGGATATTAACAACAAGTTTGGAGTAAAATATTAACTAGTAACTCGGGCTTTTTACAAAAATAAGTACTAACTTCACTTATTTGCCAATGGGAAAATTTAACACAATTTTCATCATGAACAATTTTGCATATTTCTAATATTTTTGTTGATCCTATCAGAAAATTGAGAGAGTTGTACAATATTCAAGGAATAACTAGATTTAGAATATAATTCTATGGGATCTTAAATTTATTACGCTGTTCTTTGTCATTGCACATAAACGATTCTGAGCCAATTACATTTTGACAACATTATGAAAGACAATATTTTCACATTGTCATTTGATAAATTCTACAATCACCATAAAATTATAAATATATTTAGCATCCACAGAGGGAATAGAAGCCTTTACATCTGATACACCAACTAATCCATTTTCTCCATTGGTGTTGATTGTTTTGTTAGGTTTCTAGCACATCCTGAGATGTTCAGTATCTTCAGATTTTTACTATTCAGTATAAAATGCTGAGCAGTCAAAATTGATTAACTGTACTAACTGTAATTATTTACTGTAATTAGCAAACTATTTTATTCAAATGTTTAAATGAAGCAATGGAACTATCTTGACAATATTTCAGTGAAACCACTGTTTCTTCTTCTTGCAGATTGAAAAAGCTCATTGACCAAGAAAAAGCATATCAGGTGAAAAAAGAACTAGAAAATGTCAAGAAAATTGCAAAGTTAAAGGAAGAGCTTACCAAACTGAAATCATTTGCATTGATCCTTGTGGATGAACAGCAACGACTTTCAGAGCAGCTCAACCAACAAAATCAAAAAGTCCAGGAGCTATCCGTCATTGCACAGGAAGCTCAGGAAAAGCTAACAGCCTCTGAAGAAAGGGCAACTGAAGAAGAACATAAAGCGTTTGCTCTTGAGATTGAACTTCAAACACAAACCAGCAGATTTTATCAGGAACAGGAAACAACGATGGCAAAATTGACCAATGAGGAAAGCCAGAATCGGCAGCTCCGACTAAAATTGGCCACACTCAGCCGACAGATAGATGAGTTGGAGGAGACAAATAAATCACTGAAGAAAGCGGAAGAAGAACTGCAAGATCTGCGGGAAAAAATAAACAGAGGCGAGTGTGGAAATTCCAGCTTGAGGGCCGAGGTAGAAGTTCTACGGAAACGTGTCTTAGAAATAGAAGGAAAAGATGAGGAACTTTTAAAAATGGAGGACCAGTGCCGGGATCTCAACAGGAAATTAGAAAAGGAAGAAAGCCATAGTAGGAATCTAAAAACAGAGGTAGAGAAACTAAAGAAAAGAATAATGGAATTGGAAAAATTGGAGGATGCCTTCAGTAAAAGTAAACAAGAATGCTATGTGCTTAAATGCAATCTGGAAAAAGAGAAGAATCTATCAAAGCAATTAGCAAATGAATTAGAGACTTTAAAAGTAAGAGTTAGGGAACTTGAAGCAATTGAAAACAAACTAGAGAAAACCGAATTAGCCATGAAGGAGGACCTAAGCAAGCTTAAAACATTAACTGTAATGTTGGTTGATGAAAGAAAAAATATGGCAGAGAAGATGAGGCAAACAGAGGACAAATTTCAAAATGCGAATGCTCAGCTTCAAACAGAAGAAAATAAAGTTACAGTTGTAACAGAAAAACTTATTGAGGAAAGCAAAAAAGCACTGAAATCCAAAGCAGAATTGGAAGAGAAAACATATAATTTGACTAAGGAAAGAGATGAGCTTAAAAAGAAGCTGAAAGCTGAGGAAGAGCGAGGAAATGACCTTTTGTCCAAGTCCAACCTTATGAAGAGGAGACTCCAATCTCTTGAAGCAATAGAAAAGGAGTACTTCAGAAACAAAGGAAAACAAGAGTATGGCAAGTCCCCTTCTTGCTTACAAAAGGATGACAATAAAATCAGAGAATTAACTCATGACTCTCTGGAGCATAGGTACTGCGATGAGCAACAGCGGCTAAAATTAATGACAGGAGAACTTGAGACTGTGAAAAAGGAACTAGCTCGATACAAGCTAGCAGAAAAGAATGAATCAACCCAAGAACAAATCCTGTTTGACAGACTCAGTGAGGAACAGGCAAAATCAAGCCACCTAACAAGGGAAGTGGAAGCCCTCAAAGACAAAATTCATGAATATATGGCAACTGAAGATTTACTGTCTCATTTTAAAGCAGAGCAGGCATCAATGCAAAAAAAGTTGACTCAACAAGAAAATCGAAACAAAGAACTAGCAAGGGAAACTGAAAATCTTACCAAAGAATTGGAAAGGTACAGAAGGTTTAGCAAAAGTCTTCGGCCCGGCATGAATGGCAGGAGATTTGGGGAGTTCCAACTCTGTTCAAAGGAGATTCAGACTGATGCCATAGACAATGAACCACCTGATTATAAAAGCCTTATCCCTTTAGCGAAAGCAGTAGTGAATGGGAAAATATGCACAGAAAGTGAGGAGACTGATTATAGCACTCAAGATGATGACCAATCATTGCAAGTGAACTATAATTCATTAACTGTGAATACAGTCAATAATAATAAAAGGTCATGGGCTCCATCAATGAAGAACAATGAACCCTATGCCCAAAATGGAAAAACAGCATCAAAGCTGAATGGAAATCTGGCCCATCCAGGTGAATTGGTGCTTACTCAGAAACAAGGACAACCTCTTCACATAAAAGTAACACCAGATCATGGACAAAGTACAGCTACTCTTGAAATCACTAGCCCCACTTTAGAAAATTCTTTCTCCTACACCAGCACAGCAGTCATCCCCAACTGTGGTGTTCCAAAGCAAAGAATTACCATCATACAAAATGCCTCCCTCACACCTGTTAAATCGAAGGTAATGGATGGGTGCTCCACTCCAGAGCGTGCTTTGTCGCCCCTTAGCAGGACTACAACATCGAGATCAAAATCCAGAACTCCAGACTCACGTGGTTCATCGACTCCAGAACGAACAATGTCGCCTATTCAAATAGTTGCTGTATCTGCAAATTCCACACACTCACCGGATCGAACACTGTCCCCTGAGCCAATGGAAGCTGCTGCAGCTCACACCATCTTTAGAGTTTCACCTGAAAGGATACAAGGGCGTCAGATACAGAAGTCAAATACTAGCCCTAATGTAATTACCACTGAAGACAATAAAATCCATATTCACTTAGGTACTCCACACATTCAAACAGCCATACCTGTTTCAAGACCAATGAGCCCCTGCAGTTCAATCCAAGAGATCAGAACTCCAGCTATAACTAATGGGACACCAAATAAATCAACCAATAAAATCACCAGCAGCATTACTATCACACCAACAGCCACTCCTGCCCCACGCCATTCACAAATTACAGTAAGTAATGTCTATGATTAACCTCCCTTACCCAACCCACACCCCGATTAGAATAACAATCCTCTTAATTTCAGTATTAAAAGATCCACTGACATTTCCTGCATCTTTTGTTTTAATTTTAAATTGGTTTGTGCATGTTATGTATAAACCCTACACCTAATCAATATCCTTCTGGAATTGTGTGTACATAATTTAAACTGTAACTCCACAACATTAAAGACTTGCATAAGAGGTCAATTGCCATTTAATCTGCACCTGTATAAAATAAGAAAATTGTATTTGCTTCAAATGTTAAAAGACATAAAAAGATTCAGATATATGTTGTAATAGAGATAAACAGCTCAAATAGCAGTAAACATTAGAATGAATTTGCTTGTTGAGTTTCTTTATTCCAACCTTTGCGCATTTTAAAATATATTTTATCACTGGAAAATGTGAGCTATGCTGTTCGGAAATGGTCTTTGTGCAAGAACTCTGCTTAAGCCATTTCAAGTTTAGTTGAATTGGGAGCCACAACAGATTATTTGACTTCAAGGACCACATTCAAATACAGTTAGCCCTGATTATTCTTAGTCCAGTAAATTATATTGCACAAGAAAATTCAACGTGCTCATTTGAAATTCCTCTGTGCTACTTTGAGAGTGCCACTCAGGGAGAGGAATCTTAAACAAATAAATGCCTTGAACATTCATACATTTATCACTATAAAATCATGGATCCAGGCAGCAGTGTTGACATTTGAGGACAGGTAAGCAATATCACTCAGGTACGCATAAAAACAATGAGCATGATACTGAAAGAAAACACTATGGTACATACTGCATGGTTTTGTGAAACTGAAGTAACAATATTACAATTAAATGTTACAATCTGCTTGCTAATTGACCTTAAGGTGCTTGATTCTTTTTCCACAGAGATAAATGGTCACCTACAATTTTAGAACTAAACAGGTTAGAATCCAACAAGAAAATATCCATGTTCTAATAAAGTTAACAAAAATGTACATGTTGTCAAATGAAGCTCATCAATCACAGAATTTCAAATGCACTGAACCAGATACTTGTTTCAGTAAGGTTAGCAAATTTGCCATTGAATTTGCCATTGTTGCAGAATAAATGTTACAGAATTTTCCAAAATTCAACCACCAGCAGTTAAAAACTGATAAAGAGTGCACTGTTGCAGTTTGCACCAAACATTCTTTAGAAAAATCTGTGAGCTGTGGTTTTAAAATAATTACCTCACATTTTAACACTCAAATCCAAGTAAATACTTAAGCTATGTTCTGTCTGGGACGAACAAGTTTAGTCAGGGTAATATCTTATCTCTTAAGTAATATCTATAATAAGACCATAAAACCATAAGATACAGGAGCAGAATTAGGCCATTTGGCCCATTGAGTCTGTACTGCCATTTCATCATGACTGATCCGTTATTCCTCTCAATTTCAATCTCCTACCTTCTCCCCATGAGTAGAGGCCCAGGGCCATCAAAACCTCCTCATATGATAAGACTTTCAATCTGGAATCATTTTCGTGAACCTCCTTTGAACCCTTTCCAATGTCAGCACATCCTTTCTAAGATAAGGGGCCCAAAAATGCTCACAATGCTCCAAGTAAGGCCTCACCAGTGCTTTATATCCTTGCTTTTATATTCTAGTCCTCTTGAAATGAAAGCTAAGATTGCACTTGCCTTCCTCACCACCGATTCAACCTGCAAATTAACATGTAGGAATCCGGCACAAGGACTCCCAAGTTCCTTTGCACCTTTGAATTTTCTCTCCATTTAGAAACTAGTCTGTGCTTTTATTGTTTTAACCAAAGTACATGGCCATACACTTCCCAACACTGTATTCCATCTGCCACTTCTTTGCCCTTCTCCTAATCCAGCTAAATCCTTTTGTAGCCTCTCTTCCTCAAAACTACCCGCCCCTCCATCTATTTTCTTTTCGGCCGCAAACTTGGCAAACATAAGCCATCGATTCTATCAACTAAGTCATTAGCATATAGCATAAAAAGGTGGTCCCAACGCAGATCCCTATGGAACACCACTTGTCACCGGTAGCCAACCGGTAGCTCATTTATTTCCACTATTTGGCCTCCTGCCAATCAGCCAATGCTAGTCTCTTAACTTGTTCAGCAGCCTCATGTGTGGCCCCTTATCAAAGGCCTTCTGAAAATCCAAGTACACAACATCCACCATTTCTCCTTTGTCTAAACTGCTTCTTATTTCTTCAAAGAATTCCAACAGAATTGTCTGGTAAGATTTCCCTTAAAGAAACCATGCTGATCACGGCCTATTTTATCGCATGCCTCCAAGTACCCCAAAACCACCTCCTTAACAATTGACTCCAACATCTTCACAGCCGCTGAGGTTAGATTAACTGCCTATAATTTCCTTTCTTCTGCCTCTCCTCCTTCTTGAAGAGTGGAGTGACATTTGCAAATTTCCATTCCTTTGGAACCAACCTGAATCAATTGATTCCTGAGAGATCATTACTAATGCCTCCACAGCCTCTTTATGACTTTTTTAGTTCCCTTCTGTTGATTTTTAAAAGCTTCCCAATCTTCTGACTTCCAACTAAATTTTGCTCTATTATATGCACTCTCTTTACCTTTTTTATTAAATAATTTTTTCTTTCTATTTGGGTGCTTCTCAATCCATTTGTATTCTCTGAACTATCATTTAATTTCTACACATTCATTTACATTCTGTTCAATTTATGGTAAGAATTGAAAGGTGTTGATAATCAGAGGAAACTGGTGTCCATATAGTACATGATTCACGTAAAGTGCAAGTACAATAAGTAATGAGATAAGAAAATGATTTATTGATCTTCACTGCAAGGGGATTTGAGTACAAAAGTAAATACATTTTACTCTAATTATATTGAGCCCTGGCTAGACTGCACCTGGAAAGTGTGTACAGGTTGCCTTATCCATGGAAAGATGTACTTACCGAGGCGAGAATACAACAAAGGTTCACCAATTGAGGTTAGGTAAAGTAGGCTGGCCAATAATCACAGACATGCAAGCATAAGAGATGATCTCACTGAATTGTAAAAATAATTCTCGCGTGGCTTGACAGGATAGATGAAAGGGTGAGGTCTTCCCTGTCTGAGATATCTGGAAACAAAGGTAGCAGTCTCAAAAATAAAGCACCAGCTGTTAAGAATTGAGTTAAAAATGAATTTCTTCAAGGACAAAGTCACCTGTCTTTGGAATTCAATACGCAAAAGAAAGCAGGCACTGAATATATACAAGGTTGATTTTTTTTTTGGCGTTAAGGGGATCAACAGGTACAGGGTTTGTGTGGGTAAATGACACTAGAGTAAAAGATCAGCAACAATCTTTTTGAATGTGTAGCAGGAACAGTGGTTGAATATGCAAGAAAATAAGGACAGGAGTAGGCCACCAGGCTCTTCAAGCCTGTTCTACCATTTAATATTAGAATCTCATCAAAAATAAAATTAGAGATACAAGTAAGATTCCTATAAACTGCGGAGACAGCAGAAGGCAGAAAACTAACAGGCATGCCAAAATTTTTTAAGTATCAAACCACATTGAGCTGAAAGGTGCTAGAAAATGCCTGCAGTTCTATGCTCAACATTTCAAAGTCCTGTGCAAACACATCCTGAAATCAAAGATCCAGCTCTGCTGGTAATTTCCTGGCTGAGCTTCAACATGGACTCCTTATGGAATCAAATAACAAAGAATGAATTTGTTGCAATTCCTGAGCATTTACACTCTATTAAACCAGCACTATATTAGACCAGGCAACACACACAAAATACTGGAGGAACTCAGCAGGCCAGGCATCATCTATGGAAAACAGTACAGTTGGCTTTCGGGCGGAGACCCTTTATCAGGACCTGATGCTGCCTGCCCTGCTGAGTTCCTAAAGCATTTTGTGTGTTGCTTAGATTTCTAGCATCTGCAGATGTTCTCTTGTTTGTGACTATATTAAATCAGCAAAGGCACAGAAAGCCCATTTTTTGTATGGAGAGGGATAACTGTATTTCTTAAAATTTTTGTTTCAAGAAATATTACTAGGTGCTTTATTTATTCATTTTAAAAGAAAACATCCTTGTTTGACTGAATTTTTTAAATTACTTTTTGATACCTATGCATTCAGTTTCCATTATACCTATGAAATTTGGCTACACTGGGCATGTGGCCTTGTCAGTTCAATTTTTACCTATCAAGTTGTGGGAGTAGCTTATTCCAGCCTAACAGTGCCAGTATACTTAACCTGGACCTCACCACATTGGATTTGGATGGTTCAACAAACGTTTTGCAGTTTCCACCATGGACTTACAAAAAAGAATATACAGGTAGCTTGACATCTAATCTTCTTCTTCTTCATCATCATCGTGTGCCTTGCGCGTTACATGCTTGGGCGATCATGGCTCTCCACATTGAACCATCCCATGCAGTGTCAATGATATCTCACACACTTAGATCTGTTAGTTCTTTCACAGTGTCTATATATTTTCTTCCTTGCCTTCCTCTACCGCGTTTCCCAGGCATACGGCCTTGTAATGTAAGGCATTCTATTTCTCCCTTTCTGATGACATGGCCCAGGAATTTAAGTTTCCTTTCATTTAATGTTCTCATTAAAGATCTTTTTGTATGGGCATGTTGGAGTACTGTCTCATTAGTTACCCTATCTCTACATGATATTTGTAGCATTCTTCTAAGAAACCACATTTCTGTTGCTTCTAAGTTTCTTTGGAGTTCTGGCGTTATAGTCCATGTGACATCTAGTAATTGTGTTTAATACATTTGCATAAGGCAGTCATGAGTGCATAATGTTGTGTTTTGCAATCTGGTATCTATCCCAGAAAAACACTACCGTGGCTGTGTTTTTTTAAGATCACTTTATCTTCGATCTCTGTGCCTCATATTCATTCGATGTTGCTAAAGATGAAAATCAATTCAACAATTGACAAATATATTTATAGTTGTAAAACCAAGAAAATGAACAATCGTCTTCAACTTGGTACGATAATTTTACCAATCAGCAAGATTGCAAAATAAATAAATAGACTACTTGCATGGGCAAATCAATTCTCAGAGTGCTTGTCAGCGGGAGGACACAGAAATACCAGCTAATCAAGACATACAGTACATGTATGAAAGACTGGACTTCACTTGACCAAAAGATAGTGTAGGTTGATTTAATGAAGGGAAGAAACATAGCAAACGAAAACAGACTAATTTGTCCAAATTGAGCAGATGCCAAGATTAAGAGATTTTAATTATGACTGAGGCAAAGAACATAAAAGCATTTAAAAATGCTATATACATAATTGGTGTTAAACAGATAAGAAATGGGAGGTTAACTGGCCTCTGTAAACTAACCTTTGCATCCAGTTTAGTGATAAAACCCTGGGGGTATTGACAAGAATGCAAGGAGAATAGAATATGATTAGTGAAATGTGTGCATGATATCTGGCACTAAAGACCCAGTTCTGTGCACTCTGAATAAAAGAATGACTACAATCAAGACTACAGTTTACATGGAGCCAAACACCAATGTGGCCTACTTTTATGCTGCAATTTTATATACTGTACTTTGAAATGACAGGTTCAAAGTTACTCGAGATAATAAAGGACTGGCAGAGGTGTTGACTTTTGTGTAAGACACCACACCAATCTTCATTCAGTTCAGCAGGACAAGAAATCCCAGTTGATACCTACGCCATCAACATTTGTTTCTGCTCGCTACTACACTGAACTTGTATATGCATACCTCAACTCAGTTTTATCCCCCCTGCTTCAGTTCCTTCCTAACTACATCCGTGACACTTCACACGCTCTTGATTTTTTCAATGATTTCAAGTTCCCTGGCCCTGATCATCTTACTTTCACTATGGATATCCAGTCCCAATGCACCTCCATCTCCTACCAGGAAGGCCTCAAAGCTCTCCATTTCTTTCTGGACAACAGACCCAATCAGTTCCCCTCCAGCACCACTCTCCTCCATCTAGTGGAACTTGCCCTCTCTCTCAATTTCTCCTTCAGCTCCTCCCACTTCCTTCAAACAAAAGGTGTAGCCACGGGCACTCGCATGGGTCCCAGCTATGCCTGCCTTTATGTCTACATAGAACAGTCTACGTTCCAAACCTACATAGGTATCACTCCCCAAGTTTTCGTACACCACATCAACAACTGCAATGGTGCTGCTTCCTGCACCCAAGTGGAACTCATCGACTTCATCAACTTTACCTTCAACTTCCACCCTGCTCTCAAATTTACCTGGGTCCATTTCCGACACCTCCCTCCTCTTTCTAGATCTTTCTGTCTGCATCACTGGAGACAGCTTATCCACTGAGGCCTAATATAAACCCATGGACTCTCACAGCTACCTGGACTATACCTCTTCCCACCCTGTTACTTGTAAGAATGCCACTCCCTTCTCTCACTTCCTGCCTCCACCACATACACTCTCAGGATGAGGCTTTTCATTCCAGAACTAAGGAGATGTCCTCCTTCTTCGAAGAAAGGGGCTTCCCTTCCTCCACCATCAATGCTGCCCTTAACAGCTTCTCTTCCGTTTTGCACACATCTGCCCTCATCCCATCCTCCCACGACCCCACCAGGGATAGGGTTCTTCTTGTCCTCACCTACCATCCCACCAACCTCCACGTCCAACACATAATTCTCCATAGCTTCTGCCATCTCAAACGGGATCCTACCACCAAGAACATCCTTCCCTCCCCCCAACTTTCTGCATTCACTCCCTATGCCACTTCCGTGACCGTTCATCCCTCCCACTCATCTCCCTCCCGGCACTTATCTTTGCAAGCCAAACAAATGCCACACCTGTCCTACATCTCCTCCCTTACAATCCTTCCAGGTGAGGCGACACTTCACCTGTGAGTATGTTGGGGTCACCTACTGTACCCGGTGCTCTCAGTATAGCTTCCTGTATATCGGTGAGAACCAACGTAGATTGGGAGGTGCTTCACTGAGCACCTATGGCTCTGTCCACCAGAAAAAGCAGGATCTCCCAGTGGCGACCCATTTTAATTCCACTTCCCATTCCAACATGCCAGTCCATGGCCTCCACTACTGTCACAATGAAGCCACAATCAGGAGCAAAACCTAATATTCTGTCTGGGAAGCTTCCAACCTGATGGCATGAACATTGATTTCTCGAACTTCCAGTAATGCCCCCTCACCCCATTCACCATTCCTATTTACCTCTCTCACCTTATTTCCTTACCTGCCCACCACCTCCCTCTGGTACTCCTAGCTTTTTTCTTTCTTCCATGCACTTCTGTCCTCTCCTATCAGATTCCCCCGCTCAACGCTATATCTCTTTCAGCAATCAGCTTCCCAGCTCTTCACCCTCCCCCCTTCCCAGCTCTTTACCCGTCACCTTGTATTTCTTCCTTCCTTCCCCCACCTCTTACCCTGACTCCTCATCTTTTTTCTCTCCAGTTCTGATGAAGGGTCCTGACCCGAAATGTTGACTGCACTGTTTTCCATAGATGCTGCCTGACCTTCAGAGATTCCCCGCATTTTGTGTGTGTGTGTTGCTCAGATAGGTTAGCTTGTCATTTACTTCGTTCTGTCTGTTGAATCTTGCTGTGCTAGTCCATAAAAACAATCCTTCAAGGTAATTCACCTGTGAGAAAAACGTTGAAAAGAGTGACACGATACTGTATCAGTTAGCGCAACTCTATTACAGCTTGGGGTGGAATTCAATCCTGGCGTTCTCTATTCTCAGTAAGTCCTCCCTGTGGAATGCATGGGTTTTCTCCAGGTCCTCCAGGTTCCTCCCACAACCCAAAGATGGGCCCGGTAGGTGAACTCGTCATTGTAACTTCCCAGGGTGAAATCGGGGTTGTCAGCGGTTGCTGGGTGTATGGCTCGAAGGGCCAGAAGGGCCTTTTCCATGCCATATCTCTAAATAAATAAATGAATCTCACTAAATTATGTGAAATACAGCCATTTGTGTGCTTACTATAACCTCTACTATAAACACAGGTGCACAATGTGAAAATGTAACCCTGAAAAACCCACGCAAAAAAGCTACAATGCTGTAGAGACTTGTTTCCTAACAAATACCTGAGAACCAAATGCATAATATGAACAGAAATATTTATCTGCACTACAAAGCATTACTGAGGATATGCTATCAACTGATCAAACCATGCTATCATTGAAGCTTGGCTGCTGATTATATTTGTTCAACTGCAGCCCATTTTTGTGCTTCAGAGCACAGACATTCTAACGAGGACAACACTTAACATACTGCAGATTCCAGTTAATTGAGTTAAACAGGGCAGCATCTTATTTGGGATAACTCTTAAAAGAACAAAATCTGATCGAGATAATAGCTGGGATTGCCTTCATTTATATGGGACGTTATGCTGCTTAACTGAAATAGGAGACTGTTGCCAAACAGTTTCTAACTAGCATCAGTTGCGTGCACTTGTGTGGCTGTTAGACACTACACTATGCAGTTTTTAAATAGCTTCAGTTGTGTGTGCTTGTGTTCAAAAAGTAGTGATTTTTGTCACTAACAGTTGCCAAGAAATAAGCAATAAGACAATTCAGAACTGCTTTGCTCACTGTGGTTTCAAGCATCAGGCTTGGAGATGGAGATGGCAAGAGGTAATGACCAGGAGTGAAAATGAAATGATTTCACAACATCAACAAGCTAGAAACTACAAAGAATTTGAAGACATCTACAATCATCTTGAATTTTATTATGGAAATGAAGATTATGAGGATGTAATCATAAAAAGCATTGGACAAAGACACTAGATGTCTGATTTTGTATAACTGATTTCAATAGAACATGGCAGACGAATTCCCCCGTCTATAACTATTAGGAACTAATACACAGTTTTATAGTACTGTAGTGGTATTTGGGAATGTTCCAATTTGTCCTGTATTTCATTTCAAAACATAATTCGTTACTCATTTAACTATTTCCATAAAAAATCAACTAATTGGGGCAGCTGTTTAATTGGGCCAAAATGTACTGGTCCCAGTATGTCCTAATTAACTGGAATCCATTATATATACATTTTTATGTTACCATATTATTATTCTGTTTTTTTTCACTTTTTATGACCAAAATAGCATCTTGTAAAAACATCTCATTGCAGAACCCTTAAGTCTGCTGCATCTCCAAATTTAACAGTGAAATCTAGCAGAAAAAATACAAAGTCAAATTAAAGAAAACATGATAACAATATAGAACATAGAATACAATAGCACAGTACCTTAATTACTAAATCATTAGATTACTTCAAAATCAAAAAAAAGTCAGTTTTTGCATCTTCCCAGCAGTCAGTGCTAGTGTATTATGTGCAAGGAGGAGGATCAACTGGTCAATGAATAGTTTTTAAATTGATTCAAACTCATCTTTCTGACTGATTTTACATAATGAGGTATTCTGTAACCCAGTAGTCCCCAAGGAAACAATATGATTTGGCGATATGAAACGATATGAGTCAGCTGCACCTTTCCTCATTCCCTGTCATGCATCGTTGAACTTGAACACCCCCCCCCCCCCACAGTCAGCCGGTCCGCAAGAATACTGTCAATTTTAAACCGGTCTGCAGTGCGAAAAAGGTTGGGGACCCCTGCTGTCACCCATAGAAAGCAGATCATATGATGTAATATATCTTAGAGCCATAAGGATCTGAAATATCCAAGGTTAAAATCTCCCTATACCACAGTCACCATTGTTCCTCATAGCGAAGATAGAAGGGATAAAATCAGTTACAGATCCAATTCTCAATTTCCATTCTTTTCCCCCAGTGAAAATCTATCTTTGGAGATCATGATCATCATGAAGAACAACTATTGGGCAAAGAATCCTAGAGCTGCCCCCATCTATTAATTTTACCGCAAATCTCTTTTAGAAGATGTGAAATTTTGAACTAGAAATGTGAATTATGGAACTACCACACAAGAATATGGCAACTTTGATGAAGTCTCATGAACTGAAATACCGTTCCAACTATAAGATCAGGATTCAACATATACCTATATTTCCATTTGGTAGCAATCTTGTAGTCACAGTTAAAATCTCTCAATCTTGACATCTGCTCAATTTGGACAATTAATTTGTTCTTATTTACTGTTTCTTCCCTTCATAAAATCAACCTATACTGTCTTCTGGCCAAGCAAAGTCCAGTCTTTCATACATGTACTGTACGTCTTTATTAAGTGGTACTTGTGGGTCCTCTTGCTAACAAAATTGATTTGCCCATCCAAGCAGTCTATTTATAGTTTGCAGTCTTACTGATCAGTAAAATTATCATACCATGTTGAAAATGATTGTACATTTTCTTGGTTTTATAACTATAAACATATTTGTCAGTTGTTTAATTGACAGGTATCCTTAGCAACATAGACTGACTACGAGGCACAGGGATCCAAGGTAAAGTGATCTTAAAAAAACAGTCTTGGTAGCGTTATTTTGGGACAGATGCCAAAAGGGGCACATTGTATTGAGGAGGAGTCAGCAGAGGGACTTAGGAGGATGGGAAAAGAAGTGGCTGATAGAGAATAGCATAGGAAAGTATATGGTGATGTGCTTTGATAGAAGGGATAAAGGCATAGAGTATTTTATAACCAGGGAGAAAATACAGTAATCAAAAGTGCAAGATTTCCTAAAGGTTACGTACAAGTTGAGTCCATAAGACTAAGGAGCAGAATTGGGCCATTCAGCCTGTCAAGTCTGCCCCACCATTCCATTGTGGCTGATTTATTGGACAGCACTCTTTTCTGAGGCTATGCCCTCTGGTCCTAGGCTTACCTGCTATAGGAAACATCCTCTTCACATTCACTATATCCAGGCCTTTCAATATTTGACAGTTTTCAATAAGATCCCCCCCCTCATTCTTCTAAATCCCAGTGAGTACAGGCCCAGAGACATCAAACCCCTCCTCACCTGTTATATCTGACATTCCTGGTATTATTCTCATGAACCTCCTCTGGACTTTGTCCAATGCTAGCACATCCTTTCTTAGTTAAGGGGCCCAAGTCTGTTCACAATATTCCAAGTGTGGTCTGACCAAAGCCTTCCAGAGCATTACATCCTTGCTCTTATATCCTAGTTCTCCCAAAATGAATGCTAACCTTTCAGTTCTTTCAGTTAGTCCTGACGAAGGGTCTTGGCCTGAAACGTCGACTGTACCTCTTCCTAGAGATGCTGCCTGGCCTGCTGCATTCACCAGCAACTTTGATGAGTGTTGCTTGAAATTCCAGTATCTGCAGATTTTTTCGTGTTTGCTAATTTTTCATTTGCCTTCCTTACGACCGACTTGACCTGCAAGTTACATAAGGATTCCCAAGACACTTTGCACATCTGATATTTTAATTTTCTCACTGCTTAGAAAATAATCTATGCCTTTATTCCTTCTATCAAAGTGCATGACCGTACACTTCCTTACACTATATTCCATCTGCTACTTCTTTGCCCATTCTCCCAAACTGCTTCTGCGGACTCCTTGGTTCCTCAACACTACCTGCCTGTCCACCTGTCTTTGTATCATCCGCAAACTTGGTCACAAAGCCATCAATTCCGTCATCCAGCAAATGTAAAGTTCGCATTCATTTCAAGATGACTGGAATACAAAAGGAAGGATGAGGCTTTATAAAAGTCATTGATCAGACTGTACCTGGGGTTTTGTAAACAGCTTTCGGCCCCTTATCTAAGAAAGAATATCCACACAAAATGCTGGTGGAACGCAGCAGGCCAGACAGCATCCATAGGAAGAAGCACAGTTTCAGGCCGAGACCCTTCGTCATGCTGCCAGTGGAGAGGGTCCAGAGGAAGTTCATGAAAATTATTCTGGGAATCAAAGAGTTAACATATGAGAAGTGTTTGATGGCCCTCGGCCTGTAGTTTTTCTGGAGTTTGGAGAACGAGGGTGGGGTGGGGTGTGCGTGTGTGGAAATCACACTGAAACCTATCAAATATTGAAAGGTCTAGACAGAGTAGAAGTGGAAAAAGTAATTCCTATAGTGGGGAAGTCTGGGGCCAGAAGTACAGCCTCAGAATAGAAGGACGTCCCTTTAGAACAGAGATGAGGACTCAATTATTTAGACAAAGCGTAATGAATCCGTGGCATTCATTATCACATACAGCTGTTGAAGACAAGTCATTGGGTGTATTTAAAGCAAGGTTCTTAGCTAGTAAAGCCATCAAAGGCTATGTGGAGAAGGTAGTAGAACGGGGTTAAAAGGAGTAATAAATCAGACATGACCAAATAGCAGGGTTGACTCGATGGGCTGAATGGCCTAATTCTGCTCCTATGTCTTATGCTCTTACTGTCTTAAACATATAATGTCAGGGAAGGTTCTATGCAGCAGTAAACATATTTCACGGAGCTTTTATATTTCACTATTTCAAGATCTTACACAGATTTAACAAAAGTAGTCCATAAAGAGCACTAACAACAGTGTTAAAGAAACATATAAAACGTGATATTTCTATGTCTACAACTTAAACAATTATTATTTCAGTTATTCAGGAAAGCTAAAATAACAGACAGAGGATGTTATTCAAGTATGTTAAGCTTTCAACAACTAACACAGCCAAAAGTAATTTCCAAGGGAGCATTTTATTTCACAAAAAGTACCAGTTTTCAATGAGACTGGAAACTTCTGATTCATTTTTAAATCTGCCAACTTCAAATTCAATTGAGCCAATTGCCACCCAATGAGTCTCCTCTTGATCTTCAACAAAGTGATGGAAAGCATTCCTCAGAACAGCACCGTTCCTTCCATCACAAGGTCATAATGGGGAATTTCATCACTCAAAGGGAGGTGAGAGTGTGGAACAAGCTGCCAGCCGAAGTGGTGGATGCGGGTTCACTTAAGAGAAATTTAGATAAGTATATGGATGGGAGGGGTGTGGAGAGCTATGAGCCCTGTGCAGGCTGACAGGACTAGGCAGATTAACAGTTTGGCGTGGACGAGATGGGCCAAAGAGCCTGTGACTGTACTGTAATGACTCCATGACAAAGCTGCCGATCCACCCACCCACCAATTCCCTTCATCAACAACACATTGTTACTACAGTGTGTTATTGTTCCTTTCTGTGCCTTGTGGCACATCAGATGGCAACCATGCCATTTCTTTAGCATTGGTCTGTTTTTTACAAGGCCAAGATGCTAGCGTGACACTCTGAGGAGCTAAGAGGAAACAACGGGGGGAATGGAAATTTTAAAGTCCTATCAGAGTCAGCACAGTGTAAAGTGTCATGTCACCAATTTCTCACATAGTATAATCCAGCTGTGGTTGCTTTAAAAAGGATTTTATTTATCTACTTTACTTATTTAATATGACACAGGTCCATGCTATTCCTAACAGAACAATCCCACTTGCCCCACTCCCTCCTATTTCACTGAAGCCCTAAAACTTAGTCTCTCACACATGCCCATCAATGCCCCTTTAACTCTTGCAACAAGGAAGGGTGATTTGTAGTAACAAATTAACCTCCCTACCACCTTTCGCATGTGGGAAGAAACCCAAGCACCTGGGAGGAAATCTGGAGCCAAAATTGGGCCAGAAAGCTGTGAGGCAACAGCACCTGGTAACACATTCCTGTGTCATCCGCAATTCAATCAGATCATGACTAGTCTACTCTCACCTTCCTTTATAGACTTGCCTAACAAAATGCTGAAAAGTTGTATAAACTTTCAAATGCTCAAAATCTACGAAGCATGCTCCAACTTTTGCACCATCTTCCAAACTTACAAATTTTATTCCTGACAGTCGAGTTCTAATTTTAAGAGTATGCTTTCATGTTCCAGATTACCCCATGAGAGGAAATAGTTGCTCTGCATCTACCCTGTTAAATCTCTATAATCATTTTAAATATCTGATTAGATCTCCATGAACCTTGAAACTCTCAAGTATACATGCTAAGTTTATGAAACCAATGCTTAACTGTTAAAAACCTGGTTTAATTTTGGTTAATCTTCAGTTTTATGGAACAGATCATAAAAGTATGCAGATTAAAAGATCATTTTTCATAAGATTATGGACTAAATGAAATTTACATAGCGGTTGCCAACATTTCTGTCTCTTTCCTTTAAATTACTCTCCTCATCAAATGGGAATACAAAACATTTGTCAGCACACATGCACAATACATCATCATTATCCTTCTCTCTGTTTCACTTACTAATACAATAATATTACAGGTGACCCTCACATTACAGCAGTTTGGGTAATGGATATTCGCCCTCAAGAAATCCACTACCACTAAAAAATATGGAACTCATAATAAACTTTGCTCTTATGAAATTTATGTGAACAAGAAAATAAATACTCTATGTACACATACATACATACACACACACACAGTGGCATGCAAAAGTTTGGGCACCCCTAGTCAAAGTTTCTGTTACTGTGAATAGCTATGCGAGTAGAAGATGAACTGATTTCCAAAAGGCATAAGGTTAAAGATGACACATTTCTTTAATATTTTAAGCAAGAAAAATTTTTTATTTCCATCTTTTACAGTTTCAAAATAACAAAAAAGGAAAAGGGCCCGAAGCAAAAGTTAGGGCACCCTGCATGGTTAGTACTTAGTAACACCCCCTTTGGCAAGTATCACAGCTTGTAAACACTTTCTGTGACCAGCTAAGGGTCTTTCAATTCTTGTTTGGGGGATTTTCGCCCATTCTTCCTTGCAAAAGGCTTCTGGTTCTGAGAGATTCTTGGGCCATCTTACATGCACTGCTCTTTTGAGGTCTATCCACAGATTCTCAATGATGGGGAATGTGAGGGCCATGGCAAAACCCTCAGCTTGCACCTCTTGAGGTAGTCCACTGTGGATTTTGAGGTGTGTTTAGGATCATTATCCTGTTGTAGAAGCCATCTTCTTTTCATCTTCGGCTTTTTTTTTTTTACAGACGGTGTGATGTTTGCTTCCAGAATTTGCTGGTATTTAATTGAATTTATTCTTCCCTCTACCAGTAAATGTTCCCCATGCCAGTGGCTGCAACACAAGCCCAAAGCATGGTCGATCCACTGCCGTGCTTAACAGTTGGAGAGGGGTTCTTTTCGTGAAATTCTGCACCCTTTTTTTCTCCAAACATACCTTTGCTCATTGCAGCCAAAAAGTTCTATTCAAAAGGTTCAAAGGAACATCTAAACAAGCCTGATGCATTTTGGAGACAAGTCCTGTGGACTGATGAAGTTAAAATAGAACTTTCTGGCCGCACACACATACACACACATATACACACACACACACACACACATGCTGATAGTGTGGCTTTGCATTACACAACATGTAAGAAAATGTAAGACTATTTTCTTGGAACACACCCATCCTCTGTAGCGCAGAGGTCACCTGTATCTTCATGACACCATATACGTTTACTGGATCAAAAGCAAATTAATTTGGGAGGAATTTGTGACAGTAACGCAATATTACAGGTGCTAAGACAATATGACTTAGGTCCCAGAAGGTTGATTTGCAGGTTGTCTGTGGTGAAGAAGACATATGCAATGTTGCCACTTATTTCAAGGAGAATAGAATATAAAAGCAAAGAGATAATGCTGAGGCTTTATAAGACACTAGTCAGGCCGCACTTGGCATATTGTCAACAGTTTCGGGCCCCATATCTCAAGAAAGGATGTGATATCATCGGACAGAGTCCCGAGGACATTCATGAGGATGATTCCGGGAATAGAGGGGTTAATATATAAGGAATGTTTGGTAGCTTTGGCCGTGTACTCACTGGGATTTAGAAGAATGTGGGGGGGGGGGGGAGGGGGATCTTATTAAAATCTACCGAATGGTGAAAAGGTTAGGTAGGGTGGATGTGGAGAGGATGTTTCCTATGGTGGGGGTATCAAGAATTTGAGGATACATCCTCAAAATTAGAGGCGACCTTTTAGAACAGGGGTAAGGAGGAACTTTTTTTATCCAGAACATCGTGAATCTGTGGAATGCTCTGCCACAGACTACGGTGGAGGTTAAGTCCATGCATATATTTAAGGTGGATGTGGATAGTTTCCTGATTGGTCAGGATATCAAAGGATATTGCAAGAAGGCAGGTGTATGGGGTTGAGTGGGATCCAGGATCAGCCATGATGGAATGGCAGAGCAGACTCGACGGGCTGAATAGCCTAACTCTGCTCCTATGCCTTATGGTTAGGTATCTTTGCAAATATAGCAAAATCACATTAATTAGCCTTGCAAAACAGTATCAAGAGATGCAATTAAAAAAAAAGTTGTTGTAGATAGTTAGACAATTACTCTTACCTCAATGGTTGGGTGGTGATTTATGAAATTTGTAAACGCGAATTTCCATAACCCAACCGCCATATCACAGGGGTCACCTGTAAATAGCCTCCTGAATCCAAATAATTCAAGATTGTTTAATATCATTTCCAGTACACAAGTATAAAGGAATACAAAATTATTGTTACTCTGGAACTGTTGCAGCACAAAAACAATAAGATAAAAAACACAATAATAAAAAATATATAAATACATAAGATAGCTCGATCACAAAAAAAGAGAAAATCTGCAGATGTCATAACTCCTAGCAACACTCTCAAAATACTGGAGGAACTAAACAGGCCAGGCAGCATTTATGGAAAAGAGTACAATCAATATTTCCGGTCGAGACGTCAACTGTACTCTTTTCTATAGATGCCACCTGGCCTGCTGAGATCCCCCCCGCATTTTGAGTGTGTTGCTTACATAAGATAGCTTATGTACATAGATTGACTTCATGTCCATAAAGTTACACTAGGGACAGGAGAGTCTGTATATATAAGGTGACGCTGACAGAGAGTGATAAAGCAGTGATGGTGGGGGTGGGGGTGGGGAAGATGAGGTGGGTTAGTGGGTGGAGGCATTGATCAGCTTTACTGCTTGGGGAAAGTAACTACTTTTGAGTCTGGTGGTCCTGGTGTGGAGGCTTTTTAGCCTCCTCCCTGATGGGAGTGAGACCAACAGTCCATGAGGAAGATGGATGAGATCCTTTCATGATGATGCTGTTCTTTTACTGACACCTTTCTGCATACATGTCCTTACTGGTGGGTAGGCTGGTACTGATGAAGTATTGGGGCAGTTTTGACTGTCCAATGTAGAGCTTTCCTGTCTGCTACAGTGCAGATTCTGTGCCATGCATTGATGTAGCATATTAGGATGCTCTCTACTGTGCATCTGTAGGGCAAAGGACACAAGTATTCATGTGCATAATCTGGTTCTGTTTGGCTTTCTCAGAAAGTAAACGTTAGTGAGCTTTCTTGATCGTGTAGAATCTGTTCTGGGACCATGAGAGGTTGTGCGAAATGTGCACTCCCAGGAGTTTGGAGCTGCTTGCAGTTTCAGCTACTGTGCTGCCGATGTAAAGAGGGGCATGAGGGGTATGAGTGGTGTGAGTTCTTCTGAAGTCGATTACCACCTCCTTTGACTTGTTGGCATTGAGAAAGAGGTTACTTGCCTGGAACCAGGCCACAAGCTCTTCCATCTCTAAACAACACCCTTAATAATGGCACCTTTAAGATATTATATCAATTAACTGAATTCAATAGCTGTCTTTTTTGATGGTATTGCTTTTAATTCATACACGTTATGTTATGGAGATAAAATCAGAAAATATTTCAATTAGTGAGCTGTCTTTCTTCACAATGAATTCATAGAGAGGAAAAAACTCCAAGTCGAGAAATGAATCTGTCTGTATGAAGTTTACATATAGATCCAGCTGTGACACATCAAACAAAAATTAAGTATTTAATAAGGTTTCTAATTATGATGTCATTTGACTTTATGGTTATTTCTCCAGGGCACAACCGTAACAGTTCTGGTACAGTACGTGTAATTTAAGAAAGACCGAGACTTCAGTAAAATGATGTCACAGTCTCAGAATTTCTTTTATTCTTTCTTCACCCATTTTAAGATTATGTCAATTACAATCTAGTTACATGAACTTCATGCAACTTAGATTTAAATCTCTGATGTTAACTAGACCTTTCATCAAGTTATTATTATTGTTAAAAATCTTCATTCTTCATGCAAGTTAGAAGCCAATCAATGTGATGTAGGTTAATGTTGTGCACAAAAATAATTCATGTACTCTGCGAGAAAAAAATAATTGAATTGTACTAGAAATAGAAGAAATAGAAGTTATCAAAGAAATATCTTGATGGATGCAATATTGCATTTAACACAAATTTTTGAAAAAATACAAGAAATGTGTGCAAATAATTTCTAGGTACCAATTCAAAGTAACTGAAAATATCTTTAAAGCCACTTATTTGGCTTGTTAAACTGTGTACATACATCTATTGATGCTTCTGGACACATCTTCAGTGATGTTCCTGGAATCATCGGTTGTTTCGGGTCTTTCAACATCATACAACCTCCTCCAGGTGACCCAGCCGGGGCTGATCAGACCCCAGCTTGTGTCCAAATGGCTAGCTACTTATGACTCCATGGCTCCCCTCTTTTGAGCCACAGCTATCTTGAGGCCCTCTCTGCCGCATCGGTGGTACTGCAGATGGCTTTCCCCTTCCTCTCTCCCTCGATGCCCAAAATGCTGAAGGCTGTAACTAAAGAACGGGCTATGAATCCCCTACAACCAACCTCCAGTGGGAGACACCTCGCTCTCCATCCAGCCTGCTGACAGTACACAGATGTACCACAATGCTAATATCTTCTGAGCAGAGCATGAAAACATTTGCTGCACAGTAACTGATCGATTTGGAGTTGGACTCAAAACTATTACTAGAAAAGGTTAAGCATCAGAATTGAGAGCACATCAAATTTATCTAAAAGGAAAGCAACAGTAAAGGACAGTCACACAGTAGGGGCCTTGGGCTTAATGCTTAGCTTCCAGTCGAAAGCAATTCTAAAATTTAATGCATCATAGCCCTAAACTTAGTGAAAACAATACACTTGTCACAGTGTGATAAGGCAGAGAACAAATGGCTCAGTCCACTGTTGAAATTGCTCATACCACCTTCTAAGTCAGTGTCTTTCAGGAAAATTGAAGTGTAACAAATCATTGCATCTAGTCACAATAGCATAATTATACTTTTATTTTTCCAAAATAGGAGACACCACATTAATTTGTTCTGGTGTTACAGAACAATCATTTCTGTGCATTCCACTGTAAAAAAAAGAATTCTGAGGAGGTGTTAATTCCAAAGATCTCCCTTACTCTGCACATCAAGTGAAAGTAATTTCAGGAATCTGTGTATCAGCTGAAACATCCTGCACTAATTCAAATCATGCCTCCATGTCTTAAAAGGATAGATGACTGGAGAAATGTCACAGAAGGAAGTGGACAGATTAAAGCAAGGAGTCAAACCAAACTGACAGGCACGTATACACGTTCGCACACAACTAGATTACAAACATTTCCAGTTATTCGACATGGGAGGAGTATCACAGCTACAGACTGTGACCACTCTCTCTTGCAGAAGGTAACATGCTGTCAGCTGTTCCCTGCAGCAATACACTGACTGGGCAACAAGTTGTGGGTTTACTTTCTATTTCAACAACACAATAAAAAAGTACTGGGAACATGGGGTCAGCCTCCAGACCACAAAATATAGCAACAATTAAGATAAATGTTCATCCACACTGTGTAAAAAGTATCTGATACTAAACAACACACACAAAGTGCAGGGGGAACTCAGCAGGCCAGGCAGCATCTATGGAAAAAGAGTGCACTCGATGTTTTGGGCTGAGACCCTTCCACAGGACTGGAGAAAAGGTGCTGAGGAGTAGGTTTACAAGATGCCGGGAGGGGAGACAGAAACACAAGTTGATTGGTGAAACCTGAAGTGGGAGGGATGAAGTAAAGAGCTGGGAAGCTGATTGGTGAAAGAGATACAAGGCTGGAGAAGAGTGAGTCTGACAGAAGATCATGGAAGAAAGAAAAGGAGGAAGGAGCAGTAGAGGGAGGTGATGAGCGGGCAAGGAGATAAGGTAAGAAAGGGAAAAGGGAATGGGGAATGGTGAGGGGGGGCAGGGCATTATAGGAAGTTCGAGAAATTGATGTTCATGCCATCAGGTTGGAGGCTACCCAGACGGAATATAAGGTGTTGTTCCTCCAATCATAGTCATAGTCATACTTTATTGATCCCGGGGGAAATTGGTTAATCTAAGTGTGGCCTCTTCACAACAGTGGAGGAGGTTCTGAATAGATATGGGAATGGGAAGTGGAATTAAAATGGGTGGCCACTGGGAGATCTCACTTCTTCTGGTGAACAGAGCGTAGGTGCTCAGCAAAGTGGTCACACAATCTACGTCGGGTCTCACCAATATGTAGGAGGCCACACTGGGAGCACCGGACACAGTACATGACCCCAACTAACTCGCAAGTGAAGTATGGCCTCACCTGGAAGGACTGTTCTGGGGCCCTGAATGTCACGGTACTCTTTTCCATAGATGCTGCCTGGCCTGCTGAGTTCCTCTAGCATTTTGTGTGTGTTGCTTAGATTCCAGCATCTGCAGATTTTCTCTTGTTTCTGATTTGATACTAAACCACAGCTATCAAATCATGTTTCTTTTAAATCACGTCAATACTGTGTATTCAGCGACTGCAGATGTTGGAATCTGGAGCAAAAAAACAAATGGGCAGTTGACATTTCCACTTAAGAACATGTTGACTCTGCATTTCCCTCCAGATGCTGCCAGACGTGCTGTGTTCCTCCAGCAGTTTGTTTTTTGATTCATAGTGTGTGTGTGTGTGTGTGTGTGTGTGTGTGTGTGTGTGTGTGTGTGTGTGTGTGTGTGTATGTGTGTGTGTATATATATATATATATATATATATAATGTGTTGTGCAACATTACTCCCAGACACTCAAAAAACACCAATTGCAAAAGATACGTACACAGCAACCAGATAAAATCAGCTGGTCACGTGGCTCAACTAAATGTCGAAAGTTATGCAAGAGGTTCCTAATGTCAATCTGACCAACAGCATATCTGATGCAGGATGTGTGGACTACCTAGAAAACTTCAAATTGTTTCTTCAGATCAGAAGTATGCATGGCAAAATGGGGAAACTTCAACAAAATCTCTAGCTACAGCAAGAAGCAGACTAGAGAGCACTTTCTGTTCTGCCAGCTGGTGAAGACTTGCCACTCCATGACACGAGATTGTGTCAACACCAATTTTTGACTGTTGAAATATGCTTTTCATTAGGAAGTAATGCGATTTCAGTGGTGGTTGGGCAATAAGGAGGAAGAAGAAATAATTTTGGCTCTGGGCATTTGAGGTGTCAGGATTTTGAGAGTGTCAACATTCTAGCAACCTGGCTTCCAGTGTTTTGCAAAGCCTGTGGATACAATGCCTCTGAGGGATTCTGGAGTTCCAGCCAGTGCAATAATGTTGTCCTGTGTCAGGCTGACAGAAACCATTGTTCCTCCACAACTTCGCAGAGGCATTGCCTTGGGGAAGCTAGCTAAGATTACAACCACTCAGTCTGTGAAGGCATGCTGAAAAACCATGCCATGTAGGGCTAAAATTACTCTTTGCGACATTCAGCTCAAATGAGAGCTTGATTTCAACTTTTAAGTGAAGTTTGGGTAGGTAGATGGATGGTAGGGGTATGGAGGGTTATGCTCCCCGTGCAGCTCGTTGGGAGTGGGCTGTTTAAAATGGTTTTAGCATGGACTAAATGAGTCAAAGAGCCTGTTTCTGTGCTGTACTTTTCTATGTGTCTAATACCTACAACCTCCCTCCGCTTTTATTGACCGAAGTTCAACAGTATCAGCAGAAGCCATCAGAAAATCCAGTCTAAAAGGGTCTCGGCCCGAAACATCGACTGTACCTCTTCCTAGAGATGCTGCCTGGCCTGCTGCGTTCACCAGCAACTTTGATGTGTGTTGCTTGAACTTCCAGCATCTGCAGAATTCCTCGTCTTTATGAGAAAATTGCTGGGATTTGCTTCATTTATTTGTGATGCTGTGCTGCTTAATTGGGGCAAGAGACTGTTGCCAAACTGTTTCTAACTAGTACAGTTGCATGAATTTGTGTGGTCATTAAACAGAACACCATTCTTAGAGCAAACAGTTTCAATGTTCAAAGTAAATTTATTATCAAAGTACATAAGTGTCACCAAATACAACTCTGCAATTCATTTTCGTGCAAACATCACATTAAATATAAGAAACACAATAGAATCAGTGAAAACCACACCCAACCTGGCACACAACATTGTGCAAAAAAAAACCAAACTACAAATACAAAAAGAAAGAGAAAAAAATAATAATAAATAAATACATAATAAATACTGAGAACTTGAGATGAAGAGTTCTTGAAAGTGAGTCCAGTTCAGTGAAGTTATCCCCTCTGGTTCAAGAGCCTGAGATGGTTGATGGGTAATAACTGTACCTGAACCTGATGGTGTGGCTCATGCATTTTCTTCCTGAGTAGCAGTAGCAGCAAGAAGAGAGAATGGCCTGGATGGTGGGGGTCCTTTATGATGGATGCTGCTCTCCTTCAATAGTGCTCCATGTAGATGTGATGAACTGTGCTGCATTCACTATTGTACAAGGGCTTTGGTGTTTCCATACCAGCCTGTGATGCAACCAGTCAATATACTCTCCACCACACATCTATTGAAGTTTGTCAAAGTTTTTAAATAGCATCATTTGCATATGTCGTGTTTAAAAAAAACGTGATTTTTGCCAATAATGGCCGGGAGTGAAACTCAAAATGATTTAACTACATCTGCAGGTTAGGAACTATGAAGAACTTGTAGGTATCAACATAGCATTGTACGAAGGCAGTCCATTATGTGCTCTAGGTGTCTGCAGTAATTTTGTTCATTTACAGTCAATGGAAAGAACATAGCAGTGTGCTGGTCGTCCGTCATATCCGATGACGACAGCAAAACCTGTGCAGGAGAGTTTCTAAGTGGAAAAGCTGTTGCATTGGGACAGCTCCACTCTATCAACTTTGGAAGTTCTGATCCAGTGGTACAAGTAGTCGTCACAAACTGGGGTCTTCCTTGGTTGCAGTGGATGACCATGACTTCTTCTGTGCCTTATTCTACCCTTTGCTCTTCACAAAGCATTGCGGAACAGCCTTCTTGACCATTGGATCTCATTGTCCCTCGCATCCGCCCAGTCTGCCGGAGCTAACTTCACATGTTGGGACAGACATGTCCCTATTTCACCGGGGTTTGAGGCCCACTGGCTACCCTCATCTGGTTGAGACTGTCTGCCAAAGCTATATAAACAGCTACCCTGAGCCATAGGTGACAGCTGAGTGTCCAGTGGGGACCAAAGGTGAGCGAGCTGCCCCAGAATGACATGATAAGCCCTTTCACCTGGTGCTACCCCTGCCTGGACAGCCCATACACAGCAGCATACACTGGATAAGTTCCTCTGTCGATTCTGTAGTAACATTGGTAGCGTTCTTTTTTTTGTATTTCATTTAAATACATAATTTTTTTACTCAAATAAGTGGTAATTTACCTTTTTTTTATTCCTCTTAAACTATTTCTATGAAACTTCGGCTAATTGCGGCAGCCGCTTAATTGAGCCAAAATGTACTGGTTGTAACGTGTCTCAATTAACTGGAATCTACTGTATTGAAGTTTGCTTTTGAATCACAAAACAGTGACATGGCTTTGGCTTCTAGATTATGCCTTCTTGTAATAAAAGGAAGCAGAACTCTTTGAGGAAATTTTCAAAGCAAATCATGGACTGACAATACAGCAGGCTCTTTGGTGTTGAATGAGTTGCAGATTTACCACTGTCTTTGGAACTTCTCTCAAGGGCAAGCAGAAAGCATTTTACAGAGTCTACACGTAACTTTAACTTAGAATCACTTTGCAAAACATAGCTGAGTCACAAACGTAGTTCATGCAGCTTCCAAAGGGATGCTAGAGAAAATAATTAAGTCACTCAGTTTAAATTAAATCAAATCAATGGGTTTACATTCAATTTCATCTCATTTTGACCCAATGGGAAGTCAAAGTCACGAGATGACTTTGAAAGTATTTATTTGAGATGGTCATGGCCAGGTATACAGTAACATCTCTTTTCACTCTAAGACCAAAATGTGCCTGTGACCTGCAGCATTCAGGCACAAACCATCTGTGTGAGAGGCAAGATAATGAGGAGGATCTTCGTATTGACTTCGCCCTCATTACAGAGGAATTGTGCAGAATGCAGCAGATATCAACAGAGAAATATATTCTATCTGAAGAATGTGTCACAGCAACCTCTGAGCAGTCCAGATCACAAAATTGTGTACGGAGTGCAAACCTTGTTGTGCACCTCATAGCCCTCCAAATGCTCTCCAGCATGACCAACGCTGGAAATGCACTTGTCCACAAGCCCATAAGACAAAGGAGCAGAATTAAACCATTCGACCCATCGAGTCTGCTCCATCGTGGCTAATTTATTATCCCCCTCAACTCCATTCTCCTCTCTTCTCCCCAAAGCTTTTGACACACTGTCAAATCAAGCACCTATCAACATATGCTTGAAATATACCAATGACTTAGCCTCCACAGCTGTCAGTGACAATGAATACCCCAGGATTCATTACCCTCTGGCTAAAGAAATTCCAACTCATCTCTGTTCTGAATGGACAATTCCTTTATTCTGAGGCTGTGCCCTTTGGTTGTCAACACCCCCCTATATGAAACATCCTCTCCACATCCACCTGCCTTTCAATATTTGATAGGTTTCAATGAGATCTCCCTCTTCTTAATAAAAAGATTTAAAAAGAAAGAGATCTCCCTCTTCTAAACTCCAGTGAGTATGGGCCCAGACATTAACCCTTCATACATTAACTCCTCATAGATTAATCCTTTCATTCCTGGGATGCACCCAGCACACCTTTAAGAAAAAAAGCCGAAATAAACAATTAGTTAGGTGCCGCCCGACACGTAAATGTTGGCCCAGATCAGAGGCGATTGCCGATTGCGACGCCTCTGATCTGGGCCAACATTTATGTGCCGGGCGGCACCTAATTAATTAGCTTGTTTATTTCGTTTTTTTCCTTAAAGATGTGCTGAGTGCGTTCCGGCTACCGCTGTACCCCTGCATGCTTCGCGGATCGGTATTGGTTCGCTGCCAGGAGGGTGGGGGCCACTGCACCACTCCAACCTCCGACGACTCAGCCTAACACACCATCATCGGTGTGCTCGGCGCTGTCCCAATTCCGGTAAGTGATACTACACTGTACATACATTATTTCTACTTTATATCGGCTGTGTATTTTTACGTGTTATTTGGCAGGTTCATAGCTTAAAGGTTACTGGAGAGCGCTTGCGCTGTGTTTTTGCCGATGGCGCTTGCGTGAGATTTTCGCTACGGAGAACAGTGCCGACAATGATTGTGGGAAAGTATTTCTACTTTATATGGCCGTGTATTCATCATATCATTCCTGCTTTTACTATATGTTACTGTTATTTTAGGTTTTATGTATTATTTGGCATGATTTGATAGGTTATTTCTGGGTCTGCAAACGCTCACAAATTTTTCCCATATAAATAAATGGTAATTGCTTCTTCGCTTTATGACATTCCGGCTTATGAACCATTTCATAGGAACGCTCTACCTTCAGATGGCGGGGGAAACCTGTAAGCTTGTGGCGTAAACACGTTTTGATTGTGCTTCCACATTACAATTGTTGTTAACTTATGGAGATTGTCATTTCAAGTGAATAAACACTAAATGATATTCATTATGCGCCATTCTCTCATAAGCACGAGTAAACACATATTATTCTCTCTAGCAAGGCAAGTAATGAGAGAAGAAATAGCTTAAGATTTCCATTTAAAAAATAAGAAAAATATAGATATACAGAAAAATTCAACAATTAATTCAATGGAATTGGTTATGTGAAGCAAATCCCTTTCCATTCTCAGCACTGTGTTCAAAAGTCGTATCATTAGAGCTGTAGATTTTCTATGTAGAAAAGTTTTAACATCTTAAAGCACTTGTCCCCATCTACAGGTCTAAAACTGCAACTGCCAGAATTTCTCAACATCAAAAAACTTGTTACAGCTAGAAAAACTTGACAAGAAATGGATAAAAATTATACTGTAATACATATCAACTAAAGTCTGAACAGTATTTGACAAGTTTCATACATTGCAATTGAAACACAATCTTAAGTACTGCTGTGCACACTGTGAATTAACGAATTGGACTGTATTGCAACAAACCGGGGTGTTTTATAAAATCAATTGTCTAATTTAGCACCAGTCAGAACAAACAACTATAGTTCTCTAAAGGATTCATTACAAACTTCTTGAAACCATATTGCATATAAATACCACTGCTATATTCCATTTCTAATGCTTGTTCTGCAAATCTTTCCTGCAGGTTGCACAGGAGAATATGGTACGACACCCAATTCCAACTCGGATTCCTAAACCAAGATCCAGTTCAATAAAGTTCAAGATGCCTGAAAGACCCATTTCCAAATCTGAGCTGCAGTCATAAGTATAACCTGTATGAAAACAGGCAAAAAGTGGTACCTCCGATTTCTGTAATCTAGTTTTGGAAAAATGTAACATATTTTATCTAGCACAGAATGTGCAAACAACCATTACCAATAGGCTGCAGGGTTATTTGTGTTCAGTTAAACCTGCAACAAGTGTGAATTATTGACCGTTTTCCACAAATGTGTGAAGAAAACCGGCTGCAAAAATCCATCACAAGCCTGAAAAATCAACTTGATAAATGATGTTAAGAGGTGATTACCTCACAGAGAAATAAGATTAAAAGAAGTTATCTGTTAATCTCTGATGGTTATGCTAAGTTTCAGACAAGCTCCTAAAATGATAAGTTTCTAGTTGAATTCTCTGTCTAGCTGAATATTAAGTGTCAATATTCTTGCTGTCAAGAATTGAACCACCTTGGTTGGAAAACTGTTCCTACAAAAGGATGTGGCAACAAGACCAACAGAGGAATTCTCTGCATCGTTGACCACTTCATTCCAGTTCAAGTGTAAATTTATCAAATATTTCTACATAAACTCAAGCATGATCTTACAACTTGAATGAAGGCACGCAGTCACTCTCTTTGTAACAGCACAGAAGACTGCCACAGGCTGTTAATGTTACTGGAGAGAGACCACTTGCTTTAGAGAGGAAGATTTTCAAAAGCAGTCTTGTGAAATGAGGGATCAATTCAATTTAAGCATTAAGAACCAGATTAAAATGCACTGAACTGTTCAAATGGAAAATATAACTACCATAAGTAATGGATACACTAAAACATTGTGGGAGGAATCGAATAGTTAAATATTGAATAAGGCTCCAAAAACTAAATGCAGATTACGCAAAACTGAAAGATAGTTAGATTCACGTCTATTGGTTTGTTTGAGCAATTATGATGTATATTAAAAAGCTGCAGATGTTTTACAGTCACAATGCACTTTATACCCGTTAGATACCTGCCTAGTCAGAATTTCATTTTACATGCAAACTATATGCATATATTTTCAATGAGGTGTAATTTTTCCCAGTTTCTTACATTTCCTTATATATTAAGCTGAATTCGACTCCCAGTTATTTTGTGATGTCCACTTCTTTTAATGAAAGTGCAACATTTTATCATCATTTCCAAGCAAAACTGATTTATACTCAGCTGATGGCCAGACATTGGATAGGTCAACATACGAGGTATACAATCACTCTATCAACCACCACAAAAGTACTGATCACTCATGCTAACAACAGGAATTCTGCAGATGCTGGAAATTCAAGCAACACACATCAAAGTTGCTGGTGAACGCAGCAGGCCAGGCAGCATCTGTAGGAAGAGGTGCAGTCGACGTTTCAGGTCGAGACCCTTCATCAGGACTAACTGAAGGAAGAGTGAGTAAGGGATTTGAAAGTTGGAGGGGGAGGGGGAGATCCAAAATGATAGGAGAAGACAGGAGGGTGAGGGATAGAGCCAAGAGCTGGACAGGTGATTGGCAAAGGGGATACGAGAGGATCATGGGACAGGAGGTCTGGGAAGAAAGACAAGGGGGGGGGGGACCCAGAGGATGGGCAAGAGGTATATTCAGAGGGAAAGAGGGAGAAAAAGGAGAGTGACAGAAAGAATGTGTGCATAAAAATAAGTAACAGATGGGGTACGAGGGGGAGGTGGGGCCTTAGCGGAAGTTAGAGAGGTCGATGTTCATGCCATCAGGTTGGAGGCTACCCAGACAGAATATAAGGTGTTGTTCCTCCAACCTGAGTGTGGCTTCATCTTTACAGTAGAGGAGGCTGTGGATAGACATGTCAGAATGGGAATGGGATGTGGAATTAAAATGTGTGGCCACTGGGAGATCCTGCTTTCTCTGGCGGACAAAGCGTAGATGTTCAGCAAAGCGGTCTCCCAGTCTGCGTCGGGTCTCGCCAATATATAAAAGGCCACATCGGGAGCACCGGACGCAGTATATCACCCCAGTCGACTCACGGGTGAAGTGTTGCCTCACCTGGAAGGACTGTTTGGGGCCCTGAACGGTGGTAAGGGAGGAAGTGTAAGGGAGACCACCACTCTGCTCCATCTAGCGGAATTAGTCCGTACTCTTAATAATTTCTCCTTTGGCTCCTCCCACTTCCTCCAAACTAAAGGTATAGCTATGGGCACCCGTATGGGTCCTAGCTATGCCTGCCTTTTTGTTGGGTTTGTGGAACAATCTATGTTCCGTGCCTATTCTGGTATCTGTCCCCCACTTTTCCTTCGCTACATCGACGACTGCATTGGTGCTGCTTCCTGCACGCATGCAGAACTCGTTGACTTTATTAACTTTGCCTCCAACTTTCACCCTGCCCTCAAGTTTACCTGGTCCATTTCCGACACCTCCCTCCCCTTTCTAGATCTTTCTGTCTCTATCTCTGGAGACAGCTTATCCACTGATGTCTACTATAAGCCTACTGACTCTCACAGCTATCTGGACTATTCCTCTTCTCACCCTGTCTCTTGCAAAAACGCCATCCCCTTCTCGCAATTCCTCCGTCTCCGCTCTCAGGATGAGGCTTTTCATTCTAGGACGAGGGAGATGTCTTCCTATTTTAAAGAAAGGGGCTTCCCTTCCTCCACTATCAACTCTGCTCTTAAACACATCTCCCCCATTTCACGTACATCTGCTCTCACTCCATACTCCCGCCACCCCACTTGGAATAGGGTTCCCCTGGTCCTCACCTCCCACCCCACCAGCCTCCGGGTCCAACATATTATTCTCCGTAACTTCCGCCACCTCCAACGGGATCCCACCACTAAGCACATCTTTCCCTCCCCCCCCCCTCTGCATTCCGCAGGGATCGCTCCCCACGCAACTCCCTTGTCCATTCGTTCCCCCCCCATCCCTCCCCACTGATCTCCCTCCTGGCACTTATCCTTGTAAGCGGAACAAGTGCTACACATGCCCTTACACTTCCTCCCTTACCACCATTCAGAGCCCCAAACAGTCCTTCCAGGTGAGGCAACACTTTACCTGTGAGTCGGCTGGGGTGATATACTGCATCCGGTGCTCCTGATGTGGCCTTTTATATATTGGCGAGACCCGACGCAGACTGGGAGACCGCTTTGCTGAACATCTACGCTCTATCCGCCAGAGAAAGCAGGATCTCCCAGTGGCCACACATTTTAATTCCACATCCCATTCCCATTCTGACATGTCTATCCACGGCCTCCTCTACTGTAAAGATGAAGCCACACTCAGGTTGGAGGAACAACACCTTATATTCCGTCTGGGTAGCCTCCAACCTGATGGCATGAACATCGACTTCTCTAACTTCCGCTAAGGCCCCACCTCCCCCTCGTATCCCATCTGTTACTCATTTTCATGCACACATTCTTTCTCTCACTCTCCTTTTTCTCCCTCTGTCCCTCTGAATATACCTCTTGCCCTTCCTCTGGGTCCCCCCCCCTTGTCTTTCTTCCCAGACCTCCTGTCCCATGATCCTCTCGTATCCCCTTTTGCCAATCACCTGTCCAGATCTTGGCTCTATCCCTCCCCCTCCTGTCTTCTCCTATCATTTTGGATCTCCCCCTCCCCCTCCAACTTTCAAATCCCTTACTCACTCTTCCTTCAGTTAGTCCTGACGAAGGGTCTCAGCCTGAAACGTCGACTGCACCTCTCCTAGAGATGCTGCCTGGCCTGCTGCGTTCACCAGCAACTTTGATGTGTGTTGATCACTCATGCTCCTGCTTCTCCATAACAGAACATTCATAACAAAAGTCAACATGGAGATAATGACGCTTTTTTGATAACCACAAGCTCCACTTGAGGTGGTAACTAATGATATCACATCCATCCATGATTATCCTGAAGGAATAAATCAGAAAATGTGAAATACAGCTGTAATGAATTCTCAAATTAACCTTTCTCCACACCTTCTGCAGTTATGGTCCACTGGATCAAATAATATCACAAAAAGTAATGCAAAAAAAAAGACATCAAAGTCCAGAATGAAAGTGATAGGATTCCTTAGCTTCCACACAAATAAATTCCATCGCTCTACTTCATGCTGGAAAAGTAGTTTCTCAGTTCCTATGGCATTGGATTGAAGCCCATTCAACTAAATAGGGATTCTAAGGCTGAAGATTAGGAGAAAATAAGTTTTTTTTAAACCAATGGTACTTCAATTTTTTAATTATTTCCTAGTGTTTTCATGTGCTTAATTAATTCATTTACAAATAGTATTTAAAATTATAGAACACAGAACCGTACAGCACAGGAATATAGTCTGTGTCCCACAATGTCTTTGCCAACCATGATGCCAAGTGAAACTACTCCCATGTGAATGCACGATTCACATCCTTCCATTTCCTTCATGCTCTTATGCCTGTCTAAACACCTCTGAAACACCACTGTTGTATTTTCTCCCACCAACACTCCAGCAGAATGTTTCACAGCCCTACCTCTCTCTGTATTAAAATAAACTTGTCCTCTATCTCTCCTTTTAACTTTCCTCCTATCACCTTAAATGTATATGCTCCAGTATAGACATTCCAAATCTGCGAAAGTGGCTTGACTCTATCTAGCCTATCTGTGTCTCGCATCATTTTATGAACATCAATCAGATTTCCCCTCAGCCTCCAACACTGCAGAGAAACTTCTCCCTTAACCTCTACTCTCTAATCCAGGCAAGGTTTTTGTGAACCTCCTCTGCACCTTCTCCAAAACCTTCACATCTTTCCTACAATGAACTCAATACTCCAAACACGGCCTAACCAATGTTTTATGCAGCTGCGACATAACTTCCTGTCTTATACACTCAACGGCACGACTAATGAAAGAAAGCATGTCATGTGCCTTCTTTACCACACGTTACAGGTGTTGCCACTTTCAGGGAACTATAGATTTGAACCCCAAGACCCCTCAGTACATCCAGTTCTCTTAGTGTCCTCCCAAAGTGCAACACATCAAATGTGCCTGAATTCAGCTCTGTCTGCCATTTCTTCATGCTGTCTGCAGGTGATCTGTGACAACCTTCTTCACCACCAATGTTTGTGTCATTTGCAAACTTGCGTCAACCCATCTATATTTTATCCAAATCACTCATATAATTAAAATAACACAGATCTCTGTGGAACATTGCTTATCACAAAACTCCTGAAGAATAACATCACACTTCCACTGCCCCAAAACAGGAAATTTTACTGTGGTAAGACAGTGGTAATAAACCTGATTCTGATTCACTATACTCGGTTTTCTGTGGCCAGGTTAATTTTAAATTGATTCTACCAAGTGATAGTGGATCCCATGCATCTTAATTTTGTGCATCAGCCTGTCTTGAGGGACCTTGTCAAATGCCTTACTAAATTCCTTGAAGAAAATATCCACCGCCCTACACTTATCAATCATCTTCATAAACGCATCAAGTTTGTGAGAAATGACCAGTCGCTCACAAAGCTATGCTAGCTATCCCTAATAAGGCCCTGCTTTTTAAAATGTGAGTTTTATTTTAAACATTTGAGTGTCAAAGTTATCAGCACAAGCAGTCCTCTGCATCTGGCTCAGATAAATGTGAATGGGTGGGGACATTGGCAGTACAATACATAAAATTCGACACAATTGTCTGATGCACTACAACTACTTACGATACAGAATACAACACTACCACCTGCTGGCAAATGAACATTATTGCATTAACATTTCTCAAGTGCATCTGCCACATCAATCTTTTCCAAGGACTTCCATGTACAATAAATACACCATAACATCATAAGATAAAGGAGCAGAATTAGGCCATTTGGCCCATTGAGTCTGCTCCGCCATTTCATCATGGCTGATCCAATTTTCCTCTCCAATGTTTGTGTCGACTGAGGTCCCGAATAAGTTTGGCAAAAATGTCCCAAAACACTTTATATAGAATCATACAGCACAGAAACTGGCCCTTCAAGCAATCATGTCCATGTGGAGCACAGCAAGCTGAGGCTTTTCTCTTTGGAGAAAAGTAGAATGGGAGACAGCTTGATAGAGGTGTACAAGAGAGTTGGAGGTACACAGGAGAGAGGGGCTGGCCAAAGTTGATTGGAAGGGGACACGAGCAAGGATGATGGTAGAACGGCAAAGGCGGGAGTTTCGGGGGCAACTCAGAAGGCACAGGATAAATACATCCCAAAAATAAAGAAGTATTCGAAAGGAAAGATGAGGCAACCATTGGTGACAAGGGAAGTCAAAGATAGCATAAAAGCGAAAGAGAAGGCATATAATATAGCAAGTATTAGTGGGCAGTTAGAGGATTGGGAAATTTTTTAAACTATCAGAAGGCAACTAAAATAAACATAAGAAAAGATGAAATATGAAGGTAGTTAACCAAAAATATCAGAGGGAATACCAGAAGTTTTTTTTTCAGATACATAAAGTGTAGAAAGAGAGCGAGAGCAGATATCATTAAGCTGGAAAATGATGCAGGAGAGGTAGTAACAGGAGACAAAGAGATGGCAAACAAACTTAAATATTTTGCATCAGTCTGCACTGTGGAAGAGACTAGCAGTATGCCAAATATTCAAGAATGTCAGGGGACAGAAGTCAGTGTAGTTGCTATTGTGAAAGAGAAAGTGCTTGGGAAGTTGAAAGGTCTGATGGTAAACAAGTCACCCAAGGGTTCTGAAAGAGGTAGCTAAAGAGATTGTAGAGGCATTGGCAATGATCACTAGATCTTGGAATGGTTCTGAAAGACTGGAAAATTGCATATGTCACTCCTCTCTTCAAGAAGGGAGGGAGGCAGAAGGAAGGAAATTATAGGCCAGTTAGTTGAAGATGTTGGGATCCATTATTAAGGATGAGGTTTCAGCCTGCATGATAAAGTAGGCCACAGTCAGCATGATTTCCTTCAGGGGAAATCTTGCCTAACAAATCTGTTGGAAGTCTTTGAGGAAATAACAGGCAGGATAGACAAAGGAAATTCAGTTGGTTGTTTTCTTGGATTTTCAAAAGGCCTTTGGCAAGGTGCCGCATATGAGGCTGCTTAACAAGCTAAGAGCCCATGGTGCTGCAGGAAAGATACTAGCATGGAGAGAAGCTTGGCAGATTGGCAGGAGGCAGAAAGTCGGAATAAGGGGGGCCTATTCAGGTCGGCTGCCAGTGACAAGTGGTGTTCCACAGGGCTTGGTATTGGGAAGCTTCTTTTCAAGTCATACATTACCGATTTAAATGACATAATTGATGGCTCCATGGCCAAGTTTACAGATGATGCAAAGATAAGTGGAGGGCAGGTAATACAGTATTGAGGAAGCAGAGAGTCTGCAGAAGGACTTGGACAAATTGGGAGAATGGGCACAGAAGTGGCAGATGTACACAAAATTGAGGAGTATAGCTGGGGTAAATGCAAGCAGGTTTTTTCCACTGAGGTTGGGTGGGACTACAAGCAGAGGTCATGGATTAAGGATGAAAGATGAAATATTTAAGGGGAACAGGAGGGGGAAATTCTTCACTCAGATGGTGGTGAGAGTGTGGAATGAGCTACTAGTGCAAGTGGTGGTGGTGGGTGGAATTTCAATATTTAGAAGAAATTTAGATAGGTACATGAATGGGAGGAATATGGATGGCTACGGTCCAGGTGCAGCTCAAAGGGATTAGGGAGATTAATAGTTCGCACATACTAGGTGGGCCAAGGGGTCTGATTCTGTGCTGTAGTGTTATAAATTTGACATATTGGTCAGTTTTACAACCTTTATCCTAAGATCACCTCAGACCTTCTATACATGAAAATAACTTCATGTGTGATCATATTTCTTTAAACCAATTTCATCCTTATAATATATACAAGCATTTTATATCAGTTTTCCAGTGCATTAGGGATTAGGGAGATTAATGTATGTATAAAATGCCTTGGAATTTTATTTAATCCTATTCACCAAGGTCATTTTGTTTTGCTCTCATGATTCATTGTTTGAGTTCTTTCCTGTTGTCTTTATATTCTTTAAGGGCCCTGACTGATTTCACCTTCTGAAAGCTTACGCATGCTTCCTTTTTCCTTTTAACTAAATTTGCCACATCTCCAAGATTCCTAACTCTTGCCACCCTTGTCCTTCTTCCTCACTGGAACATGCCAATTCTGAGCTCTGATCATCTTGAATTTAAATGACTCCCACATGTCAGACATGGACTTGCCCAATAACTGCTGCTCCCAATCTACTCTGCCTTGTAATGATGTAAATTACTTTGTCCAAAATTTAACACTGCCTCCCCCAACCTCCCACAAAGTTGTGATTTCTGTTCCCAAATTCCTCTCCCACTGAAATTCTAAGCACCAGGCCAAGCTCACTTCCAAATACACAAGGTACTGTATGGCCCTGTCACTGTTTGAAACTATTTATATCCTGTTTTAAGAAAGCCTCTTGGATGCAACTAACAAATCTGACCCATCTAATCCTCTTGCACTCAGGAGGACCAAGTCCATATTAAGGAAATTTAAGTCACCTACTATGACAATTCTGTTGCTTTATCATCTTTCCATAATCTACCCACATATATCTCCCACTAGCCATTGGGAGCCACAGTACAATCCCAATAACAAGTGTTAGCACCTTTTTCATTTCTGAGATCTGCCCATATGGTCTCAGTGGAAGACCTTCCCAGCATGCTGTTGTATTTCACATTTTCAGCAACTGGACATTATGGTTCAAGCTATTTCTTCATTCCTCTGTTGTCATCCATCCCCAGGTCGATCAGCAGCCGTTAACAAACCCTCGCCAACCTCACCCTGTCAGCACGACCATCACAAGTGTCATTTAGTCACCATATTGCCTGCACTGCATCTCTCGCATTCAGTTTGTCCTCTCTTCGTTTTCATTTTACAGTGCATTTGGTTTATAACTTTTCATATGATGAAATGTCAAGCCTGAAACATTATCTTTTTTGTTCTTCAGCCTAACATGCTGAAGATTTCTAGCAGTTTCTGATTTTGTTTTAAAAATTTAAGTGATTTCTTGTTCAGGAATGCTCCCACTATATTTTCTTCGTACACTCTTCTCTCCTACTTAGACCTTCTGTGCATAGGAGCAGAAGGAACCTAGACTGTGGTCCTTCCCCACCGAACCTTAGCATTGGCTGCGCTGAGCTTCAGTGCATTCCACATTGCATGTTCCTGCAGCCGGACTGTGCCAATCATGCAGCATTCCCATACAGACTGTGCTGGAAGACCAACAAGTTTCGAGCAGACCAAACAGCTTGTTTCTCCGAGTTGACGTCTTTCCAGTAGCACTTAATGCCTGTCTCGATGTGTGATTCTGGGACATCCCACAGACCAGGGAGACCTCTGTTAAGGAACTGCTGGAGATGCATTAGGACACAGACCCTTGCATCCTTCTTTACACCCTCTGGGCAAATTCACAGTCTGCAGAGATGGGTGACCGTCTCTCTTCCAGCGCAGCCATCCGAAGGGCAGCGTGCGTTGGGGGTGATACGGGGAAAGATCTAACTGTGAGTGGCCCCTCTCACCACTAGCCAAGGTCTTGGTGCTTGTTGATGAGATCTGGTGAAGAGGCATTCTGCCAGATGGTTTGGACAATTTGTTCAGGGAATCACTCCGCGTATCAATAGAATTCCCCTCATAGGGTGTCTGCAGGACCTCCTGTGCTGACCACATCTTTTATTTCAAAAATAGGCTTTATTCATGATTTAAAAAATACACAAATGAAGAAACAGTGCAAAAAAATCTAACTTCTTTACACAGAGGGAGGTGAGTGCTTGGAGCAGGGGTGGTGAACCTTTTTGAGAATGTGTGCCTGAATTGGTAATGATCTAAGAAATTCTCTCATGTGCCATGGTAATTTTGAGCAGAGATTATCATTGATTAATAAATTAGTAAAAATAATTATGGACTTCTAAGGAAAAAATGATGTCCTTATTTACGTGTATTCATTGTCTTACGAATAATAAAAGTATAACAGAGAAAGATTGAAATAAATGAAGCATTGTAGAAAAAGCTGTTCAACAAATCTTAACCATGTAGAGCAGCACGGTACAAGAACAAGACATTCAGTCAGCAATGCTGTGCAGAACCAGCTAAAAAAAAATCAAAAACACCCAAAACACTAATCCCTCTTACCTACACCATGTCCATATCCCTCCATCTTCTTTACATCCATGTGCTTATCCAAATGTCACTTAAAAGCCTCCAATGTATTTGCTCTACCACCATACCAGGCAGTGCATTCCAGGCATCCACCACTCTCTGAGTAAGAAACCTTCCCCTCATATCCCCCTTCAGCATACCCCCTCTCACCTTCAATGCATCATCACTGTTATTAGACAATTCAACCCTGGGAAACAGATATTCTTTATCCACTCTATCTCTGCCTCTCATAATCTTGTAAACTTCTATCAGATCTGTGCATCCAGAACTGCACACAATACTCCAGATGAGGCCTAACCAGTTTTATAAAGTTGTAACATATCCTCTTGACTTTTGAACTCAGTGCCTCGACTAATAAAAACAAACATACCATAAGCCTTCTTAACCACCTTATCGACATGTGTGGCCACTTTCAAGGAGTAATGAACTTGGATCCCAAGATCTCTCTCCTCAGCAACACTGTTAAGGATCTCACCCTAACGGTATACTGTTGGCTTACGTTTGCCCTACTGAGGTGCAACACCTCACATGTATCTGGGTTAAACTGCATCTGCCATTTCTTAGCCCACATCTACAACTGATCTATATTGTGCTGTATTCTTTGCCAGTCTTCTACACCAGGGGTCCCTAACCTCTTTTGCACCGCAGACTAGTTTAATATTGATGATATTCTTGTGGTCTGGCCAACAGGGGGGGGAACGACGAGTTCAAGTGCGTGACAGGGAATGAGGAAAGGTGCAGCTGACTCACATTGTTTCATATCTCCAAATCATATCGTTTCCTCGCGGCCCGGTAGCACATCTTTGTGGCCTGGTACCGGTCCGCGGCTCAGTGGTTGGGGACCACTGTTCTACACTATCCACAACTCCACCAATCTTGGTATCATCCACAAATTTACTAACCCACCCATCTACATTCTCATCCAGGTCATTTATACACATTACGAACAGCAGAGGTCCCAGCAGAGATCCCTGCAGAACTCCACTACTTACAGATTTCCAGCTTGAAGAAATTCCTTCAACTACTACCCTGTCTTCTATATACAAGCCAGTTCTGATTCCAAACAGCCAATTCACCACAGATCCTATGCACCTTAATCTTCTGGATTAGCCTATGAGGGGTTTTGTCAAATGCCTTACTAAAATCCATGTAGACAACATCCACTGCCCTACCCTCATCAATCTCTCTCAGTACCTTGTCAAAAATGTCAACCAGGTTGGTAAGGCACCAGCTGCCACGCAGAAAGCCATGCTGACTCTCCCTAATTAGGCCATGGGTTTCCAAATGCTCATATATCCTACCCCTAAGAACTTTCTCCAGCAATTTCCCTGCAGCTGGTGTCAGACTCACTGGTGTACAGTTCCCAGGATTTTCCCTTGTTCCCTTCTTAGACAGAGTATTAGCCACTCACCATCCTCCAGAATCTCACCTGTGGCTACAGAAGACACGAAGATACTGTTCAAGGGCCCAGCAATCTTGTCTCTTGCCTCTTTCAATAACCTGAGGTAATTCCCATCAGGCCCCAGGGACTTATCCACCTAAATACTCATTAGGAGGGCCAACACTTCCTCCTCCTTGGCCTCTAAACGCTCTAACATATTTATACACTCAATACTGATCTCTTGGTTCTCCATATCCCCTTTCCTTGGTACATATAGAAGCAAAGTACTCATCAAGGACTTCACACACATCTCTGCATCCAAGCAAATGTTCTCCCCTTTATCCTTGAGTGGTTCCACTCTCTCCCTAGTTATCCTCTTACTCTTGACGTATGCATAAAATGCCTTGGGATTCACCCTAATCCTACTTGCCAAGGCCTTCTCATGGCCGCTCCTGGCTTTCCTAATTCCTTTCTTTTGTTCTTTACTGTCTTCTTTATACTCGTTGTGTGCTTTGTTTGATCCTAATTTCTGAAGATTTACGTACTTTTCCTCTTTCTTCTTGACTAAATTCATCACCTCTCTGGAGATCTTTCCATTCCCGTCCTTGTTTCTAACAGAAACATACCGTTCTTGTACTCTGTGCAATTGCTCTTTAAACACCCTCCACATGTGCGATGTGGACTTGCCAGAAAATAGGTGTTCCCAAAAAACGCTTCTTAGTTCCTGCCGAATGCTCATTGTATTTTGCCCTACTCCAATTTAAAACTATCTCACAAGGACCATAGGTATCCTTATCGATGGAAGTCCTAACGTTCAAGAGATGTGGTCACTGTTCCCTAACTGTTCACCCAATGAAAGGTCAGTCACCTGGCCAGGCTCATTACCCAACACCAGGTCCAGTACAGCCCCTCCTCTTGTTAGACCATCCACATTTTGATTTCAGAAACCTTCCTGGATCCATTTAACAAATTCTGCCCCTTCCAAACCCCTTACACTAAGAATATCCCAGTTTATAACAGGGAAGTTGAAATCCACCATGACAACAACCCTATTATGTTTACACATTTCCTTAATCTGTTTACATATCTGTTCTGCAATGCCCCAGTGGCGATTAGGGGGTCTGTAGTACAATCCCATCAATAGTAGTACAAATCCCCCACCTCTTTTTCCTCCATCTTTTCTAAAATTTCAAAAACATATTACATTAATCACCCATTCCTGCTCCTCTCTCAACCAAGTTTCAGTACTTCCATGTAGAGATCCATGCTTTAAATTCATTACACTTAACCAAAATACTCCCAGCATTAAGTAAACACACTTCAATCTGTCCAACCTATCATATCTGTTATTTCAATTTTGCCTTTCAATACTTTCCTTGGCATCTACCTACAAGTCCGATTCTTAACTTACTAACCTGGGGCTCTAGTTCCCAGACCCTGCCAACTAGTTTAAACTCTCCTGAGAAGTACCTGCTAATCTCACAGCCAGGATATCAGTTCCCCTCCAGTTCAGGTGCAAACTGTCCCTCTTGTAGTGATTACACCTTCCCCAGAAAAGGTTCCAATGATCCAACAACTTGAAATCCTGTTCCCTGCACCATCTCCGCAGCCACTCATTCACCCATGCTATCACCCCATTCCTACCTGCACTAGTCCATGGCACACGGAGTAATCCCGAGATTACTACCTGGGAGGTCCGTCTCTTTAGCCTCTTTCCTAAACTCTATGTACTCACTGCGTAGGACCTCTTAGATGCTCCCTCTCCCCCTTGAGAATATCCTGCAGCTGCTCCGTTACACCATGGACCCTAGCATCCAGGAGGGAACACAACATCTTGGTGTCTCTTTTGCGGCCATAGAATCTCCTTTCAGTCCCCCGAACAATCGAGTCCCCTATGACGACTGCATTACCTGACTTTATCCCTCTCTGTTGAGCCTCAGAAACCAGCTGGAGTGACATCAGCCTGGCTGCTGCTGCTGCTGCATGATCTGATGGGTCATCCTCCCCAGAAGTATCCAAAGAGGTATACTTGTTGCTGAGAGGAATGTCCACAGGGAAGCCCTGAGCTGACTTCTTAATCCCCTTGCCTCTTGATATTAATCTTTCAAAAATACGACTGAAAAATAACATCATTTCTAAATAGTATTGTTATTGCAATCATTTACTATCCAAATACTGATGTGTGAGGTTGCTATAGCCGGGGCTAATGGAGACAAGCGTGGACCAATTTGTTGCCGTAGGGCCTATTTCTGTGCAGTATTACTCTGGGACTCTAGATAACTCAAGCTGTTGCAGAAAAACAGATCCATCCACTCTTCGCGGTTATCCCGGTCTGCTCTACTGATTTCAACTAGCTAATACGCCACCCAACGTGCCTCGTAATACTGGGAGCTGTTGTTGGGGCTTGCAAAACGAACCAATATTACAATACAGTCTTCTGGTGAACGTATAATTTCCTAGGCGTGATATAAAAGCAGCGCTGAGACTCAATCCTCCAATCGGCGGCTTGATAAATACGACTATTTAACACACAAAGCTTGGGTGGGAGGTTACACGTAAAACCTTTCAAAAACACATGGTTTTCTGGGCCCTATTTGCCAGGAATGAGAACCCTCACTTACCTTGCCTCTAAATACAGTCACGCTGCGTCCCTCCGCCTGTGGGCAGCGTGGCTTCAACTCCTGATATGGAAAGCACTTTCCACACGATGCGGACCAGACCTAATAATATAAAATCGACGTAGAGAGGTCAACGGCAAGGTTGACAGCCGCAATAATGCCTCACTGTGTTTAAGACTTTTACTGAATTTGCAGTAAATTATTTAGAATCTCCCTCATTCACTTCTATAGCACCACCGGTTGAAACTGTTGCGCTAAATATGAAACTACTGATTTCCAGGGTAACCAGATGACGCCGGAAGTAGATAGCAACATACAAAAAACTGGAAGAACACAGCTGGAAGAACTTAGACTCCCATGGAGGGAAATGGTTTGTCGGGATTTCGAGTCAAAACTTTTCATTTCAACATTAATATCCCCAGCGAAAAGAAGAATGGTTCTGAATCTTTGCATGTGGTTGCATTAAACTCTGGCAAAAATAAACTATTTTCTTTGCAAACTTTCATTATTTCTTGAATTATACTGTCTTACAGTATGACTAATGTTAGGGAACCTAAAGCTATCTCCTCCTGTGATTTCTTACTCTTGCTATCATATCTTCACCAAGCTTGAGTTTCTGAGTGAACCAATGTTCGTCCTATATTGACAAATCTACCTCAGCTCCATTTGCAAAGCAGTCATCCAATCTGTATTTGGGTTCTACCATCTGGGGAAGGCTAGTGGGATAAAAGGTGAGAACCGGGGGAATGTAATCCTTGTTCGGCATGGTAGGGGAGGGGTTGAAAAGAAAAGTGCACGAAATGGAACAAACATCAAAAACTCATCAACAGTTGTAGGGGTGAAATCAAAGCTGAGGAAAAAAATTAAGATACCTTGGATGTACCAGCGTAGATTTTTTTACTGGAATACTTAAGGAGCAGCTGGGGAAACTAGAAAAACTGAATGGAGTCCTTGCATGAAGTCCCAAAACAATGGGGAAAATGTCCAATTAAGAAAACTGTGGGTTGATAGGCTTTTAATGGATATTGAACACTGACTTCAGTCCTGTGATAGACATTGAGAAGTCAAGAATGGAAAATTTAATTTCCAACAGGCTTCAGGAATGCAGGTCCAGACCTGAGATGGGTTTGCTGGAGTTCACAGTTAAGTCCCAAAGAATCCTTAATGATCAGTAGTAACTGGAAACCCCAGGTCAAAGTACAGAATTCCCATGTGGATCCATATATAATTATATATGATGTAATTATGTAAGGATTTACAAACAAGAAAGAATTTTTTGTCCCTTAAACATGGCCCAGAAGCAGAGTTAATAATTCACTCTTGAAACACGAGTTCTTTTTTTCTCCACAGACCATACTTGGCTCCACAGAAGTTAATAATAATGCCTTTATAGGGGTTCTTGGCATACTAGTTATGAAATGTAGAAAGTCAACATGTAGATAACAAACATTTTTGGAAAGAAAATACATTGCTCCTCATTGCAAAGAAGTTAAGAGTTCAAGAAACCGGGAATCATGGAAAACTTTATATCATTCCTGGAAACAATGTGTAGATTTTGTCACCTATATTTGAATTAGTACTTGAATAATTAAGAGCATAGATTGTATTGACTTTTGGATTAAGGGATTATCCTATGAGAAGAGGTTTAGAAGAATAAACAACAATTTGATTTGAGAATATTTCAAGATTCTGTGGGGGTTTAACAGGATAGATATTAAAGAGATGATTCCTCTAGTTAAAATTCCAGAAGTAGGAAAATGTAGGACATAGGACATGTTGGACTAAGACAAAAGGGAAACTTGTTAAAGCACAGAGTAAAAGACTCAGTGTTTTCTAACCTAAAAGTGTGTGGTTAACCAATTAATGCGCTTGCTATAGACTGAGATAGAAATAGATAGATAGAGATAGAGACAGAAGGTATGAGTGATTTGTTAGGAAATTCCTCTGTGGATGCCAGAGTGTTCCAGCTTCCCGAGGTCTGCATCCAAACCCTTCTTATATCTGGGCCACTAAATTACTTCCAGCTTGCCAGATTTCCTTTGCTTTACTCCGTCTCCCCCTCCCCATTTGCAACTCGTCTGGGCCTCCTTCTCATTTTCTATAGCCTCTTATCACCTCAGTTATCTTGCCAACATTCCTTTCCTTATAGGTTCGTTTTTGACCTCTGCTCTCCAGTTCTTTCCCTATCTTTGTAATTGTTTATAAACTCTTCATTTCTTAACATCTCTCTATTGCAATTAGAAAGGATGGCTCATCCACTTGAAACGTTGATTTTATCTGCCTCGTCACAGATACTTTCCGACCTGATGCAGGATCGGCTTTCTTCATCCCTAAATTTCATTTGCACTCTGAAACTTCACAAGTCCTTTTGCGTAATTGATAAATTAACGATTAACTTTAACAGAAGATAATTATAAAATCCCTTTCCTTTGTGAAACATACATGCAAGCAGACGATTGCAGTTCCGGTCAAAAACCACTGATGAGTGTGCAGTGAATGTTTCCTCTACCTTTGTGCGATGATCTTATTGGATGAAGTTCAGGAAGCTCCGCCCGCGCGGCAATTTTCACTTTGTTACATTGGAAAGGTTTGGTAAATCGTGAGAAGTCCATCATTCAGTGTAGTGGAAGGCAAGAAGTGGGTAGAGCGGGAGGGGGAAAAGAGGAATAAATTCTATAAACTGTAATTTATGAAGAGAAAATTTGCATCAACTTAGTTTGCATTACTCAGGAAAAACTGTGAGGAAAAAGACCAGGCTTTCATTAGGCATCTTTCCTTTTTTAATTCCCAGTAAGTAAGGTCTCTTAAACACTCACTTATTTCGATTTTAGGAGTATATTAATGGCTCCCGAAAACCTAAGGCAAGTTCTGGTGGAAATTCCAAACCCTCAGCCTAAGATTGCTGGTGAGTATAAACCATGTTTAAATAGACGCGGAAAAAAATAAGGCGCTCAACTGAGACGAGGCGATGGGGGAGGGAAGGGGAGAACTCATTCACTAGTTTAAAATACGGTATTGTTGAAAGTATGGTAATAGATTTTCAATATTACACCGGTTCAATTAAATTGTCAATCAATTAGTTTAATAGCGTTTCTCTCAAAAAAATCAATTACATTTTTTTAAAATAGCAGTTTCTTTGCAATATTGGCGGGTAGACAAGAAAGCAATTTCCATCCTGCACATTTGCCAAAAATATGATGCTTAACATTTTAAATTAGCATATTATAGATGTGGTCTAGATATATAATATAAATATATAGAGTTAATTTGTTAGCTAAAATAATTTGATTATGTTGATCATAGCAATGGAAATCGCGGGACGCGCCAAACGTGAACCAACAATTAATGGGTGTGCTTATTTAAATACAATATTGATCTTACAATTATTGCGTTTTGGATGCTATTGTAACTTAAATATACATTATTATAAGGGTTAACGATAACGCTTTTAAAGTGTACAGACACAAACATTGGTAATGGTGATCCTTGTTAATAGTGATTGACCGATTATAGATGCAAAGAAGATGTAAGATAAGGGTTAAAAGGAGATGCACTGTATCATTTCTACATTAAGCTCGAATGCTACGTGGTTGGGTTCCCTAAACTTTTAAAGCCTGGCCATTTGAACAGACCGAGAGACCTCTGTTGGCCACTTCTCGTTTTCCTTTACATTATTTTCCTTTTTTTAAAAAAAATAAATTAATAGTGCATTTTTGACTTTGGCACCCTATATTTCGATGCACAACCTACTAAGGGTTTATTAACTGTACTTCCAGCAATAAGCAAAATTCAATGGGGGAGGGGGGTTCATCGTATCTTTGTGGCGTAATGCTGCTTACTTCTATCTTCCCGCCGGTGTAACTTCCCTGCTGCAGCTTGGCATTCAATTTCTTCACCATCTGAAATATTCTGCCTTTGTTTAATGATTTAATTCTTAACGAATCGGTAAGAAGAAGAAAAAAATTCCAGTTTCTCCATCTACATCTATCTGTTCCAATAAAATTTGACACTAGTACGGAAAGATATTTTTCAGTTTTGACTTCTTCTCCCCCAGAGTTGATAATCTCTTGATGAGGTCTTTTACATTTTGTACACTTTTATTTTCATCCCTGTTTCGTCAATTAGGACTTTATTCCCTGGACTGAGAGATGTCCTAATGAAGGTGTATAAGCTCACAAGAGACTTAGACAGGGTGAAAGAAAGCTCCTATTTTTCCAGAGAGGTGGTGTGCTAAAAACAAGAAGGAATGGGTTTAAGGCAGCAACATCAGGGGAAGCTGCTTAATGCAAAGGTTGGTTCACATTTGGAATTCTTAAGCCCATCACCCCTACTGGGGCATAGGCTGCCAACAGTGTCTCAACTGAGTCCTCTATCTAGGGCCAGTCTTTCAAGTTGTCTCCAAATGTAGCCCTTCTTGGCACATCATTCTTTTCTCAGGGATGAGGTCATTGGAGCTGCTGTTGGCGTTTCTGGGGTTCTAGGTTTTTGTGGGACGTGGTTGCCGGCCACATGCCCAACCCTCCCTTTGCAGCCAGAAATAGTGGTTGAGGCAAGCACATTATCTGACTGGTTTTTAAATGTTGCTAATTAGAGTTGGTAGGAGAGGTTTTGAGGGCTAAGGCCAACCTTGAGCAAATGTGATTAGCTCACTGGGCAACACAGTGTGAACAAGTTAGTCAGAGGGGCCTGTTTCTATGCTGTCTGACTCTATGGTTCTATAACTAGCGATGTGCACGCACTTATTCTTCTACGGTGGAAAGAAGAAGAGTTTACATCTATGTATTTTAAATGGGTGTTTTTCTATATCATTCAAGACCAAACGCTTTCAGCAGATCAGGAGTGCCTGGAGGTTTGGTTAGCTGCCTCGAGCACTTGTTGCTTTTTGAAATGATAGGAGGAAAATAATAAACAAGTCACAACATTAATTATGTTTTTAATTGTTTTTCCCTCTCAGTCCATCTTCGCAGGTCTTACGAAGAAATTTTGAACTCTACAAGATCACAAATGGGGTTAACAGCACTTCATGCCAATCTTCCTCCAACGTCTTTTCTGAGAAGAGAGAATGACCCAACAGGTGATTGTCTGGTTCAAGATCTCAATGTTAGAAACATAGGACATAGAAACCTACAGAACAATACAGGCCCTTTGGCCCACAAAGCTGTGCCAAACATGTCCTTACCTGAGAAATTACCTAGGGTTACCCATAGCCCTCTATTTTTCTGAGCTCCATGTACCTGTCCAGGAGTCTCTTAAAAGACCATATCGTATCTGCCTCCACCACCATTGCCAGTAGCCCATTCCACGCACTCACCACTCTCTGCATTAAAAAAAAAACTTACCCCTGACATCTCCTCTATACCTACTTCCAAGCACCTTAAAATTGTGCCCCTCGTGCTAGCCATTTCAGCCCTGAGAAAAAGTCTTTGACTATCCGCACAATCAATGCCTTTCATTATCTTGTACACCTCTATCAGATCACCTCTCATCCTCTGTCGCTCCAAGGAAAAAAGGCTGAGTTCACTCATCCTATTCTCATAAGGCATGCTCCCCAATCCAGGCAACATCCTTGTAAATCTCCTCTGCACACTTTCTATAGTTTCTACCTCCTTCCTATAGCGAGGCGACCAGAACTAAGCACAGTACTCCAAGTGGGGTCTGACCAAGGTCCTATATGGCTGCAACATTACCTTTTGGCTCCTCAACTCAGTCCCACGATTGATGAAGGCCAATGCACCCTATGCTTCCTTAAGCACAGAGTCAACCTGCGCAGCAGCTTTGAGTGTCTTATGGACTCGGACCCCAAGATCCCTCTGATCCTCCACACTGCCAAGAGTCTTACCATTAATACTATATTCTGCCACCATATTTCACCTACCAAAGTGAACTGCCTCACACTTACCTGGGTTGCACTCCATCTGCCACTTCTCAGCCCAGTTTTGTATTCTATCAATGTCCTGCTGTAACCTCTGACAGCCCTCCACACTACTCACAACACCTCCAACCTTAGTGTCATCAGCAAATTTACTAACCCATCCCTCCACTTCCTCATCCAGGTCATTTATAAAAAACACAAAGAGTAAGGGTCCCCGAACAGATCCCTGAGGCACACCACTGGTCACTGACCTCCATGCGGAATATAACCAGTCTTCAACCACTCTTTGCCTTCTGTGGGCAAGCCAGTTCTGGATCCACAAAACAATGTCTCCTTGGATCCCATGCATCCTTACTTTCTTAATAAGCCTTGCATGGGGTACTTTGTCAAATGCCTTGCTGAAATTCATATACACTACACCTGCTGCTCTACCTTCATCAATGTGTTTAGTCACATCCTCAAAAAATTCAATCAGTCTCGTAAGGCTCGACAGTAGTTGAATATGTATCAGGTTTCTGTGTGTGTGATCATTAGTGCAATAGTTGTCATCCCATTCATCTAAATGAAAGGCAATGCACTATTTCTTTTTTGTTTGGGGGGCGCGGTTTCATGAGATACAGATTTTACTCAGAAGGTCAATGTACAAACATATTAATAGTTTGAGTAGGTCACTTGGTCACAGTTTGCCATTTATAAGGCCATGGGTGATCTCATAATCTTGATCGTGTGTTTTTACCTACCTGCAGTAAGCTGGTATGTCCCCAGCTATCAAGAAATGATCCAACTTTTCCTTACAAGGAAGTCAAGGTTTCTTGGGTTTCATTCAAGATTCTTTTCATACTTCTAACACACCAGCAGATCGGAGTCCTGCTTGTCTGCCCCTTCTCCGCAAGACAACATGCACATTTCATGTCTTGGCATAGTAACCCTTATCTGATCTTCTAACGCTTTAATATGCTTCCTTAAATAAGATCTTTACTGTACACAGTTCCCCAGTTGTTGTGTGGATGGTTCTAAAGCACTGGTGTTCAATGCTGCAGCGAGTATGTCATCAGGGTAATAGGTCAACAGTAGTCTTGGTTGGTTATCTTGGGTGTGTGTGTGTTTTTTTGGCTAGTGCTTGGCTGTTTCATCATATAGAATGAACTGAACTGTCTGAAAACTTGCTTCTGTAGTGCTGGGGAACTCCTGGAAATGGGTCAGTTGCTTTGTGTTTTGTATTATTGTGTAAGCTTTCTCAGTAAGGTGACGGGTTCTGCTCTTAATAAGCTGAAGGTGTTCATGTATCAACCACTTTCACTTAGTGTAATTCTGCTCCGCCATTCACAAGATCGTGGAGTTAAATTACTGCTTCAAAGATCGAAGTAAAATTTATTATCAGTACGTACATGTCACCACGTACAACCCTGAGATTTTTTTCTGCGGGCATGCTTAGCAAATCTATAGAACAGTAACTGTAGACAGGATCAATGGACAACAAACGGTACAATTGAATATATAAATAAAGAGCATGAAATAATACGGTAAGAGTCCTTAAATAAGTGTAGTTGTCACCTTTTGTTCAAGAGCCTGACGGTTGAGGAGTAATAAACGTTCTTGAACCTGGTGGTGCAAGTTCTGAGGCACCTGTACCTTCTGCCTGATGGCAGCAGCGAGAAAAGAGCATTCCTTGTTGGTGAGGATCTTTGATGATGGATGTTGCTTTTCTATGGCAACGTTTCATGTAGATGTGCTCAATGGTTGGGAGGGTTTTACCCGTGATGTACTGGGCCGAATCTTCTACCTTTTGTAGGACTTTGTCCTCAAAGGCATTGGTGTTCGCATACCAGGCCTTAATGCAACCAGTCAACACACTTTCCACCGCACATCTAAGTTCACTAAGGTTTTTGATGACATGCCGAATCTCCGGGTAATCTCCCTCCTGTATGCTGATTCATCACCATCTTTGTTACAGCCCACAACAGTGGTGTCATCAGCAAACTTGTATGTGGTGTTGCGGCTGTACTTAGCCACACAGTCATAGGTGTAAATTGAGTAGAGCAGGGGGCTAAGTGCACATCCCTGAGGTTGTGAGGTTTCTAGCCTTTGTATTTTACAACAATGTGTAAAAATAAATAAATAAATAAATTGCAAATTTTCACCTACTCTTTACTAGTTTATGGGGCAGTTCTCCCATTAGGACAAGGCCTCAGGCGTTATTGAGGAGGCTGTGTAAACTGGTCCTTGTGCAATCATTTTAGTTAAGTTACTTGCAATAAAAACACTACCTATTATCAGAAATACAGAGGCAATCTGTTGCTCTATCTTCCTCTGAGATGGGAAATTCAACAGGCAGAAATTAATCTATATTGCTTCATCATAATTTGTGCTTAATCTAGCTAGAGCAATTAAAAGAGAAGGCAAGGGTGACAGTTTTTTAGGATCCAATTGCACTTATTTGATATAATGGCTCTAAAAAAAATTCCTTGCCTTCAAATCTCTGAGGTATTTGCATTATGTATGTTACTACACTGTAAGTGGTCCCAATGTTATAGAAACCACTGAGATTTTGAAAATGACATTAGTTGTTCCCCAAGTTTTTGCAAAATTATGGTAGGAAATATTTGGGCCAAGTGTTCAATGTCCATCTGTTAATTAAATTTGTTGTTAATCATTTATGGATGATCCTTATGAAACTGCAAATGTGTATTGTTTGCAAGTTGATAGATTTACGCGTGTGGTGCAGCTAGCGGAGCTGTTGTCTTACAGCTCCAACGGCTTGGATTCAATCCTGGTCTCATGCTGTCTTTGTAGTCTCCCATGTTCTCTGAATGACTTTGTGGGTTTCTTCTGAGTGTTTTTATTTCCACCTACATATCAAAGATATGCAGATGGGTAGATTAATGGTCTGTGGTGAATTGCCCGTACTTTGTCAATGAGTGAGTAGAATGTTGATGGAGAATGTGGGGTGAATCAAATACATTCAGTGGAGGATTAATGTAAACGGCTATTTGGACAATGTATAGTGACATCTAACAAAAACATAAAATGAATTACCACAAAAATTCTCTTGATACTGATTGGAAATGTATAAGCATATAATATAATGCCTTTTGTTAGCCTTTCTGATCTTTATTGTTTTGTCTGGATCTTGTAATAAAGCAACTGAACGTATTACAACAGGCATATGCAGATTAATATGCTGGTTTCAGCTATTGGCAATTATCCATCTTTTGATTTTGTTTGTTTTTGTTTTCCAGCACAAGATATTTCTGAAGTCTCGTCGCTCACGAAAAGAAAGTTTGGAGCTAGAAGAAGAATGTGTTCATTAACTTTCATCAGTGATAAAAATCCTTCGGAAAATAGCAGTGAGAAAGGTGTGTGTACCTGATGCCATTTATTTTGAGTGAATGGTACCTATTTTATGGTAATTTCTTCTAGCGCATCATTTACAGAAAAAACAAATATGCACACCCAAGACACATTCTGAAATGTATCACTCAACAGAAATATTTCCATGAAAGAGATAACAAAATTTTAAATCTTCACTTTTCAGAATCACCTTTCAAGAAACAGCGACTACATTTTAAGCCAGGTGGAAATTTACAAGTCAAACTAAAAGATTTGCTATCATCTCAGCTAGTGCAGACTCTGTTGCGCCAATATCCAGCAATTGATGATGAGGTATGTACTCATGCTGTGTGGCATTAACTTAAAACACAGCAACATTTTTATAAATTTTTTTATTTTTTAACTGGAGTAAGAACTGTAACATGAGCTGTTGGATTCAGAATTATATGACACCCAATTATTTCCTCCTGAAACAGGACGTGAAATTGGTTCTTCCATCATTCATCTTGAAATGTGCTCAGAAACAGCTGGAGATAATCAAAAGCAATGTTTTTCGTTCTATACCACGATGGCGCTTGGGTTCCAACAGAGATGCATACTGCTATCGTAAAGCACGTAATCATCTTCAGGTTTTCAAGGTTAGTATTCGCCAACCAAGGTGGACTGTAATTGCTTCCCTTCAAATTTCCTGCCTTTATATTTCTAGGGATACTCGTTTATACTTAATTGGGTGGACACCATCAGTTCCTATATACATAAGCTTACAAATGCTGGTAATCCTTGTTTTATTTTTATATTCACTTATGAAATATTTTCATTTTCTGCCTGTTTAATTAAATATTTAATAATACTTATGTAGGCCATCTTATAGGCACTGTTTTGATTTTGGTTAAATCTGTAATGCTACTGTGATGAAGTGCTTTGAGAGGTTGGTCATGGCCAGAATCAACTCCTGCCTTAGCAAGGACCTGGACCCACTGCAACTTGTCTATCATAACCGGTCTGCAGTGAATCCCATTTCACTGGCTCTCCACTTGTCCTTGGATCACCTGGACAATAGCAACATCTCCATCAGGCTGCTGGTTATTGGCTATACCTCAGTGTTCAAAGCATTATACCCTCAATTCTAATCAAGAAGCCCCAAAAACTGAGCTTCTGTATCTCCCTCTGATGGAGGGATCAGCAGTGGAAATGGTGAGCAGTTTCAAGTTTGAAGATCTATCCTGGATCCAACATTTTGATGTAATTACAAAGAAAGCATGACACTGGCTATATTTCATTAGAAGTTTGGGGAGACCTAGTCTGTCACCAAAGTCTTTCGTGAATTTCTACAGGTGTACTCCGGTGAGCATTTTAACTGGTTGCATCACTGTCTGATTATGGAAAGGTCACTGCACAGGATCATTTTTTAAAAAAACTGCAGAAAGTTGTAAACACAGGCTGCTCCTTCATGGACACTGGCCTCTGCACGTTATCAAGGACACCTTCAAAAGGTGGCACCCATCATTAATGATCCCCGTCATATAGGACATGCCGCTTTCCCATTGCTAACATCAAATAGGAGGTACAGGAGCCTGAAGACAAACACCCAATTTTTAAGGACAGCTTCTTCCCCTCTACTATCAGATTTCTGAATGGACAATGAACCCCTCTTTTTTTTTCTCATTTTGCGCTACTAATTTAATTTTTTAACATACACTTATTGTAATTTATAGTTTTATTATTATTATTTGCCATCACAAGACAAATTTCTTGACATATGCCAGTGATATTAAACCTGAATCTGGTTCTCTTTTAATGGGCCAGATGCAGAAATAAAATTAAAGATTAAATTAAAAATTAAATGGTGGAGGAGGGTTCACTCTAACTTTAATGCCTAACATGCATCTTCCGCTTACTGGTTTGACCGAGTGTTCGGTGCAAGTATAATTATTTTTCTTCTTGTTACATGGTGAAGAGGCTTTGTTAGTTAAAAATGTAAATGAAGTGAAACAATCGATATTTCTTTTTATTATGTGTGTGTGTATATATAGTTTAATCATTTTACACGTAGAATATAATGCTTTCACCATTATGGTCTTAATTCTGAGTAAAGCAAATGGTAGAAAAATAGGGAACCTATTTTATTAGGTTCAAAAGCTACTGATTTAAGCTTTGGGCATCTTTTCCTTCACAGAAAGGTGCAGTCAAGTTCTGGTGAGTTATATGAAATTTATTCAAATCAACATAAGTGTTTTACATTTTTGTATCTTTGCAGAGAACATGCTTGGAACAAGGGAAGATATTATTGCAAGCAGGATGCTGGGAAACTTCATTAAACTACATGCTGATTGCGTGGCAGTATACCAGTGAACTTCCTCACTGGGATAATAGCTTCCATAATGAAAGTACACAACAGTGTTTTACAGTTTTAGCAGCTCAGGGCACAACTGCCTTACAAAGAAGCTCTCTGGAGCTAGAGAAATATAAACAACTTAGGAAAAGGTAAATGTCTCAACATAGATATTTGAGAAAGAATGGAATTAATTTTTGGAAAAGGGTATTGAATTGGCCATGCATTTAATCAATCCAAAATACTATAAAATGTGAAAACCACATTGTTATTAATGTTGGTCACAGTCCCAGATGGCCAACTGTGCAAAGAATCTGTATTTTTTATTAAAGGGTTATTGTGACTTTTCCATGAAATGAAATAATTATATTACAAATAACCCATAGATTTTCAGATTGTCAATATTCACATTGGATCAGTCTTACATTTTCAATTGTTGAGAAAATTTTAACTTTGTTTAAATACACATCCTCATAATTTATTGTTTTAGGGCTAATTTCTCTACTAGAGCTTTTCTATACTCATTTTCATTTATGGATTAAAAGTTTTTGTAAAATTAAACTCTACTGAAAGTGAACAAATTTATCATTTTCATCCATAAGACTTGATATTGTAAATGAACAGTGTGACATGAACTGCATAACAAATATTTAAACTAACCTACATATGCACTCTGTGGCCACTTTATTAGGTACCTCCTGCACCAGACAAAGTAACCGCTGAGTGTATTTTTGTGGTGTTCTGCACACCTCTGCTGTAATATATGGTTATTTGAGCTACTGTCGCCTTCCTGTCAGCTTGTACAGTGGCCATTCTCCTGAGACCTCTCTCATAAACATGGCGTTTTCGCCCAAAGAACTGCCCCTCACTTAATGTTTTTTCTTTTTCATACCATTTTCTGTAAACTCCAGAAACTGTTGAGTGTGAAAATCCCAGAACATCAGCAGTTTCTGAGATACTTAAACCTCCCCATCTGGCACCAACAATCATTCCATGATCAAAGTCATTTAGATCACTTTCCTTCATTCTGATGTTAAGTCTGAGAAACAAATGAATCGCTTGACCGCGCCTGCATGCTTTTATCCACTGAGTTGCTGCCACTGATTAGATAATTGCATTAACAAGCAGATATGCAGGTTTACCTAATAAAGTGCCACTGAGTGTAATGTTGTTTGTCTTTGATGTAAAGCCCAGACTTCAGTTTTCAACTTCCTTGCTTTTGTGTACATTGGTCATGTTATTTCCTACTCCAGTTTTTCTTCCAGAGTTCCTCCAATTAGTCCTTTTGGGAATAACCTTGTAATACTGAATTAGATGAAAATAGAATTGTTTTTCTTCTTGAGATCAAAGGAGCTTGTTAATTAAAAATGTAAATAAAATAAAACAATCCATATTCCCTTTTATTATGGATACATAATTTAATCATTTTACATATGGATACTAAATGCCTTCACAGCTATAATCACAATTCGGAGTAAAGCAACTGGGGAGGAAAAAAGAGAACCACCTTGTCCCCACATATGTTGTAGCAAAATCATCCAAAAGTTAGTGAAACAATGATAATAAATGTAGTAACTTACTGGGCAGGACTGGGAGGGAACAGGTGGGAATATGTACTTAAAATTGCATAATACCCTTGTTTATGTATCTTTGTACGTGCATTTATTTGTAAAAGTAATCTAGTTACGATTGTTTTGTTGTCTGAGTTTACTAAAGAACTATCTCATCAATGACCATTTAGGGCTAAGATCTGGTGTTGATAACATTGTCAGCTTAACCCTAGCAGTGGAGAAGCTGAGTAATGGAAAGAAAAACACAATTGTAATTTATGTAATGTAATAAAAGCAAGTGACAACTTTAAACTGTTATCTAACAATTCTATTTTCTGTTACAGACTGAAAATTGCATATACGCAAAACAAACTGATCAAACCCTGCCTTGAAGAATTGGATAGTATGATTGTAGACCTGGAATGCAGTTCTTCAGAACATAATCCATCTTACCTAAATGCTTGAAATGTGACATATAGCTTGTCCATAGTCAGAAAATCCTATGGCTTGAGAGGAAAATGGTGGCTCCATTCCATTTTGGTTTGTTGCAGAAAGTTTAGATTTACTCTCAGATCTGTTTGCTCAGAATGCTATGTCCAGATCAGAGCATTTCTACTTTTCCTTTGAATGGATACAACACAACAATATGGAAAATTGGAATTAATGGGAGATTTCTGTGGAGTTTGAACAAATGATGGATTTTCTGGAGGAAATTTTTTTACTTGTTTTGGAAAGTTAAGACTGGAGCAGGTAGACTGTGTCCTCTAATTCAAGTTGTTCACTGTCTATAAAATATAAGTAAGAATAGCTTATGATTTTTAACCTCAAAATGGAAATTGCAGTTTTGTCATGACAGTAGGATCTTGTGGAGGTTTGTGTGAATTTTAGTACTCATCTTCTTGGATATTGCTGAATGGACTTTTTCAATGGAAATTTGACAGTATTAAATAGTGATTTTTAAAATGCAGATTGTATTTGAAAATAATTTTGTTAATCTTATTTAACTCCCTTTTTGTGGAAGAAAATGACAATTTGTAAATTAGAACATGCAAGTAGAATGTATAGTACAAGTTTGGTGTAATGGCAATATTAGTAATCTAATAATGACAATTGCACTTTAACCTTTGACTAAGTATTGTTTTAATGTAGTTTTTCTGGTAATACACCAAAAAAGTTATTCATTTTGGCCAGAGTTGGGAATATTTTTCATATGTGTATAAAAATACTATTTTCTTTAAATTATCTATGGATTTCATATGTGTAAGTTTACCTAGTTCTGAGCCAATGTAATACTGTAAGTTGATATTCTTATTGAAACACTGAAATGCAATGTATCTAATTGGGGGGAGGGGAGAATCGTCTGTTATTGTAAATGAGTGATGTGATATTTTTAAGAGTTTTCCAAATAAAATAAGTATTGACATCACTACAATAATTGTGTGGAGATTGGAAAAACTAATGATTACAGATCCAATTTTGGAAATGTTGTACTTAAATATTTTATTTTGCAGACTATGTGAGAGATTCAATGTTTTGAAAAAGGAGCATTTATCAATTAGTCATTTTCATTTAATTGAGTTGTAAAATGAACAAACATCATTTTACTGCTTGCATCTTGGGCAGTAGCCTACAAAGTACCCAGGACATCTTTAGGGAGTGGTGTCTCAGAAAGGCAGCGTCCATTATTAACGACCTCCAGCACCCAGGGTATGCCCTTTTCTCACTGTTACCATCAGGTAGGACGTACAGAAGCCTGAAGGCACACACTCAGTGACTCAGGAACAGCTTCCTCCCCTCTGCCATCCAATTCCTAAATGGACATTGAACCCTTGAACATTACCTCATTTTTTTAATATATAGTATTTCTGTTCTTGCACATTTAAAAAAACCTATTCAATATATGTAATTGATTTACTTGTTTATTATGTTTTATTGTATTTATTATTATTTTTCTTCTCTGCCAGATTAACTTCTGCTGCTAAGTTAACAAATTTCACGTCACATGCCAGTGATAATAAATCTGATTCTGATTAAGGGAAATTATGCACATTATTTGCCTGCTGTCCACATCTTCAGAGGATATGGCCTTCACACACCGTCTGCATGAAATCTGTAGGTGTTGAATCCAAAGTTTTCTTTGATGCTGTTTGTCTATCTCTGGATGTTGTCTCAACTCTTGTTGATCTTTGTTCCATGTTAGTGCTGTATTTATTCCTGTACCATGGCACAATTTCTGTCAGGAAGTTAATACCTCGCTCATAATCGTTTGAGAAGCCTTAAATTAGACAGATTGTCAAAAAATTCAGTCCATCTGTGAGACTGATTGGTGGGGGGGGTGTATAAAAGTACCATTTGAACCCTAGTTCTGAGGGTTACATAATTCTGAGCTCAAAGATGGGGTTTGTATTTTGTGAACGATTGTACCCTGTCACCACTGAGGTCTCGTCACAAGGACAGGACAGCAAGCTGCTTTCTGTGCTGCACACTGCATTTTAAATTTATATTATTAATGTATGGTGCGATTATATGCTGATTGTGATATACGCTTTGTCCATGGTCCAGAGGAACGTTTCATTTGGTTATATATGAACAGTCAGGAGACAATGAACTTGAACACAAGTTTGAATTAACTTCTCAATTGTCCTTTATTGTGCTGAAGGTAGCATTTCTAAACAATCAGATTGGAATGAACAGTTAACTAATAGGTAAATGAAATTTCAAGTCTTGTAAAGTACATAATTTCACTCAATTGGAGAAAATAAGAGTGGGAAAAATTTTCAGAAATGCAAGATTTGTTTATGTATCTTTATAAAAATACTTAAGTTTTTTTGTCTTTTCTGTGTATCTCTATCTTTCTCAGAAGTTTCTACATTGAGGTCAGAACAAATGCTTGAAGCAGTATCTGGAGTATGTTTCATTTGCGGAATGGTAAACAGCTAAGTTTAGATTGGTTATGAAAAAGTATTCAAAATCATGCGATAATGCCCCTCTCAAGAACTAATGAAGTTTAAATTTCAGGGATTTCATTGTAGACCAAATTGACACCTGGAGTGATTTTTAGGAGAAAATCACTAATCCTGGCATAGCACCTGATTTACTGGCACTTTTTACATTACTATCTAAAAGAGACTAATGGATAAACATGAAATGAATTTGACAAAGTAAGTAATAAGCTTTTCAGAGCAGAAACCATTGACTTTAGATAATTGGCAAAAGGAGCAGAGATGACATTAGGTATAAATCATGCATTGCTACAATATGGATCTCCAATAGGTCCACAATCCTGTCATAGAGGGTTCTTGCCTCAATGACCCAAACAGCTGTGTTGTTGGGAGTTGGAGCCTTGTACTTTGGCTCTTGGTGGGGTCACCCATGTCAATCAGGTCAAAGTGTTGAGGCCAGGCTAAGAATGGTTCACCCTTCCACCAGGTTTGGGAGTTCAGCTCAGCGCTAACAACCCTGATTAGTCAAAAAACAATTGTTACGGAAACAGCGATGAAGAATCAGAAATAAACAGTGCAGGAGGACTTTCATCGCTTCCCTAAACCCCAGCAGCATAACAGGCAGTAAGTAAAAATAAAGTAAGCAGTCTTAAATTGTGATAAGAGATTCAATAACAAATTTTAATAAAATTTAATACTTTATGAATATTTGTTGGAAAGGATCCAAGAATGGAGTTATTTGAATTTCTTTCAAAGTGTTAGCTTGGGTCATATGTCCTAATTGTTGGCTGTCATGTACAAATATCCTTAAATTTATGTCATCTACAAGTAATTGAACATGTAGTTGTATTCGTTTCCTCCATCAGTAAGAATTGCTTGGATTCTTGTCCTCGTATCCCTATTCTCTAACCCCACTGCCACAAGACTGCAACTAGTCTACGTTACCTAAACAAAACGACAAGGGGTTCCTTTTGGACAAATAAAAGGTGGATGAACAAATTAAAGTAACACTTGAAAATACAAATTTTCTCCAAATTTACTTTATTCCTTAAACAATAATTCAATAAAGGAATTTGTACCTAGTTCATGCAAACACAAATGTTTTACATATGTACAATTAAATCTTGTATACATAAAGCTCTTGTATTTTATAAATCCCCTAAATCTTCTCATGTATTGTTAAGTGTGCAAAAATAGGCTTCCGCAATAGATACTTCGCATAGATTACAACTTGCTTGTGTTTATTCTACAACATTTACTTCTGGATTTGAGTATGCTAATAACCAATCAATTTCACCAATTATCAAGACTTGTTGAAAGATTTTAAATGTTTACTACATCATTTCTCAAACTGACAGCTGTGAACACATGGATGTGTTCTGCTTTCTGCAGAACATAAATCTTAAATTACAGGGTAATGGAATAGAAGCAAGTTGCTCCTTCATAGCTACTATTTAATTGCTACAATAGTTACATCTAGTGAGCGTGATTAAGAAGGCTATGCTTTAATTAAATTTCTATAACATTTGATAACAACAATTTAATCCATTTTTCTCATTCTGAATGCATAATTTTTGGTGTGGTACTACTCAAACCTACTTGTTTTCTAATACTCAGCTTTTCTTCTATTACAGTATCAGGACTGGCTGAAATATGTTTCATTAAAGGAATAGCTGAGACCAAGCACATTTTGCATGTATGCCACATCTACTTTGGGGGAAGATCAGGCAAAAAAATGAATGGTAATACAAGCAGAATTTGAAAACAGATCCGTGGTATTCCACAAAATAATGCGACACTAAGTTGGGCAATAGGTAAATTACAGTAATAATTTTAACAGTTTACCTAAATATCAGATGCAGAAATTATTATCCTAAGAACAGAAAGCGCCTATTGTATTGAAAGTCTCAAATGCCTATATTATGAATCGTTTAATACTGTTGCTGGTTTGTATTTACTCTGCTCTTAACTAACTTGATTACATCAAAATTGGAATTACAGAAGACCTCTAAACAACCGGTATACACTCTCAAGGACTTTTTCCCGGGGGGGGGGGCTGCAATAAAAAAAATAGCTAAGTTCACAGTGGCTGCGGAGAGAACTTCAATTATCGATTCGGGGCAACTGATCAGAATTTCGGTTCTGATTTTGAAGAAACAATAGGTGTTTAAAATCTTGAGCTATACACACAAAATACTGGAAGAATCTAGCAAATCAGGCAGCATCTATGAAGAGGAAAAACGTGTAACTATTTTAAAACATTTCTCGCTGATTGCTCCGAGGTTGCAGTGAAGATGTTTCTAATGACAAATACCGAAAGATTGTTCTCCGTAGCACTGACTTGCTGAGTACAAACACTTTCTTTCTCTTTTTTTCTCCAGAAGTCATTGTTTTCCTTTCTTTTGTCGGCATTATGAGGAAACGTTCATTTTATAATCATCACGTGAGCAATTTAATAAAGAAAACCAAAACCTTCATCACCCTGATTACTGCCAATACTTCCACAGTCGTTAGCCATGCTGACACTGCCGTAAATCCACTCGCCCCTGGGGTTTATTTACGGCAGCTCTCTCCTCTCACGACACTCGGGGAAAATCCGGTGTCAGTTTACGGCAACAGCTGAGGGACAGACGTGGAAGCGGAGCGAGGGATGGCGGCGGCCGAGGACGGACAGCTGGTACCGGGAGGAGGGGGCAGCGGCAGCAGCAGCAGTAGCTGGTGGGTGTCAGTGTGTCTTAACGTGGCTTATGGTCTGCCTTGAATGGAAAGGAGCCAGTGGGCCTTGAATATGTCCGGGGTGGCGGTGTCTCTCGGTTGGGTAGAAGCGGCTCATCACCATCGAGCCCAAGCTAAGAGCTTGAAACTGAGCGGAGGATCGAGTGAGGGTTTAGGCTAAGTGTAACAAGAGTTTCTTGATTTTAGTTACTTCACATTTAATGTAAGGCTAGTCATTTACCCTGCAATGGAGAGTCAAGTCCATAAAAATTTGAATTCTGTGATGAATGTGGAAATTAGTAGTTGTTAATCCAACGAGGCTGTTCGTTTTCTTTAAACGACTGTACCAGTGAAGCCTTAATCACTTCACAAGAAGTGTTCGGAAGTGTTGCACCTCCCCTAAGGATATCAGTTTTTTTAATATTGCATTTAAAGAAATGTGTGAATCTTGAATTTTAAGCTTTGATCTTATTGCTTTCTGAAATTCAGATATTTTTGTAGCCATCTGCTGAGGAAGTTTGTATATTGAGACAGAGAAGTTTAGTTTATTTTTTTGCCTTTTAAAAAAAGTGGTGTAGAGAGGCATTTCTTACTTTGAAAGACAAGTTCAATATGTAAAAGCACCAGTTCAAACTTTAATGCTTTCTTCCACACTATTAGTTCAAAATAATTTGAGTGAACTTAAAACAAAACTGTCTTTGTATTAACATTGTTCTAAAAACCACAGAATTAAAATGACTGTGCCTTAAATCTGCCATTACATACTAGCATGGATAAATAGTTAACGTATTTGAGTTTTCTTTTGTTCAAGGTAGCTAAGTTGTCAAGATACCACAATGACGGTCTCAGAGTATTGAATGAGTAGTGATAAACTATTGCAAGCCTTGCAGTTTCTGGACAAAGGACAAAGCTTTGTTCACAAATTTATGGTTTAATATTGTTCAAGTTACGTTTTAATGTGCATCCAGTGGCTGATTGCTATGAGGTCATTACTGTTAATACTTTGGTTTCTGTTGCTGTCAAATATTTTGAGCACATTTGTTATCTGTATGCTTTCGGTATGAAAAAAGGTGAGACGTGATGCTTATTAAGCTTAAAAAAAGTATTGATTCTGTTTACAACTGCACCTACAGGGTGGTAATTTGGAAAAAAAGGGTCAGGAATCTGTAAAGTCATTAAAGAATGAACTCTAAGGAGTTAGCAGAGAGTAAAAAGTTCAACAGGATGAGTCCTGCCAAAGGGTTTCGGCCCAAAATGCGACTCTACTTTTTTCCATGGATGCTGCCTGGCCTGCTGAGTTCCTCCAGCATTTTGTGTGTGTTGCTGGGATTTCCAGCATCTGCAGACTTTCTCTTGTTTAGTGGTATGAGTATTAGACTGCTTTGGCATTGTTGTTTTTGCAGAGTAGAAGGAATTGTGTTGCTACAGTCTACAGGTTGTTTCACGTATGCCTAAGTTTAATTTTATCACCGGTCTCGTATTATAATTTCATACCAGTATTATGACAAGTTTGTTAGATAATTGAGGTTACAATGACATTTGTGACTGTTAGGGTACACTAATAAGGCTTCTGGCTATGTATTGCTAATAATTCACTGGGGAAAAAAACACACAAACTTTTGGGGGAGCTCAGTGAATCAAATGGGATCTGTGAGGGGAAAGGAATTATTGATATTTTGTTTTGAGACCCTGCACTAGGACAGAGGATGGAGGGGAATAGAAAGCCACCATAAAGAACACAGGGGAGGGGTCGGTAGGTGATACATGGACAAAGGTGAGATGAAAGATGATATGGGAATAAATTGCAGGACCAGGGGTAGATCAGAAGAAGTGGGGGGGAGAGAGAGAGAGAAACATGGGAGTTAAGGGTCTCCAGTCCTCCTATATTTTCTCCTTTTCCATACCCATTTATGTGCTTCTGCCTCCCCCCCCCCCCCCCACTGTTCTATTCACCTGCTATCTATAGATTTGACGCACAAGATCCTCTCCCTAATCTGGTTTCATTAACCCTTCACCTTTCCCCACTTCTTCCCATTATCACCATAGTTTCTTATCAGATTCTGGCACTGGTAGTCCTATTGTTCCAGCTTGTCATCCTCCAGCAGCTGCCTCCACCTTCATCTTTCCCTCCTCCCAATCTGTCTCCACCTGCCCTTTTTATCCCCGTCTCCCCTCACAGCAGCTGCTTGACCTGTTGAGTCCGTCTTTGGGTGTTTTCTGTTTCAGATTCCAGCATCTTCCAACCTCTCACTGAGGGGAAACAAAGTCTCACAACATTTCCTTTTGATTCTTGTGCCAATAATTCTCTTGTACTACATGCTATGGTTTTGGACATTCCACCAATTTAAATAGTTTCCCTCTCAATCTATTTGGTATGACCTCTTCATGATTTTAAGTACCTCTATCAGATCCTGTGGAAATATTACTTTCCATAGAGAACAATTCCAACTTCTCTAGTGTACAGTGTAGCTGAAGTCCCTCATTCTTACAATCATTTCATTAAACTATGATGTCCAGAACTGGCCTCAATAATCCAGTTTCAAGTAATGGTTTTATGGCAGTTTGTCATGGGGGCCCTAATTGTTTTGTTCTAACTGCCCCTTTTACATGCAGTTAGCTTTTCCAATGTAGTTACTCACTTTTTGGTTAATCCTGTGTCAAATATATTTTGTTGCTGAGACTCTATAACTGGATCTTCCTTAACATCAAAATAAAGTACTCAAATAGTACCTTTCCTTTTAATAAGTAAATCTCCTATTTCTATGATCATTACTCTTTTACCAAACAGAAGCAAAAAATCTTCAATGTGGGAACCACAAACTTATTGAATGGCTTATTTTTATTTAATAATATAATTTTACAGAGCAATGAAGGCAAGTAGTTGATTTGTACAATAAAAATATCCTTTTATTAAAAAATTGCAGAGAACTATGGAATTTAGAAAGGCACCTATGCACACAATTTTTTGTACTTCAAAAACTTACTTTTAAAAAAACTTGGTTATCAAAGTTGTGCCTGATGGTCCTTATAACCATTACAGCACGGAAACAGGCCATCTCAGCCCTTCTAGTCCTTGACCTCATTCATGCAGTATTTTCTTTAATTTTTGCATTTCATTTTATCTTGAAATTTAGACTCAAATCTTTTTTTAAATCAAGCACATATAACTGGGAAGTTTGTTTCCCTTCAACTGCAGATTTTAGTGCTAGAGTACATAAGAACATAATAAATAGGAGCAGGAGTAGGCCATCCAACCTATTGAGCCTGCCCCTCCATTCAATAAGATCATGGCTGATCTGTCCATAAACTCAGCTCCACCTACCTGCCTTTTCCCCATAACCCTTAATTCCCTTACCATGTAAAAACCTATCTAACTGTTTGTTAAATATATTTAGTGAGGAAGCCTCAACTGCTTCCCTGGGCAGAGAATTCCACAGATTCACCACTCTCTGGGAAAAACAGTTTCTCCTCATCTCCACCCTAAATCTTCTCCCCTGAACCTTGAGGCAATGTCCCCTAGTTCTAGTCTCACCTAGCAATGGAAACAACTTTCCTACTTGTCTATCCCATTCAAAATTTTGTATGTTGCTATAAGATCCCCTCTCATTCTTCTGAACTCCAGAAAGCATAGTCCCAGGTGACTCAATCTCTCCTCATAGGTTAAGCCTTTCATTGCTGGAATCAACCTGGTGAACCTCCTCTGCACTGCCTTCAAAGCCAATATATCCTTCCTCAAGTATGGAGACCAGAACTGCACACAGTACTCCAGGTGCAGTCTCACCAGTACCCTGTATAGTTGCAGCATGATCTCCCTGCTCTTGAATTCATTTCCTCTAGCAATGAAGGCCAACATTCCATTTGCCTTCTTAATAACCTGATGTATCTGCAAGCCAACTTTTTGCAATTCATGAACAAGCACTCCCACATTTGCTTAATTATCCACTCTGTATTTTCCAAGTCCTTTATCCTATTTCTCTTTAGTTTTAAGCAATTCACAAAAAGATCCACAACTCTTACAAGGTCTCTGACATACGATAAATCACTTCACTGAATTATGTGAGTGTTTTACCCTTCCAGTGGTGTATGAACCCTTCAAGTGACCAGAGTTCTTGAAACAAGAAAATTTGCTGCCTTTTATATCTGCACAGCATTTTGCAGTTCACTTGTTTTCACTTAACCTGCCATTGTTTTTTTAAAATTATAATTCAGTGATGTACAGTGTGAATCTGGTTATTTCTTTCATTTCCCCTTCAGGCAATCAATCCATTCTGCTTCCCTCTGTTGAGAACACCATCTGTGCATGTAGATGTTATTTTTGTCCAGACAAAGTTACTCTCAGCAAAAAGAATTGAGATGGATAGTCAAAATGTATTTTAGCCTTTCAAAGATATTAAAGCTGTTTTTGCAAAATGTCCTATTGATAACTGAACCCAAGATAACATGCAAATTGGTATTTTTATCCATTTCAATGCTAAAACCTGGTTCTGTCAAAAAAAATGAATGTTAACTGATGTCTGGGTTTTTTCCCCATTTTGTGTATCCTTATGGTAATTGCAGTCACGTCATTCTTAGGGTTTTTATTAAAATTGGGCACTGTGGTAGTGTAATGGTTAGTGCCACATTATTACGTATTGGGATGTCAGAGTTTGGAGTTCAATTCTGACATCATCTGTAAGGAGTTTGTACATACTCCCTGTGGAATGCATGGGTTTTCTATGGGTGCTCCAGTTTCCACCCACAGTCCAAAGATGTACCGGTTAGAAGGTTAATTGGTTATTGTAAGCTGTTCTCTGATCAGACTACTCTTAAATTGGGGGGCTGCTAGGTGGTGCAGCTCGAAGGGACGGAAGCACCTATTCCATGCTGTATCTCAAATAGATAAATAACATTGGCATATACAATTTCTACTGAAGGAACAAGCAACTCTGCATTAGGAAATTCCACTTTTTGTGTCTTTCTGAAATCTACATCATTTCAAAAGTCTCATTTGTTGTAATTCTGCAACATTCTGTTTTTGTGGCTTTTTAACGAAGCAGTTAGAATCAGAATCAGATTTATTATTGACTTGTGACATGAAATTTGTTTGGAAACAGTATAATGCAAAGGCAAAATTATAAATCACGAAATAAATATTGCAAAATCGTCATAACAAGGTAGTGTTCATGGGATGTTCAGGGAAGTAGCTGTTCCTAAATTGTTGTGAGAGTCTTCAGGCTCCTGTATCTCCTCCTTGCTGTTAGTATATGAGATTAACAAGAAAGTTGTTCAAATTTACTTTTTCTTGGGTGAGACCTGGTTGGTGGTGTAGTAGTGGCATCACTGTCGGACTTCAGGATGAAAGGTTCTGAGTTCGAATCCAGCCGACTCCCCTGCACGCTTTCCATCCACGCTGGGTTAGGAGCTGGTGATCTCTTAGGAAACTCACCTGGCAGAAGGCAATGGTAAACCACTGCTGTAACTTGCCTCGGACGCGGTTCCTCACTACGTCAGAGAGGCGTGAAGGGAAATCGTCCGCTAACCAGTGAAACGCCAGATGTGACGTACCTTACCTTTCCTTTCCTTTAGTACCAGTGAGCAATTTTCTCTGAAATTTGCATGAACAGTATTTAAGCTCTAAATTACAACAGTTAAAAGCATGACACGACTGTTGATAAACTAAACAAATAGGATTTATGCATGCTTCAGTCCACTTTCCTTGAAACATCAATTTTTAATGTTATGAAGCCTGGACCATTCACATTTCCTTCTTGTTTTTGGCTTGGTTATAGTCTTAATATAGCTACTACTTTATACGGTATGCTTTATTTTCTGCAGTTGTTGCACATTGTTTAAAATCCACAGTTGTGTCCTTCGCTTTTTCACTTCCAATTTTCTCTTCAATAGATTTATGAATCTACCCATTCTTTCCCATGACACTCTGGTTAAAAAATAATATGGTCCCACAATAGTTGAAAACGCAGTCATATATTTCTTGGTATGCCCACAACACTATTAAATACTTATTGGTATGAAAATTGTGGATGATTACTACAAGAAGGCGAAGAGTTATAACAAGCCTTTATAGTACCGATTGTAAGCAAGGGAATTCAATTAAAAAAAATTGTCAGGACTCATAACACATAACATTTTTCTGAGATATGGCACAGCCATAATTGGTAGTGGAGTGATAGCCCATTAAATGTGACCACTGTGATGCTTCTTGAGGCCAGTGATAAATGGCATATTGGGTCACCCATTATTCCATGCTGAATTTTTGAATCCAATGAGTCTTTAATAATATTTCCATGATACAATCATCCTGGTTGCCTCCATTCTTGTATATGTTTTCTTCATGACTCTTGACCTATACACTCTTGTATGCTTCTCTTTGGGGTGTCAGCTATCTGATATATCCCATTGCTTTACGCTTTTTTCGTTATTCAATAGTTCTGGCTCTGTTTCAATGCATCTCTCAATTAATATGCTTTGTTGTTACACAAGCTCTTTGTCTAATCTGTCCTTGCTTGGCCCTTTCTCCTGCAATATTTGACCAAATATCTTATGATATCTTGTGGACAAGTCACACTCAGCCTATCATAATATTGATAAAATTGAATATATGTGAGAATACTGCCATAACCAACAAGGACTTATTCCCAATAGCTATGATTTGTTTCAGTACCCAATAATTCCAAAATTCAATGAACAGCAGTGTGTTTTAGCGCCACAATTTGCTCTTGTTGATACTGTTGCCTGTGTAAAATTGTTGTCATTATTGCTTATAATATAAATCGAATTGTAAGTATTGAGGGAGCCACATTCGGTGCAGTGGAAGCTGTCACAGGCTGGAGGGTATTACAGTGAGGAGTCCTGTTCTAACATTGCCACATCATGTATTCGCTGTCTGCTTGGTTGCTACTTCAGCCAACTATTAGCGTTGTTCCTAGTTTGCACTACAGTCACTCTTATCTAGCCTTAACTCAGATTAAACTGAGATATATACAACCTTGACATCTTGTTAAACCCTGAGCTGCAAACTTCACGTTCACTTTGTCAGCTGTGCAGCTTGTTGACACAGTGGCAGCTGCACCTGCATGTGTCCTTACCAGTGCTGTTCCAATGTATATCAGAATCAGATTTAATATCACCAGCATAACTTTATGGCAGGAGTACAGTGAAATACTTGATAAAAAAACTGAGTTACATTTTTAATATATAATAACGTTAAAATAAATAGTGCAGAAAAACAGGTTACAAAGTAGTAGTGTTCATGAGTTCAATGTCCATTTAGCAATTGGATGGCAGAGAGGAAGAATCTATTCCTGAATCGCTGCGTGTGTGTTTCAGGCTTCTGTACCTCCATCCCGACGGTAACAATGTGGAGAGTGCATGTCCTGGGTGGTGGGGATTCTTAATGATGGACGCCACCTTCCTAAGGCACAAATCCTTGAACATGTCTTGGACACTATGGAGGCTAGTACCCATGATGGAGCTGACTAATTTTACAAGTTTCAGTAACTTATTTCGATCTTGTGCAATAGCACCCCCCCCCCATACCAAACAGTGATGCCGCCAGTCAGAATGCTGATCAATGATTTTGTCACATCCTGGTTCAATTAATCCAATAACTTTCTTAATCTAGCAATTCAGCTTCTCTCATGGGTAGCTGATGTACCTGTTGAAACACAAATCTAACATATTGTAACATTCATGCCCTTTGATTAATTGGCTTGCTGTTCCCAGACCTGGTGATGCAAATTCTCATCCCCACTTTATATTTTGAATTATCCTTGTAACTTAATGCAATTTGTTGTCTTCTGACTCTGCTCTGTGTCATCTCTTTCTCCCCCGGGGCAGGAGAATTTACTACCACCAAAACTATGACCATTTGTTAATGTGCCATTGGGCAGTCTGTGTGGTAAATTTTTAATGTAAATGTAGGTTATTTCTTTTCCTTCCTTAAACTGACAACTTGTGTTATGCAATTATTCTACGGGCTTTGGTGGCCATTGGTATCTTATGAATCTAAAACAGCGGTCCCCAACCACCGGGCTGCGAAGCATGTGCTACTGGGCTGCGAGGAAACGATATGATTTGTCCATATGAGTCAGCTGCAGCTTTCCTTACTCCCTGTCACGGCCACTGTTGAGCTTGAACACACGTGAGGTCATTACCCGCGCGTCATCTATGTCAGCGTGAGAAGAAGATCAACTCCTCGAGATTGCAAATGATGGCGGGCTGAAAAGTATGTTTGACATAACATCTCTGCTGGCATTCTGGATCAAAGTCAAGGCTAAATATCCTGAAATAGCCACAAAAGCACTGAAAACGTTGCTTCCATTTCCAACATATTTGCAAAGCGGGCTTTTCTGCAATGAATGAAACAAAAACTAAATTGCGGAATAGACTGTACATAAGGAACCCCCTTCGAGTATCGCTGTCTCCCATCACCCCTCGATGGCAGATGGAGTTCAACCCAGAGAAGTGTGAGGTGGTACACTTTGGAAGGATAAACTCCAAGGCGGAATACAAAGTAAATGGCAGGATACTTGGTAGTGTGGAGGAGCAGAGGGATCTCAGGGTACATGTCCACAGATCTCTGAAAGTTGCCTCACAGGTGGATAGGGTAGTTAAGAAAGCTTATGGGGTGTTAGCTTTCATAAGTCGAGGGATAGAGTTTAAGAGTCGCGATGTAATGATGCAGCTCTGTAAAACTCTGGTTAGGCCACACTTGGAGTACTGTGTCCAGTTCTGGTCACCTCACTATAGGAAAGATGTGGAAGCATTGGAAAGGGTACAGAGGAGATTTACCAGGATGCTGCCTGGTTTGGAGAGTATGCATCATGATCAGAGATTAAGGGAGCTAGGGCTTTGCTCTTTGGAGAGAAGGAGGACGAGAGGAGACATGATAGAGGTGTACAAGATAATAAGAGGAATAGATAGAGTGGATAGCCAGCGCCTCTTCCCCAGGGCACCACTGCTCAATACAAGAGGACATGGCTTTAAGGTAAGGGGTGGGAAGTTCAAGGGGGATATTAGAGGAAGGTTTTTTACTCAGAGAGTGGTTGGTGCATGGAATGCACTGCCTGAGTCATTGGAGGCAGATACACTAGTGAAGTTTAAGAGACTACTAGACAAGTATATGGAGGAATTTAAGGTGGGGGGCTTATACGGGAGGCAGGGTTTGAGAGTCAGCACAACATTGTGGGCCGAAGGGCCTGTACTGTGCTGTACTGTTCTATGTTCTATGGCACCGTCTTGTTGCAGGGAACAAGTACTCAGCCTAGGGCTCCCACTGATTCAGCGATATTGGTGTGTTGCAACGATTTTATATGTTCATACGGGGAAAATATATCCAAACGTTACTTAAAATGTTATGATATTGACTTGTAAGTGACTTATATAACCATATAACAATTACAGCTCGGAAACAGGCGATCTCTGCCCTTCTAGTCCGTGCCGAACGCTACTCTCACCTAGTCCCACCGACCTGCACTCAGCCCATACCCTCCATTCCTTTCCTGTCCATATACCTATCCAACTTTTCTTTAAATGATAATATCGAACCTGCCTCTACCACTTCTACTGGAAGTTCATTCAACACTTACTTCAAGCTCCCCTGATAACTGACTTATCACTATATTCATGCGAGGAAAATATGCACTGTGTGTTTAATATTAAATTCGTTAGATAAACCCTTTTAGAAACGAAATTGAGTGTATTAGCCACTTATCACCTATACTCCAGTCGTGTAACACTCTACCCCCCCCCCAAACAGAATCGCCAGAAACTATTTGTAGGAAAAAAATCGGCATATACACACATGCGCATAGGTGTCCGCATGGTCGTGGTAGTCTTTCTTGGGCTAAACACAATGTATTTGACTGCTACTCTTGTCCGTTGGCAACCCTACCCCCCCCCCCCCCCCCGACCGGCTAGTCCGCAAGAATATTGTCAATAATAAACCGGTCCGCAGTGCAAAAAGGGTTGGGGACCCTGATCTAAAAGATGAGTGATACAAAGTTACTCAACCACATAGGTGAGGTCATTACAATGGAGCATTTACTACTTGAATATAACTCACAATTTGTCATCGGTATTCCCAAGTCTGCCAGCATCATTTATTTTGCCTTCCTACTACTTCAGATGAGTATTTCCTGGGAAGAAGGAGAGAAGAATGTTTCGTTGCATAACATTTAATGTTGGGTGTGAAAATATTTCTTCCAGCTAAATATTTCAAATCTATTTTCTTTGGTTTCTACTACAAGCGCTGCTTCCACATTCAAGTTTGAGACTGAACCAGACAGCCTTCAGTTTAATAGTCTCATTGGATTCCAAAGTTACCTTTATAAATACACTCACTGGCTCCTGGTTAAACAATTTGATGTAAACTTTCCCTTTCATAGTCATAGAAAACACAGTAACAGGTCCTTCAGCCCATCTAGCTAATGCTGAACAATTTGTACGGCCTACTCCCAGCGACCTGCACCAGGAACATACCGTTTACCATACCAGGAGCAACTTCATTTTCAAGTTGTTCTGTGATCTTGCTGCTCCTTTGCGATTTCTTCCAGCATCACATTTCTTACAGGTATCTATACTCTTTTGAGATTATAGACTTTTGATAGTCTCTGAAATCATTTGCTGGACTGTTGCAACCAAGCTTTGAAATGGAATTGGAGACTGTGTTTACTTATGCTCCTGGAAAGAACCTTTGAATATTTTGCTATTGTAAAGATGCTGTGCAAATATGAGTTGTTGCATCTGTTAGTGATTACTAATTGTTACTCTTTTCTTGGGCCTTTTTCTTCTTGCTGCCTCCAATTCCTTTTAGCCTGAATGGGTATCCTGTTCAGACTAGAACCAAACTTGAAACATTCTTTAATTATCAAAAAGCTGCAGAGGCTAGAAACAGAAATAAGAACAGAAAATGGTGGAAACATGCAGCAAATCAGACAGCATGAGAAGCGGAGTTTTTGTTTCATTTCTTCTGTCAGAACTCAAAATGTGACAAAGCAAGCTAGGTTTAAGTTCCAAAGAGGTTGTGGGAGTAATAGATGGGACAAAGGGAGTATGTCTGGTAGGTGGTCAGGTTTTTTGAAGTAATTCTGAAGTTTACAAGGTGTCTGGTTAATAAATTAGTATGCACAACTGGGGGCCAAGAAAGCAAATAGGTATGTGTAAAGTTGTGAAATGCAGCTAAGCATTGTTGCTGAACCTGAAGCCAAACACATTCCAGAAATGTCCATATCAGGTAGTGTCTGTGGAAAGACAAAAACATCCGATCTCATCTTACAGATGGATAATTTGCAAATGAACTGGCTCATTTCAATACAAACTAAAAAAGGAAATTATTTGAAATAGTTGAATTCAGTAGGAAGACTTGAAAGCTCCAATGTGCCAAAACAGAAGATAAAATTATAGAAACATAGAAAACCTACAGCACAATACAGGCCTTTCAGCCCACAAAGTTGTGCCGAACATGTCCCTACCTTAGAAGTTACTAGGCTTACCCATAGCCCTCTATTTTTCTAAGTTCCATGTACCAATCCAAAAGTCTCTTAAAAGACCCTGTCATATCCGCTTCCACCACCGTTGCCGGCAGCCTATTCCATGCACTCGCCACTCTCTGCGTAAAATAAAACTTACCCCTGACATCTCGTCTGTACCTACTCCCCAGCACCTTAAACCTGTGTCCTCTTGTGCAACCATTTCAGCCCTGGGAAAAAAGCCTCTGACTATCCACACAATCGATGCCTCTCATCATCTTATACACCTCTATCAGGTCACCTCTCATCCTCGTCGCACCATGGAGAAAAGGCCAAGTTCACTCAACCTGTTTTCGTAAGGAATGCTCCCCAATCCAGGCAACATCCTTGTAAATCTCCTCTATACCCTTTCTATGGCTTCCACATCCTTCCTGTAGTGAGGTAACCAGAACTGAGCACAGTACTCCAACTGGGGTCTGACCAGGGTCCTCTATAGCTGCAACATTACCTCTCGGCTCCTAAATTCAATTCCACGATTAATGAAGGCCAATACACCGTATACCTTCTTAACCACGGAGTCAACCTGCGCAGCTGCTTTGAGTGTCCTATGGACTCGGACCCCAAGATGCCTCTGATCTTCCACACTGCCAAGAGTCTTACCATTAATACTATATCCTGCCATCATATTTGACCTACCAAAATGAACCACCTTATACTTATCTGGGTTGAACTCCATCTGCCACTTCTCAGCCTAGTTTTACATTCTATCAATGTCCCGCTGTAACCTCTGACAGCCCTCCACACTATCCACAATACCTCCAACCTTTGTGTCATCAGTAAACTTACTAACCCATCCCTCCACTTCCTCATCCAGGTCATTTATAGAAATCACGAAGTGTAAGGATCCCAGAACAGATCCCTGAGGCACACCACTAGTCACTGACCTCCATGTAGAACTTGACCTGTCTACAACCACTCTTTGCCTTCTGAGGGCAAGCCAGTTCTGGATCCACAAACCAATGTCCCCTTGGATCCCATGCCTCCTTACTTTCTCAATAAGCCTTCGATGAGGTACCTTATCAAATGCCTTGCTGAAATCCATATACACCACATCTACTGCTCTACCTTCATCAATATGTTTAGTCACATCCTCAAAAAATTCAGTCAGGCTCGTAAGACACGACCTGCTCTTCACAAAGCCATGCTGACTATTCCTAATCATATTATACCCCTCCAAATGTTCATAAATTCTGCCTCTCAGGATCTTCTCCATCAGCTTACCAACCACTGAAGTAAGACTCACTGGTCTATAATTTCCTGGGCTATCTCTACTCCCTTTCTTGAATAAAGGAACAACATCCGCAACCCTCCAATCCTCCGGAACCTCTTCCATCCCCATTGATGATTCAAAGCTCATCGCCAGAGGCTCAGCAATCTCCTCCCTCGCCTCCCACAGTAGCCTGGGTTACATCTCATCCGGTCCCGGAGACTTATCCAACTTGATGCTTTCCAAAAGCGCCAGCACATCCTCTTTCTTAATATCTACATGCTCAAGCTTTTCAGTCTGCTGCAAGTCATCACTATAATCACCAAGATCCCTTTCTATAGTGAATACTGAAGTGAAGTATTCATTAAGTACCTCTGCTATTTCCTCTGGTTCCATACACACTTTCCCACTGTCACAGTTGATAGGTCCTATTCTTTCACGTCTTATCCTCTTGCTCTTCACATTCTTGTAGGATGCCTTGGGGTTTTCCTTAATCCTGCCCGCCAAGGCCTTCTCATGGCCCCTTCTGGCTCTCCAAATAATTTCCTTTTTAAGCTCCTTCCTGTTAGCCTTATAATCTTCTGGATCTCTTAACATTACCTAGCCCTCTGAACCTTTTGTAAGCTTTTCTTTAGGTTGGCTAAAAATTAATTCTGTACTCAACAGAACATTAACAATTATTTTTGTAGTATTACATCTCCAACTTACTGATCACACTAACATACCGTGAGCTGTAGATTTAATCATTTTTATGCAGGGGTTCTCTGAGACCTGAAAATTATTTAAAGGGTTCCTCCAAGGCAAAAAAAGGGTTGAGAAAGGCTGCCTGAAATGTTTATTTGAGATCCTAAATGGTGGGAAGGAGTGAAGTTAAAGGACAGGTTTTGCAGGAGTGGTTTGTGGAGATGCAATGAGTCAGGAAGAGAATGATCGTATTAGAAAGTAGTGTACCTGATGGTAGAATCCCTCTTAAGATAGTGTAAAATGAATCTCAGGTTTGTATATGGTGAAATATATGAACTGTGATAATAACTTTACTTTGAACTTTGTTATAAAAAACATTTTATTGAGCGAGAAGGCTGCTGGAATGAAAAGCTGATAAGAGACCAATGTCCTTGTTCTAGCGAGGAAAGAGAAGATGAAAACAAAGTGCGGGGAATGGAGTATGAGCAAGGTTGAGAGCCATGAAAATTACGAAACCGGGAAGCCAGAGTGAAGAAAAAAGGAAGACTCTTCAGAAGCACTTGTGTGCAAATCCTTCAGAACAGTTACAGAAGAGATGGAAAAATTGGAAAATGAAATATTCTTCTGAGAAGCATTGTGGGCGATGCAATCAAGATAATTATGTGAGCTAGTGGACTTCTAATGGATACAGTGCTGTCCAATCTGCTTTATTTATCTAGCACTTTCTGCTTTTAATGCTAGACTCCGTTAGTGGTTTTCTCTGTGAAGCTCAGCCTGGTTTTGCTCCCCATATAATTTAACATTTCTCTTTTAACAGTATCTTTTAACAACCTTACTGGAGTTCTTTGAGGATATAACGGTAGAGAGGAACAGATGGACATTATTTACTTGGATTTCCAGAAGGCATTTGATCAGGTGCCACATAAAAGACGTTCATAAGATAAGAATGCATCGAGTTGGGGGTGATGTATTAGTATGGATGGGGGATTGGTTAACCAATAGAATTGGGATACATGGGTGATTTTCTGGTTGGCAGTCAGTGGTGAGCAGTGTGCCACAGGAGTCAGTACTGGATCCCTAACTGTTCACCATATACATTAACAATCATGAGGAGGAGACTGAGTGCAGTGTATCTAAGTTTGCTGATTATACTAAATTGAGTGGAAAAGCAAACACTGCAGAGGATATGGAGAGTCTGCAGAGGGATATAGATAGGTTAAGTAAGTGGGTAAGGGTCTGGTAGATGGAGTACAATGTTGGTAAATGCTAGGTCATCCACTTTGGAAGGAAAAATGGAAGATCAGATTATTTAAATGGTAGAAAATTGCAGCATGCTGCTGTGCAGAAGGACTTGGGAGTGCTTGTGCATGAATCACAAAAGGTTGGTTTGCAGATGGAGCGGCTATCAAGAAGGCAAATGGAATGTTGGCCTTCATTGCTAGAGGGATTGAATTTAAGAGCGAGGAGGTTATGCTGCAACTGTACAGGGTACTGGTGAGGCCACATCTGGAGTACTGCATGCAGTTCTGCTCTCCTTACTTGAGGAAGGATATACTAGCTTTGGAGGCGGTGCAGAGGAGGTTCACCAGTATGATTCCAGAGATGAGGGGGTTGGACTATGAGGTAAGATTGAATCGCCTGGGACTGTACTCACTGGAATTCAGAAGAATGGGAGGAGATCTTATAGAAACATTAACATTATGAAAGAGATAGATAAAATAGAGGCAGGTAAATTGTTTCCACTGATAGGTGAGCCTAGAACTAGGGGACATAGCCTCAAGATTCAGGGGAGTAAATTTAGGATGGAGATGAGGAGGAACTGCTTTTCCATAGTGGTGAATCTGTGGAATTCTCTGCCCCCAATGAAGCAGTAGAGGCTACCTCAGTAAGTATATTTAAGACAAGGTTGGATAGATTTTTGCATAGTAGTGGAGTTAAGGGTTCTAGGGAAAAGGTGGAGATGATCAGATCAGCCATGATCTTATTGAATGGCAGAGCATGCTCAACAGGCTGGGTGGTCTACTCCTGCTCCTACTTCTTAAGTTCTTATGTTCTTATTCAAAGTATTTGTTATTCTAAGATTCTTGATCAGAATCTTTTAATGGCAACATCTGTTTAAAGAGAAATTGCAGCATTCATTGGAAATGTATTAATGCATAAGTGACTGATCGTTGGAGGCACATTCAGTGAAAGTAAAGAAATTCACAGCAATGTGGGAGTTCTTTGGCTTTCAGAAAGAGTACTTCAAAATAAATCTGCTTCCTTTTTCATTGACTTTTCAAAGCTTCAAATACCTAGCTGCTTTTATACTGAAAGATTCAATAGGTGCTGTCCCTAATTGTTCCCTGTGACAGAACAATTCATGGTTCATCAACTTGTAGGGAAAAATGAATCTTACTGTATTTTGCAGGCTTCCTCCAGCACATTCTTGGGTTGTGTTGATTGTTAATGCACGCTAGAAATTTCACTATGTTTCAATGTGCAAGTAATAAATAAATACAGATAATCTAAATCGCATTGAAATTTGTATACTCAATCAACTATTATTCATTATAACAAAATTCTTCATAAATGATTTTGGTGAAATATTCTCTTGATGTGAGTTGTGGTTGAAATTGCTCCAGTATCTTAAAATTCAGGTAATCATGGTTCCTCACTGATAAATTTGCATTAACAGTGTGGTTTTAATGCTCTTCCCTAAAATGTATGTAAAACCACACGCTGTGCACTATGCCCTAATGCTTACTTTGTAAAGTTGTTGTTGCATCTTTGTTCTATATTTTTGCCAATATCCACAAAACCCAAAGATACTATAGACTTGTTTTGCAGTGTTGAGTTTTTGTCTATTTCCCTTGTCTTCATCGAAAGCTATACAAAGCAAACTTATTAATCAGAACTGTCCTATAGTTGTCAGGCATTTAAGGACGTGTACTTGTATTCTTGGTTTTAATCTCGATCCTTCAACAACTTAATCTCGATTATGCACTGCAATATATAATTGTGAGTGAAAGTTTATTCTCACCTTATTCTGTGCAGTAAATAACAGCTGCCACTTTTCTATATCTTTCCACCTACATTCAACTGCAAATTTTTATCATCAGAGTCATACAACACAAATACAGGTTTCTTGGCCCACCATATCCATACCAGCCTTTTGCCTATCCATCTAATCCCATTTCAGACATCCCACCTCTCCTGGAACTTCCGAGAGTCTCCCACATATTAGTAATGACTCCCTGATGCCCACAAATTATATACAATATCACGGAAATCAATTTTTTTGAGAGCGAGTGAGAGAAAAGCAAGAGAGAGCGCGAGAGCGACCACGAGAGAGAGCGAGAGAGAAAGCAAACGAGAGCGCTTGAGAGCACGCGAGCGACCACGAGAGAGAGAGAGAGAGAGAGAGTGCGCCACTGCAGAGTGTTCCAAAAAAAAACGTACGTCACCCCAGACTACACTAAAGTGTACCCCTACCTAATAGGGATCAAAATGATGACAGTGTTGCTCGCTGCACTGTTTGCAACAGTGACTTTTCTATTGCCCATGGTGGGTTAAGACTGTAAAAGAAATGTTGAGGTGAGTTTAACAGGTGTCATTCGTTCATTGGCATAGCTAACGTTATTTAAACTAGCTGGCCAGCTGCTAAGGAGCTACTTTATTGCAGACATCCCACCTCTCCCGGAAGTCTCCCGCAATTGATGGTGCTACCTCCCTGAAATGAGTTTTTGCAGGGTGGGATGTCTGCCATTTACCTCAATTAGATTTGAATCCTGCGAGTGCCTGTGTCTAAATGCATGATAAATGTACTGACTATCTGATCCTACCACATCGTCTGACGGCAGATATCAGCTATCTCTGAGTGTTAAAAACTTTTACTCAGAATCATTTGAATCTTCCATCTTGTTTTTGATGCCACTACTGTGGGGAAAAATGCTTTCTCTACTGAATCTATGCATACCTCTTTCAGGTCACCCCTCAGCCTCCTTTGCTCCAAGGAAAACGAATCAATCCTATTTACTCTGTCCCTTCCCCCCCTTAACTCAAGTTCTCCAGTCCGGGTAACATCGTGCTGAAACTCCTGTGTACTTTTTCCTTTAAACCTTCTATGTTCCATATGTGACTTGAAAATTTTTTGGCCACATTCTTCCAAGTTTAAATCAAGCTAGTATAATGTGAAATAATAATAGACTCAGCATTGGTTTCTTGCAACTTGGAAGCATGTCATCAAAAATTATTGATGTTGCATATGTAGCAGTGTGAGGCAGAAGAAAATAAGGAATACTCTATAATATTCATCAACAAAAAATGTAGATCTGCACATTGATCTGCATAATATATTAATGTGATTTGAGGATTAGTTAACAAGCGTACTTCAGAATGTAGACATAAGCATATCATTCTCGTGTTGGGAGGCTATGAGCAGAAGAGTGTCAAGGGGATTGGTGCATAGGACTTAGCTGTTCGCTTTTAATTTTAATGATTTGCATGAGGCGATCAGGTGTTACATATCCAGGTTTATTCTTGATGCAAGACTGAATGGCAATGTGAGTTGAGAGTGTGGAGAGGATCTGGGAGATATGGACAAGGCTATGTCCATTGACAATATGGTGTGTGGAATGTAATGTGGAAAAATAGGCAGATTTTTTTAACTGGTGAGAAATTTAAAACTGTTTAGAGGTATCTAAGTGAAAATTAATTCCCATACAGAAAACAGTTCTTGTATTCCAAGTTGATGATAGTAGAAATAGCATTCATGGACTTTGATTTGCCACTGCCTTTCCACTCAAACAAACCAGAATTCTGTGTATGTGGAAAATAAGCATAAAAAAGAATGCTGGAAAGCTCTCAATGAACCAGACAGTGCTATAGAGAGAGCATCTTAAGAAAGGCTATAGAAATTGCCTCCGTTTAATTTCAAATACTACAAATGTATTTCCAGTTATATTTGCCATACACAATTGTTATAGCTTCTCAAATTTCAACATAAGAAATATGGTTTTATTTATTGTTCCAGCCACTTTCTAATCCTTACAAGTGACATTAATATTGGATTATATTCTTTTCTGCCACTTCTAAGTCAGCCAGTGCTAAAGTGTTGCAAGTATTGGTAAGATTAGTCTGCTGATAGTTTAATGTATTTCTACAGACTGAAATGAATCAATTATTCCTGATAAGTGTTCTAATTCCTATTAGTAAATCAAAGATCAGCTAAATAGTGAGTTGTTGATCTTTCACTTCTGTCTTAGGGATAAAGAACTAGCTGAAGCATTGGATGAAGGAGGTTGTGACTTGGAGACACTCAGAAGCATAATTCAAGGGCGATGCATACCTGCTGACCAAAGGGCCAAAGTGTGGAAGGTAAAAGCAAATGCTGCAGATATACAGCATTTTCAACTCAGAAGATTTTTAGAGCAGTTTGGCCATCTTGGAATGACTAAATCACTAATATAATCCATTTGGAGAAAATATTAAGCTTATTTTTAGAGCTTTCAGTATTTAAAAATGACTTCTGTTATAATTTGCTGATGGTGACAATGGGATAATCAGCTCTTTGATCATCATAAACATAACATTGCCCCAGTTCCTCTGCATAAATTTGCTGTTTGTTTTCTTCTAAATTATACACACCAGAAGAAAATACTTTTGATTCTCAAGATGTGTTGATGTGGTGATGGCCTCAATTTAGTGATTATGAAAGGGGTAGTAACATCAGAACTACTTATTATTATCCAGTGATTCATTCTAGAGCATAGGAATATATCAATCAGCCTAGCCAGGCTTACAAATAAAGAATGGTTATCTGGATGAAGTAGCTGATCATTTCCAAGTGACAGTGCTTTTGCTAGAGATTTCTGCTCTTGCATGACTAACATAAATTACACTTTATACTCTGTTTTCTGTGCTTCAGTTCAAATTTTGAAAAATAATGCATGGCTTTGTTCTCTCAAATTCATATATAAATGTATTCAGTTTGATTGCTTCAAATAATTAAAACATTCTTTCTGGTGGATGCATGAATGGTCTTGAGTCCGAAAAGCTGTCAAATATATTGGATTAATGTTGATTTAATATGTAATATTTCCTCTTCATTGGCAGAAGATGTCTCTTGTTAGTGTCCAGTTAGATTGCTGTGACTTGTGCAAAACTGAATAGTGACTGCAGAATTGCATTTAGGAAGGATATACAGCAGAAGGAAAACAGAGTAAAAAGGGGATTTAGCCCTTGTAATACAGAATGTTGGGGATGACTGAAACTTTAGAAATGTGAGAGAAAGTGAAAGGTGAGACATTTTTCTCTTGGAAGCAAAATATAGGCACATAATCTGAAAGTTTCGGATATGCCATTCAAGAGCAATGTTAGGAAACACATCTTCACTGAAAGGATATTAGAAATATGAAGGGACAAGATTCAAGTCATAAATTCATTACAGTGGAGAGGAACAAGATTCAGCCCAGGAATTCTATGGAGCCAATAATCCATTCACTCCGTGTCATGTAGATTGGAAACATTGCTAGTTTTAAGACAAGCAACATCGTCCTGAAACTTTGGTCCAGTATGACCCAGATGCCCTGTCCAAGCTAGTCCTGCTTGCCAGGGTTTGGCCCATATCCATTTAAACCTTTCCTATTTACGTACTTGTCCAAGTACCTCCTAAATGTTCTATGTACTTGCCTCACTATTATCCCGTAATCATTAATAGTATTTGTTTTCACCACTCTTGTATGCAACAAGTTCTAGACCATTTCCGCTCACTGTAAAAAATGTTCTTCCTCGCCTCCTCCCCTGTAATTATTATGCAAAACTTAAACTTGTGTTTCCCTTTCCTTTGTGCCATCAGATAATGAGAATAGTTCATTTTTTAAAAACCTTAGATCATTTTTTAAAAAATTCTAGAGCCTTGCAATATGGACTCTTCGTTCAGCTGGTAATGCCAATCAAAATGCCCATGTAAGCTAGTCCCATTGCCCACCTTTGGCCTATATCCCTTTAAAACTTTATTGTCCATGTACCTGTCTAAATACCCCTTAAATATTGTTAATGTACCTGTCTCAACCACTTCTTCCGGCAGCTCAATCCATATATGAGCATTCCTTTGGATGAACAATTTGCCCTTGAGGTTATTGTCAAATCTCTGCCCTTGAGCTTAAACCTATACCCTCTAGTTCTTGCTTCCATTGCCATGGGAAAAAAGATAGAAATGGAACAGTACAGCCTATAATGAACCCTTTAACCTACAAACGTACTTCAAGGTCAACATAACACTTCCTTCCCACAAAGCCTTCCATTTTTCTCTCATCCATGTACATATCTAAAGAGTTTCTTAAATGTTCCTAATGTATCTGACTCTACCCTCACCCTTAGCAGCGTGTTCCATGCACCCATCACTCACTGTAAAATAAAAATTCATACCTCTGACATTCCAGTGTACTTTTCTCTAATTACCTTAAGTACGTCCTCTTGTGTTAGCTATTGCAACCTTGGCAGAAAGGTATTGGCTGTTCATTGTCTGCCTCTTACCATTGTGTACACCTCCATCAAGTCACCTCTCATCCTCCTTTGCTCCAAAGAGAAAAGCCCTACTTCGCCCAACCTTATATGCTCTTTAATCCAGGCAGCATTTCTTCTTCACAAATGTGTATTTACCCGATGTATGCACCTCATGATTTTGTACTCCTCTAAGATCACCTTTCATTCTTTCTTTTTAAATCTTTTTATTGAATAAGTATACAAAAAGGTAAGCCATATAGGCACTAATACACTGTTAGAATATAATAAAATTACAGGAGATATTAATACAGATAAAAAAATGATACAAACAATGTAATTTAAACATAACAATAAGGTAACATAATAGTATACTAATTTTTATATATATATCAATAGAGAAAAGGAAAAAAAAACCCCAAAAAAACCCCCCCAAAAAAAAACCCACCGTGCAACTAAACTAAAAGCAAAGCAAAGCAATGGGCTAACTTGGAACCAAGTAGAGTTAAAGAACTTAAAATCACGTCCTCAAACCCAACCTCCATTAAAAACAGTAAAAAAAAACAAGAAGGGAATATAAATATGGAGCAAAAAAGAGAAGAAAAAAAAATTACATTAAATGAAAATATTGAATAAAAGATCTCCAGGTCTGTTCAAATTTAAGTGAGGAATCATAGAGATTGCTTCTAATTTTCTCCAAATTCAAGCATAATATCATCTGAGAAAACCAAAAAAAGGTAGTTGGAGCATTAAGCTCTTTCCAATGTTGTAAGATACATCTTTTCGCCATTAAAGTAAGAAATGCAATCATTCTACGGGCTGAAAGAGAAAGATTACTGGAAATTTTAGGTAATCCAAAGATAGCAGTAATAGGGTGAGGAGAGATATCTATATTCAATACCTTTTGAGATAATATTAAAAATGTCTCTCCAAAAAGTTTCCAGAGTAGGACAAGACCAAAACAGATGAGTTAAGGAGGCTATCTGCCCCGGACATCTATCACAAAAAGGATTAATATGAGAATAAAAACGAGCTAATTTATCTTTGGACATATGTGCTCTATGAACAACTTTAAATTGAATTAGGGAATGTTTAGCACAGATAGAGGAAGTATTGACTAATTGTAAGATCTGCCCCCAGTCATCCACGGAAATGATAGAACCCAATTCCTGTTCCCAATCTACCCTAATCTTATCAAATGCAGCTTTCCTAAGTTTCATAATAATATTATAAATCATAGCCGATGCACCTTTCTGACATGGATTAAGGTTAATTATAGTATCTAAAATATATGTAGGAGGAAGCATTGGAAAGGAAGAAAATATAGTACTTAGGAAATTTCTAACTTGTAGATATCTAGAAAAATGTATTCTTGATAAATTATATTTATTAGATAATTGTTCAAAAGACATAAGGGAACCATCTAAAAATAAATCCAAAAACCGTGAAATACCCTTAGTCTTCCAAATTTGAAAAGCACGATCTGTGAAAGAGGGAGGAAAAAATGTTACCTAAAATAGGAATCGCTAGCCCAAATTGGTTAAGATCAAAAAATTTTCTGAATTGAAACCAAATACGTAAGGTATATTTAACTATCGGGTTAGACACCTGTTTGAGGCGTTTCAAATCAAAAGGAAGAGAGGAACCTAAAATAGAGCCAAGTGTATAGCCCTGAACAGATTGTAATTCCATTGCTACCCATTTAGGAATGGATAGTATATCCTGGTCAAGTAACCAAAATTTCATATGTCGAATATTAATTGCCCAGTAATAGAATCTAAAGTTAGGTAATTTAATGCTAAACCTCCATCTCTCTTAGCTTTCTGTAAATGTATTTTACCCAGTCTCGGGTTTTTATTTTGCCAAATAAATGAAGAAATTTTTGAGTCAACTTTATCAAAAAAAGATTTTAGAACAAAAATCGGTAATGCCTGAAATATATATAAAAATTTTGGCAGAAAAAACATCTTAACTGCATTAATACGACCAATCAAAGTTAAATATAATGGAAACCATTTAGATGAAAGTTGAATAATATGGTCAATTAAGGGTAAAAAATTAATCTTAAATAAATCTTTGTGTTTACAAGTAATTTTAATCCCAAGATATGAGATCACCCTTCATTCTTAAATGCTTCAATGAATAAAGTCCAAACCTGCTCAGCCTCCCTAATAACTCAGTCCCTCCAGTCCTGGCAACATCCTTGCAAATAATTTCTGCACTCTTTCCATCTTAATGACATTGTTCCTATTCCAAAGTATTCTCCCTACATTTTCATCATCTCCACCTTTATTCTGCCACTCATCTACAATCCTGGGCCAATTTACAGTCGCTAGTCAATCTACCAACTTGCTTGCTTTTGGAATTTGGGAGAAACTGGGAAAATCAGGATGAAATCCGTGTCCTCATAGGGCAAATATGCACATCCCACACTGACATCATCTGAAGTAATGATCGAACTGGGGTTTCTGGCACTGTGAGACAACAGTTCTAATAGGTGCACCGCAGTGCTTCCCACAAACCCTCAGTTCCTTTCCACCTGTGCTGTTTGAACTATGCCTTGTTTCAATATTGCCTCTTGGTATTCCACCCATCGAAATGTATTACTTACACTTCTCCATCAGAGGTTTCTGTTGCTTTTTATTATAAGACTTGAGTGAATGACCTATTCCTGTGCCTTCAAACAATATTGATACAGTAGTGTACAAAAGTCTTGAGCACATATAGCCAAGGTGCCTAAGACTTTTGCACAGTACTGTATACTATGTCTTTCCAGTTACCAAATGACACTTAATACTACTGAGATAATACAAAGCTAAGTATTATTTTTCCCAACCACCTTTCCATTTTAACCAACCAATATACAGTACTGTGCAGAAGACTTTACATTCAGCTAAGGTAGAATTATTTTAATCTCTGCTACCTGACACTGTACTTCCTTCTAAATGATTTAAGGATGAAAAGTTATGAACTTGGCTGTGGTTGTTTAATGGGAAATGGACTGACCCTATTATGTGTGCCTTGGCCAAGTGCCAGTACACTAAATTATAAATTAGAAATTTCTGAGTGCAAGGCACACAGTGGTGACTTGAACATATTTTCAGTGCAACGCTAAGGGATTACTGCATATTCAAAGTGCCACCTTTCTCATGGTGCATTAAATTTAGATACTATCAACTGAGATAGAAAAGGTACCATGACCCTAATTGTTCAAAACCAACAGGATACTTGCAATGTCCAAGTTACTTCTATGCTTTAATATATGCCATGAATAATAAACTCCCCAAGCCTTCAACTCCAACATCTTTAGTACTTCACTCATTCAGGCTGTTGTCCTCACATGCATCAAATCAGCCACCATCATCCCGGTACAAAAGAACTCTACACATTCAGACCTAAGTGACTACTGCTAATTATTATGAAGTGCTTTGAAAGGCTGCACGTATCAAAAGCCATTGGACATTCACCAATTTGCTTACCGACTGAACCGCTCTATGCCAGATGCCATGCATTTGACCCTGACACACCTAGAAAACAAGAACGCATGTCAGAATGTTGTTTCTGGATTTCACCTCAGTGTTCAACACTATTGTCCCATAGACCCTGGTGAACAAAATTTTACTCATTCACAGTACACTGTGGAACTGGGTGATGGGCTTCCTAACCAACAGAACTCTCGTAGCCATGATGTAGAACTGCTTCTCCATCCCCATCATCCTCAATGTAGGTGCCTCCCACAACATCCTCCCCACCCCCTCCCCCCCGGACTGTGTACTGAGCCCATTGCTGTACGCTCTGCTAACACATGATTGCACAGCCAAACACCAAGTAATCATATTTTCAAGTTTGCTGATGACACAACAGTGGTGAGGCTTATCATGCAATGCCCATTGCTAGAGGAACCCTATACTGTTGCAGATCTTGCTGAATTCAACAAAAAGGTGCAAAACTGTGTCCAGATTTGGCTGGGCCATGTATAGAGTGTCCGTGGACACGATAAGAAGATCATCAACAATGATGAGAAAGCCTGCAGAGAGGAGATGGTAGAGCTCGAGGTCAAGTGGTAGAGCTCAAGGTCAGGTGCCAGGCAAGTAACCTCTTCCTCGATGTCAACAAGCCGAAGGAGATGGCTCCAAGAGAACTCACACCACTCACACCCCTCTTTACATCGGCGGCACAGCAGTGGAAACTGCAAGCAGGTTCAAAGTCCTGGGTGTGCACAGCACATCTTGCACAACCTTTTATGGTCGCAGAACACATACGCAATCAGGAAAGCTCACCAATGCTTCTACCTTCTGAGGAGGCTGAAGAGAGCTAGACTATGTATATCTATACGCGCATCCTAACAAGCTGCATCACTGCATGGTATGGAAACTGCACTGTGGCAAACAGGAAGGCCGTGGGTAGTCAAAACTGCCAAACCCACCACCGGTACCAGCCTACCTACCATTAAGGGCATATGTCCTAATCAAAAAAGCACAACAGTGCCTTTATTTCCTGCGGAGCATCAAGAAAGCTCACCTCTGTCCCAGGATACTGATGGACTTTTACTGCTGTACCATTGAGAGTATATTCACCAACTGCATCTCAGTGTGGTATGGCAATTGTCCCGTATCGGACCGCAAAGCACTCCAGCGTGTGGTGAAAACTGCCCAGCGGATTATTGGCACCCAATTGTCCACCATTGAGAACATCTACCATAAACACTGCCTGGGCAGGGCGAAAAGCATTATCAGGGATACATTTCACCCTAACCATGGACTTTTTACTCTCCTCCCATCTGGTAGGTGCTACAGGAGTCTCTGCTCCCGCACCAGCAGGCACAGGAAGAGCTTCTTCCCTGAGGCTGTGACCCTGCTGAACCTCACATCACAGCGCTAAGCAGTATTGCACCCATATTGTACTGTCTCAGTACTTTTATATTTGTGTGCTGTAGCACTTAATTTTTATTCACAGTTATTTTGTAAATGACACTATTCTTTGCATTTCTGGTTAGATGCTAGCTGCATTTCATTGGCTTTGTATCTGTACTCGGCACAATGACAATAAAGTTGAATCTAATCTAATATGCATAGAGGTGCCAGATAAGGACCAGTAATATCACGAAGGATCCCATACAGCCTGCTCATGGACTGTTTGTCCCACTTCCATTATGGAGGAGGCTATGTAGCATCACCCCTCCAGGATCACCATACTCATAAACAGTTACTTTCCCTAAAGCAGTAAGGCTAATCAACATATCAAACCCTCCACTTCCCTACCACCAGTACTCATTTTCTGTCAGTCACTTTATGTACAGATAGTCCTGTGCCCAGTGTCACTTTATGGTCATAAATCAATCTATGCACATAAGCTAGATTATGTATTTATATTTGTTGTGTTGGGTTTTTATGTTATTTTATTGTTTTGTGCTTCATCAGATATGGAAAACAATTATTTTGTTCTTTACACTTGGGCACTGGAAATGATATTAAACAATCTTAATCTTGAGCAGCTCTTCACTTCTTATTTGAACACAGATCCAGTTAATGCCCCACTTCAGATCTCCACCAGACTGAATGTTAAAAAGGAAGTTAGCTTGGAAGCATTGATGTGTAAGGTGGAGGTACAAAGAAGCGAATGCCATGAAACAGAGAAACTGAGAGAATGGAAATAAGTCCTCACAAAATTGGCTGGGTCAAGATGAGAGAGTCAGTAAGCTGGTAATTACTAGCTGGCAGCCGAGATCCTGAAATTTACTCTTTATTCATTCACAGAATAAAGATGTTTAACAACTAGGTGTGTTAGTAAAAAGGGGAAGAGTCTGAAAGCAGGATGGAAATTGATAGCAAAAGCACTAAATGGATTAAGGTAATGGAAAAGAGGCAAAGGAGGAATACCAAGCATTCAGTGAAAGCTTTCAGTTTTAACTCCATTCACTCTCTCCATATAAAAATGTTTGCCATTGGAATCCATATGCATCTGTTTAACTTTGGAATATGTGAAAATTCTTTCTTCCAATTAATGCTTGGTGTCCTCCTTTGCCTCTTTCCCATCACCTTAATCTATCTAAAATTTTACTACCAATTTCCATCCAACTTTCAGACTCTTCCCCTTTTTATTAACATACCTAGCTGTTAAATATCTTTATTCTGTGAATGAATAAAGAGTAAATTTCAGGATCTGGGCTGCCAGTTAGTAACTACTATCAGTTTACTGATTCTCTCACTATCTTGACCCAGTCATTTTTGTGAGCACATTTCCATTCTCCCAGTTTCTCTGTCTCATTGCATTTACTTCTTTGTAATTCCACCTTGTGTGTCAATGCTTTAAGATGGCTTCCTTTTTGTTTCAATTGTGGTTTTCCCCTTCTAGGGTAGTCTGGGTCCTTAATCATATTTCTCTTTTCCTGTGCCACCTTTAGTCTTTACCTTTTTCTGCATCTTCCTACTTGTTGATTTATAATGATTCCCAGTTCTGATGAAAATTTATTAAACTAAAATGTAAATTTTATTTCTGTCTCCTGAAATGCTTGCAGCCATCCTGAGCATTTACAGCATTTTTGCTTATTTTAGTCCCAAAATAATCTACTCATCTAATTGTTTTTAAGTCTGTGTTGTATGCATTTTGTCTTTGCCTACATTGCAATTGTTAATGCATTCTAAAAGCAGCACCATATCAATGCAAAATATTATTTTCTGTGATGCTTTTAAATTTTAACTGGTTCTACTTTTCAGATTTCACTTAATGTAGCAGGGAAAGTAGGTAGTCTGGGATCATGGGATGGATCTCTCGATCTGCCTGAACAAACATTAATTCAAGAAGATTGCCAAAAGCTCATAGGTAATTAAGCAACTTCTGTGAAATGTTTATCTGTTTTCAAGTTATTGCTTACAATAATTATTGCCAGGGATGGTATTCTAGCAGGATGGAGAGGGGAATATTGAGTTTTATGATACAGGATGCCATCAAAGCTAAAAGGAATAAAATTAAAAACTAAATAAATTATGATTGGTTATACTAAACTTCAGTTAAACCTAAAGTTATAGGAGAAATAGAACTCTACAGCGCAAGGATTGCTCAGAGCCTGTCGTGTAGATGTGATTGATTGAAAGAGTTCTGAATTTCATTCCCATACTCTTTCCTAAATCTTTTTTTTCTCAACTTGATCAATTGTGAAACCATTGCCTTCATATCCTGCGGTACATTCCATTCCACAGACTTTTATCTCACTCCCTGACAGTAAAATTAAATCAGATATGTATGGAACCGGAGGAGATAGCAGAGGTACTTAATGAGTACTTCGCTTCAGGATTCACTACAGAGAAGGACCTTGGCGATCGTAGGACTGAAAAGCTTGAGCATGTAGATATTAAGAAAGAGAATGTGCTGGAGCTTTAGGAAAGCATTAAGTTGGATAAGTCACCGGGACCAATAAGATGTATCCCAGGCTACTGTGGGAGGTGAAGGAGGAGATTGCTGAGCCTCTGGTGATGATCTTTCATCATCAATGGGGCCGGGAGAGGTCCTGGAGGATTGGAGGGTTGTGGATGTCCTTCCATTGTTCAATAAAAGGAGTAGAGATAGCCCAGGAAATTATAGACCAGTGAGTCTTACTTCAGCGGTTGGTAAGTTGATGGAGAAGATCCTGAGAGGCAGAATTTATGAACATTTGGAGAGGTATAATATGATTAGGAATAGTCAGCATGGCTTTGTCAAAGGCAGGTCGTGCCTTACGAGCCTAATTGAATTTTTTGAGGATGTGACGAAACACATTGATGAAGGTAGAGCAGTAGATGTGTATATGGATTTCAGCAAGGCATTTGACAAGATATCCCATGCCAGGCTTATTGAGAAAATAAGGAGGCATGGGATCCAAAGGGACATTGCTTTGTGGACCCAGAACTGGCTCGCCCACAGAAGGCAAAGAGTGGTTGTCGACGGGTCATATTCTGCATGGAGGTCGGTGACCAGTGGTGTGCCTCGGATCTGTTCTGGGACCCCTACTCTTCGTGACTTTTATAAATGACCTGTTTGAGGAAGCGGAGGGATGGGTTAGTATATTTGCTGATGACACAAAGGTTGGAGGAGTTGTGGATAGTGTGGAGGGCTGTCAGAGGTTACAGCAGGACACTGATAGGATGCAAGACTGGGCTGAGAAGTGGCAGATGGAGTTCAACCCAGATAAGTGTGAGGTGGTTCATTTTAGTAGGTGAAATATGATGGCAGAATATAGTATTAATGGTAAGACTCTTGGCAGCGTGGAGGATCAGAAGGATCTTGGGGTCTGAGTCCATAGGACACTCAAAGCCGCTGCGCAGATTGACTCTGTAGTTAAGAAAGCATAGGGTGCATTGGCCTTCATCAATCGTGGGACTGAGTTTAGGAGTTGAGAGGTAATGTTGCAGCTATATAGGACCCTGGTCAGACCCCACGTGGAGTACTGTGCTCTTTTCTGGTCACCTCACTATAGGAAGGATGCGGAAACCATTGAAAGGGTGAGAGGAGATTTACAAGAATGTTGCCTGGATTGGGGAGCAAGCCTTATGAGAATAGGTTGAGTGAACTCGTCTTTTTTCTTTGGAGCGACAGAGGATGAGACCTGATAGAGCTGTATAAGATGATGAGAGGCATTGATTGTGTGGATAGTCAGAGGCTTTTTCCCCAGGGCTGAAATACTTAGCACGAGAGGGCACAGTTTTAAGGTGCTTGGAAGTAGGTACAGAGGAGATGTCAGGGGTAAGTTTTTTACGCAGAGAGTGGTGAGTGCGTTGAATGGGCTGCCGGCGACGGTGTCTTTTAAGAGACTCCTGGATGGGTACATGGAGCTCAGAGGAATAGAGGGCTATGGGTAACCCTAGGTAATTTCTGAGTTAAGGACGTGTTCGGCACAGCTTTGTGGCCCGAAGGGCCTGTATTGTGCTGTAGGTTTTCTATGTTTTTCTATAACTTGCCTTCACTCATGTCTGTTCCTATTGTATTAAAGCTCTGTGCCTTTGTTTTGACAAACTTTTCATTGCCTTCCTCTTACTGGTGTTTGTTCAGTCCAGTGATGGGGCAGTCGAAGAGTCTGATGGTTGAGGAGAAACAGAGAGCAAGGGACAAAATTGGTGCTATGGAAGATCAGTGTGATACTTTGTGTGTGCAGCCAAGGGAGATGGAGATCAGTATTTACTTGGGAGACAGACACAAAGTTTACTGAAGTGAGGCAAAGCAGCAGCGAGGTCAGGAACTGTATACAGATTACAGAGCAGGAGCTGATTGCTGTCTTGAGGCAAATACGGGTGGATAAATCCCCAGGCTTTGACGAGGTATTCCCTCGGATCCTGTGGAAGGCTAGTGCAGAAACTGCAGCAGTCCTAACAGAGATATTTACAGAGACTGTAAGATGTAGGAGCAGAATTACGCCATTCAGCCAGTCAAGTCTGCTCGCTATTTCATCATGGCTGATCCCGGATCCCACTGAGCTCTATATACTTGCCTTCAAGCCATATCCTTTGATGCCCTGACCAAAGAGTAAACTATCAACTTCCACTTTAAATATACCCACGGACTTGGCCTCCACCACTGTCTGTGGCAGAGCATTCTTCAGATTTATTATGTCAGGCTAAAAAAAATCCTCCTTAACTCTCTTCTAAAGGGTCACCCTTCAGTTTTGAGGCTGTGCCCTCTAGTTCTGGATTTCCCCCATACCCTAGGAAACAGCCTCTCACATCCTTCTTAACCATAGACTGAACCTGTAAATTAACCTTCTGGGAGTCTTGCATGAGGATGCCTAAGTCCCTCTGCACCACTGATGTTTGAATTTTCTCCCCATTTAGATAACAGTCTGCACTATTGTTCCTTTTATCAAAGTGCATTATCATACATTTCCCAACACTGCATTCAATCAACCACTATTTTGCCCATTCTTCCAATTTGTCTAAGTCTTGCTGCAATCACATTGCTTCCTCAGCAGAACCTACCTCTCCACCAATCTTTGTATCATCTGCAAACTTTGCCACAAAGCCATCAATTCCCTTATCTAAATTATTGGCAAACAATGTGGAAAGTAGCGGTCCCAATACTGACCCTGGAGAACACCACTAGTCACTGGCAGCCAACCAGAAAATGCCCCTTTATTCTCACTTGCTGCCTCCTGCAAGTCAGCCGTTGCTCTATCCATGCCAGTATCTTTCTTGTAACAACTTAGGAATTTATCTTGTTATATAGCCTTGTGGGTGGAGATCGACTGCCTCTCCATTGTCCAACCTGCTGGTTACCTCCTCGAAGAATTCTGACAGATTTGTCAGGCAAGATTTCCCATTACAGAAATCATGCTGAATTTGACTTATTTTATCATTCATCTCCAAGTACCCCGAAACCTCATCCTTAATAATCGACTCCACTTTTCGAACCACTGAGTTTAGGCTATCTGGCCTATAATTTCCTTTCTTTTGCCTTGTTCCCTTTTTAAAGATTGAGTGACATTTGCAATTTTCCAGTCTTCTGGAATCCAGCGATTCTTGAAAGATCATGACCAATGCATCTATCATCTCTTCAGGAACCCCTTTCAGGACTCTGGGACGTAGTCCATCTGGTAAAGGTGATTTATCCACCCTAAGATTTTTCAGTTTGCCTAGCACCCGTTTGTAGCAGCAGTGGCACTCACTCCTGCTCCCTGACACTCACGGACCTCTGGCACACTGCTGGTGTCTGCCACAGTGAAGACTGGTGCAAAGTTCCCATTTAGTTTATCTGCCATTTCCTTGTCATCAATTATGACCTTACCAGCATCATTGTCCAGTGGTCCAATATCAACTATATTAACTTTTACTCTTTATAAAGCTGAAAAACTTTTTGTATCCTGCTTTATGTTATTGGATAGTTTGTCCTCATATTTCATCTTTTCCTTTGTAGCTTTTTTTGCCTGTTGTTGGATTTTAAAAGCTTCCCAATCATCCAACTTCCCACTCACTTTTGCTATCTTGTGTGCCCTTTCCTTGCCTTTAATGCAGTCCTTAACTTCCCTTGTCAGCCATGGTTGGCTACCCTGCCATTTGAGAACAACTTCTGTGGGATGTATTTATTCTGTGTCTTGTGAACTATTCCCAGAAACTCTGCAATCATTCCCACCAGTATCATCGTCCAATCCACATGGATAAGCTCCTCTCTCATGCCTCTGTAATTCCTTTATTCTATTATGATACTGATATATGTGGCTTTGATTCTCCCTCTCGAGTATCAGAATGAATTTAATCATATTATGGTCACTGTCTCCTAAGGGTTCCTTTACATTAAGCTCCCTAATAAGGTCTGGGTTATTTAACACAACATGCAATCTAAGATGGCCTTTCCCCTAGTAAGCTCAAGCTGCTCTTAAAAAGCCATCTTGTAGGCATTCAACAAATTCCCTCTCTTGTGATCCAACACCAACCTGATTTTCCCAATCCCCTTGCATATTGAAGTCTCCCATTACAATTGTGACATTACTCTTATTGTATGCCTTTTCCAGCTCCTTTTGCAGTTCAACCCCACAACTTGGCTACTATTTGGAGGCCTAGGAATGATTCCCATAATTTTTTTTACCCTTGCAGTTTCTTAACTCCACCCATGAAGATTCAACATTCTCTGACCCTGAGTCACCTCTTTCTAAAGATGTGATTCCATCTCTTTACCAACAGAGCCATGCCACAGCCTTTGCCTTCCTACCTGTCCTTGCAATACAAATTATATCCTTTGATGTTAAGCTCCCAACTATGGCCTTCTTTCAGCCATGACTCAGTGACTTCGTCCACCTCATTCCGAATGTTACATGCATTTAAATACAGCACCTTCAGTCTTGCATTCTTTGACCTTTTGAATGTTGCCTCTGTGGTACAATTTAACTCTTTGCTCTGTCTGCAGTTGTACCCAGTCATTGGCTTGTCCTTCCTTACATTCATGTTATATCCATCATCTACTTGTAAACCTGCTGGCTCATCCTCAGCTCTATCATACTGGTTCCCATACCCCTGCCATATTACTTTAAGCCACTCCCAACGGCTTTAGTAAACCTGCCCAGAAGAATATTGGTCCCCCTCAGATTCAAGTACAACCCATCCATTTTGTACAGGTCACACCTGCCCAGAAGAGGTCCCAATGTTCCAGACATCTGAATCCCTGCTCCCTACTCCAATTCTTCAGCCATGCATTTATCTACCACCTTATTCTATTCCTATCCTCACTGTCGCGTGGCACAGGCAGCAATCCCAAGATTACTATCCTGCTTCTAACCTGTATTCTGTTTTTAGGACCACCTCCCTTTTTCTACCTTTGTCTTTGGTACCAACATGTACCTCGACTTCTGGCTGCCTATTCTCCCTTTTTAGGATATTGTGGATGCCTTCAGAAACATCGCGGACCCTGGCATCTGTAAAGCAAACTACCACCTTTGTTTCTTCATCTCATCCACAGAATCGCCTATCTGTCTCCTTCACTCTAGAGTCCCCTATTATTACAGCAATCCTCTTCAGTTCCCTACCCTTCTGAGCCACAGGGCCAGACTCAGTACCAGAGGCACCACCACTATTGCTTCCTTCCAGGTAGGTCGTCCCCCACTACAGTACTCAAAAATGAGGAGGACAGCCACAGGGGTGCTCTCCACTCTCTGCTGTTCTGCCTTCCCTCTCCTGGCAGTCACCCGTTTATTTGTCCCTGTAGCCTCGGGGTGACTACCTCCCTGTACCTCTTCACTTTCCCTAACAAGCCAAAGGTCATCGAGCTGCAGCTCCAATCCTTAAGACGTTTTCTGAGGAGCTGCATCTTGATGCACCTGGTGCAGATGTGGCCATCCAGGAGGCTGATAGTCTCCCAGAAATCCCACATCTGACACCCAGAACAAAACACTGGCTCTGTCTACATACCCCTATTCTCTCAAGTTAAATAAAAAATAAGGAATGAACTTACCTACCAACCTTGCCTCCACCTGTTCTCGCTGAAGCCCTGTCAAGCCAAAGCCTCCCACTCTGACTAAGACCACTCTGATAACAGCTCCACTGGAGAGTATCCCTCTTTTATTTAGGGTGGGTTTTTAAAGCTGTTCGCCAGACTTGTGCGGGAATATTTCTACTGCGTCTACACTGTACTCCAGTCAAAGATGCCCATTAAAGCAAACCTCTTACTTCTTAAAGCTCTTCACCAAACTTGCACAGGAATGCTTCCACTGGATCTGCGCAGTACTCCAATCAAAGAAATATTTAAAACATCCTTAGCTGCAGATGAGCTGCTGGAAGATTGGAGAATAGCGGAAGTTCTGTTTATGAAAAGCTTTAAGAATAAGCCGGGAAATTACAGGCCAGTGAGCCTCTCATCAGTAGTGGGAAAGCTATTGGAAGGTATTCGAAGGGACCAGATATACAAGTATTTGAATGGACAAGGACTGGTAAAGAATAGTCAACTTGGCTTTGCATGTGGTACATCATACTTAACCAATCTTTTTGAATTTTTGGAAGTTATCAGGGAAGTTGATGAAGACAAGGCAGTTGATGTTGTCTACATGGACTTTATTAAGGCCCTTGACAAGTTCCACATGGGAGATTAGTCAGGAAGGCTCAGTTGCTTTGGGTTCAAGATGAGGTAGTCAACTGGATTAGACATTGGCTTTGTGGGAGAAGTCAGAGAGTGGTTGTAGATGGTTGCTTCTCTGACTGGAGGCTTGTAACTAGTGGTGTGCCACAGGGATTGGTGCTGGGTCCATTGTTGTTTGTCATCTATACAATGATCTGGATGAGAATGTGGTAAACTGGATCAGCAAATTTGCAATGACACCGAATTGGGGGTGTAGTGGACAGTGAGGAAGGCTATCAAAGTTTGCAGCAGGATTTGGACCAGCTGGGAAAGTGGGCTGAGAAATGGCGGATATAATTTAGTACAGACTAGTGTGATGTGTTGCACTTTGGGAGGACCAGCCACACTGACATGAGCTAAAGTTAACTGTTTTTGATAGTGCTCATATGAAGATCCTGGAGATGTCTTGCTACTTTGTATTTTAGTACTTGTATAACCAATACATTTATTTTATTCAACATGTATATCCTGTCTTCCAGAAATCCATCTTTCTTTCAAGATTTAATTGTATGATCGTGAGCAGATAGTAAAAATCATTACAGGATATAAGTGCTTTGTAGCTAACATCATTGCCAAAATATGTCACCCTGATTTCCCATTAGTGAGATGACTTGTTGCACTTTTGGACAATGGCAGAATTCTTAGCAGTGTCGAGGAACAAAGCAATTTTGTGGTCTAAGTTCATGGATCCCTCAAAGTTGCTGCGCAAGTTGATAAGGTTGTTAAGAAGATGTACTGAAAGGTTTGGTGGCCTTCATTGGGGATTGAGTTCAAGAGCCATGAGGTGTTCTCTTCATAAATGTGCAGCTCAATAAAACCCTGATCAGACCATACTTGGGGTATTGTATTCAGTTTTGTTGCCTCATTATAAGAACAATGTGGAAGCTTTAGAAAGAGCGCAGTGGAGATTTACCAGGATGCGGCTTGGATTTGAGAGCATGTCTTATGGGAACACGTCGGGTGAACTGGAGCTTTTCTCTTTGGAAAGAAAAGGGATGAGAGGTGATTTGGTAGAGGTATTGAAGGTAATAATAGGCATAGATTGAGTGGATAGACAGACCTTTTCCCAGGAAGAGAAATGGCTAATACAAGGGGGCATAATTTTAAAGTGATTAGAAGAAAATCTGGGGGATGTCAGAGGTGGGTGTTTTCCTCAGAGATGGTGGGTGTGTGGAAGTGCTGCCAGGGGTGATGATAGAGGCAGATACTTTAGGGACATTTAAGAAACTCTTGGATAGACACATGGGTGATAGAAAAATAAGGGTTCTGTGGGCGGAAAGGCTTAGATTGATCTTGGAATAAGTTAAAATGTCAGCACATCATTGTGGTCTGAAGGGCTTGTATGTGGTGTTATGTTCTATATTTTATGCAAGTTTGCGACACCCAGTTCTACATCTTCACTGCATTTGTGTCGCCATACAGCTTGTTTAACATCCAGTCCTGAATGAGTTATATTTGATTTAGTCCATTAGTGTTTCAATTTTTTTAAAAATATCCATTCCATTCTCTATGTATCCATCCACGCAATTTCCACCTAATTCTGCATTCATGCCTTCAGCTCCTGCCTTTCTTCATTTTAGCATTGTGAATGAAGCTTTAACCACCAGAAAGTTGGAAATCTCTTCCTTAGCCTCATGTATTTATAGTTTTAAGGACTCCTAAAAATGATGGGTTTAGCCTCTTCTTTGTCCCAAGATCTTTTATCTTGGTTTAGTTGATTACATCCCTGTGAGGTGCTTTGAGACAACTTTTTGCATTTTTATACCATAATAATTGTTAAAAACTTCCTAGAAACTTCCTCAGTAGTTCATTTTCAAGTAATGAGAATATATTTATTGAGATCTACAGAACATTTTCCTGGACTTGGCTGGCATATTTCGAACCGGGGTCTCAGTAGTGTTGACCCTTTAATATATAGATGAGAGGAAATTTCTTCACCCTTAAAGGTAATGAGTATTTCGATTGCTTCACCTGATGGGCCTATTGAGGTTCAGTCACTGATTATGTTCAAATCGGTCCATAGATTTTAGGATATTGATGGAATCAAGAGTTATGGATTAGTGGAGGAGTGGTGTTGAGGTAAAATATCAGACATGATCTTATTGAACAATGGTGCAAGAGGCCAAATGGCATACTCATGATTGTTTCTTATAAAGATGCTCTTACTGGTATCACAAAACTGAATTAGTGGTGAGAAATCATTTAGAGTCCTTGTTCCTACTTTTATGCGTAATAAATTGGTGGATGTTGTTTGGGGGTACATGGTAAAATGCCCTGAGCACTTCATTGCATTGTAAAGTAAAATTTGTCTCAGTCACCTCGGAATATATTAGTACAGGGAAGACCTAGCTTTAAGAGCACATTTAAATAAGAAGCAAGACATAGAAATTTCCTGAGTCCTAAGGATTAAGAGCAGAGCTGTTTTTACCTCATTTCAATTGAATGACTCATTGAAGCTCACAGCAACCTTCCTACATTATTAATACAAAATTACATTAAGTACCAGTGACAGTGCTACCTACAGAGATGGACCTTGCACTCTCAGCTTTGCTGCAATGGTTCAGGATACAATACAGCATTATTAAAGGAATCTTCATATGAGCAGTTCCCATCCTGTTAGATCCATCGACTACGGCTCCATTTGTGTTTGTTTTTAAGTAACAGTTTTAAGTGGTTTTTTTTAAGGAATAGATATTTACCCAATACTTAAGTTCCATAAACCAACCATAATGATGTCTAAGGTACAATCATATTTCTGTACTGTTACCTTTCTCACATATAGATCGTCTTTCACTGCCAGATGAAGAAAAGACACAGTTACTTTTGGATATTGAATCAGTAATCACCTTTTACTGCAAGTCCAGAAATGTCGTCTATACTCAGAGCCTTGGCTGGACTGATTTGCTTAAACCTCTTGTTCCACTCCGAATGCCACGCAATGATTTATACAACTGCTTTTATGCAATCATGAATAAATATATACCTAGGTAAGAAAGTATGGATGTTGTCTGAATAAATCTCCATTTATTATGGCTTATGAATATGATCTCTTCTTTCCCTAAAAGAAAGGTGCTGGAAACTTCAAAATGCAGAGCATCGATGGAGACAGAAACAAAATTAATGTTTCAGGTTGATGACTTTTCATTAGAACCAAGAAAAGTTATAAATCAAAAATGTTTTTTGTTACGGGGGTGAGGGAGGGTTGGCAGCTGAAAGATGAGAATGGTGATTGGGAAAATCCAGCATGTCTCACAGGGTCTGTGCAGATAGAAATAATGTTTAAAATTGATCCCTTTTTGTCAAAATTATCCAGATTTAATACAAACTAAAAGTCTGAAATTATTGATTTCAGTGTTTAGTGCTGAGCTTAGTAACAAGCGTAGTTGGAAAACTGGACTCTTCTGGAGCTTCAGAGATCAGTGTCAGAGGCCAAAGACACAGAGGAATGTAAAATTAAAGTTAAAGAAAACTGGAGGCTCAGTCCCCCTTGCAGACTCAAATCTGCATTTGGATCTCCAATGTGGAAGGAACTACATTGTAAGTTCTGAATGGAACATGCAGTTGCAAGAAAAAATTTGTGAACCCTTTGCAATTACCTGGTTTTCTGCATTAATTACTGATTAACTGTGTTCTGATCTTCATCTAGAAACAACCCCGAAGATTATAGTATGGTGAGCCTTACTTCAATGGTAGGGAAACTATTGGAGAAGATTGGATTGGACCTATTCACATCTAGAAAAGCATAGTCATATTAGGGATACTCAGCATGGCTTTGTGAATAGGAGGCTGTGTCTCACAAACTTGATTCATTTCTTTTGAGGAGGGGATGAAGACGATTGATGAGGGTTGGACAGTGTATGTTCTACATGTGGAGTTTGGTAAAAGTGTTGACAAGGTCCTTCATGGTAGGTTGATCAAGAAGATTAGGGTGGGTATCATCCATGGAGATTTAATATCTTAGATTCAAATCTGACATGACCATAGAAGACAGAGGGAAGTGGTAGATGAGTGCTGTCCTGGCTGGAGATCTGTGACCAGTGACTTTCTGCAAAGATCATTACTAGCACATCTGCTGTTTGTGATTATATACATTTTTTTATTTATATAAAAAATTTTGAGTTATAAAACACTACAGGATAGAAAGTGGCCCTTCAGCCCATCTAGTCTGTGCTGAACTATTAATCTGCATAGTCCCATCGACCTGCACCTAGACCAATGCTGCCCATGCCTATCCATTTACTTATCCAATTTTCTCTTAAGTGTTGAAGTTAAACCCACATCCACTGCTTGCGCTGGCAGTTCGTTTCACACTCTCACCTTGTTCCGTAAAGGTTTCCCCTCATGTTTCCCTTAAATATTTTATCTTTCACCCTTAACCCATGACCTCTAGTTATCATCTCACCCAACCTCAGTGGAAAGAACTGCATTTACCCTATCTATACCCCTCAAAATTTTGTATACCTCTATCAAATCTCCCCTTAATCTTCTACGTTCCAGGGAATAATGCCCTAGCCTATTTAACCCTTCCTTATAACTCAGGCATATTTGGATGAAAATGTAGGTGGATTGATAAGTAGGCTTGCGTTGAACATAAAAGTTAATGAAGTTGAGGAAAGTGAGGAAGGGTATCTAAGGGTTGTTTTCTCTGAAGCACTAGATACTGAGGGTTGGCCTGATAGAAGTATATGAAATTGAGAGAAATAGATAAGGTGGACGTTCAGGGTCTTTTACCCAGGGTGGAAATGTTAAAGGAATAGGTGAAAGGGACAAAGTTCAAAGGAGACTTGTGAAGCAATCTTTTTCACTTTTAGAGTAGTTGATGCCTGAAAACATCCTACCAGGGGAAGTTTGAGGCTTTTGGCCAGGCGCATAAATGGGCAGGAAATGAAGGGATGGAGACCATATGTAGACAAATGCCATTAGTTTGGATTAGAATAATGGTCAGTATTGACATTGTGGACCTCAGGATCTTTTACTGTGCTGTGTAGTTTGTTGTTCTAAGTGAATCATTGCTTCACTCGAAAGGACTATTTGACTCCCTGGAGAGTGGAAAGAAAAGATGTTCAGATGCATGTATTTGCAAGTGCAATTCTTGTTTTTCCTTCTGCTTGCACACTCCATGAAGAATCAACCCACGAATAAAATTAAATAAACAGTTCTGGATGTATGTATTCCAAAATAAAAGTTAATATAAGTTTTGAATGCTTTCACTTTCAAAAAAAAAAGATGCAGGTACTTCTCTTGTGGCTGCTTAGGAATGTGCTGTGATAAAGAGAATGGATATTGATAGGAATGAAAATATGAACTAGTGAGTCATGAAGGGACATTTCTCTTGAAATTGAGAGCAAAGGGAAGAATGTGTATGGGGGTGACACTGTGTTGAATGTAGTGAAACTTATGGATCTCAAAGAATCTATTGAAGATGAAGACCAATGGGATTATTAGTGAGAACAAGATGGAACTTATCCTTGCTCTAGATGGAAGAAGAGAGGGTTCAAGCAGCATGTGAAAAATGGAATGTATACAGTTGATGCTCAATCAACTGTGATGGTGAGAGAGCCATGGTTATAGAAAAACAAATACCTCTCAGAAGCTCTAGTGTAGAAAGTTACAGCATCAGAACAAATACAACACAGCTGGAGAAATGCAGAATTAAACAGAATCATTGGATGAAGCAGTTTGAGATATTGAAGTTAGCTGTGCAATTCACAAACCTGTACCTGAGATCACAAAAGAAAAGTCACAGGCGGGATGGGCAGAGTGAGAGATGTGGAAGCGAGAGCATAGTGGAAAATACTGGCAGCAGTGATGAGACTTTCAAGTCCTGAGCAAATGCTGGAGACAGCACCAATACAATTACCCATTCTTTGTCTTCCAATGCTAATTATTTCTGTAGCATTTTAGAATAGTTAATTGCTTTGTTTCAGATTGAAAGGATCCCACATGTTTCTATTCTGAAGTGCCAGCTGGCATGATTAATCATATGGTGAGTTCCAGTTTTGATTTGTTTTTGAAGCTGGAACGCTGTCTTTTACAGGGATTTTCTCCCCAATGGTCGACCATTCCATCTCTTCAGGCTTCTGCTGCAGTATCATGAACCAGAACTGTGCTCTTTTCTTGACACAAAGAAGATTACTCCAGACTCCTATGCAATAAACTGGGTAAATATTAATTTTAAAAAATAGTACTGTCATCATTAATAGCACTTTTTCATCTGTTTTATATATCTATTATTCATAATTACTCAATCCATTGAAGGTGCTTCTCACAAAAGCTGGGGTTTTTCATAAAATTCAGTTAATTTAGTTTGTGTTTTTTTCGGCTGGCTTTGCCATCATAGGATCATAGAAATGTAGAGCACAGAAATGAGTTTTTGTGGCCCACTGATTGTAATGCCAGTCTACACTAATTAATTTGCCTAATGAAGACCAAATCCCTCTACTCTTTTCCCACCCAATTACATGTCTAAATACCTTTAACTCTTGTAACAGCACCTTTCTTCAATACTTTCTCTGACATAACTGATTCCAAATATTGACACCCTGGTGTGGAAAAAGATACCCCTCAGATCATTATAAATGTATTGCCTTAATCTTGTGACTTTGAGTTCTTGATACAAAGACATGACTCTAGACATCTAGTTTGACTCTATTATCTACACCTCATAATTCTGGAAATTTCTATAAGATCAGTTCTCATCCTCTTACATCCAGTGGGATTAAACCTAGTTTATCCAGTTTATTTTCTCCACTAGATTATGTATTGCATTGAACTGCTGCTGCTAAGTTAACAAATTTCACATCACATGCCGGTGATAATAAACCTGATTCTGATTCTGTCTATGAATACATTCAGATATTCCTGTTGAAACTTTTCTGCATTCTGTTGCTGCCACATCCTTCCTGTAGCATGACAACTGGAACTGGACAGAATACTCCATATGTGTTCCAATCAGTGTTTTTTAGAACTGCTACATATGAAGGCAAGCATACCAAATATTTTTCACTGCCCTATCCGCCTGTATAACACTTACAGGGAGTTATGCACTTGCACCCCATGATCTCTGTACATCAATGCCTGGCATTTACTCTGTATGTCCTAACAAAACTTGACTACCTAAAGTGTATTACCTTGCACTTTCCTCGATTAAACTTCATCGCTCTACAACTCATCAGCTAATCTATGTCCCATTTCGTCTGCATTTTTCTGGATCCCAGCACTGATCCCATGGTATTCTACTTGCTACAGATTACCAGTCAGAAAGACGCTCATTCAGCTCATCCTTCTGCACTTATTCTCTTCTGTCTGCCATCCTTCATTGGCATGCTTTAATAGAATAATTCATGTGTTACAAAATATGTTCAACAATTCCTAACAGTGACTTGACACTGTGTGAAATATCTCTTGATTTATTGGAATTGAAGTGTCTTGGCTGTATTATTCTGACAGACTATTTTAATACTGTTATTCACAGTGAATTCCAGTGGACACATCGGGAACAGTACATTTTTGCCAAATTATGCCGCTGCCCCAATTAGCCAAGTTCATTGAAATAGTAAAAACATATTTTTAAAAAAAAAGACAAACTACTGTTTAACGGAGTAACAAGTTAAGTATTTAACGAAATACAGAACAAATTAGAACATTAACAATACTACTACAGTACTGTAAACCTGTAATTCCTAATAGTTATCAATAGAAGAGTTCATTCAGTGTGCGTTGCCATGTTCTCTTGATTCACTGTATATGAACAATGTAGAAATGGACTGCCTTCATACAGTGCTTTTGACAATTGCATCCTCCAAATCTTCAAGATGATTGTCGATACCTTCAAATTCTTTGTAGTTTCTAACTTGAAGTAGTGAAATCACTTCATTTGCACTCCTGGCTGTTTCTGGCATCTCCAAGCCTGAATACTGGAAACTGCTGTGAGCAAAATGGTTCTAAATTGTCTGTGGCAAAAATCACTGGATTTTGAACACAAACATACTCAATTGACGCTATTTTAAAAACTTTGCCCTAAGCATGGTGTAGTGTTAAACAGCTGTACACAACTGATGCTAGTTAGAAACTTTGGCAATATTCTGCTGACCCAATTAAGTGGCATAGTGTCCCAAATAAATGAAGGGAGTCCCAGCTATTTTCTTAATCTGTTTTTGTCCTTTAAGAGTTGTCCCAAGTAAGTGGTTGCCCTGATTAATCAGTGGCCCAAATAACTGGAATCCGTTATATAACCTGCACAAGTATTCCCATTATTACTCATTGCTAAAATAATATAATTTACCTCTTAAACATGCATCATTCTAGTGATTTTTTTAAATTTAGCATATGGTGTGGCTTAAAATGCTGCATTATTTTTACTGGAACTCATTTATGAATTGCCTTATGCCAGAAGAATCTGACCAAATGAATGAAGTAATCAAAAACAAAATTACTTTTCTAATTAGAAATTGTATGCCAGTATTGCAAAGTTGGTGTACAATGTAGATCTGAACTAATTAGAAATGCCTTAAACTTACTTCATTTGACACATGCTGATGACAAGTTATTATTTTCTTGGAAACATTTTTTTAATTTGTATTCCTGAAATACAAATATAACTTGCCAAGAAGCTGCGATTTTAAAATTTTGGTTTCATTTATGGAACATTCTTATCCTTTTTAAATTGTTCTGAAGGGAGCAAGCCTCTTTGCAGGTTGCTGTACCGAAGATGTTGCCCAACTGATCTGGGATGTGTATCTACAACAAGCAGACCCTTTCCTAATTTTCTTCCTCATGTTGGTCATTCTAGTCAATGCAAAGTAAGTATTTTTTTGAAAACCTTAAGGTGTTATGATTTGGTTAAGTTAACTTTGAGATATTTATAGCACCAAGCTTGTTTCAAAGTACATGGTTCTAAATGCCTAAGTATTGAGTCTGATTTGAATTGTGAACTTGTTTATTATAAAAGGGCATTTGACTGATTCGTAAATTTGTTATTTCATATCTTTACATTTTACTTGTTTCAACTGAAAATAATACTTATATGTAAGTAATATCAACTTAGTCACTTAATGTATTAAATGTTATAAACTGACCTTAAATTTGATTTCTAATCCTGAATACTATTCTTACATTGAACTACATAAATTGTATGGATTTGAAGTTTCTTTATCTATCCATTTCATCTCCAGGTCGTTATCAATTTTATATCTGTGATTTTCTCCACCCAGTCCTGCTGAACACATTGTGCTGTATTAATCCAATTACTTTCCTACCTATTATTATTTTTATTATTTTTCTTTTTATAGTATTCCACTCTAAAAAGAAAATGTTTCCAATCTCTCATTCTGCCTTTAATGTTCTTTTCCTTAAACATTTCCCAATTTCATAACTCTTTTTAAACAAATACAAGTTCAAGCCATCATTTGCCACATCTATAGCACTTTTACCACTCTAGCAAAGTTGGAAATGGCATCCTTTGCAACTTCAGTGAATTATCCCATTCAATCTCCCTTACCAATCATTGATGACATTAGATGGGTTTTCGCTATTATTGTCCATTTCTGTGGAATTGCTTCAGTGCAGCTAGAATATCTTCAGCAGTATCTTTTCTGACCACCCTTAAGTAAAGTAAAGGTATCTGTTAGTCTTGCGAGACCATGGATCTGCACCTGGAAAGTCTTTACTCTCCAGGGTGCAGGCCTGGGCAAAGTTGTATGGAAGACCAGCAGTTGCCCATGCTGCAAATTTCCCCTCTCCACGACACCAATGTTGTCCAAGGGAAGGGCATGAGGACCCATACAGCTTGGCACCAGTGTCGTCGCAGAGCAATGTGTGATTAAGTGCCTTGCTGAAGGAGACAATACGTTGCCTTGGCTGGGGCTCAAACTCACAACCTTCAGGTCACTAGTCCAATGCCTTAACCACTTGACCACCCTTATAACGTCATCAAAGGATGTTTCTCTTTCTTGCCGCCTTATTGACCGTCATTATATCATTTGAAGTTCTGGCCAATAACTGTGCAGACCAATAACTCCATATCAAGTTCAGTGCTTATTTGAAACCACAGTCACCTCCATATGAAATATAATAAGTTATTAATTACTCAGCTTCCCTCCAAATAAATATTGTAATGACCAAAATTAGCGTTTTTAGTGGTTGATTGAGAGTTTACTTAATTGTTCCTAGTTCCATTACTCTAGTTGTTCACATCATATGGAACATTAATGACCTAATGATGAGTTTTAAAACCACATCCCATCATTGCAGTATGTCAGCAAAGAAAAGTTTGATATCTTCAAATTTATTTCTAGTTGTAAATTACAATTTCAACATTGGTCCTGCATCTTTCATTTTTGTGATAGTGTATTTATCTTCAATCCCACTATTGATGGCATTGCCTAAATACTGTTTATCTTGCTGCTTAATTCCTCTGTGTTCTGTTGTCTGTGTCATTTTGTAGAGGTGGTAAAAGCCCTTCTCATTGATGAGCCTTTTTATTTTTTCTTCTCATTTTCACTGCATAGATTCTTATTTGTTTTTTGAATTTGATTTAAGGCACAATAAGGAAATGTTAAATATTCTATTTTAGAGAAGCTACTCTGTTGAGAAGTTATTTTAAAGAATAGCTTCTGTGTCTATGATTTTTGTTGCTGTACTGTTGATAGCCATCCATTCAACTGCCTAGGTCCAAATTGTAGAATTCTCTAACTCACTTTATATGTCTTTCCTCCTTTACAGTGCTCCGTAAAACCAACCTCTGATATTTATTTGTACATACATCGTAATAATCTTTGTGCAGCTTGATGTCAGATTTTGTTCAGCTTTCTATGAAGTGTCTTTGAACATTTCATTACTTTTAAAGTGCTTTATATACAGAAACTTGCAGTGCGATTTCAGTAGGAATTAGGATATTTCCATTTTTGTCTGGTTTTTGATGTTATTAATTGTCTAATCAATTTCTGATTCCTAAACTCTCCTCTTGGCTTAATTACAGTGCACAATATTAAATGTATGCTGCTAATTTGTGTATCTTCCCTTTCTTTCCCCAGAGAAATTGTTTTGTCCCAAGAAACAGATTGCAAGGAGGAACTCATTCGTAAGTGTACCCAAATAGTGATTTTTTCTTCACTAATTCAACTTAAAGTTCCAAAGTGCTCTGCATACTCAGACCATGAATTAAGTATATAATGTAATTTTGAAAAATTGTGCCTCCAATTTCCATCACCTGAAAATTGTCTTTTGATTAAAGTTGGGGAAATATATTTTTGTAGAAATAATTTCACTTTTAACTAGTGAATTTTTTCAATTCATTGATGGCAATTTGAGGCAGGAAACTATAATAACACCAGTTTAAAAATGCATTGATTGTATTTCCTCCGAGGAATTTTACTTAATTTCTAAGCACAGTGAGAGATTTCACTCCTAGGAAATAAAATCATCTAAGGTTCTGAGTATTAGCATGAAGTATTCCTTAGTCAGGTGCAGTACAACTAGATGTGGGAGTAAAGCTCCTTTCGCTCTGTTTGTACAATGCTACAAAGAGTAATATTACACCATTTAAGCTATGCTGGCCAAATGCATTATGACAAATGAAGACTCAGTGCAACATTTCTCTCCATACTAACTCACTCCTAACGTTGGTATTCAATTTATTAAAATTAATTGCAGACCACTGTCAAGGAGTTGTAAATGGATACTGTATTTTAAACATTAATTTCATATATATACAACCTGGAAGTGATATTTGTTGTGGACTAAGTGAGAGTGATTTATAATCTTAATTTGAATCCCTATTTAAAATTGAATACAGTGGAAGTGTGGTGAAGTTTTGATCGCATTGTAGCCATTATGACATGGTAGTAAGGGACCGAAGAGGCTGACTTCCGGCTGAGCGATTGCCAGTTTAATTTTATTGGGATTTTGTGATATTCATTGGGCAGCTGTGAATAACTGGCCGTTTTTAAGGTTATGGTGTGTTTGCATTCATTACATTGTATAATTTAATGTTACCAATTAATATAATAAATACCAAAGCACCAAATTTAACCATTAACTTTTGTAATGAACAGATTAGATATGGCATAGTTATTTCCCATGGTAGGGGATTCTAGGACAACAGGGCACAACTTCAGGATTATAGAACGTCCTTTTAGAACTGAGATGCAAAGAAATTACTTTCGTCAGAGGGTGGTAAATCTGTGGAATTTTTTGCTACGAGCAGCTGTGGAGGCCAAGTCATTGGGTGTACTTAAAGCAGAGATAGGTTCTTGATTAGCCAGGACATCAAAGGGTATGGGGAGAAAGTAGGGGAGTGTGGATGACTGGAAGAATTGGATCAGCCCATGATTGAATGGCGGAGCAGACTCGATGGGCCAAATGGCCTGCTTCTGCTCCAATATCTTATGGTCTTATGATAATTGACATCCTCTCCTGCTTGGTTCCAAAAGTCAACTGAATGTCTTATCACTGCACCCATACACTAAGCTTAAAAAGGGATATTGATTTTTTTTTTTCCCCTCCACCCCAGTATTATCTTGTGCTGATTTGGCTTCTTTCCCGCAGCTTGGCCAGTTTTTCATCAACCCACTCTATTCAGGATTATAGTCTCGTATGATTAGCATTTCTGTTGGTTTGTTCAATATTGAAGTAGGTATGCTACTAAATCAGGAAATGTTATGTATTCTGTAGTGATGTAAATAAGAGGGATTTCTGATCATGTATAGGATTATGAGCATATAAATAGTTTCATAAGATATAGAGGCAGAATTAGTCCATTTGGCCCATCAAATCTGCTCTGCCATCCCATCATGGCTAATTTATTATCCCCCTCAACTCCATATTTTTGCCTTCTCCCCATACCCTTTCATACCCTGACTAATCAAGAATCTTATTGACCTCCACTTTAAATATACCCAATGACTTTGCCTCTGCACCTGTCTGTGGCAATGAATTCCACAGATTCACCACCCTTTAGCTGAGGAAGTTCCTCTTCATCCCTCTATCCTGAGGCTGTGCCATCTGGTCCTAGACCCCCTCCCCCCCCCCCCCCAACCACTATAGGAAACGTCCTCTCCATATCCACTCTATCTCGGCCTTTCCATATTGGATAGGTTTCTATGAAAATTCCCCCCCCCCCCATTCTTCTAAACCCCAATGAGTGTAGTCTCAGAGCCATCAAATGATCCTCATGTGTTAACCCTTTCATTCTGGGAGTCTCGTCATGGACCTTATCAGGTGCCTCTCCAATGCCATCACACATTTTCGTACATACATATAGCTAGAGTGTATAAGACTTTACTTTTGCACAGTACTGTATTTGTCAACGTGGAGTAGAGGGTGAGTTTGTAAATCTGGAGGGAGCAAAGGATGCTGTGAATGGCGAGGGTGGAGCACCACAGGAGGCATGTGGGACAGGTAGCAGAGAAAGAATGCCAGGGAGGGGTGGCGTGGGTGCTAACACACCCACCCTGAAACACCAGGCAAGGTAATTTGATTCCAAACAACAGGAATTCTGCAGATGCTGGAAATTCAAGCAACACACATCAAAGTTGCTGGTGAACGCAGCAGGCCAGGCAGAATCTCTAGGAAGAGGTACAGTCGACGTTTGACAAAGGGTCTCGGCCTGAAACGTCGACTGTACCTGTTCCTAGAGATGCTGCCTGGTCTGCTGCGTTCACCAGCAACTTTGATGTGTGTTGCTTGATTCCAAACAGTCGGTTTATTGATCATTCCAGAATATGTGTCTGGGGCTTCTTGCTCTCACCCCTCTCCTTTCCCCTTTTCCCAACTATGATTCCCCTCTCCCTGCCCACTTTCCACTCTCAGTCCACAATAGACCCATGTCAGAATCAGGTTTATTGCCATTCACATATGTCATGAAATTTGTTTTTTTTTTTTTGCGGCAGCAGTACAGTGTAAAACATAAAATTACTACAGTTCTGTGCAAAGGTCTTGGGCACCTTAGCTGTGTATATGTGCCTGAGACTTTTGTACAGTACCGTAAGGGGCCCAAAACTGCTCCCAATACTCCAATTGTGGGTCTGACCAATGCCTTATAAAGCCTCAGCATTACATCCTTGCTTTTATGTTCTAGTCCTCTTGAAATGAATGCTATCATTGCATTTGCCTTCCTTACCATCAACTCAAACTGCAAGTTAGCCTTTAGAGAATCCTGCACAAGGACATCCAAAGCCCTTTGTACCTCTGATTTTTTAAACGTTCTCCCTTATAGAAAATAGTCTACACCTTTATTCCTTCTGCCATCCACTTCCCTGCACTATATTCCACCTGCCTCATCTTTGCCCATTCTCCTAATCTGTCTAAGTTTCTCTGCAGACTTCCTGATTTCTCCACACTACCTACACATCCACCAGTCTTTGTATAGTCTGCAAACTTGGCACAAAGTCATCAATTCCATTATCTAGATCATTGACATATAATGTAAAAAGAAGCAGTTCCAACACTGATTTCAGCAGAGCACCACTAGTCACCAGCAGTCAACCAGTAAAAGCCCCTTTTATTTCCCCCCTTTGTCTCTTGCCAGTCAGCCAATCTTCTATCCATACGAGTATCTTTTCTGTAATACCATGGGCTGTTATCTTGTTAAGCAGACTCATTGTGGCACCTTGTGAAAGGCCTTCTAAAAATCCATGTAATAAAGATCCAGTGACTCTCCTTTGTCTATCCTGCCTGTTATTTCCAAAAAATAATTCCAGCAGATTTGTCAGAAAAGATTTCCCCTTAAGGGAACCATGCTGACTTTGGCCTATTTCAGTAAGTACATTTAATGTCAGAGAAATGTACATACATCCTGAAATTCATTTTCTTCGCAAACATCCATGAAAACAGAGGAGTGCCCCAAAGAATGAATGACAGTCAAACGTTAGAACCTCAAAGTCCTCCCCCCCCCACGCATAAGCAGCAGCAAGGCAATGACCTTCCTCCCCACCCACACGAGCAAAAAAGCATCAGCACCCTCCAATGAGCACTTAAGCATGCAGCAAAGCATCAATAAAAACACGGACTTACAGTATCTCAAAGACTACTCGTTCACCCAGTAATTTGACATACCACAGGCGTGCTCTCTCCCTAATAAGGGAAAAAGCGGTGTCCCTACAAACAAGCAACTCGCTGACTTATGATGTTAAAAGTCTGTTGTGTTGCTTTTCCCAAGCTCTGCACCCAGAGAGTCAGCCCCAAAAGGGCTCGGGTCTCTGGACACACAGCCCATGGCAGCTAACCTGCTGCTCCCAATGTTCCGCGTTCTCCCACGACGCCTCAGTCAAGGGCACCGGCCTTGAATCAGCCCGTCATCAGAACCATGAAAATCTGGCACCCTGAAAGTGCACTAATCTTCCAGACCACATTCCTGGGATATCACAAAGCGGCCGGTCGTGAGGCCCTGAGAGCGGGTCCCATTCCCACAAAGAACGAAGTCAGAGTGCAATTCTCGGTTAGGGTTTTCAAAAGAACCTTGGAAAGGAAAAAATGAGATATCAAAGATAGAAATAGAGCTGTTTCTGAGGGTGCAAACAATGGAGTCGTGGTTTAGCGCCATCATCACTTAACTTCTCCGCCTCGTTGTATGGTCCCTCCAAGTATCCCAAAACCTCATGATGGACTCCAACATCTTATCAACCACTGAGGTAAGGCTAACTGGCCTATAATTTCCTTTCTTCTGCCTCCCTCCCTTCTTAAAGACTGAGGCACAAATGTCTGGTCTATACCACAGCCAAGGCCACGTAGCTCCCCACTGTGAGACTCACTAATGAACCAGTGAACCGCACTTGCAGTATTCTACATTACCAATGTTCAACAATGCCTTGCGATCACAAGACATCCAAGACAATCATTTGTACCATTTGTTGGACTGTCTTCGCACACCACCTCTAACGTCTTCCTCCTTGAATTGCTGTAGTAGGTAGCAACACGGTATATAACAAGTCCAGCTCCACCGTTATCAAGCAACTTGCTGGTGGGTTAGACCTATAGCACTTGATGTTCTTAATATCCAGCAGTGTCTTGTGACTGTATTTGAAACATTGTTTCATTTGTAATTGCTGATTTGTTGCATTCAATTTGCCAACTATTCCTGGACCATTGCCAGGATGTTTCCTTTGAATATTATTGATCAGCTAATTGCTGAGGGAGATAGTTATATACATGCTGCAGAGCTGTTAGTAGATTGATACAAATTTCCTGTGCTACGTATTAATCATGTATCAGATTGTACCTTTTCTCCTTGCCCCACCTTATTCTGGCTTCGGCCCCCTTCCTTTCCCGTCCTGAAGATGAGAATTGGCCTGAAACGTCGACGGTTTATTACCCTCTGTTGATGCTGTCTGACCTGCTGAGTTTCTTCAGGACTTTGTGTTGCTTTAAGCAGTTAATTCATTTGAAATGTTTTTGACGGACTTTTAACCTTTAATACTAGTAAGTATGGTTGTGATACTTCTGCTGTACCAGCAATCAGATTGCAGTACAAACGTAATCATGTCATCATGGGTCTCTTTGGCATGTAGCCTATACTACTACTACTACTACGTCGATTCAGGCCTAGGGGGCCGGCGTGGGGCAAATAAATAGCCATTATTATCATGCCTTTGTAAATAACTAAAGGATTTAAATCTGCATCAATACAACTTTGACTAGCTTATCTTTCCCCCACTAAAACTAATTCTTGACCCAAGCCATCCTATTTATCAATTTCTTTGTGCTTCAGCCCTTAATTTCAGCAACTTCAATGGCTGGTCCTTTATGAAATGTCTACTGTTAAAGGAAGAAGAAGACATTACTTTATACATTGAGTTCCCTTTTGCAAAAATACTCAGTCATCAAGATTGTTCTTCCTTTTTTGCAAAATTGCCAGTCGACTGCAAGTTGCCTTCTCTACCATGGTCACTCATAGTGAAACTTCAAATATTATGCCTGAGAACAATGACTGAATTATCATAATTTTGTTTAGCTGCTAAATTTCAATAGTTCCTGGTAAGGCAAAGCCACACACAAAACGCTGGAGGAACTCAGCAGGTTAGGCAGTATCTATGGAAAAGAATAAACAGTCATTGTTTCGTCCCTCAGTCGGCGAATGGAGAATTTGGAGTGGTTCTTCTTGGATTTGAAAAGATTGCAAAGTGATTATGAAGGATCTAACTGGAGTAGATGGGGAGAAGCTGATGGAAGGTTCAAGATACATTAGGTGTTAAAGAATGACATTGATAAAAGCATCGAAGTATCTTAAGGAAGGTGATTAGAATCTGGAGAGGACTGCTGGAGGTTGTGGAAGTATTTGTTGTGTTTGCTCGTGTGTAACTACCGATGAGACCAGAAGCCAGGAGATGGGACAAAGCCAAAATTTGAAATACTGCTTTATTCAATAAAACCACAAAACTACAAAATCTCAAACTGAAATCTTGCCTTTACTTCCCCAAGTGTGACGATTTAAATAGTTTACTCAAAGAGCATTCAAAACATTGATTTGAAACAATGATCAGTTAGTGAAAGTCAGCCTGGAATTGGTTGTCAACTGACCAAGAGGTGTTTCAGCTGACCGTAACACCTCCCTCTTGAAGATTACCTGAAGGAGCTAAGGGTTGATTTGGATTGGAACAACCAGCTTACACTGGCAATCAGTCCTTGTTAGTGGTTGCAGGCTGTCACTTTCCTGCCATTGGTAGCAATGGTGGTTGGTTCAGTCGGGTAAATCAAAGCCTTCCAGAAGGTGATGAAGGTTCAGCTCCATGTTTGATGATCTGCCTGGCAGACTTGTCCCTTCAGGAGCACATGTGGCAACTGATTAATGTGGCAACGGCAGCACTGTCCGTCTATGATAACTTCATAGAGCACCTTCCCCATTTCTTTGCCAATTTGACCTGGTACCGGGGTCTTCTTGCCCATTGTGATACTGTCTGACCTACACTGCGGTTCTGGGCTTGAGTGACTTCCCCCACTGACTAATATCTGTGTGGCTGCTTAGTGCACCTGACCATCTGCTGTCTTGGATGTTGGACACTGGCAGCATTACATCCAGCACTCTACAGTTTTCTTCCCAAAAGAACTTCAGCTGGTGACTTCCCCTGGAGGCCTGGGTGCGGTGTAATTTGATACTTCAGCAGAAATGTGTTGAGCCTCAGTCAATGGTCCTTCCCCTCTTGATTTAGAAAGCAACCATTTGAAATTATCCACAAACCTCTCTGCTTGGCCGTTGGACAATGGATGATGTGAGGGTGTGCAGATGTGGATATTTCGAAACATAAGAAAATCTGCAGATGCAGGAAATCCTTCAGGACCTGATGAAGGGTTTTGGCCTGAACTCCAAGGTGTGGTAGCCTGAGGCCATGGTTGTAGATAGGCTCCACTTGGATACTTTGCTGCCATAGAGTATTAAGTACACTGGCTGTAAAAAGATGTCATATCTTCATCTGTGCCCAGCCATTACACAAAGCTTCTTGCCAGGGCTTTCATTTGATTGATGCCTGGGTGACTATGGTCAAATTGTTTCAGTACTTTTGGTCAAAGTGTTCGTGGAATCACTATCCTGTCTCCAAACATTAGACAGGAATCAAAAGTTGAGCGCAATGTATGACAATGGTAAATGGTACAGCATTTTTCTCAACCTTGACTGGTCATTTGCCAATAAGGTATCTGGAGATGCTCTGAAGAAAAGGATCTACACCCACTTCTGCTGTGAACCTGTTGACCTTCAACAGCTTCCCATACAATATCTGGTGGACTTTGGAATCCACTGAAATTGCAGCCACGACTGCATCTTCATTTTCGGTAACCTGCTGTGATTCATAGGTCTGGAGAGGACATCTACCTGACCAAGTTCCTGTGTTGATGTGTACTTATTTTCAAAATCGTAGGCTAATAACATTGTTGAACACCTTTGTAGATGGTTAGCAGTATACACTGGGATGCCTGTCCTACACCCAAAGATGGACAACAGTGGCTTGTGATCAGTAAGGAGAGTGAAGCCTCTGCCATAAAACATCTTGTGGAATTTCTTCATGGAAAACATAATTTGCCTATAGTTCCTTTCTGCTGTGGTCGATGATCTAGCTGCATGTGTAGAGTAATGTAATTGGTGAGAACAGACATAATTCACAACCACCAACATTGAGTTGGGGTTCACTTTAAGAGGCAGATCTGACGTGATTGAACCAAGTTATTGAACATGTCGGCCAACTGCCTTTGAAACTGCCAGAGTCTTGGAAGCAAAATGCCATTGCTTGGTTAATACAACCAAGATCCACTGTGAGAAATCACCTCCAAAAATACCAAATATTTCTTTGAGGTAGCAATTTCACGGCTGCGAGAGTGGTGAGTCTACTAGAACACCCACCTGAATACGATAACTACTGATCATTGAAAACTTACCTATTACGGACTTTCAGATTACCTGAGTCTCTGCATGCCAAACAGTTGCTCTCCCTATCCAGCCTCGGCGATGCTAAGCAATTGGAACTAATGGACCACGTACTGTCTCTCCAGGGAAATCACCATCCTTATTTTGTTTTTAAAGAACTCTTGATGCAGCAGATGCCTGATCAGGTTTGCATAGCCCTCACTAATGCACCTGTGAAGGATTGCTAAAATGACAGATAGTCTACACTTAGCCAGGCAGTGGTGCATAATTCCTCCTCCTTTCCCTGCCTCAATAAGCCCAGTCAGCAAGACCCACAACATAAGGACACCCACGGCTGCAAAAACAGATGACACGGGGCCTGTGTTTTTACCATGCTCGCTTTGGTACGAATGCCAGGAAGTGTCCATTCTGAACTCCTTGGGTTTCAGCTGCCAGGGTCATCTACGGTTCATTACGGACAACCTTTCAGTGCGATGCTTTCTGTGTGACACGTGGGACTTCATCCTGGCTAAAGCAGCTAGACCTCTGCTCAGTGCAGGTTTTCTGTGTGCCCAAGGACTGTTGGTTGATATTAAGATCTGCTGGCTTGTGGATGACAAGGACTTTGGATCATTACTCTGCTTCCCCAGTAAGTTCCCCACAACTCTGTCAAGTGCATACACCTCCATATGTGAGTTTACTTAACTGCAGGGCAAGTTCGCAAACCTCACCAAGCCCACATTTACACACAGAATGCTAGAGGAATTCAGCAGGCCAGGCAGTACCTATGGAAAAGAGTAAATAGTTGATGTTTTGGGTCAAGGCCCTTCATCATGGAAAAGAAGATGAGAAGTCCAGTCCTGATGAAGGGTCTTGGTCCGAAACATCAACTGTTTACACTTTTCCATTGATGATGCTGCCTGGCCTGTTGAATTCCTCCAGCATTTTGTGTGTATTGCTTTGGTTTCCGGCATCTGCAGATTTTCTCTTGTTTGTGATTCAACCACATTTCTGTAACTGGCCCACCAGTCTATAACTGTGCATTTAGACTGAACTCAGAAAAGCTGGCAACTGCAAAGGCTGAGTTTGTCAACATGAAAAGACTTGGCACTGTACACCAGTTGAATAGCCCCTGGGTTTTACCCTCCACGTGGTCCCTAAGTCCGATGATGGTTGCCACGCCTGTGGCGATTACTGAGGCATTAATGAGGTCACTACCCCAATCATTAACAGGTCCCACACATCCAAGACTTTTCAGCATGTTTAGCCGGGAAGTTAATTTTTTCCGAAGTCAACTTAAGCACTACCATCAGGTGCTTTCATGCTCAGAGGACATTACAAAATGGCTGCGATAACTGTGTTTAGCCTCTTTGAGTTTCTGCACCTGATATTTGGCATGAAAAAGGCCGCACAGACTTCCCGACTGCTGATGGACTCTGCATTAAAAGAGTTAGACTTACTTTTTGTTTACCTGGATGACATATTTGACGCCAGTGCATCCAAATCCGAACATGAATCTCATCTCCACACGTTTCAAATGCTTCAGTGAAGATGGGTTGATTATTAACCCTGCTAAATGTCAGTATGGGTTGTCAACCATTGACTTTCTCAACCATCGCTTCTCTGCAGAAGGTGCAAAATCCCTGTCATCAAAAGTAACCGCTATTATGGATTTCCCCCCACCCTGTACTACTAAGAAACTACAGGAGTTTTTAGGTTTTTAGGTATAGTGAACTTTTTTCACTGCTTCATTCCACGAATGTGCTCCCCCTGTATGGTGCGCTTAAAGACAATAGCTCTAATCACACACTTGACTGATCAGTGGACATGATCAGGGCATATGATAATACCAAAGGAGCTCTTTCCAATGCAACCCTACTGGCACATCCACTCCTCAACGAACCTATACCCATTACTACTGATACTTTAAACTACGTTCTGGGTGCTGTGCATGAACAGTTGGTTGGAGTTCATGGCAGCCGCTCGCCGCCTTCAGCTGGCAACTTCGTCCCCTTGAAAGGAAGTACAAGAAGTTTGACCAAGAGCTTCTCGGTCTCTATCAGGCTATCCACCATTTTCATTTTCTTCTTGAGGGTCACCATTTCACAGTGTTTGTTGACCATAAGCACCTCATGTACATGATGGCTAAAATATCAGACACTTTGTCTGCGTGACAGCAACACCACAATGTGTGCATATCAGAGTTCACAACTGATGTACAATATATCAAGGGCAAAAATAATATCATGGCTGATTGCCTCCCATGGCCAGCCATGAAGACCGTACACCTAAGGGTTGACTATGCCGGCATGGCAGCTATTCAAGCTACTGACCCAGAGGTCCAGGTTTACCGAACAGCATTCATGGGTCTGTGGTTGCCTGACATTAAGTTTTGGGAAGCTGGGATTTCATCTCCTGTGCTATGTCTCAACCAGTCGCTCTTGTTCCATAGTGCCTGCAAAATGGAGCTGGACTGTTTTTGACTCCTTACATGGCATCTCGCATCCTCTGATTGCACTGAAGCTCGTGTGGCATGACCTTAGGATGTGCGTGATTGAACTGCAGCCTGTATGAACGTATTACGTGAAGTTCTGTTACCGTACTTTTTGCGTTTAGTGTTTGAGTACAATAAATGATTGTTATAGTTTAGCTTAAACTTAAAATGCCTTATGCCATTTTACTTTTGAAAACCTACAAACACATGACAGCTGTATCGGAACCATCTGGGAAGATGTGGGATGTGACAACTCCCACCCCGTAAATGGACGTATCCGTCACAACAGCGATCGGAAACTCAAAGGTCAGATGACAGCATATTCTTCACTTGATCAAAGCCTCTTGGCATTGTTTGGACCATTTCCACGTAGCACCCTGTTGAGCAGAACATTGAGTGGCTCCCTCAGCCGGTGCATTGCTGGGACAATTGCTGAATAATGATTGATTATGCCCAAGAATGATCGTAAAATGCTGACATCTAACGGTGACGGCATCTTCAAGGCAACAGTGATGTTTTTGGGATCTGGGCGATGAGTGTGCTCATCTCTGATGAATCCCAGATGCTTGATTGAAGACATCAGAAGATTACATTTTTCTGCCCGAAGTACAATCCAAATTCTTGTAGTTTGTTCAAAATATTGTCCAGGCGTTGGCATAGTTCTTTCTGATCTGTGTCCATTAGAATTATGTAGTCGAAGTAAGCAGCAAAACAGTCAATACAACTCCGCATAGTGTCCATAAGCTGTTGTAAGATTGCAGGACCCAGCTAAACTCCAAAAGGCAGATGGAGAAAGGAAGACAATCCCTTGTATGTTGGAATGGTGAGAAGTTCCTGTGAATTTTCTGCAGTTCTACCTAGAGGTAGGCCTCAGTCAAGTCCAGCTTTGCAAAGTATTAACCGCCTGTTCAATTTTGCAATGAGATCTGCAGGTAATGGGTACTGGTGTGTCTCCAGAGCCGTACTGAGATAAGTTGAGTAGTCTGCACGCAACCTCACTGTACCATTTTGCTTTCTTGATAATGACTATTGGAGCTGCCCAGTGTGAGTAGTTGACAGCTTTATTCACAGTGGCTTGTTGCAGGTGATCTAACTCTTGCTCCACGATCGGTAAGGCTACATATGGTACCAATCTTTTGGGACAGAAAACTGGCTTTGCGTCTGGACAGAGATGGAGTTCTGCTTGCAGTTTGGTGCAACAGCCTAAACCACCATGAAACAATGTTGCATAGCACTATTTCAGTTGTTGTATGGTCTGCATACTGATGGTGGTATGGCGTTGACTGACATTATTTGAAATGCCAATGTCTTCGTACAGAGCTCATCCTTCAGAGATGCTTCAGAGATCAAGTTTGTCCATGCAGTCAATGCCAAGAACAAGATCTGGCTGGTCTGTTAGGTAACACACACTTGGTTACTGTTCAGCTTCAGCAGTGCAGTTTGTCCATCAGCTGGAAGGGCAAACTGTACCCAATACATGGCAGGCAGAGTGAGGAGTTGATTTAAAAGTCAGCCTGGGATTGGTTGTCAGCTAACCAATAGGCATTGGCTGTTTCAGCTCTCTGTAACAGTCCTGGAGACACGTTCAGTTCCACATTTCAAATGAGAAATGGATAAGTGCTTGAAATAATGGAATTTATAAAGCAAAGAAGAGGGTCAAAAAGAAAGACTTAACTGGATTGCTATTGCACAAAGCTGCCACAGAAGTATTAGGTTAAATAGACTTTCCATGTTGATATGTTTCCAAGATGAAGTTTAATTATTTTACTTGGAAGTGCGTATATAGTCCATTCATCATACCAAATTGAATAAATGCAATGGTGACCTTGTCCCTGATTTCCACACCAACACATTGCAACATGAAGATCAGAAAGAAACTGGAAATCAGATTTTGAAGCATTCTGACTTCCTTCTGCTACCCTAGTGAACTCGGTGTTGAGTCAACTGGTCCTGAATTCAGGGATGTACGAGGGGCGATTGATAAGTTCCTGGCCTAAGGTCGAAGGAGTCAGTTTTAGAAAACCTAGCACACCTATTTTTCAACATAGTCCCCTCCTACATGTACACACTTAGTCCAGCAGTCGTGGAGCATACCATAACACCATAAGACAAAGGAGCAGAAGTCGGCCATTCGGCCCATCGAGTCTGCTCCACCATTTTATCATGAGCTGATCCATTCTCCCATTTAGTCCCACTGTCCCACCTTCTCACCATAACCTTTGATGCCCTGGCTACTCAGATACCCATCAATCTTTGCCTTAAATACACCCAATGACTTGGCCTCCACTGCTACCCGTGGCAACAAATTCCATAGATTCACCACCCTCTGACTCAAAAAAATTTCTTTGCATTTCTGTTCTGAACAGGCGCCCTTCAATCCTTAAGTCATGTCCTCTTGTACTAGCCTCCCCCATCATGGGAAACAACTTTGCCACATCCACTCTGTCCATGCCTTTCAACATTCAAACTGTTTCTATGAGGTCTCCCTTCATTCTTCTAAACTCCAAGGAATACAGTCCAAGAGCGGATAAATGTTCCTCATATGTTAACCCTCTCATTCCCAGAATCATTCTAGTGAAGCTTCTCTGTACCCTCTCCAATGTCAGCACATCCTTTCTTAAATAAGGAGACCAAAACTGCCCACAGTACTCCAAGTGAGGTCTCACCAGTACCTTATAGAGCCTCAACATCACATCCCTGCTCCTATACTCTATTCCTCTAGAAATGAATGCCAACATTGCATTCGCCTTCCTCACCACTGACTCAACCTGGAGGTTAACCTTAAGGGTATCCTGTACGAGGACTCCCAAGTCCCTCTGCATCTCAGAACTTTGAATTCTCTCCCCATTTAAATAATAGTCTGCTCGTTTATTTCTTCTGCCAAAGTGCATATCCATACACTTTCCAACATTGTATTTCATTTGCCACTTCTTTGCCTATTCTTCCAATCTATCCAAGTCTCTCTGCAGACTCTCCGTTTCCTCAGCACTACCGGCCCCTCCACCTATCTTCGTATCGTCAGCAAACTTAGCTACAAAGCCATCTATTCCATAATTTAAATCATTGATGTACAATGTAAAAAGAAGCGGCCCCAACACGGACCCCTGTGGAACACCACTGGTAACCAGCAGCCAACCAGAATAGGATCCCTTTATTCCCACTCTCTGTTCCCTGCCAATCAGTCAACGCTCTATCCACGTATGTAACTTTCCCGTAATTCCATGGGCTCTTATCTTGTTAAGTAGCCTCGTGTGGCACCTTGACAAAGGCCTTCTGAAAATCCAAATATACAATATCCTCTGCATCTCCCTTGTCTAGCCTACTTGTAATTTCCTCAAAAAATTGTAATAGGTTTGTCAGGTAGGATTTTCCTTTAAGGAATCCATGCTGAGTTCTGCCTATCTTATCATATGCCTCCAGGTACTCTGTAACCTCATCCTTGACAATCGACTCCAACAACTTTCCAACCACCGATGTCAAGCTAACAGGTCTATAATTTCCCTTTTGCTTCCTTGCCCCCTTCTTAAATAACGGAGTGACATTTGCAATCTTCCAGTCCTCCGGAACCATGCCAGAATCTATCAACTTTTGAAAGATCATCGCTAATGCCTCCGCAAACTCCACAGCTACTTCCTTCAGAACACGAGGGTGCATTCCATCTGGTCCGAGTGATTTATCTATCTTTAGACTATTCAGCTTCCTGAGTACTTTCTCTGTCGTAATTGTGACTGCGCACACTTCTCTTCCCTGCCACCCTTGAGTGTCCGGTATACTGCTGATGTCTTCCTCAGTGAAGACTGATGCAAAGTACTCGTTCAGTTCCTCCGCCATCTCCTTATCTCCCATTACAATTTCTCCAGCATCATTTTCTATCGGTCCTATATCTACTCTCACCTGTCTTTTATTCTTTATATACTTGAAAAAGTTTTTCGTATCCTCTTTGATATTATTTGCTAGCTTCCTTTCATAGTTAATCTTTTCCCTCTTAATGACCTTCTTAGTTTCCTTTTGTAAGCTTTTAAAAACTTCCCAATCCTCTGTCTTCCCACTAATTTTTGCTTCCTTGTATGCCCTCTCCTTTGCTTTAACTTTGGCTTCGACTTCTCTTGTCAACCACAGTTGCATCCTTTTTCCATTCAAAAATTTCTTCTTTTTTTGGATCCCTTCTTTGTAGAAGTGGTCCACAGCAGGGGTGATTGATAAGTTTGTGGCCTAAGGTAGAAGGACATGAGTTAATAACACCAAACTTTCTGCATTATCACTCAAAGAGTTGAACTACATGTGCATGTAACGAAAGCATCTTGGACTTCCGGGTGGTCCATAGCAGGGGTTATTGATAAGTTCATTGCATAAGGTGAAGGAGATGAGTTATACCGCTCTCGTTACATTCACGTGCAGTTCAACTCTTTGAGTGAAAATGCAAAATGTTTGAAGTTAATAACTCATCTCCTTCTACCTTAGGTCACAAACTTATCAATCACCCCTGCTGTGGACCACTTCTGGAGGTCCAAGATGCCAGCTTCTCCAAAGAAGGGGTCAGTATGCTCCATGACCGCTGGACTAAGTGTGTAAATGTAGGAAAAATAAATGTGCTAGGTTTTCTAAAATTGACTCCTTCTACCTTAGGCCATGAACCTATCAATCACCCTTCGTATTTCACTGGTTAACTTAAGTAACCCAACTCATTCATTGAGAAAGTGCAAGTAAGTGACTTGCTGATTCTTTTAATCTTACTTTAATTAATTTCTAGCATTGTCAGATAAATCGGCAAACCTCTGTCTCAGGTGACATATCCATCAATTTTTCCAGTACATTTCAGGGATTATGCACTTAACTCTATTGTCACAACAAGTGTGCAAGTGACCATTGAAAGGATTTGGATTGATGTTTTGTAGAAATATAAATTCTGAAGCAGGATATTCTAACTTAATTTACAGAAATAATTTTCTTTGCCTAGTTCAAGAGAAATATATAAAAAACATTTTTCCTTCCACATATTTATAGGATTAAAAATATGCAAATAACTACTATAAATATATTAAGTAAGCCTTTTCATTTAATTTATTTCACTATTTTTCCTGTCAGTTACTTCGAAAGAAATTGATGCTTAAACTTGTTCATTTCTACAAGAATAATTTTATTCCTTTACCAATATGTACTTCCAAAATTCAAAGTAAATTTATTATCGAAGTACATACATGTTACCATATATTACCTTGAGATTTATTTTCTTAGTCATTTACGGGAAAAAATAAATACAATAGAATTTTATGAATAACTATATAAACAATGACTGATCAACAACTAATGTGCAAAAGAAGACAAACTGTGCAGATAAACAATAATACTGAGAATATGAGATATATTGAGTCCTTGAAGGTTGAGTCCACAAGTTATAGAATCAGTTCAGTTGAAGATATGATTGAAGATATCCATGATGGTTCAGAGCAGATGATTGTAGAGCAATAAGTGTTCCTGAATTTGGTTTTGTGGGACCTAAGGTTTCAGTACTTCCTGCCTGATGGTAGTAGCAAGAAGAGATTATGTATGACCTGGATGATGGGGTCTTTGATGATGGATGCTGCTTTTTTTGTGGTATTTCTCCATGTAAATGTACTCAGTGGTGGCAAGGGCTTTGTCTGTGATGGACTGGGCTATATCCTCTGTTTTCCATGGCCCTTTCCATTCCTGGACGTTGGTGTTTCCATACCAGGCCATGATGCAGCCAGTCCGGATACTATCCACAGTGCATCTATAGAAGTCTGTCGAAATTTTTGGTGATAAGCCAAATCTGAGCAGACTTCTGAGAAAGTAGAGGTGATGTTATGCCTTCTTTATGCTGATCTCAGGACAAATCCTCTGATATATTAACACCAAGGAATTTGAATCAGCCAACAACAGTGGTGTAATCAGCAAACTTAAATACGACATTGGAGCTGTTCTTAGCCGAACAGATGTTGTTACCAATCCATAATAACTGAGGTTTTTCAATGAGGAAATGGAGGATCCAGTTGCACAGGCAGGTGCCGAGGCCCAGGTCTTGGAGCTTAGCGATGAGTTTCAAGGGGATGTAAGTGTTGAATGCTGCCACATGATTGGCTTATGAGATATTTGCATTAACGCGTTAATGTACCTAATAAGGTGTACTTCTTCCATTATTGTCAGTTCCTATCAGTGTGATAACGGATCCATATTACTGCAAAACAGAAATCCTGCTTGCTATAGCAATGTTCTTATTGGATAATCCTTTTTCTTTTTCTCAGAATGTGTCAAATCAGTGCAATATATGTTTGTATTTCAGGTTCACTTGAGAGTCTTCCATGCAACCTGGAAACAGAAGACATAGAAGATCTTTATTCACTGGCTCTGTATTATTATGCCAGAACACCTGCCTCTTTTAGAAAGGTACTTTCATTTTGAAAATCAGATGGTTTTACTTTTGATTAGTACTTGCAACTAAGCATATAAATAAATTTCAAATGAGGAAGGTTTCCTTAATATAATTTGTGTCTTTTAAAAGTACAGATTTAAACCAATAACATTTCATTCCTAAAATGTTTGTAAATATAAGAAAATTCACAACAAGGTAATAATTCTGTACATTTTTTTGAAGTAATTAGAATTAGTATCTATTTTTTGTGTGCATTTGTGGCCCTTCTAAATTATTTCCTATATAAATCAAAATTTTAAGCAGTGGATTCATTTATTTCAATGAATTTGTGCATGTAACTTATCAGGTGTAAACCATAAATATTTAAGTACATTTTTGTGATTCAGCTGTGTTCCTCTTTGATAGTACTTGAGGTCAATGCAAATATATTTCTTACATTCACAAAATGCTGGAGGAACTCAGCATAGCAAGCAGTATCTATGGAGATGGATAAACAGTTGACATTTCAGACCAAAACCATTCTTGGGATGGGAAAGGAAGGGGGAAGACACTGGAATAAAAAGGTGGTGCGAGGGGAAGGAGGCCAGCTGGAAGGTGATAGCTGAAGCCATGTGGGAGGGAAAGGTAAAGGGTTGGAGAAGAAGGAATCTGATAGGAGAGGAGAGAGGGCTATTGGAGAAAGAGGTGCTCCTCCACCCTGAGGGAGGCCTCATCTTGGCACAAGAGGAGGCCAGTGACCGACATCTGCAGACTTCCTTGTGTTTGTGTATTTCTTGCATTAGTTGTTGGTTCCCGTCAGCGTGAATTAGCATGCAAGATACCTTTCATCTCAAAAACAAATCTTCAGTCTGTCTGAGGAAGTTACTATTTTTGTCTAAAGCCAAAACATGAAAAATCAGCAGCTGATATAATCAGAGGCCATGGTAATGGTAACATGGACATCAACAACAAATCAAACCTGACTCTACCCTCTTGTTCCTCTGACTCTTTAAGCATCTTGATGTATTTCTTCTCTTTTGATGTCTTCCTCTCTGTGAAGTGTAATAAAACTTTTCTCACCAAGATGTTCACACTTAATTTGAGTTTATTAAGTGCTCTGATCCACATTCCTCTCATCATTTATCTTCATGCAAGATCCCTACCACTTAACTTTACCATGTTAGATGTCTCTGCTGTTCCTGTCCTCAAATTACTTAGTTCTGACCCCAGATTCATAAAGTGAAAAAAATCAGCATTTTTCTGTCTGAACTTTACTTTGAAAAATATAAAGTATCATCTTAAGGGATAAAGAATTGGTAATTGGCACTTGATCTAATAAGTCCGAAAGAAGGTGGAAGGAATCCATGCATCTTGATTTGTAAACTGCGGAGTTTCAGTTGCTTTCAATTCTGCTTTTTTAGCAAATCTTATGTTTGCTATAGCTTCCAATTCAATTGCAATTATTTTTAAGTAGCAGTACAACTATTGCCGTACAGTTGTTGACACTGATTGTCATGACTAATTAGACTGTATTTGCAGGAAAACCAAAATCTGTTCGGAAGCAATCTGCTGGGCCTGAAGGATGATGAGATGGATCTAAGCCAAGCTTTATGCTTGCCTGTATCGGTATCAGAAATACTACAAGCAAATCAGCTGCAAGGGGTAAGGTCAATCTATTTAAACAAAATAATTGAAGAGGTTTTTTGTTTGATTATTCATGAAGTATGAAGATTCTCTTTGAAGGAATGTAATACTTGAGCAGGGAATAAGTCTCTGTTGTACAGATGCACAGTACTACAGCAGTTGGACATCTGAAGTAAATATCGGGTGTTTGAAATAATTAGACCAGGCAGCACTAGCAGAGCAAGGAACACCAGTGGTGATTCAGATCAAAGAACGTTAGCCAGAAATACCAAATGCTCGAGATATAACAGATTCTAGGCAAATACAGAGACTGTATTTAGTAGAGGAGTAAGTAAATAGGAGAAGAAAGCATAAACAGGGAAGGCGAGCTAGTACAGAAGGTGCTATTTTAAATACCAAGAGATTGGGATGATGTGTCAAGGCAACAGGGAATGGAAAAAGGGACAATTTAGAAGCAAAAGCAAATGTATTAATGGGAATACCAAAATCATTGTGGGGACAGCTGTCTAATATACAGGAGTTGTGCCTTTTATTATAGTTTGATGGTACTAAACTTCACAAGATGCTACCATATTTGTTACTATTTGATTACAATTTTTATTAAATGAATTGTTGTTTAAGTAATTTGGTGTCTCTAAGTATTATATTTATCTTCAGAGGTAAAATCAGAAAATGCAAATGTAACCTAATTTAAGTTAGAACAGATTCTTCACAACAGGAATATTATTCATCACATTCTAAAGCATAATGACTTCCAATAACACCGTTCAGGAAGCCTGAATGACTTCTGCCCAGTTGCACTCACCCCCATCATTGTAAAGCATTTTGAGAGACTGGTTCTATCACATCTCAAATCCTGTCTTCCCACTACCCTGGACCCCCATCAATTTGCCTATCGCAGCAACAGGTCAACAGAGGACGCCATCTCCATGGCACTTCACTCTGCCCTGACCCACCTGGACAGCCCCAACTCTTACATCAGAATGCTGTTCATTGACTTTAGTTCGACATTCAGTAATGTGATCCCCTCCAAGCTGATCGCCAAACTTCGCCAGCTTGGTTTCAGCTCATCCCTCTGCAATTGGACCCTGGACTTTCTGACTAACAGACCCCAATCAGTTAAGTTAGACAATCTCTTCACCTCCACTCTCACCCTGAGCACCGGCGTGCCTCAAGGTTGTGTGCTGAGCCCTCTTCTGTACTCCCTTTTCACCTATGACTGCGTTCCTGTACATGGTTCTAACTCCATAATCAAGTTCGCAGACGACACCACGGTGGTTGGCCTGATCAGAGGGGATGACGAGTCGGCCTACAGGGACGAGGTCCAGCACCTGGCCGCGTGGTGTGCCGACGACAACCTGGTCCTTAACACCCAGAAGACCAAGGAGATCATTGTGGACATCAGGCATGCTAGGAGCCACACTCACGTCCCCATCTACATCAACGGAGATGTAGTGGAGCATGTACCAAGCTTCAAATTCCTTGATGTCCACATTTCCGAGGATCTCACCTGGCCCCTGAACTTCTCCATCCTGATCAAAAAGGCACAATAGCGCCTTTATTTCCTGCGGAGCATCAAGAAAGCTCACCTCTGTCCCAGGATACTGACAGACTCTTACTGCTGTACCTTTGAGAGCATACTCACCAGCTGCATCTCAGTGTGGTATGGCAATTGTCCCGTCTCAGACCACAAAGCACTCCAGCGTATGGTGAAAACTGCCCAGCAGATTATCAGCACCCAGATGCCCACCATTGAGAACATCTACTATGATTTCTCCTCAGGAGGACTTCCGGGTCACCAAGAGAATGACAGCATAGGAAAAGGTCTCTCGACAAAAAAGAACGTAAACTGCCCCAATTCGAAATTAGACAAATATTTAGTGTTGTATAATTATATCAATAAAAGTGGCAAGGATGGAGTCTAAGTACAAGAATAAAATGTCCGCTCAGAAGGCTGATAAATATAAAAAGACGCAGCAAGACGAGGAGCCTAGCTCCCCCACAGCAAGCCAGGATGGAGATAATCTGGAAGAATCGGTGAATCTGACTTTGATTCTTAGAGAGATTCGTGAGTTCCGACAAGATATCAACAAACAGCTGGAAGATATTAAAGGAGAAATAGGAAAAACTAATCGAGGTTAGATGAAGCTGAAGCGAGGATTGTAGGGACTGAGGAGAGGCTGCAAAACGCAGAGGAAGTGATGGGAGAGATGCTGAAGCTACGACAGCAGCTCCGGTGGAAGCTGATAGACCAAGAAGGGAAAATGTGAGGACCTATGGAGTTCCCGAAGTAGCTGAAAGTAAACCCGGATTGGTGATTCCCTTCGTGGAGAAGCTGCTTAGAGAGAACCCTGAAATATCAGACACAAAAGACCCACAGATAGAAAGGGCCCACTGCGCATTGACACCACAACCCCAGGCAGATGCCTGGCCCAGATTGATTTTAGTCAGATTTCTCAGTTGCAGAACGAAGGAAGAAGTGCTTAAACTGGCACGGCAAAAGAAAGGCTTTATGTGGGACAACTTTATAATCAGTTTAGACCACGATTACGCACCGGGGATCCTTGCCAGACGGAAGGAATATGCGGAAACACGGAGGGTCCTGAAGGAAAACAACATCAGATTTTGGACCCTTTATCCAGCTCGGCTAAGAGTCTTTTATGACGAAGGGACGAAAACCTACGCTACAATGGAAGAGGCAGCGTTGGATATGGTGGACCGGGGACTACCCATAAAAGTTATCACCCAACTGGAGTCGTTACTGGAGAAGATTCAGCGGTGGATATGGCAACAAATGCGTCGAGGACGCTCCACTCAAACCAGAGTGTCTGGCTATAAGGAAAAGCTGCAAGTATTCAGACGCGAATGTACAGAGTGTAGAATAATTGAGAAATGTCTGAAAAGAGTAAATCGTACTTAAGGGTAAAATGAAAGCTGATAATTGAAAATAATCTAGATGGAATGACTTGAATGATAGCAATATGGTCGAGACATGAAAAGGAGAGAATTCTCTATGGCTGTTCACACTGCGGAGGGCCCTCTAACACAGACTGGAGATGGGGGTTATCCCTCCGAACTGAGGCGGGTCAGCGCTCAGGCCTCACTGTTGGAAGTCAGGAAAATTTTTCAAATATTCTCTGTTCAAAAGTGCCTCGGGTTTGGTTTTATGTTCTGGTTTACTGTTGAGAAGGGATTGCTTACTGTTGGTTTAGAAAAGGAGAGTGTTTTTTTTTCTATTAGAGAAAAATGCAAATTGAACTGGTAAAAATAATTTCCTATAATGTAATTAGGGTTTTGAATCCAATTAAGAGAAATAAGATTATGTCTAAATTGAAAAAAGACAGGGCACAAATAGCTTTCCTTCAGGAATCGCACATGAGCCAATCTGAATATGCAAAATTAAAAAGAATGGGCTTTAAGCATGTATTTTATTCATATAAATTGGGCCACAAAAGAGGAGTAGCTACTTTAATATCAAGTGCTCTTAATTATGAACATATTTCAGAGACTAAAGACAAGGATGGACGATTTGTAAAAATTGCAGGAAGAATAGAAGGTACTGAAATAACATTGTTAAATGTTTATGCTCCACCAAGTTGTGAATGGTCTTTCAATAGACACATTTTTGACCTAATGGTCAGCTCTCAAGGGGTAGTAATCTGCGGAGGGGATTTTAATATTAGGTTAAACCCTGCATTAGATTATTCAAGAACAGTTATTCAGAATAAACCTCTGACTAGGAAAGTAAATTCATTGATGGAGAAGCTGGGAATTATAGATGTGTGGAGGGAATTACATCCCACTAGTAAAGACTATATGTATTATTCTTTCCCTCATTTGGCTTATTCAAGGATAGACTTTTTTTTATATTTAACATAGATTCAGGATAAAAGTGTAATATTGCAACAATTGATCTGTCGGACCATAGTCCAGTCTCTATGTCTCTAATTCTGGAAAGGAAAATGAGGAAAACACTATGGAGGTTGAATTCACATATACTCAATAACCCAAAAGTAATGGAGAAATTAAGGGGAGAAATCAAAGAATACTTAGACCATAATGCCACGGGAGAAACATCACCAGTGATCTTATGGGATACATTGAAAGCTGTACTGAAGGAGAATTATTTCCATTACTACTCACATGAAAAAATTCAATGCACAAAAATTAGCAGACCTTCAAGGAAAATTAAAACAACTTCAAGTTGTAGACAGCAACAAAAATATTTCTAATTTAAAACAGGAAATTAAGAAAGCGCAAAGTGAAATTGATGATATATACACATTGGAAACTCAAAGAAACTTTCTTTACCAGAGACAAATGAATTATGAAGTAGGAGGAAAATCAGCTAGATTATTAGCATATAAATTATGTAAATGACAAGCAGACAATACAATTCATAAAATAAAGAATCCAAAAACAAAGCTATTGTAACAAATACAATAGGGAAAATTCAAGAGAGTTTTGAAACATATTATCGAGAGCTGTACTCTCAACCCCGGGCCTCCAATGAGCCCTATATAGACACTTTCCTGAATTCTTTGGATCTACCCAAGCTGACAGATTTACAAAATGAATGCCTATTAGAACCAGTAACTGCCGAAGAACTGAACGCAGCCATCTCCAGATTAAAGGCCGGAAAGTCTCCAGACTCTGATGGGTTTACCTCAGAGTGGTACAAATCGCTGAAGTCAGTTAGTTCCATTATTACTTAACACCTTTAATTGGATCTTACAGAGAGGAGAAATTCCACCTTCCTGGAGAGAGGCGATTATCTCAGTTATTCCTAAAGAGGGTAAAGATAAACTAGAATGTGGTAATTACTGACCAATCAGTGTTCTTAATTTGGACTACAAATTATTTACATCTATATTAGTTCGTAGGCTGGAAAAGCTTCTACCTGGCCTTGTCCACTTAGACCAGACTGGATTCATTCAGCAAAGACAAACCCAGGACAACATAAGGAGAACTTTACACATACTAGAACAGGTGATTAAGAACGGGACAGAGACAATGGTAGTGGGATTAGACGCTGAGAAAGCTTTTGATTCAGTTAGTTGGGTATTCCTATACAGAGTGTTTCTCCTATACAGGAAGATTTGGCTTTCAAGAAAAGTTTGTTAAAGTAATCCAGACTTTATATGACTGCCTTACAGCTTGAATTAAGATACAGGTTTCTCCCCCACTATCCGAAGGTAGAGCGTTCCTATGAAACGGTTCGTAAGCCGGAATGTCGTAAAACGAAGAAGCAATTACCATTAATTTATATGGGAAAAATTTGTGAGCGTTTGCAAACCCAAAAATAACCTACCAAATCATGCCAAATAACACATAAAACCTAAAATAACAGTAACATAGGAATGATATAAATACACAGCCTATGTAAAGTAGAGATACTTTTCCTCAATCATTGCTGCACTGTTCTCGGTAGCGAAAATCTCACGCAAGATCTATTGGCAGAAACACAGCACAAGCGCTGTCCAGTAACCTTTAAGCTACGAAGCTGCCAAATCATACCAAATACACGTAAAAATACACAGCCTATATGAAGTAGATATAATGTATGTACAGTGTAGTATCACTTACCGGAATTGGGACAGCGTCGAGCACACTGATGATGGTGTGTTAGGCTGAGTCGTCGGAGGTTGGGATGGTGCAGTGGCCTCCACCCTCTGGGCAGCGAGCCGATACCGATCCGCGAAGCACGCAGAGGTACAGCGGTAACCGGGACGCACCCAGCATACCTTTAAGAAAAAAGCTGGAACAAACAAGCTAATTAATTAGGTGCTGCCCGCCACGTAAATGTCGGCCCAGATCAGAGGCGACGCAATCGGGCGGCACCTAATTAATTAGCTTGTTTATTTCGGCTTTTTTCTTAAAGATGTGCTGTGTGCCTCCTGGCTACCACTGCATTCTCCACGGATCGGTATCTGTCCGCGGCCTGGGGTTTGGGGTGGTGGGACACTGGGGTGTCATCTCATCGTCCATCAGGGCAGGCAGGTCATCTTCTTCTATGTCTGCCTGCCTCGATGTCGAAGATCGAGGTTCGTCGTCTGCTGTGGCTGATGTGGAAGGCTTGCTTGACTGAGTAGCCTTGCGCATTTTTAGATTATACAGTTCTTTGTAATCACTCAAACCATCCTGCAAATATACCCTAAACCGACGTACCCTTTCAAAATTAAAGTCGTACTTCATTATTGCAGTGAAAATCTCATGTTCAGTTCCTGGACGACTTCACTTTTGGTCCGATCGCTACTGCATTCGGTTTTGATTGTTATCCTTTCCTTTTCCAATTGCATCAGCTCTTCATCTATCAGTTCTTGGTCATGGGATGCCAGAATCTCTTCAACATCATCTTCGTCAACTTCCACAAGTCAAACTCACTTTGTCCTTACTTTGTTCACCATGATCGAATCGCTTAATTATGTCTAGTTTTGCGCTAACTGTAACATCCTTACGAGCTCTTTCAGGCTTTTCCGAAACCTTAGAACTCATCTTGCAAACGGATGCTCAAAATAAATCGACAGAAAGCACAGATGCTCACAGGCACGTGTTTAAGCAATGCCGGCGAGAATGCCGTTCCGAACCCGGGGGAGAGTGGCTGCTCAGGGCGTGCGCTGTTTTTTTTTCATGTGCTGCCTTTTATCGCGCGCTGCTTTTTTCGCGCGCTGCCTTTTTTCGTAACAGTGAAAACACCTTCTGTTAGCGAAAACAAGTAACTAATGCAGGTCTTTCGTAACAGTGAGGTTTCATAAAGCGAAAGTTCGAAAAGCGGGGGACACCTGTAAATGGGGACCTCTCTGGCTCTTTTATTTTAGAGAGAGGCAGGGATTGAACAGAAGGTGGCGCTATTTGCGGATGACGTTTTAGTCTATTTGAGTGAACCAGAAAAATCGTTTATAGGATTGTTTACACTGTTGGATGAGTTCAGGAAAATATCAGGTTTTAAAATTAATGTAAAGAAAGCGCAGGTTTTGTCCTTAAATTATACAGCATCCAAAAAACTGCAGGATACATATGATCTCAAGTGGGAAGCTAAATTATTAAAATATTTAGGAATAACCCTGCCAAAAGATCTTTCAACATTGTCACAGGTAAATTATGGGCCATTAATTTCAGAGATAAAAGCAGATATACATAGGTGGGATCTTATCCCCTTTTTAAGTCTAAATTCAAGGATAAATACCATAAAATGAATATTTTCCCTGGGTTACTTTACCTTTTCCAGACTTTACCTGTGGAGGTGGACGATAATCAATTCAGGTAATGGGACAAATGGATTTCCCACTTTATCTGGCAAGGAAAGAAACCTAGAGTCCAATTTAACACCTTACAGTTAGGAAAGGAAGGAGGAGGTATGGCACTTCCTTGTTTGAGAAATTATTTTTATGCTTCACAGATAACCCCTCTGTTATATTGGTGCAATAGTGAATATAAGGCTAGATGGAAGGAAATAGAATTTGGATTGATTGACAGTTTTCCTCTACAGGCCTCAAATAGCGGACAAAGGATTGATGGCCCGTTTGGAAAAGATTAAAAACAGCTGGATAAATCTCACGTTAAAAGTATGGCAGAAGGTGGCTAATTCATGTGGAATTAATAATATGTTAAAACTTTTCAGATGGTGTGCTTATGATACCGAACTTCTTCCCAGCAGAGGAGATAGAAGATTTGAACTGTGGATAAAGGAATGTCTTACAACCTACCTCTCATTCACACATAGAAGTGTATTATAAAGTTTTCAATCCCTGCAGGACGAACATGGCCTAGAACACAATGACTTTTTTAGGTACCTTCAAGTACAATGTCATGTTAACCAGAGTTGTAGATATACAGACTTATCAACAGTAGAATTAGAATTTTTCAAGATTCTGAATTCGGCTTACAGTTCAATACCAAGTAAATCAATTTCTCAATTACATAATGCCCTCTCTCATTCCAAAAATGAAAACACATTGTATATTAAAGAGAAGTGGGAGAAAGAAGCGGGGTTGATACTTTCAGAGGAGGCTTGGGGAAAATTATGCAGCTTCCAGTGGTCTTCAACTAACTCTTAGATTTGGAGAGAACATTGTTGGAAAAATATTATAAGATACTTCAAGACCCCATGCTAGGAAAAAATATAACGACACAAACGTGGCGTGTTGGAGGTGGTGTGGCTCCAAGGAAGCAAATCATTTCCATATTTTTTTGAAATTGCCCTAAATTAAGTTTATATTGGGAAGGTATTCACAGAACATTAGTTAAGGTATTTAAGACTCAGATACCTCTGAACTTTGAGACTCTCTACTTGGGGCATGTATTGTTTTTGGAACAGAAGAAAGATATAAAACTGCTGCAGGCCCTTTTAGCAGCAAGTAAGAAATCAATCGCCAGAAAGTGGTTAAATCCAACATCACCTACATTAGAAGATTGGCATGAAATCATTTTGGAAATATTTAAAATGGAAAAGATGACCCATTCTCTGAGAATTCAAAAGGAAAAATTTTATCAAATTTGGAATAAATGGATTGAATTTATAACCCCAGTGCGAGCAGACTTTAGGTGACTCTCCTAATGGTTTATACTGTTTGTTTCACCAACATAGTAATAGTGTTAATGTAAGCACCCTTGGCTCGAGTGTTTACTGTTTTTTTTTTGGAAAATGTGGAATTAACTCAAGTAAAGATCTGGGGAAAGTTTGGACCAAAAAGAAATGGACCAAAAGGGGTACATGGAAATTAGTATTCAACCACTATTATTAATATTTTTATAACAACTATTATCATTATTTAGTTTAATATAGTGGAATTACAATTGCACATAAACATCTATTTCAGTGCTTAATTATTTTCTATATTATCAATGTGCTCTTGTGAATGTACAAGTTAATATAGATTTACTCACATAAAAAATGGAAAAGCTTATATATGTAAAAAAAAGTTTGTGTATTACTTGTGAGTACCTTAACCAAATAAAAATAAAATTTAAAAAAAAAGAGAACACCTATCATAAACGCTGCCTGGGCAGGGTGGAAAGCATTATCAAGGATGCACCTCACCCTAACCATGGACTTTTTACTCTCCTTCCAATCTGGTATACACTACAGGAGCCTCCGCTCCCGCTCCAGCAGGCACAGGAAGAGCTTCTTCCCTGAGGCTGTGACCCTGCGGAACCTCACATCACAGCGCTAAGCAGTATTGCACCCATATTGTACTGTCTCAGTACTTTTATATTTGTGTGCTGTAGCACTTTTTATTCGCAGTTATTTTGTAAATAAGACTATTCTTTGCAATTCTGGTCAGATGCCAACTGCATTTCATTGGCTTTGTATCTGTACTCGGCACAATGACAATAAAGTTGAATCTAATTTAATCTAATAATCTAATTTTTGTACAGTTTTTTTGAAAAGAAATTTAAAATGCATTATTAAACCAAATTGGACATTTCCATTGCAGTGCAGAATGGTGTTATAGTTTGATAGATTTTGATGTATAACTGTTGTAAAATTTAATGAAACTATAAAACAACAGTAACTACCAGTACTATTCTGGTTCAGCAGCATCACTGGAGAGAGAAACAATGATCGTTTTTCTCAGAATAGGAAAGATTCGGTAGAAAAATGCAATGATTTAGTGCTGGAATTTTTAAGTATCTTATAAATCTTTAATTTCCCCTTCGAAGGATGGCGTTCGATTCTTTGTCGTGGATTGTCGACCTGCAGAGCAATATAATGCTGGACACCTCTCTACAGCATTTCACTTGGATTCAGACCTGGTAAGTGAGAGCTAAATGTAAAGTTCTGGATAAGTATATATTCAGCATAAGTGTACTAAAGTTGTTTAATATTGGGTAAAATTATTGCACTTTATTCTTGGCTCTTTGCAGGGACTTTCTAGACAATGTGAGATGCCATATCTGTTTTGCAGGTTCAAATTTCATTAGATTTCACACTGAGCCCATATACTGAAAGTTTTGGAAAGTGCCTTCAATGGAACCTTGAGAAATTACATCAATTGGCACTGAGACATCGGAACTAGGATCATTCCAGTTTGTTAATTAAAACCTCATATCATTGGCGAGGTTGTGTTGGGATACTTTTTTGGACAGACAGCTTTAGGAGAACATGATCAGCTGGTTTTGTTGACTGAGTAAGCAGGCTTTGTGTATAAGGTTAATTTTATGTCGGGCAAAATACCAGTTGCAATTTTTAAAATGCTGAGAAGAAGAGATAATATAAATATAAGTCGAACACAGAAACAGTAAGTATATTGTAAGAGTGTCGACAAAAATCGACGCAAGTGTAATGACTTCTACATACACTTTATTTCAACCGTAAACATATACCGATTTCATGTGCGCGCGTGTGTGTGCGCGTGTGTACGTATGTATGTATATGTGTGTGTGTTTTTTATATATATATATATATATATATATATATATATATATACACACACACATACACACACACACCACGCCCCCCTCCCCACAAAAAAGTAATAATGTACAATATAACACATGACATCCAAGGGGAACCTAACCCTTAACAGTCTGAATGAATTCTGCCTGATAAAGTTTGGGAGTCCCTACATTATGAATAATAATCCTAGACAGGATTTTGATTTTCCTTATGAATAATAAGTATATGGAAACAGCTAATGTTGTTTATGTTATAAAAAGAATTGTACAAATATCAGGGTGATTTGAAACCACAGTAGTATTATCAATAGGCAGTTGTTTTTCCTAAGCCCTTTATAAAAATCAGTAATTTTCTTAAGCTTCATCAAGAAAATGTGAATTTAAAACAGCCACACTTGGAATGTCTTTTGGATAAGTGTTACTGACTAACTTTAATTTTTATATAAAATGCTCTATATTTTCCACAGATGCTGCAAAACCCTGCAGAATTTGCACTTTCTGTTAAATCACTTTTGGAAGCACAGAAGCAGTCCATTGAGTCAGGATCAGTAGCGAGTGGTGAACATCTCTGCTTTATGGGAAGTGGCAGAGAGGAGGAAGATATGTACATGAACATGGTGCTGGCTCACTTCCTTCAGGTGCAATATAACTCAGTCATAACTTAGCTCCTGTTCTTAAAGAAAAAGCCATTGTAGAATAAAGATCTTAAAAATTGATTATTATGTATTCTCTATATATTAAATGCACAAGTAATGCTGATATTTTAGGAAACTTTGCAAATAAATGTCCAGCTGAAAATGATTTCAAGATCAGATGCTTCTATTTGCATTTGTCCATATCCCACTGTTCTATTTACAAATGTTGAATATAGTAAAATTCGTGCAAATAACTCTTGCTTCACCAAGCAGATGGTGATATTCCAAAGTTAAATGAGGGATCTTGTTTTGTGTTTTAGGATTACTGATAAACTTTAAAGAAGTATAACTGAAGGAAAATTAAGTTTACTTTTCAATTGTGAGAATATTCTATGAAAAATGAGTTTAACAATTTTCACTAAATGCTGAATATTACTGTTTGTTTTATCCTGTTTTAAAGAAAACAAGATCTGTTATGTTTGAGCTCCTTGTAGCTATAACTTTGACTTGCTATTATTCTTATTCTTTAACAATCAGAACTTGTACAGCTGTTGCTCAATCTGATGGAGTTGTTATATTTTCAATTTGTTCGACTTGACCATTAAGTTTTAATCCCATTTAGCCCATGAAAATGTGTGATTTTTGTCTCCATAGTAAAATATTATTTAATGTTTTTATACTCTAGAAAAACAAAGAATATGTTAGTATTGCAAGAGGAGGCTTTATGGGTAAGTTCTCAATATTTGATTATTGGTTCATTTGATCCTGATATTGAAGGCATTGATCTTAAATTTCCAATTTATTGATGAGCATGTCCCAACCCACTTCCATAATTTGATTTGGCTGAAATAAGTTTACTATGTGACATTCCTACCTATTGCTTTGTGCAAACATTCCCATATTAGATTGGTTGCAAGCAATTATTCATTCTGGTATCATGTACGCTTTATTCTTTGTAATCAACTTACGAGGTCAAATACTGCTGTTAAAGCAAATATTTGTGCAAAATACGCAAGTGATTAGCTAATGGAAAAGTTGGAGTGATTAATTAAGACTTCATTGTTAGTTTGTTCATCTATAATTATAGTAGTCACTGTATCTTCGTATATTCTCATTTGTATGCCATTGCTACTCAGTAGCCATTTCGTTAAATATTTTACATTTGTTCGGTTATAACCTGCTTTCAACTTTTGTCACCACGTTGATGCTATTTTGCAGGTTTAGTCGATTGGCATCGTGTCTAACACTTCATTTCTTGTCAGTTTGCATGCTGTTTTCTGATAACAGAGCCTTCCTTCACTGTTTTATGTAAAGGATTTTGCAACATGAGTAAGAGGGGGCACATTCAACAATTTCAGCTGTCTATTCAGAAATGTAATTAGTTGGAAATTCTCCCATTCTTTCCCTAAAAATCTGATTTTGAATGAGCAATATTATATTGAACAATTGCTTATAAACAGGTGAAAGTAGTCCTATTGTTGACTATGCTTAGGAATTGATGACCATATCTGCTGAATCTTGTCATAGTGATAGAACACTACAGCACAGAAACAGGCTCTTCAGATCATCTGATCCATGCCAAGCAATTAATCCGTCTAGTCCCTTCAACCTGCACTGGACCATAACCCTCCCATTCATATACCTATCCAAATTTCTCTTAACTGTTGAAATCGAGCCCACACCCCCTGCTTGCACTGTCAGCTTGTTCCACATTCTTGCTACCCTCTGAGTAAAAAGGTTCCCCTTCATATTCCCCTTAAACATTTCATCTTTCACCCTTAACCCATAACCTCCAGTTATAGTCTCACCCAACCTCAGTGGAAAAAGCCTGTTTGCATTTATTCTGTCTATACCCCTCATAATTTGGTATACCTCCATTAAATCTTCACTCAATCTTCTACTTCGTAGGGAATTCACTTGCTGATCCATGTGCTAAGCTGGTCTGCCTTTCCTATAATACTCCTTGCATTTAAAATATATGCAACTCAGAACATTAGCCCCACCTTATGATCCCTGACTTTGTATGTAAGCTTAACATATTTCTTCACAAGCACTCCACTACCCTCTTCTGGCATAATGGTTCCCATCCCCCACAACTCTAGTTTAACCCCTCCCCCCCCCACTCCCATGAAGCACTAGTAAACCTTACTGCTAACATATTAGCCCCTCCAGTTCAGGTGCAAGCTGTCCCTTTTGTTCAGGTCCCCCTTCCTTGGAAGAAACCCCAATGATCCAAAAATCTAAAGCCCTCCCTCCCTCACCATCTTAGCCATGTTAAACCGTATGGTCTTCCTAAGAGGCCTGAAATTGTCAGTATTTGCTTTCACCCATATTATTGACATTTTTTTCTAAGAATTTGAATTTTCACCCAGCTAAACATAAAGGCAAACAATATTAAATATCAGATTCTAATTTGTTGTTATGATGGCAGAAGGGATTTTTAGTTCATATTTTTGTAGTTACCTAGCATTATTTGCAATGTGTTGCATTATGACATACTCAAAGTCAACATAGATATTAACAATTCCAACAGTCACTTTCCTGACATATTCTGATTCATTGCATTTATATCACAAACATTCCATAGAAGACAAGCTGCATTAGTAAAGTCTAGTAACTGGTTGCTAGGGCTTAATTCTAATTATAACTCTTTATCTGAGAAGTGTACTTTGGGTAATTAAGTAAATAACATGCTATAGATGGAAGATAACTAGAGAGTTTCTAATCGAGATTTATTTCATAATGGTAGCATTATGTTTTAAAGCTGTTGCCTTGGGGCAACCCATAAACGAGTATAATGTTCAACTAGAGTCAACTGGATAATTCAATAAAAATTGTGCTCTATGATGCATCTAAGTAGCCATTTTGAATTGTTACAATTGTTGAGTGTGGAATGATGTAATAATTCTGTTAAATGGACCTGTCCTCAAATCGAAGGGAAAATTTATTTTGTATAATCCCAAAATATATATTGAATTAACAACTTGTATAAGTTGCAAGGGTTAGTGGAGGTATAATTTTGTTCATCTGTACTGATCACCCCATCCTTGACTAAGCTGTTACACCGTGAACACGATCTGTTATGAGTCAACATGATGCTTTCAGTTCAGGTCATGCATAGCATATACCTCTGCCGCACTGCTGGGGTGTGTTTCTGGGGTACAAGGGCTAGCGACCCTTGTGCCTGTTCTATGTACTTGCTACGAGTTATCTTAATTATACATATTTTTTTGTGTTGTATCGCTGAGCAGCGGTGAACCATCTGATTGGCCTATCAGAGTTCTCTTTGGGAACTAGTTGACTTGATCAGCATTTCTGATCTGGCTATTGTTCACGATTGCACTTAATAAAAAAAAAGTTTCATTCTTGCCAAAAGTTACAATGCATTTTTGCTTCTTGAGGCAATGTACTAAGTTGCATACACAGAAATCCTTAAACTCATAAATTTTAACTGATTTACACAGATGTCAATATTTACTGATGATGCTACCTTTTTAATTTTAACATATTATAGTACTCAGTGTGAGGTTTTCTGATCCTGCCATCCTGGACTTGAAATTATGGTGTTATATAACAAATAAGTAGCCCCCTTTTCAAGAGCTGTAATTTTCCTTTACTTTAGAATTTAAGAATTATGCAAAGCATTGTGGGAAGGCTCTGATACATTTGGTGTCCTTGGTTGCTGTTGGAAGCTGCATTCCTTTTTTTAAAAGCCCATTTTCTGAAAGTCATTTCTACCTTATGGTTCAAGACTGTCCTAGAACAACCTTTTTATTGTCAGATATAATGTAGTGGTGAAGTACAGACAATGGTATAATGGCACAAATATGCTGCATTTGGAGTGATGTATGCTCTTTTATTAATTGGTGTACACACTAGAAAAGACATTAACAGATTATACAATATTTTCTGAAATGGAAAGGGTTGAGTCACAGTTGCGAGTTAAAGCTGTATAAGATATCAGATTTGTATTATATAACCACATAACAATAACAGCACGGAAACGGGCCATCTCGGCCCTTCTAGTCCGTGCCAAACTCTTACTCTCACCTAGTCCTACCGACCTACACTCAGCCCATAACCCTCCATTCCTTTCCTGTCCATATAGCTGTCCAATTTAACTTTAAACAACAACATCAAACCTGCCTCAACCACTTCTGCTGGAAGCTCGTTCCACACAGCTACCACTCTCTGAGTAAAGAAGTTCCCCCTCATGTTACCCCTAAACTTTTGCCCTTTAACTCTCAACTCATGTCCTCTTGTTTTGAATATCCCCCATTCTCAATGGAAAAAGCCTATCCACATCAACTCTATCAATCTCCCTTATAATTTTAAACACCTCTATCAAGTCCCCCCTCAACCTTCTATGCTCCAAAGAATAAAGACCTAACTTGTACAACCTTTCTCTTTAACTTAGGAGATGAAACCCAGGCAACATTTTAGTAAATCTCCTCTGTACTCTGTCAATTTTATTGACATCTTTCCTATAATTCAGTGACCAGAACTGTACACAATACTCCAAATTTGGCCTTACCGATGCCTTGTACAATTTTAACATTACATCCCAACTCCTATACTCAATGCTCTGATTTATAAAGGCCCGCATACCAAAAGCTTTCTTCACCACCCTATCCACATGAGATTCCACCTTCAGGGAACTATGCACCATTATTCCTAGATCCCTCTGTTCTACTGCATTCTTAAATGCCCTACCATTTACCATGCATGTCCTATTTTGATTAGTCCTACCAAAATGTAGCACCTCACATTTATCGGCATTAAACTCCATCTGCCATCTTTCAGCCCACACTTCTAACTGGTCTAAATCTCTCTGCAAGTTTTGAAAACCTACTTCATTATCCACAACTCCACCTATCTTAGTATCATCTGCATACTTACTCATCCAATTTACCACCCCATCATCCAGATCATTAATGTATATGACAAACAACATTGGACCCAGTACAGATCACTAGTCACCAGCCTCCAATCTGACAAACAGTTATCCACCACTACTCTCTGGTGTCTCCCATCCAGCCACTGCTGAATCCATTTTATTACTTCAATATTAATACCTAATGATTGAACCTTCCTAACTAACCTTCTGTGTGGAACCTTGTCAAAGGCCTTACTGAAGTCCATATAGATAACATCCACTGCTTTACCCTCGTCAACTTTCCTAGTAACCTCTTCCAAAGAATTCAATAAGATTTGTCAAACATGACTTTCCACGCACAAATCCAGGTTGACTGTTCCTAATCAGACCCTGTCTGTCCAGATAATTGTATATACCATCTCTAAGAATACTTTCCATCAACTTACCCACCACTGACATCAAACTCACAGGCCGATAATTGCTAGGTTTACTCTTAGAACCCTTTTTAAACAATGGAACAACATGAGCAATATGCCAATCCTCGGGCACCATCCCCGTTTCTAATGACATTTGATCTATTTCTGTCAGAGTCCCTGCTGTTTCTACACTACATTCCCTCAAGGTCCTAGGGAATATCCTGTCAGGACCCAGAGACTTATCCACTTTTATATTCCTTAAAAGCTCCAGTACTTCCTCTTCTTTAATCATCATAGTTTCTATAACTTCCCTACCTGTTCCCTTTATCTTACACAATTCAATATCCTTCTCCTTAGTGAATACCGAAGAAAAGAAATTGTTCAGAATCTCCCCCATCTCTTTTGGCTCCACACATAGCTGTCTACTCTGATTCTCTAAGGGACCAATTTTATCCCTCACTATCCTTTTGCTATTAATATAACTGTATGAACTATTAACATACAAAAGTTTTGTTTCACATGTAATTAATTTCATATATTCATTTTGTAACATTATTTTAGTGCTTGTATTCAATCTTAAATATTTAGAAGAGCTCTTTGGTGAGTTGCTCTGTGAGCAATGACTAGTTTTGCCTGACACAGATGGTTATATTGACTCCAGAGGGTATGTGTAAGAGATGTCTATCTACAATCTTCAGTTACTGCATACAAGTCAAGAATAGAAACACCAACGGTTCTTTCCTCTCATAACAAAGCCTATTTGTATTACTGTGTCATTTCCCTGATTAAGATGATTTGATATGGGGTTCCACTTTCACTTCTCTTCTCCTCACCTGCCTATCACATCCCTCTGGTGCTCCTCTTTCCCTTTTTTCTATTGTCCACTATCGTCTCCTGTCTGATTCATTCTACTTCAGCCCTTTACTTTTCCACCTATCACCTCCCCCCCCCCCCCCAACCCCAGCCTCCTTCATTCTCACCTCACTCACCCAACTTCCCCCTCACCTGGTTTCATAAGACCTTAAGACCATAAGACAAAGGAGCAGAAGTCGGCCATTCGGCCCATCGTGTCTGCTCCGCCATTTTATCATGAGCTGATCCATTTTCCCATTTAGTCCCACTTTCCCACCGTCTCACCATAACCTTTGATGCCCTGGCTACTCAGATACCTATCAATCTCTGCCTTAAATACATACAGTGATTTGGCCTCCACTGCCGCCCGTGGCAACAAATTCCATAGATTCACCACCCTCTGACTAAAAAAAAATTCTTCACATTTCTGTTCTGTATGGGCGCCCTTCAATCCTTAAGTCATGCCCTCTTGTACTAGACTCCCCCATCATGGGAAACAACTTTGCCACATCCACTCTGTCCATGCCTTTCAACATTCGAAATGTCTCTATGAGGTCGCCCCTCATTCTTCTAAACTCCAAGGAATACAGTCCAAGAGCGGTCAATCGTCCCTCATATGTTAACCCTCTCATTCCTGGAATCATTCTAGTGAATCTTCTCTGTACCCTCTCCAACGTCAGCACATCCTTTCTCAAATAAGGAGACCAGAACTGCCCACAGTACTCCAAGTGAGGTCTCACCAGCACCTTACAGAGCATCAACATCACATCCCTGCTCCTATACTCTATTTCTCTAGAAATGAATGCCAGCATTGCATTCGCCTTCTTCACCACCGACTCAACCTGGAGGTTAACCTTAAGGATATCCTGTATGAGGACTCCCAAGTCCCATTGCATCTCAGAACTTTGAATTCTTTCCCCATTTAAATAATAGTCTGCCCGTTGATTTCTTCTGCCAAAGTGCATAACCATACAATTTCCAACATTGTATTTCATTTGCCACTTCTTTGCCCATTCTTCCAATCTATCCAAATCTCTCTGCAGACTCTCAGTTTCCTCAGCACTACCGGCCCCTCCACCTATCTTCGTATCGTCAGCAAACTTAGCCTCAAAGCCATCTATTCCATAATCCAAATCGTTGATGTACAATGTAAAAAGAAGCGGCCCCAACACGGACCCCTGTGGAACACCACTGGTAACCGGCAGCCAACCAGAATAGGATCCCTTTATTCCCACTCTCTGTTTCCTGCCAATCAGCCAATGCTTTATCCACGTATGTAACTTTCCCGTAATTCCATGGGCTCTTATCTTGCTAAGTAGCCTCATCTGTGGCACCTTGTCAAAGGCCTTCTGAAAATCCAAATATACAACATCCACTGTATCTCCCTTGTCTAGCCTACTTGTAATTTCCTCAAAAAATTGTAATAGGTTTATCAGGCAGGATTTTCCTTTAAGGAATCCATGCTAAGTTCTGCCTATCTTGTCATATGCCTCCAGGAACTCCGTAACCTCATCCTTGACAATTGACTCCAACAACTTCCCAACCACTGAAGTCAAGCTAACAGGTCTATAATTTCCGTTTTGCTTCCTTGCCCCCTTCTTAAATAGCAGAGTGACATTTGCAATCTTCCAGTCCTCCGGAACCACACCAGAATCTATTGACTTTTGAAAGATCATCGCTAATACCTCCGCAATCTCCACAGCTACTTCCTTCAGAACACGAGGGTGCATTCCATCTGGTCAGGAGATTTATTTACCTTTAGACTATTCAGCTTCCTTAGTACTGCTGATGTCTTCCTCAGTGAAGACTGATGCAAAATACTCAGTTCAGTTCCTCCGCCATCTCCTTATCTCCCATTACAATTTCTCCAGCATCATTTTCTATCGGTCCTATATCTACTCTCACCTGTCTTTTACTCTTTATATATTTGAAAAAGCTTTTCGTATCCTCTTTGATATTATTTGCTAGCTTCCTTTCATAGTTAATCTTTTCCCTCTTAATGACCTTCTTATTTTCCTTTTGTAAGCTTTTAAAAACTTCCCAATCCTCTGTCTTCCCACTAATTTTTGCTGCCTTGTATGCCCTCTCCTTTGCTTTAACTTTGGCTTTGACTTCTCTTGTCAACCACGGTTGCATCCTTTTTCCATTTAAAAATTTCTTTTTTTTTTGGAATATACCTGCCTTGCACCTTCCTCACTTCTCGCATAAACTCCAGCCACTGCTGCTCCTCCGTCTTTCTGACCAGTGTCCCTTTCCAGCCAACTTTGGCCAGTTCCCCTCTCATGCCACTGTAATTTCCATAACTCCACTGAAATACCAACACATCAGATTTCGGCTTCTCTTTTTCAAATTTTACAGTGAACTCAATCATGTTATGATCACTGCCTCCTAAGGGTTCCTTCACCTCAATCTCTCTAATCACCTCCGGTTCATTATACAATACCCAATCCAGTACAGCCGATCACCTAGTGGGCTCAACAACAAGCTGTTCTAAAAAGCCATCTCGCAGACATTCTACAAATTCTCTCTCTTGAGATCCAGTGCCGACCTGATTTTCCCAATACACTTGCATGTTAAAATCCCCCACAATTATCATAACACTGCCCTTCTGACAAGCCTTTTCTATTTCCTGTTGTAATTTGTAGTCCACATCACTGCAGCTGTTTGGAGGCCTATAAATAACTGCCATCAGGGTCCTTTTACCCCTCTAATTTTCTTATCTCAACCCATAAAGATTCTGCACCTTCCGATCCTATGTCACCTCTTTCTAATGATTTAATATCATTTCTTACCAATAAAGCTACGCCTCCCCCCGCCTACCTTCCTATCCTTCCGATACATCGTATATCCTTGGATGTTCAGCTCCCAGAGACATGCATCCTTTAGCCATGTCTCGGTGATGGCCACAATATCATACCTACCAATCTGTAGCTGTACGACAAGATCATCCACCTTATTCCTTATGCTGCGTGCATTTAAGTATAACACCTTAAGACCAGTATTTGGTACTTTTCCCCTTGATTTCACTGCAACTTTATTGCACTGCAACTCATCCCAATGGCTACAAATTTGTCCTATCACCTGCCTGTCTTTCCTGACATCTTTACTACTCACTATCTTAGATTTATTTCTGTTTTCCCCTTCCTCCGCTCTGTCATTCCGGTTCCCATCCTCCTGCCAAATTAGTTTAAACCCTCCCTAACAGCTCTATTAAACTTTCCCGCCAGGATCTGTCACCTGCCAGCTTGTATTCCTTTCTCTTCTCTTCCCACCCCACCTTATTTACTGTATGGCTTCTACTCCCTTCCTTCCTGTGCTGACCTGAAGTGTTCACTACTTATGCTTCTGCATAGCAGTTGCCTGACCGGCTGAGTTCCCCTAATGTTTTGTGTGCGTAATTCAGTTATGTTTGAATTGAACCTAGTCTCTTCTTGGATTCAGCTTCGTAAGAGTATTATAGTCTGTTAGTGATAGGATACAATTTGGACTGGTAATTATCATCATAAACCAGACATCCAACTCACTATAGAGCCCTATAGAATGGAAACAAGCCTTTCACCCGACTGTGTCCATGCCAAAAATCAAGTGCAAGTACACATTTTTCTTTTCTCATTCCCATCAAATCGCTGAAAGTTTCCATCAGCTGTGTGCACCAGGGCCAATTTAAAATTGACCAGTGAGCCTATCAACCAGAACAAGCTCCCTTCAGGATGTGGGAGAAACGTGCACATAGGGAGGAACATATAAATTGCACTCAGGCACCCCATGTCAGGACACAAGTCTGACAGCCATAATGATTGGTTAGTGCTGAAATTTAATCCCATCTATTACATTTTATGCTCAGTATATTTCCCTTTATTTTTAAAAAAATATTTTCAATTGTTTTGGTATTAATGGAAATGTTTAACATTCATCTGTTTTGTAACGCATGAAATGCAAGAAAACTTGAAAATGTATCAGAAGCTTCAGAGAAATTTGTCTTCCCCTTCTCCTGTATTTCAGGATTTATTTCTCCCAACAGCTACAGATAATTTTGCCATGAGTATATTTCCAAACTTTGCATGTATCAACTACCTTCAAGCTTTGCTTTTGCTCACTGCAAAGGAAACCAAGAACTTGACTTCTATCTTTTTCCAGGTTTGGGAATTGACTAGATCAACCTAATCAACTGACTATCAATCTACAATGTACTTTTCCCACAAAAGTTAAATAATTTAATGATGGAACATAACACTACATTTTAATTAGTTTCTTTTTTTGGAGAAGCTTTTTTTGGAAAAACTTTGATTTTAAACGGTTTAGCCAATATTTTACAGTAATCCACCGAGGCCAGTTACTCAGCAGTTGATCATTATTTTACTTTGAATATTAAAATATTGATCCCTAAGGTCAGTAATTACTAATCATAATTGACATTAGGGTTTTCAACTGGCCATCCTTGTGTACAGAAATGATCTTGATGCACTTCATCGAGGCATAGACTTATTCAATTGAAAAAATGCTTTGACTGATCTTTTGCTATGGGGAGAGAGAGATTTATTTCACTGATTGGTCCTCGCACGCGGTCCAGTTACAAAGCGTGGAATCTTGATAAACATTTGGAAATGGGGTAAAACATCTCCACCAATATATCCACAGTTATCACTCTTGACCAGTCCAAGAAGAGGAAACCTGTGATCAATTGCTCCTAACATCATTGTTCTTGCATAATCACCTGGTGCACAGAAATCCCTGGATTTGTGATCTCAGGCCTAATGTATCCCTTTGCTCATTTGCAGGCTTGGTTACCATGGTGGTGGTACTAGCATCAGGCCAGCCAGCTTCAATTACTACATTCCTCATGGGCCTTTTGGTATCTCTTATCTTGTACTCAGCACACCAGATCTGATTATTTAGTTAAATAGAATACCTCCTTTTTATAACAGTAAAAAGCTTAGTTCTTTTAGTTGAAATAGTTTAATTTGTTACAAAGGGAAAATGGTGGAATCTTCAGTGATTGGATTTCATTTATTTTGTTAGCATTTAATACACCCTTTAAAGTGATAAGGTACCCCAGGCAAGGCTTATTAAGAAAGTAAGGAGGCATGGCATCTTGCTTTGTGGATCCAGAATTGGTTTGCCCACAGAAGGCAAAGAGTGGTTGTAGACGAGTCATATTCTGCATGGAGGTTGGTGACCAGTGGTGTGCCTCAGGGATCTGTTCTGGGACCCCCTTCTCTTCGTGATTTTTATAAATGACCTGATGAGGAAGTGGAGGGATGGGTTAGTAGATTTGCTGATGTCTCAAAAGTTGGGGGCGTTGTGGATAGTGTGGAGGGCTGTCAGAGGTTACAGTGGGACATAGGATGCAAAACTGGGCTGGGAAGTGGCAGATGGAGTTCAACCCAGTTAAGTGTGAGGTGGTTCATTTCGGTAGGTCGAATATGATGGCAGAATATAATATTAATGGTAAGACTCTTGGCAGTGTGGAGGTTCAGAGTGATCTTGGGGTCCGAGTCCATAGGACACTCAAAGCTGCTGTGCAGGATGACTGTGTGGTTAAGAAGGCATACGGTGTATTGGCCTTCATCAACTGTGGGATTGAGTTTAAGAGCCGAGAGGTAATATTACAGCTATACAGGGCCCTGGTCAGACCCCACTTGGAGTACTGTGCTCAGCTCTGGTTACTTCACTACAGGAAGGATGTGGAAACTATAGAAAGGGTGCAGAGGAGATTTACAAGGATGTTGCCTGGATTGGGGAACATGACTTATGAGAATAGGTTGAATGAACTCAGCCTTTTCTCCTTGGAACGATGGAAGATGAGAGGTGACCTGATAGAGGTGTATAAGATAATGAGAGGCATTGATCGTGTGGATGGTCAGAGGCATTTTCCCATGGCTGAAATGGCACACAAGAGGGCACAGTTTTAAGGTGCTTATAAGTAAGTACAGAGGAGATGTCAGGGGTAAGTTTTCAACACAGAGAGTGGCAAGTGCATGGAACAGGCTGCTGGCGATGGTGGTGGAGGCGGATACAATGGGGTCTTTTAAGAGTCTCCTAGATAGGTACGTGGTGCTTAGAAAAATAGAGGGCTATGGGTAACCCTAGGTAATTTCAAAAGTGAGTACATGTTTGGCATAGCATTGTGGGCTGAAGGGCCTGTACTGTTCTGTAGGTTTTCTATATTAAAAGATGTGATGCAATTCTCAAATTTTAATATTTCTAATTCATAATGTTTTAAAGTTTCTATGAACTTTGCAAGATCTGTAATGATGGCTAAAGTAGTAAATGAGACGTTCCTGCACAGCTCACAATACACTTTGATAAAATTTCACTGTACTAAATTATGATTCACTTCAAAAAAATTATTTCAATAATCATCACCTATGGCATAAATTAGATTCACTGAAGTGCAGTGTTTCTTATGTTCATAGTACATTCATAATTAACTGCAATAAAATTGTCAGTTGTAATACTACATTATTTCACTACTTGTAATGAAGAAACTTTAACACCCCATCACGATCAATTAAGGAACTAACCATGATTGAGTAGTCTGTATTTGATCTGATTAAATTGAAAGGTTGTTCTAGTCAACAGCACTCTTTTATCAGGATATCTGAAGATTATTCTCATATAATATTAGGTGGTTTGTTTGAGTATTGTCAGTGTCTATAAGATGCACTGTCTTGCAGCATTGCAGCAGCACCTTGTAGACATAAATGTAGATGGAACAGAAAATGGCTACGGTCACTGGATTGTTAGTACTTCTGGATCACGTGGAAGTATCTCTTCCTCTGCTGATGTAAGTACATTGTCCTTCACATTTATTTAAATTATTGCTTAAGGTTGCAGCATCTCAATATTTCAGTTGAAGTCAAGCATGAATATTGTAAATACAGCGTTGATTTAAAACTAGAAACTACCTCTTGGTTTACAATTGCATATACTGCATCTTTCAGTCTTAACTCTTTTCTGTACAGCGTCTCTATTCAATCTGGATTGGTGTGAGACCAGTGTGCAACATGTACCTACCCAGTTCATCCACACCAAAATTTTCTGATTTCTTCACTTGCTTAAAAAAGGGGACTGATATTTTTCATTAATTGACCCTAATAAAACAGGGGTAAGAGTCAAAGCATGCACTTCCTCTAAAACTAGGACACATATTCAAAACAACCTCTGCTAATTTCCTGAACTTGCAACATATTTTTCAGGTCCAAAATAAATACATGTAAGAGGTCTGCACCTTCACATCTTGTGATGAACTTTGGAGGAGCTTTAATTGGTGCCTGGAAACAAAATGACTGAGATTTTAAGCAACACACATCAAAGTTGCTGGTGAACGCAGCAGGCCAAGCAGCATCTGTAGGAAGAGGTGCAGTCGACGTTTCAGGCCAAGACCCTTCGTCAGGACTAACTGAAGGAAGAGTGAGTAAGGGATTTGAAAGTTGGAGGGGGAGATCCAAAATGATAGGAGAAGACAGGAGAGGGAGGGATAGAGCCAAGAGCTGGACAGGTGATAGGCAAAAGGGGATACAAGAGGATCATGGGACAGGAGGTCCGGGAAGAAAGACAAGGCGGGGGGAACACCCAGAGGATGGGCAAGAGGTATATTCAGAGGGACAGAAGGAGAAAAAGGAGAGTGAGAGAAAGAATGTGTGCATAAAAATGAGTAACAGATGGGGTACGAGGGGGAGGTGGGGCCTTAGCAGAAGTTAGAGAAGTCGATGTTCATGCCATCAGGTTGGAGGCTACCCAGACGGAATATAAGGTGTTGTTCCTCCAACCTGAGTGTGGCTTCATCTTTACAGTAGAGGAGGCCGTGGATAGACATGTCAGAATGGGATGTGGAATTAAAATCGAGGGAGATGTCTTCCTTTTTTAAAGAAAGGGGCTTCCCTTCCTCCACTATCAACTCTGCTGTTAAACGCATCTCCCCCATTTCACATACATCTGCTCTCACTCCATCCTTCCGCCACCCCACTAGGAATAGGGTTCCCCTGGTCCTCACCTACCACCCCACCAGCCTCCGGGTCCAACATATTATTCTCCGTAACTTCCGCCACCTCCAACGGGATCCCACCACTAAGCACATCTTTCCCTCCCCCCCCCCCCCTGCATTCCGCAGGGATCGCTCCCTACACAACTCCCTTGTCCATTCGTCCCCCCCATCCCTCCCCACTGATCTCCCTCCTGGCACTTATCCATGTAAGCGGAACAAGTGTTACACATGCCCTTACACTTCCTCCCTTACCACCATTCAGGGCCCCAAACAGTCCTTCCAGGTGAGGCAACACTTCGCCTGTGAGACGACTGGGGTGATATACTGCGTCCGGTGCTCCCGATGTGGCCTTTTATATATTGGCGAGACCCGACGCAGACTGGGAGACCGCTTTGCTGAACATCTACGCTCTGTCTGCCAGAGAAAGCAGGATCTCCCAGTGGCCACACATTTTAATTCCACATCCCATTCCCATTCTGACATGTCTATCCACAGCCTCCTCTACTGTAAAGATGAAGCCACACTCAGGTTGGAGGAACAACACTTTATATTCCGTCTGGGTAGCCTCCAACCTGATGGCATGAACATCAACTTCTCTAACTTCCGCTAAGGCCCCACCTCCCCCTCGTACCCCATCTGTTACTCATTTTTATGCACACATTCTTTCTCTCACTCTCTTTCTTCCTCTGTCCCTCTGAATATACCCCTTGCCCATCCTCTGGGTTTCCCCCCCCCCCACCCTTGTCTTTCTTCCCGGACCTCCTGTCCCATGATCCTCTTGTATCCCCTTTTGCCTATCACCTGTCCAGCTCTTGGCTCCATCCCTCCCCCTCCTGTCTTCTCCTATCATTTTGGATCTCCCCCTCCCCCTCCAACTTTCAAATCCCTTACTCACTCTTCCTTCAGTTAGTCCTGACGAAGGGTCTCGGCCTGAAACGTCGACTGCACCTCCTCCTAGAGATGCTGCCTGGCCTGCTGCGTTCACCAGCAACTTTGATGTGTGTTGCTTGAATTTCCAGCATCTGCAGAATTCCTGTTGTTTGACTGAGATTTTATTTGAATTGAATTGCTGATATTATTGGGGAAATAAAATGATGCTGTGTGGCAATGTCCTACCGAAAATAGTCTGTTAAACTTGTATCTGTCCTTAAGCTCTTTTTCTCAACTTAATTTTATTTTCAACTATGCATATTCAAATGCTCAAGTGTAGTTCGGATTGAATACTGAGGCTTAATTTCAGTTACAGAATGTCACCTTACTGTAAATTACAGTTTTCCAAAATAAATACAGCAGTAATTGAGCACTTTGTTTTTGAACATCAGTGTGGCATTGTCTGAGTAACTTGCTAATCATCTAGTTCAATGCTGAATCATCAAGTGAATGATCAGTAGCCACATGTTTTTTTTCAAAAAAATTTTTATTTCTACATAAAACCTCAATCCAGATTTCTCATACAGCCTGAACTTGCTAACAACTTGTAATGCAAGCAAAACATAAAGTGCTGTGTTTTAATTGTATTTCACTGAATACTTTTGCAGGGTGACTCCCCGAATGGTTCAGGCGATGGAAGGGGAGTGAAGTCATTAGTCAACAAAATGACCTTTGCCCTGAAGTCTAAATCAGTAAATGTAAAGGAGAAAGTGATCAGTTTTATTGAGAATACATCTGTACCAGTTGAAAGGTAATGGAGGACAATTTGGGTTTTCATGTAAAATATTACTGTATGGACTGAGAGGTAGCTTGTGTGCTAATTTAAATAGTTCTTCCCACTGTTTGGAGAAATCTTCCATTTTGCATGAAATTTCCATTTAGATAAATTTTTCAATTTAACAGAGCTTCTATTTCCAATCTAGGAACCTGTTTGCTTGTGCATTCTGTATTATTCATGCATATATTCTGTACATATAGATCCAAATGGTGCAAACTGTGAATTATTTCATCTTTTGAATGAGAATTATATCATTTTAATAATTTTTTGTTATTGTTGGCTTTCATTTTTAATTATTTTGAGCTTTTGAAATGTATTGTTTTTCTTTCTATGATGAATTGAAATAGAAAGACTTTCCAACTTCCTTGGCCAGAAAAGGTGAACCTAGCTTGGTAAGATGGTGTTCAGAATAGCTTGCCAACTTCTGATCTGTGTACTTCAGCATGTTGCGCAAGCTCTTTGTATTTCACCTTCATTATTGCTTTACTGCATTCTCCTGCGCCTCAAGCAACAAACGTGTTTGAATTTCTACTTGTCAAAAGACAGAGCTGCTGTTGCTTTTCCTCAAGGTAACCATGCTAATAAATTAAAATGTACAAATAACATTTTAAGTTATGTTTCACCTTGTCTGGCATCCTGGGGGTCTCTACTGCAGTGTTCATTCTTCCATTATTAAGTTCCGCTATTTGTTTTGCCAATTCTGTGCTTTGTGTGTTTTTTTTTAATATAATTGCCAATTGTGTAACCACAACTCAAATTATTAATGTTTAACAATAAATGTATGCTGAGTTATTTCTTTCAGTTTCTGCAGTTTACACTACTGTATGGAGAAAAGTAATGCCAGATAATTGATTATACATGCTAATTGACACCCTAATAAGATCTAGCCTCAATATGACACTAAACCAATAGGATTTGGTTGTCTTTTGGCCATCCTCTGAACTGAGCAATCAAACCACTCAGTTCAGGGACATTATGAATAGGCTTTAGGTGTAAATTCTGGCCTGGCTAGTGATACACGTAGTTGAGGAACAGATACAGAAAGCTCATTGTTTCCACAAAACTTTAGATTGTCCATCTTCAGACTCAAGGTATATGAGATAGCACATTAGTGTGAATGGAAGAGTGCCTTACAGGAAATGGTAGATATAAATAAGTTTCTTTTCTGGTAGCAAGATATAATGAGTACTATTTCACAGAAATCGGTATTAGTGGCATAAATGGAGGCTAAATTTTCTGATGATAGAAAGTCACAAGGTAAATTACATAGAAGACATCAACAGGTTATATTCGGTAGGTACATTCAATGTTAGTTAAATGTATACAGTATACATCCTGAAATTTCTTTCTTTCGCAAACACCCACGAAAACAGAGGAGTGCCCCAAAGAATGAATGACAATTAAATGTTAAAACCCAAACATCCCAGCTCCCTCCCACCCACGCACAAGCAGCAGCAAAGCAACGATCCCCTCTCCCCCTCCAGTACTCAAACATGTGGCAATGCACCAGTGAAGACAAAATTACAGTATCCCAAAGACTACTCATTCATCTAGTAATTTGACATACCACAGGCTGTCTCCCTCCCTAATAAGGAAAAAAATGGCGTCCCATTTCATAGCGAGAGGGGAAACATAACAAACACCTGGCTGATTTATGATGTTAATAGTCTGTTGCGTTGCCTTTTCTAACCTCCGCACAGAGAGTCAGCCGCAGGGCTCAGGTCTCTGGACATACTGTCCAGGGCAGCTAATCCACCTCTCCCGATGTTCTGTGTTCTCCCTCGATGCCTCAGTCAGGGGCATTGGCCTTGAATCAGCCCATCTCCAGGGCCACAAAAATCCAGCACCCTGAAGCTGCACTAGTCTTCCAGGCCACGTCCTTGGGATATCAAAAAGCGGCCAGTTGTGAGGCCCTGAGAGCGGGTCCCAGTCCCGCAAAGAACCGAAGTCAGAGTCTAACAACAGGTCAGGGTCTTCAAAAGAACCTCAAAAAGGAAAAAGATATCAAAGATCGAAATAGTTGTTTCTGAAGATGCAATCAAAGGAGTCCCCATTTAATGCCATCTTGACTTAAAATGGGGCATAAGTGGATAAAGATCTGACAAACAGAATATAATGCAAGAAGTAATATTTTCTAAATTATCAAGAAAAATTATGGTGGGGGATTATAGAGCAAATATAAAGTTTCCATGTGCATTATTTGCAAAACGCTACATGTAGGCATAGCAAGTAATTGTACAACTAATAAGGTTATACATCAACTATGTATGGAACTGGCAGGATTGCACCTGAAGTTCTGTGTATTGTATTGGATTCCTTTTCTAAGAAAGGCAGTTACTGCTTTGGAAGTAATTCAAGAAGGTAGTAATGGAGGACAAGGAAATAGCGGATAATCCAATTAAATATTTTGCATCAGTCTTCACAGTGGAAGACACCAGCAGTATGGTAGAAGTTCCAGGTGTCAGGGGGCATGAAGTGTGTGAAGTTACCATTTCTAGAGAAGGTTCTTAGTGTAGCCCCCCTGGTCAGCCTCAGGGTCACTAGGGTCGCTCGGCTTGCTGTTGTCTACGGAAACAGCCCTCAGCCCCGGCAAACTGGGTAATTAGTTTGTGTGGATGCTGTGTGATGTACCCCACCCCGCCCAAATAACAGACAATACAGTAGATACGATTAAATGATTTACAGTTTATAGATATTACTGGAACTATATAATTAAGAGAGAAAATATAAAAGGCGCCACACTTATCAAAGTTCAATTCCCTCGTGCACAAACAGTTGGAGCTCAGGACCCTTCTTCTTCACCCTGTGACCCCTTGGACCACCTCGACCGGCCGCCTGGGACCAACAACGGTGGTCGACCAGACGCTCCACATGGGTCCGTCTCCATCCCCTCTCTTCGGGGTCCGACCCTGTTAGCGGACATCACAGCACCTGGTCCATCCTCTGTCTCTCTCTCCCACTTTCTGCCTCCAAAACCCCGCGCATACAAATCTTCCAGATACACCAAAATCATAACAACTATCCTAATTAGTTCTTAACATCATCTTATCACCGCCTAACCCAAAACAAGCTGCTAGCACAAAAACTTTCTCAGCGTTTAACATAACAAAGAAGGATTCCCAAGTATAACATTACAAAGAAGCCATTTTCATTAGCCTACGCAGTAACATAAGAGACGAAACCCCCTTACATTAGGAAACTGAAAGGTCTGAAGGTAGATAAGTCACCTGGGCCAGATGGTGTACACCCTAGGGTTCAGAAAGAGGTGGCTGAAGAGATAATGGAGGCATTAGTAATGATCTTTCAAGAATCGCTCGATTCTGGAATGGTTCTGGAAGACTGGAAAATTGCAAATGTCACTCCACTCTTCCAGAAGGGAAAAAGGCAGAAGAAAGGAAGTTATAGACCAGTTAGTCTGACCTCAGTGGTTTGGAAGATGTAGGAGTCGATTGTTAAGGAAGTGGTTTTGGGGTACTTGGAGGCACATGATAAAATAGGCCTTAGTCAACATGGTCTCCTGAAGGGAAAATCTTGCCTGACGAATCTGTTGGAATTCTTTGAAGAAGTACAAGCAGCATAGACAAAGGAGAATCAGTTGATGTTGTGTGTTTGGATTTTCAGAAAGCCTTTGGCAAGGTGCCACACATGAGGCTGCTTAACAAGCTAAGAGCCCATTGTATTACAAGGAAGATACTGGGATGGATAAAGCAGTGGCTGACTGGCAGGAGGCAAAGCATGGGAATAAAGGGAGCCTTGTCTGGTTGGCCGCCAGTGGTTAGTGGTGTTCCACGGGGGTCTGTATTGGGACCAATTCTTTTTACATTATATGTCAATGTCTTAGATGATGGAATTGATGGCTTTGTTGCGCAGTTTGAATGTGATATTGAAGATGAGTAGAGGGGCAGGTAGTTTTGTGGAAGTAAAGAGGCTACAGAAGGACTTAGACTAGGAGAATGGTTAAAGAAGTGGCAAATGGAATGCAGTGTCAGGAAGTGTATGATCATGCACATTGGTAGAAGAAATGAAAGAGCTGACTGTTTTCTAAATGGAGAGAAAATACAAAAATCTGAAGTGCAAAGACACTTGAGAGTCCTTGTGCAGGATTCCCTAAAGATTAGTTTACAGGTTGAGTCTGTGGTGAGGAAGACAAATGCAATGTTAGCATTTGTTTCAAGAGGACTAGAATATAAAAGCAAGGATGTAATGTTGAGACTTTATAAAGCATGGTGATGCCTCACTTGGAGTATTGTGAGCAGTTTTGGACCCGTTATCTTAGGAAGGATGTGCTGAAGAGCATTTGATGACTCTGGGGGCAGAGGTTGATAGATTCTTGATTGGTCAAGGCATGAAGGAAATGGGAAGAAAGCGGGAGACTGGGGCTGAGAGGAAAATGGCAGAGCAGACTTAATGGACCAGATGGCCTAATTCTGCTCCTATGTTTTCTAGTCTTATGGCCTGAAAAATGTTTACTAGACTAACACTAGGACTGCGCAGGATATTTTGTGTGGAAGGGTTGTATGGGCCAGGCTAGTGTCCATTGGAATTTAGATGATTCAACTGAAGCTGCTTTTAGGTTACTTATTTCAGGCAGAGATGTAGTGCAACTTTTTATCTTGAGCATTGTGATTCTGTGGCACAATTTTCCTCAAAGGATAATGGAAGCAGTGTCTTTGAATATTTCTTATTCAAAGGAATAAGGAATTCCTTTGGGCTGTTCCTACGTGGACAGAGGTAGGTGCTGAAAGGTTTCTGGGGTTAGCCTGGAATGCACTGTAAGTATTACAGTCAGACCGGCTATGATTTTTATTGTATGCAGAATAGGCCTAATCTGTTCATGTGTTCAAGTTCTCTCCTTTGTCCCTGTGCACACATACAGTTTTGAAATTATAGTTCTGCAAAGTGCTTTAAAACATCCTTCGACATGTAATTAGCTATGTTGAAGAGATTGAAATTTGGCTTTACACTTCATATTAATACTCGTGCAGCCCCCCCCCCCCTTGTCTGGGCATCTCTGGAAATGTGAAAATACTGGTTAGCCCCTCACTAGTGGCCACTGGATTCTGGGCGATAAACCCACCTTTCTCCGGCTTTGTACACCTAAGTTGTATATGACTTTGGTCCGCCAAATCCGTAAGATTGGAATGTATCGCCCACCCAAGCCCCGGTTTCTGTGAACGTTGTGTGGTTTGCTGCCCTGCAATAGCCAGTCAGCATAAAAATAACAGATCGCACACTGCACACCATTTATAAAGAAGTATATTTGTGAACAATAACTTAGCCAAACGGTTAGTAAAGAAAAGAAAGAAAAAAAAACAAACAAAGGGCCCATTATAATTAATCACTCCAATGTGCACAGGTTGGAGCTCAAATCTTCCAGATATCATATTTACCTTGGCAAACATCCCCGTCTGGGCTCCATCGAATTGCATTTTCCCCACCGGATGGAATCCTACGACTGGTTCTCTCCAGCGTCTTCTCTCTTCATCTCCTCCCAAGCAAAGACCAAGACCAAGCTTCGTGCCCCTCACAAAACCTCTCCCCTAGTGTTCTCTGGAACCTTCTCCCAGTTCCACCATCCTAATTGGATGACACATATTCCTAAGCATCCCTCATCTTTACCAGCAAACCAAACAGGCTGAAAGCAGAACAGACTGCTCTTACAGAACTGCTAAAATGAAATACCTACAGCATAGCAGTAAAATTGTGAACCAGGATGTTACATTTGTTTATTCAATGTACTTTTGATTCTGTACTGTAACCTCAGTTTATCCTTGGTTTGGTTATCCTCTGGGTTGACAGTTGTCTTAATCTATCAAGAAATTTTGTTTCTTTATTTCCCATGAAAATGGAACTGTAAAGTATGAATGCTTGTATTAGAGACTGCACAAAGTCTTACTAAAAGGTTAAAGTCTTTTGTTATTGTGGGGAGAGGTATCATAGCTTTTTCATTAATGGTAGGTTTGCATGGTATTTCCTTTCACATGTGTCTCACTAACCACATGTGCTTTCCTGATCTTGTTGTTTGTTACAAGAGTGAATATGCACATACTGCATAAAATTTAATTCAAAGGTTGCTGCTCACAGTTTTCAATTGTGGAAGAAATAGCTTTCCTGGTAATGTGTGTGGTTGTCTTATTTCACAATTTTTGCCTTTCCCCAGCACAACCACTGTCCCAATCTCTGCCTCCAGCTCCACAAGTTTAACTGCTGATTTGTCAGCTATGGTTTTGAGGTTGTGATTAAGACAGAGCTGTCAACATTTATTGTAATTAAATTGTGAAACTGACAGCAATTGTTTAGGTGCACTCATGCACAGCTAAACACAAAAACTCAGTTATTGGTGATTTCATTCTCCCTCCATGGATACACTGTTTTTCAACCTGATCAAGAGGAATCTTCCTACAAGCCCTAAAGGCACATAATATTTTCTTACTGTAACAAATTCAGATTTTTTAAGCATTATTTAATTGTGATGGTGACTTGATGAAATGTGGAGCCTTAACTACAATATTCTTTCTGGCCATTGAAAATAACTATATGTGCACAGTTTTATTCATTTTTTTAATCATTTGTATTTAAAAATTTTTGATATATTGCCATCCACTATAATTTCAAGGGTTCTGATTGTCAATTCACCCACCAAAAAATGTTTAAACTATTAATTAAATATGGCGCCTTTTACATCCTGCTTTTTGTCTTTGAGAGATCTTCAATGCTATTGTCTACTCAGCTTGCCTGACATTTCATTGCTTTTGGCAGAGGCTGGAGTTGACTTTTCACCACTCATAAAATATTTGGATTTTACCAAAAATACAAAGCAAGCCAAAAATCTTGAACTTGCGCCATCAAGCGTCTTCCAATGTGAAACGTTACTTGATAAAATTTATGAATGTTAATTTACCTTGCTCTCTGTTCAATTAATATTCTATCTGTGTAACTGTCAAGACTCATTCTGTAATTTTGCTTAAAGCCTTCATAATTGTCTTTGTGTTTAAGAAAGCTTACTGTAGCTAACATGTGGCATACCAATTGGCTTTTTTTTTTTGGAAATTTTAGTTACTAACTGCTATTCCCCTTTACAGGCACGTAAGCAGCAGTGACAGGGTAGGAAAGCCCTATCGTGGGGTAAAGCCTGTCTTCAGTATTGGAGATGAAGAAGAATATGATACAGGTAGTTAAATCTATTACAGGTATCTCCAGTCCTCTTTAGTGCATTTCTTTTGTACTGTTACAAGAATCACCCCTTGTTATAATGATCCGTGAGGCACAGAGAATTTGTACTTACTGACAAGTAGCTTACTGTTTCAATGCAAAATACCAATTCTTTGGGCCTTTGCATCTGTTGTGATTGGCAAGATGCAGGACCCAGGAGCAATTCTAGTCTTACTGATGTGACTGAGATTGGGAATTTTGCTCAGGACAATATTTCAACTATGTCAGAGATGAACTCCTTAAAAGCTGGCACTGTTAATGTGGCTTGCTTTCGTAGATATTGTACATAGGTGTTCTTAAAACATGCATTTTGAAATTCAGTTATAATTCTTCCAAACTGAAAGTGTTGGTTGTTTGAGAGATACAAGATTCAGTTGCTGGTATCACAATAAACTCCACTACTGTTAAACGTTTATGTATTCTTGAAAGCAAACCCTTCAAATATATGTATGAAAATGCATATAAGGGACCTGTAATAAATCATGAATCAACAGACAACTCTTGGAGGGACTATAATGTTTATTTGTGCTTTGTTTTTGGTTCTTTTAATGGAATACTTTCATTTAGATCTTTGTCTTTATTTATTTAATAGATGAAATTGATAGTTCTTCCATGTCTGATGATGATCGGAAGGAGATAGTAAATATTCAGACATGGTTGAACAAGCCTGAGATTAAATACCACTTTCCATGTAATGAGGTGAAAGAGACGGGACATATGTTTCCAAGGTGTGTAATGAACAATATCTGTTAGTTTGTATATTTTTAGCGATTTTAGATGTTTAAACATATAAATTTTGCTCTAGTTTCTAGAATGTACAGTACAGGCCCTTTATACCAATCTTTTAACCTTCTCCAAGATCAGTCTAGCCCTTGCCTCACAAATAGCCCTCTATTTTTCTTTCATCCATGTGTCTATCTAGAAGTTTCGTAAATGTCTCTAATAAACCTGCCTCTACCACCGCCCCGGCAGTGCATTCTATTCACTTACCATTCTCTGTATTTAATTTTAAAAATGACAACAATTACCTCTGACATCCCCCATGTACTTTACTCCAATCACCGTAAATTTATGCCCTCTTGTATTAGCCGTTGCTTCCCTAGGAAAAATAAGCTGACTGTCCACTCTATCTATGCCTCTTATCTGAAGGGTTTAATGTATCTACCCTAGTAGAAGGCTGGTTCCCTTTTGACAACAGCCTCAAATTAACAATTCACAATAGAGCATTTAGAAAATTCTTAATTGCAATATTTGTGGATATTCTTTCAAACAAGAAAAAAAGAAGCTGTGGAAAAAATTTCAATGGTCTTGGTTCAGCAGTTTCTCTCCTCCTCCTAGTTCAACTCTGAATGTTATATGCAACACTGCAGGTCCTGGTCTTGGGGAGATCTTCAAGGATGTCATTAATGTAAATCTGCAATATAGTACATCAGTAACATCCCAGTGATCTTGCATGTGATCTCATTTAGTTTGAGATCGCTTATACGTAATCTTTCTAAACTTTATGCAACTATTTTAGTCAGTAACCTGATGCAGAATTGACCACCAATCTAAACATTTTTTCCCCTTCAAATCCTTCCATCATATTTTAATTGGAATTAAAGCAAGTTGATAATGAATAATATTGCAACTGATTCTTTTTCTTTGATCTTTTAGTCACTTAATGGTGACAGCATCGCACATGTACTGTTTGCGAGAAATTCTATCTCGGAAAGGATTTGCTTACATCCAATCACGGCAGGCCTTAACTTCTATGGTGAAAATTACATCCAAGAAAAAGCACCCAGAACTGATCACATTTAAGTTTGGAAACAGTAATGTCTCACCAGTAGAGATTTTGGCTGTAGAAAGGTAAGATTATAAATTCATTTTGAGTTTGAACATGCAGTTGATTGGATACTTGTTGCAAGTGAACCAAAATTTGGTGAAGCGTGTGTGTGTCTTTTTGCAACTCGTTTTCCTTCCTTGAAGAATTTTAATGTCTTTTGAATTCTGCAGATGTAACTTAGAAAAATAGATCAATGAAGTGGACATGGCAAACTTTCTCACAGAAAATAAAAATTGCAGAACCACAAATATATCAAGATATTAGACAACCAGACTAAGTTGCACAACATTTAAAAACTATAGCATGAGCCTCTTCATTCTATCTTTTCAGCTCAATAAAGATCTCTTGTACCGTTGTTTACAGCAAGCTAGAGGTTGAGTTGCATTGTAATAATCAAGGCATTTTTGTGAAGTGCAGGAACACTGCAGAACCTTTAACTTGGTCACTAAATCAAATTTCATTTTTGCTTGTGCATTCTGAGAATGACAAGAATATAAATTCGTTCAATATTCTGTTAATTAGCCAGTCCATTCTGTTGAAATTATGCAATTTTAATTTTTTTCAAACTGACAATTCCCTATAAAATGCAAAGTATATCAATAGTATGTAGATGCGCTTATCAGTGCTAAAGAAAGTGATGGGATCATCAGTGCTCCAGGTGGTTGGGATTTTGATAGTATCTGAAGTGATCCTGGAGTTGTTAATGAGTAAGATTCCAGAGGGCACCAGTGAAGAAGCTGCTGCTTCAATGTCACTGGAGCGTGGCAAAAGAGTGGTGGAAGAAGGTAGCCAAACAAAACCTGGTAGCTAACTCTCATCAAATGGGGTTGGGCTTAAAGAAGGTGGAATGCAGATGGCAGACTAGATTTGGTTGTTCATTGAGTTCCACTGTCCCTCCAAAATATAGAGATGATAAGGCCATGAGTCGGATGACGCTAGGTGAGGCTGGTGGTTCCATACTGTTAACAATAGTTAACTTTCTTTAACAATATTGTTCAATAGAAATTGGTGACCAGCTGCAACCCTGCCTAGAGAAAGAATAATTTAGATTTGTGGATTTGTTTTAGAAAGCATATCAGACTTGTTATAGATGTAGATATACTTCTGCTGTCCATGTAACATTTTTTAAAAAGCCCGTGCACACTCTGCTTTGTCTCTATTTCATCTGTATTATTAAAATATGCTGGATAAACCTTGAGTATTTATAACAGTAGCTTCATGATTGTGTTCATTATAGTCCGTATTGCAGCCAACCCCATCTGGATATCGAATTACCTACGAGCTTGTAACTGATGCATTGTATATGGATTTTCTAAGATGTATCTTAGAAAATATTGAATTTTTTCATAATTGGCTTCCAGAAGTGAATGTGTCTTTCCTCTCATCTTTCAAGTTCTCTCAGATTACAATAATTAGAAACATAGAAAATAGGTGCAGGAGTAGGCCATTCGGCCCTTCGAGCCTGCACCGCCATTCAGTATGATCACGGCTGATCATCCAACTCAGAACCCTGCACCAGCCTTCCCTCCATACCCCCTGATCTCTTTAGCCACAAGGGCCATATCTCACTCCCTCTTAAATATAGCCAATGAACTGGCCTCAACTGTTTCCTGTGGCAGAGAATTCCACAGATTCACCACTCTCTGTGTGAAGAAGTTTTTCCTAATCTCGGTCCTAAAAGGCTTCCCCTTTATCCTCAAACTGTGACCCCTCGTTCTGGACTTCCCCAACATCAGGAACAATCTTCCTGCATCTAGCCTGTTCAATCCTTTTAGGATTTTATACGTTTCAATCAGATCCCCCCTCAATCTTCTAAATTCCAACGAGTATAACCCTAGTTCATCCAGTCTATCATATGAAAGTCCTGCCATCCCAGGAATCAATCTGGTGAACCTTCTTTGTACTCCCTCCATGGCAAGGATGTCTTTCCTCAGATTAGGGGACCAAAACTACACACAATACTCCAGGTGTGGTCTCACCAAGGCCTTGTACAACTGCAGTAGTACCTCCCTGCTCCTGTACTTGAATCCTCTTGTTACAAATGCCAGCATACCATTCGCCTTTTTCACCGCCTGCTGTACCTGCATGCCCACTTTCAATGACTGGTGTATAATGACACCCAGGTCTCGTTGCACCTCCCCTTTTCCTAATCGGCCACCATTCAGATAATAATCTGTTTTCCTGTTTTTGCCACCAAAGTGGATAACTTCACATTTATCCACATTAAATTGCATCTGCCATGAATTTGCCCACTCACCTAACCTATCCAAGTCACCCTGCATCCTCTTAGCATCCTCCTTACAGCTAACACTGCCGCCCAGCTTCGTGTCATCTGCAGACTTGGAGATGCTGCATTTAATTCCCTCATCCAAGTCATTAATATATATTGTAAACAACTGGGGTCCCAGCACTGAGCCTTGCGGTACCCCACTAGTCACTGCCTGCCATTCTGAAAAGGTCCCGTTTATTCCCACTCTTTGCTTCCTGTCTGCCAATCAACTCTCTATCCACATCAATACCTTACCCCCAATACCATGTGCTTTAAGTTTGTACACTAATCTCCTGTGTGGGACCTTGTCAAAAGCCTTTTGAAAATCCAAATATACCACATCCACTGGTTCTCCCCTATCCACTCTACTAGTTACGTCCTCAAAAAAATTCTGAGATTCGTCAGACATGATTTTCCTTTCACAAATCCATGCTGACTTTGTCCGATGATTTCACCGCTTTCCAAATGTGCTGTTATCACATCTTTGATAACTGACACTAGCAGTTTCCCCACCACCAATGTTAGGCTAACCGGTCTATAATTCCCCGGTTTCTTTCTCCGTCCTTTTTTAAAAAGTGGGGTTACATTAGCCACCCTCCAATCCTCAAGATCTAGTCCAGAATCTAAAGAGTTTTGAAAAATTATCACTAATGCATCCACTATTTCTTGGGCTACTTCCTTAAGCACTCTGGGATGCAGACCATCTGGCCCTGGGGATTTATCTGCCTTTAATCCCTTCAATTTACCTAACAGCACTTCCCTACTAACATGTATTTCCCTCAGTTCCTCCATCTCACTGGACCCCCTGTCCCCTACTATTTCCGGAAGATTATTTATGTCCTCCTTAGTGAAGACAGAACCAAAGTAATTATTCAATTGGTCTGCCATGTCCTTCCTCCCCATAATCAATTCACCTGTTTCTGTCTGTAGGGGACCTACGTTTGTCTTAACCAATCTTTTTCTTTTCACATATCTATAAAAGCTTTTACAGTCAGTTAGAAATATTGTGCTATTTTTTCAATAAAATTAGTAAGAGGTGGTTCTGAAACTCTCTTATCCCACTGCAGCTTTAATGTGGTGGAAAGAAGCTTCTTCAAAACCTTTATAGTCTTAAGCTACTGAACACTTACAAGCGCCCAAGTACTACCCTCTGTGAGCATGGTTTAAACAATAACATCTTCAAGCTTGGCTGATATATAATTTGATGTAACGTAAATGTGTTTTATGACTGAATGTCCATTAAAAATGGCCATTTTACACCTTTTTGGTTGTGTCATCTCATCGTGCCAATGTAGTGAAAGATTGTGTGCTGGTTTTAATATGTACAGGTTTCCCCCGTCTTCCGAAGGTAGAGCGTTCCTATGAAACGGTTCGTAAGCAGAAATGTCATAAAGCGAAGAAGTAATTACCATTTGTTTATATGGGAAAATTTTGTAAGCGTTCACAGACCCAAAAATAACCTGCCAAATCATGCCAAATAACACATAGTAAAAGCAGGAACGATATGATAAATACACAGCCTATATAAAGTAGAAATACTTTTCCACAATCATTGCTGCACAGTTCTCGGTAGCGAAAATCTCATGCAAGCGCTGTTGGTAGAAACACGGCACAAGCGCTGTCCAGTAACCTTTAAGCTATGAAGCTGCTAAATCATACCAGATAACACGTAAAAATACACAGCCTATATAAAGTAGAAATAATGTATGTACAGTGTAATATCACTTACTGGAATTAGGAAGACAACGCCAAGCACACTGATGATGGTGTGTTAGGCTGAGTCGGAGTTTGGGTGGTGCAGTGGCCCCCACCCTCCAGGCCACCAAGCGATACATTGCCGCGAAGCATGCAGGGGTGCAGCGGTAGCCGGGAGGCACACAACACAATTGTATAAGGGCTAAGAGAGTTGTAAAAGAGCGCCTGAAGGCTTTGTGTGTCAATGCAAGGAGCATTCGTAATAAGGTGGATGAATTGAAAGTGCAGATTGTTATTAATGATTATGATATAGTTGGGATCACAGAGACATGGCTCCAGGGTGACCAAGGATGGGAGCTCAACGTTCAGGGATATTCAATATTCAGGAGGGATAGACATGAAGGAAGGGGAGGTGGGGTGGCGTTGCTGGTTAAAGAAGAGACTAACGCAATAGAAAGGAAGGACATAAGCCGGGAAGATGTGGAATCGATATGGGTAGAGCTGCATAACACTAAGGGGCAGAAGACGCTGGTGGGAGTTGTGTACAGGCCACCTAACAGTAGTAGTGAGGTTGGAGATGGTATTAAACAGGAAATTAGAAATGTGTGCAATAAAGGAACAGCAGTTATAATGGGTGACTTCAATCTACATGTAGATTGGGTGAACCAAATTGGTAAAGGTGCTGAGGAAGAGGATTTCTTGGAATGTATGCGGGACGGTTTTTTGAACCAACATGTCGGGGAACCAACTAGAGAGCAGGCTATTCTGGACTGGGTTTTGAGCAATGAGGAAGGGTTAATTAGCAATCTTGTCGTGAGAGGCCCTTTGGGTAAGAGTGACCATAATATGGTGGAATTCTTCATTAAGATGGAGAGTGACATAGTTAATTCAGAAACAAAGGTTCTGAACTTAAAGAGGGGTAACTTTGGAGGTATGAGACGTGATTTAGCTAAGATAGACTGGCAAATGACACTTAAAGGATTGACGGTGGATATGCAATGGCAAGCATTTAAAGGTTGCATGGATGAACTACAACAATTGTTCATCCCAGTTTGGCAAAAGAATAAATCAAGGAAGGTAGTGCACCCGTGGCTGACAAGAGAAATTAGGGATAGTATCAATTCCAAAGAAGCAGCATACAAATTAGCCAGAGAAAGTGGCTCACCTGAGGACTGGGAGAAATTCAGAGTTCAGCAGAGGAGGACAAAGGGCTTAATTAGGAAGGGGAAAAAAGATTATGAGAGAAAACTGGCAGGGAACATAAAAACTGACTGTAAAAGCTTTTATAGGTATGTAAAAAGGAAAAGACTAGTAAAGACAAATGTAGGTCCCCTACAGACAGAAACAGGTGAATTGATTATGGGGAGCAAGGACATGGCAGACCAATTGAATAACTACTTTGGTTCTGTCTTCACTAAGGAGGACATAAATAATCTTCCAGAAATAGTAGGGGACAGAGGGTCCAGTGAGATGGAGGAACTGAGCGAAATACTTGTTAGTAGGGAAGTGGTGTTAGGTAAATTGAAGGGATTGAAGGCAGATAAATCCCCAGGGCCAGATGGTCTGCATCCTAGAGTGCTTAAGGAAGTAGCCCAAGAAATAGTGGATGCATTAGTGATAATTTTTCAAAACTCATTAGATTCTGGACTAGTTCCTGAGGATTGGAGGGTGGCTAATGTAACCCCACTTTTTAAAAAAGGAGGGAGAGAGAAACCGGGGAATTATAGACCGGTTAGCCTAACGTCGGTGGTGGGGAAACTGCTGGAGTCAGTTATCAAAGATATGATAACAGCACATTTGGAAAGTGGTGAAATCATCGGACAAAGTCAGCATGGATTTGTGAAGGGAAAGTCACGTCTGACGAATCTCATTGAATCTTTTGAGGATGTAACTAGTAGAGTGGATAGGGGAGAACCAGTGGATGTGGTATATTTGGATTTTCAAAAGGCTTTTGACAAGGTCCCACACAGGAGATTAGTGTGCAAACTTAAAGCACATGGTATTGGGGGTAAGGTATTGATGTGGATGGAGAATTGGTTAGCAGACAGGAAGCAAAGAGTGGGAATAAACGGGACCTTTTCAGAATGGCAGGCGGTGACTAGTGGGGTACTGCAAGGCTCAGTGCTGGGACCCCAGTTGTTTACAATATACATTAATGACTTGGATGAGGGAATTAAATGCAGCATCTCCAAGTTTGTGGATGACACGAAGCTGGGTGGCAGTGTTAGCTGTGAGGAGGATGCTAAGAGGATGCAGGGTGACTTGGATAGGTTGGGTGAGTGGGCAAATTCATGGCAGATGCAATTTAATGTGGATAAATGTGAAGTTATCAACTTTGGTGGCAAAAATAGGAAAACAGATTATTATCTGAATGGTGGCCGATTAGGAAAAGGGGAGGTGCAACGAGACCTGGGTGTCATTATACACCAGTCATTGAAAGTGGGCATGCAGGTACAGCAGGCGGTGAAAAAGGCGAATGGTATGCTGGCATTTATAGCGAGAGGATTTGAGTACAGGAGCAGGGAGGTACTACTGCAGTTGTACAAGGCCTTGGTGAGACCACACCTGGAGTATTGTGTGCAGTTTTGGTCCCCTAATCTGAGGAAAGACATCCTTGCCAGAGGGAGTACAAAGAAGGTTCACCAGATTGATTCCTGGGATGGCAGGACTTTCATATGTAGAAAGACTGGATGAACTGGGCTTGTACTCGTTGGAATTTAGAAGATTGATGGGGGATCTGATTGAAATGTATAAAATCCTAAAGGGATTGGACAGGCTAGATGCAGGAAGATTGTTCCCGATGTTGGGGAAGTCCAGAACAAGGGGTCACAGTTTGAGGATAAAGGGGAAGCCTTTTAGGACCGAGATTAGGAAAAACTTCTTCACTCAGAGAGTGGTGAATCTGTGGAATTCTCTGCCACAGGAAGCAGTTGAGGCCAGTTCATTGGCCATATTTAAGAGGGAGTTAGATATGGCCCTTGTGGCTACGGGGATCAGGGGGTATGGAGGGAAGGCTGGGGTGGGGTTCTGAGTTGGATGATCAGCCATGATCATAATAAATGGCGGTGCAGGCTCGAAGGGTCGAATGGCCTACTCCTGCACCTATTTTCTATGTTTCTATGTAACACATCTTTAAGAAAAAAGCCGAAACAAACATGCTAATTAATTAGGTGCCACCCGGCACGTAACTGTTGGCTCAGATCAGTGCCAATTTCTGATTGCGTCGTCTCTGATCTGGGCTGATAATTATGTGTCGGCAGCACCTAATTGATTAGCGTGTTTATTTCGGCTTTTTTCTTAAAGATGTGCTGTGTGCTTCCCGGCTACCGCTGCATTCTCCGCGAATCGGTATCTGTCCGTGGCCCGGGGGTTGGGGTGGTGGGACACTGGGGTGTCATCTCATCATTGTCTGTTTCCATTAGGGCAGGGAGGTCATCTTCTATGTCTACCCGCCTCAATGTCGAGGTTCGTTGTCTGCTGTGGCTGCTGTGGAAGGCTTGCTTGACCGCTGAGCCTCGCGCATTTTTCTATCACACAGTTCTTTGTAAGGACTCAAACCATCCTGCAAATATCCCCTAAACCGACGTACCCTTTCAAAATTAAAGTCGTACTTTATCATTACTCATTTGGTTTCGATTGTTATCCTTTTTTCTTCCAATTGCATCAGCTCTTCATCTGTCAATTCTTGGTCATAGGATGCCAAAACCTCTTCAACATCATGTTCGTCAGCTTCCACAAGCCAAGCTCACTTTGTTCTTACTTCGTTCACCACAATCGAAATGCTTAATTATGTCTAGTTTTACACTAAGTGTAACACCCTTACGAGCTCTTTTAGGCTTTTCCGATACCATAGAACTCATCTTGCAAATGGCTGCTCACGGGCACATGTTAAAGCGATGCTGGGGAGAATACAGTTCCGAATCTGGGGGAGAGCGGCTGCTCGGGGTGTGTGCTGCCTTTTTACGTGCGCTGATTTTTTTTTCGTAACAGTGAAAACACCTGAAAGTGAAAACGGTACTAATGTAGGTCTTTCATAACAGTGAGGTTTCATAAAGCGAACGTTCGAAAAGTGGGGGACACCTGTATGCATCAGCATTTAGTGTAGTTGGTAGAAAAACAAATTTGGTCATTAACCTGATTTTCAAGCTGTCATTGATGATGCTATCACCAAATTGTAATAGACAGGTTGTCTGTCAAATGCAAAAATATTTCACTTTTGTTCCCCACAGGTATTTAATACCAAATGCAGGAGACGCCACCAAAGCCATAAAACAGCAGATCATGAAAGTCCTCGATGCACTAGAAAGCTGATTAACGAGATGATGTTGCCTTCCAAATTTAAAGAGACTGAAACAAAATGAGTTTAAGATTTCCTTTTGGCTGATTAACTTAATGGTAATCCTGTTTCTGGCATGGAACGTCTGGGGCTTGGCACAATATTGATCCAGATAGATGGGTGTTCAGTTGAACTTTTATACAGCCTACACACGATGATGTGAGTGGTTTTGAGAACTAAGCTCCTAAAATCTAGACTTTAATTGAAGGCAAAGTGTTCAGATTGTTTGAATTCTTAACTTATAATTGTTGGTGTTTTTCCAAACGATTTGATTTTGAAATGTCCTTAATCCTTAATGTTGTTCCCTGCAATTTAATAATCACTGTATAAAGATAACAGATTTTACCTTGGATGTCTTTGTTTATGCACCTTAAGTTGTAAAGGATCTTTTAATACAGTGCAAAGGGATTACAATTATTTCCACTGAGGCATTCAGCATGAATATGCACCTACCAGGCATACTCCATTTCATGCTTTCACTCAAGTTTTGGTTCTGAAATTCTTAATGCATCCTCTACCATCTGCCTACTTCAGTAGTGTAATTTTCAGTTAACCTGATGTGAAAAACTGATACTGGATGCCACCTGTTTATAAAAGAGCTGTGAATAAGCTGGGGAAAAAAATCATCTTAATTTTAGCATATGTTTGTCTTTGTCACTCAACTATTTAGTGTAATATAACTTGGCATTTACTGTATGTAAAAAAGGCTAATGTCAGGAATTTCTTGTTTACAAAGAATTGCCATTCAGAGTGTTAAACACTGACTGCAGTATTTACAATAAATGTGTTTTGGATAAGTTGAACAGGAGATCTCCTGAAGAGTTTTTTTTTTGAGGTTTGTGACATTAATCTTTTAGAATTGAATAATATAGCTATATACCATTTTAAATTGTTTAGCATTTAGAGGCACATGTTCCAGCCTTTTTGCATGCCACCAAAAATCCTTTTGTTATCCAGAGTCTGTATTTTTAATAAAAGCAACTTTATCTTCTTCCATTTGCTGTCCTCCTTCTTCAAAGAACAGAACTTCTGTTCCTCCAGCATTGATGCTGCTCCCAGCCGCACCTCCTCCATTTCCAGGAGGAGATGCAGGTAACAGCCACACCCTGCCCGTCTTCCTGCCGCCTTAACAGGGATAGAGTTCATTTTGTCCTCACCTACCACTCCATGAGCCTCCACATCCAGCACATCATTCTCCACAACTTAACATAGAATAGTACAGCACAGTACAGGCCCTCGGCCCACAATGTTGTGCCGACCCTCAAACCCTGCCTCCCTTATAAGCCCCCACCTTAAATTCCTCCATATACCTGTCTAGTAGACTCTTAAACTTTAGTGTATCTGCCTCCACCACTGACTCAGGCAGTGCATTCCACACACCAACCACTCTGAGTAAAAAACCTTCCTCTAATATCCCCCTTGAACTTCCCACCCCTTACCTTAAAGCCATGACCCATCTTTACCTCACCCTTCTCTCTGCTTTCCCAGGGATCACTCCCTCCATGATTCCTAAGTCCATTCACTTCCTCCCTTACCTCCATAGTCCTTCCAGGTGAGGTAACCCTTCACCTGCAAATGTGTTGGTCATCTATTGTGTCTGGTGCTCCCACTGTGAACTCCTCTACATTGGTGAGACCCAGTATAAATTGGGCAACTGCTTTTTTGAGCACCTCTGCCCCATCCGCTAAAAGTGGAATTTCCCAGTGGCCAACCATTTTAATTCCACAAAAAAATTCCGTGTTGGTCTATGGCTGCCTGTTTTGCCATGATGAGGCTACTCATGGTGGAGGAGCAAGACCGGATTCTGTCCAGGTAGCCTTCACCTTATGGTATGAACATCAATTTCTCCTTTTATTTTCCCTACCCTCTTCTATTCCCTACTCTAACTTCTCACCTGCCCATCACCACCTCCTGGTGTCCCTCCTTCCTATGGTCCACTCTCCTCTACAAGATTTTTTTTCTTCAGCCCTTTACATTTTCCACCTACCTGGCTTCACCTGTCGAGCTAGTCCTCCTTCCCCTAGCTTTTTATTTTGGCATTTTCCCCTTCTTTTCCAGTCCTGGAGGATGATCTTGGCCTGCAACAACTATTCATTCATTTTCATAGATACTGCCTGACATGCTGAGCTCCTCCAGCATCTACCCAATCTCGTGTTTATGACCTTCATCTTGTCTCATTCTAATATTTTCACAAATGAATTATCACAACCCTGTAGATCTCAAAAATTGAATCAAAGGTTTCTGAAGGAAGTAATAGAGAAGTTGATCAAGAATAGGTGCTTCCATTTAAACATTTTACCCCATGGGAACTTAGTAACAGTTTTCCAAGTCATTAAAAAAAATCTAATGCAGAGCTCAATGTGAATCATGCTCTGTGATAGCTGCCTCTTTAGACCAGCTAAAGAGCAGTTCTATCCAGAATTCCTACTCCAAATCATTTGTGAAAAATGAGGAAAGATGGAATCATATTCAGCTATGCTTACCGCTATTAATATTTTGCAGATACTAATTCAAGTGTGACACTTTAGGAAAAACATCATGATGTGTTTAACAGAAGCTATGCCAAGCTTTTTTAAAAAAGCAGAAAGACGTAAGTTGTAAATGTCCACATTAAATCTTAATTCTAGAGCCATGAAACCTCAGCCTTCAGTGATCATGTTCCCTGATCATTAAAAGTTTGCCAAAGTTAGCTCCCACAGCACATTATGTAGAGAAATTTGTTTCATCATAATACAGCCTCACCTTAGTATGGCATCTGATACATTGTTGCAGGGGTCATTGAGATGTATTGTTTGTTGTGAGCAGTGAAAGCATCCTGTTTATATGGATCAGAATACTAGACTAGTGTGGTTGTACCAGTTCTGGGATTGAAGGTGGTGGTAGTCCTCCAGATTTGAAGACTCAAACCTGTGCATGATGGAGTTTTAAGTGGAACAGCCATTGTACAGGGGCGATCCCACTCTCTTGGCAGAAGAGACCTTGATCCAGTGGCACGGACAACTGTCACAGCTGGAGACCTCTCCAACTGCAGTGGACGACCAGGATGTCTAAGTGTCTTGTCGTGCTCTTAGCGCTCCACAACGCCTGCTGGGCCTACCCACTTGACTGTTAGACCATTAATCGGTCTCCTCCGCTCAATATGCCAGAGCCAGACTTCACACGCTGGGACAGATGCCCTACCTCACTGAGGCAGGAAGACCTGTCGGCTACCCTCACCTGGTTTGGCCCATCTGCCGAGACGGTTTACCGGGGTGTGGCCGCTGCGTGTGTTACAGCTACCTGGAGCCACAGGTGAGAGCTGAGCGCCAGGTGGGGACCAAAGGTGGACGGGCTGTCCTAAAAAAAGGGCATGGCTGGCCCCAACACCACAGGTGCTACCCCTCCCTAGACACCCCAGATAAGTGCATGGTTCACTAAAAACAATAATGGAGCCATAGGTAGTCACGTTGGGGAAAATGGCTTTTGGCACACTGGCTTCCTAGTCGAAGCATCATGTGTGAAAGCTGGGAGGTCATGGTGTGATTGCACTGGAAAGAGTGCAAAGATGTTGCCAGGACTGGAAGGATCAAGTTATAGGGAGACGTTGGACAAGCTAGGACTTTATTCCATAGAGCATAGAGATTGGGAGGTGATCTTATAGAGCTGTACAAAAAAATCTTGAGACATTGATAAGGTGAATAGACTATCTTTTACGCAGGGTTCAAGCCCATAGGACATAGGTTTAAGGTAAGGAGGAAATGATTATTTATTTATTTTAAAAGGATCTTAAGGGGCTACTTTATCTTACACAGGTGACATCCATGTAGGATCAGCTGCCACAGGAAGTGGTTAAGACAGTTTCAATAACAACTTGTTTTCCCTTATTCTAATTCAATGCACTGTGTAATGATCTTACCTGCATGAACAGTAAGACAAGCTTCACTGGATGTGAAATCAATACCAATAAAATACCATACAGAGTTAAGGTACATGGATTGGAAAGGTTTAGAAGGTTGTGCAACTGGGACCAGCCTGGATGGGCATCTTGGTCAGTAAGGATCAGTTGGGCTGAAGGGTCTGTTTCTGTATTTCTGATTCTATGGCTCCTAACTGCTCATTGCCCAGCAGGAGCAAAGACAGTTAAAGTACATTATCGATGTACTATACCATATACAACTATGAGATTCATCATCTTGCAGGCAGCCACAAAAAGAAACAATAGGATCCATGAGCATAACCACACCACAGAGACTGAAACATCCAATGTGCAAGAACAGAACAAAATCATGCACGTATGTGGTAAATATAATGCACAGAACATGAACTGTATAGTCCCCAAAAGTCAGAGCCAGTTCAGAACCCATCCCATCAACCAACACATTAACTTCTACAAATACCTACTGGCTGCAATGTATATCCCAGCTGAAAAGTGCTGTGGTTACTTGCCCGGGGTTCACTAACAGCACAACAAACTCACTCTTCTACTGGAACACGACATGCATGTTCCTCAAGTTGCATACCATTGCAACCAGAAATAGATTGGTAATCTTTCATTGTTGGGGCTAATTCCTGGAATTCCCCACCCAACAGCACAAGAAGTGTACCTTCAGCAAAGTGCAAAGGTTCAAATCACAAGAAAAAAAATCTGCAGATGCTGGAAATCATCAGGCTGAAATGTCAATTGTCCTCCCATAGAAGCTGCCTGGCCTGCTAAGTTCCTCCTGCATTTTGTGTGTGTTTTAAAGGTTCAAGGTAGTAGCTCACCACAAATTTCTCCAGGTGATTTTCGTTCCCTTACCTCTCCTACCATTACTTTAATCTATACCCCCTGGTTTTTGACTCCATTACAAACAGAACAAAACCCTGCCACGATGAACTGAACAGCAGTGGTGGACATCTTAGCAGCTGAACAGAGCAAGATTAAAGAACACCCAAGGCAAGTGAGACTGCAGCATATCAACATTTGGGCTTCTAAGATTTATTACCCACATTGCCCTTGAGAAGGTCAGCTTTCTTCACAAGGAGTTGCAGGATTTCATCTAATAATGATGTAAGAATGAGTAATACATTTTCCAGGTACTGCATGACTAGAATTTATAATACACCAGCACTTTCATAGTAGCACAGGTTCATGAGTTTATGGAACACTACCAGAGTATCTGAAGTGAGTAACTGCGGTGCATTTTGTAGATGGTAAACACCAAAACTACTAGTGGTGAAAAGGAAGTTTGGATAGTTGATGGCATAACTATACCAGGTATGGGATGGAGAATTGTTGGAACTGCACTTATCCAAGTGCAGAATACTCCGTAACACACTTGACCCGTGGGAGGGACACTTGGGCACAGGGAAAACTGAAAGCTATGTGGGGGGGGCGGGGAAGAAGAGAAGGGTTAGATTGATCGAGTAGATTAAAGGACGGCATATCGTTAGCCTGTACTGTGCTGAACTGTTTCATTAATTGTACATCAAGTTCCTCTGCCAATAACCAACAGGAAAAAGGTGAGAGCGTCATTAAAACTAAACGCTGAACGTACACTTAGGGATTATCCCTGGATTAATCCTTGGAATTAATTTTTAAACATGGACTTCCACAAACAAAAGATTATTTAACACCATTGATAATCCCTTTGGAGGTTAAGGTATTAGCTCTGGGAACTTCAGTAGGCAAGTGAAGTGGCACTGAGGTTTCAGTGAAAACCCAACACCCATTAGAAAAACGTTTATGAGCCAATCTCAATCACCACCTCCCCCTCAGTAAGTATTTGGAAAAACTCAAGCTCTGTAGACAATTTCAGATACTCAGCGCTCCCAACATTGCTTTCTAAGATTAAAAACATTTAATTTTGATTTCAATTATTTTCCGTCAATGGAGTTCTCCCCCCCATGCATGTCGAATCCGAAAAAAAAAGTCCAGTACACGAGAAATTATGCGATATAGCCTAGTAACAACTATGAAAGCAACAGACTTCGAGACCAAGAAACACGAAAACACAAGCTTTAATGCAACAATAAAAAATAAAGCCCCCAAAACGCACAGACAAGATAAATGATCATTAAAAGCTAGCCCTAGTTTGCTTTCATAAACTACATATCAGAAAACATCCGCGACCATCACACAAAAATGTTTTTCCTTTCTCTCAGGAAACGAAGTCGCATGAATTCAAAAGGAACAATAGCGAAAGCAGTCACTTCAAACCAGTCTGCGGTGGTGCTGCACGAACCTAGATGAACACAGTTCGGATTGAGCCAGGAAACGCAGGAACATGTCTCGATCAAAGCAAGGTAACCTGCTCCATGATGGAAAGTCCAAACCGCGGCGAGATATCAGCCGCTCAGGTCCTGAAACCGGGTCTCGACCCAAAACGATGACCATGCTTCTGCGGCCTGGCCCGCCGAGTTCACGTTTTGTTCCAGGAGGAGACGAATACCTCCGGTCCGATGCAGATGTTTCCCAGAGCCCGCCGACCGCAAACGCAGAGAGGCGACCTGGACAGGACGCAGGGGGTTTTATGAAAGCCGATATGCAAATGAGGGATAGCTGAGCGACCGAATCCCCTCGGGCCGCTGCACATCACAAAGACCACAACACTCGGAGACGGACTCGGAGCTGCTGGGGCGCGCAAAGCAAACGAAACGAAACTCTACTTGGATAAACGAAACTGAAATAGCAAAGTCCGCCTCCATGAGGAGTGTCAGGCAGAGTCGCCCTCTAACCGCCGAAGCCATAGAGAGTACGGCCCTGCCGCTTCAACGCGTACACCACATCCATGGCGGTGACTGTTTTCCGCTTGGCGTGCTCGGTGTAGGTGACGGCGTCGCGGATCACGTTCTCCAGGAACACTTTGAGGACGCCCCGGGTCTCCTCGTAGATCAAACCGGAGATTCTCTTTACTCCCCCGCGACGAGCCAGTCGGCGAATAGCTGGCTTGGTAATTCCCTGGATATTGTCCCGCAAGACTTTACGGTGCCGCTTTGCTCCTCCTTTTCCTAGACCTTTGCCTCCTTTCCCACGTCCGGACATCTCGTCAGAATTGCTTTTTGCGATGCACACCACGCTGCAAACAACCTCACGCTCTTCCGCCAACACCGACTGTGCGAACTAAACCTTTCGTGTGTAGCAGGTCGCCAATTGAAGCGAACCTGTGTGTAACCACCCCATTACGTCAGTTTCCTTTCTGATCACGTGCTTTGGTGGCGGGTGGATGTTCAACTGATTGATGGGTGATTTGATTCTAATTGATTTACTTGCCACTGATAAAAGGACCAGCGTTCTTAATCATAAATAAGGATAGACTTGGAGTGAGATCAGAGATAGATGATTACAAAAAGATTATTGGCGGAAGAGCCTGAGATGGATCTTTTTTAATTTAGGAGGGTAAGATTTCTGGATGAAAATGTACTGCCCGAAATAGAGCTGCAAGTAGGTTCAATTGTAACTTAAAAAAATGAATTTGATAAAAATCTGAAAGGGAGAAAACGCTACGCAAGAGGCTGCAGATGCAGGAATCTCGAAAAACAACAGTCTGCAGGAGGAATTCAGCAGGACCTAGAGTAATGGAGCACAGAAACAGGCCCTTCAGCCCATCTAGTCAATGCTGAACGGTTATTCTGACTAGTCAATCCGCACCTGATCTATAGCCCTCCATGCCTCTCCCATCTATATACCGATTGAAATTTCTCTTAAATATTGCAATTCAACTTCTGCTGCTTTTCTAATTTCCCCTAAAATCCCTCTATCCAACTTCTTGTAGGCAGCACTTTATAACCAATTACACCTACACATTTTACATAATAGGACGATTCAGAGTACCAGTCCGCGGTCCCATCACAGCTTTTAAATTCCATTGACCTTGAAGTGAAATCTCATACTTCATTTTCTATTTTTCCGAACATTGAAATTAATTACAAACTCAACAATGGTTGTCGTCTATTTCTGAGAACTGTATTCTCTTGGTTTTAGTATCACTTTCTCTGCAACTTTTCCACTGCATCTATAAACTTCTACAGGTGGAAACTCACTCATGGGTAAAACGCAACACCTAACAGTAATTTTTTGGGCATTGCTGGGGGAGGGGATAGCGGCAGTAGTCAGGTCTCTGGCATTGTGACTGACCCTGAGGCTGAGAGCGAAAGACAGGATGGCGACGATAGGAGACTGGACAGTGAGGGGGACAAACAGAAGATTCTATGGCCACAGAAGACATACCAGAATAGCATTTTGCCTCTTGGTGTTCGGATCAAGGATGTCTCTGAGCAACTGCCGAAAATTCTGGAAGTAGAGGGTGGACAACCAGAGGTCATTGTTGGTACAAACAAGAGAAGCAGAACAAAGGATAAAGTCCTGCAGAATTAGGTAAGAAATTAAAATGCAGGAGCTCCAGGGTAGTGATCTTCGGCTTACTCCCAATGCCAGGTGCTAGTAAGCCCAGGGGCAGAAAGATAGGCCAGATGAATGTGAAGAGCTGGTGCAGGGGGCACGGATTCAGGTTCTTGAATTCTTGGGCTCTCTTCTGGGGTAGTGACAACCTGTAAAAGAGGGGCAGGTTAAAATTGAACCAGAGAAGGTCCAATATACTCATCGGGAAATTTTGGTTTGCCACCAAGGAGAGGTTAATGTAGAATGGCAAGAGTTGGGACTCAAGAGAGTGGAGACAGTGAGAAAACAGGAGTATGTGCAGCAACCAAAGAGTGGAAGCCGAGCAAACAGGGAAGCCATGTTTAAAGAAAAGGGCAGATAGTCATAGTCATAGTCATAGTCATACTTTATTGATCCCGGGGGAAATTGGTTTTCGTTACAGTTGCACCATAAATAATTAAATAGTAATAAAACCATAAATAGTTAAATAGTAATATGTAAATTATACCAGGAAATAAGTCCAGGACCAGCCTATTGGCTCAGGGTGTCTGACCCAACAAGGGAGGAGTTGTAAAGTTTGATGGCCACAGGCAGGAATGACTTCCTATGACACTCTATGTTGCATCTCGGTGGAATGAGTCTCGGGCTGAATGTATTCCTTTGCCCAACCAGTACATTATGTAGTGGATGGGAGACGTTGTCCAAGATGGCATGCAACTTGGACAGCATCCTCTTTTCAGACACCACCGTCAGAGAGTCCAGTTCCATCCCCACAACATCACTGGCTTTACAAATGAGTTTATTGTTTCTGTTGGTGTCTGCTACCCTCAGCCTGCTGCCCCAGCATACAACAGCAAACATGATCGCATTGGCTACCACAGACTCGTAGAACATCCTCAGCATCGTCCGGCAGATGTTAAAGGACCTCAGTCTCCTCAGGAAATAGAGACAGCTCTGACCCTTCTTGTAGACAGCCTCAGTGTTCTTTGACCAGTCCAGTTTATTGTCAATTCATATCCCCAGGTATTTGTAATCCTCCACCATGTCCACACCGACCCCCTGGATGGAAACAGGGGTCGCCCTGTTTGGTCGCCCAATAGGACGATTGCTTTAAATTGCATCTATTTCAATGTACATTGCCGGACAGATAAATAAGATGCTTTATTCCAGCATTTAGTATGTTGTTCTTCACCAGTCAGGAGATCTGTTAGAGTTCTTTTTGGGAGTAACAAATAGAATGAACAAGGGAGAGGCAGTGGATGTCATTTACTTGGGTTTTCAGAAGGCATTTGATAAGGTGCCACACATGAGGCTGCTTAAAAAGATAAAATCCTATGGCATTACAGGAAAGTTACTGACATGGATAGAGGAATGGCTGACAGGCAGGAGGCAGCGAGTGGGAATAAAAGAGGCCTTTTCTGGTTGGCTACCAGTGACCAGTGGTGTTCCTCAGGGATCAGTATTGGGACCGTTACTTTTCACATTGTTTGTCAGTGATTTGGATAATGGAATTGATGGCTTTATGGCAAAGTTTGCAGATGATACAAAGATAGGTGGAGGGGTTGGTAGTGCTGAGGAAGCAGTGCAATTACAGCAGACATAGACAAACTGGAAGAATGGGCAAAAAAGTTGCAGATGGAATACAGAGTTCGGAAATGTATGACAACGTATTTTGGTAAAAGGAACATTAGTGCAGACCATTATCTAAATGGGGAGAAGTTTCAAACATCAGAGTTTGAGAGGGACTTAGGAGTCCTCATGCAAGACTCCCAGAAGGTTAATTTGTAGGTTGAGTCTGTGGTAAAGAAGGCAAATGCAATGTTGGCATTTATTTCAAAAGGAATAGAATATAAAAGCAGGGAGATAAAGCTGAGGCTATATAATACATTAGTCAGGCCACAGTTGGTGTGTTGTCAACAATATTGGGCCCCATATCTCAGAAAGGATGTGTTGTCATTGGTAAGAGTCCAAAGGAGGTTCATGAGCATGATTCTGGGAATGAAGGGGTTACATAAGAGAAACGTTTGGCAGCTTTGGGCCTGTACTCACAGAAATTTAGAAGAATGTGGGGGTATCTCATTGAAATCTACCGAATGTTGAAAAGACCAGATATGGTGGATGTGAAGAGGATGTTTCCTCTGGCGGGGGTATCCAGAACTAGAGGGCACAGCCTCAAAATTGAGGGGTGACCTTTTAGAACAAAGGTAGGAGCAATTTTTTTAGTCAGAGAGTAGTGAATCTGTGGAATGCTGTGCCACAGACTGCGGTGGAGGCCAAGTCCGTGTGTATATTTAAGGCAGAAGTTGATAGTTTCCTGATCAGTCAGGGCATCAAAGGATATGGCGAGAAGGCAGGTGTCTGGGACTGAGTGGAATCTGGGATCAGCCTTAACAATGGCAGAGCAGACTCGATGGGCTGAATGGTCTGACTTGCTCCTATGTCTTAGGGTCTTTTTTGGCAAAATAATGCATGAAAGATTGTTAAAGCATTTTCATTTCTATTCTCCTAATCCCGCAACTTCTTGAAGATGTGCCTAAGGCAATCCTTCGACTTTCTTTTTGTGATTCTGTGATGGAAAATTAGATTGAATTGTTTAAAAACTATCACATAATAACAAGCCTACGCATCAAATATAGATTTCTTTACGGTGCAGTCATCAGCCCTTATACTTTGGAGATTTTGCTTAAAGTATTTTATGCTGAATCATTTAAAACCAAATCTTAATCAACAATTGGATACGTTGGTGTATCCCTGTTCAACGAACCACAAAGATTTGTACTTCCCTAAACACCACTTTTATTTCTTCTTTTACAAAGCAACCCAACCCACTACCCCACATTAGCACTCCACCAATTCTCTCCATAGCTGAGATTGGGCAATCCGTCACTTCAGAGATAATCTGTTTTCATTCCTTTGAGTTAATGAAAGCAGTTGTCACATCCTAAATTCATATGTCCACTTCCATTTTTTCTCCCCACGTTGTCCTCTTTCTTCTTCATAGGAGTTCTGATTGAGCTCAGTTTTCACCTTCCAGTTAGTTCACATTTTCATGTGAGTCCACTAAGGAACCCTGCACCCTGAAAAGAGTTCACAGGGACCCTCACATCCTCCAAAGATCCAACTATTTCACAAGCCCTCTCCCACACACATACTACAAAAGATTTACTAGGTCCCTCGCACCCTGCAGAAGATCCACAAGGACCTCTCATAAAGGGTTCACAGGATTTCCAGATCTTCCAAATAGTTCTTCGGACTTCTCACACTCTCCAGCGGGTTCACACAGGAACCCTTACACATCCAGATAGTCCACAGGGACACTCAGACCCTACACAACGAACTACAATAAGTTCACTGGGATTCCCACCCACCCTCCGAAGGGTTTACAGGGATCTTCACATCCTCCAGCAGGTTCACGGGAATCCTCCCTCCCCGCATCCCCAAAGGTTTCACTGAGGAACCCCAAAACCATCTATAGGATTCTTTGGGTCATTCTACCATAATTTCTAAGAGTAAATTGTTACTGCTGCTGGAAGTAAGTTCTGTTCTAAACGAATCACATCTATCAGATTTTAAACACTGCGCGGTCCATGTGGTCCAATTAGCTTCGGATCTGCTCGCAGTTGCTGGCGGTACCTGTAGTTTCACTGACAGAGCGGACTACAAATCCCGAGCAGCGCGTCGCTGTCTTCCGGGGTGTGACAAGCTCCAGGGGCAGGAGGAGGAAAGATCGGGGTTCTCTGTTTTGTGCATTTGCAAACTTGCTTCATGTCTGACAACATGCCAGGAGCGATGACAAGTAAGTTATTCCGAAACCTTAACTATAGATGCTGGCGATTGCTTTTATTTTGTTATGCCCATAAATTGGAAGTCATTCTACACAGAACGGCGTTCTTATGTGCTGCGCACTTTCCCGTCTATCAGATTCGTTAATTTTTAAGCAAGGGTAACCTTGCAATCATTTGGGTTAATCTATGCAAATACAAACTCATCTGATTTCGAAAAGTGACTTAAAATGGTTAATTATAGTTTAAAGTTTTTTATATGGACGGTTTATATGGTTTTTTATTAGTCGTTGTAATTCGAATGCTGTACTTCGGTTTGGTTAGATTGTCTTGGTGCTGTCAATCGGTTCGGATTTTATGTCTTTCTGGTGATACAGTAGTTACAGGGAGATTTTAGGTGGCTGGTATTACTATTGCTGGTGCACCCTGTAGTATTTAGAGAATGAGTGACGTAAAGGGTGGAGAGGAGAAATATTACTGGTGTACACATGGGTTATAAAGACTGTGTGAGATAGGGGTGGAGAGGAGAAATATTACTGGTGTACACATGGGTTATAAAGACTGTGTGAGATAGGGGTGGAGAGGAGAAATATTACTGGTGTACACATGGGTTATAAAGACTGTGTGAGATAGGGGTGGAGAGGGGAAATATTACTGGTGTACACATGGGTTATAAAGACTGTGTGAGATAGGGGTGGAGAGGAGAAATATTACTGGTGTACACATGGGTTATAAAGACTGTGTGAGATAGGGGTGGAGAGGAGAAATATTACTGGTGTACACATGGGTTATAAAGACTGTGTGAGATAGGGGTGGAGAGGAGAAATATTACTGGTGTACACATGGGTTATAAAGACTGTGTGAGATAGGGGTGGAGAGGAGAAATATTACTGGTGTACACATGGGTTATAAAGACTGTGTGAGATAGGGGTGGAGAGGAGAAAAAAATGTATTACAGTACTGGTGTACCCGTAGATTATAGAGAATGGATGAGATAGGGGTAGAGAAGAAAAATAAATTATTAACTGGCGTAGAAATAAAAAATGTGTGAAATAGTGGTAGAGAGGAAAAATTGCGAAATAATGTCTTTTGTGTGTCCTTGCTTAAACGAAACTGCCAGTTTTGCTAGGCTTGCAATCCATGAAGCCACCCCCACCTCTTCTGTCCAAGAGTACTGGATAAAAATTGCAGAAGTGGGCTGCCAAGGTCTCTCCATACACTACTTAGGTCATGCCTACTTCCAGAATCTGTTTCGGGCTGACTAACTTTTCAAACCTACTTGGCCCTCTCTCCTCCTTCTCTCTTTTTCCATTCCCCGTTCTGTCTCCCCTCTCACCTCCCCATCACCTCTCGTTCTTCCATGGTCTGCACCCCTTTCCAATCAGATTGCTTCTTCTTTGGCCCTTCACCCCTTCTACCTATTACCTCCCAGCTTCTTACTTCATCCCACTCACCTTCCCTCTCACCTGGATTCTTGTACACTTTCCCCTCCCTTCCACGTTCTTATTTTGGCTTCTTTACCCTTCCTTTCCAGTCCTGGTGAAGGGTCTCAGCCCGAAACACCAACTGGCTATTTCCCTCCATGGTTTCTGCCTGACATGCTGAGTTACTGCAGCACTTTGTGTGTGTGTGTGTGTGTGTGTGTGTTGCTGTGGCATGGGGCCAGGTGGCACAGCATACCCTGCAGTGACTTTTTGCTGTCCCTGTAGAGCCATGAGTTCTCAGCCTGATATCAACATTTAAACTTGATACTAGTTGATGATCATGGGGGGATTGAGCCATTGTCTTCACCCCGAGCACCAGGCCCTCCCCTCTCATTCTTCCACTTTATCCACCATTACGTGTTGAAGATGACCATGAATAATGACCTATTCTGAGTACATTGGAAGCAAGAGGTTAGCTAAGTAGAGGCCAGAGGGATAATCTATGTGGGGAGCTAAGGGATATGAGTGAGATCAGTATTGTGTATATTCCTGCTACACAACAGGAAGGACGTGGAATCAATAGGGAGAGTGTGGAAGAGATTCACCAGCATGTTACCTGGAATGGAGGTTCTAGCTATAAGGAGAAGTTGGACAGATTGAATTTTTCTCATTGGAACGTTGGGGGCTGAGGTGAAAAATTATGAGGGGCATCCATGGAACTGAATAGAGTAGACTAGAACAAGAGGTCACAGATATACGGTGAGAAGGGTAAAATTAACTAAGGTTTGAGGGGAAAGTTCTTCACACTGATGGTGGTCGTTCACCTAGAGCGAGCCACCAGTGGCATTTGGACTGGTACAAAGATAGGAAGGATGAGGAAGAATATAAGCCTAATGAAGTCAAATGGGATCGAGTTGGCATGGACGAAGTGCGCCTTAGAGAGATATCTTGGTTCTGTGCGATTTTATGATTCTGAGTTAGCAACCAAGCAAAAGCTTATTTGATCTAAGCACAGCTTCCCAAAGCTGAAGGCCACGTAATTCAGAAACTTTTACAGTATCTCCACAATAGATGATAGCATAGTGGTTACCGCAATTGCTTTGCAACACCGGCTATCACGGGTCAGGGTTCAAACAAGTTTGAAGGGGTTTGTATGTTCGTGTGGGTTTCCTCTGAGAGCTCCAGTTTCCTCCCACAGTCTGAAGATGGACTGTGTGGTTAGGGTTAGTAAGTCATGGGCATGCTACGTTGGCATCAAAAGTGTGGCAGCACTGGGTGCCTTCAGCACAATCCTCGCAGATTTGATTTGACGCAAACAACGCATTCACTGTATGGTTCAATATTTCAATGCAGATGTGATAAATAAAGCTAATCTTTTCTTTTCTCCACACTCACCCATCCCATTCTCGATAACCCCCGAGTGGAGCAGCAATAGTGATACCAATCATCTAAAACCTGCCATTAGAACTTTCATCCCTGTATGGCCTTGTACTGCCGCCCTTCAGTGAACACTGACTCTCCTACACCCATTTTGTCTGCACACGTACACTATCACACTCTGGAGTTCCTTCCCGAGTTTCTATCTCATCAAACAGTGTGGAAACAGGCCATTCAGCCCAACTCATTCATACTGACAACTGGGCACGCTTCTGCATTCACCCCATCACCTAGCATTTGGTCTATAGCCCTCGATGGCTAAGGATTTCAGTGTTCATCAGGACACTTCTTAAAGGCAGTCAACAACCCGTCTTCAGCCACTCTCTCAGCCGAGGTGTCAGGTACATAGTATTCTCTGGGTGGAGAAGATCTCTCTAATATCCCCTCTGATTTTGTTCCCCTTCACCCTAAACCTATGTCCACTAGTTTTATCTATTAATGAAATGGGCACAGTCCACCCTCTTTATATCTCTCGTATTTTTGTGTATACTCCAGTCTTTTCTCCTCTTAACCTCCTTTGTATCAACAAGAGCAGATCTAGTTTCCTCAGTCTGCTCTGAACTGAACTGCTCCATCCCAGGCAATGTACTGGTAAATCTCCAGTGGACCCTCTCCAGTGCCATCACATCCTTCCTGGAGCTTGGTGACCAGAACTGTACGCATTACTCCAGCTGAGGTCTAACTAACATTTTATAATCTCCCTACTTCTGCATTCAGTGCCCCATCTAATGAAGGTCAATATGCCTTCCTAACCTCAGCACAACGCCTTACAGTACCAGTGACCCGGGTTCGATTCTCACTGCTGCCTATAAGGAGCTTGTACATTCTCCCCATGACTGTGTGGGTTTCCTGTGGGTGCTCCAGTTTCCTCAAAGAGGTGCCGGATGATTGATGAATGAGGCATTGTGAATTGTTGTGGGGTGAGACAGTCACGGAGGCTGGATTAAATTGGGCTCAAAAGGCTGCAGGGGCCAATTCTGCACTCTATCTCAGGAAATAAATCGATAAATTAAAAAAAAAAATTCCTTCCATATTGCCTTTTCTCTTTGGAGCGACGGAGGATGAGAGGTGACCTGATAGAGGTGTATAAGATGATGAGGGGCATTGATTGTGTGGATAGTCAGAGGCTTTTTCCCAGGGCTGAAATGGCTAACACGAGGGGGCACAGTTTAACAGAAGTAGGCACAAAGGGGATGACAGGGATAAGTTTTTCACACAGGGAGTGGTGGGTGCGCTGCCGGTGAAGGCGGTGGAGGCAGATACAATAGGGTCTTTTAAGAGAGTCTTAGGTACATGGGGCTTGGAAAACTAGAGGGCTATGCGGTAGGGAAATTCTAAGCAGTCTCTAGAGTAGGTTACATGGTCAGCGTAACATTGTGGGCTGAAGGGCCTGTAATATGTTGCAGATTTCTATATTCCATGTTCAGATCTACACCCAAGACATTCACATCAGAATCAGGTTTATTATCACTGGCATGTGTCATGAAGTTTGTTAACTTAGCAGCAGCAGTGCAATGCAATACATAATATAGAAGAAGAAAAAAAGTAATAAATCAATTACAGTATATGTATGTTGAACAGATTAAAAACCATGCAAAAAAACGAGAATAATATGTAATTAAAAAGTGAGGTAGTGTTCATGGGTTCAATGCCCATTTAGGAAGCAGATGGCAGAGGGGAAGAAGCTGTTCCTGAATCGCTGAGTGTGTGCCTTTAGGCTTCTGTACCTCCTTCCTGATGGCAACTGTGAGAAAAGGGCATGTCCTGGGTGCTATTTGTAACATATGTAACAAATAGCCAGGTCCCAGTACCCATCCTTGTGGGAGACTACTAGCCTCCGGAATCGAAATGCAGAAAACAATTCTCCACCATCAACCTCTGTCTCATTCTACCGAGCCGGTTTTGGATCCAGTTTGCCAACTTGCCCTGGATTCCTTGGGCCCCAACCTTTTGAACCAGGCTCCCATGTGCTACTTGTCAAAGGCTGTGCTGAAGTTCATGCAAATGACATCTACTGCCCTGTTCTCCTCGATATGTTTTGTTACCTCGTCAAAGAATCCAGTCAAATGTATCACGCAGGATGTGCCCTTGACAAAGGCATGTTGGCTATTTCTGATTAACCCCTGTCTTTTCAAGTGATCGTTAATCATCACCCTCAAAACTTTTTCCAGTATCTTCCTTACTCTGCTGTTAGGCCAACGGGCTTGTGGGTACCAGGCTTTTCCTTGAATCCTTCTTATTTCTTTCTCCCCTCTCAGAACTTCCTTCAAGTTTTCCCTTTAATCAAGTTTCAACTGTCTGTTCTTTAACCGAGAATTAATTGTCCCTATGAAACATCTTGGGAGATTTTTTTCTGTGTTAGGTAAGCTTTATAAGTGTAATTTATTGTTAATGCAGGACTGTGCAAAAGTCTTCAGCATATACTGTATATAGCTTGGGAGCCTAAGATTTTTACACAGTACTGTAGCCACTTTATGTATTGTATTGTACTGCTGCCGCAGAGAAAAAACAGATTTCGTGACATATGTGAGTGATGATAAACCTGATTCTGATATGGGTCTCTTTTGTGGGCTGAGAGTGGGAAGGGGGCAGGGAGAGGGTAATCCTGATTGGGAGAAGGGGAAGGGAGAAGGGAGGGAGCGGGAAGCACGAGGGAGACATTCTGTAATGATCAGTAAACCATTTGTTTGGAATGAAATGTCTCAGGGCTGGGGTGTTTCTGCACCGCATCAGCCCCCCCCTTCTCTGCAACCTGTCCCACACGCCACCTGTGGCTCTCCACCCTCGCCATTCCCAACATCCTTTGTTCCCGCCAGATTTATGAGCTTGCTCTCCTCTCCATGTTGACAAATACAGCACGGTGCCAAGTCTCATATCTAGCTGGAGTGCACAGGACTTTTGTACAGTACTGTATCTAAGAAAACATATGATGGCATTGGAGAGGTACCAGAGAAGGTTCATAGTCATAGTCATATTGATCCCGGGGGAAATTGGTTTTCGTTACAGTTGCACCATAAATAATAAATAGTAATAAAACCATAAATAGTTAAATAATAATATGTAAATTATGCCAGGAAATAAGTCCAGGACCAGCCTATTGGCTCAGGGTGTCTGACCCTCCAAGGGAGGAGTTGTAAAGTTTGACGGCCACAGGCAGGAATGACTTCCTATGACGCTCTGTGTTGCATCTCGGTGGAATGAGTCTCTGGCTGAATGTACTCCTGTGCCCACCCAGTACATTATGTAGTGGATGGGAGACATTGTCCAAGATGGCATGCAACTTGGACAGCATCCTCTTTTCAGACACCACTGTCAGAGAGACCAGTTCCATCCCCACAACATCACTGGCCTTACGAATGAGTTTGTTGATTCTGTTGGTGTCTGCTACCCTCAGCCTGCTGCCCCAGCACACAACAGCAAACATGATCGTATTGGCCACCACAGACTCGTAGAACATCCTCAGCATCGTCCGGCAGATGTTAAAGGACCTCAGTCTCCTCAGGAAATAGAGACGGCTCTGACCCTTCTTGTAGATAGCCTCAGTGTTCTTTGACCAGTCCAGTTTATTGTCAATTCATATCCCCAGGTATTTGTAATCCTCCACCATGTCCACAATGATTCCAGGAATGAAAGGGTCAATGTACAAGGCGCGTTTGATGGCTCTGAGACGGCACTCAGTGGTGTTGAGAAGAATGAGGGGAGATCTCATTGAAATCTATCAAACGCTGAAAGGCCTAAACAGAGCAGATATGATGTTTCCTGTAGTGGGGGAGTCCCTTAATTGCTTTTTACTTGATTCCAGTCACAATATTCAATCATTTCTAGACACGTCACAGAACCATAATCAAGCAAAATATAATAGACGTGAAGCCAGAGGGTAGACCAGAGGAAACCCATGCAGTCACAGGGAGAACTTACAAGCTGCTTCCAGGCAGCAGTGGGAATCGAACCCTGATCGGTGATCAGCACTGTAACAGTATTATGTTCAGGTATTACTAGCTCCAGCTATCATTTTGGGGCAGCACGTAAATATTTATATGAGCCACTGCAGTGATCGATATTGGTGACTGATAGGCAAGTGGGATTTGTTGGATGTTATGACATCAGTCTGAATGGCAATTAATCTTTGAATGACCTTATTAAATTTTATGGATTTAAATAATTACAAACCCAGCCTTTAACAGCTGAGTTAAGAGCTTGTTGCTGATGTGATTTAACATAGCAGCGTATCCCATTCACAATGTGAACAGCATCATGATATATTTGCTGGTAATTGTACAAAAAGAAATGCCTCTGACATGCAGTGGAGTGATGCCACAGGTTGTTAAAAGTTGGTCTTTTCTGAATTAGTGTTGTAGCTAAAAATCCCACCCTAATCTCCCCAATTCCCTGGCCAGCAAAAACCAAGTTCTAGTGTTTATTTCAGTTAAGCCTATGTTTATTTCAGTTCCTGGACTGGGGTGAAGCTAACCCTACCTTAGCTGGATATTATGCACAATATACTATTGGTATCTTTATGAAACACTATCAAAATCAAGGGTAATTTCTCAGATTGAAAAAGTGCAGCTTTCATTGGTGAAACCGCAGGTGGATGTAGTTATTTTGAATTTTTGGAAGGTTTTTGTTAAGATCTCACAGAAGAAATTTAGTTGGTCCACAAGATTAGAATACATTAAATTCAGGGTAATTACTGACATGGATTGGGAATTAGTTGTTGGACAGAAAGAGTGGGAACAAGCCGTTAGTTGTCAGATTGGCATGATGTAACTTGCGGAGTAAAGTGCTTGGTCCCAACTATTTTTATTTAGAGATACAGCACTCGTTACCCAATGAGCCCGTGCCGCCAAATCACACCGATGTGACAAAATTAACCTACTGCCCCGTGCGCCTTTGGAATGAGGGATCCAGAGCGCACAGAGGAACCAGGCTTACTCACGGGGAGAACGCGGCAGAACTGAACCCAGGTTACTGGCACTGTAGCGATTCAGGAACAGCTTCTTCCCTTCTGCCGTCTAATTTCTAAATGGCCATTGAACCCATGAACACTACCTCACTACTTTTTTATTTCTGTTATTTTGCACTACTTAGTTTATTAATTTATAGACTATATATACTTAATGTAACTCAGTTTTTTTTCTCTCTATACTTATTTGGTATTTCATTTGTACCACTGCTGTAAAGTTAACTAATTCGACAACGTATGTCGATGATATTAAATCTGATTCTGTAACGGTGTTAAACTGATACCACACTATCATGCCTCCTCCCCATTCTCAACCTTCATCAGCTATTTGGCTGAGGGGACCAAATGTCATATTTTCAGTTTTGCTCATCAAAACTTTTGAGCATGGAGAACATGTGCAAAAACATATGGATAGGCTGAGTGAATAGGTCAGAAAATGCAGATGGAATATCAATGTGGGGAAAAAATGTGAGATAATCCAGTTCGATACACGCAGCAGAAAAGCAAGAGAACTGGTAAGAGATTGGGTACCATTGATCTTCAAAGGAAGCCAGGTCTGTTTGTACAAAGTCACAGGTATAGCAAGCAGGTAGGAGGGCAGACGTCAACCTTATAATGAGAGGATTTGGATACTGGAGTAAGGAAGTTTTGTTGCAATCGCATAAGGCCTTTGTGAGCAAGTTCTAGACAAGAAGACACAGTTTCAGAATAAAGGATAAATTGTTTAGATTGGATTACTTTATTATTCTACACACCAGGGTGCGGCAACATTCCTTGTTGACGTGAACCTCACAGATTAAATCATTCACATGGAGAATTGAGATGAGGAGAAATTTCCTCACTCACTCTGGTAAGTGTTTGGAATTCTCTATTCCAGCGAACTACGGAGGATCAAAAAGGAGGTTTGCTTGATTTCACTACATAAAGGAAATCAAGGGAGATGGGGATGAAACTGGAAGATGGCAGAGGAAGATGATCACCTGCCATTAGTGGGGGAGGCTCAAGTGCAGATGGCCCATTCCTGCTCCCTTTTCTAACATTCTTGTGTGGCAACGATTCCAAGAAAGTTGGCAATTCTGGTGACACAGATTTGTTATGGACATGTCATTTATTAACAGATGTTTGTTGTCTGGTGTTTTGTTCCTAGAATTCCGACTGGCCCTCGTCCAGCTCATGGTGTCACCCCTGAAAGCCAATAACCTCAGTAGAGTTGGGCAGTTTGTGAAAGAAGCGGCTCTGAAGGGAGCAAAGGTTGTTGCCCTCCCTGTAAGTAATGGAAATAACGTACCTGTTCCCATTTCCTGTTATAGAGTCGGGTCATAGAAAAGTGCAGCACAGAGTGTAACACGCCGTTGCATAATTTAATCCTTACCATCAGTGACAACATAACTTGCATTGGTCTGAAGTGAGAATATTTGCTGATTGTAGAGAATGTTTTCACTAATCTACACAACAGGTAGGGATTATAGCTGCGTTGATGAGTTAAGGTCCTGGCTTACGTAAGCCTTTAGTGGGCCAGATGCCTTTGTCCCACTTCATCTTGTATACAAATGGAAAGTTTGATAAAATGAGGGCTAATATTTATGTTGTGGAAATGCCACCAAAAATGAAAAGATAATTCAATCCACGAGTTCAAATTGTTGATAGGCTGAGGTTTTCTTTTGAGCATAATGGCATCCTTCAGATTCTTTCACTGTGATGCACCCTTGTTATATTATCTTCTTCCACAAGTACATTACAGTGGCTTTGAACAAAATTCAGATAATGATTGCTCGTCCTTGATTTTTTATTCTGAACCCCTGAATTTAGAGATTCTCTGTCTCTTAAATTACAGGAATGTTACAATTCTCCCTATGGAACAAAATATTTCCCTGAGAATGCAGAAAGGATCCCTGGAGAGTCGACACAAATATTATCTGAAGTAGCAAAGGAGTATAATGTTTATCTTATTGGTGGTATGTATGGGATCTCTGCCTGAAAGTTTATTTCAAACTGACAAAAAAATCAAACCGCTGTAATTGCTTTATTCCATCTTGTGAAACAGCTTAAAACTCATACTAATAGAGGTGTGAAGCACAATACTTTTTACATGGTTAAAGCTCTGAAGATAACCTAATGCTTCATGGAAATTAGAACCGAACTTGGTATAAGGCACTCTCTGTGTCTTTTTGAGGGAGTGATGGAGGAGGCGGGTGCGTCTTGGGGGATAAGTATGGCACCAAGATATCCCATATGTCTTTATTACACCCGCTATTGTTTCAAGGTTCAAAGTAAAATTTATTATCAGAGCACATACAACCCTGAGATTCTTTTTCCTGCAGGCATACTCAGCAAATCTATGGAACTGGAACTGTAAACAGGATCAATAGACAACAAACAGTGCAAATGCAGATAATGAATAAATAGCAATAAATAACAAGAGCGTAAAAGGACAATATGTAAGAGTTCTTAAAGTGAGACCATCGGTTGTTGGAACACCAGAAATAGAATGAGTGTAGTTATCCTCTCTTGTTCAAGAGCCTGAAGTTTAATTTTTAGATTATGAAGACACGCAGTCCTCTTTTATTGTCATTTAGTAATGCATGCATTAAGAAATGATACAATAAATCCTCCGGTATGATATCACAAAACACAGGACAGACCAAGACTGAAAAAACTGACAGAACCACATAATTATAACATATAGTTACAACAGTGCAACAATACTATAACTTGATGAAGAAGTCCATGAGCACAGTAAAAGTTCAAAGTCTCTCAAATGTCCCACATCTCATGCAGACGGGAGAAGGAAGAAAAACTCTCCCTGCCATGCCCGACCACAATCCGTCTCTGAGTCATCCGAAAACTTCGAGCCTCTGATCAGCTCTCTGACACCAAGTACTCAGCGCCATCTCTGTCCGAACGATTCGACCTCAATCTCGGTTGCCAACAGCAGGCAAAGCCGGGGATTTTGAGGCCTTCCCTCCGAAAGATTCCCGATTGCGCAGTAACAACAGCAGCGAACTGGCGTTTCAGAAATTTCTCCAGATGTTCCTCTGTGCTTTCACGTCTGTCTCCATCAAATCAAAATTGTCCACGGCCCCTATTTAACGGACACAATATCATTTTTCACTGGAGGGCTGCTCACATGTGGCGCGCTGCTCTCTCTCCTCCCGCCCTTCTAATGTGTATAATAAGATGTCACATTCCCATATCGACCACAAGTGATTGCTGTGTTTTTAGTTGCATGAATTATATGACTGATTTTGCTCTACATGTGCATGAGATACATGCCTAACAATATCATGTTTTATTAAAAATAACTCTCATATAAGGTTTTCATCTGTATCACAATTTGCCAAGATGTTCAATTCACAACTGAAGGCAAGGCTCATGACAGGATTTGAGGAGATAATGCATTTGACCTTTCTGATTGTTGAAGCTTCAACTGGATATGAGAAGATAATTCAAGTCTGATGGTTTAAGATGAAAGCGTAATCTATGCCTCATCTGAAAGAGATCAGAGAGTTTCTCTGGAAATTAGCACCAGAAGATATATTTACAGAATATATCCTCACTGTTTTCTTTTGATGTTGTGGTATGTGACAACAATCAGTGTATTTTGGGATGTCCTATAAATGACTTATAAAAACAGATGTATTCATATTCATATTTTTAACTGGACAAAATTATTATTTGTTATTTAGTTTAAGAGGAAAAGATAGGGCAATTTGTTCTAGAAGAATTGTCTAGAAGAAGTGAAGCAATGCATTGTGTTTACATTAGAACCTGGGAACTAATTCCCTTTGTTGTTCCTGCAGGCTCTATCCCAGAGGAAGAGAACGGCAAGCTGTACAACACCAGCACTGTGTTTGGACCCAATGGATCCATGCTGATGAAATACCGCAAGGTCGAATTTTTAAAGTAGTTTACAATGAATGTGTAACACATTGGATCGGAAGATTTTCCTTTTGACTGATTTTCCTTTTAAGCTGATGAGAGCTTTTTTTTTCAAAGGTTCATTTATTATCAGAGTATGCAACTCTAAGATTCCTCTTCTCCAGATAGCCACGAAACCAAGAAAGAAAAGAATGGCAGCACGATTATCAACCACCAAACCCCTCCTCCCCACACAATAAATAAACAAAAAGGGAACCCCCCTCCCCCAATCTCCTTCCCTCACACACAAAAAAAAACACAATACAAAAAACTTGTAAGTCTGGAAAAAAAAAGTCTATAGTCCAAGTCCATATTCAAAACTCAGATAACTTGGGTAACATTCTCCGGCCACTACAGCAGGCCTTTTTCTCTCTGGCATGGAGTGATCCCACCAGTGATCAAAAGGCAGTCTCCCCTCTTCAATAGCAGAGTGATCCTCTAATGATCAAAAGGCAGGCAGCCGATGCTCACCTTGATGTTTCATTCCCGTTTGCCTTGATGTTTCAATCTCCCGCGTCGTTCTAATCGGCAAACCGTAGAAGCTTTAATCAGCAAAATGGAATCAGACATCAACTCACAGCTTTCTCTACACAAAATTCCAAATTCAAATGATGTTAAGCAGTCTCCACCCATCTTTCACCCCATGTCATGGCATTAGTTTTGCTCCTCCACCCAATAAAGCAAAAATTATGAGTGGAGGGCCTCATTCAGTTTCACGTTAGTAACTTGGCTTGATGCTCTATTATCGGAGGCAATTTCTTGTCTCTGGTAGATTTTCTTTATGCCCTGAGGAGATTTTCCTGAAATCATTGTAAAGGTAGATGTTTCAGATGCAGATTTAATATCACTGGCATATGTCATGAAATTTGTTGTCTTTGCAGTAGCAGTACAATGCAATACATAATAATAGAAAAAAACAATTACAGTAAGTATATATAAATTGTTAAATAATTAATGCAAAAATAGAAATAAAAATATAGTGAGGTAGTGTTCATGAGTTCAATGTCCATTCAAAAATTGGAACGCAGAGAGGAAGAAGCTGTTCCTGAATCACTGAGTGTGTGCCTTCAGGCTTCTGTACCTCCTTCCTGAAGGTAGCAATGAGAACCAGGCATAACCTGGGTGAGGGGGTTCCTTAATGATGGATGCCATCTTTTTGAGGCGTCGTGCCTTGAAGATGTCCGGATACTTCCTGCAAATAATGTGAAAAAACTAGCATTTCAAATGAAAACAGTATATAGGTTGGAGTTATCCATCAGGTTAGGCAATACATGTGACGGAAAAAGCAGGGTTATTAATACAGGTCAATGACTTTCCATCCAAAGTAGATTTATCCTGCAACAGGAGCTGAGAAATTTTTCCTCCTGAAGTACCCCCTTCGACCACATCAATGAATAGTATTTAACAAAAAAAATTGCAGAGTTGTTCTTGCACAAATAATGTAGGCACAGTTTGGTCATTTTTGACCTGTTGCAGATACTTAGAGTAAACAAAATATTTTTATTAACTGTGTGAAAACTATGTCAAACCCAGAATATCTCCCTGAGGAAATAAGACAATTACGCATGACGTTCCTACAGAATGGCTACAAGGTGAAGGAAATCAATCGGGCCCTTAAAAGGGCTGACGGTAAAACCAGAAAACCTAACAACGAGAATGAACCTGTCACTGCCCCCTGCCTTCCCTGTATTTCCACGGTTCCTGCAAGGATCACCAGGATCCTGAAGAAATACTGGATTAGTATCCACAAACCCTTAAGGAAGCTCAGGTCACAGTTTATGCAGGTCAAAGATGATCTAGGACTGGAGTCGACTGGTGTTTACTGGGTTTTATGTGAATGCGGAGCAGCGTATACTAGTCACACAGGACACACGGTGGAAACCTGCATCAAGGAGCACAGGAGGTGTATCTGTTTGGGTTACCCTGAGAAATCGGCAGTAGCAGAACACTGTATTCGCAATGTCCATAGGATTGACCTCGACAGCACAAAACTACTGTGCCACACCGATGGCTTTTGGGACTGCCTGGTAAGGGAAGCCATTGAAATAAAACTAGAGGAAAAGAATCTTAACTAAGACGAAGGTCTTGCTCTGAGTAAGAACTAGAATTCGATTGTAATCAAGGTGGGAGGGTGGAAACTTGATTGGATAAGGACTAACCAATTAGGAGGTACGGACTACGGGGGTATAAATACCACTGGACTAGACATACCCAGGCATCATCCCTGAAGAAGATTGCAAAGTTCATCATCAAAACGTTGATTATAATACCAGTAGGTTGTTTATTCATCATATTTAAAGGGTGTTTCTTTAGCAGGGAGATCTTAAAGACATTTTAAAACATTTCCAATAATGAATTCGCATTACTTAAATACAAAGGGACATATATAATCAGTACCTGGGGATTGAAGTGAATTAATGGTAAACCCAAACTATTACCTTTAGAAAATGCAGAGATGTTTACCACTGCATGTCTGTATATGTATAGGAAGCTCTAAGTCAGGTACAGGTCACCCCAAGATAAGGGATGGTAGAGTAACAATCCCCCAATTATATTGTAAAGAATAGTATCAAAAACACAGCAAGACTGATAATAAAAAACTGTTCTTAAAAATGGAGAAAGACATCGGAAAATACAGCATAGTATGAGCCCCTCGGATAATCCTATTCCATAGCCAATCTAACCCATCTCTCCTACAAACCCCATGACCCTCCATATTTTTACGTCCATGTACCTATCTGTCGGGCACCAAATCTATTAAGTGGCCCTAATGTTTCAGCTTCTATCACCAACCCTGGCAGTATAAGAGAAAAAGTAGCTCTGACATCTACCCTGAACTATCCTCCACTCACCTTAAAAGGATGTCCTCTGGTATTGACCTCTGCCAGCCTGGGAGAAAGACACTTGTCTGTGCACTCTTTCTGTTCCACAGATAATCTTATACACCTCTGTTGCACTAAAGAGAAAAGCCCTATCTCGCTCAACCTTTTGTCGTAACACATGCTCTCTAATCCAGGCATCATCTTGATAAATCTCCTCTGCGCTCTCCCTAAAGTTCCACATACTTCCTATATTGAGGCAGCCAGAACTGGAAACAAAAATACAGTGAGGTTTAACAAGAGTTTTATAAAGCTGCAACATTATCTCATAGCTCTCGAATTCAGTCCCTCAATGAAGGCCAGCACACCATACACCTTCTCAGCCACCCTATCAACTTGTGCAGTAACTCTGAGGATCTGTGGTCTTGGATCCCAAGAACCCTCTGTTCCTCCAGGTTGCTAAGAATCCTGCCATTAACTTGTACTCCTTCTTCAAATTTGATCTTCCGAGACCACTTTACACTTCTCCGGTTTGAACTCCATCTGCCACTTCTCTGCCCAGCTCTGTATTCTATCTATATCCTGTTGTAACCTACAGCAACTTTCTACACCATCCATAACACTTCCAACCTTTGTGTTATCTGCATATCTATTAACTCGATCTTCCACTTCCTTATTCAAATCGCAAAAAGCACGGTCCCACAACTGTGGAACACCACTAGTCAGCGATCTCAATGCAGAATATGCCTCTTCTCTGGGCAGCACAGTGTGGGTGCGTAACGCTTTACAATGCTAGCGACCTGTGTTCAGTACCACCGCTGTCTGTAAAGAGTTTGTATGTGGGTTTCTGATAAATGTCCCTGATGGATGGTAGGGAGACCCCTATGACCCTCTCAGCTGTTCTCACAGTCCTTTGCAGGGACTCCCGATGTGATGCCCGACTGCTCCCACACCAGATAAAGATGCAACTTGTCAGGATGCTTTCAAAGGTCTCCTGCAAAATGCAGTTACGTTGGAGGGCGGGAGGGATATGGAAGAGCCTTACTTGCCTCGATCTTCTTAGAAAGTGGAAGCAGTGCTGGGCCTTTTAGTTCAGGGAGGTGATATTAGGGGACCAGTTGTGGTCATCCGTGATGTGAACAGATTATGTATACATCATTAACCTGTTCTGTCACTTACTTGAAATCTCAGTCAGGCTTATGAGACGCGACCTGCTCTTCAAAGCTGTGCTGACTATTGCTAATAAGACTGTGCCTCTCCAAATGTATGTAAATCCGTTTCCATTGGTTTGCCCACAACTGATGTAAGACTGACTGGTCTGTAAGTCCCAGGACTACCCTTATTACGCTTGTTAAACAAAGGAGCAAGGTTTGCTGTCCAAGCCTCTGGTGCAACTCGTGCAGCCGGAGAGGACGTCAGTATTCCAGCAATCTCTTCTTGCATCCCCTAGTGACATGGGATTAGAGGGGGACTAGTTCTGCTGCTCGTAGGAACAAACTTATGTATGTTTGTCAGACTTGTCTGGAAACACGTTCATATGTAAGGATGTCCGTAAGTTGGGAGTACTCCACCCATGAACAGCCTGCTATAATTCCATGTTTTTTGTTTGCCTTGTCTCTTGAATCTGCAATGTGGACAGAATGCATTCTGTGTCTTTGTTGAAAATGTCCCTACCGATCAAAGCATTGGCAAGCCTATGTAGTAGTTTACCATGTCAATTAGGAAAACAGTTTCAGCAAACATAATTATCTGTTCAAACCCAAATGCTGTCCAAGGTGGTTATGCATTTCTTATCTTTAAAGTTCACTCATCTGGGTGCCAGAGTGTTCTTTTTTCAGTGTAGTACTGTACCTAGGTAGAGCTGGTGGGGGCAGGGTGTAAATATTTGCTCATGTGCCTGTGATACTGATTTCTCAATGATAAAGGGAAATACTGATACAGCAACTGTTATAATTTCTCCCTTTGGTTTGATGCTTGTGACTGCAGTGTATGTAGTGCTTTCTCTGTTATGTGACACACCTGGAATTACTGGGATCTGTGATGCAGCAATATCTAAGTATTTGAACCTCAATAACCATACATTTTTGGATATTTAGCAGCAGAACAAACTGTTTGACTGAATCGGACCATGCTGACAATAACTTTATGTGTTATCCTCTATTTCCCTCTCCCATATAATACATGAATCGACCCCCCCCCATTGCCCCATAAATCCATCTATACTATTCACTTCCTGTGAAGGCAAGTTGTCAGCAATCACTGCATAAAGAAATGTCTTCTTAACTCCCTCTTCCATTCACAGTTTAATACAATTGCTGCAAAGTTGTGGCCACGAGCTGTGTAAGTAATTCTGGTTTATTATTAAGCTTAACTATGACCATAAGACATAGGAGCAGAATTAGGCCATTCAGCCCATTGAGTCTGCTCTGCTATTTCATCATGGCTGATTCCGGATCCCAGTTAACCCTCTACACTTGCCTTCGTGCCACATCCTTTGATGCCCTGACCAAAGAATAAACTATCAACTTTCACTTTAAATGTACCCACGAATTTGGCCTCCATCACAGTTTGTTGCAGAGCATTCCACAGATTCACCACTCTCTGGCTAAAAAAATTCCTCTTCTGTTCTAAAAGGTTGCCTCTCAGTTTTGAGGCTGTGCCCTCTAGTTCTGGATACCCCCACCAGAGGAAACATCCTCTCCACATCCACCTTATCTAGTCCTTTCAACAACTGGTAGGTTTCAATGGGATTCCATACATTCCAGTGATTACAGGCCCAAAGCTGCCAAATGCTCCTCACATGTTAACCCCCTCATTCCTGGAATCATCCTCGTGAACCCCCCCTTGACTCTCTCCAATGACAATACATCCTTTCTGACATATGGGGCCTAAAACTGTTGACAAAGGAATTTATATTCCTTTGGGTTTGGTTTTGTCGAGATTTAGCATTGTTCCAGATAATACTTGATATTCAACTTTTTTTCAGAATTTATCTAAAGTTTTTGGTGTCTTGTTCATCCTACTAATATCATGTTTTCTTTTGAACTTTATAAATCAGCAACAAAGTCTTGAGATCAATGATTGTCACTTATTGTCAGAGATTTTGAGTATTTGAACTCCATAAGCTAAAAAAAGCCTGTGTTGTGTCATGCACTGTCAGACACAATTTTGGAAATGTATCTTCAGTGTCAAATCTATGTGGTATCTATTTTCATTGAAACTATATTTTATGACATTGATATGAAAAAAAAACAGTTTTTAGCAGTAAGTCACTTCCAGCAGTCAAACATAGTCTATCAAGTTTAGGTTTTGGTGAGTGTGCTTTGTGATTTTCATTTTAAATTGTTTGATTATTTCACCAGAAACATTATAATCATTTAGAATATTTTGATTGATGGTGGTACTGGTCTTAGTGCGATACATATTCCTTGAAATAAAAGAGACATTTACCTTGTTGCAAGGTGGTTTAGATCAAAGGTTCTCGAAGTAGATGTATCTGCCCAAGGAGATTTTCAATATATCATTGGGGGAGAGACAGTGTAATGGAAGGTTTGCAGTGTGGCAGTGTCGAGGACTAAATTAGTTGTGCCTCGGCAGAAGAGGGTAAGACTATAAAATATAGGAGCAGAATTAGGCCATTTGGCCCATTGCGTCTGCTCTGCCATTTCATCCAATTTCCCTGTCAGCCCCAGTCTCCTGCCTTCTCCCCTTATTTCTTCATGCCCTGACCAATCAAGAATCAAGTTGAGGGGAGAAGTTGAGAAGATAATGAATTTGCTGGTGAATATCGGGCAGATGGTCAGCAATGGTTCGAACAGTTGGAGAACTACACGCATAGTAGATGTTGTTTCTACAAGCTGAATCACAGCAATGTCAGTGTCCATGAGCTTTAGCAAGCAATCACGGTAACCTAAAAAAGTCATTAACCATTCAAAAAGTTAACTTAAGTTCAACAGTAAGGTTAAAGATCACTGACTCCCTGCTGTTTGTTTGAACTAGATTCACTTGTTTGATATTCATGTTCCTGGGAAAATCCGTTTCCAAGAATCTGAGACGCTTTCCCCCGGTGACTCGTTATGCACCTTTGACACACGTAAGTAAAAAGATGCATGTTCTGATCTGCAATCCATTACAATTACGGAACATTATTATATGTTTATTCTGTATTTAAAATAGAAATGTTGTCTTCAATTAATGTAAGATGCAGGTTAATATCCATTGTTTTTACATTGGATTTTGAGTAGGATTGTTGGGTAGACAAAGAAGTCTCTGTTGTAGATGACAACGGCAGATGTCAAACATTAATCCGCTGTGAATTTTTAAAAGATAACTTTTCAAATAAAATAGAAAGTTAGATCAACATGTTCCAAATCACCAACACAGAAGACCTCAAAGGTGGGTGGCTGGTTCGTGGGCTTGAATGGATGTGCTGCAGAGGGAATGCGATCAGATTAAATGTACCTCTCAAGGGCTCACTGCTTCTCCCAACCTGACAGTCAAACAATCAAACTAAGAGATGTAAGTAATTGTTTTAAAAGCAAACATAGGTACTTGTTTAATTACACATATATTACTAACTATCTCTAAACAACACAATGGAATGTTTCGTGATTAGTTTAAACTCTCCAATTTTCAGCGTAAAACTTAAATTCTTGTTCATATTTTCCGTAATTTAAAATATAACCTGTGGAGATTTTTTTTTACTGTATGTTCCCTCCTCCACACTCCCTAGAACAGGATGCTATAGGCACTCAAGTACCACAGGAAAAAAATCATGGCTCAGGTAAAATGAGCATTTAAAGCTCCTATATCCTGTTCTGTTTTTCCGTAACAATAATCTCATGTTACTTATCTACAAATCTCTTTATGCCTTCTTCCACGCTTTGGCTTTGGGTGAAGTGGGTTGGCTGCATTGCATACTTGCCCCGGGAGTTTAGGAAGATACGGTGCAGAAGCCTGCTTCAAGGACAGTATATTTAAGAACCTACATTCATACTGGCCATGATATATATTTTCATACACATAGATTATAGATGTGGACTTCTCAATACATACCTGTACTTTGTTTATTTATGCATTATTCATTTGTAGATTTTATTCTTGCTTTCCCAAGTTATTGTATGCTATGTGTATTACTGTACTTTATGCCCTGGTCTGGAGTTTATTGTTGAATTACAATAAACTTGACATAACTTGTGTATTAAAATCTCTTTTCTGTACAGCTTGCTGCAAAGTGGGGATCGGAATCTGCTATGACATGAGGTTTGCAGAACTTGCTCAACTTTACGCCAAAAAAGGTCAGTAAATACTGATGTTGTGATAAACAGAATTATTTTCTGTTTTAATACTATTTTCAGTGGAGTGCTGGTGTTATAGATTTTAAATGGAAGGTCCTTCTGCTCTTGGGAATGTAAAAGTTGGAATATTCCTGATTTGTTGATCAACATTTAATCTCAACTCAAAACAGATTATCTAGTCTTTTCTGTTCTTTTCATTCTGAGTGGAGCCTAGCTAGAGATATGTTTTAATTTACACCAATGACCACATTTGAGAAGTATGTTTGGCCCTTCAGCTATTTGGGATCACCTAAAGACGCAAATTGACAGCATAAATGCAATTTGGTTACATTACTAGTCACAGGCTTGAGGTTCATACTTGATATTAATCTTTTTGAAAACAAAACAGTGGTCCTGTAAACTCTGAGCTTGTGATGCAGATCTCTGCCCCTCGCACCTGCCCCCACTCCTGGTTATGCTCTTGCCATCTTTCCGTCTCCTGCAGCCAGCTGGCTAAGGCAGCTCAGTTATAACAGAGCAGGTACAACATCCTGGCCCTGTCCCATCCTGTTACAGGGTGTCAAACTGAAACATTTGTATTTCCTCTCCCCCCGCCCTCACAGAAGTTGCTTGACCTGTTGAGTTGCTCCAGCAAATTGTTTGCTAATAATGTTTGGATGTGTTTTAAAAGTAAATTGGAAATTTTTTTTGTTTTGTCTATGCTCTGCAGGCTGCCAGCTTCTAGTCTATCCAGGAGCGTTCAACATGACAACAGGCCCAGCGCATTGGGAGCTCCTACAAAGGGCAAGGTTAGCAATAGGGAATTTGTGTGTGGACTGTCGATTTAAACCAAAGCAGAAAATGCTGGCATATTCAGCAGGTTAACTTGCATCTGTGGAGTGAGAAATAGTGTTTAGGTAAATGAAATTTAGGATCGCCTATCTAAAATATTAACTTCTTCTCTCCACCGATAGTGCCTGACCTGCTGATTATCCTCAGCATTATTGTTTTTTTTTCAGATTTTCTGCATTGTTTTGCTTGAGACAATATAGATAGTTGACAGATATAATTATGCAAATATTCAACATTAATCTTACTATCTGCCACTTGCACACTAATGTGATATTAATAGCAGTCATTCCCACAAACTCTAGAGATTTTTTTCTTTATTGAGCAAGGCAGATTTACTTAATCTTCTCTCGTCATGATGCAGCTTGATTACCTTCAGTATAGATCATTTTAAACAACTGAGAACACTGGAAAATTAAAACTGAAACTGAAAACTCTTAAAGTCAAATACGCAAACATGAGGAAATCTGCAGATGCTGGAATTTCAAGCAACACACATAAAAGTTGCTGGTGAACACAGCAGGCCAGGCAGCATCTCTAGGAAAAGGTACAGTCGACATTTCGGGCCGAGACCACTGACGAAGGGTCTCGGCCCGGAATGTCGACTGTACCTCTTCCTAGAGATACTGCCTGGCCTGCTGCATTCACCAGCAACTTCTATGTGTGTTGCTTAAAGTCAAATACACACAGTTCTGGCTAATGAAAGCTTTGACATAGGAATTTTGCAACTTCATGAAAAATTTCAGTGAATTTGTAAACGAATTTTGAAGCAAGTTAAGTTTCCATGACCTTATGACAGAAGTTCACAGTTAAGTGTGAGGCGAATCCAGTGTTTGTAGCTGGCCAGTGTATCTGGTGCCTGACTGTACAGTTGTATGCAATCAAGGCCATATACCCAGCGATGCCCTCATCCTGTTGACCACCTTCACGTGTGGCTGCTTCTGGCTTTGTATGAACGGGTACCAGGTACTACTTTATGCAGCGGTTTGTGGAGATAGACCTGGCCCCATTGCCCGCACAGTCCCATCCTTCTGGATGTTGCTACACCACCTTCCCCTTGTGGACGAGTTCTTCCAATCAAATATATTTGGCTACAAGTCCATCAGGCAGTTGCCAGCATGAAATGTCCCGCAGGCACCGCAAGACAGGGACTCCATTGATACTCTGAGATGGTTTCTGTAGTGGTAATTAATAGTGTTAGTCCTAGCCCACTCAGTTAGCCACTTCCACATGGGAGGAGTTCACATACTGTACAAGCAGGGTTGTCTGTAAAGTTCAATTGAACATCCTGCATGTTGGCATCCTGGTGTGCTCTGCACTCTCCCTCAGTAATGAACACAACCATTCCCAAAGCAACTGTCGAAATCACTTGGCAGAATACCTGCTTGCTAGAACTCACCAACACGCATCAAGACTTCACTTAGTCAGATCTTCTATTATGGACACGCTGCCTTTGGGATGGTTGTGGAGGGGAGGGGTGGGGTGTGGAAGAAGTGAAACTGCGGATTTGCATTGTGGGTGTGGAGAAGGATGCAGGGAACCTAGTCCCAGTTTGTCCCAAACAGCTCTGTAACAGAGGACTCTGCGATCTGTGGACTGTTCCCATGGGCACACACTGAAACAGACATCAAGTGCTGTTGGAAGAGCATCAAGTCTGTGGTATCCCTGAAACTTGTTCTGATGGAAGGTCAACAAGCTGTCTGTAAAGGATTGCTGCAGACTGGTACGGAGTAGGCTGCACGAGTACATGGTGAGGGATGCACTGAAGTCCGGTGTGGCCAATGCTAAGGCTTAGTGGAGAAGGGCTACTTCTGCTACTGCACGTGGAGAGGCTGAGTTGGGTGAGGAAGCCCCTCAGGTACTGAGACGGTAACAATGGTGCTCTGGTTACCATTTTCGATAAAAAGTTAACACAACTGAATGTATTGAACTTTAATGCAAATTGTTTTGCACTGCTTATTCTTTTGTTTATATCTTAATATGAGTACAGTTTACCTTTGAATTGAAATATTCTGCAAGGCAGAGGTGATATTTTAGGCTGGAATTAGTAGTAGGTGAGGCTGCTATGCTGATGGTTTGGAGGTCTGCAGGGAATGGATTTGCCTGCTCCTGCAGGGTTGCACGGGTTTGAGTGGGGTATTTTGCTGGGTGTTTGGAATACCACTGGGATAGGTTTACCATCAGGGTTGCTGGCATCTTCTGCTGGGTAGGATTGGGGATATTTCCGTGTGCCTTCTGTCCCCACCCCACCCTCGTACTGCAACAATCGGGATAGGGCCGAGTTGAGCAGACTCTCACGCTTGCTCCCTGAATTAGTGAGGCCTGCTGGCTCTCCCATCACAGCTGTTTCTTCCACACACTGTTGTTGTTCATTTTCGACAGTTATGAACAGTTCTCAGGAACAAAACTCTTTCATAATCCAGGAACTGTCTGTATTTGTAAAGAGAAAGAGCAATTTATTCTTTAGGTATAGAGTTGGTCAGAACTGGAAATCGGGAACAACTTACAAGAACTGAAGTGAAGAAAGGAGTGGAGTGAGGAAAACAAGATCAGGAAGAGCAACCCAATAAAAAGTTAATAATCAACAAAACAAGTGAACCTGCCCACATCCTCCTCCTTCCTATGACTGTTAAACTTGTTCTGTTAATTGCATTTACAGTCCAATAACAGAAGAAAAATATGCTCCTGACATTGGGAGAGTTTTCCCAAGGCTGGGACATTTATAATAAAAGGACATAGGTTTAAGATGAGAGGGAGGAATTTTAAAAAGGATCCGAGTTATTTTTTTTGTGTAGAGTGATTTATATCTAAAACAAACTGCCAGAGAATGTGGTGGAATCAGATACTATTGCTGTGATTGAGTTATTTTGCCTGACACTTGAAAAGGCAAGGCCTAGGAAGATATGGTCCAAATGTGGATAAATGTGTCATGGTTGTGCTTCGTCAAATGGCCTGTTTTTATGCTGTATGATTCTACATTTCTCTGAAATGTAAGAAAAAGGCACGTTAAGGAATTGTCCTTGGGATTAGGGAGGCTGAGGCAGGCCAGTACTTCTTCCCCATCCCATTGCCCCACGACCTTGGTTTTTGGTTTCTTAAACAGCTTTCTTTAGATCACTTACTTGCTCTTACAAAATGTAACAAGTGGAATATTATTTTAGATATTGACATAAGTCCAAAGAAATGGATTTGGGAGCAGACCATTTGGGCCTTCCGTGTCTGCTGTGTGATTCAATAAAATCATGGCTGAATTCTTAGCTCAGACCATTTTCCTGTGCTAACCCTTTTCCTCTGATTTGTTAATGCTCAAATATTTATCTGACCATCTGTATTACCCAGCATTCAAATGTGAGATTTGTAGGCATCGGAGTTCCCTCGACGTTACTGCCATTGTTGCCCCTTACAGGAGATGGACATGGTGATAACCTTCTCTCTCTTCATCTTCAGGTTGTGTTGGGCATGAAATTCCACTCTGGAGCTCACCACAGCTTGAGTAGGTCACTGTTGGAGGAATGAGGGAGCTTCAGTGCCTTGCTCACTCAAATCCTGGATTATTTTCCAGCAAGGCTTTTTAATTTCTCACTCTAAACATCAAATATGTGTGTTTGGGAAAGTCATCTTTCAACTCTTTAATGCTTTCTGTTGGAGTTCATCATCCTGCCTTAACACTGGAATGTTTGAGAACGAGTGAGCCCCTGACTGTCTGTTCTCACCACAGCAACATGCCAGTTGTACCTTCCTCTTGTTTTCTAATTTCCATCACTACGATGTACTTAAAACCTTGCTTGTGCAAAATGCTACCTCACACATACATTTAAAAAAAAATGAGATTCTGCAGGTGCTGGAAATCTGGAGTAACACACACAAAATGCTGAATTAACTCATTAGGTCAGATAGCATCGATAGAAAGGAATAAAGAGTCGACATTTCAGGCCGAGGCCCTTCATCAGGACTGAGACCTGATGCTGTCTGACCTGACGAGTTCCTCCGGCATTTTGTGTGTGCTCCCTCGCATAAGCACAGTCACTTTAAGCAGGCCATGCACCTATTCCATTAGACGAATTTGGGCCTGCTTCCTCCACCAGCAGGAATCTCATGACACTTAGTTTAACAATACAGGTAGCCTCGTGACTGAACTAATGGACATATCATGGCAATAAAAACGTTGAAATACAGTATATAAGAAAAGCCTGCAAAGTAAAATTTCTCTTTCTTCTATTTGCAGGGCTGTTGACAACCAGGTGTATGTGGCATCAGTATCACCTGCCCGAAATGAGAAAAGTTCTTATGTGGCCTGGGGTCACAGCACTGTAGTAAACCCGTGGTACGTATTTAACAGGGTAATTATCATGAAGAAACCCATTTGGACCATCAACCAGTCATCCACCCACAAGGTGGTTTGTCTTGAAGTATTCTGTTATTTTTTTTACCCACTTTGCTCTCTCCAGTGAAGTAGAACAGAAGGAACTTCAAAGCTGAATTACCTTTTACTTGCTTGTACATAGAACATAGTCCCTTTGGCCCATAATATTGTGCCGACCTTTTAACCTACTCCAAGATCAATTTAAAGCTTCCGTTGTGCAGAGCCCTCCATTTTTTTCATACATGTGCCTGTCTTAAGAGTCTCAGAATTGTCCCTAATGTATTTGCCTCTAACACCACCCCTGGCAGCCAGTGTTCCCTCTAACTTGTAATGACCACTGTGTGTGCAAAATCTTGTGCTGTGCAGTTTGTTGCCCAGTGACAACAACATGTGCGCACTGAATAATTCTTCAATAAAAACAGTATAAAAAAGCCAGTTCTGAAATCTGCAGACAAATCATTGCGAGCTCCACGTTGTCAACACCAGAAAAGGAAATGTGATTGTGTACGATAGTGAAATAGTGTGCTAATGAGGTTGAGGGTGACAACCTTTTGTGCGCAGTTTAAATTCCTTTGTTCACTTGTGGCAAAAGATGTGTGCACACGCACACCTTAGAGGGAACATTGCTGACAATGCGTACCACAAACCCACTACTCTGTGTAAAAAAAAAAAAGAGAAACACCTACCTACATTTCCCCTATACTTTCCTCCAATCACCTTATAATGACACCCTTTCATATTAACCTATTTCTGCCCTGAGAAAAAGATGGTGGCATGCCTTTAAGCATCTTATACACCTCTGTCAAGTCATCTGTCATCTTCCTTCACTCAAAGTGAAAAGCCCTAGCTCACTCAACCTTTCCTCATAAGATAGATTCTCTAATCAGGGCAGCATCCTGTGCATCTTCTCTAAAGCTTCCACATTCTTCCCATAAAGTGGGAACCAAAACTGAACATTTATGCCCTTCTGTTGTTGAGATTTAATGTTCAGAACTTTTTAATGTACAGTTTAACATGTATATCTTCTAAATTACTTCTTCAATAATTGTTTTGATGCTGAGAAGCCCTAGTTTCTCCTTGCACCACAGATTTCAAACACTAGGGAAGTCCAGCTGTTGAGAGTCTCTGTCTCATAAAAACAGAACTCTTTTAGACATGTATTCTGTCGTTTTGGGTGTATAGTTTCTGGATTGCTAATTGATACTTGTTAAATTACTTTCAGCATTTAACTTATTGGACATAATAATTAGGGGCAGCAGATGGCACTTCAGTCCTGTTCTGCCATTCACCAAGATCGTGGATGATCGACCTCAATACCTTTTTACTGCATGATCCCTATATTCCTTGGTTCCCTTAATATCCAAGAACTTGCATTATTCCAGTGAATTACTTGCACATCACTCTTCAAATTCAATGATTGGGCTTTCACAGCCCTGTAGGATAGAGAACTTCAAAGATTTGCTACCCTCTAGGAAAAAAAAACGTCTCCTCATCTCAGGGTCTAAATAGTCTTTCTTCAACATTGGGTTTTAGACTCCAAGGTGAGGAGAAACGTCCTCCCAGCATCCACTCTGTTGAGCTCTGTAACAACTTTGTTAGCTTCTAGGAGATTATTTCCCATTCTTCTAAACTCTAGAGAACATATTCTTCTAAACGACACCATCTCTTGTTAAAAAGCATGCCTGCCATCCTGCAACCAGAATGATGAACCTTTGATGCCTTCCTTGTATAGCAAGTGTTTTTTATTTAAAAAGATTTAAGAATGTACACAATACACTTGGTACATCTCATCAGGGCCCTGTATATTTATATATAAACCGCTTTATCTTTGGACTTAAATCTTCCCACAATAATAGTTAACCTACCGTTTACCCTCCAAACAGCTTGCTCCACCTGCATGTTAGATTTCAGTGACCTGTGTACCCAGATCCCCCTGAACATCAACATTCCTAATCCGTCATCATTTATAAAATAAAACTAAACTCTCAGCAGATTGGGTGGCACTTGTGAGAAGGGAAACAAGAGTCAGTGCTTCAGGTCGAAGATGAGTTGTCAGGACTGGAGAAGATTGAGAAATCAAATTAAATTTAAATTGCGAGAAGGTTGACAAGGGATAGAAGTCCCAGTATGTTAAAGGGAGCAGAGAAATAAGTATTCAGTGAGCCACATCAGGATTCCAAATAGTTACTCTGCTGCTGCATAAGAACAAATTTTGCAACATATGCCAGTGATATTAAAACTGATTCTGATTTTGATATATTCTTCATCATAAGTTCCCTTTCCCCTTTACACAAGGACGACTCTCTTCATGATTTCATGGTCTGCTCAGTCCTCCTCACACACCTTGCCCTGTCCCTTGGCACTTTTGCCTTTAATGCTAGGAGTTGAAGTAGCAGGACATTACAATTCCTCCCTCACCACCGTTCAGAGAACTTGCAACCTTGTCGATTTCATTCTGTTCTTGTGACTTGGCCTCCTCTCCAATGGTGAAACCTAGCATAGACCAGGCATCTAATTTGCCAAGTATCTGCATTCTACTCTCATCTTGAGCTTCCGTTTGCATGTCATTATAACTCCCACAATCCCAATGACCCTTTAAATCCTCTGATTTATTTGAACCATTCCTGAATCTATATCATTCTGCAAGTGGATAACCAATACAACCATGACTTTATTTCAACTCTTTCAGATCTCTGGACATAGATCATTAGGTCCTTAGGATGAAATGTATTTTAGTCTCAACAATATATTTGTATAAACATAGTACAGTTGAGAACACCTTATCCGAAATTCCAAACTCCAAAAACCTCCAAAATCTGAAATTTCTTTTGACTGCTGACATGACATCACAAATGGAAAATTTCACAAGGCACTGGTAAGGTTCCCAGGAAATACACAGGTCTCTGCACAGGCAGTTCTGAGAAGTGATCTTACATGTGTAATGAACTGAAGTTAATGAAAAATGGAGAACACTGCATAAAGTGAAAAATGAAGATCTCAGTCGTGTATTGAAAGAGTGGATTCATCAGTGTCGGAGTGAACATATGCTGCTTAACAGTATGCTGATCATGAAACAAGCAAAGATCTATTATGATGAACTGAAAATTGAAGGTAATTGTGAATATTCAGCAGGCTGATTGCAGACATTCAAGAAAAGGCACGACATTAAACTTCTAAAAGATTTATGCTGCTAAGGCATCTGCTGATCACGAAAAACAGCAGAAGAATTCATTGCTGAATTTATCAAGCTTGTCACTGATAAAAATCGAACATGCTGAACGACTGTATCAGTACGTGTGTGTGATGAACAAGACTGTTTACCAATAGCACATAAACTCAGTCAGAAATGATAGCGGTCCCAAGCTATCTCATTATGTATTCCATAAATCATTATATATTCTATAATCCAAAAAAATCTGAAATCTAAAAGACTTCCCACCCCAAGCATTGTAATGAGACTCCTACTATTGAGACTCAAGTCTCTTACTGTTTTATTCTTAACTATGTCAATGCATTCATCGAATATATTGTTCCCAGTGTGTTTATCATTTAAATTGCACAAAATTCATTCTAAGTTTCTATACTTTGACTTTTTAATTGACTGTACCCTTCAATTCAGTCTAGAGATGAAAAGGAGCACCTGTCGTAATTTCCTCCTCAGTTGTTAAACATTGGACAACCATGGTTCAGAAAGAAAAATGTTCAGCAGAATTTTCCTGTCAAACAAAACTGACTGATATAGGATGAAGAACAGAAGTACAATGAGTATTTGTACAAGTTTATCAGAAGTCCTACTGGAGGTTCATGGGATTTTAAAATTGTTTCCTTTTGAAAAGTACAATAGAAAAAAAAGATCTTTGCTTACCAAACAAAGATATGGTCAAATACTGTCTCTAAACGTCTGCTTTATTCATTTACAGGGGTGAAGTTATAGCCAAGGCTGGTTCTGAAGAGACCATTATATATGCAGATATAGGTGAGATTCATAAGTAAAAGTGCTACTGCCGAGAAGTTAGCATCATATCGGATTCACACATTCTTTCTCTCACTCTCCTTTTTCTCCCTCTGTCCCTCTGAATATACCTCTTGCCCATCCTCTGGGTCCCCCCCCCACCTCCTTGTCTTTCTTCCCGGACCTCCCGTCCCATGATCCTCTCGTATCCCTTTTGCCAATCACCTGTCCAGCTCTTGGCTCTATCCCTCCCCCTCCTGTCTTCTCCTATCATTTTGGATCTCCCCCTCCCCCTCCCACCTTCAAATCCCTTACTAACTCTTCTTTCAGTTAGTCCTGACGAAGGGTCTCGGCCTGAAACGTCGACTGCACCTCTTCCTACAGATGCTGCCTGGCCTGCTGCGTTCACCAGCAACTTTGGTGTGTGTTGATCATATCGGATTAATAGTCCAGTGTGCAGAATTGTTAACCTTCTCCTCTGTTGCTTTCTTTACTTAAACAGTAGGTAATAGGTTCAGATAGGTGCCAGAACTTTTCTAGAGAAAAAAATGAACAGCCTGAAGGCATTTTCATTTCCTGCCTGTTCACTCTCTATTGTCCCTGTGGGATAGTCATTTTTGTGTTTAACTGGATTTTACTGCCATGTAAATTGTCGTAATGTCTTCTTCATGTGGTGGTATTAGAAATTCATGCACAAGACAGACTTAACTATTTGGATCCACATTTCTCAAAAAAAAATATATATACTGTATTGTAGAAGTTTTAAACTCAAAGGGTTAGTTAGAAATGGATTTCAAAAAAGTCTTAAAACCCTTTAATTTCCAAAGAAATCCCAGGACTTGCAAGGATAAACATGTCATTTCCTTGGGGACCTGAACTGAATTCGATCATTTAAAAAATATTTTCATATTAATAATCTGGATTAATAATTTTTTCTGCTGCTGGTTTCTCGAACACTGTAACACCAATGTACAAAAGGGACAGGCCTCACCTGAACCCGAGGGGAACTAATATCCTTGCATGCAGGTTTGCTGGAGCTGTTGAGGAGGCTGCAAGCTAATTTGGAAGGGGGAAGGGAACCAAAGTGATAGGGCTGAGGACAGGGATGTTGGTTTACAAGACGAGGTAGTGCAGAGTGAGACTGTCAGGAATGACAGGCAGATGATCGGGCAAAATTGCAGTCAGTGGGATGGATTGCAGTGTAAAGGGGAAACAAAATTAAAAATACAAGACTGTATATATATTTGAATGCATACAGTATATGTAAGGTAGATGATCTTGTAACAGTTAAAGGTTGGCAGGTATGAAGCTGTGGGTATCAAGGAGTCATGTCTGAAAGACGATTGTAGTCGTAAGCTTTATATCCAAGGACGTACAATCTATTGAAACAGGGGTCCCCAACCTTTTTCACACCGCGGACTGTGTTAATATTGACAAAATTCTTGCGGGCCAACCAGGGGTGGGGGGGGTCGATGTTCAAGTTCAACTCTGCATGACAGGGAATGAGGAAAGGTACAGCTGACTCATATCGTTTCATATCGCCAAATCATATCATTTCCTCGCACATCTTTGCGGCCCGGTACCGGTCCGCGGCCTGGTGGTTGGGGACCACTGTATTGAAAGATCAATTTGCGGGTCGAATCGATATTAATGAAAGTGAAAGCAATATGAGCATTCATTTCAAGAGGACTAGAATATAAAAGCAAGGATATAATGTTGAGGCTTTATAAAACATTGGTGAGGCCTCACTTGGAGTATTGTAAGCAGTTTTGGGCCCTTATTTAAGAAAGGATGTGTTTACTTTGGAGAGGGTTTAGAAGAGGTTCACAAGAATGATTCCGAGAATGAGCAATGATTGAAGGCTCTGGGCCTGTACTCACTAGAGTTTAGAAGAACGAGGGCATATCTCATTGAAAGCTATCAAATGTTGAAAGGCCTAGACAGCGTATGTAAAGAGGATGTTTCCTTTGGTGGGGGAGTTTTAAGACCAGAGGGCATAGCCTCAAAAGAGGGGGATGTCCATTTAGAACAGAGATAAAGATGAAATTTCTTTTGCCAGAGGGTGGTGACTCTGGAATTCATTGCCACAGGTGGCTGTGGAGGCCAGGGCAGTTGGTGCACGTAAGGTGTGAAAGGTTATGGGGAGATGGGAGAGGTGTATAAGATGATGAGAGGCATTGATCGTGTGGATAGTCAGAGGCTTTTTCGTAGACCTGAAATGGCTAACATGAGAGGGCAAGCACGAGGAAATCTGCAGATGCTGGAATTTCAAGCAACACACATAAAGATTGCTGGTGAAAGCAGCAGGTCAGGCAGCATCTATAGGAAGAGGTACAGTTGACGTTATTTATTATTATTATTAATTTTTTCTCTCTCTCCTTTTTCTCCCTCTGTCCCTCTCACTGTACTCCTTGCCCATCCTCTGGGCTTCCCCCCTCCCCTTTCTTTCTCCCTAGGCCTCCCATCCCATGATCCTCTCATGTCCCTTTTGCCAATCAACTTTCCAGCTCTTGGCTCCATCCCTCCCTCTCCTGTCTTCTCCTATCATTTTGGATCTCCCCCTCCCACTTTCAAATCTCTTACTAGCTCTTCTTTCAGTTAGTCCTGACGAAGGGTCTTGGCCTGAAACGTCGACTGTACCTCTTCCTAGAGATGCTGCCTGGCCTGCTGCGTTCACCAGCAATTTTTATGTATGTAACATGAGAGGGCACAGTTTTAAGGTGCTTAGAAGTAGGTATAGAGACAATGTCAGGGGTAAATTTTTTATGCAGATAGAGTTGAGTGCGTGGAACGGGCTGCCAGCAACAGTGGTGGAGGTGGGTACAATTGGGTCTTTTAAGAGACTCCTGGACAGGTACATGGAGCTTAGAAAAATAGAGGGCTGTGGGTAACCCTCGGTAATTTCTGAAGTAAGTACATGTTCGGCACAGCATTGTGGGCCGAAGGGCCTGTGTTGTGCCGTAGGTTTCTATGTTAATGGGGCTGAGTGTGAAAAGGATCATCCATGATGAAATGGAACAGACTCAATGGGCTGAATGGCCTTATCTGCTCCTCTGTTTTATGGTCTTATGGTCATATGGTCTATCTTGTATACTTAAACAAACCATTTTTTAGTAAGTTTTCTATTTTAGAAGATAATGTATTATAAAATGACCCATTGAAGATACTACATTCAACTTCTTCATTTTCCATGGAACAGATTTGAAATACCTTTCGGACATTCGACAGCAGATACCAATTCTCAAGCAGAAACGGCATGACCTCTACAGTGTGCAGGAAGTGAGAGACTGAGGATAGCACGTCTCAGATGGATCAGGTCTTTGTCAGAATTACGACTTAGACAATATAAATCTTTCAATTATTTCAAAAATTTGTGAACAGATTTTAAACTCACCTGGATTTAAGAGTATATGCACTGCACTTTTCACAGCTTTTCTATGTATGGAATTTTGGATAATGAGTGAATTGTAATATTGTTACTAGTTTTAATTGAAATAAATCCCATGAATTAAGATGATTGTGTATGAATCACAAGCTTTGTATTGTTATCTTTTAATGAGGACGCTTTGTATACAATTAAGATTATGCCAGTGAGGATACAGTAGATTGTCGATATTACATTAATTGATAATCCTGGAAGGCTGGTCTGCTTTTAGCACTGAAAACTAATATCATTAAAAAGAGCTATTATATTTTTATCTTCAAGATAGCAAAGGATTTTATAATTAGATACTGTCATTTTGCATTAATAGAACTTTGAACAGTAGATAGATATATACAGTGCCTATAAAAAGTATTCACCTCCCTTGAAGTTTTCATGTTTTATTGTTTTACGGCATTGAATCACAGTGGATTTAATTGGATTTTTTGACACTAATCAACAGAAAAGACTCTTTCATGTCAAAGTGAAAACAAATTTCTACACACTGGCCTAAATTTATTACAATTATTAAACACAAAGTAATTGATTGCTTAAGTCAGTATTTAGTAAATGCACCTTTGGCAGCAATTACAGCCTTGAGTCTGTGTGGATAGGTCTCCATCAGCTTTGCACATCTGAACACTATAATTTTCCCCCCATTCTTCTACACAAAACTGCTCAAGCACTGTCAGATTGCATGAGGATTGTGAGTGAACAGCCATCTTCAAGTCCAGCCACAAATTCTCAATTGGATTGAGGTCTGGACTCTGACATGGGCACTCCAGGATATTAACTTTGCTGTTTTTAAGCCATTCCTGTGTAGCTTTGGCTTTATGCTTGGGGTCCTTGTCTTGCTGGAAAACAAATCTTCTCCCAAGTCACAGTTCTCTGGCAGACTGCATCAGGTTTTCCTCCAGAATTTCCCTGTACTTCACTGCATTCATTTTACCCTCTACCTTCACAATCCTTCCAGGGGCTGCTGCAGTGAAGCATCCCCACAGCATGATGCAGCCACCACCATGCTTCATGGTAGGGATGATATGTTTTTGATAATGTGTAGTGTTTGGCTTCTGCCAAACATAGCATTTAGTCTTATGGCTAAAAAGCTCAATTTTGGTTTCATCAGACCATAGAACCTGCTTCCAGCTGACCTCAGTGTCTCCCACATGCCTTCTAGCAAACTCTAGCCGAGATTTCATGTGAGTCTTTTTTCAACAGTGGCTGTCTCTTTGCCACTCTCCCATAAAGCTGCAACTGGTGAAGCACCTGGCCAACAGTTGTTGTATGAGCAGTCTCTCCCATCTCAGCCACTGATGCTTGTAACTCCTCCAGAGTTGTCATAGGTCTCTTGGTGGCCTCCCTCACTAATCCCCTTCTTGTATGATTATTCAGCTTTTGTGGACGACCTGCTCTAGGCAGATTTACAGCGGTGCCATATTCTTTCCATTTCTTGATAATTGACTTAACTGTACACCAAGGGATATGCAGTGACTTGTAAATTTTCTTGTATCCATCTCCTAACTTGTGCTTTTCAATAACCTTTTCACAGTTGCTTGGAGTGTTTTTTGTCTTCATGGTATAGTTTTGGCAGGATACTTACTCACCAGCAGTTGGACCTTCCAGATACAAGTTTTTTTTTACTACAGTCAATTGAAACACTGACTGCACATAGGTCTTTAAAAACAGATCTCCATTTAACTAATTATGTGACTTCAAAAACCAATTGGCTGCACCAGTGATGATTTGGTGTGTAATATTGAAGGGGGTGAAAACTTATGCAATCAATTATTTTGTGTTTTGTATTTATAATTAATTTAGATCACTTTGTAGACATCTGTTTTCACTTTGACATGAAAGAGTCTTCTTCTGTTGATCAGTGTCAAAAAAAAGCCACAATAAATCCACTGTGATTCAGTGTTGTAAAACAATAAAACGTGTAAACTTCCAGGGGCGGGATGGGCGGTGAGTACTTTCTTTAGTATATTTGTGTACTTACTGTTTCTGCCTCCATCAGTGCCCCAGGCAGTGCATCCTCTGTGTAAAAATAATTGCCTTGCACATCTTTTTTGAACTCACCTTAAGTCCATGTCCTCTGTTATTAGACATTTCAACACCAGGAAATAAATGCCGGCGCCCTACTCCCATAATCTTATAAAACTCTATCATATCTCCACTCAGCTTTCAGTGCTCCAGAGAAAACAACTCAAATTTAACCATCTTCTCCACGTAGCACATGCCCTGTAAACCTCTTCTGCACTCTCTCCAAAGCCTCCATATCCTTCCCATTAGGGAACTGAATGCAATACTCCAGATGCAGTCTGACTAGAGTTTTACAAAGCTGCACCATACTTCCGAACTCTTGAACCCAGTTCCTCAGCTAACAAAGTCAAGTATGCCATATGCCTCTTCACCATCCTATCAATCTCTGTAGCCACTTTGAGGGAGCTATGGACTTGGACCACAAAATCCCTCTGCACATCAACACTGTTAAGATTCCTTACACCAACAGTGTACTTCCTCTTTACATTTGATCTCTCAAAGTGCTGCACTTCACATTTGGCTCCATCTACCATTTCTTCACTCATATCTGTACGTGATCTATATCCCATTGTATCTCTGCTAGTATTCTCTGTTAATAATACCACCAATCTTCCAAGGTGACAATCTGCAAACTTAATAACTTACCTATCTAAGTTTTCACTATATATCACAGACAGTAGAGGTCACAGTACAGCTATCTGTGGAGCACCTCTACACACAGACTTCCAGCCAGAATAAGTCCCATCGACCGCTACCCGCTGTCTTATATGAGCAAGTCAATTTTGAATCCGAACTACTATTTCACTGTGGATCCCATGGATCTTAAACTTCTGAATGAGTTTCCCATGAGGGACCTCTCAAACACCTCACTAAAACCCATGTAGACAACATCCAGAACTCTACCTTTTTTAATCACCTTTGTCAGCTCTGGAAAATTCAGATCAAGTTAGTAAGTCGCAACTTGGCCTGCACAAAGCCATGCTGACTGTCCCCAATTAGGTCATGGTTTTCAAATTGCTCATAAAGCCTATCCTTAAGATTCCTCTGCAGTAATTTACCTACCATTGAGGTGTTTTTGCCCACAGAACTGCTGCTTATGGAATTTTTTATTTGTTTTTTTGCAGCACATCCTCTGTAAACTCTACAGACTGTTGTGCTTGAAAATTCCAGGTCAACAGTGTATGAGATACTCAAACCACCCAGTCTTGCACCTACAATCATTCCACAGTCAAAGTTACTTAGGTCACATTTCTTCCCCATTCTGATGTTTGGTCTGAACAACAACAGAACCTCTTGACCATGTCTGCATGCTTTTATGCATTGAGTTGCTGTCACATGATTGGCTGATTAGACATTTGTATTAACAAGCAGGTGTACATAATGAAGTGGCCATTGACTCTATGTTTCATTTTTCTACTTAGTTAAATTCACCATTTCTCTTGACATCCAAAGTTCCCTTACTTTACCATCCTTATCCTTCTGCCTTTACTGGAACAGCTGTTCCTCGTTAACTTCCGTTATTTCCTGCTTAACATTCTTGTAATTTGTCTTGCTCCAATTTAATACTCCCTTGCAAGGTCCATACTTAGTTTTATCTATAACTTTCTTAAAACTTGGGGAGCTGTGATCACCTGATATGTATGGAGTTGACAATATTGGCATAAATGGGAGAGTGGCTAATGACAGAAAACTGGGAGTCGAGGTAAATAGGTTATTTTCAGATGGGTGGCTGCAGGCATGAGCAAGAGAGCAACAACTATTTACAGCTGACACTGATGAATGAAGAGAGGGTAGCTAGAGTTGCTGATAGTACATAAGTTAGAAAATTGCAACTAAGGCACAATGACCTTTCAAAGGGATAGTGATAGATTAAGTGAATGGATAAGAAGTTGGTAGGTGGAATTTAAAGTGCAAAGATGTGAACAACACTTTGAAAGCAAGAATGATAAAGGACATTCTTATTTACATGGAGTGAAATTGCAAAATGTCGTGATACAAAGGAATCTGGAGATCCTAATACATTAAAAACAAAACAAAAGCATGCAGCTGCAGCGAGTAATTAGGAAGGCTGTTGGCTTTTATTGCTGGATTTGGAGTATAAAGCTTTGTTGCAACTTTCAAAAGTAGCACAGAATAGGTCCCTTGGTCCACAATGACCATCACCCACTATTTACATCAATCCCACTTTATATCTCTCATATTCTTATCAAATCCTCCAGATTCTGCAGTTTACCTTCATACTAGGAGAAATTTACAGTGAAAAATTTGCCTATCAATCTGCATGTCTTTGGGACATGGATGGAAACTGACCGGAAGTTATACAGTCACAGGGCAAACATACAAATTACACTTAAGATCAGCTTTGAACCAGGGTGTCTGGAGCTATGAGTCGGCAGCTCTACTCATCACTATCATCCTTACGTCCTGTGTTGTATGACAAGGGCATTTATGGTCTTTCCATGACGATGATTATTCTCGGCAAATTTTTCTACAGAAGTGGTTTGCCATTGCCTTCTTTTGGGCAGTGTCTTTACATTCGGGTAACCCCAGCCTTCATCAATACTCTTCAGAGATTGTCTGCCTGGCATCAGTGGTTGCATAACCAGGACTTGTGATGTGCACTGGCTGCTCATACGACCATACACCACCCACTCCCATGGCTTCACGTGACCCTGATCATGACCATGTTCCTGATCGGAATGGGGGGGGTGCAGTAAGCGGGTCCTCTACCTTGCCCAAGGCTAGTGATATGCACCAGCTGCTTATACAACCATCTACCACCCGCTCCCATTGCTTCACATGATCCTGATCTGGGGGTGGGGACGCTAAGCAGGTGCTACACCTTGCCCAAGTGTGGCCTGCAGGTTAGCAGAGGGAAGGAGTGCCTTACACCTTCTTCGGTAAAGACGTATCCCCACCCCACCAGCCAAGTAACTCTACCAGCTGACATAATAAAGTGCAAAAGTGAAGCCTCATTAAAATCTTGGTTTTCTTTTTACATATCAATTTTGAAATTAATATTGAAATATCTTAAGCAAAAAAATTGCAAAAACCATGGTTTTTAAGGCAACAGTGCATAACACTAGGGGTCATGTCATTGGCAATTCCTGAGGTCATTTTGCAATTTTGTGTTGAAAATTGCAGTTACCAGCAGAAAATAATTTGCCCTAACAAACACCTAAGAATTACAGAAATTTGCACATGTCACACATTATTTAGTACAGTGGAGCAGGACTGGATAGACAGCATTCCTAATTTGCTAATTATTAGTTAAACTACTGTACACATGAGTGTCAACTGGTTGCAGCTCGATTAACCTGTATATTCCACAAGAGAAGGATATCTTCAAACAGAATTAACTAATATGTGATGACTGGAGAATCCCCTGATTTTGGAATTTGGACCTCAAAGTGTCTGTAACAGAGCAAGCCTTTCGATCCCAAATGCTATTGATATTAGAAGCACAAATCAATAACTTACTCTAATCATCCTTGTGAGTGCCCAGGCAAAGAGGCAGGTAGCTAACCAGCTTCTTAAAAAGCATTTATTTTAGAGCAATGGTGCACACTCTAAATCACAGTATCTGGCCCATGGGATCCAGAATCTCCAAAGTGAGCGAATAATGCAGGCTTACTGCCCCCATACTTGCACAAAAACCGTCTGGGGCGCAAACACTCTTTACAATTGCTGAGCAAACCTGTGGGCCTGAAGATAAATAAGTCCCCTGGTCCTGATGGAATACATCCCAGGGTACAAAAGAAATGGCAGAATTTATAGTAGAGGATTTTGTGATAATTTACCAAAATTCTCTGGACTTAGGACAAGTCCCGGTGGATTGGAAGATGGCGAATGTGACGCCACTGTTCAAAAAAGGATGTAGGCAAAAGGCAGGTAACTATAGGCCAGTTAGCTTAACATCTATAGTTGGGAAAATGTTTGAAGCTGTCATTAAAAAAAGAAATAGCGAGGCATCTGGAAAGAAATGGATCCATCAGGCAGGCGCAGCATGGATTTAGCAAAGGCAGGTCCTATTTGACAAACTTACTGGAGCTCTTTGAGGATATAACAAGTGCGGTGGATAGAGAGGAACAGATGGATGATATTTACTTGGATTTCCAGAAGGTATTTGATAAGGTCCGGCATAAAAGCCTTATCCATAAGATAAGGATGCATGGAGTTGGGGGTGATGTATTAGCATGGATAGAGGATTGGTTAACTAATAGAAAGCAGAGAGTTGGGATACGTGGGTGTTACTCTGGTTGGCAATCAGTGGTGAACAGTGTGACACAGAGGTCAGTGCTAGACCCACAACTGTTCACGATATACATTAACATCTGGAAGAGAGAACTGAGTAGTGTATCTAAGTTTGGGGATGATACTAAATTGAATGGAAAGACAAATTGTGCAGGAGATACGGAGTCTGCAGAGAGATATAAATAGGTTAAGTGAGTGGGCAAGGGTCTGGCAGATGGAATACAATGTTGGTAAATGCAAGGTCATCCACTCTGGAAGGAAAAATGGAAGAGCAGATTATTATTTAAATGGTAAATAATTGCAGCATGCTGCTGTGCAGAGGGACTTGGGAGTGCTTGTGCATGAATCACAAAAGGTTGGTTTGCAGGTACAGCAGGCTATCAGGAAGGCAAGTGGAATGTTGGCCTTCATTGCTAAAGGGATTGAATTTAAGAGCCGGGAGGTTATGCTGCAACTGTACAGGGTACTGGTGAGGCTGCACCTGGAGTACTGCGTGCACTTGTAGTCTCCTTACTTGAGGAAGGACATCCTACATTTGGAAGCGGTGCAGAGGAGGTTCACCACATTGATTTCAGAGATGAGGGGGATAGACTGTGAGGCAAGATTTTATCGCCTGGGGCTGTGCTCACCAGAATTCAGAAGAATGAAAGGAAATCTTATAGAAATATATTAAAGTATGAAAGGGATAAATAAGATAGAAGCAGAGAAGTTGTTTCCACTGTAGGTGACACTGGAACTAGGGTCACAGGCTCAAGATTCGGGGGAGTAGATTTAGGAAGGAGATGAGGAGAAATGGCTTTTCCCAGAGAGTAGTGGATCTTTGGAATTCTCTGCCCAATGAAGCAGTGGAAGCTACTCAGTAAATGTGCTTAAAACCAGGTTGGATAGATTTTTGCATAGTAGGGGAATTGAGGATATGGGGAAAAGGCAGGTAGGTGGAGGTGAGTCCATGTTCAGATCAGCCATGATCTTATTGAATGGTGGAGCAGGCTCGATGGGCCAGATAGCCGACTCCTGCTCCTATTTCTTATGTTCTTATGCTAAGCAACAATCAGAGATGCCTAGTGAGCCAGCTGTCTCCCACACTATGACAAATCAAACCAGCAGGCTGTGCTCCTTCACCCTGCAAACAATCAAAGCTAAAATGTGAGGCTCCAGTACAGAAAGTCAATTTTTTTCTGTAAATGTCTTTACAGTGCTGGTCTGAAGAAATAGATAAGATGATGTGACTGCTTTGAGTCAGTAGATTGGTCCATATTCAAAGAATCAGCAGCCGTCCCAATTCAGTATGTAATCACTGTCACACACTTTATAGCAAGTCAGTTGAGGACTGTGTACCAAAGGCAGCAATCCAGGTGTTCCCAAGTTGTAAACCATGGGTAAAATGGGAGACCTACTCCCACTTTATTCTTCCTTATTTCTCTTCTAATATTTGTATATCTGTGCACTTGTAATGCTACTGTGACACTGTAATTTCCTTTGTGATTAATAAAGTATCTATCCATCTAATGAAGTTCAGGAATGCAGCATTCAAATTGGGTGATGCTGACCTTTACAAGAAATCAAGACACAACCTCTGTAAAGCTATCAGGGATGCCAAGGGGCAATATCAGTCCAAAATTGGAGTGCCAGACCAGCTGTAAGTTGTGGCGCAGCTTAAATGCTATTAAAAAGCTACAAAATGAAATTGGGTTGCATCGCCAATAACAGTATATCCCAAACTGATGAGTTGAGTGCACTCTAAGCATGTTTTAGCCAGAAAGGGATTGGAATGCCTCCACCTGCCCTGACAGCCTCCAATACACCGGACCCACTGTCACCTTTGCAAATCAGTCTTCTGGGGGTGGGGGGGAATCTGTGGAAGGTATCTGACCAGCCTGGTGTCCCTGGCCATCTCCTTATATCATTATATCCCGTACAAATCAGCTGCTGGGGTACCTACCGATATTTTTAACCTCTCCCTGCTTCATCACTCTTACTGCAGTTGTACAAGGCCTTGGTGAGACCACACCTGGAGTATTGTGTGCAGTTTTGGTCCCCTAATCTGAGGAAAGACATCCTTGCCATAGAGGGAGTACAAAGAAGGTTCACCAGATTGATTCCTGGGATGGCAGGACTTTCATATGAAGAAAGACTGGATGAACTGGGCTTGTACTCGTTGGAATTTAGAAGATTGAGGGGGGATCTGATTGAAACGTATAAGATCCTAAAGGGATTGGACAGGCTAGAAGCAGGAAGATTGTTCCCGATGTTGGGGGAGTCCAGAACGAGGGGCCACAGTTTGAGGATAAAGGGGAAGCCTTTTAGGACCGAGATTAGGAAAAACTTCTTCACACAGAGAGTGGTGAATCTGTGGAATTCTCTGCCACAGGAAACAGTTGAGGCCAGTTCATTGGCTATATTTAAGAGGGAGTTAGATATGGCCCTTGTGGCTACGGGGGTCAGGGGGTATGGAGGGAAGGCTGGGGCGGGGTTCTGAGTTGGATGATCAGCCATGATCATAATAAATGGCGGTGCAGGCTCGAAGGGCCGAATGGCCTACTCCTGCACCTATTTTCTATGTTTCTATCTGAGGGTCCACCTGCTTTAAGAAAATCATGATCATCATGGTAGTGAGAAAAGGGTAGGAATGTGCCTTAATGACTTCTGCCCATCAGCAGTGACATCAGCTATTGTGAAGAGCTTTGAGAGGCTGGTCATGGCGCACGTCAAAGTTCAAATTTATTATCAAAGAATGTATGTCAACTGTATATTACCCTGAGATTCATTTTCTTGCTGGAATTCACTGTAAGTACAAAGAAATACAATGGAATCAATGAAAAACTACACTCAAAGATGAACAGACAACCAATGTGCAAAGAAGACAGTGCAAATACAAAAAAAATTATAATAATCAATAAATACTGAATAATATCGAGACCATAAGTTGTAGAGTTCTTGAAAATGAGTCCATATGTTATGGAATCAGTTCAGTGTTGAGGTGAATTAAGTTATCCATGCTGGTTTAGGAGCCTGATGGTTGAAGGGTATTGAATTAAATTGACTTTATTTCTTTCATCCTTCACATACTTGAGGAGTAAAAATCTTTACGGGTTATGTCTCTGTCTGAATGTGCAATGTGCAATTTATAGTAACTTGTAATAAATAGTATGTACAACAGGACAGTCAATATAGCATAGACATACAATTGTATCAATGTGAATTAATCAGTCTGGTGGCCTGGTTGAGGGAGGTACAGTTCCCATACCAGGTAGTGATGCAACCAGTCAGGATGCTCTCAATTATACTTCTGTAGAAAGTCCTTAGGATATGGGGACTCCTGCCAAACCTCTTCAACTGTCTGAGGTGAAAGAGGCACCGTTGTGCTTTTTTCACCACACAGCCAGTACGTACAGACCACATGAGATCCGCGGTGATGTGTATGCCGAGGAACTTAAAGCTATTCATAGTTCCTGAACCTGGTGGTGTGGGACCTAATGCTCGAGAACCTTCTTCCTGATGGCAACAGCAAGAAGAGAGCTTGGCCTTGTTGGTGGGGGTCCTTGATAAATGATACTGCTTTCTTGTGGCAGTGCTTCTTGTACATGTGCTGAGTGGAGGGGAGGGTTTTTCCTGTGATGGACTGAACAGTATCCATTACTTATTGTAGGCTTTTCCATTCAAGGGCATTGGTGTTTCCTTACCTGGTCACAATACAACCTGTCAGGATACTCTCCACTGTGATTATAAAGAAGTTGGCTAAAGTTTTAGATGACATGTTAAACCTACACAAGCCTCTAAAAAAGCTGAGGCGTTGTCGTAATGGCAGTTACCTGCTGGTCCCAGAACAGAACCTCTGAAATAGTAACGCCAAGGAATTTAAAGTTACTGACTCTCTCCACCTCTGATGAGAAATGACTCGTGGACCTCTGGTTTCCTCTTCTTGTAGTGAATAATCAGCTCTTTGGTTGCTCTAGCCTCCCAAACAACCTTGACACTACAATTCACCTGCCAAAGCAGGTCTGTAGCATCTCTCTGGCCCTACCTCATTTCTGGAACACTTGCACAGTAAAGACACCTACATTACACTATTGTTTATAAACTATAGCTTCGTCTTCAATACCATAATTCCAAGCAAACTCTTCTCCAAACTCCTAGCCCTGGAACTCAACACCTCTATTTGCACTGGATCCATGACTTGTTGACCAGTGGGCTGCAGTCAGTAAAGGTAGGCAGCAGCACTTTCACTTTCCTCAACACTGGTGCCCCACGAGATTGCATCCTCAGCTCCCTACTCGTAACTACATGGACAGATTCTGCTCTAACGCCATCTATAAGTTTGCGGTTGATGCCACACAGTGGTCTGAATCTCAAATAACAGTGAGTCAGAGTACGGGAAGGAGATAAAGAGAGCTGAGCGACGAGGTGGCATAACGTCAACCTTTCCCTCTCTGTCAGCAAAACAAAAAATAAGCTGGCCATTGACTTCAGGATGGGGGTCAGTTCACATGCTCCTTTTACATCACTAGCGCTGAGGTCAAGAAAGTTGACAGCTTCAGTTTCATAGGGTCATAGTTCACTACAGCATAGAAACACACCCTTTGGCATACCTAGTCCATGCTAGTCTGGACTTCTGCCTCATCCCATCTACCTGCATCCGGACCATTCACCTCTGTACCTCTATCATTCAAATAGCTATCCAAGCTTCTAAATGTTACAACTAAACCCACATTACCACTTCAGCTTGCACCATCCTCTGAGTGAAGATATTCTCCCTCAAATTCCCCTTTAATATTTCACCTTTCACTCTAAAACTATGACCTCTAGTTCTTGTCTCACCCAACCTGAAGGGAGAAAAACTGCATGTATTTATCTTATCTATACTCCTCTTAACGTTGTATGCCTCTATAAGATCTCTGTACTTCAGGAAATAACTATTCAACCTTTCTTTATATTCCTAAGAATGAACACCACCAATAGACTGTCCTGATCCAATAACATTGACGCCCAGGGTAAGAAAGCTTACCAGTGCCTCTTCTTCCCCAAGAGCCTAAAGGAACTTGGCACATCCCCTTTGACCCTCACCAATTTTAATCAATGAATGTCAATAGAAAACATACTACTTGAATGCATCATGGCTTGGTATGGCAACTGCTCTGCCCACAACCACAAGGAACTGCAAAATGTTGTGGACATAGCTTAGCACATCACAGAAACCAGTCTTCCTTCAATGAACTCTGTCTACGCTTTCCAGTAAAGCAGCCAGCATAATCCAAGATCCCTCCCACTCTGGGGATTCCCTTTTCTCCTGCCTGCCATTGTGCAGAAAGCTTGAAAGCACATAGCTGTCATCATCGATAACCTTGACCCTGGAAACTTGCACTCGTTCCTTGATCACACTTTAGACACTTTGGACAAGGTAAACAGCTTGGCCCCTGTCGCAAAACTGTTCTAAAGCTTGAACAGAGAAATACAGAAAGCAACAAATTGGATATCTTCTAAACCCTTATTTGCATAATCAATCACCAATCGCACTGCAATAATACAGGTATTAATAGCCAATAGAATATACACACAAAAAGCCAATAATACTTCTGAATTAGTAAATTAACTGTTCAATAGTAAGCGTCACACCAGAATCCTTCAATTGCATCCTTAACTTTGTCGTGGTATGCCAAATGGCTCTGGGTCCCTACTGAAAAAGGGAAACTATGCTCTTAAAGCCTTTCCTACGTGGGTTGACAGCACTCTATCTGCAAACTATTCTTGTCCGAGGATTATCTTAGCCCTTGCTTTGCCATGATTTCCATAGTTCCACCAGGCTCAACGACAGCTTCCATCCATTATTGGAAGTCTATTGAATGGTTCCCTAGTACAATAAGTTTGGACTCACACTCTACCTCATTAAGATCTTGCTATTTATTGTCTACCTGCACTGCACTTTCTCCGTAACTCTTTATTCTGCACTGTTACTATTTTACCTTGTACTAACTCAATGCACTGTTATAATGAATTGATCTGCATTGATGGTATGCAAGACAAGTTTTTCACTGTACCTCAGTATATGTGACAATAATAAACTCATTTAGCAGATTTCTTAATCTTACAGCACACTGCTGTAAACACCGCCCTCAACCCAAGATATGATTTGACAGGATGTCTGTCAAAACTTCGAGCTTGTAATGGCTACAAATATCTCTAATCAAATGTTGAATAACATTTATAATATTAAATGTCAATTGGCCAAGAGTTTCAGCATGAACACCTTTTTCAAAAAAAAATTACGATAACTATTTAAGTGTGCCCTTCTGCTCTGAACCTTGGTTCTCTAATAAAGGCTGTTTTTAAGCCAACCAAAGGTGCTTTTTCTCTTCGTAAAATTTGTTTTTTACGATGCAAAGAAAATTCTACTCCAAGAACATCAGGTACTGCAGAGTTACTCCTTCAGTGAGCTGCTGATTGATCAGAGCAGCTGGACTGGTGTCTGCAGCAGAGCTGGCCAAGGTGTTGAAGGAGCCAGTTGGGATATCTCTTCTTAACCTCTCTCTCCTCACTGAAATGGAGTTAGTGTTTTCAAGCCCCTTGTCTTTCATCCCACTTGCCTATGCATTCAGCACCTCATTCTTTACAACCTCTGCCAGCTACAACATGATCCCACCACTGGCCCATATACTCCCCCTGCCACTGCTTTGTGCAGGAGCCACTCTCTCTCTGTCTCCCCGGTCTGTTCAATGCTCTCAAACCTGGCACTTTTGTCCGCAACTTACTGTAGGAGGTGCAGCATCTGTCCCTGCACCTTCCTCATCACCACCCGGGGGGGGGCACAATGACAGCATAGTGTAACGACTTACAGTGTCAGTGATCAGATCAGGGTTCGATTTCCACCGTTGCTGCAAGGAGTTGGTATGTTCTCACTGTGACTGCGTGAGTGCTCTGGTTTCCTCCCACGTTCCAAAGACATACGGGTCAGTAAGTTGTGGACATGCTATGTTGGCATCAGAAGCGTAGCAACACTTGCCGGCCGCCCTCAACACACACTCTGACTCGGTTGGTCATTAACACAAACAATGCATTTCACTGTGTGCTTTGATGTACTTGTGACAAATAAAGCTGAGCTTTTCTCTTTAAAACTCCCAAATTCTACATTTTCACCTTTTTCTCAATTTTTGTTCAATGTACAGCTCAATCAAAATTAACCACATTATTGCTCCATCACTCAGCTGCCATCAACAGAGGGGCATGAGAGTAAAGACGCACGCATGACAGTTTAGAAACAGATTCATCCCCTCCGCCATCAGATTTCTGACTACAATGGACCCATCTACACTACTACTTCAATATTTTTTTCTTTTCTTGCTCTCTTTTTGTACTAAATTTTTTATATATATCATTGTAATTTATCATTTTGAAAAATTATTTATTGCAATGTACTGCTGCCACAAAACAAATTTTAATGTATACCAGTGATATTAAACTTGATTCTGATTCACCATTTTGCCCAGATTCTCAGCCACTAACCTCCAGCCCTACATTCCCCTGAACTCCTGTGTTCCTTCGTTTGCCATTAAGCATCCCTAGCCTATTACAGACAAATTCACTGTGGTGACAGAAGAGTAAGAAAGCTGTGACAATTAAATAACACAAAGCCATGCTGAATATCAAGCTGCAAAGAAGGACTCATAGAGATGGAGACTGAATGTGGGCATCACTGACTTGTGGCTGAAGGAAGATTATAACTAGGAGCTTAACATCCAAGGATACATATTGTATCGAAAGGGCAGGTAGGTAGGCAGAAGGCGTGGCATAGATCTGTTGGTAAAAAATGAAGTCAATCCTTAGAAAGAGATGACATGGGATCAGAAGATGTAGAATCCTTGTGAGTAAGATTAAGAAACTGCAAGGGTAAAAATACCCTGATGGAAATTATGTACAGACCTCTGAACAGTAGCCAAGATGTGGACTACGAATTACAGGAGATAGTAAACAAATGTAAAACAGAATCTGTTACAATAGACACAGGGGATTTCAATATGCAGGTAGATTGGGAAAATCAGGTTGGTGCTGGATCCTGAGAGTGAGAGAATTTGTAGAATGCCAACAAGATGGCTTTTCAGAGCAACTGGTGGCTAAGCCCACTAGGGGAAAAGCTATTCTGGACTGGATGTTGTGTAAAGAACCGGATTTGCTTAGGGAGCTTAAGATGAAGGAACTGTTAGGTGAAAGTATCATAATATGATTGAATTCACCCTGTAATTTGAGAGGGGTAAGCTAAAGTCAGATGTATCAGTATCATAGTGGAGTAAAGGGAATTATAGAGGCATATGGGAAGGGGCTGGCGAAAGTTAATTGGAAGGGGACACTAGCAGGGATGAAAACAGAACAGCAATCGCTGGAGTTTCTGGGAGCAAATCAGAAGGCACAGGATAGATACATACCAAAGAAGTATTCTAAAGGCAGGATGAGACAACTGTGGTTGACAAGAGAAGTCTCAGAAAACATAAATCAAAAAGAGAGGGCATGTAATAGAGCAAAAATTAGTGGGAAGTTAGAGGATTGGGAAGCTTTTAAAAACCAACAGAAGCTAACTAAAAAGCCATAAAGAGGGAAAAGATGAAATACAAAGGTAAGCTAGCCAACAATATTAAAGAAGATACCAATAGTTTTTTGTTCAGATATATAAAGTAAAAGAGAGGCTGGAGTAGATACTGGATTGCTGGAAAATAACACTGGAGAAGTATTAATGAGTGACAAGGAATTAGCAGATGAACTAAATTAAATATTTTGCATCAGTCTTCATTGTGGAAGACACTAGCAGTATGCCAGAAGTTTGAATGTGTTAGGGGACAGAAGTGAGTGCAGTTGCTATTACCAGGGAGGACCCGCTTGGGAAGCTGAAAGATCTGAAGGTAGATAAGTCACCTGGACCAACTGGACTATATTCCAGGGCTTTGAAGGAGGTAGCTGAGGAGATTGTGAATGCATTAATAATGATCTTTCAAGGATCACTCGGTTCTGGCATGGTTCTCCAGGACTGGAAAATTGCTAATGCCACTCCACTCTTCAAGAAGGGAGGGAAGCAGAAGAAAGTTAGCCTAACAACAGTGGCAGTTGGAGGCAATTGTTAAGGATGAGGCCTTAGGGTACTTTGAGGCACATGATAATATAGGCCAAAGTTCACATGGTTTTCTGAAGGTAAAATCTTGCCTGACGAATCTGTTGGAATCCATTGAGGAAAGACAAAGGAGAATTGGTGGATATTGTGTTCTTAGATTTTCAGAATACCTTTGACAAAGTGTCATACATGAATCTCTTTAACAAGATAAGATTGGCAGGAGGCAAAGGGAGCCTTTTCTGACTGACTGCCAATGACTAACAAGAGAACATCTGCAGATGCTGGAAATCCCGGCAACACACACAAAATGCTGGAGGAACTCAGCAGGATCTAGGAAAAGAGTACAGTTGATGTTTTGGGCCAAAACCCTTCAGCAGGACTGGAGGAAAAAGCTGAGGAGTAGATTTCAAAGGTGGGGGTGGGGAGGGAAGAGAGAAACATAAGGCGATAGGTGAAACCTGGAGGGCAAGGGATGAAGTAAGGAGTTGGGTAGTTGATTTGTGAAGAAGACAGAAGGCCATGGAAGAAAGAAAAGGGGGGAGGAGATGGGCAGGTAAAGAGATAAGGTGAGAGAGGGAAAAGGGAATGGAAAATAGTGAAGGAGTGGGTGCAGGGGACATGACTGAAAGTTCGAGAAATCGATAGTCATAATCAGGTTAGAGGCTACCGAAACGGAATATAACATGTTGTTCCTCATATCCAAGTATGGCCTCATCACGATAGTGGAGGAGGCCATGGATGGACATATCAGAATGGCAATGGGAAGTGGAATTAAAATGGGTGACTACTGGGAGATCTCACTTTTTTGGCAGATGGAGCGTAAGCGCTTGGTGAAGTGGTCTCCCAATCTATGTTGGGTATCACCGATGTACGGGAAGCCTTACTGTGAGCACCAAACACAATACATAACCCAACAAACTCACAGGTGAGGTGTCAGCTCACCTGGAGGGACTGTTTAGGGCCCTGAATGGTACTGAGGGAGGAAGTGTAAGGGAAGGTGTAGTACTTGTTCCACTTGCAAGGATAAGTGCCAGGAGGGAGATCAGCAGCACCTATCAACTTGAGTTTCTCCCTTCCCCAACCCCCCACCTTTTAAATCTACTCCTCAGCTTTGCTCTCCAGTCTGCCGAAGGGTTTCTATCTGAAACATTGACTATATTCTTCCTAGACACTGCTTGGCCTGCTGAGTTCCTCCAGCACTTTGTGTGTGTTGGCTGTCAATGACTAGTAGCTTTCCTCAGGGGTTTGTGTTTGGATCTTTTGTTTTTACATTACATGTCAATGATTTGGATGAAGGAATGAATAGTTCTGTGGCCAAATATGCAGTGAAGGGGCAGAAGGCGCTGAGGAAGCAGGGAAGCTGCAGGAGGCTTTAGACAGGAGAATGGGCAAAGAAGTGGCAGATGGCATATAGTGGCATGAAGTGTACGGTCATGCACTGATACAGGGAATAAAAGCACAGACTGCTTTCTAAACAGGGAAAAGATTTTAAAAATCCAAGCTGCAAAGGGACTATGAGTCTATGTGCAGGATTCCCTAAAGGTTAACTAGCAGGTTGAGTTGGTGGTGAAGGTGGCAAATGCAATGTTTGCATTCATTTCAGAGGACTAGAAATATAAAAGCTAGGATGTAATCCTGTGGCTGTATAAGGCACTGGCGAAGCCTCACTTGGGAGTATTGTGAGCAGTTTTGAGCTCCCTCATTGAAGATGATCCCTCAGAGGGTGCGCTGTCATTGGAGGGGATTCAGAGGAGGTTCACAAGAATGATTCTGGGAATGAAAGAGTTACTGTTTGAGGAGTGTTTGATGGCTCTGGGCCTGTGCTTGCTGGCACTTAGAAGAATGAAGGGGGAATCTCATTGAAAACCATCAAATGTTGAAAGGCCTCGTGGATTTTTCCTATAGTGGGGGTGAGGGCAGGACAGAGGGCACAGCCTCAGAATAGAGGGACATCAATTAGGATTAAGATAAGGTAGAGGGTGGTGAATCTGTGGAATTTGTTGCCACAGGCAGCTGTGGAGGCCAGGTAATTAAGTGTGTTTAAAGTGGGGGTTGATAGGCTCTTGCTTAGTCAGGACATGGAAGATTACGTGATGAATGGGGTTGGGGGGAAAATGGATCACCCATGATGAAATGGTGGAGCAGACTTGATGGGCCGAATAGTCTAATTCTGTTCTAGTGTTTTATGGAGTGAATTCATTCTGGTCATAAGAGAAAGATAGAGACTTTTTGTGAAAGAAGTGGGTGCCAAAAAAATGCTGGAAGTCAGTTTATGTAGCAAGGTCTTGTGGAAAAATCAATATACCATTAGCACGGAGGTAAAAATTCCCTTCTGAACATTAGCTCATAAGTAATAATATAGTTCCAGAGATTTGTCTTCTGGTATCTCAGCCTAGTCATGCATTCATTAATTAGTATTAAATATCTGCAGGCACTGTAATCTCCCACTCCCTTGCCTTCACATTACCTCTGCCACTTTGTAAGTCAGCTATGTCTAAGTTGCAACACTTTCATCAGAATCAGATTATGAGTTCAATGTTTCACTTTGGAAACTTGAACACAAAAAAGACTTGGGGTGAAAGTACCTGGTCATTATCATCCTGATGAACGTGGAACCAATACTGTGTGTCTTGAATTTCCAAATTACAATACCAACTATACATAAAATACAAAACTTAATTGTTATCACACCACCACTATCTTCTTATAAGTTTGCATAGATTCAGCATGTCAAACTTCTATCGATGCACTGTGTGGAGAGTATCCTAACTGGTTGCATCACAACCTGGTATGGAAATACCAATGCCCAGGAATACAAAAGGCTACATAAAATGGTGGATACGCCCCTGCACATCACAGGCAAAGACCGCCTCACCTTTGAGCACATTTACGAGTGCCGCCATGTAAATCTAGGCTATACACTCCTCTTGTTACTACCACTACGCAGGAAGTACAGAAGCTTTGGGTCCTGTATCACTAAGTTCAGGGACAGTTATTGCCCTACAAAATCCGGCAGCTGAACTGTTGTGGATAGCTTCATTCACCATTACTCTACACTGATTCTACCACTCACAAATTCCTTTTCAAGCAGTCTCATGTTCTCAGTATTTTTATTTACACCCTTTGTCTTCATTTGAACATTGGCTTTTTATAGTATTTTATAAAATTCAATTGTATTTCTTTTTTCCTTAAATGCCTGCAAGAAAATGAATCTTCAGGTAGTATACGGTAACATGTATGTGCTTTGATAATAAAATTACTTTCAACACCTCACTGGCTGAAAAGTGCTTCAGAACATGGAGGGTGTGAAAGGTACTCTGCCTGTGCAACGTTTAGTCTTTGTATCTCCAGACTGATGTTTACATGTGCACTCATGGATGCAGAGACAATGTCAAAACAAACAATCCTTTAATAGGTCATACTATTATGGCCCTTTACAATGTAGTGACATTGAGGTTACTACTTTGGTTTGAATATTGTAACCATTTTCATTCTGAATGTAGTATTTATTGGGTACTTTTACATTGTATATCATTTACAAAAAAAACAGTTCAATAACTTTTTCAGTGCACTTTCCAACATACTTAACAGCCATTTAATTGTTGGTAATATGGAATGCTTTTATGAAGAACACATGCTTCCATTTGGGGTTCTTTCCAAAGAAAATATGCCAGACAAAGAACCTTTAGCAAGATCAAAATCTAATTCATTTTGTAACAATTGCACGTGAACGTATATTAAAAAAGATTTAAAAGTTAGTTCAAAGGCCAAGCTGGCAGGCTGACCATCTAGCATTGGTACTGGAAAAATATTTGGGTTCGTGGGTGTCAACAGAAAAAAATGCAAAACAAGTATTCTTCCACATTGGAAAATTACCCACTTAAAAAAACAACCAAATTTTTCTTTTTCACCTTGCAATCTATGATGGACACAGCAATCTGAATAGGGCTTTGTTGTATAACATTATTTATTTAAATGGAAATTTTATCAAAGGTTTAGCATATTATAACTCAAATGATGAATGTAAGGACTTTCAAAACTATCTCAAGTTGGATACTATATGATGCATGCTCAACCTTTTAACTGTGACTGCCAGTCTTAAATATTTGACATTACATTGTGCAATCTAAACAAGGAACATTTGAATATGCAAATAAAATAATAAATTTTGCTCATTCTCATGGCAGAAAATATGAACAGTCACAATTTAATTTTGTTTATATTTGTTTGTATATCACAACATACTTTTAAAGGGCAGCTCCAAACATACTGTACATGGGTTTCTTTAAAAAATTGATCACCCTTCTGAGAATAACTAAAAGATGTTTCTGTGGCTTGCTCGTGTAAAACAAATATTTTGCTCAGTGCCACTTCGTAGGTCAACTTGAGTGCAAGTTATTTTGCACACATTCATCAATCACTATATAGAATACATATCAAATCTCACAAACATCACTGTGGCATTCAACAAGTTAGAAAAGGATTCAAAGGCTTAACAGAAGAACGTAAATCATGAGTAACTTTTTAATCACAGTGTTGGGGGCTTCAATCCATATTTTTTAGCAACTTCGGTCTGTGCATATGCAGCATCACAAAGTGAATACAGATGAGCCATCTCCATTTCTGACTTGGCCAGGTTAATGGCTTTGCTAAACATGTCAATAGCCTTTGCCAGGTTTCCCCTGTAAACAGATTTTGAAAAGAAATGCAACGTGAAAATCCTTTAAAACAGAAGTACAATTTGGACAATATAGAAAAAAATATGAATCCAAAAAAACAAAAACTGCAGATGCTAGAAATCTAAATTAAAAACAGTAAACGCTGGGTTTAAGATTAAGAATAGGTTCAGATGTATCGGTGGGAATAGCAGAGCTGATGTTTCAGGTGAAAGACCCTTTGAAGTTCTAACGAAGAGTCTTTGACCTGTTCTCTTCCCAAAGATGCAGCCTGATCTGCTAAGAATTTCCATCATTTTATATTTTTAAATTTAAAAATAAAATGCTATTTCCTGGGGTGTATTCACAAAGACTGAATGAAACTCTGAAATTTGACAGTTGAGTTATAAGGAATCCCAGCCAAGAATCTTTGGTACAAGAAAATCTGCAGATGCTGGAAATCCAAAGGAACACACACAAAATGCTGGAGGAACTCAGCAGGCCGGGCAGTATCTATGGAAAAGAGTAAGCAGTCAACATTTCGGGCCAAGACCCATTGGTCCTGATGAAGGGTCTCGGTCCGAAACATCAACTGTTTACTCCTTTCCATAGACGCTGCCTGGGCTGCTGAGTTCCTCCAGGAATCTTTGCCTGACTTTTGTGAAAAAAGGGCAGACAACTATGAACATCCTTGCAAACCAAACTAACTTTTATTGAATAAAAGAAAATCAATGGAAATATAGTAATCGACAGTGAATTATTGACAATGCAAGAGGAAATGTGAAATTAAGGGACCTCAAATTGAACTTGAATAAAAGTTTTACACACTGTATTCCCATCAATACATGAAACCATTAGAATTAACACAATAATAGTATTGGTAATCGTTGCCCATGGGAATACAGTTGAGAGAACTAATGTGCAACAAGGGAGAAGAAAATGTGTTATGGTAGGCTTAGTGTAAAAATGGACATGATGGTTGCCAAGGACAGGAGGTACAAAGACCCTGACTCAATGCTGCCTCCATTACTTGATAACTGTTGCAGATGCACTAACTTCTTCAATATGCAGTAGGATTAAGAATGAAATGGGACAATTTTGGTGTACAATTTTAATTACTAAATTGATCTCACGCTCTCCAGAGCAGTGTTTGGATGGAAAGGAGGCTCATTAGCCTCTTGGCTTGGTCTCCTGGAGTGAAAGAGGCCAAGGTGTGACCTGGTAGGGTAGATAGTCAGAATCTTTTTCCTCATAGTAGGAGTACAGTTTTACAGTGAGAGGAACTTATCATTAGGGGGATCTGAGAGGCATAGAAGGATATGGATCTAATGGGGTTTGAACTGATGGGCACAATGGGGTGAATGGCCTGCTTCTGTGCTGTATAACTACACAAATGTTATCTGTGGAGAACTGCTGAGCATTGTTGAACAGGGAATATGTGGTACTTATAAATTCCAGGCAAGTTCGCCAGCACTTTACCAAACAAGATTAACTGATGGAGCATAACCCATAATAGCATTGGTCACTTGGAACTTTATAAAATCTATTGGTATGTGTAATTTATCTTACAACTAAGTATACCGGAGAAAAATTCTTACAGGTTTTGAAAACATACTTTTGTGGCAATCCAGAAGTAAGTACTTCACACTATCCATTATCCTCAACGCATTTCAAAGCACCCATCTTTCTAGAAACCAGATTTCAAGCTTGTAAAATCATATAAACTAAGTTACCTCTGGACCTCAATGGTACCCATGGTCTCGTATGCAAAATCACATTTATTATCGATTTCGATGGCTTTGCTGATTAATTCCAAACCTTTATCCAAGTCCTGCTTCCACTGAAGCTGAAGCAAGCTAAAATGAAGTAAATATATTTCAGTAATTATCAATTTATGTATTTGCGATGACCAGTGAACAAAACAACACTAACTTCTCTCAATGCAAGATAACACTGGGTCTTAACTTTTAAAAACCATTGAAAAAAATCAGAGGCTGCTCTGATAGGTTCAAGACTTTAAACGTAGGGTAAGCTATACAAACTTGGTAGGTCTCTCTTTGTGCTTTGTACTTGACCTGAATTGAGTAAGCACAAAGACTTGGCCATTGATACAGCATTCCTAAGACAGAGAGGGCACACATGATTTATATTTTTATACATTAACCTCTGCTGAAAATGTGTATAACATATAGTTTGATAACAGGGAAGTGATTTCAGCTGAATATTGTTAGTTGCAGCTATTGTCCATGCTGAAGAAATCTCACTTGAGAACTCCATGCGTACAGAATGCCAGGGGCAGAGGGGGGATCGGCTGACACCAGGAGAGGTCACCTGATTCCAAACAATTGGTTTATTGATCATTACAGAATGTCTCTCTAGAGCTTACCGCTCCTTCCCCTTTTCTCATCCATAATTCCCCTCTCCCTGCTCTCTTCCTATTCTCCCACAACAGAGACCTGTATCAGAATCAGGTTTATTATCACTCACATGTCATGAATTTTTTTTGTGGCAGTAGTGCAATACATAAAATTACTACAGAATTGTGCAAGTCTCATGCACCCTAGGTGTGTGTGTGTGTGTGTGTGTGTGTGTATATATGTATATATATCAGCCTAAGACATTTGCACAGTACTGTATATAGTCCAACAAGAGGAGGGGCCATATTGGATCCGCTGTTGAGTAATGAGCCAGTCAGAATACTGATCTTTCAGTGGGGAACAGTGATCATAACTCAAGTTTTAAGTTGGCAAGTAAGGACAAGTATGGACCTTGTAGGAGAGTATTAAGTTGATGCAAGGAAAGATGGGCAAGAATTACGAAGAGTTAATTGGGAATAGTTATTTTGGGCGAATCCGTATGTGACATGTGGAAGGTGTTTAAAGACCAACTGTACAGAGCACGGGACAAGAATATTCCAGTACAAGGGAAAGGGAAGAATGGCATAGTCAGGGACCTTGGATGTTGAGAGGAGGTTGTGAATTTAGTCAAGTACAAAAAGGAAACTTGTGTAAGGTTTAAGAAACTAAAAATCAAACAAAGCCACTGAGGATTTTAAAGAAGCCGGGAAAGAACTTGATGAAAGAAATTGGAAAGCCTGGAAGGACCATGAAAGTCCTTGGCAAATAAGAATAAAAAAAATTGCAACACATCCTATACATGCATCAACAGCAAGAGAATATCTTGGGAGTGGGTAGGACCACTCAAAGGTCAAGGACAGAACATGCGCTTGGAGATGGAGGATGTGGCTGAGGTTCTAAATGATCACTTTACATCAGTATTTACCACAGAGAAGGACATGGAGGATAGGGAAAGTACTAACTTGCTTGGATATTTTGAGATAAAGGGAGTAGTGATAGCTCTCTTAAAGAACATTGAGGTGGATAAGTCCCCAGGACCTGGATCAATATCTTCATATCTCCAGTCACAAACAAGGTCCTACAGGACCGGCAAGTAGCTAATGTTGTTCCACTGTTCAAGAAAGGAAACAAGACTAATCCTCTAAACTATGGACAGTGGGTCTCATTCATGGTAGGAAAGTTACTGGAAAAGTTTCTTAGGTTAGGATTTATGAGCATTTGGAAAATCATGGCTTAGTTAAGGACTGTCAGCATGGATTTGTGCTGGGCAAGTCATGTCTTACTAACTCAATTGAGTGTTTCAGAGAATATGACAAAGGTGATTGATGAAGGTAGAGTGTGGCTGTTGTCTACATGGATTTTAATGAAGCATTTGACAAGGTCCCTCATGGGCTGCATGGTATCCATGATGAATTAGTAAGTTTACAGATAATATGAAGACTGATGGGAGTTATGGATAGGGTAAAATACTGGCAATGGATACAGTGGGATATAGATCAGTTACAGATATAAGTGGAGAATGGCTGATGGAGTTTAACTCTGCCAAATGTGAATGTTGCATTTTGAGAGATCAAATATAAAGGACAAGACTTTTAACAGCATTGATGTGAGAAAGTATCTTGGGATAAAGCTTCACAGCTCCCTGACATTGGCTACACAGGTTGATAGGCTGGTAAAGAAGGCATATGGCATGCTTGTCTTTATTAATCGATAAACTGAGTTCAAGAGTTGGGAAGTTATTTTGCAGCTCCATAAAACTCTAGTAAGGTTACATCCAGGGCATTGTATTCAGCCCATTATAGGAAGGATGTGAAACCTTTGGAGGGGTGCAGAAAAGATGCTGTTTGGATTAGAGGGCATGTGCGATCAAGACAGGTTAGAGGAACAAGGGTTGTTTTCCCCGGTGTGGCAAAGGGTGAGGGGAGATCTGATAGAGATTAAAGGATTCTGAGAGACATAAATAGAGTGGACAGCCAGAATATTTTTCCTAGGGTTGAAATGTTTAATACCAGAGGGCATGCATTTGAGGCGAGGGTGGATATGTTCAAATGAGATGTGTGGGGCAAGTTGTTTTTTTAAAAATACGGAGTAGTCAGTGTCTGCATTGTACTACATGGGGTGGAGGTACATATGATAAAGGTGTTCAAGAGGCTCATAGGTAGACAGATGAATCAGCAGGAAATGGAAGAAAATGGACATTGTGGAGGCAGAAGGTATTAGTTTACTTGGGGAACTGCTTACTAATTCAATTAGTTTGACACTACACATTGCACTGTTATACAGAATCATAGCATAGAAGTGGGGCCCATAGATTATTAATACCATCTTCCAGCACCTGGCCCAGGTGATTCAATGGTCAAGGTATGTTCGATGAAAGATACTGACTGAGATGCACCCTGCAGGTGCATCCCCAAAGCAGTCAAAAAAAAAATCGGCAAAATTGTCAAATGGACCAATTTCTGATAGATAGCAATAATTGAACATTACTGCTGTAACCAGCTAAACACCTTTTTGTAGCTAGCATAAGACAGCACAAAGAAAGAAAAGCTTTAGTCCTGATTTGTACCTTCATTTAAAATTTAATTTGTGCAAAGGGAGTTGCCCAATGCCTACGGTATTAAAGAGTTAGAGGTTCTGCAACCTGGCCTCTCAGCTCCAACCACAAGCTAGGTGGACAGAAAAAACAGATCTAATTTGGTGCTTATGCCAAACAAAGAAATCTTTATAGAAGTTTAAAAAGTGAAAGTTATAATCTATTTAGAACTCACAATTACACCAATTTCTTCTGTAACAGTACAGCATACAAAGATAAGCTAAATCATACATAAAATCAACTACAAATTCATGCCAAACAACTTCAAGCAGGACTTCTAGAATAAATTCAGCCATAGAAACTGAATTTTTAAAAAATGGGTCATTCTATAACAAAGTTTTTTAAAATATATTTGCAGTCATTAGAGCAGCACAAGAGATTTAGTTGTGAAAAGTTTGATTTTGTTGGGAAACTACAATACTAATGAAGCGATCTTTACACTTAGACACAGACCACAGCAGGATTTAACAGAACATTAGCAAGACAGTCAACTCTTGATTTCTGACAAAATGTGAAATATCTTGGTTATTCAAATGCTTATAAATCGCAGATGACTTACCCTTTGTGAACATATGTTGTTGCATTGTCTGGTTCCAGTTCAATGCATTTATCGTACATTTCATCTGCCTTACTAAAATGTTGCTGGTCAGTTAAGGCCTAGAACAAATATTTTTTGTCAAATGTTGCATTTGTATCTAATAAGTGCCTATATACAAGACTGCACAGACTAATATTCAGAATGTTAGTGAACCAGGATTAGAATTTAACACATCTTTAGGATACTGCTAAAGGAAAACTTCTGGCCAATTAAAATTTCTTATAAATATTAGATAAATGGTCAGAAATGATGTTTTTGGAGTATTGATTGATAAGGATACTGAAGAAATTTTCTATCTTTCAAATAGCATAATAGGATCTCTTATTTACAGTTTAATTTCTTTCAAATTTTTTAGTCTAGAATACAACTGTTTGGATTTGAGGTGGAACATACAATATCCAGAGTGAGAGTACTCCACTAGCCTAATTCATAAACCAATGGTAACTAAAAATAAGTTAGTATTTGCAAATCAAAGTTCCCCGGGGAAAATATGGCCTCTACAAGTTTATTATTGAATTCAATGAGGTAGTCACATCTAATTGTACTGGCACTTTAACAACTTATAGAGCATGGGAATCAAATAATACTATAATTATTTTTCAACAAAGCTATTTTTAACTGCTCTGAATTCAGACAGCGAGAGAAGGTGACTACACCTTCAAGGTTGTGAAAGATCAATTTATGGCAGTAAAGTGTAAAAGACAAATGAAAAGTTGCAAATATTGGCAATCTTACATAAAAACAAAACCAGTAACATAAAGCAAGCTGATCAACAGATAGACAGTAGACAGAATGTTTTATCAGTCTAGATTGGGCTGCTATAGTATGTTAGGACAGAACACTAGGCTCTGTACAAATCGATCCTGAAATAATAATTTGTAAACTACAATAATAAGTTTAAGAGCAGAACTGTTCTTTTTAAATAATGTCTTTTGATCCTTGGAAAATCAAAACTTAGTAACTTCAGATTGATGAAGTGAAAGACACATTTAAACAATATACAAATACTGTATCCAAATGAACAGTACTAACAAGGTCCTCAGATATTAAAATGTTCCATCCTTCATAACCACACACCAATGATCTAAACAGAACTACACAAACTTCCATTGAATGCTGGAAGCTTACCTGTGCATATAATGCATAACCTTCTGCGCACTTGGGAAAATTTTTAATGACATCTTCAAATCCTTTTACAGCCACTTGAATCTGCAAAGGATTATTTCCAGTGTAGGCCTGACGATACTGGAAAAGAGAGATGATAAATGTCATTTAGCCAGTATCTGTTGAAGATCGAACTGAGAACATTTTAGCTGGAAGTATGAACTCTAGACACAGAAATAGTACAGCACAAGACAAGCCCTTTGGCCCATGTCAACGTACCAAAATAATTTTATTGATATATGTAAAGATTGCTGGATTAGGGTCTAGATTGTTGTATTTTCTTGTAGTTTTAGTTTTTTTTAATACTTGCTTGCATGTTTGTATAATCAGCTGTATATCTGCACACTTTTAGTAACTTGTGGTATAATTGGCTCCATATTTCTGTATTTTTTTCTATATAAGACTGACATATCATGGCACTGTGACTCAGTACTTTTCCACTGGCTGCCTTATCAGAAGACCCTTCATCTTTGCTGAATAAAGAGAGAGCACAAGGACAAGTTCTTTGTTACTTTCATTTACTTGCTGACACTGCCAGACCCGTACTCTGATGAACACCTTATAAATTTGCCTATAATCATAAGATTGAAGTCTCATTCTTGACTTCTGAAGAATCTTCAAGATAACAATATCTCCAGATCTAGGAAAATTAACCAAGTACCATTACTCAGTCGGTGAATCACTCAGTGAAGCCCATTAACAGTCTGAATTCTTTAAAAATTTCTGACTATAGGTAAAATGGTGTTCAATTCATCACACTCACAGGAGGCACAATGAATTCTATTCCTAGATAAATCTCCATTATTGACACTGTACTGTTACATAATTAGCTGGCAGAATCTTGCACACTAAGAATTAAAATTCTTACATTCAGTTTACATATGGATATTGATAACAGAAAGGTGGAGTAATCCAAGTACATGTGAGAGAGGGAAAACAGCCTTCTGTAATACCTGGCTAGAGAATGTAGGATAGGTGAAGGGCAAGGATGGCAGTGACAGGAATACAAGGACACAAACCAAGAAATATCTGATTCGCAGAGAAGACGAAGTGGGAGGATTATTATCCTGAAGATTATTTACATACATCATAGCACATCAGAGGATAATGGGAAGGATCTGGGCAATGGGAATACGGGCACTGGTAAAGGTAGCAGTCTTATGAGTGCTGAAAGATGTGGATGACAAAAAGCAGTGGTAAAATCCAGCTATGATGTATTACTTGGAGAGAACATATCCAATTGTTGCACTAATGAACAAGCACTAAGCCCAAGGTGGCAACCAGGGAATGAGTTGGAACAGAGCATGCAAGATTCTGAGATAGAATAGCATTAGTTGGACATAAGGAAAATGTGGCTTATTTTGGCTTTTCTGTGGTAAGCACTTGAAAATGATGACAACAATGTATGGATGATTGAATGGACGTAATAGTGAGGCAGATTTGGGATTCATCAGTCCTCCTGTGAAAACGGACACTTTCAAATAACATCACAGGGGCAAAAGTGTTGCAAAGGAAACTAAATCTGACTCCAAAGGCTTAGCTCAGGTAAATACCTGTTAGTAAAGTATTACTGACAGGCCACTGCAGACTTCTGCTGTATTCATGGCTCTGGTCCAGACCTTTTTTCTCTGCATAGCTATATCTTACTGATATTTTCATGTGCTGGCTATCTTGTATGTGCTATGTGTGCTTTGTGTTGTTACCGTTGGTGTTGTGTTTTGCACCTTGGCCCTGGAATAACATTGTCTCATTTGGCTGTATTCATGTAGGGTTGAATGACAATTAACCTTGAATGGAATTGAACTATTGATCCTTCCCAATGAATATTCAAGTAGGCAGCTGCAGTATGTGGCAAGACATTTACCAGTAATGGAATTTACCAAATAAAATTATAGATAGACTGCTTACCAAAGCAAAGCACTTCTGAGCTTGTGCTAGAGCAGAGTCTGGACGCAGCCTAATGCACTCATCAAAATCTGCAACAGCCTCTTCAACGTTGTCAAGTAAAATCTTCAACTATAAGCAAAATTACCACAAATCAAAGTAGTACAATCAGGCCAAAATTAGGAGATTTCTGTAACACTCATCAGATCTCCAATAAGTATACCGAACATAGAACAGAAACACTAGGAACATGCATGATTGGCGACTGAGATAGAGTAGAGAAAAGGAGACAAATAGAGAGAGCAAAGAAAAAATAAAAACAGCTTCTCCCATTAATTCTTTATGCAAAAATTGTCAGCAAGAAGGATTAACAGTAGTGTTGTCTAAAAGAGGTTTAGTCCAGTTTACCACAATTATTAGACATGGGGAATAAATGCAGCCCTGTCACTAACATTGAAAACAATTAAACACAAGGAATTTTACTTCAATAGTGCTGCATGATTAATCCATTTTCCCAATTAATCAGAAATTTGCTGGTTATTTAAAATTCCACTAACTTCAGATAACTGGCTTGCAGTGGTACAGACAAACCTGCTTCTCACCTGTCCACGATGATGGTAAACATCAGCATTTTGAGGATCAATATCAGCAGCCATGTTGAAATCTTGTGTTGACAGCTTTGACTGTTGTTGCTGCATGTACATGCTTCCACGTTTGATCAATGCGTTAGCACGCAGCTGAAGGATAAATACAGATGGCAGAATATTACTTAATAATTCCCTTCTTTGAGCTTACTTGTTACATGAGATGCTGACGGCATGCTTTGGTCACCCACATTTTACAATAAATAAGGTGCAATTCTGCAGCACTTTGCCTGTGGAAAAAAAATTAAACTTATTGTTTTAAGACTGCTAAGTGAATACCATTATATTAATAATTTTTCTTCAAATAATAATGTACCACTAGTTTTATTAGTCGTGTCAAATTGGTTTGGTGGCAACATTAACACCTAAATCAAATGATATGCTCAAGTCACATTCCCTAAATCACTGAAGTCAGGTAGTGCACTACTGAGGTAGTGCTCTTTTTCAGAGTATATACCCAAGGCATTTGATATAACGCTCTTTGATAAGCAAGCTCTTCCTATGTTCGAGCTTCTATTCACCCATCAATCATATTCACGAGAACAAATCAACTGACCAGTTATGTTGATGGTACACATCTTACTTCAGTGAAGTAAATTAATTGTTCTTATAATTACACATTAATACCTACAATTTGATATATGAAAAGATCTGTTTTCATGTCTTATACATTGTGTTGGTTTTAAATTGATTATTCTTTATGATCACAGATGCTGCAGTAGTTAAAATAACTAAGAACTTCTAGATATGATGTTGGTTACAGTAACACAGGAGATTGTTATACATTGTATTGAGGCATTCTTAATGACCAATAATTGAAGAACTTATTTCAAAAGTAAAAGTTGACCAGTTAATTTTTCCTTACAAAAAGGACAACATTCTTATTTCAACATTGGTAAAATGAAAGGAAAGTTAGATGAAGAACCTACTTTCACATTTGCATCTTCCATACTAATAACCATATCAAGGTCAGGTTGAGCAGCTGCTGCATTGCCTATTAGCAGGTAGAAGGTAGCCCGAAGCAACAAGGCTTCTGCCACATATTTTCCCTTTGTCTCTATCTCTTTAGTGCATTCACTAATAATTTTGTCATAGTTCTCTTCCTCCATGTACTGTTTTGCCTTCAGGTAGCCAGACCTGAAAAATACAAAATGTATCATGACTGAATAGCATTATTAACGAGTATTTGCAGTCCATTCTATTTATGAGTCTCATGAGCCAATGGACCTGCTAAACGTTTACAGGAGCCACAGCAAATCCTTACAACTAATCACTCTTCCTTCTTCAATCAATATTGGTGACTTCAGGATGATTCAAATAATTAAAAACTAATCAAAAGCTAGGTCGATCCTATTACCATCAAAAAAAAACCTTCAAGTAGCATCAGTAAATCGCCAGTGACAAGAATCTTGGCTGATTTCAATTCTTTCTAGCCATAAGATTATTGTTGTTCCTTTACGTGCCTTGTGTGGTGCATCAGGCGGCGTTGTTTTGCCTTCTCCTTAGCACTTGCCTGTTTTTTTTTACAAGGCCGAATTGCTAGCTCAACACTCAACCTGTCACAGATGGAAAGCATGCAAGGGGCTGGCTGGCTTTGAACCCAGGACCACTCACCCTGAAGTCTGGGGCTGATGCCACTACACCACTGACCAGAGCCATGAGAACAACAAATTTCTGCTGGCCCAGGAGAAACAAATTCACTCAATATATATCATGGATTAATAAACGGGACCTTTCTGACCTGAAATGAACCATATTGTGAAACCTTCTATTAATGCTTGAAAGACATTGATCACCTTCCTGTTCTCCTGACATCAGCAGCTTCACCCTCTTTATCCTTGTCTTCGTCAGGCTTTTCACCTTTAAGCAAAGGCTGTGAGATGATATCATCAGTAAATGAATTAAAGTATGATTTGATGAACTGTGGGGAGGGCATCAGGGGCTCTCTATTCTAAAATAAGGAACAAGAAAAAAAGAAAGTAAGAAGATTCCCAAAATGGTAAAATACTTCATAAGACTCTAAACCTGTACAAAATACAGGATATTTTCATTTCAGCATTTTCTAAAGAATTCTTATTTGTTGCTGCACTAATGATACAAATATTTTACATCCAGCTTCTATTTGGTTGCTTTCAGAGTTATGCATGTAGCACTAGTTTCATCTGCAAGCCAATTCCTTAGCTGACTTTACCAAGTTCATCACTGAAAACAATGACTCACATCACTATTTATGGTGCTCAATTACATACTGTTATTATCACTGATAAGCAAGTGTTCACTCACAAATGACAGAAGGTAGAATATAGGCAGAAAGAAGCCAATACCAACTGCCCCAAACACTTACTATCCAAATACTGATACGTACACCAGGTCTGCAAGGATTTCAAAATGTATCACCCAAAGTCACATACTCTCAACCATCTCTTATGAAAACATCTCTCAGTTCTTGGATTGGAAAAAGCATTTGCTGCATCATTTGGCAGTAAAGGTAATCACCCCTGGAAACCAGCATCAACCATGATTTTCTATGAACTCTATGTCACAGCCACTCACACGACTTTGACCATGCTCAATACACCAATGATAATGGATTCACATGCTTGGATATACTGTATTCAGAACACAGAGCATCCATTCTGTTGCTTCAACTGCTCTGGACTCTCCATTGCTTTCCTGATACTAATCACTCCAATTTAAGTTTTATCTGACTGGAACTTCTGTCATCACTAAACTTAAGGAATCACCGCAGTTTCTCTCAACTTGCTTCCTGTCATTGCCATTATCAAATCGTCCCCATTGTTCAATGCTGCTGTTCCTGATCTGTCACAACCTTCTGAACAATCTTAATTAAGGAAGAATTTTCAAATCTCTTACTATCTCTTCTTTCAGTTAGTCCTGACGAAGGGTCTCGGCCCAAAACGTCAACTGTACCTCTTCCTATAGATGCTGCCTGTCCTGCTGCATTCACCAGCAATTTCCATGTGTGTTGCTTGAAATTCCAGCATCTGCAGATTCCCACGTGTTTAAGGAAAAATTTATTGGTTTTGGAGGCACAGCTTAGATTAATGACATTGATTCCAAGAATGAAGGACTGTTTAATGAGAAAAGATAAGCTGACAGAGTTTCTGTTCTCCAGAGTCTAGAAAAATAACAGATCAATTTCAGCAAAGGCTCTTGTTTTGCTGAACGTTGTGAAGCTATTTCCCTTGGTGGGGAATCTTGACTTGAGGAACGGGGTCAGGATAAAGGATCAGGCTTTCAATACAGGATAAGAAGGGATTTCTTCTTAGGAGAGGAATCTGAATCTTTGGAATGCTTCACCCCGAGGAACCTGGAAGTTGTTATTGTACATTCAAGGCTGAAACTATTACTATAGTTGAAATTTTTGGTTAAAGGAGAAAATCAAGATTAACAAACAATCAAGTTGTGAAGTGGAGGCCAAATATCAGATTGGGCATGACGTCCTTAATAGAGAACAGGCACAGGCAGCCACAAGATTGATTCCTGCTCCTATTTCATATAATTATTATTCCATCTTCAAAATGATCTTTTAGTTAATATTGCACCTTACTAACTGGGATCCCACCTTAGGAAATTGCTGGGACTTAAAATCAGCCATTCTATGAAGCCTATGGATGATATTTCCACCTTCCTTAACTTTACAATCCTCACACACGCTGCTTTCCTCAATAATGTGTCCTTAGCAGCACGCCTCTCATAGCACCGCTGCCTTGATTTCACAATTAGATACTGCCTTGTGAATACCACACTATTTAGTTTCCCCTTTCTTGTCCGCAGTTATGCAATGCCATAGTGCTTCACATCTTTGCACATTTCTTTACCCTCCCTAAACCCCATCAGTACACCTGTATCATCACTTTCCATCATGCTTCCAAAGTTCTTCTGTTTGAGCTTTTACGGAGGTTCCCTTGCCATTCAACTGTCTGATAGCCAAGTCTTCCAAAAGTTTGGGAGTTGCTGGCCTCTGAACAAATATAAGTAGACTGGAAAGGGGTTTATTTGAAACAAAACTGTGCACTTGTATTCTCATTCTGGCAGATGAAAACACTGATTGTATTGTCCTGCTTGAGAAAAGAATTTCACACTGACATTTCTAACAAGCATCTATAGTACTTTAGCCACTAACCTTATACTTTTCTTTAGCTTTCTCCTTTCCAAGCAGCTTAAGGACTTTATCAGCAAGCAGCATACTTTGTTGGTTTTGGAATCCTTCCAAGATGCAAACTGCAGTAACATCTGAAAAAATGTAAAGACACTAAACATATTTCCAACAAGAACACTTTGAAATATCTTCAGCAATGGTTAAAGTCTCAATTAAAAAAAAAATTCATGGCATACAGTACTGTGCAAAGATATATCTACCTGTGGTACCTAAGACTTTTGCAGAGTACTGTATTTGTCAATGTGGAGTGGAAAGTGAGTTTATAAATCAGGTGGGAGCAAAAGATGTTGGGAATGGTGTGGATGAAGTGCTGTGGGACAGGCGGCAGAGGAGTGCCAGAGGCGCTGTTCAGAAACACCCAGCCCTGAGACCCAGGCATGGTCATTTGATTCCAAACAACTGGCTCCCTGATCATTACAAAATGTCTCTCTGGTGCTTCCTGCTCCCTTCCCCTTTTCCCAACCATGATTTCCCTCTCCTCGCTCACTTTCCACTCTCAGTCCACAATAGAGACCCACATCAGAATCAGGTTTATCATCATTCACGTCATGAAATTTGTATTTTTTGTGGCAGTAGTACAGTACAACACAAAATATTTCTACAGTACAATAAAAGTCTTAAAACATCCTAGCTATATACATGTGTCTAAGACTTTTACAATCAGCTTGTTTAAAAATTGAACGAGAGAAGAGAGCGAAACAAATATGCGGTGATCTGGAACACAACAAATCAAACAATGCTACTATTAAACTAGCTTTGGTCATCTTTTCTATAAAATAATTCCAAATTTTGTTTCATTAATTTGAATCTAAATAGGAAGTTATAGCATAAAAATATCAACAAACTGGTGAATTAATGATTATCTGAATGAAGAAAGTCATCCAGGAGTTGAAAGATGGTGCCATCCCACATTGGTTGGGGGGGGGGCGGCGGTGGGAATGTCTTAGATGCAATCAACACACAAAATGCTGGAGGTGCTCAGCAGGCCAGGCTGCATCTATGGAATAGAGTAGTCAATGTTGCAGGCTGAGACCTTTCTTTAGATGTAATAATCATATTGTTACTATACTTCTTATTTTTAAGGGGATAATGTGGGTTCCCATTCATTCTTCACTTCAACAAGCAGGAAGATATTAATGGGTGAAAACTTCATCTTTTGCAAAATGTTAGCGTTTTCAGCATTCCACTTTTTTGGTGCCAAACTGATGAATAATAAATTATTCTGAACATGCCCTAGAAGCAAAAGTAGATCAACAAATCTAGATTTTTTTTTGACTACGATTTTAAGTTGCATTTCTTTCCTCCCATGAAATGCATACAGAATTTCAAGTCTTTCAGCTACAGTATGAAAATTGGAATTTAAATGTATTTGTTCCCTTGTCCTGGAAACAATTAAGGAAAGGTCAGAGAATGATTTGTTTCTATTGACAGGAGGAGAGGTAAGGGTGGGTTATTGGTGCCTTAAAACCAGTCACTTTGAGCAGATGGGGCTCGCCAGCTATGGTTGGCAGCTCATTTAGCTCATTTAGAAGAAAAACTCTGATCTTAACCTCCACAGCCTTGTAGCTATATCCACTCACGGAGAAAGCTTTGGGAGTTAACCCCGAGGAAAAATCTGGAGCTGGAGTCCCTAAGGTAATGCTACGTTGAGTTCAATGCTGACTGGCAGCTCCTTCGGCGCCACTCGTGCCGAATTGTATTTGCCTCTGCCATTCATATAGATCCATCAGCTGCATGGACTGGGAAGAGCCTGCTGCATAGGCAACAGCTTGCTTGCCATATTGTACTTTCATGGTTTGCATATCATGTAGATAGGATGCAATATTTATGTTCGACCCCGATCAATGGAGGGTCTCATGCACACTTGAAAGATTACTGGAATATATCTAAATTTCAGCTAAAGTTCCCATTTCTAAATGCTACTTAGACCTGAAACTGAAAACTGCACTATGGCAAACCGGGAATAGGTGTAACTCTGCTAAAGGTTTGATTTAACTGATTTTCGTTACCTAGCTTTCTTTTAGAAAAATTATAAATGATGATTATCTGAAGACTAAATCCCAGAAAACTGCCTATAGAACAGATGTAGAAAAAATTGATGATGTAGGAACAAAATCAGCTTGAGGCAAAGACTAAATACAAACCTTCCAAGCACTCCTTCTTATTATCTAGTTTCTCAAAAGCCTTTGCACGGCGGTATAGTGCCTTTATGTATTTGGGGTTCAGTTCTACAGCCTTGGAGCAGTCCTCAGCAACTTCCTTCCATTTTAGCTGCAATACAAACGTGTTGCATGTTAAAAAAAATCGTTGATTTTGTTCCAGGATCAATGACCAGACTGTAGAGTGATGACACTTAAACTAATGCTGTTAGTGCATATAATTATATACAGGCTCTCCATACATTATAAAGAATGTTACGGAAAATCTATTGTCCATAGAAGGTAAGTAAACTCTTTTACCCCACCCAATCAGGGAACCCAATATACAGCATTCTATTATTGCCGATTTGCTGTGGAAACAGTAGTGTAATGCAAATGATGCAGCTTTGCAACCAACAACTGCCCCAGGCATTCTAGAATGCCATTTTTTTGCTAGCAGAAGAGAAATTTGAACAATCTCCGAATACACTATTGTTTTTGATAGGTAGTATTATATTTCATGACATAATTCAGAATTAAGTTTTATAGGCAGGAACAAGGTACAAAAGAGAAAAAAATGACATCTTATTTAATTCAATATGTAACAATGCAGTGATCAGTTTTGTCTATGGGTGTGATCTTCAAACAGGTTTTACCTCAATTTACCAAAAGAATTAATTGAAGATTATGGCAAATTCCATCTTGTCTGCTGTCACAGAAAAGTGGTGAACAAGGAGCAAGCAGTGGATGATATTTTCAGAATCTCACTGTTAATCATTGTTATTGGTGGGGTGAGTAGAAGATGGACTGGTTGATGGAGCATCTTTGTCTTGTACATGTTGAGTGAAAGACCCACCCTCTCATAAGCTTCATAAACAAGTTGAAGATGGCTTGACCTTTAATTGTGGGCATAATCTCTATACTGCTGCTCAACTATTGAGGTTCACATGTCCTCTGTTCTGGAGTGTAGTCACTAAATTGAACAGTTTTCCATTAGCTCCAACTCTTCAGGCATTTTGTTGATGGAGAGGTGCAGCATTATGGGGGGACTGAATGAAGTTTTATGGCAATTCTGCAGCCTAGTTTGGTACTTGTCTTTAGACTGATTAGTTAGGATCACTCCTGTAGAGACCCATTAGTTAGGATCTTGATTTGCTTACATCATGAAACAAAAACAATATGGGAATACATTTCTATGGGTCACTAAATTTCAGCAGAGTACTATACTCCACCTCCCCTCTCGGACAGTGTGATGAAACACTTTTAGTGAGACGAATATAAACAAAGTCAGTTGGCTGCTGCTGCTCTCTGGTTGCTCTTACAGCTGTCACAGTGATGATCTCATCCAAGGTGCCTTCAGATGGGCAGAGTCCACACTGCAAATCAGGGGCTTTACAACTACAGGGACATGGTTGCAACTGATTTATCCACAAACAACTGTTGATGCACAGCGGACAAGGATTGCAGCCAAGTGTTGCACTGATTAACACACTATTAATTTCCATTAACATCGATGGCAGGATTGTGCATCACTACCATAAAGAATTCTCTGCAACAACTGTTTCATCCATTACCATGGAAGACTAACGAGTCTACCACTGAGATCAAGGAGCTACTTGCAGAACTTGTTCTATTTTCAAATCAACACCAATTCATCTGAAGTTTCCGATACCATTCTTTTAAAATTAAGTCAAGAGATGTGTTTTGCAGGCTGAGCCAGTGTTTAATTATTCATCACCAATTGTCCTGGAAAAGATGCCTGTGAGCTTCCTTCTCATACGACTGCAGTCATTGAGGCGTGGGTATACCCACAAAGCCTTCAGGGAGAGTGCTCCAGAGTTTTGACCCAACAATAGACGCTTGCCATAACATTTTCATTGTTAGAAATCATCATTGCCTGTCACTTGTGAGGCACGACTGTTACCTTCCCCTTATCAACCTAATTCTGGATATCATTCAGGTCTTGGGTGCATTTGAAAATAGAGAGTCATAAATGGTGCTGAACATTGTGCAATCATTGGCTAAATCCCTACTTTTGACCTTAAGGTTTAAAGTAGGTCACTGATGATTGGACCTTTCTTCAACTGAATAACCCAATTTACATAGAATATACTCCACACTAAAATGGCTTTCAAACCAATTAGACCACACCAGAATTTATGCCCAACTCAAGTCTTGTCCTTTCTTTTTATGGCTTTGCCATCCTGTGGCATAAATTTTTAGCAAATATTAATTTATTCAGGTCACTTTGTCCTTTTACCTTGCACCTTAATTTGAACTTTTGACGTAGTAAGAGATCTCACTTTTCTCCCAACCAAAATGTATTATTATGCATTTATGAATGACTTGCCCCGCTATGAATTTAACTTCAAGGTCATCCACACTTCTGACAATCCAATCCAATGTGGTATCATCTATGAATTTATAAATTATATATAACAACCAAAATTAGGTTATTCGGTCTTTCGAGTCTGCTCTGCCATTTAATTTATTTTCCTCTCTCAACCATATTCTCCATTCCAAATCAAGAACTTTAAAAATACCCAATGACTTAGCCCCCTCAGCTGTCTGTGGCAATGAATTCCAAATTTACCACTCTCCTTATCTCTGTTCTACAGCAGCGGTACCCAACCACCAGGCCGCAAAGCATGTGCTACCGGGCTCTGAGGAAACGATACAAGTCAGCTGCACCTTTCCTCATTCCCTGTCACGCACTGTTGAACTTGAACATAGGGTTGCCAACTGTCCTGTGTTTGCTGGGACATCCCGTATATTGGGCTAAATTGGTTTCTCCCATACGAGACCGCCCTTGCCCCGTATTTCCCCTGCTAAGGTAGAGCGTTCCTATGAAACCTTTCGTGCCGAAATGGCGTAAAGCACAGAAGCAATTACCATTAATTTAAATGGGAAAAATTTTTGAGCGTTCCCAGACCCAAAAAGTAACCTAACAAATCATACCAAATAACACATAAAACCGAAAATAATTAACACTAACATATAGTAAAAGCAGGAATGATATGATAAATACACAGCCTATATAAAGTAGAAATAATGTATGTGCAGCATAGTCGGGAAGATGAAGGCAAAACTGATTTGTGGGGAAAAATCGGCAAGTACGCGCACGCGCACACAAGTGCCCGTGCAAGGCCTCATGGTAGTCTTTCCTGGGGTAAAGTGTCCTGGAATTTGACTGCTACTTTTGTCCCTTATTTGGGAATGAGAAAGTTGGCAACCCTAACTGTAAGAGACATGTTGAGGTCAGTTCAACCCTACTTGAACAACCCCCCACCCTTCCGGTCTGCAATAATATTGTCAATATTAAACCGGTCCGCGGTGCAAAGACGGTTGGGGACCCCTGTTCTACAGGGACACCCTTGTATTCTGAGTCTGTGCTCTCTGGTCCTTGGCTCTCAGAATCAGATTTATTATCACCAGCATGTGTCATGAAATTTGTTAACATAGTAACAGCAGTTCAATGCTACACATAACACAGGAGGAGGAAAAAAAAAATAATAAAAATAATTCTCCTACTATTGGAAAAATCCTCTCCATACCTACTCTATCTAGGCCTTTCAATATTTGGTGGAGTATTAAACAAAGCAGTCTCCAAAATTCCAGGCGTACAAAAATGTACAGGCCAAAGCCCAAGTTAAGAAATACATGTGGAAATGGTATTTTGATTTTGAAGACTGTATTGACAAGAGTTTTGGGAGTTAGAAGTTGAAGACCACCAATTTAGGAAATACTTTTTTCACCAACTATATAATGAATAAATTTTGGTATTCCAACTTGTAGAATTGACAGTTTCAGGAGAATATATTTTCTGGCTTCATATTTTAAAAAATTGCTCTCTGCTTTCATAACATATATAATTATTTTGGATAGCTGTCTTCACTCTCCTGGCAATTTACTCTCTAACTTAACATTGCCAACATCAGCCTTATAGCTAATACTAAACAATAGGGTGACCCGTTGGGGCACCCTCTGAGAGAAGGGTAGTGCAGACTGATGTGACCAGAATGAAAATTAAATTTTCCTGAATGCTATCGGTATCACTTTGCTTTGGAAACTGAAGTAAAAAACCTCAGTTTATTAAGGAAGAACGACACGTAGCAAAGCAAATATAGCTCCTCCTCATTTAACGAAGGATACTTTTAATGGCATCATTTCTGGTTTATCTGCCACCCTTGTGCCTCTCGTTGTTATTCTGGAGATGTGCAGTCCTTTCATCCTCTGTCTCTTCATCTCTTCTGCTGTTTGTTGCTTGTCTCTGATCCTGGAGACATGCATGCCTCTCCTCCGTCTCTACTTCTCTCATCATTTTTTTGTCCTGACTCTTTGATCCTGGAATCGTGCGGCCCTGGCCTCATCTGATTCTTGTTCTTTCCCTCTCTTGTCGCTTCCCAAAGATGTCTGGCGTCATCTCTTGACCTTAATGTCCCCCTTCCCTTTCCACGCGGCATAATTAGGCTGACCATTTTTTTGTTACCCTAATGCTGGATAGAAGATATGAAGCAGTAACACCAAAGGATGCTGATTATTCTTGATGATGTGGTTGGCGCTCTCCGAAATGGACGTGATATAGTCACCGCTGTCCTTTGACTGCAGCAAAGGGTTTTATGGGTGTCTCGAAGTACATCATTACAGTAAGATTTAAATATCTCTTATTGATGGGTGGCAGTTAGATCTGTCCCAATCCTGCACATGCTGATAGTGATTAGCAGAATGTGAGCCTCGAAACAGAGCAGCCCTGTCCTTTTGCTCCGGTAGGTGTCGCCGCTGAGGCTGGCCGTGCGCATGCGTCGGGCTGTCGCGTCCCGATTTCCATGATGGCAGATCGGCTCTTGGGTGAAAATGAGCCTGTTGATTTTGGCGAATGAGCAATTTTATACGAATGATTATACAATTTTATACGAATATACCCTGAACTTCGCCTGCATTCTGTAAGTTAGCGCATTTTAATTCGACTTCGCCAAAAAAAGTGCCGCTGTAATGCCCCGTTTGCGCTAATTGGAGGTCACAAACAGACAGAGCATGAGAGTTTGAGTAGTATATAGATTTAGGTAAGCTCAGTTTTAATTAAGTATTACATACCTGCTGTTCAAATGCTGCAGCCCGATTTTGGTAAAAAGTTGAAAGGTCTTGCTTCTGGTCCAAAGGACACATGCTTATTGCCTCAGTGTAACACTGAATAGCTTGTTCAAATTTTCCAGCTTTAAAATACTTGTTTCCCTTATTCTTTGCAGATTGAGCTTGATCCAGCATACTCTAAGGAAGTAAAATTCAACTTAGCAAAGTGGCACAAAAGCTTTGTCAGAGAAAATTAATGTGGCACAACAACAGTACTTTTCAAGGGCAATTAGGGATGGGCAAAGCCCACATCCTTTCAATAAATATAAAAAAAGCCATTTACCCCACCTAGCTATCATCTGTAGTCTATTTGAGCCTCCCTTATGTTTTGTAATCTAAAACATATCAGTCTATTTCCTTCTCCTTCATATAATTGCGCAGTCTTTCCTGGCTATTCACTTCATAACTGCTTACGGCAGCGAATTCCACACTGTTAGTATTCTATAGGAAAACGTTTCAGCCCAGCTCCCTCCTCACTGAATTTATTGGTTACTATCACATTGCTCATCCTGCGTTGTGCACTGCCAAAGTGAAACAATTTCCTTTACATCTGCTATCAAAAACTTACATAATTTTGAAATGACACACATCTTAAGGTAGCATCTATGGAGAGGAATCTTCTGAAGAGAGTCCTAATGAAGTGCTTTGGCCCAAAATGTCAGCTCTCCATCGATGGTGCCAGACCTGCAGAGTTCCTCCAGCATTTTGTGTGAGTTACTCCGGATTTCCAGATTCTGCAGAATTTCTTGTGTATATCATTTGGAAGTCATCAGCAGCAACACACAAGATTCTGGAGGAATCCCTCTAGCATTGTTGTGTTGTTCCAGATTTCCAGTATCTCCAATCTTTCTTGTATCTCTAATACATCAACATTTTCTTTACAATAGTTGGACTGGCCTGTCCATCAGGTATCATTCTGTGCGTATACCCACTCCAACAAGTCTACATTCTAAGTCACTAACCACTCCTACTTTTATCCTCACTCTGCTTTCTATCCTGAGGCACAATCCACTTCACACTTGCCTGTGACTGCAATCTCCAATCATAATCATTAGTCTGCCATCAGAAATAACTCTATATAGCTAATAATTCCCGGGACATTGTAATTTAAGGTACTACACTATCTGACAATCCTCAGGTTCTACAACATTTTTCTAAATTAATTATTAAACACATTTAGTGAAACTTTTCGTATCTCCTTAAACATTAACATTTCAATTCACACTAACTCAAAGACTTTGGACACAGAAAACAAAAAGTACGAACATCATCCCTCCTCTTTTACCACTGGGAATGGATTCTTTATTTCTGAAAGCAATCATTTTCTGTTCCCTCGCCTTTCCCTTGAGCCAGGAGAAAATGTTAGCTTCTTAGCTCCATGTTTTGTTTCCCTGCAGCAATTAGTATAAATGGCCAGTTTCCAACTACTTCAGCAGTGAAGCTGAAATCAAAGAGGACATCAATGTGGGAAAAACTGAATGCACATCCATCACATATAATCAATTTGCATCATGGCTCTTCAACACAATGTCCATCTGATACAAGTATTACAGTATTTGTTAGTAATGCAAGACCATAAGATACAAGAGTAGAATTAGGCCATTTAGCCCAACGAGTCTGCTCCGACATTTCATCAGGCCTGATCCAATTTTCCTCTCAGCCCCAATCTCCTGGTCCTCCCTGTATCCCTTCATAGCCTGACCAATCAAAAACCTATCCACCTCTGTCTTAAATATACACACAGACTTGGCTTCCACAGAAGCCTGTGGCAAAGAGCTCCACAGACTCACCACTCACTGACTAAAGAAATTGCTTATCTGTTCTAAACAGAAGCCCCTCCATTCTGAGGCTGTGCCTTCTGATCTTACGAAACTTCGACCATAGGGAACATCCTCTCCACTTCCACTCTATCAAGGCCTTTCACCATTCCATAAGTTTCAATGGGGCCTCCCCTCATTCTTCTGAATTTTAGTGACTACAGGCCCAGAGTCATCAAGCGCTCTTCATATGACAAGCCATTCAATCCTGGAATCATTTTAGTGAACCTCCATTGAACCTTCTCCGGTTTCAGCACATCCTTTCTAAGACAAGGGGCCCAAAACTGCTCACAATACTCCAAGTGAGGCCTCACCAGTGCTTTATAAAACCTCAACATTACATCCTTGATTTTATATTCGAGTCCTCAGTAGCCTAATTCTGCTCTCGAATGCTAACATTGCATTTACCTTCCTCACCATGACTTAACCTTTAAGGAATCCTGCACAAAGACTCCCAAATCTCTTTGTGCCTCAGTTTTTTGTATTTTCTCTCCATTTAGAAAATAATCAACCCTTTCAATTCTTCTACCAAAGCGCAAGACCAGCACTAGTCCAACTGCCATTTCATTGCTCATTCTTTTAATCCAAGTCCTTCTGTAGCCTCTCTACTTCCTCAAAATCACCTGCTCCTCCACCTAAAGCCTGCAAACTTTGCAACAAAGCCATCAATTCCATCATCCAAATCATTGACATAGAATGCAAAAAGAATTGGTCCCAACACCAGCCCCCATGGAACACATAACAAAGGACATTGGAAAATGGAAGAAATTTGTTAAATTATGTTATAAAAAAACAAGAATACTCCAGTTATTGAACTCTGGTGCTGAACTACCTTTGGCAGGAAAACAATATTGTAAAAACAGGATTCCGGCTAATAAGTCAAATATTCCATGAGAGGGATGAAAATGTAAAACACCTGAACAGCACACTGATGTCATCTTCTCGTATGGTAACAAAACGTCTGCAAATAGATTGCCACAATCTGAGAACAACACAACCCAACCATCTGAAAAAATTGTACTTAGCAATATCCTTAACTTTCAACAGTCTGGTCATTTGTATAGCTGGCTTATTACACAAGGAAAAATTAAAGAAATTAGGCTTACATTCTGCAGAGTTTGAAAGAATGCAAGGTGATCTCATTTAAATGTATCAAAATCCCGAGGGGGAATCAACAGACTGGATACAGAATTGTTGCTTCACCTGGCGGGAATGTTTCAAGCAAGGAGCCAGCGAATCATAAAGGAGGTCAGTTATTCAGGACAGCCAAGAAGGAATTTAATTCTGCCATGAACGGTTCCAAGCCTGGCTGCGAATGGAGGTGGACTGGGCATGGGGTAATAACCAGATCTCGTTAAAAACCAGAGCTACAGAAATGCCGACAAAAGCTCCAAAGACCTCATCCTTGGGAGAGAAAGGATCTTCGAAGACGGGGGACAACTTTAAAGACTGGCCCAGGACACAGGACTCCAGTGAGCTGTAGTCAGCAGCCTACGCCCCAGAAAAGTTGATGGGCTTAAGTCAGAAAAAATTCCTTCACTCAAAGCACAGTTGTTTTTTTGGAATTTGGAGCCAAGAGGGCAGTGAAGGCTCAGATGATGCATTCAGTAGATTTTGAGACGACCTGGACATATGGGGGTTAATGAAAAAAAATGGTGCACAGTCACAACCCTGGTGCATAAGTAGAGCAAGCACAAAGGGCTCAGTGGCTGTATTGCAGCTGTAATTTCTCATGCTATTACATCCCATCCCATAGTCATACCTTGTGGTGAATACAGAATCCACTGAAGCTTTTCAGCAGCAATAAAATCAATATTTGAAAAGTAAAAAGAGTATAGAGAAAGGGGAAAGTTTATTTCCTTACAAGGTAACAACAGGGTTGTGAAATGATGACCTCAAAAAAGATATCTGGAGCAACACACACAAAATGCTGGAGATACTCAGCAGGCCCGGCAACAACTATGGAAAAACAGTACAGTCGACTGTTATGGAATTATGGAATGTGACCCCCTCAGCAGGACTGGAGAAAAAAAAATGACGAGTAGGTTTAAAAGATGGGGGGAGTTCCCACCACCTGCTCAGGTTCCCCTGGTTTGCTGAGTACCTCCAGCATTTTGTGTGTGTTGCTTAGATTTCTAGCATCTGCAGATTTTCTCATTTGTGATTGGATATCTGAAACAAATTGTTTAAAATGAAAACTAGCTGTAAGATGCATAATTCCTACAATTTTCTAGCCTGTTACGTCCTCACAGTATAACTCACCCTCCTCCTTCATTCAGTTGCTCCTGCTCATCTTTATCCCCCAATAACTGACCCAAATAAAACAGATATTGCTGATGGGACTGAACAGGTCAGAAAGGATCCATGGAAAGTGAAGCTGAGTTAACGTTGCAAAGCAATGACCTTCCACCAGAATCCATCACTCTCCTCCCCCCTCCCACTCGATCTAATGAGATGTACTCAACTTGCAACGGTATCTCTGTTTGTCTTTGATGCTGGCAGACCTGACGGATAGTTCTAGCATTTTCTGCTTTAGGTCAGATTCCCTGCAACTGCAGTTTACGGCTGCCTCTTGTTTCTCTCGCTGCCCACTTCTGCCAGTCTGCTCGGGGTTCACCCTGCTCCCCTCTCCCCAGCGTTTATTCTACTCCTCTCCCTCCCAGCGTACCTGGTTATCCGTCTGGTTCTCCTCACGATCACTCCCCTCCTTCGGCACGGGACTAGAGCTACCCTCCGGCGCCTTCCTCTCGCTCCGCTTCGACACGGACCTTTTCTTCCAAAGGTAGAGGGCACCGGCCCCCAACAAGACGGGGGTGCCGATGGCGAGCGCCAACTGCCACCGGGACAAGCCGGTGCTGGCCTGCGAGTCCACAGGCTTAGAAGCCGCCATCAGGTATGCTCGCTACAGAGAAGGAAAAGGGGGTCAAGGGGAAGGACACCGCTGGCAAACACTTCCGGGGCGCATCCTCCGCCAATCACAGCGAGATTTCGTGCTGCAGCGCCACCAATCGTGCGGATGACCAAGTAGCATAAGTAAACCCCAATACCCCTGCACGCTGTTATCCACATTCAGTTTGGTTAATAGGACTGGATGTTATAATCCCTGAAGTTTCTGCACTGCACTTGACTTGAGTGGAAGTAGTTCTTAAAGATGACCAGTGGTTGATGTTACTACCATTACGACACATCTTCAGTTGTGTACCTCAACATCACTGGGTGTTTTGGCCTCTTATCACAAGACACCCCCAGCCGCGGCAGGCCCACCACAGGCTGATCAGACCTGGGTGTGTGTCACATGGTTAGCCTCTAGATGGTCACTTGGCAGCCCAGACAGCATCCCTCCTGTTCAGCCACAGCCAGTGACTGCTCATTTCGGCAGCATTAGCAAGTGAATTCGTCCTGACAAAGGGTTCCGGCCCGAAATGTCGCCTCATCGTTTCCACTGATGCTAGCTGACCTGCTGAGTTCCTCCAGCATGCTGTGAGTGTTGCTTTGATCCCAGCATCTGCAGATTATTTTGTGTTGGCATTAGCAAGTGCTTTGATTGCCTTCCCATGGGCCTGCCCTCTGGCTCCTACTTCCCTCAGCAGCCTTACGGTGGAGCTGGCTACAAAGCCCCTGCACCCCACCTCAACTGGGCGCACTTTTACATTCCAGCCTCGCTCCTCTGCTTCAACTGCAAGGTTGGCATATCGCAGCCTTTTCTGTTCATAAGCCTCATCCACAGCATCCTCCCAGGGAACCGTCAGCTCAATGATAAAGACAGGAGTTGGACCAAAGGACCAGGTCAGGCCGCAGGTTGATCGTTGCAATTATTTCAGTTTTTTAAAAGTCTCCTCAAATTGTCCCATCCCTCTGCTGGCACAAGGCTTTGGTGAAACCATAGCCAGGGAATCGTGTGCAATTTTGGGCTCCTTGCTTAAACAAGGATACATTTGTTTAAAAAGATTTACTAGACTGGATGATGTGTATCACATGGAAGAAGCCATAGAGTTTAAAAGACGGAGTAGTGATCTCGCTGAAATGTTCAAATTCTAAAAGCCTGCATGTAGGAAATAAGAGAAGGTTGATTCCCAGTATTCAAAAGTGCAGTCTCAAATTTAGGGGTAGACTATTTATGACTGAAATGAAGAAATCCTTTCACTGAAAGGTTAATGGTCTTTGGAAATCTCTTCTCCTGTGGGCTATAGAGGTACAGCCATTGATTTTGTTCAGATTTGTTATCAATAGAATTCTGGAGTAGTTGGCGAATTCCAAGGAGATGAGGGCAGGGTAGGGAAATGTCTTTACTCAGAACAGTGGTTCCAAATCTGGGATCCACAGACCACCTTGGTTAACGGTAGGGACCTGAACCATGAAGAGGTTGGGAACCCCTAATCAAAGGCATTTGACTGTGCCCAATACACCAGACTGTGGACGACAATGATTCAACTGGGCGTAGCACCACACCTAGTGACTCTTCTAGAAACACTGTATGCTACGCAATCCTCCAGCCTTCGGACCATATCTGGCGAGACTGAAGCATTCTGCAATGGGAAAGGAGTCCGCCAAGGCTGCATCCTTTCTCCACACCTTTCTAACATCTACACTGAGATGATCATGACACTGGCAATTCCAGACAACACTGGCATTAAAATAGGAGGAAGAACCATCAGTAACTTGAGATATGCAGGTGACACAGCCCTGCTAGCCACAACAGAAGAAGACCTACAAGCACTACTCAATAATGTTGCAAAAGTCTCTGCTGAATTTGGATTGCTGATAAATGGTAAAAAGACCAAAGTTATGGTGATAAGCAAAACTGCAATTCAAGCTGACATCTACATCGAAAACAACAAGATTGAACAAGTGTCCTCCTTTATATACCTTGGTGCAGAACTAAATGACACAAACAAATTCAGCAGGGAAATAAGGCGAAGGCTAGCAATGGGACACACAAGCACTACCAAACTCTGGAACATCTGGAAAGATAGATCTGTGAGCACGGATACCAAGATACACCTCCTCAAGAGTCTCGTCTGGCCAGTATATGGCTGTGAAGCATGGAACCTAAAAGCAGCTGATGAAAAGAAGATGAATTTGAGTTGTGGACATACAGACGGATCCTCAGGGTATCATACATTGAAAGGAGGTCCAACAATTTCACCCTAGAAAGGATTGGCACAGGACCAATACTTCTGGAAACTGTTATGCGAAGGAAACTTCGCTATGTTGGACACATCTCAAGAACTAACGACACACTGGAACGCACTGTGCTTGAGGGCAGAGTAGAAGGAAGCTGTTCCCGAGGCAGACAGAGGACAACCTGGATCGACAACATCAAGAAGTGGACCAGCCTCACCGCCAGAGATGCGAGAGATTTGACTGCCGACAGATCGCAGTGGAAGAAAGTGGTCGCCGGGGCTCTGGTAGAGTATGGCACATGATGATGATGATGATGATTTAGAAGATGATCTTGTTGGCCTTTCATTTCCTGTGGCCATGGTCACCTGCATGGGCCTCAGCCATGCTTGCCTCTTTGATGGCTATGTAGAACACTCCATGTTCCATGTGTTATGTGTCCACAGTTTCGTTTTCCTGGGAGTCCATAGTTTCGTTTACTGTGGGCATGACCCCAGTTTCGTTTTACTTTGAGTCCACAGTTTTGTTTCTGTGAGCGTTACCTTACGACGTATGCCGACTGTATAAAAGAAATGTGGACATTTTGCTGAGAAGGAGTTGAAGGAAAGAGAGAGAGAGTGAAGATCGTAGGCTTTCAGCTATCCGGGAACAGCCCACGATCGAGAAGGGTAAAGTCTAATGCTTACCCAAACCCAAAGGATTGGGTTTATTAGCGGCACACTGTGCATTGTGGAGGAGTGTCTGTCCTTCATATGATCCATGTGTGTTGGATTTCGTGATAGTCACTTCGTAAAACCGCTCGTCGTGGACTTCAGAACAGTATCCCTTGGCTGGGATCTTTGGTAACCGTTTCTTCGTTCGCTAGCCGTGGAATCTTTGGAATTCGTCGTGATTGCCTCATCGCTGCACTGTGAATCGACAAGTCCCTCCTCACCTATTTCGTGAATTACTGGGACTCTCTGAGCTGCCACCTTAAGACTGTGCTGAGTAAGATTTGTTAAGAACGGGTTCTAAGTTTGACTGTAAGGAAGCTATAGACACATAACACTGTTAACTTCTGTTTAAGAAAGTAGTTTATTTAATTTTCTATATTTGTGAGTAGATGTAAATAAGTATAGTGGTTTTAATATTAAAACCCGACTCAATTTGTCATCTCTTGCTGCTGGTACATTACGAAATCATGACAAAATTGGGGGCTCATCCGTGAAATGTACAAAATTGGAGCTTATTGATTGATTGATTATCGATCTCATTGGCTACTACGCTTTTGATTGACTTGTGTGGGGAAACCAGCAGCAATGGATATTGGGGCATTTCTGGCATCGCCAGACCCTAAGGCATTAGGGGATGCCAGCAAGGACGACTTGTTGGCCATTGCTAAGGAGCTGCGACTTACTGCGGTAAAATGGAATATGGAAAAGATACAGATTCAGAGGAGGATAGCTGAGCACTATATTTCTTTGAGGAAGTTTGAAGAGGGGGTGTTAGAAAGCTTTCCTGAAAGCAAACCCAGTGATCTTGAGCTTCAGTACAAGTTGGAAAAACTAAAGATGGAGGCTGAGGGTAGGCGAAGACAAGAACAGCTCGAGGAAGGGAAACAGTTTGAGATTGAGTTACAACAAAAACAGGTTGAGGCTGAGGAAGCAGATAAACAGAGGCTGTTTGCAGCTGAAGAAGCAGAGGCAAAAAGGAGGTTTGAGCTAGAGAGGATAGAGAAGCAAGGGGTCCAATATTTGACTCTGTTGATAAGTTTGTTGCCAGTCGGGAAGTTAAATTGGTCCCTCCACTTGATGAAACTGAGGGTGATAAATACTTTCAGCGTTTTGTGGAAGTAGCTCAGAGTCTAAAGTGGCCGAAAGAAAGTTGGCCTCTCTTGTTATAGAGTGTATTTAAGGGTAAGGCTCAGCAGGCTTATTCTGCCCTATCAATTAGAGATGCAGCTAATTATGAGATCGTGAAACGGGCTGTACTTAAAGCCTATGAATTGGTTCCAGAAGCCTCTGGGCAAAGGTTTAGAAATTTGAGGAAATCTGTGAACCAGACTTATGTGGAATTTGCTTATGAGAAGTTTGTGTGTTTTGACCACTGGTGCACATCTAAAAATCTGGATGGTAATTTTGACAACTTGAAAGAGTTGGTTTTAATTGAAGAACTTAAGAGGTGTGTCCATTATAACAAAAAGGCATATTTATATGAAAGGGATACTGCCACTTTGCAAGAGTCTGCTAAATTAGCAGATGACTTTGCCTTAACCCACAAGTATAAGTTTACCCCGAGTAAGACCTTCCAAAAGAGTAGCATGGACAGTCATGATAAACCAGAAATCAAATCTGGGTCTAGTGACAAAGGTAAGGGTGAAGGGAAACAATTAAAGGAGAAGCCCTTTGCTCCTGCTTGTCACTATTGTAGGAAACCTGGTCATGTTATGGCTCAAACACAAGGAAATCTGAAGATGCTGGAATTTCAAGCAACACACATAAAAAATGCTAGTGAACGCAGCAGGCCAGGCAGCATCCCTAGGAAGAGGTACAGTCGACGTTTCGGGCCGAGACCCTTCATCAGGACTAACTGAAAGGAGAGATAGTAAAGACATTTGAAAGTGGGAGGGGGAGGTGGAGATCAGAAATGATGGGAGAAGACAGGAAGGGGAAGGATGGAGCCAAGAGCTGGAAAGTTGATTGGCAAAAGGGATATGAGAGGATCATGGGACGGGAGGCCTAGGGAGAAAGAAAAGGGGGAGGGAGGAAGCCCAGAGGATGGGCAAGGAATATAGTGAGAGGGACAGAGGGAGAAAAAGGAGAGAGAGGAAAAAAATTAATAATAACAAATAAATAAATAAATAATGGATAGAGTACGAGGGGGAGGTGGGGCATTAACGGAAGTTAGAGAAGTCAATGTTCATGCCACCAGGTTGGAGACTACCCAGACAGATTATAAGGTGTTGTTCCCCCAACCTGAGTGTGGCTTTATCTTGACAGTAGAGGAGGCCGTGGATAGACATATCAGAATGGGAATGGGACGTGGAATTAAAATGTGTGGCCACTGGGAGATCTTGCTTTCTCTGGCAGACAGAGCATAGGTGTTCAGCGAAACAGTCTCCCAGCCTGTGTCGGGTCTTGTCAATATATAGAAGGCCGCATCGGGAGCACCAGACGCAGTATATCACCCCAGCCGACTCACAGGTGAAGTGTCGCCTCACCTGGAAGGACTGTCTGGGGCCCTGAATGGTGGTGAGGGAGGAAGTGTAAGGGCATGTGTAGCACTTGTTCCGCTTACAAGGATAAGTGCCGGGAGGGAGATTGGTGGGAAGGGATGGGGGGGACGAATAGACAAGGGAATCGCGTAGGGAGCGATCCCTGCAGAAAGCAGAGAGAGGGAGGGAGGGAAAGATGTGCTAAGTGGTGGGATCCCGCTGGAGGTGGCAGAAGTTATGGAGAATTATATGTTGGACCTGGAGGCTGGTGGGGTGGTAGGTGAGGACAAGGGGAATCCTATTCCTAGTGGGGTGGTGGGAGGATGGGGTGAGAGCAGATGTGCATGAAATGGGAGAGATGTGTTTGAAAGCAGGGTTGATGATGGAGGAAGGGAAGCACCTTTCTTTCAAAAAGGAGGACATCTCCTTCGTCCTGGAATGAAAAGTCTCATCCTGAGAGCAGATGCGGTGGATACGGAGGAATTGCGAGAAGGGGATGGCAGTTTTGCGAGACAGGGTGAGAAGAGGAATAGTCCAGGTAGCTGTGAGAGTCCGTGGCTTATAGTAGACATCAGTAGATAAGCTGTCTCCAGAGATAGAGACAGAAAAATCTAGAAAGGGGAGGGAGGTGTTGGAAATGGACCAGGTAAATATGAGGGCATGGTGAAAGTTGGAGGCAAAGTTAATGAAGGGAACAAGCTCAGCGTGCGTGCAGGAAGCAGCACCAATGCAGTCGTCGATATAACGAAGGAAAAGTGGGGGACAGATACCAGTATAGGCTTGGAACATGAATTGTTCCACAAAGCCAACAAAAGGGCAGGCATAGCTAGGACCCATACGGGTGCCCATGGCTACACCTTTAGTTTGGAGGAAGTGGGAGGGAGCCAAAGGAGAAATTATTAAGAGTAAGGACTAATTCCGCTAGATGGAGCAGAGTGATGGTAGAGGGGAACTGGTTAGGTCTGGAATCCAAAAAGACACGGAGAGCTTTGAGACCTTCCTGATGGGGGAAGGAAGTATACAGGGACTGGACATCAATGGTGAAAATAAAGTGGTGGGGGCCAGGGAACTTAAAATCATCGAAAAAATTCAGAGCGTGAGAAGTGTCACGAACATAGGTGGGAAGGGATTGAACAAGGGGGGATAAAACAGTGTCGAGGTATGCAGAAATGAGTTTGGTGGGGCAGGAGCAAGCTGAGACAATGGGTCTACCTGGACAGGCAGGTTTGTGGATCTTGGATAGGAGGTAGAAATGGGAAGTGCGGGGTGTGGGAACTATAAGGTTGGTAGCAGTGGATGGGAGATCCCCGAGCGGATAAAGTTGGTGACGGTGTGGGATATGATGGCCTGGTGCTCCTTAGTGGGGTCACGATAGAGGGGTAAATAAGAGGAGGTATCTGCGAGTTGTCGCTGTGCCTCGGCAAGGTAGAGGTCAGTACGCCAGACTACAACAGCACCCCCCTTATCAGCGGGTTTAATAATAAGGTTGGGATTAATGTGGAGGGAGTGGAGAGCAGAGCATTCGGAAGGAGTGAGGTTGGAATGGGAACAAGGTGCGGTGAAGTCGAGACGGTTGATGTCTCGTCGGCAGTTAGCGATAAAGAGATCCAGTGCAGGCAGAAGACCAGACCGGGGTTTCTGCTTTATTATAGCATCTTATAACCGAATTTAAAGCTTTTTTTAGGGACCTAATGTTAAATTTAAAAATGGTAAAAGCTTTTTGTCTGACGTATGGCTCCGGGGTTGAACACCTAATGGGGTTTTCTTCTCACTTTTTCTTGCTTAGTAGGGTTTTTTTCCCTCTCTTTTTTGTCACCAAAATTTTTTCAATCTTTAAAATAATGTTTTTTTTTCTTGAGACATTGTAAGTGTTGCTTACTTCAATGTACTCTTGTTAATTTTGGATAATAATAATAAAAAGATTTAAAAAGAAAAAGAGGAGGAGGGTTGAAAACGGAAGATGGGGTCATCGGTGGGGGGTGGGAGAGTCCTTGCCGAAGAAGTAGGCTCGAAGATGGAGCCAGCGGAAGAAGAGTCCGGCATCATGGCGAACGCGGAACTTGCTGTGGTGTGGGCAAAGGGGGACAAAGGTAAGGCCCTTACTGAGGACACAGCGCTCTGCCTCAGAGAGTTGAAGGTCAGAGGGGATGGTAAAGACCAGGCACGGATGAGAAGTGGGATCAGAGGGGGGAGGGGGAGGGAGGCTGGTGGTGTCAGTGGAGAGGTAAAAGAGGAAGGAAAAGGAGGCAGTTCCAGATGCCTGTATTCAAAATGATGAAACACCTGTGAACCCACGGGGTTCTGAACATCCTGATGAAGCTCTATCAAAGGCTAAAACGTCTGGTCATGTCAGGAAAGAATTCGTCATTTTACGTCAGATGGGTTTGTTTCAGTAGAGGAAGGGTCAACTCTGGTACCGGTGAAAATTCTCCGAGATACTGCAGCTTCTCAGTCACTTATGTTAGACAGTGTTCTAAAGATTGGTGATGAGACTGACACTGCTGAGGTAAATCCTATTCGAGGTATTGGGTGCGGCATTGTTCCTGTGCCTCTGCACAAGGTAATTTTGAAGTCAGAGTTAGTTTCAGGACTTGGTAAAATAGGTCTATGACCCAGTTTACAGGTGGAAGGTATTTCTTTGTTGTTAAGGAATGATCTAGCAGGTGGTAAAGTTGTTCCTGCAGTGCAGCTGACAACTAAGCCAATCAATGATGATTCAAAGGTGAACTCTAACATTTATCCCTCGTCTGCAGTAGCTCGAGCTAGGGCTAAGAAACTTGCCAATGCAGATGGTCCTGTGCAGCCTGATTCGGCTACTCATGATAGCCCAAATAGGGAATCAGATTTTTATGACTTGTCAGGGATTTTTCTGCCTTCATTGTTTCACCAGGATCCAGGTATTAAATCTGATAATAAAGATTTATCTCTGTCTAGGAAGGAGTTTATAGCAAAACAGAGCAGAGACCCTGAGATTGAAGCTTTAAGAGAAAAAGCTCTCTCAGGTGAGGAGATTGATAAAGTGCCAGAAGGGTTTTATTTGAAAGATGGCATGTTAATGAGGAAGTGGAGACCAGCTGATGTTCCTGCAAGTGAGGAATGGGCAATTGTTCACCAGGTTGTAGTTCCTAAAGCCTATAGGAATGAGATTTTAACTTTGGCCCATAGTAAGCCCTTGGGAGGCCATCTAGGTGTGAAGAAAACTGTGAACAAAGTTTTAAAACAATTCTTCTGGCCTAGTTTGAGGAAAGATGTTGCAACATTTTGCAGGACTTGTCACACTTGTCAGGTTGTGGGTAAACCTAATCAAGTCACCCCAGTGGCCTTACTGCAATCTATTCCTGCATTTGGTGAACCCTTTTCTAAAGTTATTGTAGATTGTGTTGACCCATTGCCAAAGACTAAAACTGGTCATCAGTATTTGCTAACTATCATGTGTACAGCATCTAGATTTCCAGAGGCAATACTTCTCAGAAATATAAAAGCCAAAACTGTGTCGAAGGCTCTCGTAAAATTTTTTACTTTATTTGGTTTGCCTAAAGAAATTCAGTCTGATCAAGGGAGTAATTTTATGTCACGATTATTCCAGCAGGTAGTTTACAAACTGGGAGCCAAACAGATTCCGTTGTCTGCTTATCATCCAGAATCCCAAAGGGCCTTAGTGAGATTCCATTCTACCCTCAAAACCATGATTAAGACATTCTGTATTGAAAATAAGGAGGATTGTGATGAGGGAGTTCATTTGCTTTTATTTGCAGTAAGGGAGTCAGGACAGGAGTCCCTAGGCTTTAGCTCCTTTGAACTTGTCTTAGGTCACCAGGTCCGAGGACCTTTGCCATTGTTAAAGGAACAGTGGGTTAACAATGACCTGCATGATAATTTGCTAGATTATGTTTTGAAGTTCAAAGACAAATTGCAAACGGCTTGCAATCTAGCAAAGGAAAATCTAAAATCAGCCCAGGAAAGAATGAAAACTTGGTATGATAAACAAGCCAGAATGAGGTCATTCAAGCTGGGAGATAAAGTGCTTGTTTTGCTTCCTGTACAAACAAACCCTCCACAAGCTAAGTTTCATGGTCCCTATGAAATTGTGGCTGAAGTTAATGATGTGGACAATTTAGTCAAAATGCCAGATAGACAAAGGCCAACGCAGCTTTGTCATATAAATAAGCTTAAGCTGTATCATGAAAAACAAACTGCAGCTGTGGTGGTTGCTGTAAACACAGATGGATGTGAGCTCTCTGGAAATTTATTAGCTGATCCATCTGAGGCCTATTTTAAACCGAACATTATTCCAGCCAGATTGACAAATTCAACTATCTTGGAAAATATTGATGAGAAACTGGCTCATTTACAGCCACAGCAGCGGCAGCAGATAATGCAGTTAATTATGAAATTTCAGGATTTATTTCCTGATACAGGTGTCCCCCACTTTTCGAACGTTTGCTTTACAAAACCTCGCTGTTACAGAAGACCTATATTAGTTACCTGTTTCGCTAACAGAAGGTGTTTTCACCGTTACGAAAAAAGGCAGTGCACGATAAAAGGCAGTGCGCGCCCTGAGCAGCTAAGCTCCTCCCCCAGAACTGCATTCTAGCCAGCATTGCTTAAACACGTGCCTGTGAGCAGCTGTTGGCAAGATGAGTTCTGAGGTATTGGAAAAGCCTAAAAGAGCTCGTAAGGGTGTAACACTTAGCGTAAAACTAGACATAATTAAGTGTTTCGATCGTGGTGAACGAAGTAAGGACAAAGTGAGTTTGGCTTGTGGAAGTTGACGAAGTTGATGTTGAAGAGGTTTTGGAATCGCATGACCAAGAACGGATAGATGAAGAGCTGATGCAATTAGAAGAGGAAAGGATAACAATCAAAACCAAATGCAGTAGTGAACGGACTGAAAGTGAAGTTGTCCAGGAACTGAACGTGAAGCAACTGTGTGAGATTTTCGCTGCAATGATTGCAGAAAAGTATGACTTTAATTTTGAAAGGGTACGTAGGTTTAGAGCATATTTGCAGGATGGTTTGAGTGCTTACAAAGAACTGTATGATAGAAAAATGCGCAAGGCTAAGCAGTCAAGCATACTGTCGTTTTTCAAGTATTCCACATCAGCCACAGCAGATGACGAACCTCGACCTTCGACATCGAGGCAGGTAGAGATAGAAGAAGGTGACCTGCCTGCCCTGATGGAAACAGACGATGATGAGATGACACCCTAGTTTCCCACCACCCCAACCCCCGGGGCCACGGACCGATACATTGCCGTGGAGAATGCAGTGGTAGCCGGGACGTACCCAGCACATTTTTAAGAAAAAAGCCGAAATAAACAAGCAACACACATCAAAGTTTCTGGTGAACGCAGCAGGCCAGGCAGCATCTGTAGGAAGAGGTGCAGTCGACGTTTCAGGCCGAGACCCTTCGTCAGGACTAACTGAAGGAAGAGTGAGTAAGAGATTTGAAAGTTGGAGGGGGAGGGGGAGATCCAAAATGATAGGAGAAGACAGGAGGGGGAGGGATGGAGCCAAGAGCTGGACAGGTGATTGGCAAAAGGGGATACGAGAGGATCATGGGACAGGAGGTCCGGGAAGAAAGACAAGGGGGGTGGACCCAGAGGATGGGCAAGAGGTATATTCAGAGGGACAGAGGGAGAAAAAGGAGAGTGAGAGAAAGAATGTGTGCATAAAAATAAGTAACAGATGGGATACGAGGGGGAGGTGGGGCCTAGAGGAAGTTAGAGAAGTCGATGTTCATGCCATCAGGTTGGAGGCTACCCAGACGGAATATAAGGTGTTGTTCCTCCAACCTGAGTGTGGCTTCATCTTTACAGTAGAGGAGGCCGTGGATAGACATGTCAGAATGGGAATGGGATGTGGAATTAAAATGTGTGGCCACTGGGAGATCCTGCTTTCTCTGGCGGACAGAGCATAGATGTTCAGCAAAGCGGTCTCCCAGTCTGCGTCGGGTCTCGCCAATATATAAAAGGCCACATCGGGAGCACCGGACGCAGTATATCACCCCAGTCGGCTCACAGGTGAAGTGTTGCCTCACCTGGAAGGACTGTTTGGGGCCCTGAATGGTGGTAAGGGAGGAAGTGTAAGGGCATGTGTAGCACTTGTTCTGCTTACACGGATAAGTGCCAGGAGGGAGATCAGTGGGGAGGGATGGGGGGGACGAATGGACAAGGGAGTTGTGTAGGGAGCGATCCCTGCGGAATGCGGGGGGGGGAAGGAAAGATGTGCTTAGTGGTGGGATCCCATTGGGGGTGGCGGAAGTTACGGAGAATAATATGTTGGACCCGGAGGCTGGTGGGATTGCTGATTGCATCGCCTCTGATCTGGGCCGACATTTACGTGCCGGGCAGCACCTAATTAATTAGCTTGTTTATTTCAGCTTTTTTCTTAAAGGTGTGCTGGGTGCATCCCGGCTACCGCTGCATTCTCCGCGGATCGGTATCGGTTCGCTGCCCGGAGGTTGGGGACCACTGCACCACCCCAACCTCCAATGACTCAGCCTAACACACCATCATCAGTGTGCTCGGCGCTGACTTCTCGATTCCGGTAAGTGATACTACACTGTACATACATTATTTCTGCTTTATATCGTCTGTGTATTTTTACATGTTATTTGGTATGATTTGACAGCTTCATAGCTTAAAGGTTACTGGAGAGAGTGTTTCTGCCGAGAGCGCTTGCGTGAGATTTTTGCTATGGAGAACAGTGCAGCAATGATTGTAGAAAAGTATTTCTACTTGAAAAGGCTGTGTATTTATCATATCATTCCTGCTTTTACTATATGTTACTGTTATTTTAGGTTTTATGTGTTATTTGGCATGATTTGGTAGGTTATTTTTTGGGTCTGCGAACGCTCACAAATTTTTCCCATATAAATAAATGGTAATTGCTTCTTCACTTTATGACATTCTGGCTTACGAACAATTTCATAGGAACACTCTACCTTTGGATGGTGGGGGAAACTTGTATCCCAAAAAGAACTAGTGGCCTTTCGTGATGTAGATGTGAGTAATAACAAACCTATAAAACAACATCCATATCGTATGAGTATTGAAAAATGTAAACTTGCTGAACAAGAAATTGAGTATATGTTAGAAAATAATATTATTAGACCTTCTACTTAGGATTGGCATTCACCTTGTGTCATGGTACCTAAACCAGATGGTATATCAGATTCTGCACTGATTACCGAAAGGTGAATGTTGTAACAAAAACCAATGCTTATCCAATCCCTTGAGTGGATGATTGTGTAGACAAAGTTGGAAAAGCTAAGTTTCTTACAAAGATTGATCTGTTGAAAGGATATTGGTGTGTTCCATTAACGGATAGAGATAGAGAAATTTCTGCCTTTGTGACGCCTTCTGCATTGTATGAATACAGTGTTCTGCCATTTGGAATGAAAAATGCTCCGGGAACATTCCAGAGAATGATTAATTCTGTAATTCAAGGGTTAGAACACACAGATGCCTATATTGATGATTTATTCACGGGGAATGACAACTGGGAAGCCCATATCTCTGCAGTGGAAAAGCTGTATGAAAGGTTCACAAAAGCCAACCTTACAATTAACCTAGCTAAGGGCGAATTTGGTCATGCCACTGTGACCTATCTTGGTTATGTTTAGGTCAAGGCAGGGTGGCTCCTGTTCAGGCAATTTCTGAGGTTCCCATTCCAACCAGGAAAAGGGCTCTTAGATAATTTCTAGGAATGGCCAGATATTATCACAAGTTCTGTAAGAACGTTGCTGATATTGTTCTCCCATTGACTAACCTCCTGAAGAAGGGTGAAAAGTTTGTTTGGACAGAACCTTGTCAGGAGGTATTTGATAAATTGAAAGCTATCTTATGTCACCAACCTGGGTTCAGGTCATCTGATTTTGCCAAGCCATTCTCCATAGCTGTGTATGCCAGTGATGAAGCTGCAGGAAAATTGTTACTGTAAAAAGGGATGATTATGATGATGTTGACCATCCTGTGGCTTACTTTTCAAAGAAATTCAATGAGCATCAAAGAAATTATTTCACCATAGAGAAAGAATTATTAGAATTTATTTCGGCTTTGCAGCATTTTGATGTGTATGTTTGCACTGCTCAGAAACCACTTGTGGGTTATACAGATCATAATCCAAAGCCTGTGCCAAGGGTCCAGCAGTGAAATCTGAATTCCTGGAATCTTCAGGGATGATCCAAACTCCTTCCCCATCTGCAAGGTAAGTCCTCCTTTCTTTTTGGGACAGGGATGGGTGCTGATGAGAACCCCTTCCCACCCTCTCATGGTGACTGACCCTGTAGAGGCTCCACCTTCATTGTTTCATTGAAGGTGTATGATGCTCATTTTATCACCTGCTCATCCATCACTTGTAAAGGCCTCCCCACCGTTGAGCAAACCTACATGATGCGTTGGTCACAGGAAAACTGCATTCATCATCAAGGACCCTCACCATCCAGGCCTGGCTCTTTTCACACTGCTGCCAGCAGGAAGAAAGTACAGGAGCCTCAGCACTCGCACCACAAGGTTCAGGAAAAGCTATTACCCCTCAGTCATCAGGATCTTGAACCAGACTGTTGCAAATCATTCACCCCATCACTGAACTGTTCCCACAACCTATGGACTCACTTTCAAGGACTCTTTATCTCATGTTCTCAATATTTTGTGTTTATTTCCTCTCTTTTGTATTTGCACAGTTTGTTGTCTTTTCAACATTGGTTGGTCTTCCATCCTGTTTCATTGATTGTGCTTCTTGGATTTACTGTGTATGCCCACAAGAAAATGAATCTCATGGTTGTATATGGTGACATAGATGTCATCATCATCATCATCTGGTGCCATGCCCAGTTTGAGCTTTGACTGCAATGGCCCACACACTCCTGTTTCGGGTCAAGTGGATCAATTTATTGGTATTCATTTCCAGTTCTCTGGTTGCTGTCTCCATCGTCATTTGTCTTTGCCTTCCTTTTGCTTTCTTCCCTTCAATCTTTCCCATAATTACTGTACATTCTAACTCCTCTTTCCTAATCACATGTCTAATGAAGTTACGTTGCCTTTTCATGATCCCATACATCAGTGGTCCCCAACCACCGGGCCGTGGACCGGTACTGGGCCGTAAAGCATGTGCTACCGGGCTGTGAGGAAACGATATGAGTCAACTGCACCTTTCCTCATTCCCTGTCACATCCACTGTTGAACTTGAACGCACGCGATGTCGTTACCCACGCGAGGACATCAGTCGGTCATTAACCTACAACTACTCGATGAGTAAAAAACAAATGTTGCTTGAGAGTTTCTTTGGAAGAGATGGTAGTGGACATAAAAGGCCTAACGATGATGATAACGCAGAGACAGCTGAGGCCGAGACTGCAAAAAAATGAAAGCTTCCTTCAACAGAAAATATGACGAGTCGTACATAAAATATGGCTTTATTGCAACTGGTGACTCGCATGGTCCAAGCCTCCTTGTGTGTGATATGTGGAGACAAGCTGTCTAATGAGGCAATGAAGCTCTCAAAACTGCTTCGGCACCTTGAGTCAAGCACCCTGCACTTAAAGACAAACCCGTTGAGTTTTTTCAGCGGAAAACAATGTGAGCAAGCAGAACAGAAGCAGGTGCTGAGAGCCACCAGCTCCACAAATGCTGCTGCTCTGAGAGCATCGTACTTAGTGGCTAGCCGTATTGCTCAGGTTAAGAAGCCTTTCACTGTTGGTGAAGCATTGATTCTGCCTGCTGCCAAGGACATGTGCCGTGAACTGTTGGGAGAAGCTGCAGCTAACAAGATGGCACAGGTTTCTCTTTCAGCTACCACGGTTTCAAGGAGAATCGATGACATAGCGGATACATCGAAGCACAGCTGTTGGAATGACTTAACGAATCTGGTTTCACTACCCGAGTCAAAGAGGTTGCTCCTGAATGCCAGTCTACACACTGTGTAACACCCAGGCAAATGCTGGCGAACCAAAAAACAGCATATTGAGTGACGTTGTTGAAGTTATCAATCAGATCAAAGCAAAAGCCCTTAACTCATGTCTGTTTGAGCAGCTTTGCGAGGAAATGGATGCAGAGCACAAACGCATTCTCTTACACACTGAAGTCAGGTGGCTATCAAGGGGGAGAGCCCTGGCCAGGGTTTCTGAGTTAAGAGAGCAGCTACAGAGATTTTTTTTCAGGAAAAAAGTCACCAATGGCAGCACACTTCAGTGACGAGGAGTGGATATTAAAACTTGCTTATCTGTGTGACATCTTCACCTGCTCAATGAACTCACTTTGTCACTTCAGGGGAGAATGACAATTGTCTTCAAGTTGGCAGATAAAGTGTCTGCTTTCACAGCCAAACTGGAACTGTGGGGACGGTGAGTGGATAGGGGCATATTTGACATGTTCCCAACATTAGCTGGGAATTTGGGAGAGACTGAGGCTCACAGCTGGTGCGCGAACACCTACCTTCGCTGTTGACAGAATTCGAGCGTTACTTCCCAACCGCAAATGACCCAAGACGTGCAAAGGAATGGGTCGTGCAAGGGAATGGGTCCCCGGTGAATCATCCATGTCAGCGATCAACTCCTCGAGCTTGCAAATGACAGCGGGCTGAAAAGTATGTTTGACATAGCATTTCTGCCGGCATTCTGGATCAAAGTCAAGGCTGAGATAGCCACGAAAGCACTGAAAATGTTGCTTCCATTTCCAACATCATATCTCTGCAATAGGTGTTTTCTGCAATGAATGCAACGAAAACTAAATTGCGGAATAGACTGGACACGAGGAACCCCCTTATGACTTATAATTGACTTATCACTATATTCATGCGAGGAAAATATGCGCTGTGTGTTTAATATTAAATTCGTTAGATAAACCCTTTTAGAAACAAAATTGAGTGTATTAGCCACTGATAAGTGACTTATATAGTTGACATATCACCTATATTCCGGTCGTGATTAACAGCCCCCGCAGTCGGCCGGTCCGCAAGAATATTGTCAATATTAAACCAGTCCGCGGTGCAAAAAAGGTTGGTGACCCCTGTCATACATTATTTCTCTTTTTGCGCTTGCTCTGTTCATGACATCCTCATTAGATATTCGTTCCGTCCATGATATTCTTTGCATCCTCCTAAAAAACCACAAGCCTGCTGCTTCAATTCGTTTCCTCATGTTACTAGATATTGTCCAGCATTCTGAGCCGTATGACATAACTGGATAAACGTAACATTTCAGTACTCTGAGGCGGGTTGTCATGCCTAGTTTAGTGTTGGTCAGTATACTCTTCATTCTTATAAAGGTGTCTTTTGCCATCCCTATTCTTCTTTTGATGTCCGTGTTGCACCTGCCATCTGATGTCACCCAGCTTCCTAAGTAGCAAAAGTTCTGTACTTATTTTATGTCTTCCCCATTTATTCTCTGCCTGCAGATAGAATTCTCCTTCTTTTTGGATATCACCATACATTCTGTCCTTTTGCAATTGATAGATAGACCCATTTTTGCATTTTCTTCAACAACTATATTAATTAAGTTTTGTAGTTCTTCCTCCGTACTTGCAACTAACACAGTGTCATCCACATATCTAAAATTATTAATGTTTTCACCGCCAACTTTGATTCCAAAGATGTCTCTTATTTTTTGTAATATTGTTTCTCTGTACACATTAAACAAATCAGGAGAGAAAACACATCCTTCTCCAATGCCTCTCTTGATTTTCGTAAACTGACTCACTTCTCCATCTATTCTTACAGCAGCAGTTTGTTCTCAGTACAGATTTCTGATTAGGCAGAGATCTTTCGAATCTAGATCTAGAGTTTCCTGTAATATTTCGAATAACGTATTGTGCTTCACTTGATCAAATGCTTCTGTGTAGTACATAAAACAAACAAACAAATCTTTTTGCACTTGAATAGCTCGTTCTGATAGTATCCTTAACATCAATATCATGTTTCTTGTACCTTTGTCTTTCACAAAACCACATTGTTCTTTACCTATTCAGCTTGTATCTTACTTTTAGCTCTTGTCATCAAAATTCTTATAAGTATCTTAGTGATATGACTCATTAAACTTATGGTCCTATGTAATTCACGTTCTATTGCTCCAGGTTTATGTCAAAAAGCCAAAGAAGAATGGTTAAACCAGGAACGTGAGCAATTAGAAAGAATCCCTATTAGTGATCCAAAAAGGTTACATAAACAAATCAAAAATATCTCTGGTAAAAAGCTCCTCTGTTCTTTAGGTGGATGTTTGAAAGCAAAGGACGGAGATTATGAACAGATGGACCGAGTATACTTAGGAATTGTGTGAAGATGATCGAGGTGAAAAATCAGAAACTAAGAAGAGCATTGAAGGTCCAAGTATTTTAAAATTTGAAGTTCGTAATGCAATAAATAAGATGAAGAAAGGAAAGGCAGCAGGTCTGATGAATCAGTAATAGAACAAATTATCGCCCTTGAAGATTATGGAATTGAAAAACTTACTGATTTAATCAATGACGTTTAATGGACTGGAATAATACCAGAAGAGATGAAAAAAATCTGTATTTGTCACTCTTGCTAAGAAACCTGGAGCAACAGAATGTGAATTACATAGGACATAGATGTACTTTGATAATAAATTTACTTTGGACACTGGAAGGCACATCTGAGCCAGGGAATCTCATCACTACTGGGAAGGTTCCACCCATGCAGAACATGGTCAGCAAAGGTTACACTTCTCATACAACACTGCAACTGAAACACAGCCTCTGCATGAAACCCCACAGAGGCTGCGGCATTTGTAGTTCTAACGCCTGTATGAATTGTACCACAAACACAAGAAAATCTGCAGATGCTGGAAATCCAAAAGAACACATTCAAAATGCTGGAGGAACTCAGCAGGCCAGGCGGCATCAACAGAAAAGAGTAAACAGTCAACATTTTGGGCCGAGACCATTGGTTTACTCTTTTCCATAGATGCTGCCTGACCTGCTGAGATCCTCCAGTGATTTGTGTCTGGTGCTTCGTTACTATGAACTGTGAGCGTGTTACGATGTCGCCCCCGCATGGACTTTCATGGAATGTGCTTTAAATTCAGAAAAATATTCAAGGCCTCAGAGCTCTTAGAAAATTGTAGATTAAAATAGGCTACAAAAATATAGGAAGAAATTAAAGATCATGAGTAGAATTTAGAATCTGAATCATTCTAATGAGATCCTCTGTTGGTTGGGGTCGACAATGGATGTTGTGTGCTAACCGTCTACAAGATATGCAAGCCAGGGCAGTATGATTATGGACAGCAAGCTGCTGCCTATGAAGCAAGCTACCCCTCTCCATGCAGCTGAGGAATCCAAAGTAACGACAGAGACTGATACAGTTGGGCTCCAGTGGTGTTAGCATTGAACTCAATGTAAGACAGTCTCAGGGACTCTAGTCTTCCCCATGAGTGGATATAGCCGAAGGTTTGAGATCAGAGTTTTCCTTTTCCTCGATATGCTGCTAAGCATGGCTGACGAGCCCCATCTGCCCAAAGCGACTGGTTTTAAGGCGCCTTTTCCCCTTCTCCTGTCAGTAGAAATGGTTCCACTGGACTTAAGTGTTTTTTTAAGTGAGCCCACATGTGTGGGGTCGACCGCGGATGTTGCATTCCAGCGGTCTATGTGATATGCATGCCAGGGCAGTACGATACGGAGAGCAAGCTATTTCCTATGTAGCAGGATCCCCCCTCCATGCAACTGATGACTCCAAAGGAACAGCAGAGACTGATGCAGTTTGGTGTCAGCACTGAACTCAATGTAGGACTGCCTTAAGGATTCCAGCTTCACATCCTTCCTTGGGGTTTACTCCCAAAGCCTTCCCTGTGTGTAGGTATAGCCACAAGGCAGCAGAGGTTTGAGATCAGAGATTTCCTCTAGATTAGCTGCCAACCACAGCTAAGGAGCCCCACCAAAGTGCCAGTAACTTGCCTTTGCCCCTCCTCCTGTCAGTAGAAATGGTTCTGCCAGGCTTAGTAGCTAAGCCATGCGTGAAGGCCAGGAGCTGGACCTGGTTGTCAGAGGCCACTTGAGACGCACGCCATCAGGAGCATTTAATAGGCAGTGGGAGCTTATCCCCTCTTTCTCCCCTGGCTATGATAACCGTAAGAACCAAAGTGAATCATTAAGCATGCAACAACCAGTGAGAGAGACATTTTGTGTGTAGAGGTTTAGTTATGGGTTTCACCAGTCAGTGGGTCAGTACAGGGATAGGGAATAAGCAAAGCTCCAGAGATTAAAGTGGGCAAATCTTCATCATGATGAGGGTATCCAAGCTCACATTTACCTCAGTAATTGAGCTGAGGTGTGTAAATGATACTTGTGATTGCTTCACCCGAAGAGTGAACTTCAAGCAATTTTTGACTCATTCACGAGAGGACGGACATTACAACACCCATAAAACACCGCAGAACAAGATCCTCTACCAACCTTACCCCTTTCTACACTTCCTTCTGACACTGATGGTTCACAGGGAGCTCCTGGAAAAGGTGGAGCACTTCCCATATCCCAGGATTTATCTCTCAGCAAAAGTAGACTAAACTTGAGGACATAGATTTAAGGAGAAAGGTAACAGACTTCGGCGGGGCATTTCTCATCCAGAGAGTGGGTGACTACCTGGAATACCCTGTCTGAGAAAGTGGTGGAAACAGACTTACTGATATTCTTCAAGAAGTATCATGATGAGCACTTGACTCGCCTGGACCAAGTGCTAGAAGATGGAATTAATAGCGCATGGGTCCCCATTGACATTATGAAGCAAGTTAACTGCTTCCATGCTATATGGTTCTGTGACTGTAAAGGCAGATGTTGATAGTGGAATTCACCTTTGCTTTCAATTATCCACCATAGGCTTTTATCATTAAAAAAAGAGGCATTTGTAGATCAGGTCGTCATCCCTGGAGTGAAATGCATTGTCTCACGGGTAGTAGAGGAAAGATGAGCAAATCGAAGTTAGTGTCCTTTCCCAGATCAACACACCCTGTATTAAGGCTTCAGTTCACTTTATTGGGCAAGCTACATTATTTGAACATCCAAAGTCAGACTCCAGAAACAGACAATTTTAAGGTTTGCTACCAGAGAGATCACCAGGCAGGCAAAAGAAAAGATATGAGGATGTCCTAAAGGCTCCTTGTAAAGACGCAACATCCTGATTAACTCCTGGTAAACCTGGCCCATGATCACGCAATCTGAAGATGGAATTGAGAGCCTTGAGTCCATACATTGGTAGAAGCCAGTGTGAATGGTGGAAGGAGAGAATCACTTCACAATCTACCAAAACATCTGCTCCATCAGGCACCTCAAATAGAAAAAAGGCTGGAGGAACTCACTGGGTTATTCAGGCAACTGGACTGTTGATGTTTTGGATCAAGACACTTCACTTGGACCTCAAGTAGTGCCCACATTGACCTCATTAGTCAAGTAAGAATCCACAGATCCAGAGGGAAAACAATTTGCCCTTGATCCTGAGTGTTTGCTGAAGAGAAAGATTCAGTACTGGGGTCAAAAACAAACCTCAAATAGAAACAGGTCCATTCCATGTAGAGATCTGAAAATCTGTACATTTCATAGATTCAAAGTTCAAAGTAAATGTATTACCAAAGTACATATATGTCACCATTTACGATCCCGAGATTCATTTTCTTGCTGGCATACACAATAAATCCAATATCCATAATAGAATCAATGAAAGACTGCAACCACAGTGGACAACCAGTGTGCAAAAGACAACAAACTGTGCAAATACTAAAAGAAAGAAAAATTGTAATAATAATAATAATTAATATATAAGCAATAAATATCAGGAGCATGACATGAAGAGACCTTGAAAGTGAGACCATAGGTTGTGGGAACAATTCAGTGATGGAGCGAGTGAAGTTGAGTTAAATTATTCCCTTTGGTTCAACAGCCAGATGGTTGATCTGTTCTCTACAGTTCAAAATGCACCCCACAGGCACCATTACACCCATGGAAGCAGCCGTCATCACCATGGCAAAGAGTACATACTGACTTTGCTAGGCCATTCATGGACTCCATGTTTCTGTTTGCTGTGGATGCTCATTCGAAGTGGCTGGAGGTTAAATCAATTAAGTCAACCACCACACCAAAGACTGTCTCTGCCCTGAGGATTATCTTCGCCAGAAACAGCGTACCAGAACAAATTGTGAGTGACAACGGACCACAATACACATCAGAAGAATTCCGACTGTCCATAAAGAAAAATGGCATCGGACAATTCAAGTCAACTCCTCGCCACCCAGCAACGAATTGATTAGCTGAAAGGTTTATGCAAACCTTCGAAGTCCATTAAAACTATGGACAAGGACGCACTTCTGTACAGCACAAAGATGCACAACATCCTTTTTGTATGTCGGAACTCTGTTCATGCGATGACAAATCAAACACCTGCAATGCTGTTCATGAGTAGGAATCTGAGATCTCACATGGATATCCTGAAAACATTCATATGGATGGAAGTGCAGAATAAACAGTTCAACTAATCACCAAGTGAATCAGCAAGGCGCTTCGAGATAGGACAGGAAATCCTGGTGCGAGATTACCAAGCGGACAAGTGGACATCTGGTAGGATAGCTAGAAGAACTGAACCACTGATGTACACAGTGGATGCTGGCAATCAGACATGGAGTACCTCAGTTAAAGCCATCTCCTCTATCCGTGCTTTTACTTAATTGATATGTAGTTGCAAAGACACAACAATTTGGTGATGAGTACGAACCTGAATGTCAGAGAACATCACTGCCTGCACTGACATGATTACAGGATGAAACAGCAAGAGGAGAGAGTTTAACAGTATGGAGTAGGCTATCATGGACTTCAACAGTGGGACACATAGTACATAGTGAAAGATGCACAAATAGCAAATTTAAAGTGAAAATAACATGGTGATGGCTTCAGTTGGGAACGTTTACAAATTTGATTGTGCTAATGAAGGCTAGGAGTCATATATCATGAGGCTTGAACTGTATTGCAACGTGAACAACGTGGATAAGGTAAAGAAAGCCCCTACACTTCTTGGCTTAAGGGTGTTAGAACATAGTCTGTTATGCAACTTAGTAACTCCTGAATAGCCAGCATGCAAAACATTCAACAAAATTGTCACAATTTTATAAAAACACTCAAGCCCTAAAACACTGGTAATAGATGAGAAAATTAGATTTTACAAAAGGAACCAGTCAAAGGACGAAAGCATTTCTGACACATTCCCAGTACCTTGACTTTAGAGATTCCCAGTACCTTGACTTTAGAGATGGACTTTCTGATGCTTCAAGGGACAGGCTTGTATGTGCATGCATAGTCAAAACATTCAGAAGAGATTACTGTCAGAAAGGGACCTAACCTTAGAACGGGCATTGACCATTGCAATTTCATTAGAGACTGCAGCAAAGGATGCAGCAGAACTGCAGAAAAAGAGATTAGAATGTGAAATGCACAAAATATCCCTGAATGGTGTAAAAAGCCAAAAATATTATTGATGTGACAAATCCTCCCATGATGCAAATAACTGTTAGTTCAAAGAAAAGTTTGCAGGAGTCAGAGACAAGGTCTTATAGAGAGAGTGCAATGCTGACAAAAAACACAACCAAAGAGAAAAACTACACTGAGTGAAAAGTTTCAAACATAAATAGTAGTCATAGTCATAGTCATACTTTATTGATCCTAGGGGGAAATTGGTTTTCGTTACAGTTGCACCATAAATAATAAATAGTAATAGAACCATAAGTAGTTAAATAGTAATATGTAAGTTATGCCAGTAAATTATGAAATAAGTCCAGGACCAGCCTATTGGCTCAGGGTGTCTGACCCTCCAAGGGAAGAGTTGTAAAGTTTGATGGCCACAGGCAGGAATGACTTCCTGTGACGCTCTGTGCTGCAGGTCACGGCAGATACCCAGTCACGCACCCCATCAGCAACCAATCTGACTGTCGATCAGATCAAAGAGCTAGTAATGGTGCCTCTTAGGACAGAAAAAGATGTGGCAGTGGTCTCCACTGCCAGCGCTGGTGACCCGCGGATGTACACAACAGCATTGTTAGGGGGATGGCAATACAATATGTTAGTGGACACAGGGGCATCAGTATTGATAACAGACTTACCCTTACCAACAACCGGACAGGCCAGTTATATCAGGGGTGTAGGAGGAAAAACAGTAAAAGCAGAAAGAAGCGAGTCGCAAATACTCAAAATCAGGGGAGTGCAGCTTCCAGTGTATTTCTGCGTATGTCCAAATAATGAGGGCACAATCCTTGGAATAGACATCCTATAGGAAGCAGGAGCTGTTATAGATTCGGGAAAGGGAGAAATAATATGGACGAGTCAGGGGCAGCGAAAGCGCACAACCAACAGAATACACAGCCTGGCTAGCATAGTTGCAGCTGCCTTGATCATTAAAGACTGCAGCCAGGATGGTGTCTATGGTTTACCTTGTCAGCAGTTCCCAGCAGTGTGGGCTACACACATGCAAGATTGTGGTCGAGTAAAGATAAACCCAGTTAAAATAGAGGAGGGTCTGTATAAACCCCCTAAGCAGGACCCTATACAAACTGACACACTGACCGCTGTTCAGGGTATAGCCAAGGAACAAAGACACCAGGGGATACTCAGAGAGACTGCGGCCACTCCAGAACATAAAGTTTTCTCAGTTCCTCCGAGGGCAGACATTACTGCGAATAAGACAGCAAAGGAACAAGAGGCAATTGAAATTGCAAGTGTGCAGGAGGAAACGACAGAAGCCAGCTTAGTAAAATTATATGAAGAGGTAGAGGCAGAAGAGAAGGAAAAATGGAGGAGAAAAGGAGCAAAGGAGGGACCAGATGGGTGCTGGACACACGGGGAGGAAAGGGTCGTGGTGGCCCCACCCTGTATTAGACAGATACTACTGAAGTTATCTCATGGGGCGATGCATCCGGGAAGGCAGAGCATGATCACAACCCTCCTGCAGGACTGGTGGTGGCCAGGGATGGGTGGGGATGTTGAGAAATTCTGCCACCGTTGTATCATTTGTGCCCAGCATAACCCTGGTAAGGGCAGAAAGCTACAGCTGGCAAATCAGCCTTGGCCGAGGGGACCCTGAGAAAACATCCAGATAGACTTCACAGGGCCCCTGCCAAAAAGCAGGGGGAAAAGTTACTGTCTAGTAATTATGGATCACTTCACTCGGTGGGTAGAGGCTTTCCCAACTGCACCGCCCGCACCGCTGCATGGATCCTAGTTCAGGAAATCCTCCCAAGGTGGGGAACCCCAGTTCAGGTGGATTCAGATCAGGGAGCACATTTCATGGGGAAAGTGAGGAAGGAAATGTGCTGACTGCTAGGGATTCGACAACGGTTCCACGTACCCTACCACCCCCAGAGTTCAGAGACGGTAGAAAGGATGAACCGAACAATCAAGAATGTGTTAGCCAAAGCTATAGCTGAGACAGGAAAGACATGGGTTGGTGTATTACCAGGAATCCTGATGAGATTGCGCGCAACCCCGAACCGCATGTTGGACGAATTATTGATGGGGCGAACAATGCGACTCCCTTATGGGGTAATTACGGGTTGCGGGGAGCCTGGGGTTTACAGGGATAGATTGACACAATATGTGAAAGACCTTTGTAACCAACTTAAAGTGTTGAAGGACCGAGCGAAACAACAGCAGCGAATCACTGATCAGAGAGAGCCAGAGGGAGAGGGGTTAGTCCTTCCACAGCCCGGCAACCAAGTTATGGTGAGGGTGCTGCCAGAAAGGCCAGGGCTTGCCCCCAAGTGGATAGGACCACAGACGGTACTCTTAACCAATGATACGTGTGTCTGTGTGCAGACTCGGCGAGGTAGCCAGTGAAAACACTGGACCCAGGTTAAAGCATACGACTCACCCTCTTGTTGCTCCCACAGACAGAGCGGAGAACCAAGTGTACCCAGTAACCATGTAATTACAGAGAACCTAAGAGAGGAACACCAGCCGGCCATGGCAGACCTGACCACAGCTGACGAAAACATACCCGGAGATAACGCAAAGGCAGAAAACACCGAGAGCGTGGCAGCAGACACTTAGAACGTGTTGTAAAACTATGAATAGCCTGCTAAAGTGTGATGATGATGGTACTCTGTAAAGAAGGCTGGTTCTGAAGGTAGATGATTAATTTTATAGCATAGTATTGAAAATTATTGGGAAATAGATGGGGAGGGATTTCTGAGTTAAAGCAGAGATGGTTCCACCACATCGATGGCATTTAAGGCTGCACACGGCATCTGGAAGCAGTCGCCCCCAGTCTGAGGAGCTGGGCCCTTTTCAGCAGTTGGGCCAGTGATCGACCGGACAGTTCGGAAGGGGGTGCCGCCGGGGAGAGGTTCTTGCAGACATTAACATAGAGCCCACCCCAACCCCTTCCTGTACATTGATGAGAGAGCCTGTGGGTGCTCCTGGAAGGAGGGTTTCAGCAACCAGAGGATGAAGGGCTGAAGACAAACGAATGTGACTAAGCTACAGTCAACCTGCAGGGAAAGAGCTGACAAACACACGAAAGGAGTCGCATTTCTAAAGACTTGGAACAGCCTCTCTGCTTAACATTTGGTAGGTAGCGATTAGGGAATGTCATCCATGCCACAACAACTCCAATAACAGAGCCAGCCTTTCTAATCAATTTGTTAAGACTGTTGGCATCACCCATTTTGATGCGATTAGGATAGATATCAAGGTACATAAAAATTGGGGGGGAGGGGGAATTTTGAGACAGGGCATTTTTGCTGCCCTATTTGAGCAGATCCTCCTAGGTTGGCCTTTCCTGGTACAAATTTAACTATTTTTTGTCCAGGAGGGCCAAGAGGGAGGACTGTTAGAGTGAGTTTTTGGGTAGATGATTCATTTACACCTAAGTGACTCTGGCCACCAGTCTTCTATTTGACAAAGTACAGTGGATTGAGTTCACAAGAATGTATTTCCTAAGAGCTGTAAATATCGGGATACTAGCCAGACGCTGCGGATGGAAGTGTGTAGTTTACAGGTAGTTTTGAAGACAGTATTATCTATACTTTATGATATGAATTGTCCTCTATGTTAGCATGTAAAATGCCAAATAAATGTATTGTGGATTTAACTTGCATTCCTAAAGGCTGTGAATACCAACGCAGACATGTTGGCATCGGAAGGAAAGGATGAAGTCAGAAGGTGTGATGTTTTGAATGTAGCTTCAAAAGGAAGCATTGTCTCTGCGTTGTCTGTAACTTTTTAAATAGCGATTGCCCTTTGTGTTTAGTATATAAATATCGAGCCCACATTGGGCTACTAGACCTTTCTACTGAAAGTGTCTCCATCCGTACGATGCCAGCTGTACCTTGTTGTGTCGAATACAGAAGCTGCTTTGTATCCACCAGTAACTGTCTCTCCAGTGATTTCATCCACACCACAACAACTCCAATAACAGAGCCAGCCTTTCTAATAAGTTTGTTGAGACTCTTGGCATCACCCATGTTGATGCCATTGCCCCCACACCACTGCATAGTACAGTGTACTGGCAACAACAGACAGGTAGAACATGTGAAGGAGAGGCCTGCATACTCCAAAGGACCTCAGTCTCCTTCAGATCAGGGGTCAGAGATGAGCCAGGACCAGCCTCTCTAGGGTTTTCATGATGTGTGAGGTCAGGGCCACCGGACAGTAGTCATTCAAGACTTTCAGCTGGCCCTTCTTGGGTACTGGGACCACACGTGTTTTTTTCTACACAGCCAGGATGCTTTCCAGGCTGAGCCTCAGATTGAAAATGCACTGGAGAACTCCACACAGCTGCTCAGCACACTCCTTCAGGACCTTGGGGTTCACACCATCCGGTCCCAATGCTTTACTGTGTCTGAATTTCCCCAGAGCCCTTCTCACTTGCTCAATCGTGAAGGTGAGCCCATGCTGACTGGGAAATTGTTGGAAGATAGGGACTGGAGGAGGTGAAGATCAGGACGATAGCAGTTGGTATGTGGAGGAGTGGATGGTGGGTGCAGGGCAAGGAGGGGATGTAGACAGTGTTAGCTTGTGTTGTTCATCCACATGTTGAACTGGAGGGGGGAGGAGGTAGGAGGGTAGGGTTTGGTGCTGAGGGAGCATTTGGATGCATTGGCACCTGGACTGATGGGCTTATACGAAGCGAGTCGGAATAAAAGAATCCTTTTCTGGTTGGCTGCCAGTGACCAGTGGTGTTCCGCAGGGGTTGGTGTTGGGACTGCTTCTTTTTATGCTGTATATCAATGATTTAGTTGATGGAATAGATCGCTTTGTTGCCAGGTTTGCAGATGATATAAAGATTGGCGGAGGAGCAGGTAATGTTGAGGAAACAGGAAGGCAGCAGAAGGACTTAGACAGATTAGGAGAATGGCAAGAGAGTGGTAAATGAAATACAATGCTGGAAAATGCATGGTCATGCACTTTGGTAGAAGAAATAAATATGCAGACTATTTTCTCAACAGGGAAAAAAATCCAAAAGTCTGAAATGCAAAGGAACTGGGGAGTCCTTGTGAAGAACTAACGTGCAGGTTGAGTCGGTGGTGAGGAAGGCAAATGCAATGCTAGCATTCATTTCAAGAAGTCTAGAATATAAGAGCAGAGAAGTGATGCTGAAGCTGTATGAGGCACTGGTGAGGCCTCACCTTGAGTATTGTGAACAGTTTTGGGTTCCTTATCTAAGAAGGAGTGTGCTGGCATTGGAGAGGGTCCAGAGGAGTTTCACACGCATGATTCCAGGAATGAAAGGGTTATCTTATGAAGAACGTTTGATGGCTCTGGACCTGTATTCGCTGGAATTTAGAAAGATGAGGGGAATCTCATTGTATTTATGGAATATGTAACCACAGGCAGCTGTGGAGGCCAGGTCATTGTGTGTATTGAAGACGGAGATTGACGGGTTCTTGATTGGCCATGGCATCAAAGGTTATGGGGAGAAAGCCGGGAAGTGAGGCTGAGGAGGGGAAAAGAAAGTATCAGCCATGATTGAATGGCAGAGCAGACTCAATGGGTCAAATAGCCTAATTCTGCTCCTGTGTCTTCTGGTCTTATGGTCTAAAGACTGAATCTTTAGGGTAGTGAAGTTAGTTATGGACTGTTACTGTAAAAACATGTTTATTTGTATATAGTTTGTAAAAAGGAAATTGAATGTTTTGTACATATACAGTTTTATGTTACATTAATCTAAAGGGGAGGAAGTGTAATGTATGGATCTATTTCTTTTGGAGCAATTATTCCCCTTAGCACTATGCATAGAATGTTGTCTGCACATGCACATTGTTCTCTCTCTCTCTCACTGCAATGTGAATACATCAGCTAAAGCCATCTCCTGCATGCGTGCCTTTATTTTAATTGATATGTGTTTGCACTGACACAACAGGGGCATTAATTGTTCTTGGTGGTGTGAGTTGTGAGGCTCCTGTACCTTCTTTCTGATGGCAGCAGCGAGATGAGAGCAAGACCTGGGTGGTGGGGGTCCCCGATAATGGATGCTGCCTTCCTGCAACACGCTCCAGGTAGATATGCTCAATGGTGGAGTGGGCTTTACCCATGATGGACTGGGCTGTATCCACTACTTTTTGTAGGATTTTTCATTCAAGGGCATTGATGTTTCCATACCAAGCCATAAAGCAGCCAGTCAATATATTCTCCACAACACAACTATATAAGTTTATCAAAGTTTTAGATATTATGTCATCTTCGCAAACGTCTAAGGATGTTCAAAGTAAAATTTATTATCAGTGTACATACATGTCTTCACATACAACCCTGAGATTCTTTATTCTGTGGGCATACTTTGCAAAACTATAGAACAGCAACTGTGAACTGCAAACATTAGGAACTGTTGACTGTAAGCTAACTGTGCAAATGCAGATATAAATAAATAGCAATAAATGACTAGCATGAAATAACAGTATAAGAGATTCCTTAAGTGGGTGTAGCTATCCCCTTTTGTTCAAGAGCCTGATGTTTGAGAGGTAAAACTGTTCTTGAACCTGGTGGTGTGGGTCCTGAGGCATGCATACCTTCTACCTGATGGCACAGCAAGAAAAGAGCACGGCCTGGGTGATGAGGGTCTTTGATGATAGATGCTGCTTTTCTATGGCAACGTTTCATGTAGATGTGCTCAACGGTTGGGAGGGCTTTACCTGTGATGTACTGGGCTGAGTCTACTACCTTTTGTAGGATTTTCCACTCAAAGGCATTGGTGTTCCCATAACAGGCCATAATGAAGCCAGTCAGCACACTTTCCACCACACATGTAGAGAAGTTTGCCAAGGTTTTTGATGTCATGCCAAACCTCCACAGACTCCTGGGGAAGTAGAGGTGCTGTTGTGCTTTCTTCACAATAATACTTATATGATGGATCCAGGACAGGTCCTCTGAAATAGTGCCACCCAGGAATTTAAAGTTACTGACCCTCTCCACCTCTGATCCTCTGATGATTACTGGCTCATGGACTCTGGTAGGGTAGAGGCACTGCAATGCTTTATTGGTAATTTCACTGGTGCTGGGCCCAGGACAGATCATCTGAAATGATAACCCCAAGGAATTTAAAGTTGCTAACCCTCTCCACCTCTGATCCCTTGATAAAGACTGCCTCATGGACCTCCAGTTTCCTCTTCCTGAAGTCAATAATTAACTCCTTGGTCTTGCCGTCATTGAGTTAGAGACTGGTTTTGTTTTCAGTCTCTCTCTTATGTGCTGATTCGTCACCTCAATTGGAGATATAAGTGTAAAGCAAGTAGAGCAGGGAGCTAAACTCACAGCCTTGCAAAATCTCAGTCTCCTGCCATTGATAAGACCCGGAATGATCTTCACTTGGCAGGACCCTGAATTGAGATCCACGCTATCCATAGAGACAGCTGAAACAGCAAAGTGATCATCTTAGCTCTTGGGTTTTCCCTGGAGCTCCAATATAACTGCCCTTATGTTTGAGGACTAACAGCAGTCATGCAAGAAAATGACATGATGGAGAATCCAGTACTGCACTTGCAGACCCCCTTTCCTCTTTATAGCATGGAATTGTCAATTCACAGATACAACAATGAGCAAAATTGATCCTAATACAGTACATGGATTGGCCCTGGATCTGGTAATGCAACTAGACTCGAGTTCCCCCTCCAACTTTCAAATCCCTTACTCACTCTTCCTTCAGTTAGTCCTGACGAAGGGTCTCGGCCTGAAACGTCGACTGCACCTCTTCCTACAGATGCTGCCTGGCCTGCTGCGTTCATCAGCAACTTTTATGTGTGTTGCTTGAATTTCCAGCATCTGCAGAATTCCTGTTCTTTCTTGCTAAGAGCAATGGGTTTTTGCAGATTGGCGGAAATCCCCTATAGTCTCCTTAACACCGCATTGTGAAAGAAAATTACCTTGTCAAACAGTGTGGCTGAGGTTGCAAACTGTAAAATCAGATTTATTAAAGGTGTGGGTTAAACAGTAACTAAAGAATAAACAAAGGACTTGTGACTTTTATCCAGAGTTCCTAACATATATACCTTATCAAACACAAAAGCAATAAAAGATGCAAGACTTATCCTGGCCTAGACAAGGCCCACACAGTAAACTGATACAGTAAGTGAGCCCTCACCATTGTTTACTTCATTGATGGGATATGGGTGTTACTCATATGATCAGAATTTACATCTCTTCTTCAAATAGCTTTACAAAGGTTAGGATAAATCTCCTTCATTAAAAGCTGCAATTTCAATGAAGGTACTGTCACATGGTGTCAGGAGATCCAATATTTTAAAACAATGTCATAAACACCTGTCCGGTGAGGAGAAAGAGTGACAATAATTCCCAGTCAGGACAGTATGCGACTTGATAATGAACCCAGCATGCAAAAGTCATTTCCAGCAGGCGAGGCGAATGAGATCAACAGCGAGATCCAGTGGCCACAAAGGCGGTTCTGCAACCCTTCATGGAAAGCGAATGGCATAACAAGGCACAGAAGAAGCTATAGTCATCCACTGCAGTCAAGGAAGACCACATGTGTGACGACTACTTGAACCATGGATCGAGACTTCGGAGGTCGGGAGAGTGGCACTGCCTGAATGCAACAGCTTTTCCACTTTAAAAACTCTCTTACACAGGTTCCTTTGTGGAGGTTACATCATGAAAAGCTGCACAAATCTGACTGCCACCATTGGATATGACCGACAACCAAAATCGATCAGTTCATCTTAATTTCATGCATTACACCTGGTGTAAAAGCGATCTTTTCTATTCATAAGTTTGAAATCTGCATTTACACAATGTAATGTACACATTGTGATAGAATATCTCAAACTGTTTACATTCATTATTACAAACATCATTATTAACACTGTTCTCTACTCTGAAATATCACGTTTCATGCATTTGAATAAGAATGTAGGAGACATGGAGAATAATATTTACATGACCTGGGCTGATCTTTGGAAAGCCAAACCACACTGCATCCAATTTCTCATCCAGGCAGTGTATGATGTGCTTCCAAGCCCATCAAACCTGCACACATGGGGCAAGGCAGAGTCATCTGCGTGCCCACTGTGCTCCAAGCGGGGAACCCTGGAGCACATACTCAGCGGCTGTGCAAGGGCACTTGGTGAGGGACGGTACAGGTGGAGACATGATCAGGTCCTGAAGACCATCACTGAAGCCGTCAGCACAGGAGTTGAGTAGGCGAAGCGGTCCCGACCCTCCAAGCAGACCATTGCCTTTGTCAGAGCTGGGGAGCAGCTAATACCTGCCAAAAGAACATCTGCAGGCATCCTGACCTCTGCAAGGGACTGGCAGCTGTTGGTGGACCTCGAAGGGCAGTTGAAGTTCCCCAGCCATATCGCAGCCACCACCCTGCGACCAGACATTGTCCTAGTGTCTGAGTCTACTAAGCAAGTGGTGCTGCTGGAGCTGACAGTCCCATGGGAAGATAGCTTGGAGGAGGCCTTTGAAAGGAAGCTCTCCAAGTACGCAGGACTGGTCAGTAACTGTCAGCAGGCTGGATGGACAGCGAGGTGTCTCCCAGTGGAGGTTGGTTGTCAGGGATTCGTAGCTCGTTCTTTAGTTAGAGCCTTCAGCATTTTGGACATCGAGGGAGAGAGGAAAAGGAGAGCCATCCGCAGTACCACCGATGCGGCAGAGAGGGCCTTAAGATGGCTGTGGCTCAAAAGAGGGGAGCCATGGAGTCATAAGTAGCTAGCCATCTGGACACAAACTGGGGTCTGATCAGCCCCGGCTGGGTCACCTGGAGGAGGTTGTGTGATGTTGAAAGACCCGAAACACCCGATGATTCCAGGAACATCACTGAAGATGTGTCCAGAAGCATCAATAGATGTATGTACACAGTAATGCGGGAAGGTTGTTTTATGTTGGGCCTCCTTCTCTGCCAGTGGAATCATATATAATCAGTAGTAGTAGGGGACAAAGAGATGGCGGAAGAAGTTAATAAGCATTTTGCATCAGTCCTTACTGTAGAAGACACTAGCAGAATGCGAGGAATTCAGGAGTGCCAGGCGAAGTGAGTGAGTCTAGAAGTGAGTCTAGTTCTTATTACTAAGGGGAAGGTGCTTGGAAAGCTGAAAGGTCTGTAGATAGATAAGTCCCCTAATAATAAATACGAGAAAATCTGCAGTTGCTGAAAATCCAAAGCAACACACACAATATGCTGGAAGAATTCAGCAGGTCAGGCAGCATCAATGGAAATGAATAAACAGTTCACATTTCAGGTTGAGACCCTTCTTCAGGATGGGGGAAGATATCAGAATAAAAAGGTAGGGGAGGGGAAGGTAGATAGCTAGAAGATGAAGCCAAGTGGGTAGGAAAGGTAAGGGCTGGAGAGAACTTGATAGGAGCAGAGAATGGACCAGAGGAGAAAGGGAAGGAGAAGGGGACCCAGGGAGAGGTGATAGGCAGGTGAGAAGGGTAGAGAACAGAAGAAGAAGGGAGGAGGGGGAAGGGAATATTTTTACTGGAAAAAGAAGTCAATATTCATGCCATCAGGTTGGAGGCTACCTAGAAGGAATATAAGATTTTGCACCTCTACCCTGAGGGTGGCCTCATTATAGCACAAGAGGAGGCCATAGATCGCCAGGTCAGAACGGGAATAGGAATTGGAATTAAAGTGTTTGGCCACATGGTAGATCCACTTTTGGTGGATGGAGAGGAGGTTCTCGACAAAGCGGTGCCCCAATTTATGAGAGGTCTCACCAATGTAGAGTAGGCCACATCAGGAGCACTAGACACAATAGACAACCCCAGCAGAATGGCAGGTGAAGTGTTGCCTCACCTGCAAGGACTGTTTGGGGCCTGAATGAAGGTGAGGGAGGAAGTGGGCAGGTGTAGCACTTTGGCTGCTTGCAGGGATCAGTGCCGGGAGGGACGAGTGGACAAGGGAATCCTGTGGAAAACAGAGCGGAGGGGGAGGTAAAGATATGTTTGGTGGTAGGATCCCTTTGGAAATAGTGTCAGTTTTGGAGAATGATGTGTCGGATACAGAGGCTCATGGGGTGGTAGGTAAGGACAAGAGGAACTCTATCACTGTTCAGGTGGCAGGAAGATGGGGTGAGTGCATATCTTCAGGACAGTTGAGTCGGTGGTGAAGAAAGCAAATGCAATGTTGGCGTTCATTTCTAGAGGAATAAAGTATAGGAGCAGGGATGTGATGTTGAGGCACTATAAGGCACTAGTAAGACCTCACTCGGAGTACTGTGGGCAGTTTTGGTCTCCTCATTTAATAAACGATGTGCTGACGTTGGAGAGGGTACAGAGAAGATTCACTAGAATGATTCCGGGAATGAGAGGGTTAACACATGAGGAACATTTGTCTGCTCTTGGACTGTATTCCTTGGAGTTTAGAAGAATGAGGGGGGACCTCATAGAGACATTTTGAATGTTGAAAGGCATGGACCGAGTGGATGTGGCAAAGTTGTTTCCCATGATGGGGGAGTCTAGTACGAGAGGGCATGACTTAAGGATTGAAGGGCGCCCTTTCAGAACAGAGGTGCGAAAAATTTTTTTAGCCAGAGGGTGGTGAATCTATGGAACTTGTTGCCACGGGCAGCAGTGGAGACCAAGTCATTGGGTGTATTTAAGGCAGAGATTGATAGGTATCTGAGTAGCCAGGGCATCAAAGGTTATGGTGAGAAGGCGGGGGAGTGGGACTAATGGGAGAATGGATCAGCTCATGATAAAATGGTGGAGCAGACTCGATGGGCCGAATGGCCGATTTGTGCTCCTTTGTCTTATGGTCTTATGGACATGGAGGAGATGCGGGTGAGGGCAGCATCAATGGTGGAGGAAAGGAAACACTGTCTTTGAAGGAGGAGCATATCTCTGATGTCCTGGAAAGGAAAGCTGCATACTAGGAACAGATGTGGTGGAGACAAAGGAACTGAAAAAAGGGAATAGTGTAGTCAAGATAACCATGGGAATCAGTAGGCTTATGAAAAATGTCAGTCAACAGTTTGTCTCCACCGATGGAGACAGAGAGATTGAGAAAGGGGAGGGAGGTATCAGAATTGGACCAAGTGAATTTAAGGGCACGGTGGAAGTTAGAGGCAAAGTTGATGAAACTGACAAGCTCAGCATGGGTGCATGAAACAGCACCAATGTAGTTATCAATGCAGTGGAGGAAGAGCTGGCGTATTACCAGGCAAGGCTTGGAACGTGGATTGGTCTATGTAGCCAATGAAAAGGCTAGCATAGCTGGGGCCTAAAGACCTGTTGAGTCACCTAAACCAGATGAACTACACTTCAGGGTTCTGAAAGAGGTACCTAAGGAGATTATGGAGGCATTAGTAGTGATCTTTGAAGAATCACTAGATACTGAAATGCTTCCGGTGGTCTGGAAAATTGCAAATATCAGTCCATTCTTTTTGAAGGGAGGGAGGCAGAACAAAGGAAATTATAACCTAGTCAGCCTGACTCCAGTGGTTGGGAAGATGTTGGATGAGATCTCGGGATACCTAGAGGTATGTGATAAAATAGGCCAGCCAGCATGGTATTCTAAAGGGAAATTATTGCCTGACAAACTTGTTGGAATTCTTTGAGGAAAGAGCAGGCAGGATAGACAAAGGAGAGTCAATGGATGTTGCTTACTTGGATTTTCAGAAGACCTTTGACAAGGTGCCCCACATGAGGCCAGGGTATTACACGAAAGATACTAGCATAGATAGCAGATTGGCTGACTGGCAGGAGGCAAAGAGTGGGAACAAAGGAGACTTTTCTGGTTGGTTTCTGGTGACAAGTGATGTTCCACAAGGATCGATGTTAGGACAGCTTCTTTTCAAGTTATAAGTCATTGATTTGTATGACATAATTGATGGCTTTGTAGTCAAGTTTGTGAATGATACTTAGATAGGTGGAGGGGCAGGTAGTGCTGAGGAAGCAGGGAGTCTTTAGACCGATTTGGAGAAAGGGCAAAGAAGTGGCGACTGGAATATATTGTAGAGATGTGTACGGTCATGCACTTTGGTAGGAGGAATAAAGGCATAGAATATTTTCTAAATGGGGAGAAAGTTCAAAAATTATAGGTGCAAAGTGACATGAGAATCCTTGTGCAGGATTCACTAATAGTTAACTTGCTGGTTGAATTGTTGGTAAGGAAGGCAAATACAATGTTAGCATTCATTTTGAGAAGACTAGAATATAAAAGCAAGGATGTAATACTGAGGCTCTATAAGGCATTGGTCAGACCACACTTGGAGTATTGTGGGCAGTTTTGGACTCCTTATCTAAGAAAGGATGTGCTGGCTTTGGAGAGGGTCCAGAGGAGGTTCATGAGAATGATTCCAGGAATGAAAGAGTTAATGTATGAGGAGCATTTGATAGCTCTAGGCCTGTACTTGCTGGAGTTTAGAAGAATGAGTGGGGATCTCATTGACTGGTAAAAGATGGGAGTGGGAATTAGGTATTGCATTATGAATGTATCAGAAGTGGAAGTGTAAGGTTAGGTCTTTGCCCCATCTCAACTACAAAAAGCTGAAGACCTTTCTTTAAACATCAGAGACATTTTAGTCTATTGCTTAAGGCTTGATATTTAAAAAGTATTCTGAAGACTATAAGAAGAATTAGGCTATTTGGCCCATCAAGTCTGTTCCACCATTATATTATGGCTGATTTATTATCTCTCTCAACGCCATTCTCCTGCCTTCTCCCCATAACATTTGATGCCCTTACTAATCAAGAACCTTTCAAACCTTTCAAATACACCCAAAGACTTGGCCTCCAAAGCCGTCTGTGGCAATGAATTCCACAGATTCACCACCCTCTGGCTAAAGAAATCTCTCCTCATCTTGTGTATTTAATATTTCAGTAATATTTGAGTAATCTTATGTGTGTGTGAGTGTGTGTGTATGTATGTATGTATGTATATATATATATATATATATATATATATATATATATATATATATATATATTAGCATTCTTGTTCATTTAAATAACTCATTATGGGTTATATGTAAAAATACGTGAATTGCATATGTAATATGCACCTTGCTTAAAGACAAAGTTAGACTCACGTTTCGTACTCCTATGTCTCCCTTTGAGTTACTTTAGTGTTTTGAAGTTACAAAACATAACACAGCTCTGTTCTATATGTACATCCTCATTTTCTGAGTCTGGGCCCTCTGGTCCTACACTCGCTGACTATTGGAAACATCCCACTCTTTCTAGGCCTTTCAATATTCAATAGGTTTCAGTGAGAGTTCCCCCTCATTCTTCTAAACTCCAGCAAGAGCGGACCCAGAGCTGTCCAACACTCCTCATACATTAACCCTTTGATTCCTGGGATCATACTCGTGAACCTCCTCAGGACACTCTCCAATGCCAGCACATCCTTTCTTAGATAAGGAGTCCAAAACTGCTCACAATACTCCAAGCGCGGTCTAGACAATGCCTTATAAAGCCTTAGCATTACGTTCATACAACAGGTCATTAGTATCTGTGGAGAGAAATGCTTACTTAATGTTACACATCAATGACTTTTCATCACACTTCACCTCTCATAGATCAGAAATTTCTCATTTATCCATGATTTCCAGCATCTCTTGAGTTCTTAGCGATTCAGGCAAAGGTTGGGTCTTTAAATATATGGATGCAGTCATCTTCCTCGCTGTAAGGAGTGCTCGTGTAGCTGAGCGCTCTGCAGTTTATAAAGCACATTTGAATATTTAAATACAACAGTAAAATTTAATGTGACTTCACTGGTCTGAGCCCAGGAGATATAATACTCGTGCATATCATGCACACCCAGAGGATGGGTTTTGTGCATGTGAGTGATGATTCCAATTTCACTTCAAGTTTACTGTGCAGCAGTTAGAAAACACTTGCTGATTCAAAGCACATTTGTTATCAAAGTACGTTTGCAGAATACAATCCTGAAATTCATCTTCCCCACAGCCATGAAACCAAAGCAGAACCATGGAACCAACCCGTTGAACAAACATCAAATCCCCTTCCCCCCCCACCCACATGGGTCTGGATTTTTCACCCTCTTTATTGCAACACAATGGGTGTGAAAAGGCCATTTCTATTCTCGCACCTGATCAAACTGTCATCTTACTGGAAGCTCAAAAGTAAACCTAGAAAATGAACAACAGCTCCAAGAAAGCTGATACTGTAAGACCATAAGCATTTGACATGTGAAAACAAATGGCTTACATGGTCTTTGTAACATAACCTGCAGGTATACCCAGTATCAATTCACTTGTGCTTGAAGTGGATAAAATATGGGAACATGTAATTTGAAGATGAAATTTGAATACACAGCAACTTAAAAATTAAATTTCTCAAACGTTTCTCTTTCACTGTAATGCAATTTGAAAATCTTTTTTATTCATTGTCAAGTACAGTAAAGAAAATTTCATTCCTAAAATCTGCTCGGCATGCACTGCCTTAACACAATTTCTGCATTGATGCATACCTGACGATGTCGTTGCTCATGCATCTCTCCTTGAAAAGTGCAGGGAATTTAAACCATGCATCCATTTATGGGTACTGTACCACTTAGAAAACTAGATCAATGCCTCATTGAATTAAGGCACCTGATAAGTGACTTTATTCAAAAAAACCCATGATCTTTTGGCCTTCTGGCACCCTGCACCAGCTTATTCTTGACAGCAAAACCCAGAGACAACAAAGGCTTTCCTATTCTAGGTTTGTTCTTTCAGAAAAGGGTACCCTTGTCTCTTTGTTTCTCAGCAGTCCCTTCCTGGCTCAACATCTCACTCAGTCTGGTATGTCAATGTTAGGATGCCTGAATTCTGAGGTTATGATACCTGAGTGACATTTAGAATGGTCAATGTTGGGCCTGCCCATGCAGGTCCTGATGCTAGAGGTCCTTCTTGTGGAGTCACTGTTTCCTTTCACATGGCGTAGCCATTTCACACCAACTACTGTACTGGTTTGACCTTGCTTCAGTGACAAAATAATTAGAGATGAAGGTCTGCAGCCCTGACGTAAACACTCCCACATGTTGACCTAAGTGAAGGTGCCTGTTAACACATAAGCTTTACATACGCAAGCACAAGCCTCCTTGTCACCGACGACATCTTTAAAAGCAGTGCCTCAAGGAGGTGGCATCCATAATTAAGGGCCCTCACCATCCAAGACATGCCCTTTTCTTATTATTACCATCAGGGAGGAGGTACTGGAGCCTAGGGATGCACATTCAATATTTTAGGACCCGCTTCTTCCCCTCTGTTGTTGCATGACTGAAGTCACCAGAGAAAAGTACTGGTAGTTACAAAGCAGCTTCTTTATTCTACAAAACAAAACAAGGTACAGCAGGCATCATATGGAGATGCTTTCAGCTGAAAGGTCTGGCTGGCTCGATATTTTTTGTGCTAACTATCAAAGGACAATCCATATTTACAAAGTATGGAGAATGCTTTCTTTGAAAGTACACACAACCTTCACACCTCCCTGTTTACGTCCACACCGTAGACATCCAAATGAGTTTTAATCAGCATTGTCTGGTCTGGGATACACAGCTTTTAGGAAACCATTGTTCAGAGCTGCACTCCAAATTAAATGTACAATACATATTCAGATATAAAGACCGGTAGCCAAAATCAATGGCTAAATGTATATGTACTAAACCCAAATATCGCTCTCACGCCCTCCACCATCAGATTCCTGAACAGTGCATGAACTGCTCAACACCACCTCATTTTGCTCTCATTTTGCACTGCTCATTTATTATTTAATACTCTTTATTGTGACTTACAGAATTTTTAATGTATTCTACTGTAGCAGAGCCACAAGCAATACATTGCATGACGTATGTCAGTGATAATAAACCTGATTCCATTTAAAGGCAAGATTATTGCTTTCAAGATGCCGTGCAAGAAGTAACATTAACCAATATGTCTCCTGCAGACCTAATCTCAGTGCAAGCTGCTGCCAAGCAAGGTTGCATCATTGACCCACAAACTTCTTCAAACTTTCTCACTGCACTATTAGGCTTCATGTCTAATAAGCCTCCTGCTAGAGCAGATCTAGTCTGCATGACAAAACTGTTGTATCCACTCCATAATCAACGCCACTCTAAACTCCGTCATTCACCTGCAGCACAGAAAAGATGCCTATGCTCGTTGATATTCAGAGATCAGCTTCCTCATCACCGACTCACAATGCAAAATAAAGATGTCACCAATTCACAAACACAGCCTTTAAAGGTAAAGGTTCATAATGAGATCCAGGAAAATATGAAACTCAACTCATAGCTTGAGGGCCATCTTCTGGCCAAGACAGATATTGATAATGAAAATCACTATCATTCTGTATGTCAGAAGAAAAACTTTGGCTGCCTGATGAAAGATATCTATTAACATCAGAGTTTCAAACCCAACAAAAAAGTTGATTGCACACATGGATGAAACGATCCTCACCCACTGAAATGCTCCTGAGACATGGTCTGTCTGCAGCAGACACCTCAAAGCACCGGACACTGGACATACAATCAATGCTGTTCCACAGGATCTTCCAAATCTACAACTGGTGAATCAAAACAAAGTCTGCAGTCTCTGCCAGGCTGACATCCCCAGAATTGAGGCTCTCATTATACTTGGCAGGGTATGTTGGACATGCCAGGTCATTTGTATGCCCAAAATTGATATCCTATGCTGAGGACTGTCACAGACGATACAATTCAAGAACATTCTCGAAGCCTCTCAGAAACGTTTAATGTCCCCACCAAATGGTGGGATGCCCTGTACCATGACCATTCAGAATGATGAAGGAGCATTTGGCATGGCTCTGAGAACTCGTCATTTCTTCAGGATCACACAGAGGTACAGAATGAGCAGCAGAACGAGAGCACACCTTCCAGACTCCTCACCTGCCCGCCTTGAGAAGAGCTTCCTCTGTGTTATCTGTGACAGACCCTGCAGGTTCTGCATTAGCTTGTCAGGTAGCCCAGAACTTACAGAACTGGAGTGGAAGCAAGTCATCCTAATCTGTGAAGTTCAGTCTAAACAGGAGGAGCAGCTGCGACTGGAGCAGATGACCTATCCAGGGTGGTATGGATCGGTGGGTCGCAGGGCAGTACGGATCGGTGGACCGCAGGGCGGTACGGAGTGGTGGGCCGCAGGGTGGTATGGAGCGGTGGGCCGCAGGGCGGTATGGATCGATGGGTTGCAGGGCGGTACCGATCGGTGGGCCGCAGGGCGATACGGATCGGTGGGCCGCAGGGTGGTACGGATCGGTGGGCCGCAGGGTGGTACGGATCAGTGGGCTGCAGGGCGGTACGGAGCGGTGGGTCACAGGGTGGTACGGATCGGTGGGTTACAAGGCGGTACGGACGGATCGGTGGGTCACAGGGCGGTACGGATCGGTGGGTCGCAGGGCAGTACGGATAGGTGGGTTACAGGGCAGTACGGATCGGTGGGCCAGGAGGGTGGTACGGATCGGTGGGTCGCAGGGCAGTACGGATCGGTGGGCCAGGAGGGTGGTACGGAGCGGTGGGTCACAGGGCGGTACGGATCGGTGGGCCAGGAGGGTGGTACGGATCGGTGGGTCACAGGACGGTACGGATCTGTGGGCCAGGAGGGTGGTACGGATCGGTGGGCTGCAGGGCGGTATGCATCGGTGGGTCGCAGGGTGGTACGGATCGGTGGGCCGCAGGGCGGTACGGATCGGTGGGTCGCAGGGCGGTATGGAGCGGTGGGCCGCAGGGCGGTACGGATCGGTGGGCCAGGAGGGTGGTACGGAGCGGTGGGTCACAGGGCGGTACGGATCGGTGGGCCAGGAGGGCGGTACGGATCGGTGGGTCACAGGGCGGTACAGATCGGTGGGCCGGGAGGATGATACAGATCGGTGGGTCACAGGGCGGTACGGAGCGGTAGGTCGCAGGGCGGTACAGATCGGTGGGCCAGGAGGGGTGGTACGGATCGGTGGGTCGCAGGGCGGTACAGATCGGTGGGCTGCAGGGCGGTACGGAGCGGTGGGCCGCAGGGCGGTACGGATTGGTGGGTCGCAGTGCGGTACAGATCGGTGGGTCGCAGGGCGGTACGGATTGATGGACCAGGAGGGCGGTACGGATCGGTGGCTCGCAGGGCGGTACGGATCGGTGGGTTACAGGGCAGCACGGATCGGTGGGCCAGGAGGGTGGTATGGATCGGTGGGTCGCAGGGTAGTACGGATCGGTGGGCCAGGAGGGTGGTACGGAGCGGTGGGTCGCAGGGCAGTACGGATCGGTGGGCCAGGAGGGTGGTACGGAGCGGTGGGTCGCAGGGCGGTACGGATTGGTGGGCCAGGAGGGTGGTACGGATCGGTGGGCAAAGAGGGTGGTACGGATCAGTGGGCTGCAGGGCGGTACGGATGGGTGGGTCGCAAGGCGGTACGGATTGGTGGGTCGCAGTGTGGTACGGATCGGTGGGCCGCAGGGCGGTACGGATCGGTGGGTCACAGGGCGGTACAGATCAGTGGGCCAGGAGGGTGGTACGGATTGGTGGGCCGGGAGGGTGGTACGAATCGGTGGGTTACAGGGCGGTACGGAGTGGTGGGCCGCAGGGAAGTACGGAGCGGTGGGTCGCAGGGCGATATGGATCGATGGGCCAGGAGGGTGGTACGGAGCGGTGGGTCGCAGGGCGGTACGGATCGGTGGGCCAGGAGGGCGGTACGGATCGGTGGGTCACAGGGCGGTACGGATCGGTGGGCCAGGAGGGTGGTATGGAGCGGTGGGTCGCAGGGCGGTACGGATCGGTGGGCCAGGAGGGCGGTACGGATCGGTGGGCCAGGAGGGTGGTACGGATCGGTGGGTCGCAAGGCGGTACGGATTGGTGGGTCGCAGGGTGGTACGGATCGGTGGGCCGCAGGGTGGTACGGATCGGTGGGTCGCAGGGCGGTACGGATCGGTGGGCCGGGAGGATGATACAGATCGGTGGGTCACAGGGCGGTACGGAGCGGTGGGTCGCAGGGCGGTACAGATCGGTGGGCCAGGAGGGGTGGTACGGATCGGTGGGTTGCAGGGCGGTACAGATCGGTGGGCTGCAGGGTGGTACGGAGCAGTGGGCCGCAGGGCGGTACGGATTGGTGGGCCGGGAGGGTGGTACGAATCGGTGGGTTACAGGGCGGTACGGAGTGGTGGGCCGCAGGGAAGTACGGAGCGGTGGGTCGCAGGGCGATATGGATCGATGGGCCAGGAGGGTGGTACGGAGCGGTGGGTCGCAGGGCGGTACGGATCGGTGGGCCAGGAGGGCGGTACGGATCGGTGGGTCACAGGGCGGTACGGATCGGTGGGCCAGGAGGGTGGTATGGAGCGGTGGGTCGCAGGGCGGTACGGATCGGTGGGCCAGGAGGGCGGTACGGATCGGTGGGCCAGGAGGGTGGTACGGATCGGTGGGTCGCAAGGCGGTACGGATTGGTGGGTCGCAGGGTGGTACGGATCGGTGGGCCGCAGGGTGGTACGGATCGGTGGGTCGCAGGGCGGTACGGATCGGTGGGCCGGGAGGATGATACAGATCGGTGGGTCACAGGGCGGTACGGAGCGGTGGGTCACAGGGCGGTACAGATCGGTGGGCCAGGAGGGGTGGTACGGATCGGTGGGTTGCAGGGCGGTACAGATCGGTGGGCTGCAGGGTGGTACGGAGCAGTGGGCCGCAGGGCGGTACGGAGCGGTGGGCCAGGAGGGTGGTACGGATCGGTGGGTCGCAGGGCGGTACAGATCGGTGGGCCAGGAGGGCGGTACGGATCGGTGGGCCGCAGGGCGGTACGGATCGATGGGCCGGGAGGGTGGTACGGATCGGTGGGCCGGGAGGGCAGTACGGATCGGTGGCTCGCAGGGCGGTACGGATCGGTGGGTTACAGGGCAGCACGGATCGGTGGGCCAGGAGGGTGGTATGGATCGGTGGGTCGCAGGGTAGTACGGATCGGTGGGCCAGGAGGGTGGTACGGAGCGGTGGGTCGCAGGGCGGTACGGATCGGTGGGCCAGGAGGGCGGTGCGGATCGGTGGGTCACAGGGCGGTACGGATTGGTGGGCCAGGAGGGTGGTATGGATCGGTGGGTTACAGGGCAGTATGGATCGGTGGGCCAGGAGGGTGGTACGGAGCGGTGGGTCGCAGGGCGGTACGGATCGGTGGGCCAGGAGGGCGGTACGGATCGGTGGGCAAAGAGGGTGGTACGGATCGGTGGGCTGCAGGGCGGTACGGATGGGTGGGTCACAAGGCGGTACGGATTGGTGGGTCGCAGTGTGGTACGGATCGGTGGGCTGCAGGGCGGTACGGATCGGTGGGTCACAGGGCGGTACGGATCAGTGGGCCAGGAGGGTGGTACGGATCGGTGGGCCGGGAGGGTGGTACGAATCGGTGGGTTACAGGGCGGTACGGAGCGGTGGGCCGCAGGGAAGTACGGAGCGGTGGGTCGCAGGGCGGTATGGATCGATGGGCCGGGAGGGTGGTACGGATCGGTGGGTCGCAGGGTAGTACGGATCGGTGGGCCAGGAGGGTGGTACGGAGCGGTGGGTCGCAGGGCGGTACGGATCGTTGGGCCAGGAGGGCGGTACGGATCGGTGGGACAGGAGGGTGGTATGGAGCGGTGGGTCGCAGGGCAGTACGGATCGGTGGGCCAGGAGGGCGGTACGGATCGGTGGGTCGCAGGGTAGTACGGATCGGTGGGCCAGGAGGGTGGTACGGAGCGGTGGGTCGCAGGGCGGTACGGATCGGTGGGCCAGGAGGGCGGTACGGATCGGTGGGCCAGGAGGGTGGTATGGAACGGTGGGTCGCAGGGCGGTACGGATTGGTGGGCCAGGAGGGCGGTACGGATCGGTGGGCAAAGAGGGTGGTACGGATCGGTGGGTCGCAAGGCGGTACGGATTGGTGGGTCGCAGGGTGGTACGGATCGGTGGGCCGGGAGGATGATACAGATCGGTGGGTCGCAGGGCGGTACGGATCGGTGGGCCGGGAGGATGATACAGATCGGTGGGCTGCAGGGCGGTACGGAGCAGTGGGCCACAGGGCGGTACGGAGCGGTGGGCCAGGAGGGTGGTACGGATCGGTGGGTCGCAGGGCGGTACAGATCGGTGGGCCAGGAGGGCGGTACGGATCGGTGGGTCGCAGGGCGGTACGGATCGGTGGACCGCAGGGCGGTACGGAGCGGTGGGCCGCAGGGTGGTATGAAGCGGTGGGCCGCAGGGCGGTACGGATCGATGGGCCAGGAGGGTGGTACGGATCGGTGGGTTGCAGGGCGGTACAGATCGGTGGGTCGCAGGGTGGTACGGAGCGGTGGGTCGCAGGGCGGTACGGATCGGTGGGCCGGGAGGGTGGTACGGATCAGTGGGTTACAGGGTGGTACGGATCGGTGGGCCGGGAGGGTGATACGGATCGGTGGGTCGCAGGGCGGTACGGATCAATGGGCCAGGAGGGTGGTACGGAGCGGTGGGCTGGGAGGGCAGTACGGATCGGTGGGTCGCAGGGCGGTACGGATCGATGGGCCAGGAGGGTGGTACGGATCGGTGGGCCGGGAGGGTGGTACGGATCGGTGGGTCACAGGGCGGTACGGATCGGTGGGTCACAGGGCGGTACGGATCGGTGGGCTGCAGGGCGGTACGGAACGGTGGGTCGCAGGGCGGTAGGGATTGGTGGGTCGCAGGGCGGTACAGATCGGTGGGTTACAAGGCGGTACAGACAGATCGGTGAGCCAGGAGGGTGATACGGATCAGTGGGTCACAGGGCGGTACGGATTGGTGGGTCGCAGGGCGGTACGGATCGGTGGGTCACAGGGTGGTACGGACAGATCGGTGGGTTGCAGGGCAGTACGGATCGGTGGGTTACAAGGCGGTACAGACAGATTGGTGGGCCAGGAGGGTGATACGGATCGGTGGGTTGCAGGACGGTACGGATCGGTGGGTTACAGGACGGTACGGATCAGTGGGTCACAGGGCTTTACGGATCAGTGGGTCGCAGGGCGGTACGGATCGGTGGGTCGCAGGGCGCTACGGATCGGTGGGTCACAGGGTGGTACAGATCGGTGGGTCACAGGGCGGTACGGACAGATCAGTGGGTTACAGGGCGGTACGGACAGATCAGTGGGTTACAGGGCAGTACGGATCGGTGGGTTGCAGGACGGTACGGATCGGTGGGTCGCAGGATGGTACGGATTGGTGGGTCGCAGGGCGGTACGGATCGGTGGGTCGCAGGGCGGTACGGATCGGTGGGTCGCAGGGCGGTATGGACAGATCAGTGGGTTACAGGGCAGTACGGATCGGTGGGTTACAGGGAGGTACGGATACGTGGGTTGCAGGGCAGTACGGATCGGTGGATCGGTGGGCCAGTAGGGCCTGTTCCACGCTGTATCTATAAATAAAAAATAAATAAATACTATATTGGGGGAACCACTTCATCGAGCACTTCCACTCCATCTGCCAATAGTGGAACTTTCCGTTTGCCAAACATTTTAATTGCAATTTCCATTCCTGTTCCTGTTCCGACATGTTGGTCCATGTCCTTCACCTGTGCCAAGATGAGGCCACCTTCAGGACAGAGAGCAACACTTTATATTCCGTCTGGGTAGCCTACAACCTGATGTCATGAATATTGATTTCTCCTTCCTATATAAAAAAAATTCCATCCCCCCTCCCATTTTCTTCAATTCCCTACTCTGGCCTCTTACCTCTTCTCACCTGCCCATTACCTTCCCCTGGGTCCCCTCCTCCTTCCCTTTCTCCTAAGGTCCTCTCCAGCCCTTTATCTTTCCTACCCACTTGGCTTCACCTATCATCTTCTAGCTATCCTCCTTCCCCTCCCCCCACCTTTTTAATTCCGGCATCTTCCCCCTTCCTTCAGTCCTGATGATGCATCCTTGCCTGAAACAATGACTGTTTATTTACTTCCATAGATGCTACAAGACCTGATGAGTTTCTATATTTTTGTGTGTGTTATTTTGGATTTCCAGCATCTGCAGACTTTTTCATATTTATAGATACATACTACCTCTCCAGTGTCACTTTCCACTGATGCAATATCCACTCTTGCATTTATTTTGGCCTTTATATGCTCTACCATTCAATCATGGCTGATTTTCTTTTACAAATTCATTCTCCCACTTTCTCCCTGTAATCCTTAACCGCCTTATGAATCAAGAACCTTTCAATACTTCCTGAATGCTCCTTTTCCATTTTGTATGGTTCCGAACCAGAGATTCGCAAAAGTTGGTGCACACCTAGATTGAGCACATTCATATTTCTTTCTCTGCCTGCCTGATAATCTCCTCCCATTACCGACCTGGAATTCAGTGCCCGTTTCTGGAGTGCGGTGTCAGGATGTGATCAGCATAACCTGCCCAGTCGAGCTGACTGAGACTAACTAGGATCTCAGTGGTGGGGTATGTTGGCTTCAGAGGAAACATACCCCACATTGGTTTGCTTATCTTTCCAGTGAACTTGGAAGATTTTACAGATACAATGTTTGTGGTACTTTTCCAGTGCCTTGAGGTGCCCGCTGCCAGTAGTTAATGACTCAGAAACATAAAGGATTACTGTGAAAGGTGTTGCCTACTACACCATGAGTTTCATGGCAGCTCCAAGATCTTGATATTCAAGTACCCCTTTCCTCAATTGACCGAAGGCTGTGCTACCTATTGAACGCAGAAGTGGATTCCATCATTAATGTCTCCATTTGGCAAGAGGTGGCTCCCAGCGTACGAGAAATGGTTCACATTTCCCAGGCTCATGAAACATCTACATTTTTAGCTTTACTGCTGAGATTCAGGTGACCTTGGATCTGGACCATAGGTTCTGAAATTTGAACTGTTTCCCATTGTTTCTGAAGATTAGCTATTAATCTTCCACAATACACAAAGTTCTGGAGGAACTCAGCAAGTCAGGCCCTGTCAATGGAGAGGAATAATCAGGGCTGACCTGCTGAGTTCCTCCAGAATTTTGTGTGTATTGCCCTGGATTTCCAGCACTTGCAGACTCTCTCGTGCTTACATACTTTACTTGAACACTTTCCCACTGCATCTGAAGATAAGCTCTAAACACCCAGGAAATTCGTTGGAGGTGAGGTACAACGTTGCTCTGAAACAGATTGAGAAAAAGTGTTGGGAAATGACGTGGCCTTGTCTGATATCAGTTTCCTATGACACTGGTTTTGCTGTGGACTACCTGGTCAGTAGTGTGGTTTGCTTGCTCTCACGTAACAATGGAAGATTGAGAGAATTTCTGTGGACAGCCAGATTTGGTGAGGGCATCCAGCTGATACAGTCAAAGGCTTTAGTGACATTTCATCGGAATGCTGGGTGAATGCTCCAGTGCTGGATGTGCTGACCATGTAGTGTGACAGTTTATGCATTACAGATTGATTTTGAACAGAAAACCGTGTTGTTAAATGTGTTGTGTACTAGCTACCAACAGATATTTTATACAACCTGATATACTTGTAACAAGGATGCACCTAGAAGTCACTAGGCATGCTTTATGAATCAGAATTAGAATCAGGATCAGAATCAGATTTATTATCACCGGCATGTGTTGTGAAAATGTGTTAACTTAGCAGCAGCAGTTCAATGCAATACATGATATAGAAGAAATTTTTTAAAAATAATAATTATAAGTAAATCAATTATAACATACATATATTGAATAGATAAAAAATCGTGCAAAAAACAGAAATACTGTACAATAAAAAAGTGAGGTAGTGTCCAAAGCTTCAATGTCCATTTAGGAATCGGATGACAGAGGGGAAGAAGCTGTTCCTGAATCGCTGAGTGTGTGCCTTCACGCTTCTGTACCTCCTACCTGATGGTTAACAGTGAGAAAAGGGCATGCCCTGGGTGCTGGAGGTCCTTAATAATGGACGCTGCCTTTCTGAGATACCACTCCTTGAAAATGTCCTGGGTACTTTGTAGGCTAGTACCCAAGATGGAGCTGACTAGATTTACAACCCTCTGCAGCTTCTTTTGGTCCTGTGCAGTAGTTCCCCCATACCAATCAGTGATGCAGCCTGTCAGAATGCTCTCCACAGTACATGTATAGAAGCTTTTGAGTGTACTTGTTGACATGCCAAATCTCTTCAAACCCTTAATTATGTATAGCTGCTGTCTTGCCTTCTTTATAACTGCATCAATATGTTGGGACCAGGTTAGATCCTCAGAGATCTTGACACCCAGGAACTTGAAACTGTTCACTCTCTCCACTTCTGATCCCTCTATGAGGATTGGTATGTGCTCCTTTGTCCTAACCTTCCTGAAGTCCACAATCAGCTCTTTTGTCTTACTGACATTGAGTACCAGGTTGTTGCTGCAGCACCACTCCACTAGTTGGTATATCACACTCTTGTACGCACTCTCGTCACCACCTGAGATTCTACCAACAATGGTTGTATCATCAGCAAATTTATAGATGGTGTTTGAGCTATGCCTAGCCACACAGTCATGGGTATAGAGCGAGTGCAGCAGTGGGCTAAGCACACACCTCTGAGGTGCGCCAGGAAAATATGTTATCACCAATATGCACAGATTGTGGTCCTCCGGTTAGGAAGTTGAGGATCCAGTTGCAGAGGGAGGTACAGAGGCCCAGGTTCTGCAACTTCTCAATCAGGATTGTGGGAATGATGGTATCAAATGCTGAGCTATAATCGAGGAACAGCATCCTGACATAGGTGTTTGTGTTGTCCAGGTGGTCCAAAGCCGTGTGGAGAGCCATTGAGATTGCATTTCTTACTTTAATAGCTAGAAGGTCCATCTTGTTGAATTGGAAAGAGATCAACCCTCCTACAGTATTTCATTGGTTTTCACAAACTATGGTGTGTCTGAATTTGGAGAAAATTAGAAGTGCAGTTTATGACCCTTCCATTAAGTTTGAAAAAATTTGGAGGCCATTTATTCAGCATTTTCATTTGATGTAATTTGATCATTTCCAAACTGGTTTTATTTCTCTGTACTGTTGTTGGAGGGGAATGGAGGCGTCAACGCTGAGGTTTTCTTCTTTTCCATTTTTCAGTTGTTAGTTTTGCCCAAGTCTTTTAGTTTAGTTTAGTTGTTTTTTTTTCTTTTGGGATGGGTTTTTTCTTCTTCTTTTTGTCTTTTACCTTTTTTTTTGCTTTATATTATCCGTGATCAGTTCTACATGTATGGGAGTTTTGGTAATTTCCACTATTTGGTTTTGCAATTATTCTTTTTTTAAATGTAATAATACATCTCATATTATCTGTATTATTGCTATGTTTTGTTTCTATATTTTGAAATTAATAAAAAGATTGAAAAAAGAGATTGCATCTGCCATTGACCTATTGCGGTGATAGGCAATTTGCAATGTCAAATGGAATTCAACGTGCATTTTTAGCAGAGACAAGGTCCAAAACTTAAACATGCTGCAAGGAACAAGGGCAAGTTTAAGGTCATTTACTTTCTTACAGTAATTGAGCTTAATGCTGAATGGTATTTTGAAGTGCTTTAAGCAGATTAGGTGAGTTACTTTCTTAAACTGTTAATTGCTTTTGGATTTTTATTGATTTAGGAATTGTAATTGTTTTTGAATGTTTCTGAATGTCTCTGATATTGTCAGTAGCATACAGTTGACATAGAGCAAAAAGGGTAATGTTTACTATAAATTAACGCCTCATTTCCAGCTAATTTTGAATTTAGGAAGCTGATTTGAAATAATCAAACCTGTTTGCTGGGAATTGGATACTATGTCTCCATTAAGTTGACTGCAAATGCATCATTACTGATGTCTAATTACTATTCTAGAAATGCTACTTAAAATTAGGCCCTTCTGAAAAAAAATTACAATGACTTTTGAAGATACTCAAATTTGATTAATCATACAATGCTGACCCATGCAAAATCGATTACAATTCTACCTGGTACATGTTTACATGACTTGGCTGAGTTCAATGTTTATATGAGTCAGGCATCTCACAAGAACATAAATAATTAACCTCTTTAATTATCTCTGTAAAAGGAAAAGATGAATTGCTATATCTGGTTTAGAAAGATGAACTGCTGTACGTCACTGACCTCTTCTTCTCTCATCCATTTTTTTCTGATTGTATACTTTAATACTGCAAAATATCCAACCTTAATCTCTTTTAATAAAAGGCTTTTGAATTGAAAGATCAGTAATTTTTCTTTCTCTACAGATCTGCCCTATCTGTTGGATGTTTCCAGCGTTCCTGATTTTAATTTGAAAATACTGTATATTAGAAAGAAATTTTTTTAAATGTTCCAATCTGCTAATTATATTTGCTGATGACACTACACTGATTGGCCTAATCTCAAATAATAATGAGGCAGCCTATAGAGAGGAAGTCATCACCTTGACACAGTGGTGTCAAGAAAACAACCTCTCCCTCAAGGCTGCAAAAACAAAGGAGTTGGTTGTGGACTGCAGGAAGAATGGAGACAGGCTAACCTCACAGACATCAATCGATCTGGGGTTGAGAGGGTGAACAGCTTTACGTTCATCAGCATAAACATCACCAAGGATCTCACATGGTCTGTACGGACCAGTTGTGTGATGAAAAAGACAGTTGAAGAGGTATGGCCCCCCAAATCCTAAGAACTTTCTACAGGGCACAATTGAGAGCATCCTGACTGGCTGCATCACTGCCTGCTATGGGAATTGTACTTCCCTCAATTGCAGGACTCTGCAGAGAGCATTGCAGACAGCCCAGCGCATCTGTAGATCTGAACTTCCCACTATTCAGAACATTTACAAAGACAGGTGTGTAAAAAGAGCCCAAAGGATCATTGAAACACGAGTCACCCCAACCACAAACTGTTTCAGCTGCTACCTTCCAGGAAACAGTACCATAGCATAAAAGCCAGGACCAACAGGCTCCGGGACAGCTTCTTACACCAGGCCATCAAGACTGCTTAATTCATGCCGACGCAGCTGTATTTCTATGTTCTATTGACTGTCCTGTTGTACATACTGTTTATTATAAATTACTATAATTGCACATTGCACATTTGAATGGAGATGTAATGTAAAGATTTTTTTCTCCTCATGTACAGTATATAAAGGATGTATGTAATAAAGTCAATTCAATTCGATTCGATCCTTCAATATCAACTCCTCACTTACATTTATTTAAAACTCCACATAAACTTATGTTGTCCAGTCTCTTCCAGGTTCACCACGATTCTGCCCTCCTCATCTTCCACCCCCCCCCACCCCACCTAATTAATCTCCTCATCCAGGGGGTTCCCATTCCTGAGTTTCACTGACCCCTTGCTTAATAGTATTGGTCCATGGCATAGAAATGGTTGGGAACCCCTGTACTAGACTATGATAGCTTGCATGCTATTTTACTCTTTCTGCATTAACCACAGTCAAGGTCAATGCCGATCAATTGTTTGTATCATTCACTGCAGAACTCTTCCTTCTACCTGCACTGTCTAAGGAGTGATCTGGGACCTCTCCAATTTGCCTACCATCACAACAGATCAACGGCAGGCACCATTTCACTAGTTCTCCACTCAGCTCTGGAACTCCTAGGCAATGAAGATGCATATGTCAGGATACACTTCATTCACTAGAATGCAGCATTTCACACCAACATCCACATGAAATTCATCACTGAGCTTCAAGACCCAGGTCTTGGTACCTTCCTGTGCAACTGGATCCTCTATTTCCTTACTGACAGACCCCAGTTAGTACAGATCGGAAACAACATCTCTCAATGATTGTGTGTGGCTAAGTACAGCTTCAATATTGTATTTAAGTTTTTAATGACTCCACTGTTGTTGGTTGAATCAAAGATGGTGACGAATTGGCATATAAGAGGGAGACAGAAAATCTGGTTGAGCAGAGCAATAACCTCTCACTGAGCATCAGCAAAACCAAAGAGCAAATTATCACCCACAGAAGGAAGAAGCTGGAGGCCCATGTGCTAGTCCTCATTATGGTAACAGATTGTTGTTCCTCCCTGCACTTTGTGGCTCATCGGGTGGCAACCTTGCCCTATTTTTAGCATTTTGATGGTTTTCTACGAGGGCAAGTCACTAGCTTAATGCTCAACCCAGCAAGGATGGAAAGTGTGCAAGGAAACGGCCAGATTCGAACGCAGGACCATTCGCCTCGAAGTCTGGTGCTGATGCCACTCACCACTGGCTGAGCAACAGGAATGGACGACAGCTTTAAGTCCCTTGGCGCTAACACATCACAGGATCTGTCTTGAGATCAGTGCATACTTGTCATCACAAGGAAGGCAAAACAATGCCTTTATTTTCTTAGATGTTTGCGCAGATTTGGCATGTCATCAAAAACTTTGACACACTTCTATAGATACACAGAGAAAGGTATCCTAAGCGGCTGCATCATGGCCTAGCATGGAAACACCAATGACCAGGAATGGAAAAGACTACAGAACATGGTGGATACAGCCCAATCAATCACAGGGAAAGCCCTTCCCACCATTGAATAACTTACATGGAATGCTGCCACAAGAAAGCAGTATCCACCATCAAAGACCCCAACATTTAGCAATGCCCTCTTCTTATTACTACCACTGGCAGGAAGAGGAGATCCCTTAGGCCCCACACCACCAGGCTCAGAAACAGTTACCAAACAACCATCAGGTTCCTGAACTGGCATTGATAACTTTAATCATCACTACTCTGAACTGATACTACGAGCTACAGACTCATTTTTAAAGACCCTTTACAACTCATGAAGACCCTTTACTTCTCAATCTTAATTTGCACATTTTGTATTCTTTTGCACATTGGTGTCAGGGAGGGGTAGCACTTCTGGTGGGGGAACATGTCGCGTCCTTTTCAGGGCGGTTAGTCCACCTTTGGTCCCCACCTGGCACTCAGCTCTCACCTGTGGCTCCCCGTAGCTGTTTGCATGCGACAGCAGCCACACCCCGGGCAACAGCTTCGACAAGCCGGCTAAGCCAGGTGAGGGTAGCCGACGGGTCTCAAACCCTCGGTGAGATAGGGAGTTGTCTATCCCAGCATGTGAAGATAGACTCTGGCGGATTGAACGGACGAGACCAATGGAAGGTCCAACGGTCAAGAAGGCGGTCTCTGCAAGCGTCGTGGAACGTGTAGAGCAGGACAAGACACAGAAGACGTCCTGGTCATCCACTGCGCCTAGTCCCATCTCCAGCCGTCTCGACTCTGTCTTGCCACTGGATCCAGATGGGAATTGGGAAGAGAGAGTGAGGCTGATGCTGCGCAACTCTCCCTCACTTAAATCCAAATCACGCGCTAGTCTCGACACCATCATAATGGTGTCGAGGTCCTCATCGACGTCAATGATGGACGAACAACAAGGTGTTTGCCAGTCTGTTTATGTATAGATTTTCAAAAATTATAGAATATTTCCTTTTTTCTCTGTAAATGCCTGCAGGAAAATTAATCTCAAGGTAGCATATAGTAAAATTTATGTACTTTGAGAATAAATTTACTTGGAACTTCATTCTTCATGGTGAAAACTATCCAATTCACTTACAACTGTATTTTCAAGCTGCAAACTTCCTACTCTTTGCCTTTCTACTTGCCATCAGGCCTGGGGTCAATCTACTGTATTTAACTGTTGCTTTCACCTGTGATACCCCGTTCCCATTGGTGCCCCATCAATATTTGATGATTCAAGAGCTTCTGAATGCTTGGCAAATGTTTCTTCTCCAGATTCTACCAAATGCAGTTTTGTTCTGTTCCTATTGTTCTGTTTGGAATCATGCTGTGTTCACTGCAACCCATACTTTTATACTACGTTATTTTGCATGAAAACAAATTGCTACAGTGAAACACTTGGAGACATTTACGAAGCAGGAAAGGGTAAATACGAGAAAGTCTGCAGATGCTGGAAATCCAAAGCTAAATACACAAAATGCTGGCAGGACCCAGCAGGTGTGGCAATATCTACGGAAATGAATGAACAACTGATGTTTTGAGTCAAAACCCTTCTTCAGGACCCTGAAGAAGGTCTTGGCCTGAAATATCGACTGTTTATCCATTTCCATAGATTCTGCCTGACCTGCTGAGTTCCTCCAGCATTTTGTGTGTGTTGTTGCAGAATAAGGCATATTGTATGAAGGTGGAATGGAACAAACTTAAAACTACCCTGAAAGAACACTGCCAGAATTAGTTACATACAATGTAGGTGTACAATTATCATCACTATTCCTGTTATCACTCTCCATTGTAGTATAATTTTAAATGAAGCATTCCATTAGATCTTGTAGTTTTGCCGCTTGGCTGGGTAGGTTAAAAGTGCCACTTTATTTCTTGCTCTTATTTTCCAAGATCATAAATTGTTAGCTGTTATTAATTGTCAGCTCCTCCTTTTAAACCCATGAATTACATCACCCAACCACCAGTATATTGATTTTATCATTTCTACTACGCCTTTAAGTCTTGCATTTTGCTGTATACATTGGCTTTTTACCAAAGTTCCTCAGTCAAAAAGCATAATAAAAATCACACAGGGTACATTTTAATGTGGATAATTTAATAGTATTGCAGGCTAATGAGCAGGCAAACAATAACTTTTCTGCTGTTATTCTTAACCAGGAGGCTCCACTTTTATAACAAATTGATTTGTCTTTTTCTCTGGTTGCTAGGCACTCTGCAAAGTTGGGTAGACAATGAGCAACAAAATGTTTTCCATTTTTACAGTCAGTAATAACATTTGCCTTTGATATGCAATTAGATGTTAATAGGTTGGATTTATGGTGTCTCTTTTATGTTTCACTGAATCATTTTTAAGAACCAGACTTCCTGCTATGTTTTTTCTCTTTCCAGCAGTGATACAATGCCAAGATAGTTTAATTAGAATATCTATTTATTTATAGAGGTAATATTCCTTATTGTGATGTTTAGTATAATTTCCGATTTGAAGTGCATGTCAATTTAAAACCTGCTGAACACTATCACTATAACGAGGACATCACCTTTAATCAATATCATATCGACACTTCTGCATGATTTGTCCTTTTCCTGTCTTAAAGAAATAGCTCTTTTGCCATATAATTAAATTGTGATTAAACTGAGATCTCAATCTATTTACTTATCTTAGATGCAACCTAACTTCACTTTAAGTCCTGTATTTTTTTTACTGTAAACATTGACAATTAATTTGAAACTCCAGCACACAAGGGGGTTTATTGAGAATGATTTGTAGTAGGTTTGCAGAAAATTCTCAGTACAACCTGTCTTTTCTAAGGAATATTTCATAGTTAGGTTGATGTTCTTCAATTGGTATGGGATAAAGAATCCCAGATGACAAACAGACTGAAAATCAGAGTCTAAAATATGCCTGTGGGTAAATTCATTTTGAATAAGATCTGAAAAACTAATTTGCATGCTAAATGAGCAGCATCCTAACTAAAAGTACTCCCACACTTATGGAATACAAAATAGACTTTATAATTTTGTTAATTTAAGGTCAATACCCTAATTTCTGAGCAACCCCTTTCTAAATATATACACACTCATTTCTTTGCCTACTAGCAGCTGGCGAAATAGGAAATGAATATGTGACTTCTGAAAGCTGCTGGAAAACATCATCTCTAGACTTTGAGCTCTTAGCTCAATCTGTAGTTTTACGGATCTTGCTTACAGACTATAAATATTGACCAAATCACATATTCTGTTAGTTTTGTTGCATTCAAGATAGGACTAATAAACTGGTGTCAATGGAAACTGATGTAGAGCTTCACATAGATTTTAAAATCTCATTCATGCATATCTGATTGCTTATGCCTTTCATGCATACCTGCTACGTTAATTTAAAAAAACAAAATTCTCCTGTTTAGATGGAGAACATAATGAAAGGTTTGAAATGCTATTCATTCCTTGCAGCTCCCTATCCATTCCATGCTAATGTAATCCAAATACTGTGGCTTTTCATTAATTTCAGCTGCACTAGCTAGAGTGGTGGGTAGCCAACTTTGTCTTTGAACGGCAAACTAAAATCTAAAGCATGTTGGCAAATGTTTACCTTTGCAGTGGATTCCTACAAGGAAACTGTACCTTATCTATGCAACACACATCAAAGTTGCTGGTGAATGCAGAAGTCCAGGCACCATCTCTAGGAAGAGGTACAGTCGACGTTTCAGGCCAAGACCCTTTGTCAGGACTAACTGAAGGAAGAGTTAGTAAGAGATTTGAAAGCGGGAGGGGGAGGGGGAGATCCAAAATGATAGGAGAGGACAGGAGGGGGAGGGATGGAGCCAAGAGCTGGACAGATGATTGGCAAAGGGGATATGAGAGGATCATGGGACAGGAGGCCCAGGGAGAAGGAAAGGGGGGGGGGGACCCAGAGGATGGGCAAGGGGTATAGTCAGAGGGACAGAGGGAGAAAAAAGATAGTGAGAGAAAGAATGTGTGTATAAAAACAAATAACGGATGGGGTACGAGGGGGAGGTGGGGCATTAGCGGAAGTTAGAGAAGTCAATGTTCATGCCATCAGGTTGGAGGCTACCCAGGTTGGAGGAACAACACCTTATATTGCGTCTGGGTAGCCTCCAACCTAATGGCATGAACATTGACTTCTCTAACTTCTGCTAATGCCCCACCTCCCCCTCGTACCCCATCCGTTATTTATTTTTATACACACATTCTTTCTCTCACTCTCCTTTTTTCTCCCTCTGTCCCTCTGATTATACCCCTTGCCCATCCTCTGGGTCCCCCCCCTTGTCTTTCTCCCCAGGCCTCCTGTCCCATGATCCTCTCATAACCCCTTTGCCAATTGCCTGTCCAGCTCTTGGCTCCATCCCTCCCCCTCCTGCCTTCTCCTATCATTTTGGATCTCCCCTCTCTCCCTCCCACTTTCAAATCTCTTACTAACTCTCCCTTCAGCTAGTCCTGACGAAGGGTCTCGGCCTGAAACGTCGACTGTACCTCTTCCTAGGGATGCTGCCTGGCCTGCTGCGTTCACCAGCAACTTTGATGTGTGTTGCTTGAATTTCCAGCATCTGCAGAATTCCTCTTGTTTGCGTACCTTATCTATGGTTAGGATTCTGTTAGTGAGGTGTCAAACATGGGGAAAGACAGGCAAGTAGTTGCAAGTCATTTAAGTAATGGAGTCAGGGACTCATACATTGACAAATAAGAGACAGCACACATGCACTTGCAGAGCTACAAGGATGGGCTAACGTTTCTGGACAATGAAAGACACACTCATGTACTGATGAAATGCCCCTTTTGAACCCTATGATCGTCAGTTTAACTTAGATAACTAATTGAAAGTACACCTTATAGAAGAACTGATATTTCACTAGTATTTCACTGGATGCGATCAATACAATGTCGTGCTTTCCAGCACAAACACCTCTGACTGATAATCAAAATCATTCCTGTCACTTTCAATCTTTTACATACCTGAGGACTTCCAGGAGCAAAAGAATATTAAATGGTTACTGTCTATGATAAGATGGACTCTTGACCTCATAATCTACCTTATTATGATCTTGTATCTTATTGTCTACTTGCACTGTTCTTTATCTGTAGCTGTTACATGCTATTTTGCTTTCTGTTATTGCTTTATCTTATACTATCTCAATGAACTGATCTGCATGAACAGTATGCAAGACAAGCTTTTCACTGTATCTCAGTACATGTCAATACTAAGCCAATTCCAATTTCAGATTAAAGAGGGTAGAAAAATTCACAGCTAAAAATCAGCTTTACATTGGATGTCATACTCAACCAATTCCATAATGATACGAAAGGTGTGGCATCAGTAACGTTGAAACTATGTGGGCCACTTTACTGAGACAATTCCATTTAATGGAACACATCTCCTGGGGTCAACAGCTTTCTCATTAACTATACTGAAGGTAGAGATAGTCATTGGTACTTTGCTGCCCCAGTAAAAAGTGTCTCTATATCAGGATGTCTCTTGTAGTCTTTGATCTTCTGAGCAATAAAACCATTGGTGCTTGCCTGGAACTTCTCCTAGGTAGTCCTCAGATAATGCGTCATGTCCTTGATGCAGAAGGTGTGTGTCCTATTTCTTCTCCAGTACCAGGGTGCTAATTGTGTTTTGCAACGTCAAGCAGCTGAAGGCACCTCTGGATCTGCTTGGTATTTACTGCATGGTTGCCCATATTGTTGCAATTAATGGCATCTCATCCTTAAAGTACCGGTGTTTCAAAAGCCACTACTTTCCTGATGCTTTGGTGGTTCTCGTCATTTCAGTGCTCAACTGCAGTAATTAAAGATTCTACCGTGAAACCATTTACACCTTGGACTTCAACTACTGCACAGAGTCTTGCCATCTTCAGAGGTTTTTTGATGACTCTGCCATAGTTGGATGCATCAGCAAGGGAGATGAGGCTGAGTACAGGGCTACAGTACGAAACTTTGTCACATGGTGTGAGCAGAATTACCTGCAGCTTAATGTGAAAAATACTAAGGAGCTGGTGGTAGACCTGAGGAGAGCTAAGGTACCGGTGACCCCTGTTTCCATCCAGGGGGTCAGTGTGGACATAGTGGAGGATTACAAGTACCTGGGGATACGAATTGACAATAAACTGGACTAGTCAAAGAACACTGAGGCTGTCTACAAGAAGGGTCAGAGCCGTCTCTATTTCCTAAGGAGACAGGTTCTTTAACATCTGCCGGACGATGCTGAGGATGTTCTACGAGTTTGTGGTGGCCAGTGCTATCATGTTTGCTGTTGTGAGCTGGGGCAGCAGGCTGAGGGTAGCAGACACCAACAGAATCAACAAACTCATTTGTAAGGCCAGTGATGTTGTGGGGATGGAACTGGACTCTCTGACGGTGGTGTCTGAAAAGAGGATGCTGTCCAAGTTGCATGCCATCTTGGACAATGTCTCCCATCCACTACATAATGTACTGGTTGGGCACAGGAGTACATTCAGCCAGAGACTCATTCCACTGAGATGCAACACAGAGCGTCATAGGAAGTCATTCCTGCCTGTGGCCATCAAACTTTACAACTCCTCCCTTGGAGGGTCAGACACCCTGAGCCAATAGGCTGGTCCTGGACTTATTTCCTGGCATTTACATATTACTATTTAATTATTTATGGTTTTATATTGCTTTATTTATACTCTATTCTTGGTTGGTGCAACTGTAACGAAAACCAATTTCCCTCATGATCAATAAAGTATGACTATGACTATGTGAAAGAGGTGGAGGGTAATCCACAGGGCCATCTTACAGAGCCTTACTGACTGCTCAAAATATTTGCATTGCCAATTCCATAAGGATGAAGAAATTACCAAGAAATATGGCATTCACTATCAAGAAGTACTGTACTCTTAAAACCAGCTGCACATTAAAGGAGTGGCAACATTTTCTGTCAGTCGTTTTTAGACAGACAGCATGAACATTGATTTCTCTAGCTTCCAGTAATTTCTACCCCACTCCCCTTCTCACTTTTCAATTCTCCATTTTGGCTCTCCTCTTACTCCTTCTCATCACCTGCCTATCACGTCCCTCTGGTTGCCCCTCCTCCTTCTCTTTCTCCCATGGTCCACTCTCCTCTCCTATCAGATCCCTTCTTCTTCAGTCCTTTACATTTTCCACCTATCACTTCCCAGCTTCTTAGCTCATCTCCCCTCCCCCACTCACTCACCTGGCTTCATCTATCACATTGCCAGATTGTACTCATTCTAGTTTTTTTCCTTTTCCTTTCACTCCTGATGAAGGGTCTCAGCCTGAAAATCCTCTCCATAGATACTACCTGACCTGCTGAGTTCCTCCCACGTTTTTTGTTTGTTGCTCTGTATTTCCAGCACCGCTGAATGTCTTGTGCACCAGGTTATCACAGGGAGCACTAATGGCTCATGAATCCAGTCAATTGTGACCTTCACATGAGGCAATGTTGGCAAAATCCCATGTCTGAGATATTATCCTCACCTCTCTGAAATACAAAAAATGAAACATATCCTCCAAGAGTATCATGCCTTATTGACCTCTCTACTGCTGCATTGCGTAGCAACTTGGGAAATATGAAATTGATCTATTACTGCTGTCTGGAAATGATCCAGTAGGCAGGAAGTTCAGAGACACCTTAACCTCCTTTGTAAACTTTCCAGGAGTGAAAGCCAAAGGCCTTCCTGTAGAATTTCATGAATTTCCAGTGATGTTGGACGTTGAACACCTGCATGTCTGAATACGTTACAGCTTCATTAAGTCCAGATGTGATGTGAAGTACTTTGGGCACGGGCTCTTTGCAGACAGACACAACTTTGCCTGTTTCCCCGAGAGCCATGACCCTCTCCGAGCCTATTCTGACTGTACCACAACTTGGGCACTCCAGAGAGAGTGGTTTAGCAGTTGAAATGTGGAAAAGAAAAAGATTTTCCTCTTGGTTGTTGCACACTGATGCTCCCCAGTCAACAAACTTTTAAAAAGTGAGCAAAGCAAAAACCAGGTGCAATATTACTTGCATCTTGCTTTACCTTGTCCATATCATGATGCTTGTTGCGTGAAGTTTTGGATCTCAGTTAATGTTGGTGTGGACAGAATTTTGTCTTGCATGAACATTGACGTCATTATGGTGCGTGTCTAACTCTAGAGAAATGTCAGGCTTACTACATCGATTGTGACTGGAAATGCCTGAGAACATTTTGTGATTGGTGCAATTTCATCCAGAGTTGTTGGTGACATTGCATTGGACAGTGCATTAAAAATACTAAGTGATCTAATTTATAAATTATTGAATTTGCTTATTCTAAGTAAGGTTATTAGGAATAACTAGAAATAAAAACTATCTGAAAATTCTTTAGTATTTAATTCCAATGTTCGGTTCCAAGAAATACACATAGGTTTTTTGTTATTATGTGGTAAGCTTTTGTAAAAACATGTATTAAGTGGGGTTAAGATTTTGTTGATATCAAGATTACTGCACAAGTGGAAGCATTCCCCTAGATTACTCTTGTATTACCCACTCCTTAACTCCCTGTGGAGAGGGGAGACTTGCAGCATGGGCAACTGCCAGTCTTCCATACAACCTTGCCCAGGCCTGTGCCCTGGAGAGTGAAGACTTTTCAGGCGCAGATCCATGGTCTTGCAAGACTAACGGATGCCTTTATTAACTCATCATACCTTCCTCATATGGTTTAGATAATACATGGCTTTACCATTGGCTAGCCGAGAAGGTAATGCTGATCTTGCAGTGATAAGTTTTGAAAGATAATGTTGGACTTAATTGTTACATCCATTATTTTATGCATGTTGGATGCACTTTATACAGAATGCATTTTTTACTTAATATAAATTAATGATGGTAGAACAATATCAGTGATGCACTTGCAATTGCTACATGTTCTGCTGCTCCACATCCCTATCAATATAAGTAATAGCACAGTTGTAATCTGAGAAATTAATGCAGAAAATTAATTCACTTATCAAATCAATACAGGTCTTGATAGAGTCTTAGTTTGTGCACTATAGTATGACATTTTTTCTTAAGATCTTCTTTTATGTTTTTGAAATGCTTCCAGTAAATAAGTAAGTTTACGAAACTTATAATGATGGTGCTTAAAGAAATATGAATGAAGGTCCACATATAAAAAAAAACTAACAAACAAGGATGTAAAGGAACACACACAAAATGCTGGAGTAACTCAGGCAGCAACTAGGAAAAGAGAATAGGCGATGTTTGGGCTGAAACCCTTCGGCAGGACCGGAGAGAAAAAGCTGAGGAGTAGATTTAAAAGGTGGGAGAGAAACACTGTGATAGGTGAAACATGAAGGGGGAGGGATGAAGTAAAGAGCTGGGAAATTGATTGCTGAAAGAGACAGAAGGCTGTGGAAGAACAAAAGGAAGAAGGAGCACCAGAGGGAGGCGATAGGCAGGCAAGGAGAGAGGGCAAAGGGGATGGGAAATGGTGAAGAAGAGGGAGGAGTGGGGTCATTACTGGAAGTTCAAGAAATCAATGTACCAGAAGTTCGAGAAGTTTGAGGATGTAAAAGTTTGACAACAACAGAGGCTCCCAACCTTTTTCATGCCATGGACCAATACCATTAAGAAAGGGGTCCATGAACCCCAGGTTGGGAACCCCTGGTCAGTAACATCACATATGATTTTATTTTTATCACATTTCTGGCAGTGAAATAGACACAATTTTCCCAACTGTTGCTGGCAGTTTGGCTGAATTACATTCCATTGTTTATTGCTGCTAATTTTGAGGCATCCATCCAAGATATAAATTGAATAGATCCCAAAATACCAGAACCACAGCCGGCTGACTACCAGTAATCTTTTGAATCTATTGCATAACAGATGCATTTTCAGAAGCACTTATTCATGAATCCCAGAATAAAAATAGGATGAGAACGTTCAGGCCTCCAGCCGATGCTGGCTCCTTGAAGAGCATTTTGATCATTTGTTTCCTTCATTTTTCTCCATACCCTGACAAATTATTTTCCCTAAAATGCCCATCCAATTCCCTTCTGTTGGCCTTGGCTAACTTTGTTTCTGCAACTCTGCTATCACCTTTATACACAATAGATGAATCTTACAGTTCCGATCAAAAAATTCCAAGACGTGGGCCTCTGTACCTCCTCCGCAACTGGATCTTCGACTTCCTCAATGGAAGACCACAATCTGTGCAGACTGGAAATAACATCTCCACCATGTTGATAATCAACACTGGTGCACCTCAGGGATGTGTGCTTAGCCCACTGCTCTACTCTCTCTCCACCCACAACTGCGTGGCTAGGCACAGTTCAAGTGGCAATCTGCTGACAACACAACTATTGTTGGCAGAATTTCAGATGGTGGCGAGAAGCCGTGCCGGACTCAGGTAAAACAGCCAGCTGAATGGTGCTGCAGCAACAACCTTCTGCTCAACATCAGCAAGACCAAGGAACCGACTGTGGACTTCAGAAAGGGTAAGATGAGGGAACACGCACCAGTCCTCATTGAGGGATCAGAAGTGGAAAGGGTGAGCAGTTTCAGGTTCCTGTGTGTCAGCATTTCTGAGGATCTATCCTGGGCCCAGTATATTGATGCAGTACAAACAACACACAACAGTGGCTGTATTTCATTAGGGCTTTGAGGGGATTTGGTACGTCACCAAACATACTTACAAGTTTCTACCGATGCACCATGAAGACCTTTCTAAATGGCTGCATCGCCTTCTGGTATGGGCGGGTGGGGCACTGCACAGGACTGAAATAAGCTGTCGAAAGTTGTAAACTCAGTCACCCCCATCATGGGCCATCCAGGACATCTTCAAAGAGCAATGGCTCAAAAAGACACATCCATTACAAAGAACCACCGTCAGCCAGGACATGCTCCTTTCTCATTGCTAGCATCAGGGAGGAGGTACAGGAGCCTCAAGGTACACACTCAATGATTCAGGTACACCGTCTTTCCCTCTGCCATCAGATTACTGAACAGCCATTGAACCCATGAACACAACTTCACTACTTTTTCATTATTTTTGTACTGCTTATTTAACTTTTTAAAATATATAGATATATATTTACTGTAAGTTACGTTTTGATTATGCATTACATTGTACTGCGGCGACAGAAGAACAAATTACATGACATATGCCAGTGACGTTAAACCTGATTCCGATTATGACAGGATGGCCATAATTGAAAAAAAAGTTATTGATAAATCATGCTCTTGGAAAAAATAAACTCATAGTAGGATTTGTATCCTAAAGACATTCATAGCTGTATAATAAAAGTGGCCTATCAAAGAAGTTAAGAGGGAAATTGGTTAAAGAAATTGGTTCTTAATAGGGGTATTAAATAAGGGATTTGGAAATGCAGAGAGGTTTAGAGAGGGACTACCATACTTTGGAGCTCCAAAATGTGAATGTCAACAATAGAACAATCAGGAGTAGTTTATATTCAGAGTTCCTCTATGTTCTCTGGCTTTTACAGTTCGAGTTAGTGTTGGTGTGCTCTGTTGGTGTCAGAAGGGGGCAACACTTGCGAGTTGCCCAGTACAATCCCCACTGATTTGATTTGACACAAATGATGCATTGAAACATATGTGCATATGACAATTAAAGTTAATCTTTAATCTGTAAAAAAACAAAGGCAGATAAGGAATCAAGAGAGGTACAGAATGCATAACTGGATGTTATCAGTTTCCTGAGATAATGTCTGCAGCTGATATTGTCAAGGGGCCACATGCAGTTGAGGGAGAACTCCGATTCCAATACTGTGGCAGGTGATTGGAGAGATTTAAAATCTATGGTTAAGGAACTATGATCGTGAATTAGCCTGTTCAAGGACATTGAAAAGGAAAATGATATTGGCAATGAAAGGCATTGAAAAGCAGGGCTCGTGGCCAGGAGCTTTACTCCTGTTTACTCCACAACTTCATTTAAACTTGTTGGAATTGTTTCCACTTGGAGTTGGGAGAAAATGATGCCTTGTGACAGAAATCTGTGTCGGAGCTGATTTCCGCCAGGGATTCAAGAGAATAAACCTCAGATAACAAGTAATGGATTGGTGGAGATTTCCACATAGATGCAGTGAGGAGTTAAATTGTTGATGCGTTTTAACAAACAGTGCATACTGTTGTTTGGTATTTTAACTACATGTCCACTCTAATAAACAGATAAAATTGGATTAAAAACGGGACTGGGATTGCAGGGATTTGAGTCTGGATTTTTTTTTAGAAAGATTTAGTAAGTGCTTGCTCTACTCTCTGTATTGTATGGTTATACACCGCTTCAAAGCCATCTTAACATTGACTGACAACACTATTGCAGTTGGGTGAATCACAGCAAATGATGGATGAGTCATCCTACCGGAGTGAGATAGGTCACCTGGATGAATGGTGTCGCAAATACAACCTTTCACTCAACATCAACATCAGGAGCATTTTCAACAAAACTAGAAGAGCTGATTGTAGATTTCAGGAAGGGGGAAGGAAGGAAAACAGGGGATCAGCAGTGGACAGCGTCAGCAGCTTTAAATTCCTGGGCATTAGCATAGGGGATGACCTGTCCCGTACCCAGCAATAGATACAACTAGAATCAGAATCAGGTTTATTATCGTGAAATGTTACATGAAATTTGTTAATTTAGCAGCAGCAGTTCAATGCAATACATAATCTAGCAGAGAAAAAAATAAAAAGTAAAATAAAAAATAATAAATAAACAAGTAAATCAATTATGTATATTGAATAGATTTTTTTTAATGTGCAAAAACAGAAATACTGTATATTAAAAAAAACTGAGGTAGTGTCCAAAGATTCAATGTCCATTTAGGAATCCGATGGCAGAATGTTCCTGAATCGCTGAGTGTGTGCCTTCAGGCTTCTGTACCTCCTACCTGATGGTAACAGTGAGAAAAGGGCATGCCCTGGGTGCTGGACGTCCTTAATAATGAACACTGCCTTTCTGAGACACCGCTCCCTGAAGATGTCCTGCGTACTTTGTAGGCTAGTCCCCAAGATGGAGCTGACTAGATTTACATCCTTCTGCAGCTTCTTTCGGTCCTGTGCAGTAGCCCCTCCATACCAGACAGTGATGCAGCCTGTCAGAATGCCCTCCACAGTACATCTATAGAAGTTTTTGAGTGTATTTGTTGACATGCCAAGTCTCTTCAAACTCCTAATAAAGTATAGCTACTGTCTTGCCTTCTTTATAACCACATTGATTTGTTGGGACCAGGTTAGATCCTCAGAGATTACAGTTCAGCATACTGAAAGCTCGACAGCATTGTTACTTTCTTAGGATGTTAAGGAGGTTTGGCTTGTCTAACAGACTTCTGCAGAAGTACTATTAAAAATATTCTGAATGTTGCATCATAACCTGATAAGTAATTTAAACAAGCAGCAAAAGAGAACAGCGGACACTGCCGATACATCAAAGGCATATTCCTCTCTACCAGTGGTAGTATGAGCTGTCTGAAGAAGGCAATCGCTATCATCAAAGATCCTCCCTACCCAGGCCATGCCATCTTTTCACAACCACCTTCGGGCAGGAGGTACAGGAGCCTGAAGTCCCACACCACATGGTTCTAGAGCAGGTACTTCCAATCTGCAAAACCCTAATAATTACAGTTTAGGAAACAATGCCCAACTTCGCGCTAAATGGACTTCGTTTTTTGTGTTCTAATTATGTTTTCTTGTATATAATTTATGTTTCTTTTGTGAATGTTGCTTATACAATGCTACGTGCCTGTGCTGCTGCCGGAAGTAAGATTTTCATTGCACCTGTGCACATGACAGTAACTCAATCTTGACAATAATGATGGTTTTGAAACTGAAAGAGAATGGTTGGACCATATATGACATGGCCCATGTCTTACATGCACATTGTGTAAACCTCACAGCAGCACTAATCTGTGATCCTCTGGGCCCAATTACACAAGAAGCTTCACTGGCACAGTCGGTACCTGAGGAGCCAGCAAGCCTCAGCTGCTGGAGCCTGAGTCCTTGCCCCAGGACCATCCTGATAGTGTTCTGAACTGCCAAAGGCCCTCTTAGCTGTTCTTAGAGCAACACACACAAAATGCTGGCGGAACTCAGCAGGTCAGGCAGCATCTATGAAAATCAATAAGGAGTCCATGTTTTGGGCCAAGACCTTTCATCAGGACTGGAAAGGAAGGGGGAAGATGCTGGAATAAGAATGTGGGGGGAGGGGAAGGGGTACAAGCTAGAAGGTGATTGGTAAAGCTAAGTGGATGGGGGAGGGGTGTGTGTGTGTGTGTGTGTGTCTGATGGTATTGGGTTTGCTGACTGCAAAGTTCGAAACTCAAATGAAGATCTTGAGCCCTATTTGATATAGATAGCTACGGGTACCCTCACTAAATGGAGGTTATACTGTTGCCACTTTCCCTTCAAAGACTAATTCATTTCCTTGTTTATCCTCCATGGAACGTTCAGCTGCCAATACCCATTATTTGAGCAGTGGGTCACCAGAAACTCCCAGCTAACCAAGTAGTTTAAATATCTAGTTTTTGAGATGCATGTGTACATTTAAATACAATTCTTAAAAAAAAAATTAAACTCATAGTGGATTTTTATTTTATAAAAACATTTCTGAACTACAAACAATTTCTAAAACACAAAGGGTTTCCAAAACACATGTGCAATTCCTGTAAGCCGAAAGACCTATCAGCAAGTTGCAGATCAACGAGTTGTCCGACAGAAACTGAAGGCAGAGAAACGGATTCTAGTTCATCCCATCTTTTTGAATTCTTCTTGATGTTCTTTGACCAATCCGAATAAGTCTGATTGCTCTCTTTTACTTACATTGCTTGTTTTCCTACTTGGATAACTTCACACACGTGTGATATTTTTCAGAAACCTTTTCACACAGCTGTCCTGAAAGCTTCTAGCAACAGGAGTCCCAAACACCCAAAATTAGTGGCATGAATGCTGACTCTCTGAGTACACAAATCTTCCAACTACTAATATTTCAGCTATTTGATACGCTAAGTGATAGTTTCAATTTGGTCTGCAAGCTTCCTTGAACCAAATAATTTAGCCAGTTTTTGTCTGGTTTGATACAAACCCGGTTAACATAACTCCATTGTTTACACTGCACCCAGTCCCATGTTGTGGGCCAGCAGCCTGTGCCCTATAGAGAGTGCTGCAGCTTGAAAGGTTGTCCTTTTAACTTCAGGCTGATTATTACTTGCCATTTACATTAAGAACTGAAGACTGGCTCCTGTTTATGACAAGAAACTAAACAAAAAATATTGGTTGGGAAGCTCAACTTGAAAACAACTTTTGCTCTCTTGATGTGTAAGCTGCTTGTTTTAGAAAGTTAAGCTTGGCAAAAAGGCCCCCTGGCCCAACACAGTGAATGTTCACCACAGAGAGATGAAGTAAGAAGCTGGAAGGTGAAAAGGTTAAGGGTAAAGGACTGGAGAAGAAGGAATCTGATTGGAGAGGAGAGTGGACCACAGGAGTAAAGGAAGGTGGAGGGGCACTGGGGGAGATGAGGCAAGTGAGGAGAAGAGGTAAGAGGGAAGCCAGTGTGGGGAACTAAGAAGAGGGAAGTGGGAGGGGGGAAATACTGGAAGTTCGAGAAATCAATGTTCATGCCATTAGGATGGAGGCTATCCAGATGGAATTTGAGGTGTTGCTTCTCCAACCTGAGAGTGGCTTCTTTGTGGCAGTACAGGAGGTAATGGACAGGCATGTTGGAATGGGAATGGGGGACTGGAATTGAAATGGTTTGCCACCGGGAAATCCTGCTTGTTGTGGATGGAGCGAAGATGCTCAACAAAGCGGACCCCATTCTATTCCGGATCTCACCAATGCAAAGGAGACCACATCAGGAGCACTGGATATAGCAGATGACCTCAACAGAATCACCTGTTCAACTGTTTCTAAACGTTTCTGATAACAATACCTAACATAAAGTAAATTTATAATTTAAAAATATAAACATTAAAACATGTTTAGTGAATATAAATTAATTATAACATCAATACTAATTCAAACAAAGGGTAAACAACCAGATCACTTTACTACATCTATCTATCTTTTCAGTTAGGTTCAGCACAATTCACATGAATTGGGCCTTTTCTGGTACACTGCTAAATTGAAAACTCAGGTACAAACTGCGTCAGCTCAGCAAGTGCTGTATGTTTAAATTAAATTTTATCGTGGAGTTGCTGCATTTCCTGCTGACTGACTTGTCTATGAAACCTTTGACTGCTCAATCTCAGTCAGGCCGAAATGTGAGCAGATACAATTACCAATGAAGCCAGAATACTGTTCTGCTCAGAAAATGTGTTGAGGTAAGCTTTTATTGTTGATGAAGTTAATATTCCACCACTGCATAATTATTTCCATTCTAGTTGCAGGAAATTTATGATTGAAATTCAAAGTAAGTTGGTAAATTGTTACATATTTTGAGGTACAGTGAAAAACTTTATTTTGTATGCTATCTATACACATCTTTTCAATGTAACAGTACATTGGGGAAGTACAAGGGAAATAAGAATAGATTGCAGAATTAATTGTTACAGTTACAGAGAATGGCATGCGAAAGAATCAAAATACAGTATATGGATTTCAAGCAATATGATTTAAAGCAATCAATCAAAAATAATAAATTTATTACCTAACTGAAATTGTAATCTTTCTACAAATAATCTGAAATGCGCAATATATAATAAGAACTTGATGTAGTGGGAAAACTCACAGGAAACTTGTTGCCACATCGACCTTCGACTTCCCTGCTCCCGCAGTTACATCCTTTGTTTGGGAGGTGGCGCTGCGTAAGCACGTTGTTACATGGATTGACAGTCCGGCCGTCCATTCCGAGGCAGAAATTAACCAGCCGGGACCAGATTCTACCTAATCAGCGGTTTGAGTAGGTGGAGCGGCGTTCTCCGGCCGGTTCAATATATCACAGTTAGAGGTCTGTGTCGATTAGTTGTATTCTGGTGGAGTTTTGAAACCTGTGTTGCTTTGAAACGGAAAGAAGTGATGAAAGTATTATTCAGGACTTCTGGAGACAGACTGAACTGAGGACGAGTGTATGGAGCATCTTTAAAGCACTTTCGGGCAAGTCAATTAATATTTTAAATGAGCAAGCCTCCGAAAAGCTGAAAATGTTGCTACTTATTTCTTTGTATGTTTTACTACTTTTCCAGCGTGTTGCTTAGCGAAAATAACTGGGATGTAAATACTGTTAAAGGATACTTTTTATTTAACATTGTTTAAATATGAAGTATCAGTGACTCATTAAATGCTAGCCGCGGATACGTGACAGAATCAGTATTAATCTGCTGTGTTATACAGGAACATTCGACTGCTCACTTTACATAGTGAAATAGTTGTAGAAACTGCTGCGGTGTTGTTGGACCAGAACAGTCTACGAGTCTACTCTTTACGTGAAAGAAATGGTTTTAATCTTAGTTGCAAAAACGGGTCGCAGAGAAGTTGAAAATAATGGCATTTTCCCAGTAAGATTTTTCATGAAAACACACCATCTGGTGATACCGATGACATTTGTTTGTCTCCAGGTCAGCTGCAAAGAAAACGAGTCCGTTTAGACACTGTCCTTTCTGTAACCTCATGTTCAGTGCGGGTAAAAAAAAATGTCCCGGCACATAGCTGGTCTGTTAGTCGTTACTGTTTTTTCCTACACCAGAACGTTTGTACTAAAGAATGTACTGGGGTTGGCCATTTAACAGAAACTGTTAGGCAGACATCCCCAACAGAGCGATATTTCGAGTTAGTGTTTTTAAGAACCTGATCAGGTGTTTTTTTTTAATTACTGATGTATGTCATGAAATGCTCTGAGGGAGAAGCACGGCGAAAAGACATAATCTATTCTAAACACAGTGCATATAGGGTACAACGAGACAATGTTCATAGGTTCATTGACTGTTCAGAAATCCGATAGAGGGGGAAGAAGCTGTTCCTTAAAAAACTGAGAAAGGGACTTTAGGCTACTGGACTACCTCTCCAAGAGTAGTAACAAGGAGATGGCATGTGCCAGATTGTAAGGGTCCTTAATGGTGGATGTCGCCGCCCTGAGGCTCCACCTTTAAAGATGTCCTCGCTGGTGGGTTGCGGCCCTGATGGAGCTGGTTGAATCGATAACACTCCGTAGCCTGGCGGTCCTGTGCATTGGAGTCTCCACGTCAGGCTGTGATGCAAAAGTCAGAATGTTCTCTACCATGCATCTAGCGTCTATAGGAATTTCAAAGTTTTTGGTGACATACCAGGTTCGTAATGAAGAGCCACTGGCGTGCTTTCTTTGTAATTGCATCACTGTGTTGGGTCCAAAATTGGTACTGAGATGTTGGCACCCAAGAACTTGAAGCAGCGCACCCTTTCCATGACTGGCCCCTCAGTGAGGACTGGCGTGTCCTCCCGACTTCCCTTTCCTGAAGTCCACAAACAATTCCTTGGTCGTGCTGACGCTAAGTGCGAGGTTGTTGCTGCGACTTCACTCGACCAGCCGATCCATCTTGGTCGTATAAGCCTCTTTATTGTCACCTGCCATTCTCCCAACAACAGTGGTATCACTCCGGTTTGTAGATGTCGTTTGAGCCGAGAGTAGAGCATTGGTCTAAATACGCCTCCCCGAGGTACGCCTTTGTTGATAGTGAGATTGGAGGAGATGTTACTACCAATCCGCTTTGACCATGGTCTCCAATAAGGAAGTCGCGGATCCTTTTTCAAGTCTTTAAGTGTCATAGGTCAGTGAGAGCTCAATATCATTTTGTGTTGTATTCAGTATGAGAGTTCAGCGTTAAAACAAAAGTTGCAAATTTGATGACGGGATGTTTATTTGACTACCTTTGGTGTGGAATTAGTGTGGAAAAAGCTTCCCCTCGGGTCCCTTTTAAATCTTTCCCTTTCTTTTAAATCTATTCTCTAGTTGTAGACTCTCCTCTTTCAAGAAAATACTTAACTACATTCCTTATGATGTCATGGGTTTCTATAACGTCACCCCTCAGCCTCCAACACTTCAGCCTATCCAACCTCTCCTAATAACTCAAGCCCTCCAATACTAGTAACACCCCGTGCCACTTTTCTGTGCTCTTGCTAGTTTAATGACATCCTTCCTATAGCTGGGCGAACAGAACTACTCATAATACGCCAAATGTGGTCTCACTGTTGACTTGTAAATTGCAATATGATGCCCCATCTCCTGCGCCAGCCTCACTACCTATGTTGCTGATTTCCAGTATCAATGTACCTGTAACCTTTCTGTGTCTTTGTTCTACAAGGTTCTCCAGGACATTAACCTGTACTTGGAGTTGAGAAGAATAAGAGGGATCTCACTGAAACCAATTGAATATTGAAAGGCCAAGATGGAGTGGAGGTGCAGAGGATGTTGCTTTTCATATGGGAGCCTAGGACCACAGGTTACAGCCTCAGGATAGAAGGATATATCTTAGAACAGAGTTTCAGAGGAATTTCTTTAGTCAGAAAGTGATGAATCTGTGGAATTCATTGCCACATACAGCCGTAGCGGCTTAAACCACTAGGTGTATTAAACTAGAGATTGATAGGTTCTTGATTAAAGGACGTCAAAGGTTACAGGGAGAAAGCAGGAGGATGGGATTGAGAGGGGTAATAAACCAGCCATGATGGGGTGGCAGAAAAGACTCAATGGGCCGAATAGCCTCATTTCTGCCCCTATGTCTTTATAGTCTTACTGTCCAAAATGCAAAACCTTGAAGCTCTCTAGTAGCACCACCTAGCGAAAGCTATCATATTACTTCAGTTTTAAGTAATTTGGGTGCGTTTTTGTGGAATATTGAATTTTGTACTGTCAGCTATCACAGTATAACATCTTTATCAATCAGAATAATCAGATTTAATATCACCGGCATATGTTGTGAAATTTCTTGTGTTGTGGCAGCACATTAAATAGATTACAATAAGTAATATATAATAAATTAGGTAAGTAGTGCAAAGAGAGAGCAAAAAAAGGTGAGGTGGTGTAGTACATGGATTAATTGTCTATTCAGAAATCTGGCAGAGGAGAAGAAGCTGTTCCTGAAATGTTTCAGGCTCCTATACCTCCTCGATGGTAGCAATGAGAAGAGGGCACGTCCTGGGTGATGGGGGTCCTTAATGATGGATGCCCCCTTTTTGAGGCAATACCTTTTCAAGATGCTGGGGACTTGAGTTTACAACTTTCTGCAGCTTTTCCTGATCCTGTGCAGTGGCCCCTCCGTACCAGGTGGTGATGCAACCAGTTAGAATGCTCTCCATGGTACATCTGCAGGAATTTTGCAAGTGTCTTTGGGGACATACCAGGTCTTCTCGAACTCCCAATGAAATATAGCCACTGTCGTGCTTTCTTTGTGATTGTATCAATATGGTGGACCCAGGCTGGATCCTCAAATGTTGACACCCAGGCACACTCCTCAGCACTGTCACAATTTTTCTATAAGGCATGTCGAGTAGGTGTATCTGAGTTTAAAAAGCTGGAAGTATAAGTGTGTTTTACCAGTTCAAAAAGGGATTTAATTTAAAAATATTTTTTGTGAATGATATCGCCACAGGATGGCCCGGCAGCGTAACAGAGCAGCACCAGCTGTAAGTCTGGGGTTCAATTTCAGCTCCTGTCTGCAAAGAATTTGTGTATGTTCACCCTGTGACTGTGTGGCTTTCCTCTCAGTGCTCTGATTTCCGCCCACATTCCAAAGACAAATGGTTTAGGGTTAGTTGTGCACATGTTAATTTGGCCATTGATGCAAGTGACTAATTTCATTGTTTTGATGTGCATGTTACCAGTAAAGCCGATCTTTCAAAAATAAAGTACATGATTTATTAATGTATTGGACAGCAAGTGAGTTTCATGCCTTTGTGCAGCTTCTGTCATTGCTCTTTTTAAATGAAACATATCTATCATACAAGCAAGGACAAGATCTATTTAAGTTTGGGAATATGCAAGACAGCAGAATTGGAGCTACCTTGGAAGGTTGTTGAGCTGAAGGACATTGCAGAATGATGCTCCGTTTGAAAGCTGTATTGGCACTCGTTATCAAAGCTGCTGCATGAAATCATCTACAAGAGCAGGACTGAGCCACGCACACCAGCAGTAGCCCAGAGTTCACTGCTGATCCGCAAAGTACCGGCTGTTCTCAGTTACAACTAATGAAGTAGTCTGGAGCGTTTGCTGAGGATTTGACACAAGGTAGACCAGAAAGACTAAAAGGACTGAGATAGCCTGTTTCCGTGCTGTAATTGTTATATGATTAAAAGTAAATGGGATACTGATAGGAGTGATTACCGAAGTGATTTCTGTGTTAATTATCCCCAGGTTAAGGAAAGGAAATATGTTGCAGTTCTGCACATCCTTGATATCTTTAAGTGTGAAGTGAGAGCATAAGAAGAACACATTTGGTATTCATTTTACACCCTCCTGACGAAGGATCTGGGCCCGAGACGTCGACTGTACCTCTTCCTAGAGATGCTGCCTGGCCTGCTGTGTTCACCAGCAACTTTCCAGCATCTGCAGATTTCCTCATGTTTGCATGGTACTCATTTTGCTTATTTTAATTTTAAGGGATGTCACGGGTGTTTCACAGAAATGACATCAAATTAAATTTAACAAATCCATGCCGGGTGATACTGTAGTAGATGGTGAAAAGCATTGTCAATAAGTTAGCAACAGGAATTCTGCAGATGCTGGAAATTCAAGCAACACACATCAAAGTTGCTGGTGAATGCAGCAGGCCAGGCAGCATCTCTAGGAAGAGGTGCAGTCGACGTTTCAGGCCGAGACCCTTCATCAGGGCTCTAATAAGTTAGAGTAATTTTGAAAGAGAAAGGGGAGGTAAAGAGGCAGAGAGTTTTAAGGAGAGAATTAAAACCTCAGCATGATGCCTCTAACGGTGTAGTGAATTGAGTTTGGACGTCCTCAAGGTGCAAGAATTGTAATATTGTAAATATTGAAGGGAATGAGGTTACAGACTCAACTAGTGGATCATTCAATATATTTAAAGATCTGGGTTTCTCAAAGTATGGGTGAATCTCAGTGATGGGCAAGAAAATGGTCAACAGTGTGATCAGCCATGATCTCATTCAATGGCTGAGAAGTCTAAATGTCCTTTATAGAGAAACATGGAATCTTTGTCATAGGAGGCTGTTTGCACATCAACAACTATGTCCCACTTTATATTTTATTTCTCCCGTTGTTAACTGAATGCTGCTCTGAGCATCAGCATGATTGACAGCTAAATGACTGTGTGCCTAACCATAGAACATAGAACCATAGAAACTACAACACAGAAACAGGCCCTTTGGCCCTTCTTGGCTGTGCCGAACCGTTTTCTGCCTAGTCCCACTGACCTGCACACAGACCATATCCCTCCATACACCTCCCATCCATGTATCTGTCCAATTTATTCTTAAATGTTAAAAAAGAACCCGCATTTACCACCTCGTCTGGCAGCTCATTCCATACTCCCACCACTCTCTGTGTGAAGAAGCCCCCCCTAATGTTCCCTTTAAACTTTTCCCCCCTCACCCTTAACCCATGTCCTCTGGTTTTTTTTCTCCCCTTGCCTCAGTGGAAAAAGCCTGCTTGCATTCACTCTATCTATACCCATCATAATTTTATATATCTCTATCAAATCTCCCCTCATTCTTCTACGCTCCAGGGAATAAAGTCCTAACCTATTCAACCTTTCACTGTAACTGAGTTTCTCAAGTCCCGGCAACATCCTTGTAAACCTTCTCTGCACTCTTTCAACCTTATTTATTTATCTTAACCAAGATCCAGGCATTCAGGGAACCATGCATCGTAAAGAAATTGGTTCTTTTGTTTTAGATGAACAAGGTAAGGAAATATAGCAATAATTGGGTTTATTCTCCACCCTGCCATCTCATCTAGAGAAACTGAGTTGATAGTTCCAAATATTAGTAACCAGCAAGTATCATGTTGAATGGTGTCGTCCTGTTACCATTCACTTTGAGAGAACTAGAATGTAAGAGCAAGGATGCAATGCTGAGGTTTTGTGAGGCATTGGTCAGACTGCACTTAGAGTATTGGCAGCAGTTATAGGCCTCTCATCTGAGAAAAGATAATGCTGGCATTGGAGAGAATCCAGGGGAGTTTCATGACAATGATTCCAGGAATGAAAGGGTTAATGTATGAGGAGCTTTTGTGGCCTGGACTTGTACTTGCTGCAGTTAGAAATATGAAAAAGAATCTCATTGAACCCATTGAATATTATTAGAGGTCTAGATAGATTGGATGTAGGGAGGATGTTTCCAATAGTAGGGAGTCAAGTCATTGGATGTATTTAAAATGAAGGTTGATAGGTTCTTGATTGGTCAGAGTATCAAAGGTTACAGGTAGAAGGTGGGAGAATGTTTTTTTAATGACTGTATTTCTGCTATTGTGACGATATGTGCTGAGTGTGACTGTTGGTACCGTGCTTTGCACCTTGGCCCGGGAGGAATGCTGTTTCTTTCGTCTGTATTCACGTGTATGGTTGAATGACAATTAAACTTAAACTTGAGAGAGATAATAAGTTAGCCGTGATGGAATGGCAGAGCAGACTTGACGGGCCGAGTAGCCTAATTCTGCTCCTATGTCTTGTGGTCTAAAATTTTCACGTGGTTCAGCAGTATCATTCCGAGTTTCCATGTGAAGATGTTATCAAAATCTAATTTGATTACTTCCCTTCCATTGTCTGAAAGAGGCCTTTGTATGACAGGCAGAAACAAGAACTATTTGCTAATTTTTTTTACTGTCTTTAAAACAATGTGTTGACAACAGATTTCGTTTTCAACTATTACCTTAGCTTTGTTCAGCTACTGTGTTAACCTTTGAATACAAAATGAAGGATCTTGGTAAATACAATGTTTTGCCAAACTTTATTGATAAGATCTGTGAATGAGTCTTTCCATTATTTCCTCCTTTTCACCACCATTCCTTTTGTAGGGCTTTTACTAAGAGGGATTGTGTAAAGGCATAGCTATAGAGTTGGCTAGGGGTGAGGCGGGTGGTCACACATCAGCCACATTCTAATTGAATGGTGGACCAGGCTCACAAGGCTCCCATTTCTCACTCTAATACCAATTTAAAGAACATTTTGAGATTCAGTGCATGTGGGACTGTAGAAGCTCGTGCTTGCCCTAAGACGTATCACAAAGTAGTGAAACAGGCTTATCAGTCCATCAAGTCCACGTGCATTATCAACCACTCATTTTTACACTAACCCATTTCATCTTCGCTACATTCCAATCAACCCTCACCAGATTGTACACACTAGGAGCAAATTTCAGTCTGATTAAATAGCTATGGTGACAAGGAGGTGTGGAGGAGTGACTGAGTGATGTCATATCAACAACCTCACACTCAATGTTAACAAGACCAAGAAACTGATCCTGATGAAGGGTCTCGGCCTGAAACGTCGACTGCACCTCTTCCTACAGATGCTGCCTGGCCTGCTGCATTCACCAGCAACTTTGATGTGTGTTGCAAGAAACTGATTGTAGTCTTCAGGAAAGGGCAGCTGAGAGAGCACGCACCAGTCCTCACTGAAGGATCAGCAGTGAAAAAAGTGAGCAGCTTCAAGTTCCCAGGTGTCAATATCTGAGGATAGATATGTCTTTGGCCAACACGTTGATACAATCGCAAAGATGACACACAGGCAGCTCTACTTTATTTGGAGTTAGAGAAGATTCAGTATGTTATCAAAGACTAGCAAATTTCTACAGATGTTTGGTGGAGAGCATTCAGCCTGGTCTGGAACCTCCATAACACAGGATTGCAAGAGGCAGCAGAGGATTGTAGGCTCAGCAAGTTCCATCATGGGCACAACCCTCTGTACCATCGAGGACATTTATTTATTATTTTTTAAAATGCGGCACTAAATAGGCCCTTCCAGCCCTTCAAGCCATGCTGCCCATCCTTAGCCTAATCATGGGACAATTTACAATGACCAAGTAACCTGCCAACCGGTACAGTTTTGGACTGTGGTTGAAAACTGGAGCACCCAAAGGAAACTTGCACGGCCATGGGGAGAACGTACAATCTCCTCACAGGCAGCAGCGGGAATTGAACCTGGGTCGCCTGTACTGTAAAGCGTTGTGCTAACCGCTACACTACTGTCCCATGCTCTGGAGATCTTCTAGAGCTGCGTCCTTTGAAGGTGGCATCCATCATTAAATACCCTCAGCATCTGAGACCTGCACCCTTTGCCCTCAGGGAGGAAGTACAGGAGCCTGAAGACCAACACACAATGTTTTAAGAACAGTTTCTTCCCATCCGCCATTGAATTTCTGAATGGTCAATGAAGACGGCCTTATTGATCCTTTGCATTATTATTTATATTTGTAACTTGGAGCAATTATTATGGCTTGCACTATACTGCTGTTGCAAAACAACAAGCATCATGACACATCCCTGATGATAAATCTGGTTCTGATTCTATCAATCCACAATTGTTTAGGATGTGTGAAGCAACTTGGGCACGTGGGGCCCACCTGGTCACAAAGGGGTTTAAATTGGATTTTCAGGCAAGATTGGATTTTGTTCCAGTGGATGACGTGGTTTGTTTGCACAGCCTAATTCAATCTCACTGGAATTCCGGGCAGCGCCTGTGAATAATGATATCATCATCAACACTGGCACAGCACAGTTAGTGACAGTGCCTGCAACAAGGAACAATGAGCTAATCTCATTCACCACAAAAGATGTGGAAATATTTGAATCTGTAGAGAAACTGGTCTCCTCGGGCTCTTTATTGGTAGTAATCCAAACCAAGTCATCACATTAGCTTGATTTCCAACCTTCTAACCTATCTTGCTGCTCCTGTGGCACAGGAGCTCTCGTGTTATGCCACTGCTAATAGGGGTGGGTTTCACCGACTCTGATGCCCTTCAGGCTTTTGCTAAGTATCATTAATCATGTTGTGAAAAACTAACTGGAGCACAACTTCCACAGTCTTAACAGCCAATAAATTATTGAATGCCTTCACTATTGTCTGCTGAAGTGTTTTTTGGCCCTGAATTGGCTGATTAGCTCTTTGTGGGTTTGCAGACTCTGCCACGGGTGGGACAAATGTTGGATTGGACAGGTCAGTGAGTTGTTTCTGTAGTCAATCCAATATTTTTGCTTATTTCCCTTGAAGAGTTTCAAAGGTATTTGTGCTTTCCTGGATGCCCCTCATCCATTTTGTGCATCAGCAAGGAATTTGTAAGAATGATCTTTCTTTCAATATTGCAGTGAAATATTTTCTGTTCAATTGCCTCTCTAAACATCTCAGATAGTGCAGCTGTCCTACACAGCAATACAGACTACTTCAGCTGTTGAAAACCTGGGGAGGATCCTGAATGCACAGGATTCTTTCTGACAAAGGAAAGTGTGATCTTTAAAGGTATTTAGAGTACTGATGCTTTCTTTGGGATAACATCACCATTAAGGATGCACAGTTCGAGCACAGTTAACTAGCAACACATATCACGGTGTAATAAACTTTTTCTAAGTTCAAGTTTAATTATCATTCAGCCATGTATGAATATAGCCAAATGAAACAGCTTTCCTCTGGGGCTACAGCACAGATTTCAGAGAAACAGAGTTGCAAAGAGAAAATTGTCCTGGTTCAGCTTGTTCTTCCACTGAGCAAGCAGCAGGGGGCAGCACTGACAGGAGGTGCTAGCCCCAACCCAGTACAGGTTTTAGCGCACACACAAAGGTCTTTGCTCTCTTTCACACTGCCCCAGAGTCTCATCCCCTGGGCGAGTGCAACAGGCGGCTCAATACAAGGGCCTAGTCCTCACCGCTACTAAGGCAATACAGCTCCCCTACAGTTGGTCTTGCCAATGAGTTGGTGAACTGGACTTGGAGTATTCTACATTATGTAGTGGATGGGAGACATTGACCAAGATGGCATGCAACTTGGGCAGCATCCCCTTTTCAGACACCACCGTCAGAGAGTCCAGTTCCATCCCCACAACATCACTGGCCTTACGAATGAGTTTGTTGACCACACAGTCTCTTATTGTGACCTTGCACCTTCTTGTCAGCCTGCACTGCACTTCCCTGTAACTGCATTCTTTTATTGCTTTTCCATATATAATCCTCAGTGATTGTAATGAAATGATCTGTATGGATGGCATGCAGAACAAAGATGTTCATTTCGTGTGATGATAAACGAATTTACCAACTTACAATTTTTAAGATCCAGTGAAGAACCAACTGCATACAGATACGACAGCTAGTTGGTGTGCACTAAACTTCAAGGTTGGAGTGTAGTATTTTGCTGTGGCAAAATTCCTTTTGCCAGCATTAAAGTACTACTGATTATCTTCATTGTTCCTGAAAAGACTTTTCTTGCTTAGCTTTGACCGCTTTTCAACATCATTAAGGATTTTGCTGAAAGACATGACAAAAATTATAAGACTGAATAGGATCTTATTAGAATTTTTCTTAATTTTATTGTCTTTTTTTTAAAAAAAGCCTAGAACTGCAACTTTATTTTTCATTAACTTAGTTGGGAATAGATAACTTTTTTCACTGTTGCTGTCAGGAGGATCGGGAGCCTCACCACAAGGTTCAGGAAAAGTTATTACCCCTCAACCATCAAGCTCTTGAACCAGAAGGGATAACTTCACTCAGCTTCACTTGCCCCATCATTGAACTATTTCCATGACCTATGGACTCGCTTTCAAGGACTCTTCATCCATATTCTCTATTTATTTATTATTTTTGTATACGTACTCTGTTAATTTAGTTTGAACTTTACTGACATGCAACAGTGAGCTCATGAACAGAATAATGGCATTATTATGGCATCCTTAACAGTTAATCTTTCTGAGAGTGCAATTATTTAAATAGCTGTTGACAAATGTAATGTGATGTTTGGCACTGATTCCTGTCCAGTAATTCAAAGATTCAATGTACATTTATGTATCCAGAGTACATCTGAGATTTGTCCTCCCATGGACAGTCACGAAACAAAGAAACACCATGGAACCTGTTCAAAAGAACATCAAATACCCAACGTGCAAAAAAAGAGAATGAATTGAGTAAACGGCAAAATGTGAGCGAAAAACCCATAGAATATCAAATATCAAACCAGCAGTATTCAGTTTAGTTCAGTGCTGAGCTGCTAACCGTACAGGCTGCGGGTCCATTCTTTGCTGAAGTCTCCCAGTCCTCACCGATTGCCCCAGACAAACTGCTCAAAAACAGTAACCAGAATCTAGGACCACGTCCAATATGAACGTCAAAGCCCCCCAAAACGAGCCCACAGCCTTGCCGATCAATCCTGGCAACGTGGATCCCTAGATTCCTGCCTTTCCTCTGATAGGAGGAGAGGAAGACCGGTCAAATGCAAGCAGGTGCCCATCCTCTGTTCTCGTCCTCATCGACTTCAACCATGCTCGATGACTCATTCACGGAGAAGCAATGGATCGTGCCCCATCTCCAGGGATCCGGGCCTCCAGGCTGTGCATTCTACTCTAAACCTCGCTGAATTCCCTTGGAGACAGATCACTCAAATGGCCCAAAAACAAACTACCGAAACGTAAGTCCTAAGTTCCAATCATGCAGAGCCTAGTTGTAGAATCATATTTGAAAGAAGTGGTAAGAGAAGTAGTTTTGTGAGCTGGACAGCACCTTTTTCTGCATTGTTCACTGGCCCCATGACCAATTACCTTTCAATTATCAGGCTCTTGAACCAGAGGGGATAATTCCACTCAACTTCACTCGCTCTATCACTGAACCGTTCCCACAACCTCTGGACCCACCTTCCTGCTAGAAGTGCACGTAATTTGCAGTACTTATTGACATTTTCTCCATCGGAAGGTAAGATGCTGGCGTTTGCAGTGTGTTCACAACACTGCCAATAACATTGCAACCTGTACTACCCACTGGAGCAGAATGTTCGAGATTAGGCTGATGTTTATTTCACAACTATGAGGGATCACAGAGTTTTAGTTGCAGAGGGATATGGGTATCCTTGTGCAAGATTGACAGAAAGCTGGTAAGCAAATACAGCAGATGATTAGGAAAACTAGCAACGCTGTTGTTTATTGCCAGGGGACTTGAACATAAGTAGGAAAGTTGTGCCTGTGTTATGTTAGAGCAAATCTGGAATACTGCCAACAGTGATATTTTTGCGTAAGGAAGGGTGCTAATGTGTTAGAAATAGTTCAGTGAGTTTCCTGGACTGCTATCTGGAAAGAAAATGTTGGAAATATTCAGCAGGTCAGGCAGCATCTGTGGAAAGAGAAACAGTTCAGTCTGGGAAAGAAACAAAAATGACATAACTTTAATTTTGCAAACACAAAGAAATCTGCAGATGCTGGAATTTCACGCAACACACATAAAAATTGCTGGTGAATGCAGCAGGCCAGGCAGTATCTATAGGAAGAGGTACAGTCGATGTTTTGGGCCGAGACCCTTCGTCAGGACTAACTGAAAGAAGAGATAGTAAGAGATTTGAAAGTGGGAGGGGGAGGGGGAGATCCGAAATGATAGGAGAAGACAGGAGGGGGAGGGATGGAGCCAAGAGCTGGACAGTTGATTGGCAAAAGGGATATGAGAGGATCATGGGACAGGAGGCCTAGGGAGAAAGAAACGGGGAGGGGTGAAGCCCAGAGGATGGGCAAGGAGTATAGTGAGAGCAACAGAGGGAGAAAAAGGAGAGAGAGAAAAAAATAATAAAAAAATAACAGATGGGGTAAGAAGGGGAGGTGGGGCATTAATGGAAGTTAGAGAAGTCAATGTTCATGCCATCAGGTTGGAGACTACCCAGATGGAATACAAGGTATTGTTCCTCCAACCTGAGTTCAGCTTCATCTTGACAGTAGAGGAGGCCGTGGATAGACATATCAGAATGGGAATGGGACGTAGAATTAAAATGTGTGGCCACTGGGAGATCCTGCTTTCTCTGGCGGACAGAGACCGAGGGCCTCTTCTCTCATCTAGTCATAGTCATGGTCATAGTCATAATTAATTGATCCCGGAGGAAAATGGTTTTCGTTACAGTTGCACCATAAATAATTAAATAGTAATAAAACCATAAATAATTAAATAGAAATATGTAAATTATGCCAGGAAATAAGTGCAGGACCAGCCTATTGGCTCAGGGTGTCTGACCCTCCAAGGGAGGAGTTGTAAAGTTTGACGGCCACAGGCAGGAATGACTTCCTATGACGCTCTGTGTTGCATCTCGGTGGAATGAGTCTCTGGCTGAATGTACTCCTGTGCCCAACCAGTACATTATGTAGTGGATGGGAGACATTGTCCAAGATGGCATGCAACTTGGACAGCATCCTCTTTTCAGACACCACTGTCAGAGAGACCAGTTCCATCCCCACAACATCACTGGCCTTACGAATGAGTTTGTTGGTTCTGTTGGTGTCTGCTGCTCCAGCACACAACAGCAAACATGATAGCACTGGCCACCACAGACTCGTAGAACATCCACAGCATCGTCCGGCAGATGTTAGAAGACTTCAGTCTCCTCAGGAAATAGAGACGGCTCTGACCCTTCTTGTAGACAGCCTCAGTGTTCTTTGACCATTCCAGTTTATTGTCAATTCGTATCCCCAGGTATTTGTAATCCTCCACCATGTCCACACTGACCCCCTGGATGGAAACAGGGGTCAACGGTACCTTAGCTCACCTCAGGTCCACCACCAGCTCCTTAGTCTTTTTCACATTAAGCTGCAGATAATTCTGCTCACACCATGTGACAAAGTTTCCTACCGTAGCCCTGTACTCAGCCTCATCTCCCCTGCTGATGCATCCAACTATGGCAGAGTCATCAGAAAACTTCTGAAGATAACAAGACTCTGTGCAGTAGTTGAAGTCCGAGGTGTAAATGGTGAAGAGAAATGGAGACAAGACAGTCCCCTGTGGAGCCCCAGTGCTGCTGATCACTCTGTCGGACACACAGTGTTGCAAGCACACGTACTGTGGTCTGCCAGTCAGGTAATCAAGAATCCATGACACCAGGGAAGCATCCACCTGCATCGCTGTCAGCTTCTCCCCCAGCAGAGCAGGGCGGATAGTGTTGAGTGCACTGGAGAAGTCAAAAAACATGACCCTCGCAGTGCTCGCTGGCTTGTCCAGGTGGGCATAGACACAGTTCAGCAGGTAGATGATGGCATCCTCAACTCTTAGTTGGGGCTGGTAGGCGAACTGGAGGGGATCTAAGTGTGGCCTGACCATAGGCCGGAGCAGCTCCAGAACAAGTCTCTCCAGGGTCTTCATGATGTGGGAGGTCAATGCCACCGGTCTGTAGTCATTGAGGCCACTGGGGCGTGGTGTCTTCGGCACAGGGACGAGGCAGGATGTCTTCCACAGCACAGGAACCCTCCGGAGCCTCAGGCTCATGTTGAATAAATGGCGAAGTACTCCACATAGCTGAGGGGCACAGGCTTTGAGCACCCTGGTACTGACACCATCCGGTCCTGCAGCCTTGCTTGGGTTGAGACGTTTCACCTGTCTTCTCACCTGTTCAGCTGTGAAGCCCACCGTGGTGGTTTCGTGTGGGGAAAGGGTATAGTCATGAGAGCAGGGTGGGGGACTGTGAGGAGGGGTAGGAGGGGAGAGTGGAATATGTGTTGGTTGGGGGCCGACAACAGATGACTCATGTGGGGGATGGGCAGGGACCACAATGTCACATCTGTTAAAGAACAGGTTAAGTTCATTGGCCCTGTCCACACTGCCTTCAGCTCCTCTGTTGCTAGTTTGCCGGAACCCAGTGATGGCCTCATCTCTTATCTGTTTTCCTATGAAACTTGACTGTAATGCATATTCTAATGTTAGCCAGTAGTTATTACTCAGCAATTCACACTGCATAATTGCAAACACTGCATTTTTTTTGTGCTCTCACTGAGTAAAATTGGGATCTCTTAATTTTCTGCTTCTAAGCTAACCTTGGATCAAAGTCATACAGAGGGGACTTAAAGGTGGCAGCCTGGTCAGAATTTTGGCTGAGGTTTTTGCTTTGTTTTGGTATACAACAGCTAAGTATTCTGTAAAGTAAAGATGTCACACCGATGGCTGCTTTGGGAATAAGGAGATGCACTGGATTCCAGTTAATTGAGCCACATTGGGACCAGTACATTTTGGCCAAATTAAGTGACTGCCCCAATTAGCTGAAGTTTATGGAAATAGTTAAAATGGTATGTAAAAAAAAAGGAAAAGCTGAGTGACAAGTTGTGTATTTAAGTGAAACACTGGACAAATTAAACACTAACGAGACTATAAGATACATGAGCAAATTAGGCTATTTGGCCCATCGAGTCTGCTCTGCTATTTCATCATGGCTGATCCAATTTTCCTCTCAGCCCCAATCTCCTGCCTTTTCCAAATGTTATACTGGTTGGATTCTATGCCCTGACCAATCAAGAACCTATCAACCTCTGCTTTAAATGTATATATAGACTTGGCCTCCACAGCTGTCTGTGGCAATGAATTCCACAGATTCACCATCCTCTGGCTAAAGACATACCCCCTCATCTCCATTCTAAAAAGATGCCCCTCTATTCTGAGGCTATGTCCTCTGGTCTTAGACTCTCCCACCGTAGGAAACATCCTCTCCACATCCACTCTATCAAGGCCTTTCACCATTGAGGTTTCAATAAGGTCACCCCTCATTCTTCTGAATTCCGGGAAATACAGGCCCAGAACTATCAAATGCTCTTCATATGACAAGCATTTCAATCCTGGAATCGTTTTTTTTAAACCTCCTTTGAACCTTCTCCAGATTCAGCACATCCTTTCTAAGATAAAGGGCCCAAAACTGTTCATAATACTTTTTTTTTCCAATATATTTTTATTGAAGGAATGACACAATACAGAATACATAATGGATTACATTTTCCTCCATTTTGCTTTTATATCTTACCCCTAAACAAACCTCCCCTCACCTGCCCTCCCTGAACATACCATGGCAGCTAATGTATTTACAATGCAGCAATTCACAAATACGATTACGGACATTTCACAGCCATACCCCCTCACTACTTCAAGATGAAGGCCCACACACATCCACAACATGTCAGATGATCCAAAATACACTCATATTACAATTCATCAGCCACCCTGTGAGGTAAACCATAAGCGTGTTAAATGGGAGGCAACTTCCCAAGTACAATCAAGTGCCCTCAACTAGTAGGTAATTCCTTAAGACTCCTGAAATATGACAACAAAGGTCCCCATTTCGAATAGAACTTTTTCACAGACCCTCCTCAAAGTGAATTTAATCTTTTCTAATTTCAGAAAAAACATTACGTCCTCTAACCAAGCAGCAGCAGTTGGGGGAGCGGCAGATTTCCAGACCAGCAAAATTCTCCTACGGGCCAATAGCAATGTAAATGCAATGATATCCGACTGGCTTGCATTTGAGCCCAAGACATCATCTGCCACACCAAATACAGCTATAAGCAGCCAAGGTCTCAGTTTCACCCCCAAAACTTCACTGATAATTTAAAAAACCAGTGCTCAAAAGCCATCAAGCCGAGGGCAAGACCAAAATGCATGCACTAAACTAGCGGGAGAAAAGGAATGCCTGTCACAGCCAGCATCTGTCCCGGGATATATGTCAGCAAGCCTGGCTTTACTTAAATGTACCCTGTGTAAAACTTTAAATTGTATAAGTATCTTGTTCATAATACTTTAAGTGAGGCCTTACCAGTACTTTATAAAGTCTCGACATTACGTCCAATACTAGTACAGTGAAGTAAAATTGTTCGTTCCCAATACTTGTAGAAGAATTCGTCTGCTTCCCATTCTTATGACTGTAAATGAACAAAATCAGTGAAGAAACCTAATGCAGGGAATATATTTCCTTCATATGATGCTGTGGACATTTGCATCTTCCAAATTTTTATTTTCTTTGTAATAGTCAAGGTGATTGTTGATAACAATCAACAATTTAGGAACTATGAAGAATTTGAAGTAGTGAATTGCTTTATTTTTCTCTCCCAGCCATTTCTTGCATCTCTAAGACCAAAACCTTGAAACCGCAGTGAGCAGAATAGTTCTGAACTGTCTTGCTGCTTATTTCTTGCCAACTATGAGTGTCAAAAATCACTGCTTTTTTTTTTAACACAAACAAATGCAACTGAAGTTATTTAAAAACTCTTTGCTTTAAGCATGGTATAGTGTCTAATGGCCACGCGACTGATGCTAACTAGAAACCATTTGGCAACAGTCTCCTGCTCCAGTGATGCAGCATAGTCTCCCAAATAAACGAAGGAAATTTCAGCTATTTTCTTCCTTAGTTTTTGTTCTCTAAGAGTTGACCCAGGTAAGCGGCTGCTCTGGTTAACAGATAACCCTATTAACTGGAAATCACTTGTGGCTTTGTAAGTTTAAAACACTAAACTTCATGGGAAGATGCAGGAGTACAAAATAGGTGTCTAACTTCGAGTTTAAGTGAGACACCCTCGTGTCACGTGGTAGCATGGCATATGCAATTTCTATATTTATGTATATAACCCAAAATGAATTACTTAAATAAGAATGCTTAATCAATATAAATAAATAAGTGTGTGTATGTGTGTGTGTATATATGTGTATGTATATGTGTGTGTGTGTATGTATGTATGTGTATATATATATACACACACAAGATTACTCTAATATTAAATATACAATGCACTGTATATCATTTCTACAGAGAACTATATTTATTTCTTCAGGCCAGTAATTTCAAATTAAACCCAAACCTTTGTTCAGACTGGAAAAAAGAGATTGAAATGTTATCAACAGGAATTCTGCAGATGCTGGAAATTCAAGCAACACACATCAAAGTTGCTGGTGAACGCAGCAGGCCAGGCAGCATCTGTAGGAAGAGGTGCAGTCGACGTTTCAGGCCGAGACCCTTCGTCAGGATTAACTCTGCCTCCCACTTTCAAATCTCTTACTAACTCTTCCTGCAGTTAGTCCTGACGAAGGGTCTCGGCCTGAAACGTCGACTGTACCTCTTCCTAGAGATGCTGCCTGGCCTGCTGCGTTCACCAGCAACTTTGATGTGTGTTGATTGAAATGTTATACTGGTTGGATTTAAGACTATTTTGGAGAAATTTGTTAGCCCAGTTTCTCTCTTTTTACCTGTGGTGAACATTGAGAGTAAAGGCAACCAAGTGGAATACGGCCAGTATGTCTCTCAGAATCAGGTGTAATATCCTTGGTAAGTGTCATGAAATATGTTTTGTGACAGCAGTGTATTGTAATACAAAAAACTAAATTACGATATACATGTGTCTTCACCTCTTTGATGGCAGCAATGGGAAGAGGGCCTGACCTGGGTGATGGGGGTCCTTAATGATGACCTTTTTTGAGGCATTGCCTTCTGAAGCTGTCCTGGATGCTGGGGAGGCTCATGCCCGTGATGGAGCTGACTGAGTTTGCATCTTTCTGCAGCCTTTTCTGATCCTGTGCAGTGGCCCCTTCATACCAGGTGGTGTTGGAATGCTCTCCATGGTACATCTATAGAAATTTGCAAGTGTCTTGGGTGATATACCAAGTCTCCTCGAACTCTTAATGAAACATAGTCGCTGTCGTGCCTTCCTTGTCATCTGAGACACCATGTGGCAAAATACTGCCTGGGGGGAGGGGGGCAAAGTAAAGGGTCAATGGAGATTCACTGGTTGTAGGAGATAGGTCAGTGTTTAACCTGAATTAATCCAAAAAAAATCCTTTAGAAGGAAGTATAAAGCAGGCCTTGGCAGTATTTATGTTCATCTGTGTAAATCCATGGATCTCATTCTGAGGCTGAGCAGCAAGGACCGATGAGGAAAGTAGACCATGGGGAAAAAGTGAAGGATGAGGGGCTTAGAGGAAAGTGATAAGCCTTGTTACTGAGAGAAGTCAGGAGACTGGCCAAACTACTTCAAAGTGACACGGCAGCAGCAGTAACTGAAATAACCATGTGTTGGAACAGTGCAGCAAAAGAGCACCCCTGAATACCCAACATGTCGAACTTTGAAGTGGATGGGCTACAGCAGCAGAAGACAAGCATGCACTCAGTGGCCACATTAGGTTCAGGAGGTGGTGTCAGAGTGTATATTACTGCATGAAATGCTACTGGAATGTGTGCAGTATAGTAAGCAATAAGGAAGGAGCAGCAGATTTTGAAAGCAGATAATGTAATGGGCTGACATAGATGAAGTTTAACAAGGAAATCTCAATTCATTTTATAGGAAGAATGTGGAGAGGCACTATAAATAGTACAATTGAAGGTGGTATGGGAACTAGAACAGTTGACAAAGGAATTAAGGGGCTGAATCTTTGGGTTTATCAGTAAAGGCCTCATGTATATTGTCACAAAAATGATGGCATATCTTTATGAAACACTGGTAAGGCTCAAATTGTAAGAAGCATTCTTTGTAAAGTATGCCAAATCCTGAGAAATGGTGCAGAGAAGATTTAGAAGCAATTGAAGTCATATCACAAACCAGAACTGGAGTACTGTGTACATTTCTGGTCACCTACTTACGGGAAAGATACCAAAAAGGTTGAAAGAGTGCTGAGAAAATTTACAAGGATGTTGTTGGGACCCGAGTTACAGGGAAAGTTTGAAAAAGTTGGGATGTTATTCCCTGAAGTGTAGGAAAATGAGGAGGGATTTGATGGAGATATACAGACATCCCACCCTGCAAAAACTCATTTCAGGGAGGTAGCACCCTGCCCACGCAACCCCATATCCCCCCCCTCCCCCGGTTGACATCCAAGGGTGTATGTAATACTTTGTTTAGTGATTTTGTCTATTCTGTAAACCAAGTTGGATATATGCAGAAGATATGACATTAAAATGTCTGTCTAGGTACCATATCTGATGCAGACTTTGGTGACCGTGGTTTTCCATATATTAAAACATGTACTTATGTTATCATGTTTATTCTATTACAACTTTAAGCAAGTCTACAGGGAGTTTGGCCTCATCACGTAGGACATCAATAGAGTAGCTCCTTAGCAGCTAGCCAGCCAGTTTAAATAACGTTAGCTATGCTAATGAACGAATGACACCTGTTAAACTCACCTCAACATGTCTTCTACATTTTAACCCCCCATGGGCAATAGAAAAGTCACTGTTACAAGCAGTGCAGTGAGCAACACTGTCATTATTTTTGAGGTCGACTGTAAAGCCCGCCCACAGAGAAAACTGTTTGGTCTCTCTTCGTGCTAAGTAGACCTATCAGCTGCCTCTTGCTCTCCCTCAAATTGATTTCTGGGATATTGTATATAATTTCCGGGCGTCAGGGAGCTGCTATCAATATGCGGGAGACTCCTGGAACTTCTGGGAGAGGTGGGATGTCTGGGTATACAAAAAATGAGGGGTGTATATATAGGATAAATGCAAGCAGTTTCTTCCCCCACTGAGGTTGGGTGAGAATACAACTAGAGGTTATGGATTAAGAGTGAAAGGTGAAAAGCTTAGAAACAGAAATCTGCTGCATATTGCAGGCCCTTCAGTCCACCATGTTGTGCCGACCATGTAACCTGCTCTAGAACTGCCTAGAATTTCCCTGCCACATAGCCCTCTATTTTTCTAAGCTCCATGTACCTATCTAAGAGGCTCTTAAAAGATACTATTGTGTCCGCCTCCACCACCTTCACTGTCAGTGTATTACATGCACTCACCACGTTCTGTATTGAAAAACTTAACTCTGACCCCTTGTACCTACTTCCAAGCACCTTAAAACTGTGCCCTCATGTTAAAGAGAACATGAGGGGAAACTTCACTCAGAGGGTTGTGAGAGTGTGGAACGAGCTGCCGGTGGAAGTGGTAAATGCACATTTCATTTCAGCATTTAAGAGGAGTTTGGCAAGTATGTCGATGGGAGGGGTATGGGGTTTACAGTCTGGGTGTAGGTTATGAGACGAGGCAGAATGATAGTGTGGCATGAACTAAATGGGCCGAAGGGCCTGTTTCTGTGCTGTCAGATTCTGAGTTTCTCTTCTAAATAAACAAAGTTGATTTTCATAAAGTAAATAAGTTGTTTTCAGATTTTTACTAATTACGAAGGAATCGGACTAAACTGTTTTCACATGCTAAATTGTAAAGATTTTAAATGTGAACCTGAAGGAGTGGAAATTTGCAGTGCTGTGGGAATTGGGAAGGGTAAAACAACCAATTAGTAGTTGTTTCAGATACAGTACCTAGTCCTGCCAGATTGGGAAGCCTGGTTGCCTCTTGTGCAATATCTCCCTCTAATAGTAATATGAATACCACTATTTTTCCAACAGGTTTCTCAACATTTTTTTGGAAGGAAGTTTAAAGGCTCAAACACGCCCTGCCTGAAATCCATTCCTTTCGTCCTTAAATGGTTATGACACATCAGAATATACTGCTCCTAAATTCAAAGTAAATTTGTTATCAAAGGATGTGTATGTTGCCATTCATTTTCTTGCAGGCATTCACAGTAAAAAAAAAAAGGAAATACAATAGAATCAATGAAAAATTACACACAAAGACAAACAACTGTGCAAAATAAGACACACTGTGCTAAAACAAATAATAAATAATATTGAGAACAGGAGTTGTACAGTCATTAACAATGTATCTCAGAAGGGGCTTTAAAAGAAGCCTGAAAAGGTAACAAGCCCAATAGATAGAGGATCAGAATTGGGCCGCTTGGCCAATTAAGTCTGGTCTGCCATTTGATTATGGCTAATCTATTTTTCTTCTCAGTCCCAATCTTCTGCCCTCCCAATCTCCTGCCGTCTCCCCTAATCCCTTCATGCCCTGATCAATCTATCAACCTCTGCCTTAAATATACACAATGACTTAGCCTCCAGAGCTGATTGTGGCAATGGATTCCACAGATTCACCTTTCTCTGGCTAAAGAAATTCCTCCTCATCTCCACTTTAAAACTCCTCTATTCTGAGGCTGTGTCCTCTGATCTTGGACTCTTCTCTTCCCCCCCCCCCCCCCCAAGGAAAAGTCCTCTCTACATCCAGGGCCTTTGACCATTTGATAAGTTTCAATGAGGACAGCCCTCACTCTTCTGAATTCTAGTGAATACAGGCCCAGAACCATCAACATGCTCTTCGTATGACAAGCCTGGAATCCTGGAATCATTTTCATGAACCTCCTTTGAACCCTCTCCAGTTTCAGCACATCCTTCTTAAGATAAGGGGCCCCAAACTGCTCACAATGATCTAAGTCAGGGGTCCCCAACCTTTTTTTGCACCGCGGACCAGTTTAATATTGAGGATATTCTTGTGGACCGGCCGACGAGGTTGGGGGGGTGGGGGGGATGTTCAATTTCAACAGTGGATGACGGAGTGAGGAAGGGTGCAGCTGACATGTATCAATTCATATCTCCAAATCATATCGTTTCCTCGCGGCCCGGTAGCACATGCTACCTGACCTCTGCTCGAAGTAAGGCTTCAACTGTGCTTTATAAAGCCTCAACAGTACACCCTTGCTTTTAGTTCTCTTGAAGTGAATGCTAACATTGCATTTGCCTTCCTCACCAGACTCGGCCTGCACAAGGACTCCCAAGTCACTTTGTACCTCAAATTTTTGAATTTTCTCTCCATTTAGAAAATAGTCAACCCTTATTTCTTCTACCAAAGTACATGACCATACACTTCCTGATACTGTAATCCAGCTGCCATTTCTTTGCCCATTTTCCTAATCTGAGTCCTTCCGTAGCCTCACTACTTGCTCAAAGCTACCTGACCCTCTACCTTTCTTTGTATTATCCACAAACTTCACCACAGAGACATCAATTCTGTCATCTAAATCATGACATACAATATAAAAAGAAATTGTCCAGGCACGGACTCCTGTGGAACACCACTAGTTACCTGCAGCCAACCAGGGAAGACTCCTTTATTCTCACTCTTTGCCTCCTGCCAATCAGCCACTGTCTTATCGATGTTTGAATCTTTCTTGTAATACCATGGGCTCTGACTTGTTAAACAGCCTCATGTGTGGCAGCTTGTCAAAGGCCTTCTGAAAATTAGGTACATAACATCCATCGATTTTATTTTGTCTATCCTGCTTGTTATTTCTTCAAAAAATTCCAACAGATTTGTCAGGCAAGATTTTTCCTTAGAACCCTGACTTTGGCCTATTTTATCAGGTGACTCCAAGTACCATGAAACCACATCCTTAACAAGAGACTCCAATATCTTCCCAATCTCAGAGGTCAGACTAGTGGTGTTCCTCAGTGGTCAGTATTGTGACCGCAACTTCTCACATTGTTTGTCAATGATTTAGAAAGTGGAATTGATGGCAAAGTTTGCGGATGATAGAAAGATATGTGGAGGGGTAGGTAGTGCTGAGGAAGCAATGTGATTGCAGCAGGACTTAGACAAATTGGAAGTATGGACAAAGAAGTGGCAGATGGAATACACTGTTGGGAAATGTATGATAATGCATTTTGGTTAAAGGAACAATAGTGCAGACTATTTTCTAAATGGGGAGAAAGTTCTTTTTAAATCTTTTTATTGAATAAGTATACGAAAAGGTAAGCCATATAGGCACTAATACACTGTTAGAATATAATAAAATTACAGAAGATATTAATACAAAAAAATACAAACAATGTAATTTAAACATAACGTACCAAGGTAACATAATAGTATACTAATTTTTATATATATATCAATAGAGAAAAGGAAAAAAAAACCCCAAAAAAAACCCACCGTGCAACTAAACTAAAAGCAAAGCAAAGCAATGGACTAACTTGAAACCAAACAGAGTTAAAAAACTTAAAATCACGTCCTCGATCCCGACCTCCATTAAAAACAGTAAAAAAAAACCAAGAAGGGTATATATTACATTAAATGAAAATATTGAATAAAAGATGTCCAGGTCTGTTCAAATTTAAATGAGGAGTCATAAAGATTGCTTCTAATTTTCTCCAAATTTAAGCATAATATCGTCTGAGAAAACCAAAAAAAGGTAGTTGGAGCATTAAGCTCTTTCCAATGTTGTAAGATACATCTTTTCGCCATTAAAGTAAGAAATTCAATCATTCTATGGGCTGAAGGAGAAAGATTACTGGAAATTTTAGGTAGTCCAAAGATAACAGTAATAGGGTGAGGAGAGATATCTATATTCAATACCTTGGAGATAATATTAAAAATGTCTCTCCAAGAAGTTTCCAGAGTAGGACAAGACCAAAACATATGAGTTAAAGAGGCTATCTGCCCCGGACATCTATCACAAAAAGGATTAATATGAGAATAAAAACGAGCTAATTTATCTTTGGACATATGTGCTCTATGAACAACTTTAAATTGAATTAGGGAATGTTTAGCACAAATAGAGGAAGTATTGACTAATTGTAAAATCTGCCCCCAGTCATCCACAGAAATAATAGAACCCAATTCTTGTTCCCAATCTGACCTAATCTTATCAAATGGAGCTTTCCTAAGTTTCATAATGATATTATAAATAATAGCCGATGCACCTTTCTGACATGGATTAAGTTTAATTATAGTATCTAAAATGTATGTAGGAGGAAGCATTGGAAAGGAAGAAAGTATAGTACTTAGGAAATTTCTAACTTGTAGATATCTAAAAAAATGTATTCTTGATAAATTATATTTATTAGATAATTGTTCAAAAGACATAAGGGAACCAGCTAAAAATAAATCCAAAAACCGTGAAATACCCTTAGTCTTCCAAATTTGAAAAGCACGATCCGTAAAAGAGGGAGGAAAAAATATGTTACCTAAAATAGGAATCGCTAGCCCAAATTGGTTAAGATCAAAAAATTTTCTGAATTGAAACCAAATACGTAAGGTATATTTAACTATCGGGTTAGACACCTGTTTAAGGCGTTTCAAATCAAAAGGAAGAGAGGAACCTAAAATAGAGCCAAGTGTATAGCCCTGAACAGATTGTAATTCCAATGCTACCCATTTAGGAATGGATAGTATATCCTGGTCAAGTAACCAAAATTTCATATGTCGAATATTAATTGCCCAATAATAAAATCTAAAGTTAGGTAATGCTAAGCCTCCATCTCTCTTAGCTTTCTGTAAATGTATTTTACCCAGTCTCGGGTTTTTATTTTGCCAAATAAATGAAGAAATTTTTGAGTCAACTTTATCAAAAAAAGATTTTGGAACAAAAATTGGTAATGCCTGAAATATATATAAAAATTTTGGCAAAAAAACCATCTTAACTGCATTAATACGACCAATCAAAGTTAAATATAAAGGAAACCATTTAGATGAAAGTTGAATAATATGGTCAATTAAGGGTAAAAAGTTAATCTTAAATAAATGTTTGTATTTACAAGTAATTTTAATCCCAAGATATGAAAAATAATTATTAATCAATTTAAATGGAAAGTTATGATATAAGGAAAGTTGTTTATTAATCGGGAAAAGTTCACTCTTTCTAAGATGTAATTTATAACCTGAAAAAAGACCCAGTTGTGCTAATAGCTCTAAAACAGCAGGGATGGATTTTTGGGGATTAGAAATATATAAAAGTAAGTCATCAGCATAGAGTGATATTTTATGGGACTTTAAGCCCCGAGTTATCCCAGTAATATTTGGAGATTCTCGAATGGCAATTGCAAGAGGTTCTAATGCAATATCAAATAATAAAGGACTAAGAGGACACCCTTGTCGAGTACCTCGAAAAAGAGGGAAAAAAGGTGAGCTTAGAGAGTTAGTACGGACCAAGGCCACAGGAGAATGATGGGGAGAAAATTCAAACATCAGAAGTGCGGCAAAACTCCCATATGGTTAATTCTCAGATTGAGTCTGTGGTAAAGAAGGCAAATGCAATGTTGGCATTTCTTTCAAGGGGAATAGAATATAAAAACAAGGAGATAATGCTGAAACTTTACAAGACACTAGTAGGCCGCACTTGGAGTATTGTCAACAGTTTTGGGTCCCTTATCTTGGAAAGGATGTATTGTCATTGGAGAGAGTCCAGAGGAGGTTCAGGAGGATGATTCTGGGAATGAGGGGGTTAACATTGCATTTGGCAGCTCTGAGCCTGGACTCATAGTGATTTAAAAGAATGTGTGGGGATCTAATTGAAACCCACTGAATGTTGAAAGGACTAGATAAGGTGGATGGGGAGAGGATGTTTCCTCTGGTGGGGGTATCCAGAACTAGAGGGCGGTGTCTCAAAATTGAGGGGTGACCTTTTAGAACAGAGGTAAGGAGGAAGTTTTTTAGCCAGACAAAGGTGAATCTGTGGAATGGTCTGCCATAGACTGCGGTGCAGGCCCAGTCCATGGGTATATTCAAAGTGGAAGTTGACAGAGTTATGATTGGAATATGCTAATAGGGCAGGTATATGGGGTTGAATAGGATCTGGGATCAGCCATGATGAAATGCTGGAGCAGACTCGATGGGCTGAATGGTTAATTCTGCTCCTATGTCTTGTGGTCTTATGGACTTACTGGCCTATAATTTCCTTTCTTCTGCCTCTCTCCCTTCTTGAAGAGTGAGTGACATCTACAATTTTCCTGCCCTCCGGAACCATGCCAGAGATTCTTGAAAGATCGTTAATGTTTCCACAATTACTTCAGCCTCCTCTTTCAGAACCCTGGGGTGTACACCATCTGGCCAAGGCGATTTATCTGACTTTAGACCTCAGTTTCCCAAACACTACCTTTGAACTATTGGCAACTTCACGTACTTCTAACCCCTAACACACTCAATTCTGGCATACTGCTAATGTCTTCCACAGTGAATACTGATGCAAAATACTTATTCAGTTCATCTGATATTTTCTTGTCTCCCATATAAGAACATAAGACAAAGGAGCAGAAGTCGGCCATTCGGCCCATCGAGTCTGCTCTGCCACTTTATCATGAGCTGATCCATTCTCCAATTTAGTCCCACTCCCCAGCCTTCTCACCATCACCTTTGATGCCCTGACTATTCAGATACCTATCAATCTCTGCCTTAAATACACCCAATGACTTGGCCTCCACTGCTGCCTGTGGCAACAAATTGCATAGATTCACCACCCTCTGACTAAAAAAATTTCTTCGCATTTCTGTTCTGAATGGGCACCGTTCAATCCTTCAGTCATGCCCTCTCGTACTAGACTCCCCCATCATGGGAAACAACTTTGCCACATCCACTGTGTCCATGCCTTTCAACATTCAAACTGTTTCTATGAGGTCTCCCTTCATTCTTCTAAACTCCAAGGAGTACAGTCCAAGAGCGGACAAACGTTCCTCATATGTTAACCCTCTCATTCCTGGAATCATTCTAGTGAATCTTCTCTGTACCGTCTCCAACGTCTGCACATCCTTTCTTAGATAAGGAGACCAAAACTGCCCACAGTACTCCAAGTGAGGTCTCACCAGCGCCTTAGACCTCAACATCACATCCCTGCTCCTATACTCTATTCCTCTAGAAATGAATGCCAACATTGCATTCGCCTTCTTCACTACCGACTCAACCTGGAGGTTAACTTTAAGGGTATCCTGTATGAGGACTCCCAAGTCCCGTTGCAACTCAGAACTTTGAATTCTTTCCCCATTTAAATAATAGTCTGCACATTTATTTCTTCTGCCAAAGTGCATAACCATACACTTTCCAACATTGTATTTCATTTGCCACTTCTTTGCCCATTCTTCCAATCTATCCAAGTCTCCCTGCAGACTCTCCGTTTCCTCAGCACTACCAGCCCCTCCACCTATCTTCGTATCGTCAGCAAATTTAGCCACAACGCCATCTATTCCATAATCCAAATCGTTGATGTACAATGTAAAAAGAAGCGGCCCCAACACGGACCCCTGTGGAACACCACTGGTAACCGGCAGCCAACCAGAATAGGATCCCTTTATTCCCACTCTCTGTTTCCTGCCAATCAGCCAACGCTCTATCCATGTATGTAACTTTCCCATAATTCCTTGGGCTCTTATCTTGTTAAGTAGCCCTATCAAAGGCCTTCTGAAAATCCAAATATACAACATCCACTGCATCTCCCTTGTCTAGCCTACTTGTAATTTCCTCAAAAAATTGTAATAGGTTTGTCAGGCAGGATTTTCCTTTAAGGAATCCATGCTGAGTTCTGCCTATCTTGTCATATGCCTCCAAGTACTCTGTAACCTCATCCTTGACAATCGACTCCAACAACTTCCCAACCACCGATGTCAAGCTAACAGGTCTATAATTTCCTTTTTGCTTCCTTGCCCCCTTCTTAAATAGCGGAGTGACATTTGCAATCTTCCAGTCCTCCGGGACCATGCCAGAATCTATCAACTTTTGAAAGATCATCGCTAATGCCTCCGCGATCTCCACAGCTACTTCCTTCAGAACACGAGGGTGCATTCCATCTGGTCCGGGAGATTTATCTACCTTTAGACTATTCAGCTTCCTGAGTACTTTCTCTGTCATAATTGTGACTGCGCACACTTCTCTTCCCTGCCACCCTTGAGTGTCCGGTATATGACTGATGTCTTCCTCAGTGAAGACTGATGCAAAATACTCGTTCAGTTCCTCCGCCATCTCCTTATCTCCCATTACAATTTCTCCAGCATTTTCTATCTGTCCTATATCTACTCTCACCTGTCTTTTACTCTTCTACCTCTCCAGCATCATTTTCTAGCAGTCTTGTCTTTCTTTTACACCTTATATATCTGAAGAAACTTAGTATCCTCTTTAGTATTATTAGCTAGGTTACCTTTATATTCCATCTTTCCTTAATGACTTTTTTTGATTACCTTCTGTTGGTTTTTAAAAGCTTCCCAATCCTCTAACATCCACTAATTTTTGCTCTTTTATAAGCCCTCTCTTTGGCTTTCGTGTTGGATTTGACTTCCCTTGTTAGCCACGGTTGTGTCATCTTGTCTTTAGAATACGACATCCTCTTTGGGATGTATATATCCTGTGCCTTCCGAATTGCTTTCAGAAATTTCAGCCATTTCTGTTCCGCCACCATCCCTGCCAATATTCCTTTCCAAGCAATTCTGGCCAACTTCTCTATGGTGCCTCTGTAATTCCCTTTACTCCACTGTAATACTGATACACCTGACCTTAGCTTCTCCTCCTCAAGTTTCAGGATGAATTCGATTACTTTTGATTACTTTCCCCAGGGGTTCTTTTACCTTAAGCTCTCTGATCATGTCCAGTTCATTGCACAACACCAATGCAGAATGGCTGATCTCTTAGTGGGCTCAACCATGAGCAGCTCTAAAAAGCCACCTCATAGAAATTTCTCTTCTTGGGATTCAGCACCAACCTGAATTTTCCTAAACTACCTGCAAATCGAAATACCCCATGACTGTTGTAACATTGCTCTTTTGGCAGGCATTTTCTATCTCCCATTGTGATTTGTAGACCACATCCTTGCTATTTGGTGGGGGGGGGGGAAAGGGGAAGAGTCTGTATATAACTCCCATCAGGGTCTTTTTATCTTTGCAGTTCCTTATCTCTACCTACAATGATTCAACACCTTCTGACTCTGTTACTTCTTTGTTATGATTTGCTTTCATTTTTTACCAACAGAGCCACGCCACCCCCTCTGCTTACCTGCCTGTCCTTTCGATACAAAGTCTATCCTTGGATGTTAGCTCCCAGCTATAGCCGCCTTTCAGCCACGATTCAGTGATGCCCACAACATCATGCATGCCAATCTATAACTGTGCTACAAGTTCATCTACATTATTCTGTATATTGCATGCATTCAAATATCACACCTTCAGTCACCCTTTTCAATATTGTTCACCTTTTACATTGCACCTTATGCTGTTGACTGTAATTTGCTCTATCATTAGCCTCTTCTTGCTAGCAGTCTCCCTACACACTGCCTCTGTTTGTAAGCCAACAGCCCGTCCTCAGCACTATTGCTCTGATTCCCATACCCCTGCCAAATTAGTTTAAACTCACCCAAACAGCTCTAGCAAACCTGCCCTCAAGGATATTGGTCCTTCATGGGTTCAGGTGTAACCTGTCCCTTTTGTACTGTTCGTTCAGTCTCCAGAAGAGATCCCAATGATCCATAAACTTGAACCCCTGCCCCCTGCATCAGTTCCTCGGCCATGCATTCACCTGCCAAATCATCCTATTCTTGCCCTCACCAGCATGTGACACAGGCAGCAATCCAGGGATTACTGCCCTAGAAGTCCTTTTTTTAATTCAGCTTTCTGCCTAGCTCCCTAAAATCTCTCTTCAGGACTTCCTCACCTTTCTACCTGTGTCATTGGTATCTTCTAGAGGAGGAAGATGCCAAAGATCACTTGATGTTTTGACTTTCATAGTGCTTTGAGGGCCTCACGCATGCATTGTCACCAAGTCTACGGAAGCAAATCTGATATTTTAGAACAGGACAGGATTACTCAAAAGTACTCATTATTTCGAAATCTGGATGCAGAAGTAATGGGCACCTCCTTTTAAAGTCTTTCTCTACCACTGATGCAAATAATAATTAGTTGAACCACTCCCATTTCTTCACCCCTTGATGTAAATTCTTTGTTACAAAACAAGAGCTGAACACTGAAAATAGATGAAAGGACTCTTGATTTGTTATAATTACTTCATGGCAAAATTACAGTTTACGTCTTAGCTCATGTCTATTTTGCAAACATTTGGTTTCTCTCCCTCTTGAATTTTTTTAGTTGGAGTATGAAAGGGGAAAAGCATGAAAACTTGGCATAGCATGTTATTTTACTCTGGCTGATAATATGTAAGAAATTATTATTCCAGAGAGCAGACAGTCTCTATCAACAGCACACATGTTATATTTAAATTATTCTTTATTATGTGGGAGGCTGGATGTAAGTGAAGTTACAGCTGAAGACTTGGCATCATTATCCTCATAATCTACATCCATCCTCTCCTTCCATTTTGGACCGAACATGTTTTACTCCATGCTGTATGTTTTTGCTTTAAAATTATTTGTCCTATCTCGCGCTCAATTAGAAATGTATGTGTGTAACAGTATTTGCATGACAAAATCGTTCAAAGTTAAATGTATTATCAGAGTATATACATGTCACCACATACAACCCTGAGATTCTTTTTCTGTGGGCATACTTAGCAAATCTATAGAACAGTAACTGTAGAGGATCAGTAAACTGTAAACATCAGGATCTAATCCGTGTACATGCAGATATAAATAAATAGCAATAAATAATGAGCATTAAACAACAAGATGAAAGAGTCCTTAAATGAGTGTAGTTATCCCCTTTCGTTCAAGAGCCTGAAGATTGAGGGGTGGTAACTGTTCTTAAACCTATTGGTGCGAGTCCCGAGGCCATTGTACCTTCTACCTGATGGTAGCAGCGAGAAAAGAGCTTGGCCTAGGTGGTGAGGATCTTTGATGATGGATGCTGCTTTTTTACGGCAACATTTCATGTAAATATGCTCAGTGGTTGGGAGGGTTTTAGCCTTGATGCACTGGGCCGAATCCACTACCGTTTGTAGGATTTTCTGCTCAAAGACATCGGTGTTCCCATACTGGGCCATAATACAGCCAGTCAGCACACTTTCTACCATGCATCTCCGGGAGATGGATCTTAAATATGAATGGTTCTTAAATGTGAAGTATTTTCAAATATTTCTGTTTTATAAACCTAAACATGTAAATTAATGAGAGCTCTGTTTCTGTTTCCACAATGGGGACATAACTTTAGGAAGATAATATAAATAGTATTAAAACTCTCAAATGAGTGAGACAGCAGGTTGTGAGGTAAAAGAGGTGTTGCAGAAATCTAACAAAAGATTGAGTGTTGCCTTTGCGGAATATCTGTTCAGTCCACAAATGTTATCCTGGGCTTGTTGTTTGTCACTTTTAATTCTTCACTCCCCTTTTCACATTGTTTTCATTGAATTGAACAAATTCAGAAAGCCAGCTGATGCTGTTTTGAACTGGCCACTTCTGATGAGAAGCCATCTACCTCTAATGTTAATCCAATTTTATTTGCTGTTACTGTATGTAAAATATTTAATTGTTTCAGATTTTCAGCTAACATGTTGCTTCTCTTTAACAGCATGCAGGAGAAACAATCATGATTTTGGGGCAACCTTGACTCCATCCTATCAGAGATATCACCTTTCCCCCTGAATTGTAAAACAAGTTATAATTCTGTTGAAAAGTCATCGATGCGTAACATTAATTCTATTTATTTCTCCATAGATGCTGCCTCAGCAGTTGAGTGTTTCTGAGTATTTTCTGTTTCATTTTCAGTTACGAAAGGCAAGCTAGTTTAAGGTAGATTGGGAATCTAGGTTAAGGTTTGATGGAAGATGAACAGTGGTTAACACTTCTTCTCAAGAAACAGTTTATAGACCTGGTTCTTGTCATCAACAAAGTTTTTCTTTTCCCCCACTGCTGGAATTCTTATTGAGATACAAGATTATGTAGGCCAGAAATAGGGCCTTTGGTTCATCAAGTCTACACTGACTATCAATGATCTATTTGCATCAGTCCCATTGACCAGCATTTGGCCTCCTTTCCATGTCTTGGCAAGTAGTTGTCATTTATCAGTACAGGTTTCCCCCCGCCATCTGAAGGTAGAGCGTTCCTATGAAATGGTTCGTAAGGCGGAATGTCGTAAAGCGAAGAAGCAATTACCATTTATTTATATGGGAAAATTTTGTGAGCGTTCGCAGACCCAAAAATAACCTACCAAATCATGCCAAATAACACATAAAACATAAAATGACAGTAACATATAGTAAAAGCAGGAATGATACGATAAATACACAGCCTATATAAAGTAGAAATACTTTTCCACAATCATTACTGAACTGTTCGCCGAAGCAAAAATCTCACGCAAGCGCTGTTGGCAAAAACAGTCTCTCCAGTAACCTTTAAGCTATGAAGATGCCAAATCATACCAAATAACACGTAAAAATACACAGCCGACATAAAGTAGAAATAATGTATGTACAGTGTAGTATCACTTATGGGAATCGGGAAGACAGCGCCGAGCGCACAATGGTGTGTTAGACTTGTCGGAGTTTGGGTGGTGCAGTGGCCCCCACCCTTCGGGCTGCTGAGCGATACGTTGCCGTGAAGAACGCAGGGGTCCAGCGGTAGCCGGGAGGTACACAGCACATCTTTAAGAAAAAAGCCGAAACAAACATGCTAATTAATTAGGTGCTGCCCGTAATTGTCGGCCCAGATCAGTGCCGATTTCCGATTGCGTCATCTCTGATCTGGGCCGACAATTACGTGTCGGCGGCACCTAATTAATTAGCATGTTTATGATTTTGAAAACTCCTGTCCTTTCTGGTCTTGAGTTTCAGAAAATGCATTTTCTCTCATGAGACCATCAGACATAGGACCAGAATTAGACCATTTGGCCCAAGTCTGCTCCGCCATTCAATCATGGCTGATCTTTTTTTCCCCCTCTTCAGCCCCACTCCCCGGCCTTTTCCCTGTAACCTTGAAGCTGTAGCCAATTAAGAACCTATCAATCGCTGCCTTAAATACACCCAACAACCTGGCCTCCACAGCTGCCTGTGGTAACAAATTTCACAAATTCACCACCCTCTGGCTAAAGAAATTTCTTGTATCTGTTTTAAATGGACACCCCTCTATCCTGAGGCTGTGTCTTCTTGTCCTAGACTCCCCCACCATGGGAAACATCCTTTCCATATCCACTCTGTCTAGGCCTTTCAACATTCGAAAAGTTTCAATGAGAACCCTCTCATCCTTCTAAATTCCAGTGAGTACAGACCCAGAGCCATCAAACGTTTCTCATATGATAATCCTTTCATTTCTGGAATCATCCTTGTGAATCTCTTCTGAACACTCTCCAATGGCAACACATCTTTACTTAGAGCCCAAAACTGTTCACAATACTCAAGGTGAGGCCTCACCAGTGCCTTATAAAGCCTCAGCATCACATCCCTGCTCTTGTATTCTAGACCTCTTGAAATGAATGCTAACATTGCATTTGCCTTCCTCATCACTGACTCAACCTGCAGGTTAACCTTTAGGGTGTTCTGCACAAGGATTCCCAAGTCCCTTTGCATTTCAGATTTTTGGATTTCTCCCCATTTAAAAAATAGTCAGCACATTTATTTCTACTACCAAAGTGCATGACTATGCATTTTCCAACATTGTATTTCATTTGCCACTTTCTCTTGCCCATTCTCATAATCTGTCGATGCCTTTCTACAGCCTACCTGTTTCCTCAATACTAACTGCTCCTCCACCAATCTTCATCTCTCCTGCAAACTTGGCAACAAAGCCATCTATTCCATCATCTAAATCATTAATATACAGCATGAAAAGAAGCGGTCCCAACACTGGCCCCTGCAGAACACCACTAGTCACTGGGAGCCAACCAGAAAAGGATCCATTTATTCCCATTCACTGCCTCCTACCAATCAGCCAATGCTCTAACCATGTCAGTACCTTTCCTGTAATAACATGGGTTCTTAACTTGGTAAGCAGTCTTGTGTGTGGCACCTTGCCAAAGGCCTTCTGAAAGTCCAAACATATAACATCCACTGCATCCCCTTTATCTATCCTACTTGTAATCTCCTCAAAGAATTCCAACAGGTTCATCAGGCTGGATTTTCTCTCAAGGAAACCATGCTGACTTTGTCCTATCTTGTCCTGTGTCACCAAGTACTCCATCACCTCATCCTCAACAATTGCTTCTAACATCTTCCCAACCACTGAGGTCAGGCTAACTGGTCTATAGTTTTCTTTCTGCTGCCTTCCTCCTTTCTTAAAGAGTGGAATGATATTTGCAATTTTCCTGTCCTCTGGCACCATGCTAGAGTCTAATGATTTTTCAAATATCATTAATCATGCCTCCACTGCTATCTCTTTCAGAACCCTAGGATGCAGTTCATCTGGTCCAGGTGACTTATGTACCTTCAGGTCTTTCAGCTTTTTAAGCACCTTCTCCCTTGTAATAGTAACTGCACTCACTTCTCTTCCCTCACACCCTTCAACATGGTACACTGCTAGTGTCTTCCACAGTAAAGACTGATGCAAAATATTCATCTCCTTGTCCTCCGTTATTATTTCTCCTGCTGCATTTTCCAGTGGTCCTATATCCACTCTCATCTCTTTTTATTTTTTACATACTTGGAAAAAGCTTTTCCTGTACACTTTAATATTGTTTGCTAGTTTGCTTTCATATTTCACCTTTTCTCTCATTCTTTTAGTTCCTTTTCTGTAGGTTTTAAAAGCTTCCCAATCCTGTCTTTCCATTAATTTTTGCTTTGTTGTATGTCCTCTTTTGCTTTTACATTAGCTTTGACTTTCCTTGTCCGCCACGGTTGTACTATATTGCCATTTGATTATTTCTTTGTTTTTGGAATACATCTATCCTGCACCTTCCTCATTTTTCCCAGAAACTCAAGCCATTGCTGCTCTGCTGTCATCCCTGCCAGCATCTCCTTCCAATTTACTTTGGCCAACTCCGGTCTTGTACCACTGTAATTTTCACAGAAATACTGCTTAATCAGGCTTTACTTTCTCCCTATCAAATTTCAAGTTGAACTCAATCATATCGTGATCACTGCCTCCTAAGGATCTTTTACCTTAAGCTCCCTAACCACCTCCGGTTTATTTTTTAGCACCCAATCCAGTATAGCTGATCCCCACAGTAGGCTCAATGATAAACTGCTCTAAAAAGCCATCTCATAGGCATTCAACTACCTCCCGCTCATGAGATCCATTTCCAACCTGATTTTCCCCAATCGACCTGCAAGTTGATATCTCCCGTGACTATTATAACATTGCCCTTTTGACACACATTTCGATTTTCCCCGTTGTGATCTGTGGTCCACATACCAGCTACTGTTGGGAGGTCTGTATATAACTGCCACCAGGGTCCTTTTATCCTTGAAGTTTCCTAAGTCAACCCACAAGGATTCAACATCTTCCAATCCATGTCACATCTTTCTACTGATTTGATGCCATTCTTTACCAGTAGATCCAGGCCACCCCCTCTGCTGATCTTCCCGTCCCTGTGATACAACATATAACCTTCAACATTTGGCTCCCAACTACAACCGTCCTTCAGCCACGACTCAGTGATGGGCACAACATCATACCTGACAATCTGTAATAGTGCAATAAGATCATCCACCTTATTCCTTATACTCCCTGCATTGAGATATAACACTTTTGAGTACTGTATTTGCTACCCTTTTTGATTCTGTATCCCTAATGCACTGATACTCGTACTGCTGGCTGTAATTATGTCCTGTCATCTGCCTGCCCTTCCTGACAATCTGACTGCATACTATCTTTGCTTTTATACCATCCATCCTATCCTGAGTTCATTCACTCTGATTCCCACCCCCTGCCACATTAGTTTAAACCCTCTCCAACAGCTCCAACAAACCTGCTTGTGAGAATATTGGTTCCCCTTGGGTTCAGATGCAACCTGTCACTTTTGAACAGGTCATACCTCCCCCAGAATAGATCCCAATGATCCAAGAACCTGAAGCCCTGCTCCCTGCACCAGCTTCTCAGCTATGCATTAATTTGTCAAATCATTCTGTTTCTACTCTCTTTTCTGCATGGCACAGGTAACAATCCAGAAATTGCTACCCAGGAGGTCCTACTTCTCAGCTTTCTACCTTGCTCTATAAATTTTCTTTTCAGGATCTCTTTGCTTTTCCTTTCTACGTCATTGGTATCAATATGTTCCAAGACATCTGGTTGCTCTCTCTCTCCCTCCAAAATGCTGTGGATGAGATCTGAGATGTCCTGATACTGGAACCTGGGAGGCAACATACCATTCGCGTGTCCCGTCCACAGAATCTCCTGTCTGTTCCCCTGAATATTGAGTCCCCTATCAATACTGCTCCCCTCTTCTCCTTCTACGCTACAGACCCATGCTTAGTGCCAGTAACCCCTCCATGGCATTCCCCTTGGACAGCATCCCCCACAGCAGTATTCAAAACGGTGTACTTATTATTGAGGGGAATGGCCACCGGGGTGCACTGCGCTAACTGCCTATTCACATTTCCATTTCTCCTGACAGTCGCCTCCTGCCACTTAGGGTAACTATTTCCCTGTAACTCTGATCGATGATCTCCTCACTCTCCCGTACAAGCCGGAGATCATCCAGCTGCTGCTCCAGATCCCTAACATGGTCTCCAAGGAGCTGCAGCTGGAAGCACTTCATGCAGATGTAGTTCCCTGGGAGACTCTGGGTCTCAGAGGACTCCCAACATCTGGCATGAAGAACACACAACGGCCATTTACTACATCAGGTGCAGTAAGAGGGGAACCTTAACAAAAGCTTAACCGGAGCCAACACCTCTATTGAGCTAAAGCCTGACACCTATACTCTCACCACTGGCCTACTCCCAACAATGGCCGCCGTGCCTCTCCCTTCCGTACTTTTAAACAAGTGTAGCTGACCTCCAAGAAACCATGTCGCTGTGGCCTGTTCCTGCTGATTGGGCCATCAGATAGTCCTCATCCACATGTCATCTGACCGGGATAAAAATTAATTCTTGTGATTTAGACCCATCGGAAAAAGTTAGTAATCTGTTAATAATTAGTAAATTGTTCATTACTTTGATATTTCATGCCTTTAAAAACACATTAGTCTTGAAAAGAAAGAAGCAGGAGGCATGACCCAGTCTAAATTATAGCACTTTCTTATGGGACAACAGATATTGTGAGGATGTGAACTTTGTTGCTGTGTAGAGCATGAGAAAATAGGTGTTTTACTTGCTTTAAACTTGTAGTAATGTAGACATTGTCTCAATGTCTGAGAAGCTTTGGGGACTGGTTTCAGAGCAAAATTTTAGAAAGTAAATACTTTTTGTAGAGATAAGTGATTCCAGTTTGTGTTCAGGCTTCGTGGACGTCGAGTTAACTCTACAGTTCCTTGTTCAAATAACGATTCATTATTTCTTGGTCTCAGCTGAGCAGCCAATCTTGGCTGTCAGTGTTTAATTTGGTTTTATTTTATTTGAGTTTCAAGTGTAATCTATCGATCTTTATGGACATTAGATATTGAAAACCTGTCAGTGTGTGGATATGAATCTATGCCCTCTGGTTCCTTAGAACAGAGCAAAGAAAACAAACTTCCCTGACTGCAACAGAAATAAAAAGAACTCTGCTACAGTAACTAGACAGATTAATACACCAAAAGTAGAATGAGTTAAGTGTTGTCAACCCTAGGGATTTATGATTGTTGACCTATTTCTATACCAGAGAGGCAGCACTCATCCCAGCTAAATGGTCGTGAAGTACGTTGATTACTTTTGTGTGTGTGTGTGTGTGCGCGTGTGTGTGCGTGTGTGCACGTAGGCTTTTGCATACAGAGTTCTCTGAAACTGAAACCATCTGCTGTGGAAATTGCCATTTGTAGACTGTGGCCTGGCTCCACACAAAATCCTGAGCAAACATACTTCCTTGTAAGTGATGGAAGACTGTTGTTTGTTCTTGTCATTAGGAACTGACACTGAGGCTAGTCAGTCAAGTTTTTTTGACTGATGGTGCTTGCAGTCATTTTGAACATTTGACATAACTGTATTCCAGGATATAGGATTTCAGGGTTGATTGGCAAAGTTGTAGCTTCTAACAGCTTGGGGGTAATAGTTAAACTAAGAGGGTGGAATTGTGGATGGACGGAACAGTAGAAAGAGGTGGATGAACTAAGTGTTGGAAAATGATAGAGAGAAAGGGCAGGAAAAGAAGAAGAACGATCAGATGGTGGGATAGGAAGGAATCTAGTAAACGCTCATGACCATCAAAAAGTAGAACACAGCGCTCCAAAAACTGATCACCACAACTACCAAGAAATATAAGTAGCTGTCCACTGCTGAGAGAATTTGGTGGTCTGGTGGCTATGTCTTTGCTGAGGTGGGTTTTGAGGGATGTGCTTCTCATTTCCCTTTCTGCACAAAATGCCATAAACATGCTATCACATCTCAAACAGGTGTACATAGCTCCCATAACTGACATTCTGACAATGCACTGAAAATGGCCTGATATCAGGGGGGAGCTTGGGAAGCAGGAAGGAAAAGGAGCAGGGAGAGTAGTGGAGAAAGCAGAGGTGATGTGAATAAACATCACGGTACAGGCTCTTTGACTCACAACCTTTTAAGCTACTCTAAGAACAATCTAACCTCTCCATTCTGTATAGTCCTCCATTTTTCTATCATCCAAGTGCATCTGTAAGAATTTCCTAAAAGGCCCCTAATGTATCAGCCTCAACCATCGCCCCTGGCAAAGTGTCCCACACATCCACTACTCTCTGTGTGGAGAGTGGGGGGACTTGTCTCTAACATTTCACTATACTTTCCTCAAATCATCTTAAAATTACATACCCTTGTGTTAGCCATTTCTACCTTGGGGAAACATCTCTGGCGATCCCCTCAACCTATGCTTCTTATCATCTTCTACGCCTCTATCAAGTTAACTTTCATTGTCATTTGCTCAAAATGGAAAGCCCTGGTTCGCTTAACCTATCTCCATAAGACATGTTCTCTAATCTAGGCAGCATCTGGTAAATCTCCTCTGCACTCCCTCAAAAACTTCCACTTACTTCCTACAATGAGATGACCTGAATGAACACAATATTTCAAGTGTGGTCTAACCAGGATTTTATAGAGCAGCAACGTTATCCCATGGCTCTTGAATTCAATTCCTGACTAGTGAAGCCAATGCACCATGAGCCTTCTTAACAACCCCATCAACTTGTATGGCAACTTTGAGGGATAAATGGACATGGACCTCAAGATCCCTCTGTTCCTCCACACTAGAGTCCTGCCATTAACCCTGCATTCTGCCTTCAAATTCAATCTTCCAAAGTGAATCACTTCACACTTATCTGGATTGAACGCCATCTGACACTTGTTGGCCCAGCTCTGCATCTTTCTACATTATCCACAACTCCACCAACCTTTATGTAACCTACAAACATACTGCCCCCTCTTCCATTTCCTCATCCAAGTCATTTATACAAATCACAAAGTTCAGGGGTCCCAAAATAGACCCTTGTGAAACCCCGCAAGTCACCAACCAGCAAGTAGAATACATCCCATCTACTACCACCTTTTGCCTTCTGTAGGAAAGCAAGTTCTGAATCCATGCAGCCAGTTTTCCCTGGATTCAATGCCTCCTGACGTTCTGAATGATCCCCCCTACTAGGGGGAAACTTATTGAATGCTTTACTAAAGTCCATATACACCACTGCTCTACCTTCATCTATGTGCTTTCTCACGTCATCAGAGAATTCAGTCAGGCTCATGAGACATGTCCTGACCTTCAAAGTCATGCTGACTATTCCTAATCAAACTACAAATGCCCATAAGTTCTGTCTCTAAGAATTTTCTCCAGTAATTTGTCCACCACAGAAGTAAGACTCACTGGTCTGTATTTCCAGGATCTTCCCTACTCCCTTTCTTGGTTAAAGTAGTATTTGCCGCTCTCCAATCACCTAGTACTATACCTGTAGCTAGTGAGGACCAAAGATCATTGCCGAGGGCACAGCAGTTTCTTCCTTTGCTTCCTGTCGTAAACTGGGCCATATCCTGTCCAGCCCCGAGGTTTTGCCTGTCCTAATGTTTTTCAGAGGTTTTCCAGTACATTCTCTTTTGCTTAATGTCAACGCGTTCTACATGAGGAAAGAAGAAAATCTGAAGAGGTGAAAGGGATCTAGGAGAAAATGGTAATTGATGGTTTATAAAGGAGAAATGGGGGTAAGGTAAAGAAGAAAGAAGGGAGTCACAGACAGCTGAATGGGTAAGAAGTGGTAATGTGGGGGAAATAGTGGGGAGATAAGGGAATAGATTTGCTAGCAATACCATATCAATTGGGGTGCTTTGTAGTTAAGTGGTAAAATTGGGACTTTTCTCACGGAATTATCTTAGCACTGCAGCGACAATGATTTAATCTGGACCAATTTTGATTTGATTGCTATCTCTGAGTAATTTGTACACTTAATTCAAACTGATTAACACAGGGTTTTGTGTTCGATGACCTCCAAAATAATTCAATTGAAACCTAATCTCAGAGTAATTCCACCTGCCCCCCCCCCCCGCTGCCCCCATTGGTAAATGCTGAAGAAAATGTTACTGGGTCAGGCAAACAAAACCAAAATCTCTGACATCCCCTCCCCCAACCTCTGATTGTTGAAACCCAGCATTGGCAACCCAAACTCTTGTTTCCACCAACAGCCTTCCCTACCACTGAGGAATCTGGAACAACGAAAGTCCTTGAGAGTCCCTAATTGCCCTGGAGCCAGTCTCCCTTGAAACCAACCCAACCCCCTTCTCCCATATGCTCACACCCCATTCACTCCAGACACTTCCTCCAATTGATTTCTGAAGACCAGCTCTGCCTTCCTCCTCTGCTCCCTACACACACCTTCCTTTTCCAACATTGCCCTCACCCACACGTTCTGCCAAGATGTGAATCTGGCCAAGTGCCATTTGGGACACTGAATTTTTACTTAAATGTAGTCCTGTTTCTTTGCAATCATCTGAACTTTGCCAGGCACTCACCTTTTTGGAATAATATTGTGATTATATCATATTTCCTCCTTCCCTTTTCTGTTTCTAAAGCCTCAAACCTCTTTGTAATTACTGTTGCCAAATATAGGGCACTGGGGTGGGGAACAGGAAGAAAAGTGGAAAGGTCTGGAGTCATCTCAAAAGCTGGTATTCATATTGTAATTGATAGATATTTTAAGTATAATTTGATTATATTATCTTATGAACAGTAATGCCACATTTTACTTTTCAGATGTGCAGCATTGGTGCCCGTCTAATCTGTTTCAAATCATAATGGATTCTCTGTGTCTATTTGAGTGTTAAAGTTGTTTTCTTCTGCAGGTGATGTGGCACAGACTGAGTGAGTTATTCAAACAGAAACAAAGGTCGCTTGTTGGCCATTGACAGCAGGTACAGTATCACGTCTCCCTAATGCTTACCTAATCATGTGACTAGTTCCTCTGCATTCCCCCAAGCTTTGCTAAGAATAATGAACTATTATTAATTCCACTTTTAACATTTGACTCTGTCATGCTGATTAGGGAGCTTTGTACATTCGTTAAAAATAACACCAAAGAATATTTCAAAACTTATGATGTTGATAAAACTTGTGTTAAATGATGTTACACTGAACTGGTAATTTGAATTAAATGCTGCAGACATTCTTAGTTTATATTTAAAAGACTAATGATGAATGTTGGCATCTATGAATCTAGATTTGCAAAGGTCACATCCTTCGGGAATGAAGAAATCTGAGGGCCAATGAAAAATCCCTTTCCTTCAGGCACATGTAATTGGATCCTATTTCCAACCCAGAATTGTTTTGACCCTGCCTCTTTTTATAAACACAGTAATTCTAAATTAATATTGCAAGAATAAGAGCATATGATATATTGCTATATAACTAATATACAGGGCCTATAAAAAGTATTCACCCCTCTTGGACGTCTTCATGATTTGTTGTTTTACAACATTGTATCTCAAAGGATTTAATATGGCTTTTTTGACACCAATCAACAGAAAAAGCCTCTTCTGTGTCAAAGTGAAAACAGATCTCGTCAAAATGAACTCAATTACAAATATATGAAACACCCTGGTTTCCTTGGCTGTGGAAGTCTAGGGAAGACCCTCTCAAGAACCACCAAACTCATGAGATTGAGGTAGCTCGACACCGCCCCGAACCCCCTGTTTGTATGGATGCTGTGTAATTTACTACCCCGTTACAAATTAGTGCCACAAAATGACAGACAGTACACTGCATACAACTAAAGGAATTATATTTATGAATCTTAACTAAAGGGTTAGTAAGGAATAACAAAAGGAAAAGGGCCCATTCTAATTAAACAGACAAACGTGCACAAGTTGGAGCTCATCTTGAACTTCTGTCACTCGCACACCACCTTCCGATCGTCGCTCGCAATCCATCTTGAACAAACGGGTCTCCCACTGGATTGTATGCTACGACCTGTTCTCCCCAGTGCCTTCTCTCTCCATCTCCCGCCAAAAAAAAGCCCCCGAGCCCAACCTTAGTGTCCCTCACCAGAGAAACCTCCCCTTAATTCGACCATCCTAATTGGATGGCACACATTTCTCCTCATCGCTTATCTTAAACAATAACCCAAACAAGCTGAAAATGGAGCAAGCTGGAAACAAGCTGTTCTTGCAGAATTACCTTCACAAGCCTTCCAGGGGCTGCTGCAGTGAAGCATCCCCACAGCATGATACAGACACCACCATGCTTCAAAGTAGGGATGGTGTGTTGTTGATGTGTGGTGTTTGGCTTATGCCAAACGTAGTGTTTAGTCTGATGGGCAAGAAGCTCAATTTTGGTTGCATCGGATCATAGAACCTTCTTCCAGCTGACCTCAGAGTCCCCCACATCCCTTCTGGCAAACTCCAGCCGAGATGTGAGTTTTATTTTTCAACAATGGCTTTCTCTTTGACACTCTCCTATAAAAGCTATGACTGGTGAAGCACCTGGGCAACAGTTGTATGTGCAGTGTCACCCATCTCAGCCACTGAAGCTTGTAACTCCTTCACAGCTGCCCTAGGTATTCTTGGTGGTCTCTCTCACTAGACCCCTTCTTGCACGGTCACTCAGTTCTTGAGGACAGCCTGCTCCAGGCAGATCTGCAGCTGTGCCATATTCTTTCCATTTCTTAATCATTGACAACTGTACTCCAAGGGATATTCAGTGACTTGGCAATTTTCTTGTGTCCATCTTCTTGTGTTCATTTAATGACCTTTTCGCAGAGTTGTTTGGAGTGTTCTTTTGTCTTCATGGTGTTGTTTTTTCCAGGATACTGACTCACCAACAGTTGAACCTTTCAGATATGGGTGTATTTTTACTCCAATCAATTGAAATACTTTGACTGCACACAGGTGATCTCCATTTAACTAATTATGTGACTTCTAAAACCACTGGCTGCACCAGTGATGGTTTGGTGTGTCATATTAAAGGGAGTGGGGTTGAATACTTGTACAATCAATTATTTTGTGTTTTATCTGTATAATTAATTCAGATCATTTTGTAGAGATCTGTTTAAACTTCGCAAAATTCTTCTTCAGTTGATCAAGGTAAAAAACAATAAATCCACTGTAATTCAATGTTGTAAAACAATAAAACATGATAACTTCCGGGGGGGGGGCGGTTGTGAGTACTTTTTTATATATGGGCACTTTTAACTATTTTTTGCTTCTTAATTCTTCCCAAACTCTAAATATTGTGACCTGCCTTCATCCTTTCCATCCCTTCCAAGTAGTCTGAAGGCTCCTTGCTCACAGTTCCATGTGGGAATGGATGAGAGTTATGGAAATGGGCATTCGGAGAGGAAGGTTGGGAGTAGGCTTTGCAATCCTGTAGCTCATTCACGCAATTGTCTTTATGTCCTTTTCTTCTGGCTGCATATTTTGATGTTTTTGTATGTTTGTTTCTGTATATTTTGGCATTGCATACAATAGCTACAGCATGAAAGGAGGATGTTTGATTTATCTCGTTCGTAATCCCTACCATTAGCCACCCCAGCCCTGCCAAACCTTTTCTTTTGGATACTTAGCTAGTTTCTTTTTGAGCAGCACAATTGCAACTAAACCCAAACCACTCATGGGTTCTGAAAGAAAATTATCATATGCCTTTGATCTTGACCCCTATGCTAATAGGTTTTCAGCTCTCCTGTCTGTGCTCTTCATGATTTTAAATACTTCTATCAGACCCCTTAGCGCCTCTTCTGTTCCAAGGAGGACAAACCATTTTTCTCTAATCCATTTACTTAACCCTGGAATTATATTGATAAACGCCTCTGTGTTTAATTCTCTCTCCAAAACCTTCACGTGCTTTTTAGAGGAGTGCATTCAAAATGACCACCACATCTCTGAGCTAATATTTAAAAAAAATACATAATGGACTTCTATGACTCATTTTCTCTTGTACACTTTGCTCTGGTTTATAGAGGCAAAGCTCTCGTAGGCTATTTCAACCACTTTCTTAACCTACACTGTCTCTTTCGAGTTCAAGTTTAATTGTCATTCAACCATACGTGAATATGCACCACCTCCCTGCTATCTCACCCCACTGTTCAGCAGTAAACTAGTGAGCAGGACTTGCAGCATTCCACTCCTCCAATGTCCAACAGGGTCCTGTGATCACAAGAAAAGCAACTAAGACAATCGCTTGCTGTTAGACTGCACAGCTCCCTCGCATAGCAACATTTCTGATGCAGGCAGCGTCATGGCCCACACCAAGACCAGCTCCGGTTTCTCTGCCAATGAGCTGCTTGCTGATAGGGGAGACCTGGCAGTACTTTAAGTTTGTAATGTCCAGTGGGGTCTTGTGATCGTAAAAATATGTTGTTTTTGAATGGCCAAAAACACCCTGGGTTGACCCTCAGAAGCTGCTGCATCTGAGCAGGCCGCCATCTTACCGGAAGATTTCAATGATCTTTCAATGAACCATGTACATACAGTATGTTCCCAGATCTCTTTTGTAACCTTTTCAAATTTCTGCTGCCCAGTTTACATTGCCTCTTCTCATTTTATTTTCCAAAATGCAATACTTTGCATTTTTCAACATTAAATTTCATCTGCTACCTATATGCCCATTGCTCCACTCTGTTAATCCTGAAGTCTACATTATACTGAATATTCCTACATTTCAAATTTTTTGCATTTCTAATGTGCCGAAAAACTAAGTTATCAGAAGATTGATACTGATGAGAGAGATAAGGGAGACAATGGAGAAGCATTCAAAATGTTAATGAGAGAGGAGAGAGGTAACAGAAAAGAAACACAATTAAGAGTATTGACAGACCGGTTGCTTTGAACCTGAACTGTTTGAAGTTTGATGGACAGGTGATAGCCCAGCAGGGGGATAAAAGGAACAGGTTCGCTAAGGCACGACAGACACCACGAGATAACGAGACTCTGGAAAAGCAGTGTGCCCCCACAAGTTGGTGAGAGTTTTGGAGGTCTGATCGCGGGGAACCGACCATAGACGCACAGGGTGAAAAGATACGATCAACGGGAACCTGGTGTGTGTGTCCGCCCTTGCCTGGGTGCCGGGTTCACCGCGGAAGAACGGTCGTATCCGGAACGGAGGGGTCACAGTCGGTGACCACAGAAGACATAAAAGGGTTCACCGGAAAGCTAACTGCGAAGAACAAAGGTCTGTCTGAATCAGATTTGCATATTCTCTCGCTCTCCAATGGCACAACAGTGATTACTGCGAACTGTACTCAGCTGAACTGAGCTCTGCGTCACTTGAGACTGATCATTTTACCCCTAGGCTGCGATAGAGCTTGGTTGATTCCTATTACCCTAGTTCTATGTACATGTGTGTTTTATCATTTCTAATCTGTTGCGTTTATATCCTTATGATTAGAGTACTGTGTTACTTATTTCTTTAATAAAACTTTCTTAGTTCCAGTAATCCAGACTCCAACTAAGTGGTCCATTTCTGCTGGTTTGGCAACCCAGTTACGGGGTACGTAACACTAAAAATTTGGAAATTATGTCCCTTACACGCAAGTTTAAGTCTAAAATGTAGTGGTCCGAGTCCTGAAACTTCCATCAGTCTGAGAAACAACTTCTAGTGTTCCTGCAAAGGCAATTTTCTGTCAATATAGTTTCAACCCGTTTTATTCCATGGGTATTGAGTCATAGAACACGACAACACAGAAACAGATCCTTCAGTGTATCTAGTCTGTGCCAAACTATTAATCTACCTAGTCCCATTGACTCGGGCCATAACTCTCAACACCCCTTTCATCCATACAGCTATCCAAATTTCTCTTAAGTGTTGAAATTGAACCCGCATACATCTCTTCTGCTGGCAGCTCGTTCCACACTCTCACCACCCTCTGAAGAAACTCCCTAGTATTCTACTAAAACATTTCAGCTTTCATTCTTAATCCATTACCTCCAGTTGTATTCTCACCCACTCTGATCCTATATCTTATGGTCTTGTGATACAGAATTTGAAGGAGGAGTCCTGATATTAAAAAAATGACAATTCCAAATCCTAGAAAGAAACTAGTGTCTTGCAGAATGGAAATCCTTTTGTGTAAGATTGTTTCATTGAAAAGTAAGCAAGATTAGCTTTATATGTCAGATGTTGTAGGGTGGATGAAATCACTGGAGAGACAGAGTCACTGGTAGATACAAAGCAGCTTCTTTATTCAGCACAACAAGCAGGCATCATACGGACAGAGACGCTTTCGGGAGAAAGGTCTGCTAGCTCAATGTGGGCTCGCTAAACACAAAGGCAATTGCTGCTTAAAAAGTTATAGACAATGCTTCCTATTGAAGCTACATACAAAATATCACACCATCCTTTCCTTCCTACGCCAACATGTCTGGAATGCAATTTAAATCCACAATACATTTATTTGGCATTTTACGTGCTAACATAGAAGACAATTAATATTTATAAAGTATAGATAATACTGTTTCCGAAACTACAGCATCAGGTCAAACTACAGCGCGAAAAGCATCTGGTATTCACACTTTTTTTAGGAAGCCCATTGTGGTGGACTCAATCCACAGTACTTTGTCAAATAGAAGTCTGGTGGCCAAAGTCATTTAAGTGTAAACAAATCATCTACCCAAAAGCTCACTCTAACATCAGATATACATTAAAACATAGAGTGAAAGGTGTCGACTGTGTCAACGACCAACCATCTGAGGATGGGGTCAGACTGTAGGAGTCGTCGTACTACTGGCACCAATATAGCATGCCCGCAATTTACTAACCTGTGCATTTTTTTGCAATATGGGAGGAAATTGGTGCACCCAGAGGACACACTCTGTTCCAGTGTAATGTGTGCTATAAAATAACAATACAAATTATACCAATGCATCGGTGGTCTTTCTAAATATCAAAGTAATCCGAGTTTTATAGGACCGTGTGGATCACATGCATAAGGCCATTTTATTCCTGAAAAAAAAATAGGAATTAGTGCAAAAAAAGGGTGGATTCTTAATTCTGTTCAATAGATCTTAGGTTTTTGTGGTGGTGGGGGGACTGGAATTTGAGTAAATTTCAATTTCAGCACTCTCTAATCTCTGTCGGTTGTAGTTGGTTCGTGATGTTAATATTTAATGTGAGGACACTTGTTTTACACAGCTGTTTCTTAAATTCATTGTTCATTTAAAAGGAATATTCCAGAAACATTTTCCTGAAATATAAATTCTCCTTAAATTGCAATTCAGCATTAACTAGTTTAAAAATGTAAATAAAACCTTTAACTTTTAAAATGTAATATATATTTATGCAGTAAACTGATTTAAATGATGGATACATCAGTCTATAAATGTGTTTGCCCTTACGTTTGAAGCCCTTGTTTTGATGCAAGTGTTTGCGCATCTGCAGTGGATTTCTTTTCAGTGAGATTTGACTGTGTGTGTGCTGCTAAAGTAAACTCATTGATCAATGCAAATATATTCCTCTATACCTCATGGACGCTGAAAGCAAATCCGGTTGCTTTTGCCAACGAGAGAAAACCTGCAGATGCTGGAAATCCAAACAACACACGCAAAATGCTGGAGGAACTCAGCAGGTCAGGCAGCATCTGTGTAAAAGAGCACAGCCAACACTTTGGGTTGAAGCGTTGACTGTAATTCTTTTCCTCCAGCATTTTGTGTGGGTTGCTTTTGAATGCTTTGATAAGATTGATGGGGCAATGTTGTTTAATTTTCTACATTCTGTGCATTGAAGGAGGGATAAGAAAGTTAAATCAATAGGAAAAAGTCGGGCCTCTGATGCATGCAAACATTTAGTAAAAGTTTAATAGGAATGCATCAAATATTTAAGAATCTGTTTTCAAAGAGATGTATACTATGATACCAAAGGTAGTGCTGGTGAATGGCATATCTGAATAAAACAAATGCCTTCATTTATTCTCCTGGATTATTGGTTTAGGATAGATAATAAACATATCAAATTGGAAAACTCCGATGTGAAAAGTTTGTTAGCTCATCTAAAATTAAGAAGGCTTCAGTTGGAACTAATCCCATTTACCACTGATCATGGAAGTGTTGCTTGCCTCTGACAACGCAGCAAGAGGAATATTAGGAATTAAGCAAACAAGTGAATGTTTACTTATCTAAATTTGGGTGTTTGCAGTGTGGATTTAGGAGCAGATTTTCAGATTAGTTACATGTAATAGTTGAGGATAAATTGTGAGCAACTGGTTGATGAAATGGAACAAAAAATCATGGTGAACTTTTGCCCACTTTGCTCCTTGTCCAATAGTGATTAGGTCACAAACAGGCATTAAATACAAGTAGATATTTCAATTAAGCACCATGGCATCTATACAAGGTTTTTGTACCCAGGCAAAATGCTCAGTAACTATCCAACCATATGAATTGACATTTGTCTTTAAGGACCTGTGCTGTTTCTAGAATCTTATTTAAAGAGCCCAGTACCAATATTTGTTTAAAAAAACTGTCTGGATTTTTAAGTTTCTTTCCTGTTTTATTTGGAGTACAGCTGGTTTTATTTGAGAACTACTCTTGCCGTAAGGATTTTTTAATGATGCTTTGCATAGCAAGTTTTTTTTTCAGCAAAAGGTCCAAATGATATGTCACCTTTTAAAGGACATTGGAAGATTTTGGTGAATGGAGAAACGGTTGTGTATTTCCTTCAGCTACCGGATTGAGAGATATTTACTCAGCAATAGGCCAAATTCAGAAATGCACATTAGAATTGTGAAATTAAATGTAAATCAGTTACTTTATATAGAGAGAGCATAGAACAGGCCCTTCCAGCCCAACGAGCTGCACCTCCCTGCAACTCGCCTATGTAACCCTAGCCTAATCACAGGACAATTTACAATGACCAATTCATCTACTAATAACTTTGGGATGTTGGAGGAAACTGGAGGAATCCCACAAGTTCATGGGAAGGACGTACAAACTACTTGTGGACTGTGCTGTTACTGAACTCCGACACCCCAAGCTATAATAGCATTGCGCTAACCATTACCGTGGTGCCTCCAGTTGATTGCACGTAATGCATTGTACTTTGTGAGAGAAGGGTGAGGGGTGTCTGCAAAACTAATCCAGCTGAAGGTATAAGGCGTCATGCAGTTAAAATGGAAGTTTAATTTTCTGTTCCATAGCTTGTGCCTGAAACTGATATTAATAGCATTAGCTATGAATGCATTTAACATGGTCACATTTCTGGTGGTGAATTTGTCCCAAAGCATTGGTATCAGGACACTTACTTCATTGAAACAGTATCCTGACTGGAAAGTTCTCTTCTTACTCGGCTAGTGAGGGAATTGTGTATCTTGATCTCTGGATTTGCCGAGTTTAATTGTCAATATAACATAGAAGGGAGTTGCTGTTGCATAGTAGTATCTATTTCTGTGTTTATTCATTTTAAATACTTGAAATTAGCTCAGGGGCTTTGATTGTCAAAAAATAGCACACCGAAATGAAGTACCATCTTGCCGTGCAATTTCAGTGAACACCCACGTCTTGCTTCACATTCCCCTTTTACATGATCAAAGGCAGGAATGCTTTACTAGTGAGCCTCAGGTTCACAACTTTGCAGCGAGAACTGCTTTCGATCTCATGCGCGCTTCTGTTCCATTCATTATGTCAGTTTTTCCAAATGGAGTCTGGTAATCTGTTAATTAATTACACTGAGGAATACACTGGAAAGATTAAGTATTACACGAACATGTCTCCGAGCAAGGCTCTGTCTCAAAGCGTGTAGTGCCACAAACAGAACATATTTATTAAAGAGGCACTTCGAAGTTTAGCACATCTGGAAATTTTAAGTTTTTTTTGGCTATGCTTATCAATTTTATTTTATTTTCATTAAATCTATTGCATATTCTCTATACCACACCCTTCTCATCAACAATCCTTTGCTCTACCACTTTTAAGGCTGACTGATTCACAAGAGCATATAGAAGTTGTATTTTAATATAATCATAGTGTTCATAAAATACATGTCTCTCTGGTAGCAGTTCAAATTGCCACCATGCTGCAAATTATGTAAGGATGAACTTCTATTAAAACAGTACTTTTTTTAAGACACAGATGTGTTGCACTAAAGCAGAAAAAGATGATAAAGTTCATAGTATATATATGTCACCCTATATGACCGAGTTTTTTTGTTCTTGTAAGCATGCACAGTAAATCCAAGTGACGCAATAGAATCAATGAATGGCTGCCCCCAACAGGACGGATACTAACCAACGTGCAAAAGATAACAAACTCTGCAAATACAAAAGACAAATGCTTAAATAAATAAGCGATAGATATTAAGAACATGAGATGGAGATTTCTTGAAAATGAGTTGATAGGTTGTGGGAACCCAGCATAGTGGAGCTGTGATTGGCTGAGATAGGTACAATTTGATTGGAGATCCAGCTCCTATTTGCATGCCACATCCCCTGCGATAGAGTCAACTGAAAGTGAATTAAGAAAGGTGCTGGATGATGCCACAGCAGAGTTCAAGAATAGTATGAAGAAAACTTGAGGGTAAAATAGTGTTAAATGAAAATGGCACAAGCAAGTTTTATGAAGCTCATCCAGTTCCTTATACTATCTGTGATAAAGTAGCCGGTGAGCTAGATCCCAAGGAGGCTTAAGGAATTTTTTCCAAGGTTGAGTGGCGTCTATGGGCAATGCCAGTGGTACTAGTAGCCAAGAAGAGTGGATCTAACAGGATCTATGGTGATTTTAAAGATCACCATCAATCCAGTCCTGAAAGTAGATCAATACACTCTGCCCAGGATAGAGGATCTGTTCACAAAGCCTTTCTGGAGGGAAACGCTTCAGCAAAGTGGACCTAGCTGAGGCTTTCCTGCAGATGGAGATGGAAGAAGAGTTTCTCACCATAAACAATCACAAAGGGCGTTACTGCTATAATAGCAAACACCAGGAATTCTGCAGATGCTGGAAGTTCAACCAACACACATCAAAGTTGCTGGTGAATGCAGCAAGCCAGGCAGCATCTCTAGGAAGAGGTACAGTTGACGTTTCGGGCCAAGACCCTTCGTCAGGACTAACTGAAGGAAGAGTGAGTAAGGGATTTGAGAGGGGGAGGGGGAGATCCAGAATGTTAGGAGAAGACAGGAGGGTGAGGGATGGAGCCAAGAGCTGGACAGGTGATTGGCAAAGGGGATATGAGAGGATCATGGGACAGGAGGTCCGGGAAGAAAGACAAGGGGGGGGGAGACCCAGAGGATGGGCAAGGGGTATAGTCAGAGGGACAGAGGGAGAAAAAGGAGAGTGAGAGAAAGAATGTGTGTATAAAAATAACGGATGGGGTACGAGGGGGAGGTGGGGCATTAGCGGAAGTTAGAGAAGTCAATGTTCATGCCATCAGGTTGGAGCCTACCCAGACAGAATATAAGGTGTTGTTCCTCCAACCTGAGTGTGGCTTCATCTTTATACTACAGGAGGCCGTGGACAGACATGTCAGAATGGGAATGGGATGTGGAATTAAAATGTGTGGCCACTGGGAGATCCTGCTTTCTCTGGTGGACAGAGCATAGGTGTTCAGCAAAGCAGTCTCCCAGTCTGCGTCGGGTCTCGCCAATATATAGAAGGCCACATCGGGAGCACCGAACGCAGTATATCACCCCAGCCGACTCACAGGTGAAGTGTTGCCTCACCTGGAAGGACTGTCTGGGGCCTTGAATGGTGGTAAGGGAGGAAGTGTAAGGGCATGTGTAGCACTTGTTCCGCTTACAAGGATAAGTGCCAGGAGGGAGATCAGTGGGGAGGGATGGGGGAGGACGAATGGACAAGGGAGTCGCGTAGGGAGCGATCCCTGCGGAAAGCGGGGGTGGGGGGAGGGAAAGATGTGCTTAGTGGTTGGATCCCGTTGGAGGTGGCGGAAGTTACGGAGAATAATACTTTTAAAGAAAGGGGCTTCCCTTCCTCCACCATCAACTCTGCTCTCAAACGCATCTCCCACATTTCACACACATCTGCTCTCACTCCATCCTCCCGCCACCCCACTAGGAATAGGGTTCCTCTGGTCCTCACCTACCACACCACCAGCCTCCGGGTCCAACATATTATTCTCCATAACTTCCGCCACCTGCAACGGGAAATATCTGGAAAATTTGTAAAAGAGGACATTCCTTTTGAAGTATTCTCCGTAAGACAAGTCAAAATTCTCCCAATTGTGGCAGCGATGATCCAAAGGGAATCCAGAAAAGATGCACACTGTCTCTGGTCTACGGGACAACCCAGAATAGCTGGAACGTGCAGTGGAAGTTCCAGTTCCCCAATTTTTTTTTTTACCAGTGCTGGAATGAACTTGTCCTTGCTGAGGTTTGCCTTGTGTGGGGATTGAGAGTTGTTGTATCATCCACGCTGAGAGCTGGTGTGTTGGAGGAGCTACATGCCAGTCGTCTAGACTAAATGAAAGTGTCGGATGGAAGATTTATCTGGTGGCCTGGGATAGATCAGCAGGTCGAGCAGCTTGCCAAGCACTGTTCAGGATGCCAACATGTCCAGAAGATGCCAAGAGCTGTGCCTCTCCATCCCCGGGATGGAGTGCCTCTTCTCAAAGACTGTTGTTCCTGAACACTTAGTGAAAGTGGACCACAGTTTGTTGTGGAGCACTTTCAGTCACTCTTGAAAATAAATGGAATTAGACATGTTACATTTGCACCATACCACCCAACTACAAACGGCTTGGGGATATGGTCTGTCCAGAATATAAAGAATGCACTACATCGGCAGCTCACATACAGTATTTCCTCCTTGCATATCACAATGCAGCACTCTCTACAACCAGCAATGCTCCTCCAGCATTGTACCTTGGGCTCATGCTTGGATCTCTTCAATCTCAATCTCAGAAGGAGTGTGCAGGACAAACAGCTGAGACAAATTGAGGAGTCCTCAAAAAAAGAGGTTTGATGTTTCACTCCTGGACAAGCAGTCCTATGAGAGACTACAGAGATGATCAAAAATGCATACTTTGAATGATTAAGGACAGAACTGGACCACTCTCCTACACAATGGAGATTGTGGCTGATCTCATCTGGAGGCAATGCATCAATCAGTTGATGAGAACAGAGTTGATTGTTTGAGAAGAAATGTGCCCAGAGCTGTCAAAGCCACTTCAAAAAGTTCTAGAGTTAGCTCTTACAGCCACCACTGTGGAGGCCCCAGACCTGAGATTGTTTCATAACCTTGTGGTACACCTGTGCTGCTGGAGATTGTGGAGGAGATGTTGTTGCCAATCGAAACTGACTGGGATCTGCAAGTGAGGAAATTGACAGTCCAATTGCCCAAGGAGGTATTGAGGCCAAGGTCTTGAAGCTAATTGTTTAGTTTTGAGGGGGTGATAGTATTGAATGCTGAACTGTAGTCAATGAAGAGTATCCTGATATATGCATCTTCACTGCCCAGATGTTCCAGGGTTGAGTGAAGAGCCAATGAAATGATACTCAGCATTTAGATCCTCAACAATGAGAAAATTCTCAACAATATTATCAGATTATACACTCGAACGTGCTTTTGTGACTGTGGAAGGACGAATAATCTATAGAGGAAATTTAATAATTGACGAAACAAAACGGTGGACTGAAAGGAGAGGGAAAGAATAACAATACAAATGCAAGTGGCTGTGAGATGTAGCCCTTCAAATGACTTTGAGAGGGTGTTTTGAATAGAAAGTCAGCAGGCCTACTGAACAGGATAGATTGAGAATGCTGGCACTCTGACAGAGTTCGAGTGTATGAAGAGTAGGATTCAGGATCCCCACACCCCACATACACACAGCCAAGTGCCCAGTGAGGAAGGCATTGGCGAAGATGATTCTTTCCACCACTTGTCCAGTTGTAGCCACCACCTTTCCCCATATGCTTCTCTATGAAGCTACTAATGATTTGAGTGATGTAAGGGGGCAGAGACTGACTATTATCATATTGCATACTTGTAAAGGGATCAGTATTATATACAAATCGATTTTGCTGCACCACAACTTTCAAAAATCAATATAAATTCAATCAATGTATTTATTTTCTGTTAACCTCATAGTTTGAAAATGAAATGAATCAAAATTTTAACAAATCTCATAAAAGAAAATAGAGGCAGATTTAAAAATGTATGTAGAATAATGTTTATTAATTAAATCTATTAAATACATGGGTATTATACTTTATTATATGGGGAATGGATTTATATTCATTATTTTTTCTTCTGTTACTGATTGTGCTTCCTTTTTTTTACTCCAGGAAATAAGAAGTCATGGGCAACTTCAAAGGACATGCACTTCCTGGAAGCTTTTTCCTTCTCTTTGGCCTCTGGTGGTCAGTGAAATATCCTATGAGGTACCTCTGCAGAAAGAATAAGAACATTTGTTATCTAACATCAATATCTGGGCATCGGCGATTAGATATCATTGAAGGAATTGTAAAAGCTAGCTTTGCACTGATAGGTAAGTCTAACAAGATTATTTGGTCTTTTCCGGTTTGTTCATTTACTTTGAAACTCAGCGTTTTCCATGGGCTACCTCTTCAGTTTTGATAACTGATTTGGATGCGAGTATAAAGTCTTGATCAGTAAGCTTGTGGATGATATGGAAGTAGATGTTGCTGGTGAAGAAGATTATTATAGATTACAGGGTTATCGTGATCAGTTAGGGAAGTGAGTCAAAGAAGTGGCAAAGTGAGATAAGTGTGAGATGATGCATTTTGGAAAGTCAAACTAGTGTAGGACTTGTTCTGTGAATGTTGGGTACTAGGGAGTGTAATGGGACACAGGGGCCATGGGGTACAAGTGTTTGTTCATTTATTGTGGTGACATGGGTAGAAAGAATGATGAAAAAGGTGTTTGGCATAGGGTATTGAGTATAGAGATATGATATTACATTGCAGCTGTTTAGGTCATTGGTGAGGCCACACCTGGAGTACTATGTATACTTTTGGCTGCCCTGTTGTAGGAAAGATGTAGTTAAACTGGAAAGAGTGCAGAAAAGATTTATGAGAATGTTGCTTGAGTTCAGGGGAGGTTGGCCAAGAACATGAAACTTCTTGGAACATGAGAGGTGATCTGGTAGAAGTGTTTAAAAATTATGAGAGGCATAAATAAGATGGATAGCAACAGTTTTTTCCCCCAGGGTAGGGGAGAGCAAAAATATGGGGATTAGATTCAGAGTGAGAGAGGAAAGATTTAAAAGGGAACTGAAGGACTACTTTTCATGTGGAGTGTGGTGAGTATATGGAACGAGCTGAAAGAGGAAGTTGAGACATTTATCATTTTTGAAGCGCTTAGATGGCGATGTGGAGGAACAGGGCTTAGAGGTCTATGGGGCAAATGCAGGAAATTTGGACTAGCTGAGTGGGCACCATGGATGTGTTGGGCCAGAATATCCATGCTGCATTTCTCTATGACCCTTTAACTAATTCAATGTTCTTGGTAAGTATTTATGTCCCACAGTACTTGTAGCTACTGTCATTGCAGGGCAGGATTGACTCAGTACCACATACTCCAAGATTAAAAAAAGAGTGTGCTGAGCCAAAAGGGATAGCAATAAATTGTGAATGCAAAGGAAGAGCAAGAATTTAGCTTGGTCCTGCAATAGAACAGAGTTTACTCAAAGACATCATTTGGTGAAGTAGAGTGCAAGTATAACTACATATAACAAGAGAGTTACAGTTCCAAAAATGTGTAATTCAGCCCACTGAGTCTGCAAGGACCTCCCAGCATCCTGGCACACTAATCCAGCAGTAATCCTGGTTTGTTCAATCAACTCATCCCAGATTTTATTATTCACCTGCACGTTGGAAGCAATTCACAATGGCCAATGAAGCTACCGAGCCCAGTGTCATTGGGATGTAGGAGGAAGCTGTAGCTCGAGGAGGAAACTCACAAGGAGAATGTGCAAACTCCACACGGACCTCGGGGTTAGGATTTAACTACTGGAACCATGAGGCAGTAGCTCTATCAGTCTGTGTGCAAATGTTCCCTTCACCTTTATAGTTGAATATATCAGTCAAGAAAATGGTTAAAAAGATCTGAAGAGATTGAAAATAAAATTAAACTGCTGTAAATATATTGCAGTCCAGGAGGCATCTGCAGACTGAAAGAACCACTTATTAAATGAAATGTACTGCTAAATACCTATATTTTCTCTTTACCAATGCTCTAAATTATATTTAGAAAACACTGAAGTATAAGACCAAAACATACCAATGACAGCGCTCTATGGCATTTGATTTTTGTGTCTGTTTGAAATTTTTTTGGTGGTTTGGTAATTTTCTCATTGTAATTAGAGACTAGGTTTGTTTACAACCTTGCTACCTATGTGACGAGTGTTAATCTGACCTAGTTTTAATGTTCACCTGTTGCCATGGTGTGGTCTCTTGATTATACTCATCAAAGCTTCATTTACTGCAGGCTGATGATCCTAACTATATCCAGCTTGTTCAGTCTGTAACTCGGAGCTGGGCAGATAGCACTGACAACAACATGACATAAAACATAATGATCAAAAGCATTAGAGATGTGAAAAGGTGATTATATTTGCTGGAAAATTGAAATAAAAATAAACTGGATATGTACGGTATGTCATGTTTCGCTTGAAGGATTTCATGGCTTAGGACATTAGCAGCTTTCTTTCAGAGATGCCGGGTGATTAAACTGTTCATTACAATTGTTTCTAGCACACACCAAAGATAAACATGAAATGGTCGTAATAGTACTGCTACAGAATTGGGTTTTGTAGTTGTGCTTTTCCATAAAACAACATCTTACAAAGTCTCAAATGCCTTTGATATACAATGAGGTGTTAGGCAGTGCTGGACATTGATATGAATGAAGATGGAGCAAATGGAAAACCGTGGTGATAACATAGACGTAGAATTAACGTGTGGCAAGTTCCTGAAATGTTTGGAAGTACAATAGCTTTAAAAGACACTCAAGATGCAGATATTGGAATCTGGACCAACAATGTGCTGGAGGTACCCATTGGGTCAAGTAGCCTCTGTGGGAATTGATGGAGGACTTTGACCCAAAATGACCTGCTGAGTTCCTCCATTTGTTGTTACAAAAGGTTTAAGCACTGCAACTATTTATTAATTGTTTGAAAATCTGAATGTTACCATTTATTGTTGCTAGATTATGTTATTTTTTCTCTCAGTGCTTTAAATATTGTAATTGACCCGCAAAGACAATTATTATTGCTTTTGATATATATATATTGTACTTTTAAGATTAAATGCAATATTTTAGTTTCTATGTCATGCATTTCTAAAATGGTATCTTGGTCTTCATAATTTGATCTTGCTGGGCTGACTTCCCAGGCATTGGGGCCAGGTAACCACCAAAACAGAATGTGGAATTATGTGGACAAGAGATAATGAGAAGAGGATGAACAGGATTAAATTATAATTAATGCAAATAAAACCAATCTAATACAGGGTATGCAACTTTTTGGGTAAATCCAGAAATATTTTCACCTAATCAACTGTCAGGTAATGAAGCTTTTGAAAAATGGAGTCACGGACAATGGACTCCACTTACTTATACAAAAAAGTAAGCAATTTTTATACCCAAGAGTTACTGCTTTATTAATTGTGATTTGTATCTATTTGAATGGTTGCATCTAATGACCCCTTGTTAAATATTCTTCCTTGAGATGTATACAGGATCTCCGGATAACTTACAGAAGGTCGCGTAATTATAGACATTACCAGAACAATTGTGATTGATCTTAGCTACAGTTGATATTGATCTTAACAGTATAATGAAACAATGAACTGCTTTGAACTTTCATTTATTTATAGTACAAAGAACCACCAACATTCTGGCATTGGGCATAGTTTGATCTAAGTCAGGAGGGTACATCCTGGACATGATTTTCTAGTTGGGGGGGGGAACTAACAATATATTGAATTGTTAGAGGATAAAATATTGGAGCTTAGAATATGATAAGTAAAGTTAATTTACATTGGCTATTCTGCATGAGATAGTCTGACATGCAGTGGGTACAGTAGAACCAGGGACCATATATCTCTGTTGCCTTATCTCCCACATACCACACTACAGGATCTACAGAAATGCTGATTGCTTTCAGGAGGTGGCACCTGAATGTTCTAAAAGGAAATTGGTGTTGCAGTTATTGCTGGAGTAGTATTGAAAATAATTTTTAAAAAAGGGAAAATGATAATTTTGCTTTTTTCAATATAGTTAATCAAGTTCTATAGATAAGTGTGAAGTGTTCAGTATTTGAAAAACAATACCAATTTAGTATGAGACTGAAATATCCTCCAAGTCTTCCATTTTGTGTTACAGGAATGTTAGCTGAACAATTTGTTCCCGATGGACCCCATCTGAAGCTCTACAACTATGAGGAACAGCATTGGGATCATCTGATGAACTGGCAGCATGCGACTATGTATCTCTTCTATGGTATCTCAGGGATTGTGGACATTATTGTCCATTTGACACCTGCAGTGCCATTAGCCCTGGATAGACTCATGTTGGCTATTGCAGTCTTCATTGAAGGTTGGCCATTCTTTCTTAAATTCAGTGTTTTGGCTTAATTGTACAAATGTATATTATTCATGACTGTACCATAACCCAACGGAGTACCTATAACCCAGTTCATTAGTGGTCTGCTGACATCCTAAAATGCTCATCCTAGTTGGTTCTTTTATCCAAGAAAATGGTTATTGGCTGAATAACTGGAATGAATGAGACCCCCTGAGGGCCTGAAAACGGAGAACTCAGTCAGAAATGAAATTGTGTTGATGTCATGAAATTGGATCTAGAGCTTAAAATCTTCTGACTCATGGGTCAATTGGTGATATTTGCATTTGAGCTCAATTAGAAATGTACAAAGCATTAGCAACTGGATTCCCACCGAGATACTGCTATTTTTCAGTCCAGTTGATAGCTGTCTAGTTTTCTTCCTCCATTCCCAAAGGTGAGAATTCATTTCCTTAATTAAGCGGTTTCACAGTTGCTCAAGAGGATAACTCTTATTGACGGTATTTATACCTATCAGGACAATCATACTCTGTTATCTTAATCAGTGTATTAAGCCAGAAACAGGTGCTATGATTCATTGTTTACCTGTATTTACAATGTAAAGGAAATTTCAAAGTTAAGAGTAGCCTCAGTAAATTAAAATGTTATACAGGCAGTCGTTTAGCTGGTCTATGTGATATCTTTTGATATGTTAGTTTAGTAAGATATGCGTACTAGAGATGGGAAATTCGGCAGATGCTGGAAAGCTTGAGTAGCATGCACAAAATGCTGGAGGAGCTCAGCATCCATGGAGGGAAGTGAGCAGTCGATGTTTCAGGCCAAAACTAATTAAGGGTTTTGTCTCAAAATGTTGACTGTTCATTTCTCTTCATAGATGCTGCCCAACCAGCTGAATTCCTCCATTATTTTGTGTGTGTGCTGTGCGCATAGTTTCTAACTCATGGCAACGAAAACAGAAAGCAAAATCCATGGAGAAAGAAGCAGTCAACATTTCAAGTCAAAGACTCTGTATCAGCTCTGGTAAAGGGTCCTTGACTTTAAATGTTAATTGATGACAGGCTGAGCCCTTTCATCACAAATAACAAATTCCTGCACCATATTTCACAGCATGGAAAGAATTAAATGGAGACAGCAAGGTTTATGTAATCTTTCTAAAAGGAATCTAATCAGTCTAATTTCTCCATGATCCTTGGAGTATTTCAAGATTCAAGATTCAAAAAACTTTATTGTCATTCTAACTGTACATCAGCTCTGCAGGGCAGAATGAGACAGCGTTTCTCAGGAGCAGTGCAATCATAACATAACAAACGCAATACTAAATAATAAACATAACAATAAATAGTAAAACACAACAGCCACATGTCCGTTAAAATCAAGTTATAAGTGTCTAGTGCAAGTTAAAAGTGTCCAAAGTAGAGTCGGGTAGAGCAGCTATTTAGCAGTCTGACTGCCAGACATTTGTGCATTTTTCTTTCTTAAACAAAATATTATGGTGTTTACTTTGAGATGAGGGTTCCCTGTTTTCATTCTTGTTAGTGTGAAACAATTTCTGTCTTTTCTTACACGTTCCTGACAGATGAGGTTCTTCCTCTCAGCTATGGCTCAGTAATGGCTTTCAAAATCAGAAGCTCCACTCCAGAAATTGGAACTGTGTCTTGGCCGACACTTGTGATGTGTTAGTTAGCTCTACAAGAACTTTAGGGTAAAAGGTTGAACCAGCTTGAATGTGGAGTTGCAAACAGGTCTTTTCTGGACATGCTGGTTACCTTTTGGCTGTCAGGAAATATCCAAAGATATATTATTTGCTTATAATGTTTGTGGAACCTTCATATGCACAAACGTGTTGCCATGTTCCTCACTTAACCATAGTAACCAGACTTCAAAAGTATTTAAAGTTGAAACTGGTGGAAAAATTCAGCCACTTAGGCAGCATTTTGTAATGTTTCAGGTCTGGAACTGTTCATCATTTCATCAGAAGGAGAGAAACAAGTTCCTCCATGAGAAGGAGGGGTAGGGTGGTGGGTGAGAATTTCTTGGAAAAGGGTGAGACGATGTAGTAGTTAAAATCAGACCAAGTTCTTATTTCAGATTTCTAGCATCTACAATTTTTTTGTTGTTTTTCTGAAGTGCTTCATGTTGGAAGGCATTTAAAGAATTGCTTTGTTTGTCGTGTACATTGAAATATACAGCAAAATGTATCGTTTGCATCGAGTCAAATCAGCAAGGACTGTGCTGGTGTCGCCATGCTTCTGGCGCCAACATAGCACATCCACAGCTCACTAACCCTAACCGTCGTATAGGAGGAAACCCGCACAGTCACAGGGAGAACATTCAAACTCCTAACAGACAGCAGTGGGAATCGAACCCCAATCTTAAATCTGGCGCAGTAATTGCATTACGCTAACTGCAATGCTACCATGCTGCCTTTTGGTATCAAGGCACTAAGTCTGTCAGTTACATTTGTATCTGTTTATAATAAAAATCAGAAAATGTTGGACATGTTCAACAGGTCAAGTAGCAGTTGTGCAGAGAGAAAACAGGAGATAGCATCTTTCAAGTGAAAGATTCTTTGTCAGAACTGAGTGAGTGAGAGGAAAACGAGTTGTTTTTAAATTAGAGGATGGGTAAGAGAGGGATGGATAGGACAAAACAAATACCTCTGGTAGGTTGCGGCTTGGGGGAGGACCTGTTGGAGAAGCTGCAGTATGCCACCAGAGCAATTAATGCTTGATAGGTTCATGAAAGGAGGGAGAATTTCACAATAATCTTAAATTAATCCCGCTTTTTGTTCTCCCCATATTCTCATCAATTAGTCCTAGATTCAACAACTCTTCTGCACACCAATTGCAAGTTTACAATGGCCAATTAACCTGCCAACCCACAAGTCATTGGAAAACGAGTTAAAACTGAAGCACTTGAAGAAAACCCACATGGTCAACAGGGCATGCTAATTTCACAAAGGTAGCACCCAAAATTACAATTGAATCTGGATCTCTGGTGTTTTAATAGACAATAGGTGCAGGAGTAGGCCATTCGGCCCTTCAAGACAGCACCACCATCCACTGTGGTCATGGCTGATCATCCACAATCAGTATGCAGTTCCTGCCTTATCCCCATAACCTTTGATTCCGCTATCTTTAAGAGCTCTATCCATCTCTTTTTAGAAAGCATCCAGAGACCTGGCCTCCACAGCCTTCTGGGGCAGAGCATTCCATATATCCACCACTTTCTGGGTGAAAAAAGTTTTTCCTCAACTCTGTTCTAAATGGCCTACCCCTAATTCTTAAACTGTGGCCTCTGGTTCTGGACTCGCCCATCAGCAGGAACATGCTTCCTGCCTGCAGCGTGTCCAATCCTTTAATAATCTTATATGTTTCAATAAGATCCCCTCTCAGCCTTCTAAATTCCAGAGTATACAAGCCCAGTCGCTCCAATCTTTCTACATATGACAGTCCCGCCATCCCGGGAATTAACCTTGTGAACCTACGCTGCACTCCCTCGATAGCAAGAATGTCCTTCCTCAAATTTGGAGACCAAAACTGCACACAGTACTCCAGGTGTGGCCTCACCAGGGCCCTGTACAGCTGCAGAAGGTCCTCTTTGCTCTTTTACTCAATTCCCCTTGTTATGAAGGCCAGCATGCCATTAGCTTTCTTCACTGCCTGCTGTACTTGCATGCTTCCTTTCAGTGACTGACGTACAAGAACACCTAGATCTCGTTGTGCTTCCCCTTTTCCTAACTTGACTCCATTTAGATAATAATCTGCCTTCCTGTTCTTACCGCCAAAGTGGATAACCTCACATTTATCCACATTAAACTGCATCTGCCATGCATCTGCCCACTCACCCAGCCTGTCCAAGTCACCCTGCATTCTCATAACATCGTCCTCACATTTCACACTGCCACCCAGCTTTGTGTCATTGGCAAATTTGCTAATGTTACTTTTAGTTCCCTCATCTAAATCATTAATATATATTGTAAACAGCTGCGGTCCCAGCACTGAACCCTGCGGTACCCCACTGGTCACCGCCTGCCATTCCGAAAGGGACCCGTTAATTGCTACTCTTTGTTTTCTGTCAGCCAGCCAATTTTCAATCCATGTCAGTAATCTGCCCCCCAATACCATGTGGCCTAATTTTGCCCACTAATCTCCTATGTGGGACTTTATCAAAGGCTTTCTGAAAGTCCAGGTACACTACATCCACTGGCTCTCCCTTGTCCATTTTCATAGTTACATCCTCAAAAAATTCCAGAAGATTAGTCAAGCACGATTTCCCCTTCGTAAATCCATGCTGACTCAGACCTATCCTGTTACTGCTATCCAGATGTGTGGTAATTTCATCTTTTATAATTGACTCCAGCATCTCTCCCACCATCGACGTCAGGCTAACGGGTCTACAATTCCCTGTTTTCTCTCTTCCTCCCTTCTTGAAGAGAGGGACAACATTAGCCACCCTCCAATCCACAGGAACTGATCCTGAATCCATAGAACATTGGAAAATGGTTACCAATGCGTCCACGATTTTTAAAGTCACCTCCTTAAGTACCCTGGGATGCAGACCATCAGGTCCCAGGGACTTATCAGCCTTCAGACCCAACAGCCTATCCAACACCATTTCCTGCCTAATATAAATTTCCTTCAATTCATCCATTACCCTAGGTAATTTGGCCACTATTACATCTGATTGTTTTCAGGCAATCAGTCTATTGCCCCGTTACATTATAGATGTTTAACTTGTAGAACTAGCCGAAGAAAGTGAGTTACCTGAAGTTGTTGAAATAAATGTTGTGTCTGGAAGGCTGCAGTTTTTCCATGAGGTGGACTGTGTGCTGTCCCCCAAGTTGAGCTTGCCCCTTGCTCAGTGCAGGAGGTAGGAAGCCATTGATAAAGCTCCAGGTCCCCTCATTCCACTGTTTTCATTTTGTCCCAAGCAAGGCGGACTGATCCACAGTTCTATACAAGGCACTCCCGCTTGTGTGGACCAGGTTCACTCTGCTTAGATTCAAACAAGGTGCTAAATGCTGCTTTCCTCTATCTCTTGTCCTTTTTCATAGTGACATTGTGTCTACCCAACTTGCAGATCAGTAGTTATAATTAATGTAAAAACAATGTTTTTAACCAGATTCAGATTCATTAATTTCTCATATATACATTGCAATATACAGTGAAATGTCTCACTTGCATTAACAACCAACACGACTGAAGAACGTGCTGGGGGCAGCCCGCAAGTGTTGCCACACTATCTGGTGTCAATAGGGCATGCCCACAGTGTTCAGCAGAACAGCAGCAAAACAAGTCCCTTTCTATACGCGCGCGTGCATGCGCACACACACACACACACACACACACTCCTTCCCTCACAGGACAGGCTGTCTCCAGGCCTGCAGCATCCATTGGACTTGTAGAGCAAGTACTTCAGCAATCAGGCCTTGACTTCTGGTCCTCTGGGCAACCTTCAGGCTTCGATCTTCGGTATCGACCCCGGAACTCACTGATAAATCCTTTAATCAATTATATCTTCAGAGATCCTTAAACAATATAGCAAGCTCTTCATGTAGATTGAACCAATTATTTTTCACATGCTTTCAATTGTGTTTCACTTTATAAAATAGAGTATTGGCTGCTCCCACTGTTGACCCACAATGAATGCAATGCGCATCTTCTATAGGAAGGCAGGATGGATGTCCAGAAGTAGAACTTCCCAGTGTCCAAACATTTGAATTCCGTTTCCAATTCCCTTTCCGACATGTCGGTCCATGGCTTCTGCTTGTGCCATGATGAAGCCACCCTCTGGGCAGAGGAGCAACACCTTATATTCTGTCTGGGTAGCCTCCTACCCGATGGCATGAATATTGTTTTATCCTAGTTTTTTTTATAAAAAGTTTTCCTCCACCTCCTCTCTTCTATTCCCCGCTCTGGCACCTTAACTCTTCTCACCTGCCTATCAGCTTCCCCGGGGTATCCTCTTCCTTTCTTTACTCCTATGGTCCACTCGCCTTTCCTATCAGATTCCTAGGTAACACACACAAAGTGCTAGAGGAGCTCAGCAGGTCATGCGGTATCAATGGGAAAGAGTAGATAGTCAATGTTTTGGGCCGGGACCCTTCTTCAGGACTGATTCCTTCCTCTCTAGCCTTTTACCTTTCCTACCGACCTGGCTTCACCTGTCACCTTCCAGCTATCCTCCTTCCCTCCTCCCTACCTTTTTGTTCTGTTAACTTCCCCCTTCCTTTCAGGATCTGAAGGAGAGTCTTGGTCCAAAACATTGACTGTTTATTCATTTCCATAGATGCTGGTGAACCTGCTGAGTTCCTTCTGCACTTGTGTGCGTGGCTTTGGGTCTCCAGCATCTGAGGAATTTCTTGGATGCATTAGTGATGCTTTAAGATGAGCCTCTGTGCCCCTTCTGCAAAGAAAATTACAACGGCAGATTTTATTATCAAGAGGAGTAAGGGCAGCAGACATGTGGGAACACCACAATACTAAGGCAGGCCCAAATGCACACCATTCTTACATTACAGTTCCTCCATTCATGCTGGAACTCACTTCCCGATGTAATATGGGAGATTGTTCTCCACTTGGACTGCAAAACCTTTAGACAAAGGCTCACCACTATTTTCAAGGGCTGTCTGGGATAGGCAATAAATTCTGGTTTTGCCAATGATGCACACCGTATATCTTGTGCTTGAATCTTTTTGTTTAAAGCTATCTTTCTTTAAACTATTTATTTGAAATTCAGCTCCCTAAATGTTCATCTTCCCTTTTGCTTTTCCTTTCTAACTTTATCAGAAAGTCAGACAAAGCATATGTTAATATCACTTTAATGCAGATAAGTCTGCATATGGAATTGGATCAGTTGGGTTACGCAAGAAGGCTGCAGTTTTGCAACTTAAAATGGAGATCTGCAGCATCAAGACAAATTCTTCTAAGCTGCTTTTTAAATTTTCTTTCCGAACAAGTACTAAAAAATTTCAGCTTTAGTCAATGACTCCCAGTCTGTATTCGAACTCCTGCTGAGTAAGCCTCCAAATGGCTATGTATCAAGAGGTGTACCCGTGGACCAATGTTGCTGAGACACAAGCCAGGGCCTGATCAACCCTGGCTGGGTTGCCTGGGTGAGAGTATTTGATGTTGAAAGACACGAAGCACCCGGTAACCCCAGGATACATCACTGATGATGTGTCCCAGCACGTCCTAGGATGTATCTCAGCATCGGTGTCCCAAGTTCTGAAGTTTCTTTACATGCATGAGTAATAACAACTGTTTTTAAAGCTGAAATTGAATGCACTTTTAAATGCTCTTGATTGAAATGTGTACCCTTCAGCCTAATATGTTGAGCATATTACTTCCTTCGGTATAGATGGTGTAACAAGTGACTGTAGGTATAAATGAGAATAAATATGGATTAAGTTGGCCCACATGGAAAATTTCTGTTTGTTCTACATTACCAGAAGAGGAATCACAAATTTTTCTTCATATATTGCTCAACATTATGGACAGGTTTAATTGATTCTGTGCTCTTAATGCCACTGATGTGAAAGAAAACTATGACACATGTATTTAGATGATTAGGCAAAGTTAAAGTTCATCCTTTCATCTTTTGGACACAAAGCTTAACTAAGTGCAGCAATGGAAAATTTTCTAGAATAATTAAGTGACAGAGAATCAGAATTTAATTACAATATGCTATGGATTTGAATTCTGGTTAATTTCTCTTGACATTACATAAGGCAATTAGGACAACCCCACAAAAATTCTGGCCTTTAATTTCTCCTTAGGATTTGACCTCCATGCCACTTTGAAAAATCCGAAGTCTGCAATCATGTCTCTTACAATCAGCCTTCATCTTTTCTTTTAAACAGGTTTCTTATTTTATTACCATGTCCATGGGCGTGCAATGCTTGATATTCATGTCCATATTCTGCTGCTGGTGGCTGTGTTTGGCGGTTCCATTAGCATCTTTCTTGAAGTCTTTCTCCGTGGGAATATCGTACTGGAACTTTTGAGGACAAGCCTGTGTATACTGCAGGGCAGCTGGTTCTGGCAGGTAAGAGACCTGTGTTAGTCGTTTATAAACGTAGGTGAACACTAATTGAGACATTGCCCTCATTCCACTAAATCTGATATATTACTAGTGTAGCCTGGGGAAGATACACATGCAGGACATCAAATACTTTTTTAGGTCTTAAATTCCTTTATGTTATAGATGTTTTATTACAGAAAGAAGGTATCAAAATAAAAAAAACGACAAACTAAAATCAATAAATTTAAAAAACACAGTTCCTGCTGTTAAAATCTCAGCTTAATTTCGGATCACACCCTTGTTACGTATGCAGTATGAAAATAACTAAATACAAACTATATCAAACCAATACGGTAGTGGCAATTCTTTTAAAAAAAATACAAACAATGTTAGAATCCCACCAACCCTGTATCTTATACACAACAACGAAAATGTGAATAAATACATCTCATCTTAACTAAAGAGAGATACTCACACTTGGCACGCACATGCTTAACTTCCAAACACATATAGGCTAACCTTGAAATGAGGTCTCCTCGCTCACGTTACGTGAACAGAGATTAACACATTCACATTACTGTTACATTCACATTCGGTCATGAAACAATAAAGAAAGACAAGTAAGCTTTTACTTTGTGGTTGGATTACTAAGAAGGCTAACCTAGTCGGCCGATTATGGAACTTCACAATCATGCTATTCCAGCATCAATCAATTTTACTTGCAGAAATCTAAGGCAAGTAAAACATCTCAAACTATCAATATTCTATATTTACAAACAAGTATAGACATAAGACAAAGGAGCAGAAGTCAGCCATTCGGCCCATCGAGTCTGCTCTGCCATTTTATCATGAGCTGATCCATTCTCCCATTTAGTCCCACACCCCCGCCTTCTCACCATAACCTTTGATGCCCTGGCTACTCAGATACCTATCAATCTCTGCCTTAAATACACCCAATGACTTGGCCTCCACTGCTGCCCGTGGCAACAAATTGCATAGATTCACCACCCTCTGACTAAAAAAATTTCTTCGCATTTCTGATCCGAATGGGCACCCTTCAATCCTTAAGTCATGCCTTCTCGTACTAGACTCCCCCATCATGGGAAGCAACTTTGCCACATCCACTCTGTCCATGCCTTTCAACATTCGAAATGTTTCTATGAGGTCTACCCTCATTCTTCTAAACTCCAAGGAAAACAGTCCAAGAGCGGACAAACGTTCCACATATGTTAACCCTCTCATTCCCGGAATCATTCTAGTGAATTTTCTCTGTACCGTCTCCAATGTCAGCACATCCTTTCTTAAATAAGGAGACCAAAACTGCCCACAGTACTCCCAGTGAGGTCTCACCAGTGCCTTATAGAGCCTCAACATCATATCCCTGCTCCTATACTCTATTCCTCTAGAAATGAATGCCAACACAAATGTCCCACAAGGATCTGTTCTGGGACCTCTACTTTTCGTGATTTTTATTAACGACCTGGATGTGGGAGTAGAAGGGTGGGTTGGCAAGTTTGCAGACGAAACAAAGGTTGGTGGTGTTGTAGATAGTGTAGAGGATTGTCAAAGATTGCAGAGAGACATTGATAGGATGCAGAGGTGGGCTGAGAAGTGGCAGATGCAGTTCAACCCAGAGAAGTGTGAGGTGGTACACTTTGGAAGGACAAACTCCAAGGCAGAGTACAAAGTAAATGGCAGGATACTTGGTAGTGTGGAGGAGCAGAGGGATCTCAGGGTACATGTCCACAGATCCCTGAAAGTTGCTTCACAGGTGGATAGGGTAGTTAAGAAATCTTATGGGGTGTTAGCTTTCATAAGTCAAGGGATAGAGTTTAAGAGTCGCGATGTAATGATGCAGCTCTATAAAACTCTGGTTAGGCCACACTTGGAGTCTGTGTCCAGTTCTGGTCACCTCACTGTAGGAAGGATGTGGAAGCATTGGAAAGGGTACAGAGGAGATTTACCAGGATGCTGCCTGGTTTAGAAAGTATGGATTATGATCAGGGATTAAGGGAGCTAGGGCTTTACTCTTTGGAGAGAAGGAGGATGAGAGGAGACATGATAGAGGTGTACAAGATAATAGAGGAATAGATAGAGTGGATAGCCAGTGCCTCTTCCCCAGGGCGCCACTGCTCAATACAAGAGGACATGGCTTTAAGGTAAGGGGTGGGAAGTTCAAGGGGGATATTAGAGGAAGGTTTTTTACTTAGAGAGTGGTTGGTGCGTGGAATGCACTGCCTGAGTTAGTGGTGGAGGCAGATACGCTAGTGAAGTTTAAGAGACTACTAGACAGGTATATGGAGGAATCTAAGGTGGGGGCTTATATGGGGGGCAGGGTTTGAGGGTTGGCACAACATTGTGGGCCAAAGGGCCTGTAGTGTGCTGTACTATTCTATGTTCTAACATTGCATTCGCCTTCTTCACCACTGACTCAACCTGGAGGTTAACCTTAAGGGTATCCTGTACGAGGACTCCCAAGTCCCGTTGCATCTCAGAACTTTGAATTCTCTCCCCATTTAAATAATAGTCTGTCCATTTATTTCTTCTGCCAAAGTGCATAACCATACACTTTCTGACATTATATTTCATTTGCCACTTCTTTGCCCATTCTTCCAATCTATCCAAGTCTTTCTGCAGACTCTCTGTTTCCTCAGCACTACCAGCCCCTCCGCCTATCTTTGTGTCATCAGCAAACTTAGCCACAAAGCTATCTATTCCATAATCCAAATCGTTGACGTAAAAAGAAGCGGCCCCAACACGGACCCCTGTGGAACACCACTGGTAACCGGCAGCCAACCAGAATAGGATCCCTTTATTCCCACTCTCTGTTTCCTGCCAATCAGCCAATGCCCTATCCACGTATGTAACTTTCCCATAATTCCATGGGCTCCTATCTTGTTAAGTAGCCTCGTGTGGCAACTTGTCAAAGGTCTTCTGAAAATACAAATATACAACATCCACTGCATCTCCCTTGTCTAGCCTACTTGTAATTTCCTCAAAAAATTGTAATAGGTTTGTCAGGCAGGATTTTCCTTGAAGGAATCCATGCTGAGTTCTGCCTATCTTGTTATATGCCTCCAGGTACTCTGTAACCTCATCCTTGACAATCGACTTCAACAACTTCCCAACTATCGATGTCAAGCTAACAGGTCTATAATTTCCTTTTTGCTTCCTTGCCCCCTTCTTAAATAGCGGAGTGACATTTGCAATCTTCCAGTTCTCCGGAACCATGCCAGAATCTATTGACTTTTGAAAGATCATCACTAATGCCTCCGCGATCTCCACAGCTACTTCCTTCAGAACACGAGAGTGCATTCCATCTGGTCTGGGAGATTTATCTACCTTTAGACTATTCAGCTTCCTGAGTACTTTCTCTGTCATAATTGTGGCTGCGTACACTTCACTTCCCTGCCACCCTTGAGTGTCCGGTATACTGCTGATGTCTTCCTCAGTGAAGACTGATGCAAAATACTCGTTCAGTTCCTCCGCCATCTCTTTATCTCCCATTACAATTTCTCCAGCATCATTTTCTATCTGTCCTATATCTACTCTCACCTGCCTTTTACTCTTTATATACTTGAAAAAGCTTTTAGTATCCCCTTTGATATTATTAGCTTCCTTTCATAGTTAATCTTTTCCCTCTCAATGACCTTCTTAGTTTCCTTTTGTAAGCTTTTAAAAACTTCCCAATCCTCTGTCTTCCCACTAATTTTTGCTTCCTTGTATGCCCTCTCCTTTCCTTTAACTTTGGCTTTGACTTCTCTTGTCAACCACGGTTGCATCCTTTTTCCATTCGAAAATTTCTTCTTTTTTGGAATATACCTGTCCATTTATATGGTATTTTTGGAATATACCATATAAATGAATTTACATAGATATTATCAAATATTATTCACCTTTCCTCACCAAACCTGGGAAAAGCATTCGAACATTGTCCTTTCTAGAACATGGTAACTCTTCGTTCTACTCCACCCATGCAAGATGACATCATGGTTTTCTCGTAAAGGCACAGGCAGCTATTTTAGCATTACCAAGGTGAATACATAAGTGCTCTTAAACAATAAACAAAAATGGTATTCAATGGTCACCTGGTTACACTAGCAAAACAGAATAAGGGACAATAGAGGGGAACATAGGAAAGAAAATAACAATAAAGATGTTCTAGGATACAATAATGAGGTTACTGGAGCATAATTATATGTACCAGTGAAAGAAAAAATAGCAAAAACTCCCAAGTATGAGAATAGGGATCAGAATGGCCTCTGCTAATGCTTCAAACACAGAGGCATAACATACAATACATAAGCAGAAACTGCTTGTTCCTTTGGGTTTCATTCTCTATGCTTAACATCTGGAACATGTTTACACCAACGAAATAGTACTGGCAAAACTATTTGCACTCGAGATTAATGTGCAGAGCAAAGTTTTTTCCCTTGAAAATTAGGTGGCAAAACCAGTGGGTGCAAGTGAAAACAACTTAAAGAACGTATGGATGAAGTTGGCTCTATAAACTGAAAGAATCATGGATGTTTTGCAGAGAGCGTGCTTTTTCTGAATAAGTTGCTTAATATTTTGGGTATGGTTAATTGATTGGCTCTTTTGATGCAATTGGTTTAAAATATGAGTGAAATGTGAAATAAATCTTCACTCTTCAGTAACATACAGGTATTTAATTAGTAGCTGTAAAAAGAGGCTGTGTTCCGAATCATAGACACAAGTAATTCTGCAGGTGATGGAAATCTTATGCAGCATACATAAAACACTGGAGGAGCTCAGCAGTCAGGCAGCATCTATGGAGGAGAATAAACAGCTGGCTGTTTAGATGCCGGCTGACATGCTGAGTTCCTCCAGTACTTTGTATTTGCTGCTCCTCAAAATTCAAAGTGTCGTCTCTGCTTATATGGGTGGATTAGATACAGTTGACAATACGAAAAATTTATCATTGACCTTCAGAATTAAACAATCGTAAAAAGGATTCATACCATTCTGGAATACAGTTAATTTTGATATTTTAGTCTTTAGGATTTAGGATTATTGTTCTAAAGTTAACATTGCAGGCTTGTTATTAATGCCTTTCAGTCAAAGTTCATTGCAATAGCAATATTGTGTTGCCTTTTTTCCAGTGAGGATACAATAGTGCTCACAACAGGAATTCTGCAGATGCTGGAAATTCAAGCAACATACATCAAAGTTGCTGGTGAACGCAGCAGGCCAGGGAGCATCTCTGGGAAGAGGTGCAGTCGACGTTTCAGGCCGAGACCCTTCAGACTTGACCTGACGAAGGGTCTCGGCCTGAAACGTCGACTGCACCTCTTCCTAGAGATGCTGCCTGGCCTGCTGCGCTCACCAGCAACTTTGATGTGTGTTGCTTGATACAATAGTGCTCATCTACATTAGCTAAAAATGTGATGTGCGTTTATTATATCTAGATCATATACTTGGTGATAACTGATACTTGTGAAGAAACAAATGCAGAAGTAATGGTCCAGAAGGGCCAGTCTGTGTAATTCCCCTGTGTCTGAGTGATGTTTTTCTTTTGGTATGTTTCCTGATGGGCTTGCTGCCATACTTGCAGTGTTTCCAGATGGTGAGCTGATAATATCACTTAGAGTGGAATGATTAGTTTTCCTAGCCTAAAACCACTAAATTAAATAGTTAATGAGTATCATTAGGTTAGTTTTGTATTTGTTTAAATATTTAATCATATTTTGTACGTTTGGTTTCACAGTAGCAATTAGAATGATACCGATCCAAAACTAGCATTTATTTCCATCCTGTTTATGTGCCTGAATTCTAAAATTGATCACTGTAAAATGTTTTCTGAACCCTTTTCCAGGTGCAAAGTGAATGTGTTTTTAACTCTGTCTTTTAATCCATCGCTCTAAAAAAAAAAGTGTCATGTAAGAAAACCATGTGAAACAATTCTTACTGTTTGGTTACAATGTTCTTCAAGTTTTTCCACACAAAGACTCTGAATTTATAACTATTTTTCTTCATGAGTGCATCACCCCTTCTTGGTCTTTGGCCACCAACAGTAGTTTGCTAGCGTTCCTCTGTCCTGGTCCGTTCTTTCAAGATGTCCCATCATCTTGGTATGTCCTTCCTCTTTCAGGCATGAGGTCTTTGGAGCTTTTGTTGGTTTTTATAGGATGGGGCTGCCCAACCCCCCCTCCTTTCACAGCCGGGCTTGGGACTGTCCATGGTGGAGCTGAATTAATAACTACCCTGATGGATCTTTCGAGGATGGATAAATAAATAAATAAATCTGCATACCTTTTAATTCTTTTAATTGAGATAATTTAATTTCTCTTTTACAGATTGGGTTTATCCTATATCCTCCAAATGGAAGCCCTGAATGGGACCAAAGCAGCCACGACAATCTGATGTTTATTACTATGTGCTACTGTTGGCATTATGCCTTTTCGCTTCTCATTGTGGCCATTAGCTATGCAATTGTCAGTTGGTGAGTGGATGCACTTCTCTTTCATGTATCTGAAGCCAAGTGTGGTTAAGAGCTTAGGAGACGGAAGTATGAGCGGTCTTTCCATCCTGATGCCCGTTTTGCATATATTAAGGTCATCTCTGACCTTCTGCCTCAATGCCATCCTCCTACACAAATACCATGTTCTTTGATTTCCTTAATATCTAAAAATCTATCAGTCTCTGTCTTCAATATAATTATTGACTCAACCTACACAGCGTTTTTTTTTTGGGTAGAGGATTCAAAAGGCATACGATTGTCCTGGACTAGTCTTTCAAGTTGTCCCCTGGTGTAGTTCATCTTGTCTGTCTTGGTGAAGATCCTTCCATTCCCAGGGATGAGGTCTTTGGAGATCCTATTGGTGTTTCTGGGTTGTTTCGGGATAGGGTTTGCTTGTGCAATCCTCCTCCTTTCCCATTCAGGCTTGGAACCACCCATGGAAGAGTTTTACAGCTGTCTAACTGAAGGAGTTTTATTCTATTCTGTATCTTGTTTTCCTGATCCCTGATTTTTAGATAGTGACATCTGGATCTAGTTAGTCCAGCAAATCTACATTCTCCCTGCCAAACCTTGAAAGTATTTTGTGTATTTCAATGAGACCAATTTCATTCTTCTAAACCAGATGTTCCCAACCTGGGATCCACAGAGCCTTTGGTTAATGTTAAAGGTCCATGATGTGAAAAAAAAAAAAGTTGGGAACCCCTGTTCTAAACTGTGGAGAGCATAATTATGGTCATCTTAATTTCTCCTCATATGAGAAAGTTGCCATCAGTGTGGTAAGATGTCTTCATCTCTCATGAAACAGAGATTCCCCTCCACCATTGTTAACAAAACTGTTGACCAAAGCTCATCCATTTCCCACACTGCTTCTTTAAACCCCTTCCCTAAATCTCAGCTTTTTTATTCGAGCCACGACTGCGCAGAATGTGCAGGCACATGGACGTCAGCGAGCTGGATTGCTGGGAAGAATTTTAAAGGAAGACAGCTTTATAGAGCGGGTGTCTGACTAGAGGGAGTCAGAGTAGGAGGGCTTCAGCTCAATGGGTCGAGGCGAGCTAAGTTTCTTGTGAAGTATGTCTGTAAGGCCGGTGTTCTGTACTGAGTGTCAGATGTGGGAAGACCGGGAGACTCCCAGCCTCCTGGATGGCCACATATGCGCCAGGTGTGTTGAGCCGCAGATCCTTAGGGAACACACATCAAAGTTGCTGGTGAACGCAGCAGACCAGGCAGCCTCTATTGGAAGAGGTACAGTCGACATTTCGGGCCGAGACCCTTCGTCAGGACTAACTGAAAAAAGAGCTAGTAAGAAATTTGAAAGTGGGAGAGGGAGGGGGAGATCCGAAATGATAGGAGAAGACAGGAGGGGGAGGGATGGAGCCAAGAGCTGGACAGTTGATTGGCAAAAGGGATATGAGAGGATCATGGGACAGGAGGCCTAGGGAGAAAGAAGGGGGAGGGAACCTAGAGGATGGCCAAGGGGTATAGTGAGAGGGACAGAGGGAGAAAAAGGAAAGAGAGAAAAAGAATATGTGTATATAAATAAATAACGGATGGGTTACGGGGGGAGGTGGGACATTAGTGGAAGCTTGAGAAGTCAATGTTCATGCCATCAGGTTGGAGGCTACCCAGACGGAATATAAGGTGTTTTTCCTCCAACCTGAGTGTGGCTTCATCTTTACAGTAGAGGAGGCCATGGATAGACATATCAGAATGGGAATGGGACGTGGAATTAAAATGTGTGGCCACTGGGAGATCCTGCTTTTTGTGGCGGACAGAGCATAGGTGTTCAGCAAAACGATCTCCCAGTCTGCGTAGGGTCTCGCCAATACATAGAAGGCCACACCGGGAGCACCGAATGCAGTATATCACCCCAACCGACCCACAGGTGAAGTGTCGCCTCACCTGGAAGGACTGTCTGGGGCCTTGAATGGTGGTGAGGGAGGAGGTGTAAGGGCATGTGTAGCACTTGTTCCGCTTACAAGGATAAGTGCCAGGAGGGAGATCAGTGGGGAGGGATGGGGGGGATGAATGGACAAGGGAGTTGGGTAGGGAGCGATCCCTGCCGAAAGTGGGGGGGGGGGGGGGGGAGGGAAGGATGTGTTTAGTGGTGTGATCCCATTGGAGGTGGCGGAAGTTATGGAGAATAATATGTTGGACCCGGAGGCTGGTGGGGTGGTAGGTGAGGACAAGGGGAACCCTATTCCTGGTGGGGTGGCGGGAGGATGGAGTGAGAGCAGATGTGCGTGAAATGGGGGAGATGCATTTGAGAGCAGAGTTGATGGTGGAGGAAGGGAAGCCCCTTTCTTTAAAAAAGTAGGACATCTCCCTCATCCTAGAATGAAAAGCCTCATCCTGAGAGCAGATGTGGCGGAGATGGAGGAATTGCGAGAAGGGGGTGGCATTTTTGCAAGAGACAGGGTGGGAAGAGGAATAGTCCAGATAGCTGTGAGAGTCAGTAAGCTTATTGTAGACATCAGTAGGTAAGCTGTCTCCAGAGATAGAGACAGTAAGATCTAGAAAGGGGAGGGAGCTGTCGGAAATGGACTAGGTAAACTTGGGGGCAGGGTGAAAGTTGGAGGCAAAGTTAGTGAAGTCAACGAGCTCAGCATGCGTGCAGGAAGCAGTGTCAATGCAGTCGTCGATGTAGTGAAAGAAAAGTGGGGGACAGATACCAGAATAGTTTTGGAACATAGGTTGTTCCACAAAGCCAACAAAAAGGCAGGCATAGCTAGGACCCATACGGGTGCCCATAGCTACACCTTTAGTTTGGAGGAAGTGGGAGGAGCCAAAGGAGAAATTATTAAGAGTAAGGACTAATTCCGCTAGACGGAGCAGAGTGGTGGTAGAGGGGAACTGGTTAGATCTAGAACCCAAAAAGAAGCGGAGAGCTTTGAGACCTTCCTGGTGGAGGATGGAAGTATATAGGGACTGGACATCCATGGTGAAAATAAAGTGGTGGGGGCCAGGGAGTTAAAATCATCAAAAAGTTTATGAGCGTGAGAAGTGTCACGAGCATAGGTCGGAAGGGATTGAACAAGGGGGGATAAAACCGTGTCGAGGTATGCAGAAATGAGTTCGGTGGGGCAGGAACAAGCTGAGACAATAGGTTTGCCAAGACAGGCAGGTTTGTGGATCTTGGGTAGGAGGTAGAAACGGGAAGTGCAGGGTGTGGGAACTATAAGGTTGGTAGCAGTGGATGGGAGATCCCCTGAGCGGATAAAGTCGGTGATGGTGTGGGAGACAATGGCCTGGTGCTCCTCAGTGGGGTCACGATCGAGGGGTAAGTAAGAGGAGGTGTCCGCAGGTTGTTGCTCTGCCTTGACAAGGTAGAGGTCAGTACGCCAGACTACAAAAACACCCCCCCACTTAGCGGCGGGTTTTATAGTAAGGTTAGGATTAATGCGGAGGGAGTGGAGAGCAGAGCCTTCGGAAGGAGTGAGGTTGGAATGGGAACAAGGTGCGGTGAATTCGAGACGGTTGATGTCCCATCGGCAGTTAACTAGTTCCATAAACCTGCCTGTCCTGGTAGATCTATTGTCTCAGCTTGCACCTGCCCCACCATTCGTCCTCCCCACCGATCTCCCACCTGGCACTTATCTTTGTAAGCGGAACAAGTGCTACACATGCCCTTACACTTCCTCCCTTACCACCATTCAGGGCCCCAGACAGTCCTTCCAGGTGAGGCGACACTTCACCTGTGAGTTGGCTGGGGTGATATACTGTGTCCAGTGCTCCCGATGCGGCCTTCTATGTATTGGCGAGACCTGATGCAGACTGGGGTACAGTTTCGCTGAACACCTACACTCTGTCCACCAGAGAAAGCAGGATCTCCCAGTGGCCACACATTTTAATTCCACGTCCCATTCCCATTCTGATATGTCTATCCACAGCCTCCTCTACTGTCAAGATGAAGCCACACTCAGCTTGCAGGAACAACACCTTATATTCCGTCTGGGTAGCCTCCAACCTGATGGCATGAACATTGACTTCTCAAATTTCCGCTAATGCCCCACCTCCCCCTCGTACCCCATCCGTTATTTACCTATATACATACATTCTTTTTCTCTCTCTCCTTTATCTCCCTCTGTCCCTCTCACTATACCCCTTGCCCATCCTCTGGGTTCCCCCCCCCACCTTTTCTTTCTCCCTAGGCCTCCTGTCCCATGATCCTCTCATATCCCTTTTGCCAATGACCTGTCCAGCTCTCGGCTCCATCCCTCCCACTCCTGTCTTCTCCTATCATTTCGGATCTCCCCCTCCCCCTCCCCCTCCCACTTTCAAATCTCTTACTGGCTCTTCTTTCAGTTAGTCCTGACGAAGGGTCTCGGCCCGAAACGTTGACTGTACCTCTTCCAATAGAGGCTGCCTGGCCTGCTGCGTTCACCAGCAACTTTTATGTGTGTTGCTTGAAATTCCAGCATCTGCAGATTTCCTCGTGTTTGCAAGATCCTTAGGGACCGGGTTAGGGAAATGGAGCTGCAGCTCGATGACCTTTGTCTGGTCAGGGAAAGTGAGGAGGCGATAGAGAGGAGCTATAGGCAAGTAGTCACACCTGAGCCTCGAGAGACAGATAAGTGGGTAACAGTCAGGAGAGGGAAGGGTACGAGTCAGATACTAGAGAGTACCCCTGTGGCTGTTTCCCCTTAACAATAAGTACTCCTGTTTGAGTACTGTTGTGGGGGACGGCCTACCTGGGGGAAGCAACAGTGGCCGTGCCTCTGGCACGGAGTCTGGCCCTGTGGCTCAGAAGGATGGGGAAAGGAAGAGGATGGCAGCAGTGATAGGGGACTTTATAATTAGGGGGTCAGACAGGCAATTCTGTGGACGCAGGAAAGAAACACAGATGGTAGTTTGCCTCCCTGGTGCCAGGGTCCGGGATGTTTCTGATCGCATCCACGATATCCTGAAGTGGGAAGGTGAACAGCCGGAAGTCATGGTACGTATTGGTACCAATGACATGGGTTGGAAGTTCTGAAAACAGACTGCAGCGAGTTAGGAAGGAAGCAGAGAAGCAGGATCTCAAAGGTAGTAATCTTGGGATTACTGCCTGTGCCATGCGACAGTGAGTATAGAAATAGTGAGGTGGAGGATAAATGCGTGGCTGAGGGATTGGAGCAGGAGGCAGGGATTCAGATTTCTGGATCATTGGGACCTCTTTTGGGGCAGGTGTGACCTGTACAGAAAGGACGGGTTGCACTTGAATCCGAGGGGCCCAATATCCTGGCAGGGAAGTTTGCCAAGGCTATTGGGGAGAGTTTAAACTAGAATTGTGGGGGGCTGGGAACCAAACTGAAGAGACGGAGAAAGAGGCAGTTGGCTCACAAATCGAGAAGCTTATAGACAGTTTGAGAGGGAGGTTAGGCAGGTGATAGGGAAGGGATGCCCTCAGATTGATGGTCCGAGATGTGTTTATTTTAATGCAAGGAGTATCATGAACGAAGCAGATGAGTTTAAGAGTGTGGATCAGTACTTGGAGCTATGATGTTGTGGCCATTACAGAGACTTGGATGGCTCAGGGGCAGGAATGGCTACTTAGAGTGTCAGGCTTTAGATGTTTCAGAAAGGACAGAGAGGGAGGCAAAAGAGGTGGGGGTGTGGCACTGCTGATCAGAGATAGTGTCACGGCTGTAGAAAAAGAGGAAGTCATGGAGGGATTGTCTATGGAGTCTCTGTGAGTGGAAGTTAGGAACAGGGAAGGGGTCAATAACTCTGCTGGGAGTTTTTTATAGACCACCCAATAGTAACAGGGACATCGAGGAGCAGATAGGGAGACATTCTGGAAAGATGCAATAATAACAGGGTTGTCGTGGTGGGAGATTTTCATTTCCCAAATATTGATCGGCATCTCCAAGAGAAGTTCATGATAGTGGTCTGAATATTAATGAATTCAAAATTCAAAAAAAACCTGTTGCGGGTGGAATTTTCTCTGTCCTGCTCCTGCACTCGTCTGTACCTGATGAACATTTAAAATGTGGTTGCACACACCCAGTCTTCTCCCCTTGTAATTTAAAACTAATGCAAATTTGGAAAATACCTTTAAACTAAAGTAAAACAAGCATTGCCTAAGGGACAGGATATATAAATGGAAAGACGGGGCCTGATTGGAGATAGTCAACATGGCTTTGCTTGTTTTGGGTCGTATTTGACCAATCTTTTAGTTTTTCAAAGAGGTTACCAGGAAAGTAAATGAAGGAAAGGCAGCAGACATTGTTTACGTGGACTTTAGCGAGACCTTTGACAAAGTACCACGTGAGAGGCTGGCCCCAAAAGTTTCAGTTGCTTGGCATTTGAGTTGAGCTGATAAATTGGATTGAACACTGGCTTCACAAGAGAAGCCAGAGAGTCTTAGTAGATGGTTGCCTCTCTGATTGGAGGTCTGTGACCTCCAATGGGGATTGGTGTTGTTTCTCAGGGATAGCAACGATTTGGGTGACAATGTGGTAAACTGGATCAGCACATTTGCAAATGTTGGTGGCATAGTGGACAACGATGAAGGCAACCAGTGCTTGTGAGGGATCTGCACCAGTAGGAATATCGGGCTGAGAAATGGCAGATGGAATTTAATGTGGACAAGTGTGAGGTGTTGCACTTTGGGAAAACAAACCAGGGTAGGACTTGCACTGAGAAGTGTGGTTGAACAGAGGGTTCCATGATTGCATGAAAGTGGTATCACAGGCAGATAGGGTTGTAAAGAGAACCTTTAGCACATTGGCTTTCATAGGTCAAAGTACAGGAATGCAAAGCTTTGTTGGAAGTTATATCATTCAGTGACGCCCAATTTCTACTATAATATGATCTTGTAGTTCCTGTGATCGGCCTACAGAAAAGGTATCAGTAAAATAGGGTACAGAGAAAATTTACAAGGAAGTTGCTGGGAATTGCGGACTTGAGTTATAAGGAAAGGTTGAATAGGTTAGGATCTTATTCCCTGGAGCATAGGGGAATTGTGGGGTGGGGTGTGGATTTGATAGAGGTAGACAAAATTGTGAAGGGTGTAGATAGGTTAATTCAAGCAGGCATTTTTTCACTGAGGCTGGGTGAGACTAGAATTAGAACTCAACTTCAGGGTGGAAGGTGAAATATTTAAGGCAAACAGAAAGGGGAACTTCACTCAGAGGGTGATGTGAGTGTGGAACGAGCTGCCAGCGGAAGTGATGGATGCAAGTTAGATGGGACCAGGCAGAATAACAGTTTGGCATGGACTAGATGGGCTGAAGGGCCTGTTTCTGTGCTGTAGGGCTCGCTGACTCTGTGACTCTAATTTCACCCATCCCTGTTAATGTGCAAGAAAGCCAGAACACCTGGGAGAAACTTACATTTACACAAAGCATGCCAACACCACACATGGACGGACACACAGGGGCATGCACGCGGGCACAGGCGAGCACTCAGATGGACACAGACTCGGAGAGACAGGCACAACAGGCAGACGCAGAGATAGGATACTCCAGGAGCTGTGAAACAGCAGTTCTATATACAGTTCCACTGTGCTGCTTTAAAAAAAAATCCCTGTTCATGACAAAGATTGCCTCATACTATCCTAAACATCAGTCAAAATTCAGCCAATCAGCACTTTTGAAAGTATGATTAATTATGCGACAGAGATGTGTCAATTCATTACCATTCCATGTGCAAAAGTATATTATTGGCAATGACACACCTGATTGCACAACCAAACACTCACGTTATCATATTACTAAGTTTGCCAATGACACAACAGTGGTAGGGCTCGTCACCCACAACGAGATGCATACAGGGAGGAGGTGAAACTCGTACACTTTCTAAATCGGCGACAAATCTAAATCAGGCAGTTTCAAACTCCTGGGCCCAGAACACATTCTACACAAATAGGGGAACTCACCAATGCCTCTGCTTTCTGAGGAGACTGAAGAGAGCCGGACTATAGATATATATACTTGTGTCCTTTTACCAATGTGCAGTAGAGAGCATCCTAACATGTTCCATCATTCCATGGTACAAAAACAGCACTTTGGCAGACAGGAAGTCTCTACAATGGGTAGTCAAACTGCCCGACACATCACCACCAGCCTGCTCACCATCAAGGACATGTATACCAAAAGGCCCCAGGAAAAGGCCTGTAACATCATGAAGGACACCACCCTGCTCATGACTCTTTGTCCCATTCCTATTAGAGAGGAGACTATGTAGTATACATGCCAGTACAACCAGGCTCAAAAATAGTTACTTTCCCTAATCAATAAAGCTGATCAACACCTTCAACCAATAACCCACCTCACTACCCCCACTCCCACCAACACCACTACTTGCTCTTTTATTGTCAGTCATCTTCCATACAGACACCCCTGTGTCTGGTGTCACTTTATGAACTTACAATCAATACATATATATAAGCCATGCATTTTTTTAGGATGGTGTTCTTTATCTTATTGTGTTTCTTTTGGTGCTGCATTGAATCCAGAGTAAGAATTATTTTGCTCTCCTTTCCACTTGTGTACTGGAGATGAAATTAAACAGTCCTGAATGTTGAAACCTGAAAATTGGTTGGGTTAGCTGTATTGGTACAGTATGTGAAAGCCTGAAGTTGCAATCTTGCCCCCTGGTGTTCAATTCACACAAATTGATTAAATAACAAGGCGATCAAATCATTTCAAGTTTTAAAACAGAGTGCAGATTTCTCCCAGAAGGTATCAGTAGAATTTATTGAGCCTTGGAAGGCTAAATGCATTCTAGTGTTTTTTTTTAATGCTGGTTTCTGCAGGAGAAACTGAAGAAGAAATGGAGTTGTATAATGGGGATAAAAACATTAGCCAAACGTGTGACTCTCAAGATAATTAAAAGCAGAATGTAAAGATAAGGATTAGCTTGATTGGTCACAGGTACATCAAATCATCGAGACATGTGGTGAAATGTGTCCAGCAAGGTCCCAGGATGTGCTGGAGGTAGCCAGCAGTTGTTGCCATCCTTCCAGAGCCAAAGTAGCCCACCCACAATTTACCAATCCTAACCCGTTCTGTACGTCTTTGGAATGTGGGAGGAAACTGGAGCACCTGGAATTGAATTGAATCGACTTTATTTCTTACATTCTTCACATACCTGAGAGGAGTAAAAAATCTTTGCATTCCGTCTCGGTCTGAATGTGCAATGTGCACATTGTAGTAATCTGTAGTAAGTAGTATGTACAGTAAGAAACAACAGAACTGCCAATATTGCTTAGAAATACAGTTGTGTCAGTGTGAAGTAATCAGTCTGATGGCCTGGTGGAAGAAGCTGTCCTGAAGCCTGTTGGTCCTGGCTTTTATGCTACGATACCATTTCCCAGATGGCAACAGCCCTAACAGTTTGTGGTTGGGCTGACTCAGGTCCACAATGATCCTTTGGGCCATTTTTATGCACCTGTTGCTGTAAATGTCCTGAACAGCAGAAAGTTCACATCCACAGATGCACTGGGTTGTCCACACCACTCTGCAGCATCCTGTGATTAAGGGAAGTACAGTTCCCATACCAGGCAGTGATACAGCCAGTCAGGATGCCCTCAATTGTGCCCCTGTAGAAAGTCTTTAGGATTTGGGGGCTTATTCCAAACTTCTTCAACCATCGGAGGTGAAAGAGGCGCTGCTGTGCTTTTTTCACTACACAGCCGGTATGTACAGACCAAGTGAGGTTTTTGGTGATGTGTATACTGAGGAACTGAAAGCTGCTCACCCTCTCATCCCCAGATCCATTGATGTCAATAGGGGTTCCTCCTGTAGTCCACAACCAACTCCTTTGTTTTTGCGACATTGAGGGAGAGGTTGTTTTCTTGACACAACTGTGTCAGGGTGATGACTTCTTCTCTGTGGGCTGCCTCATTATTTGAGATAAAGTCAATCAATGTAGTATCATCTGCAAATTTAATTAGCAGATTGGAGCTGTGAGTGTACAGAAAGTAAAGGAGGGGGCTTAGGACACAGCCCTGGGGGTGCTCCTGTGTTGAGGGGCAGAGCTGAGGGAGCCCACTCTTACCACCATCCCCGACGTGGAGGAAACCCACGTGGTCATGGGAAGAATGTACAACCTCTTCTCAGACAGTGGCAGGAATTAAACACCAACCGCTCGTACTGTAAAGCATTGAACGAGCCGCTGTGCTACCATATCACCCATAGCATGGAACGTAGCAATAAATGGTGAATGTATTCTACGTTTTTAGCTAAAACTATATTTTTCTCACTTTTTGTGTTGTGGGTATTACTGGTAAGACCAGTTTTTTTTTCTTTGTCCATCCTTGTTTGTCTTTGTGAACTCCAGGATTGATACTAAACACCAATGAAGAAACTGGGGATTTTTTTTCAAAGTTAGGACTGTCTGAGACTTGGAAGAAAACCTGTAGAAAGTGGTGTCTGCTGCCATTATCGGTAGATTTTACAGGTTTAAGAGGTACTTTCAGACCCTTATTGTTAACGGTTCACAGTCCAGCCATAATGCACCAATTTTGGAGGGAATTAAAGTTTATGGTCATGATGGGGTACCAATCAAATTTATTTAACATAAAGACTAATTGGTATCATTCTCACTGTGGCTATGTTCATCAAACTTATACGCATACCTTATGTGAATTTACAGGATAATTCATACAAAGTTAAAACATGTTGAGCCTCTGGAGATGGGACTGCTTAAATCAACCGAGAAAGATCAAGAGACTGAAGAAGAAATGTAGCCAGATAAATCTTGTTATTTGCTACTACTGTGCCTTCTTTATTACTAGAATTTGCCTTTTTAGAAAATACTTTAATATTTGGTTGAGGGCTTTCTTCTGGGTAAACCTGTGTCGATGATAGTTAATAACTTTATGCATGATAATGAAATCTACTGTCTGTACTTTCCTGCATTGCCCATAATTTCTGACAAGTCTGATGGTGGTATTGAGTAACTTGGCAATAATCAGAACTTTATACTGCGTTCTACCCTTTGTCAGTGATGGAAGATGGCAGAAATGCATCTTTTTGTCAGAATTTCACTTTTTGTGCTCTAAAACATAAAACAAAATAGGAATTAGGTGATTTGTAAAATGTGGTTTAGCTGCCTGAGAGAGTAGAATCTGACTTCAATTTCAATGAATCTTGAAAGTCTAACCTTTCTGAATACAGGCTGCATTCCAGTTTATTAATACCATTGACATTCCATGAGAAAGTGTAAAATGCTTTAGATTGATGTTGTTCATTTTAGTTAACAAAAAGTACGATTTTGCTGATAATAGGACATAAAACATGAAAGCGCTTAAAAAGTGGAAGTTACAAAGGGAAAATTTTGAGCTGAGGCTAATAGAAATTGGTCTATCCCCTTCCATGGGGCAGGCTCAGACTGAACGAAAAATCTGTTCTTCATTGATATGAAAGAAAGTTGATGCTAGCTCAAGGATTCCAACTGGTCCACTTCAAGCTTAGTCAAAGGTAAAATTTTACTTTCCCCTGTCCCCTGTGCCTACCTTCAGATGCTTGAAGTATCTGCAGTAATATTGTAACCATGATTCTGTCGTGCATGAAATATCATCTTTGATTTTTATGTTTGTAGTGAAGTCTTGAGTACTTTATACATATGTTTATGGTTAAGAAAGCAAATAAACCTTGCAAACTAAGATAAATAATCTTAGTCCTACTTGAGAAATTATTGGTGCCTTTAGGGTATCTTTAAATTTAGCCACCACGAATGCAATTTCCCACAAACTCGCAATCTTATGATAATGGCATGGTGACTGATATGTTCCAAGAAAATTCCCAGCTGGGTTTATTCAATAATGTTTTTCTGTTGGACCATTTTATAGATAGAAGTATTCTCCTGTCATTGTACTGAGGACTGACTAAAAGGCATGTCTAGTGATAGAAATATGAGTATTTAGACTGCCTAATGCATATTCAACTGTATGTAGTGAACAGGTGCCTTTCACTACAATGGTCCTCCACAAACTATAACACTAACATATTTCTTTACCTCTAAAACATTTTTCAGGAGCAAGAAATTAATTGTAAACTTTGTAGTTTTCATGATGCTGTGATATTGAGGACACGTTATTAGATTATGTGATATCTGGCATCACATGCTTCTTCCCATGAACAAGGCACTCATCACATTACTTCAAACACGCTCTACAAGCATGAATCACTTTCTAACATTTAGATCCACCAGTTATACCTAACAAAGGTTTACAGTTTTTCATAAGTTAGATGGAAAGTATTTTGGAAAGGTTTTGGAAAACATCAGAAACTGTTGCAACAGTGTTTTTAAAGAAAGCAGTATTGCTGTGTGGTGCAGTTGTTATTCATTTATTTATTGAGATACAGTGTGGAATAGGCCTTCCGGCCCTTCCAGCCAACCACCTAGCTATTCCCCTGAATTGTTAATCCTGGGGCAGTTGGCAATGACCAACCGGTACGTCTTTGAACTGTGGGAGGAAACCGGAGCACCCAGAGGAAACCTGCTCAGTGACGGGGAGAACGTACAAACTCCTTACAGACAGTGGTGGGAATTGAACCTGGCTTACCTGCACTGTAAAGTGTGGTGCTGGCTACTATGCCACTATGCTGCCCCAACTTAGAATCAGACGGAAGAAAATTCAGTAAGAATTTTGGTTCGCACCCCCTAAACATCCAGAATTTCTCAGTTATTTGCCAGAATCGGCAGCACGGTAGCTTCGAGCAACACTATTACAACTCAGGGCGTCAGAGTTCGGAGTTCAGTTCCGGCATCCTCCGTAAGGAGTCTCTGTGCGTCCTCCCCGTGGCATTCACGAGCTTTTCCCCAGCTGCTCTGGTTTCCTCCACAGTCCAAAGACACATTGGGCTGTTGTAAGTTCTCCTGTGAATAGGTTAGGTTTAAATTGGGGTTGCTGGAGACGTGTGGCTCATGGGGCTAGAAAGGCCTACTCCATGCTGTATCCCTAAGAAAATAAAATTAATAATACTGCAGTATACTTCTACACGCAATCTTCACATCAGTGCTGCTTCATGATACTTAAATATACTGTTTTCAATTAAGGCAAACGAATCGTGCTCCTTTACTGGTGTGAGTGAGTTACTGAGCCGTGTAATCCTCCCCATGGGGCTTCAGAACAGCTACCTGAGCATATTGTCAATGCCAGAATTCAAAACAGCATCCAGCCGCCAACCCACTCATCACCGCTTTCCAAAATCCTACCCTATTGACAAAATCTAGCCAGCCACAGCAACAGATAGTTAATTTGCTCATTCATAACTGGCAGAGCTGGGACATGGATATGTGTTGGAGTGGGGGTGGTGGGATGTGGTTGTTGCTGTGGTGGTTATTCGGGGGAAAAAAAGAAGACTAAGTAAACTTGGGAGTATTTGGAATCCTGGATTAAAAAAAAATATTGAATTAACTGGAAATATTAGGGAGGGATGTGTCTTTATGAAGCCATAGAGTAGATAAAATGAATAGAAGCACTACTATGTTGCTGTAGTTCATGAAGGTAAAGGTGCATCCCATGTGTATGTTGATAGAATATATAATAGCATTTTTCTTCATTGATTAAAAATACTGACGCCATCCCTCACTCCTACACATGATGGTAACAGCCTGTGCTGGCCACCCCCTCAGGCAATATAAATGACTCCTCCCTTACCCTAACCCTAATTTAACGCCTCCACCCATCCAACTCAGCCTTCTCTTCCAAATCTAATGCTGTCAGAGCTCTACCTCCGAAGAAAACAGCTCTGGGCTACCCTTCTCTTCCTGTTCCCTGCCTAATGGCTCTTAATATCTACTATTGTGTCTGTCTGTCTGTCTTCAGTCAAATGATCTCAATGTGTGTTTAAATATTGAAAAATTGCAGAATTTTTGACATTTGGCGAACTCAAATATTCTTATTTTGCCTTCAGCATTTAAGACATTTGAGTATTCTTCCAATTACTTTTTTTTATGTGTCTACATACTTACCATTTTAAAATGTTAAGCATTCTAAGTTCATATTTACATAATATACAGGATTTGTAAGATCTATACATGATGTGCAGTATGCAAAAGATTGAACATGAAAGCTTGAAACCATTTAAAAATTGTAGATTTTTTTTGTAGAAACATTTTATAAATAAATACCTTGAAGATAAACTTAGATTTTCTTTTTATGCAGTCCTAAATAATATATAGTCTGGTAAGCAGTATATATCATGGATGAAATGAGTATTTATTTTCTAAAACTGAAAAATATATTAAGTAGTTTTGTCGTTAAACAAGCACAGCCATTGAAGTTGATTCATTTATTAATTTAAATATTGTACAATTGTTTCAGTTTGCTACTGAGTGTAGTTAAAATGCAATCTTTGTTTCAGCAAGGACCAAAATCAATCTTCAAACTGTCTTAATTAGCAGATAACGTCAAAAGAATGTATATATTTGTTTTTAAATTGATACATTTTCTATTTAATTTTGCTGCCTGAAGTGCATTGACTTTCTGAAGCTTTTCATACCTTTACTATATATTGGGAACAATATACCTGTCACAACTCAATTGGTACTGAATTTGTTTGGTTATATGAATGTTAATGCAGAAGGAAATATAGGAAATGAAAATTCTAGAAATCATTACATATTAAATTTGTTAAATAATGTTATTGCAATATACATATGTTGATGTGTCTAGTTTCTAAAAATGTTATTCTTAAATTAATATTTTCATTTCTCTATAAATTATGTTCCAGCAAAAGTGATTGATTCGACATATTAACAGAATAATAAAGCAATAATAAATAAAAACCGAAATGGGGCTATTTGAGTTGAATTGACCTTATTTCTTACATCTTCCACATACATGAGTAAAAATTATTATGTTACATCTCTGTCTGAATGTGCAATTATAGTAATCTATAATAAACAGTAAGATACACAATAGAACAGTCAATATAGCTTAGAAATACTATTGTGGCAGTGTGAATTAACCAGTCTGATGGTGGGTGAAAAAGCTGTCCCAAGGCCCATTGGTCCTGGCTTTAATGCTGTGGTACCGTTTCCCAGACGGCAGCATCTGGAACGGTTTGTAGTTGGAATGACTCAGGTCCCCAATGATCCTTTGGGCCCCTTTAATGCACCTGTAAATGTCCTGAATAGTGGGAAGTTCACGTCCACAGATGTGCTGGGCTGTCTGCACCACTCTCTGCAGAGTCCTGCGATTTGAGAGAAGTACATTTCCCATCCAAAGCAGTGATGCAGCCCGTCAGGATGCTCTCAATTGTGCTCCTGCAGTAAGTCCTGAGGAATTGGGGACTCATGCCAAACTTCTTCAACTGTCTGATGTGAAAGAGGGACTGCTGTGCCTTTTTCACCATAGCTGATATGTACAGACCACGTGAGATCCTCGGTGATGTGGATGCCGAGGAACTTAACGCTGTTCAGCCTCTCAACCCCAGATCCATTAATGTCAATAGGAGTTAGCCTGCCTCCATTTCTCTTGTAATCCACAACCAACTTCTTTGCTTTTGTGACATTGAGGGAGAGTGTTCAACGCCTCTGATATTTGGCTGGTGGTGTAGTGGCATCTGCACCAGACTTTGAGGTGAGTGTTCCCATGTTTGAATCCGGCCAGCTCTTCGCATGCTTTTCATCCATGCGAGGCTGAGGTCAAGCTAGCAACTGGCCCTCATTTTTTAAAAAAAAAAGACAAATGCTACAGAAACAGTGAGGCACCACAAGACACGGGGGAAAAAACCTCCAGATAATGAAGTAACCTATGCTCATGTGCAGCAAAATCTCATAAACAATCATAAAAACAAGATTTTCTGCAGTTGTTGGAAATCAAAATGCTGGAGGAACTCAGCAGGTCAGGCAGCATCCACGCAGAGGAATGAAGAGTCAACATTTTGGGCCGAGTCCCACCGGGTCTGAAAAGAAGGGGGAAGAAGCCAGAACAAGAAGGTGGGGGGGGGGGGTTGCTGAAGGAGCACAAGCTGCCAAGTGACAGGTAAAGGTGCAGTCGACATTTCAGGCCGAGACCCTTCGTCAGGACTAACTGAAGGAAGAGTGAGTAAGGGATTTGAAAGTGGGAGGGGGAGGGGGAGATCCAAAATGTTAGGAGAAGACAGGAGGGGGAGGGATGGAGCCAAGAGCTGGACAGGTGATAGGCAAAGGGGATATGAGAGGATCATGGGACAGGAGGTCCGGGAAGAAAGACAAGGGGGGTGGACCCAGAGGATGGGCAAGAGGTATATTCAGAGGGACAGAGGGAGAAAAAGGAGAGTGAGAGAAAGAATGCGTGTATAAAAATAAGTAACAGTTGGGGTACGAGGGGGAGGTGGGGCATTAACGGAAGTTAGAGAAGTTGATGTTCATGCCATCAGGTTGGAGGCTACCCAGACGGAATATAAGGTGTTGTTCCTCCAACCTGAGTGTGGCTTCATCTTTACAGTAGGGGAGGCTGTGGATAGACATGTCAGAATGGGAATGGGATGTGGAATTAAAATGTGTGGCCACTGGGAGATACTGCTTTCTCTGGCGGACAGAGCATAGGTGTTCAGCAAAGCGGTCTCCCAGGCTGCGTCGGGACTTGCCAATATATGAAAGGCCACATCGGGAGCACCGGACGCAGTATATCACCCCAGCCGACTCACAGGTGAAGTGTTGCCTCACCTGGAAGGACTGTTTGGGGCCCTGAATGGTGGTAAGGGAGGAAGTGTAAGGGCATGTGTAGCACTTGTTCCGCTTACATGGATAAGTGCCAGGAGGGAGATCAGTGGGGAGGGATGGGGGGGACGAATGGACAAGGGAGTCGCGTAGGGAGCGATCCCTGCGGAATGTGGGGGGGGGGGAGAGAAAGATGTGCTTAGTGGTGGGATCCCGTTAGAGGTGGTGGAAGTTATGGAGAATAATATGTTGGACCCGGAGGCTGATGGGGTGGTAGGTGAGGACCAGGGGAACCCTATTCCTAGTGGGGTAGCGGGAGGATGGAGTGAGAGCAGATGTATGTGAAATGGGGGAGATGCGTATCCCTTTCCTCTCGTATGATCCTCTTGTATCCCTTTTGCCTATCACCTGTCCAGCTCTTGGCTCCATCCCTCCCCCTCCTGTCTTCTCCTATCATTTTGGATCTCCCCCTCCCCCTCCAACTTTCAAATCCCTTACTCACTCTTCCTTCAGTTAGTCCTGACGAAGGGTCTCAGCCTGAAACGTCGACTGCACCTCTTCCTAGAGATGCTGCTTGGCCTGCTGCGTTCACCAGCAACTTTTATGTGTGTTGCTTGAATTTCCAGCATCTGCAGAATTCCTGTTGTTTAAGTGACAGGTAAATCCAGGTGAGGGGAAAGGTGGGGGGGGGGGAGGGAATGAAGTGAGAAGCTGGGAGGTGATAGGAGGAAGAGATAAATGGCTTTAGAAGAAGGATTCCGATAGGAGAGGAGAATAGACCATGGGAGAAAGGGAAGGAAGAATTGTGCTAGAGGGAGGTGATGGAGAGTTGCAGAGAAAAGTAATAGTAAGAGGGGGGCAGAAAGGGGAATGGAAAAAGTGGACGATGAGGGAGAGCGAATTGTCAGAAGTAATTCACCCTCTCTGATCAGACTCCTTCAACCTTTTACCCCTTCCTCCTAACACCTTCCAGCTTCTTACTTCATTCCCCCCTCCCCCACCCACTTATCTTCCTCCTCGCCTGGTCTCAGCTATCACCTTCCCCTCCCCCACCTTATTCCAGTTTCTTTCCCTTTTCTTTCCAGTCCAGATGAAGGGTCTCAGCTTGGAATGTTGATTGTTTATTCCTCTCTATGGATGCTGCCTGACCTGCTGAGTTCCTCCGGCATTCAAGTCAAGTCAAGTCACTTTTTATTGTCATTTCGACCATAACTGCTGGTACAGTACACAGTAAAAACGAGACAATGTGTTTCAGGACCATGGTGCTAAATGAACAATACAAAAACTGCACGTGTTTGTACCCCTGGTAAACATTCAATGATGGATTTGAAGTGGCATAATAATCACAGTACGCCATTGACAGGGCAATGAGAGAGTCTACCATGTCTCTTGAAATATACCTTGCAGTTTGCTACCATCAACAGTGTGAGGGTTGAGCGATCACCCTTAAATGTGATTTTCTATAAAAATAGCTAAGAGGCTTGCTAGTCAACCAATCATAATTGTGGCAAAGCAATTAATAAATTAATGAACTTCTTTAGTAAGAAAGTTATTTCACTTCCCAAACTCTTTAAAACACGCATGAGGCAGAGGACAGGTTAAATATAATGAAATGCTCTCCACTTGCATGGATGAATTCAGTATGAACAACAGTCAAAAGGTTTGACATCACCCAGGATTCAACTCCTATCTTGATTAGCGCCTACCAGCCTCTCTCTCCACCACTGGAACATTGTCACAGCAGCATTTTCCATTGGTAAAATGTTTTGCAATCATCCAGTATGACTTGTTCAAAGCTGCACTCCTGCAGTGAGAAACACCATAAGATGTAGGAGCAGAATTAGGCCATTCAGCCCATCGAGTCTGCTCTGCCATTCCATCATGGCTGATCCCAGATCCCACTCAACCCCATACACCTGCCTTCTCACCATATCCTTTGGTGCCCTGACCAATCAGGAAACTATCAACTTCTGCTTAAATATACCCATGCACCTGGCTTCCGGCCACAATCTGTGGCAGAGCCGTCCACAGTTTCACCACTCTCTGGCTAAAATAAATTCCTCGTTACCTCTGTTTAAAAGGTTGCCCCTCAGTTTTGAGGCTGTGCCCTCTAGTTCTGGATACCCCCACCAGAGGAAACATCTTCTCCACATTCACTCTATCTAGTCCTTTCAACATTTGGTAGCTTTCAATGTGATCCTCCCGCATTCTTCTAAGTTCCAGTGAGTACTGGCCCAAATCTGCCAAACACTTCTCATATATTAACCCCTCCAATCCCAGAATCATCCTCATGAACCTCCTCTGGACTCTGTCCAATGATAATACCCTTTCTAAAATAAGTGGCCTAAAACTGTTGACAATGCTCCAAGTGTGGTCTTATAAAGTTTCAACATTATCTCCTTGCTTTTATATTCCATTCTCCTTGAAATAAATGCCAACATTGCATTTGCCTTTTTTTTAACCACAGGCTCAGCCTGTGAGTCAACCTTCTGGGAGTCCTGCAAGAGAACTCCCAAGTCCCTTTGCACCTCTGATATTTGAATCTTTTCCCCATTTAGATGATAGTCTGCACTATTGTTCCTTTTACCAAAATGTATTATCATGTACTTCCCAACACTGTATTCCATCTGCCAATTTTTTTGCCCATTCTTCCAATTTGTCTAAGTCCTGCTGCAATCGCATTGCTTCCTCAGCACTACCTACCCCTCTACCTATCTTTGTATCATCTGCAAACTTTGCCACAAAGCCATCAATTCCATTATCCAAATCATTGACAAACAATGTGAAAAGTCACGGTCCCAATACTGAACCCTGAGGAACATTACCAGTCACTGGCGGCCAACCAGAAAAGGTCCCCTTTATTCCCAATCACTGCCTCCTGCCAGTCAGCCATTCATCCATTCCTCTATCCATGCCAGTATATTTCTTGTAATGCTGTGGATTTTATCTTGTTAAGCAGCCTCATGTTTGGCATCTTATGGCATCTTATCAAATGCCTTCTGAAAATCTAAGTAAATGATATCCACTACCTCTCCTTTGTCCGCCTTGCTGGTTACTTCCTTCAAGAACTCTAACAGATTTGTCAGGCAACCTTTTCCTTTACAGAAATCATGCTGGCTTTGACTTATTTTATCATTAGTCTCCAAGTACCCTGAAACCTCATCCTTAATAATAGACTCCAACACTTACCCAACCACTGAGGTCAGGCTAACTGGCTTATAATTTCCTTTTTTTTTGTGCCTTCTTCCCTTCTTAAAGAGTGGAGTGACATTTGCAATCTTTCAGTCCTCTGGGACCATGCCAGAATTGAGTGATTCTTGAAAGATCATGACCAATGCATTCATTTTCTTCTGGGATGTAGTCCATCTGGTCCAAGCGACTTATCCACCTTAAGATGTTTGAGTTTTCCTAGCACTTTCTCCTTTGTTATAACAATGGTACCTCTATTCCCTGACACTTGTAGACCACTGGCACACTGCTGTTGTCTTCCAATGGGATCCCACCACCAAGCACATCTTTCCCTCCCCCCACTTTCTGCTTTCCACAGGAATTGCTCCCTACGTGACTCCCTTGTCCATTCATCCCTCCCCACTGATCTCCCACCTGGCAGTTACCCTTGCAAGCAGAACAAGTGCTACACCTGCCCTGAAACCACCTCCTCACTACCATTCAGGGCCCCAAATGGTCCCTCCAGGTGAGGCGACACTTCACCTGTGAATCTACTGGGATCATTACTATATCTGGTGCTCCTGGTGTGGCCTCCTGTATATCACTGAGACCTGACACAGATTGGTAGACCGCTTTGCTGAGCACCTGCGCTCCATCCGCCAGAAATAGCAGAATCTCCTAGTGGCCACTCATTTTCATTCCACTTCCCATTCCCATTTTGTCATGTCAGTCTATGGCCTCCTCTACAGTTGCGATGAGGCCACACTCAGGTTGGAGGAGCAACACCTTATATTCCATCAGGGTAACCTCCAACCGGATGGCATGAACATTGACTTCTCGAACTTCTAGTAGTGCCCCCACCCCTGCCTCTCCTTCACCATTCCCCATTCCCACTTCCCTCTCACCTTATCTCCTTATTTGCCCATCACCTCCCTCTGGTGCTCCTCCCCCTTTTCTTTCTTCCATAGCATTCCGTCCTTTCCTATCAGATTCCAGCCCTGTATCTCTTTCACCAATCAACTTCCAAGCTCTTTACTTCACCCCTCCCTCTCCTGGTTTCACCTATCACCTAGTGATTCTTCCTCCCCTCCTCCCACTTTCTTACTCTTCCCAAATTCTTTTTCCAGTCCTGATGAAGGGTCTTGGCCTGAAATATTGACTGTATGCTTTTGCATAGGTGTTGCCTGACCTGCTGAATGCCTCTGGCGTTTCGTGTGCGTTGCTCAAGGTAAAACACCAGGTGGCAGTAGAACACTACCACCTTGAGCTCGACCTGTTGTTTATCTACTGGGCTGGCCTGTTTCCCATAGGTTCAGGGGTGATGGACAGCACATGTGGCAATCAAAGCAACTTTATCAATCGGCAAGGCTTCCAATCTGTTAATATACAACTGGTTTGCACACAGAGGAAGATCTCTTTCACCCAGAAATTGGCTGGAATGTGGAATGCAAAGCAGAGGCATTGTGGAGGCTGATATACTTCCAAAACATATAAGAAGTATCCTTATAACTACTTGAATTACCAAGATAGGCTACTGACCAAGTGCTGGTAAAAATGATTAGTATGGATGGATTATTGGTAGCCCACATGAACGTGGTAGGATATGGGATGAGTGGGACGTGGTAGACGACCTGATGTAGATGGGGAGACCATTTCGCTGAGGACCTACGCTCCTTCCATCAGAAAAAGCGGGATCTCCCAGTAGCCACCCATTTTAATTTCACTTCCCATTCCCGATCTGACATGTCAGTCTAAGGCTTCCTCTACTGTCACAACGAGGCCACACGCAGGTTGGAGGAACAACACCTTATATTCCATCTGGGTAACCTCCAACCTGATGGCATGAACAACAATTTCTTGAACTTCTGGAAATACACCCCCCCCCCACCCCTCACCATTCCCCATTCCCATTTTCCTCTCTCACCTTAACTCCTTGCCTGCCCATCACCTCCCTCTGGTGCTCCTCCCCCTTTTCTTTCTTCCATGTCCTTCTGTCCTTTCCTATCAGATTCCCCTTCTCCAGCCCTGTATTTCTTTCACCAATCAACTTCCCAGCTCTTTTCTTCACCCCTCCCCCACTGCCAGTTCCACCTATCACATTGTGTTTCTTCCTCCCCTCCCCCCACTTTCTAACTCTGACCCTTCATCTTTTTTTCTCCAGTCCTGCTGAAGGGTCTTGGCCCAACATGTCAATTGTACTCTTTTCCATAGATGCTGCCTGGCCCGCTGCGTTCCTCCAGCATTTTGTGTGTGTTGCATGCAGGGCCGGATTAAGCTAGTGCGGGGTCTGTAGCATATAACCATTTAACCATATATAACCATGTAACAATTACAGCATGGAAACAGGCCATCTCGGCCCTTCTGGTCGGTGCTGAACTCTTACTCTCACCTAGTCCCACCGACCTGCACTCAGCCCATAACCCTCCATTCCTTTCCTGTCCATATAGTTGTCCAATTTAATTTTAAATGACAACATCAAACATGCCGCAACCGCTTCTGCTGGAAGCTTGTTCCACACAGCTACCGCTCTCTGAGTAAAGAAATTCCCCCTCATGTTACGCCGAAACTTTTGCCCTGTAACTCTCAACTCATGTCCTCTTGTTTGAATCTCCCCCACTCTCAATGGAAAAAGCCTATCCACGTCAACTCTATCAATCCCCCTCATAATTTTAAATACCTCTATCAAGTCCCCCCTCAACCTTCTATGTTCCAAAAAATGAAGACCCAATTTGTTCAACCTTTCTCTGTAACTTAGGTGATGAAACCCAGGTAACATTCTAGTAAATCTTCTCCGTACTCTCTCTATTTTGTTGACATCTTTCCTATAATTCGGCGACCATATGTTATAAAGGGGGCCTAAATTTTAAAAAAATGCACATAAGTATTAAAATGCTAATTATTTACTTGCATAGTAAAGTAATTCAATTTTTTCATTTGCAATACAGCCAGATAATACGACAAATGTCTGACACTTCAGTAATAGTATTACTTACATGTAGGTACCAATTTCAAATGTCAAAAGTAACAAAACTACAATTTAAAATTTAGATTTTCTAGATTTAGCATGAGCAAATTTGTTGATGATACTGGAGATGTCTATTTCATGCAGCAGTTCATGTTCAATGCTCATTAGAGGGAGATTGTTCAATCTGTTTTGAACCATGGTGCTCCTTAGTTCATTTTTAATCCTTTTCAGTTTTGAAAATGAGCGTTCTCCTCTGCAGTTGGTAACCATGAGTGACAAATAGACGCGCAAGGCATTTTCTACATTTGGAAAACATGACTCCAAAGAATTGCCAGTTATCAAACGGTACAACTGGAACTCTACAAGATCTTGTTTGGCGCCAATATGAGAAGCAAATCAGTTTTCAACAGTTCAATAAACTGCAAAAATTCTTCATTAAGACTTTCTTCCAGATCTTCTGGATATGATTTAATAAGATTTGATGACCTCTTTATGATCTCTTCAGGTGTAAATGACTGTAACTGATGAAGGAATCCAAAAGCACTATTCACCTTTAGATAAGATTTCTGCCTTTTTGACAGGGCAGAAAGCAAGCTGTCAACAATGGCAAGAAACATTTGGCTTGTAAACTTCTGAGAAGGCGTTTGAGATTCAACAAGTGGATCAAGAGTGCTGGAACCACTGAAATCATCAGACGCACGATCTTGCTTGTGTTTTCTTCGAGTTTGCTGTTGATAATCTTCACACTTAGTCAGATCCTTGGCTTTTTGCTCAATGTCTGAAAAAGTAAACTGCAGGGCTTGAATATATCCATGCAAGGGTTCATAGAGTGCACAAACTGTGTTCAAGTCTTGGCCAGAAGATTGCAAAGAAGCACTGATCATTTGAAAATGCTGTAATACTTGATCCCACAATATGGCCATTATTCCTGTTTCCAACTTCATCATGGTTGAAAGTAGTCCACGAGCCTGTTGTCGACACTGTGCCTTCTGATCATTGTTATTTGAAATGTCATCCAAAACTTGTTTTGTTGCAGAAAAGCTGTGTAAAAGTGCTTCTGTTGGATCTGCACGAGCTGACCACCTGGTATCTGATATTCTTTTCACAATGGGCAAATGAGCACCACCATCAGATAATGCAGCAGAAAGGAGATCCTTCTGATAAGTAGAAGCAGAAAAAAATGTGTACGGGCTTTCTACAAGCTGAAAGAAAATTAATGCTTCTTGACAACATTCAGCAGCACATTTTCCAACCAAATTTAGTGAATGTGCAAAACATGGAATGTAATCCGCAAACTCATTCAGCTCTTTAATTTGTGTTTGTAAGCCACTACACTTGCCACCCATGTTGCTGGCAATGTCACAACTTTGACCACAGCAGTCTTTTATATGAATGTCATTTTTCTTTAAAAAGTCAAGTTAACTTTGAGCGAGCTGTTCAGCACTATGACCTTCCATATCCAAAAACTTCACAAATCTTTCAACTGGTCCAGATGGCAAAAGATAGCGCACAGTCAAAGTCAGCTGGTCCACATTAGATATATCTGGAGTCGAATCCAATGAAACAAAATAATACTTGTATTTCTTCACTTCACCGTTAATGTGATCCAGTATGCTGGATCCAATCAAATTGATGAATTCCTCACATGTTGTTTTAGATAGGTATGATTTATGTCCCCTTCCTTGGTTTGCATAAACATTTATACCACGACACAGCAAGGAGCCAACACACACCTGCACACACATACTGTACCATGCAGCATGCAGCTCCCCCGACATGAAAACAACAGCGTTGCCAGATCATTGTTGTTGTGGCGTGGACGAAATCATGGAGCGTTGAGTTACCGGTAGGTACAAGGCAGTTTCTTTATTCGACAAAACAAAGTTACAGCAGGCAGAGACCCCTGGCAGAACAGGTCTAACTGCCTCGTGATTGAGGCTGGATATTTATTTGCTAAACACAAAGAACAGTTCATGGTTACAAGTATAGACAATTCTTTGAAGTTTTCACATCTTTTGATTAAATTCATTCTACTGGCGCCAGTATGCCTAAACTGGCATTCATGGCCTTTAGGAATGCAAGTTAAAATCCCTAATAGATTATTTGGTATGTTACGAGCTAACATAGAAGACAATTCATATTCAAAAAGCATAGATATGGTGTCTTCGCAACTACCTGTAAACTTAGCATTCTTGTCTCAGAGGCGCCAGAGATGCATTGTTACAAATGAAACTGGGTTCACAGCGTTTAGGAAATGCTTTGTCATGAACTCAATCCACAATACTTTGTCAAAGAACAGAAGACTGATGGCTGAAGTCATTTATTTAAGTGTAAATGAATCGTATACCCAAAACTCACTCTAACAGTCGTGAGAATACGGCGAGATGCCGCACCAGACTGCAGCTTGCAAGCACTTAGTGTGGGTGGGGCCCTCGAAAATGCGGGGCCTGTAGCATACGCTACTTTTGCTACTAGGTTAATCTGGCCCTGGTTGCATGGTAGGATAAGGGTCTGCTTCTATGCAAACCTCTGCAAACGTATGATTAGTAAAGAAGAAGAAGGGAAAGCTGACATCAATGAAGTCATTCTGATAAAATACCTGGCACATAGTTTTATTCAATTAAGGTTCTGCTTCCTCAAGTGGACAAATACAAAACCTTGCAGCAACAACTCTGGTCCACATTTTGGTACCGCTTAGACTGTGTCATCATCTGAGCAATACTATGTAATGTGACAGTTGTTGATGAGCCATTGCCTGCTTCCCACTGTTACTTCCATTAACCTTGGCTCCAAAGTAATAACATTAACCAGTATAATGCTGCAAGACAGTCAAATCCACAGATCTGAAAGAATCTACAGGACAGGGTAGCCGTTTGTGTTATGCTATTATAATGCCAGTGATCTGAATTCAATCCCATTGCTGTGTGTAAGTAGTTTGTACATTCTCCCTGCAGCCTCTCAAGTTTCCTCCCACATTGCAAAGATGTATGACTTAGTAGGTTAGTAGAGGTCTCCCTACCATACATCACAGATCGGGGACATTTATTAGGTGTGCTGCATAAGCAGAGCATTTTATTAAGGATCCCTCCCATCCATCCAGAATTTGCTTTGACTTTCTACCACCAGGCCGGAAACTCTGATGCATAAAAATCAAGAATGGTCTGGATGGGAAACAGTTTCTTCCTTCAAGCTACTAGGCTTCTAACCTCCCTGCCACATCGCATTCAAAGTGTCACTAGTTAATCTGTTCTGTACCTGATAATATTTAATTTATGCACTTTAGTTTGTTATTTGTGCATGATTCAGCTATAGACTTTATCCTTACTTTCGTAAGTTATCGTATGTTATGTGCAGTACTGTGCTTTCACTCTTTTCACAGTACACAGGTATATAGTTAAGTGACAGTAAACTTGACTTGAGATGATCACATGTGTGTTAGAAGTCGGCGCAGACCTGTTGGGTCGGGAGGATCTGTTACCATACTGTAACTCAGAATATATTAAAAATTGCTTTTCACAGTTCATGCCTCATAGAAAGCCTGTTGTCCCGCAACCAAATGAGCCAAATGAGCTGTTCCTGTGCTCCCTTGAAATCCCAGTATCATTAGAATTGGTGAAAGAACTCTTGGCTTCTCTACTAGCAAACATCAAAACTGCTTTGATGAAAGGAGCCAGATCTGCCACTAATTGATCACAGCTCAAATGTTTTGGCATTGGAAATTTAGTCATGACTCAAGGGAAGAAAATAGTTCTACATGTTTGTGAGGACCAAATTCCATCGTAAGCTTCTTGACCCGCAGAACAGATGGTGTACTGAAAGAGTACACAAAATGTCAGAATTTGTTAATTATTACAATGTACAGTACATAGTTTTTTCCACTATCGAGGCTATGGGCCAAAATTACAAGGGGCCACCTTACAGAGAGCCCGGAAAGGAGGAGAGCTTATCAAGGATAGCAAAGCAGTGACACCCACTGGAAGAATTCCTCAATCAATCCTTGATGCAATTGTCATTTCATGGCATGCCATCTGGTCCAAAGTCCAACTGGAGGGTGAAAACACCATATTCCAAAAGAAAATCAATAATGCCTCTGGAGCAGACAATATCTCTGCTGAAGTTTTAAAACTTCTAAGAACAAATTCAAGGCCCCACCTATTTTATCTGAAAAGTGCAGGACATGCTAGGGGACCTCAGGAAGTGTAAACATGACCATCTTCCAGTAAAGAAATAATTTCCATTGTGTAAACAGAGGGGTGTCTCCCACTCCATGGGGAAAGTCAAGCATGATCCCTATTCCATTGTTCCTGTTGTAACGTGAATGAGGTCACTGGAGAGACACTGAAGCCAGTGGATACAGAAGGGTTTTATTCAACAAAATGAAGGAAGAGGCCTGCTTGACCCAATATTACATAACATTTTATATGCTAAAGATCAAAGGTAACATCAGGACAATTCTATACTTACAATGTATCTACAATGCTTCCTCTGAATTACACACACCTCCTTCTTCACACCCACACTTCGGGGAGGGAGGGGGAACGTTGACTCAGACCATGAGAGGCATGCGTCAGGCATTTTCATGCCTTACAAGGCACAGATTGGAAGTCTGTGTGGGATGCCACTCTTTGCACAGACACTAGAGCAATGTGTGGTTAAGTGCCTTGCTCAAGGATACAAACATGCTGCCACAGCTGAGGCTCGAACTAGCAACCTTCAGATCACTAGACGAATGCCTTAACCACTTGGCCACGTGCCCAACCCACACTTCAGACACCCAAAATGAATGTTAATCAGCATTAGCTGATTTGAAATTAACTCTAGCTCATAGCTCCAGGAAAACTATTGTTCGGCGTTGCATTTGAAATTTAATCTACAATCCACCTTCAGGTCTGAATAATTGCTGATGTTGAACTTAACAAAAAAAGAGAAGGTCTGCAGATGCTGGAAATCCAAACGACACACACAAAATGCCGGAAGGACTCAGCAGGCCAGGCAGCATCTGTGGAAAAGAGTATACTGTCACAATACATTTTTCCATAAATGCTGCCTGGTTTGCTGAGTTCTTCCAGCACTTTGTGTGTGTCGTTGAACTTAATACTTGTTATATACCCTAACTCCAGAATACACCCCAACAATCCCTCCTCTTGGCCCTCCTGGACAAAAATAATTTTTTTCCAGCAAAGGTCAAACTTTTAGGAGGATCCAATCAAATAGGGCATCAAAAATGACCTGTACTTTGGAACCCCGTCCCAAATTAGCTAACATGTGCATCTACATCTATGCTATCATCCCTAATGGCTACCCATAATTCTCTAAGCAGAGATTGTTCCAGAAATTTGACTAAGTCTTTAAAATGCAGCTTTGTCATTCTTGTGCCTTTTGCCTCCTTCCCTAACGGCCGACTCTAGATTATCACCTACTTTATCTTCACCCCTTCACGTATCAGGTTCACAGGCAACAGTTCATGCTCCATGTCATTACAAAGGACTGTCAGAATCTTGACGACAGGTCTCTCAGACCCTCTCATTGATGTACAGGAGGGGTTTGGGTGGTCTCTATTTGGTTGGCTGCAAGGAACTCACCCCAGTGGCACCCCCTTCCAATCTGTCAAGGGGATCGATGGCTCAACCTCTGAAGGGGTGAGGCAGAGTGTAATTCATTTTCTTTCTCGGTCTGCCATGCCATCGAAACTGTGGAACCTGATGTCTCTGCTATAACTTGCATCCCTTCCCATCTATTTTACCCAGATTGTTTTCCATACTGAACTACACATCTAATCACCTGCGAGGTCCTCAATGAATACTTCTCTTCAGTATTCACCAATCAGAGGGAACTTGATGACAGTGAGGACAATATGAGTGAGGTTGATGTTCTGGAGCATGTTGATGTTAAGGGAGAGGAGGTGTTGGAGTTGTTAAAATACATTAGGACAGATAAGTCCCCGGGACCTGACGGAAAATTCCCCAGGCTGCTCCATGAGGCGAGGGAAGAGATTGCTGAGCCTCTGGCTAGGATCCTTATATCCTTGTTGTCCACGGGAATGGTACCGGAGGATTGGAGGGAGGCGAATGCTGTCCCCTTGTTCAAAAAAGGTAGTAGGGATAGTCCGGGTAATTATAGACCAGTGAGCCTTACATCTGTGGTGGGAAAGCTGTTGGAAAAGATTCTTAGAGATAGGATCTATGGGCATTTAGAGAATCATTGTCTGATCAGGACAGTCAGCGTGGCTTTGTGAAGGGCAGATCATGTCTAACAAGCCTGATTGAGTTCTTTGAGGAGGTGACCAGGCATATAGATGAGGGTAGTGCAGTGGATGTGATCTATATGGATTTTAGTAAGGCATTTGACAAGGTTCCACACGGTAGGCTTATTCAGAAAGTCATAAGGCATGGGATCCAGGGAAGTTTGGCCAGGTGGATTCAGAATTGGCTTGCCTGCAGAAGGCAGAGGGTCGTGGTGGAGGGAGTACATTCAGATTGGAGGATTGTGACTAGTGGTGTCCCACAAGGATCTGTTCTGGGACCTCTACTTTTCGTGATTTTTATTAACGACCTGGATGTGGGGGTAGAAGGGTGGGTTGGCAAGTTTGCAGATGACACAAAGGTTGGTGGTGTTGTAGATAGTGTAGAGGATTGTCGAAGATTGCAGAGAGACATTAATAGGATGCAGAAGTGGGCTGAGAAGTGGCAGATGGAGTTCAACCCGGAGAAGTGTGAGGTGGTACACTTTGGAAGGACAAACTCCAAGGCAGAGTACAAAGTAAATGGCAGGATACTTGGTCATGTGGAGGAGCAGAGGGATCTGGGGGTACATGTCCACAGATCCCTGAAAGTTGCTTCACAGGTGGATAGGGTAGTTAAGAAAGTTTATGGGGTGTTAGCTTTCATAAGTCAAGGGATAGAGTTTAAGAGTCGCGATGTAATGAGGCAGCTCTTTAAAACTCTGGTTAGGCCACACTTGGCGTACTGTGTCCAGTTCTGGTCACCTCACTATAGGAAGGATGTGGAAGCATTGGAAAGGGTACAGAGGAGATTTACCAGGATGCTGCCTGGTTTAGAAAGTATGCATTATGATCAGATATTAAGGGAGCCAGGGCTTTACTCTTTGGAGAGAAGGAGGATGAGAGGAGACATGATAGAGGTGTACAAGATAATAAGAGGAATAGATAGAGTGGATAGCCAGCGCCTCTTCCCCAGGGCACCACTGCTCAATACAAGAGGACATGGCTTTAAGGTAAGGGGTGGGAAGTTCAAGGGGGATATTAGAGGAAGGTTTTTTACTCAGAGAGTGGTTGGTGCGTGGAATGCACTGCCTGAGTCAGTGGTGGAGGCAGATACACTAGTGAAGTTTAAGAGACTACTAGGCAGGTATATGGAGGAACTTAAGATGGGGGGTTATATTGGAGGCAGGGTTTGAGGGTCGGCACAACATTGTGGGCTGAAGGGCCTGTAGTGTGCTGTACTATTCTATGTTCTTCGGCAACCAGCATTCATTACAGAGTACTGTTACCGTTACACTTTAACGTGCTATTCACAGCCTGCTGTTGCGTTCTCTCAGTGTGATCTGCCTTCACTTTTATGGTGTGTTTGCCTCCATCAGCTGTGGTTAGGCTGGTGTTCAATATTGGGTTCTCTGCAGTGACACTGTTACCAGGTACACTTGATCTCTTGCTCTGTCTGTGAGGGCAACAAGACAGTGGGCTATACAGTTTAACCTGAGACCAGCGTTTCCACCGGCTGCCTTGCCTTGCCGCAACTGTACCCCAACACAGGCTTCACTTGTCCGGTTTCTATTCACCCGGGATTGTTTCCTGCCTTTTCAACCAGCTCCCTTACCATGACTTGGTCATCTGGCTGTCCACAATATGTTGCTGCTGCATTGCTTGATCCCTCACTGTGTTACCCAGGTTACAGTGGCCCTTCACATCTCCATGTAATCCTAATAAATTGGTATTGTAGTTTCTTCCTGTACATGTGTAATTTCTGTTGCTTCTTGTTCTTCCGCTGCTCTCCTCGCACTGATGTCTGCCCACTCGTTCCCTTTCTGCTCCTTACTATCCCCTTTGTGGTGAGCCTTTACTGCTCGGGCAGCTCCATTACTTCTAACAGCTCCTGACTGTACTTGGTCCCTCCCCTTGGGACTTCGTGACATAATTCCCACACATGGCCCCATCTCTCCTCACTTTCTGGGGCTGCTGTCTCACTGTGGACATGTTAGCCGCTTTGTAGGTCACACATGTTTGCTGTCCATGTTATTTCTCCTTCTCCTGAGTCTATGATTGCACCTGCCTTACTCAGTGTGTCTATCCCCAGGATAGTACCTTAATTGTTTGGGCACACCCAAAAATCTACAGGAAGCTACACTCCCTCAGTCTCAAGAACCTGGGGCTGATTCCTCTCCGCCCATATTGATTCACCTCCCCCACTGGTAATGTAAATCGCATCAGGAGTCGTGGGCAAGAGTAGATCAGTTATTGATACTGATAATCCCACTAACATTTCACATTGCTGACCCCCTAATAAACCTCTTGTATACATCCATGGATGACCACCACAGGCAATAGAGGCTACCGTCAGCCATCTGTCTAACCTCACCCGCTCTATCGGATTCATATCGGATTCAGCATTCAAATCGGAAAGAGAGGGTGCTGCTGTGGATTCTGCCTGCTTTGGTGAGCGATTCTCACACTTTGCTCTCTTTTCAGGACATTGTCTCCAACCGTGGCCTGGGGAGCTGCAGCTGTAAGAAATCACTTCCTTTACCCTCCCAACAGTTCCTTGCTACATGCCCCGGCTGCTGGCATACAAAGCAAGTTCTCTGTGACATCACAGCAGCTACATTCATTACAGCCATTTTTCCACTTCTCTTCACCCTCCTCTGGTCTGTCTCACTGGTCCATGATACTATCGTGGAGTAGGTTGATTCCTCCACCATCTAAAACTTCCTGGTGGACTGAGCTCAAGCTTTACCTCAGCATTTTCAGGAAGGCTGAGTAATCCCTCCCTGGATTAACCAGCCCTGACTCACACATTCGATATTTACATATTGCATGATCCATCAACTCTCTGAATCACTGCCATTATCATTCCTAAATTACTCTCACCTCCCCCCAGTTGCTGCCTCACTTCCCCCTTAAAGAAATGATATCTCTCTTCATTGCTGGTGTTTCCAGTAGTTGTCCATGTACTATCCTGCATTTTCTAGGCCATTCTGTCCCACATATTCCTTGGGCACTTCACTTTTACCAACACATGTATATCTTTAGGGGCATCTGGTGAATTTCATTCATTTCCTTGAGCTTGCGCCAGAATTCTGCATTCCCACAGGCGACCTTAACTGAGGGCAATTCTGACAAAATGTTCTGCTTCTCCCCAGGGGGTGCCACAGGCCTTCTCTCTCTCTCTCTCTCTCACTAACAAGGGAAAGAGAAGTATTGCTCCTGCCACAGTGAGAGGGAGGCCAACAGCTCACTGTTTCACAGTCTGAAGCGTACACTGCTGTCTCAATGTTCCGAACTGAAATCTTCAGGCTCTGGCATGGAATCGGGGCTGCAGCATGAAGGCGCCCGTCTTCCAGGCTATTCTTGGAGATATCGAAACGCCAGGCCACTCAATGTACTCCAACTTCAGTGGCCTTATCTCTCCCTTTCCCAGTGTGTATTGTCCTGTTTGAAATCATCCACCATTGTCCCTGTACTTAGAGACTACATCTGCAGCATGCTACCACCCACACTGGACTCCCTACAGCTCGCCTACTGGTGGAACCGATCTACTGATGATGCCATAGTCACAGCACTACACACCGTCCTCACTCACCTGAAGAAGAGGGATGCATAAGTTAGAATGCTATTCCTGGACTACTTTTCAGAATTCAACACCATGATACCTTCCAGAGTTGACAGGAAGCTCAGAGCCCTCGGCCTGCACCCCACCTTGTGCAGCTGGATTCTCGACTTCCTATCGGATTGCCAACAGATGGTAAGGATGGGCTCCCTCATCTCTATCCCTCTGACCCTCAACACAGGTGTCCCCCAGGGTTGTGTTCTGAATCCCCTCCTCTACTCCCTTTACACCCATGGCTGTGCTGCCACACACAGCTCCAATCTGCTGATCAAATTCACAGATGACACAACTTTGGTTGGCCTAGCGGTGATGAGACAGCCTACAGAGGAGAGGTGACACCCTGACACAGTGGTGCCAAGATAACAACCTCTCCGTCAATGTCCAAAAAAAGAAGGAGCTGATTGTGGATTACAGGAGGACCAGAGACAGGCTTGCCTGATCGATATCAATGGGTCTGCAGCTGAGAAGGTGAGTAGTTTCAAGTTCCTCAGTATACATGCTGGCTGGTGGTGTAGTGGCACCAGCGCCGGACTTCGGAGCGAAGGCTCCCGAGTTCAAGTCCAGCCAACTCCCTTGCATGCTTTCCATCTGTGCTGGGTTGAGTGTTGAGCTAGCAACTTGGCCTTGTGAAAATAAGAAGGCCTGCTAAAAAAAACGCTGTCATGACGGCATCCCAGTGACTCCACTTGGAGTTAAGGGCTTTCTTCTTCTTCAGTATACATATCACCGATGATCTCACCTGGACTATACACATCCTTTTTGTGACCAAAAAGCACAACAGCATCTCTTCCACCTCAGACGACTAAAGAAGTTCAGTATGAGGCCCCAGATCCTCAAGACCTTCTACAGGATCATTATTGAGAGCATCCTGACTAGCTATATCACCATCTGGTACAGGAATTGCACCAACCTTGATTGCTGGGCACTGCAGAGACTGGTACGGACAGCCCAGCGAATCTGTGGACGTGAGCTTCCCTCCATTGAGGACATTTACAGCAGCAGGTGCAGAAGGAAGGCCTGGAAGATCATCAGGGACACCAGTCACCCCATCCATAAACTGTTTCAGCTATTTTCATTTGGCAAACAGTACTGCAGCATTAAAGCCGGGACGTACAGGCTCCAGGACAGCATCTTTCTACAAACCTTTTTCGTGTCTGTGTATTGCAAGGGAGTCATAACGCAAAGATTTTTACTCCCTCACATTGTGGAGTGGATGTAAGATTTAAATTTAATTTTAAATAAGAGCCATGACAAACACAGTTTGAGTGCAGCTGTAGATCACGGATTCCGACAGGACACCAGCCACCTTGAAGAAGAAAGAAGTCACATGAAGCTCTTCCGGGCGAGGCCCCAAATGTAATGTGAACAGAGTCACCAGAGGGAAACTGAAGCCAGTGGATACAGAAGTGTTTCATTCAACAAAATGAGACACTCCTGGAGGAGGAGGCCTGCTTGACCCAATACGACATGACATCTTACATGCTAAAGATCAAAGGTGACAGCAGATCAATCCTAACAGTTCCTAATGGACAATGGGCTGCTCGCTGATTTGCAGTTATTGCATGATCTGAACAATGCAAATACTCGAAGTAAAGTCATGGACAGCATCAACTTTTAAAACTTTCAGTAGCTTTTGACTCTGAAAACTGAGGAGAGATGTAAGGAAACTTTTGCAAAGGCGACGTCCTTAGAAATTTGCCTCCATTCTACACCTGCTACATCATTCTAACAACATAACTAGCACAGAGCCTGTCCCAGTGCAGATTCCGGTCATCAAGGCTGTGTCATTCCTCTAACCTTACTCACAGTTTTTCAAGCTATAATATTACACCTCACTTCCAACAAATTCCCAACGGAATGAATTTAATCTTTGGGAAATGATTCAAACTGATCTGCGCTCTGGAACCAATGTCAATCCAAATGAATGATTGTATGTGTACTCACTTGGAGACCAAACAAGATGAAATTCATTACTGATTTGTATAGGAGGACAGCTTTATGATAATCACCTGCAAAAAGTAGGCACATGGATAATAATAAATAGGAAGGTTACGTAGGAGCCAATGATTAAATTAGAGTATGTTAAATGGTTGAAACAACATTCTGGGTCAAAGGGTCTATACTGAGTTGTAATTTCCTTGTTTAATGTACTATGTAAAACATAATTCCTCCACCAATCTGACATAACCCCTATATATATATATATATATAAGAAAATTAAATTAAGTAAGTAGTGCTAAAGGAGAGGGGAAAATACTGAAGTACTGTTCATGGGTTCATTGTCCATTCAGAAATCTGACAGCAGAAGGGATGAAGCTGTTCCTGAAAAGTTAAGTGTGTGTCTTCAGGCTCCTGTACTTCCTCCTTGATGGTAGCAATGAGAAAAGGGCATGGCCTGGGTGATGGGATCTTTAATGGGGGATGCTGCCTTTTTGATGCATTACCATTTGAAGGTGCCCTGGATGCTGGGGAGGCTAGTGCCCATGATGAAGCTGGCTGAGTTTACAGACTTCTGCGGCTTTTTCTGATCCTGTGCAGTGGTCCATCTGTACCAAGCAATGATGTAACAAGTTAAAATGCTCTCCACAGTACACCTACAGAAACTTGTGAGGGTCTTTGGTGGTGACATACCAATTCTCCTCAAACTCCTAACGGAGGTATAGCTGCTGTCGTGCCTTCTTTGTAATTGCATCAGTTGGGCCCAGGTTAGATCCTCAGACATGTTGTCATCCAGGAACTTGAAAATGCGCATCTTTTCCACTTCTGACCCATGGCAGGGACTGGTGTGTTTTCCCTCAACTTCCCCTCCCATAAATCAACAATCACTTCCTCGGTCTTATGACGTTGAGTGCAAGGTTGTTGCTGTGACACCACTCAACTGTTGATCTATCTCACTCCTGTATGCCTCCTCAGTCCCATCACCATCCTGTCAACAATAGTTGTGTTGTTGGCAAATTTATAGCTGGCATTTGAGCAGTGCCTAGCCATCCAATTGTGGTTTTAGACAGAGTAGAGCAGTGGGGTAAGTACGCATCCTTGAGGTGAACCAGTGTTGATTGTCAGCGAGGAGGAGATGTTATCTCCGATCTTCATAGACTGTGGTCTCCCACTGAAGGAGTCACGGATCCATTTACACAGCATGGTGAATGATTTAAAAGAGCAATCTTGGACAACAGGTGCAACTTGAGTCTCCTTGCACAAAGAAACCCAGTGATAATTGACTCTGCGGGTCGGGCAGCTTCTGCAGAGAGAAATGGACTAGGCGACCCAACTGAGAAAGAACCTTCTATCTCAGATTACGGTGCGCTTTGTGGTGTTAATGCATCCTGTGGCCACGAGGGGCGCTAGTAGTGACCTTGCGCATGCGCATTCAGTCAGGGGTGCGAGATCGGTCACGGAAAGATGGACAAGCTGAAGAAGGTGTTGAACGGGGAGGATTCGTCGGATGATCGAGGCGCCTTGAGCGAGGTAAGGCGACGTCCCGAGTGGGGGTTAGTCGTGGAGCCGTGGCTTAGAGTTAGGGGTTAGGCCGGGCAGCCTGGGCAAGGACGGTGCTGGACGCTGGCGTGTGCCTCTCTCTCTCTACAGCCTTTCACCTTTAACGCGGACTCCTGAACTCTAAGATCGCCATTTAAACATAAATCCTACCTTGTTTTAAACGCCTTTCTTGGGAGAGTACATATTTTGGGAAAATTAAATTCTAAATAGAAGTGCTTCCTGTTGTGCTGTCGCTTTATTATGTTATTTATTGGTATCTTGGTATTATCTACGTCTCAGATGGTGGGCATTCCTTGATGTTAGACGTACGTATCACATTTCATTTAAAGAATTTTTAGTTCTGCTGCTCTAACCTGTAACAAGGGTGTAACTTTCAGGTCATAGTTCAAATCCCTTATGGAAATTAGCTATTAGCAGTTTATTAGTGTCGAGGGTAAGTCTCAGTGATGTCTGCAAACTTATCGGTCAGTCGAGCGGTCAGAAACAGAACTCTAAAACTAGTGCATGCTAATCACGTCGATTCGCATTTGATTATATATTTGTGTCTACAAAATTTGTTCTTTTGTTTTATATGTGTTGTACAAAATGTCAGGATTATGTGTGCATTGTAGTTTGTACTTAAATCAAGTTCTGATTTTATATTGATTTTTGTAACGATTCATTGTGCTCTGCTATGATTTTTTTTTGCATGTAAGTCTTTGTTGCTGTTCTCCAGTTTAGTTCTGTCTGGTGCCTTTGTTTAAAGTACTGCATTTGTGTGTGTGTAAGTTGCCAGAAAATGTAACTCTAGAATTTATATCTTCAAACTGTTAGCCCCTAAGCTAGTGTGTCAAATGACGGAATAGAGTCTATTGTGTGGCCCTATTTTTGGACTTTTGTACGATTTCATAACTTGGTAGTCAACTTTTTATTTGATAGGTATAAGTACTTTCTTAAAATCTGCAAATTGTTTCTTTTTCTTTTCGTTCCTGTTTCTACTGCTACTTCTCCAAAGAAGTTGTTGTTTGTTTCACTACTTTTGTTCTGCAACATGTGAATAAACACCTCCAAAGCTGCTTTTCCCATTTGCAGCAGGTAATCTTTAGTTAGAGATCCATTCACATTGGGACTGGTAGACCATATTTGGCGGAGTATTGCTAGAAGACCCTGAACATGTTTGCCAAGTCAGTCTGCACAAATGTCAGTAAATTAGATTGAGATATCTAATAATCTAGACAGACATCCTGACATTTATGATGGAATCACTTTGGACAAGTTTTTTAATATTCTAAATAATGCAAAATACCAGTGTTTTTTTAAAATCATCTGTAGCTCTGCATAGGAACATCTCCAACTGGCTTTGAATTATTTTGTTTAGTGTTTCAGCTGTTGGAGCTATTGTTAATTCTAAAGATTCTACCATTTGCATCTCAGTTAAATAACACTTATGTCAGAATGCCCAAGAGAATGCAAAAGTGATGTTTTGAAGTCACCTGAATGCCAGAGGAATACAGTGTTATTATGCTAGTGATCTTGATTGCATGCACCAGAAATCCACAGTTTTACCTCTTTATGGAAATGGCTTTCTGAATTTCAGAAGTATTCCCAGAGAGCCTGGGGTCAAACATGAGAATGATTGCAGGAATGTGGTGGCATGACTGAATTCAGGAAAACCACAGAAATCAAGAGTTTTATTAATATTGAATAATGGTAAGCGGTGATATTTCCCAGGGGTTTAGGCTTGTTTTTCTCTCAGGCTGTATAGAAACTTGAAGGGTGCAAAGTGTTAGAACTTAGATAACCACATTCATTTTTTGTGACCATAAAGGCAATTACAAGTGACTTTAACAGTAGACTGAAATTGTTTACAAAGTTGATTACTGTAATTGTGAAATGTTCCCTAGAAGCTTTGTAAAGAACTATAATATTTGACAAAGAAATAATCTAGCATAAGTATAAAGAGCAAATGGCCCCTTTCTGTTCCATAGAATTCTTTATTCCAGCTGAAATTAGACTGATCATATTTGATGTATTGAGTAAAATACATATCTTATATATATCCAATCATCACAACCTGGTATGGAGGTTGTCCTGTCCAAGACCGGAAGAAGCTGCAGAAGATCGTGAACACGGCGCAGCACATCGCTCAAACCAATCTTCTGTCCTTGGACTCACTTTACACCGCACGCTGTCGGAGCAGTGCTGCCAGGATAATCAAGGACACGACCCACCCAGCCAACACACTTTTCGTCCCTCTTCCCTCTGGGAGAAGGCTCAGGAGCTTGAAGACTCGTACGGCCAGATTTGGGAACAGCTTCTTTCCAACTGTGATAAGACTGCTGAACGGATTCTGACCCGGATCTGGGCCGTACCCTCCAAATATCCGAACCTGCCTCTCGTTTTTTTTGCACTACCTTACTTTCCATTTTTCTATTTTCTATTTATGATTTATAATTTAAATTTTTAATATTTACTAATTTTTACTATATTTAATATTTGTAATCCAGGGAGCAGAAAGCACAGAATCAAATATCGTTGTGATGATTGTACATTCTAGTATCAATTGTTTGGCGACAAAGTATAAAGTAAGTAATAATACTGAAGAGTACTGACTAATTATACTAATTATAGAAGGAGGAGGAGAAGATGGCGGTGCGACGCAGCGCGCGCGGCTACTCCGGTGAATGATATCTGTAATCTGTCAAGTAGGGTACCGTGCACAATTCTGATTTGATGGAGACAGACGTGAGAGTACGGAGGAACATCTGGAGAAACTTCTGAAATGCCCGCTTTGCTGCTGCTGGTACTGTGAGATCCGGAATCTCCGGAGGAGAAGGCCCCAAATCCTCGGCTTTGCTTGCTTTAGCGGCTGGGGCGAGGTCGATGGCGCTCAGGAGGCTGTATTGGAGGGGCTGGTCGGAGGCTCGAAGTTTTCGGATGGATGGACTCAGTGTCGGCTGTTGTCGGGTGCTTCCAATGCATCGGCAGTTGTCGGTGCCTGGAGGTTTATGGCAGGGATTCCTCCCTTTTACTGCCTGTTATCGGGGACTCGGGAGTCAATTGGGACTTTTGAGACGTTATTTACTGTGCCCATGGCCTGCTCTTCATCAAATTATGGTATTGCTTTGCACTGCTGTAACTAAATGTTGTAATTATGTGGTTTTGTCAGTGTTAGTCTTTGGTTTGTCCTGTTTTTTTGCGATATCACTCTGGAGGAACATTGTATCATTTCTTAATGCATGCATTTCTAAATGACAATCAACGAGGACTGAGTATTCTCATAATCTAAATTAGATCTATGTTAATTTGTACGCAAAGATACTCCAGACTGAGACCCTCATCAGACCTTGGCCTGAAGCATCATCCTTGTGCAGAACACCCTAAAGGTTAACTTGCAGGTTGAGTTGGTGGTAAGGAAGGCAAATGCTATGTTAGCATTCATTTCAAGAGGACTAGAATACAAGAGCAGGGATGTGATGCTGAGGCTTTATAAGGCACCGACGAGGCCTCACATTGAGTATTGTGAACAGTTTTGGGCCCCTCATTTTAGAAAAGATGTGCTGGCATTGGAGAAGGTCCAGGGGAGGTTCACAAGGATGATTCCCGGAATGAAAGGGTTTTCATACGGGAATGTTTGATGGCTCTGGGTCTGTACTCACTGGAATTCAGAAGGATGAGGGGGGATCTCATTGAAATCTTTCCAATGTTGAAAGACGTAGACGGAGTAGATGTGGTAAGGATGTTTCCCATGATAGGGTAGTCTTGGACAAGAGGGCACAGCCTCAGGATAGAGGGATGCCCTTTCAAAACAGAGATGCAGAGAAATTTCTTTAGCCAGAGGGTGGTGAATTTGTTGCCACATGCAGCTGGGTGTATTTAAGGCAGAGATTGATAGGTTCTTGATTGGACATGGCATCAAAGGTTACGGGGAGAAGGTCGGGAACTGGAGTTGAGGAGGAGGGAAAAAAAAGGATCAGCCATGATTAGTGGAGTAGACTCGATGGGCCAGATGGCCTAATTCTGCTCCTATGTCTTATGGTGTTATTTATTTATTTATTTATTTATTGAGATACAGCGTGGAGTAGGCCCTTCGGCCCTTTGAGCATGCCACCCAGCAACCCCACAATTTAATGCTATAGCCCAGGGGTTCTGCAAGAGATGGTGATTTATGAAAAATCATCTTTCTAGCATTGTGCAACAGTGGTGAGCATTGACCAAGCAGTCCTGTTAGCAACCTCAGCCCACTATGGCAGTGCACAGTTGGACCGTGTTCGTTTGGCTGCGTCCATTCTCAGTTTATACACAAGATAGAGGAGGTTGTTGATAATTGGTGAGCGCTGTATTGCTCAGAGGAGAGGGCGGTAGGGTGTAGAGGAGCGTGAAGCGTGTTTTCTGAGCATTGAATGGACTTGCCCAACTTGGGCTATGATGTCAGCCTCTCTCTTTCCCCAACTTCCCCTTGTGTGTATTCGACCGACTTATGGGAGCAAACAAGCTACCAGTGTAGTGGAAAATTGGAGGGAAATTTTCACTCTTAAGAGGGTCCAGTGTGGCAGTTTTTGAAGAGGAGGTGTGAGATGGCAGAGGAGGATTCTGTTAATGATGTTCCTCTGGATTTCCAGCATCCACAGTTTCCGCAATGATTTTTCGGAACATGGTGACATTTAATTGGATATTCTGATTGCATATGTGGCTCCACTAGCTGCCTGTTATCCATCTGAGGAGTTAATTCTTCCAGTGTTGCACAGAAGCTTTGAAATAACTTGACAAACTACCTTTCAATTTACCTTTCACTGACCAAAATGCTTTAATTGTAATTGGTGTACAAACCTTAGTTAATCATTGGTATTTAGTTGAAGAGAGTTGAATAAATGACTATCAAATAAATGGCTGATGTGGAAATCTGAAATTAAAACAGAACGTGCTGAGAAATGTGCAGCAGGTCAGGCGGTATATGTCGAAAGAAAAACTATTAACATTTTGTGAGCTGGGGAAAGTAATGCTGAAGAAGCTTATTGGAATTTTGTCCTTGTGAAGAAAAGACTAAAAACCAATAGCTTAAATATGTTGTGGGGGGGAGAAAAAGCTGCCCTTGAAACTTCAAAGATTTTTAAATCATGAGCTTGTTGGGACACATCGGGACCAGTACATTTTGGCCTAATCAATCAGCTACTCCAATTAGCCGAAGTTTCATAGAAATAGTTGAAAAGATACTTTTTAAAAAGATGAGTTACCATTTAACTGAGTAACAAATTATGTATTTAAAAGAAATACAGACCAAATTAGAACACTACTAATACTGCTGCAGTGCTAGTCAGTGGAGGAATTCATCTGCGTCGCGTTCTTTTGACTAAATAAAATCAGCGCAGGCATCTTGTGCAGATGCTGGACGGCCTTCCTACAATGTTGTTGACAATTGCATTCTCCAAGTTTTCATTGTAACATTCAAGATGATTGTCGATACCTTCATTTCCTCATAGTTCCTAACTTGTTGAATTAGTGAAATCATTTCATTTTCACTCCCAGCCATTTCTCGCATCCAAGCCTGAATGCTTGAAACCGCAGTGAGCAAAACAGTTCTGAATTGTCTCTTTCCTTATTTCGTGCAAACCATCTGTGACAAAAATTGCTGCTTTTGAACACACATGCATACAACTGACACTACTTAAAAACTGGTTGCTCGAAGCACAGTGCTGCGTCTAATGGCCCTGCAGGTGCGTTCAACTGATGCTAGTTAGAAACGGCAACATTTTCCTGCCCCAAATAAGCAGCATAGTATCCCAAATTAAGGGAATCTTGGATATTTTTCAATTGGTTTTTGTTCTTTGAGTTGTCCCAAATAAATAGCTGTCCCAATTAACCAGAATCCACTGTATTTCATTATGTAGTGGCTGAACATTTGATTCAGATATTTTCAGTTTTGGTATGTAGAAGGATACTTCTCAAAAGTGAAAAAAGTTCCCAAGAAAACAATGAGTATGTGGACAATATGTGTTATTCTAAAATTATATTTATTGACCTCAGTCTTGCATCTCACCAATACTCTTCCTTCATTTGTTCTCTATTTCATCTTGAAAGTTAGCCTTTTTTCTCTGTCTCTCTTGTTGGAAGACTCCACCTTGAGCCATGTTTACCTTCTGATGTAATCTGACCGTACACTCGCTTGTAATAAATGATGGTCTGTGGTTCCTGAACGTTCCTCAGTCCACTTTTCCAGGGCAGCCAGAGATGAGTAAAAGCACTGGCCTTTTGAGTGAGGCTGATTTTTTTAAAAACAAAGTCAATGACAACAGTAGTAATGCCAGATTACAGCTGCATTAAGGAATTCAATTGCAAAAGATTTTTGCAGAAGCTAACAATTACAACTGGAGAACCATTTGGCCCATGGAGTCAGTGCTAGCTCAATGTAACCGCAATTCAATTAGTCCAATTCCTGTGCCTGCTCCACAGAGCCCATCTTATCTTTCAGATGCTTAATGGATCGGCAGTTGGATCTGTATCAATTAATCCTTTATCAGTACGTTAGGTATTGTTACCACTAACTTTTTTTTTGAAATAAAGACGTCATTTCTGTTGTCAAATTTGGCTGTTTTGTACACTTTAATTCTGTATCCTTTAATGATGGGTGTGGTTTCATTCTTCTTACCTTTTACCATTCATAATCTTAAAAGGCTCTCAATCTCCTTCTGCTCCAGCTTCCGCACATAACTAGAATCCCTCATTCCCAGAAGCATTTTAGTACATTTCTTCTGGCCTTAACTTTTCCCAAAGTATGGTGCCCAGTATATGCTCCATGTGTGGTCAAACTTTTGTTTTTATAAAGGTTATTGTGACTACATTATTTTTCACAAATAGAGTATAAGAACTTAGACCATCAGACATAAGAGCAGAATGAGGCCATTCAGCCCGTCGAGTCTGTTCTGCCATTCCGTCATGGCTGATCCTGGAATCCACTCAACCCCATACACCTGCCTTCTCGCCATATATTTTGTTGCCCTGACTGATCAGGAAACAATCAGCTTTCGCCTTAAACTTAAACTTGGCCTCCACCGCAGTCTGTTACCATTGATCCAGAATCAATACTTAGGCTTGTTTAAAGATCTAGATAAGACCTCATTTCCTCAATTTTTTCTTCCATGGTTACAATATTTTATAAAATTTTCCAACTGTCACCAGGGACACCTGACTACCTCATTATTTCTACCAAATACCTTATTATATTATGCAACAGCTAAAGCTCCAGATCCCATAGGCTTTTTCAATTAGTTTTACAAAGGCCCTGGCACTTGCTATGAATATCTTTAAAAATGTAGAAATTCAAAATATCACTCTTTATATATTTCAATGTAATTTTTTCTGTTTGCATCTATCTGAGAAGAAAGTATTTCTACTTAGTTACCTTTCAGTCTTGCTTTCTGTTAGAACTTCTATAATGAGCAACTGTGGCAATGTCCCTTAATGACCAGAAATTGTTTTAAATCAATCTTCACTGGCCTCAACTGTTTCCTGTGGCAGAGAATTCCACAGATTCACCACTCTCTGTGTGAAGAAGTTTTTCCTAATCTCAGTCCTAAAAGGCTTCCCCCTCGTCCTGGACTTCCCCAACATCGGGAACAATCTTCCTGCATCTAGCCTGTCCAATCCTTTTAGGATTTTATACGTTTCAATCAGATCCCCCCTCAATCTTCTAAATTCCAGTGAGTAGTTAATCCAGTCTTCATCATATGAAAGTCCTGCCATCCCAGGAATCAATCTGGTGAACCTTCTTTGTACTCCCTCTATGGCAAATGTCTTTCCTCAGATTAGGGGACCAAAACTGCACGCAATACTCCAGGTGTGGTCTCACCTAGGCCTTGTACAACTGCAGTAGTACCTCCCTGCTCCTGTACTCGAATCCTCTTGCTATAAATGCCAGCATACCATTCGCCTTTTTCACCGCCTGCTGTACCTGCATGCCCACTTTCAATGACTGGTGTATAATGACACCCAGGTCTCGTTGCACCTCCCCTTTTCCTAATCGGCCACCATTCAGATAATAATCTGTTTTCCTATTTTTGCCACCAAAGTGGATTTCACATTTATCCACATTAAATTGCATCTGCCATGAATTTGCCCACTCACCCAACCTATCCAAGTCACCCTGCATCCTCTTAGCATCCTCCTCACAGCTAACACTGCCGCCCAGCTTCGTGTCATCCGCAAACTTGGAGATGCTGCATTTAATTCCCTCATCCAAGTCATTAATATATATTGTAAGCAACTGGGGTCCCAGCACTGAGCCTTGCGGTACCCCACTAGTCACTGCCTGCCATTCTGAAAAGGTCCCGTTTATTCCCACTCTTTGCTTCCTGTCTGCTAACCAATTCTCTATCCACATCAATACCTTACCCCCAATACCGTGTGCTTTAAGTTTGCACACTAATCTCCTGTGTGGGACCTTGTCAAAAGCCTTTTGAAAATCCAAATATACCACATCTACTGGTTCTCCCCTATCCACTCTACTAGTTACATCCTCAAAAAATTCTATGAGATTCGTCAGACATGATGTTCCTTTCACAAATCCATGCTGACTTTGTCCGATGATTTCACCGCTTTCCAAATGTGCTGTCACATCTTTGATAACTGACTCCAGCAGTTTCCCCACCACCGACATTAGGCTAACCGCTCTATAATTCCCCGGTTTCTCTCTCCCTCCTTTTTTAAAAAGTGGGGTTACATTAGCCACCCTCCAATCCTCAGGAACTAGTCCAGAATCTAACGAGTTTTGAAAAATTATCACTAATGCATCCACTATTTCTTGGGCTACTTCCTTAAGCACTCTGGGATGCAGACCATCTGGCCCTGGGGATTTATCTGCCTTTAATGCCTTCAATTTACCTAACACCACTTCCCTACTAACATGTATTTCCCTCAGTTCCTCCATCTCACTAGACCCTCGTCCCCCACTATTTCTGGAAGATTATTTATGTCCTCCTTAGTGAAGACAGAACCAAAGTAATTATTCAATTGGTCTGCCATGTCCTTGCTCCCCATAATCAATTCACCTGTTTCTGTCTGTAGGGGACCTACATTTGTCTTTACCAGTCTTTTCCTTTTTACATATCTATAAAAGCTTTTACAGTCAGTTTTTATGTTCCCTGCCAGTTTTCTCTCATAATCTTTTTTCCCCTTCCTAATTAATATGATGCTATTTTACTTTTCTTGTAGGTAATGGAAGGAAGCACCTTAGGATGGGGAACTCGAGTGAAGGGCTTTCTTGTCTGTTTTGTAGCTGGAATTCTGTGCTCTATTTTGGTAAGCTAATTTGAATTGACAGATTTTATTCTATCTGAAGTATGTACAAAGTTGGAACTTTGCATTCTAAAGTGTTATGCAAGTAACCCCCACTTTACTGGGGAATTGTCTTTCTGGAAAGCAATCTTTATTCTGATTTTATGAAATATGAAGTAGTGTCATTTGCGCATGTCAAGAAAATTGTAAAAAAGTAGATTTCTGCAAGGATGAAATTCTGTTACCCAAACTGTTGTATTGTGGGGTCACCTGTACTAAACGCACACTATGATCACTATGTTTGCTACTTAAAGTTTCATTCTAATATCTGAGTTATCCAGGGTAAGATTGAGAGGCAAAGGACCAAAAGTGTTCAAAAATTTCTTTTTCTAATGAAATGAAAGTTGGAGGGTTCTTAATGACGGTGGGTTCATGATAAGTGCTGCGGTTCTCTTATTGAAACGTTTTCTTCTTTTGAGGCCTACATTCACAAATATAACTGTCCAAATGTATTACAAACTTAATCATATTTTTTGATGGCAGTGTTAAGAGCACAAGTGGGTAACTTATAAGTTTTCTAATCACTGATCCCTTGTTTTTGATTCTGGTTGGTTCTATGCTTATCTTACTGTAAGTTAATTGTCTCCATGATGCACAAAATGGGCTTGCCAATAGAAAAATAGCCTGTGTGGATTTTTGGGAAAAAAATGTCATTTGAATAGCAATAGCCTATCTATTTTTCCTTTGACCCTAAGAACATTCTTTTGATTTTACAGTAAGTGTTATTTTAAATCAATTCAAATTTGGCTGATTTTTTTTTTTGCAGTTTTGTTAGTATCTGATTTATTGGAAATGTTTTTTTTCCTGAAGGTTTAGATACATTGAAGGCTACCACTAAAATTGAGCAGATTTGTATTGCTCTTCTCTGCTGCCCGATTACTAACTCTCCCAGTTTTTTTTCAATTCAGTGCCACTCTTCTGATGTCCTTTTCATACTATTCTTGTAGGAGTAATATTAATACAAAGTTTTTCTCCGAAACAACTCACCACAATTTCTCTGCCCGTCCAATAAAGGGGTTATTGCTAAATCCATCCATGATTGCTGGCGTGGCTGAGTACAGCTCCACCACCATATACAGGTTTGCTGATGACACCTCTGTTGTGGGCTGTATCAAAGGTGGTGATGAATCACCATACAGGAGCGAGATTGAAAATTTGGCTGAGTGGTGTAATAACACAACCTCTCATTCAATGTCAATAAGACCAAGGAACTGATTGTAGACTTCAGGAGAGGGTGCTGAGGGCCGGTAACTTTAAATTCCTGGGTGTCACTATCTCAGAAGACTTGTTCTAGGCCCATTATATAAATGTGACCTTCAGGTTTGGGGGACAGAGTGAGTCTAGGGAAGACCGTCTCTGGCCCGCCAAACGTGTGAAATCTGAGGTGCAAAACCTCTTGTTTGTGTGAATGCTGCCTGATGTGTTACCCCTGTTACAAATCTGTACCACAAAATAACAAACTGCACCATATGCAATTGAACGATTTAGCTTTATAATTCTTAATTTGACTAGCGGGTTAGTAAAGAAAACAAAAAGAAAAAGACCCATTTTAATGAAACAGTCTAATACGCATGTTGGAGCTCACAGTTTCCTGTCTGTTAGTCTTCCATCGATTTCCCCTGGGCAGCCTCGACTCTCGGCCCTATTGCAAGTCTATGACTTCCCCATTCTGGCATCTTTTCTCTCCACCTTCTGCCGAAGAAAAGACCACGAATCTCACTCTCGGGCACGCAAGAAAGGAAAAACACTCCCTTCATTGGCCGGCACACATTCCAAAGCCCCCGTTATCTCTAGTCATAAGCCAAACATTGCTGCTACAGAGAAACCATTACATTAGCAGTGAAACCTTTCCCAGGGTGTTACATAAATATAACTGCGAAGAAAGCACGGCAGTGCCTCTACTTCCTCAGGAGTCTCAGGAAATTCGACATATCATCAAAAACCTTGGCAAACTTCCATAGATGTGTGGTGGAAAGTGCACTGACTAGCTGCATGGTGGCCTGGTATGGGAGCGCTAATGCCTTTGAACGGAAAATCCTACAAAAGGTAGTGGATTTGGCCCAGTACATCAATGGTAAAACTCTTGCAAACATTGAGTGCTGCTACATGAAATGATGCCATAGGAAAGTAGCATCCATTATCAAAGATCCTTACCACCCAGGCCATGCTCTTTTCTCACTGCTGTCACCAGGTAGAAGATTCAAGAGCTCCAGGAGTCACATCACCAGGTCCAGGAACAGTTACTACCCCTCAACCATCAGGCTCTTAAACAAAAGGAGATAACTTTTCTCATTTAAGGACTCTTTTATCTTATTATTTCATGCTCATTATTTATTTATATCTGAATTTGCACAGTTTGTTGTCCACTGATCCTTTTTCAGTTACTGTTCCATAGATTTGCTTAGATTTCCTGCAGAAAAAGAATCTTAGGGTTGTATGTGGTGACATGTATGCACTCTGGTAATATATTTTACTTTGAACTTTGAGCTTTTGAACTTTGGTAGCACCTAAAACTTTCAGTAACTTCGGTTTAGAAAACAGAAACTCATTGTCACCCTGAAATACTTAGGTTCAATCCTTGCCCTTTCTTTGGACCTGGTTTAGATATTTCTAATGCTTGAAATGAATGTTCAACCTAGTAAGCAAAGCTGCTTCCCCACAGTCATCTTTATGACTTGATATTTATGACATCTAATTTACACTTCTTGGGGCAGTCCATAAATTATCTTTACATTTGTAGCCACTTTTTGTTTACCAGGGTGTTTAAATCAAAACTATCAAACTGAAGGATTATGCAATGCATAGTTACAAGCAAAGACATTTCTTTTAATATAATACTCCATGCAGCCCTTGGGGACAAAGTTTGCATCTAGTTCCGAACACTTTTTGCATTACAAAAGAAGATGGTGATCTGCCTCCTTAGGGCACAGCAATTGGTGTGTTGAAGCTCTTGCAGTGCCATTAAGTTAGATTGCAATTGATCTTTTTATATATAACCAATGGTAAAATAATACAAAAACTTCATTGTCTAACTCAGCTGTCAAAGCCAAGTTGAGACATCTACACTTTTCCCTGCCACACCTCCAAATCAGGAAATGAAAGGGATATTGTTTAAAAAGTACATACATAGTTTGTGTTAGTTAATTAACAGTCTGTTTACAAATACATTTCTTTCCCAGGGTGTATGCTTTCTCTGGATTCCAAAAAAAGGCTTAATACTTTTCGCTGTGTTTTATAGCATTGGGAACATATCATCCATTGGTAGGTAAGTCACAATTAGTATACAAATAACTACCGTGAAATCAGAGCAAATGCTAAACATTTTTAAGCCATTTGTCCAATTTACAAAATGGCAGTTATTTGCTTGTTATTCCATACAGAATTTTCAAGCTTTTTATCCCAGAATATTTTACAAATTGTTAATGCAACGAAATGTTCTGAGGCTTTTTTTTAATTGTTTATTACTTTTGAGTCTTTTTGTGATTTATACAATTCAAATGAAATGTAGGAGCTGTACTGTCTTTGTGCACTTTCAGAAGCCAATGCCTATTTCAGCATGTGATACGAAGAGCTGATCTTCCAAGTTAGCCCAACAATGAACATAAACTTTGGTTCCTTCAATTATTCTGCTCCGTTAGTATTTTTAGTTTTCTCAGGATTGATAATATGAGGAGTTTGCACTACTAAATGGAAAAAAAAAATGAAATTATAGTGGCTTTATTCAAATTCACTTAATTTAGATGCATGGAAACTTTATTTACATCCTATCTGGGTTGCACTTAAAATTCTGCCATGAAACCTTTGGTTCTGGTAATTGAATTACAGCAGTATAAAATAGATGATGCAAAAAGCATCCCACAAAAAGATTCAAGTATTTAAAAGCATGCAGCTTGTAGGAATACTTGATATTTGTAAGGTAGTGCAAGATTTTTCACTTTTTATTGCAAATAGTTCTTGAAGTGCAGGAATTCTACATTTCATAGTTGTGTACAGTTACTCTGAGGCATATCTTAGTTTGGATTAAAACACTGCTAAAGTTTATTCTGACCTTTTCAGTTTTTAAATGCACTTCTGGTATGAAAATGAGTGTTTGGAGGCCAAGAAGTAGAACTCAAGCTTATCTACTCTTGCCTAACCTCTGGTTTTTGGAGGTGATGCAATATCTTCATTCTGCAATGGCTTAGCTAAATGTGCATAAGTATTCAAGTAGACATTCCAGTATTTTCTGGATGGTCTTTATAATCATTTGCTTTTGTAGTGTAGCAGTGTTAGTTCCCAGAATTTAGCCTGCTGATTACTTGCTTAGGGATTTAAGCCAACTTAATATTATTCTTGAATGTGAGCTGTGATTCCATTTTTGACATTCTTGTCTCCACGATTGTAGGATGTGGGTTCAGGGCCCACTCTAGAGATTTGAGCACACAAAAAAAGTTGAGGCTGACTTGCTATAAGGCACCTGTTTGTTATCCTTTCAGAACAATGAGTTGTTACCCTGGCTCTTTGAACTTATCATTCTTCATCAGTGTTTTTTTTCATATGTAAAAGATCCAGTGGCAATATTTTGAAGAGTTGATGTTTTAGTGATTGTTTTGTCTGATTGTACACTTTAAAAAAGTTATCTGTTCATCAATATATTGTAAACACGAGGAACTCTGCAGATGCTGGAAATTCAAGCAGCACACATCAAAGTTGCTGGTGAACGCAGCAAGCCAGGCAGCATCTCTAGGAAGAGGTACAGTCGACATTTCGGGCCGAGACCCTTCGTCAGGACTAACTGAAGGAAGAGTTAGTAAGAGATTTGAAAGTGGGAGGGGGAGGGGGAGATCCAAAATGATAGGAGAAGACAGGAGGGGGAGGGATGGAGCCAAGAGCTGGACAGGTGATTGGCAAAAGGGATATGAGAGGATCATGGGACAGGAGGCCCAGGGAGAAGGAAAGGGGGGAGGGGGGGAAACCCAGAGGATAGGCAAGGGTATAGTCAGAGGGACAGAGGGAGAAAAAGGAGAGAGAGAGAAAGAATGTGTATATAAATAAATAACGGATGGGGTACGAGGGGGAGGTGGGGCATTAGCGGAAGTTAGAGAAGTCAATGTTCATGCCATCAGGTTGGAGGCTACCCAGACGGAATATAAGGTGTTGTTCCTCCAACCTGAGTGTGGCTTTATCTTTACAGTAGAGGAGACCGTGGATAGACATATCAGAATGGGAATGGGATGTGGAATTATAATGCGTGGCCACTGGGAGATCCTGCTTTCTCTGACGGACAGAGCATAGGTGTTCAGCAAAATGATCTCCCAGTCTGCGTCGGGTCTCGCCAATATATAGAAGGCCGCATCGGGAGCACCGGACGCAGTATATCACCCCAGCCGACTCACAGGTGAAGTGTTGCCTCACCTGGAAGGACTGTCTGGGGTCCTGAATGGTGGTAAGGGAGGAAGCGTAAGGGCATGTGTAGCACTTGTTCCGCTTACAAGGATAAGTGCCAGGAGGGAGATCAGTGGGGAGGGATGGGGGGGATGAATGGACAAGGAAGTCACGTAGGGAATGATCCCTGCGGAAAGCAGAGAAAGAAAGATGTGCTTAGTGGAGGGATCCCGTTGGAGGTGGCGGAAGTTACAGAGAATAATATGTTGGACCCGGAGGCTGGTGGGGTGGTAGGTGAGGACCAGGGGAACCCTATTCCTAGTGGGGTGGTGGGAGGATGGAGTGAGAGCAGATGTGCGTGAAATGGGGGAGATGCGTTTGAGAGCAGAGTTGATTGTGGAGGAAGGGAAGCCCCTTTCTTTAAAAAAGTAGGACATCTCCCTCGTCCTGGAATGAAAAGCCTTATCCTGAGAGCAGATGCGGCAGAGACGGAGGAATTGCGAGAAGGGGATGGCATTTTTGCAAGAGACAGGGTGGAAGAGGAATAGTTGGATAGCTGTGAGAGTCAGTAGGCTTATAGTAGACATCAGTAGATAAGCTGTCTCCAGAGATAGAGACAGAAAGATCCAGAAAGAGGAGGGAGGTGGGGAAATGGACCAGGTAAGCTTGAGGGCAGGGTGAAAGTTGGAGGTAAAGTTAATGAAGTCAACAAGCTCAGCATGCGTGCAGGAAGCAGTGCCAATGCAGTCGTCGATGTAGCGAACGAAAAGTGGGGGACAGATACCAGAATAGGTTTGGAGCATAGATTGTTCCACAAAGCCAACAAAAAGACAGGCATAGCTAAGACCCATACCCGTGCCCATAGCTACACCTTTAGTTTGGAGGAAGTGGGAGGGAGCCAAAGGAGAAATTATTAAGAGTAAGGACTAATTCCACTAGACGGAGCAGAGTGGTGGTAGAGGGGAACTGATTAGGTCTGGAATCCAAAAGGTAGCGGAGAGCTTTGAGACCTTCCTGATGGGGGATGGAAGTATATAGGGACTGGACATCCATGGTGAAAATAAAGCGGTGGGGGCCAGGGAACTTAAAATCATCGAAAAGTTTAAGAGCGTGAGAAGTGTCACGAGCATAGGTAGGAAGGGATTGAACAAGGGGGGATAAAACCGTGTCGAGGTATGCAGAAACGAGTTCGGTGGGGCAGGAGCAAGCTGAGACAATAGGTCTGCCAGGACAGGCAGGTTTGTGGATCTTGGGTAGGAGGTAGAAACGGGAAGTGCGAGGTGTGGGAACTATAAGGTTGGTAGCAGTGGATGGGAGATCCCCTGAGCGGATAAAGTTGGTGATGGTGTGGGAGACAATGGCCTGGTGCTCCTTAGTGGGGTCACGATCGAGGGGCAAATAGGAGGTATCCGCGAGTTGTCGCTGTGCCTCAGCAAGGTAGAGGTCAGTACGCCAGACTACAACAGCACCCCCCTTATCGGCGGGTTTAATAGTAAGGTTAGGATTAGTGCGGAGGGAGTGCAGAGCAGAGCGTTCAGAAGGAGTAAGGTTGGAATGGGAACAAGGTGCGGTGAAGTCGAGATGGTTGATGTCCCATTGGCAGTTAGCAATAAAGAGATCCAGAGCAGGCAGAAGACCAGAGCGGGGTGTCCATGAAGAGGAGGAGGGTTGAAGACGGGAGAAGGGGTCATCGGTGGGGGTGGAAGAGTCCTTGCCGAAGCAGTAGGCTTGGAGATGGAGACGGCAATATACTGTTACTTGTTGAAGGTTATTGTGTACAAATTATTAATACGTTAAAACAATGTCTACAGTTTGTAAATATTTGTAGGGCTTTGGGATGGCCTGCTGTTGTAAAGGTTCTATATAAATGTAATTATTTCCTTTGTCAATGAGATTTTGAACCATAAAGAAATAGCAGCTCTCCAAACCTTTTTCCCCTTGCATACTTTTCTCAATTTTTTGTTATTGATAATTTATGATCTTGCGCTTCGCTTTTGTTTTTCAGTACATTGTTCTTGATGGGGCCTGTCAAACAATTGAAAAAAATGTTTGAGCCAACTCGATTAATTGCTACCATTGTTATGCTTGTAAGTATTTGAGTATTTTATTGTATCTCTATTTGAGCATTTCAGAACTTTCTCTGGCATTCCCAAATGCAATTTTCTTGTACATAATTCTATATATGTATCCTGTTTCTGAATTGGACTATGCACGACTCCTTGGTTGGAATTATAATCATAATTAGGCTTATTTGCTGATAACATCCATAAGGCCTAGGAGCAGAATTAGGCCATTTGGCCCATTGGGTCTGCTCCACCATTCCATCGTGGCTGATTTTTATCACCCCTCTCAATCCTGTTCTCCTTTGACGCCCTTACTAATCAAGAACCTATCAACTTCCGCTTGAAATGTACTCAATAATTTGGCCTCCACATCCATCTGTGGCAACGCAGATTTACCATTCTCTAGTGAATGAAATTCCTCTATCTCTGTTCCAAAGGGCTGTCCTTGTTCTGTCTTGGGTTGTACTGAGAGGTGGAAACTACCTATGTATATTTTTATCTAACAGATTTGCTTTTCTACTTCAAAACAATATTTAATTGATAAAGTTTTAAAAAATTATTGTACATTCAAATGTAATGCTGATATTGAGAAACGGTCTTCCATGTTTTATCAGATTATGAAATAAAAAGGTGTTATGAATAACACTAATCAAATCCATTAACTTGGATCTCTTGAAACCATTCATTTTTGGCTGATTGAATTGCGTCCTGTGTAGTACTACAAAAACACGAGGAATTCTGCAGATGCTGGAAGTTCAAGCAACATACATCAACGTTGCTGGTGAACGCAGCAGGCCAGGCAGCATCTCTAGGAAGAGGTACAGTCGACGTTTCGGGCCGATGTCCTGACGAAGAGTCTCAGCGCGAAACGTTGACTGTACCTCTTCCTAGAGATGCTGCCTGGCCTGCATTAACTTTGATGTATAGTGCTACAAAAGATGGTTCATCCAGGTATAACTGAGCTGAGTTTGAGAAATCTAATCAGATTTGCATATTAAACAGAGCTAAATGAAGAAAGGAAGCTATGAAGACGTGAGATCACATAGGGAGATGTCTCAGGGTTAAATGATTGGGCAAAAAGGCGGTAGGTGCAGGTAATTGTGGACTATTGCAAGCATCCACTTGTTAGTAAATATATAAATTTTAATTTTATTTTGAAAGATAATGACCTAACAAATGATATTTTGAAAGGATTTAACTGTTCCTGTATACATGCAGGTACAGCAATTGATCAGAAAGTAAAATGTTTAAATGATAATACAAGTATTTGAGTTTTATGGTAAGTCTGCAATTATGCAGGGCATTAGTGAGATGAGATGGAAAGAAGAGGAGATAGAAGGGTTGTAAGTGGTGAGATGATTCACAAAGTTGATTCCAAAGATAAGACGCTGTCATTGCATTAAATGGGAGTTTGGGTGTTTAGAACAATGAGAAGTGATACTGAAATGTTAAAAATCTTTGGAGGTTGTGAATTTCTAGGTTGCCTTAAGTGGTGTGATAATTCTCTGAACCTTAATGCATATTGGATGTGAGCACAGAGGACATGGTTGTAGAAAAAGGGGGAAGAGATTCACCAGGGAAGTGAGGGTAACTTTTGTGACCAAATGAGCGGTGAGTAGCTGGAATTTAGTCATGAACAAATGGTAGAAACTGATAGCATTTAAGAAGGCTTTTGATGAACTCTTGAATCAATTACACGTAGAAAAGTATGGGCCAAATGATGGAGACGGGATAGTGCAGATGAGTGCCCAGTGACTGATGTAGATGCTGTGAACTGAATGGACAGTTTCCATGCTGCATGCTTCCATGACTCGATAAGGCAATGATAAATACTGTATATTCAAAGAATCAGGAATCTCCATGTACAAAAAAAAGGTCTCTTAGTTGAGGGTTCAAAAGTATTCCAACAGTTAAGTATTCGAATGTGTACATAGCACAAAGCTATCTTCCTGTATTTAGAATTACCTCTTTTTAAAGCAGTATGACTAAAAATTACGAAGTCTGCCACCTTGCAACAAAATTTTCCATCACACAGTTTTTGTGTTGGGCATTTTACAAAAGCAGATGGATAGATGTTAAGAAAGGAAGTGGAAATGGTGAAGTTTCTGGTAAGTCTAGGTATCCAAGAACTAAATATTACAACATCTGAAAATGTTATTTAGTTCCTTTAGTTGAGTCTGCCTTTTAATCTTGAAATTACAGATTTGGAATTGAATAGTGCTGAACAGAATTTGGCAGTGTTACAGTATTCCTGACATCAACTAACTGTTGGGTAGATGTGTGGAAATCTTGAAATAGTCACTTTGTTTATTGATGTTATCTCAAAGTGTGAAATGTTTTCTTTCTACAGGTTTGCCTTGCGTGTACACTGTGCTCCGCATTTTGGGTATGTCTCTCTTCCTTAAAAATGTAAAAGGAAATTATTTAGAGAAAATTATTCAAAATGTGAAATCCATTTGTATTTTCTCTTGCAGTGGAAGAAAGCAGGACTTGCTTTGATATTCTGTGTGTTGCAGTTCTTTGCCATGACTTGGTAGGCAAACAAGTTTATACTGAAAGTTCTTCAAATTTACTTTATTTGCAAGTGTGTCAGTTAACATGCATGACATTTGCTGCTTTGCATGATCATTGAATAGGTCAATAAGATGGCTGATAAAATTTCCAAACTACTCTGAACCATGAAGGAAAAGAGATCAAATGGTGTCCAGTACAGTTACTGAAATGAAATCTAAAGGCTGCTGTGCAGTGGTGGACACGAAAATGGGTTTGGCACGTTCTGAATCCAGCCTTATAACAGAGGGCTGGATTCAAAGGCAGTTTCCCAAAGGGAGCAGATGTTCTCACTAGTTTACGCAAGTGAGAAGATAATTTGATTGAGTACAAGTTGTAAATTCACAAAAAGACAAAGTTAGTACTGGGCAAGTTAGAGGAAAATCTAAACATGGGAGGCTTTTGCTTTACACAAAGTTAATGATCCACTTTAAACGATCAGTTATCTTTTAAGAGTCAGCTCAAATAAACTTGACCTTTTTGGCTGAATGTGAAAGCTATAATTGTTTGAACCTACCATAGGATTAATTTTTAACATGCACTTATTTTATAGAGCGCTACTAAGCAAGAAATGCATGTCACTTTCAAACACTGCCCAATCATAAAATGTATATGTAGCATGTTGTAAGAAGAAAATTTAGTTCCTGGTTCCTCTTGTACTTTCTGTCCAAGTGAAAGCAGAAAATGCTGGAAATTTCAGCAATGCACACTGTCATCAGTTGATACAAGAATACTTGCACTTCCTCATTCCTTGGCTTCAACCATGAGCCACCTTTTGTATTTGCTTGCATTCTTTTTGATAATGCATCGTATGTGAATCATAATGTAAGTATCTTGTGCTTATAATTGGTTGCTTTTGTTCTGCTCAGTATTAATAGAAAATTGTTCTTGAGTAGGTGAGAAGGACATAAACAAAAGTTAGCCACAATATTGCTGTTAAAAGAGAACCGTATTGCAGTTACTAGTTGATTTTAGTTGTGTTAAAGGGGGATGTGAAGAAGTCTGTGGCCAGAGTTGTCCTTTATCTTTTAGCTAAAATTGGACTGTTTCTGAATTTTGACAACAGCAGTTAGTGTAAAAAAAAACGTGACAGTAATAATTGTTTCCTCTTCTTTTCAACAGGTATAGTATTTCATATATTCCATTTGCAAGGTGAGTACTTAATACAAATGTAAGAATGTGTATAAGACCATAAAACATAGGAGCAGAAATAGGCCACTTGGCCCATCGAGTCTGCTCTGCCATTTCATCATGGCTGATCCATTTCCCTCTCGGCCCCAATCTCTCGATTTCTCCGCATATCCCTTCATGCCCTGACTAATCAAGAATCTATCAACCTGTGCCTTAAATATACCTAATGACTTGGCCTCCACAGCCATCTGAAATAGAAAGAGGAATTTAAGGAGTACATTGGTAATTAACTGTTCTTAAAAAAATAAAGAAAAGTGGGTTATTTCTTTTGGGTGCATTTTTCAACAGAACTGTGAGTATCATAGAAATACTATTTCCTACCCAAACCTGATAATCCCTCAGATTACTACAATTTATTTCCAAGCTATAGGCATCTAAGCAGTGTCATTAACCTACATCATTTAGAGTACTGAAAACATGTGAACAAAATCTGTTCTGTTAAGGATATACAGTATTTAGAAATCATACATCCTATATAAAACGTATTTGAGAAAATATTGTATCAGCCAGTGTTGGAAGAACTGCTGTTGCTTCACTCCAGGAGTAAAGTAGGCATTCTGAAGTATCACTTCAGTGGAATGCTGAAGGAATATTGCTATATCAGATGCTCAGTTTCACTTGAGTTTGATGCTTGCTGTGACTTATTTTGCAGCAAATAATGTCTTGATGTCTTGGCCAATATTCATCCTAAACCAATACTGTTTAGCTTGCCCTCCATACCACTGCTATTTGCTGTATTGTCCTAACCTAAGAAAGTCGGTTGTTGTTTTTTCCTGTGTCACAGTGACTACACTACCAAAACAATCTTTGCATTGCAGTTAGTGTGAAAGCTCTTATTTTGCATGCTATTAGTCAAATTAAGTTGATATTTAACATCTAGATTTTATTAGTTTTATGTTGGTATCCCAGTATCTGCTTTTCCTGTATTCTTCTCAGGTCCATGGATCACTGGCCTTTCTTGGCTGTTGTTTCAGCTTAATTGAACACACAGGTTCCTTTCTAATGATTGCCAATTTTCTACCTAATCATCATGCTACTCTAATTTAGTGAATTGCAGTCACACCCACTGCTAAAGGGGATTTTATATTTACATATAACTGACATGGTGTTTCCTCTGTGAATGTATAACACAAAACTTGCTATTATTTTGTAAATTTTGACCTGTATGCACTTAAATTGTACTGGAATTCCCTTGCACCTGACATCTGAAGTAGAGTTTTTTTTTCGGTTTTAATACAAAAGTTACATAATTGAAATGTTGCCATCAGGCAGCATTTACTTGGTGTTTGAGAAGTGGCAGCTTTGTTTTGATGTCTGTTTGAATCTTGTTCACAGAGATGCAGTGATAAAGTGCTTTACAACATGTTTGGCGTGAAAACTACTTGCCTGAAGGTGGAAAGGAGCAACATCATGTTAAAGGCAGATTTCGCATTCTGCGTTTTTCTGTGTCTGTTACGAAGAATCACAAGTTTTGCTAAATATCTTAATGTATGCTTCAGTAATGACAATAATTGTATCTATACTTCTTGAATTCTTGTTTACCATTCAGAAAATTATTGTCCGCTTGACCTGATCATCTAATTATAATAAAAGGGGTAAATGGTCATTATTAATATTATGTAAATAATATACATTTTCATGACCATTTACTCCTTTTGTAATAAGGGGGCCAATGGTCATTATTCTGTTTAGTCTTTTGATCATAAAGTCCATCAGAATAACCATAAATGACCATCAGAACATGGATTAGAGGGATTTCAGAAATGCTGTTGCAATTTCTGCAAATGCATCAAGGGTTTTGTGACAATGAAATCTTACATGAAACTGAAAACACATGGTAATTCATTAAGCTGAACCATTTTGAATATTGACCACAGTGGTTTAAGCTTTGTAGCCTTATTACCTTAATTTTGTGATTGAAACAAAATATTTTTGGTATTGACATTTTTTGGAGGGAAAGTATAGTTTTTACAAAACTCGCTAATTTTAATTTATTATGTATCATCATGACAACTAGCTTTTGTTTTCTGCACTACTGAATCATCAAAAGGAAAAACAGTTTGTCAAATGTGATGCTCCTATTTATTTCCTAAAAGTACAAATCCAATGATTTTTAAAGGGCTTACACCAGAAGTATAAACAACAGTGCCTTTATTTTTTGGGAATTCAGATGCTGTCTTTAGCTGCAGTGTACAATGATCAGACAATTTTCAATCTACTAATATCCAGGTGCCTGGTGAACTCCAAGTAACAACACTTTGATATTAAATATCTTGGGGCTGCAGGTTACAAGTGTGCCTTTTGGATTAATATGATGTAGGTCTTAAATGCACTCACCAAACATTATCCATCTTTTTATGGTAAATGAAAGCTGATAATATAGGATTTATGATTACTTTTATTTCAAAGCATCTGAACTGCATGCAATGTAAAAAATCAGAGGAAAATTAATATAGATGTTTCAACAGTGTATCAATAATTTGGTAAATCACTAACGCTTATAAAACCTATTTTGGTGAACTGCATTAATGACTTGTCTTTTTCTATTTTTTCTATTTTCCATTACAAATATTGAAGTGCAGCTTATTGCAAGTTTAACCTTTATAAAGCTATTTCAGTTAAATGTAACAATAGTTTAAAATGTTAGATGGTGTTGAGCTGAGATTTTCCATTTTGATTCTGAAGTTTCAACTTTATAGAAGTATGGATGAAGGTTGAACGGAGGGCAAAAACTAAATTTAACTTTGGGACCAATTTATGCTTGCCATTCTGTAGATTGGGATGTAGTTTATTCTAGGGATTTTACTTTGGCCAATTGTAGTATCGAAGGTAATATTTGAGACCTAGGATGAAAGGATGATATTTTAGTATAGAAGTACTTGCTGTAAATAAAGCTACTTCCATCAGTGCTTATAATACATCAGACATTGAAAGTTGCTTCTGGTTTTGAAGTCTATGCTTGTATATATTTTTTCTTTTGCTAATTGGATCTGTATGATCAGAATGTTTTTGTCAATTCTGTAACAGCAATATACTCAGCCCACTTTTGAGCAACAAGTGCCTTAGAGCAGATATGCATTGTAGGATTGTAGTTATGTGCTTTAATTAGCTGCTTTGTTTATGACTGATGTTAAAATCTAGTCTTATCTACTGTAATACTTAATCTTTTTTCGCATTTTCTATTTAAACATTGAAGATTAAACTGCATGAATTAACATTAAAACAGCTTTCAGATCGACTTTTCAAGGACATTGTAGCTAGACTGGAGATCAAACTCTGGAGTCAATAAAAGGGGAAAAAATTGCAGGTGCCAGAAATTTGAAATAAAAGCAAAGAATATGTTGAAAGTTTGCAGCAGTTCAGGCAGCATATGTAGAAAGAGAAATGGCTAATGTTTCAAGTCCAGGACTATTTGTAGAACTCTTTCTACTGATGCTGCCTGACGTGCAGTGTGTTTCCAGCATTTTCTATTTCATTTTAAATTTGAGTCACTCATTTAGATCAGTGTCCATTGGGTGGATACATTGAATTGTTATTTTGTGGATGGACAAAGAAAGAATTCCTTTGTTTTCCTTTACATACTCCCATTTGAGATTCCTTCTTGTGTAATACAAAGATGGTTTGATTATGATATTGGTGCAAATCTCACTTTTCAAAATCAAAATTTGCATCTGTATAACCCATGAGTGAAATTGACTATTATTAAATTCCTCATGTCTAGTATCTGAACTTCTAATGAGAAATAATTTTTGGTTAAAATTGCTATTTTCTCTGAATGAGTTGTTTGTTGAGATGAAGTTTCAGAGAATAATATGTACTGATACTGAATGAAATTTGATTTTAACTTGCATGTTTTTTACCAACTCAATTTCCATTTGACTTTTTTCAAATTGTGTAAGTAATTATTGCTAACCAGTTTCAAGAAAAAAAATAAAGCATGTCTTAGTCTCTCATTGCACACTTGCTCAGAGAGAAAATATTGTATCTATATTTTAAAGCTATGAACCTGCATCTCCATCGGCACTTGCACGTAGAGATAGTTGTATTAAATAATAACTGTGCATCTGTTCTAGATTTTGCACACTTAAGATGATGGAAGTGTAGTATACTTTATGTAAATGAATATTTTTATAGAAGTGTTAACTCTGTACTTGAGCAAATGTTGAAATGGATTTTGCATTTTTGATTTGTACAGGTTAATGTGTAGTAAACCAAGAGCAAAGTGCCTGTTAGCTCTCTGAAGAGTTCCTGCTTACTGGTGTTTATTGCTTTATATGTACTAGAATAAATTGGTACCATGCTGTGCTGTAGATTTTCACTAAAATGTTCTCTTGGCTTCTGATTATTGTAAAACATTATTTAATTGCAAATAAACAAAACAGCTTTCAGTTTCTTTTGAAGCTTCTCTTTCAAACAAAACGATCTTCAAATACAAAGTGATTGTCATGCTAGTATATTACTCGGGTCAATGCCTCTTAAATTCTTCTTGCATCAAATTCTTGAACACAGCTTAATTTCATTTGAAGTGTTTCCATCGACAAAACACAGCTTCTGTTTTCCTCTTGTGATTTGGGGAATACAAAAGCTCCAATGACACTGGGAGGTAGAGGAGGATGGTAAAAAGAAAGTCTTGCTGTTCATGATGTTGGCCCCAAATTCTTAATCATGTCATTGCTACTCATTTCTAACTCGTGAACTAGCATGGCATTTATATAAGGAAGCTTGGGTAGTAGTTTAGAAATTGTTTACCGATTAGGCTTATACAAGTTAATTTCTGTATAATTGCAGAAAGATAAATGATCTGGTTTAATTATCTCCTTTTGGATTTTGACCTTATGCCATTGTAGAGGCAAGAGGGAGGAACGAGCTGACGCTTCAGGTCAGGATAGGGGAGGAAGAGGAAAGATGGCTAGAATATGAAGTTTAGCAGACTGGAGGTGGTGGTTTGAAATTTAGCAGACTGGAGGTGGTGGTTTGAAATTTAGCAGACTGGAGGTGGTGGGTGTATGAAGTTTAGCAGACTGGAGGTGGTGGTTTGAAGTTTAGCAGACTGGAGGTGGTGGGTGGTTTGAAGTTTAGCAGACTGGAGGTGGTGGGTGGTTTGAAGTTTAGCAGACTGGAGGTGGTGGGTGGTTTGAAGAGGGAAATGATGGGCAGATGAGACCAAGCGGGGTGAATGGAAAAAAAATAAGCCAAAGGGGAGAGAAGCCAAGAAGATTGGTGGGAGTGGGTAAGGAACACTGAGTGCAGACTGCTGGAGTGAAATTAGGCGGTGTTTTTGTAGTTTGGATTTCACCTCTGTGCAGAAAGCTAAGGAGAGTCAGGTCAGTGTGGGAATAGAAGTGGGACTTGAAGTGGCATGCAAGTGGAAGCTCAAGATGGCCATTGCAGACAAAGCACATATCCTCAATAAAACTCCTGTATGTTCTGTCCCTTCTCATTCCAACTCCACCCCCTGCAACTTTCCCATTCTTCACCCTTCCTCCATAAGTTCTCTTTTATCTGTTTCACCTGTTACTTGTCCTACCCCTCCTCCATACTATTATTTTCTCTTTCTCCTCCCATTCCATCTCAGTACGAGAGTTCTGACTAAAGGTCTTTCACCCGAACCATTCAAACTGTTTCTCTTCCTGCCAATGCTCATTGGCATAAAGTGATTCCAGATGTACTTTTATATATAGAAATAGTGGGATAGTAACCTGAAGCTTGATACATGACAATTGCATACTAAACATTAGAAGCTGATGGATCAGACCAACTGTGCTGCCACAACATGAAGAGGAGTTGTCCTGAAATAACTTGAATGAGATCAAACAGCTTCACGGGAGTCACTCGTTAAACCTGGAAAAAAGGGAAGGGTGATCATTATAGCCCCAGTCTGTCACTGTAAGAGTTCCCCACACAGTCTCTCAGGTCTGATCATTCAGTTCTTTATTCAATGACCTTCCCTTTTTAATAATTAAAATTCTACAATATTCCATTGGTAAATCTCAGAGCATCTAGCCAACATTATTGCTTGAGTTCAAAAGTATCAAAAATAATATTCTAAGTGCTAGTAAGTAATTCTTTCTGGCAGTAGAGGGTCTAACTGCCTCCCTAGGATATGCAACCTTGCCCTCTCCCCCACCCCTCCATACAGTTTACAGGAAGAGAGCTTTCTTAATACTAAGACCAAATTCACTAGGTGCGAATCAAGGGTTATAAACTCTGTGTGAGTTACTCAACATTCAGAATATCTTGGGGGAATCACCATTATAAAGTAGAGGTGTGAGGAAGTACTCTGCAATCTCCTGGCTAAGTGTAGTTCCAGCAACCAATAAGTAGTATGATAATCAGGTTAAACATTAACACCCTCCCTGCCATCAAGCAAATATTTCAAAGGTGTAGCATTGCAAAGTGCAATCCATCAACCTGTAGGCAGCAAGCCTAAATGGCTACTACATTCAATTTCCCCTCCAAGTTGCTTGCCACTATCATCGGAGTGCATACTGCTAGACCTTATTCATGGTGGGGAAAAATCCTGCAACTCTGTACCTGATTTCTTTATGTGTAGCAGATCATGAGGATTGGCTAATAACACTAGCCAGAGATGGGAGATGAGCAATGACTACAGACCAGTGGCATTGACCTCCCACATCATGAAGACCCTGGAGAGGCTTGTTCTGGAGCTGCTCCGACCTATGGTCAGGCCACACTTAGATCCCCTCCAGTTTGCCTACCAGCCCCGACTAGGATGCCATTATCTACCTGCTGAACCATGTCTATGCCCACCTGGACAAGCCAGCGAGCACTGTGAGGGTCATGTTTTTTGACTTCTCCAGTGCACTCAACACCATCCACCCTGCTCTGCTGGGGGAGAAGCTGACAGCGATGCAGGTGGATGCTTTCCTGGTGTCATGGATTCTTGATTACCTGACTGGCAGACCACAGTACGTGTGCTTGCAACACTGTGTGTCTGACAGAGTGATCAGCAGCACTGGGGCTCCATAGGGGACTGTCTTGTCTCCATTTCTCTTCACCATTTACACCTCGGACTTCAACTACTGCACAGAGTCTTGTTATCTTCAGAAGTTTTCGGATGACTCTGTCATAGTTGGATGCATCAGCAAGGGAGATGAGGCTGAGTACAGGGCTACGGTAGGAAACTTTGTCACATGATGTGAGCAGAATTATCTGCAGCTCAATGTGAAAAAGACTAAGGAGCTGGTGGTAGACCTGAGGAGAGCTAAGGTACCGGTGACCCCTGTTTCCATCCAGGGGGGTCAGTGTGGACATGGTGGAGGATTACAAATACCAGGAGATACGAATTGACAATAAACTGGACTGGTCAAAGAACACTGAGGCTGTCTACAAGAAGGGTCAGAGCTGTCTCTATTTCCTGAGGAGACTGAGGTCCTTTAACATCTGCCGGACGATACTGAGGATGTTCTACGAGTCTGTGGTGGCCAGTGCTATCGTGTTTGCTGTTGTGTGCTGGGGCTGCAGGCTGAGGATAGCAGGCACCAACAGAATCAACAAACTCATTCGTAAGGCCAGTGATGTTGTGGGGATGGAACTGGACTCTGAAGGCAGTGTCTGAAAAGAGGATGCTGTCCAAGTTGCATGTCATCTTGGACAATGTCTCCCATCCACTACATAATGTACTGGTTGGGCACAGGAGTACATTCAGCTGGAGACTCATTCCACCGAGATGCAACACTGAGCGTCATAGGAAGTCATTCCTGCCTGCGGCCATCAAACATCAAATCCTTGGAGGGTCAGACACCCTGAGCCAATAGGCTGGTCCTGGACTTATTTCCTGGCATAATTTACATATTATTATTTAATTTTTTATGGTTTTATATTGCTATATTTATGCTCTATTCTTGGTTGGTGCAACTGTAACGAAAACCAATTTCCCTCGGCATCAATAAAGCATGACTATGACTATGACTATTTGCCAATTATAACCTGCATTTAGGTAATGAAAAAAACCTGTTACTGATTGATATGGATGGGTGGTTCTCAATAGACTTAACATTCCTGACATTTGAACTTGTGTTCAAATAAAAGTATTTGAATATTCATTCAAGTACACATCCACTATAGATATGTAGTGGAGAGTACATTGACCAGCTGCATCACAGTCTGGTATGGAAACACCAAAGCCCTTGAATGGAAAGTCTTACAATAAGTACTGGATACAGCCCAGTCTATCATGGGCAAAGCTTTCCCCACCATTGATCACATTCATATGAAACTCCATTGCAGGAAAGCAGCATCCATCATTGAGGACCCCCATCACCTAGGACGTGCTCTCTTCTCACTGCTACCTTCAGGAAGAAGGTACAGGAGCCTTAGGACTTGCACCACTAGGTTTAGGATCAGTTATTACTCTCAACTGTCAGTCTCTTGAACCAAAGGGGATAACTTCACTCAACTTCACTTGCCCTGTCATTGAAATGATCCCACAAGCTATGGACTCACTTCCACAGACTCTTCTTCTCATCTTCTCAATATTTATTGCTTCTTTATTATTATTATTTCTTTTTGTGTTTGCAGTTTGTTGTCTTTTGCTCATTGGTTGAATTTCCAAGTTAGTGCAGTCTTTCATCGATTCTGTTACGGTTATGATGCTATAGGTTTATTGAACATGCCGGTAAGAAAATGAATCTCAAGGTTGTACATGTGCTTTGATAATAAATTTGGTTTGAACCTTTAACTTTTTAGGGATGATCTTGAATTGAATATTTTGTATCCTTTATGTCCCATCTTACCACTGGAGGGAGCTTCAGTTTCAGGGATAATGTATTACATGTCTATTTTTTATCAAAATGCTATCTTTGGAAATATTTTACCTTGGCGGCGATTTTCTTGATAGCCAATGATTTCCTAATAAGTGGAAGGGCAGCACTATGAAAATGCAATCCACAGACAGCATAAAATTCTGAATTGCAACCCCTAAATTTATTTCATTTTATGCTAATTATCAGACTTAAAGTATATCCGTTTGTTATTAATTTAAAATAGTGTAAGATGTTGCTTCCATATTGCGTTATAAGATGTACAAAGCAAACATCTGTGACACTGGTTAGCTAATGTGTTTGGCATTGACTGTAGATTGCTTGCAACATTTGAAATGTTTCAGACCCTTACTGGAACCGACGATCAGTAACTGAAATTACTTCTTAAAAAGGAACTGCAATTAAATACTCTGTGAGAAAGTTAAGAAATGGTAATGCTTATGTGTTGTAGTATAGCTACTAGATTCCATTCTTGGACAACTTTTACTGTTAAATGCACACACAGATAGGGTTCTGCACAGTGAAATATAAGAGCAGAGTTAGGCCATTCAGCCCATCGTAGCTGCTCCACCATTCCATCATGGCTGATTTATAATCCCTATCAACCACATTACCCTACCATCTCCATTTAACCTTTGACGCCCTGACTAATCTAGAACACATCAACCTCTGCTCTAACCCAATGACTTGGCATCCGCAGTCTCTGTGAGAATGAATTCCACAGATTCACCATATTCTAGTTAAAGAAATTCCCCCTCGTCTCTTTTCTAAAGGGATGTCCTTGTATTCTGAGGTCGTGCCCTCTGATCCTCGACTTACCCCTCATCTACTATTAGAAACATCTTCCCCACATCCACTCTCTCTAGGCTTTCAATGTTTGATACATTTCAAAGAGATACCCCTCATTTTTCTAAACTCCAGCGAGAACAGGTCCAGAGCCATCAAAAGCTCTTCATATGTTAATCCTTTCATTCCGGGATTATCCTCATGAATCTCCTCTGGGCCCTCTCAAATGCCAGCACATCCTTTCTTAGATACGGGGCCCAAAACTGCTCACACTATTTCAAATGCAGTCTAACCAATGCTTATAAAGCCTCAGGATTACATTCTTGTTTTTATATTCTTGTCCTGTCAAAATGAATGCTAATATTGTATTTGCCTTCCTTACTATCTAATCTTTAAGTAATCCTGCACAAAGACTCCCAAGTCCCTTTGCACCCCATTTCTGCATTTGCTCGCCATTTAAAAAATAGTCCATGCCTTTAGTTCCATCTACCAAAGTGCATGACCTTACACTGTACCATCTGCCACTTCTTTGCATATTCTCATAATCTGCCAACGTCCTTCTGCAGTCTCCCTGCTTCCTCAGCACTACCTGCCAACCACCTATCTTCTTATTGTCTGCAAACTTGGCCAAAACCATCAATCTAGTTTGTACAGCAACTTTTATTCATCCTCAAAGTGACATTAATTTTCCACATTATAAATTGATTATGGGTGCACCCACAAATTACACACCAGTTTGGTCTCTGTTGACTTCAATAATTAACAACAAAAATTGCTCAACAAGTCAGGCTGCAGAGAGACAAGAGTTAATGTTTCAGATCAAAATCCTTTCCTCAGAATGCTTCACTTCAATGTGACTGCTAAGCTGAGTACCAATTGCCATAAATAATTGATAATTGGGAACCCCAACTAAAAAACTATCCTTTGGAATGACTGCATTCTTTAGTAGACTTCACATTGCCTCTCTTATACTGTGCATTATCCTTTGACTGTGATACTCTGTAACCAGAGATGTCAGAGTTGAATTTGTTTTTCCTGAAATTCATGTTGTAAACTTTCCTATGGTGAATACAAAGCAGTAATCAGGAGTTCAAGTTTAATTGTTCCATACATAAATACCCATGAATACAACCAAGCTGAACAGTGTTACTCCAGGACCAAAGTTCAAAACACAGTACCAATAGTCATACACTGCACAAGGCACGTATAAGATATCAGTAAATTACAGTCACACAAAAAATATGGTCCAAGACTGAAAGTTGCAGCAGTCTGCAGTCAAACACCATATCAGCTTGTCTTCTGCCAAGCAAACACTGGTAGTAGCACTAACTCCAGCTTGGATGCCTTGCTGCCCCTGGCATCCTGGTGGAGCGCACTGGGCAGCCTGAGGCCTAGTAGTCACCGTGACTGAGGCCACGCAGCGTCCCTGCTGCAGAGATTTATTACTCAGCCTGGTGGAGAAAGAAATTAACAATAAGTCCAGTTGTAATCACAAGCCTTTACACTATTGCGATCTGGCAGTGTAACACATAATGTAGGAAGAGCTGGGTACTTGGGGTGAGTGACTCCAATGGTCAACATCAAAAGAACTGCTTGCCCATGTCCTATGGGAGATAAAAGTAGTTTGGGAGGTCAAACTATGTTAGGACAGCCAGAGGAAATTGCAGGGGCCTTAGTGTTCGTATACAGCGGGACCTTGATGTACAAATTTTATAGCTCCCAGAAAGTGCTGCTACAGGTGGATAGGGTAGAGAGAAATGCATTTGGTAAGCTTGCTTTCATAGGCCAAGGCTGTGAGTATAAAAGTTAGGACATCATGTTGCATTTATGCAAAACATTGATTAGACCACATATTATGTACAATTCTGGTTGCCACATTACAGGAAGGATGTGGTAGGAACAGAGAGTGCAGAAGAGACTCACAGGCATGTTGCCCGGAATAGAGGGCTGTAGTTATAAGGAAAGATCAGACTGACTGGGGTTATTCTTACTGAAAGCTTGGAGATCAAGTCATGACCTTATATAAATTTATAAATGAAGAGGTCCATAGATTGGATAGATAGTCAGAATCTTTTTCCCAGGGAACAGAGTCTAAATCTAGAGGGTACTGGTATAAAATGAAAGGAAGAGAAATTTAATGGAGATCTGAGAGGTAATTTGTTTATGCAGAAGATAGTGAATATCTGGAACAAGCTATCAGAGGAGGTGGTAGAGACAGATACAACTGCAATGCTCAGAAATTAATTGGACAGGTACTTGGATAGGAAAAGTGCTGAGGGATATAGGCTAATGTGAGCAAATGGGATCTGTGTACAGTTTAATAAATAGTACAATAGTAACACTTCTTAAAAGAAAGATATAGCAAAAACAAATAACTTCTTATAGTTACTAGTTGGATCGATGGGAGTTTGTTAAAGTGCTAGTGCCAAAAAAAATAGAGATTTGTAGTTTGGTATTTTCACCACCTGAACTTGTCGTAAGAGATTGGTTCAATTAGCCTTTTTCTACGGAACCAATCTCAATTTTTAATGTCAATGGTAAGCCATTTTAAATTTTATAATCCTAAAGCACAACCTATCAGTGATTAAAAGCATGAGTAGACAGATGGCTATTTTAGAAATTCAATTATATCTTCGCCTTGCCTAAAGCAACGTGCTGCTTGAGGTTGTCGACAATAGTGTACAGAGTAGGAGATTGAGTTTCTCGGAGATTAGATTTCTGCAGGCTTCTGGTACATTGAGGACACTTTTCTGCTTCAAGTGATTTGGATAATATACAGGAGATGGAAATATTAGTCAACTGTCTCATTTAGATTTTGGCTGATGTGTTGATTTTGTGCAGAATTATGAGCGGACAAAGAACAAAACAGAATGATCAGATGTCAGCTGGGAGGCTGACAGTTAATACCTTTCCTTAGTTATTTAAAACACCTGTCGACACTTTTAAATTAAGAAGTTTAAATGAGAACCTGAGGTGAAGAAATACAAAACTTAGTACAAGTGAACATATTTGTGAATGTAAATTCTAATCAAAATGCTACTTGTTTAAAAATAAGATTTTGACATGCTTTTTCCATAAAGTTCCTAATTTGATTGGATTCAGAACACCAAGAAACTGTTGTCATATATGATGTACAACATATAGTCAGTATTTACAAAGCTAATTTACTCTGGGCTTTGGCTACTGCTTCCAATCTCTCACATGATACATTTATTAGTAGCCACACTGTGAAAAAAAGAGGAAATCGAGATAGATCAAAATGTTGGGAGACATGCTGTGAAGTTACTGTGTTAATGCAATCTTTCACTGAGTTTACCTTTGTGATAATTACAAGACAATTCACACATGCAAGAATGTGCAGTTGAATTTTTAACAGAATTTTGATATAACATTGAATACTTGCATCACTTCATTTTGTTTTGCAAATTTTAAAACAATGTACTAGTTTATTCAAATGCCATTGAGTAGATACAGGTGCTTCATGACTGGTAAGAGTGGGTGATTACAGCTTTGCAGGTTAGAGAGACTGTTCCCAGTTGATTTGGAAACAAAGCAATAATGTGCAGATAAGATTTCTCATATTCCTAATGGTTTGAATTATAGTTCTCATATTAATTTATTTTGCCTTTGTTACAACAATATGACAGGCTCTCCAGCTTTATATTTAAATGTATAAATAACTAAAATAAGTAAATTCAGAACTAAATTTGATTAACTTGGTGAGCAGGGACAACATACCAACAAACTGAGATTGGTATCACAGCATACAAAGGTTTCCTGGGATTTTCAGTGAACCTGAACTTGGGGTTGTTTTACCCTTTTTATTTCTTCTTTCCTGAACGTCCTTCAATATAACTTTATTGGAGAGTCAGGCTTGAGACTTCTGTGAGAAAACCAAAACAGTTCAATAGTAGGTCAGAGATCACTTCTGGCTTATGCAAAATATAGAGTAAATGTAGATAAAGTTAATTGGATATTCAGTTGTACCAATGGATCTAATAAATCGAAGGGCAGTATTTTGTTGCTATATGGCCACCAATCAGATTGACTGGGTACCATGGCTGATTCTAGTCTCAAACTGAATTACATGGTGGCCTTGGGGGCAAAAAGAGAAGGGATAAGCATAATTCCTTCATACTTTTTCTCCTCAGGTTTAAATTTGGTCTGTTCATTTTAGAACAGCATTTATTTATCAGCCTCATTTAGGATATAAATAACAGTCAGTAATGTGTTGCAATTGATATACTGTGTCATTCAAGGACCAACGGCAAGGGTGTTAGATTCTTCATGTTACCCAGTGGACCAGGAAGCACTGATAGACATAATCAGCTGGTGCGATGTGTTTGCCGTAGTGCTTCAAAAGGGAGTGCTTCAACAAATTCATGACTGTGTTTAAGGTTGATAATTAGATTGTGAGACTCCTAGACTATTTCTGATAATCGGAAAAGTACTTTACAGAGGATTTTTATCTTTTTATAATTTTTTGGCACTCTTCCCTTTCCCAGGAGATTACATGACAGGAGAAGTGGCCAAAAATTTGAGCTGAAAGAGATGTTTTGCCTTGAAGCTCTGGCTATTTGAGAGCAGAATGTGCTTAATGAAACTACTGGCCATTTCTTATTTATGTTTTCTACCTTCACCCTCCCTGAAGTCTGTGAGTCAGTTGACCAATAATCTAAAATTAATTTTAAAATTAACAGTTCTTCTGGATTGTGACTTGCACTGGATATCAAAAGGTAATTGCACTATTGAGACAAAACAGATATGAGATGATATTGTAGTGCAGGACATTTTGGTCAAATGCTGTTAAACTACATTAAAGCAAAGCTGCACCATCTAATGAATGGTATGTCATATGCAACATGCTCCATTGAGTGGAATGGTATCATTGCATCAATTATAAATAAATATGTATCACTTACAGATACTGAGATACATAAAGTCATAGTGTGTATTATTTACATGATGCCTTCCAGCAACTTCCCAAAGTTTCTTCCCTGGTATCTCTCAGACTCGAAACTTTTACCACCCAGGATATGAGGACAACAAGCAAACCAGTACCTGTAATTAAAAAACAAAAATAAAATCCGAAAGTTTTAGTTAGAAACAATCTTCCAATGAGATAATGCCTGTGGAGATAAAAAGAGAATTAATAATTCAGGTTGATATATTTTCACTTTTCCAAATGTGATGCAAGCCAGATTGTGTTAAATTGCGGAGATGCAGTGTGGAATAAATTTTGTTGGGGCGGACACCAAGGTTGCTTAAAAGGTCACACGTGAGTGCCTCACTAGAAATAAAGAAAAAAAATGAAGTAGACAATTATCTTCGCTCCTCTGCTTTTCTTTTCATTAGTCTCTGGAGTTACAAAACAGCAGCAATGAGGAAGTTTTAAAACAAACCTGAGGAGACTGTTCAAGTGCAGCATGTTTTTCTTCGGAAGGGGATAGAGATATTCGAGTTTTAAAAAAAGGCAGAAAACAGATGAAATTAACAAACAATGAGTATGGCAACAGGTTCAGAAACAGTGAGTGCCAGATGATAATAATATTTTTAAAAAGCAGAAATGGCTGGCTAAATTGTAATGATAGACATGTTTGATTGCACATCAGATAACTGGACGATGTACACAGAATGAATTGAGCTGTAGTTCAAAGCTAGTGAAATAGCCAGTGAAAAACGAGTGTCAGTATTGCTAAGTGCAATAGGTAGAAAGAATACAGTTTGCTTAGAAGTTTAACTGCTCCAACCAAGCCAGCTGAAATGAGCAACACACATCAAAGTTGCTGGTGAAAGCAGCAGGACAGGCAGCATCTCTAGGAAGAGGTGCAGTCCACGTTTCAGGCCGAGACCCTTCGTCAGGACTAACTGAAGGAAGAGTGAGTAAGGGATTTGAAAGTTGGAGCGGGAGGGGGAGATCCAAAATGATAGGAGAAGACAGGAGGGGGAGGGATAGAGCCAAGAGCTGGACAGGTGATAGGCAAAAGGGGATACGAGAGGATCATGGGACAGGAGGTCCAGGAAGAAAGACAAGGAGGTGGGGGGGGGGACCTAGAGGATGGGCAAGAGGTATATTCAGAGGGACAAAAAGGAGAGTGAGAGAAAGAATGTGTGCATAAAAATGAGTAACAGATGGGGTACGAGGGGGAGGTGGGGCCTTAGCGGAAGTTAGAGAAGTCGATGTTCATGCCATCAGGTTGGAGGCTACCCAGACGGAATATAAGGTGTTGTTCCTCCAACCTGAGTGTGGCTTCATCTTTACAGCAGAGGAGGCCGTGCATAGACATGTCAGAATGGGAATGGGATGTGGAATTAAAATGTCTTCTCCTATCATTTTGGATCTTCCCCTCCCCCTCCAACTTTCAAATCCCTTACTCACTCTTCATTCAGTTAGTCCTGACGAAGGGTCTCGGCCTGAAACGTCGACTGCACCTCTTCCTACAGATGCTGCCTGGTCTGCTGTGTTCACCAGCAACTTTGATGTGTGTTGCTTGAATTTCAAGTATCTGCAGAATTTCTGTTGTTTGCAGCTGAAATGAGGTTTGCTTTACTCCTGAATGTAATGCAGGAACATTTAGAACTGAAACCATTGTTGATTGCAGAACACTTTAGGTTTCATAAGCTGAATCGAAAGGAAGGGGAGTCCATTTCAACTTGCATGGCTGAATTGAAGAGATTGGCCAAGCATTATCAGTTCAATGATGGGCTTAATGATGAACTGAGAGATCGTTTAGTTTATGGAATCTTACAAGAAAGCATTCAAAAATGCTTTAACTAAAGCACAACTAACATTTAATAGAACTACTGAAATTGCTGTATCAATGGAAACAGCAGCCAGAGCAACAATTGAGTTGCAGTCAGAAATGAAAGTGAGCATGAACAAGGTTACAATATGTAAACAAAAACTGCCTGGCCAAACAAACTGTGTTATCGTTGTGGCAGGGGCTCACATTCACCAGACCAAACGCAGGTATAAAGGTGATACTTGCAGAGAATACAACAAAGTAAGACACATACAAAGAGTATGTTGGACAGACAAAGATAAATGGACTGCACAAAGAAGCGAAAAAGATAAAAAAAAGTCAAATTGCAGTTTCAAAAAGAGCACTAGTCTGCATGCTATTGATGAAAAATCTGATAATCACGAGAGTGACACAAGACTGAGTAGCTTTGAGAATTACATTGTGAAAACTAACAAGAGACAAGCAATATGGCTTACACCAGAAGTGAACAGCAAATTAATTAAAATGGAATTGGATACTGGCTTGGCTGTTTCAGTCATTCCATAAAATGAGTTTGAATAGCATTTCAAAGATAGTGAACCGAAGGCTGCAGGTATCAGCTAAAAACTTCTGTGGGGATGACAATTGTAACAGTGAAACACAACAACCAACAAGATACATTGGGCTTGTATGTGGTAAAAGCAGAAATGCCAGCATTGTTGGGCCATGATTAGCTGAGACAACTACAACTTGATTGGAGACCATCCACTACTTGCATGCCACACCCCCTAAAATAGAGTCAACTGAAAGCGAATTAAGAAAGGTACCGGGTGCTGGTACAGCAATGTTCAAGGATGGCATTGGAAAACTCAAACATATCAAGGGTAAAATAATAATAAATGAAAATGCCACACCCAAGTTTTACAAAGCCCATCTGTGATAAGTAGCCAGTGATTGCATGGAGGCTGTAGGAATTCTTTCCAAGGTTGAGTGGAGACCATGAGCAATGCCAGCTGTCCCAGTAGCCAAGAAGAATGGGTCTGTCAGGATCTGTGGTGATTTTAAGGTCACCATCAACCCAGTACTGAAAGTAGATCAATATCCTGTGCCCAGGATGGGGGATATCTTTGCAAACATTTCTGAAGGGCAACACTACAGCAATGTGGACTTAGCTGAGACCTACTTACCAACAGATTTGGAAGGAAAGTCCAAAGTGTTTCTCACCATAAACTCTCACAAGGGTCTTTATTGCTATAATAGGCTTATTTTTGGAGTAGCATCTGTACCTGCACTCTGGCAGAAAGTGATGGACCAGCAAGGCTTCTCAGGCATTCAGTGTTACCTGGATGACATCATTGTTATCAGTGAGGATGACAGAGAACACCTCCAAAATCTCAAGACAGTGTTAAAAAGATTAGAAGATTATGGGCTCAGAGCACAATGGGACAAGTGTGAATTCTTTTAACCAACTCTTCTTATTGCAGTCACACCATTGATGTTCAAGACTTGGACAATTGTGCTGAGAAAATTCAAGCAGTGGCGGATGCTCCAAGGCCAAAGGACATGTGGCAGTTGTGGTCCATTTCTCTCTTCTTGCTGCTGCCATCAGGAAGAAAGAACAGGAGTCTCAGAACTCATATCACCAGGTTCAGGTACAATTATTACCCCTCAAACATCAGGCTCTTGAACCAAAGGAGATAACTTTACTCAACTTCACTTGCCCCACCATTGAAATGTTCCCACAACCTATGGACTCACTTTCAAGGACTCTTCATCTCATGTTCTCGATGTTTATTGCTTATTTATCTTTTTTTTCTCGGCTCAATCTGGTAAAACCTGAGGTATGGGCATGGCAAAGCACACTCATTCGTCAATTGCTAGGAACTTTCAGACTATTCTGGTGGTGTTCAGTATTGTGGCTTTCTGAATATCTAAATAGATATTGCTTAATTGTTTAATGCTATTGTGTAGTGCCTTTGGGATGACATCAGTTGCACATTTTCCTATTGGAAAATACCTTGTTTTGTATTCCAAAGTCTTGCAATTTCCTCTTTCAACTTAGCACAATTCCGAAGTTTTTCACTTATTGATTTCTGTAAGTTATGTGTGTTTGGAATAGCTATATCTATTAAATAAGTTGTTCTTTCTTGTTTATCCTGTATTATTATATCAAGAAAGTTATTATGGATTGTTCTATCTGTAATAACTGATTGGTCATAAAACTGGATCAGGCTTGTAAGGTATGATTGCACTTATGAGTGTATTTTAAAGATTTTGATGAATGATGCTTGCCACTTTATTGTGCCTGTGTAAGAAATCAGATTGAGTTAAACTACAGAATCCTGTAAGTGTTGGATTGTTTCTGTTTTCTCTTGGCATTTTGTACATTCATCATCTTGAATTTGTTGGACTTTTGTTACGTATTTTTGATATTTTTTGTGTTAACAATCTGGTCCTGTATTGTCTCAAGGAACCCGTCTGTTTCTCAGAAGAGATTTCCAACTCGGAGCCAGGCGTTCAAGGCTTCCTTGTCAACATCTAGTCTGCTCAGATTGTGGGGATGTCTTCCATGGAGGGTCATGCTTTTCCATTGGTTCCCTTTTTCTTCGTTAGTGATGATGCCTTCATTTTTCTGGGTTGTGTTGTCATTTAGGTTTAGTAGTGTATACTTTTTATCATATCTTACTTGGAGTGCTGATTCTTGTTTTCGTTGATGAAAGTATATTCTTAGAAGTTTTATCTGACTGTTCTGAAGATTTCTAATGTCTGTTATACCTCTTACCCCTACTGTCCTAGGTAGTGTTAATCTAAGTGCATTGGAGTGTACATAATGTTTCCTGAGATTTGTCATTTCAGTTCTTATTTTTCTTTGTAAATTTTCCAGACTGGCTTTGGACCAAGATATTATGCCAAAACAATACGTTAATACAGGTATAGCAAAAGTGATTATTGCCTTTGTCATATTTTACTATTGAGCCCTGTTTAGCAGATTCTCTTAAGCCTTGAAGTAAATTCTGTCAAAAGTTTATCTGTTATCACACTGTGGTCTATTTTCTTTCCTTGCTGACATCCCAGATACTTATATGTTTCATATTCATCCATCGGTCGAATTGTATTCTGTACTCTATTAGCTGTATTGCACCTATCATTTATGTTTAATGTTCTGCATTTATCCAGTCCAATGTTCATGTTTATATCTTTATTATTATTATTACTATTATTTCTTCCTTTTTGTATTTGCAGTTTGTTGTATTTTGTGCATTGGTTGAACACCCAAGTTGCTGTGGTCTTTCGTTGACTCTATTCTGATACATGATGACAATGATGATGATGGTAATGGTTATTATTCTATGAATTTATTGAGTTTGCACTCAAGAAAATTAATCTCAGGGTTGTATATGGTGACATATATGTACTTTGATAATAAATTTACTTTGAACTTTGAATTGTCAATTAGCATAACAGGTTCCTGCCAAACCCGCTACTGTCATGGTCCAGTCCATGATGTCTGCATTCCGATTCACAGTCCGGTCCATTGACCCTTGTTCCAGGTTTTCCTGTTTACCTTGTTTCTCTTGAACACTCTAATTGAGCCACATGATTCTAGTTTGGGCAGACTCATAAATACCTCCAGAGACCAGGGCTTTGTTGCTGGATTGTTCCTGTCTGAATCCCTTCTCTTCCTTCTGTTGCCTTGCCTCGTCCTGCCTTGTCTGAAGCCTTGCCTCGCTTGTGCCTCATCAGTCTCGCCTTGGAACAACCCACCAGTGGAAGGCTAGTGCAGTCTTTGAGATATGGATTTGGCTGTTCCATAGCCTGCTGAGGTTACTGGCCGCCTCGAGTCTTGGAGCCACCCCGGACCCAGCTCCCTTCCTGTCCCTTGCCTCCGTCGGGTAAGCCAGGCTGATTGCCACTACTCTGCAGCTGGTTCTGTCCCTTCCTGCCCCTTGCCTCCTTTGTGTAAACCAGGCTATTTGCTGTTACCCTGTGGTAGGTTCTGTCCCTTGCCTCTGTCGGGTTAGAGTCCCGTGTCCTGCCCAGGAGTTCCCTCAAAGTACCCTTGCCCCATCATGTCCTTGTCTGGCCTTCAAGACCCCCAGCCTGTTGCCAAGCTCCAGCTTCAAGACCCCAGCCTCAAGCCTTCAGGACCAAGACCCCAGCCTCAAAGATCCTGCAGCCAAGCTCCAAAAACCCAAGCCTCGAAGAGCCTACAGCCAAGCTCAAGACCCAAGGACCCAGCCTGCAGCTTCAAGACCAAGACCTCAGCCTCAAGCCTGTCCTGTAGTCATGTCATGTCCTTGCCTGGTTCTGGGGCCTGAGCCTGAGGCAAGACCCAGGTTCTGGGTCCTTGTCCAGTCTCTGGCTCGGAGACCAAGCCCAGGCTCCTAGTGCATAGTTCCCTGTCAGGGTTCCCTGTCTTGTCCATGTCCTAGCCCAAGTCTGCATTCTTGTCCCTGCTCCTGGTCTGTATCCTGTCATGTCCCTACTCTAGTCAAGTCCTGTTCCTTGTACTTCAGTGTCTGTGTCTTGCATTTGGGTCTGTTACCAGTGCCCCCTTTATGACAACTACAGTGCTTCACACGTTGATCTCATTACTGTAGAGTGGGAAGAAAGCAGTGTGAGGTGGCTTTCCAAAAAGCAAAGGAAATGGTGGTATCAGACACTGTACTCACACATTATCATCCATATTGTCCAGTGAAGCTTGCCTCTGATGTTTCACCTTGCAGTCTAAGTGCAGTCATGTCACATATTATGGCTGATGGAAGTGAATGCCCCACAGCCTTTGCATCACATTCACTTACTACTGCAGAGAAAAATTATGCACAGATTTACAAAGAGGTCTTAAGTCTGTTTCTTGAAGGACACAATTACAAGATTGAATTCAAGATGACAACTAATCATGGAAATGCTGATGGATTGTCCCATTTACCCTCAGAAAAAGAGATACCTGAAAAATTTACAGACCAGGACACTCCTTTGATGTATTCTCCCATTGCAATTTGAAAGTCTCCCTATCACGGCAGAAATGACCTAAAAGGAAATCAGAAAAGACCCCATGCTGCCTCATGTGTACGTGGCAACCCAAAATGGCTGGAATGTGCTGCAAAAATTCTAGTTCCCACATTTTTACCAGTGCCAGAATGAACTTGCCCTTGACAGAGGTTGGCTTCTGTGGGGATTGAGAGTTGTTGTACCATTGAAGCTGAGAACAAAAGAGTTGGAGGAGCTACATGCCGGTCATATAGGTTTGGTCAAAATGAAAGCCTTGGTTTGAAACTTTGTCTGGTGGCCTGGGATAGATCTGCATCTTGTCATGCATTGTTCGAGATGCCAACACAACCAGAGGATTTCAAGACCAGTGCCTCTCAATCCTAGGAATGGCCTACATTGTCCTGGCAGAGGATTCATGTAGATTTTGCCAGACCACCCATGGGTGCAAATTTCTTCTTAGTAGTAGGTACAGGTACGAAGTAGCCAGAAGTGTTCCCAATGGTCTCCACTACTGCCTCGCACACTGTTGATGTGTTGAGAAGCCCTTTTTGATGACTGGAGTTCTAGAACACTAAGTCAGTGACAATAGACACAATTTGTTGCAGGATTGTTTAAGTCATCCCTGAAAATGAATGGAATAAGACATATTACATCCGCACCGTATCACCCAACTACAAGCGGCTTGTCAGAGAGATTTGTCCAGAGACTAAAGAATGCACGATGATCAATATCAGCAGAACACACTACACTGAATCGGAAGCTTGCCAATTTCCTCTTAGCATATTGCATACCCCACAGCCAGCAACTCACCAGCTATGCTATCCCTGCATTGTCTCTTACGCACATGCTTGGATCTCCTCAAACCCAGATCAGGAGGAGTTTGCAGGACAAACAGCTGAAACAAGTTGAGGTTTCCTCAAACAAGAAGGTTCAATGATTTACTACTGGACAAATACTCCTGGTGAGGGACTATAGAGGAGATCAATAATGGGTACTGGGAAAGATTAAGAGCAGAACGAGACCACTCTCCAACACAGTGAAGTTTGCATCTGATGTCATCCGGTGACTACATGCCAATCTATTTGACCTTAAATACGTTATTCAGAGCGGCTTATTAGAACAATGTCACGAAATGTAATAACTTTACTTTGAACTGAGTCATGTATACTTGCGTACGCATCTCATGGTCTGCACTACTTTTTGCGTGAAACCTAACAGAACATCACATTCCTAATTCCAGGTTTCGTCACGCAGCTGGGACAAACATTTGGTTAATTAGAAGAATGACTGGATAAATGATACAGTATATGAAAAGGAGTGGAGAAAACGTATGTCTGTCAATAGTCTGTTGAAACAAAATCATTTCCCGCTTAGAAACCAAATATCCAGAGAGAAAAAATGTGACTTTAACTTTAGCTGAACCAGGTATTCGGAATATAATGGTTATTGTATCAATAAACCCCATCTTGAGAATAAAAAATAAAATATAAGAATAAAATGTTGATATATTTAATTCATAGAGAGATTTAAGAAGCTGAACTCTGAACTGATCGATTTTTGGAAAGCAGAATGATCATTTGTGATTTATGGAGTCATAAGTATAGCCCAGAAACAGGCCCTTCGGCCCATCTAGTCCGTGCCGAACCATTTAAACTACCTAGTCCGAACGACCTGCACCCGGACTATAGCCCTCCGTACGCATTGATTTAAATGTCTCCCTCACATTTTTCATTCCAACTATTTTGCCTGATAAATCATCCATTCGTGTTAATGTACCTTCTCCCATTCAAACTCTTTTCGGTCAAAAACAAAAAGAAAGCTTAACGGTTTGAGAATGAACCGGGATATTTCACCAATAAATAACGTTGACCATGCCTGTAGTCCCCGCTGTTTTATGCTCGGCATTGTGGCGTCTCGTGTGTATATTCTGTTTCCTTGATCCGACTTAAAACTGTTATTTGTTAAAATATTTATTGAGATGTTATTGTCACATAGGCAGAAAAATAATGTTTTCCACGGCATCCTTGCCGATCATTTCATCGCACCAGTACAAATTACAACAGGGTTAAGTTTGGTAATGACTACAAGCATACATTCAATTATTAGATATTAACTATACCCTAAAAGCATTTGTTTCAACAGAAATGCAACCAATAATTACTCAAAACCCAGAACCGTAACAACAGTAATTAGCACCTGAGACCACCAGAGCCAAGCTGCATGGGAATTTATTGAGTTGCAAAAGCTGTTTTAATCGTTTATCTAATTGCTTTCAGTTTATTATTTGACAGGTTAATTTTAATGGTATAAAGGAAAAGGTTTTTGAAAATTCGTGGAATATCAAGTCAGATCTCAGAAGAGTTTATATAATCGCTGCTACTCTTCATTGTGTGTCTTCTATTGTCAACTGCATCTTTTAGTATATATTTTATGCATTCTAGTAATAGCATCTCTCTGAATGATTACTATATATTAAATACTAAACGGGATTGATAAAAATGTGTGAAACTGATCTTTATATTCGCTGATGTTTCTCCTCAGCTTCTGCATCCATGTGTTATGTTCCACTCCGTGATATGTAAAAAAGCGTTAAACCACGTTGAACAAGGGGTTCATTCTCCACCAGAAGGTACTAACTAGTAAGTCAAATCACCAAGTGAGAAACTATAGTTTCTAGACTAACTTTCTTCAACTATCTGGCGCTGAGCTCTCTGCGATCTCCGTCCTGGATTCAGCTTGATTCGGAAGACAAATCTTGGAGCTAGTGTGCATGTGCGTCTCCATAATCAGCGACAGATATTTCTAAGTGTCTGCCACGGTTTACCGTCAAGCATTGCATTCTTGATACATACTCTGTGCACCTGCCTTCATGTTTATCTGTACTCGGCACAATGACAATAAAGTTGAATCTAATCTAATCTAATGTTTTCCCGCTCTGTAGTTCTTAATTCACCATCATTCTACTTCAGTCTTGTGTTAAGTGAATACAAATAGGTAAAGTGTCACTAAGAGCTGTATATGAATTAATCACTTGCCCGTTTCTTTTTCTCCCGGATGGTTATGTTTTTTCATACATTTTTACAATATTTACAAGTCACAGTTGAATGCGTGTATAGGAATTAGAATATCTTGAATAGAAAATCCTGGTAGTGCAGATCCTTATTGATAGACCAGAAATCTGGAGCAAAAATACATTTTCTAAAATATTATCTGAACACATAACCAAAAAAAAGATAAGGGTGGGCACTCATCTCAATGCTTTTCTTGTGCTGGACTGCACTCATTTATATTCTGCTGGGAGATCAATTGATTTAACTATTTCTCTCAATCGTTTTTCACTTTTCTTAATTTCTCAATTTCTCTTAATCGTTTCTCTCGCGATTGAAGGAGTATTTGTGTATTTCATTTTAAATAAATGTATATTTTTAATCTTCCTTAATATTTCCATTTTTATATTAACTCCTAGAGATAATTTACACTAAGGTGCAGAAATCGATCAGAATATTAAAACACCTAATTGGTGACCTGCAGGGAAAAAATCCCATTTCACTTGCTCTTTCCATAATCTCCTAGCTTTGTGACAAAACAATGAAGAACCGCCGGTACAAATGAATCACCAATAAGGCAGATCAGGGTTGGAAAAGGTAAAGTAATCACAGGTGACCTAGAGAGGAAGAATACGCTGAAAATGAACACCAATGTCAGAAAATTTAGAAAAAAGTCGCCAGATGCTCTTTTAATGACCTGGCGCAGATAATTAAAATCGAATCGTAGCCTGAAGCCGGCCCAGTGTCAGAAACGAGCTACACATTTCATCCTGAATTTACGATAGTAATATCGCAGAAACCATACCAATGTATATCGGTAAATAAAATACAAGCAGGTATCCCGATTTATGCTTCTCCGTAGTCTTGGGGGTGGAGGTGGTGGTGGTGGTGGTCGTGGTGGTGGTGGGGGGGGGAAGTTAACACTATATTGCATTTTATTGCAACATTAAAGTCAGTGGAGAGACAAAAGACACTGCGGTTGCTGGACTATGGGGCAATGATCACTCTATTAAAGGCAGTATTGAAGTGCAAAATAAACAGGACTCGGACAAAAAAATGGAATCTCACATAGAGATTATTTCAATCTAAAATAGAAATAAAAAAGAAAACAAAGATAGAACGCTATTCCCTGCTACACCAAAAGACAAAGGGTTAATTTACAATGATACCGCTGATTTATCCTAACAGAACTGAACTGAGGGAATAATGGCCACAACTTACATGTTTAGTATGTTTTGGTAAATAGAACGAGTCCCGATATTGATTAGGTCTGACAATGAGGCTACTTTTGAACACAACGACTTTATTTTTTTTCCTAGGTGCGATTAAAATGTCCTGCAGCTATAGTGTTCTCAAATTAATAAAAGAGCAATGGAAATGTGCAGCCTAATACGACTCGCTCCTTATTTAAAACATTACAAAAGCGCGACGTTAAAGGGCACAGTGCTCAGTTCAGCGTCGTTTCCTTTGGAACACTAAGAATGAAGTTCGAAGTGAATTTATTATCGAAGTACATATATGTCACCTGAGATTCATTTTCTTGCGGGCATTCGCAGTAAATACAAAGAAACACAATGGAATCAAAGGAAACCCGCACACAACAAGACGGACAAACAACCAATGTGCAAAAAACAACAAAACTGTCCAAATACAAAAAGAATAATAATAATAAAGAAATAAGTAATAAATATCGAAAGTGAGTCCATAGACTATGGGAACAATTCAGTGTTATGGTGGCTGAAGTTATCCCCTCTGCTTCAAGAATGATGGTTGAGGGGTAATAACTCTTCCTGAACCCGGTGGCGTGGCTCCCGAGGCTCCGGTACCTCCTTTCTGCAGGCGGCAGCGAGAGGAGACCGACCAAGGCTATCCTGGGTGGGTCATGTCCCAGTTGGCTGCTCTGATATTGATATATCCAATCAACGCTCCCAAACTGTAACCTGTGAGAAACAATCACAGTGTTTATTTTTGCCGGGATAATCTGTATTAGGCCTTGAATATCTCAATAATAATCAAAAGGTTTCCCTCAGGAGGACACTGCTGACACTCAGATTTCATAGACACAAGAGGTACTGCAGATGCTAGAAATCTAGAACAATACGCACAATGCGCTGGAGGAGCTCAGCAGGTCAGGCAGCATCTACGGATGGGAATAAACAGTCGACGTTTCGGGCCGAGATGCGATGAAGGATCTCGGCCCGAAATGTCGACTGTTTGTTGATGCTGCCTGACTTGCTGAGCTCCTGCAGCGCAATGTGTCTATTTCACTCAGATGTGTTCCAATTGTTATAAAATTGTTGTTATAACGATGTCTGCGAGACAAGTGGTGAGAATCTCACCTTTTAAAGCAACTGTATATGGTTACAACCAACACGCTACATGCTCATGAATCTAGACAGAAAAAGCGTCAAGGAATAATATTTGGAATAATCGAGTTATTGATATTGTGCGAAACTGATGGTTGTTATGGCTCATAGAATTTCTTCCCATTTAATGTGTTTTGTTTGATTACCAGCTATTTGCTTTTGACTATATTCCAGTGATCTTAATGGTGCCAATTTCTTTCAATTCGTTATTAGTTATGAATTCAAAGGCCCGTCCGTATAAAGGCGGATACTCAAATTTGTAAATCGTTCCTAATTTAAGGTCTAACTACAATTACATATCTTCAATTATTTTTTTCCCCCGTGAAGAGAACATAACCGTATAATTAATAGCAGAGAGGACGCATTAGCTTATCCGTGTGTGTGTGAGAGAATTATTACATTCCTACGTGCCTTGTTCGTTTAAAATTTATGTATAATATACAAAGCGTCAGAATCCGACCCAATACAGTCAAAGATACTTTGAAATTGCTCACTTTTTACAGAAATTGAAGTATCTTCAGTTATAAAACAAAATAAGTCAAATTTGCAAGTAAAAGAAGAATTGTCTGTAAGCGGCATTATTACTCATTGCTAGTCATCTTAACTATTCTTTTATTTTGAAAGGTACATTATCTTAGAGCAAATGTGCGAATACTGAATATGGACTGTGCAGTTTACCATTCTATTACTTAGAATTATAATCTATCAATTTTACATTTATAATAAAACTGCAAGTTACTTAACTACATGTTGAATTAATAAACACTTTTTTTGTTAGAGAAAAGATTGCCAAAACAATTTGGGAATAATTAACAACGGTAAATCAGCTAATTACTCTCGCAACATTTAACGGGCGACTGGGCAGTGGCAAATCTAACAGGTTTTAACTAACGGTTTCTGCAACACCTGATATTGCAACCAAACCAATAGCAAATCGGGTGAAAGTCATGTGACAAGAGAAGTAGTTTGTGTTACGATTATTTTCGAATACCCTCCTATGGTGAATTTTATTTTTAACCGGAACGTTCAATAGCCAATGCTCATATTAGCTTAGTTTCACTTTAAATTCGACTGGCCTTCCAAGAACTTCGTCCAACTGAAATGAATGAAGCTGAGGGGAAGACGAGTGTGGCCCGTTTGCTCAGTGCAGTTGAATGTGACCTGGTGGCGGGCAGTGAGAAGGGAGATCCCACCGAAAAGCAATTGAAAGTGGTCCTGGAAGATGCAAATCTTTGGCAAAAGTTCAAAGCAGTCACCAACGAAATGATTGTCACCAAGAATGGAAGGTCAGTTAATCAACCTACAGGCCAGCTAAATGTAGAATACATTAATAGATTTGCGATCATTAGGATTCAAGAATCTTAAGTTACTGGAATAAGATAACTTTAGTCAAATAGTGTTGGTAAAATAATTATTAATAACATTGTGAATAATTAATTGCAACCATTTAATTGAAAAAGTATGGCTCAAATACTTATGATATACACCATGTTTATGCATATCTTCTACCATGTTCATATTCTATATGATACTTAGCGGTGCTGTTAACTAATGTTCAATTTTTATATATACATTTTCAAATGTTCTTAATGAAATTTTATTTTTAGTGGGCAAACTGCTTATTGTACGTTTGTTTCAGGTTCAAGTTTATTGTCTTTCAACACTTGCATGTAAACAGCTAAAGAAAACCAAGTTCCTCGGGGACCAATGTGCAACATACAGCACAATAAATATTATTAACAGATAAAAAAGTACTCTGTGGAGACGCTGTTCAAGTTGACATAAAAGCATATAGTTAAGTATGCAACAGTTTTACTGCTACTGGCGCTGTTATAAATAATGTGTACTGGGTGCTCAGAAGTCTCACAGCCTTGGGGGAAGAAACTGTTACCTAGCCTAACAAAGTCCTTGTTACCTCCCCCCCCCCCCCAACGGTAGGATGTTAAAGAGATGTATACAAAACTATTTTTACTCTGACCTAGTTCAGTTAATTTGTTTTTCTGTTTGTTCTCTTTCGTTCAATTCCTATGATTCGTCTCTGATTATCATTTGTTTGCATTTCTTCATTTTATTTATTCATTTTATTATTTGAAACGGAAAAGGAATTCAGATTATATGGGAGTTGTGTAAATATGTCATTGTAGTAGCTAGTTGGATGGGTGTTGAGTTTAGACAAATGTGCAGTAAAAGCAGATAACTTTAATGAGTTCAAGTGGCGAGGAGTTTCGGTGCCAAACGTCGGCTGTTTATTCCTTTGCATAGACGCTGCCTGACCTGCTGAGTTCATCCAGCATTTTGATCTGAAAAATGTACTAATTATTAAAAATACCCCGAAAAAACAAGATGTTTCAAAAGTGAAGACTGGTACTATGTTAAGCAGTTCATTCCCTCGTGACAATTGGGGAAGAGAGAATTCACTTATGTCCCTTTCCTTAAGAGGTAAAGGAAAACTTCAAACTAAGTGATGAACTTAATCGGGTTAAACATCTTCACATGTGAAGACAGGGCTTGATAGAATTGCAAAATAATGACAAAACCGAGAACGTGATGTTCGAGAGAAAGGGAAGTTGGAAATCAACTTTCACCGAGCGAGGGATCGAGGGTGGTCAGAAGCAAAGTGAATTCCTGGAATATTAATAGCAGTGATGACGAATAAAGAAATGAACGAGAGTGGGCCAGATGATAACATTTCTTCTGTGTACGGGCTTGACTTCCGTGCACGTAAATTGCTTAGGTCTTTAAAAGTCACAATTAAATTACTAAAAGATGTTTATTTTGAAATTATTTGTTTCTGTGTGAACTTTTTGCATGTGTTTAGTTTCAGAAAAATAGCAGCGAGCTGTCAAAAGGCAGAGTTGGGGGTCCCGGGAGAAAATCGTATCGTTCTCGTCAGTTTTTCAATGTCTTTCAAAACTGGGTCAGGAGAGAGAATCCTCAGTGTTTCCCATTGTAAAAGGCATGATAGAATTAACTTCGAAAGTGGCAAAGATTAAACCAATATATTGCCAATTTTGGTTGGTTAGGCAGCGTCTGAAACCGGGTGGCGGGTGCGGTCCCTTGGGCACGTTCCGGGTGCAGTCTCCAGCAAGCCTACCACAAGGCTGAAAGTGACCCCGATTCACGTGGACACAATTGATGGCGAACCCAGCTGTGAGCGTAGCTTTGGACCACTTTAATAGCCTTCGTGGGGGCCCCACGACCTGATTAAGGGCACGGATGATGTGGCGTGCGGGAGAGAGTACTGGAAAGGTACCCAGTTCCATACAACGAAAAAAAATTAAAACTACAGTAGATCCTGGAATTTTGAAGTATATATTTTTTAAAAAGCGTAAATCTTGCAGTGCAGTGTCAATGTTCTAACCCTCAACGGAGTACAAACTTCCCCAAAGAATCCTTTGAATTCTGACCTCTAGTTGTGGAGAGCCGGCAGTTGCATATACAATATCATTAAGTTACACAAATCGCAACCTGTGCCAAACCAGGACCGGCTGAATGAAAATTTCTGTTTCAGTTATTGGAATTACTGTGTGTTAAATCAGTGTTTAAAACTTTTGAATGCAATTCCTGGATTGCAGTTTTTTTTCTATGCACATTCAATGAGATGGAGTGTATTGGCATTAACACTGAATGTAATATAGCAAACAAGGCACTTGCTAATTACCTTTTCAAAGCCTACAGTTTCTAAAAATTAAAACTAATGTTATTGGCACCGTTGAGTAGAAGAAGTCTGGTAATTACTTTTTCCCCTCTCACTCTGAAAGGCTCTGCTGACGGCCTGGTAAATAACTGAGCGTGAAGGTGTATTTGGTTCATTGTGTTTTCACTGGTGAAAACTGCTGAGAATTGAGATGGAGAATGGCCTGAAATTGGGAATGGAAGAAATAAATTGGGTGGCTGGTGTTCCTGCCCACGGCAAGGCGGGGTCTTAGCGGCTGGTGTTCCCGCCTGCAGCTCTGAGGACTGTGGCAGTACTGTGGTTGGTGTTGCCCAGTTAATTCCTCCACCCCCTGTCCCACTTGTTCTCTGCTCTGGGACTTGTCATCTTCAACTTTCATGAAAGAGTCCTTGCTTTCTTTGTGCTATCTCACCTACCATGGCTTGCAATTGCTGGCACTCTTACCGAGAATAAGTTGAAACCCAACTACTTGAATGATATCTTGCTGGAGGTACTGTGCCGATCCAATCCCCATTGATCCAATCTCTTCTTTTGAAAATCTTACTTGGTGTACAAGATGTTGTGTTTATAATGCAATCCATTTGCCTATCACAGCAAAATATTATAGTCCATGACAATTTTTTTATTGTGAGAGGATGTGGAATACATGGCACCACACGATGTGATTATGTTTCAAATGAGATTTCCTTCCATTTTATTGTTATTTATTGAGTAGTCCCATCTGGCCCTTTGAGACTCAACAGCCAGCAATCCCCTGACTTAATCCTATCCTAATCATGGGACAATTTACAATTTACCAACCAGTTTGTCTTTGGACTGTGGAGCACTTGGAGAAGCCCACGTGGTCATGGGGAGAATGTACAAACTCCTTGCAGGCAGTGGTGGGAATTGAACCTGGGTTGCCTGTATTGTAAAGCATTGTGCTAACCACTGCACCACTGTGCCACCCTACAACATATGTATCAATATAATCCTCTTTCTTTCTCATTAGAAGATGCTTACCAAGTATCCTCTCTTACTATCTGAGCTATTTTCCTAAATTACCCTTGACAGTTAGTTCCACTTTCTCATCATTCTGTTTACATTGACAGCACTGAGTTTGAGACTTTCCACCAGAGGAAATATTTGAGACGAATCGATTAAATACAAAAAAATCTCTGGATTACACATCACTCTTATCATTCACACCATTCCCAGAATTATCACCAGGCCATTGCTTTGTATGTACTGAAGCAAAATAGTGATTATCTTTTTAACTATTATTGGAGAACAGCCATGCTTGGCTTTGTTTAATATAGGAAGACTGATGCACGGCAGATCTTGACAGATCAGAGTCAGGGTCAGGTTACATGGAATGCAAGGTGACTGGGGATGCTTCACAGCTGCAGCCTTCGTCTGCCTTCACTGCCATTGTGAGGCATCATCTTCTACCAGCTCCATTGCTGAGGTCTTGGTTGGATTTCACTTTGTCTGAACCCCGTCCTCTGACCTTGCCATCATGCGTGACCCCACCAGGAGCTGAGCTCCAGAAGGCATCACGCTTGACATCCGAGGAACTCACAAGCCTTTCCCCCATGACAAAGTGAAAATCCTCAGAGAAGCCTTATTATTACTAATTTCAATATGCCTGGAGTAAAGCAAAGAGTTGTTTGGGTAATGCCTATACAGAAAGATATTGAGTTAATCTTTCAGGCTGATGATCTTCCTTTAGAACTAAAGTCAGAGGTAAAATAAGTTTTAAGATGAGCAGAAACTTTGACCTTTTGAAAAGGATGCAGTGAATGTCCATAAGCATTTGCAACTTTCAGCACATCTAAAATCCTACATACATTTCAAGGGAAGGAGAGATTGAATAACAAATGCTATTTTAGTGTAATGTGAAAGAATGGTAGTCAGTTGTGCATAACAAAAGTAGGCCCAGAGGAATAGTAAAGGGGAGAGAATGAATTATTAACTGGACTTGGAGGGGAAAAAATGAAATTGGAATTAAGAGATACAAGGCTGAATTGCTGATAACCCGAAATTATTGAACTTTGATGGCTGCAGTTTGCCCAGATAGATGATGATCCCTGGGCACACAATAGTTTTCACTGGAATAGTGTAAGGGGCTGAAGCTTGTGGTCACATTTCTGGATGAATTGGGGAAGTTTATGCAAATAGTCATCCTCGCTTTAGTGCCTCCATAGCAGAAGAGCTGTCATTCTGAGCAATGAATGTTAAAATAGTATGTGTAAATTCCTGCCTCACTGTTTTCACAGCCGCTGTACTGGAAACCCTTTCCAATAAAACTTGAGCCCCACAGTCCTTGCTTACTACTGTGGTCTTGCTGTAGCACTCTGTAACTGCCCATTTGCACTTTGTCTCCAAACCAAACTGGCTTCCTTTAATGAGAACGCTTGCTTTTGTGCATCACAAGATGTCTCGCGATGCTTCTGAATTTTTATGTAATAGGTCCATAAACAAAATGGTCATTGGCTCATAATGCAACAGTGGATTAATGTTGATAAGTTGTTTGAAATGTATGTAGGGTTTTAGATAACATGCTGAAAGTTGCAAATGATTATGCACTCTTTGTATTATTATCTGATAATGCACTGATAAATTTTGCCTTTGAAAAATATTAATTCTTTTCACTGTATTGGTTTGTTCCATGATGTAGTAAAATTACACCTGTCCTGAAAGATCAATTCTGCAACTTGTATTTTTAATCCTGTTACTTTCCATCTGCCTTTGATTTGATGAACACTTTATTTATTTAGAGATACAGTGTGGAACTTGCCCTTCTGTCCCAGCAAGTCACGCCACCCAACAACCCACTTATTTAACACTAGTCTAATCTCAGGACAAATTACAATGGCCAATTAACTCTCTAACTAGTACATCTTTGGACTGTGGGAGGAAACTGGAGCACCAGGAGAAAATCCACAGGGAGAATATACAAACTCTTTACAGGATAGTGCTGGAATTGAACTCCAAACTCCAGAATAAGAAATAGGAGCAAGAGGAGGCTATCTAGCATGTCAAGCCTGCTCTGCCATTCAACAAGATCATAGCCGATCTGGCCATGGACTCTTCTCCACCTACCGGCTGTTTTCCCCATAACCCTTAACTCCCCTACTATGCAAAAATCTATCCGACCTTGTCTTAAATATATTTACTGAGGTAGCCTCCACTGCTTAAATTGGGCAGAGAATTCCGCAGGTTCACCACTCTCTTGGAAAAGCAGTTCCTCCTCATCTCTGTCCCAAATCTACTCCCCCCGCCCCCACCCCGAACTCTAATAGTGTCACACTAACCACTATGCTACCATGGCTTTGAAACTATTGACTCCCTACTTGCCTAAATATGTGCTTGGACTAACATGAGAATTAGTATTTGCACCTGAATATTAATCAGGCTTTTTTTTTTGAAATGATTATTATGCTTTCTTGGTATTTTCTGGAATTATCTTTATACTTCCCAAAAGCAAAAATTGATATTCCTCCTCCTTCTCCCCCCCCAACTCTTTTTATCCCCTCCTCCCCACCCGCTTCTTTCCTTGTTTCAGGCGGATGTTTCCAGTTCTGAAAATAAGTGTATCTGGATTAGATCCAAATGGCATGTATTCATTCCTGCTCGACTTTGTTGCTGCTGACAGTCATCGCTGGAAATACGTGAATGGTGAATGGATCCCAGCTGGTAAACTGGAACCCCTGACACAAAGCTGTGTTTACATCCACCCAGAATCCCCTAACTTCGGCGCACACTGGATGAAAGCACCAATATCTTTCAGTAAAGTCAAGTTGACGAATAAAGCAAACACCACTGGACAGGTAAGGCTTTCTTTTTTTCCTCTCATTTAGTAATCACAAGCAGGGCAATTGTGAAATATCAAGTGTGCATTAATGTAATTATAGCAATCCACTCATCCTGCTCTACTCATATAGGCTATTGTTTGAAAGGAAACCAAATGTAAACAAGAATAAACGGGACTAATTGGCATATTCAGAGTTTAATGGACATCATGTTGTAGTCAGGGGAAAAAAGGGTTTGCTTGATGCAGCCCAGTAAGCATTAAGAGATCTCCCTATGAATACAATTTCATGTAAAAGCATTTGTAATGAATTCAGTCATTTATGTTTTTCTTGGCACAAAATTTTCTAAAATTGACACAAACAAAAGTAAGTGCTTTATGCAAAATTACATAATTGGAGTTGTTTTGTAATTATGAAATTAATTGCGAATCTTTTAGAATGCCTAAAAAAGCCTAATAAAATCACACTAAGGAATATACAAATTTACTTTGGTGGGGGGGTGGTGGTAAGCCTATGGTGTTTTTAGTTCTGGGACAAAGTTGCAAGGCTGCATTTAAAATGATCAACATCCATGATAGTCATTTAATCCTTGATTAGCCTTGTATGACATCTTCAATATTTCAAAATATCACATAGTCCCTTCCCTTTTAAACCCTGTTTCAAAAGGTTCCTTGTAAACAAGTAAATCAATTATGACTCCTGTTAATAAATTGGCATTTCTTATAATTTATTATGAATGAACTTACAGTAATATAATGGAAGGCCTTTCAGTTTTTCTCCATCAATCAGCAGAAAGCCTTGATCCATTCTTGTGGGGGGGGGGCAGGGAAGCACATTTTTGTTTACTAAAGAATTATTTAGCTGGTATCAGCTAGCATTCTGCTGGGTAACATCAGCTGTTCTTGTTTAGGTGCAAGTCCTTTTGTTGCATAGAGTTGGAAATTTCCCTGTGTTATTGTTGCAGGTGCTGGATTTCTCTCTGACTACTTAATCAGTGCCTGAGCCCACTGAGGTTTAAATCATCAATCTACTGTTGAGGGATTTTGTTTGCTGTATCCTCCTATATTTTCCCTATAAGAAGTGTCTTGGGTGAATACATTTTCTTCTAATCTTCAGGCTATTATCTAATCAAGGGGTGTGGGGATTATGATATGTTTTGTGATTCCAGAAACTTGTGAAAGAACAACTCTGGAGCCAGGAAACAGGTCTACTTAGTTTTTCTTTAATGAGGTGCTCACATATGACGTTGTGGCATAAAGAAGTATGCCATTCATGTGCTGCTTGCATATAACACTAAGAAATTGTGTAAACAAAGAATGCTTAATCTAACAAATATTTACAATATTGCTCAAATACGTATTACTGAAATATTAAATATACCATACTCCTCGCTCTTGTGGGATAATGTCTTTCCTGACAAGAGGGGTCACTCTGCTTGGCAGGTGAGACTTGTGGCTGTGAAAATAATCTCAGATTCTGTGGCCTCTCCGTGGTGGTTGTAGGAGTTGATTCTGGGACTGCAGGAAGTGGTTCTGACAGCTCTGAATGCCTTTCTCCTGGTTGCAAGAGTTGATTCTGGGACTGCAGGAAGTGGCCCTGATAGCTCTGAATGCCTTTCTCCTGGTTGTGTTGGCATCCAGAACAGTGTATAGCAAGCTGCTCGATCTGCTGATCTATCCCAGGCCACCAGACAAAAGTTTGAGCTAAGGCTTTCATTTAGACCACACCCAGATGACCGGCATGTAGTTCCTCCAATACTTAGCTGTCAGCTTGGAAGGTGCAACAACTTTGAATACCCACATAAAGCAAGTTCATCTTGGCACTGGTAGAAATGAGGGAACTAGAATTTTAACTGCACATTCCAGACATTCTGTGTTGCCATGTAGATCTGAGACAGTGTGGGGTCTTTTAGGAACATAGAAACATAGAAAATAGGTGCAGGAGTAGGCCATTCGGCCCTTCGAGCCTGCACCGCCATTCGGTATGATCATGGCTGATCGTCCAACTCAGAACCCTGTACCTGCCTACTCTCCATACCCCCTGATCCCTTTAGCCACAAGGGCCATATCTAGCTCCCTCTTAAATGTAGAAAATGAACTGGCCTCAACTGTTTCCTGGGGCAGAGAATTCCACAGATTCACCACTCTCTGTGTGAAGAAGTTTTTCCTCATCTCAATCCTAAAAGGCTTCCCCATTATCCTTAAACTGTGACCCCTCGTTCTGGACTTCCCCAACATCGGGAACAATCTTCCTGCATCTGGCCTGTCCAATCCCTTTAGAATTTTATACCTTTCAATCAGATCCCCCCTCAATCTTCTAAATTCCAACGAGTATAAGCCTAGTCGATCCAGTCTTTCATCATATGAAAGCCCTGCCATCCCAGGAATCAATCTGGTGAACCTTCTTTGTACTCCCTCTATGGCAAGGATGTCTTTCCTCAGATTAGGGGACCAAAACTGCACACAATACTCCAGGTGTGGTCTCACCAAGGCCTTGTACAACTGCAGTAGTACCTCCCTGCTCCTGTACTCAAATCCTCTTGCTATGAATGCCAGCATACCATTCGCCTTTTTCACCGCCTGCTGTACCTGCACGCCCACTTTCAATGACTGGTGTACAATGACACTCAGGTCTGGCTCCTGGTTCTGGTTCCCTTTGAATCATCTCTGCTGTAATAGGGAGAATACAGTAAGAGGAGTCTCCTCTTTGGTAAATTTTTCAGGTATTTCCTTTTCCAAGGGTAAATGGGACAATTCATCAGCATTTCTATGATTAGTTGTCTTCATGAATTCCATCTTGTTATTGTTTCCTCCAAGAAACAGAGCCCATCTCTGCACTTGTGCTACTGCTATTAGTGGAACACCCTTCTGTGGGTTGAAAATGGACTCTAGTGGTTGATGATCAGTAATGAGGGTAAACTTTCTCCGATGCAGGTACTGGTTGAAACACTTTACACCTCAAACCAGGCTCCAGGCCTCTGTCAATCTGCACGTAATTTTTCTCTGAAGTGGTTAGTAAACGTGATGCAAGGGCTATGGGGCATTCACCTCCATCACTCATCACATGTGACATAGCTGCCCCTATACCATAAGGCGAGCTTCCCAGACAAGCTTCAATGTACAATGTGGATCATAATGTGTGAGTACAGTGTCTGATGCTACCATTTCCTTTGCCTTTTGGAAAGCCATGTAGTAACGCGCTCAAGAGGAAGAATATAGTAGCCAGGTTTGATGGAACTTGTCATAGTAATTGACAATCCTAAAATGGACCACAATTGTGACGTGTCCTTTTGCCTCGGGGTAGCCACCACTACTTGAATTTTCTCAGCACACTTGTGTAATCCTTGTACATCAATGCTGTGACCACAGTAAGTGATGCTTGGTTTAAAGAATTCACACTTGTTGCATTGTGCTTGAGCCCATAATCTTCTAATCTTTTTAACTCTGTGTTAAGATTTTGGAGATGTTCCTTGTCATCCTCACTGATAACAATGATCTTATCCAGGTAACACTGAACGCCTGGGCAGCCTTGCAGCTCCTGGTTCATAGCTTTTTGCCAGCCTGCAAGTACAGATGCTGCTCCAAAAATAAGCCGATTATAGTGATAAGCCCTTTGCGTGTTTACTTACTAAATGAGTGAGAAATCTTTGGAGTTTTCTTCCATCTCTATCTGTAGGTAGGCCTCAGCTAAGTCCACTTTGCTGAAGCGTTTTCCTCCAGAAAGGTTTGCAAAGATGACCTTTATCCTGGGCAGACAGTATTGACCTACTTTCAGTACTGGGTTATAGTTACCTTAAAATCACCAAGATCCTGACAGCCCCATTCATCTTGGCTACTCGGACCACTGGTATTTTCCATGGGCTCCACTCAACCTTGGAACGAATTCCTTCAGCCTCCATGTGAGCTAGCTCACTGGCTAATTTATCACAGATGGTATACAGAACCAGACAGCTTTGTAAACTAGGGTGCTGCTTTCTCATTTAGCACTATTTTATCCATTTTGTGTTTGAGTCCTTAAACTGCTGTGGCATCATCCAATATCTTTATTAATTCACTTTCAGTCGACTCTATTGCAGGGGATGTGGCATGCAAATGCTGGATGGATCTCCAATCAAGTTATGGTTGTCTCAGCCACTCTCAACCCCACAATGCTGGCCCTCCTCTTTTTACCACCTACGAGCCCAATGTGGCTAGTTGGTTGTTGTATTTCACTGTTACTCTTTGTATTTGTCCTACTTTGTTGTATTTTCTGGAAGTTTCACCTTTAAATCTTCTTTGGTCTGGCGTAAGTGAGCCTGCGTCACAGCTGCTGCACAATTTGTTTGGCCAGGCAGTTTTTCTGTTAAGACGTTGCAATTTTGTTCACACGTTAATTTCTGACTGCAATTAAATTGTGTCTCTGGCTGCTGTTTCTATTGATACAGCAATTTCAGCTGCTCTTTTAAATGGAGTTGTACTTCAGTCGGGACCTGTTTTTAAATGCTTTCTTGTAAGATTCCAAAAAAAACTAACAATTTCTCAGTGCATCATTAAGCTCATCATTGAACTGACATTGTTTGGACTATTTTTTCAGTTCAGCCAATGAATGGACTCCCCTTCCTTTTGGTTCTATTTATGAAACCTAAAGTATTCTGTTGTCTACATTGGGTTTGGTTCTAAATGTTCCTGCATTATGTTCATGATATAAGCAAAACTCATTTCAGCTGGTGTGGTTGGAGCAATCAAACTTCTAAGTGTGTTTTCCCACCTATTGCGCTCAGTCACACTGGCACTTGCTTTTCATTGGCAATTTAATTTGCTTCAAACTATTGCTCAATTCATTCAGTATACATCATCTGTTGTGCAATCAAATGCACCTATCTTTTTGAGCCAGCCATTTCTGCTCTTTTTAAAATAAAAATTTGAATATTATCACCTGCTACTCGTTTATGAACAGATTTCATTTTATCTCTGCCTTTATAAAAAAAAACACTTGATCATCTCTGTCTCCTTCCAAAGAAATGTGCTGCGCTTCTAAAAACTCTAACACCTCTCTCCTTGTGAAGAAAAACATGTTGCATTTGAACAGGAGGTAGTTAACTCAGTTTATTTTAGACTTGTTCATCACCACTATTGATTTCCAGCTCCTGAAATTTTATGAAAGGAAAACATGGTTGTCAGGAAACGGATCTATTTTTTCTTCAGTGGGGCCTTACATATGATGTGGTGGCATACCGACCTATGCCATTCATGCAATTTTTACATATAACTCGTAATGAATTGTGTAAACAAATAATACTTAAACAATATATTTACAATATTACTCAAATGTTATGGAAATGTTAAATACACTACAGAATTAGGAAGAGGTTTTGTGGTTATAAGACAGTGTGTTGTTGTGAGAAGAGGGAATCAGATCCATAATTCACAAGCACTTAAAATTGTGAAGAATTTTGGTACGTTTTGGGGGTGTAAATGCAAACCTGCCTATTGATATTTGAAATGTGCATCACTGTTGCAGAAAGCAGCCAGGATCTTTTGTTTTTTGCGAGTGTGCTTGATTGATGGCCCTTGGGATATTAGCATCTTTAAAACTGGGGTTACTGAGTGAGGAATCTGGTAACAAGAATGCTGAAAATCTGTTGATTTGTTTCTTAATTATAACCAAGTACAAGAAGAACAGCAATTGCACTTAAAGGCCCGTTGTGGTGAGTCCAAGTGGCAAAGAGATTTTATTGGTTTAGAAATTTGTCATCTTTGGTGGTCATTTAAAAAAAAAATAAGCACGCGTCACTTGATATTGGTCCTGATAACATACTTATTCCTCATTCATAGCAAAAATGAGGGGCAGCTTTTACTTTGTATACATGAATTGGGAGTGTGTATCATCAGCCAGTGCAGCTAGATCATTCCAGTTGTGATTTTACTTCATTGATAAACTCCATCCATGTGGTTTGCACTTAATTTTTATGTCATTTTCATTATTTTTCAGGTGATTTTAAATTCTCTGCATAAGTACAAGCCCCAAGTTCATATAGTGCGTGTTGGAGGCCCTCACAGAATGATTTCTAATCACACTTTCCCTGAAACTCAGTTCATTGCTGTGACTGCATACCAGAATGAAGAGGTCAGTACAGTCATTGTTGCAATGCCAACTTGTATTGAACTTCTCTTAATTACTTTAATTAATTGGTCACAGGGGTGTAATTGGGCAGCACAGGCTTGTGGGGCTGGAAGGGCCTGTTGTCGTGGTATCTCTAAACCAAACAGTCCACTCATGAGGGCCCTGGTGCCTGGCTCCTTTAATATTGCCACTAAATTTAAAGGGGCCTTGTACAACATGCTCCCTTTAAATTGACTGGGGTCGCTGGAAAAATGCATTGTCTTATTGTGAAACATTGACGGAGAAAGTGAGTTGTGCATGTTGCAGCATCAATAAAATATCAGATAGTCTGCAACATTCTGCTAACCCAGCACCCATCTAGCTATGATCTGCGCAAAGTTATCAAGGCTGTGAAACAACAATACAGGGACAAGATTGAGTCAAGATTCACAATGAATAGCACACGTGACTTGTGCCGAGGGCTGTACACCATCGCAGACTTCAAAACAAAACGTTGTGGTGCCGCCAACATCGCGGCCTCTCTCCCCGATGACCTCGATCATTTTTATGCTCAGTTCGATGTTGCTAAATCTGAGCCTCCGAGGAAAGCCACCGCTGCAATTTGCAACCTGGTCATCTCTGAGGCATGCAGATGTTTCCAGCAAGTGGACAGTCGCAAGGCTGCAGGACCAGATGGCATCCCAGGGCGAGTACTCAGAATGTGCTTAGCACAACTGGCAGGTGTTTACTGACATTTTTAATCTCTCCCTCTCCCAGTGTAGAGTGCCTCCTGCTTCTTATCCACCATTGTCCTTGTACCAAAAAAGACCAAGGTAACATGTCTGAACGACTGGCCTCCTGTCGCACTCTCCTCAATAATAAGCAAATGCTTTGAGATGCTGGTCAGGGATTACATCTGCAGCTTGCTACCACCCAAACTGGACCCTGTACAATTTGCCTACCAACACAACTGATCGACAGATGACGCAATAGCCACTGCTCTACATACCGTCCTTGCACATCTGGAGAAGAGGGATGCTTATGTGAGAATGCTGTTCTTGGACTACAGTTCAGCATTCAACACCATAGTTCCATCCAGGCTCAACAAGAAGCCCAGAGACCTCTGCCTTGACCCTGCCTTGTGCAGCTGGATCCTGCACTTCCTGTCAGATCGCAAGAGGTGGTAAGAATGGGTTCCCTCACCTCCACCCCAATGACTCTCAATACAGGAGCCCCTCAGGGCTGTGTACTAACTCCCCTCCTTTACACCCTGTATACCCATGACTGTATCGACACCCACAGCTCCAATCTGCTAATTAAATTTACCAACGGCACTACATTGATAGACCTTATCTCAAACAATAACGAGGTGGCCTACAGGGAAGAAGTCATCTCTCTGACACAGTGGTGTCAAGAAATAATCTCTCCCTCTTTGTAACAAAAACAAAGGAGCTGGTTGTGGGTTACAGGAGGACTGGAGACTGGCTATCCCCTGTTGACATCAATGGATCTGGGGTTGAGAGGGTGAACAGCTTTAAGTTCCTCGGCATAAACATCACTGAGATTCTCACGTGGTCTGTACAACAGTGCCTCTTTCATCTCAGATGGTTGAGGAAGTTTGGTATAGGGGCCCCCAAATCCTAGGAACTTTCTACAGGGACACACTTGAGAGCATCCTGACTGGCTGCATCAGTATGGTGCAGTATGGTTCCTAGTATGGGAACTGTACTTCCCTCAATCGCAGAGGGTGGTGTGGACAGCCCAGCACATCTGTAGTGGTGAACTTCCCATGATTCAGGACATTTGCAAGGACAGGTGCAAAGCCAAAAAAAAGAGCCCATGGGATCATTGGGAACCCGAGTCACCCCAACTGCAATCTATTCCGCAGCATAAAAGCCGGGACCAACATGCTCCGGGACAAATTTTTCCACCAGGCCATCAGACTCACACTGATTTGAGTGTACTCTGAAACATTGACTGTTCTATTTATTATAAATTACTATGATTGCACATTTAGACGGAGATGTAATGTAAAGATTTTTACTCCTTGTGTATGTGAAGGATGTAAGAAATAAAGTCAATTCAATTCCAGGACCTGAGCTTGGTGGATTAAAGGAGTTTAAATATATTATTGCAACTGTTTCTTCCTGCAGGTAGTACTTACATTGTCTTCCTTCTGAATTATGCTGCTTTTCCAGTTGGCCAATAAGCAAGCCATTTTTTATTCCTGATTGGCTTACTGGTAGTCTGCCAGAACTTAAAAATGCTATGAGTGCAAGATTCTTCTCTCCATCGATATAGAACTGTACAACACATGAACAGGCCCATGCTGTTGTGCGAAACTAATTACACCAAATTAAACTAGCCCCTTTTGTCTGTGCATGGTCCATATCCATCCATTCTCTGCATTTTCATATGCCTATCTGAGCACTAGCTTGGGCAGAAAAATGGCCCAGGGATGGTGGAATTGTCACTTCCACCCTGGTGGTGTATTAGTAACTACCGTCGGAGTTCCCTTTACTGGCTTGGCATGGACATAATATATAATTTTTCAATGTGTCTCACTTTTTCAAAATTTTGCAACTTCATAATGTTACCTGCTAGAAGTGGGAAATGTAAAACCGCTACAACTTTCAAAAGGGATTCAAAGTACATTTATTATCATAAATGTATAAGTTTTACACCTTGGAATTTGTCTGCTTACAGGCAGCTGCAAATTCGCTGTTTGAACAGCCTTGTAGGGAAAATGGCCTGCTTCTTGCGTTAGTTTTGACATTTAGTTGGATTTTGCTGTCTAGGTAATTATCTAATTGCATAACAGTATCTATTGTGCATAATTATTTTTAAGGTTACAGCACTGAAGATTAAGAATAATCCCTTCGCCAAAGCATTCCTAGATTCTAAAGAAAGGTAAGGCAATGGCTTGCAACAGAACGGCAAGTTATTCTGCTGATTGATTTAAGTTGCTTCTTCATTACTGTAGTTATGAAATTAGTTGCATTTTTTTTTGCACTTGGCATGCTAGTCAAAGTGACCAGAAGCAGTGATTTTAAACCCTTCAAGTGCAGCTACTGAGGGCCTGAATTAAAGAAATTTTTAAAAAAATGTAAATCTAAGTATAGGTAAAGAAGACATCTATTAGCAGCTCAGGAAATGCCAATGTAGGTATGGGCATTTTTGCATACATTTCTATTTTATTTTATTGCATGGCATATTCTACAATTCATTACATGCAGTTGTATAATGTGTTTGGTAACCTTATGCAGTTGTGTAATGTGTCTGATAATTCATCTTTCTGCCCTTTAACTGTAAACCAGTGTGTCTGATTCCTCCTGTTCTCATGCTGACGGTCATTTTGCTGCCTTGGTTTACATTGCTTTTTGTCTCCCGATGAATTGTTTTGTCATTGTCACGTGCACTAAGATACAGTGAAAAGCTTGCCTTGTATGCTGTTCTTGCAGATCAAATCATTACACAGTGCATTGAGGTAGTACAAGGTAAAACAACAACGGAATGCAGAATAAAGTGTAACAGCTACAGAGAAAGAGCCATACACGTAGACAATGTGTCAGATCATAGTAAAATTAACTAAATTATGCAAAGTTTTGCAAGGGTCCTAGGTCATGACTGATTTTACTTTGCCCTGATGGGTTCAGGCCAGACTCATGTACCAATATGCAGTGAAAAGCTTGTCTTGCATACTGATTATGCAGATCAAATTATTATACAATATATTAAGATTGAACTAGGTAAAACAATAACAATGCAGAACAAATGTGAAAGCTATAGAGAAAATGCAGTGTAGTTTTACATACCATTTGCACTTGTTTTGCGTTAATAAGATTGACCCTTGAACTCGCAATGAGATGCACTGAGTTCAAGGGTCCATCTTATCTTCCAAGAGGTCCATTCAAGTGTCTGATGATAGAGGGATGGAAGCTTTCCTTGGGTCTGGTGGTACGTGCTTTCAGACTTTTGTTCTTTCTGCACAGTGGGAGAGGGGAGAAGAGAGGATGTGTGGGGTGAGTGGGGTCTTTGATTATGCTGGTTGCTTTACTGAGGTAATGAGTAGGCAGAGTCAATGGAGGCAATGCATTAAACCCACAAGGATGTTGAGTGTAATGTGATGTTGGCCCTGCTGAATGGTTTTTCTCAGGAGCACGAGCCCAGGAAGAAAAATTACCCGTGGACGGTAGAACTGGTAATTTCATCCTTTAGCTTCCTCTAGAGCAGGGGCTCGTAACCTTTCTTTTTGTGCCAGGGACCAATAACACAAAGCAAAGGGTCTGCGGACCCCATCTTGGGAACCTCTGCTTTAGAGAGACCCCCTTACTGGCTTGGCTTGGAGATAGTACACATTTGCAAAGTGCTTCAGTTTTGTTGTAAATAATCAAGAACCTCACAATCTCTTGTGCCAGAAGTCGAGAGTAATACCCATCTTACAGCTTTTCTGTAAATATAATTGCACCTCGGATCAAAATTCTTCAGGATAATCAGAGGCAACTTGAGGTCCAGCAACCTGAGAAATATAGTGTACTGCAAATTAAATAATTAAGCCATCTAAGAATAAGTAAAAGGGAACACAAGTGATACTGAAAACTCTTCACGCACATTTGGGAAACTTTTAGTTAAGAAGAATTATTAATACAGCATGTGCCGCTGCCTTTCACATAGACACAATAAATGGTATTTACATTTAGAAAAAAACAACTTTATAATTTAGTTGCTCAATTCCCTCATTTAGCATGATGTTATCTTTACTTGTGCTCTTACAGAGTCAGTTATAAGGAGAGTTCAGATGACATTCCTGGAAATCATCACTTGAGTTACTCTCACAGTAAGTCATAACTTTGTGTAGAATGAAAGGTTCTTGGTTCTGGAGGATGAATAATGGGAGGACGTGAGATCAGTCTGCAAGCATGTATCCTGTTTGTTGAAGAAAAAAACTAGCTAGACTTTTGTGCAAGTGGACTTCACTAGTATTTGAAGTGCATATTATTCCAATATACATTTTTTTTTAACTGAGAAAATTATCCCGTTTTATCCTGGGAGAACATTATCCCAATCATTTACAATAATCACTGATTAAAGGATTAACTTCACTTTCAACATTTTTCTCCTTTGGTTGAATATTTTCTTCTTTTTCCCCATAGATTGCTGTGTGAAGGTTTTTAATGGCAAGTTTTAATTGTCATTATAGTTAAAACTGAAACTACACCAAGAAGTTTAATGTGGAATGTGGTAACTATTTCCTTGAAAAAGGCACACTCGACAACTTCATGCCCAAAGAAACAACTTTATCTTGAACGTCAAAACCGATAGGTATATACAGAGGCTTTTACAACCCGTACGGCATGGCAGGAACACTATATACAAAGCACACCAGAAGTTTTTAAAAAAAAAGAACGGAAGTAAACCCCACCCCCCCAGAATCCTAATTAGTATTAACTTACTTTTAATAATGCTCACATTACAACACTTCTCCCCCTTTAAAATCCAACATTCCCCAAATGTAAAAACTAGGAAATAAAAACAGTGGTGTTATTAACTTGCGTACCCCTGAAAACTTATACTAGTATCTCAGCAACAGTTTAGCAATACAAAACATCTGGGAAACACAACAGATTCAACATTCAATCTAACAACAACAACAAAAAGACTGTCCCGTCAAAGATTCAGTCTGTCAGGAGGTTTACGAGTGCGCTGTGATCTGCACACTACCCCCAGTGACCCAGCAGGCACCACTGGTGATGGAGTTTTGGGTGGATCTGGGTTTGGGGGCATGAGAGGGGTCTGTATGTCTACATGAGAATGTCCATCCTCTTCAGGGGACCCCGACCCCTCTGCCAGTGTCTCTCCCTCTGGCAAAGTCACTGGTGGACATGCTTCCACAGTAGTCTGTTTCACTTTTGCCTTCATGTCTGGACGCAGCAGGTCCAATCTTGACTTGGGCCTACGCCCCATCAGCATCTCTGCTGGAGTGTGGGCAGTTGTAGTCTGTGACGTGAGGCAGTACTTAAACAGGAAACATGAAAACCGCATGCTAAGAGAGTCCCCTGTCATCCACTTCAGGCCTTCCTTCACTGTCTGAACGGCCCGCTCAGCCAAACCATTGGAGGCTGGGTGGAAAGGGGCTGTTCGAATGTGCTGAATGCCATTCTGCTGCATGAACTCATTGAAGAGCTCACTGGTGAACATCAGGCCATTATCAGTGACCGGAGTGTCAGGCAACCTGTGGACTGCAAACACTTGCCTGAGCTTGTCTATGGTTGAGGGGACTGTGATGTTGCTCATGATGTGAGCTTCGATCTATTTAGAATGCGCATCTACCATTACAAGAAACATCTGCCCCATAAAAGGGCCAGCAAAGTCCAAATGTAGCCTGGACCAGGGGTGGTCTGGCCACTCCCATGGGTGCAAAGGAGCTGGTGGTAGCATATTCTGATTAGTCTGACATTGCGTGCATGATTTTACCTTGTTCTCCAGATCCTGATCCATTCTTGGCCACCAGACGTAGGATCTTGCGAGGCTTTTCATTCGAGACACTCCTGGGTGAGCCTCATGAATTTCCTCCACAATCTGTGAACAGCCAGGGGGAGGCACAATGACCCTCGCCCTCCAGAAAATGCAGCCATCCTGCAGACTGATTTCTGTCTTGTGTTTGGCATAAGGCCTCAGTTCCTCTCTTTCCACGACTCTGGGCCAACCTTGTAAAAGAAAAGTCTTGACTTGGGACAGGACTGGGTCCTTCTCTGTCCACTGCTTGATCTGGGTCACCTTTACAGGTGTCTCTGACAGCCTCTCCAATGAAAACACAGTCTCTGGAGGCACATGTGTAGTAACAGGTGTCTCAGGTAAAGGTAGTCGACTCAGTGCATTGGCGTTTGCATTATCCTCACCCGCTCTGTACACTATGTAAGAGCCCAATGCTGTATCCTGGCTGAGGCTAGCGGTGGGATGCATCTAGTCTCACTGAACAGGCTCATCAGTGGTTTATGGTCCGTATAAATTGTAAATACACATCCATAAAGGTACTGATGAAAGCGTTTGACCGCAAAAACAATGACCAGACCTTCTTTGTTGAGCTGTGAATATCCCTTCTCAGCAGCTGTTAGGGTGCGTGAAGCAAAACCAATAGGCTTCTCTGAATGGTCCTCCATTACATGTGAGAGAACTGCCCCGACTCCATAGGGCGAGGCATCGCATGCAAGGGTGATCTCCTTGTTTGGGTCATAGTGAACAAGCAGCTTCGCTGAGTGGAGGAATTCTTTCGCCTCCTTGAAAGCTTTCTCCTGCTCTTCACCCCACTGCCACTTAGTGTCATTGTGAAGCAGCTTATACAGTGGGGTCAAAACCCTTGAGAGGTCAGGAAGAAACTTGCCATAATAATTCACCATGCCCAAAAATGGTCTGAGTTCCGTGACAGTCTTAGGGCTTGGGGCCTCCTTAATAGCTCTCACTTTGTCCTCCACATGGCAAAGTTTCTCAGCTGTGATCTTGTGTCCCAGGTAAGTCACCCTTGATGCCAGGAACACACATTTTCCGCGTTTCAACCGCAGCCCTGCGTCTGACAGCCTCTTAGGCACCCATTCTAAATTAGCCTGATTCTCTACCTCTGTAGCCCCCGTGATCAAAATATCATTAAGGTACACTGCTACGTGTGGAATCCCCTGCAGCAAAGGGGATTCCTTTGGAAAATGGCAGGGCTGGATGCCACTCCAAACACCAAGCGATTGTACTTGAATAATCCCTTGTGCGTATTAATTGTGATGTACTCCTTGGAACCCTCGTCGAGCAGCAGCTGTTGGTAGGCGTAGCTCATGTCCAGCTTTGTGAACAGCTTACCCCCTGACAGGGTCGCAAACAGGTCATCCACCCGTATCAATGGATACTCCTCCAGTTTAGAGACCTGATTCACCGTAAGCTTATAATCCCCACATATCCTCACCGTTTTGTCTACCTTCAAAACTGGAACAATGGGAACCGCCCACCTTGAAAACTGGACGGGCTCAATAAAGCCCAGCCCCTGTAAACGTTCCAGCTCCTCCTCGACTTTGCCTTTCATGGCATAGGGCACAGACCTGGGCTTAAAAAAAATGTGGTGTAGCCTCAGGGTCGACATGGAGTTTCACTGTCACACCCTTCAGTGTTCCCAGCTCATCCCTGAAAACGTCGCTATACCGCTGCAGAATGTCCTACGTTGTGTGTGCATACTTAATTTCATGCCAGTTTAGCCAGATTTTGCGAAGCCAATCGCGACCCAAAAGACTGGGCCCCCTGCTCTTAGTTATCACTAGCCTGGCTTCAGCCTTCTGACCCCTGGCTGAAATGTCCACGTATAACACCCCTAAATGAGGTATGGGCTGCCCCGTAGAGGTCCTAAGTTTGAGCTCTGACGGTCTAATGGGAGGCAGGTTGGACCCCCACGTCGTCCTGTAGGTCTCCTCACTAATGACCAATGCTGTAGCCCCTGAATCAATCTCAAACTTAATGTCCTTTCCCCGACAGTGATTGTGGCATTATATGGTTCAGGCGGTTCCTCATCCGTTTCCACTCCAAACATGTTGTAGGCCCACGCTTCTTCATCTGCATCTTCTAGGTGGTGTGTGGCTGCCTGAGCCTGTTGAGCTTTCCCCTGCTCAGGCTTAATCTTACCCTTTGAACTTCTGCACTTTTTAGTTAAGTGTCCCTTTTTGCTACAAGCATGGCAGATAGTGTCTTTGAATTTGCAATCATTTGCGTAGTGCGTCCCTCCACACTGGAAACATTCCACCCGCTTTGCCTGTTTACCGGTCTCCCTCCTGACTTGATGCACTGCCGCCGACTGCGACCCTCCATGTCCTTTCTGGATATCCTTGACATTATTAGCAGCCGTCCCCATGCCTTGGGCAATCTCTAAGGCTTTCTTGAAAGTCAACGGTGGGGTTTCCCCTAATAGGCAGCGTTGTATACCATCATTATCAATGCCGCATACCAATCTGTCCCAGAGCATGTCTTCTGACACCGCTCCGAAATCTCAATGCTCCGACAGCTGCCGAAGCTCGGCCACAAAATCGGCCACAGACTGACCTGGCTTCCTGAAACGGCTGTGAAACTTACACCGTTGGACTATCACAGAAGGTTTTAGATTGTAGTGGTTCCCCACGAGCTTGACCAGTTCGTCATATGGAATGGCCCCCAGTTTCCGTGGTGTGGCTGAATTCCTTATTAGCTTGTAAGTCTCTGCCCCACACACACACAGGAGAATAGAGCGCTTCTTAGCCTCCTCCTCAGTAATTCCATTAGCACAGAAAAAGTGTCCCAACCTTTCCTCATACTCCGGCCAGTCCTCCATTACTTCCACAAATTCAACGATAGTCCCAAACATAGCCATCTGAAAGTGAGGCCCCTTATCAGCGCTGATGCTCCTGTTCGAAACGTGCCGACACATCCACAAAACCAGTTCACCTCGTCGCCAAAAATATGTGGTAACTTCTACCTTGAAAAAGGCACACTCAACAGCTTCATGCCCAAAGAAACAACTTTATCTCGAACGTCAAAACAGCTATGTATATACAGAGGCTTTCACAGCCCGTACGGCATTGCACCGGAAGTAAAAAGAACTGAAGTAAAACCCCCCATTGTCCTAATTAGCATTAACTTATTTTTAATAATGCTGACATTACAACATGGACAATAAAGCATGGCAATCAACCAGAGGTGAATTGAGAGTAACTGCTCCTGGAATAGAGGGGGCATTTGACTATGGCCTCAAGGAGCCCTGTCAAAATTGGAGTCAATGGGAATTGATGGAAGAAGGAACTCTCTGCTGGTTGGAATCAAACCTAGCACAAAGGCTGTGGTAGCTGGAGGTTAATCATCTCAACCAGAGGGCATCTCTGCAGGGTGTCCTGGTGTCAACCATCAACTACTTCACCAATGACCTTTCATCAGTTGTAAGAAGGAGGGATATTTGCTGACGATTGAACTACATTCACCATATTAATATTGTAAAGTATTAACTTGAGCTTTAAATTTCAAAGATGCATAAATAATATTGTAGGATTTTTGAAGGTGTAGAAATGTGCCGTGTGTTAAGAATCACAGAATTCTGAAAACAAGGGTGTGATGACAGATGAGGAAAAAGTACCAACAGGCTGTTCAAACATCTGCTAAACCTCCTTCTGGTTTGTAATGGCTGAATAGTTATCCACAGGCCATTTCTCCCTGTATTCAGTTTAAGGTTCTAATGTAGTTAAGAGTTTAAAGGATTTGTACAGTGACTCTATATGATTTGATTAGTTCTGATTATTGCTCAGAATACAAAAACAGAGTCAAACTGGAAAATGCTTGGCACGTAGAAGTTTGGCAGCATTTGTGGGTAGAGGATGAGAATTAATGTCTCAGCTTGATGAACCTTCATCAGAATGAGACACTTGTCAACTGGAACTTGGTGACAGGGGACCTGATTGAAATGTAGGATCCTGAGTGATGTTGATAGTGTGGATGTGGAGAGTGATTTTCTTTCTTTCCCCCAGTAAATTAACTTGGAATGGGGTTGCCATTTAAAACTAAGGGTTGCCCATTTAAGACAAATAGGACTTTTTTTTCTCTCTCAAGGGCAGATGAATCCTTCAAACTCTTTTCCTTGATAACTGGTGGAAACTGAGTCTTTGAATATTTTTAAGGTAGAGGCAGGTTTATGATTTAAAATTACTGGTTAAAAGAATGCCGGAGGTAGGTGGGAATGTAGAGATGTGGGCACATTCTGATTGACTATGATCTTCTAAATGGCAGCACAGGCTTAATTGACTAGAACTGGCTACTGCTGCTCTTTTTTTCTATTGCTTGTTCTTCAGATTTGTACTTGTGTGTGATTTAATTAGATAAAATAACTTGTATCTCAAAGTCGTCAACGTTAATTTTTAAGGTAACATTTTTAAGCCATTATTACTTTGTGCTTGTATTTCTAATTCAGCATCTTGCCACTAATATTGGCAACCTCTGAGATATTAGAAAATGTGAATCATTTATTGAATCCCCTAAATGAGGTTTGTTTTCATAACTTTCATATTCTGAAACTATCAAATTTTATTCTTGACGTATGATCTGTAATATTTGATTTGCTGGCTATTAAGAAAATGTCAATGCTGATCGATTGGAGTATGTAAATGTTATGGCTAATGTATAAGGGGGCATCTTTTAAGGTGATTGGAATAGAGAATCGGGAGTGGGGGATGTCAGAGGTAAGGGTTTCAGGGTGGTAGATGTATACAGTCCTACCAAGGTTAGTAGTAGAGGCAAATAGGTTAAGGGCATTTAAGAAAGGCACATGGATGATGGACAAAAGAAGGGCAATGTAGGAGGAAAGAGTTAGATTGACCTTGGAGTAGGGTAAATGTTTGGCAGAGCACTGTCAACTAAAAGGTCTGTGTTGTCATGTTCTATACATGGCCCAGATATTTGAAATTCTCTTGTCGGTGAGGCGTTTCACACAGTAAGTCAATGAATTCTGGTAGTTATTTTCCATAATTTTGAATTATTACTGATTTTATTCTCTCCAGTAAGCAGCTGGTTGATACCTAATGGTGAGACTATTTGTATCCCAGCAAATCCAAGTTATCAGTACCATTCTGCCTTACCACTTCCAAGTGGTGCCCACACACTCCACAACAGTGAACGGTACAGCTCGCGTTGCAGCCACCTTGCCACTCCATATCCAACGTCATATGTACATAGAAATTACTCAGCAGGTAAGCTCTGATTTGTTAAGATTCCGATTTAGATATTAAGTATATACAGTAAATCAGAATATTTCAAAATGAGTTTTGTATTTCAAGATATATTGGTAATAAAACAAAACGTCCATGACTGATTTAAACATGTTAAAACTTTAACTCCAATCTTTAAATACAGGTCCATAGTCCATTGAAAATGGTGTCACAGGTAGATAGAGTCATAAAGAAAGCGTTTGGCACATTGGCCTTCATAAATCAAAGTATTGAGTACTGGAGATGGGATGTTGTGTTGAAGTTGTATAAGAAATCGGTGAGGCCTAATTTGGAGTATTGTGTCTGGTTTTGGTCACCTACCTAGAGGAAATGTATAAATAAGATTGGAAAAAATACAGAAAACTTACAAGGATGTTGTGGAGGACCTGAGCTATAAGGAAAGATTGAATAGGTTTGGACTTTGGAATGTAGAAGATTGAGAGGAGATTTGATGGAAGTTTACAAAATTGAGGTTTATAGATAGAGTAAATGCAAGCAGGCTTTTTTCACCGAGGTTGGGCGGGATTATAACCAGAAGTCATGGGTTAAGAGCGAAAGGTGAAAAGTTTAAGGGGAACATGAGGGGAAATTTCTTCACTCAGGGTTGTGAGTGTGGAATGAGTTGCCAGTGCAAGTGATGCATGAGAGCTCAATTTCAACATTTAAGAGAAGGTTAGATAAATGCAGGGATGGTAGGGGTCTCGAGGGCTCTGGTCCTGGTGCAGGTTGATGGGAGTTGGCAGCTTAAATGGTTTAGCATGGACTTGAGGGGCCAAAGGACCTGTTTCTGAGCTGAATTTTTCTATGACTGTATTCTGATTTTTCACTCCACACATCTCCCACTGCTGAGTATTTCCTTTTTTTATAACATACTGGGAGGACTCTTGCTATATGTGAGGTGAAAAGCTAGTGAGTTCCTAGTTATGGAAAGTGACAATCTCCTGTGCTATAGGAAGGATGTGAGTTGATGCAGAAGAGATTCACAAGCATGTTGCTAGAATTGGAGGGATGGAATTAGAGAGGGTGGATAGGCAGCAGGACTGTTTTCCCTGCAGTCAAGAGGGCTTGACAGAGACATCAGAGAGGTTTATAAAATCATGGGGGACATTGATAAGATAAATGGTTAGTCTTTTACCCCAGATGAGGGAGTCTAAAACTAGAGGCAGAGATTTAAGGTGTGAAGGGTAAGATTTAAAGGGGATCTGAGGGACAGATTTTTCCAGAGGGTGGTGAATGGACTACACCATCAGAGGAAGTGGTAGAACTGAGTACAAGTGTACTTTAAAACCCATTTAGACAAGTACATGAAAAGGAAAGGTTTAGAGGGATATGGGCCAAATGCAGGCAAAATAGGACCAGCTCAGCTAGTAAAGTTGCTCAGTATTGTCAAGTAAGGCCAAAGGGCTTGTTTGCATGCTCTATAACTTTAGAACTAATGTGTTGATGTAAACCCTAGGGATGATCTATGTGTATAGAAAATGACTTTAATTGTAGACAAAACGTATACTGGAGAAATCTAAATGATTTTTATCATCGTTAGATGACCAGTTTTAATTCTATTTCATAGGTATGTTCTAGTGGATGGAGGCTTGAAAAAGATTCCAGCTTTAACTGAAAGGAATAGGATTTTCTTTTTTCCAAAGTTTAGCATGGAATTTTTCCTCTGAGAATGATTAAGCTAGGTAGTAAGGATTTGTGTTTTACTTATTTCTTTATAATGCTAAAGTTCTGGTTACTGAACAATATTTTATTTTTAACAAGTGCCCTTTGCAGAAAACACTAACAACTTTCAGGCTTTACCGGGACATGACAATTGGTCAACCTTACCGCCACCTCCACATGCCAACATGTTACCACTGACTCATGCATCTGGAACTGGATCCAATTCCAGGTGAGGAAAACAGGTTGGGAAATCTAGGCAACACACACAAAATGAGTTTTGGGCCCCGAACCGTTGACTGTTTACTCTTCCATAGATGCTGCCTGGCCAACTGAGTTCCCCCAGCGTTTTGTTTGTGTTGCTCGGATTTCTAGCATCTGCAGACTTTCTCTTGCTTGTGATTGGGAAAAGTAGGAATTGCTTGCAATTTAAATTTTTTGAGTGGATGTTGCTCCATTGTGGAAATTCAACTGATCCAAAAACAACTGGCTTATGACTCCCTACAGTTCCCTAAAAATCATACTATTTTCTGTAGCAAGCCCTTTTAAAAACAATTTGTTTCAACTGCCTAATTCTTCTGCTAAGCCAATCCTTCAGGGTTAAAAGTGACCTGCTTTAATTTCTGTTTTTTTTTTTTTTTTTTTTTTTTGGGGGGGTTCTGAATAGTGTCTGGAGACTGAAATTACCTGCTTTCCATCACCTGTTCTTACATCAGATTCAGATTTTTTTTTCATCACGTACATCATAAGGTACACAGAAATGTGAAATTCTCAGTACAGCCAATATGCCCAAAAGTGTTGCCACACATTCAGCGCCAACATGGCATTCCCACAATGTTCAGCGAAACAATGTCAGCAAAACAAGCCCCTTACCCTTCAGCTGATTATTTTGCACTCATGTACACCTGGAGAAATTTGTGCTTACTGCCTTTCCTCAAACTTGGACCATAAGATCAGAAGACATTGGAGCAGAATTAGGCCATTCAGCCTGTTGAGTTTATTTTCACTCAAATAGACTCATAGGATCATGGTTGGTCCCTGATCCCGGATCCCTCTCAACCCCAGACACCTGCCTTCTTGCCATATCCTTTGATGCCCTGACTGTTAAGAAAGCTATCAACTTCTGTCTTAAATTTACCTGCAGACTTGGCCTCCACTGCAGCCTGTGGCAGAGCATTCCACAGATTCATTACTCTCTGGCTTAAAAAAATGTCTCCTTACCTCTGTTCTAAAAGGTTGCCCAACAATTTTGAGACTGTGCCCTCTAGTTCTGGATACCCCCACCATAGGAAACATCCACTCCACCTTATCTAGTCCTTTCAGCATTTAATAGGTTTCAATGAAATCCCCACATTCTTCTAAATTCCAGTGAGTAGAGGCACAAAGCTGCCAAATGCTCCTCGTATATTAACCCCTTCAATCCCAGAATCATCCTCATGAACTTCCTCTGGACTTTCTCCAATCACAACACATCCTTTCTGAGATATAGGATCCAAAACTGTTGATAATACTCCAAGTTTGGCCTGATTAGCATCTTATAAAGCTTTTATATTCTATTCCCCTTGAAATAAATGCCAACATTGCAATTCCCTTTACCACAGACTCAACCTGTAAATTAACCTTCTGGGAGTCTTGCACAAATCCCTCTGCATCTCTGATGTTTGAACCTTCTCCCCATTTATACAATAGTCCTCACTATTGCTCCTTTAACCAAAATGCATTATCATTCATTTCCCAAAACTGTATTCCGTCTGCCACTTTTTTTTTGCTCAATCTTCCAATTTGTTTAGGACCTGCTGCAGTTGCACTGCTTCCTCAGCACTACCTACTCCTCCACCTGTCTTTGTATCATCCGCAAACTTTGCCACAAAGCCATCAATTCCATTATCCAAATCATTGACATACAATGTGAAAAGTAGCAGTTCCCTGAGGAACACCACTAGTCGCTGGCAGCCAACCAGAAAAGGCTGTCTCTGTTTCCACTCGCTGCCCATGCCAGTATCTTTCCTGTAATACCATATCATTTTGTCTTGTTAAACAGCCTCGTTTGTGGTGCTGCATTAAATGCCATCTGAAAATCCAAGTAAATGACATCCACTGCCTCTCCTTTTCCACCCTGCTTGTTCCTTTCTCGAAGAACTCTAAGATTTGTCAGGCAAGATTTCTCTTGACAGAAACCATGCTGACCTTGACTTATTTTATATTTAGCTTCTCCACCATTTTGAGCATTCAGGCCAAATATTTTCATGAGTTGATGAGAATATTGCACTTTTTAAAGTGAGGGTTTTGAGAACTCCCCTCTTTCACTCCAAACTGAGTAATTGTAGTTGCCTACAAATAATCTAGAAAATGATTTAAAAATGCTTGTTTTGAAATCTTTGATCAAATTACATAATGCATGAATGTTATTTTGTAGTTTTTAAAGTGTTTGATAATAATTGTCTATACATTATTTTCAGCCAGTATACGTGTCATTGGGCCGTGGGCAATCGTTCGGTTAGTCCAACTAACCAAATGACCTCAGCTGCTGTAAATCCTCAAAGTTCATTTATTCGAGGGAACCTGAGCTTGCCAACAACTCCTTCATCCTTGGTCGCTGTGACGAGTTCAAGTGGAGCCGCAGTGGAGATGATCAGTGAATCCCCACTAACCAGGCTTGTGGTATCACCTTGGAGCTCAAGTTCATCTCCATCATTCTCATAATTTACTATATGTGATGATTGATTGTTGTTACCATCTCCTTCAGCAACATCAGAATTAACTTTTATCTGCATACTTTTATCTAATTGTGTTTTAGCCTTAAATTTTTAAATGTGAGAAAGGAATATTTGTCTTATTGGGTTAGGGTGCCCTCTTTGTTTGGCAATCTCCTCTATCTACCAGTCCCAACTAATCCTAAACAAAACCTTGAGTGATTCATTTTCAGTTTCCACTAAACCTATGATCAGAGTGTAAAACTAAATACGTCTTAAAATTCTATTGGAGAAGGATAAATGAAATGAAGTGCAGCCAAATTAAATCTTTTCAACTCCATACATTGGTTTTATACTGAAATTGAGGATAATAACTGTTGACAAGTTCAGCAAATAGAATGTTGATCAGTTCAGATTCGGTGGGGTGAAGGCTCTGTTTCCCAGCTGGATGTCTCAATGAGTTCACCTTCCATTTGTAGTGGCCTGTATTTTAACCCCAGAATACTTTTGCCAATGTTCATCCAGACCCAAATCCCCATTTGGTTGCAATTTTGCATTCCGGTTCAGCTTGCATAACATTTTGTATAAACTTTAGGATTGAATTTCGGGCAAAAATTTCATTTGGTGCAGGTGGATTTGGCAATAGCTGGTTATGCCCACAAAACTAGCCACAGCTCCAAATCAAATGTACTGATGATTGCACACCCATCTATTTGTTTGTTAAGAAAATAATTTTCTATCTTTTGTGGTGAGTTTTAAATTTGTTATTGTCACATGTACAGAATGAACCAAGGTGTGACAATTACAAAGTAAGTGTAGTACATGCAGACAGGAATTCGCAAGGTTATGACCAGGTAGACTGAAGTCAAGTATCCATCTTATTAGCAAAAAGTCCATTTGATAATCTTATAACAGTGAAATAGAAATTGTACTTAAGCCTGACAGAACATGCTTTTAGGTTTTTTAGATATTTAGCTTATTAAGAAATTGATTGTTATATACATAAATATTTTTGCAGCTTTCATTGCAGCACTGAAGGTGTCTATCACCATCAGAGATGCACTTTTTGATGAAATTTTAAGCTCGAGTCCTGTCCCTTTTCTCTGCTGGACCCAATGGTCTTATTTAATCTATCTGAAGAAGAGTTGTCTTCATTACTAGAGTTGCTGAGTTGTCTTCATTACTAGTCCCTCAGTCAATATTATACATTACATGGTAGCGTGGCAGCTAGTGTAACACTTTAAAGGGCCAATGATCAGGCTTTGTTGCAGGAGTGTGCATGTTCTTGCTATGACTATGTTGGTTTCCTCTGGGTGTCAGTTTCCTATCACACTTCAGAGACATAGTAATTGTTGGTCAGTTGTGATCGGGATATGTTGATGCCAGAAATATGCTGACACTTGTGGGCTGCTCCCAGCACATCCTTGGATTGAGTTGACCATTGATGCAAGCAACACACTTCACTATGTTTTGATGTATGTGTGATGAATAAAGCCAATCGTTATCTATTTTTTCTCTTTAAAATAGATTATCTGGTCACTGATGCATTTGTTTATAGTACCTTGCTGTATGCATACTGGCTATTGTGATTCTTAAATTAAAACAGTGTAAAAGAACTTAAGGCTTTGTTGTTGCGTGAATGAAATCGCCGGAGAGAGTGTTACTGGCAGATACAAAGCAGCTTCTTTATTCGACAAAACAAGGTACAGCAGGCGTCATATGGAGATGCTTTCGGTGGAAAGGTCTGCTGGCCCAAGGTGGGGCTCGATATTTATTTGCTAAGCACAAAGGACAATTTCATATTTACAAAGTATAGACAATGCTTCTTTTGAAGCTACATACAAACTTCACACCTTCTAAATCACATCCATCCCACAGGCGCCAGCAGCATCTGGACTGGGATCTGCAGCTTTTAGGAAATGCATTGTTCCAAATTATATCCACGATACGATTATCAAGGAACAAGACAGGTAGCCAAAGCCATTTGCTAAATGTAAATGACCTAAACCCAAAAATCACTCTAACACATTTATTATCAAAATGTGTATATATTATACAACCTTGTGATTTGTCTCCTAACAGACGGTCTTGAAACAAAGAAAACCAAAAAGAACCCATATTTTTTTTAAAAAAAACAAAGACCATCAAACACCCAATGTGCGGGGGGTGGGTTGGGGGAAAACAAATAATACGAACAATAAATAGCATTCTGAAATGAAGTCCATGGAGGGTCAGTCCCTAAAGATGGTTCAGAGCAGAGTGGAGAAACAAGTTAAATGGGCCCGTCCCTCACCTCATGCCTGGACAGCTAGCAGTACTCGGAGATAACCTGCTGGCTTAACTTTTAATTACAAGTATAAATTCTTACTTTTGCTTGCAGGACTTTTATAGGTTCTGTTCCCAAGAATTGTCCATAACCCAAAAAGTTCATAGGGTCAGAAATGATCCAATACAACTGTGACAGAGGAGTGAGCAAGTGTTGGAAGAGCTGCTATTAACACTCAAGTGTGAGTTTGCTCGTTGCTATCACTTGGCTTGATGTGTTTGGGGGGGGGAGGGAGGTGGAGGGAGGGATTTGTGGGGGGAAGTCATGCAGAAAAGCACTATCCCTGTCCAGTAACTGCACAGTAACAGACAAATCCATCCACGTCCACCCCCCTGACTAGTATGCATGAACAAGCTGTATGTCTGTCTAAGTTCAAAGTAACTTTATTACCAAGGTACATCTATGCCACCATACTTTTTTCTTTCTTAGAAGCCCTCCATTGGTCAGGGTGGGCAATCGATATTGTGCCTTAGCTGTCTTCAAGATGTGCAAGCCACGTGTGATGAAGAAATACTCAAATGGCAAAACAGTACAACCGTGGCAGACAAGGGATGTCAAAGCTCATGTAAAAGCAATACAGAGGGCATACAACAAAGCAAAAATTAGTGGGAGGATAAAGGATTGGGAAGCTGTTAAAAACCTACAGAGAACAGCTAACAGAATCATTAGGAGGGAAGCTGAAATGTGAAAGCAAGCTAGCAAACAATATCAAAGTGGGTTGTAAAAGCTTTCAAGTATGTTAAATGTAGGGATGAGAGTGGATATAGGACCACTAGAAAACGAGATTGGAGAAATAACAATGGGAACAAGGTGCTGGCAGATGAACTAATTGATATTTTGCATCAGTCTTCATTGTGGAAGACACTAGCAGTGTGCCAGATGTTGAAGGGTGTGAGAGAAGTGGGTGCAGTTAGTATTACAAGAGAGTGTCATAAGGTGGTGGCTGGGAACGGACCCAAGTGCAAGACACAGACACTGAAGTACTAGGGACAGGACTAGGATACAGGGTGAGGGCTAGGACATGGACACGAAAACCGGGAACCTGAAACAGGATTGGACAAGAGATCTAGGAGCCCGGGCTTGGACTCCGAGTCAGAGACTGGACAAGGACCCAGAACCTGGGTCTTGCCTCTGGCTCGGATCCCAGAACTAGGCAAGGACGTGACTTGGCTGGCAGGCAGGGCGAGGCTTGAGACTTGGGGATGAGGCTGGAGACCAGAGACTTGGGGCGAGGCTTGGGGTCTTGAAGCTCCTCCTGGGCAGGGCGTGGATCACCTCGGCAGGGCGTGGATATCCACCTGATGGAGGCAAGGGACAGGAAGGAACAGAACCCACCCCAGGGTAACGGCAATCTGGCCTGACTTACCCGAAGGAGGCAAAGGGCAGGAAGAGGCAGATCGACTGCGCTGGCCGCTAACCCCAGGTAGGGTTAGGGTTTTGCTTGGGTTTAGGATTAGAGTTAGGGTTGGACGCCTGACAACCCTAGCTCTGCCCCTCATGTGTCGTTGCCATGTCACCCGTTATATATTAACATGGGTGGTGGTGGGAAAGGGAGTTAGGACTTGATGCCGGCTAGCTGCGTGGTGGTGGACACATGAATAACGTAGTCCTTAGGCAATTGTCATTGAATGAGCTTTATTGAAATGATTAGCAATGTAGTCAGTACAGTACAGATAGGTTTCATTATACATTCATACAATATCAAGCTTGTCTTGATGTTGAAGTGACACTCGGTACCTGAGCGGTACTGCACCGCGGCGGTGTGCCTGGTACTTTGCCTGGTGTCTGAAGTTCGAACTCCACATCCGACATGTCGAATGAGCAGGGTACAGTAGTTGTGTCTTTAATTTCTCTCTGCTTAATTCTGGCAGTAGATTCTGCGTAAGGGAAAATATCTTTTACTTTAGAAGCATCGAATTCTTGCTTGTTAGTGTCTGGAAGTGTTTCTAAATTCCACTGAGATACTGGGAACTTAGGTTTGTACTCGCTCTTCATGTAAATCCTAATGTAACCCTCAACAGACTTAACAATGCTAACGTCAGGTGAGTAGCCTGGATCGGACTTCATGAGGATCTGTGGTGCCTTTGCATTGAACGCAATGTTCATTAGCAAGCCGTAAGGAAAATGGACATGGTCAGGTGTCCGAAGGACAATCCTGTCAGTAGATTTCCATGCAGGTGTCACTTTGAATCTCCCTGCATTAGGGTCAACTCTTTTCTTTTTCGTGGCGTGTGCAGAATCCCTGCCAACTACTTCAGTCTGAGTGCTGTCAGCGACATTTGGAGCAAAATTGGAAGGGAGAAGACTGGCAGGAGCCTGGAGTTTTTCTACTACCCATGGTCTGTCGACTTGTAAGCTCGCATTGTGGAAAGGGTTGCAGCCAAATTTGAAGTTACTAAATCTGCTAATCTCATTGCTTTGCCATGGGCCATTGGCATGGACAGTATACGATATTGTTTTGCCCTCATCTAAAACCGCATTGTTTTCCATGACCGGGTCCTGCGTGAGGTCCTCATTCCAGTAAGCAAATACCAGTGACTTGTACACAGCCAGAGGATCGATTGGGAAGTTATTGGGATTTAAGCCGGAGCAATAGGGAAGTCTCTCCATGTCACGGACCAGACTATGACAGTACCCACCCCCCTATGGGAGCCTCCTGGTGACCAAACAGGCTATCCAGGCTATGGATGACCCGGCCGGGTGGGAGGGTATTTAACAGAAGGGAACCCCGGGTGGCAAGAGGAAAACGACACTGTCTGTGTCCCTGGGTCCATGGTTGGCTGGATCTTGCTGTCATACGGAGGTGGCTGGGAACGGACCCAAGTGCAAGACCCAGGCACTGAAGTACTAGGGATAGGACTAGGATACAGGGTGAGGGTTAGGACATGGACATGAAAACCGGGAACCCGGAACAGGACTGGACAAGAGGATTGGAGCCCAGGCTTGGACTCTGAGCCAGAGACTGGACAAGGACTCTGAACCTGGGTCTTGCCTCTGGCTTGGACCCCAGAACTAGGCAAGGACATGACTTGGCTGGCAGGCCGGACGAGGCTGGAGGCTTGAGACTTGGGGCGAGGCTGAGCTAGAGGCTTGGGGTCTTGAAGCTTCTCCCAGGCAGGGAGCGGATCTCCACCCGACGGAGGCAAGGGACAGAACTCACCGCAGGGTAATGGCAATCTGGCATGGCTTACCCGTCAAAGGCAAGGGACAGGAAAGGACAGAACCGACCGCAGGGTAACGGCAATCTGGCCTGGCTTACCCGTCAGAGACAAGGGACAGGAAGGGACAGAACCAACTGCAGGGTAACGGCAATCTGGCCTGGCTTACCCGATGGAGGTAAGGGACAGGAAGGGAGCTAGGTACAGGGTGACTCCCAGACAAGACTTCAGGCGAGGCGAGAGTTACCAGAAAGACAAGGCAAGGCCTCAGGCAATGCAAGGTGAGACAAGAACTTCAGGCGAGGCGAGAGTTACCGGCAAGACAAGGCATGACTTAAGGTGAGGAAACAGAAGGCAGGGGAAGAGATACAAGGAGTAAGGACAAGAACAATCCAGAAGCCACACTCTGGTCTCTGGAGATATTTATGCAGCCAGCCCCAATGAGAATTAGCTGCTTCAATTAGTGCTCAACAGGAACAGGAAAACCTGGAGCAAGGGTCGATGGACTGGACCGTGAACCAGAATGCGGACTTCACGGACTGGACCATGACAGAGAGGGCATACAAGGAAGCCAAAGCTAGTGGGAAGATAGAGGATTGGGAAGCTTTTTTAAAAACTTGCAGAAGGAAACTAAGAAGCCCATTAGGAAGGAAAAGATGAATTGTGAAAGGAAGCTGGCAACTAATATCAAAGAAGACACTAAAAGCTTTATTAAGTATATAAAGGGTAAAAGAAAGTAGAGGGTAGATATAGGACAGATACAAAATGATGCTGGAGATATTGTAATGAGAGACGCAGAGACGGCAAAGGAACTGAATGTGTATTTTGCATCAGTCTTCACAGTGGAAGACATTTGCAGTATACCAGACATTCAAGAGTGTCAGGGAAGTGAAGTAAGTGCAGTGAAAATTATGACTGAGAAGGTGCTTAGGAAGCTTAATGGTCTGAGAGTGGATAAATCTCCTGGACCTGATGGAATGTACCCTCGGCTTCTGAAGGAAGTAGCTGGAGAGATTGCGGAGGCATTACGACGATCTTTCAAGAATTGATAGATTCTGGCATTATACTGGATGACTAGAAAATTGCAAATGTTTCTCTGCTATTTAAGAAGGGTGGGAGGCAGCAGAAAGGAAACCATAGACCTGTTAGCCTGACATCGGTGGTTGGGAGGTTGTTGGAATCAATTGTTAGGGATGAAATTATAGAGTACCTGGAGGCACACAACAAGATAGGCCAAAGTAAGCATGGTTCCCTGAAAGGTAAATCCTGTCTGACAAACCTACCGCAATTTTTTTTGAGGAAATTACGAGCAGGGTAGACAAAGGAGATGCAGTAGATCTGGTTTACTTGGATTTTCAGAATGCCTTTGACAAGGTGCTGCATATGAGGCTGCTTAGTAAGATAAGAGCCCAAGGAATTACAGGGAAGTTACCAGTGTAATCCTCGGTTCGGCGAGCGGCTTAATCTTGGGATGACAGCTCCAGCCCGGCCAAACTTAAGAAATCTCGTTTGAGTGGATGCCGCGCGATGTGTCCTCTGTTGCAAATCAGCACCACGAAATAACAAACAGTACACAATATGCAATTAAACGATTGAACTTTATAATTCTTAATTTGACTAAATGGTTAGTAAAGAAACAAAAAAAGGGCCCACTCTCATGAAACAGTCTAATGTGCAACGTTAGAGCTCACAGTGTCATCCATTTGTTCCCGTCGACCTCCTCCGAGCGTAGCCGACCCTCGGACCTTCGCTCCTCAGTCTGCTCCATCCAGCGGTCTACCAACTCTCTCCATTTGCATCCTCTCTCTTCATCACTCCCTGACAAAAGACTGTGACATCCCTGCTCCCAGCCACACAAGAAAGAACATCCCCCTCATTGGCTAACATGCCCCCTTATCTCTAGTCATAACCCAAACATTACTGCTACAGAGAAACCATTACCTTAGCAGTGGAACATTACAGAGAAGCCATTACATTAGCCTTAGCAGTGAAATATTACACCGAGACCATTACATTAGCAGTGAAACATTACAGCGTGCTACACTAGCATGGGTGGAGCATTGGCTGATTGGCAGAATACAGAATGGGAATAAAGGGATCCTATTCTGTGCAGTTCCACAGGGGCTGGTGTTGGGACCGCTGGTTTTTACGATGCATGTCAATGATTTGGACTATGGGATTACTGTAATGGATTTGTGACTAAATTCGCTGATGATACAGTGATAGGTGGGGGAGTGGGTAGTGTTGAGGAAACAGAGACTTAGATAGTTTAGGGGAATAGCCAAAGAAGTGGCAAATGAAATACAATGTTGGAAAGTGTATGGTCATGCACTTTGGTGGAAGAAATAAATGGGCAGATAGGGATCAGTTAGGGAGATGAACTGAGGAATGGCAAATGTGTTTCAACGAAAATAAGTGTGAGGTATGTATCTCGACTGTCAAACCAGGGTATGCTTTATACAATGTGTGGCAGGGCACTGATGAATGTAATGTCATGAGTATCTGGAATGAGCTGCCAGAGGAAATGCTCAAGGTGGGTATAATTGCAATGATTAAATGACATTTCGACAGTTCAAGGTAAATTTATTATCAAAGTACATATATGTCACCATATACAACTCTGAGATTCATTTTCTTGCGGGCATACTCAATAAATCCATAATAAAACATAGAAATAGAACATAGAATAGTACAGCACATTACAGACCCTTCGGCCAACAATGTGCCGACTCTCAAACCCTGCCTCCCTGTAGCTCTCATCTATGACTGCTTCATTCTCCCTTATGAGTCGAAGGTCATCCAGCTGCTGCTCCAGATTCCTTACATGGTCTTCCAGATCGCCCAGCCGTATGCACTTCAGGCAGATGTGACTCTGTGGGCGAAGGGCGTTCCCCCAAGACTGCCACATCTCACATGAGAGGCACATCACCGTCTCAGGAGGCATTGTAAAGACTAACTGCGAGCAAGCTTCTCGTCGAAGCCTCTCGAGTCAAAACAATAACCATAATTGAATCAATGAAAGACCGAACAAACTTGGGTGTTCAACAGGTGTGCAAAAGACAATAAATTGTGCAAATACTAAGAGAAAGAAATAATAATAATAATAAATAAAAAAGCAATAAATATCAAGAACATGAGATGAAGAGTTCTTGAAAGTGAGTCCATAGGTTGTTGAATCATTTCAAAGACTGGCAAGTGAAGTTGAGTGAAATTATCCCCTTTGGTTCAGGAGCCTGATGGTTGATAGGTAATAACTGTTCCTGAACCTGGTCATGTGAGTCCTGAGGCTCCAGCACTTTCCTCCTGATGGCGGCAGCAAAAAGAGAGCCTGACCTGGGTGGTAAACATCTCTGATAATGGATGCTGCGTTCTTGCAACATTTTTTATTGAGTGCTCAAAGGTGGGGAGCGGCCATATCTACTGCTTCTTCTTCAAAGAACGGGGTTCATTTCTTCCACCACTGATGCTGCCCTCATCTATAACTCCTCCATTTTCTGGATATCTGCAATCACCACATCTTCCTGCTGACTTAAAAAGGATAGAGTTTCTCTCGTCCTCACCTGCCACCCCATAAGCCTCTGCATCCAACATATCATTCTCCGCAACTTCCGCCATCTTCACTGGGATCCTACAACCAAACTCATCTTTACCTCCGTCCTACACTCCACTTCCTCCATGATTCCCTTGTCCACGTATCTCTCCCCACTAATCTCCCTCCTGGCACATATCCCTGCAAACAACAGAAATGCTACACCTGCCCATTCACCTCCTCCCATACATCCATTCAGGGCCCCAAACAGTCCTTCCAGGTGAGGCAACACATCACTTTTGAATCAGTTGGGGTCATGTATTGTGTCCAGTGCTCCCAATATGGTCTCCTCCACATTGGTGAGAGCCAATGAAAACTGGGGACCCCTTTGCTAAGCACCTCTGCTCCATCTGCCAAAACTGGGAATTTCCCAGTTACCAACCATTTTAATTCCTATCACATTCCTGTTCCAAAAGGTCGGTCAATAATTTACCTCTTTTGATCTATTCATGATTATAAATTATTTCCAGTGTGAACAGTAACTGTTCAAATGACACAAACAGTAGCACTGCATTCTTTATTTCCTTAATGATTCAGTCACTTCATTTAATAATAGATCTGATAGGTATTTTATATTTTATTATATGAGCTTCCCATCAACAAGATGGAATTAACTCGTAATATTCTCTGTCCAGCCATTCTTTAAGATGAATTTTGTGGTGAATTCTATGAATATGTTGAATGCATAACTTTGCAGATAGCTTTAGACATTGAGTATTAATTCAAAAGCTTTTTGGAAATCCTTTTACATTTTCTCCATGTGGTATCGTTCTCATTATTTGTAGTTACTGTGACAGCTGTTTTAATTCTGTGTTATTTAATAGCTACCCTAAATATAAATCTATTTTAATGCAGTTTTCAAAAATAACTATTATTTAACATTTGTACTAGTAGAAACATTTATACTGTGCAAATTGTGTGTTATATTGCAATAATTATTAGAAGTAGATATCACCTTGTATTGTGTATCTATCGTAATATGTTGTTCTCTCAAATTAAAACTTTAAGAGGATGTATTTAAGGTAAACAAATGAAATTGTAATAAAGTATAAATTGTTGCAAAAGAGAATTAAAAAAATTGATGACATTCATCTGTCCTGTTTAGAATCAGGATTAGATTTATTGTCACTGACTTATTTGTGGTGATCTTTTTCTGTGGGCAGGACAGTGCAAAGATATAAAATTACTACAAATGACAAATAAATACGTAGTGCATATCCAAAGGGAGTAACGAAGCTGATGGACCATTAAGAAATTAGAATCAGGTCCACACGGTAGGCTTATTCTGAAAGTTAGAAGGCATGGGATCCAGGGAAGTTTAGCCAGATGGATTCAGAATTGGCTTGCCTGCAGAAGGCAGAGGGTGGTGGTGGAGGGAGTACATTCAGATTGGAGGATTGTGACTAGTGGTGTCCCACAAGGATCTGTTCTGGGACCTCTACTTTTCGTGATTTTTATTAACGACCTGGATGTGGGGGTAGAAGGGTGGGTTGGCAAGTTTACACACGACACAAAGGTTGGTGGTGTTGTAGATAGTGTAGAGGATTGTCAAAGATTGCAGAGAGACATTGATAGGATGCAGAAGTGGGCTGAGAAGTGGCAGATGGAGTTCAACCCGGAGAAGTGTGAGGTGGTACACTTTGGAAGGACAAACTCCAAGGCAGAGTACAAAGTAAATGGCAGGATACTTGGTAGTGTGGAGGAGCAGAGGGATCTCAGGGTACATGTCCACAGATCCCTGAAAGTTGCCTCACAGGTGGATAGGGTAGTTAAGAAAGCTTATGGGGTGTTAGCTTTCATAAGTCGAGGGATAGAGTTTAAGAGTCACGATGTAATGATGCAGCTCTATAAAACTCTGGTTAGGCCACACTTGGAGTCTGTGTCCAGTTCTGGTCACCTCACTATAGGAAGGATGTGGAAGCATTGGAAAGGGTACAGAGGAGATTTACCAGGATGCTGCCTGGTTTAGAAAGTATGCATTATGATCAGAGATTAAGGGAGCTAGGGCTTTACTCTTTGGAGAGGAGGAGGATGAGAGGATACATGATAGAGGTGTACAAGATAATGAGGAATAGATAGAGTGGATAGCCAGCGCCTCTTCCCCAGGGCACCACTGCTCAATACAAGAGGACATGGCTTTAAGGTAAGGGGTGGGAAGTTCAAGGGGGATATTAGAGGAAGGTTTTTTACTCAGAGAGTGGTTGGTGCGTGGAATGCACTGCCTGAGTCAGTGGTGGATGCAGATACACTAGTGAAGTTTAAGAGACTACTAGACAGGTATATGGAGGAATCTAAGGTGGGGGCTTATATGGGAGGCAGGGTTTGAGGGTCGGCACAACATTGTGGGCCGAAGGGCCTGTACTGTGCTGTACTATTCTATGTTCTATTATCACTAATATATGTTGTGAACTTTGTTTTTTTTTCGGTAGCAGTACAGTGCAAAAGTATTATGAGTTATAAATAGTGCCAAAGATGAATAAGGAATGGTCAAGAAGAAAAAGCTGTGAATTGTTGAGCCTGAGCCTTTAGGCTTCTCTGCAATTAACTTGCGTTTTAAAGCTTTCTGCCAATCACTATCTGACAAACAATTTTACTAACTGACTAACAGAGCTGAAAATGCTGGGATATGGATTTTGCCAAAGGACAAAGGCAATTCAGATGCAGCTACAGTACTTCAAATAGTGAGAGGGAGGCTGCAATTACTCCCAAATTTAACCTGGACTCTTTCAGGCTACCCAAAATGAAGGCAGTTTAGGAATCTGTGAACCTAAAATACGTACTTGGATAAGATTAGTCCATGCAACAGAATCTAAACCAAATCTTCCATGTCAGGAGGGAGACGCGCTTCACTCACAAACTCTCGAACTTGCAATTCATTAAAAGTCACAAACTGGAGGATCCGACCAATAGCGAACGTAAGAGGGCGCATGCGTGCCGGTGCCGGCGTCCCTGGGTCGCCTGTCCAGTTCCGAGTTACTTTGCCCTGACGGACGCTCTTTGTACCAATACAGCTCTTTGGCTTTGGAAAGCTAGCTCCGCCATTTGTCAGAGTGAAACATGTCCCAGTTTGTGCAAAAGCTCCACCGAGTGTTCAGCCCACAGGCAAGAGAGATGGAGCGGTTTGAGGAAGAGGAAGTTGGGAGCTGGGGTTTGACAGGTTGGTGCCGCTGCGCCGGGAAGTCGCATTAATTCCCCAACCACCCGATCCCTCTGCTCGGTGTCCACAGTGAACTCTAATCCTCTCAACTTCGGACCACCCCTGCGCTGAGCTCTTCTCAGTCAGGACCTGCATTAACCCCTCCCCTGTTACGTCGGCAATAACGCTATCCCTTGCTTGGCGTCCACGTTTAGAGTGCATTCCCTTCTCTGATGTTTGTAATAATCACTCCTCCCCAGCTCAGTTACCTTCTCGGTGTCTACACTCATTCCTCCCAACCCGAAACTGAAATATCTTCAAAGACCACTACTACTACCCTCATCCCCATCGCCAGCTCTCAGTACTGTCGCTTACCTGGTTATCTCCTACTGTCAATTTCTACTTCTTGCTGATTACATTAACCTGGATCGCTCAATCACGGGAAAACAAGAAGCTTTGGATTCTGGAAATAGAACATAGTGCACAGAATAGAACAGAACAGATCCTTCAGCGTGCAACGGCATCAAACAGAGTCCTGAATGAAACAGAATCTCTTCTGCACAAACAGTAAAAGAAACATCAAGTTCTAGAACTGCTTTGCAGGTCAAGTTGCACTTGTGGAGAAAGAAATAGCCAATGTTTCCGATGTTGACCTTTTATCAGAAGAATACTCATAAATTGACAAAGATTATCATACATTCTTTTTAAAATCTAGAATTCTAGTACGTCACTGCCAGATTTTGCTAAATATAGTTTCTGATCTTATTTTTATATAGAATTGAAAATGCTCTTTTCAATTTGGTAAGTCTGTGGGAACACATTTCAGTGATGGTACAACAAGATCGTACTTTAGATGGGAGTTTCAGTGAGACCAGGTGCAAAAGCAACAGTACTTAAAGTGCTCTTATTTTTATAACATTTTACTTAAAATATTCCCATTGTGCCACTGGCCTTTGAAACTGCTCCATAAATTAGTTTCCATCCGAGGGTTTTGAGAAGGTAGCTGAGAATATCCTCTCTTGATACGCGAACTATATCTTGTTCGAAAACTTGTTTGTGTCACTCGACTATTTAACGGATGAGACAGAATACAAGATCAGTTAAATTAACATCCGTCATTAGGAAATTGTATGGTGGTATAGACAAGACTGGTTGGGAAATTTCATAATTAGCAGGACATATTCTGGCTAATTGGCAAAATGTGCTTAGTGGTTGTGTTCTACCATATTTGGGGGCCTCAACTTTTCATTATTTATTAATACAATTAGCATTCATGTTTCTTGATGCGGTTACAGCATACTCTACTGAAATCAACATAGATAGAAGCAAAAATATATGAAAAGTTATTAATAGATTTTGTAAATGAGCAGAATGTGTAAGAATGGATTTCAGTATCTGCAAATCAGAGGCTATTTCTGCAGCTGAAGAGTAAAGTCTGCTTTCTAAATGGTATCAAGTAAGACATAGTAAACTTTTGTAGGGATATGGGGTTCCACACACACACAAAATGCATCAGCTGGTGGCACTCTTGCATTATAAAGCTAGATTTTCAAGTCTCGTTCCAGAGACAAGCACAGAGAACTAGCAGCTTTTCCAGAAAGGTATAAAGTCAAGAAACAGTGCTGTCTTTTTATTTTAAAATGGGATGGGATTTTAACTCAAAGTCCCACCAACTTCCTTGGGTGGATCTAAAAGATACAATGTCACACATAAAGGGGCAAAATAGTGACTCTTAATTAGCCAGTGACTGGTTTAAAGTTTTGAACATTAACTGCAATGTTTAAAAATCCTGTGCTTTCATGCTTAAAGGCTCCTTTCCAGAAAACACAAGAGTACAATGAGAACAGTAATTGTGTATTAATTACAGTAATAGTGATAGTCTGGTGGTGATATCATATTTATGGAAGCTTAGATATGCAGCATTTGGGAATCAAATTAAAGAGGCTAGGCGTGAGGAGGTTAGTTCACTGCAGGGGGATGGGAACCAGTGCAGAGAGGCAGAGGGGTGTAAAATGAGGGTAGAAACAAAAAGTACTATGGAGAAAAGTAAAAGTGGCAGGCCAACAAATCCAGGGCAAGCATTAAAAAGGGCCACTTTTCAACATAATTGTATAAGGGCTAAGAGAGTTGTAAAAGAGCGCCTGAAGGCTTTGTGTGTCAATGCAAGGAGCATTCGTAATAAGGTGGATGAATTGAAAGTGCAGATTGTTATTAATGATTATGATATAGTTGGGATCACAGAGACATGGCTCCAGGGTGACCAGGGATGGGAGCTCAACGTTCAGGGATATTCAATATTCAGGAGGGATAGACATGAAGGAAGGGGAGGTGGGGTGGCGTTGCTGGTTAAAGAAGAGATTAGCGCAATAGAAAGGAAGGACATAAGCCGGGAAGATGTGGAATCGATATGGGTAGAGCTGCGTAACACTAAGGGGCAGAAGACACTGGTGGGAGTTGTGTACAGGCCACCTAACAGTAGTAGTGAGGTCGGAGATGGTATTAAACAGGAAATTAGAAATGTGTGCAATAAAGGAACAGCAGTTATAATGGGTGACTTCAATCTACATGTAGATTGGGTGAACCAAATTGGTAAAGGTGCTGAGGAAGAGGATTTCTTGGAATGTATGCGGGATGGTTTTTTGAATCAACATGTCGAGGAACCAACTAGAGAGCAGGCTATTCTGGACTGGGTCTTGAGCAATGAGGAAGGGTTAATTAGCAATCTTGTCGTGAGAGGCCCCTTGGGTAAGAGTGACCATAATATGGTGGAATTCTTCATTAAGATGGAGAGTGACATAGTTAATTCAGAAACAAAGGTTCTGAACTTAAAGAGGGGTAACTTTGAAGGTATGAGACGTGAATTAGCTAAGATAGACTGGCAAATGACACTTAAAGGATTGACGGTGGATATGCAATGGCAAGCATTTAAAGGTTGCATGGATGAACTACAACAATTGTTCATCCCAGTTTGGCAAAAGAATAAATCAAGGAAGGTAGTGCACCTGTGGCTGACAAGAGAAATTAGGGATAGTATCAATTCCAAAGAAGCAGCATACAAATTAGCCAGAGAAAGTGGCTCACCTGAGGACTGGGAGAAATTCAGAGTTCAGCAGAGGAGGACAAAGGGCTTAATTAGGAAGGGGAAAAAAGATTATGAGAGAAAACTGGCAGGGAACATAAAAACGGACTGTAAAAGCTTTTATAGGTATGTAAAAAGGAAAAGACTGGTAAAGACAAATGTAGGTCCCCTGCAGACAGAAACAGGTGAATTGATTATGGGGAGCAAGGACATGGCAGACCAATTGAATAATTACTTTGGTTCTGTCTTCACTAAGGAGGACATAAATAATCTTCCAGAAATAGTAGGGGACAGAGGGTCCAGTGAGATGGAGGAACTGAGCAAAATACATGTTAGTAGGGAAGTGGTGTTAGGTAAATTGAAGGGATTGAAGGCAGATAAATCCCCAGGGCCAGATGGTCTGCATCCCAGGGTGCTTAAGGAAGTAGCCCAAGAAATAGTGGATGCATTAGTGATAATTTTTCAAAACTCGTTAGATTCTGGACTAGTTCCTGAGGATTGGAGGGTGGCTAATGTAACTCCACTGTTTAAAAAAGGAAGGAGAGAGAAACCGGGGAATTATAGACCGGTTAGCCTAACGTCGGTGGTGGGGAAACTGCTGGAGTCAGTTATCAAGGATGTGATAACAGCACATTTGGAAAGCGGTGAAATGATCGGACAAAGTCAGCATGGATTTGTGAAAGGAAAATCATGTCTGACGAATCTCATAGAATTTTTTGAGGATGTAGCTAGTAGAGTGGATAGGGGAGAACCAGTGGATGTGGTATATTTGGATTTTCAGAAGGCTTTTGACAAGGTCCCACACAGGAGATTAGTGTGCAAACTTAAAGCACACGGTATTGGGGGTAAGGTATTGGTGTGGGTGGAGAGTTGGTTAGCAGGCAGGAAGCAAAGAGTGGGAATAAACGGGACCTTTTCAGAATGGCAGGCGGTGACTAGTGGGGTACCGCAAGGCTCAGTGCTGGGACCCCAGTTGTTTACAATATATATTAATGACTTGGATGAGGGAATTAAATGCAGCATCTCCAAGTTTGCGGATGACACGAAGCTGGGTGGCAGTGTTAGCTGTGAGGAGGATGCTAAGAGGATGCAGGGTGACTTGGATAGGTTGGGTGAGTGGGCAAATTCATGGCAGATGCAATTTAATGTGGATAAATGTGAAGTTATCCACTTTGGTGGCAAAAATAGGAAAACAGATTATTATCTGAATGGTGGCCGATTAGGAAAAGGGGAGGTGCAACGAGACCTGGGTGTCATTGTACACCAGTCATTGAAAGTGGGCATGCAGGTACAGCAGGCGTGAAAAAGGCGAATGGTATGCTGGCATTTATAGCGAGAGGATTTGAGTACAGGAGCAGGGAGGTACTACTGCAGTTGTACAAGGCCTTGGTGAGACCACACCTGGAGTATTGTGTGCAGTTTTGGTCCCCTAATCTGAGGAAAGACATCCTTGCCATAGAGGGTGTACAGAGAAGGTTCACCAGATTGATTCCTGGGATGGCAGGACTTTCATATGAAGAAAGACTGGATGAACTGGGCTTGTACTCGTTGGAATTTAGAAGATTGAGGGGGGATCTGATTGAAACGTATAAGATCCTAAAGGGATTGGACAGGCTAGATGCAGGAAGATTGTTCCCGATGTTGGGGAAGTCCAGAACGAGGGGTCATAGTTTGAGGATAGAGGGGAAGCCTTTTAGGACCGAGATTAGGAAAAACTTCTTCACACAGAGAGTGGTGAATCTGTGGAATTCTCTGCCACAGGAAACAGTTGAGGCCAGTTCATTGGCTATATTTAAGAGGGAGTTAGATATGGCCCTTGTGGCTACGGGGGTCAGGGGGTGTGGAGGGAAGGCTGGGGCGGTGTTCTGAGTTGGATAATCAGCCATGAATATAATAAATGGCGATGCAGGCTCGAAGGGCCGAATGGCCTACTCCTGCACCTATTTTCTATGTTTCTATTTTTCTATACTATATCCTCTACAGTCTTACTGTATGCAGAAATGTTTGCCAATCTCTATAAATTGGTCAGGAATCAAAGGTTGAGCACGGTGTGACTACTGTCCTGAGCTGCATATGTTTCAGTGCAAGAAGTATTGTTGGAAAGGTGGATGAGCTCAGGGTATGGATCAACACCTGGAATCATGACATTGCAGCCATTGGTGAGACTTGGTTGCAGGAGGGGCAGGACTGGCAGCTCAACGTTCTGGGGTTTTGTTGTTTTAGACATGACGGAGTGGGAGGGGTTAAAGGAGGAGAGGTGGTATTACTAGTCAGGGGAAATGCCACAGCACTGCTCCATCAGGACAGACTGGAGAACTCAACTGGTGAGGCATTATGGGTGAAAATGAGAAATAAGGTAGGTATGACTATGTTACTGGGGCTATATTACAGACCACCCAACAGTACTAGAGATTGAGAAGAACAAATTTGTAAAGAGATCACAGATCGTTGCAAGGAACATAAGATTGTGATAGTAGGTGATTGTAACTTTTCACATATTGACTAGGATTCCCATACTGTAAAAGGACTAGATGGGATAGTGTTTGTCAAATATGTTCAGGAAAGTTTCATTAATCAGTACGTAGAAGTCCCAGTGAGTGAGCGTGCAAAACTGGATTTGCTATTAAAGAATGAAATGGCAGGTGACAGAAGTTTGTGTAGGGGAACACTTTGCATCTAGTAACCACAATGCCATTAGATTTAAAGTTAATATGCAAAAAGATAGGTTGAGATTTTAAATTGGAGAAAGGGATCTGGGAATACAGGTCCATAATTCATTGAAAGTGGTTTCACAGTTAGATAGGGTCATAAAGAAAGCTTCTGGCACATTGGCCTTCATAAATCAATGTATTGAGTACTGGAGATGGAATGTTATGTTGAAGTTACATAAGACGATGGTGAGGCCTAATTTGGAGTATTGTGTGCAGTTTTGGTCACCTACCTACAGGAAAGATGCAAGTAGGATTGAAAAAGTACAGAGAAAATTGACAGGGATGTTGCTAGATCTGTAGGGCCTGAGTTATAAGGAAAGATTCAATGGGCTAGGACTATATTCCTTAGAATGTAGAAGATTGAGAGATTGATAGAGGTATTCCAGGTTTTGAGGGGTATGGATAGGATAAGTGCAAGCAGGCTTTTTCTGCTGAGGTTGGGTGGGACTACAACCAGAGATCATGGGTTAAAGGAGAAATGTTTAAGGGGAACATGAGGGAAAACCTCTTTACTCGGAGGGTCGTGAGAGTCTAGAATGAGCTGCCAGTACAACTGGTGCATGCGAGCTCGATTTCAACGTTTAAGAGAAGTTTGGATAGGTGCATGGATAGTAGGGATATGGAGGGCTATGGTTCCAGTGCACGTCGATGGGAGTAGGCAGTTTAACTGCTTTCAGCATGGACCAGATGGGCTGAAGGGCCTATTTCTGTGCTGTTCTTCTCTATGACTCTAAATGCAAAGGTATGGTTTTAACCATTGAACCAAAAGAAACTTGAGAAGGTAGAAATGAGCAACTGTTGAACCAATTGAGGATTTTAATGAACCTAAAGTACTATGCAATATGTTTGATGCCTTTTTAAAGCGTTCTGAATTATTCTTTTCATAATCTCTGCTGCTCCATTATTCATGGAGGTACTCCACTGCATTACCTTGCAGAGAATGAAGATTACATAGTCATGATCTCTTCAGTGACTCTCTAAGCTCAAGGGGCCAAGGGCCAAGTGGTTTATCCTATGTCTGTATCTTTATCAAACCTTTGGAATTCTCATGCAATCTTTCATGTCTCTGATTTGGAATATAATCAACTAATATTGACGTTTCTTGTTTTCCTAAATGTGTATAGTTGCCCCAAAGTTAGAAATACACATGATCTTACAACCTCACGATATACATTTCCTATTTCTCACAACCTGAGGTGAAATTTTCTTCACATTGATTCTTTTATTTGGCACCTGATTATAATGTAGGTCTCTGTTACTTGTCATTACTTTCCTTTTAGGTATAAATCTCCATTCGTACCAACTTAATGGCCTAAACTGGCTTATTCATTGCCACACTATTCAACACGGTAGCATCCTTGCAGATGAGATGGGTCTTGGTAAAACATGTCAGGTAAGATAACCTGTCCAGAACTTGTAACTGCATTAGTTTTAATAAACAGGTGATTTTGTAGTAAATACAGTTGTAAGAAAAAGTTTGTGAACCCTTTGCAATTATGTGGTTTTCTGCATTAATTACTTATAAAATGTGGTCTGATCTTCATCCAAGTCACAATAATAGACAAACACAATCTGCCTAAACTAATAACACACAAACAGTTGCACTTCTCATCAATACTGAATACACCATTTAAACAATCGCAGTCTAGGATCAAAAAAGTATGTGAACGCCTGGGGTAATGCCTTTTACAAAAGCTATTTGGAATCAGGTGTCCAATCAATGAGATGAGATTGGAGGTGTAGGATTGCCCTATAAAAAAGACATACAAAATTAGGTTACTGACAGAGCCTGCTCTTCTCAAGAAAGATCTGTTTATGTGCACCATGCCTCGATCAACACAACTTTCAGAGGACCTTAGAATTGTAGAGATGCATGCAGCTGGAAAATACTACCAAAAACGTTTCTGAAGACCTGAGTGTTCATTAGTCCACAATATGAGAATTTGTCTACAAATGGAGGAAACTCAGTACTGTTGCTACTTTCTCTAGGAGTGGACATCCTGCAAAGATCACACCATGAGCACAACATGCAGATATCCCACCTCTCCCGGAAGTTCCGGGAGTCTCCGGCATATTGATGGCAGCTCCCTGACGCCTGCAAATTATATACAATATCCCGGAAATCGATTTTTGTTGAGAGGGAGAGGAAGAGGGAGAGCTCAATGCATCCTGATTGGTCTCACTTTGTGCTAAGTAGACCTATCAGTTTTCTCTGTGGGCGGGCTTTACAGTCGACCTCAAAAATAATAACAGTATTGCTTGCTGCACTGTTTGCAACAGTGATTTTTCTATTGCCCATGGTGGGTTAAAATGTAAAAGACATGTTGAGATGAGTTTAACAGGTGTCATTCGTTCATTAGCATAGCTAACGTTATTTAAACTAGCTGGCTAGCTGCTAAAGAGCTACTCTATTGATGTCCTACGTGATGAGGCTAAACTCCCTGTGTAAAGTTGTAATAGAATAAAAAACGACTCCATGATAATATAATATAAGTACATATTTTAATGTCACATTTTCTGCATGTACCCAACTTGGTTTACAGAATAGACAAAATCACTAAACAAAGTATTACATACACCCTTGGTGGTCGACTGGGGGGGCGGGGGTGCTACCTCCCTGAAATGAGCTTTTGCAGGGTGGAATATCTGAACACGCAATGCTGAAGGAGGTGAAAAAGAACTGAAGGGGAGCAGCAAAAGACCTGCAGAAATCTTGAGAACTTGCTAAAGTCTCTGTTCATGTGTCAACCATAAGAAAAACACTGAACAAGAATGGTGTTCATGGAAGGACACCATGGAGGAAACCATTGCTCTCCAAAAAAAAATTGCTGCACATATCAAGTTTGTAAAAGACCACCTGGATGTTCCACAATGCTTCTGGAACACTGCTCTGTGGACAGATGAGACAAAAGTTGAACTTTTAGGCAGAAATGCACACTGCTATGTTTGGAGGAAAAAGGGCATTACACACCAACACCAAAACCTCATCCCAACTGTGAAGCATCATGGTTTGGGGCTGCTTTGCTGCCTCAGGGCCTGGATAGCTTGCAAATGTTGAGGGAACAGTGAATTCAAAATTGTATCAAGACATTTTACAGAAGAATGTCAGGGTGGTGGTCTGTCACCTGAAGCTTAATAGAAGTTGAATGATGCAACAAGACAATGATTCAAAACACAAGAGTAAATCGACAACAGAACAGTTTAAATAGAAGAAAATTAGTTTTTTGGAATAGCCAAGTCAGAGTCCAGATCTTGACCCAATTGAGATGTTGTGGCATGACCTGAGGAGGCTGTTCATGCAGGGTATCCCAGAAATATTGATGAACTGAAACAGTTTTGTATGGAGGAATGGTCTAAAATTCCTCCTCACTTTGTGCGTCTGATCAGCAGTTACAGGAAATGTTTGGTGGAAGTTATTGCTGCTAAAGGAGTTTCTACCAGTTATTAAATACAAGGGTTCACATACTCTTTCCAGCCTGGACTGTGAATGATTAAACAATGTGTTCAAGACGTGAAAAGTACAATTGTTTGTGTGCTATTAGTTTAGGCAGATTGCGTTTGTCTATTATTGCGACTTAGATGAAGATCAGACCACATTGTATGAGTTTCTAATGCAGAAAACCAGGTAATTAGAAAGGGTTCACAAACTTTGACTTGTAACTGTAACTTTATGATTCTTAACATGACATAAAAAGAATTGGAGCAGGTATAGTACCCTGGAAGGTATAATACCCTGTCTATTATTTTCATATTCGCTACAAGCTTAGCAACAAAACAGAGTACAGTCTGAGGGTTCAATCCTAAGAATAAATACTTTAAAGTATTTGAGAGATTTTAATTTAGATAACTAAAGACAGGAATAATGGACAAATTGGATTTTAGTTAAGACCTGTTACACAATGACATGTTCACATTTCTTTTCAGTCAATATCATTTCTCCTCTATCTAACTGGAAAACAAAAGGAGAAAGGTCCTTTCCTGATCCTGTGTCCGCTGTCTGTACTAAGGAATTGGACGGAAGAAATGGGAAGGTAAAACAATTATTTCTCATGTTTCCTGGGTTACTCTGAATTAGAGTTTCTTCTATTTTCTTGCTTCTGGTCCTGCTCTCTTTTTGTTATTTCCTTGCAACTGCCCTGTCAACCTTTGGTTGAGAGATTAGTAAAATATTAAAGCGGTAATTGAAGAAGAAAGAAAATTTGCTTGCCCAAGAACCTGTCAACTAGTTGTTGCTTTGAGTTGTGTAAAATCAGTAACAGTTTTTAGTTTGCATTGACTCCAGTGGAAAGTTAGATTGGACTGAATCAATAATGCATTTTTGCAATGTGTAAGTTACTCTTTGTTTATAAGTGATATTATAGAATTTTATTAAATGACAGAGTGTGATTTCCTTGTCTAACAAGATGTTTGTGTGCATTACAGTTCCTGTCATTGAGAAATAGAGCATGGAAACAGGCCCTTTGGCCGAACTGGTCCATGCTAACTACAACATCCTCCCTGTTAGTCCCAGTTGCCAGCATTCGGCCCATAACCCTCCAAGTCCCTCTCCTTCATGTTTATATTCAACTGCTTCCTAAGTGTTGCAAATACACCTGCCTTGACCACTTCCTCTGGCAGTTCGTTCCAGATACTCACTACCGACTGTGAAAGGAAGGTATCATTTAAATTTTTCCTCTCTTCTCTAGTTTTGAATTCCTTCATCCTTGTGAAAAATATGACTGTCCATCTTATCCATACTCATTATAATTTTATAAACTTTTATGACATCACCCCTCATTTTCCTACGCTCGAAGGAATAACAATCCAGCATGGCAAAGCTCTCCCTATAAGCAAGTACAGGATAAAAACTTGTTTCATATGAAGGTCAAGAATCTGTTCAATGAAAGTGGATTTTGGTTTGAGGCCAGATCTGTTTGCCCTGGATTACTGAGATGTATTCCATATGAAACAAAGTGGCAGATGGGCTTATACATGTCACTCAGCTCAGTCAGGAGATGCATCAAGGACATTGAAGTCAGAGGCTTCTTTGTGCATGGATAAATGCTGGCAGTTCCTTCCATTCCTTTGGCCAGATCTTATAGTTTTAGCTAAATTATCCTGTGAGGTGCATTGGAAATAAACACAAATCTTGCACTCTGGAAATCCTTAACTAAACTTGTTTAAGTTCTCTATTTTCCCTTTCCCTTTATTCAAGTTACAATAAGCCATACATGAATAAAATATATAATGGTAATTGATGTCTGCATCTTTATTAATGCAACTTGTCGTTCTAATCATCTCCTGAATCAAAAGGTTACAACCCAATCTCGAGATGACCCTATGACACAATCTAGTGCAGTACTGAGGGAGTACTACTTAGAAGAAGAACAGAGGATTTTTCTCCACTGTATTAGCCAATATGATCTCCAATTACACATAAAACAATTATCTTCAATTTTGGGCCCTTGTGCTCTGCTGTTTTTCCAACATTACAAGTCTAACCACACATATAAGCTACTTGCAAAGTGTTTTGGGACTTTGTTAAGATCAGCTGTGCTATGTAAACTGCTTCATTTCTTTTCTTTTCCTTTTGTTGTAATTAATAACCGTATGGTGTGCCACTGGAGCAGAGCTATGCCTAAGCAGATCCTCATGTCGGAGCTTCACTGTGTTCTAGCACCACAACGCTTTTATTATACTAGTTAATTTATTCTGCAGATTTGCTCCACGACTTTCATATGTTGTGTACAGCGGAGACAAAGAAACAAGAATATCTGCACAACAAGACCTGGAAAATTGTAATTTTCATGTACTGCTTACCACATACGAGGTATGAGGGAAGACGAACATTCTCCTCAATATAGTTTGCAGGATCAGTATATTGTCTTCATATGTGTTTTTATATCTCAAGTATGATTGAATAATAGTAATTCATTATTGACGTCCCTAGACTAATTTTTGTCTGCATGTTGTTACTTCATTCATTTGATTTAAAGTTAACCAATGTTAACTGTCTTTTAATGTGAAACTTTTGTTTAGGGTAGAGCTGCAAGTGATTTTGAGAATAAAATACTGTATTATATAATGAGTCAACCTATCATTTTAAAACAGTAGTTTTATATTGTCACAAGTTTAATGCTAGATGCTCACAATATGTAAAAACAAAAGGTTTGTTGTTGGCTTAGACATATCTTCTTAATCAAATTCAAAACAACTTCCTGATTAAGTGATAAACATTTGTTTGCTTTAGATTTGCCTGAAAGATGCATCTTTTCTGAGAAGGTGAGTTACTCTGTAAATTGGATAAATTATTTTAGCCCTAATTTAGTTCCAAAATAGTAAAATATTATTAATATTGTTGGTAAAGTAGTATGCTTGCACTTATTAAAGGCTTTTCTGTTACCAAATTATGATCTAGAAAGCTTTATTTGATTTAGTCTAATGGAAAGTAAAAAGAATGCCTTTGCATGGACTTTGTATTTATCTATGCACTTAACATTTCCAACATTCACCTGCGCATGGTAAAATTGAGATACTGGACTGATTCACACTGGCTGAGACTGTTGTTCAGCCATTCACACACAAGTAAAGAAAATAAAATGCTGGGAACACTCAACAGGTAATGTGGAATCTGTGGAAATAGAAACAGAGTGTACATTGCAGATCAAAGACTTAAGTGCTTTCACCATTTTCTGTTTTTATTTCTGATTTATAGCATCTTCTGGTTTTTGGATTCTTTGTTTAAGTAAATCACAGAGTTGGGTAGACATGCTGTAAGACTGAGTGTTAGATTTTACCAGTAGAGGGAAGCCTTAAATTATTTCTGCAACATTTCATCCTAAATCTACATCTTATTGCACACACTTAAATTGTGTCTTTTTTATACTCCATAATTCACTGAATTAAGTGAATGATCAAAATTACTGAATATAAAATGAATGATTACTTTTGCAAATGTTGTAGAACCTTACTGTGCATCTGTTAATCACAGAGCTTTAAAAGATGTATTCTGAAGGTGGTCAAAGATTCTATGGTGCAAGGTAATACTACACAAAAGGTGACAAGTAGCAACCAAAAGATACAAGGTGGAATTAATCAACTTTTCATGTATATACTTTAAAACTAAAAGATGCCAAAACAAACACTCAAAGACACGTTTATTCCAGGGAATAAAGGCAAGAGACAAGATTAATTTTGGTGACCAAACTTACAAAAAGACAGTGCAAATGTGTACGTATATTCCCAGGTAGTTTAATAAATGTGTTCAATTTATATAGGGAAACAAATTAATAAGTAGTCTGTCAAATATGGACAGAACTTTCTTCTAATGGAAGAGACCAGGCTTGTGGGAACAGGTAGAAAAGTAAAGGCTAAGATCAGATCAACAGTTATTTAATAACTGTGAGGCTTTCCTGATGGCTCACAAGAAAGTGTTTTGGCATTTTGTGATCCACGATGGAAGGGTAGGAACAGTGAATAAAGGAAATTACTGAAGGAGGAATTAGATGCTCCAATCCAGGGGTTCCCAAACTTTTTTTTACACCGTGGATCCCTACATTTAATCGAGGGGTCTATGAACCCCAGGTTGGGAACCCCGGTTCCAGTCAGTGTGGTGTGCATTTAGATTGATGGAGAGACAAAAATGCATTGGAAGGCACTTGATTATTTTTGTGAAATGTGACTCTGAAACATTGCATATAGTCATACATGGTTCATTTAGTAAAGATGTGGTGCCTGCCAAAATGACTTTAAAATGAGATTTGTAGCAACTTAAATACAGAGCAGTGAATATTGCTGAAGAGGTGCTAAAGTAGCTGCATAAATACGTTTGTCAGTACAGTGAAGCCAAAGGGAAATTCACTTTGCTTTTACTGTTTTAAGTACAGTCTATTTCATGTCAAAGTTTTGAATTAACTTTATTTTATAGTGGTCAGCCAACACACAGAATATGGTATATAAAACATTATCTAAGCAGAACAATACTCTTGGAATCAGGCCAAGTAAGCATTACCTTCTTGAAAAGCACATCATCAAATTTTCTATGGCTATCCAACAACAACAATTAAGTCTAAATGTGAAATTCCTTGAATTCACAAATTTGGCTGTGATTTAAATCAGAATAATTATGAGTAAATAGCAGTTTAAATTATCTTAGTTTCAGGTCTTCAACTAAACTGATATACTTGTATTACTTAAAGATTAATGTGCTCTGTTCCAGGTTGAACTGGAATGTCCTGATTGTGGATGAGGCCCATAGGTTAAAGAACCAGAACTCTCTACTGTATAAGACTCTGAAAACTGTAAGACTTGTTTAAAGATACATTTTTCACAATTGCTGAGATTGCCACATTCTCAGTTTCTCTCATTTTTTCAATTCTGTATCAATGTAGTGGTATAAAAATGGAAATGTGCTTATCAGTGATTGATTGTTTATTGCTAGTTTTCAGTACGATTCACACTTTTGTTAACTGGAACACCAGTACAGAACAATCTTCATGAACTCTACTCACTGCTGAGCTTTGTGGAACCAAAGGTGTTCTCGGCGGATGAAATTGATGAATTTGTTAAACATTACAGCAGTGTAGAAGAGAACACAGAAAAAGGTAAGTTTGCTTTGGAGTGGTAAATTATTTAATTTTATCATGCGGGGAAGCTACGTAAGATATTCTATCCAGGATACCCTTCTTTCAATTTGTGTAATGCATCAAATGCAAATGAACTGCTGGGTAACCCCTAACTCTGGTACTGGTGCTCCTGAAAATTGTATCTTCTTTCTGACAATACTGGCAATTACTGTGCATGACTTGCAAAAATGGCAAATTAAATGTGAGAAATTATAGATGTTTGTCATAGCATGTTATGTTGCAAGTAAAACCATAGGTTAAGACACAATTGATCACTATTTCCAATTTAATAATATTTTACACTACCGGGATTTAGGTTTGTTAACAAGAGGAATCTTCATCTATGGGTGATGCAATGTGACAACCTTTGCCCCAAATAGCCAAGGGTACCTCCACACACGAGGAACTCTGCAGATGCTGGAAATTCAAGCAGCACACATCAAAGTTGCTGGTGAACGCAGCAGGCCAGGCAGCATCTCTAGGAAGAGGTACAGTCCACGTTTCGGGCCGAGACCCTTCGTCAGGACTAACTGAAGGAAGAGCTAATAAGAGATTTGAAAGTCGGAAGGGGGGGGGGGATATCCAAAATGATAGGAGAAGACAGGAGGGGGAGAGATGGAGCCAAGAGCTGGGCAGTTGATTGGCAAAAGGGATATGAAAGGATCATGGGACAGGAGGCCCAGGGAGAAGGAAAAGGGGGAGGGGGGGAAACCCAGAGGATGGGCAAGGGGTATAGTCAGAGCGAGAAAAAGGAGAGAGAGAGAGAGAGAGAGAGAGAAAGAATGTGTGTATATAAATAAATAATGGATGGGGTACGAGGGAGAGGTGGAGTATTAGCAGAAGTTTGAGAAGTCAATGTTCATGCCATCAGGTTGGAGGCTACCCAGACGGAATACAAGGTGTTGTTCCTCCAACCTGAGTGTGGCTTCATCTTTACAGTAGGGGAGGCCGTGGATAGACATACCAGAATGGGAATGGGATGTGGCATTACATTCCCATTCTGATATGTCTATCCACGGCCTCCCCTACTGTAAAGACGAAGCCACACTCAGGTTGGAGGAACAACACCTTGTATTCCGTCTGGGTAGCCTCCAACCTGATGGCATGAACATTGACTTCTCAAACTTCCGCTAATACCCCACCTCCCCCTCGTACCCCATCCATTATTTATTTATACACACACATTCTTTCTCCCTCTCTCCTTTTTCTCGCTCTGACTATACCCCTTGCCCGTCCTCTGGGTTCCCCCCCCCACTTTTTCCTTCTCCCTGGGCCTCCTGTCCCATGATCCTCTCATATCCCTTTTGCCAATCAACTGCCCAGCTCTTGGCTCCATCCCTCCCCCTCCTGTCTTCTCCTATCATTTTGGATCTCCCCCTCCCCCTTTCAAATCTCTTACTAGCTCTTCCTTCAGTTAGTCCTGACGTAGGGTCTCAGCCCAAAATGTCAACTGTACCTCTTCCTAGAGATGCTGCAAGGGTACCTCCAGCAGGGTGGAAGCAAAGAAAGAAAAAAAGATTTCTAATTGCTTTGTGGAAACTACTACTTTCATTCAACTGTTTTTGATAAGTATTTTATTTCATCCTACAATATTATTCCCTTTAGCCATAGCTTACCTTCCAACAGTAAATGAGTTATAGGAGTAGCAGAACTGTTACGGATAGAGCTCTTATCCCATTTTAACCTTTGTTCATCACTTGTGATTGTATCAAATGCAGATAGTTAATTTTATTGTCACGCAGAGTGCGGCACAAAATTACTCAGTACCTGCTTTACTTGTTTTATTTTAAAATCAAACACTTCATATCCGCTGCCAACAATAGCTCAGTTAGTAACACCCTCTGAATCATAAGATTATGGGTTTGAAGTCCAGATTTCAATGCAAAACTCTAGGCTCACTTTACAATGATGCAGTTGAAACTAGTTTTTTTTGGGTGAGATGCTAAATTGAAGGTCCATCTATTCTCAAAGGGAGATATAAAAGACTTTGAAGAAATATTGAGCAAAGAGGTTATCCTTAGCATTCTGGCCAACATATCCTTTAACTTTAATTGCTAAAGCAGATTATTTGATTATTATCTGTTTGAGGGAGTTTGCTGTGCAGATTGTATTCTGTAATACCCACAGTAATGATTACACTTCAAATGTACATTGGCAAAAAAAAGCTTTTCTTTGATCTGAGGTGCTGAATAAATGCAAACCTTTTACTCTTTTTATTTATAGTTGAATTTTAACTTTAAAATAATTAACCACAAAAGTAACCACAAGGTAGCGTATAATTTAATGTACTATTCTGAAAATTAGAATATTACTAATGTTATTACAAACAAAATTTATCCTGTTTTTATGACATTTTCTTCTTCCTCGCCTTAGCTAAAGAACTACACAGTCTGATGCAGCCATTTCTCCTGAGAAGAATCAAGGCTGATGTTGTATCTGAACTACCTAAAAAGATGGATGTTGTTCTCTATCATGGAATGTCTGTATTGCAGAAGAAGTACTATAAAGCCATTCTGATGAAGGATTTGGGTGAGTACTAAATACCTATTTCTTAAAAGAAAAAGCAGTGTGATGCTTGTTACATATAATTTTTCAAAACATTACCATACTATAACTGTTCTATGAAAATATATGAAACCTTAACTATATTATGCTTGCAAGCATTTACTGATCTACTTAAGATGTTTAATTCTTGAGCAATTCCCAATGAAATATTATAACACCTGGCCTGAGGCCAATAATGCCGATCTACAGTAGACTAAAGCAGTACTAAACACAGGTGATCATACTGATATTTTGCTCATAAATTTGTAGATTATATCACTGGAACACAGCTTGATTATCAAAACAAGTTCCGTTTTCCCTAGTCTGTTGATTTCGATGGGGATTCTATGTAGTGGGGAAGGGAAGAGTAAGATGGCATTTTTTTGTTTATTTAATGAGATAGAGTGCAGAGTAGGCCCTTCAGGCCGCGTTGCCCAGCAACCACCGATTTAACCCTAACCTAATCATGGGGCAATTCAGAATGACCAATTAATCTACCAACTGGTACGTCTTTGGATTGAAGGTGGAAAGTGGAGCACCCAGAGGAAACCACACCGTTGTGTATAGAAAGTACAAACTCCTTACAGGCAGCAGCGGGAATTGAACCTGGGTCACTGGTCCTGTATAGCGTTGTGCTACCATGCTGCCCATGGTTTGTTGATTTTGTTTTGTTATGAAATGTTAATTTTAACTCTATTTCACTTTCAATAGTTTAGAAGTATTTCTGATGGTCAGAAATGTTCTGGGATATTTAGAACTCTGAAGGCTTTGACAGCTTACAAATCTGGGACATTGTTTGTTCTGGCCCATTTGTGTCATTTCATTGCATTGTTTGAGGTCATGTTGCAGCACAAGGCTGCTACATCTCAACTCCAGGAGTGTCTAGAACAGCATTCTATATTTAGCTAAATCAGTTTGGAGTAGGGGAAACTAGTTAGTTGGCAGGTTGTTTCAGTAAAATCCAGGCCAATATTTGTATACTCACAGAAAGTAACTACTGTTGAAACTATCCAGTTTCTTAAGTGCTTGAAGTGGTATAGAAATTGCCACATGGTCACAATGAAAGCTTTGACATACAATTGCCACCCATGCTGCCACAGTTCATGAAGGCAGATGACAGTTAGTTCAGACGCATTTAGGGATGAGCAATAAACATCCATCTTGCTGCTAACTCCCATAAATGAAGTTTAATAAAATGTTCACAGGGCAAGTTGATATTGTTGGATTCGTTATCTAGAGTATCAAACTACGCTGACTGCACTATATTTGTAGAAAGGTTTGATATTGGATTTGTTCCTGAAGTTTTATCACACTGCTAAATACACAGTGAAAAGTATGGTGTACTCATCAACACCTGAGCTGATGGAGAAAGAGCAGAGAAAAATCAACATTATTTTAAAATATTCAGTTGCTTGTTCGTGCCTGGGAATTTTTTTTCAAATAGCACGTTGCTTTACTAGGTCTTAGAAGAAAATAAAATTTAATATAAAGATGTTTTCATTAATATTGTGCTCTGTATAGTTTGTATAAAAGATGTGCAGAAACTTATTCTATAAGCTTTCCGATCTGGACGGACCTATGCATCAGCAATACATATCTGTTATCAGTGATGTAAAAGATAGAAGGGTCAGCCGCTTATGGGGAAGCATCACCTGTCATAATGCCCGAACTACAGATATGTTGATTTGCTTGCATAGGTCTCTCATCAGAGACAATCAAGATTAAGTATCAGCTGAATGAAATAGGGCTCAAGAGCATTGTCCATGTCACACAATCATTGCTTAGTCTTGGTTAAATAGTCCTGGCTTCAGCTTATTCCACTGACTTTTCAAATAAGATTTTGTACTTTCTGGAGCGAAGATGTAGTTAATGCTTTGGTAAGACAGATCCCATATCTGTGCTTTAGAAAGGTTGAAAGCTGACTCTGCAAGCTGATATTCCTGTGACAAATTGCTGGCAAAAACCCCTTTGCCATCAGTCTGAGAACAGAAAAAATGATCACAATCATTATTTTTGCAAATGCTTGAAACACAACTAGTTGTTTTGACAAAAGCTATCTGTGCTTAAATAACTAATTTCATTATTCCTTGTAATAATTCATCACAAACTTTTGCGTTGCTTCCTATTCAAAACAAGGTATAATGCCATAAATTGTTCCTCATGAGTTCTGGGAATAAATACATACTTACTGGAGAGAAAGGCCATAATTATTAACTCATAATTGAGACAAGATGTATTTGTATTAATGCTGTAATGTACTTGTATAAATGTTCAAACAAACATTGCCACGTTCTATCCATTTAATCTCATTCATATTGTTGCTTATTTAAATATTTAATAGTTTGAATACTAGAATGTAGGATGTCAACCCTATTCATCACACTTAACTCATGCTGAGGCATACTTTGCTTTACCTAAATAGATACCTAAAAGATTCTTAGCTGAATTACTTTAACAAATACTATCAGCTGGGCAAAGGAGTCACCTCCTTTTCACCCCCCCCCCCACAAGCTCCAGTCCACTGCATAATTTTTTTTAACACAAGTTTCCCTCTTTACAATTTTATCTGTACTTAAGATGTATAGGTGAAATTGGGAAGTCATGTTGTTAATTATTATAGAAAGAGTTGGGTCTCTCTCTTCTTCCATTTTGTACTTGCCAGACTTGAAACATCAACAAATGCAGTTGAAATCAAAATGCATGCAATAGCTTCCACTGGATCAAGATACAGTAATTCTAGAATACAGAAGATTATGCATACAGACTTTGACTGTGAGAATGTTTATGAAAAACAGCCAAGGGCATGGAGAAGTTGGCAGGGGAGGAGGAGGAATTACTGGAGAGAGGCCAGTTTCACATTCTGTCCCACAAAATTCTGAGTTCAGTAATGAGTGTTTCCAAGCAGACACCCTGAGATTAGACATGCACAATGAATGTTCAAACTATAGTGTTTGCCTATGTGGTATTTAAGAAAATACAAATTTTTGGTCTAAATCAGGTCATGTGAAGGAGAGAACTGAGTGACTGGGGATGTCAAAGTATTCTCCTTGATTCTATAAACCCCATTTCCAGAAAAGTTGGGATATTTTCCAAAATGCAATAAAAACAATAATCTGTGATATATTAATTCACGTGAACCTTTATTTAACTGACAAAAGTACAAAGAAAAGATTTTCAATAGTTTTACTGACCAACTTAATTGTATTTTGTAAACATACACAAATTTAGAATTTGATGGCTGCAACACACTCAACAAAAGTTGGGACAGGGGCATGTTTACCATTGTGTTACATCACCTTTCCTTTTAATAACACTTTTTAATCGTTTTGGAACTGAGGATACTAATTGTAGTAGATTTGCAATTGGAAATTTTGTCCATTCTTGCCTGATATAAGACTTCAGCTGCTCAACAGTCCGTGGTCTCCGTTGTCTGATTCTCCTCTTCATGATGCGCCATACATTTTCAATAGGAGATAGATCTGGACTGGCAGCAGGTCAGTCAAGCACACGCACTCTGTGTCTACAAAGCCATGCTGTTTGTAGCCTGTGCAGAATGTGGTCTGGCATTGTCCTGCTGAAATAAGCATGGATGTCCCGGGAAGAGACGTCGCCTTGATGGCAACATATGTCTCTCTAAAATCCTAATATACGCCTCAGAGTCAATGGTACCTTCACATACATGCAACTCACCCATGCCGTGGGCACTGATGCACCCCCATACCATCACAGATGCTGGCTTTTGCACCTTTCGCTGATAACAATCTAGATGGTCGTTTTTATCTTTGGCACGGAGAACTCAACGCTCGTTTTTTCCAAAAATTAGTTGAAATGTGGACTGATCTGACGACAGCACATGGTTCCACAGTCTTTCGGTCCATCTGAGATGAGCTCGGGCCCAGAGAACTCGCCGGCGTTTCTGCATAGAGTTGATGTATGGCTTCCTCCTTGCATAATACAGTTTCAAGTTGCATTTCTGGATGCAGCGACGGACTGTGTTGAGTGACAATGGCTTTCCGAAGTACTCCCGAGCCCAGGTGGCTATAATTGTCACAGCAGCATGATGGTTTCTGTGCACTTTTCAATCTTATTTTAACTCTGCCCCAACTTTTGTTGTGTGTGTTGCAGCCATCAAATTCTAAATTTGTGTATATTTACAAAATACAATGAAGTTGGTCAGTAAAACTATTGAAAATCTTTTCTTTGCACTTTTGTCAGTTAAATAAAGGTTCACGTGAATTAACATATCACAGATATTTGTTTTTAATTGCATTTTGGAAAGTATCCCAACTTTTCTGGAAATGGGGTTTGTAATAGTGTATCAGTAGTTTATAATGAGTATGTGTTGGGTGATTCTTAAAGGTTGTCATAGCCAGGGTAGGTACTGAGGATAAGCTCCCGCTACTTATTAAATGCTCTCAATAGCATGTGTCTTAAATAGCCTCTGACAATCAAGTTCAGCTCCTGGCCTTCACGTGTGGCTTAGCTATTAAGCCCATCGAAACTGACAGGAGAACGGGCAAAAGTGCGTTACTGGTGCCAGGCACTTTGGGCAAATGGAGCTCAGCAGCCATGGTTAGCAGCTCATCTAGGAGAAAGAAACCTCTGGTGTCTTGCAGCGATACACACTTATGGGAAAGCCTTCGTGAGTACACCCCGAAGAAAGATCCAGAGCTAGAGTTCAACGCTGACTGGCAACTCCTATCATGCAGCTGGTACCAAACTATTGGTCTCTGCTGTTCCTTTGAATTCATCAGCTGTGTGGAGAGGGGTGCCTGGTGCATGGGCCAGAGCCTGTTCCCTACATCATACTGCTCTGGCTTACATATCGTGTGGATAGCTGGGGCGCAATATCCATGGTAGACTTTGACCAAAGGAGGTGCTCAGATGGAAATAAAGTGAAAATGTTGTAACATCTCCATGAGAAGCACTGAATCTATCAGAAAGATAATGTGCTCCTTATATTGACAATATGCTAGCCTTTTTCATTTCTTTGCAAAAGCAACATATCTGAAAGTAAATCTACACATCAATTACTATCTAATGACATCAAAGTAAAGTTGACTTACACAAAGTATGCTGGGGTGTCCACAATTCTGCCAATACTGGAAATGGTGTTCACTGTATGATAAGACAGTTTGACACTTGACATTTGATGTCAAGCAAAGCTCTGGAAAACAGATAACATAAATTGTGTTGTAAACATATCCTTGTAAATGAAAGTAACTGCAGATGCTGAAACAAGAATAAAAATGCTGAAGACATTCACCATAATCTGACACCATTTGCATTTGAAGAAACAGATTGAATGTCTCAGGCTGATGATTTTATTGAGGACAGGCTGCTTTTCCACTTTGCCAGTACTGATGAAAGGTCTCCACTTGAAACATTAACCTTTTCTCTCTTCGTAGGTGTTTCCTCGTCTCCTGTATACCTCCCACATTTTCTGTTTGTATTATGACTTTTTCTTGCTGTTCAAATTATAAGTGCTGCGGTAAAACTTAAATAAAATTTCTCATTCTTTAAATGATTTACAGAGGGGTTCGGACCATCTGTGCAATATAAAGGTAATGTTTTACTGATGGAGATATCTACTTTCACATAAAACAGTAAAATAAACCCCCATCTGTAGGCTTGGATGCAAAATATTCAACAACATTTCAAAAAGTCCATATAACTCAGCCAGCTGGAGAGACCCATTTTCACGTAAAATAAAGCCCATCTGTAGGCTTGGATTGGATGCAAAATATTCAAAAAGTGCATTTAACCCAGCCAGTGTTTGTCTCTTGTGCATTACAACTTTTTATTAGGCATTTTATCAGATTCCTGTGCACTCCTGCTGTTAGTCTATCAGAAGGAAAATACAGCATAGGAACAGGCCCTTTGACTCACAATGTTGAGCCAACCTCATTAAGCTGATGATGCCTAAATAAATTAACTCCTTCTACCTGCACATGGCCCATATTCATCCATTCTCTGTATATGCCTATCTAAGAACCTCTTAAATGTCTCTATCTTACCGGCCTCCACTATCACTCCGGCACCCTCATCCTTCCCAGAAGTACTTAATTATCTGCACAGCGCCTTGATATATTCCGAGATTGTGGAAGGGACTGTGTTACTGCAAGTTTGTCTGTCTTCATAAGGTTTTACTTTCTTTCTTATTTATTACATAGCTATCTCTAACCATGAATAAAGGACTGGATTCCAAATCTCTATGTCTTTGAATTTGTATTGGAAGTTACAAAGTGGTAACAAAATAGCAGAAAATTTTACTTTCTTTGTTTTAGAACCTAAGGCATAGGAGTAGAATTAGGCTATTTGGCCTATTGAGTCCACTTGATTAACTGGACTTGGAGAACATGCACACTCATTCCTCAATCATACTTGTGCACAAGGAGAACAGCGTGGCCCGTGTCACCACACTGCTCTGCAGACAGGACAGAAGCTTTTTAAAATACAATATTGGCTTATTAGATACAGATATTGACCATTGATAAACTGTATAATTCCTTACTAGCAAGATCAATTGCCATTCACAATTGAGCTATTAAAAGTCAATAGAAACTACAAGCTGACAACCAATGATACTTTGAAGTAAAGTACTTGTCCCTTAATTGGTGGACACGAGGAAATCTGCAGATGCTGGAATTTCAAGCAACACACATAAAAATTGCTGGTGAACGCAGCAAGCCAGGCAGCATCTATAGGAAGAGGTACAGTCGACAATTCGGGCTGAGACCCTTCGTCAGGACTCAGTTAGTCCTGATGAAGGGTCTCAGCCCGAAACATCGACTGTATCTCTTACTATAGATGCTGCCTGGCCTGCTGCGTCCACCAGCAATTTTTATGTGTGTTCCTTAATTGGTGGATGTGTTTTGCATCCTTCTGTTGTATTCTTATCTGTCTGCCACTGGCACTCTTACTGTGTAAAGAGGAGCTACCTTTCTAGAAAAAGTCTCACTTCAAAGGCCCCACTTGTCTGGATTGATCACACACTGAACCAGGCTAACCTTTCCTGGACCTTGTCTTTAATCCTTGCTGTACTGCAACAGCCACACTCCCCTAGATGGTCTGTTCCAGGAAATGAAAGGAACTTCCCCTAAAGCTTAATCAAGAAGTCATAAGTATACGATGGGAGCAGAAGAGACATCTGTGATATAGAATAGCACAACATTAACATAATATGCTTCAGGAATTTCCCCCCCCCCAAAAAAAATTCTGCAAAAATTTTCATCCAATGAGTTGTATGTTTTCTGTAGAACCATTACTTGTCTAAGCCAAAGAAAATGTTACCTATGGGTATTTGATACTTCTTAATAGTGTTGACCAGCTGGTCTGTCCCTCCAGCTTCAGGATGAAGGAATGTACCATGGCCGATCCTGTCTGGTGGAAGACCAAGAAACATTTCCCATTCTTCATTTTTATTTGGGATCTTAATGAAAAATATAATTGTTTGTATTAATGTTCTTCCATCAAAAGAAATTTTAATTATTTTACGATGAACAATTTTTAATTGGATATATTTGTTACATTAAGTAGGTAAGATTCATATGATTCAATATTTTAAGAATTAATATATCCTTTTCTGTAAAAAAAAATTTAGAGATAGTTACTTAACTAGTTTAAATGCTTCTTACCTCAGCCATGTGCACAGCAAGCTTAAGACCAATATTTCTAGCTGCTTGAAGTGGGGCAAGAAAGCTCTTAGCATGTTCTACCTTAAAAAGTAGAAAATGGTAAACAATATTATACAACTAAAACTGATTCATTATTGATGTAAGCAAACAAATCTGATTTGATGCAACACTGTGTTTTGTGTAACTTTTATCCCCCCGCCAAATCCTTTAAGTGCATATCTGACATCTGACCCCTCGAGATATTGACCACTCTTCACTTTTATTCAAAACTATTTCAGACTGCTGTGTAATTTGTGGATTTTTAAATGCATAGATTAACGAATGGTGAATGATAGGAATCACATGCATACTTAAGGCTACACCAAGTTCTCCTTATCCATGCAGGATAGGGATGCAGACTACCTGTGCAGAAGAAAATGCACGCACTCCTAAGGCCACTGACATTGACTTTAAAGCTACAGTAACATACAACAGTTGACTCCTAAGTGTATGCTTCAGATTTTGATTTATCACATCATTATAAGGAGAAAATCAACAATCTTCTGATTTATCCCATCATATCTGGTAGTTAGCTTGATCCTGAGCTCAGCTCTAGCTGCACACCCAGCCTTCATTTGAAGTCAGATAAGTACAAATAATATCAATGTACACTTGTAGATGTAAATTTACTTGTGTAGAATAAAAATGCTATCTACAAAAGTACTTGGCTCAGGTTCCAATTCCTGGCACAGGACGCACACCATACAGTCAGAGTCATAATGCACTACAACACAGAAACAAGCCCTTCCGCCCATCTAGCCTGTGCTGAACTATTATTCTGCCTAGTCCCATCAACATGCACCTGGACCATTGCCCTCCATACCTGTCACATCCATCTACTGTACTTATCCAAGTTTCTCTTAAGTGTTGAAATTGAACCCGCATTCGCCACTTCCACTGGCAGCCTGCACCGGCCCTGAATGAAGAAGTTCCCCCCCCAGATTCTCTTTAAATATTTCACCTTTCACCCTTAACATATAACTTCTAGTTCTTGTTTCACATAACTTCAGTGGAAAAAGCCTGCTTGCATTTACCCTATCTATACCCCTCAAAATTTTGTATACCAACTACTGCCGCTTCACAACTGCCAGCAGGCATCAAATACAATCCATCTCATTGCAAACAGGGACATTTGCACGTCTCTTGCACGTCACAAGAGAGGGTCTAGTCCCATATGGCTGGTCTTGTGTTGATTCAGCATAACAGCAGATGATGAGGACGAGGTGAACAGTTAATGGCCATGTGAAGACCAGCTAAAAACATCTATATGATGTCAGTTTATAGGAAAAGTAATCTTTAAATTAATGTTCATCTAAGTAGAAAGAATCCAACAAAATGATTGCATGAGACAGGATACGGCACCCTGCTGCTCTGAATTAAGATAGACAGAGGTAAATAAAAATTAGTTACTCACTGCGGGATCGCCACTTAAATCCAAGCCAACCACTAGCCCATCAGAGGATGTAAAGAATTCTTCTGTAAGTTTTACAGTCTCTATGGCAACAGCAGGCCCATCTCTTCTATCTATGGATAACAGAAACCTAAGGAAATAAAAGTTAACGTTTTTTGCATTTGAGATGAACAAGAAAATGAATTAAGAATCCTACCACTGAATATTGCATCAAGTAGATCCTCTCTCCTGAAAACTTGCTGGCAAATGGAACCTCTCTTCCTCATACTGAAAGCACTTGGCTGCTTTGAAGTACAGTCTGTCACCATCTTACAAATGCCCAACTTACGTACAGCTTGCACTTACAAACGAGCTTTTGGGACAACGCTGCGATGGATTTGCTGACCATTAAAGGGTTGCAAACATCTGCTGTGTGGGAGCTTGGTTTAGCACTTCCCACGTGCAAGCTGTTGGGTTACAAATAGTTCACAGGAACAGAACCCTGCCACAACTTGGACAGCCTGTACCTTACTTTTGGCCCATCAGACCTTGTGTTACCAGTGCTGCCGACAACCCAGAGAAGCATTCAGCACAGCGAGTGTCATATATATTACTCACAACCCAAGCATTCCTGTGCTCCCAGACTCCGAGAAATATCTACTTCAAACAACAAGAAGGCTTTTCTGGTTCCAAAACTTCCAGCAAGTCCATGTTTTGCATACTTTTGCATCTAATCTCCCCCCACTTCATCCAAACTTCTCAAACACCAAAATCCTAAGGAGCTTCTAAACTTCACAATGTTCAGCAGTTACTGCCAAGACCCATTAATTCATCCCTAGTATAAGGAACACCACCCACATCATGAAGACCCTGGAGAGACTTGTTCTGGAGCTGCTCCGGCCTATGGTCAGGCCACACTTAGATCCCTTCCAGTTCGCCTACCAGCCCCGACTAGGAGTTGAGGATGCCATCGTCTACCTGCTGAACCGTGTCTACGCCCGCGATAAGCCAGCAAGCACTGTGAGGGTCATATTTTTTGACTTCTCCAGTGCGTTCAACACCATCCGCCCTGCTCTGCTGGGGGAGAAGCTGACAGCGATGCAGGTGGATGCTTTCCTGGTGTCATGGATTCTTGATTACCTGACTGGGAGACCACAGTACGTGTGCTTGCAACACTGTGTGTCCGACAGAGTGATCAGCAGCACTGGGGCTCCACAGGGGACTGTCTTGTCTCCCTTTCTCTTCACCATTTACACCTCGGACTTCAATTACTGCACAGAGTCATGTCACCTTCAGAAGTTTTCGGATGACTCTGCCATAGTTGGATGCATCAGCAAGGGAGATGAGGTTGAGTACAGGTCTACGGTAGGAAACTTTGTCACATGGTGTGAGCAGAATTATCTGCAGCTTAATGTAAAAAGACTAAGGAGCTGGTGGTAGACCTGAGGAGAGCTAAGGTACCGGTGACCCCCGTTTCCATCCAGGGGGTCAGTGTGGACATGGTGGAGGATTACAAATACCTGGGGATACGAATTGACGATAAACTGGACTGGTCTAAGAATACTGAGGCTGTCTACAAGAAGGGTCAGAGCCGTCTCTATTTCCTGAGGAGACTGAGGTCCTTTAACATCTGCCGGAGGATGCTGAGGATGTTCTACAAGTCTGTGGTGGCCAGTGCAATCATGTTTGCTGTTGTGTGCTGGGGCAGCAGGCTGAAGGTAGCAGACACCAACAGAATCAACAAACTCATTCGTAAGGCCAGTGATGTTGTGGGGATGGAACTGGACTCTCTCACGGGGGTGTCTGAAAAGAGGATGCTGTCTAAGTTGCATGCCATCTTGGTCAATGTCTCCCATCCACTACATAATGTACTGGGTGGGCACAGGAGTACATTCAGCCAGAGACTCATTCCTCTGAGATGCAGCACAGAGCATCACAGGAAGTCATTGCCGCCTGTGGCCATCAAACTTTACAACTCCTCCCTTGGAGGGTCAGACACCCTGAGCCGATAGGCTGGTCCTGGACTTATTTCATAATTTACTGGCATAATTTACATATTTATTTATGGTTCTATTACTATTTATTATTTATGGTGCAACTGTAACGAAAACCAATTTCCCCCGGGATCAATAAAGTATGACTATGACTTTCAGTACCCATAGGTAACCTGCCATGCTTTCTGCATCATTTTGCTGTAACCCCTTTGATATTACAAACATAGAAGAAAAAATTGATTAGAATAAGTTACAGTCAAAATCACTTAACTAGTTTTTCAAATGATTTTCAATCTATAACAATGTCTTGCCAATAAATGTTCCTAAATAATTTCAGGATGTCCCTTTGAGACCCTTCTAGTTCTTGAGCAGTGATTTTAGCCTTAGTAGTGGCCTGATCATTTTAACAATTTAACCTTTATGTTTTTTATCTGGGTTCCAGCCCACCAATGATGCCATGGAAACCAGCTGATTACAGTATAAATATCACGTACCTTACGTCTATGTCTACATTCTCTTGTTTGCATTGTTTTATGGCTTCAAGTATAGCCTCAACATATGACTTCTTGCTCATCCCTGTTTTAGAAGTAAAAATAAGTAACATTTACAAGTTATCTACCATAAATCAATTTCAAAGTCATTGATCTGAAACAGCTGCTACCCAATGCTTAGTACTTCCAGCATTTGGTTTTTATTTTACAAGTTAAAACTTCTTAACCACCTTTTTATAATATTCCTTAAGAAAGAATTGGGTTTCTGAATTTGTGCACAGGCATGCCTCACAAAAGTAAAGTGTATGTTTGAAAAATTAGCTTATGCTGATTAAAATATAATTTATATAGTCTTGTGATACTACCTGTTGTGTTTTCTGTTCGTGGTGTACTTCGTAGCTCAAGATATTTCACTCCATCAGCTGCAAATTCCTTAATAACCTCTTTGGTCACCTAGAAGAGTTCATCATATTATAAATGTACTTGCTCAGTGTGGGCATGTGGCCAAGTGGTTAAGGTATTTAGGTCGTGAGTTAGAGCCCCAGCTGAGGCAACGTGTTGTGTCTTTGTGCAAAACAACACTGGTGCCAAGCTGTATGGGTTCTAATGCCCTTCCCTTGGACAACATCAGTGTCGTGGAGAGGGGAGACTTGCAGCATGGGCAACTGCCTGTCTTCCATACAACCTTGCTCAGGCCTGCGCCCTGGAGACTGAAGACTTTCCAGGCGCAGATCCATGGTCTCGCAAGACTAACGGATGCTCAGTATAATGATGCATTCCTGCTCTCTGCCACTGTTTTGTGCAAAATTGTTGCACTGTGAAGCTGTTGCTGTGAAAGCTTTACTGATAAGAGCAGCAAGTGGAGAAACAGACATTTGAGTTCCGAGTGAAACACAAATTTCCATGTACATGTCCTCCCTGCTTACATACACCTGACATACAAAGCCCACACATATGAACAAGCATTTGCAAGACAGACAGGATGGGTTTGCCAGCTGCTGTGCAGCTGTAGACATTTCTACCGTGCGGGATCTCAGTTTGTGGCAATATCATTACACCTTGCAAAGACATCTGAATGGTTGAGTTAAATTCCCTGATTCAATTATATGTTGCCTTTAGTTGGTCTTTATTTTATTTGCATACAGTATATGACTAGGGGGCCACGTTTCCAATGTGCAAACTGGGTTATGGAACATTTCTCAGGAATGGAACCCTGTTGTAACCTGGGGAGTATAATCCATGCTTTAAGACTTTCCATTCTCCTTTTAAACAGTGTGGGTCCAACATGGAAATCCGTCTTGCAGTTGGGTAGATTGGCATGTTTGTAGCCCACCAGCAACATGGATAAAAAGCCCAGCCAACATGATTGGACTGGCTGGAACTTCAGTACAGCCCAATGAGTCCTTAATAACACTCCAAGAAAACATTTGCGACACTAACAAAAAATATCTTTTGTTAGCATGAACTAAGTAGTTCTATATTTACTGCTGCACATTTACTTTGGCACAGTGGGTTAATCTTGTAAAAATGACTATCATTTACCATGAAGATTCGTTCTACGCTGTCAGTTAACTGATGAATTACTTTAAACATCTCAAAGCATCTGTGGAAAAAAAAAAGTGTAACTTAAAAGAAGTTATATCTTTTCAACAAGTTTCAATTTTAATGGTTAACATTCCCTATAAATTTAGTGTTTGTGAGAAGCAGGTTCTACTTTGCATCAGTTCTAAACTTACACTGAAAAACTGATGTAGTTTGCATCCTCAACTTTAGATTGAACTTAGTGTGCTTTTCTTTGCACTAATAGCATACTTGAAAACTTATGCAACTTTAACTTTGCTTGCTTATAATCATGGTAAATATACAGTGCACTGTGATAATGAGAAATAAATCAGGAATGATCTGAAACGATTGCCTAGCTATGTTATGAGACATTAACCAATTTTATTTCCAATCTAAGATAAATTCTGCAGAACATTTCATCAACTTTTATAACTGGTTTAAGATATTAAGTTAATTTTGATCTTAAATCCACAGTTATCAGTACACACTCTTCCAATGTTCTTGTGTGGCCTTTCCTGATCATGGTCATATTGTGGTCAACACTGAGATGTGGTTTCTGCAGTATCAGCTTTTCCATTGTGGTGCTGCTGATAGAGGTATTGAGATGAGCATGGAGTTCCTGGAAGGGAAAACAGATCTTTATTAACTTATAACATTCCTTGCTCTGTTTACAAATCAATGAACACTAATTTCCCTTCATAACAGCATTCTTCACACTGAAATTGAAAGCAGAAAATAGCAAATGCTAAAGATCTTCAGAAACAGAAAATTCTGGGAATACTTCAGTCAGGTAATATGCGAGGAGAGAGAAATATTTCAGGTTGATGACCTGAGATCAGAAATGTTGCTTGCCCTGCTTGGTATTTTCAGCATTCTCTGCTTTTAATTATGTTTAAATATATTCAGAGGTTCAGGGTAGCTATGTGTTTTCCACAAGCACCAGTAATATGTTTTGACTTTAGAAGGATAAAGATTGGTGGAATTTTAAATTAATTGTAGTTCCATTTCAATCTTTAAAAATTAAATTTGATTTGTAAATACAGTTTTGTACTTAACTATAATAATCTGATGATCTGTGCAATTCAGTTTAAGCTATATACCTGGTCTTTCTGCTCAGCTTCTGTATTTCACAGTATGGAAAATTAAAAGGAGGAGACAGCATTTGCAGAGGCTAAAATTTGACCTAAAGAGTCAGAAACCATGTTGTGACATTGTAATGAGCAACCGCAGGCAGTGAGTGAAGCTGGCTGAGGTAGTTTCTTCACACCAAAACTACTATTAGTTCTGGGCCCATCCTTGCCTTCAGAATACAAGAAACAAAAATAAACTGTGACAGCCTGCTGTAAATAAATGACTTTGTCCTTTTATTATGAGGTTGAGTTCAGGATCCCAAATTGCACTGCAGAACACACCTAGATTTTGGGTTTTCTGGAGCACTTACAACTTTAGGCAACGCTTGATGAAACAGCACCATTATTTCTGTAGCTACGATGATACTATCAGGAATTCTGCAGCATAGGATGTTCGAGTCACAATTTTTTTTTCTTGAATACTTTCACTCTTTTTCCAGTTATGGGAAAAGTCGGCTGTTTACCGTGATCTAAGGAACAATTTAAACAAGAGCAAATGAATTCAAACATACTATCTAAATTCAAAAAACAACTTCAAACAATATCTGGTAGTATAGCTTTCAAATATCTGTACAAGTTTAAGCACATCTGATAGCTAGATATTTTGCATTGATGTAATATTTCATGCCACATTTAGCTGGAAAATAAGAGTGTCCAGGTATTGTGGCACGGTAGCGTAGTGGCTAGCAATCAGGGTCCAATTCCCGCAGTCTGCAGGGAGCTTGTACATTCTCTCTATGACCTCCAGGTGCTCTGGTTTCCTCCCACATTCCAAAGACATAAGTTGTGGGCATGCTGTGTTGGCCCCAGTGGCACTTGTGGGCTGCCTTCAGCACATTCTCAGACTGTTGGTTGTTAACGCAAACTATGCATTTCATTGTATATTTGGAAATACACGTGACAAGTAAAGCTAATCTTTACAACATATATTTAAACCAAAGTTATTTTACATTGTATGTCTGTTTGTTTCTATTACTTTAAATTGACCCTTTTACTTTAAATTGATTCTTGAATTCCAATAGCTCATGAAATAACTCTTCAGTTCTCAGCCTGGGGTCCATGGACTCCTCGGTTAATGGTTGGGGTCCATGGCTTAAAAAAATGTTGGAACCCCTGCTCTAATCTTTCCTCCAGTGCCATGTATTTTTCAGTAATGTAAAAAAACATGAACACATATTTTAAGGAAAATTCCTACATATTTTATATTCACTGAGGGAACATGGGCTTTACCGGCAGAGCCAATGTGTAATTACGCATCCCTAGTTGCTCTTGAGGAGGTTGTGAGCTGCCTTCTTGAACTGCTGCTGAACCTTGAGGTGAGGGTATATTTACAATGCTCCTAGGCAGAGTGCGCCTTGATTTTAACCCAGCAATATTGAAGGAATGGTAATATAATTTCCTTATCAGGGTGGTGTGTGGCTTGGAGGGTAACTTCCCTATGCTTTCGATGCCCTTGTCTTTCTAGCTGCTGAAGGTCATGGGTGATGGGGAGTTCTTGTGAGTTGCTGCAGTAGATGGTACAAACTTCTACTGAAATGAGTGAGTGAGTGAGTGGGTTGTCTATCAAGCCGACTGTCATGTCCTGTTTGTTTCTTGTATATTGTTGAATTTGCACTCATCCAGGCAAGTGAAGAGTATTCCTCTTGACTTTAGCCTTGAAGACAGTGGAGAAATTTTGGGGAGTTAGGAGGTGAGTTACTGGCTATGGAATTCCAAGCATCTGACCTGCTCTTGCAGCCAGGTCAATATTAACCCCCAGGATACTGATGGTGCAGGATTCATTAATGGCAATGCCACTGAATGTCAGGGTGTAAGAGCTGGATTTTCCCTTCATGTTGATCATAATTGCCCAGCACTTGTGTAGTGCAAATGTTATTTGCCATCTATCAGCCCAACCTGGATAACGTCCAGCTCTCGCTTCATCACCTGAGGAACTGTGGATCATCAGGAAACATCCCTACTTCTGACCTTGTAACTGAAAGATAATTGATGAAGCAGTTGAAGATGGTTGGGCCTAGGACACCTCCCTGAGGAACATCTATGGACTCTTACTGTCTTGTGGCTGAGATGATTGACCTTCAACTGCCATGACCATCTTCTTTTGTGTTAGGTATGATACCAAACAGCAGAGAGTTTTCCCGCCTGACTCCCATTGACAACAGTTCAGCCAGGATTCCTTGATGCCATAGTCAATCGAATGCTGTCTTGATGTCAAGGGCAGTTATTCTAATTTCATCTCTAGAGTTCATATTTTATAACAACATACATTTAAATAAAGACTCAATCAAATAAACTCAAAACTGTTTTGTCAAGAAATAAATTTGAGTATATTTTTACATTTGACCGTCACAATTCAATAAAAAAAATGCATTTATTTAATGTTATTTTTTTGTAAAAGTCCGAGCATATTCAGAGAAAATGTTCAATCTACTTATCTGAGGAAATGCAGTCATTGTTTTGTGTACAACCAACTGATGAAAGAAATGATTACTTAATTTGGTTTTAGATGTCTCAGTTCAATACCAGCAAAAAGAATATCTGCAGGCATTCTGACCTCTGCAAGGGACTGGCAGCTGATGGTGGACCTCGAAGGGCAGCTGAAGTTCCCCAACCATATCGCAGCCACCACCCTGTGACCAGACATTGTCCCAGTGCCTGAGTCTACTAAGCAAGTGGTGCTGCTGGAGCTGACAGTCCCATGGGAAGACAGCTTGGAGGAGGCCTTTGAAAGGAAGCTCTCCATGTATGCAGGACTGGTCAGCAACTGTCAGCAGGCTGGATGGAGAGCGAGGTGTCTCCCAGTGGAGGTTGGTTGTAGGGGATTCGTAGCCCATTCTTTAGTTAGAGCCTTCAGTATTTTGGGCATCAAGGGAGAGAGGAAGAGGAGAGCCATCCGCAGTACCACCGATGCGGCAGAGAGGGCCTCAAAATGGCTGTGGCTCAAAAGAGGGGAGCCATGGAGTCATAAGTAGCTAGCCATCTGGACACAAGTTGGGGTCTGATCAGCCCCGGCTGGGTCACCTGGAGGAGGTTGTATGATGTTGAAAGACCCGAAACAACCGATGATTCCAGGAACATCACTGAAGATGTGTCCAGAAGCATCAATAGATGTATGTACACGGCAGTTCAGGAATATACGTCACTAGAAGTTGCTATTTTTTCAAGTGTTATAACACCCAACACCCAGAAGAAAACTCAGTGTAGATTATAATCCAATAAGCTTAATACCACATTTCTTCCAGTATTCTACATGATTCTCACCAAAATCCTTTATTTTCTCATTCATGAAAGATTCCCATCTAGGAAAGCTGTGAATAAATTAAGCTATTAATGCACTTCTATGAATATAGTTTTTATCCCTTATAGAGACCAAATCATGAACAATTGATGGTCATTAGTTGTCATATTATCTGTATCTATATTTACATTTTATATTTAATTAATGGTGCTTCTGCTAACAAACTTGAAATGTGCAGTAAAATATGAGGATTAAAGCTGGATTAAATATACTGCTATAATTTTCCTTAAACTGACAATATACTTTGGTCAGCCAGAGGCACTGCCTTCAGGACGACACACAACTCTCAGTGGCAGGTTTCAGCTATACTTCTCTGAGGGAGTTAGCTGACTTTAATTAAGACACGATGGTTTCCATCAATAATGCTCTGTCACCAGCAGAGGATGGAGCTTTGTCTGGGCAGCCAGGTACAGGGACAGAAAAGACCATGAAAGATCATATTGCATGCCACTGAGAGTTGTGGCTGGTGACAGGGAGACTTGAGCGTGGGGTGATCCTGTCTAAAGTAATTCTTGCTCATCTGACTCAGTCCCCAAAGCCCACACTGATATTTGGTCTGTGCAGAATCAGTCACTACTATGGCTAATTCTGCATATTTTCTCCTTCTTTGCCCTTATCTAGTAATGCTGTGGCAATCTATTCTGCCATCAGGCAGAGAGGGATTTACAGCTGGATCTACCTCTAAGCAAAAGCACTATGTTCTTTATAGTGTGGACCCTGAATTGAGAGAGCAGGCACTGTGATAGGTTTTCAGATTAATTCATAGACTCCTGGATCACCTACCATTTCTGTAGCCTGGATGTGTTCCACCTATGGGAGGCTTCTCAATTCTGATTGTACTCTCCTGATTTTTGTGCACCCAGTATGGATGGTGGCAAGTCGGGGAGGGGTACTCACTGGTCTGCTGTTTGGCCTTGCCAAGATGGCCAATTACAAGTCTAGCCGGTTACTAACTGCTCCTTTCCAAAGGATAAGTCTGTGCCCAAGTCCCTGAAAAAGCAGCACTGCTAAAGTTTTCCTAGTCCGGTGAGTGCACTAGGTTGCATTCCGGACAGGGAGGATTGGTTTACTTCTTTCAAAAATGTAAGTAAGTTTATGAAGTATGTTGCGAACAAAATAACAGTGAAATGTGTTACTTTGACCTACAGTACATTGTGCACCTGGGGCATTAGTGAGCTGTGTAATTAGAGCGGCACCGCTTTGTAACTGGGGCAGGCGGTTAGCATCCGCGCAAATGCAGCCCAACCCCCGGAGACGGGTGGAGCCACCTGCCCTCGGACCTCCCGCAGAAACACTCGAGACTGACCTGCTCCCGAGCTACAAGGCCGCTGCCTGCACCGTGCACCTCTGGCCCTAAAGGATGTGTCTCCGTTCACCTCACGTGTTTTCCGGTAGAGTTCTGCCGCCTCCCGGCCACGACGCTGACCACAGCGACCCCAGCCGGCGGCTGCTCGGGTTGCAGCTCTAACCCCGCAGTTCGGGAGATGAACTGCCGGATCAATAAAATTTAGGTTCGCTCCGCTCCAGAGTCAAAGTCCAATGAAAACTATTGCAGTAACATCACCAGCACATAGCATCGTATAAGCAGCGTTCACGAATAAAAATGCTCAAATAAATTATACAAAATTCTTGCAAGAAAAACACAATTTGAAAAAAATGTATTTTTACTGCGAAGTGGTGTTGATGTTGCTAAACTTTCGAGCTCAGCACAGTACGGGCCCTTCGACACATGATATGCCAACCTTTTAAGCTGTGTCATGTACAATATAACCTTTTCATTCTACTAGCCCATAACCCAATTTATTTTATCCATCTGCCTATTTTAAATGTGCCTGTACCACCAACCCCTGGCTGTTTATTCCTGGCATTTTCACTTTGTAAAAAACCTACCGGTTATAACTCCCCTAAACATTACATCCCTCATCTTAGAATAATGCCCTCTGGCATTAGTTACTGCCACTCTCAGAAAAAGACCCCAGCTGTCCACTCTCCCTATGTCTCTAAAATCTTAAATAGACATCTATCAAGTTGCCTCTTATCCTCCTCCACTCCAAAGATGAAAGCCTTAGCTTGCACAAACTTTCCTCATAACTATTCTCTAATCTAGGCAGCATCGTGGTAAATCTCCTTTGCACCTTCTCTAAAGCTTCTACATCCTTCCTATAATGAGATGACCAGAACTGCACACGATACTGCAAATGCGCTCTAACCAGAGTCTTGTAGAGCTGCAACATAACCTCTCGGCACTTGAACTCAGTCTCCTGACCAAGTACACCATACTTAAACCACCATATTAATCTGCATAGCAACTTTGAGAGATCAACGGACTTGGAGACCAAGATCCCTCTCTTCTGTCGCACTGCTAAGAATCCTGCCATTAACCTTGTAGCTTGCCTTCAAGATCAATCTTTACACTTCTATGTGGTGTATCAGCCAGTTGAGTGGTGTTGCAGCTCCACCCTTGCACTCAATGTCAGAAAAACCAAGGAACTGATTATGGATTTCAGAAAGGTTAAGATGAGGGAACACAAACACACACCAGTCCTCATTGAAGGATCAGAAGTGGAAAGTGTGAACAGTGTCAAGCTCCTGGGTGTGAACATCTCTGAGGATGTATCCTGGACCCAAGGTATCGATGCAGCTATAAAGAAAGCACGGCAGTGGCGATATTTTATTAGGAGTTTGAGGAGATTCAGTATGTCACTGAAGACGCTCGCAAGTTTCTACCGATGTGTCATGGAGAGCATTCTAACCGGCTATATCACCATCTGGTATGGGTAGGGGGCTACTGCACTGGGTCAAAACAAGCAGCAGAGAATTGTAGTAACAGACACAAAAATGCTGGAGGAAATCAGCAGGCCAGACAGCATCTATGGAAAAGAGTAAACAGTTGGTATTTCAGGCCAAGACCCTTCATCAGAGAATTGTAGATTTAGTCAGCTCCATCATGGCACTGGCCTCCATAGTGTCTGGGACATCTTTAAGGAGCGATGCCTCAACAAGGTGGCATCCATCATTAAGGCCTCCCGTCACTCAGGTGATGCCTTGTTCTCATTGCTACCATCAGGAAGGAGGCACAGAAGTCTGAAGGCACACACTCAATGATTCAGGAACAGCTTCTTCCCCTCTGCCATCTAATTTCTGAATGGACATTGAACCCATGGACACTACCTCACTACTTCTTTATTTCTATTTTTGCACTAATTTAATTTAACTATTTAATATATATATATTTACTGTAATTCATATTTTTTCTATTAGGTATTGCATTGTACTGCTGCTGCAGAGACAACAAATTTCACGACATATGCCAGTGATATTAAACCTATTCTGATTCTAATTAATTCACACTTTTCCAGATTGAACTGCATCTGCCTCCTCTCAGCCCAGTTCTGCATCCCATCCATATCCTGTAGTAACCTACTACAATAACAAACACCATTTTTGTGTCATCCTCACTTTAGTGGATTAGGATTTTACCAGTTTGTTCAAGAACTTAATGGATCACTGAACAGTTTTAATTTTCTAGATTTTGGCGTGAGCTGAAAAAGTGCTGAAAATTTATTTTAGGGTAAATTTAAATCCTGTTTAATTTTAAGTATTTAGTGAACATAGGTTCAAAACGTACAAACTAATTTGCAGATTAATAAGTACCCAGATTCCCATTTTTAAAGTTCTGAATGTTAAAACAACTCACAGTCATTTATCATTTTTAATATTCTCTAAGTTTTTGCAGCTGTGGCCATTTTTATGTATTCCATCTGGAATTACAGTGTGGAATTTAGTTGTATCACATGTTTTTTAATGATTAGTTTGTACTGTATTACAATTGTAATTTTCTTTTCAGATGCATTCGAAAATGAAATGAGCAAGAAAGCTCGATTGATGAATATCTTGATTCAACTTAGAAAATGTGTTGGTCATCCTTATCTTTTTGATGGTAAGCAAAGCAGTAATCCATAAAGAGTATATGGAGTCATTTGTAATTTACTTGGATTGAGGTGAATCTAGATTTAAATTTATTCCATGTTTGGGTAAAAAATCTCAGTTGTGATCCTTTAGGTAAGACTAACCATAAATTATAAGCCACTACGATTGACATAGAGCATACCCCCAGGTGTTGCATCTGATGCTTGGATTTCACTGGGCAGCTACCATCTGCCCTAAACTGGGCAGCCCCCAGTCAAAAAGGTTCTGTCCTGCCACAGTATGCTTTGCTCATTGGATGCATGGGGATTAGATATTATCTGAACTGCAGACTGGAAACGCTGTACCAGGTGAACCAAAACAGCAGCATAAGAGACCTGCTCTAAAACTGGGATGTTGGAGTGCTCAGACAATGATGGCTGGCCTCCCTGGTAACCTCTGAGACATCAGTGATGTCAGGAACATGGCTGTAATAAACAAGAAGCTCAAAAGCCTTCACATTGATATAGCCTGCCTCCAGGAGACATGTCTGGCTGACTCGGGCACACTAAAGAAGAAAGATTATACCTTCTTCTGGCAAGGGAATGGCCTTGACAAGCCCAGAGAGCATGGAGTAGGCTTCGCAGCGAGGAAGACATTGTTGAAGATGGTGAAACCAGGCAGCAATGGATCTGAGTGACTTACTCTTTGACTCAACACCACTGAAGGTCCAGTTACTCTTGTAAGCATGTGAGTGTGTATGCTTCCATGCTGTGCTCCACGTCTCATGCAAAGGATTACTTTCATGAGAACCTTGCAACCACCATCAGGAATGTATATCCCCAGCAAGGACCATCTTGTTCTTCTGGGCGATTTCAATACCAAAGTGGGTGCAGATCACAACTCATGACCATCCTGCTTAGGTTACTTTGGTGTGGGCAAAATGAACGAGAGCAGACTGTGATTGCTGGAGTTCTGCACCTATCATGATCTATGTAGCACCAATTCTTACTTCCAGACAAAGTTTCTACCTGAGATTTCCTGGAGATACTCTAGCTCCAGACACTGGGACGAGCTGGACTAGATCCTGGACAGGTGCTCCTTCCTCAGCAGTGTGTTTTCCTGCATTCCTATCCAGATATTCCAGACTGCACCAAAGGGGATCTACCTCCACACTAGATCAGATGGCAGGCTTTTTAACCTCACCCACCTAAGAACCAGAACCAAAGGATATGATCAGAGGCATGCTGTTTACTGACGATCCAGCTGTCGCAACGCACACTCTGCAGCAGCTCCAGAGCTTGATGGATCACTTCTCCCAGGCCTGAAAGGAACTTGGTCTGACTATCAGCCTGAAAAGGAGAAACATTTTGGGACAAGGAATGGAGGCACCACCAGTCAATTGATAACTACAAACTGTTGCTCATTAGTTCACATACCTGGTGTCCATCATCAGTAACAACCTTTCCTTGGACATAGAAATTGACAAGTACATTGGGAAGATTGCAATAGCTCTTGCCTGCCTCACTACATGAGTCTGGGAGAACTGCAGACTCTCAGACAAAAGAAAAGTGGCAGTGTACAACACTTTGGTCACTAGCAGACTGCTGCACAGCAGTGAGACCTGGACAACAGGTATCAGGGCAGCTGGAATCCATCAATGCTGACTAATTATCATTAGACATTTAAGTGAGAAGCCTCTGACACTGAGTACAAATGAAAATCATCAACAAAACATTTTTAGCTTAGTTGAACCATTGCAAACCATCAATTAAGTGCATTATAATCAATAAAATTTAATTTCCTCTTTCTCTAAATGCCCAAGTGAATCAAGTAGTCTGGAATTATATTTATGTTCAGCTTCAAGTGGTCTATCATAACCACAAAAAAATTCTGAGGAAGCAACACTTTTTGAAAAAAATTGCTGTCCAGTGTTAGAGGACATCACTGTGGGGTTATTACTTTCTTGAAAAAAGCTATACATAGAATATTTACCATTCACTGTATAATTTACAGAAAACATCTTGTTGCAAAAAGCCTAAGTGATCGGCTGCACACATCATAAAATACTGTTATCACAGCAGTAAATAAAACCAAGTCCCATGCTGTCAATTCTCGACTATTTCAAGAGCTTTGTATTGAGAATGATAAATAGTTTAAAAGCTTGCTGTTGCACACAGAAGTCAGATGGCTCTCAAAAGAAAATCGTCTGAGATAGTTTGAAACTGATAAAATTCTTTGAAGCTTCATTCAATAATCAACTCAAGAATATTAGGCTTAACGTTGCTTATTTGTTAGAATTATTGACATAGTTTAATGAAGTCAAACTTTAACTGCAACACAGTGATGTGAATTGTGTCAGTCATCTCCATGTTTTTGTCAGTCATCTCCATGTTTTTGTCTCAGTTAACCCTATTTCAGTGCAACTCTGGCTATTGCGACCTTTTCCAATTTCCAAGCCTAAGTTGGAAGAGAAAGAAAAATACCAAATGACGATCTTCAAGTATACTGTTCCTACCTGGGTGAGCTGTGTAAAGACTTTTGGTTGTCAGAGAGAGATCTTAGGATCTTCTCTCAATATAAGTTCTAGATTGGGTAATAAATCCATTGCTGAACACCGTAATGAGGAATTAACAGGAAGAATGGAGGAAGAACTGATTTTGCTGCAAAATGACTTTGAGCTGAAGCCGAGGTTCAAAAAATCATATCAAGACTTTTGATTGCTGAAATAAATCTCTGAATACTATCCTGCACTGTGGAAAAAGTTCAAGATGTTCTTTTTTGCCTTTCCAACATCGTAATTAATGAAGCATGGTTACGGTGAGGTCACCCAACTTCTTTCAAAGCAACGAAACAGACTGCCAGTTATCGATTGTGAGGATCTGAGACTCCTTCTGAGAGCAATTCTGCCTCATGTTGAGAATTTGATATTACTGAACCAAGCCCATCCATCTCATTGAAAGATGAAAAAGCAATGAAGTAGTGAATAGCTAGACCACCAATGTACAGTCTAAAATAGTTGCTGAAAATTTTTGCTGTGATTCAATAAAAAGATAATTTTATTTGTACCTTTAATTAGAATTGGATAATCTTTGGAATTGTTTGTAAGTGCTTTGAATTTGCAGTTCCTATCTTCTTTCACTGTGCATCATAAATCAAAATTCTGTATAGTTCTTCTGTAGTGGCCAGAAAGGGCATTGAGGCACTGGGGATGTGACCTGGGACCCAAGGGAGCAGTAACCTAAAAATTTCTTGTTTAATAAATTAACCATACTTCATAGCTTCAAAGTGCATATGCATCCTGGGATTATATTTATAGTATATTGAAAAGATCTTCAAAGTAGTAAAGAATTCACATAATTGACCACTGTTATATCATACCGGTCTATGCTTCAAGCCTCCACTAGTGACCATCCCGCATTTTGCCTATGCTATATCAACGACTGCATTGGTGCTGCTTCCCGCACCCATGCTGAATTTGTCGACTTCATCCACTTTGCTTCCAACTCCCATCCTGTCCTCAAATTCACCTGGTTCATTTCTGACACCTCCCTTCCCTTTCTCCATCTCACTGTCTCTATCTCCAGAGACAGTTTATCCACCAATGCCTATTACAAATCCACGGGCTCTCACAGCTACCTGGACTATACCTCGTCTCACCCTGCTACTTGAAAAAACACCTTCCCCTTCTCTCAATTCCTCTGCTTCTACTGCATCTGATCTCAGGATAAGGCTTTTCATTCTAGAATGAAGGAGAAGTCCTTTCTCAAAGAGAGGGGCTTCCCTTGCTCCACCATCAACGCTGCCCTCAACCACTTCTCTTCCATTTCATGCATGTCTACTCTTATCCATCCTTCCATCACCTTACCAGGGATAGGGTTCCTCGTCCTCATGCCACCAGCCTCCATATCTAGCACATAGTTCTCTGAAACTTCCGCCACCTCCAACAGGATCCCACCACCAAACATGTTTGTCGCCCCCACTTTCTGCCTTCTGCAGGGATCGCTTCTTAGATGACTCCCTTGTCCACTTGTCCCTCCCCATTGATCTCCCTCCTGGCACTTATCCTTGCAAGTGAAACAAGTGCTACACCTGTCCCCACACCATCTCCGTCACTACCATCCAGGGCCCTAAACAGTCCTTCCATGTGAGGCAATACTTCACCTGTGAGTCGAATGTGGTCATTTACTGTGTTTGGTGCTCCTGGTATGACCTTCTGTATATTGTTGAGACCCAATGTAGATTGGGAAGCCACTTTGCTGAGCATCTACACTCTGCCCGCCAGAACAAGAGGGATCTCTGAGTGGCCACCCATTTTAATTCCACTTCCCATTCCCATTCTGATATGTTCATCCATAGTTTCCTCCACTGTCATAATGAGGCCACACTTGGGTTGGAGGAACAACATCTTGTATTCCATTTGGGTAGCCTCCAACATGATGGCATGAACATTGATATCTCAAACTTACGGTAATGCCCCCCCACCCCCTTCACTATTTCCCATCCCCTTTTCCCTCTCTCACCTTTATCTCTTTCCTTGTCCATTGCCTCTGTCTGGTGCTCGTCTCCACTTTTCTTTCTTCTATGGCCTTCTGTCTCTTTCACCTATCAACTTCCCAGCTCTTTAATTCATCCCTCCCCCTCCAAGTTTCACCTATCACCCGGTGTTTCTCTCTCCCATCCCCCACCTTTTAAATCTACTCCTCAGCTCTTTTTCTCCAGTCCTGCCAAAGGGCTTCGGACCGAAACGTCGACTGTGCTTTTTCCCATAGATGCTGGGTTCCTCCAGAATTTTGTTGTGTTGCTTGTATTTTTAAAAATGTTTATTTTCCTACCTGTATTGGTTTCCATCTTTTAAAGGATGGATAGAAATAGTAATAATTTTGATGTCTCAGTCCAGACTTATGTCATTTTTTGCATTTTGTGTTTTGTTGTTTTAGGGGTGGAACCAGAACCGTTTCAGATTGGAGAGCACCTTGTTGAAGCAAGTGGGAAACTTCATCTACTGGACAAATTACTGGCGTTTCTACACCCCAGGCATGATTATTAAAACTACTTGCATAAGATTGCTTTGCTATGATTTCTGTGCATTGTGGCAACAAGAGTTAATTTTTTAAAACAAATCAAGTTTTACATCAGTGTCTACTTAAAGTTACAAAGCCATTATATTCATTAGCAATAATATTGGCTTAATGTACCAAGACTGAAAAATATTAGATTAACTCATACAAGTGGTCTCAGATTCCTGTTAAAGTATACATGTCTGTAGATGTTTTATATTTTTACTGAGTGTAGCTACTAAGCAAGATTTTGGGGTAAATCTGCATGGTTTGCTGTTAAACTCTTCAACAGGAAAGGTATAAACCAATGGTAAATGGTCTCAGTTGTTGTTTTAATTGGATTAACTGTTGACTATTGTTTTGTAGGCATTTTAGAATTACGCACAGTTCTCCTTTTAGTACCTACCTTGGCACTCTACCCTATTTTTCACCTGCCTGTGTGAAACAATCCATATGTTTGTTTTCCAGGAAGCTAGCCTCTTAATGAGAACATGGTTTCTGAGAATGGCAATTCCAATTAATCTCCACTGTAAGGAGATCTAAACTGAAATCTAATATTTCCTAGAAAATTGAGATTTGAAGTACGATAACAACTAACGTTTATCTGATGTTCATGAAAATTTCTGAAAATATCCAGCAATTTCATAAAATGCTGAAATGGTGAATTTAATTGCTGCATCATTGTCTGGTATGGAGGGGCTACTGCACAGGACCAAAAGAAGCTGCAGAAGGTTGTAAATCTAGTCAGCTCTGTCTTGGGTACTAGCCTATAAAGTACCCAGGACATCTTCAGGGAGCGGTGTCTCAGAAGGCAGTGTCCATTATTAAAGATGTCCAGCACCCAGGGCATGCCCTTTTCTCATTGTTACCATCAGGTAGGAGGTACAGAAGCCTGAAGGCACACACTCAGCGATTCAGGAACAGCTCCTTCCCCTCTGTCATCCGATTCCCAAGTGGACATTGAAGCTTTGGGCACTACCTCACTTTATTTTAATATACAGTATTTCTGTTTTTGCAATTAAAAAAAAATCTATTCAATATATGTAATTGATTTATGTGTTTTAAAAAAATTTTATTCTTTATTATTATTATTATTTTCTCTCTGCTAGATTATGTATTGCATTAAACTGCTGCTACTGAGTTGTTAACAAATTTCACATCACATGCTGGTGATAATAAACCTGATTCTGATTCTCATTCTGATTCTGATTCTGAAGTGTTATGCAAAATTGATGTGAAAGACATTTTTGGTTTATTTGCATTTGTACATGAAATACCTTTTTACTGGGCCTCTCTAGAGATGTGGCTTGTTAGCCCCTCGCTAACAGTCACCAGACTCAATGGTGAGAAACCCACCATTCTCAGACCCTGTACGTTTAGGGTTGATATGACTTGAGTCTCGCCAAACCCAGGAGGTTGAGATGTCTCACCCACCCAAACCATGATCTGAGCGAATACTGTACAAATTACCTGTCAGCAAGAAATAACGACTGTACACTGGGTACAATTATAAAGAAAGTATATTTACAAATTTTAGCTTTATCGAACAGTGAGTAGGACAAGAAAAAGAAAAAAATAATAAGAGCCCATTACAGTTAACCCAGTCCAAATGTGCACTTAAGTTGCAGCTCATTTTGAAGTTATCTTAAACTCATGAGCTGTCCCCACGGTCTGTGTGAAAGCACATACCAATTCTGAATGTCGCTTCAAATCCATCTAGACCAAACGGGTTCTCCCACAGGAGTACTGGTTCTTCCTCCTTGAAGCCATTCATCTGCACAAAGCACCTTGTGCAACAGGGACGGCATCCTCAGCCACCTTCCCTCCTGTCTTCTCCCAGCTCCCGTCAAAAAGTCCTTGACCCACACCAGTGTCTGTCACAAAAACCTCTCTGCCCAGCGTTCTCTATAACCTTCTTCCAATTCCACCATCCTGCTTGGATGACACTACATTCCTAAACATGAACATCACAACCCTTCTTCTTTAGGTCAAACCCAAACATGATGAAAGCAGAACAAACTGCTCTTACAGAATTGCTAAAATGAAATACCTGCTGCATAGCAGTAAAAATCTTGACTGGATGTTACATACATAAGGGCAGTGCAGTTGCAGGCTGATCGGCAGCAACATTTTCTCTGAAGATTTGTCACTTAATGTAATGGTGAACACAGTCATTGATTTGAATTATGGGCTGTATTTCACATTGACGACGTTTAGCCTTAAATATATAATTGCATTGTAAATCAATGATATTTAAAATGGTAAGGAGGTGACATATAGTTTGGTAGGTTACTTAAAGGCTTATGCATAAAATATTAGTGTGTGAAGTACAGTAATTTTTTGAGCTATTATTCTATAACTGGCATATTCATACAATTGATACACCCCTTTCCTCATGAATACTGGGTAGCTACAGTACACTGTGTTTGATATTGTCAGTAAGCTATCCACAACCAGTACTATTCCCCTCTTTAAACAGGAGTGTATGTATCTTGTGCACAGGGAGGAGGAGGAATAAAAAAATCTCTTAAATATATGAGATAATTAAGCTGTAATTTTAATTTATTCATCAGAGGTCATCGAGTGTTGCTGTTTTCCCAAATGACCAGAATGCTGGATATTCTGCAGGACTATATGGAATATAGAGGTAAACACTGCAAAGGCATTTATATAATGATTCCTTTTTAGCTGGAAATGTTGAAAAAGTGAACATTTGCAGAATGTCTTTGACAATTGGACTTGCCCGTCTCAATTTTCTAGTCATAGAAATGGAATAGCATCAGGATCCAGGGAATGTTCTGTGGATTTATTTTGCCACATCCATAACAAGCTTTATAGTTGTGAAAGCAAATGAATGGAAACATAATGTAATTTTTCTAGGTGTTGTCCTTTCTGTTTTAGGAAATTAGCTCCTGAAGGCAAATGTAACTTTGTTTGCTTGAACAAAGCTTACTAAATGGCTTACCTCTGCCCTATCAGTATACCTTTCCTATCTTTTAGAATGAAACATTACGTGATCCTTTTGGCCACTGTCAATGATGTTAAAGATCTCATGGTACCATTTCAAAGTAGAACAGAGGGATCCTCTCTGGTGTCCTTGCCAATATTCATCTCTCAACCAATATCCCCCAAAATAATCTGTTGTTATCATTTTACTGATTATAGGACTTTGCCTGTGCTCTTGCTGGCGTATTGTTTCCTACATTGCAATGGTACTTACATACTTCAAGTAGTTTAGGTTAAACCATGAGTTTGTGTTAGGCACTGTCTATAAGTTGATGCTATTATTAATATTGCGTGATTCTCACATATATTCCTAATTTTACTTTCTTGAAGGTTACAGCTATGAACGCATGGATGGGTCAGTACGTGGAGAAGAACGGTATCTCGCAATCAAAAGCTTTAATCAACAAGATGTATTTGTTTTTCTTTTAAGCACCAGAGCAGGTTTGTAGGAATAAGCATAATTTTTCCCCGAAAATAATACTGCTGATTTAAAATCATAGGATTCTACTGGACAGAAAAAAATCATCATGGCACTACTGGCTACTGTTAGGTCTTATACTACCTGTGTACTTTGTTATAAAATATTTATCTGTGCTCTTAAAATGTCTTCTGGACACTATTTCCAACATTGCTTCTGGTGGAACATTCCATACAGTAAAAAACATGTTAAGTGCTTTATTTCGTTGTAGATTATTTAAAATTTACTTTATTTTAAACCCTACTGTTCTTATTAAAAGAAAATCACTTTGTTTGGTAGCTGAAGCCTCTCAACACAATATATGCTTTTTCCTCTTGTCTTTCGAATTGCATGTTTCATTGACTTGGGTCATTTGTTTTAAAATGGTTATGAGTAAGGATAAAATTGGATCTTGCCGGAAGGTACTAAATTGAGGGAGGGCAAATTATGATCGAGTTCTCTGAGGAGGTGACAAAGGTGCTTGATGAGGATAAGGCAGTGGGTCATTGTCTACACTATCTTTAGAAAGATATTCGAAAAGGCCCTTCATGGAAGGTTGATTCAGACGATAAGGATCTATTGGATCCATGGCGAATTGTAAGTCTGTATTCAGGACTAGCTCACCCAGAGAAGACAGAGAGCAGGGTTGCAAGGCTGTTATCCTGGCTGGAGGTCTGTGACCAGTGGTATTCCACAAGGATCAGTGCTGGGACTTCTGTTGTTTGTGATATCTATCAAAGATTTGGATTTAAAATGTAGATGGGCGGCAGGTGCCTAGAATAGGTATTAGTGAAAACAGGCAGTTTGGTGATGTCGAAGGGGCTCTTAGATGGAAATATGAAGGAAATGGAGGGATATAGATGATACACAGGAAAAGACCATTAAATAAAAACTAGCATCAAAATTAATACAACATTTTTGACCTAATAGCCAACCTAATGCTCAAATGTTATGATTTTCTTTTTAAAACAGGTGGAGTAGGAATGAACCTGACTGCTGCTGACACTGTCATATTTGTAGACAGTGATTTCAATCCTCAAAATGACCTCCAGGCATCTGCAAGGGCCCACAGGATTGGCCAGAAAAGGTGATGGGGTTAATATTCATTAGAATGATTTGCTTATATTTGAACCCATACATTACTTTCCTTGAGGTTGGTTGAAAAGGTCTGGCTTCAGACGCTGTATCTTTTGCAAGCTTCTAAAATTTACATGAATATGCAAATTACCTTCCAAAAGTATAGTTTTTGAAATTTGTTCTTTAAAGCCATGCTATTGAGAGTTAATGCTGCGTATCATGGATGGCATTTCCTTTTACCAGGTGCTAGCTTGTTTAGTCCTGCAGATTATTATTGTTGAAAATTATTCTATAAACATTCCTTGCAATAAGTTGACAGGAAGAATTTGGAACAGAATTCAATCCAATGAGTAACTGGATTGAGACTGAAAGCTGGTTTGGTTGGTTTGGGTGGCTGAGGATTGCAAAATAAAAAAGGTCTATTCAATGAGGAGGCAGGACTGGAGGTCATGAATGGCTGACTCCTTTCTTCAACTCCACCCCTGCAGTGAATAGGTATTTTAAACATCTGACTTTTTCAAATGTTGGTGTTGCCAAAATATATTAATTACAAGGATTTTACTTCCTGAATACTTTTGGGTGTATCTTATGGATTTTGGGCTGCTGATCATGAAAATCACCATGAAATTTCCCTAACTTGCACGATTTTTGTAAAAATAACCTATATTTGTTATTTCAATTCATAATTCAAGTCAATTAAAATATTGCCTACCAATGTAAACTGAACAGTTTTCTATCTCGTCCAGGCATGCCTGGGCGTGGTTCGGCAGGGCGGATTCTGCATAGCAAGACGGGTTTTAGAAAGACTGTAAAAGCATCACACACGCACACTGTTCTGTGCATTGTGTTTACATGTATATCGGTTTGCAATCACGTTGATGCACATGCTCTATGTGCATGGAATATCATGTGTACTCGTAATTGTACCTTCAGGAGTATTTGTGATAGTAAAGTACCTTGGCCAGTGCTGCTGCAGCCACAATACTTTCTGTTATATTGGTAGCAAGTATATGTTTGAGTCTCAAAGACTGTGCATGATCCCCTTATTTTAAAAATTTTTTTTTTATTTATTACAAATAAACAAACAAAAAAACAAAAAAAACCAGCACATCCACAAAAACCACAACCATAACAAAATCAAATTAAATATTAAGTAGCAAAACGGAGAAAAATATAAAGGCAAAAAACAACATACACAGCAGAGGTGCACCGCACCAAAAAACCTCAGTCCTCACCCCATAAGAAAGTCCAATACAGGGCCCCATATCCTTTCAAAGATGTCTTCTCTGTCCTTCATTACATAGTCTCAGTCTCTCCAAATATAAAGTATTTGCCAGTTCTCTCAGCCACAGATTGTACGTAGACACAGAGTCCATTTTCCACATTTGCAGGATTAACTTCTGAGCAATCACCATTCCAAACAATACAGCCATTTTTTCACACATATTGGCTGAAGATAGGGAGCTTGTTGCTCCAAGGATGGCTATGAGCGGGTCTGGTTCCCACCGCTTCCCAAAAGCCTCAGAGAAACAGTGAAAAATACTGTTTTTTTCCACCATCCATTCATTGCACGGTGGAAAAAAGGCCCACCCTCTACCTCAGACTCGTGCCCAGCATGGTTACTCACAGAGCGAATGCTTTATAAGAAGACTTCCCTACCAGCTCTCCATAATAGCCCCACTGCAGTTAATAAGTCACATTTTAGTAACAGCTTCGTGGTTGGTAGCACTATAAGAATTTGGAAGCAGATTCAACTACACATTAAGACCCCAAAAACTTATACTGACACTCCGATTTGTGACAATCATTCCTTTTTGCCTGGCCTGAATGATACTGTTTTTTCTACCTGGAAACAGAGAGGCATCTGTAGTGTAGTTGACCTATATATTAATCGAAACTTTGCCTCATTTGCGCAGTTACAAGCAGTTTACAATATCCCTGCATCTAGTTTTTTTTAGATATTTACAAATTCAAGATTATTTTAGGAAATATATACCTAACTTTGAGGTTTTAAACAAACATGAGTCCCTGGAGGCAATAAATAAATTTGATCCTATTACTCGTAGTGCGGTATCCTATTTTTTATCAGATCCTACATAATGGAGCTCAGGTGAATACTGCAGGTTTTAAACAGGCATGGGTGGATGAATTGGGTATAGAACTGACAGAGGAGGTCTGGGATGAGTGTATAAAGAGTATACATAATTGTTTGGCCAACGTCAGACGCAGACTTATACAGTTTAAAACAACACATAGACTCCATTATTCCAAAGGAAAGTTGCACAGTTTCTCCCCAGGAGTTTCACCAGTTTGTAATAGATGTAAATCTGTGAACAGTAACTTGTCACATTCATTCTGGTATGATCCCCTTATTAAAAGAAGCCTATGAGCTCTACTTTTCATGTAGAAATGGCAACAAAAACAAAATCTGGGCTCTTCACATTTGTTGCATAACATGCGCTGTTGAACTTAGAGCTTCGTTCAGAGGTACTCGGATGTCAACACACTTCGCTGTGCTAATGATATGGCGAGAACATAAGGATCATTCTCGTCTGTCTGACCAGTGTGTCTGGTTTCTCTGCTAAAGACAAGAAGTCCATTGAATACCCCAATCTACCTTCAGCCATGAGACCTATGCTACCATGATGATAGTCTTCTGGTACTGAATCCACCAGAGACATGGAGTCTAGAGGAAACAGACAAAGATGCCATGATGCACGAGCCAGGAATGGAAAATAACACTGATACTGATACTGATTTTTGAACCCTTTATGTCAATTGAGCCTCATCTGATAACTCAATATGAGCTAAATAACCTGGTCAGAGACAAATTTGTCAAAGGCAAAAGCAGAATTACTGAGTTCAAGACTGCAATGATGCAATCTGTTGTCACCAGACACAAAAGTTTCCGTGAAGGATTTCGATATTTGTGACAGATGTTTCCCAGAATAACTGATGGCAAGATTAAGAAGGCATTTTTGTTGGTCCACAAATCAAAAATAGTAAACATAGAAACATAGAAAACCTACAGTACAATACAGGCCCTTTGGCTCACAAAGTCGCGCTGAACATGTCCCTACCTTAGAAATTACTAGACTTACCCATAGCCCTCTATTTTTCTAAGCTCCATATACCTATCCAAAAGTCTCTTAAAAGACCCTATCGTATCTGCCTCCACTACCATTGCCGGCAGTCCATTTCATGCACTCACCACTCTCTGAGTAAAAAACTTACCCTGACATCAACAATGACAGGCAATTCAAAGAACTTCTAGTGGGACCGGAGAAAATCGCATGGAAGCATTCAAGAATGTTGTTAAAAATTTTCTTGGCAACTACAGAGCATCAAACTACGTGCAGCTGGTTGATTACATTTTTCAAACATACAAAACCAGGTGGTGCAACATGTCACTAAAGGTTAATTTTATGCATTCCCATTTAGTCTTCTTCCCTGCAAATCTTGGTGCTGTCAGTGATGAGCATGTTGAAAGGTTTCATCAGGATATTGCAGAATAGTGAAATGGTATCAGGGCAACTGGAATCTATCAATGCTGACTGCTTCTTGTTGGATACTTAAGTCAAACACTGAGTACAAGTGAACATCATAAACAAAACACCTTTAACTTCGTTGAACTATTGCAAAGCATCAGCACTTTTATGCAATATTCAATAAACGTCCATTTCTTGTTTCTCCAAATTTCTGTGTGATACAAGTAGTCTGGAATTTTATTTATAGTCAGCTTCAAGTGATCTATCATAACCAAAAAATAATTCTGAGGAAGCAACACTTTTGAAAAAAATTGCTATCCAGTGTTATATTGAAGTGCTCTTAATATGAATACTTTTAGGATGGAAGTCAACATCATCACATAATGTTGCCAGAAGTGTACTCCTGAACTTGTAAATCAATGCCCTCTTTACTGATTCTGCAACTTTGGCTTGATCAGTTTTAGGTGGACAGAACTGTGAAGTGATTGAGTTTGTTGGGTCCTCTGGTCCTACCTACCAATTCTATACAAAAATATCCTTGATTTGATTTCTCCAAATACATATTTCTTGCAAACAAAAGCAAAATATTCAGATCAGGATTATGTGCAGCCTTGTCCAAGAGAGAAAGGGGTCACAGAACTTTGAATTGGCCCATCCATGTCTTAAATTAATGCATACAGCGATACAGAGTATCAATGAACTGCAATCAGAATCAGGTTTAATATCACCGGCATGTGTCATGTGACAGCAGTACAAGGCAATACATGATAATACTGTATAGAAAAAAATGAATTATAGTGTGTGTTTGTGTATAATCAAATAGTTAAATAAGTAGTGCAAAAACAGAAATTAAAAAAAATAATGATGTAGTGTTCATGGTTTCAATGTCCATTCAGAAATCAGATAGCAGAGGGGAAGAATTTGTTCCTGAGTCACTGAGTGTGTGCCTTCAAGCTTCCGTACCTCCTTTCTGTTGGTAATGGTGAGAAGAGGGCATGTCCTGTGTGGTGGGGGTCCTTAATGATGGATGCTGCCTTTTTGAGGCACTGCTCCTTGAAGAATTCTTGGATTCTACGGAGGCTAGTACCCATGAATGGAACTGACTAATTTTACAACTCTTGGTTGAAAAATTACATTTCCAAAGCAGGACCACAAATAACTCTTCTCTTCTCCCTTTATCTCTGATTGTGGGCTGCTGAAATCAGATACATGTTTTCCACCACTTCTGATATATGCTATTATTGCAAACGTATAATCTCCTTGGTCAATGAAGAAAACTTGATTAATTAGAAAAAAAATCGGTACATTTAAAGAACTCTTTCTTTAAAAACATATACAGTTTTGCTTTTGTGTACAGTGTCTATGTAGTTAGAGAAATCAAATCCAGGATATTTTTGTGTAGAATTGATCTGTAGAACCAGAGGACCCAACGCACTCAATCACTGCTACACCACGATCAGGAACAATTACTGTACCATCCTACCACCTGCACTTTGGCAAGTCTGATCACCCGGCTGTACTTCTACACTTGGTATACAGAAAGAGACTGAGGACCATAACACCAGTGGTGAAGATCGCGAAGTTATGGTCAAGGGATGTGGAAGACTGTTTATCGGACAGTTTTGAATCAGTAGACTGGATCATATTCAGGGATTCATCTTTGGATCTGAATGAATGCACCACAGCCATCATTGACTTCATCAAGACCTGTGTGAATGAGTGTGTGCCTTTAAGAACAGAGCCAACTATTCCCAAACTGGAACCCTTGGATGAAAGCCAGAATATTAGCTGCCCCTTGAAGGCTAGATCTGTGGTGTTCAAGACTGGCGCTCCAGAATTCTACAAGGAGTCCAGATGAGAGCAAAAAGACAATTCCAAATGAAGACAGAGATAACATTGAATGCATGACAGCTATGGCAGGGTTTGCATGTGATTACTTCCTATGAGGCAAAATCTAACCGCATAATTGGCAGTGATGCTTCACTCCCGACCGGACTCGGTGCCTTTTATGCACGCTTTGAAAGGGAGAATAACACTATGCCTGTACACAGCTGGTGACCCTGTGATCTTCGACTCAGAGGCCAATGTCTGAACACCTTTTAAAAAGTTGTATCAGGCTCAGTTTGTATACCTGACCGAGTACTGAAAACTTCTGCTGACTAACTGGCTGGAGTATTTCAGGACATCTTTAACCTCTCACTGTTGCAGTCTGAGAATCGTACTTGCATCAAAAGATTGTCAGTCAGTGCCCAAGAAGAGCAGGGTGAGCTGCCACAATAACTATCACCTTGTTGCACTCACATCTATTGTAATGAAATGCTTTGAGAGGTTGGATGTGCCTAGAACAAACTCCTGCTTGAGTAATGACCTGGTCACTGCATTTTGCCTCCTGCTGCAACAGTAGATGCAGTTTCCCTGGCTCTTATAGTCTGCTTTGGAACATCTAGATGACTGCAAGATGTATGGCAAGATACAGGTTTTCATTTATAGCTTTGCACTCAACACCATCATTCCCTCAGTATTAATCATCAGGTTACAGCCCCTGGGCCTCTGCACCTATGTCTGCAATTGGATCCTTGCTTACTGAGAAATCACAGTCATTGCAGATTGGTAACCCTCTGACTATCACATAGGCGCAGCTGACAAACTCGTGATGCCTACTGCTCCGCTCTCTGTACACTCATGACTGTGTGGCTTAGCACAGTTCAAATGGCATCTATAAATTTGCTGATGACACTATTGCTGTTGGTAGGATCTCAGATGGCAATGTGGAGGCTTACAGAAGAGAGACAGATTGGCTGTTTCAGTGGTGTAACAATGACCACCTTGCACTCAACATCAGCAAGACAGAGGAATTGATTGTGGACATCAGGATGGGGAAGTTGGGGGAACAGACACCTGTCCTCACTGAGGGACCAGCGGTGGAAAGGGTGAGCAGCTTCTAGTTCCTGGGTGTTGACATCCTTAGAGGGTTCATCCCGGGCCCAACATGTTGATGCAATCATAAAGAAGGCTTGATGGTGCCTGTACTTCATTAGGAGGTTAGGTATGTTGCTGAAGACCTGTAAGTTTCTACAGATGTATAGTGGAGAGCATTCTGACTGGTTGCATCACAGACCAGTATGGAGGCTCCAATACAAAGGATCGCAAGAGGCCGCGGAGGACTCTAGACTCACTGGCACAACCCCCTCCACCATCGAGGACATCTTCAGGAGGTGGTGCCTCAAGAGGCCTGTACCTATCACTAAGGACCCTCACTATCCGGGACATGCCCTCTGCTCATTACTACCATCAGGGAGGGGGTAGAGGAGCCTAAAGACCCACATTAAATGATTTTGGAACAGCTTCCTCCCCTCTGCCTTTAGATTTCTGAATGTTCCAAGAATCCTCATTACTATTTTTGTTTCGTACTGATTACTTATATTTGTAATTTATAGACTTTGTGCCGTACCGTACTGCTGCCTCACAGCAACAAATTTCCTTTCATATGTCAATGATATTAAATCAATTCCATTCATTCTATTAGAGGTGCACGGTTGCAGCAGAACGTCATAGCTTTCTTTTACAAATAAATTAATCTGAGCGTATTCCACTACGGAAATATCCTGCTTCCATTAATTGCTTTGTGATGTTGGGTTCATCTCCAAGCACCACGTCAAAGCGACATGGATTCATTCTCTATTTTTCTATTGAATGGAAGTTTCCCCCATCACTTATTAATTTAGCTCCAAACCAAAAAGCAATTATACCAAATGTTTCCAAATGGAAGGCATTATTACTAAATCCATTTTTTTTGGTCTGTTTGCATATTTATGTAAAGCAACAATATCACGGCAATGTAAGTAAAAATCTCATTATGTAAAGAGTTGAAGCTGAAAAGTAATTTGTCCATGTTAGACTGCACGAACAGTGTAGTCAAAATATTTTTGTATATTTGCTTATACAAAAATTGGTATGGTTAAGCTTAGAATATGATGTCTTGACAAGTTGGTACAATTTATCAAGATGAATGGAACCTTTTTCTCCTCTAAAATTATCTTTTGTACAAAGACCAGTTAAAATTATTCGCCTGATCGGAAGAGACACAGTTGAACAGTTGATATACAGCCGGGCTATGTCAAAATTGAAGTTGACAAATACTTTGATTGAAGGTGGTCAATTCTCAATGAAGGAACAGGGAGAATCATCTGGGACTTCTGATATGCAGGTGAGCAATTGCTAACCATTATGGTCCAAATAGGCAAAGAAGTCATAGGTCTGCTGTTGTAATTAGACCTTCTGTTGCTATCTTGGATTGGTACCTCCATAACTATCATTCAGAATCAAAAGTCTTGTACTCCATACATGATGATTTTGCCATGTTAAGCATGTCAAAAACCTAGTTCTGTTCTCATTTCTGCAGGATTGTTGGTCAGGGGTGTGCAGTCCGGGCTTGAAAACAGTTTCAACCTATGTTCAATCTTAAATGATCTAGCACTTTATCCACACCATGTAGCAAACTGCTTACAGTTTTGCCAGTATTAATATTTTCCCTACTATCCTATGTGCAATTGGTACTGGCCATAACCATTTATTTTAGCACTGTGTACACATTCTACTGTAAACATCTTTGTATAATTAAGCAAATAAAAGTAAACTTGAACATTAACAATGTGATATCTCATAAATGATGGGGAGTATAGGAGAATATTGTTTATGTAACAGTAATAACAAGCCTGATTATTGATCACAGGATTATATTTCACCGTGGAACTATAAATTTAAATTCAGCTGTTAAATAAGAAATAATATCTAGTTTTGGTAAAGTGGCCAGGAACAGTGAAGTGTGATTCACTAAGGTCCTTGGTATAGGAAACCTGTCTGTACAGATATGCTTCCAGACATGCACTAATATTGTTCACTATAAAATCCGTCTGCAAAGGCTCATTAGCCTAACTGTTGTACTGAATCACCACAAGGTGCAACAATTAGGTGGGGGGGATCACCCAACCTAGGCAATGATATTGATAAAAGAAACCGTGTTAGTCAATGTGTAAATTCCTAACATCAGCAGTTAGATAATTGTGCCACACCTGAAAATGTTTAACCGGGCTTTAGTTAAAGTGCGTTCTTGACCCAGAATTAATGCCTTTGAACCCATGGCCCAGACTCCTCAATTACCGCTCTCCACAGCTGATCAGACAGCACCGTTCCTTGTCCAACAGCACCAGGAGGAAGCGCTGAGGGCAACACAAGCACAGACCATCCTGCTTGGGGAATAATCCAAGGCTCTGTGGCACCTTATTGGATATGGTTGATGGAGTCTTGGCAGACAAACCTGTAAAGCTGGGCTTGCAGCTGGTAAAAGGAATTCTATTCTGCCTGTCTAGGACAATATTGGGAGGAGTAGCCAAGTGCCATCCTTTCAGACATGTCTCCAAACTGAGGATGTTGTGTTATGTGGCACTAACTTCATGCAGTTAGAGATAAATTCTGACCAGTCCAGACCTTAGTAAATATGTAGCGTTGAGAGCCATCAATCAGCTTATCGCAACTATACCATGTACAGTAAACTGGCCAACTGATATCCCATGTCAAAACACTGTTAAAAGGGAATGATGAAGATTTGTTGAAAATGAACAGTTTGGAGGTGATCCAATAGATAAAGTAAGTCAGGAGCATCGCAAGGTAAAGGTGACATTACTATCTGGGACACAGATGTAAAGTTATGGTAAAATTAGTGTTTTTGAAGGACTCTTTTCACAAGGAGAAATACAAAATTGGAAGTCTTTTTAGCAAAATAGATGGGCCGGTATTGCTTAACAAAGCAGCTTGGAAACTATAAAAGGTGGAATTATAGACTCTTTACACAAGGATAAGCTAAAATAATCCCCCGGACTTTCCACTTTAATCCTCAGCTTGCTCAATGAATAAGAAATTTGCAAGTATTGTAATTTTGATTTAAGCAGGCACATCCTCAGAAACTTTTATCAGTTCCATTAATGCTATGATTTCTTTCTTAATTGTATAAATGAAAATAACATTCAAAATTCAAAGATAAATATTTAATTTGTTTTATTTTCTGCAAAACGTTTTCGTAGCATGGTTTGGCACAATGATTCATCAAGGTTCAAAATCAAATTTCTTTTCTTTTTCTTTTCCGTAGCTAAGTGAAATCCTGAAATTTGGGTTGGATAAGCTGTTGTCTTCTGAAGAGAGTACTATTGAAGATGTTAGTCTGGAAAATATTCTTGGAGAAACCAGAAAAGGAATGTGGGTCACACAGGAGCAAGCAAGTAACAAAATGGAAGCAAATGAAGAACTGGAGACTAGAAGTATGTGCTTGCGATTTCATACACAGAGTCAAGTTCAAGTTCAAGTTCGTTTAATTGTCATTCAATCAGACTTGGATATTCTTGAATACCAAACAGCTGTACTCCAGAGCCAAGGTGCAAAACACAGTACCAACATCCATATACTGTACAGCAGAGGACACATATAGCATATATAAGATAGCAAGAACATAAAAGATAGCAATAAAATACAGTCACACAAAAAATATATAGTCCAAGTCCCTGAGTCCTTGAATGTTGCAGCAGTCTGCAGTCAAATGCAATATGGCTTGTCTTCTGTCAAGCAAACTTTGGGGGGTAGCATCAACTCCAGCATAGAGGCTGTGCCACACTGCCTTCGGTACTGAGGTGGAGTGCATAACTCCAAGGCCTCCGGCTCTCAGGGGCAGTTGTAAACAGGCAACACCATGGCTTGAGGTCTCAAGGCTGATTTATACTTCTATGTAGGCTCTACGCTGTAGCCTACGCAAGTGGCCTACGCTGTTGTGAGCATTTATACTTGTGTGTTGGTGTGTCTGCAATTCACTGCCAAAATGCTAGTTGGCAGTGGGGTTTCTATGCCACTGTGTTGAGTTTCTTTGTGTACTTCAAACAATGGCGACTGAAACTGAGCGCATCATGTTGGAGTTGGAGCTAATAAATGTTGAACAAGAGTTACTTTTATTGAAACTGATGTTTGTGGAAATTTCTTTCCACGAATTGATGCCATTTGGCAGTCTTTATAGTCTGGCAATGAAGAGTCGTACAAATGTACATATCTTTGGACTTCCTCAATTAACCTCTCCTCGATTTGGTCCATTTTCCAACACACGTTAACTCACATTCTTCTCTCTTCTCTCTCAATTTGAAAATGGCGGAGAAGAAGAAGCAACCGGAAATGTGTAGGAGGAAGTGCGATGCTACTAAGCGGACCAATCACTGTTGTTGTGGTCTGCGTCGCCGCGACACATAGTTACATTTTTGGGGAGGTGTGCGCCAGGCTATGGCGTAGGGTATGCGGCTACGCCGTACCTGTGGTGTAGATTTGATGCAGAAGTATAAATTGATCTTCATTCTCAGTACACGTTACCATGTTCTTCTCAGACACCGGTGTAATTGAAGCCTGTGTGAAGCAGGTGGATATCTCAGTTTGCCAAAGTGAAAGGTTAAAAATATTGGTGAATATTCCAGACAGTTGATCAGCACAGGTCTTAAGTACAGCTTAAACAGTTTTACCAGAAAAGTGAACATATTTGAAGTTTTTTTTTTAATCCAAAAAGCACAATTAACACATCCAGAATGATTTATTTACCAAACCACGATCTACAAGTAGCTATTAATATTGTAACCAAAATATCTTTAAAAAATCTTTTCAATTTGTTGATGTAGAGTTAAGGATGAAATAGTAAAAAAATCTAAGGTGAGTGGGTGGTTCTGTTTTTTTTTTGATTTACATGAATGCAGCAAAATTTTTAAACTCACTTATTACCAAGGTCATTTTTTGTTTTAGCACATATGTACCAGTACGAGGGGAGAGATTACTCTAAGGAACCTAGTTCAGCAGACCAGAAAACTTTTGAACAACTTCTAGAACTTCACAAAATGGTACTGGAAGAATCTAGTAAAGGAGGAAGATCACTTCGCACAAAGTCCAATGTAAGACAGTTAATTTCTGAGTATTTTTCCATATCAGTAAAGAATAGCTGTCTTATTTTGATTTTTGTCTATATAGCTTCTTCCAGGTGCTGCATTAAGTATAACCACCAGAAAGAAACGAATATTGTCTCCTGAAGAGCTTCAACAGAGACGTCAGAAACATCAAGAAGCAGCAGCTAAGCGTGCAAAACTGCTGGAAGAGAAGAAACAGAAACGGGAAGAGGAGGAGCTAAAGAAAAAGTAAAGGCTGTCTCATGTTACTTTTACGCTCGATTTTGGGAAAGTATACAGTGTGGTGACATGCCTTCACCAATACCATATTTTGTACATCCAAATTCGATAGCTAGATACACAGATTTCTGTGTTGTCTCAAGGACTTATTAATCAAAATCTTTGATTCAATGGAAAGCATTGTAGTTAAGCTGGTTTCAATGTTGTTTAACACTAATTTGGCTATGTGGGTTTGGAGTGGCATGTTAGCATACTGGTTAGCATAGCATTATTACAGTGCCAGAGACCTGTGTTTAATTCTGCTGTTGACTGTAAGGAGTTTGTAAGTTTTCTCTGTAACTGCATGCGTTTCCTCCAGATGCTCCAGTTTCTTCTCACCTTCCAAACATTTGTGGATTAGTAGGTTAATTGATCGTATGCGTGTAATTGGGCAGCATGGGCTTGTTGGGCTGGATAGGCCTGTTACCATGCTGTATCTCGATATATTAAAATACTACTCGTTCATTGCCACAACTGGACCTGCCAAGTGTTTTCAAAACCACTGAACAAAAATTGTTCCCACTACTGATAAGTAATAGAAATTAGAAATTATTGATGAGTGCAGCTTGGAGGAGAATTGAATGCACAGCTCTTATTGGATGAGATGATTGTCCTAACACAGGAGACTAAATAGTTTGTGCCTGTATTCCTGGCAGTTAAGGAAAATAAGAGAAGATCTTATTCAAACATATATGATCTTTCTAGAGCTTTGCAGATTAGATGTTGAGATTAGATGTTTTTCACGAGTGGAAGAGTCTCAGACAATGGGGTGTTACAACATGTTAAAGGACCAGTCATTTAAAGCGGAGATACATAGAAATTTCTTCTCACAGATGGTGTTGTGTCTCTGGAACACTCTGCTGTGGAAGGTGGTGGAAGTTGCATCATTTTAGCTATTTAAGGTTGAAGTAGATAAATATTCGATTTATAAATATTTATAATTTATAAATATAAATATTTGAGGAATGGGGGGTATGAAGAAATGGTGCAGAAGTGGGGTTGAGGCCTGCATGAATCAGCTGTGATCACACTGAGTGGAAAGGTAGGCCTGCACCTGGTCCATTTTTATTCTGTTCTTGTGTTAAGTGGTGGCTTTCTAAAATTAATTCAATACATTGAAGATTCTAGAGTGAAGAAAAAAGTGGGGCCTCCTTGATTCCTTTTGCAGAACTGGTCTAGCTCAGTGAGCCACTGGGATTCTTCTGTAGTGCTACTTAATGATTCTATTCAGAAACTAAAAGGCATCAAGAATAGGTGCCAGAAGCTGGGCAGAGAATGAAATAGCTTTAGCATCCTCAGCACCTCTTTTATTGGCAATAGTTTTTCTTACACTCCTGGAAGTATTGATTTATTAGTGAAGTATAAGATTGTTTCCTTTGATCTCTCTGCAATGTCTCAGTAATGTAACTCTTATGTAAGGGTACGCTTGCATTGAAGTCAGTGCAGAAAATGTTCACTGGATTAGTTGGATAAGCAATGATTGAGGATGGGTTGAGCAGGTTCGGGCTTCTCTTTATAATAATAGGAGATTTAAAAAAAAGAGATTATTTTGAGTTTTTTTTTAAACAATCAGTTATTCTTCATTAATTAACTGTCATATATTCAATAAACTTTCCCTCAGGATGGCTTGGTGGAATTCTTGTGGCTATAGATCACTATGTCTTCCACCATTGGATAGTGGAAGTGAGGACGAATCGGAGGAAGATGAAAATGACCTTCCAGGTGATCTAGATTCTGCGGATACAGAGCAGAAGTCTATTTGTTATGTCCTCGGTGATGTCACTCACCCTTCAGCTGCTGATGAAGAGGATGTCATAATAGTGCACTGTGTTGGTAAGCAGAAAAATAACATTCTATTGCTGCAGTCGTATGTCTAGAATGGTGAGATGTCAGCTCATTCACATATCTTTCCAAATCTCACTGATCTATATGATTTATCTTCTACTTGTTCATATTTTCCCAAGGCATGGTGTGTCCCTATACCCTGCATCCTTCTCCAGACATACAGCTCTCTGTGTCCATCCTTGTGTGTTTTTAACTGGGATATGTCCCTTAAACACGGGCTCTAGAGCAGGGGTTCCCAACCTTGTTTATGCCATAGACTGATACCATTATGCTAAAGGTCCGTGGACCCCAGGTTGGAAACCCCTGCTCTAGGGTGTCATATTGAAGTCCGAACATCCCTATTTCTATTTCCTTATTTGAAGGTATCCTTACAATGTATCTCTTTGATTAAGATTTAAATCTAACTCAGTTCTTTGATAATTCATCTTGAAATGTCTAAGAATAGTTTTCTATATTGAAACTACAGATTGTGTTTATCTGCTTTGTTAAATACTGTTAGGCCGCCCTAGATACAGTGGTTAAGTATGTGGTATCTTCCTTATACTTGAAATCAGGCTGGCATATTGATGCTGCGGGACCTACTCAGGTGACTGGGTTCCTTTTCCCTTTTTGGAGCCTGTAGCATATCTTGGCAGCTGGAAGGACTGGAGGAACACACAAAAACCTGGGGGAACTCAGTGGGTCAGGCAGCGCTTGTGGAGGGAAATGGGCAGTTGATGTTTCTGGTCGAGACCCTTCATCGGGACAGTGGAAATAACTCATTCCTCTTCCAGACCGACCAGTTTCATTCTAAAGAAGCTGCTCATAATTCCAGTACTTGCCTGAAGAAACTGGAATGACACAGCTGCTGAGGCTTCTGTTTTATTTACAGCCATTCAAAGAAAGTAAGAGCAATTCAAAACTCGCAATCCCTGCATACCAGGAATGAGAACAATCTATTGTAGGTCACGCTTCACTGAAACATCACAGAACTGAAAATCAGGTATGCTGTAACTCGAGACAGAGGTTCAGTGCAAGTTCAAGGTGCACAGAAAGGAAGAGCCCTTACTTGTTATTAAAGTATTTACCTGAGTTAATTTGAAAGATAAACCCTTGGCCACTTTATTAGGACACTCGTACTCCTCATTAACACAAATACCTGAACAGCCAATTATGTGGCAGCAACTCAATGCATAAAAGCATGCAGGCATGGTCAAGAGGTTCAGTTGTTATTCAAACCAAACGTCAGAATGGGGAAGAAATGTTATCTAAGTGACTTTGACTGTGGAATAATTGCTAGTGCCAGACAGGGTGGTTTGGTATCTCAGATTTCCTGGTAATTTCACGCACAACGTCCTCTAGAGTGTACAGAGAATAGTTCAAAAAACAATAAACATCTAGTGAGCAGCAGTTCTGTGGGTGAAAAAACTTTGTTAATGAGAGAGGTCAGAGGAGAATGGTTCAAGCTGACAGGTGATGTTACTGAATAACCACGTGTTACAACAGTGATGTGCAGAAGAGCATCTCTGAATGCACAATGTGTTGAACCTTGAACTGGATGGGCTACAGCAGCAGAAGACACAGGTACCTAATAAAATGGTCACTGATTCTTGTAATCATGAAAACATTTTTCTTTTCTTTAGATGACTCTGGAAGATGGGGTAACGGAGGGCTTTTTACAGCACTGGAAACTCGATCTGATGAGCCAAGAAAGCAATATGGAAAAGCAGGGAAAATGAAAGGTAAGAGAGACCAAGAGTTTTAAAAACATTTAAAAAGAGTTTTAAAAATTTTATCTGATTTTGTTTTAAGTCACTGCATTCTAAAAGCTATTGAACCATTTTACCTATGTAATTGAGTAGATTTCTAGAATAAAATGTCTTCAAGTTCAAGTTTAATTGTCATTCAACCGTGCATGAATACCCATGGATACAGCCAAATGAAACAGCATTACTCCAGGACAAGGTGCAAAACACAATACCAACAGTCAGACACAGAATGAGCCACATATAAGGTAGAAAGTACATATAAGATATCAGGAAAATACAGTCACGCAAAAAAAAACATAGTCCAACACCCTGAGTCCCATGAATGTTGCAGGAGTTGCAGTTGAACACAATACAGCTTGTTTTCTGATGAGTGAACACTAGGGGGCAGCGTCAACTCCAGCCTGGATGATACATTCCTGCGCCTCTGATGGAGCACAAAGACTCCGATATCTCTCTCCTGGGCGGCTGTAAACAGGCGATACCGCAGCTTGAGACCTAGTCCTCACTATTGGGGCCACGTAGCTCCCACGCCAATAAATCAGCGAATTGGACCTGCAGCATTCCATATTAACAATGTCCGCCAGAGTCTTGCGATCACAAGAAAAGTGACGGAGAGGATCACTCGCGGTCTTCGCACACCGTCTTCATGCACTGATTCCTCCTACACCTCTCTGATGTAGGCAGTAGCACGATCTGCACCAAGTTCAACGCCTTCACTTTCTCCGCCAATGAGCAACTTGCTGATAGGGTAGCCCTGTGGCACTTTAAGTTCATAATATTCAGCAGGGTCTTGTGATCATAAAAAATACAGTTAAAAAGACAGTAACACCTTTGGTTGACCCACTAAAAGCCACTGCGATCGACTGCACCGCCATTTTACCAGAAGATCTAGTGTTCAACATAAACTTATTCATTATATTATTTCACTTTTTTGATTTGAACCTCATGGTGTCTACTGCAGCAGATTTTCTTTCTAGACATGAAAAAGTATTTTAAATAAATTATTTAAAAAAAATATTCATTTTAAAATAACATTAAGATTCTGTAAGGAAAAGCACATCTATTCACTGATTCCATAATTGTTTCACTTCATTAACACAACTCACCCTGCTGATCACTCAGATTTAGCTGCTTCCTTCTCTACAAATGATCCGTCCTGTGTACAACCCCTTGTAAGCTGCCCCCCCACCCTCCGTTTGCCCCATTCAACCTTCTATGACAGCTGTAGGATGCAAACAGCCTTTTCACTGGTATCATTTATGTCCAACTAAACCCACGTATGCCCATATATTGCAAACTTTATTAATCGTTCTCATCAATTTTCATAGCAAAGTTGTTTTGAGAGGGTAGGTTTCAGGCTTACTGGCACTTTGAAAAGCTTTTACTCGAGTGAACCCAACCCTCATGGGTCAATGTTACTAAGACCCCCATAATTAAAACTGCTTTCTTACCTATTCCTAAACATTAATTAAAAATGGCAGAACAGTTTGAAACAGTATTTCTGGGCTTATGAATAGAGGCACGCGATACAAAATCAAGGAAGTCATGGTGATTATTTATTTAACACCAATTTGGCTGCATTTGCAGTCTTGTTGTTTTGCTCTGGGCACTACACATTAAGTATAAAATTTCTGTTACATGACTACACTGGAAAAGCTTGAATTGTTTTCAGTAGAAGAGATTGTGAGAGGTCATGATAGATATATTAAAATCATAAAGGACAGAGATAATGTGAATGCAAGCAGGCTTTTTCCACTGAGGCAAAGGGAGAAAAAAAACCAGAGGACATGGGTTAAGGGTGAAGGAGGAAAAGTTTAAAGGGAACATTAGGGGGGGCTTCTTCACACAGAGAGTGGTGGGAGTGTGGAATGAGCTGCCAGACGAGGTGGTAAATGCGGGTTCTTTTTTAATATTTAAGAATAAATTGAATAGATACATGGATGGGAGGTGTATGGAGGGATATGGTCCATGTGCAGGTCAGTGGGGCTAGGCAGAAAATGGTTCGGCACAACCAAGAAGGGCCAAAAGGCCTGTTTCTGTGCTGTAGTTTTTCTATGGTTTCTTTCTATAAAGAAAAAGTATTTGCATGGGCAGAGAGGTCAACAGTTGTGGACATGGAATCAGGTTGAGTGGAAAGAAAACCGAATTGAACATGAAGTGAAATGTTTTATGCAGTGAATGACTATGTACTATAGGGCAATAGTGAAGGCAAACTCAAATGTAGTGTTCAAAAGGAAACTGGGTAATTAACTCAAAGGAAAAAAAATTCAAAACTGTGGAAGGAGATTTCAGGTATAACTGGGTTGGCTCTACATTGAGATGGTACAGACTAGAGAAGCTGATGACATTCTTTGATGTGATAATCATTCTGTGATTCTAAACCTTTTGAAGCACTTTAACTTCCAGTTCTGTCTCATGTTTATGCTAACGTAAGATGGCCACTTTTGTACCAAATGGAAAGAACTGTCCTGTGTTATCAACCATGACCTGTCTCTGCAGTACGAGTGAGTGAAAAAACACAGAAAGCGAGCATAAATAATCGATAATCATAATGAATGGTTAGGCAGACTTTAAGGGCATGGTGGCATATTCCTACTCTTATTTCCTATGTTTCTAGCATTTATTTCAAAGTTTTGCTGGAGGAAATTGTGGTTTATCCTACTGGATAGTAGACAGGCATTTTGATGGCAAGGAGGACGTGGAGGTGTTAGGAGAGATTATGGAATGGTTGATTTAGTATTTTTTTGAGTCATTTTCGTGGTGGCATCCAGCACAGAAAGAGGCTCTTTAATCTGCTATTCCATGCCACCCTTTTATCTTTTTACACTAGCGCTATTTACCTCATTGTTTCTGCTTAATCCTTCTGCACCCTCTTCACAACTCACAGCCCAGTTTCCTTCACCGTGCTCTCCCTGGTCCAACCTATGGCTGACACTGTTGAAACACACCTTGGTTAGTTGCCTCTTTGTTCTGTCTGTCCCTACCCTGGTCCGCACCAAGTGGTCCGCTAGACCATCTCCCTTTCAGGTGCTCTTGAACTCCACGTTACCATCTCCCTTTGATCTCACTTGAGCTGGATATTGCTCTCCCCCTTCCACATCTGCTTTAGCTTCACCCTGCCAGGTCCACACCCTGTTTGACAGATTCATTCTAGGTCAATTGTGATGCCATGGTCTTTTCTCGCTGCTGCTATCATGTAGAAGGTACAAGTACCTCAGGACTTGCACGACCAGGTTGAAAATCATTTACTGTCCCTCAACCATCAGGTTCTTGAACAAAAGGGGATAGCTACACTCATTTAAGGACTCTTATTGGTATTTATTTACAAACGGTATATCTGCATTTGCAGTTTGTTTAGTTTACAGTTCCTGATGTTTACAGTTACTGTTCTATAGATTTGCTAAGTATGCTCGCAGAAAAAGAATCTTAGGATTGTATGTGGAGACACGTGTGTACTCTGATAATAAATATTACTTTGAATTTTGAACTTCTGAACTTTGATACCTTTGCATTTTTCCCTGCCACCATATAGTTTTTTACATTTTGGGGTGAACTCTATTCACTCTGTGGCCAATTGCAACTGAGCATTCCTTGGTGAGTTGCCACTTCTCTCCGTCCACCCTTGTCCCTGCTTCACTCCACACTGTCTACTGGGCCAGCACCCTTTCAGTTACTGGGAAATATTTGAAAATCTGAAGTCCTGTCTGTGTGTGGTCTCACCAAAGATGAAGCAAAGACGTTCCAAAGGAAAACAGCAGTACTTGTTTCATAAAAATGGATTTTTTGCTTTGTATGCAGGATGTTCTGAATTTAACTGGCTTTTATATGTTAAAATTCATTTTTCGGACTTAGTAGAGAAAATTCCGCAACTTCTCAGAAAATTAAACTTCAGAAGGGAGTTCACGATAGGGTGTAATCTTCAGTGGAAGGCTTTTTCTGATTTTGTAAGGTGTACTAACCAGGTAATTACTACTTAGTGCATTGCACAATTCATTAGTGGCTGATAATATTTTATGACTTTGGCCCTGGACTTTACTTTGAACTGTAAAATATATATAAAGGTTTAAATGCAAGTAAGAAAATACATTACAGGACTTCAGTGGGTAGTTGTGTAGATGCAATATAGTTATATACTAGACAACGGGGTGACACGTTGGGGCACCCTTTGAGAGAAGGGTAGTGCAATCTGATGTGATCAGAATGAACATTAAATTTGCCTGAATGCTATTGCTATCTCTTTGATTTGGAAATTAAAGAAGAAAAACTCAGCTTATTAAAGAAGGAAGACGCATAGCAAGACAAATATGTGACCAGAATGAAAATTAAAATATCCATGAAGTAAATTTGAAGGAATCAGGCTTGCTGGGTCGGGTCTGGAATTAAATGTCTGATGTAATGATGGATTTGGCCTTGAATAATCACAGAAGGATTCCATCGATTCCTAGTTGGAATGACTTCTTTGGCACCAAAGGATGTCATTTGGAAGAGGCAATTGTATTGTCTGATGTTCTTCCTGAACTCGTTTGCAATAGGTTTATCATTGCTGTACAAATTGAGGAGTTCATTAGGTAGAGGCTGCAAATTGCCTATCCTGACCTTTCTCTTCATACAGCAGAAATGTGTTGTTTCTCCAATGAATAGGAAGGCACGACAGTGAGGGCATACTCTGGTCATCGAACCAACGTCAGCAGAAATGTGCCGGCATGCGAGTCGTGCATTTTGCCTTGCTCTTTCTTTTTCGAGGTATTGTCATCGAAAGCGGCCATTGTCGTCTTCAGCAATTCTCGCAATAATTATTCTGTGCTGCACATTCTCGAGTTGACTTTTCCTTTTCTCCTCTGTCTCTTCCTATCCCTGTTTTTGTCATTCTGGAGACGCGCAGCCCTTTCATCCTTCGTCTTTTCATCTCTTCTACCATTTGTTCTTTCTCTCTGATCCTGGAGTCGTGCGACCCTGGCCTGATTGGATTCTTGTTCTCTCCTCCGTCTGTGCCTATTGTTGTCATTTTGGAGACGCGCATGCCTGTCCTCCTCTGTCTCATCTTCTCTCATTTTTTTGTCCTGACTCTTTGATCCTGGAGTCGTACAGCCCTGGCTTCATCTGATTGTTGTTCTCTCCCTCTCCTTGCCGCTTTCCGACGACGTTTGGCATCATCTCTTGACCATAATGTCCCCCTTCTCTTTCCACGCGGCATAATTAGGCTATCCATATACTTTTACCCTAATGCTTGGTAGAAGATAGGAAGCAGTAACACCAAAAGCCTCCAAGCTGCTGAGGCTGGCTGTGCGCATGCGTCGGGCTGTGACGTCGCTGTCTCCATGGAAGGTGGAAGCAGCTCTGTGAGTATCGTGAGACGCTGCTGAGGCTGGCCGTGTGCATGCGTCGGGCTGTGGCGTCCCGATTTCCATGATGGCCGATCGGATCTCGGGTGAAAGGCAGCCTGTTGATTTTTGGCAAATAAGCAATTTTATATGAATATGTAACCCTGAACTTTGCCTGCATTCTGTAAGTTAGCGCATTTTAATTCGATTTAGCCAAAAGAAGTGCCACTCTAATGCACCGTTTGTGCTAATTAGAGGTCACAAACAGACAGACAGACAGAGCATGAGAGTTTTAGTAGTATATAGATAGATATAGAAGTCCCATTAAACAAATAATTTTACATATTGTGGGATGATTATATGAAATCAGACATTGCAGGGTACAGCATTAATCAGAAGAGTATGGCCTGTATACTGACAGACATGTCCTAAGATAAAGTTATCCTTCAATTACAAAAATAATTAAACAATCTTATATATGCACTACTAATATTAGAAGTCATGACACAATTTTCTTATCATTGCTGTTTGATTCAGTTGTTTTTTTTTCAGATCTTTCTCTGGGTAGTGTCCTGTTATTTCCCATTGATGATAAAGAATCACGGAATACTGGTCAAGACTTGGTACGTAGGAAGAATATGTTTATCTTGGATTATTTTTAATTTATGTATTCTGCCTCTTTGCATAACCCAATGTACTGAGGGATGCCATTGAGAATCAAGATGAATTTTGGTAGTACTGATGAGCATATCATTATGATTATCTGTTTAACCACAGCACAGTTTCAAAATGATGCAAATTCTGAGCAGTGTGAAGGTTCTTAGATGTGGAAGTGTGAAGGAAAGTTGTTTTTAACTCTTCCTTTTCTACTCTTCATGGAAATGTGTTTTTTTTTATCACTTGTTCCTCTGTATTAGCAATCAACTTGAGTCTTTGAACCATTTTTTCTTCCAATAAGCCACCTAGTATAATTACCTCTTTTGTGTGCTCTACATGTTCACTTCAATATACCATTTTCTTACCCAATATCTAATTCCTCGTTTGAAGAACTTGAGGGCCACTACTTTAATAACTATTTAGGAAGAGGATTTTGTAATTTAATCAGTCATAAATATAATTTTTCTAATTTACCTCAAGACATTTGAATGTGTTCAGTTTGTGACTCTCACTATTGTCGCACTGACATGATGAAGTCATAGATCATCTTGTAGCTTATGATCCATTTTGGAGACCATAAGATATAGGAACAGAACTAGGCCATTAGGCCCATCGAGTCTGCTCCACCATTCAATTATGGGCCAATCCAATTCTTCCACTCATCCCCACTACCCTGCCTTCACCCTATACCCTTTGATGCCTTGGCTACTCAAGAACTTATCTATCTCTGCCTTAAATGCACCCAATGACTTGGCCTCCACAGCCGCTCGTGGCAAGAACTTCCACAGATTTACCACCCTGTGACTAAAGTAATTTCTCTACATATCTGTTCTAAATGGACGACCTTCAATCCTGAAGTCGTGCCCCCTTGTCCTGGACTCCCTTACCATGGAAAATAACTTTGCCATGTCTAATCTGTTCAGGACTTTTAACATTCAGAATGTTTCTATGAGATCCCCCCTCATTCTCCTGAACTCCAGGGAATACAGCCCAAGAGCTGCCAGACATTCCTCATAGAGTAAGCCTTTCATTCCTGGAATCATTTCTGTGAATCTTCTCTGAACCCTCTCCAATGTCAGTATATCCTTTCTTAAATAAGGAGCCCCAAACTGCATACAATACTCTAAACGTGATCTCATGAGTGCCTTATAGAGCTTCAGCATAACATCCCTGCTCTTATATCCTATACCTCTAGAAATGAACGCCAATATTGCATTTGCCTTCTTCACCACTGACTCAACCTGGAGGTTAACCTTTAGGGTATCCTGCACAAGGACTCCCAAGTCCCTTTGCATCTCTGTATTTTGAATTCTCTCCCCATCTAAATAATAGTCTGCCTGTTTATATCTTCCCCCAAAGTGACCATGCACTTTCCAACTTTCCAACATTATATTTGAGACAGCAGGTCAACCTTTTAACATTGGTTATATCTAAACAAAGTCCTAATGGTGTCATATCTCTTAGTTTTCAAATGTTTTTATTGTGAAGCAACATCAGCTTAACCACAACCGACAATGTCCTAAAGTACAATGCTTCTTTTTTCCTTTTCTTTCTTATAATAACATAATGAAAGTCAAATGAATGTATGTATAGTAAACAAGCAAAAAGCAAAGGAAACCCTACCACCCCGTCTCCTTCCCCCTTCACAGTCCTACCCTCCCCTCACTTCACTGGTCAGGAGGGGTGACTTCCTGACCGGGAGACCTCAGTCAGTCCGGATTGGAAGCAGCATCTCCAACACCATCACACTGAGCACGGGAGCCCCCCAGGGCTGTGTGCCCAGTCCACTGCAGTTCACTCTGCTGACCACGACTGTGCTGCAACACAAGCTCGAACCACATCACCAAGTTCGCCGATGACACGACCGTGGTGGGTCTCATCAGTAAGAACGATGAGTCAGCATACAAAGGGGAGGTGCAGCGGCTGATGGACTGATGCAGAGCCAACAACCTGTCTCTGAATGTGAACAAAACAAAAGAGATGGTTGTTGACTTCAGAAGGACACGGAGCGACCACTCTCCACTGAACATCGACGACTCCTCCGTAGAGATCGTTAAGAGCACCAAATTTCTTGGTGTTCACCTGGCGGAGAATCTCACCTGGTCCCTCAACACCTGCTCCATAGCCAAGAAAGCCCAGCAGCCTCTGTACTTTCTGCGAAGGCTGAGAAAAGTCCATCTCCCACTCCCCATCCTCACCACATTCTACAGAGGTTGTATTGAGAGCATCCTGAGCAGCTGCATCACCGCCTGGTTCGGAAATTGCACCATCGCGGATTGCAAGACCCTGCAGCGGATAGTGAGGTCAGCTGAGAAGATCATCAGGGTCTCTCTTCCGGCCATTACAGATATTTACACCACACTCTACATCCGTAAAGCAAACAGCATTATGAAGGACCCCACGCACCCCTCATACAAACTCTTCTCCCTCCTGCCATCTGGCAAAAGGCACCGAAATATTCGGGCTCTCACAACCAGACTATGTAACAGTTTCTACCCCCAAGCCATCAGACTCCTCAATACCCAGAGCCTGAACTGACACCAATCTACTGCCCTCTACTGTGCCTATTGTCTTGTTTATTATTTATTGTAATGCCTGCACTGTCTTGTGCACTTTATGCAGTCCTGGGTAGGTCTGTAGTCCAGTGTAGTTTTGTGTTGTTTTACGTAGTTCAGTGTAGTTTTTGTATTGTTCTTGTAGCACCATGGTCCTGAAAAATGTTGTCTCGTTGTTACTATGTACTGTACCAGCAGTTATGGTCGAAATGACAATAAAAAGTGACTTGACTTGACTATTTCCAGCAAAACTGGAATAGTAATATATGCATACATGAGGAATTCTGCAGATGCTGGAAATTCAAGCAACACACATCAAGGTTGCTGGTGAACGCAGCAGGCCAGGCAGCATCTCTAGGAAGAGGTACAGTCGACATTTCAGGCCGAGACCCTGAGCCCTGACGAAGGGTCCCGGCCTGAAACGTCGACTGTACCTCTTCCTAGAGATGCTGCCTGGCCTGCTGCGTTCACCAGCAACTTTGATGTGTGTTGATAGTAATATATGGTTTTGTTACTAACAACAAAACATCGTCCACATAAAGGGAAGTGTTGTTGATAATATATTCTGTATTGTACCCATAAATTTCGGGGTGAGAACATATAGTCTCCGCCAGTGGTTCCAGGGCCAATGCAAACAATAAGGGACTTAATGCACAGCCCTGTCTTGTGCCCCTGTGCAATCTGAATGGTTCAGAGAGGGTCTGCTTACTTAGCATCTTAGCACTAGAGTTACTGTACAGTAGCTTAATCCAAGTTATAAATTTGTCTCCCATTCCAAATTTTTTCAAAACCTCATAGAGGTACTGCTATTCCACATGGTCGAATGCTTTCTCAGCATCTAAACTTAATACTATAAGGTCTTCCTTAGGATGTCTTGGGGAATGCATTATATTAAGAAGGCACCTATTGTTATAGAAAGAATTCCTTTTAGGGATAAACCCTATTTGATCTGAGTGTACCAATTTATTTGGTCATATCTCTTAGTAACTATGATTTTACATCCTTGATAATCTCCACACCTTACACTGCTTTTAAGTTTTTTCTTTGTTTCTCTCTGAACGTTTGCACTAAACAAGGTCCTACGTGACAGGTGCATGGTAAGCTGGCACAGAAGGTAAATCTGTAAGGTATCTGAGGCATGTTGGTGAACTGGATCCAAAACTGGCTGGGTGAAAGAGACAGAAGATAGTGGTGGATGCATGTTCTTCTGATTGGAAATCTTTAACTAGTGGTATACCAAAGGGATCAGCATTGGGACACTTGGTTTTTGTTTGAAAAAGCTTGAATGAGAAAGATGGTGGCATCATTAATAAGCTTGCAAACATTGCAAAATCAAGAAGGTTATTTAAAAATGTATTGGGACCTAGATCAGCTAGAAAGCTGGGCAGAGTGGACGCAAATGCAACTTAGTCCAGATAAGTATGAAGTAATGAACATTGGGAGGTCCTTTTCTGTTAGAACATACAGATTAAATGGCAGGGATCACAGACGCATTGATTTACAGAGACATTGCACACAGACCCATGGCTCCCTGAAAGTGGCCATAGATAGATGATGTAGTAAAAAAGATATTTAGTATGCTTGCGTTCATACATCAAGGAATTGAGTGTAAGTGTTGCAATAGGACATAATATTGATTACTCTGCACTTTGAGTATTATGTACGGTCTGGTTGGCACAGTGCAGTGGGGATGTAATAGCAGCAGATAGTGCAGAAGAAATTCATTGGGACATTGCCTGGAATGGAGAGCTGTAGTTAAAAGGAGAGATGAGCTGGATTTGTACTCAGTGGAGGCTGAGGGGTGAGCATATCAAGGCTTACAAAGTTAAGCTAAGTTGAGATAAAACTTTATTTATCCCAAAGAAAATTATTGTTGCAAAGTCGCTTGGTCAGAAATATAAACTTTAAAGTGCAAAATGTAAGCATTGAAGTACGAAAAAAAATACAAAATGTGCATTAAAGAGTAATAGTAAAAAATACAGATGTGGAATGAAATCATACACTTGTCGTCGTGGGTATCCCTCGAGGTCGAGGATGATGGTCTTCATTCTGTTGATCTACTTATGGGCTCTCTTATGAGTCCAATCTTGGCTTTGAAAGTTCTTCGGCATTCAGGACAGGTAGTTCCAGATGGCAGATCGGGCTTTGGTTGTTGCTGCCTCTCTTTCCATTTTCTTCTCTTTTCTTCTAATTCTGCACATCTGTTGGCTTCGAAAGTTGCTGTTCCTTCTCGGATGATGGCTTGCCAGAGTTTTCTGTCCTTGGCATTGGTTTCCCAATTGTTGATGTGGATGTTACATTTCTTCATGTTGGCTTTTAAGATGTCTTTGGATCTCTTCTGTTGTCCGCCTCTTCTACGTTTGCCTTCTTTAAACTGGGAGTAGATTTGTTTCGGCAGACATTCGTCTTTCATCTGAACAACATGACCGCTACACCTTAGTTGGTTCTTGATGAAGCAGGCTTCAATGCTTGTTGTTTTTGCTTCATTTAGCACACTGACGTTGGTTCTTCTATCTTCCCAGCTGATATTTAAGATGTTTCCAAGACAGCGTTGATGGAACTTTTCAAGTGCCTTTAGATGTCGTCGGTATGTTGCCCAGGTTTCTGATGCATACAGGAGCGTTGGGATTACCACTGCTTTGTACACTAACATTTTGGTGTCTGTTCGGATGTATACTTAAGGAGGAGGGGTTGTAGAGTCTTATAGTCACAGGGAGAAAGGATCTCCTGTGGCGTTTAGTGGTGCTCCTCTTATGGAAAGAGTTTGTTACTAAAGGTGCTCCTCTGTTTGTCAAGTATGTCATGGAAGGGGTGAGAAATATTGTCCGTATTGCTTATAAGTTAAAAGATTAAATAACGGACTGAATCTTTTTCCCAGGGCAAAGGAGTCTAAAACTAGAGGTGCAGGTGAAAAGTGACAGGAGAAATTTAAAGGAGATCTGAGGAGTAAGCTTTTCATGCATTGGGAGGTGAAGATTTGGAACAGGCTGCCAGAAAGTGTAGCGGAGGAAGACACAGTTGCACTGCTAAGTGGCATTTGGATAATTACCTGGGTTGAAAGGAAAAGATGTAGAGGAGTATGGGCCTAATATGGACAAATAGGATTATTGTAGATGGCCATTGTGGTCGGCATGAACAGGGTGGGCCGTTTCTGTTCTATAATTCAATGAAAACTTTACACAGTATTCTAACCTCTACTTAGCTTTGATGTGATATATAAGTGTTACTCCTTACTTTTGTATTTGCTATTTGAATGACCACATCCATCAATGCCACCACTCTATTACTCTGTGCAAGTATCAGTTCCCATTTTACAGCTGTCTTTGACCCAGCTAATGGCCAAAAACTCTTCTCCTCTGACAAGTCTATGAGAATTCGTTAAGGCCCTATGTTTACTGTCATCATCAAGATTCAGACTTGTCTCATCAATTCCTTTGCTTCATTTGCTGTCAGAGTAAAAGAAAAGCTTAAACCAGCAACTTTTATGTGTGTAACTTAAACAAGAGTCTGGAAAACCGCTCAATATTTCCAGTCAGAACAGCCTACCTTTATTCCAATACAGGGGTGACCACCTCGAATCCGGCAATCACTAATCCGGTTCTACCGCTGTTTTGGACATCAGTTTCGCCAGCCTAATTTCAAATTTCCCATGTTGCTCTGCCAACCCGTTGTCACTATTTTGGTGGCACCATTAGCAGAATCAGCTGTTGTTGGCACAGCCTTTAAAAAGAGCAAATCGTTTGTCTGTGTTATTCTGCATTTATTTTTATAACCAATGCTTATCTAGCCCCAGTCATGTCTTCATTGAATAAAGGAAGTGTTTCTTGTGGTGTAAAGTGCAAACATCATACGGTATCTGTACAAGATATGGTGGAAGTTCTGAAAAAATCTCCACAGAGGCGTGGCTGTGAAAAACACAGGCAACATAGGTAGAATGAGGAAAGAGGTTCTACTGAGGGAATTTGAGCAGCCAGAGACTAAATTAAAAGGCAGAACCAAAATGGATAATCTCTAGATTACTACCTGAGCCATGTGCAACTTGGCATGGGGTCAAGAAGATTTAGAGAGTTAAAAACGTGGCTCAAGGAAAGGTGTGGGAGAAGTGGGTTTGAATTCATAGAACATAGAACATAGAATAGTACAGCACATTACAGGCCCTTCGGACTACAATGTTGTGCCGACCCTCAAACCCTGCCTCCCATATAAGCCCCCACCTTAAATTCCTCCATATACCTGTCTAGTGGTCTCTTAAACTTCACTAGTGTATCTGCCTCCACCACTGACTCAGGCTGTGCATTCCACGCACCAACCACTCTCTGAGTAAAAAACCTTCCTCTAATATCCCCCTTGAACTTCCCACCTCTTACCTTATAGCCATGTCCTCTTGTATTGAGCAGTGGTGCCCTGGGGAAGAGGCGCTGGCTATCCACTCTATCTATTCCTCTTAATATCTTGTACACCTCTATCATGTCTCCTCTCATCCTCCTTCTCTCTGAAGAGTAAAGCCCTAGCTCCCTTAATCTCTGATCATAATGCATACTCTCTAAACCAGGCAGCATCCTGGTAAGTCTCCTCTGTACCCTTTCCAATGCTTCCACATCCTTCCTATAGTGAGGTAACCAGAACTGGACATAGTACTCCAAGTGTGGCCTAACCAGAGTTTTATAGAGCTGCAGCATTACCTCGCGATTCTTAAACTCTATCCTTCGACTTATAAAAGCTAACACCCCATAAGCTTTCTTAACTACCCTATATACCTGTGAGGCAACTTTCAGGGATCTGTGGACATGTACCTAGAGATCCCTCTGCTCCTCCACACTACCAAGTATCCTGCCATTTACTTTGTACTCTGCCTTAGAGTTTGTCCTTCCAAAGTGTACCACCTCACACTTCTCTGGGTTGAACTCCATCTGCCACTTCTCAGCCCACTTCTGCATCCTATCAATGTCTCTCTGCAATCTTTGACAATCCTCTACACTATCTACAACACCACCAACCTTTGTGTCGTCTGCAAACTTGCCAACCCACCCTTCTACCCCCACATCATGGGAAATTGGCACCAGTATTGGGAAGGAAGGAGCTGTACCATTGGGATGGGCTCCATCTGAACCGTGATGGGGCCTGGATCCTCACAAATTGCGTAACTAGGGCTGTAGATAGGGCTTTAAACTAAATAGTGGGGGGAGGGTGGATTCAACAGATTGGAGAAGTATGGATAAAGTAAAAAAGAAAAGTGTGGAAAAAGATAATGAAAAAATAAAAGATAAAAAAGAGAAAAGTAAGAGAGAAGTGAAGAAAAGTCAAGTGTAAAAGAATAAACAATTACAAGGTTTTAAAAGCACAATAATTGTAGGAGCACTTCATTCGAATGCCTGTAGTATTCGAAACAAGATCAGTGAACTTGTGGCACAAATGAGTACAAAGGGGTATGATTTAGTTGCCATTACAGAAGGGTGGAGATGATTGGGAATAAAATATACAAGGATATCAGGTTATATGGAAGGATAGGAGGGAAGGTAAGGGAGGTGGGGTAGCATTCAAATTAAGGATGAGATCAGGGAGACAGTGAGAGATGATATAAGATCTAAGGAGCAGAATGTTGAATCCATCTGGGTAGAGATTAGGAATAGTAATGGGAAAAAAATCACTGGTGGAAATTGTCTATCGGCCACCGAATAATAACATAACAGTGGCACAGGCAATAAACAGAGAAATATCTGATGCATGTAAAAATGGAACAGCAGTTATCATGCAGGACTTTAAGTTGCACATAGATTAGGAGAATCAAGTTGGTCGAGGCAGTCTTGAAGAGGACTTCGTAGAATCCATCCATGATGGCTTTCTTGAACAGCATGTTACTGAACTTACAAGGGAATGTGTTATCTTAGATCTGGTCCTGTGCAATGAGACAGGTTAAAATTAGTGATCTTGTAGTTAGGGAACCTCTTGGAAAGAGTGATCGCAGTACGATTGAGTTTCTCATACAAATGGAAGGTACAATAGTTCGATCTAAAACCAGTGTATTATGCCTAAACAATGGAGACTACAATGGGATGAGGGAGGATTTGGGTGGTGTAGACTGGGAACACAGGCTATATAGTGGAGTGGTTGAGGAACAGTGGAAGACTTTCAAAGAGATTTTTCATGGTGCTCAACAAAAGTATGTTCCAGTTAAAAAGCAAGGACAGTAAGGGTGGAGAGTGCCAGCCTTGGATAATTAAGGAAATAAAAGAAGGCATCAAACTAAAAGTTTGTGCTTACGAAGTCGCCAAGAGGTTAGACAATAGGTGCAGGAGTAGGCCATTCGGCCCTTCGAGCCAGCACCACCATTCACTGTGATCATGGCTGATCATCCACAATCAGTATCCAGTTCCTGCCTTATCCCCATAACCTTTGATTCCGCTATCTTTAAGAGCTCTATCCATCTCTTTCTTGAAAGCATCCCAGACTGGGCCTCCACAGCCTTCTGGGACAGAGCATTCCATATATCCACCACTCTCTCAGTGAAAAAGTTTTTCCTCAACTCCGTTCTAAATGGCCTACCCCTTATTTTCAAACTGTGGCCTCTGGTTCTGGACTCACCCATCAGCGAGAACATGCTTCCTGCCTCCAGCATGTCCAATCCCTTAATAATCTTATATGTTTCAATAAGATCCCCTCTCAGCCTTCTAAATTCCAGAGTATACAAGCCCAGTTGCACCAATCTTTCGACATATGACAGCCCCGCCATCCTGGGAATTAACCTTGTGAACCTACGCTGCACTCTCTCAATAGCAAGAATGTCCTTCCTCAAATTTGGAGACCAAAACTGCACACAGTACTCCAGGTGTGGTCTCACCAGGGCCCTGTACAACTGCAGAAGGACCTCTTTGTTCTTATACTCAATTCCCCTTGTTATGAAGGCCAGCATGCCATTAGCTTTCTTCACTGCCTGCTGTACTTACATGCTTCCTTTCAGTGACTTATGTACAAGAACACCTAGATCTCATTGTACCTCCCCTTTTCCTAAGTTGACTCCTTTTAGATAATAATCTGCCTTCCTGTTCTTACCACCAAAGTGGATAACCTCACGTTTATCCACATTAAACTGCATCTGCCATGCATCTGCCCACTCACCCAGCCTGTCCAAGTCACCCTGCATTCTTATAACATCCTCCTCACATTTCACACTGCCACACAGCTTTGTGTCATTGGCAAATTTGTCAATGTTACTTTTAATTCCCTCATCTAAATCATTAATATATATTGTAAACAGCTGCGGTCCCAGCACTGAACCCTGCGGTACCCTACTAGTCACCGCCTGCCATTCCGAAAGGGACCCATTAATCGCTACTCTTTGTTTTCTGTCAGCCAGCCAATTTTCAATCCATGTCAGTACTCGGCCCCCAATACCATGTGCCCTAATTTTGCCCACTAATCTCCTATGTGGGGCTTTATCAAAGGCTTTCTGAAAGTCCAAGTATACTACATCCACTGGCTCTCCCTTGTCCATTTTCATAGTTACATCCTCAAAAAATTCCAGAAGATGAATCAAGCACGATTTCCCCTTCGTAAATCCATGCTGACTCGGACTGATCCTGTTACTGCTATCCAGGTGTGTCGTAATTTCATCTTTTATAATTGACTCCAGCATCTTTCCCACCACCAACGTCAGGTTAACCGGTCTATAATTTGCTGTTTTCTCTCTTCCTCCCTTCTTGAAGACAGGGACAACATTAGCCACCCTCCAATCCACAGGAACTGATCCTGAATCTATAGAACATTGGAAAATGATTACCAATGCGTCCACGATTTCTAAAGCCACCTCCTTAAGTACCCTGGGATGCAGACCATCAGGTCCCGGGGACTTATCAGCCTTCAGACCCAACAGTCTATCCAACACCATTTCCTGCGTAATATAAATTTCCTTCAGTTCATCCGTTACCCTAGGTCCTTTGGCCACTATTATATCTGGGAGATTGTTTGTGTCTTCCCTATTGAAGACAGATCCAAAGTACCTGTTCAACTCGTCTGCCATTTCCTTGTACCCCATAGTAAATTCACCTGTTTCTGTCTTCAAGGGCCCAATTTTGGTCTTAACTATTTTTTCCTTTTCACATACCTAAAGAAGCTTTTACTATCCTCCTTTATATTCTTGGCTAGCTTACCTTTGTACCTTATCTTTTCTCTGCGCATTGCCTTTTTAGTTACCTTCTGTTGCTCTTTAAAAGTTTCCCAATCCTCCGGCTTCCCACTCGTCTTTGCTATGTTATACTTCTTCTCTTTTATTTTTATACTGTCCATTACTTCCCTTGTCAGCCACGGCCTCCCCTTACTCCCCTTAGGATCTTTCTTCCTCTTTGGAATGAACTGATCCTGCACCTTCCGCATTATTCCCAGAAACACTTGCCATTGCTGTTCCACTGTCATCCCTGCTAGGGTATTGTTCCTTTGAACTTTGGCCAGCTCCTCCCTCATAGCACCATAGTTCCCTTTGTTCAACTGTAATACTGACACTTCTGAGTTTCCCTCCTCCCTCTCAAACTGTAGATTTAAAACTTATCATATTATGATCACTCTCTCCTAATGGCTCCTTTACCTCGAGGTCCCTGATCAAATCCGGTTCATTGCACAACACTAAATCTAGAATTGCATTCTCTCTGGTAGGCTCCAGTACAAGCTGTTCTAAGAATCCATCTCGGAGGGACTCCACAAACTCCCTTTCTTGGGGTCCAGTACCAACCTGATTCCTCCAGTCTACCTGCACGTTGAAGTCCCCCATAACAACTGTAGCATTACCTTTGCGACATGCAAAGGTACTTGTATAGTTTCATAATCTAGCTCCCCTTTCTTTATTGCTCAAAGTATGGTTCAAAGGTACAATTTAATGTCAGAGAAATGTATAGAATATACATCCTGAAATACTTTTTCTTCGCAACTATCCACGAAAACAGAGAAGTGCCCCAAAGAATGACTGACAGTTAAATGTTAGAACCGCAGAGTCCCACCCCCAGCTTCCCCCCGCCACGTGTAAGCGGCAGTGAGTAACAATCCCCCCCCCCAACCAGCAAAAAAAAGGCATCGGCACCGCCAGCGAGCACTCAAGCGTGAGTAAAGCAACAGCAAAGACACAGACTTGCAGTTACCCCAAAGATTTGTGTTTCACCCAGTATTTGACATACCACAGGTTCTCTCTCTCCCTAATAAGGGAGAAAGAGATGTCTCCATTTTCCCTGTGAGCGGGGAGACATAATAAACAACTCGCTGGTTTACAATGTTAAAAGTCCACCATGTCGCTTTGTTCGAGCTCTGTGCCCAAAAAACTGAGCACACAGTTGCAGATATCCCGACTCCCCCGACGATACACGGGTTTCCTGTCATGACACCGACCCTTGATCCGCCCATCTCCAGAGCCCCGTGATCCCAGGCTTCTGAATCTGAGCCGGACTCTTAGGCCGAGGCTTTGCCGTGCTGAACAACAATGGCCGGTTGTGAAACCCAGACGCACAAAGAAACATAGTCAGCATGTAACTCCAGGTCAGGGTCTTCAAAAGAACTCTGAAAAGGAAAAATAGAGATATTAAATATGGAAATAGAGCTTTTTCCAAAGATGCAACAAAGGAGTTGTCATTAGGCGCCATTAACTCTCCTAAGCTCCACCTCCTAAGAGTAGTGAGAAACTGGAAGATTAGGAAAACTTTAAAAAGCAACAAAGAACCACTGAGTGAGCAATAAAGAAAGGGGAGCTAGATTATGAAACTATACTAGTACAAAATATAAAAATGGATAGTAAAAGTTTTTATAATTATATAAAGCAGAAAAAGGTGGCTAAAGTGGAAGTAGGTCCCTTGGAGGACGAGAAAGGGGAATTGATATTGGGTAATGAAGAAGTAGCAAAGGCTTTGAATGACTATTTTGTGTTGGTCTTCACAGTGGAGGACGCGTCTAACATGTCAAATAGAGAAGTTATAGATGTGATGGGAGGTGAGGAGCTCGATAAAATAGTGATCACTGAAGAGGTAGTACTAGCAAACTTGTGGGCCTGAAGATAGACAAGTCCCCTGGTCCTGATGGAATGCATCCCAGGGTACTGAATGGAATGACAGAAGATATAGCTGAGACTTTGGTGATAATTTAGCAAAATTCTCTGGACTCTGGGCAGGTCCCAGCAGATTGAAAGACGGCAAATGTGACGCCACTGTTCAAAAACGGATGTAGGCAAAAGGCAGGTAACTATAGGCCAGTTAGTTTAACATCTGTATTTGGGAAAATGCTTGAAGCTATCTTTGAAGAAGAAATAGCGAGGCATCTGGAAAGAAATGGATCCATCAGGCAGACACAGCATGGATTCAGCAAAGGCGGATCCTGTTTGACAAACTTACAGGATTCTTTAAGGATATAATGAGCGCAGTGGATTGAGGGGAATAGATGGACGTTATTTACTTGGATTTCCAGAAGGTGTTCGATAAGGGCTTCATAAAAGTCTTATCCATAAGATAAGGATGCATAGAGTTGGGGGTGATGTATTAGCATGGATAGAGGATTAGTTAACTAATAGAAAGCTGAAAGTTGGGATACTCTGGTGTTACTCCGGTTGGCAACCAGTGATGAGTGGTGTGCCACAGGGGTCAGTACTAGGCCTGCAACTGTTCACAATATACATTAATAATCTGGAAGAAGGGACCAAGTGGGGTGTATCTAAGTTTGCTGATGATACTTAATTGAGTGGAAAAGCAAATTATGCAGAAGATTCAAAGAGCCTGCAGAGAGATAATAATGGGTTAAGTGAGTGGTAAGGGGCTGGCAGATGGAATACAATGTTGGTAAATGTGAGGTCATCCACAAAAGAGCAGAATATTATTTAAATGGTAAATAATTGCAGCATGCTGCTGTGCAGAGGGACTTGGGAGTGCTTGTGCATGAATCACAAAAGGTTGGTTTGCAGGTGCAGCAGGCTATCAAGAAGGCAAATGGAAAGTTGGCCTCCATTGCTAAAGGGATTGAATGTAAGAGCAGGGAGGTTATGCTGCAACTGTACAGGGTACTGGTGAGGCCATACCTGGAGTATTGCATGCAGTTGTGGTCTCCTTACTTGAGGAAGGATATACTGGCCTTGGAGGTGGTTCAGAACGGGTTCACCAGGTTGATTCCAGAGATAAGGGGATTAGACTAAGAGGAGTGATTGAGTCGCCTGGGACTATACTCGTTGCAATTTAAAAGAATGAAAGGAGATCTTATAGAAATATATAAAATTATAAGGGGTAAATAAGATAGAGGTAGGAAAGTTGTTTTCACTGGTAGGTGAGTCTAGAACTTGGGGACATAGCTTCAAGTTTCAAGGGAGTAGATGAGGAGGAACTGTTTTTCCCAGAGAGTGGTGAATCTGTGGAATTCTCTGCCCAATTAAACAGTGGAGGCTACCTCAGTAAATATACAGGACAAGATTGGATAGATTTTTGTATAGACGGGGGGAACTAAGGGTTATGGGGAAAAGGCAGGTAGGTGGAGATGAGTCCATGGCCAGATCTGCTAAGATCATTGAATGGTGGAGCAGGCTCGATGGGCCAGATGGCCTACTCCTGCTCCCATTTCTTATGTTTTTACATTCTTTTATAACATCGGCTCTTCCACGGTTTATGATATAAAGAAACGAAAAGAAAAGTTGCTCCAGTCCTTTGCTGACAGAAAATTTAAAAAAAACAGATATGCATAAGGTAAACAATGAGATATGGAAGATGTTCACAACTGGATAAAGTTCTCAAAGTGTTTTAAACTCCGCGTCAGTGAAGGCGTAGAACTGACTGGAGAGATACTAGACACTAGACACTAGATACTAGAATACTACAGCACAGTACAGGCCCTTTGGCCCTCGATGTTGTGCCGACCTATATATTCCTTAAAAAACAAAAAAAACATGTACCTATGGTGTAGGAATAAGCGAAATTATCTCATGAAGAATTAGGACTGGAATATGAGTGTGATTACAGTGATGGGTGGCCTCAGCATTTCAAGTAGTGCCATCAACTTTGGCTCACGCAGATTTACGGCCACCATCTTCACCAGTTCTCGAAGATGCTGTGTCAACTTCATCACCACCACCAGGTCATGAAGATTCAATCGTTTTTCAAGATGAAACACAAAACAATCCCGATGGCCCCCACTTTCAGACCTGTAACACTGTTTAGTTGTACAATCTGAGTCCTTACTTTGGAAGTGGCAATAACCAACCCTCTGATGTATGTAAATATATCTACCTTGCAAGGTTATTTTGCCTGTACTTCAATAAATTTCACTTGCCTTTCATTTGTCATTTGTTTTTTCTTTATTATCTATGGGTGAGGTGATCATTAACTGGGTTAGATGTGCTTATTTATTTAATCCTAATGTAACCACCAGTGATTTGGCAAGATCACTAATCCAGCACTGCACAGGTCTCAATCATTACGGATTTGTGGTGGTCAACCTGTATCTACAACTCTTCTCTGATCCTAACAGTGGAGCTAAATTCTCCTTCATTCATATTCTACAAGTGTATTCTCCTCTACTTCACAATATCTTTGTCATTGCCTTCTTATCAGTATTTTATAAAATATCTTTAACATAATGTAAGCAATATCCTGTGCATTTCCGTTATTTCTCAAGGAGTGTCGAACATTCATGTGTCATCTCTTGGCATGATTTTCTTTCCCAAAGGATCTTGTGAAATTTTAGCCAAAGCCTCTATTCCCACATTGTCCACTTCCTTCAAAATGTATGGGAATAAGCAACACTTACTGGCAATATTTGTTCTGACAGTGAGTTCCAGGCATCTACCACTATTTGCAAAAAAAAACTTGCCTTGCACATCTCCTTTAAACTTTTCCCCTCTCAGAATTTTATATACTGCTATCAGGCTGCCCCTCAGCCTTTTATGCTGTAACAATCCAGGTTTGTCCAGCCTCTGCTTATAGCTAATACTGCCCAGTTCAAGCAACATCCAGGTGAAGCTGTTCTGCATCCTCTCTAAAGCCTTCACATTTTTCCCGTAAAGTGATGACCAGAATTGAATACAGTATTCCAAATGTGGCCTAACTAAAATTTTATACAGCTGCAACATGACTAATTTTATATTCAGTGCCCTGACTGATGAAGGCAAATGGATGAAGTGCCTTCTTTACCACCTTTATATTAATCATTTGATTCACACGGCATCAAGAGTACATTTCTGTCCTTTATAGTATAAGACCATAAGTTATAGGAGCAGAGTTAGGCCATTTGGCCCATCGAGTCTGCTCTGCCATTTCATTATGGCTGATCTAATTTTCCTCTCAGCCCCAGTCTCCTGCCTTCTCCCTGTATCCCTTCATGCCCTGACCAACCAACATCTTTCTCATGTTTAGACCACAGTTTTAAATTCCTTTTGATCAGTGAAGCACAATATATGTTTTGTCTGCCTGTTTTGTTTTTAAATAGATAATATTCTGTAAATGTTTAACAAAGATTTTTTTAAAAGTTGGCATTAATAGTTACCCAACACAGAGACCGCTCCAACAATATCTCCGGCATCAAATTAACAGCTTTAGAAGAAGGGCTGAAAAAGATCCACAAAGCTGCAAAGAAAAGAAATGGTATGTAAATGTTCAAAAGATGATTTCCAGTGTTTTTGGAACATGGTGGGGCTAAAACCAGGGAAGTTAATAGCATAACCTGAAACTCCAGTCCACTGGTCTCTAAGCCTGCTCAAGAGAGATTGTCACTTCAGCACGGATAGTCACTTAATTATGTGACTATCCACACTAATTCACGTGACTTTTAAAATTTAACTGTGTAGGTTATTTTTTTCCTGGATTTTTTGCTTAAGGAAGGTGAGAACACAGTGGCAATTGAGAGGGTGAAATGAAATGTGCTTGTGAATGTTGAAACCCCACAGTTCCTTACTTCTCTCTTCCTCTGAATGACTCTGTTCACAGGGTTGATGTATTAAGTTACTGCTTTGGCAACTCTGCAACTCTGATCTACTACATCAACATGGGTGCCCCTTTTCCTTTTTTACTTGGACCTGGAGCAAGAAAGAGATTTAAAGAATAACTTTTTGTCACCTACATCGAAACATCGTAACAAGCATTGAAATTTGTTCTTTTGTGTCAACCGTCATTTTTTTTTAATTAAATGCAATCGTGAACAATAGCCAGATCAGAAATGCTGATCAAGTCAACTAGTTCCCAAAGAGAACTCTGATAGGCCAATCAGATGGTTCACTGCTGCTCAGCGATAGAACACAAAAAAATCATATGTACAATTAAGAAACATTAAAAAATAGTAGAAATATTGGAGTCATGACGATCATGATGAAGTCATCATGGTCCAAGAATTGTGCTCAGGCCAACTCGCAAATGTCACCATGCCTCTGGTGCCGGCGTAAAATGCCCCCAACTCACTAACGCTAACGTGTACGTCTTTGGAATGTGGGAGGAAACAAGAGCACCTGGAGGAAATCCACTGGTCACGGGGTGAATGTGCAAACAGCAGCAGGGATTTAACCCTGATTGGTGATTGTTGGCATTGTAAAGTGATTGTGGTAAACACTATGATGCCATAACTAGCATTAGGAAGTAAGCATTGTATCAGCAGGAACAATAACAGTTTTGTCAAACCAGGGGTAGGGTCCTCTATTCCTCACCTACCACCTCACCAGCCTCCGCATCCAGCACATAATTCTCTGGAACTTCTGCCATTTCCAATGGGATCCCACCACCAAGTACATCTTTACCTTCCCCCCGCCCCCCAGCTTTCTGCTTTATGTGGGGATCACTCCCTACGCGGCTCCCTTGTCCATTTGGCCCTCCCCACTGACCTCCCTCCTGGCACTTCTCCTTCCAAGCGGAACAAGTGTTAGACCTGTCCCTACACCTCCTCCCTCACTACCATTCAGGGCCCAAACAGTCCTTCCAGGTGAGGCAAAACATCACCTGTGAGTCTGTTGGGGTCATCAACTGTATCCTGTGCTCCCAGTGTGGCCTCCTGTATATTGGTGAGACCTGATGTAGATTGTGAGATGGCTTTGCCAAGCACTTACCCTCTGTCCACCAGAAAAAGCAGGATCTCCCAGTGGCTATCCATGTTAAATCCATTTCCCATTCCTATTCCAACATGTCAGTCCATGGCCTCCCCTAGTTTCGCGGTGAGGCTAGGAGGAGCAACACCTTATATTCTGTTTGGGTAGCTCCAATCTGATGGCATGAACATTGATTTCTTGAACTTCTGGTAATGCCCCTCCCTCTCTCTCTCCTTACCTCCTTACTTGCCCATCACATCCCTCTGGTGCTTCTTCCCCTTTTCTTTCTTCCATGGCCTTCTGTCCTCTCCTCACAGATTCCCCCTTTCTCCAGCCCTGTAGCTCTTTTACCAATCAACTTCTCAGCTCTTTACTTCACCCCTCCCCCTCCCTGTTTCACCTATCACCTTGTGCTTCTTCCTCTCCTCCCCCCCCCCACCCGCCTTCTAACTCCGACTCCTCATTGTTTTATTTCTCCAGTCCTGATGAAGGGTCTCGGCCTGAAACGTTGGATATACTCTTTACCATAGATACTGCCTGGCCTGCTGAGTTCCTCCAGCATTGTGTGTGCGTTTATGCAGATGATTATATGTTAAGTTGCCATTACATGCAGATTTTCTGCTTTGCTTAGCTTACTAAAACATTGAATCCACATGGGTATGGTACCTCACTGCAGCTACTAACCTCATGTGAAATCTGCAGCCCAGATGTTTCACCATGGATTTCCTCCGCTGATCAGATTTGCTCACAAATATTCTCCCAGTTTATCATCACACTCATTTTATTGACTCAACTCTGTAATGTGAGACATAACTGTCAATCAGTTGAATACATCATTGATTGCCACAGTATTTAATATTACCTAATAGTCACCTAAACTCCATAATGTTTGGCTCCAAAGATTAAGAACAAGGCTATTGTTTTGATGTTTGTACAATAGCTTAATGCAACAAGTGCTTCCTTTGAAAGATCAGAGATGATCTTAATTATGTGCTCTTTATTCTTGAAAGTAGTTTGATTTTTATACTACAGTTAATAGGGAAATTAACACACATGGTAATTCAATAGTTTTATTTATATTTTAATTCAAACCACAGCTGTGATATTTGTACAATGAAATCTGAATGGCAAGAATGCAATAAAGCAAAACAAGAATAATATTTAACAGCTTAAATTATAATATTTTGAATTAACTAATAAAAGCTAGAAGAGATTCATGCTACAAATAAATAAGAAAAATTTTGTATACTGACTTACTGTAATTTCTAATAAATTGAGAACTATTGTATATTTGCACTGAAGCTATGTTGAAATGAGTTTTGATACCAATGTAACTATATCCATTTTTATTAATTTTTATAGAAATGTTTTGTTTTTTATCATTTATTAATATTAAAATACAAATTGGTATTAATACACAAATTAAGACATAGTATATGAGATACATACTTAATTTTTGTTTTTGTTTTCAGCAAGTGTTCATCTACCACGCATAGGGCACACAACCAAAGGATTCAACTGGTACGGTACCGAAAGACTAATTCGGAAATATCTTTCATCAAGAGGGATAGCAACATACATGTATCCTTGTGATCTAGAAAGTAATAGCTGTGGTTTACTTTATATGTGGTTAATTTCCTTTGGGATCAATAAAGTACCTATCTATCTATCTATCTATCTATCTATCTCTGTCTCACCTGCATTCCATCAAAATATTAAGTGTTCAGCTTTGGGATGTCCTTGCCATGCCTGTAATATTATTTTATGTAACTAATATAACTCATGTTCTTGCAGCTTGTTGCTCTCATGATCTCATTTAGGCTGGATATTTGAAAGTTCTTTACTCATTTCTTTGTTGCCATCTTTATTTTAGGGTTGTTTGCTTTGATACAGTCAACTCCATACAGTCTTCAGCTTTGATCAGAGGCTGTTTTGTATCTATAAAGATACTTGTGGCAAAGGCTGAAGATCAGAACAGGGGAAACCATCAATTTCAGTCTTAAGCTGAATCAGAGTCAACTGCTTTAAACTATACAGCCAGCTGAGTAGAATGTTTTGTCCACATCCCTGTCATCCTTCAAAGGGGATTGTGAATGTGTATTTAGGATGCCTCAATGAAATTTTATGATTGTTTATAAACAGTTTCTAGGGAGGTATGTTCCACACAATTCTGGATGTGTAGCTTTCTTAGTAACCCAATTTTAAACTTTGATGTTCACAGTGTACTTCCTTCCTTCACCTTCCTTACTTATCCAAATCCAAGATGCATTTCACCCTAAAGGGGAACTGAAGGAAGAAAGGGCATAAATAGGGACTCGAGGTATAGGACTTACAATCTATGACCAATTGTAGCACAGGAACACAAGTACTGACTAAATGGGGTCAGTTCCGATGGCTGCGACTATCATAGGCTGATGGTGAGATGGCCAGTGTGGAGGAGAATACTCTTTGATTTGACCTTTCCACACTACTTATGGACCATGACACTATTGATGGGAGTGACTGCACAATTCTAGTGCCCCATATTGCTGAGGAGAGAGTCTATCAGGTTGTATGGTGTTAACATTGTGCTAAATGGAGTGGTTTAGAATAGACCTGACAAATGCATACATCCTGAAGAACTGTGGCCCAATGAGGGTAGAACTCTCTTCTGTTGAGACTGGAATATCCCTCACTTGTACCATTAACAATAAGCTAGGGGAGCAACCTTGTTCAGTGAAGAATATAGAAGAGCCTACCAGGAACACAACCAGATGTTCCAGTAAAATATGTTCCAACCTCCTGAGGTTGGTCATCAGCAATGTGATGGACAGTGTAATTGTTCTCTATTGTTTAAAAGGGCAAGCGTGCCCTGGAATAAACTTTTAGCAAGCACCCAAATCGAGTATTATCTTGAAAAGGATTTGTGTGGCCATATCAAGCTCATGGAACTCCCTGCTTAACAGTGCTGTTATAATACCCTGGACTCCAAAGTGGCTTACCACCATATTCCCAACAGATTTAGAGATACGCAACAAGTGTTTGCCTTGCCAGCAGCACCTCCATGATCGAATGAAAAAAATGTTAAACTTGTGACAGTTTTTCTGTTTAGGCAAATACACCTCATCAAAAAAAATTTAGAGAACCAATTTCTTAAGTATCTCATTTTCAGTGAATAGTTGCTTTCCCATCAACTACTTGCAGGCAGCCCCTGGGACAAGGTCTCGGCCCCAAACATTGACTGTTTATTCATTTCCACAGATGCTGCCTGACCTGAGTTCTTCCAGCATTTGGATTTCCAGCATTCTCGTGTGCATCATAAGGGGTGTTGGTTGTCAATGCAAATGACACATTTCACTGTATGTTTCCATGTTCATGTGATAAATAAATCTGAATCAGAATTGTTTGAAGTTTGTCAAATCAATGGTCAATTCTATACTGAGGATTTGAATGACATTACTGTAGGGTTTATGTTGTATTACTGCTTCTCAGTCTGATCTGCTGAGGATCTCAAGCCTTTCTTTTCTATTTCCGGTTTCTGGTATTGGCTAACCCACTGTCATCTAAAGGTGGAATAGAAGGAGATTGGAAGAAGGAAGAAAGTGAGAATGCTATAAATATATGCACTTAGAGCTGTAAGCACTGATGTAAATGCTTTTTAATGAGGTAAATCGAACAGGCATAAACAATCCACGTATGTTCAAAGATTCATGTCCATAAATATCCTCAATCATTGTCGGGGCCTACACCCTTGATGCCCCTGATTCTACCATATATCTCTTTTTTTAAATTTTGGACTATAAATTTGAGGTCTATACAGACACAGCAGGAAGAGTTCAAAGTTAACCATTCATTGAGATTTCCTGTCTCCTCTTTAAGTGCTGTGATTTGATGGAGCATATGATAACTTCTTGGTTATGGTGCTTTCAGTGAACTCTACTCTGGGGTCTCTTTTATGAAATTACTTCATCTAATTGCAAAGATTCATTCCTTTACAAGATATGCTAGCTATTATTTCAAAAGGCATCATGCCACCGCAGCTACTTGCGGATCCTCAACTTCTACCACCGAAGCTTCAGCAAATGATGATGAAGAAAACAGAAGCGGGACAGAGAATAATGTGACGGGACAATCAGCAGGAGGTCCAGGCGCTTTGCCAGATTTCATGTCTGGGGTGAACGTTTACTTTTACAATGTACCAGAAGAGAAGATGTTAAGCCGCTATTTGATTACATATCCTTTTATTTTATGTGGTAAGCGTAGCCTGATGTGTTAGCTATATTTCTTAGTGTCATGCTTATGGCAGTCAGAATTACTGAAATAGTCGTTATCTAGTTACTGAGTCTTATAGAAATAACACTGTGGAAACACAATTCCAACTGTCTACCATCCCTTTATACTGATCCAACATTATTCCCAACATTTTATTCTGCCCGTATTCTCATTAACTGTCCCCACCCCCCGTATTGAAAATTTGCAATAAAAATACAATGGGAAGTTTATTCTGTAATCTTAGTGAAATGCTAATTTATTCTATGATTTTGTTATCACAATGTACTTGATTTGAATTTAATCTGCAGTCAGCATGAGTGTTCTCCTTGAATCAAAGCACAAACAGAGTATTAGCAGAGAGCAAATGAACGTGAATACTTTGCAAGTGGACTATATAGGGAAAACCAAAATGATCACTGTATCAGTCAGAACACAGGAATAATGATGAAATGAATGAAACCTTCTTTTGCTCTAAGTGGATTTTAAGTTTCTACTTGAACAGTTCCTCAGCACCAAATATGGCCTCCTTCCTCTCCAGTCCTGCTGGTTATGATAAAGCTATTGTAGAACCCACAGATTAGGATGTAGGTGGCATGACGGTGTAGTGGTTTGTGTAACACTATTAAACACCAGCTGTTGGATCGGGGTTTGATTCCTGCCATTGTCTGTGAGGAGCTTCTACAATTTCCCTGTGACTGCATGGATTTCCTCCTGGTGCTCCGGTGTCCTCCCATATCCCAAAGGTGTACAGGTCAGGGTTAGTGATTTGTGGGCATACTATGTTGATGCCGGAAGCGTTATGACACTTGTGGGTTGCCCAGCACAGTTCTTGCTGATTTGATTTGACTACAGACAACATTCTCTGTATTACACATTAAATAGACCTAAACTGTATGTTTCACTGTAGATGTGACAAATAAGATCTCTCTCTCTTCAGTTGAAGCAGGGTGTACTTAGCAGGATAGTTTGGGAACTTTGTGTGCTACCATACAGGTACAGTTGGCCCTCCGTATCCGCGGGTTCCGCATCCACGGATTCAGCCAACCGCGGATCGAAAATATTTGAAAAAGAAATTCCAGAAAGTTCCAAAAAGCAAAACTTGAATTTGCCGCACACCGAGCACTAAGCTGAATCCACGTGAATGAAGTGATGTGTAGGCATACCCTGCTGTAGCCTCCCGCCATTTCACAGAGTCTCTCTCCAGCACTCATTGTTTGAGCATTGTTCGCCTTGTGTCTCGCTCGTTCACTGCTTGTGTTGTGAGTGAGAGGAAGGAGTTTAAGGCTAGTAAGGGATGGCTGGCTGGCTATGTAAAGCGCTACAGCCTCAAGAGCTTAAAGATCGGGGGGTGGGGGGGGAATCGACATCAGCTGATGCCGAGAGCTCTTCTGGGAACCAGTCCCCCGTGGATACCGAGGGACAAATGTATTCTTTGTGCTTCTTCTGCAAGAGCTTGAGGTTCTCAATGCCATACCAAATGTTCTTCCTCCACTTTGAACAGTCATTAGTCAAGGACTTCTCAGGAGTTAGCAAGAACTTTACAATTTTCTTAAGGAGGTTTCAAAAACACCCTTGCATCTTTTCCCCTGTCCTTTAGATAATGGCTTCCCATGATACCATTCAGTTTAGGGCTTCTGTTTTGAGAGTCTGATATCAGGTATTGAAAAGATGTGATCTGCCCAGTGAAGGTAACTGGGTGTAATTTGGCTTCAGTGCTGGCAATATTGGTCTGGGGAGAATGCAGATGTTGGTTCCCTCATCCAGCCAATGGATTTTGCAGAAAGAGCAATGTTGGTATCTGTCTTACACTTTGGACTGGATGCTGAAGGTAGATCAAATCTCAGAAGCATGCGGTAGGCAGGGATCACTGTTGTATGGTAAAGCATGAGTTTTGTGCCACATCGGAAATTATGATCTGCCTTTCAAACACTGCACTGGTGACTGATCGTTTATACAGATGCTGCCCGACCTGCTGAGTTCCTGCATTGTGTTGTGACTGGTGGCAGTGGTGACGTTCACCTTCAATTTCTGCTTCTGGTGAGAAGTACATGGCTCCAGTTGTATGGGAAATTGTCCACATTTTTCAGAGGAAGTGTTCTGTGGTGGGAGCAGATTGATGGAGGACATATGTTTTGTAAATTCTGAGCGTGTAGTCCATCCTTTTAAATGCCATACTGAATGAGCCGAAGGTGACTTGGAGATTGGCTTCTCAAACTGTAACTACCATATGAATATTACAGCTTGCCAACCATAATCGGAAGTGACATTAGCTCTGTGGAGGCAATGTTGACTGAACAACTCCCATTAGTCTTCAACTTTGTTTGACACATGTCTGTGAAGAGATTGAACCCATTGATAAATATTGTATGCAAGAAGAAGACTGGGAGATTAACGTGGGCAGTCAAATGTGAGGAGGATGTCACACAAAGCTTCCTGTTTGGTGGAGTCAAAAGTTAGGTCCAGAACTATTGCTTGCAATACTCTTACAGATGTCACTTAGAATGGATTTTAAAACAGGTTTACTGTGTGTGTTAACAAATGTGCCTGTGCAGTTCATTTCAATGTTTCAATCAAAGAGAGAAATAAAACATCCCAACAGTATAGGCCAGCAATAAACATATACTTGTAATAATCGGTAGCAAAGCAGCTATTATGCTCTTAAATAATGACACTAATGACTTGAACGTAGATTTCTCTAACTTACAGTACTTTTTCCCTTCCCTCTTCTTCCATGCTCCCTCTTATCACTACTCTTCACCACCCATCACCTCCCCCTGCTGCTCCCTCTCCTTCCCTTTCTCCCAGGGTCCACTCTCCTGTCCTATCAGATTCCTCCATCTTCAGCCATTTACCTTCATCACCTATCACCACTCAGCTTCTCACTTCGTGCCCTCCCCCACCCACCTAGCTTCCCCCTCACCTGGCTTCTAGCTAGTACCCCTACCCTGCCTCCAGCTTCTTATTCTGCATTCCTGATGAAGGTCCTCAGCTTGAAATGCTGACTATTTGTTCCTTTCTATAGATGCTGCCTGACATGCTGAGTTCATCCAGCATTTTGTGTGTGTTACTCTCGATACTAAAGCTACTGCTAGTGTTTATTGGAAAAAGAAATGTAGGTCAGGTAAGATGAAGGCAGTCCAGATTTATGATGTTGAATTGTGTCTTGTGGTTAATCAGACCTAGTTAAGGGTCTAAATTAGTTTTTGCAGAGTCTACACGGAGCTAGTGTGGCCATGTAGCTCTTTTAGCCCCTTTATTCAATAGATGATCCTGATTTAAGTTTAATTAATTAATAAATATGAAATTGAATTGAAAATTAATATCAATAATGATGTACACAAATCTACAGGTTTATTGCATAAACCCATCTGGTTTTCAATTATCCTTCAGGGAAGGAAATCAACATGCTTACTAGTATATTATACCCACACCTGTAACAAAGGTGATTGTTCCCAGTTAAGTGAGAAACCAAACCAATATATCCCAGTGGCTGCTTGTTGAACTGCTGTGGTTCAAGGTGTGTTACTGTCTGCTACATGCTGGTATTTAGGGTTGATAGCAGCAAAGTCCTCGTCTTGGATGGTGTTCAGGGCTTCATTCATCACGTCAATAGCTAGTTGTTGGTTTTCATTACTGGCAGTTGTGCAAGTCCCAGGTAGAGACTCAGGAATACCATCACACTCAGATGTGGAAGGGTTTTTCATTGATGTTTCTGTAACAATTTTGTTTTACCAGTCAGTGCTGTTAGCCCTGAGCTGAACCCCTGAACCTGGAAGACCGGTGGACCACTCATAGTCTGGCCTCTACCCTTTGATCTGTTTGTCATGGGTGACCCTACCAAGAGCCAAAGCATAACTGAGGTAATTGAGGCACACAATGCCTCCAAACCATGACAAGATTGTGGTCCGCTTGGAGGGGTTCAAGGTGACCGATTATCAATTTTCCCAGGGTGATACCCACATGTCATAAACCTGAATTGAAAGAAGATACTGACTGCATTCTTTTAAGTTGTGAATTAATTGTCATTTCCTTTGGGATGATTACTTTCCTTAATTAAAATGCACCTATAATGGTAATGTGGATCGCAATTTCTGTGCTGAAACTACCCACATTGTGGCACAAGTGGATAATTCTAACCAAATGCGGGTAAGCAGGATTAGTTTTTCAGTCAATTTTGTGTTTTTTTCTTTTTATACTATTATTTACATTTTCCCACTTTTTTCTTAAATTATCTCTTGCAATCCTGCAAATCCTGTGTTGAAGTTGTTTCATTTGAGGAGAAAATAGTAAATGTGAGAAGGTTAAGAGGTGAAGGTTGAGTACCCAAGATATGGCTGAAGATATCTAAAAGACAGAAAGTAATTAAGGAAGGTGTTATGGTGGTTATATAAGTATTGACTGATAATGGAAAAAGGAGGTGGTTCAGTATTCAAGCCTTAATTACTTATTGTTTCAGTCTGAAGGAAGACAGAGACAAATCCAAAGAAGGATTGAAAATAAAGTCTAGAATTTTGAAACCACACTGTTAGATCAAGCAGCATCAAATTACAGGATGTGGGGTTTTGTCTGGATGAGAAGCAGGATTACAGCCTGTGCCTCGTGTCCGTGAGAGTAGAAACAGGATGATTTGGCAAATTAATGCATGGCTGAGAAGTTGGTGCAGGGGGCAGGGAGTCAGGTTCTTGGATCATTGGGATCTATTCTGGGGGAGGTATGACCTGTTCAAAAGTGACGGGTTGCACCTGAACCCCAGGGGAACCAATATTCTTGCGGGTAGGTTTGTTAGAGCTGCTGGGGAGGATAAAAACTAATTTGGCAGGGGGTTGGGAACCAGAATGAAGGGACTCAGGATAGGACAGATGGTGGAAAAAGCAAAGATAGCATGCGGTCAGACTGTCAGGAAGGGCAGGCAGATGATGGGACAAAATTGCAGCCAGCAGGACGAGTACCAGTACATTAGGGATGCAGAATCAAAAAGGGTAGTAAGTACAGTACTCAAAGTGTTATATCTTGATGCACAAAGTATAAGAAATAAGGTGGATGACCTTGTTGCACTTTTACAGATTGTCAGGTATGATTTGTGGCAGTCACTGAATCGTGGCTATCGGATGATTGTAGTTGAGAACTAAAAGCCCAAGGTTACATGTTGTTTCAGAGGGATAGGAAGGTAGGAAGAGGGGGTGGTGTGGCTCTACTGATAAAGAACTGCATCAAATTAGTAGAAAGATGTGACTTGGGGGTCAGAAGATGTTGAATCCTTGTGGGCTGAGTTAAGAAACTGCAAGTGCGGCTGGAGAAATAATAAGACCATAGGACATAGGAGTAGAATTAGGCCATCTGGCCCATAGAGTCTGCTCTGCCATTCAATCATGGCTGATCCCTTTTTTTCCCCCTCTCCTCCTCAGCCCCAGTTCCCGGCCTTCTCCCCGAAACCTTTGATGCCACGTCCATTCAAGAACCTATCAATCTCTGCCTTAAATACACCCAATGACCTGGCCTCCATAGCTGAATGTGGCAACAAATTCCACAAATTCACCACCCTTTGGCTAAAGAAATTTCTCGCCATCTCTGTTTTGAAAGGGCGCCCCTTTATGCTGAAGCTGTGCTCTCTTGTCCTAGGCTCTCCCACCATGGGAAACATCCTTTTCCTTTCCACATCTATTCTCTCTAGGCCTTTCAACTTTCGAAAGGTTTCAATGAGATCCCCCCCCGCCCCCATACTTCTGAATTCCGATGAGTACAGACCCAGAGCCATCAAATGTTTCTCGTATGATAACTCTTTGAATCCTGGAATCATCCTTGTGAACTTCCTCTGGACCTTCTCTAATGCCAGCACATCTTTTCCCAAATGAGGGACCCAAAACTGTTCACAATACTCAAGGTGAGGCCTCACCAGTGCCTTATAAAGCCTCTGCATCACATCCTTACTCTTGTATTCTAGACCTCTTCAAATGAATGCTGAAATGGCATTTGTCTTCCCTTCCACCGACTCAACCTGCAAGTTAACCTTCAGAGTGTTCTGAACAAGGATTCCTCTGCATCTCAGATTCCTGGATTTTTTTCCCTATTTAGAAAATATTCTGCACATTTATTTCTACTATCAAAGTGCATGACCAGACATTTTCCAACATTGTATTTCATTTGCCACTTTCTTGCCCATTCTCCTAAGCTGTCTAAGTCCTTCTGCATCCATCATGTTTCCTCAACACTACCTGCCCCTCCACCAATCTTCATATCATCTGCAAACCTGGCAACAAAGCCAATTATTCCTTCATCGAAATCATTGATATACAGCATAAAAAGAAGTGGTCCCAACACTGACCCCTGCGGAACACCACTAGTCACTGGCAGTCAACCAGAAATGATCCTATTTATTCTCACCTGCTGCCTTCTACCAATCAGCAATCTACCAATGCTCTAACCGTGTTAGTAACTTTCCTGTAATACCATGGGCTCTTAACTTGGTAAGCAGCTTATGTGTGGCACCTCGTCAAAGGCCTTCTGAAAGTTCAAATGTACAACATCCATTGCATCTCCTTTATCTATCCTACTTGTAATCTCCTCAAAGATTTCCAACAGGTTCATCAGGCAGGATTTTCCCTGAAGGAAACCATGCTGACTTTGTCCTATCTTGTCCTGTGTCACCAAGTACTCCATCACCTCATCCTTAACAATTGACTCTTAACATCTTTCCAACCACTGGGGTCAGTCTAACTGGTCTATAATTTCCTTTCTGCTGCCTTCCTCCTTTCTTAAAGTGTGGATTGACATTTGCAATTTTCCAGTCCTCTGGCACCATACTAGAGTCCAGTGATTTTTGGAAAGATCATTTCTAATGCCACCAAAATCTCTAATGCTACCTCGTTCAGAACCCAAGGGTGCAGTTCATCTTGTCCGGGTGATTTGTGTAACTTTAGGTCTTTCAGCTTTTTGAGCAGCTTCTCCCTTGTAATAGTAACTACACCCACTTATTTTCCTTCACACACTACAACATGAAGCATACTGTTAGTGTCTTCCACAATGAAGACTGATGCAAAATACTCATTTTACTCAAAATGCTCATAACGGGGGACAGCAGATGGCAGATAAACTAAATGAGTATTTTGCATTAGTCTTCACCGTGGAAGACACTAGCAGTGTGCCAGATGTTGAAGGGTATGAGGGAAGAGAAGTGAGTGCAGTTACTATTACAAGGGAGAAGGTGATCAAAAAGTTGAAAGATCTAAGGGTACATAAGTCACCCGGACCAGACGGATTGTACCCTAGGGTTCCGAAAGAGGTAAGGGTAGAGATTGTGGAGGCATTAGTAACGCTTTCAAAAAATTACAAATGTCACTCGACTCTTTAAGAAAGGAGGGAGGCAGCCTAAAGGAAATTATAGGCAGTGTTATGTACCCCGTAACTAGGTTGCCAAACCAGTAGAAATGGAACACTCACTGGAGTCTGTGATTAATAGGAATTAATAAAGTTTTATTAAAGAAATAAGTAATACAGTACACTAATCACAAGGATATAAATGTAACAGGTTAGCAATGATAATACACACATATACACAGAAATAGGGTAATAGGAATCAACCAAGCTCTATCGCAGTCTAGGGGTAAAATAATCAGTCTTAAGTGAAGCAGACAACAGGAATTCTGCAGATGCTGGAAATTCAAGCAACACGAAGGGTCTCGGCCTGAAACGTTGACTGCACTTCTTCCTAGAGATGCTGCCTGGCCTGCTGCGTTCACCAGCAACTTTGATGTGGGTTGCTTAAGTGAAGCAGAGTTCAGTTCAGTTTAGTGAAGTTTGAAGGAATCGCTGTTGTTGTACCGTGGGGGGGGGGGGGAGAGAGAGAGAGAGAGAGAGAGTGAGAGATGCAGTTGGTTTCAGGCAGACCTTTTGATGTCTTCTGATCCCGCTGTGGTCACTGACTGTGACCTCTCCATTCTGGATACAATCGTTCTTCCGCGGTGAACCCGGCACCCAGGCAAGGGCGGACACACACCCCAGGTTCCCACTGATCGTATCTTTACACCCTCTGAGCCTCTGACCAATTCCTGCGAACCAGTCCTCCAAACACTCACCAACTTGTGGGGGCACACTGCTCTTTCCAGGGTCTTGTGGTGTCTCGTGCCTAAGCAAACCTGCTCTTTTTATCCCCCTGCTGGGGTATCACCTGTCCATCAAACTTCAAACAGTTCAGGTTCAAAGCAAACGGTCTGTCAATATCTGAATTTTTTCTTTCTCATTAATCTCTCTCTTCTCTCTTATTAGCATTTTGAATGTTTCTCCATTGTCTTCCGTTATCTCTCTCATGAGCATCATCCGTCTGGTAGCTCTGCTTGGCGTCACACGTGACAGCAGTTAGCCAATTGTTAAAGATAAGGTTATGGAGTACTTGGTGACACGGGACAAGATAGGACAAAGTCAGCGTGGTTTCCTTAAGGGTGAATCTTGCCTTTCGAACCTGTTGGAATTCTTTGAGGAGAATACAAATAGGATAGATAAAGGGGATGGAGTGGATGTTGTATATTTGGACTTTAAGAAGGCCTTTGACAAGGTGCCACACATGAGGCTACTTACCAAGTTAGGAACCCATGGCATTACAGGAAAGTTACTGGCACAGTTAGAGCTTTGACTGATTGTTAGGAGGCACCGAGTGGGAATATAAGGATCCTTTTCTGGTTGGCTGCCAGTGAGTAGTGGTGTTCTGCAGGGGTGGGTGTTGGGATCATTTCTTTTTATGCTGTATATCAATGATTTAAATGATGGCATAGATTGCTTTGTTGCCAAGTTTGCAGGTGATATGAAGATTGGTGGGGGCAGATAGTGTTGAGGAACCAGGTAGGCTGCAGAAGGCCTTAGGTTGGGAGAATGGGCAAGAAAGTGGGAAATTAAATACAATATTGGAAAATGCATGGCCATGCACTTTGGTAGTTGAAATAAATGTGCTTACTATTTTCTAAATGGGAGGGGGGGGGGATCCAAAAATCTGAGATGCAAAGGGACTTCGGAGTCCTTGTGCAGAACACCCTAAAGGTTAACTTGCAGGCTGAGTCAGCGGTGAGGAAGGCAAATGCAACATTAGTATTCATTTCAAGAAGTCTAGAACACAGGATCAAGGATGTGATGCTGAGGCTTTATAAGGCCCTGGTGAGGCCTCACCTCGAGTATTATGAACAGTTTTGGGCTCCTCATCTGAGAAATGATGTGCTGGCATTGCAGAGGGTTCAGAGGAGGTTCACAAGGATGATTCTAGGAATGAAAGGGTTATCATACATGAAATGTTTGATGGCGCTGGGTCTGTACTCGCTGGAATTTAGAAGGATGAGGGGGGAATCTCATTGAAACCTTTGGAATGTTGAAAAGCCTAGACAGAGTAGATGTGGAATGGATATTTCCCATAGTGGGTGAGTCTAGGACAAGAGGGCACAGCCTCAGCATAAAGATTTAAAACAGAGATGCAGAAAAATTTCTTTAGCCAGAGGGTGGTGAATTTGTGGAACTTATTACCACGGGCAGCTGTGAAGGCCAGGTTGTTGGGTGTTTTTAAGGCAGAACTTGATTGAGCATGGCATCAAAGGTTACAAGGAGAAGGTTGAGGAGGGAGAAAAAGGATCAGCCAAGATTGAATGGTGCAGCAGACTCGATGGGCCAAATGGCCTAATTCTCTTTCTATGTCTTATGGTCTTATCTAGAGCAGTTTCATTCGTTTGAGTTGGATTGGTGTATTTTAATAGAAGGGTAAGTAAAGGTAAGTAGTTTGTTTTTTTCACCTCATTTGCTACTTTTATTCATGCCCATTGTTAGTGGTTTAAAAAAGAGCATAATTTTTTTTTAAATCTTAAAATTGATCAGTTTTTTCATTATAAATGTCTCTGATTATCAGAAACATTTGGAAATGCTAGAAGAGACTGTCTGACAGCACTATCTGTTGAAATCTTATCAGGCTTAGTTTCTGTCAGTTGCCCAACTTCTGTTTGTGAAATAGCCACAGTAATGAAAGGCAATCCAGGATAAGAATCAGATTTATTACTCTGAGATACGACATGAAATGTGTTCTTTTGTGGCAGCAGTACAGTGCAAAGACATAAAATTACTGTAAATCATACAAATAAAATGATGCAAGGAGAGGAATAATGAGATGATGTTCATGGAGGGCAAGATGGAGGAGTGACAGGGGTGAGGAAGCTCTTCCTGCATCATTGACTGTGGGTCCTCAGGTTCCTCTTCCTCTTCCATGATGGTAGTAAAGAGAAGAGAGTATGTCCTGGAAGGTGAGAGTCCTCAGTGATTGATGCCACCTTCCTGAGGCATCATCTCTTGAAGATGGGTTTGGTTGTGCCTGTGATTGAACTGGCTGCATCTATAATGCTCTGCTGCTGCTTGTGATCCTGTGCATAGGAGACTCTATATCAGGCAGTGATGCAGCTAGTCAGAATGCTCTCTACTGTACGTCTACAGAAATTTGCAAGATGTGTAAAATCCCCTTGAACTCGTAATGCAGTAGAACCACTGGAATACCTTCATGATTGCATCAATGCGTGTTGGGCCTGGATGGATCCTTAGAGGTGATGGACACAGAGAAACTTTAAGCTGCTCCTCCCTTTCCACTGCTGACCCCTCAGTGAGAGCTGGTGTGTGTGTGTTCTGCAAGTTTTTTTTTTCTTCCTGACGTTCACAGTTTCTTTCTTGGTCTCGATGAAGTTGAGTGCAAGGTGAAAAGAATGCAAGACATGATTCATGAACAGCACGTTCTTGCTCATGTAGAGGTGCAATGTAATCTCAAACCATGTTGTGTTTTGACTTTAGGAATTGCAAAGCTGTCTGCAGGAGAATCCCGAAGCAGTGCTGGTTCAAGTGCAATGGCTGAAAGCATGTTTCTCAAAGCAGCAGAAGGTTAATACTTCTTCGTATGAAATAAAACAATAATTTTTAGTGAATTCCATGAAGCAAAAGTCATTCAGGAAGCATTCTGAAGATATGTAAATATAGGACTGGCATAAATGCGTAATTTATGGCTAACCATGTCTGCTTTAGTTTATTAAAGAATTTTGAATATTGATTTCCATGGTTTGAGTTTGTTTTTAATTTGGTATTTGTTTTGGCACTGAAACGTTCACAGTACATGTTCTGTCAGTTTCTACTTGTGTTTGGCTGGGGTTTATTTTTTTCAAACTCAAATTGCAAAACACTCGTATTTCATGATGCCTTCCCCCATTTGGAAGGTTAATAGCCTGTTGATTATCATACAGGACGAACAATTAAGAGGTGAGGCAGAAGAGGATGAGGATGCAGTTTATTTTGTCAGTTATTATAGAATATGAAATGCCAAAGCAAGAAATAAAATGTAGGTGACAACGGTGCTATTTAATTGAGTTATGCATGTATTGGGATTAATTCAGAAATAAAACATGGATTTAGGTTTTAAAAATGTCAGGCAATCTAGGTGGATCTTGTCCAGTGCTTCCTTCTGCAGAAATCCAGTAGCAAATGTTTATGCTGATGTGCGATGTCATAGAGTGGATAACTGAAAGACTGCCCATAATCAAACAAGTTAGGAGTATTGCTTGATGCAGAATTAACACTGTATACCATCAAGAAATAAGCTATATTTTTGTACCATATCCATAAAATCTTAACATGTTGTATCGTTTAATCCTTCTGGAAAAGCAAAAGTTCAGTGAGATGTCTGAAACAACAAAGCATTAACTGTTCAAAAAAAGCTGTAGGAAGGAATAAAGCACTATCATAAAGCCAGATCAAAATAGAAGAGGGAGGGAGGGAGGAAGAGTCTAATATATCTATTTTTCGGAGTTTATTTGATGGAAAACTCAGAATAAGTAATTACTCATTTGCTATTATAACCATATAACAATTACAGCACGGAAACAGGCCATCTTGGCCCTTCTAATCCGTGCTGAACTCTTACCCTCTCCTAGTCCCACCGACCTGCACTCAGCCCATAACCCTCCATGAACCTATTCTTCACCATACTTGAAAACTCTACCTGTGATGGACTGGGCTGTGGTTACCTCTCACTGCAGATTCAGCTGGTCCCAAGCAGGGCAGGTGCCATAACTGTCAGAATTATCTCAGAATTATCTTAACCTTTCAAGTTTAAGTTTAATTGTCATTCAATGAATACAGCCAAATGAAACAGCCAAGGTGCAAAACACAGAACCAATAGTCACACACAGCACATATAAGATAGCAGTAAGATACAGTCACACAAGAAATATAGTCCATGGCCCTGAGTTCATGAATGCTGCAGCAGCCTGCAGTCAAACACAAAAAAAAAGCTTGTCTTCTGCTGATCGAACATTGGAGAGCAGCTGACTCTGCCGACGTGGAATCCATGTCACTCCGCCTCCAGCAGCAACCCAACGACTCTGCCAACAGGTGACACTGTGGCTTGAGGTCTAGTCCTTACCATGACCGAGGTCACGCAGCTCCGTCCACCGTCCACCATCCACCAATGAACCAGGGAATCGGACCTGCAACATTCCACATTACCAATGTCCAATGGGTCCTGTGATCACAAGAAAAGCGACTGAGCCAATTCCTCACTGTTAGGCTGCACACTGCACTGGGTCCAGATCCTCCAGTTTCTCTGCCAACAAACAACTCGCTGATAGGATATACCTGCAATACTTTAAGTTCTTAATGTCCAGCAGGAACTTATGATTGTAAAAAATACATTAAAAAAAGACAATAACCCCTTTCATTGATCCCATAGAAGCCTCTGCATCCAAGCACACTGCCATTTTACTGGTTTATTTACTGAACTTGCAGACATATAGAAAAAAAATTATATTTCAAACTAGAAGTAAATTTATTATCAAAAATACATTCAGTATGTATCACCATATTACTGAAAGTTTCATCAGATGCATAAAGTGTAAAAGAGAGGTGAGGGTGAATAGCGAACTGCTGGAGAGGTCATAATGGGAGACAATGAAATAGTGGACAAACTGAATAAGAATTTTGCATCAGTCTTCACTGTGGAAGACACTAGCAGTATGGTGGAAGTTCCAGGTGTCAGGGGTCATGAAGTGTGTGAAGTTACCGTAACTAGAGAGAAGATTCTTGGGAAACTGGAAGGTCTGATGGTAGATAAGTCACCTGGACCAGATGGTGTACACCCCAGTTTTCTGAAAGTTGTGGCTGAAAAGATTGTGGAGCATTACTAATGATCTTTCAAGAATCACTATATTCGAGAATGGTTCTGGAAGACTAGAAAATTGCAAAAGTCACCCACTCTTCGGGAAGGGAGAGAGACAGAAGAAAGGAAACTATAGGCCAGCTATTCTGACCTCAGTGGTTTGGAAGTTGTTGGAGTTGATTGTTAAGGACGTGGTTTTTGGGGTACTCGGAGGCACATGATAAAATAGGCCGTAGTCAGCATGGTTTCCTTAAGGGAAAATCCTACCTGACAAATCTATTGGAATTCTTTGAAGAAGTAACAAGCAGGACAGACAATGGAGAATCGGTTGATGCTGTGTGCTTGCATTTTTAGAAGGCCTTTGACAAGGTGCCACACTGAGGCTTGTTAACAGGCTATGAGCCCATGGTATTACAGGAATGACTCTAGCATGGATAAAGCAGTGGCTGATTGGCAGGAGGCAAAGAGTGGGTATGAAGAGAGCTTTTTCTGACTGGCTGCCAGGGAGTAGTGGTGTTTCACAGGGGTCTGTGTTGGAACCGATTCTTTATACGTTATATGTCAATGATTTGGATGATGGAATTGATGGCTTTGTTGCAAAGTTTGCAGACAACATGAAGATAGGTGGAGGGTAAGGTAGCTTTGAGGAAGCAGAGGGGCTATGGAAGCACTTAGACAGATGAGGAGAATGAGCATAGAAGTGGCAGATGGAATACAGTGTTGAGAAGTGTATGGTCATGCACTTTGGTAGAAGAAATGAAAGAGTTGACTGTTTTCTATATGGAGTGAAAATACTGAGGTGCAAATGGACTTGGGAGTCCTTGTGCAGGATTCCCTAAAGGTTAATTTGCAGGTTGAGCCTGTTGAAGAAGATGTTAGCATTCATTTCAAGAGGACTAGAATATAAAAGCAAGGATATCATGTTGAAACTTTATAAAGCACTGGTGAGACCTCACTTGGAGTATTGTGAGCAGGTTTGGGTCTTTTATTTTAGAAAGGATGTGTTGAAACTGGAGACAGTTCAAAGGAGGTTCACGAAAATGATTCCAGGATTGAGTAGTTTGTCATATGAAGAGCATTTGGTGGCTCAGGGACTGTATTCACTAGAATTCAGAAGAATGATGGGTGACCTCATTGAAACCTATCAAATGGTGAAAAGCCTTGATAGAGTGGATGTGGAGAGGATGTTTCCTATGGTGTGAGAGTCTCAGACCAGAGGACATAGCCTCAGAATAGAGGGGCATCCCTTTAGAACAGAGATGAGGAGGAACTTCTTTAGCCAGAGAGTGGTAAATCAGTGGAATTCTTTGCCACAGGCAGCTGTGGAGGCCAAATCTTTATGTATATTTAAGGAACAGGTTGATAAGATTCTTGACTGATAGGGCATGAGGGGATATGGGGAGAAGTCAGGAGATTGAGGCTGAGAGGAAATAACGGAATAGACTCAATAGGCCAAATGGCCTAATTCTGCTCTTATATCATATGGTCTTGTATTACAACCGAGATTAGTTTTCTTGTGGGCATACTCAGTAAATCCAAGAACCATTAAATAATCAATGAAACACAACAGGCTGAGCAAACAACGAATGTGCAAAAGACAACCAACTGTGCAAATACAGGAGGGAGAAAAAATAAGCAATAAATATTGAGAACATGAGATGAAGAGTCCTTGAAAATAAGTCTAAAGGGAACATTTCAGTGATGGGCAAGTGAAGTGGGATGAAAGTAGCCCAATTGGTTAAAGAGTCTGAGGGTTGAGGGTAATAATCATTCCTGAACCTGGTAGTGTGAGTTCTGAGGCTCCTGTACCCTTTTCCTGATCGAAATGAAGGAAAAAGTAGATGTGTCTAATTAAAAAGCATCAGAAAGTATCTGGGAAGCAAAAATATTTAATATTTCAAGGAAAATGTATTGACAGAAGTAAAATTTTCTGTAAATTGAACTCTCGCAGTTTGTAGCTCATAACTTTTGGGAAATCAATATTAACCTTGATTTATATCTAACTAAGTAAAATATACTCTTCTACATATATGGTGCCACTAACATAGAAAAAAATACTATGACCTTTCACATGAAAAATATCAAACAAAAACCTCACACCAAGTACATAAGATTTTACACATAACCAAAAGGGAAGTTTTGGGCCAAACCATAGCCACCTAAGATGCAGTGATTAAATCCTTAGATGACCAAAAGCTGAAATTAGGGTTTTGCCCTTTTCTTGCAGAAATATACAACCAGATCGATATTCAGAGCAAAGAAGTTCAATGTTCAAAGTAAAGTAAATGTATTATCAAAGTACATATGTGTCACCATATACGACCCAGAGATTCATTTTCTTGTGGGCATACTCAGTAAATCAGTGAATTCGAATGAATCAAGGACAGTGGAAGCAGACAAACCAACTGTCTTTGTTCTTGCCGTGTGCTTGAAGGAGATGGAGGTTGTCATTTTACCCATACCAAACAGGTCAAAGGGTAGAGGACAGAGTAAGAGTGGTTTATGGGTCCTCCAAGTTCATGGGTTCAGTTCAGGGCTAACACCCCTGAATGGTAAAACAAAATTATTACAGAAACAGCAAAGAGGAATCCATCTACATCTGAGTGTGATGGTACTCTTGAGCCTCCACCCGGGACTTGCATGACTGACGGTAGTGAAAACTGAGAGGAAACTACTGACATGATGAAGGAAGCCCTGAACATCACCAGAAATGGAGGACCTTCATTGCTGCTCTAAGCACCAGTGCGTAACAGGCAAGACTCTATAGGTTCACTTTACTGTTATTACCTTTTCTATTCTTTGACTGTTCACAGAGGGTCAGAAAACTTAGTAGGTGTGCACACAGGTTGTATAAATTGACGTGTTCTCCCATTGAGACAATAAAGGTACTTGTCGGTAATTACAGATTCTCTCTGTGCCTCTCTGATCATTTTGCTAAGGGGTAGATCCTTGTAGCAATAATGACAGGGCCAAAGAGGAATTTGAAAGCAAGAGCAAGAATTTTACATTGAGGGGACTTCTTAAGCAGATGTTTGTGTTGGTTGACTGGCATCAAGAGCTAGGAATTGAATGGGGAAGGGCGAAGCTTGATAGGTATTTGAAAATCTGTGATAATAAGATATGAATCAGCTCAAGTTTAAAGAGAGTCGGATAAGGGAATCATATAAAGAGAGAAGCAAAACACATTTTAGGATTTTGATTGCAGATACATTGATAGAGAATCAAATCAGATGATGACTTAATAGAAAACATTCAATGATGGGGTGATAAGAGGTCTGAAACTCTTAGTGTCAAATTTATTATTGATTTCCAAAAGAGATCACCAAGAAGGATGGCACTATACTGTAAATGAAGCAAAAGAAAAAATCCAAAGCCAAGTTGTATATTGCTTTCTTCCTGAGTTTTGATGAAAGGTCATTAAAAGAAATGTTAAGTCAGTTTCACTCTCCACAGATGCTGGCTGGCCTATTGATTCTTTCTAAAAACTTTTAAAAGTTTGTTGTTCCTGTGGACTTACTGATTTTTTTTGGTGGTATTGCTGGCAGGGTGGTATTTATTGCTCTAAAGTAGATGGTGATTGCAAATCACCCTCTTGATAAAGATAAGGAGCTAAGTATCCAAAGCAGTATGATATGTGACTTAGAACCCAAAAGTAGTGGCATTTTCATGCATCTGCTGCCCATGTCTTCCTTGAAGGTAGAGATTTGGGTGATATTGTTGGCCTAACCCAGATGAAAAACCACAGAGTGTTCTGCAGATTTACACAGAACTGTCACAGTGTGCTGTTGGTGAAGAGAGTGAATGTTTTGTTGCTGAATGGAGGTGAAATCAGGCAGCCAGATTGGTCTTGGGTATTGCTGAGCTTCTTGAGATTTGCTGAAACTGCAATCAAAGCAAGCAGGAAAGGTTCCCACTGAGCTCCTGACTAGGTAATTAGAAAGACCACAGGAATTTGGGTGGTATCAGAGATTCTTTTCCTAAACTATCCTGGCATTATCAACCAGTGGCCATTGGGGTATCCAACTATTGCAATACAACACCTCTCATTTTAGTGCTTATGATTTTAAAAGAAGCAGGTAGTATAGTGGCATAGCAGGTAGTGCAGATGTCTCTCAGCTCAGATGACAATGTTTGATCCTGACCCTGGCTACTGTCTGTGTGGCATTTGTGTGCTTTCCCGTGACCATGTGTCTTTCTCACAAATGCTTTGGATGTGCTGATGGGTTTAATAGTAACTGTAAAATTATCCCCAGTGCAGCTGGACAGATATAGAATCAGAGTGGGGTTGATAGGTAAATGAGAGAGAATAGGAACAACATGTGAATTCTCTGAATCAGGTAGCATAGTTCCAATGGCTCAAAGACCTCCTTTACATCATCAGAAAATATGGAAATATAAATATTAAAAATGCATATCTGTGATGTATTCCACAATAAACCAATTAAATTCTTGTCTCAACCATGTTTCTATAATACAAACATGTCCATGCATTTAAAAAGTAGTAATGCTCAAAGTCTAATGAACAAGTCCCAATGTTGACTTGTGGCTCTTTATCAACGTATAGATCTGAAGACATAGGAGGAAAGTTAGGTCATTTGGTCCACCAAGTTTGCTCCACCATTTGATTGTGCCTGATTTACTTTCTCTCTCAATCCTATTCTCCTACCTTCTCCCCGTAATGTTTGACAGCCTGACTAATAAAGAACCTATTAACCTCCGCTCTAAAAATGCCCAATGACTTGGCTTCCATGCATGTGACAATGAGTTTCACAAATTCACCACCCTCTGACTAAAGAAATTCCTCCTCATCTTTGTTCTAAAGTAACATCCTTCTACTTTGAAGCTGAGCCCTCTGGTCCTGGACTCTCCTCTCCATGTCCACTCTCTCGTCCTTTCAGTATTTGGTAGCTTTCAATGGGATTCCCTCTCATTCTTCTAAACTATAGTTAGTAAAGACCCAGAGGCATCAAATGCTCCTCATCAATTAACCATTCCATTCCTGGGATAATTTTTGTAAGCTTCCTTTGAACCCAGCACATCCTTTCTTAACTAAGAGGCCCAAAACTTCTCACAATACTCTAAGTCTGGTCTGACTAATGTCTTATAAAGCCTCAGCATTTCATCCTGGTTTTCGTATTCTAGTCCTCTCAAAATGAATGCTAATATTTAATTTGCTTTCCTTACTACCAACTATGATATATTGACTATCCTGTTGTACATACTATTTATTATAAATTACTATAAATTGCACATTTAGATAGAGACATAACGTAAAGAGTTTTACTCCTCATGTATATGAGGGATGTAAGTCAGTTCAATTCAATCTGCAAGTTAAGCTTTAGGAAATCCTACACCAAAACTCCCAAGTCCCTTTGCATCTCCTATTTCCGAATCCACCCCCTTACTCCCATTTAGAAAATAGTCTACCAAAGAGGCCTGGCAATACAATTCCTTAATCCATACTCCAACTTTCACTTCTTTGCCCATTCTCCGAATCTGTCCAAGTCCTCTGTAGACTTGCTGCTACCTCAGTTTCACCTACCCCTCCACCTATCTTTGTACTATTTGCAGACTTGGCCACAAAGCAATCAATTCCATCATCCAGATCATTAACATAAGGTGAAATGTAGTGCACTCAACACTGACCCCTGTAGAACACCACTAGCCATTGGCAGTCAACTTGAAAAGGCTCTTTTTATACTCACTCTTGAATTCTGCCAGTGAGGCAATTTTCTGTCATGCTAATATCTTTCTAGTAATACCATGGACTTTCATGGTGTTTAGCAGCCTGAGGTTGTGACCTTTGGATCACTTTAATGCAATGATTCAGTTTGTGATTCAAACCATTAGGATATTGACTCTTGTGGACAGATGCTGAGATAATTTGGACTGTAGTAATGAGAGGGAAGTATCTAAGGCTGCTGTCTGAGCAACCATGACTATGACTGGAGCACCATTGTGATGCAGCTTATCGGTGTATTGCCTTTCAGCTCTGATGACCCAGTTTAAATTCTGATCTATGGTGCTGCTCTGTGGAATTTGCACATATTGCCCCCCGTGAGTACATGGGGTTCCTCAAGGTGTTCCAGTTACCTTCCATATCCCAAAGATGTTTTAGTCATTAGGTTAATTTGGCATCTATAAAGTGAGTATTTAGGTGAGTGGTAGAATATCAGGAGAGTTGAGGGGAACATTCAAACTTCAAAGTAAATTTATTATCAAAGTATGTATGTCACCAGACACAACCCTGAGATTCATTTTCTTGCAGGCATTCACATTAGAACAAAGAAATACAACAAAGAAAAACAACACACAAGGATGACAAGTAACCAATGTGCTAAAGAAGACAAACTGTGCAAGTACAAAAAAAAGTAAATATAATACTGAGAACGAGTTGTAGAATCCTTGAAAGTGAGGAAAATAGGTCGGGAGGAGAGAGAGCCGTGTGCCGCGCGTGCGCAGCCCTCCAGTGAAAGATGATATCATATCCGTTAAATAGAGGCCGTGGACAATTCTGATTTGATGGAGACTGACGTGAAAGCACAGAGGAACATCTGGTGAAATTTCTGAAATGCCAGTTCGCTGCTGTTGTTACTGTGCAATCGGGAATCTTTCGGAGGGAAGGCCTCAAAATCCCTGACTTTGCCTGCTGCTGGCAACCGAGATTGAGGTCGAATCGTTTGGATAGAGATGGCACTCAGTACTCGGTGTTGGAGAGCTGATCAGAGCTCGAAGTTTTCGGACGACTCAGAGTCGGACCGTGGTCGGGTATGGCAGGGAGAGTTTTTCTTCCTTCTCCTGTCTGCGTGAGATGTGGGACATTTGAGAGACTTTGAACTTTTACTGTGCTCATGGACTTCTTCATCAAGTTATGGTATTGTTGCACTGTTGTAACTATATGTTACAATTATGTGGTTTTGTTAGTTTTTTTCAGTCTTGGTGTGTCCTGTGCTTCTGCGATATCACACCGGAGGAAATATTATATCATCTCTTAATGCATGCATTACTAAATGACAATAAAAGAGGACTGCGTGTCTTTACAATCTAAATAAAATAAGGTTGCTGTATGGTTATTGTGATTGGGTGTTTGATGGTTGGGCAGACAGCATGTGGTGAAAGGCCCATTTTTGTGGTATATGACTCAGTGACTGGCAAGAACGAGAACTGACTAAAGTGGTTTCTAAAGAAGTTTAAGTGGGGCAAATTATATGGAAGGCAAGTTTGAGGAAAGAAAGGAAGAGAATGAAATTAGCAATGGGACACGTTGAGCCCTAGATTGAAAATATGGGCGAAGCCAGGCTTGATAGAAAGAGTGAACACATCTGGTTTTTGAGGAAGGAAATGTATCATGGGCAATTGGTAGGAACTTTACAGAATTAATGCCTCTGTAAAACTCTAAGATGTAGATCACAGACTGGTACAGGTAGACTGGAAAAGTGGACATTGTGCAGGAAGAGTGGATTCATTAATCTGCGTTTGAGGTCTACCTAGTAAACAGTGTAATTTATTTTCTGGAATACAGAAGCCATGTAGAGAAGAACTTTAAATTTCCCAAGAACTGTCACTGCAGAACAGCCTGGCCTGCTGAGTCTCTCCAGCATTTTCTGCTTGGATTTCCAGTAGCTGCAATCTTTCTTGTCTTAAATCCTTCCTAATTAGTGACACTGCGTTTGGAGCTGCCGTTACACTTTGTACCCGATAGTTAAAAACAAGACTTTGTTTGGCAAGGTAAACGTCAGGCTGGCAGCTTGATTGCTATCACGTGAAATTCTGGAAACCGAGCGGAAGTAGTTTTCCGGCTAGTGGATGTCGTTTAGTTGCTAGCTAAAAATATAGTGGGACTGTGCCTTGTATTGCAATAAAACAAAAGAAGAATTGGAATGAAAATAAGTTTGAATCCAGAGGATCGTGTTCACTAACAGAAGTGCACGGAAGACGCGGCGACGGGAGCGAGCGGCCCGGGCTTGTTAACTGACAGCAGGCGATTTGATCCGCCCCAATCGGAGCGACCAGGTAACAGCGGAGACGTGACCGATCGTGCGAGCGCGGAGTGGCGCGATCGAATCTGGAAGAGGAAAGTCACCGGAGCTTTGGACAGCTTCTGGGCCAATCTGTGGACATGAGTAGTCCCGTGAGGATACTAAGGTGAGATGAGGAGTGCGGCTTTATCCAAGTCTTTTGCCCTCCCCCCCCACCGTACAAAGTTTCAATACTTTTTCTTCCGGACAAATTGACCTCGTTATGTTAAGGGCGTTTCTTGCGAGTTATAATATGCTTGAGCGCACCTGATGGATAGTATTTAAGATACAATTTGAGCTGGGAGTTGTTGTGCTTTTAGTTTTTGGACTATCGTTAATACAGAGCGCAAATCCAGTGGAATATCAAATCGAGAGCTGGATCTAGGAATTGTGCTGTACTCCCCGGGAGCCCAGCCACGAGAGGCCGCTTGCAAGTGGGCAGAAGGGCAGCCGCTCTTCCGCTTGGTTACCCCGTTCCTCAGCCGAAGATGCAGCGTTAGTAGATACGTACTGTCAACGTTGATGAGTACCCTGATTTTAAGTCACTTTCAACTTCATGGGCTAAAACTGACAAAAGTAGCAGAATGTATAAGCGAGTGGTTGTCAAATTCATGACATTATCTGCCCTTTTAGAACTTTAGTAACTTAAATAGTTTTACAGCATAGCATTTCAGCTTAATCGTTTGTATTACCGGAATATTTAATTGAGGTTTAGCATGTAGTCCGCATATGCGGCCAATTGATAACTTACGGCAGAACAGTGATTTAACTGTGTAGATGGGAATATGTTCTAGTTGGGCACTCTATGCTACCGATTTAAATAGCTGGTACTTCTGAAGTCTGTTTGCAAGTTGATACTTTTATTTTAAATGTTAGTTGGTATTGTAGGAATGGAGTCCTCCTATTTGCCTCCCTTTTGTTGCCTCCAAGTATCACTCCTCAGCCTCTGTCACGACCTCCACCCTCGCCTCCCCTGAGTGTATCTGCCGGTCATCCACTGCCTCACCTGGTTTCATCTGACACTTTCTAGCTTTTGTTCCTACCCCGTCTTTATACTGTCTATCTCTATCCTAACGCTTTCAGAAGAACTCGACCCAAAACATCCAGTTCTCTCCACGGATGCTGCTGGATCTGCTGAGTATTTGGCTTTCATTTAAATGCTGCTTCACATCAAAACCATTGTAAAATAGGTTTCTATGTATTTGCTGCTGCTTTTGAGATCCTCCCAATCACTTCTGGCCTTTTGGTGTTGCGTGACTTAGCGTCATGTTTAGCTTTGAAGACACACCCTTAAAACTCACCAGGAGGGTTTTGTTGCACGTAGGATGGACGTTATATAAATTCCAGTTAAATGCTTTCACAGCCCTGCTTTAAATCAGATGATCATTAAAAATGTCACAGCAGAGGTATTCCAAGCCAGAGGGGGTGGGAGGGAACTTAGAGCTACAAATTGGGAGGGGGAGGAAACAAATCAATAATTTCTTGAGGAACACCTTACAAATTTCTTTAAGTAATATCCAGAGGCCAATTTTTAAAGAAAAATGGTTAAAGTAGAGCTTTATAGAATGCCTTGTACTGGATGTGCATTGAAGAAAAAGATTTAAAAATTAGGCATAGCAGGAACAGCGGTGTAAATTTAAGATCTGTATATGCTTAATCCGTAAGAAACCTTTCTACCACTTGTTTGTTTTCTCCATCCTGAGGTTGAAATTGTGAGAAGTCGGTAGATGTTACTTTGACATTGACTGACTGTTCATAGTTTCAACCTTCTATTTCTATGTCCTTCTATTTGTGCCAATGCATTGCTGCTGCTTTGGAACTACTTTTCAAGAGTTTGTTGGCAGAAATGTTGTGAAACATATTCTGAAGAAATACTTGAGAAATCTCCGGCTGTTCTACCAAGATGTTGCAAAATAGTAATTTTTATAAAAGGCAATGGACAATAATATAGAATAATATGTTGGTAGGTCAGATCAAATTATTTTTGCAAAATGTTATTTGAAAATGGCTGCTCCTGATTGGATACCTGTTCTTTCTCAGAACCACTTTAGTGTGAGCTCGGGGATAATTTATAGCTATAATAGATGAGAGTTTATTGTTGTTTACCTGCACTTTGAATGTTTGATAGGTTAGTCATTACAGCTATTTTATTAGTTTATACAATAACCACTTCATGAAGTCCTAACATTAATATGAGCAGGCCCGTATTGGTGTTCGACTTCTTTGATCTCAGTCCTTTTTCACTTCGTGCACGTAACCCAGGTAACAAGAGATGATGCATTTTTCATTGAATTAAAAATAACTTGGCAACAACAATAAATGTAGTTCCCTTTTCTTTAACTGAATAACAGAGCAACATGAACTGCAGCCTTCATAGGTTTAGGGTGGCTTTTGAAAAGGTAGTGGTTAACAGAGGAGTATCTCTGAATGCACAACATGTCCAAACCTTGAAGTGGATGGGCTTACAGCAGCCGAGACCTCACCTGGTTGCATTCCTGTACCTAATAAAGTGGCCACTGTGCATATGCAGAGTACTGTATAATCAATCCAAGTCAGATACTATTCATGCAGAACAAAACTGAAGAAAAGCCTTTGTTCTGAAATATTAACTGTCCTCCCCCCATGTCACTTCCGCAGATGCCACTAGCTTGCTGTATTTTCGGTATTTTCTGAAATTCTTCAGGGCGTTCAAAGTATTGGTATCTATTAGTGTGATAGAAGCTTGACACATCAAATAGAGGAGAGTGGAATAAAAACAAAATCCTTTCTCTGATATTTCAGCATTGACTACGTTTCTAGAGGAAGTACCCTGTCACGGAAAATCAATATAGTACACCTAGATGAATGGATAATATTGTACGACATTGATTTTCAGTTTTTCTTTCTTCCCACCTAGTCAAGACACAAGTCACAAGCCTGGAAGAGTACAAGCCTAACGTTGCTTAGAAAGCTCATAGTGTTCAAGCTACATCAGTCTCCCTGATTCGAATGGTTCTATTTAATATCAGAGCATGTATACAGTCTTTAAATTCTTGCTGTTCACAGACATACACAAAACAAGAAACCCCAAAGAATGAGTGATAGAAACATCAGGTCCCCAAAGCCACGTCTCCTCTGCCCCCTTCCCCCCCCAGTGCTAGAAGAAACACCAACACCCACCCCCCAACCATGCAGGGACTAACAAAAGACCCCTAAAGAGACCTTGATATAGAATCCATTGGTAATTACAGTTCATAACCCAGCTCTTCAGCATCTCAGACAGGCCGTTTCTCACCAGCGAGGAGGAGTGGGATCAGTTCTGCCACAATGAGGGCAGAGCTGGCTGATCTGATCTAGCAATCTTCCACATCGCTTCTCTAAGCCCCCATTTTGGGGACCGCCAGGCTCCTGCTGACCAAGAAAAGAGAGATCGCTCAAGTAGGGGGGGCCTTCTTCCGACAGCAGCGCACACTGCCTGCTGTCCTGGCGTTTCAGTCAGCAAAATCGGCGAGGATCCGGGTCATCTACTGGGCTGCTCCCCAAAGGCGCACTCCCTCCAGGCTGTTCCTGGAAGTAGCAAAGCGTCAGGCCACACAGCCGGTCTGAAGGCCTGCCACTTGCAGAGAACTGTAGTTTGAGCTGTAGATCACGGACTACAACAAAACCCCAGCCACCTTGAAAAGAAAACAAAACATAAGAGAAAAAGAAGAGAAAGTTTCATGGACGAACTGGAAGAAGTCGCCTGGGCCTAAAAGAAATAACTGGCGCCATCTTTCTTCTATCTGAACTATTGAGGTGAATTGCATTGGCTTAAAAATGCTGTCATTCTTGGAGTTGGAGTTAAAAATACATGTGGACTAAGATGTTAACTGTCCTGTGCTATCACTGTGTCACTGCAGCTTGGACATTGTGTGACTCATGCTGGCCTCTGCCCACGATGCTCTGCATTGTGCACTCCTGTGGAAGGAGATGCAGTGTTTTCCGGTTCATGCTGGTGGACGCTGTGGAGAATTGACTGACATCACATGTCCTTTTACTGCAGCCTAGTAAACACAACAAATCACAACGGCTCCTCCCTGAAAACAGCACCATATGCAACAAGTGAAACATTAACTTAAATTTCATTTTTATGTCCTATTAAAATTAATATGGTTACTTGTTCTTTTTGTTTGAATTTAAACAGATTTTAAAATCTTGGACAATTTATTTATGTACGATGACCAAAATGTGTTCAAAGTGCTTTAAATTGAAACTTACGTGCACGTCAGCAAAGAGTCCATGATCTAGGGAGTGAATATGTCACTAAGCTTCACTGGCAGATGACTCATTAAGTCTGAAGCTGCCATGAATCTTGCGAGAATTTCCCCAGTCATGAACAAGTAGCAGAGAGAGACAGCTGTTACAGCTCCCATAATCCAGGTTAAATCCTTGACCTCTGGTGCTATCTTTAGGGAGTTTGTACCTGCTCCATGTAACTGTCAGATTCCTCCATGGACCCTGTGTTATCCCCCATACTCCAAAGATTAGTAGATTGGTAGGATTTCAGTTACTGGTAATTGACCTTGGAATATAGGGAACAAGTAGAATCCTGGCAGAAAGGAAGGGGGAGTGGATGAAAATATGGAATAACATGGTGAAGGATAGGTTTAGTGTAAATGGGTAGTTAAAGGTTGGCATGTACTCTGGGTCAAAAGAGCCTGTATTTTTTTTATGACACTATTACTGCTTGAGATGTTACCATCTATCATCTGCAGTACAGCAATTTGGTTCAGGCTGACAACTTGCCATTTCTTCAGGCCACCGAAGGCTCAGCATAGATGTCTCATGTTTCCAGCAACACCCGGTTCCTGGAAGTATTTTGTTAATGACAAAGCTAATTGTTCTTTCCACACAAAGGAAGAATAATGTATTTATATAGTTACATAGCTGCCAGCTGTCACAAAGTGCATTATCATGAAGATTTTTTTGAAGGGTAGTGGCTATTAAAATATGGAAAACGCAGCAGGCAATGGATGCCCAACAAGCTCCCAAGTTTTAAATGTAGGATGTATAATGGAACAATGGACAACTTGCCTGCTCTTTGAAATAATAGTGGAGATCTCTTATCCAAGGGAAAATAGGAGTTCAACAATGCGTCCAAAAGCCGTCTTTCTGACAATTCTGTGTGGTTCATCTGCGTTGCCTCGCAGTGTTTGATGAGATCTGTGTGCAAGTCAGGTAAAAGGCATTTGAGCTCTTCTGTGTAAGGTAAAAGGTGATGATTGAGAATGGAGGAGGTGAAATAACCCACTTTCTCATTGGTGCAATTTTATGTAACTTTTGGTTGTCATTTATGATGAAGCTTTGCCCTGAAGGAATTTATGCATAATTGATATAATTTTGCTTTGCATCGCCTTGCCTGACACCGGCCCCCTAGGCCTGAGTCGATGTAGTAGTAACACAAAATACTCTGCAGATGCTGGTGTCAAAGCAACACTCACAAAACACTGGAGGAACTCAGCAGGTCGGGCAGCATCCGTGGAAGCAATCAGTCAACATTTCAGGCTGGAACCCTTCATCAGGACTGAAGAGGGAAGGGGCAGAGGCCCTATAAAGAAGGTGGGGGGAGGGTGGGAAGGAGAAGGCTGGAAGGTTCCAAGTGAAACACCAGTAAGGGGAAAGATAAAGGGGTGGGGGAGGGGAAGCAGGGAGGTGATAGGCAGGAAAGGTGAAGAAGGAATAGGGGAAAACACAAAAGGTAGGAGAAGATGGAACCATGAGGGAGGTGATAGGCAGCTGGGGGAGGGGGCATTCCCCTATCCCTATTTCACTCTGCAAAAGTGTGTTTAACCCAGTTTAACCCAGATCAGTGTGAGGTGGTTCACTTTGGTAGGTCAAATATTTTGGTAAGATTCTTGGCAGTGTGGAGGATCAGAGGGATCTTGGGGTCCGTGTCCATAGGACACTCAAAGCTACTGCGCAGGTTGACTGTGTGGTTAAGAAGGCATATGGTGTATTGGCCTTCATCAACTGTGGGACTGAGTTCAAGAGCTGAGAGGTAATGTTGCAGCTATATAGGAACCTGGTCAGACCCCATTTGGAGTACTGTGCTCAGTTTTGGTCACCTCACTACAGGAAGGATGTGGAAACAATAGAAAGGGTGCAGAGAAGATTCACAAGTGCGTTGCCTGGATTGGGAAGCATGCCTTATGAAAACAGGTTGAGTGAATTTGGCCGTTTCTCCTTGGAGCGACGGAGGATGAGAGGTGACCTGATAGAGGTGTATAAGATGATGAGAGGCATTGATCATGTGGATAGTCAGAGACTTTTTCCCAGGGCTGAAATGGCTAACACGAGAGGGCACAGTTTTAAGGTGCTTGGACGTAGGTACGGAAGAGATGTCAGGGGTAAGTTTTTTACCCGGAGAGTGGTGAGTGCGTGGAATGGGCTGCCAGCGATTGTGGTGGAGGTGGATACAATGGGGTCTTTTAAGAGGCTCCTGGATAGGTACGAGGAGCTTAGAAAAATAGAGGGCTATGGGTAACCTGAGGTAATTTCTAAAGTAAGTACATGTTTGGCACAGCAATGTGGGACGAAGGGCCTGTATTGTGCTGTAGGTTTTCTTTGTTTCTGTTAGTTTCTTATATACCTGAAACTTCCCTAAATTATGGCACTTTGTTTATCAAACATGATGCACATATTAAAATTATCTTTTTGTTTGAATTTCCTTTTGTAATCTGAATAAAGTTAAGAGACTGATGCTTAATGACTCCCTGATCACATTAATAACTAATAATTTTTTTCCATTATTCATCATTGAAAACTAATTGCAGATTAAAATTCAGGCTTTTAGTATTGTATTAAGTTAGGCTTAGCTTTCCTGGCTGGAGAATGAACAGTGATACTGAAGGAGCAATAGAACATTGAGTCAAAAATGGGACTCGATGATGTTCGAAGGAGCAAATGGTAAATAATCAAGTGACATGAGATATGGATCTAGTTGGAGCAAGGAAACCACTTGGTCTTCGATTGCTGTGGCATTTTGATCACTAAAAACAATAGTATAGACTCCTATTAAGTACGACATATGGAAGAAAGGTTCACATAAAGACTTTAAAGGAAGACTCGAAAGAAAGTTGACTGAAGGCAATCATCTTTGTTGAAAGTGTTCTAAAAACCAAGTGTTGTTAACTACTTGGCAACTTTCGCCTACTGTTAGGTAGAACCTCTTTGCCTGAAGTATTAAGAAATGAATTACTGGTCAGTTGAATCTAAAAGGATGAACCAAAGAAAAACTGTGAACAAATCCAAATAAACCCATCGCCAAACTCCTAGACTGAGAGGCAACACCTCACTCTGCAACTAGACCGACAGACCACAATCACCAAGGAAAGGCAGCAACACCTCCTGCATGATTGTTCTCAATGGTGCTGCTTCACAAGATTGTGTCCTCAGCCCTCTACTCATGACTGCATGGCTGGATTCTGCTCTAATTCCATCTGCAGGTCTGCAGATGATGCCATTGTAGTGGGCATATCTCAAATAATGGTTAGTCAGTGTTCGGGAAGGAGATAGCAAGATGGTGTCATTACAATGAAACTGAGGCTACGTCCACACTAGACCGGATAATTTTGAAAACGCCGGTTTCGCGTAAAAACGATAGGTGTCCACACCAGGCGTTTTTGAAAATACCTCCGTCCACATTAAAAAGGGTATTTGGACGAATCTCCTCCTACTGGGCATGCGCAGGACGCATCTACAGAAAACAAGTGAAGAGGAAACTGTATACTTGGTGTGCATTTGTCCAGCTACAGACTGGAAAAACTTAAAAGGAAATTGCCAAACGACGGACAGCTGTTAGCTCTCGCATAGGAGGACTTAAAACTAAAAAACAAATACTGGAGCGTATGGAGGCAACGGACAGGGAGTTCACGGACAGTATGACCCGGCTGACGACGAACATTGAAAAACTGACTAACTCTGTTGCAGAGGGATTTGCAATGATGAGGAATATGATGGTTTCCCCCGCCCCCCCCCCGGTACTTTTCACCTCCACAATACCAGCCTCACAGCCACTACAATAGCTACACATATGGACACACAGACCCCCAGGTGGCCCCACCAACATCTTCCCCACTCCCACAGAGGGGGTCACCCTGGAAACATTTCCTACAGCCGTAGTCTCTTCACCGATGAAAGGGACGACTTTTTTTTAAAACCTCCGGTTACCCCATACACACTACAATGCCCAACTAGCGTTTTCAGATTTAAACACTCTGGAGAATGCTTTAGAAAGGCTCTGTTTTCGGGGGAGGAAAACACCATTTCAGTGTGGATGGAGGGTCAAAACGAAGAGAAAAAGCTTCAGTTACGGATTTTTCTGGTCTAGTGTGGACATAGCCTAAGACTCTGAAATGTCGACAGTTTATTCATTTCCTTAATTGTGACCTGACCTGCTGAGTTCCTCCAGCATTTTGTGTGTGTTACCTTGGATTTCCAGCATCTACAGACTTCATTTTTATCTTGTACTGCCTCAATGCATTATCTTGTACTGCCTCAATTGATCTCTATGACCAGTATGATAGTCAAGCTCTGTACTTGTGACAATGACCAATTTTGAGTCCAACACACATTTATTCTGGCTGAAGTTGTTTCTGGTGATTTGAGTGTAATAGTGCACATGAATTTGCATTTCAATTACTTGCTATTGTAAGAGGAATTATCTCTTTAAGATAAACAACCTTGTTCACCCCACTAGGATTAGGGTTCCCCTGGTCCTCACGTACCACCCCACCAGCCTCCGGGTCCAACATATTATTCTCCGTAACTTCCGTCACCTCCAACGGGATCCCACCACTAAACACATCTTTCCCTCCCCCCTTCCCTGCTTTCCACAGGGATCACTCCCTAAGTGACTCCCTTGTCCATTCGTCCCCCCCATCCCTCCCCACTGATCTCCCTCCTGGCACTTATCCTTGTAAGCGGAACAAGTGCTACACATGCTCTTACACTTCCTTCCTTACCACCATTCAGGGCCCCCAGACAGTCCTTCCAGGTGAGGCGACACTTCACCTGTGAGTCGGCTGGGGTGATATACTGTGTCCGGTGCTCCCAATGTGGCCTTCTATATATTGGTGAGACCTGATGCAGACTGGGAGACTGTTTTGCTGAACACCAACGCTCTCTCTTCCAGAGAAAGCAGGATCTCCCAGTGGCCACGCATTTTAATTCCACATCCCATTCCCATTCTGATATGTCTATCCACGGCCTCCTCTACTGTCAAGGTGAAGCCACACTCAGGTTCGAGGAACAACATCTTATATTCCGTCTGGGTAGCCTCCAACCTGATGGCATGAACATTGACTTCTCTAACTTCCGCTAATGCCCCACCTCCCCCTCGTACCCCATCCGTTATTTATTTATATACACATATTCTTTCTCTCTCTCTCTCTCCTTTTTCTCCCTCTGTCCCTCTGACGATACCCCTTGCCCATCCTCTGGGCTTTCCCCCCCCTCCCCCTTTTCCTTCTCCCTGGGCCTCCATAGGAAGAGGTACAGTCGACGTTTCGGTCCGAGACCCTTCGTCAGGACTGGTTAGGAATAAGGTTTTATCAACCTTATTTAGCCAGCCTACTCAACAGCCTCCTTTCATTGAATTTTATGTGTTGTACTACAAAAACACTGCAGGTGAACCAGTTCTGAATTTTGTGAAATTTGGAGGCATATACCCTGAGTCTCAGAAACAGCATTTAAGGTTTCAAAGGTACATTTGATGTCAGGGAAATGTATACAATATACATCCTGAAATGCTTTTTCTTCGCAACCATCCAGGAAAAACAGAGGAGTGCCTCCAAAGAATGACTGACAATTAAATGTTAGAACCCCATAGTCCCCCCCCCCAAGCTCCGCTCCCTCCCGCATATAAATGGCAGCAAGCAACGATCCCCCTTCCCCCCCCCCCCCCGGCACCAGCAAAAAAAGCATCAGCACCCACCACCGAGCACTCAAGCGTGAGCAAAGCAACAGCAAAGACACAGACTTGCAGTACCCCAAAGACTACTCATTCACCTGGTATTTGACATACCACGGGCTCTCTATTTCCCTAGTAAGAGAGAAAGAGATGTTTCTGTTTCAACTCATGTAATATCAATAAAACATGTTCATCTTTTGCTCCTTTCACTTCACCATGAGAAATGTGAAATCTACTTATTTTCTGGGTTTTTTTGTACAAGCTAATATCTCCCAGCAATGAGACTTTAAATATAAACCACAACCTATTGGCACCTTTTATTCCACATAGGAAAGAGAAGTTCAGCTAATTCAAGAAATAATCCCTATCCCAACTTCAGAATGGATACTGATGGATTGTATGTATTTTGAAAGAACTTCAGTTTAGTTCACAGTATACTCATTGCCATCGGCAAGAGTTCAACTCCATGAAGGTTCAGATAGATTTGGCTGTACCTGTTTAAATAGACTTTTAAAGAGGCAATCTAAGTGCCTTTGGAACTGTTAATTGGTATAGCAATTTCAAAATCTATTTCTATATTTTTTAAGTAAAGAAATAGGGTTATTACCTTTTACCTTATGGGTGGCATAATAAATTAAAAAAATATTTTAAGTAATTTGGCTAACTTTTAAGTTAGAGATCTGTGAACCAGTGGAAACTCAATTAAAAATTCTCCATTTCATATGGGAGTTTGATCAAGAAGATTCGGTTGTTTGGCAGCCAAGATGAGGTAGTAAAATGGATTAGACATCGCCGATGCGGGAGAAGCCAGAGAGTAGAATTGGATGGCTGATTCTTCGACTGGAGGCTTAAGACTAGTGGTCTGCTGCAGGGATCAGTGCTAGGTCTATTATTGTTTGTCACCTATACCCACAATCATGATGTGGTAAACTGGATCAGTAAATTTGTGGGTGACACCAAGATTGGGGGTGCAGTGGACAGTGAGGAGGACTATCAAAGCTTTCAGCAGGATCTGGACCTGCTGGAAAAATGGCCTGAAAAGTGGCAGATGCAGTTTAATGCAGACAAGTGTGAAGTGTTGCACTTTGGGAGGACAAACCACTGTAGGCCTTGTATGGTGAGTGGTGGGGCACTGAGGAGTGTGGTAGGAGAAAGGGATCTGGGAATACAAATCCATAATTCCTTGCAAGTGGTGCACCAGTAGAAAGGATCGTAAAGGAAGCTTTTGGCACGTTGGGTTTCATAAATCAGCGTATGGAGTATGGGAGTTAGGATGCTATGTTAAAATTGTATAAGATGTTGGTGAGGCTGATTTTGGAGTATTGTGTGCAAAATTGATCACCTACCTACAAGAAAGATGTAAATAAGATTGAATCAGAATCAGGTTTATTATCACTGCCATGTGACATGAAATTTGTTAACTTAGCAGCAGTTCAATGCAATACATAATGTAGAAGAATAAGAAAAAATAATGAAATAATAATAAATCAATTACATATATTGAATAGGTTAAAAAAATGTGCAAAAACAAAAATACTGTATATTTGGGAAAAAAAAATGAGGTAGTGTCCAAAGCTTCAAAGTCCATTTAGGAATCGGATGGCAGAGGGGTAGAAGTTGCTCCTGAATCGCTGAGTGTGTGCCTTCAGGCTTCTGTACCTCCTACCTGATGGTAACAGTGAGAAAAGGGCATGCCCTGGATGCTGGACGTCCTTAATAATGGACGCTGCCTTTCTGAGACACTTCTTAAGGATGTCCTGGGTACTTTGTAGGGTTGTGGCCAAGATGGATCTGACTAGATTTACAACCTCCTGCATCTTCTTTTGTTCCTGTGCAGTAGCCCCTCCATACCAGACAGTGATGCAGCCTGTCAGAATGCTTTCCACGGTACAACTATAGAAGTTTCTGAATGTATTTGTTGACATGCCAAATGTCTTCAAACGCCTAATAAGATATAGCTGCTGTCTTGCCTTCTTTATAACTACATCGATATGTTGGGACCAGGTTAGATCCTCAGAGATCTTGACACCCAAGAACTTGAATCTGCTCTCTCTCCACTTCTGATCCCTCTATGGGGATTGGTATATGTTCCTTTGTTTTACCCTTCCTGAAGTCCACAATCAGCTCTTTCATCTTACTGACATTGAGTGCCAATCTGTTGCTGTGGCACCACTCCACTAGTTGGCATATCTAGTGGAATGAGCACTGAGAAAATTTACAAGAATATTGCTGGAATTGAGGAACTGAGTTATAGAGAAAGATTGACTAGGTTATGATTTTATTCACTGTAACATAGAAGATTAAGGGGAGATTTGATAGAAGTGTACAAAGTTATGAAGGTTGTAGATAGGGTAAATGCAAGCAGGCTTTTTCTACTGAAGTTGGGTGAGACTAAAACCAGAGGTGATGGGAAATGTTTAAAGGAAACATGAAGGGGATTCCTAAACTCAGGAGGGTGGTGAGAGCATGGAATGATCTGCTGACGCAGGTGGTGGATGCGGTTGGATTTCAACATTTAAGAGAAATTTGCATATGTACATGGATGGGAGGAATGTGGAGGGTTCCAGTCCGGGTGCAGGTCAATAGGAGTAGGCAGATTAATGGCTTGTCACGGACTAGATGGTCCAGAGGTCCTGTTTCTGTGCTGTAGTGTTCTATGACTAGAACTCTTCAACTATTGTGTACAAAATTGCAAATACCAAATTTAGAATGTGCCAAACGTAAATGGCTGCTGTACCTTGATCTTGTAGCTGAACATTGGCTTGCAGTTGTACTCAATTTTGAGATCTTCGAAATAGTGCAGAGAACCTCATGGAGTTGATTCTGGAAGTGAGAAGACAGCGAGTCACCTGGGATTATTTCTGCTGGAATTCAGGAGGATGAGAGGGAATCTTATAGAAATATATAACATTATGAAAGGGCTAGATGAGATAGAGGCAGGAAAGTTGTTTCCACTGATAAGAGAGACTAGAACTAAGGGATATAGCTTTAAGATTTAGATTAGAGGTGAGAAATTGCTGTCCCAGAGAGCAGAGTGTCTGGAATTCTCTGCCCAGGGAAGTGGTAAGTCTACCTCATTAAATGCAATTAGATATATGTTTGCATAGTGGGGGATTAAGGGTTATGGGGGGGTGGGGGAGGAGGTGGAGGGAAGCAGGTAGGTGGAGCTGAGTCCATTGTCAGACCTGCCAGCCTACTCATCCAGTTATGCAGTTTCTTGTGTTCCTATTAAATCTCTGGGCTTGTGCTACAATATGCTTTTAATTTTTATATTTGTATGTGTGCATTGTGCCAAGACGACAAAATGTGCCACTCTCAGCGTGGATAGTGATTGCTAAGTGCAAAAAAAAACAAAGTAAGTAATTAAGAAATAATAAGAATATGTGAGGAAATGAGAATATTCGTCACATTTATAAATGCAACACATGACTATTTCTTAATCTTGAGTGCGACAGGATCCGGTTTCATCTTGATTTGGCTGTTGCAATTTTCTTTATAAGAAAGCGGATTTGCCTCTGCTTTAGAGTTAATGGAATGGAATATGTTTGGTGTAGTCTGCCCTACTGATTTCCAAGGTGACTGTAACCTTTTGTGGCTCCACTGTACAGAAGATCTCCACTTCTTGGGATTTCTGCAATGCGAAGTAGACGAATTGTAGATGCCATGGGCTCATCTTATTGTTTGCAACCTTTTAAACATTGAAAATAATTGCTTAATCTCCTTAATGTGAAGTACATCGAGTTTAAAAATGTATTAAACTACTGTAAATCAAGGCGGAAAAAAAATCTCAACTTGAGCTCACCTTTTAACTAAAGGTCAATCATCTTGTTCAAAGGAATTGTGTGACTATTTGTACACTACCATGGCTGGTCTGAAGCTGAGTAGGTAGATCTGAAGTACATCATGCTCCTCCGGTCAATATGTATTCACGTGTGATTTCCAGTGTATTTACTGTGGAACCACTGCTCACAAAAGACCTTGGACCAGTCCCTTATTTCAGGCTGATGACTTTTTATTTCTCGTTGTAGATGCCTTCATCCTGCAGAGAATTTTTAACTTGTTTTTCTTTCCACAAATTTCCAATGTCTGCTGAGTATTTCTGTCCTTTTATGGAAAGAGGCATGATCTTGAAATCAAGTATGAACTCTTGTCATTTATGGAATTGTCACTTGTTTTATGTAGAACAGTACAGCCCATTCAGATCATGGTGTTCTGTCAACCTATATAAACCGAGTGCACGGTTAATCTAACCCTAACCTCCTACACAGCCAATATCGCCCCCCCCCACCCATTCTTATATCCAAGTGTCTATCTAAGAGTCTTTTCAACGTCCTGTTTGTATCAGCCTCTAACACCACATCTGGCAGTGTGTTGCAGTCACCCACTACTGTGTTATGAAAAATAACTCTTTAGGGGAGAGGACGTCTCCCCTAAACTTTCCTCCATTTACACTGAATGGATGTCCTCTGGTATTGGCTATTACTGCCCTGCAAGAAAGGTGCTAGTGAAGATTTCTTGGACCTTAGCAAAGTTTCCTTGGATCCCTTCCCTCGTGACTTTCTGGTTGAGCCTGCCATGGGGAACCTTGTCAAAGACCTTACAAAGTCTGTATACACCACACATGCAAGGCAACATCTATGGAGGGAAACATGGCCTCCACTACTGCCATGATGAAACCAAACTCAGATTGGAGGTACAGCACTTCATACTGTCTGGATAGCCTCCAATCTGATGGCATGAACACTGATTTCTCTAACTTGCAGTCATTTCTCCTCCCACCTCATTTTATTTTTCCATTCCTCAATCTTGTTACCCTCTTACTACTTCTCATCTCCTCACCTTCCTATTACCTCCCCCAGTTTCCCTCCTATTTTTTTTTCTATGGCCCATTGTCCTCTTCTATTGGGTTTCTTCTTCAGTCCTATACCTCTTCCACCTATCCTCACCCAGCTTCTTAGTTCATCCTTCCCCCTCACCCAACTTCCCCTTCATCTGGTTCATCTATCATTTGACAATTTGTTCTCCTTCTCCTCACCCCTCCTTATTCTGGCTTCTGCCTCCTTCCTTTCCAATTCTGAGTAAGCATCTTGGCCTGAAATATTGATTGTTTATTTCCCTCCGAGAGACTACCTGACTTGCTAAGTTCTACCAACAACTTGTATGTCATTGCTCAAGAATTCAAGCATCTGCAGTATCTTTTGTGTTTAAATTTGCTATCCACTTAAGTTTTGCGAAGTAAAGATTGCAACACACAGCGTTTAGTTTCTATCTGAATAAATTGTAAAAAAAAAAGTATTGAAATAATTGGGAGCAGATTGAGATCAAGCAAAAACAACATTCAACATGTAGTCAGAAGGGAAAGTTCCTGTTTATCAGTGTTTGCCCAAACTGATCATTCTTAACACAACGCTGAATGCATCAGTGTTGGAAAGATTGAAAGAAAGCTGCACATCAAAAGACAGAAATTACCATGAAACTTGAGGAACTGCCCTTTGATTATCCAGAAATGTCAGTGTTCAGAATCTAGCTAACCAAGTGATGTTTCCTACGCTCCCTTTAAATTGCCCAGGCATAATTTCCCTTTAAAGTCACTGGGTCTCTACTTCCTGTGCCGACTTTAACCTTAACCAGTCCACAGGGAATTTTTTTATACTGTGGTGAAACCTCTTTAGAAATAGCAATTTAAATGTGTTGTAGCTTTAATAGGAATAACATCCAGTAGTATGAGTGGCACAGTGTGCAATATTAACTGCTGCCGTCATTTCTAGTGGCCTAGGTTTTTATCCTGATCTTGGGTGCTGGTAGGTTGGTGTTTTGTTGTCACATATGCCAAGATACAGTGGAAAAACTTAGTTTTGCATAGCATCTATACAGATATCTCCATCACATCAGTACATTGAAGTAGTATAAGGAAAAACAACAACCAAAAGCAGAATAAAGTGTTACATTTACAGAATGATAAGGGGAGAAGAGAAAACGTCTGGGGTCTTTGATTATGCTGGCTGCTTTGCTGAGCGCTGGTTTCTGTGAAGTGCTGAGCTGTATCCATAACTCTCTGCTGTTTCTTGTAGTCACAGGCAGACCAATTGCCATACTAAGCTGTAATGCATCCAGGCAGGATACTTTCTCTGGTGCATCTATGAAAATTGGTGAGTTTCAAAGGGGACGTAAATTATTTTAGCTGCCTGAGTAAGTAGAGGTGCTGGCATGCCTTCTTGGCCATGGTTGGACCGGTACAGATCTGTGTGGAGTTTTTAATGCTCTTCCTGTGACCACATGGGCTTCCTCTGGGAGCACCGGGTTCTTCTCACATCCCAAAGCTGTGTGAGTTGGTCGGTTAATTAGCCACAATCAATTGTCCATAGTATTTCACAGAGTGGTGGAACCTTGGTGAAGTTAAAAGGGAATGTTGGAAGAATTAAAACTAAAGGGGTTAATACAGTAATAGTGTAGTTGTATAATTGATGGTTGACATCTGGTGTTCATTAAAGTCCTAAGGATGCCAAGTTGAGAGTAATCTCAAAGTTACCAGATTCAGTACAAACCCATAAATTGATAAAAAGCTATCTGAATGATGGAAAATCATATGTGAATGGAGAATTTAGCTCTGTGAAAGCCAGTGGTGAGGTCGAAGGCGTGTGGTGTTGGTGAGGTTGGAGGCATGTGGCTAACACATTTAGGGTAATCCCCCTGTTATTTTAAGAAAGAAGGTACCATGATGAGCTAACATTAATCTTAAGAATGGATGAATTGGTTTGAATTGGAAAAAGTCTGCAGATATCTTGATTTTGGAATTGTGATTAGAGTGAAAAGATTTTCTAATTACTTGTGTGTGCATCAATTCATTATCCAGTTTGAATGTGCCTTTATCTAATCTGGTATTTTAATATAGATGGGTTTTAATCTGTTTTATCTTTATTATCTGCCCTTGCCATTTTTGAAATAAACCTTTTTTTTTTCTCCAATGAAAATTTATTTTTGTTATTTTTTACTTTAAGCTCTTTTTTGAAAGCATTGATTATCCTTGTTACTTGTTTTGCTTTGAATGATCGTGTGCTCCGTAACTTGATGATCAGTATCAGTTCAGAACTACTCATGCAAGCATACATCTTAAAGACATTTAATTATGATCAGTTCTGTTAATTGATTAGATACTTAATATTGAGGTTTCCTATTAAAATAATAGGAAATATACACTGTTAATTACATGTATGCATCTCTTGGGTAATAGTGTTATGTTAAAGTTGGGGAGTTACTTCTAATGGAACCAATTTTTTTTTCGATATAATATTTGAACAATATGGATTGATTCTAAAACACTATTGTGCAGAAGTGCATATACCATAACTCCTGATGCCAAATTAGAACAGATTTGTAATAGAAAAAGAGAAGTTATAGTCAGTGGTAGGAAAATGGATGTGGTTAGATATCCTGTCAGTAACTAAGGAGTGAATAACAAATGGTGACTTGTCATTGTTCTGTCTGTGACAGCTATAACAATGTTAATAATTGGCCATCTGAGGAAGTGAATTAAATGGTGGAATTTTATAGAAGCCTACAGCAATGATCTGGGGGCAGTTTATGAAAATATGTTGAGGATGTTCTTATTATGGACGTGTTATGTTTTGTGAAATGTATTTTGATCAGTGGTGGAAGTATGAAGGTATAATGTTGAGGCATATGGAATTCTGAGTTTAAATGTTTTATATCTACAGTTAAAATGTATTACTTGCTGATGGTATACTTTTGGTGTTCACTCCCAGAAGAGTAGGAAACAAAAGGCCAGGAAATAAAATTAAAGCCATTTTGATGTTTTGCAGTCCATTTCTAACCTATGGGCTACTGTCAGTGGACTTCCTTTCCTTTTCAAAAGCTTCAGAAGTTCATTTATTAACATATGTGGTATGCAGCCCTGAGATTCGTCTACTCCAGATAGCCATGAAACAAAGAAAACCATGGAAGTCAACTGAAAGAGAAACAGCAAACCACTCCCCTCACAAGAACAAATGGCACCACAATTATCAACATCCCCAACCCCCCACTGCCCAAAACGCAACAAAAACGTTGACCCTTAACCCACCTCCTCCCCTGCATGAAGAAGCGTAACAAGAATATCAACTCCTAAATTCTCTCCACCACAAAAAAATGAACAAAATGCAACAAGAACATTAACTCCCCCCACCCCCCTCACAAGCACAAAACTCAATAAGAACCCTCAAATCCCCTCCTCCACACAAAAAAACACAAGAAAGAATGGGCAAAAACACAGAATATAAATACCGTAAGACTGACAAAGTCTTATGCAGCAAAGAGTTTGGCTGAAGGAGAAGTGAAACCATGCCCACGCACATAGGAATTTACCTATATCTTTTAAATATTTTGGAACATTTTTCTCAGGGATTTGAGCATCATTTCATAAACATTATATGCAGTCTTGTGGAACAATTTTTAAGGTTGAGTGAAATCTGTTTGCATGGTGGAGTTGCAGATTAGTGGTGTAGGGTAATGTTATCGGTGGAAACGTACACAATTCACGAACACTGACGTGAGTTTGGGCCCACTTTAAGAGGCTGGTCTGATGCAGTGATGCATTACTTGAATTTCAGTTACTGCGCATTCTGTTCAGGTTTTGGAGTAAAATAGATCAGCGGACCCCAACTACTGGGCTGCAAAGCATGTGCTACCGGGCCGTGAGGAAACGATATGATTTGGCGATAGGAGTCAGCAGCACCTTTCCTCATTCCCTATCACGCCCTGTTGAGCTTGAACGCACGCGAGGTCATTACCCGCGCGTCATCCATGTCAGCGAGGGAGGAGATCAATTCCGCGAGCTTGCGAATGACGGCGGGCTGAAAAGTATGTTTGACATAACATCTCTGCCGGCATTCTGGATCAAAGTCAAGGCTAAATATCCCGAGATAGCCACGAAAGCACTGAAAACGTTGCTTCCATTTCCAACATATCTGTGCAATTAATGCAACGAAAACCAAATTGCGGAATAGACTGGACATAAGGAACCCCCTTCGAGTAGGACCGTCTCATTGCAGGGAAACAAGCCCAGGGCTCCCACCGATTCAGCGATATTGGTGTGTTGCAAAGATTTTATGTGTTCATACGGGGAAAATAGGTGCTGTGTGTTTAATATCCAAACGTTACTAAAAATGTTATGATGCTATTGACTTATATAACCATATAACAATTACAGCAGAGAACAGGCCATCTCTGCCCTTCTAGTCTGTGCCGAACACTACTCTCACCTAGTCCCACCGACCTGCACTAGCTCATAACCCTCCATTCCTTTCCTGTCCATATAGCTATCCAATTTTTCTTTAAGTGATAATATTGAACCTGCCTCTACCACTTCTACTGGAAGTTCGTTCAACACTTACTTCAAGCTCCCCTGTCCTACCCTGATAATTGACTTATCACTATATTCATGCGAGGAAAATATGCGCTGTGTGTTTAATATTAAATTCGTTAGATAACCCCTTTTAGAAATGAAATTGAGGTTATTAGCCACTTACCACCTATATTCTGGTCATGATTATCACCACCACCCCACCCACCCTCCCGGAACAGAATCGCCAAAAAAGATTTGTAGAAAAAATCAGCATGTACACGCATGCGCACTGGTGCCCGCGCAAGGCTTCATGGTCATTGTAGTCTTTCTCGGGGTAAACACAACGTATTTGACTACTACTCTTGTCCGTTGGCAACCCTAACACCCTGCCCCCCCCCCCCCGCCGGGTCGGCCAGTCCGCAAGAATAATATCAATATTAAACCGGTCCGCAGAGCAAAAAAGGTTGGGGACCCCTGAAATAGATGAACTGTTAGACTTTTTCTAAAACATAAAATACCTCACGTCATTTTATTTGTGAAAATCTACATTGTTGACCCCGATGCTTTAGGATGATTCCAGAGTTATTGACATGTGGCCAACATAGTTGCTTTGAAATGCTGGAGTTTTGGGAGCAAAATGCCATTACTTGGTTGTACGAACTGAGGCCCAATTTGCACTTTGAGAAATCTCTGCCAACAGCATCAAATATTTCTATGTGGTAGCTTTGTTCAACAACTCCACGGCTGCTAGAATGGTGAGTCTACTAGAACACTGGCGTGAACACAATAAATACCGATGGCTGAATACTTCTGGACTATCGGATACTGAGCGTGCCAAACAATTGCTTACCTTGCCCGGCCTTGGCGATCCTAAGCCATCAGAGCTGGTGGACCATGTGCTGTGTCTTCTGAGAAATCACCATCCTTGTTTTATTTTAAAAGAACTCTTGATGCAGCAAATGCCTGATCAAGTTCGCATAGCCCTCGCTAATGCACTTGTGAAGGACTATAGGGAACTTGCTAAAATGGCTGTTGGTGTATACACACCCAGGCAGAGCTGCATAATTCCTCCTTTCTCTGCCTCAATAGCCCAGTCAGCAAGGCCTCCAAACAGACAACACTTGTTTGGAGGCCTCCAAACAGACCATGCTTGCTTGGGTATGAATGCTAGGAAGTGCCAACTGTCTTGTAGCTTCGACAGTGCCTGCGCATTGGGGCACCAGGGGTTGTGAACACCTTGGATCCCAGTTGCAAGGGATGGCTACTGCTCACTGCAGACACCCATTCTTGCTGCCCTCTAACAGCAGCAAGCTCCAGACTTGGGGACACAATGGGTGACGCTCTGCATCAGTGGGCAGCATTATACATGAGACTTCTGCTTGGCTAGAGTGGCTAGACCTCTGCTTGGTACAGACTTCTGTGTGCCCAAGGACTATTAGTCAACTTTAAGACCTGGCTTGTGGACACCAAGGACTTTGGGTCATTACACTGCTTCCTCAGCAAATTCCTGACAATGATTCTGTCAGGCGCGTCCACCACAGCATGCGAGTCTACTCGACTGCTGGGTGAATTCCCAAACCTCACCAAGCTCACAATCTCCATTATAGTTACACTACATTTCCACACTGGCCCACCAGTCCATGCCTGTGCACGAAGACTGGACCCAGAAAAGCTGGCAACCGTGAAGGCTGAGTTTGCCAACATGGAAAGACTTGGAATAGTACGTTAGTCAAATTGCCCCTGGGCTTTGTCCCTCTGTGTGATCACTAAGTCTGTTGGTGGTTGCTGCCCATGTGGCGATTACCGACGCCTTAATGAGGTCACCAGCCCTGATCGCTACCCAGTCCCCCACATCCAAGACTTTTCAGCATGTTTAGCTGGAAAGTTAATTTGTTTACAAAGTCAGCTTAATTAGGGAATACCATCAGGTGCCTGTGAGTTCAGAGGGCATTTCCAAATGGCTGTAATAACTCCGTTTGCCCTCTGAGTTTCTGCGCATGGTGTTTGGACTGAAGAATGCAGCACAGACTTTCCAACAGCTGATGGACTCTGTATTACAAGATTTAGATTTTCTTTTCGTTTACCTGGTTGACATAATTGTCGTTAGAGCATCAAAATCCGAATGTGTATCTCATTTCTGCATACTTTTGTGTGCTTAAACCAACACTGGTTGATTGTTAACGCTGTCTAACCCCAGTCTGGGTTGCCAACTGTTGACTTTCATGCCATCGCGTCTCCACAGAAGGTGCAAAGCCCCTCCCATCAAAAAAAGCCGCTATTGTGGATTTCTCACTGCCCCGCATTACTAAAAAACGACATGAGCTTTTTAGCTATGGTTAATGTCTATCACCGCTTCATTCTGTGAGCTGCTGAATTTATACTCCACCTATAATCACGAGTTTGACTGGTCAGCAGATACGTCCAGGGCACTTGATACCAAACCAGCTCTTTCCGGTGTGACCTTGCTGGTACACTGGCTTCCCAATGCACCTATAGCCATTACTGCTGATGCTTCAGACTATGCTGTGGGTGCTATCCTCGAACAGTTGGTTGGAGGTGTGCAGTAGCCACTCGCCTTCTTCAGCCAGCAGTTCCGTCCCCCGGAAAGGAAGTACAACACATTCTCTTCTAGAGGGTTGCCATTTCAAAGCATTTGTTGACCACAGATCCCTCATGTACCCTTGGTCCGCACAGCAGCAACATCACCTGGCCTACATCTGAGTTCACAACTGATGTGCAACACATCAAGGAGAAAAATAAAGCCGTGACCGATTGCTCTCACGGACGGCTGACAAAGCTACTGACCCAGAGCTCCAGGCTTACTGCACAGCAGTTAGAGGCCTAGGTTGGCTGACATTAAGTTTGGTGAAACTGGGGTTTCTCTTTGGTGCGATGTCTCAACCAGTCGCCTTCACCCCATCATGCCCACAAACTGGAGGCGGACTGTTTTTGACTCCATACGTGGGCTCTTGCATCTGGGTCGAAGGCCTCACAGATCCTCACAGAAATTGCTTGCACTAAAGTTTGTGTGGCACCGCCTTAGAAAGGACGTGGGTGATTGGACTGCAGCCTATGTGCAATGCCAGTGGGCAAAGATTTACTGTCATGTTCAGGTACCATTGGCACCTTATGAGGTCCCTGAGTGATGGTTTGGCCAGGTCCATGTGGATCTTGTTAGTTCTCTTACCTCTCCCTGTGGTTTTGCGCACCTTATTGTCATGGTGCACCACACTGCCAGATAGCCTGTGGTTGTCCCTTTAGTATTGATGATGGCCACAGGTGTGGCTCAGGTGTACATCAGCACCTGGGTTGCTCGGTTTGCCACTCCATCTGATATTTACTCTGATCGCAGTCCCCAAGTCATTTCAGATGATGGCCTGGAACCTGGGTGCTATGCTGCATCACACCATGGTGTATCGCATGGCCTATGTGAACGGTGCCCTTAAATGCCGCTCTGAAGGCTTCCGTGACGGATGAGCGTTGGCACGATTGTCCCTCGTGGATCCTGCTGGGGCTTAGACTAGCTCCAGTAGCGTACCTGCAGTCATCCGCGGCTGAGTTGGTATCCGGGCAGCTGTTACGAGTGCCAGGTGATTTTGTTCCTGATGCCATGACTGCCTGGGCGGCCTCGCATCAGCGTTCCATCCTCCTCAGTAAATTCAATTCCTTTGCACCTATCTCTACCTCCCGTTAGAGCATACAGCACTCTTGGGTTCCTCTTGACCAGGGTTGCCAACTTTCTCACTCCCAATTAAGGGACGAAAGTAGCAGTCAAATACGGGACACTTGTGTTTATCCCGAGAAAGACTACCATGACCATGAAGCCTTGCGCGGGCACCTGTGTGCGCATGCGTGTATGTGCCGATTTTTTTTCCTACTAATCGGTTTTGGCTTAATCTTCCCGATTCTGATACACTGTACATACATTATTTCTACTTTATACAGGCTGTATATTTATCATATCATTCCTGCTTTTACTATGTTAGTATTTTAGGTTTTATGTGTTATTGGTATGATTTGTTAGGTTATTTTTTGGGTCTGGGAATGCTCAAAATTTTTTCCCATATAAATTAATGTTAATTGCTTCTGTGCTTTACGCCATTTCGGCTTATGAAAGGTTTCATAGGAATGCTCTACTTTAGTGGGGGAAATACGGGACAAGGGCGGTCCAGTATGGGACAAACCAATTTAGCCCAATATACGGGATGTCCCGGCTAATACGGGACAGTTGGCAATCCTACTCTTGACCTACATTCCACCTCGTTTGTTTTCATCTGCCATGACTCACACCAGCATCCCCTTAGGCTCCTTTACGACGGCTCATTCTATACTTTGGAACAGAGAAAAAAGACTTACATTGTAGATAAGAGACATAAGCCTGAACGTATTTCACCTTAAACTGACCCCACCGCGCCCCTGCTGTCACAACATGACTGTGAGCGTGTCAACACACCTCTAGAAGAGCCAGAGGCATCTGCTGTTCCTCCATTCATGGAACATAGGACCCAAGCTGGGTGGCTCGTCCAAGTTCTGTTTAGGCTCACAATGCTGATTTTAGTGAATTCTCGGGGGTGGGTGGGTGCTGTATAGGGTAATGTAATTGGTGGAAGTGTACATAATTCACAACCACCCACCATTGAGTTGCGGTTCATTGCTGTCGAGACAACAGAGACTTATGGAGAAGAGGAGTTCGGTGGGTAATAAAATGGACGAGTTCACGGCGCTAGCCAGGTGTCAGAGAACATTTCGGGAGTGCAGTGTTATGTGTTTCACTGGAATGGGGCTGCATGAGGACATATCCGATCAAAACTTCTCCATAGACGGCTTCCAGACCGTTCGGGCTGACCGGAAGTGCACTGAGAGCGGTAAGCGTAAAGGAGTTGGGTGCTTACTGTTCTGGTTAACAACAGATGGTGCAATCCAGCTCATATTACGATTGAGGAACGTGTTTGTCGACCGGATATTCAACTTTTTACTGTTGGACTTCGGCCATATTCCACTGAGATACAACACTGGAGGTCGTTCCTGCCTGTGGCCATCGAACTTGCAGCTCCTCCCGTGGAGGGTCAGACACCCTGAGCCAATAGGCTGGTCCTGGACTTATCTTCCATCTGGCATAGTTTGCATTTTGTTGTTTGATTGTTTGTGGTTTTTGTATTGCTATATTTATGCTCTATGCTTGGTTGGTGCAGCTATAACGAAACCCAATTTCCCTCGGGATCAATAAAGTATATCTATCTATCTTTAAGAGGCTGGTCTGACGTGATGACGTGAAGTTTGGTTATCGCTCTTTGTGTTCAGGTTTTGATGCGCAATAAATAAGTTGTTATGGTTTTACACATAAAACGTTTTATTTGTGAAAAACTACAGTGGCAGCAAGTGGTGGTCATTTAATTTTTTCAACTATGGGAGTGCATTGGAGCAGGTCATGATTTCCTCTTTCAAAATCAGCCCAAGCACCAGCATCTTCACGTTCAGTTGGAGCACCCAAGTTATATTTGCATGGGTCTTTCAGTTGAATGAGTGTTCTACAAAAGTTTGATAAGAGTCACAGAAATATCAAAACAACTAACTAAATCAGAGCTCATGGCAGTGGAATCAATGCATAAACATAGATAATGACTGCTTAACTGATAGAAAATGGGATCTTGATAAATGATTCGTGGCCAACCTGCTATGAGTGAGATAACTTGAGTGTTGGTGTGGGGATTGAACTATTTGCTGACAACATCAAGGTCAGAAATGAAGGCACCAAGCATTTTGCAGCCACATTTGTTGCATACAGGTGATAAAAGCTGATCGTGAAGGTGACAGACACTATCTTCAAAGGAATTGGGCAAATATTTGGCAGATGGAGTTTAATGTGGGAAAAGTGAAGATATTTTATCTGGTTTGTGAGTAGAAAAGTTCAGTATGGTTTAAATGCATGGCACAGTAGCACAGCTAGTAGGGTTGCTACCTCTCAGTTCCAGTGATTCTCATTCGATCCTGACCTCTGTGCTCTCTGTTGAGCTTGGCCCATTTTCATAGAGGCTGCATGGATTTGCTCCTTTGCTCCTGTTTCCTTCCACTCCCTAAAGCTGTGGGTTGGTAGGTTACACACATCAAAGTTGCTGGTGAACGCAGCAGGCCAGGCAGCATCTCTAGGAAGAGGTACAGTCGACGTTTCAGGCTGAGACCCTTCGTCAGGACTAACTGAAGGAAGAGTTAGTAAGAGATTTGAAAGTGGGAGGGGAAGGGGGAGATCCAAAATGATAGGAGAAGACAGGAGGGGGAGAGATGGAGCCAAGAGCTGGACAGGTGATTGGCAAAGGGGATATGAGAGGATCATGGGACAGGAGGTCCGGGGAGAAAGACAAGGGCGGGGGGGGAACCCAGAGGATGGGCAAAGGGTATAGTCAGAGGGACAGAGGGAGAAAAAGGAGAGTGAGAGAAAGAATGTGTGTATAAAAAATAAATAACATGGGATACGAGGGGGAGGTGGGGCATTAGCGGAAGTTAGAGAAGTCAATGTTCATGCCATCAGGTTGGAGGCTACCTAGACGGAATATAAGGTGTTGTTCCTCCAACCCCCTCCTCCTCCCACTTTCAAATCTCTTACTAACTCTTCCTTCAGTTAGGCCTGACGAAGGGTCTCGGCCTGAAACGTCAACTGTACCTCTTCCTAGAGATGCTGCCTGGTCTGCTGCGTTCACCAGCAACTTTGATGTGTGTTGCTTGAATTTCCAGCATCTGCAGAATTCCTGTAGTGTGGGTTGGTAGGTTAATAGCTTGCTCTAAATTGTGCCCAGTGTGTAGGTGGGTGATAGAATCTGGGAAAGTATGTTACGGTAGTTTAACTAGCTGGGTGATGATCAGCATGAATGCAGTGAGTTGAAGGTTTCTTTCCGTGCTGTATCATTCTTTGACACTGTGGTTAGAAGTGAAGTGTATCTATCCAGTGGGATGTGGATTTCCTGTCTATGAAAAACCCAGATGACACATAGCTAGAGCAAGAATGTTGGCGTTTGTGTTCAGTCCCCTGTGTAATATAGAAACATAGAAAATAGGTGCAGGAGTAGGCCATTCGGCCCTTTGAGCCTGCACCGCCATTCAGTACGATTATGGCTGATCATCCAAAGATGCAGCATGGCTGTGGCCACCCTGAGTAATATACATCATTTTTATGAGAATTGGGGGGGGGGGAGCATAGTCTCACAACAAGGGGGTTGCCCATTCAAGGTAAAAGTGAGGATATACTTAGAGAGTTGTGAATGTTTTGAAGTCTGTGCTGCAGAGAGATGTGGAAGTTGTCACTGAATATGTTCATGACAAAATTGGACAGATTTGTGGATTGTCAGGAAACAACATTTGGAGACAAGAAGGTAGGGCCTAGGGTTGCGTTTAGACCAGCCATAATTCTGGTGTATAATGCAGTAGGCTTGAGGGATCCGACGGGCTGGATTCATTAAGTCTAATTGTTTCAAAGGCCTGGATGAGACTCTGGAAGAAAAATAGCTTGGGCAGGGGTGGATAGGTGTTGTCCAACGTGGAAGTATAATGATGGGTGGTCCGTGAAAGATCAGGTAGGTAGATGAAAGCTCAGCTCTGTGTCAAAAGCAGTGGAAAGATTGTAGAGACCCCTGTCTGAGCTTTCACAAATCTTTTAAATGACGTTTGTGGTCTGGAAGCATAGCCGATGGCCAGTGCTAAAGCTAATTATTCTGTTGTCATAATAATTCCTATCAAGCATTGTAAGAAATCTCCATATAACTAGTTTTGGATTCCCCTAAACAATGTGACTGGTTAAGCGAGGCAATGGAGAAAGATAGCTTTAACTAGCAAGCATACGCCTGATCCTGAGTCGTCGAATTGTATCATCTGAGGGCAGCTTTTAAATGACAAGTAGAAAGGGGACAAGAATAAATAAGAGTAAACATGTGGGAAGAGGGATGGGGTCTGAGGAGAGAGGTGGTAGATACCAAGTGTCAGTGGGAACAAAAACTGTAGTTATGACAAGGAAGGGAATGGTGTACTGTCAATAAAACTTGTACAAAAAAATCATAGTCAGCAAAGTAGAATTGTTCCGCTCTATATAGTCATACTTTATTGATCCCGGGGGAAGTTGGTTTTCGTTACAGTTGCACCATAAATAGTAATAAAACCATAAATAAATAGTAATATGTAAATGCCAGGAAATAAGTCCAGGACCAGCCTATTGGCTCAGGGTGTCTGACCCTCCAAGGGAGGAGTTATAATGTTTGATGGCCACAGGCAGGAATGACTTCCTAAGACGCTTTGTGTTGCATCTCGGTGGAATGAGTCTCTGGCTGAATGTACTCCTGTGCCCAACCAGTACATTATGTAGTGGATGGGAGACATTGTCCAAGATGGCATGCAACTTGGACAGCATCCTCTTTTCAGACACCACAGTCAGAGAGTCCAGTTCCATCCCCACAACATCACTGGCCTTACGAATGAGTTTGTTGATTCTGTTGGTGTCTGCTACCCTCAGCCTGCTGCCCCAGCACACAACAGCAAACATGATAGCACTGGCCACCACAGACTCATAGAACATCCTCAGCATCGTCCGGCAGATGTTAAAAGACCTCAGTCTCCTCAGGAAATAGAGACGGCTCTGACCCTTCTTGTAGACAGCCTCAGTGTTCTTTGACCAGTCCAGTTTATTGTCAATTCATATCCCCAGGTATTTATAATCCTCCACCATGTCCACACTGACCCCCTGGATGGAAACAGAGGTCACTGGTACCTTAGCTCTCCTCAGGTCTACCACCAGCTCCTTAGTCTTTTTCACATTAAGCTGCAGATAATTCTGCTCACACCATGTGACAAAGTTTCCTACCGTAGCCCTGTACTCAGCCTCATCTCCCTTGCTGATGCATCCAACATTACCCAATATACTCCACTTCTCCCCCTCTTCAGCTGTCCTCCAAAAACAGAAAAACCACCCTGAAAACAAAATGTTGCATTTCAAGGAAGACCAAGATTTGTCAACACAGGTAAGTAACGAGGAAGTAACACGCAGGGTGGATAAAGGAGAGGCAGTGAATGTCATTTAATATGATTTTCAGTGGGCATTTGATAATGTGCCACACATGAGATTCCTTAACAGGATAAAATCTTACAGTGTTACAGCAGATGCAGACATGATAGAGGATTGGCTGACGGGTAGGATACAGCGAGTGGGAATAAAAGGAACCATTCCTGGTTGGCTGCCAGTGACTGCTGGTGTTCTTCAGGGTCAGTATGGAACCACTACTTTTCACATTGTCTGTCCGTGATTTAGATAATAGAATTGATGGCTTTGTGGCAAAGTATGCGGATGATAGGAGGATAGGTGGAGGGGTAGGTAGTTCTGAGGAAGCAATGCGATTGTAGCCGGACTTGGACAAATTGGAAGAATGGGCAAAAAGAAGTGGCAGGTGGAATACAGTGTTGGAAAATGTATGATGCATTTTGGTAATGGGAACAATAGTGTAGACAATCATCTAAATGAGGAGAAAATTCAAACATTGGAGGTGCAGAGGGACTTAGGAGTCCTTCTGCAAGATTCCCAGAAGATTAATTTACAGGTTGAGTCTGTGGTAAGAAGGCGAATACAATGTTGGCACTTATTTCAAAGGGAATAGAACATGAAAGTGAGGAGGTAATACTGAGGCTTTATAAGACACTGGTCAGGCTGCACAGAGTATTGTCAACAGTTTTGGGCCCCATATCTCAGAAAGGATGTGCTATCATTGGAGAGAGTCCAGAGGAGGTTCATGAGGATGATCCTGGGAATGGAGGAGTTAACATATGAGGAATGTTTGGCAGCTTTGGGCCTGTAATCACTGGAATTTAGAAGAGTGCGGGGGAATCTCATTGAAACTTACTGGATGTTGAAAGGATGTGGAGAGGATGTTTTCTCTGTTGGGGGTATCCAGAACTAGAGGACAGCCTCAAAACTGAGGGGCAACCTTTTAGAACAGAGGGCAGGAGGATTTTTAAAATCCAGAGTGTAGTGAATCTGTTGAATGCTCTGCCGCAGACTATGGTGGAGGCCCAGTCCATGGGTATATTTAAGGTGGAAGTTGATCGTTTCATGTTTGGTCAGAGCATCAAATGATATGGCGAGAAGGTAGGTGTATGGGGTGAAGTGGTATCTAGGATCACCTATGATGAAATGATGTAGTGGACTTGATGGGCTGAATGGCCTGATTCTGTTCCTATGTCTTATGGTCTTATGGGTAAGTTGTGAATGAGGTGGGAAATGTACAGAAATTTAGTTGTATTTGAGTTAGACAGGAGGGTGTTGAAAGAGAAAACTAAATGCTAAAGAGACACAATTGGAAGTTCAAACCATAATTTCTGCATGAGTGTTTTAAAAATTGCCCTAAAATTATTCATTATGGTAAATACAACCATTTTGTATGAATGATATAAAAGAAAGTATAAAGTGAAATTGAGTGTTTGAATTGTCATTTAAAAATGGAGCTCCTCAACCCTAGCACATGGTCATTTACCCTGTGGATCAAAACCTGTGATTGGCATTACATGGTGTTCTTTGCACTTTAGGAAAGGCAGGTGGAATATAGAGGCACTTTTCTCTGGCACTATAGCCAGTTACCTTTTTCTTTATCCAGCTGAAATGGCTTTTGCACATTCTACCAATCTTTTTCTCTTTGCATCATCCTCATCTAATAGAATCCACACCATTGCATTTCTCTTCGACACTGGGAGAGTGAGAGAATGAAATGGAGTGGGGATGGAAGAGATGTATCCAGTGCGGTACCCTTGGTGTGAATATGTGATTAGGTGAACTAAAGAAGGCTGGGAAGAGGATCAAATGGAATATACAGGTTTACCCGCCATCCGAAGGTAGAGCGTTCCTATGAAACAGTTCGTAAGCCGGAATGTTGTAAAGCGAAGAAGCGATTGCCATTTATTTATATGGGAAAATTTTGTGAGCGTTCGCAGACCCAAAAATAACCTCCTAAATCATGCCAAATAACACAAAACCTAAAATAACTAACATATAGTAAAAGCAGGAATGATATGATAAATACACAGCCTATATAAAGTGGAAATACTTTTCCACAATCATTACTGAACTGTTCTCCGTAGCGAAAATCTCACGCAAGCGCTGTTGGCAAAAACACAACGCAAGCGCTGTCCAGTAACCTTTAAGCTATGAAGCTGCCAAATCATACCAAATAACACCTAAAAATACACAGCCTATATAAAGTAGAAATAATGTATGTACAGTGTAGTATCATTTACCGGAATTGGGACAGCGCCGAGCAGACTGATGATGGTGTGTTAGACTGAGTCGTCGCAGGCTGGGTGGTGCAGTGGCCCCCACCCTCCGGGCCACCAACCGATACCGATCCGCGAAGCATGCAGGGGTCCAGCGGTAGCCGGGAGGTACACAGCACATCTTTAAGAGAAAAGCCAAAACAAACATGCTAATTAATTAGGTGCCGCCCGTAATTGCTGGCCCAGATCAGTGCCGATTTCTAATTGCGTCGTCTCTAAACTGGGCCGATAACTACATGTCAGCGGCACCTAATTAATTAGCATGTTTATCTCGGCTTTTTTCTTAAAGATGTGCTGTGTGCCTCCCGGCTACCTTTGCATTCTCCGCGAATTGGTATCTGTCCGTGGCCTGGGGATTGGGGTGGTGGGACACTGGGGTGTTTTCTATCACACAGTTCTTCAAACCATCCTGCAAATATCTCCTGAACCGACGTACCCTTTCAAAATTAAAGTCGTACTTTATCATTACTCATTCGGTTTTGATTGTTATCCTTTTTTCTTCCAATTGCATCAGCTCCTCATCTGTCAGTTCTTGGTCATGGGATGCCAAAACCTCTTCAACATCATGTTCGTCAGCTTCCACAAGCCAAACTCACGTTGTCCTTACTTCGTTCATCACGATCAAAACGCTTAATTATGTCTAGTTTTACGCTAAGTGTAACACCCTTATGAGCTCTTTCAGGCTTTTCCGATACCATAGAACTCATCTTGCTAACGGCTGCTCAATGCAACGTGTTAAAGCAATGCCGTTCCAAATCCGGGGGAGAGCAGCTGCTCTGGGCGCGCTGCCTTTTATCGCGCGCTGATATTTTTGTGCGCTGAATTCTTTTTCGTAACAGTGAAAACACCTTCTGAAAGCGAAACCAGGGTACTAATGTAGGTCTTTCGTAACAGTGAAGTTTCGTAAAGCAAACGTTCGAAAAGCGGAGTCACCTGTACTGTAGATTGGTTGGGTCAAACAACCTGCTTCAGTGTTAAAAACTGCCGCTATAGCCAGTTACGTTAAAGTATCTCACACAGTGTAATAATGATCAGTGTAGAACCCATTAACTTGACAGGACCTAACTGTGTTGGGGCTATATGTTATTTTGCTCGGTGCAAATGTTGCTAGGTGCATTCTTTGTTCTTGATTGATATTTCCCTCTTCAGGCAGATCACTAGGATGTTGCGATTTTTGTATTATCCATGAAGTTTAGGAATGAAAAGGAACTTGAAGTATTCAGGTTCAGTTTGTTTGGGTTTAATGTTACAGCTGGGACAATCTTGAATGCAAAACTATCCCTTTGTCCTAAATTTTCAAATCAGGATCTAGGATCTTCTCCTTTCCCTATGCTTTGGTCTGGTAACTAATAACAAACCTTTAGTGTTTTAATGTAATTGATTCTAGTTAAAACCTCATTAATTACCTTATTTCTACTGATTTTGCAATTTTCATCTTTGGATTTGAAGCTTAGAGATGGGGATGATCTTCCTTGAACATGTGGGAGATTCTTTCAGCAGAGTGTGGTGAATCCCTGGAATTTCCTACCCCTGACCACTGAAGTTGTTTAAAAAGCAGGTTGATACATTTTTGAAGGATCGTTGAGTTGAGGGCTACAGGGAACTTGTGTTGAAGCATGGTAGCACGACACTTTACTGTTCCTGCGATACAGGTTCCTTTCCCACTGCTGTCTGTAAGGAGCCTGTATGTTCTGCTCTTGTGCTATGAGTTGTAACCTCAGAGCATTAAATTAATTGAAAGGAAAACATGGGAGTCCAGGAATGTAAGTCTGGCTTTGTCTTTACTCTTGGCGAGGTGTGCACATAGCACGTGGTAGTGTGATGATGTCTGTAATTAATGTATTTTTACATATAACCCATAATTAATAACTTAAATGAACAAGAATGCTCAAACAATGTATATACAACATTACTCAAATATTATCCCACAGTCCAAAGACATGATGGTTGATAGGTTAATTGGTCATTGTAATTTGTCCAGTGATTAGTCTAGGGTTAAATCGGGGATTGCTGGGTAGTGTGACTCAAAGGGCCGGAAGGGCTTATTCCACACTATATCTCAAATCAATCAATCAGAGGAGTCAAGACCTGGGACAGATCATATTGAATGATGGGGCAGGCTGGATGGCCTATTCCTACTCCTATTTTCTAATGTTGTTTTGGGGAGGGAAGGGCAGCAATATTGCTTGCAGCTTCTGTATACCTAAATGTTTCAGTTTTTAAAGAGGTTGAATGTTAATCTTCTTGGAAAAAGTCCTGTCATCAGTATCTTCTTAAGGTCCATTGGTTCAGTATTTTTAATCAAACACTTTCAAAGTTTGGCATAGTAAGCCATTTGCAATTTTTTTTTTTTTTTTTTTTTTTTTGCAACCATGGGTCACTGTTTCAAAACATGTCTGAGATTTAGAAAGGAGTAAATGGCCTGTTTCAAGTTTGCATGTTATATGATGAGCAGTCACTACCTGATCTCACCTTTGCTTCCTGTGATAATCTTTTAACAACTGCTTAAAAAACCTAGCCTGAAAGTGTTGCTGTTTGTAGTGGCTCTACATTTTCTCACTGTGTCCACATGAGTTTCTTCAGGGTGCTTCTGTTACTCAGGCAACATCCTTCGCTAACAATCCCTACCATCCAGGACATGGCCTCTTCACATTGTGTGGTAAACCATGTATATATGTTGTAACTCGGTTACCTGTCTGGACACACCCATCTGCTGACTGTCCCTGTGGCTCCTCCCACAGAGTCCTATATAAAGGTGTTCGCCTTGCCCCTCCCCCTCAGTCCGGGGGCAGACACTCACTGTGGAGGTCGTATTGTAGAGCGAATAAAAGCCTTTCAGTATTTTACCAAACCTCAGTCTTTTGGAGTAATCGAAGGTGCTTCAATTTTACTCGCTGTACGTTTTAAAACATGGAACAGGCCCTGAGACCAGAAAAATTAGACCTCAATCCGCAAACACCTGAAGCTGGAAATGCTTTCGAACTCTGGCTGGCCTGCTTCAAAGCGTATCTAGAGGAGATTAAAGCGACCGACCCCATAGCGAAGCGCAGGGTTCTACTCTCCAGGGTCAGTCCATGGGTCTATTCGCTGATCAGAGACCAGCCGAACTACGACGGGGCAATGAACGCACTCAAAAGACAATATCTGCGGCCGATAAACAGCGTCTATGCTCGGCACCGTTTAGCGACACGGCAACAACGCCCCGGGGAATCGAGTGCTGAGTTCGTCCAGGCCCTATGGACGCTCGTGCGAGCCTGCAATTGCCAGGAGCTGACGGCGGTGCAGCATGCAGAACTCCTAGTGAGAGATGCCTTCGTCACGGGGACCAGGTCAGTGTATGTGCGCCAGCGGCTGCTGGAAAAAGCCGATCTTACCCTAAATTCGGCGATGGAGCTGGCTGATACGTTGGAGGCCGCTCTGCATAACTCCGAGGCTCTCCAGGCACGCGATCCCCCGATGGCCTTGTGGGTGCCGCAGACCCCGCAACCTGCCGGCGAATCGACCTCGGCTGCCGCCAGTCGTGAGTCTGCGAAGTGCTACTTCTGCGGACTGGAGAAGCATCCCCGGAAACGCTGCCCGGCCCGACAAGCTACCTGCTCCAGCTGCGGAAAGAAGGGCCACTTCACCAAGGTCTGTAAGTCAAAACCGCGAGCGGGATCGAGCAGTGCCACGTGCGAGACGTGGGGGCCGCCATCTTGCCTGCATGCCACCACCACGTGCGAGACATGGGGGCGGCCATCTTGGTCGATGCCACCTCTCACCGCCTACGACCAACGGGTGCTCACGGGGCACCCCAGCACGCCGGACCAAGACAGCGACCCCACCCTGGCTTCCGTGACCCTTGACCAAAGCGCTCCCCACCAGCTCGCAAGGTCAATGATGGACATCCTGGTGGAGGGGCACAGGACAAGCTGCCTGTTTGACACAGGCAGCACGGAGAGTTTTATCCACCCGGCCACGGTGCAGCATTGTGGACTCATGATACGGCCGGTAAGTCGAAGGGTCACCATGGCCTCCAGGTCGCATACAACAGACATCCGGGGGGGGTTGTGTAGCGACACTAGTGGTGCAGGGCACAGAATATCGGGACTTTACGTTACTGGTCTTGCCTCAACTGTGTGCCCCTGTGCTGTTGGAGTTGGACTTCCAGAGCCACCTGAAAAGCGTGACAATGAAGTATGATGGGCCCCTCCCGCCAATTACTGTCATAAATCCCCTGTTTTGTAGAGATATGTCATGTACCCCGCTACTGACCACACATACACACCGACCCGCGCATCCCACCCAACACCATGCCAACTGCCACACTACCGATACCACTTGCAGCCTCTCCACTCTCCCCCACCGCTGTTTGCCAACCTGACCCCCGACGGTAAACCTGTGGCAACTAAAAGCAGGAGGTACAGCGCGGGGGACAGAGGTTTCATTAAGTCGGAGGTGCAGCGGCTGCTCAGGGAGGGGGTCATTGAGGCAAGCACAAGTCCTTGGAGGGCGCAGGTGGTCGTTGTTCGGAACGGGGAGAAGAATAGGATGGTCGTGGACTATAGCCAGACCATCAATAGGTTCACGCAACTCGACGCGTACCCTCTACCCCGCATCGCGGATATGGTCAATCAGATAGCACAGTACAAGGTGTACTCGACCATAGACCAAAAATCCGCTTACCATCAGCTCCCCATCCACCGGGAGGAGTGCCCTTACACCGCCTTCGAGGCGGACGGCAGGCTTTATCAATTCCTGTGCGTCCCCTTTGGCGTCACAAATGGTGTATCTGTCTTCCAGAGGGCAATGGACCGGATGGTGGACCAGTGCCAACTGAAGGCCACGTTCCCATATCTGGATAACATCACCCTCTGCGGTCACGACCAGCAGGATCACGACAACAACCTCCAAAAATTTCTCCAAGCGGCCAAATCTTTCAACCTCACCTATAACAAGGACAAGTGTGTATTTGGGACCACCCGACTTGCTGTCCTTGGGTGTGTCATGGAGAATGGAGTCATTGGCCCTGACCCCGACCGTATGCGCCCCTTGTTGGAACTCCCTCTTCCCAACACCCTCAGAGCCCTCAAAAGGTGCCTGGGCTTCTTTTCATATTACGCCCAATGGGTCTTTAACTATGCAGACAAGGCCCGCCCCCTGGTCAAGTCCACCACATTCCCCCTCTCTGCCGAGGCCCACGCGGCCTTCAACTGCATAAAAGGGGACATTGCCAAAGCAGCAATGCATGCGATGGATGAGGCCATTCCCTTCCAAGTAGAGAGTGACGCCTCTGACTTTGCGCTGGCTGCTACCCTCAACCAGGCAGGAAGACCAGTGGCGTTCTTCTCCCGTACCCCTTAGGGCCCTGAAATTCGGCACTCTGCGATAGAGAAAGAGGCCCAGGCCATAGTGGAAGCTATTAGGCACTGGAGGCACTATCTTGCCGGCAAAAGGTTCACCCTGCTAACTGACCAGCGCTCAGTCACATATCATGTTTAATAATCAGCAGCGGAGCAAAATCAAAAATGATAAAATTCTGAGGTGGAGAATCGAACTCTCCACCTACAACTATGACATCATGTACAGGCCTGGGAAGCTCAACGAGCCCTCCGATGCCCTATCCCGGGGAACATGCGCCAGCGCGCAGATCGACCGGCTATACGCCCTATATGTAGATCTTTGCCAACCGGGGGTCACCCGGCTTTTCCACTTCGTGAAAGCCCGGAACCTGCCTTACTCCCTTGAGGAGATCAGGATGATGACCAGGGACTGCCAAGTCTGCGCAGAGTGCAAACCGCACTTCTACCGACCCGAAAAGGCACCACTCATCAAGGCCACCCGCCCCTTTGAGCGACTGAGTGTTGACTTTAAGGGCCCCCTTCCCTCCACCGACCGCAATGTGTACTTTCTTAACGTAATTGACGAGTACTCGCGGTTCCCCTTTACCATCTCCCGCCCCGACACCACTACCACGTCAGTTATAAAAGCCCTGCGCAAGCTCTTCACTCTGTTCGGATACCCATACTATATCTACAGTGACAGAGAGTCCTCGTTTATGAGTGACGAGCTGTGTCAATACCTACTGGCTAGGGGGATTGCAACTAGTAGGACCACGAGCTATAATCCCCGAGGGAATGGACAGGTGGAGAAGGAGAATGGCACGGTGTGGAAAACCACACTCTTAGCCCTCAGGTCAAAGGGACTGCCGGTCTCCCGCTGGCAGGAGGTCCTTCCCGAGGCACTCCACTCCATCTGCTCCCTGTTATGCACAGCCACCAATGCCACCCCTCATGAGCGGCTCTTTTCATTTCCCAGAAAGTCAACCACTGGGACCACCCTACCAACTTGGCTGACGTCCCCGGGGCCAATGCTGCTCTGGAAACATGCGAGGAGCAATAAATACTCCCCAATGGTCGAGAGGGTTCACTTACTTCATGCGAACCCTCAGTATACCTACGTGGTTTTACCTGATGGGCGGGAGGACACGGTCTCCATCCGCGACCTGGCGCCCACAGGAGCACCGGGCCCCTACCCTGAACACTCCGTGGTGACTATTGACCCCGTACCCACCAATGTATGTACCTACGAGACACCGTGTACCCCAAACCCTATACAGACACCACACGACACTCCCATACCGGGCGCGACGCACATGCACGAAGGATTACTGACACCTAACGTGCTGGCACCTCAAGTCAGGCGGGAGCCAGCACAACCGCCATTGCCGGTGCAATCACCACCGGTGCTACGTAGATCACAGCGACGGACTCGACCGCCTGACAGACTTGACCTGTAAATATACTTGTTTTAAATATTGTCAGTCACTTCACCCCGCGGGACTCTTTTTAAAATAAAAAGGAGGGGTGAATGTGGTAAACCATGTATATATGTTGTAACTCGGTTACCTGTCTGGACACACCCCTCTGCTGACTGTCCCTGTGGCTCCTCCCACAGAGTCCTGTATAAAGGTGTTTGCCTTGCCCCTCCCCCTCAGTCCGGGGGCAGACACTCACTGTGGAGGTCGTATTGTACAGCGAATAAAAGCCTTTCAGTATTTTACCAAACCTCAGTCTTTTGGAGTAATTGAAGTTGCTTCACATTGCTACCACCAGGGAGGAGGTGCACGCTCCGAAAACACACACGCAACGTTTCAGGAACAGCTTCTTCCCCTCCACCTTTAGATGATTGAATGGACCAAGAACACTACCTCACTTTTTGCTCCCTTTTTACACTGATTTATTTTTAATATTACTTTTTGTAACTTGTAACTGTTTATGTATTTCACTGTACTGCAAATTTTATGATGTATGTAGTGATAAACCTGATTTTGATAATTCCCATGTTCAAGGAATAAGCTGATAAGTAAGTTGATGCTTCCCACTATAACCTACTGCAAGTGTAGGTATTTGGTTGAAGAACTGGAGTGGAGTTGGTGATAGTGGAGAGTTTATAAGGAAATGCTTGGTAAGATGGGATTGATGGCATTGCATTGAGAGTTAGAATATTTTTAATGGGCTGAACGATCTCCTATGTCACGAAGAAATATGAAATACGCAACTGTGAATGCAAACTTGATGGTCTGCATTTGTCATAACCAGCTTGTGTGATTGTCTTCTGGAGGGAGTAGTTTATTCTGTTTGAATGCTGCTTCCATCGTGCTGATTGGTCTGTTAAAGGTATGCGATGCTGTTTTCCCATTGGTTGGCTAATGGGTACAATGGACCCCATTTCTGGTTCCAGGCACCCTGGGGGTATAAAAGACAGCACATGCAGAGGGTTTGCTGTCTTTCTTTCCTGCCACCCTCAGGCCCGACTTCAGGTTGAATTTGTGACCTGTCCTGAAGACCACTGAGAGAGAGCACTGCAGACATCGACTCCTCTCCCCCCCCCCCCCCCACCTGCGGTTTGTTTAGTTAAGGACCCGTTTGTAACGTGCTTACTTCCCAGGTTTTATAAATCAGAGAGGTTTAGCAGGGTGTCCGTTCATTTAAAGTGTAACTGAATATACGGTGTAGTGGTTTTGAGTAGCTTAGATGAATGCTTGTTTTGCTAGATGCCTGATTTAGTGCCTCACTGTTCATTTCTTAAATAAATACCTCACATACTCGTTGTTAAATCAGTGTCTCCTGTTTTGCTCATTGGATCCTTGAACCTGCTCTCCCATGTTACAGTTATCCATGTGTTTTGCTAATGCTTTTTTACTTCACCATAGAAACCTTTTCCTTTGTCATCTGATTTCTCTGGTACGCTTAGTTAATTGCTGAGGTTGATTTGATAGTATGTTTGCTATAACAGGAAACCAGGTGCTCATGGTAATACTGAATATTGCATCATGCTGAAGAGACTAAACAGTATAAATGGCCTCTGGTTATGTAACACACACAAAATGCTCGAGGAACTTGGCATGTCAGGCAGGAGTTCCCAACCTTTTCTATGCCATGAACCAATGCCATTAAGCACGGGGTTCATGAACCCCAAGTTGGGAACCCCTGATTTTTAGAATGGAATAAAGGGGAAAGGTTTCAGGCAGAGACCCTTCATCAAGACTGGAGTGGAAAGGGGAGGAAATCTGAATAAGAAGATGTAGAAGCTAGAAGGTAGTGGGTGAAAGCCGGTGAGGGAGTAAGGTGGGTGTGTGGGGGAATATTGAGAGGCTGGGAGGTGATGGGTGGAAAAGATAAAAGGCTGAAGAAGGGGGAATCTGATAGAAGGGGATCATGGGAGAAAAGGAATGAAGAATCGGGAAATACCGCTTACTGCAGACGGAGCGAAGGGAGTCCGCTGATCTACGTCGGGTCTCACCAATATAGAGGAGGCCACACCAGGAACACTAGATACAGTAGGTGACTCTGATAGAACTGCAGGTGAAGTGCGGCCTCACCTGGTATGGAGTGGAGGGAGGAGGAAAATGGGCAGTTGTAGCACTTATTCCGCTTTTAGGGATAAGTGCCAGGAGGAAGATCGGTGGGAGGGATGGATGGACAAGGGAATCACTGAGAGTGCGATCCCTGCTGAAAGAGTATTGTTTGGTGGTAGGATTCCATTGAAGATGGCAGAAGTTATAGAGGATGATGTGCTGAATGCCTATGCTCATGGGGCGGTAGGTAAAGTCAAGGAGAACTGTATCCTTGTTAAGGTGGCAGGAAGATGGGGTGAGGGCGGATGTCTGGGAGATGGAGGGGATTTGGGTGAGGGCAGCATCAATGGTGGAGGAAAGGAAACCTCGTTCTTTGAAGGAGGATATTTCTGATGATCTGGAAAGGAGAGCCTCGTCCTGAGAGCAGATGCGGCAGAGACGAAGGAACTGAAGGTATGATTGTGTTGAACCTGAGCTGATGTCAATAAACAGCAGCTTGACATAGGTATTGCTGTTGCCCAGGTGATCTAAGGCCGAGTGGAGAGCCAGTGAGATTGCATCTGCTGTAGACCTATTGTGATAGGCAAATTGCAGTGGGTCCAGGTCCTTGGTTAGCTAGGAGTTAATTCAAGCCATAACCAATCTCTCAAAACACTTCATTGCAGATGTGAGTGCCACTGGGTGGTAATCTTTGAGGTAGCTCACACTGCTCTTGGAGCATTAGTATGACTGTTTCCCTTTTGAAGGAGGTGGGAACCTCCGGCTGTAGCATTGAGAGATTGAAGACGTCCTTGAACCCTTCCGCCAGTTGGTTGGCACAGCTTTTCAGAGCCCTACCAGGTACACCACCAGGTCCTGATGCCCTTGTGAGGGTTCATGTACTTGAAAGATTGCTGATTAAGGACCTTAGCTCCTCCAGTGTCTGCCTGACACTGGCCTGAGGCGGAATGTACACCGCTATCAGGATGATGGTGGCAGGTAAAAAGGATTTGATCATTGAATGTTCCAGGTTGGGTGAATAAGACTGAGAGAGAACCATCATTTCTGTGCACCACAATGAGTTAATTATAAAGCATACTCCACTTCGGCCTTTAAAAGACTGAGCTGTCCTGTCTTTGCAGAGGAAGGTGAAGCCATCAAGCTGTAGCGTTTCATCGAAAATAGCAGGGGATAGCCATGTTTCTGTGAAGCAAGGTACACAGCAGTCTCTGATGTCCCTTTGGTACAGAAATATTGCTCTGACGTCTTCAATTTTATTTTTCATTTGCCAGAAGGATAGTCAGGAGTGGGGGTATAAATCCTTTGTCTTTGTCTTTCTTGTTTTCCCTTTTTCTTAAAGGGAAACTGCACTCGCAACCTAAGTCTGTAGTCTAGGATTTGTCAATTTTAAGTATCAATAGCTTTTTAAAAACGTCTTAAAACAATATTGCTTACTGAAGTACCTGTGGCTGTGACTGGATTTTAGCTGAGGTGATCCTCAACAGGAATATTTGGTGATTTCCACTGGAACTGCATGCAACCAGTCACCTGTTATTGGTGCCATCATTGAGCAGAAATGTCTTTGTACCTTGCTTAATTGTGCTTTTGTAGCCGAATATCATGTAAGCTTTTTGGTTGTCAGTCTAGAGCTAAGATCATTATTTCTAATGCTTATTTCCTGTTTCCTCCCTTCTTCCATCCAGCCTCTCATTTCACTACTTCAAAATTCTGTGCTCTCTCTCACTCTCAGCTCAACTCATCACCACTCCTTTGCTTTCTTTTTCTGTGGCCATTCCTAGTTTCAATTCCTTGTAGCTCTTTGGTTTCTTTTTAGCATTTTTCTTAAGGCCTCATTGAGAATTCCAGCACTTGTTTCCAATCACAATTTTCTCCCTCTTGTATCTCCAGTTTTTTAAAAATTTTACTTGTTTTATCTTGGTTATAGAATTCTTATCACCTGTTACCTCTTCAAAAATGTTTTGTCAAACAGGACTTCCCACGCACAAGGCCTCCTAATCAGATTCTGTCTTTCCAAATGCCGGTTGATCCTATTCCTCAGAATTCCCTCCATTCTCCAACCACGTGAGGAAAGGATCATTCCGAAGGAGCTACAAGCCAGTTAGTACATCCTGTCATGCACATCCACACCTGTCTTCCAACCCATTTCTTCCTGACATTGGGAACGTGTGGATGTGAGGAGGGAATGCAGTCTATCTTCAATCATTAGGATTTAATGAACATGTACTTGGGAATAGATCCCAAAAGGATTGAAGCAGTGTTTATGACTGAGCGTTTTATTTTTTCCTGCACTTATTAAATAGTGTTTTATTCTCTTTCATACTCTGTTTAAATTTAGTATGCTGAAATTAAGATACGCAGTACTCTTTAAACTGATCAGCTGCAATCTTGAGCCTTTCGGTTCCATACTTTGGGTGTTTAAACCAAAGTTTTAACATTTCTTATTGTTTTTCCACAGTTACCCACAATCTTCTCAAGAACATACCTCACAGAACGGACCAGAGGAAAACGATGAAACAGACTGCGAGAGTTCTCTTTCAACATCACAGATCCCATCATGTGACGTTTACAGGCCAGTACCAGGGAATTGGTGCTCCACTGATCATTTCAGACAACTCTCTCCGTCTCCAACATGCTCTGATGCCTTATCTAAAGGTGCTGACAGTACTTGTGGTGGCGCTGCATTTTATCATATGAATAACTATGGCAGTTCTCCTTCAAGACATGGTCAACATTGGCACAGCCCTTCTGCCACCAGGTCAATGGGATGTGATAGTTTTGTATCTGGTGACAACTTGATGCAGAGTGCCGGCATGACTTACTCACTGCAGAATGGGAGCGTACCATTATCAACGGTTGCATCACATGGCACGCTTGGACTACAGCACCTTGAACCAGGGCTTCCCTTGCTGTCTTACCAAGTTCGACCACGCAGTCCTTTCTCGCATCAGAGCCCTTGCCAACCTGGCGTTTCTGTGTATGTTCCTGAACCGCGTTGTTTTCCTCTCGTACCACCCAGAAGAGTAGACCACAGCCCTTTTGGGACACCAAGTGAGCTTTGAATTTTTCTTGATGGCATGTTCATGAAACAACTCATTAAAATGGTTCTGTACTATCTGAGGAAGTTTTATTCCTACATACATTGTTATTAGATGTCAGAGCTGCAAAATTGTAGCTGGGTGGATCCACTGCTTTGACGACTTACAGTGGTGCGAGAAAGTTTGTGAACCCTGTAGAATTTTCTCTGTATCTGCGTAAATATGACCTAAAATCTGATCAGATCTTCACGCAAGTCCTAAAACCAGATAAAAGGAACCCAATTGAATAAATAACATGAAAACATTATTTATTGAGAAAAATGATCCTGTATTGCATGTATTTGTTGGAAAAAGTATGGGGTAATGCCTTCTACAAAAGCTATTTGGAGTCAGATGCTCAAATCAATGAGATGAGATTGGAGGTGTGAGATGTAGAGGTGCTCTGCCCTATACAAAAGACACACAAAGCCAGGTTACTGACAGAGCCTGCTCTTCTCAAGGAAGTTCTGTTTATGTGTACCATCCCTCAATCAAAACAACTTTCAGAGGATGTTAGAAGAATCGTAGAGATGCATAAAGCTGGAAAAGACCTGGGTGTTCACCAGTCCACACTAAAGGAAATTGTCTGCAAATGGAGGAAACTCAGCACTGTTGTTAATCTCCCTAATGAGTGGGCGTCCTCCATGAGCACAATGTGCAAAGTAGAAGGAGGTGGAAAAAAACCCAAGGGTAACAGCAGAAGACGTGCAGAAATCTTTAGAACGTGCTAAAGTCTCTGTTCATGTGTCCACTATGAGAAAAACACTGAACAAGAATGGTGCTTATTGAAGGTCACTACGGAGGAAACCATTGCTCTTCAAAAAAAAACATTGTTGCACATATCAAGACCACTGGGATGTTCTACAATGCTTCTGGGACAATGTTCTGTGGACAGATGAGACAGAAGTTGAACTTTTTGGCAGAAATGTACATTGCTATGTTTGAAGGAAAAAGGGCACTGCAGACCAGCACCAAAACCTCATCCCAACTGTGAAGCATGGTAGAAGGAGCATCATAATTTGGGGCTGCTTTGCTGCCTCAGAGCCTCGATAGCTTGCCATCTTAGCAAGAACAATTAATTCAAAATTGAATCAGGACATTTTGCAGAAGAATGTCAGGTTAGCAGCCAAACACCTGAAGTTTAATAGAAGTTGGATATTGCAATAAGACAATGATTCCGAAAGACAAGAGTAATTTAACAATAGAATGTTTTAAAAAGAAAAAAATTTGTGTTTTGGAATGACTGAGTCAAAGTCCTGACCTTAAACCTATAAAAATATTGTGGAAAGATCTAAAGCAAGCAGGTCATGCAAGGCCCACCAACATCCTAGAGTTGAAGCAGTTTTGTAAGGAGGAATGGCCTAAAATTCCTCCAAATCAATGTGCAGGACTGATCAGCAGTTACTGTAAATGTTTGGTTGAAGTTATTGCTGTACAACGGGGCCACACCAGTTATTTAAAGCAAAGGTTCACATACATTTTCCAACAAGTGCATGTAATATCGGATCATTTTTCTTAATAAATGAATATATAATGTTTTTCGTGTTATTTAATTGGGTTCTCTTTATCTAGTTTCAGGACGTGTGAAGATCTGGTCATATTTTAGGTCATATTTATGCAGAAATAGAGAAAATTCTACAGGGTTCACAAACTTTCTAGCACCATGGTACCAATCGCATTATGATTTTGAATCAAACGTACTTGCTCCCTAGAACATCCGAAAGAGAATTATTTTGAAGTGTTGTCATTATGTCTTAAGGCAATCACATTAATCAATAAATGTGTAACAAGAAAAGGCAATCATTTTGACATGTTGACATTATCGTGGCTATCTGTATTACTCCCACATGCCTGCATTAATTTCATGTTTGTCTTTGCCTTGCTCATTCAAATACTTGTCTAGATGCCAGTTAAATGTTCTTGCTTTTCCAACCTCTATCTTTACCTCTGGCAGCTCATTCCAGATATCAACTATTCTTTGTGTGGAAAAACTTACTCCTCAGATCTTCTCTGATCCCATCCCCTGTCAACTTAAATCCATGCCCTCTGGCTTTAGATACCCGGAGAATGTGTTTGTCTGGAGGTGCTAGCTGGGGAGGAAGTGGGCCAGTCACTGAAACTGGAACTTTTAACATTAGCATGGTAGGTGTATTTCATGATTTATCGGTCATTGTTGTGATAAGTGCTGCCTCCTAATGAACATGTTATACCGTGTCTTACTCAGTATTTAAAGTTGTTGGTCAAATGTTATTGCAGTCATAGAAATACAAAAATAGGCCTTTCAATTTAGGCTCCAATTAATTTGAATGCTTCACATGAATAATGTCCTGTTTTTCTCCATCTTCATTAAAATTTGAAATAGAAGATGGCCAAAAGGAGACCCTTGCCTTTGCTACCATTGAATACCATCTTGACTGACCTTTTACCTGGTAGGAAAATAAATGGTCAAGTGACCATAAAGAGGCTGGAAGTATTTTAATGGGTTAAGTGAATGGCCAAAAATATGGCAACTGGATGATAATCTTGAAAAATTATTTCCAATTTATATTAAGGGAAAGACCGTGTGATAGCTGGAGAGACAGCTGACAGGAGGAAATAGACCCCAACGGGGCTGTTAGGAGCTAGCTACCCATAACAGCAGGCTCCGTCACCTTGTCAGGACACAAGAGCCACCCTCACTTGGCTAGGGAAAATTTAAAAAGAAGTATACCCCCAGAGTCTGCGAGGGCGCAAGAAGACTCTCTGACTCACCTCCTGGTAATGAACCTTGGCATGGACACGACAATGAATCAAGAAAGTGGCAATACTCTTGAGAAACCAGCAGCCGGACATGTTCTTCAGACCTGTAGGTGTGGCTGGACTAAAGTAACATCAACTCGTGGTCTAAAAATTCACCAAGGACGGAAGAAATGCTTGAAAATCTCCAACCCAGGGCCCCGCATTGACTAGATTCTGTTCAGAGGAAGATCAAATCAGTCGGATGAAACTCAGTGGCAGGAAGGAACCCACAGTCCGCAGAGTATCAGCCCCCCATCGGGATGTGGAAGAAGTTTCAGGCACAAGCAGCAGTCCAAGACACAGCCAGGCACATTGTAAAGTGGAGAACATGTAAGGACATAAGCCATTGATGAAATGGCCAAAGTCTAACGGCAAGGAGTGGCAGATGTGAGTCTGATCTTAAGTGGCATCAAGGGATCAGCAGAAAAGAAGTTGAAGAGGATGGGTGACCTGATCTGCAGCTACGGAAAGGAGAAATTTGGAGTGAAGGAACAAGTCAGCAGGAAAGGTATGCCTCCTCCCCCCAAATCCCGTCGTCTCCAGGAAATCCAACGACTTGTTAAAGAGAGAAGAGGCTTGAGGAAGGTGTGAGGAAAAAAGCAACAGCAGAAGAAAGGGAGGGCATCAACCTCCTTCAAGGGGACCTAAAACAGAGGCTCTCGAAGCTGCGCAGAGCAGAGAATTTAAGGAAATGATGCAAAAAGAAGGAAAAAGCAAGAACAGACTTCTACAAAGATCTCTTTAAATATGTGAAGGTGTTTTCACAAAAGAGAAAAGTAGATATTTGGAAGTATCAAAAGAGGAGGTTGAAAGACATCGCAGAATCATCCACACTGATAAGCGAAAAGATGAACTGATACTTGTCCCAGCTGACATCCCACCAATCTCACCCCGACAACATCAATTTAACATCAGCCCTCCCAAGCTGAGTGAGGTGAAAGAGGCAGTGAAGAAGGCAAGATTGGCATCAGTGCCAGGCCCTAATGGTGTTCCATATTGTATCTACAAGAAAGCCCTGGATGTTCTGAAATTCCTTTGGAAAAACATGAGGGTTGTGTGGGAAACGCAAGTTATCCCCAAAGCCTGGTGAAGAGCGGGGGGAATTCTAATCCCAAAAGAAAAGAATTCGTCCATCATCGAGCAGTTTCGCCAAATAAGCCTTCTGAATATAGAAGGCAAGATCTTTTTCAGCATGTTGGCGCAAAGACTTACAAAGTATCTGAAACAAAATCATTTCATTGATCCAAAAGGTTGGCATAGCAGGCTTCTCGGGATGCCTTGAACATACCAGTGTCATGTGGCATCAAATCCAGATGGCAAAGAAAGAAAGGATCTGCATGTCTTGTTCCTCGACCTGGCCAATGCCTATGGATCAGTTCCTCATTCCTGACTGTGGACTGCTTTTGAATTCTTTCAGGTGCCTGCAACAACAACAAATCTGGTAAAACACTACTTCCAGGATCTGCAAGTTTGTCTCACAACATCAGACTTCACCACAGCTTGGCAACCACTGGAAGTAGGCATCATGGCGGGGTGCACCATCTCCTCATTGGCCTTCACTATGGTGATGGAGCTCATTATCAGAGCCTCAAAATGGGTTGCGGGAGGAAAAGGGCTACAAGTTTGGTCAGTGGTTACCACTGATACGAGCCTATATGGACGATATAACAATACTGACGACAACTGTCCCCTGCACCAAGAGACTTCTGGAAAAGCTTCATCAAAGCATCACATGGGCGAGGATGAAGATCAAGCCCAGCAAGAGCAGAAGCATCTCCATTGTCAAAGGTCAAGTCACGGATAAAAGATTTCATATTGATAGAACACCTGTCCCAACTGTTTCAGAAATGCCAGTGAAGAGCTTTGGCCAATGGTACGATGCTAAGCTCAAGGACACTGAGCAGTTTAAACAACTCAGAAAGGATACCATCATGTACATAGCTTGCATCAACAAGACCTGGCTACCAGGAAAACTCAAGCTGTGGTGCTTCCAGTTCGGCATACTCCCAAGACTCACGTGGCCTTTAACAGTGTATGAAATCCCCATCAGCAAGGTGGAAAAGCTCGAAAGAGTGATTAGTACACATGTGAAACAGTGGCTTGGACTTCCATGATGCTAAGTCCTGATGGACTGTATGGGAATGGCAAATTGGAATTACCAATTGCAAGTCTTGTGGAAGAACTCAAACGCACCATAGCAAGGTTGGTCATGACCCTCACTGAATCTGAAGATACTGTTATTCAAACAGTGCCCCCCCCACCCCGTGTGGTAACGGGGAGGAAGTGGACTCCATCTGAAGCCGTCCAGAGTGCTAAGTCTGCTCTTCGCTTCAGGGATGTGGTTGGCCAAGTCCAACATGGGAGAGCCGGTCTCGGGCTCGTCCCAAAGGCTCCTCAATGGCACAAGGCAACGTCAGTGCAGAAGAGACGGCTCGTGGTGGAGGAGGTGAGAAGACAGGAAGAGGCAGAGCGACACGCCAGAGCCCTCTCAATGGCCAAGCAGGGCCACTGGACTAATTGGAAGAGCCTGGAAAAGAGGAAACTTAGCTGGCGTGACATCTGGGAGATGGCGGGATCTCGGCTAAGTTTTGTCATCAGAGCCACTTATGACCTCCTACCCACACCCCAGAACCTGAACCAGTGGTGGGGAGAAGACCCTGCTTGCTCTCTTTGTCAAGCACCTGCGTCACTAAGGCACATTTTAACAGGATGCACCAGGAACCTCACCCAGGGGCGGTACACTTGGCAGCATAACCAAGTTCTCAGACAGCTGGCATCAATCTTGGAACAGAGGTGAATCACCACAAATGCTCTCCCACAATCATTGGCAGGAAATGTCCACATTACACGATTTGTACCAGCAGGCCAACCTCCAGAGAACCATAAGACATCAAAAGATGTAAGCATTCTGCAGGTTGCTCAGGATTGGAAAATGGACGTGGAGTTGGGGAGAAAAGCTTGTGTTTCCCCCAGACATTGCGGCTACAACACTCTGGCCAGACATGGTCCTGTGGTCCACAATGGCTAAGCTGGCATATGTTGTGGAATTGACAGTACCATGGGAGGGTGGTGTCGAAGAAGCTTATGAGAGGAAAAAGACTAAGTACTCTGAACTGGCAACTGAAGCTGCCCAGAATGGCTGGAAGACGAAGATTTTCCCTGTAGAAATGGAATGCAGGGGATTTATTGCTACATCTACGACGAGTCTATTGAAGAAGATGGGGGTGACGGGTCACTCCCTCCAACAAGCAATCAAGTCCTTGTCAAGCAGAAGAAAGCAGCAATTGGATTTGGATTAAAAGAAAAGACACCAACTGGGCTGCAAGATGAAGACAGGAGGGTATGGAACTGGGGGGGGGGTGTGTATCTGGGATGCCAGGTAGCACCGTTGAGCCCACTGGAGACGTCGTGGGCTTATCAACGAAACGTCAAAGGAGGGTGCCTACTTGATGACCCTGATGACGTATCTACCCTCCCTCCTTGTCACCACTCCAAGCCCACTGCCAACATCGAGAATGCCGACTTACCATAGGGATTGAAACATCAAGTCCTGGTAGCTCTACTACTCTACTCTACATGTCAAAAAATAGCACAGCAATGATACAAACAAGTGAAATCTGCAAATACTAGAAATCCCAGCAACACACACAAAATGCTGGAGGAGCTCAGCATGCCAGGCAGCATCTATGCAGAAGAGTACAGTTAACCTTTCGGGCCAAATCCCGCTGAAGGGTCTTGATCCGAATCGTCGATTACACTCTTTTTCCATAGATGCTGCCGGCCCTGCTGAGCTCCTCCAGCATTTTGTGTGTTACATCAAAAGTACAATGAATTATTACAGGGCTCAGAGAAGTAGAAGTCTGGCTTTATAAAATGATAAGCGTAAAAGTATAGCAGTTAGAAAAGCTAACAGTGTTCTTTGTTTATTGCTGGGAGAGTTGAATGCCAAAATAGAGAATATCTCAGTAATGTGGGGTAAGATTTGGACTACTAGAAAATATACTTATGAATCTTTGAATTAATAGGCCTCCTTATTTAAGGAAAGAAATACTGAAATCAGTTCAAGCAAGGTTTATTCGGCTGATACCTGGGGAAAAATGGGTTGTCTCATTAGTAAATGTGGATAAAGTGTGCTTCTTTCTTTCTGTTGGAGTTAAGGAAAGTCTGAGGGGACTTACTGGAACCATTTGAGATCCTGAGAGATCTTGACGTGGTAAATGTGTACAAGGTGGTTCCTGTGGGAGAATGTCGATTTAGGGTTACCCTTTTTAAGGCAGAGATAAGACAATTTTTTTTAAGTGCATGAGCCTATGAGATGTTCTTCCACAACAGGGATGCTTAAGGTGGAGTCTTTAAGGCAGAGATAGATAGCTGCTTTTTTTCAAAGATTAATTTTATTTGTCACATCTTCATTGAAACATACAGTGAATTGCATCTTTTAGACCAAAGACCACAAGATATGGGCTGAATAGCCTAATTCTGCTTCTATCTGGAAAACCCAACCAGGGAGAAATCAACTGCTCTTCTATCCTTTCAGAATTTTGTTTTTCAATGAGATCATGACACATTCTTCTAAGTCTGAAAATGTAAACTCGGCCTTCTTCACTTCTCATAAGGAAATGCACCCTAACTCTCCTGAATTAACCTGGTAACCAACACTATATCCACTCTCTTCTCATCGGTGCACTTTATAGTTGTAGGAAGGGGTGAGTCTAGGATCAAAGGCCCAGCCTGAGAACAGAAGGCTGGCCCTTTAGAATAGAGATGTGGAGGAATTTCTTTACAGCCAGAGAGTGGTAAACCTGTGGAATTCATTTGCACAGTCGGCCGTGGAGTCCAAGTCATTGGGAATATTTAAAGTGAAGGTTGATAAGTTCTTAATTGGTAGGTATCTCAAAGGTTATGGGAGACAGCAGGAGGATGGGGTTGAGAAGGAAAATAAATCATCCATAATTGAATGGTGGAGCAGACTTGTAGAACAGTGCAACACAGGAACAGGCTCTTTGGCCCAAAGAGTTGTGCAATACCAATTAAATTAGTAATCAAATAGCCAATTAAACTAATCCCCTCTTCCTACACTGTCTTTAGCATTCCACTTCATTCACATTAATGCCTCTCTAAATGTCTGTTAAAAATCCGTACTGTATCTGCCTCTACCAGCAGCATAGGCTGCGCGTTCCAGACACCCACCACTGCCTGTGTATTTAAAGAAGAAAAGTCCATCGTATCTCCTTTGAACTTGCTCCCTCTCACCTTAAATGCATGCCCTCTGGTATCAGACATTTCAGCCTTGGGGGAGAAAGGTACTGTCTCTTTATCTATGCCTCTCACATTGTAAACTTCTGTCAGATCTCCCCGCAAGCTTCCACCACTCCAGAGAAAACAACCCAAGCTTTCCCCAACCTCCCTTTATAGCACCTCCTTTAATCCAGGCAGCATACTGGTAAACCTCTTCTGTATCCTCTCCAAGGCCTCAATGTCCTTCCTATGATGGATTCAATAGCCTAATTCTGCTCCTATGTCTTATGATCTTAAGGTGTCCCCACTAAAGCACTTAAATCCTCTTGCAACACAGGCCTTTCTCATTACCCCATATCTTTTTAATCCTTTCTATATCTAAATACCCTTTTAATTGTTCAAATGACTTCTACAAATGTTGAACAGCTGTGATCAAAATGTTATTTGTAGAATATTTGATTAACTATTCTCCAGTCTGACTAACTATTAACCCCCAAAACATTTAATAAAACAAAAGCCCATTAACTTTTTTTGAGTTGTGCTGTTCTTCCTCTGACTTCACACTTCTGTGCTAGGGCATGGGCTGATTTTTACTTAAAAGTCTGTTTTAAAAAAATCCAAGTATATATCTATAAGCTAATCCTTATCTGTCCTCTCGAATTCTGTAAGGTTGGTCAAGCGAGTCTGTCCCCTTTGGAATTCACTGCTTATTTTTTCAATTTCTTGTTATTTTGTTCTATTACATCATTTGAATAAGGATTCTGTAATATTTCTAACCACTGATGTTAAGCAAATTAGACTGTAGTTCCCTGGACTTAATGCTAAATCCTTTTTTTTTATATGAAGGTTAACCACTGGTTTTCTGGCACCTTTCCCTCTTGTAACAATTTTTAAGATATGGAAATCCTCTAAGTTTAACTGGTTTATTATTATTGTTTACCAGCTCCACTTTGTATCTTAAATATTTTTGATGTAATCGTGTCTTGGAGAAGCTGTCATTGGCTCTGAACTATGGTCTAAAGCTTTTATCAGGTGAAAGGTCAGCTTCCTATTTCTTCTTCCCATATGCTGCCTGAGCTACTGGGTATCTCTCCCACTCTTTTTTAAATTCATATTTATAGCATTTACATTTTGTTTTGTTTCTCTGTTTATAAACTTAGTGCTAGATGTTACTGTTTTTGGGATGTGGACAAGGCCCGTGCCCAATTTTATTGAATAAAGCAGCACCTCGGCCTGTTCAGAGGATGTCTTTGAACCAGCCACAGGGCTATGTGGTTAGAAGCACAGAAGCTGATCTGGGTAATGTTAAGGATGGCAAATTTCCTCCCCTGAGGGAATTTCAGTTATAATAACGATCTTATGGTTGTTACTAACTTGATTTTATATTTATTAAAGTTATTAACTGAATTAATGCTCCACAGGTGCAGTGGTGGGACTTGAACTCTGGTTTCTGGATTGTTCATCTGAGCATCCTGGTTACTCATCAAAAGCTTAATCACTGCATCAGTAGAATGTCCCAATAGAGCTCATCTGTTCTGAAATAAATTCAGTAAATCTCTTTAATCTCCTTCAGTACCTCAGCTGCTAGAATTGTCTGGTACTGCACCGTGTTTATCTGCCACAAGCTGTGTACAATACTGGTTAACTTACAAGCCTTACAATTTGCTAGGCTGGTTCTGTTGATTCAAATCCTACCAAGGCAACAGGGCATGTTCTTTTATAAAGGAGAGTTTCCCTTTTCTAAAAGTGACCGGAGACTGTTGAATATTAGCTGCTCTTTAAAATGGTCCAGCAAGTCCACTTGGTTCAAGAGGAATTGCAAAGGACCGTGTAGGCCTTGTCAGTATTGCTATATCCTGTGGAGGAATACAAGGTGTACTTTAAACAACTTACTTCTGATAAATCAGTCCAATAGAAACAGAGGGTAAAACGCATGTGTTTGGCTGAATGATTACCTTGTTTACTCTGTGCTTATCACTGCTTTTCTTCAGACATCTATCATCATCCTACATCTTTAACCTTGTTGAACTTCATTTAATCTGTGAGTTCTTGGAAGCTATACAGGGTAATGAGCCCAGAGCCAGGGGTCACAATATTGAAATCAGGGGTGGGCCATTAGGACAGGAGTATGAAAATTCTACACCAAGCGGGTGGTCAGTCTTCAGAATATTCAACCCTGAGGGGCTCTTAGAGATGAGTAAATGATTGATTTTAGTATAATGATTAATAATTATCTGGATATTAAAGGAAGGAGGGATATGGAATAAGGCAGTGAAATGGTGTTTGAAGGAGATCAGCCATGGAAGGGTTGAATGGCCTTCGTTCTTACATTCTTCAAAGTGTATGTTGGAGCAGAAGTGAACTGAAAGCACTTTAATGTCAGTGGCCATTAACTTCATTTATCCAGAAATACTTGCAGATGAGTGCGGGTGATATTCGCACATTTCTTGACTCTTTTATTCAAACTAATGAGTGCCATATTTTCAGTAAATAGGGCTTATGGAGTGAATTTTTTGAAGGTATTAGCTGATTATTGGTCTTTTCAATGATCACTTGAAACCTTTAATGGAAGGTAGGGAGCTACTTTTTTGGGAAGTCTGCATTCTTTGAATTCCTGTCCATCTGTTTTCTACTGTGACATCCCTATTAATCTCAGTATAGTTCACTGTTATAACTAGTTAATACTGCACCAATGGTATTATCTTGTTCATAAGGATGGGCACTCTTGAAATGTGGTGAAACCATAGCTTTCCAACAGAGCTCTTCTCTTTTCTTCTGAGGAATAGGTGAATATTTGAAATTTAAAAGTATTTGCCACTTCTGAATCTGTGCACATACATTTAGTAGTGAAATATTCATGCATTCATATTCATTGTTAAGTGACATGGGGTTTAAATAAAAAGAGGGAAGAATGGCTGAAGATTAGCAGATGACGGCTCTGGGAACATTACCAGAGTCAAAATGTAAACTCATGGAAGAAATGGCAGTAATAAGCATGAATTACGTTTTGGAAATCAGCTGACTCATTGCAGTTAATCTGTAATAATCAACAGTTTACTCTGTGTGACTGGTCATATTTTAATTTAATTGCAGGTTTCATACCTCCAAATGGTCCTGCAAATTTTTCTTTACAGAGGTAGGAATTTTAAGTATTTTTCTTGTTTCCTTTTTGCCATTTTAGAGGTCATGATTTTTTTAAAAAAATAAGGTGTATTAGTTACATAAAAATATAGGTTAGGCATTTTTCTGTGACATTTATAAAGATTGATTTATCGATTACTGATGTTTTACATAGCAGCCTACAGGAAGCAGTAATAGTGAAAATGCTAAGACTATGTAGGTTAATGTAATAGTTGAAAAACATTAGTAGAGTACATAAAATGGAATGCAACAAAATGACAAATTGTTAAAATGATTCATTTGGGGAGGGGAGAAAAGTCTGGATAATCACTTTATTGTGTGAGTTTTGAGTGTTTAATAGGCAGACAGAAATATTTCACTGCCATTATACCTAATGGCATTTTTGCTCACTGTACTTAAAAATAAATCAGTCTGGTACATTCCTTTGTGTTATTACTAAAGATGTACAAATAAATGAGCTTTTTTGCACTGCAAACATCACATCTCTGTGCATTGCCAAGCCAATGCCTGTGAGTGTCACAGGATGATGATGCCTCCAAGGAGAGTTCATCATGTCTGGATGTGTCCTTGTGACAATCCACTGGACATCAGGACCTTACTATATGCCTGAGCCTGAGCGTTTGCTTTATCATCTCGTCAGAGCCGCAATGCTTCGTTCTCCAAGGTGAGAATGTAAGCCCTGAGGCTACTTAGGAGCTGTGTTTTTCAAGTAACTGGCCAAAAAGATGACAAATGGGGTGTGAGGTGAGGAAACATGGATTTTTAAACATTTGATATAAGAATGTGAAAGCAGACTTTTTTCCCAGAAGGTAAGAGTTTGAAGATTTGTATACTGATTATAGAAACCAAATTATGTTGGTGCAACATGCAGTGGTGAGACTGTTATTATCTTGACCTTAATGGATTGTGAATGTGATGGTATGGAGATTGACTGAAGAGATCACAAAGGTAAAGCAGTGCACAGTTTAAATTACTTCTTTGGAAGAGTTCAGTGTTGGTTTATTAGATTGGTTAGAGTTATACAGCATGGAAATAGGCCCTTTGGCCATTATGATCAACGTGCCTATCCAAGCTAATTCCATTTGTGAATATTAGCTTCCAAACCTTTTCTATTCATGTGTCTGCCCAACCCTCTTTTAAAAGTTGTTTCTTTCTAACCACTTCTGGCAGCTCATTCCACATACATACCAGGAAATAGAAAAGGTGTGTGAAAAGGTCAATGTTATGATGGTCATGGGAGATTTTAACACGCAGGTCGATTGGGAAAGTCAGGTTGGTAATGGATCTCAAGAGAATGAGTTTGTTGAATGCCTAAAAGATGGCTTTTTAGAGCAGTTTGTCGTTGAGCCTACTAGGCGATCAGCCGTACTAGATCGGGTGTTATGTAATGAACTGGAGGCGATTCAGGAGCTTAAGGTAAAATAACCCTCAGAAACCACTGTTCACAATATGATTGAGTTCAATTTGAAATTTGATAGGGAGAAAGTAAAGTCTGATGTAGCAGTACTTCAGTGGAGTAAGGGAAGTTACAGTGGTGTGAGAGAGGAGTTGGCCTAAGTAAATTGGAAGGAGCTGCTGTCAGGAATGTCAGCAGAGCAGCAATGGCATGCATTTCTGGGCATGCGTTTCTGGGAAAACTGAGGATGTTGCAGGATGTGTATTCCAAAAGTGAAGAAATACTTAAATGGCAGAACTGTACAGCTGTGGCTGACGGGAAATCAAAGCTAATATAAAAACCAAAGAGAGGGCATACAAAAAGCAAAAAGTTGTGGGAGGACTGAGGATTGGGAAGTTTATAAAAACCTACAGAGAGCAACTAAAAGAATCATTAGAAGGGAAAAGATGAAATATGAAATAATATCAAAGTGGATAGTAAAAGCTTTTTCAAGTGTTTTTTTTTAAAAAAGGGAGATTAGAGTGGATATAGCACTGCTAGAAGATGAGGCAGGAGAAATAATAACAGGGGACAAGGAGATGGCAGATGAACTAAAAGAGTTTTCGATTAGTTTTCACTGTGGAATACACTAGCAGTGTGCCAGATGTAGTGTGTGAAGGAAGAGAAGTGGGTGCAGTTATGATTACAAGAGAGAAGGTCTCAAAAAGCTAAAAGACTGGAAGGTACATAGGTCACCCGGACCAGATGAACTGCACCCTAGGGTTCTGAATGAGATAGCATGATCTTCCAAAAATCATTGGACTCTGGCATGGTGCCAGAGGACTGGAAAATTGAAAATGTCACTCCACTCTTTAAGAAAGGAGAAAGGCAACAGAAAGGAAATCATAGACCAGTTAGCCTGACCTCAGTGGTTGGGAAGATGTTAGAGTCAATTGTTAAGGACAAGGTGATGGAGTACTTGGTGACACAAGACAAGATAGTACAAAGTCAGCATGATTTCCTTAAGGGAAAATCCTGCCTGATGAACCTGTTGGAATTCTTTGAAGAGATTACAAGTAGGATAGATAAAAGGGATGCAGTGGATGTTGTATATTTGGAATTTCAGAAGGCCTTTGACAAGGTGCTACACGTGAGGATGCTTACCAAGTTAAGAGCCCGTGGTATTATAGGAAAGTTACTAAGATGGTTAGAACATTGGCTGATTGGAAGAAGGCAGTGAGTGGGAATAAAAGGACCCTTGTCTGGTTGGCTGCCAGCAACTAGTGGTGTTCTCAAGGGGTTGGTGTTAGGACCACTTCTTTTTATGCTGTATGTAAATGATTTAGATGATAGAATAGATGGCTTTGTTGTCAAATTTGCAGATGATACAAAGATTGGTGGAGGGGCAGGTAGTGTTGAGGAAACAGGATGCAGAAAGGCAGATTTGGAGAATGGGCAAGAAAGTGGCAAACGAAAGGTTAACTTGCAGGTTGAGTCGATGGTGAGGAAGACAAATACAATATTAGTATGCATTTTTAAGAGGTCTAGAATACAAGAGCAGGGATGTGGTTCTGAGCCTTTATAAGGCACTGGTGAGGCCTCATCATGAACAGTTTTGGGCTCCTCATTTTAGAAAAGATGTGCTGACATTGGAGAGGGTCCAGAAGAGGTTCACAAGGATGATTCCAGGAATGGGAGGGTTATCATACAAGGAACGATTGATGGCTCTGGGTCTCTATTCACTGGAACACAGGAGGTTGAAGGGGGATCCCACTGAAACCTTTCAAATGTTGAAAGGATTAGATGGAGTGGATGTGGAAAGGCTGCTTCCCATTGTGGGAGAGTCTAGGACAAGAGGGCACAGCCTCAGGATAGAGTGGTGCTCATTCAAAACAGAAATGCACAGGAATTTCTTTAGCCAGAGGGTGGTGAATTTGTGGAATTGGTTGCCACATGCAGCTGTGGAGGCCAGGTCATTGGGTGTGTTTAAGGCAGAGATTGATGGGTTCTTGATTGGACATGGCATCAAAGGTTACAAGGAGAAGGCCGGGAAATGGGGTTGAGGAGGAGGAAAAAAAGGATCAGCCACGATTGAATGGTGGAGGAGACTCGATGGGCCAAATGGCCTAATTCTGCTCCTGTGTCTTGTGGTCTTATGTGTATGTACAAAAAAGTTGCCTCTCAAATTCCTATTAAATCTTTCCCCTCTAACTTCAACCTATATCCTCTAGTCCTCGATTTCCCCTAACCTTGGGGCCTTTCTTGATAGGAAGGGATGTCCTGAGCTGAAACCGAGTCAAGCAGTATGGTGCTTTTTTTTTTTTTTTTTTTTTGGACTTTAGAGGAATGAGAGATCATATTGTTCAAATGTTGTTTCGCAGAATAGATGCCAAGGTGCTGTGTCTGAAGCCTGCAAATCGAGAAATGGGTGTTTCCATTGTGGGGAAAAAAATCCTTCTTAGGAAGTAAATCTTTGAACATCCACAACCTTCTGGGAAAGAATTCCTGTCTTTGAGCATTTTCAACACATGATGGTGAATTCTGAATGGTGGGAAAAGCCCGAGGGACTCATGCAGCCTAATTCCAGCTGTGATGTTCTCATGTTTGTGCTGACTGGTTATTCTGATTATGCAGGACAACTTTATTTTGTCTAGAAGTCTGAGTCTGAGTTATAAATATCTCATGGAAGAGTTCTATCATAAATATTTATTTATGTGTAAAGTGAGGAACAGAATTGTAGCTTGCAACAGAATATTTACAACCTTGTCATGTTCTGTCTTGTGTTCTCAGGCCACTTGCTCCCACAGATCCAGTAAATACAAATATGCCAGTCAGCGTGCCACTTCCCCGTGAACAGAGTAAGTTTCCAGATTGAGGCGAGGATTTTTTTCAGAAAAAATCATGTATCTGCTGTGTTAATTTTGTATTTCTAACTTGGAAATCGTATTTGCATCAGACAATACTGTGTATACAAAGAGGTAACAACAGTATTGCATTTCCTGTCTAAGCAGAGTTATTTAAATGAGATGAATGTTATTTCATCCTCTGTAGGGAGTTCTTAATTGCGATTGGTATTGAATTTCCACAGTGAAAACATAGAAAAGATGCATCAGAATTTTCAAAGATGACCTGTATTGAGATGATAATGTTTTAATTTTTACCAGGAAAAGTCTTTGTGACATATGCAACAGATAATGACAAGCACGTTGGAGAAGTCATCAGTTTCGTTGCTTTACTGATCAGGAATGGATTTGAAACTCAGGTTGGCTTTGCCATTATCTCCTCTTTTCATGTATACCATTGCCACTTGCATCCATGATCTTGGGAGTTTTGAGGGGAAAAGAGCTTATGAGCAAACCTGAAGGAAGTAGACAGAATTATTCTATTGCGGCTCAGGAAGAATCATGTAAATATTTGGATTATTTAATCACAAATCATGTATTACCAACAGTTTTGAGGTTAGGTGAAGTAGTGCATCTCTTGCCTTTTGTCTTAAAGCAAAATTATAATTGTAAGTATACACTCAGTCGCCACTTTCTTAGATACACTGTTACACCTGCTTGTTAATGCAAATACCTAATCAGCCAATATTGTTGCAGTGACTCAATGCATAAAAGCATGTAGACCTGATCAAGAGATTCAGTTGTTGTTCAGACCTAACATTAGGAAGGGGAAGAAATATGATCTATATTCCTTTGACAGTGGAATGATTGTTGGTGCCAGATGGGGTGGTTTGAGTATCTCTGAAAATGGTGACCTCCTGGGATTTACACGCACAACAGATTCTAGAGTTTTACAGAGAATGGTACAAAAAACAGAAAGCATCCTGTGAGTGCCAGTTCTGTGGGTAAAAAAGCTTTGTTAATGAGAGAGGTCAGAGGACAAAGGCCAGACTTTCTAGCTGACAAGAAGGCAACTCAAATAACCACATGTTACAACAGTGAAGTGCAGAAGAGCATCTCTGAATGTAAATGTGTCAAACCTTGGGCTACAGCAGCAGAAGACCACAAACATACACTCAGTGGCCAGTTTATTAGGTACAGAGGCTACCTAATAAAGTGGCTACTGAGTGTAGTTCTTAAATTAGAACATATAGCAAATGGATTTTTTGGAATACTTTTGCTGTGCAGTTTAATTCACTTGGTAGGAATGTTTTGCCTTGTTTATTCAGCAGAAAAGTATTTGGCTTTTGTCGGAAAGCCATTCTTGAAATTCCCATAGATGTTTAAAATTGATGTGGTTTCCAGTATAGAGTTTTGAGTCATTAATACCAAAATTACATGGCTGAGTTTGTCTGCTTGGAAGCAATTTCAGGGTACCTTTAAAGAAACATGTTCTTCAAACTGATTTAAATTGTATTAAAATTCATCTGGGTGACATACTTTTGTCTGAGCTTCTTGACTTTTGATTCATGAAACATATCTATCTTGAATTTGGAGTCAATATGTTAATCCCAAATGGTGAAGGACAAAGTCATGTTCAATCCAAGGTAAGTGTACTATTCTGGTTCCACTGGGTAGCTTTGTGCTTGCAACGTGTTGTGCTATGTCTGACCCTGTTTTTGACCCGCTTTTTTAAAAAAAAGAACTCTTTCATTGCTTTTCAATGCTTATCTTACTTTTTCTTGAATAGAAAATGGTGTTTGCAATTGAAATGCATTACTGCTTATCTGTAGTTTCCTGTAATTTGCATAATACTTCCAAATTTTGGGGTAATAAGAATTGAGGGAATGGTATCAAATTCTGATCAAAAATAAGAAGTCATTTGTAAGTTTTAACCAATGCAGTATTGTATGTAATTAAAACATATGCATAAAATTACCATTCTTAATAATTTATTCTAAGTCCAGCTGTTTCTTTTTAGATTGATATATTTGAACAGCAATTCAGAAGTATAAACAAAATTGACTGGATGGAAAGATACATAAATGATGTGAGTATCCCTCATGAAATTTTGCAATGGTTTAAATTTCCCTTCAATTTTAATCAAATATTTGTACAGAGAATAAATAGCATACAGCTATTTCTTAATGTACTTGATCACTTCTGATTATGGTGTCTTTATTTTTAATGTGCATTTTCAGAAAGACTACCTGATCATTATCATCATTAGCCCTAAATACTATGAGGCAGTTACATCTCAAAACTTTGACATCAAAAATGATGAACATTCTTTGAATTCTGTCTTTATTTATAAACAGGTAAGCTGATAATCACAGCAATCATATTACTCAGATTTTCAGTTTGATAATTCCCCCCCCACCCTGTCAGTTTCCTCAGCTATTTTACTGCATTTTCCTAGCAAACATCTCTCCTTCGATATTTATGATCTACCAGTGTTCCTTAGCAACATTTTGTTGTTCAAACATGCTCTAAGTGCCACTAGATTAGTGAGTCAGGAGTGGCAATGGTCCATTTTGTTTAAGATCAGAGATTTTCCCACTGAAATACATTGGCGAATCAGATTGTTACTGTTGAATATTTTCTGTTTTAAATTCCACATTGTTAATCTGAATTGAAATTCTCCAGCTGTTTGAATTTGGGCTTCTGGAATTGTTAGCCCTGTAAAATTAACCAGTGCTCCACCACTGTAAACCCAAGAGATTCTACAGATGCTGGATATCCAGAGTAACACACACAAAGTGCTGAAAGGAACTCCAACAGGTCAGGCGGCATCTATGGGGAGATGTAAAGAGCTGACAGTTCAGGCCCAGACTCCTCATCAGGACTGAATCCATTTTTTTAAACACATCCTGGGAAGAGAACAAAGTATAACTATGTCTTGTTTGAAATGTTTTTAATTGAAGTGGAAGGAGTTACAGTAGTGGCACTTTAGAGATTATTAAGTACATAACTGTTAAGTTACACATTTTAAAGACTGCATTTTGAGCAACACTTTAAAAAAATTTTTGCATTGGCTTTAATGCTAATTGTCATTTCTGAAATGTTCTTAAATATATTTTAATCGATCATTATTTTGTTGCAGCTGCAGAATGAATTCATTCAGAATGGAAGCAGGAACTTCAGATTTGTTCCCATTATTTTTCCAGGTGCTTGCATGGTAAGCAAACATCAAAGTAAATTTGGGTCAACAGTTCAACAGAAGGGAGATCTTTGGAACTTTAGAGGTTGTAAGGTTGCAAGAGGAAAGGCTACTTTGGTGTGGTACCGTCAAAGGGAAGAGGAAACCTCCAAAGTTCAAAATGCCTGACATAAATAAAAGATTTACTAAGTTCACATCTGATGGTTTAAAATGTTAACTTTTTAAAAATATTATGTAGTTTCATATACACTCAATAGCCATTCTATTAGATAAACCTTATTAATACAAATATTGAATCTGCCAATCATGTGCAGCAATGGAATGTATAAGAGCTTGCAGACATGGTCAAGAGGTTCAGCTGTTCAAACAAAACATCAGAATAGGGAAGAAATATGATCTAAATGATTTTGACTGTGGAATGATTGCTGCTGCCAGATGGGGTGGTTTGAGTATCTCTGAAACTGCTGATCTCCTGGAATTTTCATACACAACAATCTCTAGAGTTTACAGAGAATGGTGCGAAGAGCCAAAAAAAAAAAAGAAATCTAGTGAGCGGCAGTTCTATGAACAAGAATGCTTTGTTAATGAGAGAAGTCAGAGGAAAGTGGCCAGATTGAACTGATCCTATAACCATTCAAAGACTCCACAACACATTCTCTATATTTGTTGCTTATCATCCTTTTTCTATTTGCACAATTTGCTTTTTGCACATTGGTTATTTGAATGTCTTTTATTGTATTTACTGTGAATGTCTGCATAAAAATGAATCTGAGTGGTATATGGTGACACACGTGCACTTTGATTTAAAAAAAAATTACTTTAAAGCTGACAGGAAAGGGACAGTAACTCAAATAACCACTAGTTACAACAGTGGTGTGCAGGAGAGCTCCCTTGAATGCACAACACATCGAACCTTGAAGTGGATGGGTTGCTGCAGCAGACGACCACACTGAGTTGCACTCCTGTACCTAATAAAGTGGCTACTGAGGGTATATAATGTTCAATGGGTGCAAAAGCAATGAAGTCAGGCAGAAGCATAATAGTACAAACTGAGATAGCATTTCACTTTGCTCTAAAAGTCCAGCAAGCAAAATTCGAAAGATTGAAGTTTACAGGTTTGTGATTTATCTTAGCAGCATTTTTAAAAGCAAAATACCTGAGTTATTACCAGAACATTATTATATAAAGAGACATACTCTGAAGCACAAGGTATTTTGTCAGATGCCCAAAGGTATTTTCTGGGACATTACACATGATGAATGAGGGAAAAGAGTATAGAGGGGGACATCTAGAACTTGGGTGCTTAGCAGCTGAAAGCATGTCAAACTTTGTGGTTTTCAATCTTAGGATGGTTAGACCATTATTTAAGAAGCACAGGTACCTCAGAGTTTTGAAGCTGGAAATATTTGGAAGATATAAAAAATTTGGAAACGAGGAGAAAGTTAATTTCTAGGCACTGGTTAATTAGGATGCACTGAGTTCAGCAAATCACACAGTAAATGGTTGGAATAGGCAAAGTTAGGTGTGGATGGGGTCTTCAAACAGGTGGAAATGGTTGACGCTGGAGGAGCAAATATGTAATCTATCTTGCTGTGCTTTGGTATTATTTTGTGGATAAGAAATGTACTTGGACTGAGCTTAACGCTATGGCAAATTTGATTTAATTTTACTTAGAAACTTGGCAGGTTCTTGTCATTTAATCCATTTTGAAGTGGTGAACCAGATGGTGAGATGCTGTTCTTAGTGAAGCAGTTCATCCCATCTCAAACCACAGTAACTGTACTTCCAAATTTAACCCAGGATCTATTCTTGCATGAACTTGCAGCATTTGTACATAAATACTGGCATGTTTATTGAGAAATCCATTAAGGCAGCTGAAAATGTTTGCATTAAGGATGTTATCCTTAAGGAACTCCTTGTCTTTTGGCAATCAAGATATTCTACTTGAAGCATGACTCAAGTATTTACCACTAGTCTGAATTTGGCTTGGTTTCTAAACACCTTAATTTTAAAAAAAGAGCCTCAATCTTGAGGACCACATTTCTCTATTTTCTCCAGCTTTAAAGTTTGCATGTCATCAGGAGCCAATTATGTTTTTATTTAATTGGCGTGGCCTGATGCCACAATTGGTGCATTTTCCACCATTTTGATTTTTCAGATAAAACTTTTGATTTAGTTTTTGGCTGGAGTAGCTGCAATATGTATTAAGTAGTGATTCTTCTGAGAAAACTAGAGGTAGCAGATTAATGAGTAAGGAACTGAAAGGCAATAGAGAATTCACATTGCAGTAATTTTGAGTATATATTTAAAATATTGGGTTATATATACACTTGCAGGTGCTTTTGTATTTTATCGACCACTAAAGATCATTTTATATTTTCACAACAGTTTTAGTTGTTAATGAACATATTGACTTTGACTCTTGGATTTGTTCTGTTCTTTTTTCCCCCACATTGGAGATGCAAAGAACTGGCTAGTGATCTTCTCTGGGACTAGATATAGACTAATGCTGCAAGTTTGAAGAAATATAGGTGGAGGGTTTAAAGGGAGGACCATGAATGTGGAGGAGAATTTAATGAGTCAAGCTTAATTTTTAGCAGAAGCTGATGGTGTACAGGAAAGAAAGGGAACCAGTTACTCTGCCTTTGTATTGGAAGTCAAATGCAATGGATTCCGGTTAATTGGGACACACTTTGGCCAATTAAACAGCTGTCTCAATTAGCTGAAGTTTCATGGATATAGTTAAAAGTTTTTTTAAAAAAAAATAACTCCCATTTAACTCTGTAACACATTATGTATTTAGATGAAATACAGAACAAATAAGAGCACTACCAATACTTCTACAGTGCTTTAAAATTGTGCTGTTTCTAATAGTTATCGATAGAGGAATTCATCCAGGGTACTCTGCTGTGTTCTTTTGATTGACTGTAAATAAACAGTATCAGCACGTACACCTAATGCAGATAATGGACTGCCTTCATACTATGGTTTGATAACTGCATCCTGTAAATCTTCGTTTCCATTGTAGCATTCAAAATGATGTTTGATACCTTCAAATGCCACCTAGTTGCTAACTGGTTAAAGTAGTGAAATCATTTCATTTTTCACTCCTGGTTGTTTCTGGCATCTCCAAGACAATGTTTGAAACTGCAGTGAGCAAAACGGTACTAAATGGTCTTGCTGCTTATTTCTCGCCAGCTATCAGTGGCAAAAATCACTGCTTTTTCTACACAAATGCATGCAACTGACACTACTTAGAAACTGTTTCCTCTAAGCATGGTGTAATGTCTAATGGGCATAGCAAAAGTACGTGACTGACACTGTTTAGAAACTGTTTGGCAATAGTCTCCTGTCCCAATTAAGCAATACGGTGTCCTAAATAAGTAAAAGGAATCTTGGCTACTTTCTTGATTAGCTTTTGTTCTTTAAGAGTTGTCTCAAATAAGTGACTGTCCCAATTAACCAATGGCCCAATTAACTGGAATCCACTGTGCTTGAATGAGCATGAAATTCAGTCTGCATGTGTGTGAAAAATTTAGGTGATACAGTATATCTTGACTGTGACTGGAGGAAAGAAAAAAAAATAGGAGATCAACATTCAGGTTCATACTGTGGATGAACTTGAGTTAAAGACAGTACAATTAACTTGAAGCATTGATAAACTGATGTGCTTAGCTTAAGAAATGTATGAAGATGGCTAGAATTTTAATGGGCACACTGGGGGTTTTGGGACTGAGTAAGGTGACTGGTGGCAGAGATTAATTTGTGTTGTTAATTCTGAAAATTGTTTCAAATTAAAATGCAGACATGAATTTTGGTACTTGTGCATTTCCATTTGAAAATTATACAAACCATATTAAACTCAAGATTGTTTATTGTCATTCGTCTGTACACAAGTGTAAAGGAAAACAAAAATATTATAACTCCAGATCTGAGAGCATAAAAAAATCCACAATAAGCATAAAGAACACAGTTTAAGAAAACATAATACATATAAATACTTAAGATAAGCTTACATACATAGACTGAATATATGTACATAAAGTGGCACTAGGCTCAGGAGTCTCTATACATATGGTGACTGTCAGGAGAAATAAAATGGTGGTGTGTGAATGGGTGGAGGTGTTGATAAGCTGATGGCTTGGGAGAAATAACTATTTCTGAGTCTGGTGGTCCTGGTGTAGCCTCTTCCCTGCTGAGAGTGGGACAACAGTCCATGAGCAGGCTGGGTGAAATCCTTCAAGATATTGCTGGCCATTTTCTGCCACCTTTCTGTATATATGTCCTTGTCCTTGATGGTGGAAAAGCTGAAGCTGGTTATGAGTTGGGTAGTTTTAACTGGCCGTTGTAGGACTCTCTTGTCCATAACAGTGCAGTTTGTGTACCACAGTGATGCTCTTAGCTGCACACCTGTAGGAGGTCGTGAGTACTGATGTACATAGATTCAGTAGAGACGTAGAGATGTTGGTGAGCTTTCTTGTGGGTAGACCGAGGTATATTGGAACTTAAAGTGACAGGTAACAGAGAATGAAGTGTACTTAATTAAGATCTGATTAAACCATAGTGATCAATTAGTAATTTGACTAACAGATTGCAAACCTTGTCTTTGGTATCAACTGATTTTAATCATTGTTCATGTTATTTGTTCAGAAACATGTTCCTTCATGGCTTCAAAATACGCATGTCTACAAGTGGCCGATGCAGCGTCAAGATATCCTACGACGATTAATGCGTTTGGAAAAGTACAACCCACCTCCAGTTGGTGAACTTCCCACCATTATACAGAAATCTATTTAATGCATTTGGAATTTGTTGCTATAAATGTCATAACAAATGCATGAGCTAGTTAAGTCCCATACATTTTCTTGGTGATTTGTAAGTACCGGGGCAAAGATCAGCCAATTCGCTAGAGGTCTGGTAACCCTGATTTGCTGAGTTACTCACTTCAGAATATTTTGGAATCTTTTAAGATTTGCTACACTTTGACATGGATATACATTTGATATGAACATAACTAACCTCTGAGATGAGGCAGATGGGAAAATCAGAAGAAATGTTCAAACATTAATCTGACTTTGTATTTGGAAGGTTACTTTCCACTTTGAGGCTTCTTTTTGCAGCCACATTCAGTGATAGGAGTGTTGGGTTAAAGATTACTCTGATCAATAAATGGCTGAGGTAATAGTATGTAAACAAGATTAGAGCAGTTGATTAACTTAACTAAGTTTGCACAAAAGAGCAGTGTGTTTTAATCTGATAAGAGTGTATTTGGCGTTGACATCTGAGAATGGAAAATGGCAAATGCTTGTTCCCATATAAACAATTGCTTGCAATAATGGGCAGTAAAATGATTTTGAGCTTTCTAATATTCCCAATGTCAGCTCAATTATAGTGTGATTATTGCCTTTTGTGAAACATTGGAGCAGAACAGCACAGTGAAATCTGCGATTCTACTAAAATCACTTGCTGTTTCATTTGCATAGGTGATTTTTTTTTGTTTCAGAAAAAGCTGCAGAACCTTCTAAAATTGGGGCTGAAATAAAACATAGCAAATCTTTTACCTGGAAAATGATATGAGAGGTTTATTTTTAAATGTAACTACTAAATAATTTCCAAATGTGCCCAAATTATTCCCATGCTTTAATTTTTTTTGTATTTTGTTCATAAAACCATCCTCTATTTTGTTTTTAATACAGAATTTTCACTTATCTACAAGGTTACAATAATATGACATGAGGTTTAAATCCACATAAAATACAAGTCTCATTTCTAGCGAATATGTCCACATTTTAGTTTAAATTTGGATGTTCATCAAAGTCTAGGTTGGCCAAAGAGCCTGTTTCTGTGCTGTTGTGTTCTATGAATTCGGCAAGGCTAATATCGTCCATTTCTAAATGTTCTCGAGGTAGTAGTGATGAAAGACTACAATGCTTCTGGTGAAGATGTTGGGTGGGTGTAGTGAAGATGAAGAACTTTGGCAGTGTGGTCTTTGTAAATTGCATCAAGGCTGCCACCTTGTCCGAGTAGACATGTGACATACTTTGTATAGTAATGAACAATAATGACCAGCATCACTTCCATAGTTAAGAATGATTCGGGTTGAAATGGTGAATGCAGGCACAGTAATTTATTTTGCAGTGGCAATGCCAACACAGTAACTCATCTCATGTCTTGTGGAGCATAAAATGTTTTGAATTCTGTTCTCTTGACTTAGTTAGTGGTATTTCCTTGAGTGTTTGTTTTCTTATTGAACAAGAACAGCTTTAAGTTTTATGTGAAGACTAAGTGTTGCTGAACAATCCACAAGGACTCGGAAACTAAATTTTCATGTGAAGTTTGAGAAACCAGGAGGATTTTGTTAATTGTTCCATCATGTTCCAGCATAACTTGTGTTCCTGGAGCTGAGGAAGGCACAGTGACCATCTGCAGCAATAGATTATAAATACAGAAACTGTGTATGAAGGCATTTAAATTTGATCATATTTAGAGAGAGAGAAAAAGACACATTGTGCTCAAATGTGCATGTCTTTAACATGATTACTTGATTATTGCAGAGAGGAAAGCAGTGGATATGCCCTGCATGGCCACTTTACATATCTCTGATGTACAGGAACAAATTGTTAAGAGTATAGCCATATAAAATCTATTGACTGAGTTGTCTTTGAACTCTGGTGCATTAAACATAAAACAAAACAACATAATGTTTGTTCAGTTGCTATTAATGGTTTTGAGATTGTTTTGTGTTTCTCCTGACCAGATGATGGTTGGTAAAAATATAATGTAATTATGATGGTGCCACGTATTATTATGGTGTGTTCTCACTTAAGTATAAAATTGGGAAGAGAGACATGAAGCTGAATTTGGAAAGTAGCTGGTAACCCAGCCTAAGATTGCATTATCTACATACAGCAAGATTGATATGAAGGCAGAAGAATCATACTTATAAAATCATGCTTATAATTCTTTAGTGAATCTAGTTGGCAACATTTTGTAGCTGTATTGTTGCAAGCTATCTTTACTGCAAAGTATGATGGATTTGGACCAAAGAGAGTGCCTTACATAAAATAGCCGTTGGAAATGTTACTCAAATTAATGCAATTTTACTTATGTGATGGAATTGAGTGTCAAGAATTAGACAATAGACAAATGTTGTTTGTGCTTCAAAATCAGATGATACTGTCATGTTATCCACAAGGTTTATTGTTGTACTGGGTTTTTTCTGGGTTTAATAAATCTATATTCTTGCCAAGCAAAATAGTTTGACTTTTTTTTTTGTTGCTTTCTTCATGAAAAAATGCTTCATAAGAGTTGAGCATCTTTGATGTGATTTTGATGATTGTGGTTGATTCTGTTAAACTTCTGCTATATGGGTAGTGAAGATTCTCCCATAAAAATTCTTGATGAAGATGACAATGACATTAAATGAGCAATATTATATCCAAGATATTGTGTGTTTTATAGAGGGGACAGTGTTAGAAGTGTTCTCCTGTATTTCCTGCTCCTCAAGGTTGCAGAAGTGCTGGGTTTAACAGGAGGCTTCTGATTTAAAAAAAAAACACACAAAGTTTAGCATTACTGTCAATAGAACATAGTGCAGCTCCTGCAACATAGCTGGAGTGAATGGATGGTAAACAAGCTAATGGTGTCAGTGAATTGATCATTCCCAGAGAGTATCAAACTGAATGTTGCTGAAGCTGCGAAGGTGAAAAATACTGCACCACGATCCTGATATTTATTTAAATAGTGGGAAGGTTTAGGAGTAGCACAATGGTGTAATAGGTAGCGTAACGCAATTAAGAGCGCCAGCAACCTGGATTGAATCCCATTGCTGTATATGTGTTCTTCCCATGACCCCATGCCTCCTCCAGGCACTCTGGTTTCCTTCCACATTCCAAAGACATATGGGTTCGTAGGTTAATTGGACCCTTGGGTGTAATTGGGCAGGGTGAGCTCATCAGACTGGAAGGACCTGTTACCATGCTGTGCCTCTAAATAAATAAAAATGAGAATCAAGCTCTCAATGTTTAAACACCACTCATGGTCCCACCGCTCCAGTAGGTCTGTACGTCGAGGTAATCTGGATGATGATCTAATTGATGGTGGACCAGCAAGGCATTTGGTGGTGTTCATACTGTTAAATATCACGGGCAATAGATTTCCTGCAATTGTGTGGCACAAATATTGTTTAGCGTACCCAAGCTTGAACGGTGCCCAAAGTATAACAGCATCATGGTCATACGTTTTGTGTACTGCAATCATCAATGAACAGTCACACTGAGGGGTAGGTTGTCATTTCAGCAACTGGAAGATGGGGCCAAGGAGCTGCTTCAGCAATGACACGGGGAGTTGGCCTTCAGCAACTATAGCGCCTTCTTCCGTGCAAGGTACGATTCCAGTCTCTCATATTAATGCACCTCACCTACATTGTTACTGTTTTACTTCGATTCATTTATGTTCTCCCCTCTCCTCTTCACCCTACCTGCTGTTTAATCGACCCTCATTCAAAACAGGATGTGGTATCTTTCTAGACCTGATATGATGGTTGTGGCATTGCTTAGTTCTGAGAATGCTTCATTTGCTGTTTTGCTTGTATGTAGTCCAGTATTGTGGTTTTAAGAGATTACTACTTTGTTACTCTGGATATTGCTCAGCATGCCCTTGGAGGCTATTCATTCGTAATCCTTAAGTCCATAGTGTAAATGATAGCCTGGGAAATATTTCATCAGCAAATATGAACTGCTCTGATTCAGAGTGACCCATGGATGCCCAGTTTTGAGTCCCTTTTTGCTAGATCTGCATTAATGTAGCATAGCGCAAACACTTGTTGAGTATGATGTTCTCCTAAGGGATTATCCCCTTAATGAAAAGTGCCTGTGCATGACTTTGTTTAACCATAGGAGGTTGATGCACGGAGAGGCACCACACGGTCCTTGATAGATTGTCGTCCGTGGCAAGGAAAGCCAAACCACTGGGGACCCTTCACTGCTGCAGACTTGCTGCACCTTCGCTGCTGTTGTGATGAGGCGTCGTTTTCCAACAGTGCCGCTGTTGAGGTCTCGGCTGGATTGCTGCTTGTCCTTGCCACTGTGGGGCTGAACGCTGGATGGCTAAGCTCTAGGTGGCATTGCTCTCAGGATCGCAGGAACTCACAAACCTCTCTGCCACAACAAAGCGATGATCCTTGGAGAAGTATTAATGTTTTACTCTGCACATTAACCTTTCCCAAGTTACTTCATCCACCTTGAAACGCTACAATCCTAATCAACAGTGACATCTGATTGCTGGATTTGTTCACCTTGGAATCTTAAGCATTTTATTTTGTTTTGAATGCTTTTTAAAAATGTTGAGTAAATTGTGATATAACACGATGTGATAAATACTCGTGTGTGTGTGTGTGTGTGTGTGTGTGGACTGTTGGTATTCATAAACACAAGAGATCCTGTAGATTCTGGAAATCAGCAGGTCAGGCCCCTAACCTGTTGCGCGTCTCCAGCACTTTGTGTTAGCATTCATTGCCTGTTTTCAATACCACTTCAGATTTCGATGTGTATGCCTGGCATGTTTCTTTTAAAAAAAAAAATAATTTGGAGTCAGAGTTATGCCATACAAAAAAAAACTGACCTTCCTTTCAGTCCAACCTGTCTGTGCTAACCAAGGTGTCTGTCTGAGCTAATACCACTTGTCTGTGTTAGGCCCATAGTCCCTAAGTCTTTTTTTAATCACTTACCTGTCCGAATCTCTTAACAGTTCAAATTATAACCACCTTGACCACTTTGAGTGGCAACTCACCATATACTCACTGCACTCTGTGGAGAAAAACTTGCACCTAGATTCCCTGTAAATATTAAACTTGTGCTTTCTAGTTTTAGATCCCCTAGATTGATTAGAAGGCTGTGATAGTCCACCTTGTCTGCATCCTGCTGGACTTTTAGAAATCTATAAGGTCACTACTCAGTCTCCTTTGCTTTGGGGGAAATAGCCCCTCCTTAAAACTCTTGCACAGCACAGATGAAGTAGAATGGAAAATGGCATTGTTGGACAGATGAGATTGAGAAACTAGGAAAATGCAACTTTTCCAGAAAGTAGTTATAAAGCTAGCAGATACTGGTCATTATTCTCTCCCCTTAAATGGTGGGAGGGAAGTAGTGAAGGTAAATGTAAAGGTGAGGAAAGGGTAAAAATCAGCAATAAGATTGTTGACACCTCCCTGTTTTCTGAAAGTGCTTTCTCAGGTAGTTAAGGTGGTAAATTAAGTGTCTGGCCTGCTGGTCTTTATCAGTTGGGACACTGAGTATAGGGTTCCACAATCAGAATCAGGTTTATTGTGATGTGAAATTTGTTAACTTAGCAGCAGCAGTTCAGTGCAATCCATAATCTAGCAGAGAGAGAGAAAAAATAAAATAAAACATAATAATAAACAAGTGAATCAATTATGTATTGAATAGTTTATTAAAAATGTGCAAAAACAAATACTATATATTTTTTTTTTAAAAAAAAGTGAGGTAGTGTCCAAAGTTTCAAAGCATTCAGGATTTGGATGGCAGAGGGGAAGAAGCTGTTCCTGAATCGCTGAGTGTGTGCCTTCAGGCTTCTGTATCTCCTACCTGATGGTAACAGTGAGAAAAGGGCATGCCCTGGGTGCTGGAGGTCTTTAATAATGGTCGCTGCCTTTCTGAGACACTGCTCCCTAAAGGTGTCCTGTGTACTTTGTAGGCTGGTGCCCAAGATGGAGCTGACTAGATTTACAACCTTCTGCAGCTTCTTTTGTTCCTGTACAGTAGCCCCTCCATACCAGACAGTGATGCAGCCTGTCAGAATGCTGTCCATGGTACAACTACAGAAGTTTTTGAGTGTATTTGTTGACATGCCAAATCGCTTCAAACTCCTAATAAAGTATAGCCACTGTCTTGCCTTCTTTATGACTACATCAATGTGTTGGGACCAGGTTAGATCCTCAGAGATCTTGACACCCAGGAACTTGAAGCTGCTCACTCTCTCCCCTTCTGATCCATCTATGAGGATTGGTGTGTGTTCCCTCATCTTACCCTTCCTAAAGTCCACAATCAGCTCTTTCATCTTACTGAATGCCGGGTTGTTGCTGCGGCACCATTCCACTAGTTGACATATCTCACTCCCGTACACCCTCTCGTCACCACCTGAGATTCTACCAACAATGGTTGTACCATCGGCAAATTTGTAGATGGTACTTGAGCTAAGCCTAGCCACACAGTCATGTGTATACAGAGAGTAGAGCAGTGGGCTAAGCACACATCCTTGAGGTGCACCAGTGTTGATCATCAGCGAAGAAGGTATGTTATCACCAATCTGCACAGACTGTGGTCTTCCGGTTAGGAAGTCAAGGATCCAATTCCAGAGGGAGGTACAGAGGCCCAGGTTCTGCAACTTCTCAATCAGGATTGTGGGAATGGTGGTATTAAATGCTGAGCTATAGTCGATGAACAGCATCCTGACATAGGTGTTTGTGTTGTCTAGGTGGTCTAAAGCCGTGTAAAGAGCCATGGAGATTGCGTCTGCCGTGGAATCTATTGTGACGATAGGCAAATTGCAATGGGTCCAGGTCCTTGCTGAGGGAGGAGTTCAGTCTAGTCATGACCAACCTCTCAAAGCGTTTCATCACTGTCGATGGGAAGTTACGGTGCAGTTCTACTCAGTGGCCACTTTATTAGGTACACCTGTATGTCTTATTAATGCAAATGTCTAATCTGCCAATCGTGGCAGCAACTCAATGCATGCAGATATCGTCGAGAGGTTCATTTGTTGTTCAGACCAAACATCAGAATGGGGAAGTAATATGATCTAAGTGACTTTGACTGTGGAATGATTGTTGGTGCTAGATGGGGTGGTTTGAGTATCTCAGAAACTGCTCATCTTTTGGGATTTTCATGCACAATAGACTGTAGAGTTTATAGAGAATAGAGCGAAAAACAAAAAAAAAGCATCCAGTGAGTGGCAGATCTGTGTGCAAAAAGACCTTGTTAATGAGAGAGGTCAGATTGATTCAAGCTGACAGGAACATGACGACAACTCAAATAAACGCGTTACAAGTGATGTGCAGAACTCAAATAAACACATGTTACAAGCGACATGCAGAAGAACATCTCTGAGTGCACAACATGTGGGACCTTGAAATGGAAGGGCTGCAGGAGCCAATTCCACTGGATTCCATTCCTCTTGTACCTAATAAAGTGGCCACGGAGAGTATATTAGACGCAGATGAGACTTCACTTGGAGTATTGCGTATGGTTTTGATAATAGGAAAGGTGCTATTAAACTAGAAAAGGTGCTAGAAAGATTTACTAGGATGTTGCTTGGACTAGGGGGTCTGAGTTACAAGAAGTTATTGCACAGTCTAGGACCTTATTCCCTGAAATGTAGAGGATTTGGTGGGTGACCTGACAGAGGTATACAAGATCATGAGGGACATAGACATGGTAAACATACATGGTCTTTTTCCCAGGAAGGCGGTGCTTAAAACAAGAGGGAATAGGTTTTCTCAGAAGTGAGAGATTTAGAAGGAACATCAGGGACAGAGCTTCATGTGCAGGGTAGTATGTATTTGGAATAAATTGCCAGAAATAGTGGTAGAGGCAGGAGCATTAGTACTGTAATGTTTAAAAGTTACCTAGGTAAGTTCATAGATAAGAGAAGTTTAGAAGGCAATGGGCCAAATGTGGGCAGATGGGACTAGTTCACTGGGCAATGAGTCAGCATAAATGACTTGGACCTGAAGGCCTATTTTCATGCTGTAAACTCTGACTCTATGTTCTAAGCAATTCCATTTGTAATCTTTCATGTGCTGGTGGAGGAGATGAGAATGTGAGTAGAACAAGTTCCCCACAAGCAGACAGATACAGTTTGGGTTAATGTGGGTTCTAAATTTAAAAAATACCTTGGGGTGAAAGGAATTAAAGGAAAATGTGATGACTGTTTCGTTGGGTAAGGAGGGAGGGGACTGCAATGGTTTCCAAACAAGTGAAGGCTCCTTAGGTGGAAGGGGTGAAGGGTAGACAGGGATTGGAATCCATGGTAAAAATAAGGAGAAAGTAGGAAATTTTCTAGTGGTAGAATTTGGAATTTAAAGAGTTGTAGTGATGAAGAGATAATTAGAACCCAGTTTATTATCACTGGTACATGTCATGAAATTTGTTGTTTAGTGGCAGCAGTACAGTGCAATATGTAAAATATACTATAAAGTAAAAAATATATATTAAGTAGTGCAAAAAGAAAACAAAAACCAAAGTAGTATTTCTGGCTTCATTGACAATTCAGAATTCTGATGGCAGTGGGGAAGAAGCTGTTCTTAAAAGGATGAATGTGTGTCTTCCGCTCCTGTCCCACCTCACTGATGGTAGTAATGTGAAGAGGGCAAGTGTTGAGCGGTGGGGGCACTTAATGATGGTTGCCACTTTTTTGAGGCAGTGTTTCTTGAAGATGTCTTCGATGGTAGGGAGACAGTGGTTGAACAAGAAGAGATGGTCACGGGGAAAGAACTGTGGAATGATGCTGGTTGTCATCTGGATGTCCTTGAATAATCCTCGGCTTTCCTGACTATAAGTTGTTCAGAAAAGTGTTAAATAGTTCTGTTGTTTTTAATTAATTAACAGGATGTGGTGCCGTTTTGCTCAAGCTATACTTACTCACTCTTGGGAAGGTGATGGTGAGCCTGCTCGAAGCACTGCAGGTCTTCAAGTGGTGGTACTGAAACAGTGTTGTTGGGTAGGGAATTCCAAGATTGGAATCTCATGAATAATAAAGGAATGACTATATATTTTTTAGCAAAGTAGGCAAATTGCTGAAGTAACTCAAAGTCAGGTAGCATCTGTGAAGGGGAATAAGCAGTCAACATTTCGAGCAGTTATGTTTTGATAGTCAATGGCATCTGTGCCGGCTGTAGCCAGAATCAGCCAAGGCAGATGGAAACGGTGAATTTCTGTGCAAACCAAGTGTACAGAATTTTGCCATTAATACCTGCCGTGCAGAAACACCTTCTGCAGCCACACTTGGACCTACTTCTGAGGGGATCCTTTAAGAAATGCTGCTCCCGTGTACAGTTTTGCTGCTGCAATGTCAGTTTATTTTATCCCAATGTTTAGAAATATTCCTGCCATTCAGTCCAACTCTCACCATGCATTTCAAATTGTATTGTTTCAAAGGAAACCTTTGCATTAATTAGGTCAATCACAGAAAAATATGGGTACAAGTGAAACCAGCCAGCTACTTTTTGTTCCCTGGCAAATCCACAAAATGTTAACGTTCTTATGATCTTCAGAGGAACACTGAAAATAACAAGGAAATTCACCTCTCCAAGGGTACTCATCTGTGGAAAAGTCTGACATTAAGTTATCATATAAAAATGTAAACCATGTTTAATTCTTGCTTTCATCAGTACCCACTTAAAAATGCTCCTACACATCTGAGATTCTGAGATGATCTGTTAAAAAGATTATGCTGGTGTCTGAATGGTTGTACAAATTTGTTGATGTAGGACTCTGTGACCACATAATGGGTGACCCAATATTTTTATCTGATAAAAGTTGCATTCAGGAAATGTTATTTAGATACCTTATTCTTAGTGGAAAAAATTGCACATCTAAATCAACTTTCAGTTTTTCACTGTTGAGAAAATCTAGAGCTACAGATAACACCCCATTTGATAAAATGTGCTAAAGTTTAATCTGAATACTGTCCACGATTAGTGTGACTCTATTCTACATGTGCTCCAGGGCCTAATAGTTAAAGATGTACAAAGGTAGTTTGATCGCTAGATCCTGCCAGGGGAGAAATCGTTGAATGTCAAACTAGGGCTGATCTTGTGTGGTATAAAAATCATTCACGGTGTTTGGCCATATGGAGGGAAAATTCAAAGTTGAGTTTATTGTCAAATGCACAAGTAAATTTATGTACAAGTGCAATGAAAAGTTTCCTTGCAGGAGCATCTCAGGCACATAGCATCATAGAAACAGTGTTTACAAGAGAAACTTAAATTAATCATAAATTATATGCATTGTTGTTTTTTACAAGAAAACATAATTAGAACAAAAAGCAGTCTATTTTAGTGCAGGGTAGTCAGAGGTCATAGTGTCACTAAACTGTAGTGACAACGTTTTGCCAGATATTTCAGGACCCAAGTCGTTGACGGGAAGTAGCTGTTCTTCAATCTGGTGTGTGGGATGTCAGATACTTCCTGAACAGATGGCATGGCATAGATGGTGGGGATCGGGGTGTGGGTAGGTAGCATCATTCCAACTGGGCAGGAGAGTCTGGTGTAAAGTTAGGGATGGTATTGACGGAGAAGAAAGCAGTAGGACTGGTACTGCAGGGAGGGTTTAGGGCCGGCTGGAGAACCGATTGACATCATTGATGGTGCTGATTGGCTTATGGGGCTGGATGTGTGTGAACACTAAAAACACTGCTTAATGGGGAATTAATCTTAAAGGTGATCCTTGTGCTTTCCCAATAAGCAGCTCTCCCCTAAGTTTCAGCCTCCATTAGCCAATGATTATTCTTACTTCCAGGGTGCCATCATCGTGCAAACAGTTCCAGTGGAAACCATCAAGTACTCCTGTTTCAGCCTGCTACATCTGAAAACCACAACTACATCCAAGCTCTGTACAGTTAGTAACATTGTTTTAAGGTGATTAAAAAGTTTATCGCTACTTAAAGTTGAAGACTCAGTCCGCTGGGGCGGTTCTCCTTTAAGACAGTGGACGAGAGGGTGCCACTCTGGTTTAAAAGTTCATCTGAGGAAGTGCAGCTTTCGACTTCCAATACCTATCATCTGCAGTCTCTGATAAATAAAATCAAAGACCTCAGAGCTAGACTGTTGTACAGAGGAACATTAAAAGTTGTGTTTTTGTTTCATGGAATCCTGGTTAACCCCCTCTATTCTAAATGCAGCAATACAGATCGATGGGGTCACAATACGCCACCAAGATAGGACTGCTGAGTCTTTCAAAGGCATAGGGGGTGGAGTATGCTTTATGATCAAATCCTTGTGGTGTACAAAAGTTGTGGTGCTGTCCCAGTCCTGCTCTCACAACCTGGAACACATTGTGATCAAGTGTCGTCCATTTTACCTGGCATAGGAGATTTCAGTAATCATCTTGGTAGTGGTGTATATCCCACCTCAGGCCAGTGTAAAACAGGCTTTAGAAAAGCTGAGTAATTTAATCAACAGGCATGTTGATTAACAGCACATTCTGATGACTTTCCCGTCATTCTGGAGAATTTTAACCAGGCCAACTTGAAAATGTCTCTAAATAATTATTACCAATAAATCACTTGTAGTGTCAGAGGAACCAACCCAGTGGGCCACTGTAACACCACCATCAAGAGAGCTTACCGTGCTATCCCACAACCCACACTTCAGAAAGTCTGATCACCTGGCTGTACTTCTACTCCCTGAGTATAGGCAGAGGCTGGAGACTGCAGCACCAGTAGTGAGGACCAAAAACGTTTGTATAAGGGATGTGCAGGAGTGTTTACAGGACCGCTTTGATTCGGTGGACTCAATTGTATTCAGGGATTCATTTTTGCGTCTGTCACTGACTTCATTAAAACCTGTGTGAATGAGAGTGTGCCTAAGAGAACCTACTGTACACACCCAAAGCAAGGGCTGTGGAGGGCCAGGAGTTTGGTATTCTGCTGAGGGCTACATCTGTGGCATTCAAGTCTGGTAACTCAGGTCTGACCAGGAAAACCAGGTATGACTTGCGGAGGGCTATCTCAATACAGTAGTAAAAGAACAATTTTGAACAAGGTTGAAGGTGGAATCAGATGCATACCAACTCTGGCAGGGTTTGCTGACCATTACTTCCTTCAAAGCGAAACCTACATCATGAATGGCTGTGATGCTTCACTCCCAAACGAGTTCAAAGCCTTTTATGCTGGCTTTGAAAGGGAGAATAAAACTACAGCTATGAGGATCCCTGCAGCACCCGGTGACCCTGTGATCTCTGTCATGGAGGCTGATGTCAGGCTGTCTTTCAACAGGCGGGAACCTTCACAAGACAACAAGTCCCCATGGAGTAGGACTCTGATAACCTGCGCCAACTGACTAGTGGGGGTGTTCAAAGACATTTTTCAATCTCTCATTGCTACAGATGAAATTCCCACCTGCTTCACAGCAGGCACTGTTCCAAACTGAAAGAATTGCAAGTATTCTATTCCCTGGATTGAGTCTATGTCAATGATTGAGGTTGTTACCATAACTTTTATACTGAACTTCCTAACATACTGTGAGAATGCTATTACTTGTATAGCAGTATCCCCAAGCACACTACCTGGGATAGGAGTTCCTACTTCCAAGTCCTGACCATGAAAGCAGCTCCAGGACCACAAAATATACAGACTTTCTTCCTATACAACATGTCCTAAATTCATACTATAAAGTCTTCTTTCAATAAGCCCAAAAATAACCTCAATTTCTTTAAACACCAACACTTGAAGCTGCTAATTGGCTTCTTCTCTCTTCTATTCCAGTCCTGATGAAGGGTCTCAGCCCAAAATATCAACTGTTTATTCATTTTCATAGATGCGACCTGACCTGTTGAGTTCCTTCAGTGTCCAAGAAGAGCAGGGTGAGGGGCCTTATTGATTACTGTCCAAGAGCACTCACATCTATGGTGAGAATGTCAGTTGCAGTGAACAGGATAAACTAAACATTGAATATTAAAATTAGATGAGTATTGTTTTACTCATATGAATTATCACAATTTTAGTATTTGTTTATAGAATGTTACGTACCCCGTAACTGGGTTGCCAAACCAGTAGAAATGGAACACTCACTGGAGACTGTGATTAATAGGAATTAATAAAGTTTTATTAAAGAAATAAGTAATACAGTACACTAATCACAAGGATATAAATGTAACAGGTTAGCAATGATAATACACACATATACACAGAAATAGGGTAATAGGAATCAACCAAGCTCTATCACAGTCTAGGGGTAAAATGATCAGTCTTAAATGAAGCAGAGTTCAGTTCAGTTTAGTGCAGTTCAAAGTAATCGCTGTTGTTGTACCGTGAGAGAGAGAGAGAGATGCAGTTGGTTTCGGGCAGACCTTTTGATGTCTTCTGATCCTGCTGCGGTCACCGACTGTGACCCCTCTGTTCCAGATACAATCGTTCTTCCGTGGTGAACCCGGCACCCAGGCAAGGGCGGACACACACCCCAGGTTCCCACTGATTGTACCATTACACCCTGTGAGCCTCTGACTGATTCCCATGAACCGGTCCTCCAAACTCTCACCAACTTGTGGGGGCACATTGTTCTTTCCAGGGTCTCGTGGCACGTCGTGCCTCAGCAAACCCGCTCTTTTATCCCCCTTGCTAGGGTATCACCTGTCCATCAAACTTCAAACAGTTCAGGTTCAAAGCAAACGGTCTGTCAATATCTGAATTGTGTTTCTTTCTCGTCAATCTCTCTCTTCTCTCTTATTAACATTTTGAATGTTTCTCCATTGTCTTCCGTTATCTCTCTCATTAGCATCATCCGTCCGGTAGCTCTGCTTGGCGTCACACATGACAAGAAAAAAATGACAGTAAATTCATAAGAAATTTAAGAAAGTTTGCTTTGCAGTGTTCAGAAGTATGCAGCCATTGAAGCGATACAATATTTCATAGCTTTTTCAGAAAATGTGTAAGTAACTTATATTTTTATTATAAGTAAATCATAGGGTTCCTTTCTTTCTCAGTTCATCAGATGGAATTCATGGTATCCTTGAGCAAAGTAAGAAGTTGTGGGGTTCTGCTTACTAATTAGCTCTTCATGGCACTCAGTCTTGATGATCCTGGTGTGTTCCCGCACACTTGACTTGGAGTAGCTAATGGTGAATTGTCACCCATAATGTCTGCCCTGGGAGTTCACCTCAGCTATCCTAATGGCTGTTATTTCAACTCAAGTAGCCCAAGAAGGCATGAAGCTTGCACTCAATGAGCTATAATCTGTGGTCAACAGCCTTGAATTGGGATACCCAGAGGCTACTTTCATCAGAGCCAGTAACTTCAACCAGGCCTATTTCCAGAGTCTATTACCAACATACTACCAGAACGTTTCTTGTCCCAGCAGGGGCCCATATATCATTGCCCATTGCTAGCAAACTATCAAAGACATGAACCAATCCATCCTATGGTAAATTGGGCCACCAAGTTGTGCTACTTTTCCCTACCTACAAACAAAAGCTGGGGATCAGGTACAGAAAGTCACTCAGTGCTAGTCTGAGGAAATAGAGGAGCTTCTGGGCCAGCTTGGTAGTCTGGTCTACATTCGAAGCTCAACAGCCAACCTAGATGAGTATGTCATCACCATCATGGACTTCATGAACAAGTGCGCTGAGCACTGTGTACAAAAGAAGACAATCAAGATGTTTCAAAGCAGTAAACAATGGCTGAGCTGGAGATGGGCTCCCAAATGCAGAGTTCAAATCAGGTGACCCTGACCTATGCAAGAAATCAGATATAACATTAAGAAAGCTATCACGGATGCCAAGAGACAATACCAACCCAGAATCGAGTTCCAGACTAGTCATCAGTTATGCCATGCTATAAGAGGCTACAAAACCAAATCAGGCAGTACTGCTGACAACAGCGCATTTCTTCTTGATGAGATTAATGCATCCTTTGCATATTTTGAACAGAAGGGAAGTGGAGAGTCACCAACTGCCCTGATAGCCTCCAATGCACCAGAACCCCCAATCACCATTGAGGACATCATGTCAGTCTTGTGAAGAGTGAACTTGTAGAAAGCATATGTCCCATCCGTGACCTTCCATTCCATGCAGATCACCTGGACATTTGTAACCACTCTCTAGTTTGATCTGAGGTTCTCATCAGCTTTAAGAAGACCACTATAATTCCAGTACCAATGGAAATTAAAGTAATTTGCCTTGATGGCTACCGCCTGGTGATCTGACATTCACCATCATGTACAGTTCATAGCATGCATTAACTCCACCCTTCCAGATAAACCTGACTCACTGCAATTCACCCACCACCAAAACAGGTCTACAACAGATGACGTCTCCTGAGTTCTACACTTATCTCTGGAATGTCTGGATGGTAAAGACTTACATTAGACACCTATTTATTGATGACTGCTCCATCTTGAGTATCATAATTCCAAGCAAACTCATCTCGAAATCCTTAGACCTGTGGCTCAATACTTCCCTTTGTATTGGATTCTGGACTGAAGATTTCCTCAGTTATCTCAACTATACATCCTATCACCTGGCTTCAAATAAAATCTCCAAGGAGTTCTTCCTTTGCCTTTGTCCCTGTCATGCTTAGCACTGATAATGAGACTTTCCACATAGGTGCCTCTGAGACGTCTTTTTTTTAAACTTAACATTGGTTACTGCTTTATTGATAATTGACACAATTTCAATGCTGTCTCATCTGTTTATGGCAAATCTGCTCTCATCCTCTCTCCAATTAAGCAGAACATATGGAAAGTTTCCCTGGTCCCTAAATTTCACCCCATTATTATTTGCATACATTGGCTTATAATTTGCAATTCCCACCAAATTCCTGCACTAGACACAGCAGAAAGTGAGCAGATTTGGGCCTCTTATCTTGGAAAGGCTGTGCTGGCGCTTGAGAGGGTCCAGAGGAGATCCATGAGAATGATCCTTGGAATGAAAGGGTTAACAGATGAGGAGCATTTGATGGCTCTGAGCCCGTACTCTCGATTTTTCAAGTTGGATGAAGGCCTTCGTCCTGAAATGTCGGCTCTTTATTTTTCTCCACAGACGCTGCCTGACTTGCTGAGTTCCTCCAGCATTTTGTGTGTTAAACTTGCAGCTGTGTAACCCTTGGGGACAGGTTGAAAATATGTTCAACCCACAGTCTAAACAAGTCTATGTGCTGATGCATCTGGAACTGATTAGTCATATTGCTGCCAATTTGTTGGATACCAGTGTAGCTACATCATAATAGGCACATCAGTGAATTCCTCTTCACCTTTTTAACTTACAAGTTTAACAAGTTCTGACAGTCTGATTTTTGTAGTTCATTGTATAATATAACTGGAAATTACACTGAGGAGGATAAAAATCGTAATAGCTAATTCTAGGAAAAAGTGCTGAAGATTACCAAATTCACAATTAATGCAAGCCAGAATTTGAATATTGGGAAGTTATTAGCAACAAATTCCAGATCTGTCCTTTGCAATACTGGTGGAGCCTAGAGTTTTTGTCCCCAGGATCCATGCATAACTATCTTTGTATTAATTTGTATGTTGTTACTGTAGACCAATCCAATTTTCAAACTCCAGATGAAGTGGAATATAACAGAAACAGGATAAAGATACATAGTGGAGGAACAGAATATATTAACCAACCGACATGTCTTTGTGACGTTGGCACCTAATCAAATTCAAAGGAACCACAAGGGAAGCACATATTTCCATCAATATGGCACCTGAGATCACGATTGAAGCTGGGTTCTGATAGCTGTATGGCTGCTGCAGACCTGGGCCACTTCCAGCATGATCCACTCGGCACTGGGAAAAATAACATCAATGCCATCTCTACAAAATCTTCTGCATTCAGTTGAAGGATAAGGTAATTGCTACCACTGGCCTCCCCCATGCCACCATCCACAGCACTGACACCCTAGCTCAGAGGTTCCTCAGCTGGCATCCACAGACCTCTTGCTCCATGGCATAAAGGAGGCTGGGAACTCCAAACTTCTTAATGCCATAGACCAATACCAACTAGGGTCTAGTTGCTCTTAGTTGAGTTGTGGGACATTTTGTGCCACTCATATGCCCAATTCAAGACTCCTGAAACATCTTGTGTGCAGTTCTGGTCACCTAGCTGTAGGAAAGATATCATTAAATTGGAAAGTGCAGCAATGGTTCACCAGCACGTTACTGGGACTGCAGGGCTTGAGTTATCAGGAGAGACTGGACAGACTGGAGCATTTTCTCTATCGAGAACAGGAAGCTTCACTAGTCACCTGTTTTTTTAAGGCATCCGTTAGTCTTATGAGACCATGGATCTGCGCCTGGAAAGTCTTCACTCTCCAGGGCGCAGGCCTGGGCAACGTTGTATGGAAGACTGGCAGTTGCCCATGCTGTAAATCTCCCCTCTCCACGACACCAATCCTGTCAAGGGAAGGGCACTAGGGCCGATACAGCTTGGTACCAGTGTCGTCGGAGAGTACTGTGTGGTCAAGTGCCTTGCTCAAGGACACAACACGCTACCTCGGCTGGGGCTCGAACTCATGACCTTCAGGTCGCTAGTCGAATGCCTTAACCACTTGGCCACGTGCCCACACGTTAGTCACCTGTACGTCAAAGCAAAACGCAAAGAGCAAAGTGCGTCGTTTGTGTCAAATCAGATCAGCAAGTTTTGTGCTGGGCAAACTGCAAGTCTCGCCATACCCATAACTAACTAACCCAATCTGTGCATCTTTGGAATGTGGGAGGAAACTGGAGCACCCAGAGGAAATCCACACTGTCATGGGGACAACGTATACGCCCCTAACATAGAATGGTGGGGACTGAATCCTGATCTTACCACTGGCACTGTAATAGCATTACACTAACTGCTACACTACCCAGTAGAAGGCATAACTTCACAGCGGTTCATAGATCATAGATAAAGAGAATGATCACAGTCTAAAACAGAAGCTCCCAACATTTTTAATGCCAGTATGCCTTACCATTAACCGAGGGACCCCAGTTTAGGAGCCCCTAGTCTAAGATGAAAATATTGATTTTAAAGTGAGAGGGAAAAGTGTAAAAAGGATCCAAGGAGAAACTTTATCATACAGAGCTTTGTAGGTATATAGTAGTGATAGAGACAGGTACAATTACATTCAGTAAGATGACGGCGCACATGGTTGCAGTGGCCTCTCCAGGGTCCAACCAAGGTTGTAATTGTTCATCCTTTATGTCTTTGTTACGATTGGAAAGCACTGCTGGATGTTAAGAAGAGCAGGTATTGCAGGTCTTCCCCATTAGCGAGTTGTTCCATAGCGATGGAGATGGCCATTGCATATTGTGTTGTCACCTGGACTTGTTGCATACTATTGATGTGCGGAGGTGGTGTGCATCCAACGAACAGTGCAAATGATTGTCTTGTATATTGTATTGTGATTTCAAGGCCCTGTTGGACACTGGTAATGTAGAATACTATAAGTTCAGTTCACTGGTCAGACCCACAGCAGGGGAGCTGCGTTGCTCTGATTGTTGCGTGGACGAGACCCTCACACTGCGGTGTCACCTGTTGCAGCCACTCAGGAGAGGAGACGCTGGAGGCGGTGTGCGAAACACCAGAGGCCTCTATGGGTCATTATAATCTATACTGGGTCAGGGCTGGTCCCTTCTGTTGGTGCTGCTCTCCTGTGTTCGCTCGGTGGAAGACAAGCTAAACCCGGACAAGATGTTTAATAAGAGAGAAAACATTAAGGATAGTAGAATGATAGGTGGATGACCTTGTGGGTTAAGAGAAGGCTTTTCTGGACATTTCAAATGTTCATTTGAAGTAATAAAATTAACGTACATTTTTCGATATTATTTCACGTCGCAAGAATTCACTTTGTGTTATTTGCATAGTACACAGAATGACTTTGCCAGTCTCCTTGGAGACCTGTATCATATTCATATCTTCAGTTTTTATTGGCTTATGCAGAGAGTAATTAAATGTTCATTATTTTTCAGGAATCAACATTCAATCAGATGTGAGATAAGTGTGATCAATGGTGTGTGCTTTGTAATGCAATGTAAGATCACAATTTATATTAATAACTAATAGGCTTATTTAAGTTAAGCTTTATGTATTTCCTAGTCTGTATTTTTGGACACATAGGTGTAAGCCGACATCGTGGAGAATGTCTTTGTAGTTTTTGTGTTTTGCATCACTGCTGTTGAGAAATTCTGCACAGCCTATACGGAACTGCAAGAATCAAAACATTATGTGCCTTGTATGTAAGTTCTTCAATCTCAGATCTTGTAGAAAGTACTACTGCCAGTCAGTCGGGTGGAGACACGTCTCTTTCAAAAGCGGTGTAAGGCTGTCCTTTCCCCCGTTAGCATGCAGGTCACCCTTGGACAAGGTGTAGCACCTGCTTAGCTCCCCGCCCAGCACCATGCCGATCAGGTTCATGTGAAGCCATGGGAGCAAGTGGTGGATGGTCGTATGAACAGCTGGTGTATAGCACAAGTCTTGTTTATGTGACCACTGATGCCAGGCAGACAACTCTGTGAAGAGGATTGATAATGGCTGGTGTCAGCTGTCTTGTAGAGACACTGTCCAACAGAAGAAGGCGATGACAAACCACTTCTGTTGAAAACTTTGCCAAGAACAATCATGATCATGAGACCCTGATCGCCTATGTCTTACAACATGTCATATAATGATGATGACTACCAGAAACTGACAGATTTACCCATGCCTGCCCACTCTAACTCTGCTTGCAGTTTTTAGGTTGCTGTTTGAACAAAGCTAGTCAAGATCAATAATAAGATTAAAACCAGAACTGCATTTTGAGTTGGGATATGACCAAACATTTCATGGGAACACAAAAAAAACAGCAATTTTACTTAGGTTTGCGGCTGAAGATTAAAAAAGGCAGCTCTTTGTGGCAGTTTTCGGAATTGAACTGTGCCCAATCAGTGAACGGGACTCATTCGAAAGAGTGAATAAAAATAAGACAGGGGCAAGTGGGGCAGTGCGAGGGTGGCTCTGGCTCGTCAGGCTTCGATGAGATCAGGTTTGGGCGACGTGAGTATCTGGTAAGTTTCTTCTTCTTTATTCTGTTGGCTCCAGGGGCTGTGTTTTGCTTGGTGTGTGTGATGTAGGAATTCCGGGAGACGTTCAGTATCCCAGGTAACCTAATCTGCACCAGGGGAACCGAGCAGCAGCTGCTTAGACAATTTGTTAAGGAATTGGAGTGACAGCTTAATGATCTTCAGCTCATACAGTGATAGATAGGAGCTACAGGGAGGTAGTCACACCCAGGTTGCAGGGAACTGAGTGACTGTCAGGAGATGAAAGAAATGGGCAAAAATAAGTATACTACTTTAGATACTATTGGGGGGGGTTCTCAGTGACTGGGTCTCTGTCACTGAGTTTGGCAATTTGGCACAGAAGGGAAGAAAAGTAAAGAGGACTGCATTAGTGATACGAGATTCCATAATTAGAGGAATAGTGACGAGATTCTGTGGACGCGATAGAGATACCTGCATGGTATGTTGCCTCCCTGGTGCCAGGGTCAGGGGTGTCTCGGATCAGGTCCACAGTATTCTAAGGGGAGAAGGTGAGCAGCTAGAAGTCTTGGTACATTTTGGCACCAGTGACATAGGGAGGAAAGGTGAGGAGATTCTGAAGAATGATTTAGGGAGCTGGGAGAAAGCAGAAAATTAGGACCACCAGGGTAGTAATCTCTGGATTGCTGCCTGTGCCACATGCCAGTGGGAGTAAGAATAGGATGATTTGGTGGGTGAATGTGTGGCTGAGGATCTGGTGCAGGGGCCAAGGTTTCAGATTTCTGAATCATTGGGCTCTCTTCTGGAGAAGGTATGACCTGTACAAAGAGATGGGTTACACCTGAACCTGAGGCTACCAATATCTTTGTGGGCAGTTTTATGGAACAGTGGCAAGGAAGAAGCCCCGTCTTAAAAAAAAAGCAGCATATCCTTCTTCGTCAAGACTTTGCAAAGCGCCATTAAAAATGTCATTAAGAAAGTAAAGATGGAATACGAAAGCAAGCTAGCCAATAATATTAAAGAGGATACCAAAAGTTTCTTCAGGCACATAAAGTGTAAAAGAGAGATGAGAGTGAATTTCGGACTGCTGGACAATGATGTTGGGGAGGTAGTAATGGGGGATAAGGAAATGACGGACAAATTGAATAAGTATTTCGTATCAGTCTTCGTTGTGGAAGACACTAGCAGTCTGATGGAGGTTCCAGGTGTCAAGGGTCATGAAGTGTGTGAAGTTACCATTTCTAGAGAGAAGTTTTTGGGAAACTGAAATTCTGAAAGTAGATAAGTCACCTGGACCAGATAGTGTACATCCCCGTGTTCTGAAAGGGGTGGTAGAAGAGATTGTGGAGGCATGTAATGATCTTTCAAGAAAAACACCAGATTCTGGAATGGTTCCAGAAGACTGGAAAATTGGAAAAGTCATCCATTCTTCAAGAAGGCAGAAGAAAGGCAACTTTAGGCCAATTAGTCTGACCGCGGTGGTTGGGAAGATGTTGGAGTTGATTATTATGGTTGTGGTTTCGGAGTACTTGGAGGCAAATGATAAAATAGGCCATAGTCAGCATGGTTTCCTGAAGGGAAATTTTTGCCTGACAAATCTGTTGGAATTCTTTGAAGAAATAACAAGCAGGATAAACAAAGGATAATTGGTTAGTGTTGTGTACTTGGATTTTCAGAAGGCCTTTGACAAGGTGCCACTCATAAGGCTGCTTAACAAGCTACGAACCCATGGTATTACAGGAAAGTTTCTAGTACAGAAAAAAGAGTGGCTAATTGGCAGGAGGCAAAGACTGGGAATAAAGAGAACCTTTTCTGGTTGGATGCTGGTGACTAGTGGTGTTCCACAGGGGTTTGTGTTAGGACCGATCCTCTTTACATTACATATCATTGATTTGGGCGGTGGAATTGATGGCTTTGTAGCAGAGTTTGCAGACAACACGAAGATAAGTGGAAGGGCAGGTAGTTTTGAAAAACCAGAGAGGCTACAGAAGGACTTTGACAGATTAGGAGAATGGACAAAGAAATAGCAGATGAAATACCGTGTTGGGAAGTTTATGGTAAAAGTGTATGCAATTTGGTGGAAGAAATGAAAGGATTGGCTATTTTCTAAATGGAGAGAAAATGCAAACAGCTAAGGTGCAAAGGGAAGATTTCCTAAAGCTTAATTTGCAGGTTAAGTCTGTGGTGAGGAAGGCAAATGCAATGTTAGCATCCATTTCAAGAGGGCTAGAATGTAAAAGCAAGGGTGTAATGTTGAGACTTTATAAAGCATTGGTGAGGCCTCACTTGGAGTATTCTGAGCAGTTTTGAGCCCCTTATTTTGGAAAGGATATGCTGGAAAGGGTTCAAAGGAGGTTCACAAAAGTTTTTCCAGGATTGAATCGCTTGTCATTTGAAGAGTGATGATGGCCTAATTCTCCTATATCTTATGAGAGGATGTTTCTTTGAGCGAGTCTAAGACCAGAGGACACAGCCTCAGAATAGAAGGGTGTCCTTTTAGAATGGTGAGGTGGAATTTCTTTAGCCAGAGAGTGGTGAATCTGTGAAATTCTTTGCTACAGGCAGTTGTGGAGGCCAAGTCTTTACGTATATTCAAGGCAGAGGTTGATAGATTCTTGATTGGTCAGGGTGTGAAGGAATCCAGGAAGAAGGCAGGAGGTTGGGGCTCAGAGGAAAATTGGAATGAAATGGTGGAATAGACTTGATGGGCGAAATGGCCTAATTCTCCTATATCTTATGATCTAATGGTCACTTAGCAGATACTGTAAAGATGTGGAAGAAGGTCTTGTGGTGAGTTGAGGCTAAAGTGGAAATTTTTGGCCTCAATACTTAGTGGTACATTTGGTGTAAATCTAACACTACACTCAGCCAGGTAACAGCATCTCTACTGTAAAGTATGGTGGAGATAGCATCATGCTATGGGGATAGTTTTCAGCAGCAGGAACTGGAAATATGGTCAGGATTGATGGCAAGCTGATTGCTACTAAATACTGAGAGATCTTGGATTTAAAAAAAAACTTCTTGGCTCTGCCAGAGAGCTTAAGCTGAGAAGGAAGTTAGTCATTTAGTAGGGCCATGACCCAAACCACACTGTCAGAGAAACCATGGAAAGATTTTAAATGAAGAAAATCAATGTCCTTGAGAGGCTCAGTCAGAGTCCTGAACTTGGTATGATTGCACTGCTTCTGGGAAACGTTGTCTCATTCTGCCCTGCAGAGCTGATGTATGGTTAGAATGACAATGACGTTTTTTGAATCTTGACACATCTTGAGTAATTTTGCAAGGAGTTATGGACAAATCTTGCTCCATCATGCTGTGCAAAGCTAATAAAGACTTACAAAGCTATTGGCTGTAATAGCTGCGAGAGCTGATTCAACTAAGTACTGAGTAAAGGGAGATGAATACTTTTGAACTGCTGACATTCCAGTGTTTGAATTTTTAGTTTTTCATGCTTTACAATTTTCCATGTTTTTTTTAGGGCTCTACTGTGAAAAGGGAATATGTGATTCACAAATTACATTTCTTAGTTAAGTTGATCAAAATCCCTGTTGTAATACTATTTCATACCCTGTGGGTATCTTGTGACTGTCTTATGATCATGATGTAATGGTTTTGTAATGGTGAGGTGATGTAATTTTCCCACCAGTGTGTGGTCACATGATGTAATTTTCCTGTCAATGTGAGGTCACGTAATGACATGTTCACAACAGGTATAAAAGGGAGACCCCTGGTGTGATGCAGTTAGTTTCAATTGAGTTGTTGTTTGCTTCGTTAGTTACTCCATTATGCTGCGTATTCGACTCATGACGCAGTTTCGTTTTAAAACGGAGTTTTACTTTCTGTTGTAAGGTACAGAATCGTTGTGCCAGCAGTTTCAGCAATCACTGTCAGCTTTGTTGGTGTGTCTTTGATTTACCTTTACAGTAGTATTGGAGAGTGAAGACCTTATTAAAGGACAGGAACCTAAAGGATCGGAACAAAGTTGGAGTCGTTCGGCGGTTTAATGAACAATCGACCTTATTGAGGATTTGTTCAGAATATGGTGACCTGTATCTGAGATAACTCCTGCAAGAGCAGGGAAGTTTGTGCAGTGTTCACTCGCCAGGAAAAAGTCAGTTCCTTTAAGCCGTTTTATTTCCTTTGTCGTGAATCCTTTGGAGAATCAGCAGTAACGTCACGTCTTCGAAGAAATCTGTTTCCAGAGAAGTCTCTCCTTATTGACTGTGTAAATCACTTGGACTTCCGAATTTACCACTTTAAGAACTGTTTTTGAATTTACCCTTTTAAGAATTGTTCCAGAGTTGGCGTATAGCAGTTAACTTCAGGTTAAGTTAGTCGTTGGAATACTTTTCTCTATTGTTGAGCGGAGTTTAATAAATGTTTGTTTGTTTTTTCTACAACCTGACTCCAATGATATATTCATTGTTGCTGGTCACGTGACAATACTCACTTAGGTGAACAGAGGGTTGGATGCTGAATATTTTTACAAGGTTCTTTATTTGTCTTCAAGATGTTGGAGCTGAACGGATTATACTGTATATTTATTTTTGATAATAAGATGCTTACAATGGAGGATGTCACAGTTTTAAAAAACTTGGTTGAACAAGTCTACATCTTGTTGTGTTCATTACCAAGGAAAAGAAAGTTTTACTCATTTTTGGATTTACACTTGGACTTTATTAGAAAACATACCTTTTATTGTGTGGTTTTAGATAGTCTTACCTTATTTTGTCTTGCTTGGCTAGCTTGGATCTTTAATGAGAACATGGTAGTGTTTCAGTGATCCTGGCATTATTATGGCATTATGACGGTAACATCTAATGCATAATCCTGGGATTAAACGTTTAACTGAGTTACAAATTGTATATTTAAATGAAATGTAGAAATCTAGTTCAAAAAGCTCATGGTGGCCATGTTTCTCCACCTAAAATCAGCATTTGCAATAATTGCATGCCTCAACATCACACATCTGGCAGCTCTGATCTGATTTGGCTGACCCTCCATACCCCAGAGTCTAGGGGTGTCTCCTCGCAGTGTTAACAGACAGTACACTGCAGAGTGGCACGTTTTGTACAGCTGGTTCAGTTCATCAGGTACATTTAATGTCGGAGAAATGTATACAATATACATCCTGAAATTCTTTTTCTTTGCAAACATCCACAAAAACAGAGGAATGCCCCAAAGAATGAATGAAAATAAAATGGGGTTAGGCTTTGCCTGTCCTAAAAAATGTAATTGATTTGTAAGTTATTAACTGCCTCTAGTGTCCAGAAATATTGTAAAAGGTATCAAAGATGAGGTAGATAACTTAAAAGATTAAAATGTCATAAATTTTAAAAATGAAAATTGAAAACTCCTGTAAGTATTTAAAAACATAAAAACTCAAATGAGAAAAAAACTCCCACCACACTTCCAGTTAATGGTTTGCTCTAGAGTTCATATTGAATTCAATGGGGTTTGGTTTGCCACAGTTGAAGGGGTGACTTCACTAGCTGGGAATACCACCAAGATTGAGGTTCACCAGTAGGCTCCATGTTGGTATCAGCTGCAGAACTTTGGTCTTCCAAATTAGTAATGGTGGGACTTCCTAATTTTACAGTTCATGTGAAGGGGATCTCAGATGCCACAGTAGTACAGCTAGTAGGGCCTCATTCTGTAACACCAGAAAACCAGGTTCATTCTTGACCTTGGGTGCTATCTGCGTGGAGATGCTCGTTGTCCTTGACATCCTGGTTCTTCTCGGGGTGTCTCTAAGTGCTTGTGCATTGGTAGGTATATTGGCCACTGTAAATTGCCTCTAGTGCGTGGGGGTGTAGTAGAACTTAGGGAAGTTGAGAGAGTGCGGAGAAAATTAAAAATGGCAATAGTGTAGGGTTATGTAGGGTTAATATAAATGGGCAGTTGATAGTCTGCATGCGTCTGTTTCCACACTTAATCTTTCTCTCAATCTGTGTCTGCAGTTTCACTGACTGAATGGTAGTTGCTCCAATCAGAAAGACCTGACCTAATAATAACTTGGTCAATTTCTATTGGTTGAAATCTGCATCTCTTTTCTATCACCCCTTACTAGTTGCTTCCTTAACTCATACAAACATAGAAAACCTACAGCACGATACAGGCCCTTCGGCCCACAAAGCTGTGCCAAACATGTCTTTACCTGAGAAATTACCTAGGGTCACCCATAGCCCTCTATTTTTCTGAGCTCCATATACCTATCCAGGAGTTTCTTAAAAGACCCTATCGTATCCACCTCCACCACCGTCGCTGGCAGCTCATTCCACACACTCATTACTCTCTGTGTAAAAAAACTTTCCCTGATATCTCCTCTGTACCTACTTCCAAGCACCTTAAAACTGTGCCCTCTCGTGTTAGCCATTTCAGCCCTGGGAAAAAAGCCTCTGACTATCCACACAATCAATGCTTCTCATTATCCTACACACCTCAGTCAGGTCACCACTCATCCTCCGTTGCTGCAAGGAAAAAAGGCCGAGTTCACTCAACCTACTCTCATAAGGTATGCCCCCAATCCAGGCAACATCCTTGTAAATCTCCTCTGCACCCTTGCTATGGTTTCCACATCCTTCCTATAGTGAGGCAACCAGAACCGAGCACAGTACTCCAAGTGGGGTCTGGGGTCCTATATAGCTGTAACATTATCTCTCAGCTCCTAAACTCAATCCCATGATTGATGAAGGCCAATGCACCGTATGTTTTCTTAACCACAGAGTCAACCTGCGCAGCAGCCTTGAGTGTCCTATGGACTCGGACCCCGAGATCCCTCTGATCCTCCACACTGCCAAAAGTCTTACCATTAATACTATATTCTGTCATCATATTTGACCTTCCAAAATGAACCACCTCACACTTATCTGGGTCGAACTCCATCTGCCACTTCTCAGCCCAGTTTTGCATCCTATCAATGTCCCATTGTAACCTCTGACAACCCTCCACACTATCCGCAACACCTCCAACCTTTGTGTCATCAGCAAATTTACCCATCTCTTCACTTCTTCATCCAGGTCCTTTATAAAAATCACAAAGAGTTGGAGTCCCAGAACAGATCCCTGAGGCACACCACTGGTCACTGACCTCCATGCAGAATATGACCCTTCTACAGTCAGTCTTTGTCTTCTGTGGGCAAGCCAGTTCTGGATCCACGAAACAATTTCCCCTTGGATCCCATGCCTCCTTACTTTCTCAATAAGCCTTGCATGAGGTATCTTATCAAATGCCTTGCTGAAATCCATATGCACTACATCTACTGCTCTACCATCATCAATGTGTTTAGTCACCAATTCAATCAGGATTGTAAGGCATGACCTGCCTTTCACAAAGCCATGCCGACTATTCCTAATCATAAATCCTGCCCCTCAAGATCTTCTGCATCAACTTGCCAACCACTGAAGTAAGACTCACTGGTCAATAATTTCCTGGGCTATCTCTATTCCCTTTCTTGAATAAAGGAACAACATCCACAACCCTCCAATCCTCCGTATCCCCTCCTGTCCCCATTGATGGCAAAGATCATTGTCAGAGGCTCGGCAATCTCCTCCCTCGCCTCCCACAGTATCCTGGGGTACATTTCATCCGGTCCCGGAGACTTATCCAACTTGATGCTTTCCAAAAGCTCCAGCACATCCCCTTTCTTAATATCTACATGCTCAAGTTTTTCAGTCCACCGTAAGTCATCCCTACAATCGTCAATATCCTTTTCCATAGTGATTACTGAAGCAGAGTACTCATTAAGTACCTCTGCTATCTCCTCCAGTTCCATACACACTTTTCCACTGTCACACTTGATTGGTCCTATTCTCAAGCCTTATCTTCTTGCTCTTAACATACTTGTAGAATTCCTTGGGGTTTTCCTTAATTCTGTCTACGAGGGCCTTCTCATAGCTCCTTCTGGCTCTCCTAAATTCTTTCCTGAGCTCCTTCTTGCTAGCCTTATAATCTTCGAGCTCTAGCTCCAACTCATCTCACAGTTCTGGATCTTGCCCATTAGTCAATATCACATACCCAATAAAAGCTCATGTTGACTGAAGCTGAGGGTATGTTTTAATGTCATATTAATGATAAGATGCTGCACACTGCATCCTGGTTTCCTGATGCTTGATGGAGGTTTACTGACCACAGCAGTAAAACCACCAATTGTCCAGTTTCAAGGAGTTGTCCTTAACCTTTCTTAAGTACTCATGTTTGCACCGAAAAGAACATAACGCTATTATTTCCTATAACTCCAATGCCTTGTAACATGTGTGGCCCACTGTGCCATGTGACTTTGGTCAATTTTCCCACCCTCCTGGGATTTCTAATTTTTGTCCATTCAGGGAGTACCTGTTCTTCAAGTTGAAGGGCTAAGGCTCCACTGGAGCTATCTTTTGGATCTCCATGTTCCTTCACTCATAGTCAACCCTCCTGTCCTTTTCGATTGACCAACTAGCCTGCTTCAAACTGGTGTAGAAACTATAGAAAAACAAACCTTGGGAGACAATTTCAGCACGAGTGTGATAGATCAAAGGGCTTGTTTCTGTGAATAGAGTGCATTTACTGGGCATATGGAGTTTTAAAAAAAATTATTGTAATTTTTGGGTTTTCAAAATGACAGTGTAAGCTTCAGTTAGTCATCTTAACATTTCATAAATTGTTGAATTTATTTTTTTATAGGTAGCTATATATTGGTTTCACGGATAGCCTACAGCATATGATGCTACCAAGGGGGATGGTGGATGTTGGCTGCTGAGAGCATCACCTTAGAACCCATGGTGGCAAATTTATCACTTCTCATTTTCAATTTGAATCCATCGTTTGGAACAGGGATTCCCAACCTTTCTATGCCATGGGCCCCTGCCATTAACTGAGCGGTCCGTGGGCCCCAGGTTGGAAACCGCTGATTCAAAAGGAATGTTTATATCAGTGAAAAATGAGAAACACTCCATTATATCTCCTTGGATGGAAGAGAAGCTTACCATCACGTGTTATTGCCATTTGCTGCAACCAATATTCAGCATGTAGTGGGTTTTAAACAATGGAAGATAGGTATTTCTAGCTGAAGAAAATGCTGGACAGTTGAGGTGAGTCAGGGATCATGTCATGAAAAGGATGGAAGATTTGTTCATCTGCTTGTATGGGATTTATCTGGTTAGCCCCTGCCAGTCCCTCTTCATGAGCCTACGCACTCGAAAGTTGTCTTTGGATTTAATTCAGCAGCTTTATCTTGGAGGAAGCCTCCACCAGGAGATGGGCTTGGTTCACTCTCCTCTCCTATCAGAGCCCTTTTTCACCAGCTCTTTACCTTTCTTACCCACCTAACACCTTTTAGCTATCCTCCTTCCCCTCCCAATTTTTCATTCTGTTGTCTTCCCCTTCCTTTTCAGTCTTTGAAGAAGGGTGTCGGCCTGAAATGTCAACTGTTTATTCTTTTCCATTGATGCTGTCTGACCTACTGAATTCCTCCAGCATTTTGTGTGTATTGCTTTGATATGTTAGTTTTATTTATTTTTTGCTATTAGCTGTTATGGTTATGGTTTTTAACTTGCTTATCAATTGATACTATGCACATTATTTCTGGAAGGAAGCAAAATAAGGGACTCATTATTGGTGACTTTCTCAGTAAAAGTATTTACATTACAGCCAAAAGGTATTGTTGGAATTAAGAGAAAACTATTAGATGAAGAAACCACAAATAGAATCTTTCAAGATGATAGGTTGGGTTTGCTGAACAAGTGTTAGACTTGCTAGTGGAATTAGTATTTGGTAATGCAGGAGTGCACACATCATTCCTCAGTGTTAACCTATGGCAAAACTAAGAGGAAGTGAGTTGTGTCAGAGATTGATTTCTCTAACTTCTGGTAACTATCAATAATTTTTCCACTTCCCAGTCTGGTTACTCTCTCATTCCTTCTCCTCACCTGCCTGTTTCCTCCAGTGTCCATCACCTCCCTTTGGTTCCCATCCTCATTCCATTTATTCCATGATTTACTGTACTCTCCTATCACATTTTTTCTTCTTCAGCTCTTTACCTTGTCCACCTATCACCTCACAGCTTCTTACCTTATCCTTCTCACCCACTAACACACCTTTCCCACCTTTCCTCTCTCTTGCTTTGACCTATCACCTGTCAGCCTGTACTTCTTCCACCCCCCCCCCCCATTTTTTATTCTGGCTTCTGCCTTCTTTTCCAGTCCTGATGAAAGGTCTCACCTTGCAACATTGACTGTTTATTCCCCTCCACTGATGCTGCCGAATTCGTAGAGTTTCTCTGGAATTTTCTGTGTGTTGCTGAAATTTTCCCACATCTGCAGACTGTAGTATAGGCCCATGTGCTCGTGTTTGGCCCATATCCCTTTAAACGTTTCATATTCATGTACCTGTTGAAGTTTCTTTTAGATGTTGTTAACGTACCTGGCACAATCTCTTCCTCTGGCAACTCATTTCATGGACTGACCCCTCACCTGGAGAAAAAGTTGCCCTTCAGGATCGTAATAAATCTCTTCCCCTTCTACCTGAAATCTACTCCCTCTAATTCTCATTCCCCAACTTTGCTTGGGGGATAAAAACTGTGCGCATACCCTATCTATGCTCCTCATAATTTTATACTCTTCTGTAAGATTATTCTTCATTTTCCTTCACCCAAGAGAAAAAGTCAAAATCTTCTTGACTTCTCTCCTTAACCCAGTCCATTGAATCACATCTACATTCTTATAAATCTAACTTACACTTGATCCAGCTTAATGACATTTTTCCTACACCAGGGTGATCAAAATGTAAAGCAGCATTCCAAAATGTGGCCTCACCAGCGTCCTGTGCAATTATTAATTAAGCCAAGTGAAGCACATGTGATGCTTCTCTCGCCTTAATTAATAATTTTCCCTCTTCTTCAAATTTCAGAGATTCTTTCAGGACAGGAAATAGCTGCTTTCTGCTGTTCAACTTCTCAGCGTTAAGACTTGTCTTACGCTATTTTACAACATTCTGATAATTCAGAGCTGCAAATAAATTTGATAAATAGCCAAGGTTCCTTATACACATGGAAGTAAGTTCTGCCCTGATATATTCATAGGCAGGAATCTACTTTGATTAATGATTTCAAAGGGCCAGTATGTTCTCAGTGCTGCTTTTGAATCACAGGTCCGAATGCATGACAGCAATGGTTCTATGACTTGGTAATTGTAAAAGAGGACGTAAGTAATTATAAGGATGGAATCAATCCAACGACATCACATTATATAGGTTGAACAGTGCCTACGTTCAGCATAAGAGCTTCTACTCCTGGTGCTAAAGGTCCATGGTTCTCAAAGTTTCAAGGAATTACTCTTAAAGAAGGTAAGACTATATTATATGATAGTTAGAAGTCAAATAAAATTAATTTCAGGAGCTTTGTTATTCCCAGTGAATGTATTTTTTCCAAGTTATACTGATACAGTTAAAGAATGCAATTCCAGTTTTGTAAGTTTTTGAAAAACTTAACTAAGTTACAATGTTCTCATTTTTTGGAGTCAATGACAAAGGATCCTGGAAATCTAGTAATTTCCAGGCTCGGATAATTTTATAAACATCTAGGTCACCTGTCATCCTTGTTCAGTTCAGGGAAAGCAAACCTAAGTATCCAATCTCTGGCCATAGCTAACATCTTCTGCTCCAGACATCAACGCTGTGACTCTTTGCACTCTCTCCAGCACAATTGCATTCCTTCTGTAGCGTGTGACCAGACCTACACACAATACTTTGTGTGTTCTTACAAGTGCTTTTTGTAATGTGGAGACTTTAACTCGGTGGGGGTCAGCGGTGGAGAGAGTGAGTAGCTTCAAGTTTCAGGGCGTCAACATCTCAGGGATCTATCCTGGGCTCAGAATGTTGATGCAGTCACAAAGAGGGTGTGCCAGTGGCTACACTGCATCAGGAATTCGAGATCTTGCAAGTCACCAAAGACTTTAGCAAATTGTCACTGTGGAGAGCATTCTGTCTGGTTGGATTACTGCCTGGTATGGAAACTCCAATGCACAGGGAGTTGTATCTCTGCCAATTCCATCATGGGCACCCACTATAAAGGGCATCTTCAGAAAGTGGAGCCTAAAGAAGGCAGCATACATTGGTAAGGACCTGACCATCTGGGACATGCCTTCTTCTCATTAGTTCCATTAGGGAGAAGGTACAGGAGCCTGAAAACGCACACTTGACATATTAAGGACGGCTTCTTCTCCTCCACCATCAGATATCTCAGTGCTTCATGGACACTAGTCAAGTCAAGTCAAGTCACTTTTTATTGTCATTTTGACTATAACTGCTGGTACAGTACACAGTTAAAATGAGACAACGTTTTTCAGGACCATGGTGCTACATGAAACAATACAAAAACTACACTGAACTACGTAAAACAACACAAAAACTACACTGGACTACAGACCTACCCAGGACTGCATAAAGTGCACAAAACAGTGCAGGCATTACAATAAATAATAAACAAGACAATAGGCACAGTAGAGGGTATATAGTAGGTTGGTGTCAAGCCAGGCTCTGGGTATTGAGGAATCTGATGGTTTGGGGGAAGAAACTGTTACATAGTCTGGTCGTGAGAACCCGAATGCTTCGGTGCCTTTTGCCAGATGGCAGGAGGGAGAAGAGTTTGTATGAGGGGTGCGTGGGGCCCTTCATAATGCTGTTTGCTTTACGGATGCAGTGCGTGGTGTAAATGTTTGTAATGGCGGGAAGAGAGACCCCGATGATCTTCTCAGCTGACCTCCCTATCCGCTGCAGGTTCTTGCGATCGGAGATGGTGAAATTTCCAAACCAGGCAGTGATGCAGCTGCTCAGGATGCTCTCAATACAACCTCTGTAGAATGTGGTGAGGATGGGGGGGGGTGGGAGATGGGCTTTTCTCAGCCTTCGCAGAAAGTAGAGAGGCTGCTGGGCTTTCTTTGCCATGGAGCTGGTGTTGAGGGACCAGGTGAGATTCTCCGCCATGTGAACACCAAGAAATTTGGTGCTGTTAACGATCTCTACATTGGAGTTGTCGATGTTCAGTGGAGAATGGTTGCTCTGTGTCCTCCTGAAGTCAACAACCATCTCTTTTGTTTTGTTCACATTCAGAGACAGGTTGTTGGCTCTGCACCAGTTCATTAGCCGCTGCACCTCCTCTCTGTATGCTGACTCATCGTTCTTGTTGATGAGACCCACCACGGTCGTGTCATCGGCGAACTTGATGATGTGGTTCGAGCTGTGTGTTGCAGCACAGTCAGGGGTCAGCAGAGTGAACAGCAGTGGACTGAGCACACAGCCCTGGGCACTACCTCACTATTCATCTTTGGCATCATTTATTTACTTTATATTTTATTGTAACTTGAAGTATTTTTGTCTAGCACTGTACGACTGCAAAAAACAGTAAGTTTCACGACATCTATTAGTAATAATAAATCTGATTCGAATTCTGAACTTTTATACCCTGTGTCTTAAACTATGAAGGAAAGTATGCCATTTAACTTCTTCACAATTCTCTCTACCTGCATTGCCGTGTATAGAGAAGTACGCATTTGAATCCCAAAGACCCTCTGTTTGCCAACATTCCTTGGTGCTCTGCCATTTATTGCATGTGTCTTGTGTCTATCTGACTTGTCAAATACATCACATTGCACTTTTTAGGATTAAATTCCATCAGACAATACTAAACCTAACCTTCTGTTTGTTCTTTATTCTACTGTAGCCTTTGTTCTTTATTCTGCTCTTGTATCTTATGGTCCAGCAATCTTCCTCACTATACATAACACCACTGACTTTGTGTCATCTATGCCCTATTAATCTTTCTTCTGACATTGTCACCCAAATGATTAATATACAGTATATTACAAAAACAAGATGAATCCCTCTGATTCAACACTAGTCACAGACTTCCTATCAGAACCCTCTATCTCCTATCATCAAGCTAATTTTGGGTTCAATAAGTCAGCTGTCCTTGAATCCCATTTCCCTTAACCTTCTGGACCTGTCTGCCATACAGTACTTCATCAATTGCCTTAATAATGACCATGTAGACAATGTCAATCATCTTACCTTCATTATTTATCTTAGTAACCTCCTCAAAGAACTCAATCAAATTAGTGAGACAAATTTGTGTCATTTTTCATATATCAGACTCACCTGAGTGGCAATGCTCCTAAATCAGCAAGGTTTGCTTTCATACAAGTATGGGTAGCATGCAGAGAACCTAATTTTGACTTTGGTCTTTGGATAATAGTCCTCCTCCTCTGCCTAGCTCAACCTTAGGCCTGGTTCCTTCTAATGGAGAAAGCAACTGGTACTGATCTCCTTCCTCAGGGTTTCCTATTAAAATCAATATGACATGGGAGAGAATATTTAATTATTTTAATACTCTCCATAACATTTCAACTTTTATGTTTATTTTGGCTTGAATTAATTTAATACATTTGTAATTGCAGATATATATTTCACAAATGATATAGTTTCTGGTTTATATCTTGAAGGTGCTAATCCTTACATTCTAGCTAGAAATGAATTAGGGATCTGAAAACAATTTTGGATAAATTTGAGAATGACAGCATGCTTCCAAGTGTGAAATATGTAACAGGTACTTTTTCTTAATTATAAATTTCAATTTACCAAAATATTCTGCAAAGCTCAAAACCAAAATAACATAGTGTCTACTTAATTCAAACTTTATAAACCTCTATTTTCTGTGCAGTGCTAATTGTTAATTACTTAGGAAGATTTTGTTAGAAAAGTCAATTTGGAAGCTGCAAAATGTTCCTGATGTAGATATCAGATATTTGAGCCCTGTGAAAATTTTATTGTCAGCTAGGATCTCTTTCAACTCAGGTTGGCAGTGTCTGGTGTACACATCAACTCCTTTATTACGGTGACGTCTTGCACTGAAGAAAAGACACACTGACATCTCATTTTGTCTAACTTAGCATTACAGGAATATGAGGAAATTATCCTCCTCAATCTTTGAGTAGTGGACAGATTGGATCTTAAAACACATACCATTCACATTTCCAGGTTTGATGCTTGGTAGATTAAAGCATGGAAATGCAAACTTCATGAAGTTTTACAAGTGGTTGTCTCAGAAGACTGATATCTGCTTTCTTCAACTTACTTTCATTAAAACTTCTGAAATTTTATGGTATCTGATCATATTTTGTGCTCTGAAACGCAGTACCATTTCAAAAACCAATTTCCCTTGGGATCAATAAAGTATGACTACGACTATGACTATGATTTCACAACTGTCATTCAACAAATACAATATTTTCCCCACTTTTGTGGATTTAGACTGGATCAATAGTTCCCTCTACTGGACAATTTCCAGTGGTTTTGCTCATTTAACATCATTGATTAAGTCTGGCAGAGAGACAGAAGTAATTCAAGGCTTACAGAATGTGGGAGCATTAGCTGTCGATTGTATAAGTAACACTGTATTGGGCTGACATTGAGAAAAATAATGTGTGCAATATAATAATAGTTTCCTGCTGAATTTATCTAAAAATTTTTGAAATTTTGTTGAGGCTTCAGTTGAATTGACCTGAAATCGCATGCTTTTGTGGTTAATGACTGCATAGTTTTTGATTATATCTCAAATAATTGTTTTTAAATTAGTTTTACTGTCAGTTAAGGTTTCTGTTGAAGGTACCATATGTCACTCAATGAAAACAACTTGCAAGTGTAAATTTTATGATGGTCATGTTTGCATGCAGACACGTAATACCATTGACTGACTTTTTAGCTTATAATGACTTTTGTAACAGAAGTAAGAATTGGTCAGTAAATAAAGGCAAAGGCAATGAAAAAATACTGTGCAGATTGGAGGAGCATGCTTGCTTCTCGTCCTGCAAAGGGTGATTCTTAATTATATCTAAATCTAACATTAATATGCTGTGATACATTGTGTAGCATAGTGTTTGGTCTTGTTATCTTCCTAACCATTCCAACATAGCAAAAGGCAAGCTGACTTCCCATCAGGTGACAACCTGATGGAGTCACCAAATCAATTCTCTATGCTTAAATGGGAATCCAGAGGCTGTGATCAGGCAGCTTAGCTATTGATGGGAACAAACCGATGGGCAGCTAATGACTAGGTAAGTAACATTGGTCTTCTTAATTGCCCATTTTCCTGGCAGAAACTAAAAAAGTTGCTCTTTCAAATTTATTTAACTGTCACTGAATTGGAATATTGGCTACAAAAATTGACAGTGAAGTGTTTTGTGACCAAATCAATGAAATCATTATTTTTCCAGTGAACGTGTGAAAGTACACAACATAGTTGTGTTCATGTTGTTATTCTGTCCTCTGGATACTGGAAAGGATTCTTGCATTGCAACATAGAGTCCAAAGAATCTGTACGCAATTGGATGATTGGAGTTCTTGTGACTAGAGTTAGAATGTTTCTGTTCTGAAACATTTAGAAGGTATGGTTGTTGCCACAGTCAAGAAATAGTCTCGGGGGTGGGTGTTATTAACTCAAACCTGCATACATAATGTGCTACACTGAATCACTGCACTAGTGGAAAGTAGTTCTAGTAATTCTGAGGCCAATAATGAACATGTACAAACGTATTTACATTTTAATATTGTGTTCTTTTAACAGTAACCATTCCCCTCTAGAAAAAGCATAAGAATCTTTTGTTCTTTCTCTTGGATGTGCTTAGATTGTGGGACACAAGTTACATGATCAAAATCTTGAACAGAAGCTCCATTTTCTCGATCATGTATAATCACTGTCAAAAACAACAGATTTTGCATTATCCTATTAGTTTCAATGTGACACTGCTAGCTGTTATAAAGTAACATACTTAAAAAGAAATTAACTAAATTTCTTCAACTTTTAAAGGAGAGATTTTATTTAAATCTGCAAGATAAAGCCGATCACATAAAAGAATATGTGAACCAAAATAGCTAAAAGCTTCTTGTACATTGAACCCACAAACAGAATAATGGGAAAAAAAAACAACCCTCCCTCTTATGAAGGAAACATTCAGATTTCGAGTAGTAATTGTTGTAATGTTAGCACTTTAAGAAGTGAAAATTATAGCACGGAGAAAAATCCCATGATTGAAGGTGCAATTATTAAATCTCAAAATGCAAGCATTAGGTTTTTTGCCTAATTCAGATAATTGCTAGATTTACCATCTGACCCAAAGGAATTTCATTATGTTTATAACTTACTCATTTAAAGCCTCATTACTCAGGTTAATTTTAAGTAAATTTTCAAGTGGCATCTAAGATTTATAAAGCTGATGTATGAAGATAAATCATCCTGTTAGATTTCAATTATCCAGGCATGACTTTAGACTAACCATTATTGTTGAGGCTTGGATTGCTGTTTCGTTGTTTTCACTTAGCTGTTTTAAGTGCACTTTTCTGGAATGATCTGGGACCTCTACCTTTTATAATTATTAAAGATATATCACTAAAAATTTAGAAATTATAGTGAGCTTTTAATGAACTCTGGATATTTCATTTTCCATGGTCAATTAAGTACTTCTTGAAGTGTAATTCATGTTGTAATGTGGTTGTCAGTTTGGATTGCTGACAGCAATGTGATAACAACCGGATAGCATGTTTTAATGATGCTGATTGAGTAATGATATTATCTAATGACATACTGAAGACTATCCTTGGTGTCAGATATAACATAGAATATCTATCTGAGAGAATGAACATGGTTTTTGATTGTGTACAGTCAGAACAAGGCATAAAATGTCTCTCAACTGGATAGGAATATCAGCACCCCTATCTTAGACCAACATGCATCCAACTTCGTTGGATGTTTCATTAAATAATCACCAGGTCTACTGAATTGAATGAGTATTTTTACATCGCAACCATTCAAATATTTCTCCCTGCTACATAGGAACTATTTTGAAAACACACTGAATACTGGATTCTTAGAGGAACTTTGCAAAGATAATAAATCTATATTTTTTCATTTAATAGAAATACTTATTTTTAAGAATTTCTGACAAGGGTTGCCCTTTATTATAGAAGGATTGATCTTAAGAATATATTTGTTCTTATTCCTGTTAATGATGATCAATATACAGCCTTTTAAAAAAATCTTAGCAATGGATTGTCAGTGATATCTATACAATGTGAGCTATGTATTTATATAAAAGTAAAAAGTGAATTAGAATCAGGTTTAATATCACTGGCATTTGTTAACTTTGCGGCAGCAGTACAATTCGATACATAATAGAAGAGAGAATAAAAACTGGATTACAACTATCACTACCAACAAATCCATCAATCTTTGTATCATTTTTGAATGTATTAATGATACCTCCTTCACTTACATTGAGACTGTCCATGATATAACAAACAGCAAGGATCCCACCACCAATCCATGCAGTATACAACTGTCTACAGATTTCTAAAAACAATTATTTATAATCACACCGTTTCCTAACACCAAGCCAACTTTGGAGCCATTTGCTGGCAAAAATCATGCTGAACCTCACGTAGACTAACATCAACCACACTATTCCCTTCAAAAATTCAATCAATTTGTCAGATGTGAAAAAAATAACATTATAACAAAGACATACTGACCGTCACTAATAGAAATTGTAACAAATCCATACTAATTATCCCTAACTAATCCCAGGCACTTCACATGCAGATTAGTCCTGTCCCTGAGATTCTTTTCCTATAACTTCCTACCACTGACTTTAGACTTACTGATATGTAATGATGTGATTTTTATTTCTGTTGCCCTTCTTGAATAAGGATGTTACATTTAGTGCTCTCCAGATATCTCTTCAATGGTGAGAGATTTTTAAATTTCCTGCCAGCACTCCATCAGTAACCCCCCTTGCACCCTGAGACATCTCTCATCAAGCCATGAACATTCTCCCATCTCTTTACCCATTAATCATTTAATTCTCTTCGATGCTATTGCTCCCCTCCCTAAATTCCCAACTACACTGTCATTCTCCACACAAAATACAGTTCAGACGATTCATTTAAGGGTTAACATTCTCTGGCTGCCCGAGTAGACTGCCCATTTGTTCCTTAATGGGCCCTATTCTTTTCCTGATTATATACATAATATGCTTTGAGTTTTTTCTTAACTTTACCTCTCAGTGCTATTTCTTGCCTTCTTAGCCATCCTAGCTATTTTTTAGGTCAACCCCTGCACTTTATATACACCTGTACACCCTCTCCTACTTTTAATTCCATAGGACTGTCAGGGGTAAGCTTTTCACACAGAGAGTGGTGGGTGAATGGAATGCACTGCCAGTGACAGTGGTGGAGACAGATACAAGAGGGCCTTTTAAGAGACTCTTAGATAGTTACATGGAGCTTAGAAAAATAGAGGGCTACGCAGTAGGTAATTCTAGGCAGTTTCTAGAGAAGGTTACGTGGTCGGCACAACATTGTGGGCTGAAGGGCCTGAAATGTGCTGTGTTCTATATTCATGTATGGACTCAAAAAGCTCTCCATGACACACTTTAAAAATTCTGTTCCTCTAAACAGTTTCGCACTGGAAATCCCAGTTAAAAATAAGGAAGCTGAAATCCCTCACCACTGTGATCATTTTATTTTCACATTCTATTTTATAATTTAATATATATATTTTATACAACTTTCCTTTTTATGTAAAGCCTACCAGTGTGCTTAATCAATGGTTAGATACTTTGCATGCCTTTGGATTCAGAGGAGGACACTTAAGGTCAGGAATGTTGCAGGAAAAGTCCAAGATCTCCAGCTGGATGCATTTCAGGGATACATGTACTGGATGACAACACAGTGTGGAATATGTCCACAGAAATAGTGAGCAAACAGGCTTGTTTGAAGAGCTGTCTAATTTCTCTGGTAAACAGGGGAAATCTGATTTAAGACATCATTTAAAGTGTTCAACCGCAAATAAAATTTTGTGCATAAATCATTAGTGTTACTAATTATGATGCTTTTAGATTTCAGGACTTGCGCTGGATTGTGATCTTGTTGTATTGGCTGATGCAGGATAATACAAGATTTGAAATAAATCAGGCTGATCTTACCAGGAAAGGGTGAATGAATTAATGAACACTCATCCTGCAATTTAATGTAAAATTGACTTGTTTTTATGATCTCAGAACACCTCAAGGCATTTTAAAGTGAGTGAAGTACTACTTTAATAGTAGCTGTGACAATATAGAAATTTTAGACCATAAGACATAAGAGCAGAATTCGGCCATTTAGCCCATTCAGTCTGCTCTGCCATTAAATCACGGCTGATCCTTTTAACCCCTCCTCAGCCCCACTCCTCAGCCTTCTCCACGTAACCTTTGATGACGTGCTCAATCAGGAACCTATAAAAATCTGCCTTAAATGCACCCAACAACCTGGTCTCCACAGCTGCCTGCGGTAGTAAATTCACCACCTTCTGGATAAAGAAAACTCTCTGCATCATTGTTTTAAATGGACGCTCCCCTATGCTGAGGCTGTGCTCTCTTGTCTTAAAACTCTCCCACCATGGGAAACATCTTTTCCACATCTACTCTGTCTAGGCCTTTCAATATTCGAAAGGTTTCAATGAGATCCCCTCCCCACCAATCCTTCTAAATTTCGGTGAGTACAGACCCAGAGCTATCAAGTGTTCAAATGTTCCTTATATGATGACCCTTTTATTCCTTGAATCATCCGTGTGAACCTCCTCTGGACCCTCTCCAATGCCAGTACATCTTACTGGACCTGGTGTTCGGTAATGAGCCTGGCCGGGTGACTGGCCTTTCAGGGGGTGAACAGTTAGGGAACAGTGACCTCAACTCCTGAACTTTCAGGACAGCAATAGATAAGGATAGACACGGTCCTTGTGGGACAGTTTTGAATTGGAGTAGGGAAAATTACGAGGGCATTAGGCATGACCTAAGAAGTGTCAAAAGCCAGGAGGGGCTGTGAAAAGTCCATGTCAAGTAGGATTAAGGTGAATCTCAAGGTATTCTATGCATACATCAAGAATAAGAGGATAACCAGGGAGAGGGTGGAACCTCTCAAGGATAAAAAGTGGGGGGAGAACATATGCTTGGATGCAAAGAATGTGATTGAGGTACTTAATGAGCACTTTGCTTTAGTATTTACCAAGGAAAAGGGTACGGAGGGCCAGGAGATCAGTGCTGAGTGTTTAAATACGTTAGGGCATTTAGAGTTCAAGGAAGAGGAAGTGTTGGGCCTTCTAATGAGTATTAAGGTGGATAAGTCCTCAGGGCCTGATGGAATTTACCCCAGGTTATTGAAGGAGACAAGAGATGAGATTACTAGGTCCTTGACCTGTATCTTTGTGTCTTCGCTAGCCATGGACGAGTCCTGGAGGAATGTCGAGTGACCAATGATCAATTTAAGAAGGGAACAAGGGAAAATCCTGTGAACTATAGACCAGTGAGTCTCATGTCAGTTGTAGTGAAATCATTGGAGAAAATTCTTAGAGATAGAATATAGGCGAATTTTGGAAACCCATGGCCTCATTAGGGAGAGCCAGCATGGCTTTGTGCGTGGCAGGTTGTGCCTTACCAACTTGACTGAGTTTCTGACAAGGTGACGAGAGAGACTGATGAGGGTAGGGCAGTGGATGTTGTCTATGTGGATTTTAGTAAGGTATTTGACAAAGTCACTCATGAGAGGCGAATCCAGAAGATTAAGATTTTGGTTCAGAACTGGCATGCATATAGAAAACAGAGGGTAGTAGTTGAAGGAACTTATTCGAGCTGGAGGTCTGTCATTAGCAGAGTTCTGCAGGGATCTGTGCTCAAACCTCTTTTGTTTGGAATGTATAAATGACCTGGATGAAAATGTAGATGGGTGGGTTCGTAAATTTGCAGATGATACCAAAATTGGTGGAGTTGTGGAAAGTGTAGAAGATTGGCAAAGATCAGTTGCAGATATGGGCTGAGAAATGGCAGATGGAGTTTAATCCAGGTAAATGAGATATGTTACTCCTCGGCAGGGCAAATGCAAGGAGACCGGACACTGTGAAGGGCAAAGTCCTTAACAGTGTTGCTGAACAGAGAGAACTTGGGATCCAAGTTCATAGCTCCTTGAAAGTGGCTATACAGGATTGATAAGTTGATTAAGAAGGCTTAAAGAATGCTTGCTTTTCGAGTTGAGGCATTGAGTTCAAATGTCAGGAAGATATGTTGCAACTTTATAAAACTCTGGTTAGGCCACGTTTGGTGTATTGCATACAGATCTGGTCGCCCCATTACAAGAAGGATGTTGAGGCTTTAGAGGGGGTGCAAAAGAGGTTTACCAGGATGCTGCCTAGTTTAGAGAGAATGCACGATCACAAAAGGCTGGATAAACTTGGGTTGTTTTCTCTGGAGTGTAGGAGGCCGAGGGGAGATCTGATGGAGGTTCAGAAGACTATGAACGGCATAGATAGAGTGGGCAAAGAGTATCTGTTTTTCAGGGTTGAAATGTCTTATACCAGAGGGCGCATGCATTGAAGGTGAGAGGGCGTAGATTCAATGGGAATGTGAGGGGTAAATTTTTTACTCAAAGAGTTGTGGATGTCTGGAATACGATGCCCGATATGGTGGTAGGTGTAAATACATTAGAGGCTTTTAAGAGATGTTTGGATAGGCACATGGATGTAAGGACGGTGGAGGGATATGGACATGGTGTAGGTAGGAGGGATTAGTGTTTGGGTGTTTTCGATTTTATTTTTAGTTGGTTTGGTACAACACTGTGAGCTGAATGGCTTGTGCTGTACTCTTTATGTTCTATGTTCACTTCTCTTTGAGTAGCCATATGACATATTTTGTGTCCGCTTTTATGGAATGGATAGGAACTCTTCTGAAAGAGTGCACTCTAACTAAATATAGTAACGGGCAGGTATGTTGTTTTTGGAATTAATTAATTTAGAGGTATGTTGGACAAGCCCAAACAAATATTTGAAGAAAGTGAGAAATTAATAAAGAAGATTTTGTTTATAAATTTATTCCCAGTTAATCTGATCAACAATTCTTGTTAGCCACTCTAACCCCCTGTATCTTTTATCTCAGTCACTGCACCTCACTGTAAACACTTTAAATCATTTTTATAATGCTGTTTACATTGTAAATGCATGCTGGTATTTATGTATTTATGCACGTTTTAGTCCATACCCACACTTTAACTGCTAACTTTATTTTTGACATAATTTTTTATAATTGGTGAATGTTGTTGTCGCACCAATACATCACAGCAAATTCCTAATTCATGTAAATGTACATGTGAAATAAAGTTCATGCCTGGTCCTTCAGATTTGGAACTTTAAAGGGGAGCAGTTGAGTACAAGCGTCTATACTCTTAGTCAGTTACTTACCCGTGTGTATGTAGTTGTTATGTAAATATAATTGGGCTTTGACCAGCAACCAGTCCGGACATCAGAAGTTTGAGAGGAGGGGATTTCACTCAGATTCACTGCCTCGGGTAGAAGAAGGTGGCAGCAGATTGCAGCAGCATAATTGAGCTCTGACCAGCGACCCATCCATGTTTGGGATAGACTAGTAAAAGCAAATTAAAGGAAGGCAGGGCAAGTGCAGAGGCTGTCGTCTGAACGGACAGAGTCAGTGGTGAACTTGAGGCTTTAGCTCTTTGAGACTTCAGCAAAGAGAGGCTTCAGTCAGAGAAAGCAAAGAAAAGAAAAGCTCTATGTTAAGATTTTTTTCCTTCCCTTATGTGTATCTGCTCAGTTAGGGCAGCAGAGATGCCAGGCAGGATAGTTGAATGCTCTTCTTGCAGGATGTAGGAAGGCAGGGAGGCCTACAGTGTACCTGCAGCTTCTGATAATCCATGTTAAGGATCTGGAGCTGGAACTGGATGAACTGTAGATAATTTGGGAGGTGAAGGGGTGGTAGATGGAATTAGAGAGATGTAATTACACTCAAGGTGCAGGACACAGGCAACTGGGTGACAGTCAGAAGGGGAAAGAAGTTAAGGAGCCAGAGCAGAGTACCCCTGTGACCATCTCCTTCAACAACAGCTATGTCACTTTGGATACTGTCTGGGAGTCAACCTAACAGAGGACAGTCACAGTGGTTGGGTCTGGCTCTGTGACTCAAGAAGGGAAGCTGGGAGAAAAGACGTGCTGTGGTGATGGGGGATTTATTAGTTAGGGGAACGGCAGGAGGTTCTGTGGGCGAGAACAAGGTTACTGGACGGTACGTTACCTTGCAGGTGCCAGGGTCTGGGACACCTCAGAGTGTGTCCTCAGTATTCTTTACTGGGAGGGTGAGTAGCCAGAGGTCATAGTCTATGTAGGTACCGATGACATGGGTAGGTTGAGTGATGAGGTTCTGCATAGGGAGTTCAGGGAGTTAGGTGCTAAGTTAAAGAGCAGGACATCCAATGTGCTGATCTCAGGATTGCTACCTGTGCCGCGTGCTACTGAGGCCAGAACTAGGAACTAGTTTAACAGTTGCCTAAGGGGTTGGTGAAGGAGGGAGGCCATAAGATCTTTGGACCATTGCGTTCTCTTCCTGGGAAGGTGGGACCTGTACAGGAGGGATGGTTTGCACCTGAACTGGAGGGGGACTAATATCCTTGCAGGAAGGTTTGTTAATGCTGTGCGGTGGGGTTTCAACTAGAGTTGTAGGGGGATGGGAACCAGAGTGCCAGAACAACCAGTGGAGAGGTTGTGGAGGCAGGTGGTGGTAAGACTTCAGACAAAGTTAGGAATCAAAAGGTTGTGCACGGTGCGACTAGCTGAACATATTTCAATGCAAGACGTATCGTAGGAAATGCGGATGAGCTCAGGGCATGGATTAACATGTGGAATTATGATGTAGTCATTAGTGAGACTTGGTTGCAGGAGGGGCAAGACTGGCAGCTCGATATTCCGGGGTTCTCTTGTTTTAGGCATGACAAAGCGGGAGGGATTAAAGGAAAAGGAGGAGTGGTGGCGTTACTAGTCAGGGAAAATGTCATGCAAGTGCTCCCTCAGGACAGACTGGAGAACTCCACTAGTGAGGTGTTACGGGTGGAAGTGAGAAATAAGAAAGTTATGACCATGTTAATGGGGCTATATTACAGACCACTCAACAGTCTGAGGGATTTAGAGGAACAAAGTTGTAAAAATATCAGACTGTTGTAGGAGAGATAAGGTTGTTATAGAAGTTGATTTTAACTTTCCACACATTGGCTGGGAATCACATACTGTAAAAGAACGAGATGGGATAGGGCTTGTCAAATGTGTTCAGGAAAGTTTCCTTCACCAGTATGTAGAATTTCCAAGGAGAAAGCAAGTGATACTGGATCTACTATTGGGAAATGAGACAGGGCAGGTGACACACGTTTGATAGGTCTCGTCTACAGGCAGAGACTCTAAATTGGAGAAAGGCCAATTCTGATGGTATCAGAAACGATCTGCCAAGTGTAGATTGAGACCGGCTGTTGTCTGGCAAAGGTGCATTTGGAAAGTGAAAGGCTTCAAAAATGAAATTTTGAGAGTACAGAACTTGTATATGCCTGTCAGAATAAAAGGTAACGACAAGTAGTGTAGGGGACCTTGGTTTTCAAGAGATATTGAGATTCTGCTTAAGAGATAGCAATTATAGGCAAGTAAGAGCAAAGGATGTGCTTATGGTTTACAAGAAATGCAAGTGAACACTTCAGTCAGAAATCAGGAAGACTAAGTGAAGGCGTGAAGCTGCTCTAGCAGATAATGTGAAGGAGAATTCCAAGGAATTTTACAGATATGTTAAGAGCAAAAGGATTCCAAGGGACAAAATTGGTCCTCTGGGAGATCAGAATGGTAATGCATATGTGGAGCCAAAACAGATGGGGGAGGTTTAAATGCATTTTTTGTATCTATATTTACTTGGAAGATGGATATAGAGTCTATAGAACTGAGGCAAAGCGGCATTAACTTCATGGGCCCTGTACAGATTACAGAGGAGGAGGTGTTTGCTACTCTGAGCAAATCAGGGTGAACATATTCCCAGGGCCAGACAAGGTGTTCCCTCAGACCCTACAGGAGGCAAGTGCAGAAATTGCCGGGGCCCTAATGTAGATATTTAAGACATCCTTAGTGACAGGAGAGGTACCAGAGGATTGGAGGATAGCCATTGTTGTTCCACTGTTTAAAAAAGGCTCTAAACAGAAACCAGGAAATTATAGGCTGGTGAGCCTGACATCAGTTGTGGGAAAATTATTGGAAGGTATTCCAAAGGACCTGATACGTAAGTATTTAGATAGACATGGACTGATTAAGTATAGTCAGCATGGCTTTGTGCATGGTAGGTCATGTCTAACCAATCTTACAGAATTTTTCGAGGAAGTTACCAGGAAAGTAGATGAATGCAAGGCAGTGGATGTTGTCTACATGGGCTATAGTAAGGCATTTGACAAGGCCCACATGGGAGGCTGGTCATGACGGTTCAGTTGCTTGGCATTAGTCATTGGCTTTACAGAAGAAGCTGGAGATTGGTAGTAGAGGGTTGCATTTGCATTTCACTTTTTCTGTGTTAGGGATGTCAGATTTGAGTTAATTCAGTGTTTCAGTTTGGAATATACTTCACAAACTTTCCTCTGATGGCTCAGCAGCTAGGTTGTTTTAATCAGAATGCCTCAAAATTGATTCCTGACCCAATAAGTTGGATGACTGTGCACATTATATTGAGGTTCTACTAGCAATGACTTCTCACTCAATTAGCAACAAAGTCACTCCTGCTGCCGTTCACCATAAGGGCAGGTGACATTTGCTCAATGATGCGATAGTTTAAGCTGGGTACATATATTATGCTGCTGGCAGAAATTGTTTTTGGATGAAACTTATGACCTTTGTTACTAATTCACAAAGAACATCACAGGAGCACATCCAGGGGTATAAGGCACTAATTAAATGGTTTTCACTGTCATGTCCATTTCCTGCATGCACCATCTCTCGGTCATTTTTAAATGCCAGCAAATTATTAAGTAATTAGCTGGAATTCCCTTCACTGATCTGAACATTTTTGTACAAACATTCATAACTTGCATGCATTGATATCTGGCCTGAGGATCAGCAGCGAGAGTCAGCAGGATGGGGCTACTTCATTGCATGATCATACATGCACACTTCATCTTCCTTTACCTTGGTGTCAGGTTTTACTGCCTCTCTACTGCAGCACTCATGCTTGGGTGAAATTCAATTAAGTGCTGACTTGCTTACTGGTAGTTGTGAACTGTGCACAGAGATCCTGATGGGAACCACACAAGTGCTATTTTAGATCTTTATAAATATATAAATACCATATTGATCACTCTTTTTTTGTGTTTTTGAGGAAATGGAAATCGGTACTATGTGGAATGTATGGTTAATTGACCAATCTCAGGAGAATTTCTATGCAAACTTGACTGATCAGAGTCACATTACAACAGTGCTGCTAATATGACCCTGAGTAACAGAGGGACAATAGACCTCACAATCTACCTCATTATGATCTTGCACTTTATTTTTTTTACCAGCACTGCACTCTTTTCGGTAGCTTTTACATTTTATTCTCCATTGTTATTGTTTCACCTTATCCTAGCTCAGTGCTCTATGTAATGATCTGATCTGTATGAGCAGTACACAACCCAAACTTCTCACTGTAGTTTGGTTAAAAAAAACTAAACATCTAACCAAATACTTTCTGTTAACTCTTAGCACTCTCTGTACCAACAGAATTTGATCCCATGAAATTTCAGTCATGATTTTTAAACCTGAAGTTATTAATATAATGCATAACTGATATCAAGCTCACAAATCCATGGAGTCTATTGTTTTGCAGCCTTTTAATTCCACCAAGCTGTAGATTATTGAGGGTCTTTGAATTCTATGCAGGACTTGAGTCAGATAATAAAAGAAAGTTGGGAAAAACTTCTGAAGTTATTAAAAATATCAGGTTAACCATCATTGTTTCTGTATCAAATCGCATTATTTAAAGCTTCTTGTGGTGCTCAGGTATCTTTTCACAATTACTTTGAAATTCATTTATGCATTGCTTTTCATTTAGGTCATTTCTATAATTTGCCAGTTATAGTTCCCAATCCAGTTCGGCATCTTCATTTAAAACAGAAGGAAATTCCTCCAGCATCTATATTCAATGGCAGAGGCCAGGAAATGTGAACTATCAGTTTTAATCGCTAGTTTTTTTGAAATTTGAGGTATTTTCCTTTTTTTGACTTTAGCTATATTATTGACTGAAATATTGATCTTCACCTTAAGCAGCTGAGTTGCTCATGTAGATAACTCTATGATTCTGTGAATGTAAAGGTCTTTGCAAATCTTAGCAATTTAAGCAATTGGTATTTTTGGTCATGTTCTCAATGAATATTGAAATCAAATTTTGAATATACCCTGAGATTATGCATTTCTATGCCTCTCTTATAAATGTTCTAATTACTGTTGTGCATTGTAAACAAAAATGCTGTGGATAAACAAAAGCATTCCTTGTCCATTCGTCCCTTCCCACAAATCTCCCTCCTGGTATTTATCCCTGCAAGTGATCTAAGTGCTACACCTGCCCATTCATCTCCTCCTCACCTCCAGTTCAGGGCCCCAAGCAGTCCTTCCCGGTGAGGCAATACTTCACCTTTGGATATGCTGGGGTTGTATATTATGTATGATGGTCCCGATGGTACCCCCTCTACATTGATGAGACCCATTGTAAACTGGGGGACTGCTTTGTCGAGCACCACTGTTCCAAACGCCACAACTAGAATCTTCCGGTGGCCAAATATTTTAATTCTGATTCCCATTCCCATTCCGACAATTTGGTCCACAGCCTCTTCTTGTGCCATAATGAGGCCGCTCTCAAGGTGGAGGTACAATACATTATATTCCATCTGGGTAGCCTCCAACCTAATGGCATGAATATTGATTTCTCCTTACTGTAAGAAAATCTCTCCCCCCCTCCTCTCATCCCCACTCTGACATTTTACCTCCTCTCACCAGCCTATTACTTCTCCCGTGTCCCTTCCTCCTTCTCTTTCTCCTATAATCCACTCTTCTCTCCTAACAGATACCTTCTTCTCTAGCCCTTGACTTTTCCCACCCACCTGGGTTCACCTATCACGTTCCAGCTAGTTGCCTTCTCCCCATTCCCACCTTTTTATTCTGGCATCTTCCTCCTTACTTCTCCATCCTGAAGAAGGGTCATGGCCCGAGCCGTCAACTGTTTATTCATTTCCATAGATATTGATACTGATGAGTTCCGCCAGGATTTTGTGTATGCTGCTTTGGATTTCCAGCATCTGCAGACTTTCTCATGTCCTGAATACATCTGATGCCTGGTGCATTGTTTGATAGTGTTTGTTGTCTTCAGCATGAACTTGAGATAAGCTCCCCACTGCCTGCCCACTCAATTGCCGATTCAGTACTGTCTGTCTTGATCCTGGTTGCTTATGACCTCTGCCCTTTGTCACATGACCATCATCATCCTTGCCAGACTCCTCATCTCTACCCAGCAGGAGTTGGACTTTCAGAATTTCTTAATTCTTTTTTAAGTCTTGGACAAGTTGATTAGTCCTATATATCATCCTTCCTGATCGCTTGTGGTACCCAGTCACAAAATTTCAGATGTTTCTGCAACCCATTTCAGGGTAGTTACTTCACTTTATGTTAATAACAATATGAATTCCATGAAGAATTCTACTACGGATCTGTTCTGTGGTTCCAGCCAAATCCTTTCACAAATTTGGTTTAATAGTTTAATCACATCATTAATTCCAAAATATATATTCCTTTCTAAATTAATCTTTGCCATCAAAAGCTGTCCACTTGCTGGCTTGAGGATACTTTTAACATTTTGTCTGTTTTTTACCCTTTTAGGCATAGAAACATAGAAAACCTACAGCACAATTCAGGCCCCTCAGCTCAAAAGCTGTGTCGAACATGTCCTTACTTTAGAACTACCTAGGCTTACCCATAGCCCTCTATTTTTCTGAACTCGATGTACCTATCCAGGAGTCTCTTAAAAGACCCTATCGTTTCCGCCTCCACAATCATCACCGGCAGCCCATTCCACATACTCACTACTCTCTGCGTTAAAAAAAACTTACCCTTGACATCTTCTCTGTATCTATTTCCAAGCACCTTAAAACTATGCCCTCTCATGCTAGCCACTTCAGCCCTGGGGAAAAAGCCTCTGACTATCCACAAGATCAATGCCTTTCATCATCTTGTACACCTATACTGTATCAGGTTCCTGTACACCTCTATCAGGAAGCATATTGATGTACTTTGCAACATAATGATATATTTGAATAGTTAATAAGTTTTTAAAAATGCTGAGGTGTTAATAGCTACATTTTGAATTTAGGATCTCAGAATTCCATATTATTGTATAAATGGACTTGAAGCTTTTTAAGGAGTTTAACATCACAGTAAAGCCATATACTTACCAGAGGTCTGCAAATGAAACATAATCATCATTCACTCTTTGGAAACTGGTGTGGTAATTTAATATGCATGGCCACATATGTCCAGATCATTCTTGAATCAATTTCATAAGGTGATATTTGATTTAAGGTCAATAAGTAAAAATGTGGTCACATATATGAAATTTGGAGTGGCAGATGGAGCTATGTCGGATAGTCTTCTAAATGTTGCATGAAGTGCAATGAGCAATTAACCTATATCTTCTGTTTACATTGCCAAAAGGGAGCCATCTTCATGCTGCCTGCTCATTGTAGAGGTGTATATGTGCAGCTGTTGTAAACTACCTTATCAATTGGGAATAGGCATCAAAAGAGAAACCAGAATTATAGCTTGCTACCACCAGTCTCCATTGCCTAATGCCATCCAGCCTTTCTGCCCGAACCAGGTATAGCAAGCAAGTCTGTCCAGAGAGACAATGTGTAGCTGGATCCTGGACTTCCTGTCAGATCGCCGACAGGTGGTAAGAGTGGACTCCCTCACCTCCACCCCTCTGGCTCTCAACACAGGAGACCCTCAGGGCTGTGTACTAAGCCCCCTCCTTTACTCTCTGTATACCCTTGACTGTGACCCCGCCCGCAGCTCCAATCTGCTCATTAAATTTGCTGATGACACGACACTGATTGGCCTAGTTTCAAGCAATAATGAGGCAGCCTACAGAGAAGAAGTCATCACCTTGACACAGTGGTGTTAAGAAAACAACCTCTCCCTCAATGTCACAAAAACAAAGGAGCTGGTTGTGGACCACAGGAGGAATGGAGACAGGCTAACCCTTATTGACATCAATAGATCTGGGGTTGAGAGGATGAACAGCTTTAAGTTCCTCGGCATCCACATCACCAAGGATCTCACGTGCTCTGTACATACCGGCTGTGTGGTGATAAAGGCACAACAGCGCCTCTTTCGCCTCAGATGGTTGAAGAAGTTTGATATGGCCCCCCAAATCTAAGAACTTTCTACAGGGGCACAATTGAGAGCATCCTGACTGGCTGCATCACTGCCTGATATGGGAACTGTACCTCCCTCAATCACAAGACTCTGCAGAGAGTGGTGCGGACAACCCAGCGCATCTGTAGATGTGAACTTCCCTCTATTCAGGACATTTACAAAGAGAGGTGTGTAAAAAGGATCATTGGGGACCCGAGTCACCCAAACCACAAACTGCTCCAGCTGCTACCATCCGGAAAACGGTACTGCAGCATAAAAGCCAGGACCAACAGGCTCCAGGACAGCTTCTTCCACCAGGCCATCAGACTGATTAATTCATGCTGACGCAACTGTATTTCTATGTTCTATTGACTGTCCTGTTGTACATACTGTTTATTATAAATTACTATAATTGCACATTGCACATTCAGACGGAGATGTAACGTAAAGATATTTACTCCTCGTGTATATGATGGATGTAAGTAATAAAGTCAATTCAATTCAGTTCAATTCATTGCAAAATAGGGCAATAGAATTGAGTGACAGATGCACTTGCTGTCTCGGATTTAGAGCAAATCTGTATTTGTCTGAAACTTGTCATGAATGCTACAGCCGATGTGATTCAGCCCAAGCTGTTACAGCCTTTCTGTCTTTCTTGTCCTAACACTATTTCCTTGTATCAGTGATGATTATTGAGACAAATCTTTTGGAAAGTGGGTAGAAATATCGATGTTTTGGGACAACAGGTTGGGTGGGGGACAGTAATGAAAAATAGAAATGTTTGAGTTTTTTAATATGGATCATTGCAGAATCAATTGTTTTTGGATTAATAAAAAGCTTTCATTCATGATTAAAACTTCTGACTGGTGTCCAACCAAACTTGAAAATTTATAAAGATAACTAATTCTTTCCTTTTAAACCATTATATGTGTAGTTTGTTATTAACTTTACTTAGAGAAGAATATAAATAAGTCTGGTATTATTTCCAATTTGATATCTTTTAAAATTAATTTCAGGATGGTTAGTACCAGATTTTCAGATATCAAAGACATTTTAATCATTTTGTTTATAATTGTAGAGAATATTCAGTATTTAGATCATTAACATGGTTCTGCACTTGAAAATCGAAGTATTTTTGTGAACTTGTGGAAGAATCTCCTGCTTGAAGCAGTGAATATAGAAGTGGAATTTAGATGGGAATACAAGCCCAAACTAATGACATTCTAAGAAGATACACTACATATTACAGCCTTGAAAACTGTTCAAATAACCTCTAAAGTGAATGATGATTAATGGAATGATGATTGAGTTGCCTGGGACCATACTCTCTGGAATTCCGAAGAATGAGATGGGAGCTTGTAGAAACATACAAAATTTTGAAAGGGATCGATAAGATGGAAGTAGGAAAATTGTTTCCATTGGTAGGTGAAACTAGAACTAGGGGACATTGCCTCAAGATTCAGGGGAGAAGATTTAGGGTGGAGATGAGGAGAAACTGTTTTTCCCAGAGAGTGGTGAATCTGTGGAATTCTCTGCCCAGGGAAGCAGTTGAGGCTTCTTCACTAAATATATTTAAGATACAGTTAGATAGATTTTTACATAGTAGGGGAATTAAGGGTTATGGGGAAAAGGCAGGTAGATGGAGCTGAGTTACGGACAGATCAGCCATGATCTTATTGAACCAGGTGGCCTACTCCTGCTCCTATTTCTTATGTTCTTATGTAATTGACATTACGATCTTTAAGATTACTAATGCTGGCCTAAAGAAAACTTACTGTCTTCAGGTGTGTGCCCATTGTTCTCTCGTTATAACAGTTATAAAGTTTGTTTCTCTAATTAATGCTTACTGTTATTTTATTGTCATTGTTTGAAGTGAATTGCTCCAGTGGCTGCTGGTTGGTCATCAGATGGTCCAGCCCATCATTTCTCTACAAACTGGAGTTTCATCTAAAACAAACAATGGAATATTTTGTTGAACCTTATCTAATGGCCTTATATTTCCCACACTTTAAATTGCTGTAATACAGTGTAAGTTCTTTGTAACACATGTTGTTACTTTTCTAGGTGGAAGGTTTCACAAATGCAGGATCAGGTAGCAGAACGCATGTTAGAATGGGAAATGCAACAGGTCAGTGAACATATGGGAATAGAAAACACAGCAATTTGATTAATTGTTTCAAACTCTTTGGCTTTAATCCTTAGGGTCTGTGCTGAACCAAAAGACATCTGAAATTCAAATTTGTTGTAATGGAAGTTGCTGAAACCTTAGTAGTTAAAAACTTGATAAATGGGTTGAGCATAACTTGTTTACATGCTAAATAGATCCCCTAACAAGTGCACTTTATTATGATTAAATATTTTCCCATTCATTGCTGTGAGATCCTGTTCCATAAAATGCCTTACTTGCTTCCAGTTTATTTTTCCCCTCCCAAGTTTATTTAAAGAACAAAATATTTTCCCAGTACAGTATATAAAACAAAATATAGAAACAAAATCTGCTGTCTGGCTGTTTCTCCTCTAATATTTAAACAAGAGCTATTCAAATTATTTTTTTTTGTGTGATGGTGAGTTGGGATAGTGGAGATAGAACAATTGAACTAGCCTGTTAACTGAAACATTTTTATTATTGTAACTGCTCTTAAAATATCATTTGATAAGCCTTATGTTGAATGGCCTGAAAGGTATAAGTAAACCAATAAAATAATAAAAGAGGAAATAGTTCAGTGCCATATCTATTAGTTGTAAAGGACAAATTGTTCACTCTTTTGGATATAAGTACTGGTGAAATCATGCAACAAATGCCATTTTCTACTGTTATTCATGTGGGTTCATAAATCAAGCACAGAAGATAAATCACTAGACAGAGAATCTGATAATGAGCTCTGATTTGGATTGTAAGTACAGAACTCAGCTATGCTTTTCCTGGTTAGTGTTCTAATAGTGTTTGTGCATTTTAGTCTCCAGCACCATCTAATGTAAAGGCTTTAAATCACTTGGATTTTTTTGCAACAGCTAATTGAGAATATTTTATGCACTGTTCCCAAAGGAATGACGGCTCACTGGACTGCATAGTAAGTTTACTTGGTGCTGGACGAGCAGGAAGATTCAAACAGTTCAATCTGCTTTGTGGGTCTTGAATTGAAAGGAGCAAAACTAGAGGCATTAGAGTCTAGTAGCCAAAATACTTACTTGATTTATCTCCACAGAAAAAGTATTTATTATTGCTCTAACATAAATCTTATTCTATTTGTGAAGAGATTTTTATTTAGACACGATAATTAATATTGTTTATTTTCCTCCCCGCAGCATTCTGCTTTGGACTTGCTCATTGCATGGTAACATGTCATGTAGTTTACCTGGCAACACTTATTGTTCTTCATTTGAAAATTGATTGCTCAGTCTCTGATGCACGGCAACCAAACTCCATTTAGATGGACGTTTAGCAGTTGATGCTACAGACACCAATGCTGACAGACTATTCTTTAGTACCTTTGACCATGAGATCTGGGTATCAGAATTAAATGGTTGTACCAGCTGGAAGAGAAGTCACAACACAGGATCTGCAGGTACGAATCATACCTCAATTATTCTTGTATTTAAAATAATCTTGAAAACTATATTGCAGACCAGGTAAGGTTATATATTTCTTTATGTATATATTGCTCCAATGAATACTCTGAAGGTAGAAATAGGCTTTGTGTTGAAATGATGCCTAATTTATTATATTAAATATAAGTGCTTTGAGGCTGATACAAAATATGTAAATGGAATGGGGCTGGACTGCCTGGAAAGATCTTAACCGGACAATGAGGCTTACCATGACAGCTTTGCCAAGTTGTCATTCCAATAGGCTGAGATGCAAATCTATTGTTGGCAGAGCTTGAGAGGGCTGAAGTCAGTAGAGACTGTTTATTTCTTTCTATAGATGCTGCTTGACTTGTTGAGTTCCTCCAGCTTTTTGTGCATTGATCAAGATTTCCAGCATGTGCAGAATCTTTTATGCTTAGAGTAGATTAGGGAGAGGTGCTTAAAATTGTGCGGGGTCTTTGTAAATAAGAAGGAATTATTTCCGCTAATGTAATGTTTGGTAAACAGAAGTCATCACATAAAGGTAATTAGATAAAGAAATGTGCCAGGTAAGGATTTTATTTTCATACTAGGTTATTATAATAACCTAAAAAGGTGGAGGAAATTAAGCTGGAAAAGGAAAATAGATTTATGCTGAAAATGAAAATTCTTGCAGGAAGAGTGGGGTTTTGAAGGCACTTTCAAAATGCCAGAATGAGCACAATGAGTTGATGGGCCTCACTTTCTGCCTACTGATTCAATTAACATACTTACGTATTACAGTGAGCCCCAATGCTATTTATTGGATAACACCAGAGGCTGATCATCTGACAATTTATATAGCTGATAAATCTTCAGGAAACATTCTGTCTGAATATCGAGATTCTTTTGTAATGGTAGCGATGGCTTTCAGTGAACAGTCTCAGCCATAACTAGGTAAATGCACAGCAAGAAGGAACTACAGGACCGACTTTAACAAGATTATGCTTCGTTGTACTTGATTATGAAAAAAACTTGATGCAGAATATACAGTAATGTCTAAAATAAACATGGTTTTATATTTTGGTAAGTTTCTTTTTACAAGTTTATCTGCCTAAGTGTTTTACGATACTCTACAAATGGTCCTAATGAAGGGTCTCCACCCAAAACGTCGACTGTACTCTTTTCCACAGATGCTGCCTGACCTGCTGAGTTCCTCCAGCACTTTGTGTGTGTTGCTGCTTGGTTTGTCATGACAGTTAGTACTGAGAAGGAAAATTAGTCCACATGATGAATAATATATTCTTTCTCTAAAGTGATTCTATCTGTATTGTAACATAGCCTCTAAAGCTATTAAATAGTTTGCAATTCTAGATGCATCTGGCTAATGTGAAAGTGTGAAGATTTTCTGCATGTTTTAAAACATGACAATCTAAACATCTGTTTGCTTTTGCTTTTTATATCTAATACCAAAAGTGTACCATAAGTATTAAATAAATCAGATACCAGTCTAATTGTTCAGATCCCCCTCACCCCCTGTGGAATGCCCCCTTCACTCTGATATGCTCTGCGATTAGCAAACCCGCCCCCACTTACATTTTGCATTATGCGTTCTTGCACGACAGTGAAACCTCTGCCGACTGCACTCATGGAATTCACTGATGTGGAAGGGTAAGCCATTTAAGAATAAGTAATCCCATTTTTTTGATTTATTGATATGCTTTAATTATTTTTGACCACAGAAATAAAAATAAATTCAATTCAAAATAAGAGTATGTCTTCTCAAATGGTCTTCCTGTCAAGATCTCAGTTTAAAAATTAAATTATTACAAAAAAAAACTTACCTTCCAGGAGGACCACAACCTCTTTGTGGTTTTTGGAAAGGTGTGTGCCTCAGTGACCCGGACAGTTATGTTAGCTGGAGTCAGGGCTTTATGCTTTGGCTCTTGGTCTGGTTACCCATGCCAAACAGGTCAAAGGGTAGAGGACAGACTAAGAGTGGTCCACCAATCCTCCAGGTTTGGGGGTTCAGTTCAGGACGACCAACTCTCACTGGTAAAACAAAATTGTTACGGAAGCAATGAAGGTTGATTTTACCTCTGAGTACAATAGTATTCCTGAGTCTCCACCCAGGAACTGCGTGACTGACAGTAATGAAAACTGAGAGGAAGCTATTGTCATGATGAAGCAAGCCCTGAAAATCGCCAGAGATGGAGGACTTTCATTGCTGCCTGAAATGCCAATGGTATAACAGGCAGTAAGTAAAAAAGATAATCAATAAACACAATTTTTAAAATATTGCTTGAAGAATGTGCCTTGCAGATATTGAGGGTATTGGTTTGGAATCCTTTAGCTGTGCCAAGGAAGAAAGTTGATGTCATTTGGAGCAGCCATTTTACCAGTGTGCTTTAAATATCTCTAGTGTATATTAGTTTGTATCAGATTTTTATTTGGGTTGCATATCTTTGCAGAGCTGTGTTAATTAACGCATACCATTTGAATGAGAAATAAAAGAGTAATAAAGAAACTAGAAAAAAATGAAGTTTGTCCTTTCTTTTTGGGGTGCAGTATTTCTTCCAGAGCAGGGAAAGGAAAAATGATTTGGTTCATGTTCTTCTTTACGATCAAGTTTAAGTTGAATTGTCATTCAACCATACCCACGAATACAGCCAAACGAAACAACATGCCTCTGGGCCAAGGTGCCAAAAACAGTACCAACTGTAGCGCATATCGTTACGATAGCAGGAAAACATGAATAGATAATAGCTCAAGTCCCTGAATGACATGGCCTGTAGATTGATGGTGCATGGGATTTTGTCCAGGAGCCCCGGTTCTGCAAGAACAAGCATGCAACGGTTCCTCAGCATATGCCTGGGCTAGTGCAGACAAAAGCAACCCAGCTAGTCTTCTACCGAGTGAGCCCTGGAGGGCAGCAACGATAGGAGGGGATAGCTCTCAATCCAGCACACCCACAGAGGCCTCTGCTCTCTCTCACGCCACCTCTGGTGTGTCATCTCATGGGTGCCTGCAATAGGCGGCACTGCAGTAAGAGGGCCTGATCTGCACAACAACCGTGGAAATGCAGCTCTCCCGCCGGCGGTCTCGCCAATGAACCAGTGAATCGGACGTGCGGTATTCCACATTACCAATGTTCAACAGTGTCTTGTGATCACAAGAAAAAGGGCCAAGGCAATCACTGAGCTGTTTACTGGACCACGCACCACTTCCATTCATCAACGGTATGTAACAAGTCCAGGTGCCAACTCGGAACACAAGTTCAGCTCCTTCGCTATTGAGCAGGGTACCCCTGCAGCACTTGATGTTTGTAACATCCAGCGGTGTTTTACGATTGTAAAAAAAAGATGGAAAGGATGAACAAATACACCTTAGGTTGGACCCGTGAAGGTGTCTGCGACTATGCGTCACCTTACAGGTGCTGAAGTATTTAAAATGCAATTGTTTTGGTTGCTGCCTGCCTTGAAAAGATTTTCATAGAGGTCATTAATTTATGATTTTAAAATAGCCATATCACTGCAGAATTAATTTGGACACAAACAAAATTGGTCAACAAATTTCACTAAAAAAGCACATTGCAGTACTCTTGTTCAAGTGATTGCAAATCTTGCCTTGCTGTTAGTTAACCTTTACCCCAATACAATGCTATCACCTAGATTTGTTGCTGTAAATAGAAATATCCTTTCTACATTAAACTTAACATTTTTACATTTAACTCCATAGACTGCAGAGCATTTTGTAAAGAACTTTTGTCAGTTCATTCAACACACATAAAAGTTGCTGATGAACGCAGCAGGCCAGGCAGCATCTCTAGGAAAAGATGCAGTCGACGTTTCAGGCCGAGACCCTTACTAGCTCTTCCTTCAGTTAGTCCTGACGAAGGGTCTCGGCCTGAAATGTCGACTGTACCTCTTCCTAGAGATGCTGCCTGGCTTGCTGCGTTCACCAGCAACTTTGATGTGTGTTACTTGAATTTCCAGCATCTGCAGAATTCCTGTTGCTTGTCAGTTCATTCCCAGTTCTTTCTCTGCTGTATTGTCTGCCACCTTGGAGCAAACCCATAAGTGGTCACTATTAACTGGGAACACACACAACATGCTGGAGGGACTTAGCAGACCAGGCAGCATCAATAGAAAAGCGTAAATAGTCGATATTTTGGACTGAGATCCTTCATAGATGCTGCCTGGCCAGCTGAGTTCCTCCAGCAGTTTGTGTGTGTTACTTGGATTTCCAGCATCTGCAGATTTTCTTTTGTTTGTGATTGGAATATCAACTGGGAAAGACTGGTAGGTTCAAACCTGACTGGGGACATTTATCCCTCCTGGCAGGTGACAGCAGGGTTCAGACATTTTGCTGCTGGATTCCCCACTACTTCCAAGCAGGACTCTTGCCAATTTACGTCAACGTAAGGAATCATGAGGCTTTTCATTTGATTGGAGGTTTTATAGCTGGTACATACAACGGTGAAGCAACATTGTAAAGCCGAAGGCATGGTTTTTTAATTGTAAGAGTTTTCTCAGTGGGTATGTGAGTGGATCTCACCCTGGTTCGTCCACCTGATCTGATTACTTTGGACAAGCCACAGTATCACTGAGCCCACTGTTAAAGGTCCCCGACACGTTTCACAGAAAATTCATCCTTGCACATTCACATTGGGTAACTGTGCAAGCTCAGCAGCAAGTGTAGATGATGAGGAGTATCCAGGAAGCTTCAGGCCATTGGACTCAATGGTCCTGAACCTGTACTGCTGGCCACTTGCGGACACTTGCGGACACTAGCCTATTTCAAACCTGGTGTGCTGCTGGAGTTGATCATCAATACCCAAAAGTCCCCCTGTGATCCGGATTAGTCTGCAAGCAGTACTTCAGCCTTCAGTGGCCTACTCTGAGGCCTCGTTCCCAGACTGACCTCTGGCCTCTGGCAGGTCACTGGTGTGTGTTATGAGACCAGTCAAAGATGACCTACTTGAGTGTGAATTTGGTACAGCTGTTATATTCACAGTTGATGAGATTACACAGTAACTGATTAACAGTAAAACTAGGCTTTGATAACCATACAGAAAATTACAGAAAGGGTAAACTAAGTCTTGATTACACAACTTAACAGTAAAACTAGGCTTTGATAACCATACAGAAAATTACAGAAAGAGTAAACTAAGTCTTGATTACACAAGCCTAACAGCTAACATTGCAATTTTCTATTGCAACAATGGGTGTCAGATGGGTTATAATGAAGTTCCTGATTCCTAGGTGCTGTTGTTGCTGCTGCCTTTCTTACCTCTACTTTTAAACTTTGTCTGTGGTTCCTTGTTATCATGTTTGCATCATCCACATCCCTCTTTACAAATTATTAGCCCTCACTATTCTTTCCCCTACTACACGATCATTGATCTTCAAAGACTGTCTCTCAGTTCCCTCTGCCTGTTCATATCCATGTCCAACTGCCACTAGGGTGGCCAACTGTCTCACTCCCAAATAAGGGACAAAAGTAACAGTCAAATACGGGACACTTGTGTTTACCCCGAGAAAGACTACCATGACCATGAAGCCTTGCGCGGGCACCTGTGTGCGCATGTGTGACGTACGCATGCATGTACGTGCTGGGTTTTTTTCTGCAAATCGGTTTTGGCTTAATCTTCCTGATTCTGTTAAATGGAACTACACTGTACATACATTATTTCTACTTTATATAGGCTGTGCATTTATCATTATCATTCCTGCTTTTACTATATGTTAGTGTTATTTTAGGTTTTATGTGTTATTTGGTAGGTTATTTTTTTGGGTCTGGGAATGCTCAAAAATTTTTCCCATATAAAATAATGGCAACTGCTTCTTCACTTTACGCCATTTCCACTTACGAACGGTTTCATAGGAATGCTCTACCTTAGCGGGGGAAATACAGGACAAGGGCAGTCCCGTGTGGGAAAACCAATTTAGCCCAACATTCAGGGTGTCCCAGCTAATACGGGATAGTTGGCAACCTTAACTGCCACTGTCCTAACTGGATCCTTAACCTGCTTGTACCACGGGGCCACTGGCTAGCAATTCAGAGCGCTTGTAACAAATCAAATTTCTTCACCCCTTTCTAATTTGTTCTCCTTGAGAGAGTCAAAACATTTACTCTGTGTTACGTCAGTCAAGAGCAGACTACTTATGAATGCTGCTCTTAAATGATTTTTTGAATTAAAAATCTTAAGGAGCAAGAAAATAGCATGTAGACGTTAAAAGAATTAATGCACCTTAGAAATGCTTGCAGCTGTGTCTACATGAAAAAGCTTTAATGGAATGCAATGACGATCAATAAGCTGCTGTTGAGCTGAAGTATGGAGTCAGCAAAAGGGCCCAACTTCATCAAAAGAAACAGTGGATAAGTTATCAGAGGAAGGCTGTTTGCTGGGATAGTGTTGACCGCTTCCTGGTATCTGTACTGATCAGATTTGCTAGCCAGACAGGTAAGCTTGTTTAGTTTCAATATTGTTTCCCAAGAGGAGGAAATAATGATGAATAATTGAGTGAACTTTACTTTGTTAATGTTTTAAGTGGGATATGGAATGTGAGCTACTAAAAAATTAGCCTCATTGTTTTCCTACCTTTCCCCCCATTCCGTTGGATATACAATTAAAAATACTGAAACACTACTAAATAAAAAGCAGGGATTATTGAGGGAAAAGAAAGTGATATTGTATCAGCGGGGAGGTGGCTGTACTTGGAAATGTGTAGTTATGACTTGGAAAATGGGCATTCAAATGGCATACATGAGGAAATCTGCAGATGCTGGACATTCAAGCAACACACACACACACACACACACACACACACACAATGCCGGTGGAACGCAGCAGGCCAGGCAGCATCTGTAAGAAGAAGTACAGTCGACGTTTTGGGCCGAGACCCTTTGTCAGGACTAACTGAAAGAAGAGATAGTAAGAGATTTGAAAGGGGGAGGGGGAGATCCAAAATGATAGGAGAAGACAGGAGGGGGAGGGATGAAGCTAAGAGCTGGAAAATTGATTAGCAAAAGGGATACAAGGCTGGAGAAGGGAGAGGATCATGGGACGGGAGGCCTAGGAAGAAAGAAAGGGGAGGGGAGCACCAGAGGAAGATGGAGAACAGGCAAGGAGTTATTGTGAGAGGGACAGAGAGAGAGAAAAAAGGGGAAAAATAATAAATAAATAAACAAACAAATAAATAAATAAATAAATAAATAAGGGATGGGGTAAGAAGGAGAGGAGGGGCATTAACGGAAGTTAGAGAAGTCAATGTTCATGCCATCAGGTTGGAGGCTACCCAGACAGAATATAAGGTGTTGTTCCTCCAACCTGAGTGTGGCTTCATCTTGACAGTAGGGGAGGCCATGTATAGACATATCAGAATGGGAATGGGTCGTGGAACTAAAATGTGTGGCCACTGGGAGATCTTGCTTTCTCTGGCGGACAGAACGTAGGTGTTCAGCGAAACGGTCTCCCAGGTCTTGCCAATATATAGAAGGCCGCACCGGGAGCACCGGACACAGTACATCACACCAGCCGACTCACAGGTGAAGTTTCGCCTCAACTGGAAGGACTGTCTGGGGCTCTGAATGATGGTGAGGGAGGAAGTGTAAGGGCATGTGTAGCACTTGTTCCACTTACAAGGATAAGTGCTGAGAGGGAGATGATGGGAAGGGAATGGGGGGGACGAATCGACAAGGGAGTCGCGTAGGGAGATATCCCTGCAGAAAGCAGAAGGGGGGTGGTGGGAAAGATGTGCTTGGTGGTCAGATCCCATTGGAGGTGGCAGAAGTTATGAAGAATATTGGTTCTGTTCTTTGTTCCCTGTTCTTTGAATAGGAAGCACAGACAAACGTAATAAAGTTGAAAGGATTGCACCCTTACTCTCAACACCTCATGCAAGTTTCAGTGTAAAATCATTGTGGAGATGTGTTAGAGAATCTGGGGCCACCAGAATTTGGAGGTGATGTTTTGTACAGTGATTATCATTTAATACAAATGTAATAATACTATTTCTATTGAGCTGATTTACTTGGGCATAATAAGTATATCAACTGTGTAATGTAATCATGCAAAGCTATTAATTTGTGTCAGTATTTTATCATCCTATATTGAACAGATTATGCTCTACTGATGAAGGGTTCAGCCCGAAACATTGATTGTTTGTTTCTTTCCATAGGTGCTGCCTCCAGCACTTTTTACGTGTTGCTCTGACTTCCAGCATCTGCAAAATCTTGTGTTTATGTTATGCTCTACAACAGAAATTTTGATTGAATAATTTGAAATTGCAAATGAGCACATTTTTAGAACTCTTGTTTAAAAAAAAATAAATGCGAACAGGCATGAGATGTTATTCTTTTCTCCAGAGCCCTCTAGACCTTTTTCTCCAGTTTTGCACTGCTTTAGCGCTTGATCGCCATTGCAGTTGAGAATTTTTGAGCGCTTTAATCAGCATGTTTGATATCCAGTGGTTTGATTGGATTTATGGCTGATATTCATTTTTAATTTGTTCGACTTGAAAGTGCCTTAAGATATTCTTTGTTTTTTCATACAGTAGTTGGGAACCAATCAATGATCACTGGTGTCCTTGTTGATTTTCCAATTCAAAACCTTCCCTCATGAAAAAAGCTAGTAAGCAGTGTGTGCAAATGGGAAAAAATAATATACCCCATGGAATGCCTGAGAAAGTATTTACGTCCAATGGGGACGAAAGGGGCTGTTTATTATATACTGGGTGTACACTTTCTCTTCTTTACAAATGTTTCATGCCAGCGATTAAAGCTGAAATTTGTCCTCTGTTAAGCAATATTTTACCCATAATTTGGTTTATCTTCTCATTTGTAATTTAAAATGGGCTGTTATCTGAGCACTAATTCATGTAAAGAATTTAAAATTAATTCTCATCTTTTATCTTTTTCCATACCTCATGAAATCTTTTGGCTATCAACTTGTAATTAACTGAACAGCTGTTTAGGATTGTGATGCCATAAAATGAATAGGAGCTAGTGATCAAGTTCATTTATAACAGGGAAAAATCTGTGACCGATGAGAGATTTGAAACCTTGGTTGAAAATATTGAATCAGAATCAGGTTTATTATCACTGCATGTGATGTAAAATTTGTTAACTTAGCAGCAGCAGTTCATTACAATATATAATCTAGCAGAGAGAAAAAAATAAATAACCAAGTAAATCAATTACATATATTGAATAGATAAAAAAAGTGCAAAAACAGAAATACTGTATATTTTTAAAAAGTGAGATAGTGTCCAAAGATTCAATGTCCATTTAAGAATTGGATGGCAGAGGGGAAGAAGCTGTTCCTGAATCACTGAGTGTGTGCCTTCAGGGTTCTGTACCTCCTTCCTGATGGTAACAGTGAGAAAGGGGCTGCCCTGGGTGCTGGACGTCTTTAATAATGGTCGCTGCCTTTCTGAGACACCGCTCCCTAAAGATGTCCTGGGTACTTTGTAGGCTAGTGCCCAAGATAGAGCTGACTAGATTTACAACCTTCTGCAGCTTCTTTCAGTCCTGTGCAGTAGCCCCTCCATACCAGACAGTGATGCAGCCTGTCAGAATGCTCTCCATGGTACAACTATTGAAGTTTTTGAATGTATTTGTTGACATGCCAAATCTCTTCAAACTCCTAATAAAGTATAGCAACTGTCTTGCCTTCTTTATAACCTCATTGATATGTTGGGACCAGGTTAGACCCTCAGAGATCTTGACATCCAGGAAACTGAAGCTGCTCACTCTCTCCACTTCTAATCCCTCAATGAGTATTGGTATGTATTCCTTTGTCTTACCCTTCCTGAAGTCCACAATCAGCTCTTTCATCTTACTGAGTGCCAGGTTGTTGCTGCGGCACCACTCCACTAGTTGGCATATCTTCATGTCCTCTCACCACCACCTGAGATTCTACCAACAATGGTTGTATCATCAGCAAATTTATAGATGGTATTTGAGCTATGCCTAGCCACACAGTCATGAGTATACAGAGAGTAGAACAGTGGGCTAAGCACACACCCCTGAGGTGCGCCAGTGTTGATTGTCAGCGAGGAGGATATGTTATCATCAATCCGCACAGACTGTGGTCTTCCGGTTAGGAAGTCGAAGATGCAATTGCAGAGGGAGGTACAGAGGCCCAGGTTCTGTAACTTCTCAATCAGGATTGTGGGAATGATGGTATTAAATGCTGAGCTATAGTCGATGAACAACATCCTGACGTCGGTGTTTGTGTTGTCCAGGTGGTCTAAAGTAGTGTGGAGAGCCATTGAGATTGCATCTGCCATTGACCTATTGTGGCGATAGGCAATTTGCAATGGGTCTAGGTCTCCTTGCTGAGGCAGGAGTTCAGTCTAGTCATGACCAACCTCTCAAAGTATTTCATCACTGTTGATATAAGTGCTACCGGGCGGTAGTTGTTAAGGCAGCCCACATTATTTTTCTTGGTATGCCTGGTATGAATTGATCAAGCTTGCAATGTTAATCTTCACTTGGTTACATGCTCTCATGGCAGCTATCCAAGACATATTATGTTCCAAATTAGCCTTTGAGATGTGGGCACTATATTAAATATTTCAGCTCTGTAGCACTCTGCCATAGAGAATTATAAAGATTCATAACCTGCTGAGAAGTAATTCCTCTTTTTTTTCCACATTACAGAGGTAAAACTTTGCCCTGTGCTCTCAGTTTTCCCCATGATGAACAATCATTCACATAGCATCTACTTTGCCAAGACCTTTTTATAAAAGTCTGTGTTTCAATAAGCCCACTGATCATTTTTGGTGAATTTGGAGAATTAAGCAGCCTAAGCAGGTATCCACAAATTTGTTTGGTACATTTACTAGTGCCATCAGCACCGCGATTGGTAGAACTACCTGTGCTGTCAGGCCGCACAGCAGAACTTTCATGGATTGCCCCATAAATGCAAAGGAACCCATCGAGGAGCTTCGATACGAAGTCAAGTACAATGGAAACTACCGACCTCTGCTGCCCCAAAAAGTAGACCAACTTGCAAATGGACAAAGACAAGATGAACTTAAAAACCTCAATGAAAACACAGAGTACCTGTTCTAGGTAAGCTGAAGATATTTAATTATTTTACTTGTGTTTTTACCTGCTTTTCAGAAGTATAATTTTGTGAGACCTCAGAAGAACTGCTTAAATTGTGGCTTCAATGGTGTTAAATATAGTTTATTTTCCTACAGGGAAAAATGCTAGCAATTTATATCAGCATGAGAGGAAAATCAATCTTAACCAGAGGGAATTAGACAGAGTTGCTGTGTGTTTTGGGCTGGAAATCTTCTAGGTCTTCCTAATTTTTGAGATTGTGGAACCCAATCTGGACATGAAAACAGATTAAATTCCTTCATCATTAAAATTAAAAATAAACACAAGCAGATACTTTTCTTGTGCTCTACCATCTTTGAGTCAGCCCTCCCAGTAAATTTTTAACTTTGTGGAATGCTAATGTTGGCACTGTCCAGCTCCACCAGAAAATGAATTATAGGTTGTTTTTCTCAACATTCATTTTGCTGATCACAATTGTAGAAATTTTTAAGCACCAATTCACACGCTCTCCAGTTATCCCTTCATTCTATAACTTGACAGGCTGAGAACATTGTCATTCTTTCCAGTCCAGATTTCCTACTGAGCTCTTTCAAGGAATGTATCAAATCACAGGGAGTGATAGAAGAGTATGATAAATGTTCACCTCTCAGTCATCTTATAGAAACAGTTTGTGAGGACGTTGCACCGCTTATTAATTTTGGCAGTTTGTAAATTCACCTCTTTGCTAATGGTACATTACTCTGGTGAAAATATAAGATATTTGACTGAATGAGAATTTTATTTTGGCTGCTGTTGTGATTTTTCCATGTTGTTGAAAATTTTAGCCAAAGTGAAACTGTTATAGAAACATAGAAAATAGGTGAGGAGTAGGCCATTCGCCCCTTCGAGCCTGCACCGCCATTCAGTTTGATCATGGCTGATCATCCAACTCAGAACCTTGTACCAGCCTTCCCTCCATACCCCCTGATCCCTTTAGCCACAAGGGTCATTATGAGAAATTTATAAGAAACATTTCAGCCTCCTCAGTCTCCTCATCTTTTTTTTCAGTTGGAAACACATTGGCAACAATTCCCTGGCAAATTACAACCAATGACTGCATGGAGAAGCATTGGTTTGTGATTTCAGAGGTACATGCTTCTGCCACAGTTTAAATGGCATTATATTGGAAATTTGAATATACAGTAGTTTCACATTATTCTTTTCAGTACTATATAAAAGACTTTCTGAATGGCTAATTCAAAAGTGTGGCGTGCCTTACCACTACATTTTAACTTGTGATTGATCTATTTGGCACAATCATCACAGATTCCAATCCCACTTCCTTGAGAGTAGTCAATATATTGGCTTCTCCTCCTTCCCTCTTGGGAAAGTCTTGAGTTTATATTCTCTCTTTCCTATTCTGCATCTCTCTGGTGTCCTCTTCGATGGATTACCCTCAGTAAATTCCATCACCTTCATATTGATGCCACTACCACTCCCCTTCCCTCTCCTTGTAGCAAAATTGCACAGATGTAAGACACAGGCATTATTTTCTTGTAGCTAAGATCAAATGCTGGAAGCCTGAAAAACACAATAAAGTGTTGGAAATGCTCAGCAGGTCAGGCAGTCCTGAGAAAAGGTATTTGGCATAAACATTTTCACTTTCAGCAGATGCTGCCCGATCTGTTGAGTGCTTTCACCACTTCCTGTTTTTATTTCATGTCCATCATTATTCATGGATAGGCAACACCATTCAGAAGCTACCAAAAGCTTTTTGCTTTATTTCCTGAACTTATTCTCTTTCCTTTTTTAAGATTGACATTCCCTGTGTCTGTTTGACCTTAAGCAGACCTTCAATTCCAACACCCTATATATCACCGAACATTTCTACAACATTGCTAATGTCAGACTTTGCAGCCAAACCATCATAAAACCCATGTTTATATCTTTACATCTTTTTTTCATCTCTAGGTATTTTGCTTGTAGTTGTAAAACGCAAAAAATGTGTAGATGCTACAAATCTGAAACTAAAAAAGAAAATGCTGAAAATACTCGTCATATCAGACAGTATATGGAGGGAGCCGCACAGTTAACCTTTCCATGGGTCAAAGCTGTGTGGAATGCCTTTGCTCCAGCCTGCTCAGACCCTCTCCTTCACTTCTTTTTCCAGAACACGGTCGGTGCTGTAGAGAATATGAAAGTTTCATCAGCTTTTCTCAGTGAATTGATAATAGGCCAATATTCATTACAAACCCACAGATATCCACCACTATCTTGATCACACCTCCCTCTACAGTGCTTTCTGGGAAAACGCCATTCCTTTCTCCCTGCTTCTGTCGTATCTTTTCTGACGGTGTTGATTTCTGCAGCTGTGCTCCTGACATTTCTTCATTATGATAACAGAACTGTGATCTCCTCTCCACGATAAAATGATTCTCAAACATTTCCCTCACTTCTGCTTAATCCTTCTCCCTACCTAAAGAAAAGTTAATTTCCCTCTGCCAGTGGATCACCCTTAGTATTATTTATCACCTTCAACTTGATGCCACTACAATCCTCTTTCTTGTCAAAATTCTCAAAGGACTACACTTTGGTTCACATTTCCCTATCTAGCAACCAGCATTTCATTACGAGCACTTTCTTAGGTGGCTTCAGGAGATACACAGCCTACGCTCTTATTTTTTTTTCCTTTCCCACCATCCAGGGACATTCAGCTGCTCCTTCCTGCAATTCATGTTTAGTGCTCTGAAGTTTCAGTATTGCATTATGTTGTCCCTTCCTCTGTGGAGAAACCTATGAATCAACTGCTGTAAGTGGGATCAGTGTAGGCAGATGCTTGATGGTCAGCATTTGATAAGGTGGGCTGAAGGGTTTACTTTGTTGGTTGACTCTGTGATATGTAAGCTAGATGTCTGGCTTGCAGAGGATGTCCATTCAGTCTCCTTGGATGACTATGAGCATCCACTGACCTATCAGTTATTATTTTAAAAGAAGTGCTTCAGCAAGCCTCCTTTTGTTGATGAATATTTTTGGGTGCAATTTTCACCCTCCCAGCAGGGTGATAAAATGATGGATGGCTTGCCCACTTCTTAGATAATCTATCCAATTTACTTTAAAATAAAACTTGGATGATGTAAAGTAACCCTATACTAGTTGATGCAGGTTTGCTGTGTCAACTTCAGAGTGCATATTCAACAGACGATTTGAATTTGCTATATTATAAGTGATGAAACATAAGTGATCTTTTTCCAGTAAATTTTCCTATGTTTGAATACATTTTCTTATAGTCCTCCTAAACAGGCAGAAAAGTCTCTGGAAAAGTTGTTGCAAAGTTAGTTTCTAAGAGGCACACAAGCTCAACTTTTGGTATACTGTAGCTGTCTTACCCACTTATTCTTGTACCTAGAGGCCAAGTGATTGGACTTTTCTGGCTGTATGCTTGTGATAACACGGCAAAGATTAGCAGTACAGTTTGTGTGAGGTTAGGGGCAACAAAATATTATTCTAACTTGATGCACTGTATCACAAAATTGTAATTTGACTTTGTATAATCATATAGTCATTACAAATTTTTCTGTTTTTAAAGCCCTAAGCAGTTTTAATAAATTCACTTCTGCAAAATCTTGTTGCATTTTTTTCTGAACTTAACACACATTGATTAATTCTGTTCACAACGAGGAAAGATTGACCAGGCTGGTATTGTTTGCTTCAGAATGGAAGCTGTTGAGGGAAGATTTAACTGTCATGTATAAGATTTGAAAGGCCAAGCCAACATGAGTATAAATACTAATTTCCATTAGTAGAAAGATTTGTAATAGGGAGCTCATATTTAAAATAGTAGATTGATCTTGATTGAAGAAAGTCTTTTTATTCAAGGAGCAGTGGGATCTTGCATCTCACCGCTGAAAAGGTTGATTGGGAAACTAGTATAAGACTATAAGGCCTAGGAGCAGAGTTAGTCCATTTGGCCCATTGAGTCTGTTCCATCAGTTCATCATGGCTGACTTATTATCCCTCTCAACCCCATTCTCCTACCTTCTCGCCACAACCTTTGACAGCCAGATTAATCAATAATATACCTTATCAATATAGAGCAATTTTTGCCCATTTGTTTTGTAATGAAAACTTTTTGTATTATAAAACTTCTGGAAAACCAGGTACTCCTTATTCTGATCATGGTAACATCTGTTGGACTAATGCAGAGGAAAACGGTAACAATATAACAGCACACACAAAAAAAAAAATGCTGCCTGGCCTGCTGCGTTCCCCAGCATTTTTTTTGTGTGTGTTGCTTGAATTTCCAGCATCTGCAGATTTCCTCGTGTGTGCGTTTTTAATAACACATTACATTCTGCAGACCCAGGAAGTTTATAGTTCTTTAAAATGTATCCCTCTAGTAGGAGGAAGTTGTACACTATAGAAATATTACATAATTAAGGTAAACTTAAATCTAAACAAAGTTACCCAATAATAAAACAACGCCACTGTCAATCTGAAATTAAAATAGCATGCTGAAAACATTCAGCTGCATCTGTGGAAGAGAAATAGTTAATATTTCAGGTCCTAGACTCTTCAGCACTGTCTTAATCAATGGCAATGATCTTCATGAGAGGATATTGTGCTTATCTATTATATATTGCAAAATGAAGGATCTAGAGCCATACCAGAAAAGTACAGCACAGAAACAAACCCTTAGGCTCATCTAGTCAGCGCTGAACCATTTAAACTCCCATCACCTGCACCTCCATAGCCCTACCGTTCATGTCCTTCTCTTAAATGGTGAAATCAAGCTCACATGCTGAAGCACCTTCAATAACTCCAAAAGACTGAAGTTGGGTAAAATACTGAAAGGCTTTTGTTCGCTGTACAATATGACTTCCATGGTGAGTGTCTGCCCCTGGACTGAGGGGGAGGGGCAAGGCGAAACACCTTTACACAGGACTCTGTGGGAGGAGCCACAGGGGCAGTCAGCAGAGGGGTGTGTCCAGACAGGTAACCCAGTTACAACATATATACATGGTTTACCACATTCACCCCTCCTTTTTTTAAGAAGAGTCCCACGGGGTGAAGTGACTGACAATATTTAAAACAAGTATATTTACAGGTCAAGTCTATCAGGTGGTCGAGTCCGTCGCTGTGATCTACATAGCAACGGTGGTGATTGCACTGGCGATGGTGGTTGTGCTGACTCCCGCCTGATTTGAGGTGTCAGCACGTTAGGTGTTGTTAATCCCTCGTGTGTGTGCGTCGCGCCTGGTATGGGAGTGTCGTGTGGTGTCTGTGTAGGGCTTGGAGTGCGCGGTGTCTGGTGGGTACGTATATCGGTGGGTACAGGGTCAATAGTCACCACGGAGTGTTCAGGGTAGGGGCCTGGTGCTCCTGCGGGCACCAGGTTGCGGATGGAGACCGTGTCCTCCCGCCCATCAGGTAAAACCACATAGGCACACTGAGGGTTCGCATGAAGTAAGTGAAACCTCTCGACCATCGGGGAGTATTTATTGCTCCTCACATGTTTCCGGAGCAGCACTGGCCCCGGGGACGTCAGCCAAGTTGGTAGGGTGGTTCCAATGGTCGATTTTTTGGGAAAAGAAAAGAGTCGCTCCTGAGGGGTGGCATTGGTGGCTGTGCATAACAGGGAGCGGATGGAGTGGAGTGCCTCGGGAAGGACTTCCTACCAGCAAGAGACTGGCAATCCCTTTGACCTGAGGGCTAAGAGTGTGGCCTTCCACACCGTGCCATTCTCCTTCTCCACCTGTCCATTCCCCCGGGGATTATAGCTCGTGGTCCTACTAGTTGCAATCCCCCTAAGCCAGCAGGTACTGGCGCAGCTCGTCACTCATAAATGAGGACCCTCTGTCACTGTGGATATAGCATGGGTATCCGAACAGAATGAAGAGCTTGTGCAGGGCTTTTATAACTGATGTGGTAGTGGTTCCGGGGCAGGGGATGGCGAAGGAGAACCGCGAGTACTCGTCGATAATGTTAAGAAAGTACACATTGCGGTCGGTGGAAGGAAGGGGGCCCTTAAAGTCAACACTCAGTTGCTCAAAGAGGCAGGTGGCCTTGATGAGTTGTGCCTTTTTGGGTCAGTAGATGTGCGGTTTGCACTCTGCACGGACTTGGTCCCTGGTCATCATCCTGATCTCCTCAAGGGAGTAAGGCAGGTTTCGGGCTTTCACGAAGTGGAAAAGCCGGGTGACCCCCAGGTGACAAAGATCTACATGTAGGGCGTATAGCCGGTCGATCTGCGTGCTGGCGCATGTTCCCCAGGATAGGGCATCGGAGGGCTCGTTGAGCTTCCCAGGCCTGTACATGATGTCATAGTTGTAGGTGGAGAGTTCAATTCTCCACCTCAGAATTTTATCAATTTTGATTTTGCTCCGCTGTTGGTTATTAAACATGAATGCGTCTGAGCGCTGGTCAGTTAGCAGGGTGAAACTTTTGCCTGCGAGATAGTGCCTCCAGTGCCTAATAGCTTCCACTATGGCCTGGGCCTCTTTCTCCACTGCGGAGTGCCGAATTTCAGGGCCTTGAAGAGTACAGGAAAAGAATGTTACTGGTCTTCCCGCCTGGTTGAGGGTAGCAGCCAGTACAAAGTCGGAGGCGTCACTCTCTACTTGGAAGGGAATGGCCTCATCCACCGCATGCATTGCTGCTTTGGCAATGTCCCCTTTTATGCGGCTGAAGGCCGCGCGGGCCTCGGCTGAGAGGGGGAATGGGGTGGACTTGACCAGGGGGCGGGCCTTGTCTGCATAGTTAGAGACCCATTGGGCGTAATATGAAAAGAAGCCCAGACACCTTTTGAGGGCTCTGAGGGCATTGGGAAGAGAGAGTTCCAACAGGGGGTGCATACGGTCGGGGTCAGGGCCAATGACTCCGTTCTCCACGACACACCCAAGAATAGCAAGTCGGGTGGTTCTGACCACACACTTGTCCTTGTTATAGGTGAGATTGAAAGCTTTGGCCACTTGGAGAAATTTTTGGAGGTTGTTGTCATGATCCTGCTGGTCGTGACCGCAGTTGGTGATGTTATCCAGATATGGGAACGTGGCCTTCAGTTGACACTGGTCCACCATCCGGTCTATTGCCCTCTGGAAGACAGATACACCATTTGTGACACCGAAGGGGACGTGCAGGAATTGATAAAGCCTGCTGTCCTCCTCGAAGGCAGTGTAAGGGTGGTCCTCCCGGCGGAAGGGGAATTGATGGTAAGCGAATTTTAGGTCTATGGTCGAGTACACCTTGTACTGTGCTATCTGATTAACCATATCCGCGATGCGGGGTAGAGGGTATGCATCGAGTTGCGTGAACCTATTGATGGTCTGGCTATAGTCCACGACCATCCTATTCTTCTCCCCGTTCCGAACAACGACCACCTGCGCCCTCCAAGGACTTGTGCTCGCCTCAAAGACCCCCTCCCTGAGCAGTCGCTGCACCTCCGACTTAATGAAGGTTCTTTCCCCCGCGCTGTACCTCCTGCTTTTAGTTGCCACAGGTTTACAGTCGGGGGTCAGGTTGGCGAACAGCAGTGGGGGAGGGATCCTGAGGGTGGAGAGGCCGCAAATGGTATCGGTAGTGCGGCAGTTGGCATGGTGTTGGGTGGGATGCGTGGGTCGGTGTGTGTGTGTGGTCAGTAGCTGGGTACGTCACATATCCCTACAAAACTGGGGATTTACGACAGTAATTGGTGGGAGGGGCCCATCATATTTCATTGTCACGCTTTTCAGGTGGCTCTGGAAGTCCAACCCCAACAGCACAGGGGCACACAGTTGAGGCATGACCAGTAACGTAAAGTCTCGATATTCTGTGCCCTGCACCACTAGTGTTGTTACACAACTCCCCTGGATGTCTGTTGTATGCGACCTGGAAGCCATGGTGACCCTCTGACTTACTGGCTGTATCACGAGTCCTCAATGCTGCACCGTGTCCGGGTGGATAAAACTCTCCGTGCTGCCTGTGTCAAACAGGCAGCTTGTCCTGTGCCCCTCCACCAGGATGTCTATCATTGACCTTGCGAGCTGGTGGGGAGCGCTTTGGTCGAGGGTCACGGAGGCCAGGGTTGAGTTGCTGTCTTGGTCCAGCGTGGTGGGGTGCCCCGTGAGCACCCGTTGGTCGTAGGCGGTGGAATGTCTCACACGTAGTGGCGGTGTGCAGGGAAGATGGCGGCAGGCAAGTTGGCGACCCCCATGTCTCGCACACGGCGCTGCTCGATCCCGCTCGCGGTTTGGACTTACAGACCTTGGCGAAGTGGCCCTTCTTTCCGCAGCTGGAGCAGGTAGCTTGTCGAGCCGGGCAGCGTTTCTGGGGTTGCTTCTCGAGTCCACAGAAGTAGCACTTCGCGGACTCGCGACTGGCAGCAGCCGAGGTCGATTCGCCAGCGGGTTGCGGGGTCTGCGGTACCCACGAGGCTGTCGGGGGACCGTGTGCCTGGACAGCCTCAGAGTTATGCAGAGCGGCCTCCAGCATGTCGGCCAGTTCGATCGCCGAACTTAAGGTAAGATCCGCTTTTTCCAATAGCCGCTGCTCGCACATACACTGACCTGGTCCCTGTGACGAAGGCGTCTCTCACTAGGAGCTCTGCATGCTGTCCTGCCATCAGTCCTTGGCAATTGCAGGCTCGCACAAGAGCCCGTAGGGCCTGGATGAACTCAGCACTTGATTCCCCGGGCTGCTGGTTTCGAGTCGCTAAACAATGTCGCGTTTAGACGCTGTTTATCGGCCGCAGGTATTGTCCTTTGAGTGCGCTCATCGCGCCGTCGTAGCTCAGCTAGTCTCTGATCAGTGAATAGACCCGTGGACTGATCCTGGAGAGTAGAACTCTGTGCTTCGCTGTGGGGTCAGTTGCTTTAATCTCCTCTAGGTACCATTCGAAGCAGGCCAGCCAAAGTTCGAAAGTGTTTCCAACTTCAGGCGTTTGTGGATCGAGATCTAACTTGTTGGGTCTCAGAGTACGTTCCATGCTTTAAAATTACAGTGAATAAAATTGAAGCACCTTCAATAACTCCAAAAGACTGAAGTTGGGTAAATACTGAAAGGCTTTTATTCGCTGTACAATACGACCTCCATGCTGAGTGTCTGCCCCTGGACTGAGGGGGAGGGGCAAGGTGAAATCACCTTTATTCAGGAACTGTTGGAGGAGCCACAGGGGCAGTTAGCAGAGGGGCGTGTCCAGACAGTTAACCCAGTTACAACATATATATGGTTTACCACACATGCACCACTTGTGCTGGCTGCTCATGACCCACTGAGTGAAGAAGTTTCCCCTCATGTTCTTCTTAAACTTTTCACCTTTCACCCTTAACCCATGACCTCTGATTGTAGTCCCACCCAACCTCAGTGGGCCTGACACATTAACTATTTCTCTTGCTACAGATATTGCCTGACCTGCTGAAAGTTTCCAGCATTTTACGTTTTATTATCAAATAATATTCTAATAATTTTTTAAAATGGTTTTGATACTTCAGAAATTCAATTAGGTATGCGTGCAACAGATAATTTAGCTTTTTACTTAGTAGAGAAAAAGAGAAGTGAGGCTTAACAATAATCATACTTCAAAAATAATTTGGTTGTGTAAAAATACTTTGGGTATAGCAGTCTACCACATTGAAGTTGGGAATTAGCGCTGAGAACTGTACAGGTGACCCCTGTATTATGGTAATTTAGGTAACAGAATTAAGCCCTTACTTATGAAATTCATAGTCATAGTCATAGTCATACTTTATTGATCCCAGGGGAAATTGGTTTTCATTACAGTTGCTCCATAAATAATAACTAGTAATAGAACCATAAATAGTTAAATAGTAATATGTAAATTATGCCAGTAAATTATGAAATAAGTCCAGGACCAGCCTATTGGCTCAGGATGTCTGACCCTCCAAGGGAGGAGTTGTAAAGTTTGATGGCCACAGGCAGGAATGACTTCCTATGACGCTCTGTGCTGCATCTTGGAGGAATGAGTCTCCAGCTGAATGTACTCCTGTGCCCACCCAGTACATTATGTAGTGGATGGGAGACAATGACCAAGATGGCATGCAACTTAGACAGCATCCTCTTTTCAAACACCGCCGTGAGAGAGTCCAGTTCCATCCCCACAACATCACTGGCCGTACGAATGAGTTTGTTGATTCTGTTGGTGTCTGCTACCCTCAGCCTGCTGCCCCAGCACACAACAGCAAACATGATCGCACTGGCCACCTCAGACTCGTAGAACATCCTCAGCATTGTCCGGCAGATGTTAAAGGACTTCAGTCTCCTCAGGAAATAGAGACAGCTCTGGCCCTTCTTGCAGACAGCCTCAGTGTTCTTCGACCAGTCCAGTTTATTGTCAATTCGTCTCCCCAGGTTTCTGTAATCCTCCACTATGTCCACACTGACCCCCTTGATGGAAACAGGGGTCACCGGTACCTTAGCTCTCCTCAGGCCTACCACCAGCTCCTTAGTCTTTTTCACATTAAGCTGCAGATAATTCTGCTCACACCATGTGACAAAGTTTCCTACCAATGAATGGTCAATGAATGGTCAATGAACTCATTATATAAAGAAATAGTAATTTTTTGGAGGTGGTTCATTTGCATTGCAGAAGATTGCTACATGAATCATTTTCCAGGAATGCAATTTCCTTATCATCTTACAGTAAAATGGTAAAATAGGGGTCATCTGCATTTATTCACTGTTGTATGTACATTCTAATACAAGCCCATTCTGTACTTGCTTCTTATTTGATAATTATACTGACTTTCTCAGCTTTCGGAACTGAGAAGAATGGAGCATGTTGTACTGTATTGTTTCAAATTCTTTCCCCCTCAGTTTTGATTTGTGAATACCAGGGAGGAACTTGCAGGTAGTTGCACTCCCTTGCACTTATTATTCTGTCCTCGGTGGTAGAGGTCATAGGATTATGAAGCCCTGCCAAGTGATTGGCAGATTGCTGCAGTGTATTTTGTCGATGGTGCATACTGCAGCCATGGAGTGATGGTGGAAACTGGTGAGCTGGTTTATCCTTGATTGCAATGAGCTTCTTAGAGGTGCTGTCATCGATGTATGGGGCGGGGGAGTGAATATTCCATTACAGCCTTTATGCACTACTTTTAAAAAGTTTGGCATTTCAGTTGCCTCTCTGTCAGAGTGTGATAGTTAAATTTAAATATATTTATATTTTGCATGAATTCCCAAAATGAAACGAATCTGCATACGTTCAACAGTTCAGACAGGTGGTACACCCTGTATCAAGGGCCTTGAAGTGATACCATTTGTTCATGGCATAACCAGCACTGCTGTAGGTTTTATTACAGGAGAGTCGTGGCAGCTAATGGCCTGGGCATGGGTGATTTCAGTGACATAAGTGGAGAAATCATCATGAAGCTTAATGGAGAAAAATGATATTGCACTTTAGATCTCAGATAACTTCAGAATTTTTATTGAAAAAGTACTCTACAAATTGTTAGATTAGTACATAAATTAAAATGTTTCATTTAAAGAATTTTGCGGTGGTTAAATTGTACATATGATTTAAAAATATTTACATATAAATATTGTGTATCAAGTTGTGCAGTCTCATGTGGTTATTTTCTTTTTGGATCAGTTTAGAATTACTTTGGATTTTTGTATGTTCTAACTATTCACAGACTTCTGTCAGTGCCTCTTAAATCAAAAGGCAACATTTGAAGAAAATCTGGAACTCACTACATGAGGAACTGCCGGTATAAACACACCTCAGCTTTAATCAGTACATCAAACTACAATAAAACTGTGTGATCTTGCACATATTTGCTATGGTTTTTACGGTTCAGGATTAGTTATACTGGGAAGTTCTCAGTTTATAAGAGTTAAATTGGTTCTGAAATTCAACGTGAACATGTAGTGGAAGGTCAAGGTTGTTGATAGTGAAATGTTTCCATTTTGAAAGCTGGTTGAAACCAGAGAAACTATAAAATTCAAGGTTCGTCAAGGTCGTTGTCAGGACCAGAGGGCCTGAGTTATAAGGCAAGGTGCTTGGGTATGAAACTTCCTCCACACAATATCTTGACAGCAAATGTACAGTGGCTGGAGAACAAGATTGGAGACCTAAGGGCAAGATTGAAGGGAAATGAGGATTTGCTGTGTTCTCTGTTTCACAGAGACATGGCTCACACCGGACATGTTAGATTTGTTGGTAAAACCTGAGGGCTTCTCAATAGGTAGGATGGGGTGGATTGCTGATTTGGAAAGGGCAAAAAGTTGCTGTCTGTATGTCATGATAAACTCTTTGTGGTCCTCAGACATTGCGGTCTTGTCGCACTCTTGTTGCCCCGACTTGGATCATCTAATGATTAGGTGCCAACCATTTTACTTGCCAAAAAATTCTCCTCCATGAACCTGACTGAAATTTATATAGCGCCAAAGGTCAATGGTAACCTGGCACTCAATTAATGAATGCCGCGATCAGCAAACAAAAACTGTCTACCCTGTCGCCTTTCAAATCATTGCCGGGGACTTCAATCAGGCTTGTTTGAATAAATCTCTGCCCAGTTTTCATCAGCATATAACCTGCAGTTCCAAGGGTATCAACACACTCAACTGCTGCTATACTACGATTAGGAATGCCTACCATTCCATGCCTAAACTGCAGTTTGGGAAATCTGATCACTTGGCTGTGCTCCTCCTAGCTGTATACAGGTAAAGGCTAATGAGCAAGGTTCCAGAGGTAATGAGGTAGTTGCTAAAGGCAGAGGAGCAGCTATGCGACTGCTTTAAGTCAGTGGACTGAACCTTGTTCAAGGACTCATCTGTAGATCTGAATGAATACAACACAGTTGACATGGACTTTATAAAAACAGTCGTAGATGTAGTGTGCCCCACAAAATCATCCAGAGTCTTCCCCAACCAGAAGCTCTGGATGAACCATGAGATTCACAATTTGCCGACGGCCAGATCAGCAGCATTCAGGTCTGATGACCAAGCCATCTCTCACGTCAAATGGCAATTCTGGATCAAACTGGGATCATCGAAGGACGCTTGAAAGCTGTGACAGGGCTTGAATGTTATCACCTCCTACAAAGTAAAAGCAAACGACATAGGTGATATCAAGGCTTTGCTCTCAGATGAGCTCAATGCCTTTTATGATTTCTTTGGCCATCAAAACATGGAGCCACTTTCACAACTCTCACAGACTCTGATGACACTGCAAAAAAAAAGGAGGGAGGAGAAGATGGTGGCGCAACGCAGCGCGTGCAGCCGTTCCGAATGAATATCGATTATGTGTAACTAGGGGCTGTGCACAATCCAGATTTGATGGAGACAGCTGTGAGAAGCACAGAGGAACATCTGGAGTAACTTCTGAAATGCCTGCTTCGCTGCCGCTGCTACTGTGCGATTGAGAATCTCTGGAGACGAAGGCCCCAAATCCTCGGCTTTGCGTATCGCCTGTTGCCGGGGCTGGGGTCGAAGTGCTTCGTGCTCAGTGTCGAAGAGGTGGTTGGAGTCGGACTGTGGTCAGATGCTTCCAGGATGCTGCATCGGCAAGTTGGCGGCGCTGGAGGTTTACAGTCTGTGTGAGATGATGGGACTTTCAGGAGACTTTGAGACTTTTACTGTGCCATGGTCTGTTCTTATCAAATTATGGTGTTGCTTTGCACTATTGTAACTATATGTCATAATTAAGTGGTCTTCGTTAGTTTTTAAGTCAGTTTGTCATGTGTTTTCGTGATATCATTCTGGAAAAACATTGTATCATTTCTTAATGCATGCATTACTAAATGACAATAAAAGGGGACTGCGTGTCCTCATAATTATAATATAATTTCAGTCTCTAAGGCTGATGTGAGAGCATCCTTCAGGAGAGTGAACTCATGGAAAGCATCCAGCCTAGATGGGGTACCAGGCCGAGTACTAAAGAGCTGTGCTGATCAATTGGCTGGCGTGTTCACCGATATCTTTAATCTCTCACTTCAGCAGTCTGAGGTACCCACCTGTTTCAAGCAGGCATCACTTATACCAGTGCTTGAGAAGAACATGGTAACCTGCCTCAATAACTTTCGTCCAATAGCACTTACATCCACTGCGATGGAATGCTTCTCCTACCTAAGAAGCAATATGGATCCATTCCAATTTGCCTACCATCCCAACAGGTCATCAGCATTGTGTGCAGTTTTGGGCTCCTTATTTTAGAAAGGATATACTGACATTGGAGAGGGTTCAGGGAAGAGTCACGAGAATGATTCCAGGAATGAGAAGGTTATTATGTGAGGAATGACTGGCAGCTCTTGGGCTATATTCCCTGGAGTTCAGGAGAATGAGGGGGGATCTCATAGAAACATTCTGAATGTTAAAAGGCCTGAACTGATTAGATATGGCAAAGTTATTTCATGTGGTAGGGGAGTCTAGGACAAGAGGGCACAACTTCAGGATTGAAGGACGTCCTTTTAGAACTGAGATGCGGAGAAATTACTTTAGTCAGAGGGTGCTAAATCTGTGGAATTTGTTGCCACGAGTGGCTGTGGAGGCCAAGTCATTGGGTGTATTTAAGGCAGAGTTAGATAGGTTCTTGATTAGCCAGGGCATCAAAGGGTATGGGGTGAAAGTAGGGGAGTGGGGATGACTGGAAGAATTAGATCAGCTCATGACTGAATGGCGGAGCAGACTCGATGGGCCAAATGGCCTACTTCTGCTCTAATCTCTTATGGTCTTATATGCCATTTCATTGGCTCATCACTCAACCCTGGAACAAATGGACAGCAAAGATGCATACGTAAAGATGGTCTTCATTGATTAAGCTTGGCATTGAATACTATCATCTCCTCGAACTAATCAATAAGTTTCAGTACCTCGGCCTCAGTACCTTCTAGTGCAAGTGGATGCGCAATTTCCGCACTTGCAGACCCCAGACAGTTTAGATTGACAACAACATCTCCTCCACAATCTCCATCAGCACAGGTACACCATAAGGCTGTGTGCTTAGTCCCCTGCTCTACTTGCTTTATACTTACGACTGTGAGGCTAAGCACAACTGTAATGCCATATTTAAGTTTGCTGAAGGTACCGTTGTCACTGGCTGGATCAAAGGTGGTGAGAAATCAGCATATTGGAGGGAGAATGAAAATTTGACTGAATGGTACCACAACAACAACCTCTCACGCAAAAAGAAAGGAACTGATTATTGACTTCAGGAGGAAACCAGAGGTCTATGAGCCAGTTCTCATTGGGAGATGAGAGGTGGAGATGGCCAGCAACTTCAAATTTCTGGTTTTACCATTTTTGGAGCATAGTGGTTTATGGGATGATCTTTCACAGAAGCTGCAGAGGTATATACGGTTACAATCTTTAAGTGACATTTAGACAGGTACATGACTGGGAAAGAGTTAGAGGGACACGGACCAACGCAAGCAAATGGACCAGTTAAGATAGGCACCTTGGTGGGCATGGCAAATTGTACTGAGGATTCCGTTTTACCTATATGGCTCTAATTCAAGGCATCAGAGTGGGATAGGGTGGATGGATGGTGGGGGCGGGGGGGGGGTCAAGATTACATGGAGAGAAACAAAGTTTGAGAAGTGATATGGGAGGTCATGGTGGTCAAGGTTAAGACCAGATGGGGAGGGGATGGGCTGCAACTCCAGCAGCATGCTCAGGTTTTCAGTTAAGTCCTATTTTACTGGGCACTGTGTGTGTGACAATTTCTAGCCTTAGATATGTTGGCAGTATATGGCTTATCACATTCTAGCAGTTCTGTTCCAGTGTATTGTTCTACTTTAAAAAGTTGTTTGTTTGCAGGAAAATTTAAGAAAGGCAATTTTTTGGTAATCTGTTCAAAATCTGAGTTGATCTTTCTGCTTCGTAATGGAAATATTTATAACATTGTCTACAAAGTATTCATTTTCCTCAAACATACTAGTATATGTTTTGTCTACAGTTTAATCCAGTGAATGTGTTTCAATTTAAAATGACTTTATTGCATTAGAGAGGTATGTTGAGTTTGTGTATGCAAAAGTGTGCAGTGACATAAGCAAATCTGATATTGAAAAGATTTTGTATAAACTATCTAAGGAATATTTCAACACAGACTCTTGAAAACCTTGTCCTGCTCATACTGGGACCTGCGTGTGTTACAATTATAATGGTTGTCTTCTGTATACCCTTCGTAGCTTATGGCAAGTTTGCAAGATGTTCTATTTAAAAGATTAGATATTGTGTACAGAATCAAATAACTCACCCAAGAACCTCTAAATAGAGATACAAGGCTCAATTTCTCCCCACTGTGTTTGGTCGATATAAATAATAGAAATATAAAGGGAAATTCCATTAAAATATGTACCATCTATATTTAAAATTACTTGACAGGGAAACTAAGGTTGATCTTTTGTCTTGTTCTCCAATGAAGAACTGGAGAAGGGGGAAGTAGTCGATATTTATGAATTAACAAGTGCTTGCCGATGACCAAAACATTTATATTCTGTGTAGAACTTCACCAGCCCCTATGTTATTTACTGAACATTGGAAGAGTAAACTTTTTCTGCAAAATTTACCTTGACTTGACAATTCCTGTCATATATATTAGCTCAGGATGTGGAAAGGCTCAAAATGCTACGGGTGTGGGATTCATTCCATTCCCTCCTACCTGCACCTGGGAAATTTGAAATTGAGGACTCGAGAGCCTTTCACTGACTCCCCATTCATTCTGCTCTCTAGTTCTAATGAAGATAAACAGCCGGACGGAGGAATTTCCCAGTTTTATCACTGGAGAATGCTGAGTGCTCAACTCACAGATATAAAGGATTCCAAATTTTGGGTTGTTAAACAGCTGGTGAATATTCATCACTACTGTTACAGCTCGTGAGCAGCATCCTGGATTGAGCAGTAAAATTCTTGGCGGTGGAAAAAGAAGTTGAAGATGGATGGAAATTGCTTTGTCTGCAGGCCAACTGAGCTTCACACACCAAATGCTGGAGGAACTCAGCAGGCCAGGCAACATCAATGGAAGAGAGCAAGCAGTCAACATTTTGGGCCAAGACCCTTCATCAGGACTGTACAACCGAGCTTGCCTGTACAAATAGTAGATTGTCCTAAGTTTCAAGGTCAAGATTGAATAGCTATATTAGAAACGTCCTTTCCCACTAGATTAACATTCCAGTTGGAATCCCAGTCCTACTGTGGAACCCACTGTACATTTCCATTTAAGGCTAACTTTGCAAAATACCTTTGGCATGCCCATGTAATATGTAAGAGCCATTGTTGCAAAGTATAATGGAGAATAGAAAATTTAACTAGTACTTTTTCTCTGTATCACAAGTTTCATTAGGAAATAACTAAAATAATTAGATTTACATCTAGATCAATGTTGCAATGCGATTTTTATGGAAGTGTGATTATTTACTTAACAGATGCTATAAAATGGAGCAACAGATCATGAAAAATCTGAATTCCTCAAAGAAGCATGTTTAACGAGTTAAATCTGTTCAAACTGTCTGATTTTTGTGTTTTTTTCCCAATCTGGGAGAGAAGGAGTGATACTGGAGAATGTCATGACTCAATTGACAGCTGCAGATTCCAATGTGTGCTGATGTAGAGGCCTGGGAATTGTTCAGTGCCCCAGAAGGAAAACTAAAACCACATTGCTTCAAGAGCCTGGGCCATTTTGTGCAAGCTACGCAATGAGACAGCAAAATCTAGATCCCCTGTGAGGTCCAGGTGTCTTGTATGACAGAGTCGGCCTTGTGTACTATGTGTGGAGACAGAATTCCCCCCCAGCAGCTTCAGTGCTATGCGCCTGCACCTTTCATAAGGTTGAATACTCAAAAGGTGTCTACCGTTTGACATTACTGCACAAGCCTGGTTGTCTCCATGTATATTCCCCACATATTTGCATCATGGAATTTCTGGAAGTGTGCTATGTCTGCATAAAGAATCAAATCATATTTAATGATTGGGATACAGATAAAATTATTTGAATCAGTATCAAGTTTAATATCACTGGCATATGTTGTGAAATTTGTTGTTTTGTGCCATCAGTACAATGCAATACATAATAAAACACTATAAGTTACAATAAGAAATATATATACAAAGTTTAGTTAAATAAGTAGTTTTAAAAAGATGGCAAAAAAAATAGTGAGGTAGCTTTCATGGTTCATTGTCGTTCTGAAATCTGATGGTAGCAGGGAAGAAGCTGTTCATGAAGCATTGAGTTCATGTTTTCAGGCTCCTGTACCTCTCCCTGATGGTAGCAATGAGAAGAGGACACGTCCTGGGTGATGGGGGTCCTTAATGATGGATGTCACCTTTTTAAGACATCACCATTTGAAGGTGTCCTTGATACTGGGGGAAGCTAGTGCCCATGATGGAGCTCAGTGAGTTTCCAACTTTCTGCACCTTTTTCTGTTTCTATACAGTGGGCCCTCTATATCAGATGGTTCTGCAACCAGTTAGAATGGTCTTCACAGTACATCTGAGAAAATTTGAATGAGACTTTGGTGACATACCGAGTCTTCTCAAACCCCTCATGAAATATAGCTGTTGTCATGCCTTCTTTGTAATTGCATCAATATGTTGGACTTAGGTTAGATCTTCAGAGATGTTGACAGCCAGGGACTTGAATCTGCTCGCCCTTTCCACTGCTGCTTCCTTAATAGGATTGTCCTGTGTTCTCCTGACTTCAGTTCCCTGAATTCCACAATCAATTCCTTGGTTTTACTGGCATTGAGTGCAAGGTTGTTGTTGCAACGCCACTCAACCAGCTGATCTAGCTCACTCCTGTATGTCTCCTTGTCACCAACTGAAATCCTGCCAACAATATTTATGTCAATAGAAACTTACAGGTGGTGTTTGTGCTGTGCCAAGCAAAGCATGGCCATGGGTGTAGAGAGAGTAGAGATGTGGGCTAAGCACATATCCTTGAGATGCACCAGTATTGATGGTCAGTGAGGAGGAGATTTATTTCCGATCTGCACTGACTTTGGTCTCCTGATGAGGAAGTCAAGGATCCAGTTTCAGAGGGAAGATTGCCCAGTCCACTGACTCAAAGCAGTCCTGTAAGTGCACCACTCTCTCCCTTAACTACACCTTCTTGGTTCTCACCACTGGTCTCAGCCTATATGCCAGGAGTAAACGTACGAACTTTCCAAAATATAGGCATGGGATAACTTGGTAAACATTCTTGATGGTGGTATAACAGTGGTCAAGTGTGTTGGCTCCTCTGGTTCCACAGGTGCTAAATTGGTAGTAGTTGTTCAGGGATTACTTCAAGCTGCCCTGGTTGAAATCCCCCGCAGTGATCAGGAAGGCATCACGGTGTGCAGGTTTGTGCCTTGCTATTATGGAGTTTAGCTCCTCCAGTGCCTGCCTGACACTGGTCTGAGGTGGAATGTACACTGCTACCAGGATGATGGTGATAAACTCTGTGAGCAGACAAAAAGTATGACACTTGGCTGTGAGGTGTTCCAGGTCAGGTGAGCAGGACTGGGGCAGAACCAGCATATCTGTGCATCATGATGAGTTAATTATAAAGCATACTCCACCTCACTTGCATTTAAAAGACTAAGTTTTCTTGCCTTTGCAGAGAATGGCGAAACCATCAGGCTGCAGCGCTGCATCTGAAATAACAGGGGGTGAGCCACGTTACCATGAAGCAAAGTACACAGCAGTCCCTAATATCCCTCTGACCCTGCAATCTCGCTCTGAGGTCTTCAATTTTATTTTCAGAAGTATGTAATACTTTGCTTTAAGACAATGCTTTATTTCATTTGTACAGATATGCTGTTGAGTATTTTAGTTTCTGTAAATTTTCTCAGAATGCAATGTGTTCCTTTAATTAATATTATACAATCAAGTAATTCAGCTTGATGTCTCCAGCAGGATGTGTCTTTTTAGCATTTTTGCCAATCAGCTGCCCCAGAATATCCTAAAGGGTTCAGGGGGTAGCCTTTTTCTGGGGACAATGTGGGAATTTTCGGGTAAGAAGGAGAAAAAAGGAAAATGGAAATGGACATAGCAGAAGAATCTGAACTCATTTGGAAGGACAGACACTGTTGTTGGAAAATCCTCATGCAGACAATAGTCTCACGGAGAATGTACAGATAACTTTTCATTGGCTAGTTATCACAAGACCTTGGAGAAAGTTCAATACTTTGTCCTTGAATGTTGCATGGATAATTACTTATGCTTCACTTGGACTGTGTTTTCAGGAAGAATTGTTTGATATCATGAGTAAATGAAGTGAAGCAAACTGAATTGATTACACAACAATGAGCTCCAATGATTATGTGAGCACTGTAGGCTAATAAATATGTAATGGGTCCTTTTTCCTAATTTCATTTGCTATAGTTTAAAATATTTTGTCAATACAATTTTAATCTAAGTTTATACTGGTTTAAGCTAAATTATTGCTCCTGGCATGGGTGTGTAATTTTCACTTAAGACCATAAGACAAAGGAGCAGAAGTCGGCCATTTGGCCCATCCAGTCTGCTCCGCCATTTTATCATGAGCTGATCCATTCTCCCATTTAGTCCCACTCCCCCGCCTTCTCACCATAACCTTTGATGCCTTGGCTACTCAGATACCTATCAATCTCTGCCTTAAATACACCCAATGACTTGGCCTCCACTGCTGCCCGTGGCAACAAATTCCATAGATTCACCACCCTCTGGCTAAAAAAATTTCTTCACATTTCTGTTCTGAATGGGCGCCCTTGAATCCTTAAGTCATGCCCTCTTGTACTAGACTCCCCCATCATAGGAAACAACTTTGCCACATCCACTCTGTCCATGCCTTTCAACATTCAAAATGTTTCTGTGAAGTCTCCCTTCATTCTTCTAAACTCCAAGGAATACAGTCCAAGAGCGGACAAATGTTCCTCATATGTTAACCCTCTCATTCCCGGAATCATTCCAGCGAATCTTCTCTGTACCCTCTCCAATGTCAGCACATCCTTTCTTAAATAAGGAGACCAAAACTGCCCGCAGTACTCCAAGTGAGGTCTCACCAGTGCCTTATAGAGCCTCAACATCACATCCCTGCTCCTATACTCTATCCCTCTAGAAATGAATGCAAACATTGCATTCGCCTTCTTCACCACCGACTCAACCTGGAGGTTAACCTTAAGGGTATCCTGTACGAGGACTCCGAAGTCCCATTGCATCTCAGAACTTTGAATTCTCTCCCCTTTTAAATAATAATCTGCCTGTTTATTTCTTCTGCCAAAGTGCATAACCATACACTTTCCAACATTGTATTTCATTTGCCACTTCTTTGCCCATTCTTCCAATCTATCCAAGTCTCTCTGCAAACTCTCCGTTTCCTCAGCACTACCGGCCCCTCCACCTATCTTCGTATCATCAGCAAACTTAGCCACAAAGCCATCTATTCCATAACCCAAATCGTTGATGTACGACGTAAAAAGAAGCTGCCCCAACATGGACCCCTGTGGAACACTACTGGTAACCGGCAGCCAACCAGAATAGGATCCCTTTATTCCCACTCTCTGTTTCCTGCCAATCAGCCAATGCTCTATCCACATATAAAACTTTCCTGTAATTCCATGGGCTCTTATCTTGTTAAGTAGCTTCATGTGTGGCACCTTGTCAAAGGCCTTCTGAAAATCCAAATATACAATATCCACTGCATCTCCCTTGTCAAGCCTACTTGTAATTTCCTCAAAAAATTGTAATAGGTTTGTCAGGCAGGATTTTCCTTTAAGGAATCCATGCTGAGTTCTGCCTATCTTGTCATATGCTTCCGGGTACTCTGTGACCTTATCCTTGACAATTGACTCCAACAACTTCCCAACCACCGATGTCAAGCTAACAGGTCTATAATTTCCTTTTTGCTTCCTTGCCCCCTTCTTAAGTAGCGGAGTGACATTTACAATCTCCCAGTCTTCTGGAACCATGCCAGAATCTATCGACTTTTGAAAGATCATCACTAATGCCTCCGCAATCTCCACAGCTACTTCCTTCAGAACACGAGAGTGCATTCCATCTGGTCTGGGAGATTTATCTACCTTTAGACTATTCAGCTTCCTGAGTACGTTCTCTGTCGTAATTGTGACTGCACACACTTCACTTCCCTGCCACCCTTGAGTGTCCGGTATACTGCTGATGTCTTCCTCAGTGAAGACTGATGCAAAATACTCGTTCAGTTCCTCCGCCATCTCCTTATCTCCTTTAAAGGGGCATTCAAACTTATATGTTTGCATTTACCCAAATCATACCTACCCTATACATGTTTATTTATCGGAAATGTCCTTTTCATCTTTATTCCCTATGCATTGTAGAGTTATGTTACATTTAGTTTGTGTTCACAGTACTAGTATGAGCCTGTGGTGAGAGGGTTACATGTACATTTTCCTGCAGGATAATTGGGAGTAGGGGCCTAAGCCCTCTACGGTTCAATCGTACCTGCAGACTGACTCCTCTTCCATTCCTCCTTTATTTTAAAGGGAAATGCACTTACAACCCAAACCCGCATTCTAGGATCTACTGATTTTTGAGTGTCAATAGTTTTTTAAATGTCTTAAAGGGAAGTGCCCATGGCTATATCTGTGAATTTCAGCTGCAGCAGTTCCAAACAGGAATATTTGATGATTTCTACTGGAGCTTCGTGCAAAGAGTTGCCACTTATCAGCGCCATCTTCCTAATGCTTACTTTGAAATAATACAATTGTACACTACAGCATTTTTGGGGCTGGATTGTTCTTCAGATTTGTCGTTGAGTTTTCAACATTGTAAGGAGGTCTACGTTTTGGTGGGAGTATGATGAAAAGTTGCACAAGTGTAAATCAGGCCCAATTGAGTTATGAGCAGAAGAGGGCTGGAAGTATTTAAAGAGAAGGCAAAGAATTGGATATAATAGAGCTGGAAATAGAGAAGAGGCAGGTACCTGACAATGACTCAGAACAAGAAAGTGCGTGTTCAAGGAGTTCTTGGCAACGGTGAAGAAATTAGGCAGCTTGGCTAAACTCTCAGCTGTAATGCTCAAATGCTGAATCTCCCTGGTGTGATATTTGATTCCACCTTTAAGTTTGACAAGCAAGTTAATGCAGTAGTAAAAGCCAGTTTTTTCCAGCTTCGAACTATTGCCAAAATCAAACAGTTTCTCTCTTTCAAAGATCTCAAGAAAGTCATCCACGCCCTTATATCCTCCCGCTTGGACGACTCCAACTCCCTGTATACTGGGATTAGTCAGTCGTCCCTGTCCCGTCTGCAACTGGTCCAGAATGCCGTAGGCAGGCTCCTGACAGGTGGCCGGAAGAGGGACCATATTACTACTACCCTGGCCTCCCTCCACTGGCTGCCAGTACGGTTCAGAATTGATTTTAAGGTTCTCCTGTTTGTTTATAAAGCCCTAAATGGGCTGGCCCCCTGTTATATCACAGACCTTCTAACCCCGTATTCTACTTCCAGGTCCCTCGGGTCGGCTGACTTGGAGCTCCTGGCTGTCCCGCAACTTAAGCTCAGGGGTGACCGCACTTTTGCTATTGTAGCCCCTGGACTGTGGAACAGCATTCCCCTCCCTATCGATCTGCCTCCTCCATCGACTCTTTTAAATCCAGGCTCAAAACTTACTTTTATTCACTAGCGTTTGAATCCCCCTGATATGGCTGATTTTTGGCTCGTGCCCAGGCCCTTGTGTTGTTTCTTTTGTGCATATAAGCTGTTTGCTTTGTTGGTTATGTCTGTGTTTCTTGTATTTTGCTCTGATCTGTACAGCACTTTGGTCAATGTGGGTTGTTTTACAATATGCTATATAAATAAATTTGACTTGACTTGACTCCTTAGACTGTTTCAAACCAAGATGGAGATTTCTTCTGTATGTAATGAACATTTTCTTCTTTTGAATACCTATGATTATGATTGAAACATTTCAGTATCTCTGAATGAAATGTGACCTGCATGGTTTTCTCTTTCTTTTCCATAACCATCAAATGTGATTGTCATTTGATTTTTTTTGGTGGATAAGACTGGCATGTTTAAATCAAAAACTGCAAATAACCGCTCTTTTGTAAACACTCTTCCTTGCTTGTAGACATTATTTTACAGTTGAGTTGAGTAGTAGGGACATTTACTGATGTCTCTAATATTTTTTTCACTAAATATTCCAGACTTTGTTATCCAGCATTGAAAATGTTATTCAAATTTCTTTTGTTTTTCATTGTTTTAAACCCATACAAATCTTTAGCTTTCTTATTTATGACACTTGTTGGCATTACTTATAGATTGCTAGCTCTGTCTTCTGCAGTTCCACAAATAGTAACTCTCATCATGAGTTTTTTGTTTTCATTGTCATTTTGATCACTGTCACATAGTTAGGTTGTTTGGTGTTTGTCTGCTGAATGAGCCTCAGTTCTTACTCCTGGAGTTGATGAAGGGAAAAAAAAAACTTGCTCAGTTATCTCAGAGGAGCTGGAGGATCTCAGGTATGTGTGCAGCAAATAAACTAGCATTGATGCTGGATGACTCTAGTCATCCTATCTTATCATTGAAATAAGGTACCAGCAACAATAGCAATGCATTTTTGACAATGTAACCATTTAAAAAAAATCTTAATTATCCTTTTATCAGATTGGCCGTTATCAATCATTGCTTCTTGATGCATATTTACTGTTATTTTTTTCCAATTCAAAGTAAAATTTATTATCAGAATACAAACAACCCTGAGAATCTTTTTCTGCAGGCAAACTAAGCAAATCTATAGAAAGGTAACTGTAAACAGGATCTGTAAACTGTAAACATCAGGAACTGTCAATTGCGTAGAGCTGGCAATGTGTAGAGTTATGTTAACACTGAGGGGCTCCGATGACAAGCTAATAAATCAAGCAGGAGTCACAAGAAGATTGGGCTGAAAGTAGGCCACCAACTCTGCCATAGACTGGGGAGTGAGTTCCCTACACCCGAGAGACATCATTGCCAACCCATGCCTGGGCAGCAAGGCCTCGGCTCAGTACACTTCCAACGATGGTGGAATTCAAGCACAAGGGTCAGGCGTGACACGGCCTAGGCAGCGGTACGGAACTGTGAGGACAAAAGGAGGGTACCGAAGGCAGTGGAGTTGGGGTCACAGGGCACCTGGATGAAATGGGATCTTCCCAAGTGCAAGATCACTTAGGCAGAGCTGTGGAGACTGGAGCCCTTCTGCTTTTCTTTCCTCCCGTGTATGACACTCTCCCTACACCAGCACAGCTGCACACATGGGGTCTGAGAGAGGACTCTAACTGCAAGCTGTATGATCAGTGGGGTTCACTGACACACATACTGTCAGGATGCAAAACAGCTTTAACATGAGGACAGTATAGGTGGTGACACAACAAGATCCTGCTGTCCCTTGCTGACACACTGGAGCAGGAGAGGTGTAAAAAGAGACCAGCTGGCAAAGAGGCAAACAGGGCAGTCATTTTCATCAAGGAGAGGGCCATGCCAGTCATGTCAAAGAGGCCTAAATCCAATGTGCTGCAAACTGCCAAGTCATGGGACATGAGGGTCAATGCAGGGAGGAAGTTGCAGTTTTCAGAGGTGGTGTAAACCACACTTCAACCAGAACACATACTGTGGTCCACCAAAGACAAGAAGATCATCCTGGTGGAGCTCACAGTACCATAGGGGGAAGGATGTGAGGAGGCTCACGAGAGGTAGGCCCTGAAGTACCAGTCGTTAGTCCAGGAGTGCAGGGACAAAGGATGGCAGATGTGGTTATTCCCAGTGGAGATCAGCTGTAGAGAGTTCCTGGCAGGGTCAGCATGGAGGTTGCTATCTGTGCTGGGCCTTGATGGAAGAACAAGAACCAAGCAGCTCGCAGGATGGGGGAGGAAGCAGAAAGAGCCTTTAGCTGGATGTAGAGCAGACGAGAGGAGTTGAGCTGGAAGTCAGGAGCAGGTGAGCAGTGACCTGGCCACCACTGGTGACCCACCAACTGGAGAGTGCAATGGTTAAGGGTCGAAATACGCCATGAAGGTTGGGCACCACCTGACAACATCTGCTCCTGGACAAAGGCTATGGTTACCTCATCAGGTAACTGTAGAGAGCATCCCGGTGTATGATGCAAATGCAGATAATAAATAACAAGCATGAAATAACAAGATAAAAGAGTCCTTAAATGAGTGTAGTTATTCCCTTTTGTTCAAGAGTCTGATGGTTGAGGGGTAGTAACTGCTTTTGAACCTGGTAGTGTGAATCCTGAGGCACTTGTACCTTTACCTGATGGCAGCAATGAGAAAAGAGCATGGTCTGGGTGGTGAGGATCTTTGAGGATGGATGTTGCTTTCTTATGGCAACGTTTTGTGCAGATGTGCTCAATGGTTGACAGGATGACACTAGGGAGTTTGCAAAACTTTTTCCTTTTCTTAAACAAATGGAATAATTAATAATTCCTACATCCTCCCCCTCCACATTTTTCCCTGGAAGCCACCTTCAGTTTGTCATATCTAATCTTACCCTTCTCAATTTTCTTTCCCTCCTTTTGTTGTGCTCCTTGGAAAATGAGAAGTGGCTTCACTCTTGGACCAGATGTGCTTGAGAATGCTTCATGAGGAATTTTCATCCTTTTTAATTTGACTTTGGAAACTATTCAACTAACTTTGATCTCTCACCCTCAAAACAAGAGTAATTAACTCTGATGATCACACACAATTTTAATAGCTAGAGGTTCCCGTTAACATTTTTTATTGAAGCTAAATAGTAATGTCTCAAGATAGAAAACTTAAACATTGATTGCTTATGAAAAATGCATAACATTTCAAGTATAATTTACATCTAAGGTTTCAACTTCTGTATATTGAGTTCTGCCTTTCATAACCAGGCCATCGACATCTCCCTACTGAGGGCTATATGAATTAACTTCAGATATATTTTTTCATTCAGCTATTTGTCTGAATGATTTGTTTTCTCACGGGCATTTAGACCAGATGTAATCAGATATTTGTTTAGATTTGTATAAGAAATGAATTTTACTTGCTGTTGTGCACCTTTGCACCTTGCATTAGCACATGTACTTGACTTTTAACTGGTTTGTCAATTCAGGGGCAATTGAAGTGGATATAAATACTGGCCTTACTGGTAACATCCTTGTCCAAGGTCTAAAATCAAAAGAAATTTCCAGTCATTGGTGTTTCTCAATAATGTTTTATTGGTAGCTGTCAATCTCAATTTTCTTTACCAGCCACGCCATCCATTACTTTGTGTAATTGATCTCGTAGGTATATGTCTAGATGTTGCAAAAGGCTGTGCCTACCTTGAAAGAATGCACTTTGTCCACAGGAAATGCAACATTTACGTTACAAGTTTAACTTGTGTGCTTTGCAGAGCTAGCTTGTACAGATTTGACAGACAATTTTGTAAGATGATATGCGTGAGTTTGAAACAGACTAAAAATTTGCAATGACAGCCTGCCATTGGAGAAATCAAATTTTCCTTTTAAAAACGAACTTGGTAATTATGCACTCTAAATTGTGGAAAAATAACAGATCAGAATGCACTCTTAAGATAAAAGCTTTTTTTAAAGCAAAATTTCAAAATGCATGTAGGTTTATTTTCTGACCCCTATGTAGTACAAGCGTACAGCTGCATTACAATACTCAGAGTGAGGATTTGTTATGGAACTTACGCTCCTATATTATATTGTAGTTGTGGTGTATTTGCTCAAAATCACTGAAAAATTGACCTGGAAAAGTAGTGGATGGATGATAGGATGTTGAGCTTGGTGGTGAAGTGGTTGACGGATTTCAATCCAGAAAAGTGTGAAGTGAAACGCTTTGGAAGTTCAAACTTGAAGGCAGAATACAGGGTTAATGGCAGGATTTCTTAGCAGCGTGGAGAAAAAGAGGGATCCTGTGCTCAATGTTCATCGATCTCTCAAAGTTGCCGCGCAAGTTCAAAGGGTGGTCATCATAGCTTGTCACAGCAGTCAGCCAGCCACTCTAGTGTTGTTTGGTTGATGTTGAGCAGGTCACTGTCAGCTAAATCAGGTGAGAGAGGGCAGTTGCGCAGAACGTGTTCAATGTTCTGCACCCTTTCGCCACACTCACAGGATTCGCTGGTCTTTAAACCCCACTTCACCGTATTGTCTCCCATCCTACAAACTCCCGCTCTCGCTCTGTTGAGAGTGCACCACTTCCGTCTGTCAAGCAGTGCCCCGTCTGGCAACATTTCTGTGGGGTCTTGACTGTATTGTTTGGTGGGGTTCTGGCTTCTGTTTGTTGCCAGAGGTCAATCCTGTATGTTTGGGGGGATGTTCCGTGTGGTAGTTCCTCCACTGCAGCAAAGCTTTTCCTCGATTTTAGGCTGTTGGAAACTGGCACGTGATGGTGTAGTGGGTGCCGTGGATCCGACTTCTGTTCACCTTTTTCAATTTTTGTTGTCGTGTGTCTTCAGATCTCTGGGGGAGCAATGCCTGCAAGTCTGTAAATGGTGTTAGTGGGTGTGGGGCGCAGTGTGCCCGTGATTATTCAGTAGGCTTCGCTAAGCAACGGGTGTATTTTCTTCACATGGGCTGATCTGCTCCACACAGGTGCACAGTATTCTGCAGGTGCATAGCAAAGTGCTAGGGCAGTTGATCTAAGTGTGTGAACATTAACTCCCCATTTCGTGCCTGATAATTTTTTCAAGAGAGAATTGCGAGAGCCAACTTTCCCTCAGAGTTTTTGGATGTGGGTGACAAATGAGACCGTCCTATCCAGTGTCACGCCCAGGTAAATTGAGTCGGATGGTGTTCAAGCTCATTCCCACACCAGAAGATCTTGAGTTTCCAAGCTGCTTCCCGATTCCTCAGGTGGAATGCACACACTTGAGTTTTTGATGGATTTGGGTTCAGAGACCATTTTTCATAATACTGCTTCGTTGCTTTGAGGACTGCTGTAAGCCGTACTTCAGCTTCTTGGAAGGAGTTAGCTTGTATTGCTATGCATAGGTCGTCTGCATAGATAAACCTGCATGTGTTAGGAAAGGTTGGTTGGTCATTTGTGTAGACATTAAATAGTAGAGGTGCCAGGACTGATCCCTGTGGTAGTCCATTCTATTGTGGACGCCACCTACTCTTAATTCCATTCATTTCTACATAAAATCTACGATTTTCTCAGAGGCTTCTTATTACTTTGACTGTGGCTTAGTTCTTTAACATCTTAGATAATTTCAGTAGAAGGCCTCTGTGATTCACAGTGTTGTATGCTGCTGTTAAGCCAATGAATACTGCCCCTGTAATTTGTTGCATTTCAAAGCCATCCTCAATATACTGGGTTAAGTTCAGTGCCTGACTGCAGCAAGGGCAGCCTGGCCTAAACCCGACTTGGTCTGGTGTTAGAAGATCTTCGACTAAGGAGGATATTCTTTTCAGTATGAGTCTCTCGTAAAGTTTATAGAGGGTGCAGAGCAAAGAAATCGGTCTGTAGTTTTTAGGAATGTTGGGGTCTTTAGAGCAATAGCTTTGGCTCTTCTCCACTTTTTAGGTATCTTTAGTGATCTTAGGCAACAGTTAAAAAGAGACAGAAGCCAGTGGAGTGCTTTAGGTCCAAGATGTTTAAGGAATTCTTTAAGACCATAAGACCATAAGACAAAGGAGCAGAAGTTGGCCATTCGGCCCATTGAGTCTGCTTCGCCATTTTATCATGAGCTGATCCATTCTCTCATTCAGTCCCACTCCCCCACCTTCTCACCATAACCTTTGATGCTCTGGCTACTCGGATACCTATCAATCTCTGCCTTAACAGAGAAACCGGGGAATTATAGACCGGTTAGCCTAACGTCGGTGGTGGGGAAACTGCTGGAGTCAGTTATCAAAGATGTGATAACAGCACATTTGGAAAGCGGTGAAATCATCGGACAAAGTCAACATGGATTTGTGAAGGGAAAATCATGTCTGACGAACCTCACTGAATTTTTTGAGGATGTAACTAGTAGAGTGGATAGGGGAGAACCAGTGGATGTGGTATATTTGGATTTTCAAAAGGCTTTTGACAAGGTCCCACACAGGAGATTAGTGTGCAAACTTAAAGCACATGGTATTGGGGGTAAGGTATTGATGTGGATGGAGAATTGGTTAGCAGACAGGAAGCAAAGAGTGGGAATAAATGGGACCTTTTCAGAATGGCAGGCGGTGACTAGTGGGGTACCGCAAGGCTCAGTGCTGGGACCCCAGTTGTTTACAATATATATTAATGACTTGGATGAGGGAATTAAATACAGCATCTCCAAGTTTGCGGATGACACGAAACTGGGTGGCAGTGTTAGCTGTGAGGAGGATGCTAAGAGGATGCAGAGTGACTTGGATAGGTTGGGTGAGTGGGCAAATTCATGGCAGATGCAATTTAATGTGGATAAATGTGAAGTTATCCACTTTGGTAGCAAAAATAGGAAAACAGATTATTATCTGAATGGTGGCCGATTAGGAAAAGGGGAGATGCAACGAGACCTGGGTGTCATTATACACCAGTCATTGAAAGTGGGCATGCAGGTACAGCAGGCGGTGAAAAAGGCGAATGGTATGCTGGCATTTATAGCGAGAGGATTTGAGTACAGGAGCAGGGAGGTACTACTGCAGTTGTACAAGGCCTTGGTGAGACCACACCTGGAGTATTGTGTGCAGTTTTGGTCCCCAAATCTGAGGAAAGACATCCTTGCCATAGAGGGAGTACAAAGAAGGTTTACCAGATTGATTCCTGGGATGGCAGGACTTTCATATGAAGAAAGACTGGATGAACTGGGCTTGTACTCGTTGGAATTTAGAAGATTGAGGGGGGATCTGGTGGAAACGTATAAAATCCTAAAGGGATTGGACAGGCTAGATGCAGGAAGATTGTTCCCGATGTTGGGGAAGTCCAGAACAAGGGGTCACAGTTTGAGGATAAAGGGGAAGCCTTTTAGGACCGAGATTAGGAAAAACTTCTTCACTCAGACAGTGGTGAATCTGTGGAATTCTCTGCCACAGGAAGCAGTTGAGGCCAGTACATTGGCTATATTTAAGAGGGAGTTAGATATGGCCCTGGTGGCTACGGGGATCAGGGGGTATGGAGGGAAGGCTGGGGCGGGGTTCTGAGTTGGATGATCAGCCATGATCATAATAAATGGCGGTGCAGGCTCGAAGGGCCGAATGGCTTACTCCTGCACCTATTTTCTATGTTTCTATGTTTCTATGTTAAATACACCCAATGACTTGGCCTCCACTGCCGCCCGTGGCAACAAATTCTATAGATTCACCACCCTCTGGCTAAAAAAATTTCTTTGCATCTCTGTTTTGGTAATAGACTAAGACAACTGTGCTGCTCCAAAGAGCGATATATGAGGTCGTTCTTACCCTTGGACATTAGGCTCTATAATAAGTCAACCTATAGGTGGGGAAGTGATGACCCCCACCTCCTGTTAGACTGATTGTGGTAACTTATTTTATTATGTTTTGTTATTCTTTCTACTTCCCTTCTAATAAATATATATCTGTGCACTTGCAATGCTACTGTGACACTGTAATTTCCTTTGGGATCGATAAAGTGTATATTTGATTGTATGTCTGTAAAGTGGTACCAGGTTGTACATAAGGTGACTGACCTTATATACATGGGCTGTAATTGAGAGAAATAATAAGGTAGTTGTAGAGTTAGTGAGTGGAGGTGTTGATCAGTCTTACTGTTTGGGGAAAGTAACTGTTTTTGAGTCTGGTAGTCCTGGCATGGATGCTACGTAGCCTCCTCCCTCATGGATATATATTTATATATGGGGAAAGAATTCAAAGTTCTGAGATGCAACGGGACTTGGGAGTCCTTGTACAGAATGCCCTTAAAGTTAACCTGCTGGTTGAGTCGGTGGTGAAGAAGGCGAATGCAATGTTGGCATTCATTTCTAGAGGAATAGAGTATAGGAGCAGGGATGTGATGTTGAGGCTCTATAAGGCGCTGGTGAGACCTCACGTGGAGTACTGTGGGCAGTTTTGGTCTCCTTCTTTAAGAAAGGATGTGCTGACGTTGGAGAGGGTACAGAGAAGATTCACTAGAATGATTCCGGGAATGAGAGGGTTAACATATGAGGAACATTTGTCCGCTCTTGGACTGTATTCCTTGGAGTTTAGAAGAATGAGGGGAGACCTCACAGAAGCATTTTGAATGTTGAAAGGCATGGACAGAGTGGATGCGGCAAAGTTGTTTCCCATGATGGGGGAGCCTAGTACGAGAGGGCATGACTTAAGGATTGAAGGGCGCCCATTCAGAATAGAAATGTGAAGAAACTTTTTTAGTCAGAGGGTGGTGAATCTATGGAATTTGTTGCCACGGGCGGCAGTGGAGGCCAAGTCATTGGGTGTATTTAAGGCAGGGATTGATAGGTATCTGAGTAGCCAGGGCATCAAAGGTTATGGTGAGAAGGTGAGGGAGTGGGACTAAATGGGAGTATGGATCAGCTCATGATAAAATGGCAGAGCAGACTCAATGGGCCGAATGGCCGACTTCTGCTCCTCTGTCTTGTGGCCTTTTATATATATATATCTCATGGATGATAGGGAGACCGATACCAGTAATCATTCAGGTGACAAAGTTCAAGATCCATGAGGAAATGTTACAGCTCTATAAGCTCTGGTTAGACCACATTTGGAGTATTATGATCAGTTCTGGTCATCTCATTATAGAAAGGATGCTCTCAAGATGGGGTGGAGGAGATTTACAGCTTGCTGCCTGGATTAGAAAGCATGTCTATCAGGAAAGTTTGACCAAGACAGGGCTTTTCTCTTTGGAGCAAAGGAGGAAGAGAGGTGACTTGATCCCGTGATTTCAGTCTCTAAGGCCAACATGCAAGCAAACTTCAGGACGGTGAACCCACGTGAAGCATCTAGCCCAGTCAGGGTACCTGGCCAAGTACCAAAGATCTGTGATAATCAACTGGCTGGAGTGTTCACTGAGATCTTTAATGTCTTATTTTGGCAGTCTGAGCCACCCACCTGCCTCAAACAGGCTTGAATTATTCGGGTGCCTAAGAAGAAGGTGGTGACCTGCCTCAATGACTATCATCTGGTAACACTTACATCCACAGTGATGAAGTATTTTGAGTCGTTGGTGGTGAAAAGTACCAACTCCTATCTGAGAAGTAAATTGGATCCACTCCAATTTGCCTACTGGAGCAACAGGTCCACAGCAGATGCCATCTCATTGACTCCTCACTCAACCCTGGAACATCTGGACAGCAAAGGTGCATACATCAGGATGCTCTTCACTGACTACAGCTTGTCATTCAAAACTATCACCCCCTCAAAACTAATCAGTAAGCTCCAAGACCTTGGCCTCAATACCTCCTTGTGGAATTGGATCCTTGATTTCCTCACTTGCAAACCCCAGTCAGGTGAGATTGGCAGCAACATCTCCACAATCTCCATCAGCACAGGTGTACACAAGGCTGTAGCTTAGCCTCCTGCTCCATCTGCTTTACACTTATGACTGTGAGGCTAAGCACAGCTCCAATGCATTATTCAAATATGCTGACGACACCACTGTCCTAGGCCGAATCAAAGGTCAGCATTTAGGAGAGAGACTGAAAATCTGGCTGAGGGCTGCCGTAACAACAACCTCTTATAAAATGTCAGCAAGACCAAGTAGCTGATTATTGACTTCAGGAGAAGGAAACCAAAGGTCCACGAGCCAGTCTTCATTGCAGGATCAGAGGTGGAGAGGATCAGTAACTTTAAATTCCTCAGTGTTATTATTTTGGAGGACTTGTCCTGGGCCCAGCACGTAAGTGAAATGTTGAAGAAAGCATGGCAGCACCCCTATTTCATTAAAAGTTTGCAAATATTCAACATGACATATAAAACTTTGACGAACTTCTATAGATGTGCAGTGGAGAGTATATTGACTGGTTGCATCACAGCTTGGTATGGGAACACAAAAGCCCTTGAACAGAAATCCTACAAAAAGTAGTGGATATAGCCCAGTCCATCATGGGTAAAACTCTCCTCGCCATTGAGCACATCTACATGACCCTTGTAGAAAAGAAGCATCCATCATCAGGGACTCTCACCACCAGGGACATGCTGTCTTCTCACTGCTGCCATCAGGAAAAAGGTACAGGAGCCTCAGAAATCACACCACCAAGTTCAGGAACAGTCACAACTTCTTCAACAATCAGGCTCTTGAGCAAAAGGGTATAACTTCACTTGCCCCATCATTGAAATGTTCCCACAACCTATGGACTCAATTTCAAGGACTCTTCATTGTATGTTCTTGATATTATTGCTTATTTGTTTATTGTTATTCTTTCTTTTTGTACTTCACAGTTTGTTGTCTTTTGCATACTGGTTGAATGCTCAAGTTGGTGCGGTCTTTCACGATTATGTTATGGCTATCATTCTGTGAATTTATTGTGTATACTCACAAGGCAATGAATCTCAGGGATGTACATGGTGACATAAATATGCTTTGATAATTTTACTTTGAATTTTGACTTGATGGAGGTGTACATGATGACAAGAGGCATAGATAGAGTGGACAGCCAGTGACATTTTCCCGTTATGGAATAGGTTCATATGAAAGACCACAATTTTAAGTTTTTTAGAGGAAAGTATTGGGGTGGATGTCAAAGATAAGTATTTTACAGAGAGTGGTGGGTGTGTGGAATGTGCTGCCGTGGGGTGGTAAAGGCAGATACATTAGAGACATTTAACAGACTTTTAGATAGGCACATAGATGAAAGAATAGAGTAGGTTAAAAGTTCAGCACAGTATCATGTGCTGAAAGGACTGTATGTTCTAAAATAACAGGTTACCAGAAAATGCACATGTACTTTATGATTTTAAGTGGCTCAGCTTTATAGCTCTAGATCTTTATCATAGTTTGTTTGAAATGTGTAGAGTTATGGTTAATTGGACAATCAACAAAACATTAAAAAGCTTTCACAATTTTGGATTATTGAATAGATTGAGCATTTGCGTTGCTAGTTTATTGACCTGGACAATGTCAAGCGCTGCAATGGCTCCCACAAAATAAGATTACTTGTCTGTTCAAAAGTCAGGAATCTTCAGAGATCATGGTATCCACAACTGAGAACTTGCTGGCAATCATTTCAGTATCTGTAATTTAAATTACTTCACATTCGGGTTCTGGGTGGAGATCCATCTCTACCAAAAGCACTCGTTCCCTCCACACGCCTGCAGGTCACCCACCCCCTGCCCCCCCCCAGTCAGGGTCACATGATACCACGGGAGCAGGTGGTGGATGGTCGTATGAGCAGCCGGTGCGTATCACAAGTCCTGGTTCTGCAACCACTGAGCCAGTCAGACAATCTCTGGAGAGTATTGATAATGGCTTTGGTCACTCATCTTGTAAAGAAACTGCCCAGAACAAGGCAATGACAAGCCACTTCTGTAGAAAACTTTGCCAAGAACAATCCATGGTTATAGACTATGATTGTCCACGTCATACAACATGGCATATAATGATGGTGCTGATGTGTGTATATCTCCACCCCAAATCTAGCGTCTCCAGCCCGACCCTATAGTCCGAACTCTCCCCAGCTCTATGAGCCCCTTCTCAGTGCAATGTTTCTCTCTTTACCTTCTTTCCCATTACACTGCAAGATCCAATCCCTGACCTTGAAAAATATTGCTGTTCTTCCCACTCCCTTGATCCACCTGCTTCAGAAGCCCATCCTCCTCCCATTATTTTATTCCATCCCAAAGGTTCTGGGTTCTACTGTCCCTACACCCTCCTCAGCTGTTAAGCATAGCATTGACTCCAGTTTGGGAAAGGAGGGTGGGGTGGCACATTTTTCATTATGGGCCTTTGGTGGCATGAAAGACTTATGCAGCGAGGCAATGATCAAAACGTTTGTTAGTGGCCTGACGCTCCAGCATCCATAGAACAGCTAGGCATAGTGATCTGTACTTTTCTGCTGTGCGGTTCCTTTTGTTTTTAACCTCAGCAGTTGAGTACTAAGCAAAATAGGCTCCAAAGATACCTTTTTGCTTGTGATGACCTATTTTGATGCTGTCACTTCCTCTATCATGACACCAGCTTTAGTTAAGTTCATACTCACACTAAGTGCTGAAAATTGGCCATTTGAGGATATTCCCCAATAATTCCAAGCGCAAGAAAAAAACCCAAGTACTGATTTGTCAAAGGTCGCCTGATGAGTTGCAATGATCAAAGGCTTTAACCAATTTGAATCCACTAGTCCAGACAATTGGCAAAATAATTGAGAAGACAGTGACCATCGACACAAAGTAAACCTCATTTCCAATTTTGTAGCATTAGGATTGGCTGTTAGAATTCCATCTTATTTTGAGGAAGCCTGATGTGCAGTAAACCTTTCTGAAATATGAATGGAGCATCAATTCAATGAACCGAAGCTAATCACATTGTATCTTCACTCAATTCTAATAGTATAGCTCTTATCTTTTTATGGCTTTTCGTCGAACCCAGATTTTTCAGGTTTTGTAGTAGCAGTGTGACCTTTTTCTGAACCAATGAATAATCATTTCAAAATGACAAGAATCACTGTTCATAGCCAAATGATTTCCAGCTGTGGTTAGTAATTAGAGTACAAAGATTGCAGGTGAAAAAGATAATATGACCAACACAATGTGTCACTCATTTACAATGTAATTGCAAGTTCTTGGAAGAAACAACAAAAAAAAACTTTTAATCTATGGTCTTGATATACACTTTAATTATGCAATTTGCACAGTCTGGGGGAACTGCATCTTATTTTGGCAACTTGGGTGTTGTGGCAACAGATCTTTCAGGGACTAATGGTTTGGAAGAAAAGTGAAACTAATTTAAATGACTTGGGAGTGTAAAGGTGAGGTGAGGTCACAAACCTAAAATGTGTGACTGCTTGTCTTTCCACTGACACTACCTGACCTGCTGAGTTCTTCCAAATTTTTCAGTTTTTTGTTACTGCAAAATGAGCTAGTTTATGCCTTCAGTATAAAGCCAAACCATGCATTCATTCATTGTGACTGATATCAAACAAACAGAACTAGAAACAGGTTACACAGCACTGTGGACATACAGGGCACTTTGTGAGATTACATCCCTTCACGGGTATGACCAGAGATGATTTCAATCGGTATACAATACATTTGTCATCCATTGTTCCACAGTCATCATCCTTTCCCTAAGTCGTTAGGTTTTTCTCTATTGCCTAGTGGCTGGGAATACCACGATCCCTGGCCCATTAGCCCACCCCTGAAAGCTTATTTCCTGATTAATTTAGCAACATGTGGTGCTCATCACAATTATATCCATCACCTGAGGGCAAACTGTCCCAGAGCAGACCTATTCATTGAAGTGGCATTTAAGGCTGATTTATACTTCTGCGTCAAATCGACGCCATAGGTACGGCATAGCCACGAACCCTGCACAGTGCCTATGCCGATCCCTACGCCATAGCCTGATGCGCACCTCTCCCAAAATGTAACTACGTGTCACGGCAACGCAGCAGAAGGCAACAGCTGTGATTGGTCCACTTGGTAACATCGCATTTCCTCCTACGCTGCAATAGCTTCCCATTGGGCGACTGAAGGACAGGGAAGGAACTCTGGCTGCAATGCTTTCCATAAAGCTTTACAGACCTCCGAAATTATGGAGGACACATTTCGCTTTTACGAAAAAAGATGCTAGATTTAAACCTGTTTACCCCAAGAAGGACTACCATGACCATGAAGCCTTGCATGGGCAGGTGTGTGCGCATGCATGACGTGCGCGAATTGCAGAGGGACGCAGACACACCAACGCACAAGTACAAGTGCTCACAATGGGTGTAGGCCACGTGCATAGGTTACAGCATCGATTTGACGCAGAAGTATAAATCAGCCTTTACTGTTAAGGAACCTTTCTTGAGAGCCAGAGTCATTTGATTTGCACAACACAGAAGCAGGTCCTTTGGCATACCATGCTGACTATCAGAACTAATCTTAAGCATTTACCTGCTCTTGGTCTGTAGTCTTCTTTGCCTTGATGAATTAAGTGCTGATATACATATCTCTTTAATAATGTGAGAGTACCCAACTTCACCACCAGTAGAGGCAGTGTGTTACAGTTTCCAACCATTCCTCATAACTTTGTGCACTCCAGGCATATGAACATATTGAATAGTTTTAAGACCATGTGATTTAAGGGGACTTTACATATAGAATGGTGTGCATTAGCAGGACATGATCTCAGTTAAGTAATACAGCAGCAGAACAGTAAATTCTTTTTGTTCGAGGGACCTGGCTGCCAGAAACTACTTGGTCTCCATCAAGGGATAAAGCACCACAAATCGAAAGGTGAGGCTAGGAGACTTTGATCTTGCAAGGGACATCTACAAGAATGACTATAGAAAGGAACAAGGACTGCTTCCTGTCAGGTGGATGGAGCCTGAGAATCTGAATCAGGTTTAATATCACCTGCACATGTCGTGAAATTTGTTAACTTTGTGGCAGCAGTACAATGCCATACATGATAAATACAGAAAAATACTGTGAATTATAGTAAGTATATATGTATATTGAATAGCTGAATTAAATAATGCAAAAACAGAAATAAAAAAAGTAGTGAGGTAGTGTTAATGAGTTCAATGTCCATTTAGAAATCAAAGGCAGAGGGGAAGAAGCTGTTCCTGAATTGCTGAGTGTGTGCCTTCGGGCTTCTGTACTTCTTGCTGGTGCTAAAAATGAGGAGAGGACATGTCCTGGATGGTGGGGATCCATAATGATGGATGCCACCTTTCTGAGGCACTTCTCCTTGAAGATGTCTTGGAAACTACGGAGTTTAGTACCCATGATGGAGTTGACTAATTTTACAACTCTCTGCAGCTTACTTTGATCCTGTTCAAAGCTTAATTGATGGGCTGTTCACCAATCAGTCTGATATTTGGTAAATAAATGTTTAGTTGTAATGATAATGTTTGTCATGACTGATCATGGTCATCAGACTCATCCCTGCTTAGACAATAGATAATAGGTGCAGAAGTAGGCCATTTGGCCCTTTGTGCCAGCACTGCCACTCACTGTGATCAAGGCTGATCACCCACAATCAGTACCCCGTTCCTGCCTTCTCCCCATATCCCTTGACTCTGCTATCTTTAAGAGCTCTATCTAACTCTTTCTTGAAAGCATCCAGAGACGTGGCCTCCACTGCTTCCTGAGGCAGAACATTCCACAGATCCACAACTCTCTGGGTGAAAAAGTTTTTCCTCAACTCCATTCTAAATGGCCTACCCCTTATTCTTAAACTGTGGCCTCTGGTTCTGGACTCCCCCAACATCGGGAACATGTTTCCTGCCTCTAGTGTGTCCAATCCCTTAATAATCTTACATGTTTCAATCAGATCCCCTCTCATCCTTCTAAATTCCAGTGTATACAAGCCCAGTCGCTCCAATCTTTCAATATATGACAGTCCTGCCATCCCGGGAATTAACCTCGTGAACCTATGCTGCACTCCCTCATAGCAAGAATGCCCTTCCTCAAACTGGAGACCAAAACTGCACACAACACTCCAGATGTGGTCTCACCAGGGCCCTGTACAACTGCAGAAAGACCTCTTTTCTCCTATGCTCAACTCCCCTTGTTATGAAGGCCAACATGCCATTTGCTTTCTTCACTGCCTGCTGTACCTGCATGCTTACTTTCAGTGACTGATGAACAAGGACACCTAGATCTCATTTTTCTTCCCCTTTTCCTAACTTGACGCCATTCAGATAGTAATCTGCCTTCCTGTTCTTGCCACCAAAGTGGATAACCTCACATTTATCCACATTAAACTGCATCTGCCATACATCTGCCCACTCACCCAACCTGTCCAAGTCACCCTGCATTCTCATAACATCCTCCTCACATTTCACACTGCCACCCAGCTTTGCGTCATCTGCAAATTTGCTAATGTTACTTTTAATCCCTTCGTCTAAATCATTAATGTATGTTGTAAATAGCTGCGGTCCCAGCACCGAGCCTTGCGGTACCCCTCTAGTCACTGCCTGCCATTCTGAAAAGGACCTGTTAATCCCTACTCTTTGTTTCCTGCCTGCCAACCAATTTTCTATCTATGTCAGTACCCTACCCCCAATACCATGTGCTCTAATTTTGCCCACTAATCTCCTATGTGGGACCTTATCAAAGGCTTTATGATAGGCCAGGTACATTACATCCACTGGCTCTCCCTTGTCCATTTTCATAGTTACATCCTCAAAAAATTCCAGAAGATTAGTCAAGCATGATTTCCCCTTCCTAAATCCATGCTGACTTGGACTGATCCTGTTACTGCTATCCAACTGTGCTGCTATTTCATCTTTTAAAATTGACTCCAGCATCTTCCCCACCACTGATGTCAGGCTAACGGGTCTATAATTCCCTATTATCTCTCTTCTTCCTTTCTTAAGAAGTGGGATAACACTAGCTACCCTCCAATCCTCAGGAACTGATCCTGAATCTATAGAACATTGGAAAATGGTTACCAATGCGTCCACGATTTCTAGAGCCACCTCTTTAAGTACCCTGGGATGCAGACCATCAGGCCCTGGGGATTGATCAGCCTTCAGTCCCATCAGTTTACCCAACGCCATTTTCTGCCTAATGCGAATTTCCTTTCCACAGCAAGGAATGTGAATTGTATTGACCACAGATTTTATAATCGGTGAATTTTATTTTTGAGGTAATATGAGAGAAAAATACTTAAGCAGAGTCTATGGGCTGTTGCCATCCTTTTGTCAATAAATAGGTGCATCGTATTGAACAGCTCATTCTTGGCACCTACAGCTCAGAATTAGCCTCAGAGACAGAAAGATAAATTTTATCTGCCACATGTACATCGAAACATTGAAAAATACAGTGAAAAGTGTCATTTTTTGTGCAAATAACTAACACAGACCGAGAATTATGCTGGGGGAGGCAGCCCGCAAGTTTCACCAGGCTTCTGGCACTAACATAGCCTGCTCGTATCTCACCAACCCTAACTGTATGTCTTTAGGATGTGGGAGGAAACCAATGACTTTCAATATACAATCATTCCAGCACTGGTTGCCCTTTTACGTTCCAGCTTTCTCCCTTCACCAGCAGTCCACATGCTCCACACTGATCCATTACCCTCCACGTCCTTCTCCTTGCTAAAATACTGATGCTCAAAGAGTAGGTCTTTGCCCATCTCCTCTCTTCTTTATCCTTGAGTGGTTCTGCCCTCTTCCTAGTTATCCTCTTGCTCTTGATGACAATAAAACTAACGGATAATAATATAAGAAGAAGCAAGAGTAGGCCTATATATCTATATGGCCATTCAATAAATTCATGACTGACTGTGTACCTCAATGTCACAAACCCATAGCTTATTATTTAAGCAACTATAAATCGAAGCTCTTAATAAGTTGATTCCTATTGAACACAGTTTGTGATCTTCCATATTGAGTACACCGATGCCCATTAAATACTGTTGAAACCTTTGTGCAATTGATAACCTGATTACTAATTTAATGGTTTTGTTGGATCTTGGTGTGTGCAGTTTGGTTTATTACCTACATTACCATTGTGACTACACTTCCTTAAAGTACTTCTATGAGTGTAGTTGTCTTTCTGGATGACCGTCAATGGAACATGCCTTTGGTACTGCCTTGATCTAGGTTCAATGTTGAAAGAATGAAATCAAATGTGATCACAAAACTTAGAGCTGTGGGTGTCAACCATTGAATTAAGCTGTGCTCAGAAAATTACTTTCAGGAACTAAGTGCTCTTATGTAACAAAAATTCCTCAGTTTCCATTTCTATTAAATTTTGGAAAGCTATTTATATAATTGCAGTACTGCATTATTCCTGTGAGTGGTGCTACAGAACTATGTGGCTTGGAATTGTCTAGGATGGTGGCCTCCAGTCCATTTTCAAACATTCGTTTTACTTTAGTTTAATTAGTTAATTAAGGTCCCAATATAAAGTTGACTGGACCTTTTGTTCCCTGGCAGATTCTGTGTCAATATTGTTCCTATTTTTAAAAAAAATATTTATCCTATTTTTTGCTGCTAAATGAGATTGTGTGACAACTACAAACTTCGTATTTTAACGAGCATTTTGAATAATTCATTCCAGGTTTGGTGGATGCTTAAAGTCTTTTATTCTAATTTTTATTAAGGGGATAAAAATCTAAAATTTTTCTCTCTGCTGGTGAACAGATTGTTGCATAAATTGTATTGGCAATTACAGATAAATATCTTGTTTACTGAGATTGGAATGTAATTTTCTCTCCAGGGCTATGCTTCGAAGTTCCAATGTAATTGGAGTTAAACAAACTAGAACAAAGTTCTCATTAAGAATTAGGTGCAAAACCACCCCAATGGATTTTTAATATTAATGCTTAACAGCTTGAAAGCTAAAAATAAATTTCAGTTATGCACATAAACATATCAGCATGGTGTTAAATTTTCATGTTCATGGTATATGCCCCTCAAAACACTGACAAGATTTGCCTAACATTATTGATAAAGACGAGTGTTGAGTGTAAGCTGGTGACTTTCTCAGTGTAAAACAAGTAATTATGTTGAGGTGGAAAGCAAACTGAGTAAATGTTATAACTTAAGCACCAGTTATAACCCATCTATTATCACCTGCCTGGTGCAGGTGGAAAAACAGCACGGATTGCGGCAGTGTGCAAAAAGCTGCTGAAGTGCAATACAAGGACCGAAGGTACTAATTGAATCTCTTATCCTATCTTTCACACTCTGGCACTCCTTCATACCCATCGCAATCTTGGGCTTTATTTTGAGCTGAAATATGGACTTTTAAAAAGCCTTACAAGAATTGCGAATACACGCAAAATGCGGTTATGCAAATTTAGGTGTTCATTTTCGTCCATCTCAAGCTTCAACACCGATACATGACATGAATGTAAGCTGAAAACACTTAGAGTGTTCACAACCAGCCTAACGTCTTTACATGACTTTGATCATGATAAATTCTGCAAAAACTACTTGGGCTGCAAGAGCGAAGAGAAAATAGTTTTTAAAAAATGAAAATTTGGCTCCAATGCCAATAAATGCAACACATGTCGTTTGTACCTTTTGACTTTCATGTCAGAGTTTGGCCATTAAAATAATTAGAGTAAGATTAGTGTGCATCCTTCAAAAGCCTAGCAAATTGCTATTCAGTTTTTACCTCCAGTTCTTAGCCCAGCAATGCATAATAGTGAGTGGTCACGTAAGTAGAAGTATACACTTTGGATTCACAGAACAAACCAGAAAAAGATTAGCCAGTGGAATAAATAGTTTCTGCTAGCATCAGAACTAAAACAACCTGGGCACATATATTGTTTTCTAAAGGTAATACAGAATTAATTCTTAGAAGTTCTCTCTCACTCCTTCTTAGTCTGTTTGTTGATTGAGCACAAGCAATATAGATAGCTATTGTGCATTATTAGCTTACTTAGCAATGAAAAGTTTTAAAGTTCAAGAAGTTCATCTTTCTGATGTTGATCTAGACAGGAATGCCTATTTGTATGGTTAATTAGTGGAAACAAGCTTGCTGTCTGTGGAAGGGAAAGAGTTTCCTTGTTGAACAGCAGCCTGCCTTTCAAAGTGACAAATGGCATGTTAGTTAACTAAGTGTAATATGTGACACAATTAAATATTTACTTAGCACCAGAAGCAAAGGAAATGAACTCCAACAAATGACCAGGAATAATATTTACAGAGCCATTCTGCTTCCTATATCTCTGAACTCATTTTCCAGGTCATTTGGTGTCTAAATGTGGGAAGTAATGACATTGGGCCAACAAACTTAGCCAGCTCGCACCAACTTCCAAGTACTGCGCTTTGTCAGAACAGGAGGGAGGTTGGAAAAGCTGACTGTTGCTCAGGTAATGTGTGAGAATCATTGTGTAAAACATGTTTCTCTTTTGTAAAAAAAAGCAGAGAATGATTTATTACCTTCTGAACCATATAGTCATAGAGCACTGCAGCGTAGAAGCTAGCCCCTTGGTCCGTCTGTTCTGTGACAAAGAATTTATTGCCTAGTCCCATTGACCGGTATTTGGATAATAGCCCTCCATATTCCCCCCACCCCAGTCCATGTAGTACTTGTCCAAACTTCTCTCAAATATTGAAATCGAACCCGCAAACACCACTTCCACTGGAAGCTTGTTCCATACTCCCACCACCCTCTGAGTGAAGAGGCTGCCCCTCGTATTCCCCTTAACCATTTCACCTTTCACCCCTAAAGCAGTGGCTGATTGGCTGGAGGCAAAGAATGGGAATAAAGAGAGCCTTTTCTCATTGGCTGCCAGTGTGGAGGCAGCTGTGGAGGCCAGGTCTTTACGTATAATTAAGGCAGAGATTGATAGATTCTTGACTGGTCAGGGCATGAAGGGATACAGGGAGAAGGCAGGAGGCTGGGGCTGAGAGGAAAATTGGATCCGCCGTGATGAAATGGTGGAGCAGACTCAATGGATCAAATGGCCTAATTCTGCTCCTTTATCTGATGGTCTTAACCAATGGCCTCTAGTTCTAGTCTCACTCAATCTCAGTGGGGGATAAAATGCTTGTATGCATTTACCCTAGCTATATGCCTCATAATTTTGTATACCTCTATCAAATCTCCCCTCATTCTTCTGACTGGTGAATAACTGGGGAAATCTGAGTAAATTCTCAGTTGGTTTGACAGACCTTAAGTCATGGTCATATTCATAGTCATACTTTATTGATCCCGGGGGAAATTGGTTTTCATTACAGTTGCACCATAAATAATAAATAGTAATAGAACTATAAATAGTTAAATATTAATATGTAAATTATGCCAGTAAATTATGAAATAAGTCCAGGACCGGCCTATCGGCTCAGGGTGTCTGACCCTCCAAGGGAGGAGTTGTAAAGTTTGACGGCCACAGGCAGGAATGACTTCCTATGACGCTCTGTGCTGCATCTCGGTGGAATGAGTCTCTGGCAGAATGTACTCCTGTGCCCACCCAGTACGTTATGTAGTGGATGGGAGACATTGACCAAGATGGCATGCAACTTAGACAGCATCCTCTTTTCAGACACCACGGTGAGAGAGTCCAGTTCCATCCCCACAACATCACTGGCCTTACGAATGAGTTTGTTGATTCTGTTGGTGTCTGCTACCCTTAGCCTGCTGCCCCAGCACACAACAGAAACATGATCGCACTGGCCACCACAGACTCGTAGAACATCCTCAGCATCGTCCGGCAGATGTTAAAGGACCTCAGTCTCCTCAGGAAATAGAGACGGCTCTGACCCTTCTTGTCGACAGCCTTAAAGTGTTGCATCTGAGATTTGGGTGGGGGTAGAGGATAGTGGGACTGGGGTGGGGGTATTGAGGAGGTGTCAGTGCTGCAGAGCAGCTGTTGGCCTGGCCACTCAAGGGCCGGTTCTGTTGACTGGAGCCTTGCAGGCACAACGCCCTCCAGATATACACCGGAACTTGGCCTGGGATTTTGGAACCCAGTCTGCTGCTTTGGCCTTGGGAATCGGAGTGCTGCTCCACCAGCAGGGCTCTGATGATTCCAGAGGCAGGGTACATGCCATTAGCACCTTGACTATTTTGCACATAACCCAGCAGGGAGCACTTGTCATGTTTTGTAACTCCAAAACAAAACTAATTTGAAGAGAAACAAGGAGAGTCCAGGATCCACATCTTACTTTCATTTTTACTTTACGCGAGACACACACACGTGAAGTGGAGCGTGATGATATATGTCATGCATATACCATTACTAATAACCCGTGATGAATTATTTAAATGAATAAGAATGCTTAATCAAACACTATGTTTATAATATTACTTAAATATCACTGAAATATTAAATACACAACACTCTTTCCTGCTTCTCTGTAAACTCCAACTCCATATAGAATACTTCTCAACATAAATACACACACACGCACACGCACACACACTTTACCATATAATATAGCTACTCTGTAGGCGTCCACAGCATAGTAAGTTTTAAATTATTCCATGCAGGTCCTAAGATTTTATTGCTGTGGAGAATTTCTTACTCTATGGGATGATGTCTTTTCTGATAAGGGGAATCAAACTGCTTGACAGGTGAGACAAATAGCTGTGAAACAATCTCAAGTTTTTGAGGTCTGCATGGTGGTTGTAGAAGATGACTCTGGGATTGCAGGAAGTGATTCTGACAGCTCTGGTCCCCTTCCTTCTCTAACAATGGACACTATTCTCCTCAACTGATCGATATGTTGTCTCCAGGTGATATCAGATACAATCTCCATCTTGTAGGAGAGTGGTCCAGTTCTGTCTTTAATCTTTCAAAGTACCCACTTCTGATCATCTCTGTATCCTCGCCAAGACTGCCTTCCCAGGGCGAAACATCAAACCTTCTTGTCTGAGGAGTCTTCAACTTGTCTTAGCTGTTGTCCTGCATACTCCTCCTGAGATTTGGTTTGAGGGGATCACAAGGAACGGCCCAGGAACAGCATGGCTGGTGAAGTGGTTGTGGAGTGTACTGCATTGTGATATGTAAAGAGAAAATTGGTGAGTTTCTGACTCAGTGTCAGTGTAGTGTGTTTAGCTGACGTTGCTTGTGCTGGATTCTTTAGACTCTGGCCAGACCTTTCTACCAAGCCATTTGTAGCTGGGCAGTACGGTGCAGATGTAATCTGTCTTATTCTATTCATTTTCAGGAATGACTGAAAATGTTCTGCAACAAATATGTCTGTTGTCACTGACTAAGTGTACTGGGACATCTGTCCTTCAGAAGAGGCATCTCAACACATCGGCAGTGTGGAAGCTTTAGTGGAGGCTATCAGAAACTCTTGTGGCCACATTGTAGCTGCATCCACTACTACCAAAAAAACTTGTGCCCGTGAATGGTCCTCGAAAAGGGCAAGGCAGCCCATTCCCAGGGATGGAGAGGTGCTGCTCTTGGTATCTGCTGGATATGTAGGGATGCAGTGGATGTGTTGGCATCCAGAACTTTGCATGGAAAGCTGCTGATAAATCCCAGGCCACCAGACAAAGCTGCGAGCTAATGATTTCATTTTGACCCTGCCTAGATAACTGGCATGTAGCTTCTCCAACAACTTAACTCTCAGCTTGGATGGTAAAGCAGCTCTCAGCTTTGATAGTATAGGAACTCTCAGCTTGGATGGTAAAGGAACTCTCGATCCTTAAATAAGGTAAACTCTGTCAAGGGCAAGTTCATTTCAGCACTGGTAAAGATGGAGGAACTGAGAGCTCTGCTGCATATTCCAGCCATTTTGGGTTGCCATGTAGACCTGAAGAAGTGTGATATCTTTTCTAGTTTCCCTTTGAATCAACTCTGCCGTAATAGGGCAGACTTTCGATTTGCATTAGGGAGAATACGTCAAGAGGTGTGTTCTCTTTTTTAAAATGTTCAGGTGTTTCCTTTTCAGAGGGGGAGGGGGAAAATCTATCAGCATTTCCATGCTCAGGTGTCCTCTTGAACTCGATCTTGTAATTGCATCCTCCAAGAAACAGAGCACAACCCTGCATTTGTGCTGAGAGTGGAACACCTTTCTGCAGACTGAAAATGCACACCACTGGTTGATGATCAGTAGATGAGGGAATACTCACTCTTATACAAGTGTGGCATGATTGCACTTATACTATAAGGCAAGGAATCACAAAAAAGCTTCATGGGACGATGTGGATTATAATATGTGAGTACAGTGTCTGACGTCACCATTTATTTTACCTATTTGAAAGTCACCTCACAATGCTTTGTTCCTTGCCATTTCTTCCTGATCTTTACGAATGAATTCAAGGGGTGGAGCACTGTAGGCAGGTTTGGCAGGAACCTGCTATAGTAATTGACAATTCCATAAAAGTACCGCAACTGTGACATGTCCTTTAGACTTGGAACATCACCACTGCTTGAATTTTCTCAGCACACTTGTATAATCCTTGTGCGTCAATAGTGTGACCGCAGTAAGTGATGCTTGGTTTAAAGTATTTACACTTGTTGCTTGTGCCGTGAGCCCATAATCTTCTAATCTTTTCAAAGCTGTCTTGAAATTTTAGAGATGTTCCTTCTCATTCTTACCGGTAGCAAAGATTTCATTTAGGTAACACTGAGTGACTGGGCAGCCTTGCAGCATCTATTCCATAGCTTTCTGTCTGAGTCCAGGTGCAAATGCCACTCCAAAAATAAACACTTTTATAGCAATAAAGCCCTTTATGGTGAGAAACATTTTGTAAACCTTTCTGGAGGGAAACACTTCAGCAGAGTGGACTTAAATGAGGCCTATTTGCAGACGGAAGTGGTAGAAGAGTCCAAAGTGTTTCTCACTGTAAACACTCACAAAGGGCTTTATTGCTATGACAGGCTTATTTTTGGAGTAGCATCTGCACCTACACTCCAGCAGAAAGCCATGGACCAGGTGCTGCAAGGCTGCCCAGGCACTCAATGTTACTTGCTCACCGTCAACCCATTACTGAAAGTAGATCAGTACTCTCTGCCCAGGATAGAGGATGTCTTTGCAAAACTTTCCGGAGGGAAATACTTCAGCATAGTGGATTTAGCTGAGGCCTACTTACTGATGGAAATGCAAGAAGCACCAAAGGTATCCTCTATCCTGGGCAGAGGGTATTGATCTACTTTCAGTACTGGGTTGATGGTGACCTTAAAATCACCACAGATTCTGACAGAGCCATTCTTCTTGGCTACTGAGACCTCTGGCTTTGCTCATGAGTGTCTCTCGATCTTAGAAATAATTCCTTCAGCCTCCATTGGATCTTGTTTGCTGGTTATTTTATCATGGATGGTACAGGGAAACAGAAGGGACTTGCAAAATTTGGGTGTGGTATTTCATTTAACACTATTTTACCCTTGATATGTTTGAGTTTTCCAGTGCTATTGTTGAACATTGCCGTGGCGTCATCCAGGATCTTCCTTCATTCACTTGCAGTTGACCCTATTACAGGCAATGTGGTTTGCATATTTGTAGTTCTCTCAGCCACTCATGTTCCCACAATGCTGGCCCTCCTGTTTCAACCACACATAAGCCCAATGTAGCTAGTTGGTTGTTGCATTTCACTTTTACAAATATCATTCCCACAGGAGTTATCTTTTCTCCAGTATAAGCTCTTAGTGAGATATCTTCGGTTCAGTATCTTTGAAATGCCATTCAATCTCATTTTGTGGAATGACTGAAACAGCTGAGCCAGTGTCCAATTCCATTTTAATTAATTTGCCATTCACTTCTGGTGTAAGCCATATTGTTTGTCTATTGTTATTTTTCACATTAGAAATCTCGAAGCTACTTAGTCCTCTCATCATTATCAGAATTTTGTCAGCAACGTGCAGATTAGTGCTCTTTTTAAACTACAACTTGACTTTTTATCTTTTTCTCTTCCCTGTGCAGTCCATTTAATTTTGTCTGTCCAACATGTGTCCTACTTTGTTGCATTTTCTGTAAGTTTTGCCTTTTAACCTCTGTTGGTGTGGTGTAAGTGGGCTCCTGCCACAACAGTAACACAATTCATTCGGCCAGGCTGGTTTCTGTTTAGACATTGCAATTTTGCTCGTGCTCACTTGCATTCTGCAACTCAGTTGTGTCTTTGTCCGCTTTTCCGATTGATGCAGTGGTTTCAACAGCCCTTTTAAATGTAAGCCATGGTTCACTTAGAAGCCATTTTTGAATGCTTTCTTGTAAGATTCCACAAACTAAACGATCTCTCAGTGCATTATTTAGCCCATCTTTGAACTGACAATGCTCAGACAACTTCTTCGGTTCAATTCAACCACGTATGCTGAAATGGACTCCCCTTCCTTTTGATTCCAAAGTTCAAAGTAAATTTTATTATCAGAATATATATGTCACGACATACAACCGTGAGATTCATTTTCCTGTGGGCATACTCAGCAAACCTATAGAATAGTAACTATGACAGGATCAATGAAAGATCAACCATAGTGCAGAAGACAACAAACTGTGCAAATGAAAATATAACTAAATAGCAATAAATAACCAGAACATGAAATAACCAGATAAAAAGTCCTTAAAAGTGAGATAATTGGTTATGGAACATCTCAATGGATGGACACCTGAATATAGTTTTCCCCTTTTGTTCAAGAGCATGCTGGTTGAGAGGTTGAAACTGCTCTTGAACCTGTTTGTGAAAGTCCTGAGGCTCTTGTACCTTTTACCCCATAGCACCAGTGAGAAAAGAGCATGGCCTGGATGGTTACTTGTTGTTTTCCTATGACAACATTTCATGTAGATGTACTCAGTGGTTGGGAGAGCTTTACCCATGATATACAAAGCCAAGTACACAACCTTTTGCAGGATTTTCCATTCAAACACATTGGTGTTTCCATACAAGGCTGTGATGAAGCCAGTCGATACACTTTCCACTACACATCTATAGAAGTTTTTCAAAGTTGAATCTCCACAGACTCCTAAGGAAGTAGAGGTGCTGTTGTATTTTCTTCACAATTGCACTTACATGTTGGGTCCCAGGAGGACAGGTGCTATGAAATAGTAATACCCAGGCATTTAAAGTTGCTCACCCTTTCCATCACTGATCCTCCAATAACGACTGTCTTATGGGCCTCTGGTTTCCCTCTTCCAAAGTCCACAATCAGTTCTTTGGTCTTGCTGACATCGAGTGAAAAGTTGTTGTTATTACACCACTCAGCCAAATTTTCAATCTCCCTTCTGTATGCTGATTCATTACCACCATTGATACGGCCCACAAAAATTTGAATATGGTGTTGGGGCTGTGCTTAGCCATACAGTCATAGGGATAGAGCAAGCAGAGCCCTGTGGTGTACCTATGCTGATGGAAATCATGAAGGAGATATTTTTATCTATCTGAACTGACTGGGGTCTACAAGTGAGGATATCCAGGATCCAACTGCACAAAGAGGTTTTGAGGGCAAGTTCTTGAAGTTTATTGATCAGTTTTGAGGGGACGATGCTATTAAATGTTGAGTTGTAGTCAATAATGAGCATCCTGGTATATCCATCTTTACTGTCCAGATGTCCCAGGGTTGTGTGAAGAGCCGCTTATGAAACCTAAATCATTCTGCAGTCAACAATAGTTTTGGTTCTAAATGTTCCTGCGTTGCTTTCATGGTATCAGCAAAGCTAATTTTTACTGATTTAATTGGAGGTTAAACTTCTAAGCAAACTCTATGCCTTTAAACCTAATGTACTGAACAGAACTGGCATTCACCTCTCATTGGCTATTTCACTTGCTTCAAAATACTGCTCAATTCACTCAGTATACGTATTCTAGTTATCTTGTGCTTTTGAGTGTGTATATCTTTCTGATGTAGCCAGGCATTTCTGCTTTTTTTAAAATGTCATTATTATCACCTGGTACTCACTGTTTATGAACCTGTGAAATTATCCATTTACTGTATTTTTTTTAAACTCAGCTGTCTTTCTGTCTCTCCCTTCTGAAGACACGTGCAGTGATGCTTTATTTTAAAAACTCAGATGTCTCATTGTGCTTCTTTTTAAACTTGAACATCTTGCTGCACGTCAACAGGTAGGTAGTTGTCTCGAGTTCATTTTTGTAACTCCAAACCATGAAACTAATTTGAAGAAAAACACGACGAGTGTCCAGAATGCATTTTCATTTGCTTCATTTGTACTTTAAGCGAGGCATGCATGTATTATCTGGTGTCATGATGATGTATGCCATGGATGTAATTTTACATATAACCTGTAAAGAATTATTTAGACATAAAAGAGTGCTTATTCAAACAATATATTTACAATATGGTTCAAATATCACTGAAATATTAATTACACAACAGCAATCAGGATTTATGAGGGGATTTTTGAACATTTGTTTATCTTTCCACCTCTCAAGCAACTTCAGCAGAAGGCGTGATTCTCTTTTGAAAAGGTCTCTTATTTTTGCTGACCGTGACAATGAGAGAAGCTATAAAATACACAAGGCATCCACCCATTACATCCTCACATATTAATACTTTGCTTTAAATCTTCAACAATAGAATTCTAGAAGTGACTGCTGTTTAATTGGGATGGAATAATGCTGCTACTTTCCAGATTTAACCAATCAATAAGTTGTGTAAGAGAGAAGTTTTGTAGAAAGCAAGTAATCTCTGCGGTCCCATCAAGATGTCACTGTGTATTTCACTATGGTAATATCAATCATCTGAAGTTAACATTTTTGACCAATATCCCTTTCTAACAGAAATAAATTAATAGAAAAGTAATAATATAGGAAAAGCTTTGTGAGGCTGGAGATATGAATAGATAACAAATCTAGTGAACAAATAGGATGATAGAGTATTTGTGGATGAGCAGTGACTTGATAGAGATGTACAGGATAATAAGATTGAGTGGATAGCCAGGGACGTGTTCCCAGGGTGGAAATGGCTAATACCAGGGGGCATAATTCTAATACCAGAGTGGTGAGTGTGTGGAACCAGAGGTGGTGGTAGAGGCAGATACTTTATGGACATTAAGAAACTCTTAGATAAGCACACAGATGATAGAAAAATGGAAGGCCTTTTCGAAGGGAAGGGTTAGATTGATCTTAGAGTTGGTATGTCATCATGGGCTGAATGTTCTATGTGCTATGGTCTAACATTGAATAAAACTAATGTTACCTGCTTATTAACCTTTCTATTGATGTCAGTCATGCCAAAAGGTAATCAAGTTGACAATTTTCTGATCACACCATGGTTAATAAATTGAAAAACACAACAGAAAGTTAATCTCGTTTTAATCTGAACCTTAGAGGATCGACTAACAAGTGAAATTTTACAACAATAAAAATAAAAGCTTATCATCCAGAGAGGTGAGCAGTTTGAGTTTGATGCTAATTAGGTTCTACCTCTGTAATTTAAAGGCTGTTTTCTGATACTGCAGAGAACCACAGCACTGGACTGAACGTCTCACAAATAACTGCAAGTGAAAAGTTTTGTGAGTATTTATAATTCTGAAATGGGTTCTCTGGCACCATTTCTAAAGCCACATATCTCTGAATTATTAATAAAAAACATGCTGTTTATGTGGCCATGGGAAATAAAAATAGGTTAACCTCCTTTTGGCAACTTCTGCTCCCATTGCTGTGGCATGAACGGAGAGTAGCTAGATAGTTACATGTGCATTTTTGAGAAGCTCATACAATCATACTCCACACTGCAGTTACTCATTCTTTCGTAATTCCATTGCAGTTAAGTCATTACAAGCAATCAGAGTGAGCCTAGAGTGTAATTCCATATTTGGAAATGTCATGTGAGATGTCTAGTGCCACATTAAAGTAAAATAAAGGCCAAATTGTTTGGCTGTAGCTGAATTTAATAACTGGCACTGTGCCAGGGCTTCGTAGGGAGCACAGGAAGGTCCAGCTTGTTGCAGCATCTGACGACGATAGCCAGCAGGTGCATTGTTTTCTTTTACTTGGACACTGTTCCCACACCATCACATTAACTACCCCCCGCCCTACCACCCGTCCCCTAAGTGACCTTCAGAATCAGATACTGGAGAAATTCTGCTTTGACAGTTTACACAAAGTGGGTTTGTCAGCCTGTGACCATATGAAGTTAAATGATTTAAAACTGCTGTATTAACATATAAAAGCTGCTGTGTTAGTCTCTTGGAAGCGTTCACATGGGTCATGTTTATTTACTGGAGATATCCATATTTTTCAGAAAATGTGACATTCAAGCACTAGCTAGATGCTTTAGGGCTAGTTGTAAATTGTCCAGAAATTAGATCATATTGTGCTGTTTATTTCAGTGCTGTGCAGCTGAAAATGGACTTGAGTATAACATGATAATGACCATTTCTGGATTGTCTTGCATCATTCCGGACACTTCCTGGCAAACGCTATGCTTGTGTAATGTGATTTCTGAATCAGATGCACATAAAATTATGTCATTCCCAGTGAAACTTTCCTCTCTGGTTATTAGAGAGAAGTTGCTTTAGGAGCGACCATCACTAGCTACTCTGGAAGACACTTGGTCTCCACAACACAATCCTAGACAGTTCTCCCACCACATATCTCTGCCGACTGGGGTAAGTGCCATACTGGAAGTTTAAAAAAAAACATTGCAGATTCAAGAAGTTGGAAATAAAAACAGAAAAAAACTGGGAAAACACAGCAAGTTAAGCAGTGTCTTTGGAGAGACAATAATAGTACATTTCTTTGGGGACTCTCTTTCCACAGACATTGCCTGACTATTAAATACTTACAGCATTTTCTCTTATTTTTAAGCTCTATACTTACCATTCATCTTACGCACCCTTCTTCCACCCCATGTTGTCAATTCTAATGACTCTCTGACTAGCTGAAACTCCAGCATCCCAATGTTGCTATTTTAGATCCCAACTGTCCTGCTCACTGATTTCTCTCTGCAACTTCCAACTTTCATAGAGTCATAGAAAAGTACAACACAGAAATAGGCGCTTATGCCCATCTAGTCTTTGCAGAGCCATTTAAACTGCCTACTCCAATCGATCTGCACTGGGACCATAGGCCTCCATACCCCTATCATCCATGTACCTAACCAAACTTCTCTTAAGCATTGAAATTGAACTTGCATGCACCACTTGTGCTAGCAGCTCATTCCACACTCTCACAACCCTCTGAGTGAAGAAGTTTCCTCTCATGTTCCCCTTAAACATTTCACTTTTCAGCCTTAACCCATGAAATCTAGTTGTCGTCCCTCCCAAACTAAGTGGAAAAATGCCTGCTTGCATTTACTCTATCTGTACCCATCATAATTTTGTATACCTCTATCAAATCTCCTCTCCATCTACTATGTTCCAAGGAATAAAGTCCTAACCTATTCAATCTTTCCATAATACTTGGGTCCTCCAGGCCCAGCAATATCCTTGTAACTTTTCTCTGTACTCCTTCAACCTTATTTACATCTTTCTTGTAGGTAGGTGACCAAAATTACACACAATACTCTAAATTAGGCCTCACCAATGTCTTCTACAACTTCAACGTACCATTCCATCTCCAGTACTCAATACTTTGATTTATGAAGGCCAACGTGTCAAAAGCTCTCTTTACAACCCTATCAACTTTCAATGAATTATGGGGCTGTATTCCCAGATGCCTTTGTTCTACATCTCTCCTCAATGCCCTACCATTTACTATGTAAGACCTACCCTGGTTGGTCCTAGTGAAGTGCATTTGTCTGCATTAAATTCCATCTGCCATTTCTCAGCCCATTTTTCCAGTTCTACAGATCGCTCTGTAAGCCATGATAGTTTTCCTCGTTATTCACTGTACCCCCAGTCTTGGTGTTATCCATACATTTGCTGATCTTGTTAGCCACATTATCATCCAGATTATTGATATAAATGACAAACAACAATGGACTCAGCACCGATCCCTGTGGCACTCCACTAGTCACAGGCCTCCAGTCGGAGAGGCAACCGTCTACTACCACTCTCTGGCTTCTCTCACAAAGCCAGTGTCTCATCCATTTTACTACCTCATCTTGAATGCCGAGCAACTGAACCTTCTTGACTAACCTCCCATGCGGGACCTTGTCACTGCTTTGCTAAAGTCACTCTAGACAACTTTCATTGCCTTGAATTTGAATGTGCAGAGCCACTTCTGCATTTGCATGCCACAGCCACAATAGTCTAGTTAGACAATCATGAATAGCAATTTATAGCTGAATAGAAGTCTGAAGGCACAATATTAAATGCACATTTCAATGACGTTAGGATATTTAATTCCATTTAGTATAATATAGGTGTTGAGGTGAGAAGACATGGGGATAAGAGGGCTCATTCTCATCAAACACATGTTCTCGCTGACTATCCTGCAGGTGCCAATCAGATTTCTGAATTGCCAGGAGTGTTTTAAGGGATATTTAATCCTCAGAGGTATGAATGCCACTACAAGCTGAAGTCTCATCCTGGAGGCCACTTGTACCTCATTGCTTTATCCACTCTTTTTAATCATTTTGCAAAGTGTTCTTATTGATAGAGGAGACTTCCATTTCTTCAATCAAAGACAGATTTGTACTTGGATTGGAAGATAGAGTAAGAAGCTGGCCAGACATTCCCCAGACAGCAGGTTTTATAAACCGATCATGACTTAACTGCGTGACAGACTGAACTAACTTTGTAAGATATTTGTTGCCAATGTATGCGCAAGGCTTCAAAATATTTTTCCCTCTCTGGTTGGTTTACTTTCATTTAATCTGCTGCATTTTCAACAGCCCTTAATAACTTTCATCAGTCAAAATAAGGAATTGGGCAGTTGATCAAGATAAAATAGTTCTTTTCAACGCGTAAGTAGTTGCCTTGGTATTGAATGAGCTAGGTGGTGTCACTATTGAGGTGTGAAGAGGGAGCACTATGGCTGTGAGCTAAGTAGTTACATTTTTTATGGTTGATTAATAAAAGATAGTGATCAAAATCTTTCTGACTGCTGGCTGCCATCCTCAAGCTTTTATGATATACAATAAAAGTGTTCTATTGGGATTCTTCGATTAGATGGAAACAGCAATACAATTTGGGTGGGGCAAGAAATTTCCAGAGCCACCATGAATTCGAAATGCCCCTGTGAACCAACCAAATAATTAAAATTCTTTGTGAAAATGCCCTTAATTACACATTTTCCCATTGGATTACAGTAATTTATTATAGTGTATGTATGCTGCCTATGTCGTGCTCTGGGTTACAGGAACTGTGAAGTGAGAATAAAGAGAAGTAACAGAGAGAAGCAAGTGCAGCAGTGAAAAGGAACAGCAAAGAGGAGAAAGTGAAAGATTTAAAAAGTTAGGAAAACAAAAATAGCAAGAATGTGATTATCAACACATTGAGGATAGATTCAACAAATCTGCTCCTAAATTATGCTCTTGCTGCCTAACCCCTCCTATATATTTTGGTAAAACAATAAATTTAAAATACATTTTCATGGGGATACAAGGACTTCCTATGTTATGGAAGAGCTGACTTGACTTTCCTCAAAGTCTCCAATAATATCTTAAAGAATTTTTCAAGATAGTAATAAAAATATTTTGTGGTACTCATTAACAACTGGATACAATTTATATTCCATTATGTAATTATGGGCAGCATTAGAGTGAATATTTAATGAAATGGAAAAATTATAGGAAGTGCATGCAGAATGATACATTATAGATTATTGTAGAACACGGGAAAATCAGACTGCAGATGGTTCTCAGGAATGGAACGTTTATGTAATCAGAGAACTGCCGGTATATGAGAATGAAGAAAAATATATATGATTTCTGATGGATTGAAGATTTCAAGAAATGTTTGAATTCTTCACTGTGGTTTATTAATTTTATTTTAGCATATTCATGGTTGTAATTGAGAAAACAGAGCTGCAAATAGAGATCAAAATATTTGCTTGATTGGAAAAAAATTAATCCTGTTCAGCTTAAAATTGAATTAATGGGGATATATGTGGTAATTAATGGAGAAAGTGTTTCTGTTTTCTGTTGCAAAACAAAATGCCGTATATTAACGTTTGAACAGTATAGTAAAATGTAAGTCTTTTTCAAGCTCTGAAGTGCACTACTCTGAATATATACTTAAAAAACTGTGACCAGTTCTGGTCATCATGACACGATACATAGATTCATGTCTTTAAGACAGTTTAAAAAGCCATTCGATTAATTATTTTTATACTAGATTTTAGAGATGGGGCAAGACTGGGAAAACATTTTCAGCTGTAACTGTGAGTCACCAAGACACAGAAGGGAGTACAGTATATGTTTGTGAAAGGTAAGTGGGACTGCTACTTACTCTTAATGTCATAGGAAGACATCTTTCAGAGCAACTTTATAACAGATATAAGAAAGTAACTCCATATAGTAATCTATGCATCAAGTGAATTTCTGCGTAGATACAGGAGATAAACACTGAAACATCTGTATTCTGTGTCAAGAGGGATGAATCTAAGAAGGACGGCTGAATAGACTTCCTCATTCATTAAGTGCAACGTTAAAGCCCTGCAATCAAATTAAACTGCAACCATTTTATTGACCTAATTTCAATAAATTTGAAAGAGGCTGAGAAAATTTACAAGGATGTTGCCAGGACTTGAGGACCTGTGTTATGGGGAAAGGTTGAATAGATTAGGATTTTATTCCCTGGAGCGTAAGAGAACAATAGAGGTATGCAAAATTGTGAGGGGATAAGATAGCATAAAAGCAAGGTTGGGTGAGACTACAACCAGATTAAAGTGTCACGAGGTGCTTATGCCGTGGCGTGAGGTGACTGAGAGTACGGGACTCCCCCCCTGGATAGGACGACAGTCTATCATGAGGTTAACCCCCTGCATTTTTGCCGGTACCTATTCTCAGCTGGGTAGACTGGAGCATTGTGTGGTTACGTGCTTTGCTCAAGGACACACGTGTTGCCTTGGCCGAGGCTTGAACCAATGACCTTCAGATCGCTGGTCCAACACCCTAACCACTTGGCCACGTGCCACACAATATAACTAGAAGTCATGGGTTAAGGCTGAAAGCTGAAATGTTTAAGCAGAACATGAAGGGGAATCTTCTTCACTCAGACAGTGGTAAGAGTGTGGTACGAACTGCCGGCACAAGTGGCGGATGCGGGTTTGACTTCAAAATTTAAGAGAAATTTGGATAGATATATGAATGGGAGGGATATGGAGGGCTATGGTGCAGGTGCATGTCTATGGGACTAGGCCAAATAATAGTTTGGCATGGACTAGATGGGCTGAAGGGACTTTCTGTGTTGGAGTTTTCTATGACTCTATGACCTTCACTAAAAGAAGATAAGGGGCAAATTGAGTTGCTTGTGGTTATGACCAGTAAAGTGTAAGTTATTTACCTTAATCCATTTCAATTGAACTTTCCACGTGTTACCAATGCTCTGATCATTTGCAATTTAATCAATGTCATCCCGTAGTCTGATCTATGTTGCCTACTGAGCAAATCCACAATGTTTTTAGTCATCTGCAAATTTATGAACTGTTACTAAACCTGCCTTCATATCTGAATTATTAATGTTTATAATGATCAGAAATGCTCTCTATCTCAATTTTTGTGCTACACTACTGGTCACAGTTACAAAAGCAAACCTTCACCACTGCTATCAGCCTCCTATTGCAAAGTCTTGGATCCGATAGACTATTTTCTCATATAGGACTTAGTCAAAGACCTTCCTGAAGTCCACGTAGACTATATTAACTACACAGCACTCATCAATATATTTTGTCAGCTCTAAAATACTTCGGCAGATGGATCACATGCAGGGAAGCTACTCTGCTTTGATTACTCCTTGCTTTTTCAGATGTAAATTAATCCTGTCTCTCAGTGTGGTTTTCTGCTGCTATAGCCCATCAGCTTCAAGGTTCAATGTGTTCTGCATTCAGAGACGCCCTTCTGCACAACATGTTTGTAATGTGTGGTTATTTGAATTACTGTTACCTTCCTGTATACTTGAACCAGTCTGGCCATTCTCCTCTGATCTCTTTCGTTAATGAGGCATTTTTTCCCACACGGAACTGCCCTTCGCTGGATGTTTTCTGCTTTTTTCATGTCATTCTCTGTAAACTCGAGAGACTATTGTGTGTGAAAGTCCCAGGAGATCAGTGGTTTCTTAAAAAAAAAGTTCAAAGATTCATTTTATTGTCAAAGTATGCATGTACAATAGAACTCTGATATTCGTCTTCTCTGGATAGCCATTAAGTACACCGAAGCCATTGGAGTTGTTACATGAAAAGACATCAACTCCCTTCCATGTACAAAAAGAAAAAGAAACAAAACTCACAAACCCCAAACCCCCAATCCCTCTCTCACACAAAAAAACCAGCATATCGCCCACCTGGGAGAGACGGCGGCCAAAACATCAAAAACCCCCAACCCCTCTTCTGCAAAAAATAAACAGCTCCAACAGCACCAAACACCAAACACCCTCTCCCATGCACAAAAACCAAGACATCACCCACACAGAAAAATCAACAGGAACATCAGACTACAAATCCCCAACCCCTCCCTCACACAAAAACGAACACATCTCCGACTGGAACCCCAGCCCGCCAATTGGCAACAAGAAAGAAAACACAGAAAGCCGAAGGAGAACAATGTAAACTACAATCCAATAATCACATAAATCTTAGAATTTCAAGAGCATCCTCCAGCCAGAACTGAGGAGAGCGGCCACTCAAACTCAGTCCTTCTGCAAAGAATGAGCTCTGTACTGTCGACCCTTGGAGAGTGTCCGCTGACCTCCTCTGCATCCTCCTTGATGCTTCAGTCTTCAACTCCTTGAAATGGAGTCGATCATGGCTGCACACCCCGTCTCTGGTCTTCTGCATGAGGCAGCCCATGCTCACAGTCCTCATCGAGGACAGCAGAGTGCCAGATCACTTGATTAAACTCCAAACTGCACGTCCCAGACCTCAGCAGTCTCCAAAACACAATCAAGATAAAAAGAACAAGTAGAAGGCATAGAAAAAGTGAAATAATTGAAGAGATTGCTATCTGAAAGATATCGCCTGAGGAATTGTTGTTCGCTGCTTCCATCTTGAAGGGATATAAATTTGATTGAGATGTAAACCACACTCTCTGGCACCAACAGCTATTCTAATATCAAAGTCACTTTGATCACATTTTCCCCATTATGTTTGATCCGAACAGCAGATGTTTTCATTATACTGTATGTTCTGTGACTCCATTCACAAATTGTCCCTTTGGTTCCTCATGGGCCCTAGTCTCCTCCAGTTACTTTCTCACCCTTAATGTATTATAAAATGCTTTGATTTAAAAAAAAAATTGTTGACTGTAATGTTATCTGTTTCCTCTTTACTCTCTTAATCTCTTTCCTGATTACCCCCTCACTGTGTGAAGAATGTATGTTCATCATAATGTGAAAGGCCTTTGCCATAAGACATAGGCCAGTTGGCCCATTGGGTCTTCTCCATCATTCCATAAATGCTGATTTACTATCCCACTCAACCCCATTCTCCTGCCTTTTCCCCATAACCTTTGAAGCCCTTACTGATCAAGAATCGGTAATCTCTGCTTTAAATGTACCCAATAACTTGGCTTGCAGAGTCATCCATGGCAATGAATGTCACAGACTCACCACCCTCTGGCTAAAGAAATTCCTCTTCATCTCTGTTCTAAAGAGATGTTCTTGTATTCTGAAGCTGTGCCCGCTAGTCCCAGACTCCACCATTATAGGAAACATCCTCTCCATATCCACCCTATCTAGGTCTTATCAGATTGATCTGATTAGGTCTGCTAAGGCCATGTTCAGACATGACCACAGCCAGCCTAGAGTGCCATGGACTGCATAAGCCTCATCCTTATGTGACCTAGAATAATTCTGATAGGCAAAGTTTAGAAATAGCCTCTTAGTCACTGCTGACACAGCCTGAGAAACACTGTCTACAGAGCAAACTAACAATGCACAAAAACAATTTAGCTGCAGAACTATTATATTGGTAAGTGTATCCCCCAGATATGCATGTGAACATTCACAACCCGTCTATTATGAGAGGCTCGATTACATGTAACTTATTCTTGTATTATTTCTGAGAATATTTCAGTACCTGAAATATGAGACTGGATATTAGAGGAAACGGGATAGAGAAGATCATAAATGGTTGGGAGAAAGCAAGTGGGCAAGAAGGGAAGTTACTGTGTTAAAGAAAACCCAGCAATGCAGGAAAACTACAATTGAAACCTTAATTGGGGAAAACTTCAGTGCAAGAGTAATTTAAAATAAACTGGGAGTTAGTGTTTCAAAGAAGAAACCCTGTCCGAGGACAGGGATTTCAAAATGCACGTGTTTTTCAGGCTGCATTATTAAAATCTCTTTAATCTGCATGTCTTATGTGCTTTTGGAGAACTCATCAAAGTTATAGATGTGAAATGTATCTTTGCCTCAGTGCAGTTGACGTTCTGATTACTTGCTGCAGATGATGAGATAGATTTTTTAAAATGAGCATTTAATGTGGTCAGAGAATGAGACTTCTCCTTCATCACTTGGGATTTTTCAGCTGTGCTCTGAACCTTAACCAAAGTACCCTGTAATTTCTGGAACTTTGCTTTCTTTTCTTACTGAAGGTTGCTGATCGAAGGTTAGAGTCATCTCTTGCTGTGCTCTTGTATCCGTTACGTTTGCTGTCTTAAACAGGGTTTCCATATTAAGCAGGTCAGATTTGACTAGCACTCACACCAGATCTCACTTCCCTTCACTCCTTCCCTCCTGCTTTCTTCATCCTTTCACCATCCACTCCTTCCTTCCCTGTCCCCTTACTCTTACTTTCCTTTCTGCTCTGTTTCCAATGGTTACAATTACATCATACGGTTCAGTGCAATCAGTTGATTTGAAGACTCTGAACCTACGGTTCTTCTGCGAAAGACAAGGTGTGGTGAGTGCCAAGCAGACATTGGTGGGACCTGAGGCCCCACACCCAGAATTACCTGATAGGCTTTTTATGGGTCAACTGTTTTCAACGTCCTTTGAAAATCAGAAACATATAAAAACAGTTCAAACAGATAGTCATGGAGTACGGAAATAGGCCACTTGCCCCAAATGGTCCATGCTGACCAAGGTGTCTGTCTCAGCTAATCTCAACTGCCCACGTTTGACCCATATCACTCTAAACTTTCCTATCCATCTACCTACCCAAATGTCTTTTAGAAGTAGGTATTGTACTTGCCTCAATTATTTATTCAGGTAGCTTATTCCATATACGCAACATATATGCATATATGTCGGTCCGTCTCTCCCTCTCGTTTGCTGTTCTTGAGGGAAGGTCCCTGCGTTCGAATGGTCTCTCTCTCCCTCGATGCTGCTGGGGGATGGTAACGAAGTTCTGGGTCACCAGTTTGCGGATTGGACTAATGAACACTGAACTGAACTGAATTGGGACTCCATGATTTTATGATTTATATTCTGTGTTTTTACTTGTTCTTTCTTTTTGACATTTGCATGGTTTTCTTTGTTTTGTAGCTATCTGTGGGAAGACAAATCTCAGGGTTGTATACTGCATAAATACTTTGATAATAAATCCTTCTGTGTGCAGGAATTGCCCCTCAGATCTCTTTTAAATCTCTCTCTTCTCACCTTAAACATCTCTAGTTCTCAATTCCTTCTCTCTAGGAGAAGGACTGTGCATTTACCCTGTCTATGTTCCTCATGATTTTATACACATTATATGTCACCTGTGCTTTAAGGAGTGACACCCTAACCCTCCCAACCTCTCCCTATGACTTAAGCCCTCGAGTTCTGGCACATTCTTGTCAATCTTCTTTGCATTCTTTCCAAACTTATGACATCCTTCCTATAACAGAGTAACCGATACTTTATGTAATACTCCAGGGGCAGCCTCACTAATATTTTGTACATCTGCAATATTAGCCAATATCTTGTACAATTGCAATATCATAATCAAATAAATATATTGACTTCAAATAGTTTTAACTACCAGAAATTAATTAAAAATATAAAGAAAATGTAAAATAATGAAGAATAAACTAACCACTTCAGAATCAGAATCAGGTTTATTATCATCGGCATGTGTTGTCAAATTTGTTAACTTAGCAGGAGCACTTCAATGCAATCCATAATATGGAAGAAAAACAAATAAATAAGTAAATCAATTACAGTATATGTATATTGTATAGAATTAAAATTGTGCAAAAACAGAAATAATATATATTAAAAAGATGAGGTAACATTCATGGGTTCAATGTCCATATAGGAATCAGATGGCAGAGGGGAAGAAGCTGTTCCTGAATCGCTGAGTGTGTGCCTTCAGGCTTCTGTACCTCCTAGCTGATGGTAACAGTGAGAAAAGGGCATGCCCTGGGTGCTGGATGTCCTTAATAATGGATGCTGCCTTTCTGAGACACCGCACCTTGAAGATGTCCTGGGTACTTTGTAGGTTAGTACCCAAGATGGAAGAGACTAAATTTATGACTGTCTGCAGCTTCTTTTGGTCCTGTGCAGTAGCGACCCCACACCAGACAGTGATACAACCTGTCAGAATGCTCTCCATGGTAAATCTATAGAAGTTTTTCAGTGTTTTTGTTGACATAGCAAATCTCGTCAGACTCCTAATGAGGCATAGTTGCTGTTTTGCCTTGTTTGTAGCTGCATTGATATGTTGGGACCAGGTTAGGTCCTCAGAGTTCTTGACACCCAGGAACTTGAAACTGCTCACTCTCTCCACTTCTGATCCCTGTATGAGGATTGGTGTATGTTTCCTACTTTCCTGCTGATACCTTTTTAATCAGAACGTAAGGTTGTAGGGCCAGGTGGGAAGTGCAGCTCAGGACATGTACATTTTGCTGCTGTCCTTGCCTTCCATGTTTCATTGCATCAGCATGGAGGTCAGAGGCAATCTGCCAGCATTTCTCTACAGAACTACTGACCCAACATCTGTATAATTCAGTTCCGCAACCCTTGGCTGTAACCTCAACCTGAAGCAGAAGTGGCGTGGATTTGCTGCCATCTTCGTTAATAATTTGGAAGGAAAGGAACAACATCATTGTCTCCATAATTGACTGCGTAACTCTCAAGTTCATCCAATCAATTCTTCATTAATTTAGAATGCTGAAACAGTTGATGTTGGAACCGTCCAATTGCTGGGTAGTGGTATTTGGACTCGATGAAAATGGTCGGAAGGAGTTTAAGAGACAGCTCGGCTGTAGTTAAAGCTGTGGATAAATTAAAGGCAATTTTATAGTTTGCTTTTGTTTGTACCTGACAGCTGTTTTACTCCTGAACTCTAATTGGATCATTTTTAAGAGTCCTGGAACATTTCTTAAAAGTAGAGTTTGATTATCATATTGTTTAATAGCTGTGGGAGCTGTAGCAACAAGCTGTTGAACGATTTTGGAAATTCTATAGGATATTGTATTCCTTGGTAAAGGAGCTCCAAGGACCTGAGGTGTGTTTTTTCTCAAAGTGTATTAGTCAGAAGTTACTATTACTGAGAAAATAACCAAAACTCGTCATATATGACATGTTATTCTCATCATTTCATAATTGACATTAAGGGAGCTTTTATTGATGTCAGTGTGGGGGCGCCTGTCTAGCCTGGGAAACAGGAAAGATGTCAGATTTCTAGGTGGGAGGGAGTTAAATCTTGCTCAATTACTAAAAAGTCTGTTAATACTACTGATTCTAATAGGATCAAATGAACATTATACTGTCAGATTTGATGGTAAACACATTCTACAAACAAGTTTTGATTTCTGCACCCGCCACCCCCTCTGCCCCACCTCTTCTCTTTATACCATCTGCTAGGCTCCCACTTGGTGGTGGATTGACAGGTTTTCAGTAGCCATCAGTACTGCCATGCTAACCTTTTGGTCTATCTATAAGACAGGGCCAGTTTTAAAGTTTTCCACAGGCGAGGGAAGAAGGCTTATTTTGACTGCGAGGAGCATATTTTAACAGAACACTTCCAAGTCCAGTGAAAGGAGCTGTGTTCAAGAGGTCGTGGAGCATAATTAAACTTAAATGGTTTACGTGAAAGCCCACACCCTTCTATCAAAGCTACTTTCAAAACTTTTATTTAATCTATACCACACTATATACCTGTGAGGTAACACATAAAAATATGTGTTGTTCCTTTGACAAGTATCAGCGGCGACTTTTTTTCCAAAGGAACCCCAGAATATGCTCTCAGGCACATTCTGTATGCTGGGACCTCTGGTGGTTTGCGTGAGAGAGTAAGCCCACTCAGCATGTGGAGGAATAGTGTTTCCAGTTAATAAAATCCATTGTTTTAAGCTGTGTTAAAGGAGACAGGAAACCAGCCTAATTCCAGCCTCATTACATTGCCCTACTGGCTGAAGTTCAGCTTTCTGTAATGACACTGCTGTAATGCATTGCTTGTTTTAGCCATTACACTGTATTAAAATTTTCACCATTGCCAGATGGCCTGCTAACATTTTCAAAACTGAACCTTTATTATCTTAAAATGTGAAAGAATTTAAAAAAAAAGGTTTCCAGCACTTTGCAAATCAGGAGCTGTTAGCTTTATGGATTTAATTTTTTGCACTGTTGGGTGGCATTGAGTTTAACCTCCAATGAATGGATTCTTCCTCCTGACAAATCCGATGCAATCAGGCACAAACAGAAGACACAGATTAACTGCACCTGTTGGCTCATGAAACTATCCGATTATTTCAAAAATAGGAGTGAGTAATGGACAAATAAAAGCTGTTATTACTTTACACAGTTTGGCTTTCCACTTGTATGTTTTTTTGAGATCAACACAAAAATGTTGTTTTTTTAATTCATAGAAATTTAGAACATATAAGGAGGTCAATTGGCCCATTGTGGCTATCCTGGGTAAATAAAAATAACAAGTAGGTTCTTCTAATAATTTGGCTCTCAATCAATGCTCTTGCTGGTTATGGTACTTGAAGCACTCATTCCAAGGTTTTTTTGTACATTGAGGGCTTTACTTCCACTATCTTTTCAGACAGCGAGTTCTGCATCCCAATTTCTACTTGGGCGTGAATGATTTTTCTCAATTTCTGTTAATCCTTTTGCTAATTTGTTCATTTCTATTCCTATTTGGTAAAGGAAATGGGTTCTTTCTCTTCAGTTGTTTAGTCCATTCATAATTTTATAATTAAATCTCTTCTCGGCCTCCTTTGTTTCAAGTAAAACAATCCCTGCCCAGCCACCCAGTCTCCAAAGCTGCCATTCCCCAACCATGATACCATCCTTGTGAATCTGGTACTTCAGTGCTATCAATCCTCTTCACAATAGTCTAGCCCCGGTGTAAATGATGTTTCTACCATTCAAGCATAGCCTCCCTGACCCTCCCTCCCCCCACCCACTCTGCTACTTAAATTTAACTTGTTTTTTCCACTTCCTTAGTTTTAAGAATCTCTAAATTCAATTATAACTCTGGTTCTCATTCCAGCATTTTCTGTTTCTATTTCAGATTTAGAGCATCTAAGGTATGTTCTCATTTTCTGTTGTAGTGACACAGTAGTGTAGTGATTAGCCAAGTTACAACATCAGTTGAAGGATCATGGTTCAGTTCCCACAATTGACTGAAAGGAATTTGTACGGTCTCCCAGTGACAGTGTTCAATTTCCATTCCACATTCCAAAGACACACAAGTTAGGGTTAGTGAGTTCTGGGCATGCTTTGTTGGTGCTGGAAGCATGGTGATAGTTGTGGGCTGCCCCTAGCCCATCTCACGCTGTTAGGTGTTGACACAAACAATGCATTTTACTGCACATTTCGATGTTTTGATGTACATGTGACAAATAAAACTGATCTTTAAATCTTCCTTCCCTTCTACCTTCAGGGAACAGTGGCCATGCACTCAGTTCCTGTGCACTATTTATATACTGTCATTTATTCTCCAGTCTTTTGCTTTGCCTGCCATTCCTAAATGTGTTATCTCTTCAACCTCTTAGATTCATTGGGTCATGGAAAAGTACGGCACAGAAACAGGCCCTTCAGAAAATCCAATCCGTGCCAAACCAATTAAACTGCCTTCTCCCATCGACCTGCACAGGGACCATAGCTCTACCATCCATGTACTTATCCAAACTTACTATATGTTAAACATTGAAATTGAGCTCCTGTGCACTACATGTGCTGGTAGCTTATTCCACACACTCTCGACCCTCTAAGAGAAGTTTTTCCTCATGATCCTCTTAAACTTTTCACCTTTCAGCCTTAACCCAAAACCTCTGGTTGTAGCCAGTAGAAAGAGCGAGCTTGCAATTACTCTATCTATACCCCTATAATTTTGTATACCTCTAGCCAAACTCCCCCTACTTTTCTATGTTCGAAGATATAGTGTCCTAACCTATTCAATCTTTCTTACAACTTAGGTCCTCCAGACCCGGCAGCACCCTTATAAATTTGCTCTGTACTCTTTTAACTTTATTTACATCTTTCCCATAGATAGGTGACCAAAACTGCACACAATGCTCCAAATTCGACCTCACCAATATCTTATTCAACTTCAACATAAACAGCCCATCAACCAACACACATCAAAGTTGCTGGTGAACGCAGCAGGCCAGGCAGCATCTGTAGGAAGAGGTGCAGTCGACGTTTCAGGCCGAGACCCTTCGTCAGGACACATAAACTTCAACATAAACAGCCCATCTCCTGTACTCAATACTTTGGTTTATGAAACCCAAGGTAAAGAGTTTTCTTTATGACCCTATTTACCTGTGCCGCCACTTTCAATGAATTATGGACCTGTATTCCCAGATCTCTTTGTTCTACCACGTTCTTCAGTGCCCCTCTGTTCACTGTGTAAGGCCTACTCTGGTTGGTCCTATCAAAGTACAATACCTCGTACATGTCTGTATTAAATTCCATCTGCCATTTTGCAGCCTGTGTTTCCAGATCCCACTGCAAACTCTGATAGTCTTCCTCACTGTCCACTACACTGTCAATCATGGAGTCATCCACAAATTTTCTGATCCAGTTAACCACATTATTATCCACATCATTGATCTAGATGACAAACAACAGTGAACCCAGCACTGATCCCTGTGGCCCACCACCAGTCACAGGCCTTCAGTCAGAGAGCAACCTTCTATTACCACTCCCTGGCTTCCCCCACAAAGCCAATACCTAATCCAGTCTACTACCTCATCCTGACTGCTGAGTGACTGAACCTTCCTGATCAAGCTCCCACGTGAGATCTTGTCAAAGGCCTTGCTAAAGTCCATGTTGACAACATCCACTGCCTTGCCTTCATCAAATTTCCTTGTAACTTCCTCAAAAAACTCTATAAGATTGGTTAGATACAACCTACCATGCACGAAGCCATGCTGACCATCCCTAATCAATCCCTGTCTATCCAAATACCTATATATCTGGTCCCTTAGAATAGGGGTCCCTAACCTTTTTTGCAGGGGGCGCGGGGTGGGGAAGGTTGTTCAAGTAGGGTTAAACTCACCTCAACATGTCTTTTACAGTTAGGGTTGTCAACTTTCTCACTCCCAAATAAGGGACAAAAGTATCAGTCAAATCCCGGGACGCTTTAGCCCAGGAAAGACTACCATGACCATGAAGCCTTGCGTGGGCACCTGTGTGCGCATGCGTGATGAGCGCATGCACGTACGTGCCGATTTTTTCCCCACAAATCAGTTTTGCCTTCATCTTCCCGACTACACTATACATACATTATTTCTACTTTAGATAGGCTGTGTATTTATCATATCATTCCTGCTTTTACTATATGTTAATGTTATTTGGTATGATTTGGTAGGTCTTTTTTGGCTCTGGGAACGCTCAAAAATTTTTCCCATATAAATTAATGGTAATTGCTTCTTTGCTTTACGCCATTTCGGCACAAAAGGTTTCATAGGAACGCTCTGCCTTATTGGGGGAAATACGGGACAAGGGCAGTGGTGTATGGAACAAACCAATTTAGCCCAATATACGGGATGTCCCGGCAAATACAGGACAGTTGGCAACCCTATGTTCAAGTTCAACAGTGTATGACAGGGAATGAGGAAATGTACAGCTGACTCATATTGTTTCATATTGCCAAATCATATCATTTCCTCGCTGCCCGATAGCACATGCTCTGTGGCCCGGTAGTTGGGGACCACTGAAATACGGGACAGTGTTTACCCTGAGAAAGACTACCATGACCATGAAGCCTTGTGTGGGCACCTGTGTGCGCATGTGTGACGTGCGCATGCGCGTACGTGCCGATTTTTTTTCCCCACAAGCCTTGGTTTTGATTTAATCTTCCCGACTACGCTGTACATACATTATTTCTACTTTATATAGGCTATGTATTTATCATATAATTCCTGCTTTTATTATATGTTAGTGTTATTTTATGTTTTATGTGTTATTTGGTATGATTTGGTAGGTTATTTTTTGGGTCTGGGAATGCTCAAAAATTTTTCCCATATAAATTAATGGTAACTGCTTCTTCGCTTTACGACATTTCGGCACGAAAGGTTTCATAGGAACGCTCTACCTTAGCAGGGGAAATACGGGACAAGGGCGGTCTCATATGGGACAAACCAATTTAGCCCAATATACGGGATGTCCCGGCAATACGGGACAGTTGGCAACCCTATGTTCAAGCTCAACAGTGCGTGACAGGGAATGAGGAAGAGGTGCAGCTGACTCATATCGTTTCCTCGCGGCCCGGTAGCACATGCTTTGCCGCCTGGTGGTTGGGGACCGCTGCCTTAGAATATCTTCCAATAACATCCCCACTACTGATGTCAGGCTCACCAGCCTAAATATTCCTGGTTTATTTTTAGAGCCTTTCTTAAACAGCGGAACAATGTTAGCTATCCTCCAATCATTCTGTACCTCCCCTGTTGCTGAGGATAAGTTAAAGATCTCTGCTAAAGCCCCTGCAAATTCTTCACTTGCCTCCCATAAGGTCCGAGGGAATACCTTATTAGGCCCTGGAGATTTATCCTCTTTAATTAGCCTTAAAACATCAAACTCCTCCTCTGTAATCTGTATAGGGCTCATGATCTTGCTGCTGCTTTGCTTTACTTTCCATCTCCTGAGTAAATACAGATGCAAAATATCCATTTAATAATATCCATCCCATTTCTTCTGGCTCCACATATGGATCACTATTTTGATCTTCCAGAGGACCCACTTTGACTTTTGCAATCTTTTTGCTCTTAATATATCTGTAGAATCCCTTAGGACTCTCCTTCACCTTGTCTTACATTTTATTCTATGTAATGTTTGTCTTTACTTATGATTGTTAATTTTGTTTTGTTCTTTTATCGCTAAATTGACTTAGCTTTACAATCTATGTAGAGCACTTAAAGCCTGCATTTTAATCCTGTCCTGTCCTGCAAAAGATCGTGAACACAGCGCAGCACATCACACAAACCAATCTTCTGTCCTTGGACTCACTTTACACCGCACGCTGTCAGAGTAGTGCTGCCAAGATAATCAAGGACACCATTCACCCAGCCAACACACTTTTTGTCCCTCCTCCCTCAGGGAGAAGGCTCAGGAGCTTGAAGACTTGTACGGCCAGATTTGGAAACAGCTTCTTTCCAACTGTGATAAGACTGCTGAACGGTTCCTGACCCGGATCTGGGCCGTACCCTCCAAATGTCCAGACCTGCCTCTCGGTTTTTTTTGCACTACCTTACTTTCCCTTTTCTATTTTCTATTTATGATTTATAATTTAAAATTTTAATATTTACTATCGATTTGTAATCTAGGGAGCGGGAAGCACAGAATCAAATATCACTGTGATGATTGTACGCTCTAGTATCAATTGTTTGGCGACAATAAAGTAAAGTAATGTATAGAAGGTGCTATATAAATAAAGTTATTATCATTATTATTAGCTCAAAAAGTGCATATGCTAGAAGGGCTTTTGAAAGCCTAGAAATAATAAAGTGTGCAGTCTTTCAAATTCCCTTACAATGCGAGTTTCCCAAAACCCTTGTCACTCACCAGCTTAATTTGTGATGGCATTTCCTGCATTTTGATTGGCCTAGTATCTGGTAGCCTTGGTGTTTATGTCAACATCACATACCACAAGCATCTCTTGTTTTCCCCTGTCTGGAAGTTCATTGTTGTTAGGTATTAGTTCTTTAGGTCTCCAAACCGTAGCACCAGGCATGGATTCAGCCAGGATCCATTTACATGGAAACTTTCACTGAGAATAAACCAGAAAGAAAACAACATGATTATTAACTATTATTTTAAACATTTTAGAGATTCCAACATAAAGTATGGAACATGGCAGTAAGACTAAAGTTAGAAACTGAAAAATCCCAGAGAAGTTCTTCAAGAAAATTGACAGGCTTTAAATTTTGAAATTATTGTCTTGGAAAAGTCTAATACACATTTTAAAAATAGCTTTCTTTGGGCCAAGGAGCATTTCAATCAATAATTATGAAGTACATCGTTAGGAAGTCATTAGCATTTTGTGAGAAAAAGTAGAGAAAGTTCTGAAAATGACCCTGGCAAAAGACTGCAGTGTAGTTTTGCCTGTGGGGTATCAGGAAGCATTGAGAGAAATCTCTGGGTGCCCCTGTTTAATTGTAGCTGTGGATCCTCCGAAACTGCTGTCAATTTCATGCTATGATGACCGTGTATGCAGAATGACCATGAATGCTGACAGTTCAAGCTGTCATCACGTCTGCAAAACCTTGGCTGTAAAAACTGTAAACATGAACCACATTCATATTTTAGATTCTGCATTTTGCTCAACATGTTGTAAAATGAATGGATCTATACGAATAAAATCTTCAAAAATGTGAATATAACCACAATTTGTTTTGCTGCATCACCAAAGAGAGCTATTATTTCAGGATAATATCTATCATTTGCTCTCATGATAAACCATTTCCAATTCCTACCCTTAATCATCATTGTGTGCCTCCTATTTTCCTTCCTACTGATTGGTTGCTTAAGTTGTGTCTAAATTTAACTGCCTTTCACGGAGAGAGATCAATAATAAAATCAAGACTCAGAGGCAGATTTTGGACGAGTATAGGCTGAAGCTCAAATCGGCTCATATTTCTTAGTACGTTAATAAATAATTTCTTTTATTGAAGCCTTCAGTAAATTCATCATCATTATGTAGAGTTAAAACTGAACTTCTGACTGCCGTAGCTCGGTGCATAATGTGCAAAATTTGGCAACTTTTTATTTCCTGTCCTCACCAACATTTCCAAGAGTGTGAAATTCTAGATGTTGTAACATTAGAGTGAGGAGGGCAAAGTTTAAAGGAGAGTTACTGCTGTCAGGGGAAGTGGAGGAGGTAAACACAAAAGCAGATTTAAGTATTATTTACACAGGTATATGAACAGGCAGAGACGAGATTAGATTAGTTTTTTGTCACATGCACATTGAAGCATACAGTGAAATGCGTCATTTGCATCAAAGACCAGCACAATCCAAGGATTGTCCCGGAGGCAACCCCTCAGTGTCGCCATGGTTCTGGTGCCAACATAGCAAGCCCACAACTTACTAACTCTGACCCTAACCTCTTTGGAATGAGTGAAGAAATTGGAGCACCTGGTGGAAACCCACGCAGTCACGAGGAGAACGTAGAAATTCTTCACAAACAGCGGTGGCATTTGAAACCTAATTGGCAATTGTCGGTTTTGTATGGAGTATTTGTGCAGGCAGATGCGATTAGTTTAGGTTACTGTAATGGTTAGTACAGACATAATGGGCAGAAAGGCCTATTCCTGTTCCTTGTTCTAAAGCAGATAGCACGATGATCCTTTTTCATCATTGGAAATCAGAGGCAACTGATTGGGTGCTTCTTTCCATGGGGAAGAGGTATCACTAGCAATATTGGTGAGCAGCTTACACCATAAAATTAGCAGCAGATGAGCCATTACTTGTCTCTTTAGTGCCTATTTAGTGTCACAACATATGAATTGTGAATCTCCAGTGGAAAATGACAGACATCTGACAGACAGCGCATTGGCTTTAAGCTCCTTCAATTGCCCATCTCTGCCTTTCTTCACATCCCTGTGTATTTTAAAAATACTCCATCAAGGTGAATTATGCTTTATTTCTGTCAGTTTAAATCTGCCTGCTTGCCTTTATTTTCCTGGCTGTGCAGTAAGCTGCAGAGAAGCCCAGTGTCTTCTGTGTTAAGAGGTAAAAATAATAATTCATAATCTAACTGTCAATAGGTTTTGTTGTGAATTCATTGCTGACAGAAGGATGCATTTAATTTAAACATGCTGTTTACTCTACCTAAGAATCTCCGATCATAAATAATTTAGAATAAATGAGCTTGTACATTTCCTACTCCCTTTCCCAATGTTGGGTCTTAGTTTTCTAAGAAATATCAGCAGTTCAGTATACTGATCCACAGCACCCACTACATCATCATCTGCCAGTTTCCAACCGCTTAAAATCGAGGAAAAGCTTTGCTACAGTGGAGGAACTATCATTATGAACATCCCCCAAACATACAGGATTGACCTCTGGCAATAAACAGAAGACAGAACCCCACCAAACAATAGAGTGCAAGACCCCACAGAAATGTTGCCAGACGGGGCACTGCTTGAAAGACAGAAGTGGTGCACTTTCAACAGAGCGAGAGCGGGAGTTTGTAGGATGGGAGACAATACGGTGAAGTGGGGTTTAAAGACCAGCGAATCCTGTGAGTGTGGCGAAAGGGTGCAGAACATTGAATGCGTTCTGCGCAACTGCCCTCTCTCACCTTATTTAGCTGACAGTGACCTGCTCAACATCAACCAAACAACACTAGAGTGGCTGGCTGACTGCTGTGACAAGCTATGATGATGAGTTCAGTGTAGAAATAACTTTAAGAAATCAGCCTGCTGAACTTGTTTTAGCTTAGAAGTGATACAGGCTCACCATCTCCATATGGTTCAGAGTGCAAAGTTTCAGACTGGATGCGGAAATCAAATAGATCGTTTCTGAGTCTGCAGATGACATAGAGTTGGGATGAGCAAATGCAAAGAAGTTCTAATGTGATTTAGGCAAATTGACTGTGTGGGCAAATGCATGGCAGATGCAGTTTAATACAAATTATTATCTGGATAGATGAGGCAAGATAAGTGCTCACCAAATCATGTACACTAGTTGCTGAAAACAAGCGTTCAGTTTCAGCCAGCAGTTAGAAAAGCAGATAATATAAACACAAAAGATTCTGCAGCTGACAGAAAGCCAGAAAAGCGCACATAAAATACTAGAAGAACTCAGCACATTAGGCAGCATCTATGGAGGGGAATGAACAGCTGATGCTTCTGGCCAAAACCCTTTACCAGGACTGGAAAGAAAGAAGGAAGGGTGGGGGGGAGAGAAAGGAATACAAGCTGGCAGGTGATAGGTGAAACCAGGTGACAGGGAAGGTGGCTGGGTGGAGAAGGGGAGATGAAGTGAGAAGCTGGAAAGTGATAGGTGGAACAGATAAAGGGCTGAAGAAGAAAGAATGAGATACAAGATGACAGTGTACCATGGGAGAAAAAGAAGGAGGAGGGGCACCACAGAGAGGTGATGGGCAGGTGAGGAGAAGAGAAGGGATAAGAGTGCAAACAGAATGGTGAATAGAAAAGGAGAGAAGGGGAAATGTGGAGAAATAACTGGAAGTTAGAGAAATAGGTGTTCATACCATCAGGTTGGAGGTTACCCAGATGGAATAAGAGGTGTTGCTCCTCCAAGAAGAGGAGACTGGCCTCATCACAACAGTAGAGGAGGCCACGGACTGACATGTCAGAATTGGAAAAGGAAGTATAATTTAAAAAGGGTGGCCAGTGGGAAATCCCACCTGATCGATTGAAAGTGCTTGTTGAAGCATTCCCTAATCTATGTTAGATCTCACCGATATAGAGGATGCTGCACCAGGAGGACCAAATACAGTGGATGACCCCAACAGGCTTGCAGGTGAAGTGTTGCCTCACTTGGAAGGACTGTTTTGGGCCCTGAACGGCAGTGATGGAGGAAGTGAAGGGTTAGGTGTAGCACTTGTCCTGCTTGCAGGGATATGTGCCAGGACACAGATCAGTGGTGAGGGACAATGGACGAGGGAGTCATATAGGCAGCAATCCCTGTGGAAAGCGAAGAGTGGGGATGGGGGGAGTTGGGAGGGAAAGATAAGTTGAACGGTAGGATACTGTTGAAGGAGATGAAAGTTACAAAGAATTTTGTGCTGGTTGTGGAGACTCATGAGTGGTAGCTAAGGACCTGTTACAGCAGTGGGAAGATGGAGTAAGGATGGATATCTGGGAAAAGAATGAGATAGGGGTGAAGGCAGCATCACACATAGAGGAAATGATGCCCTGTTCTTTGAAGGAGGTAGACATTTCAGATATTTCTCCTCATCGTGAGAACAGATGCCGTGGAGGTGGAGAAACTGAGGAAAGGGAATCGCCTTTTTTCAAGTGACAGGGTGGAAAAAGGTATAGTCAAGATAACTGAGAGTCAGGTTTATGAAAGAAATCAGTAGTCTGTTTGTCTCCAGAGACAGAGACAGAGGGATTGAGAAATGGGAGAGAGGTGTCAGAGATGAACCAAGTAAGTTTGAGGGTAGGCTGAAAGTTGGAGGCAATGTTGATGAAATTAGTGAGCTCGGCACAGGTGAAGGAAGCAGCACTATTGCAGTCATCATTATAGTGAAGGCTTAGAACATGGACTTTTTCCACATAGCTGATGCAAAGGCAGGCATAGCTGGGGTCTGGTCAGGTGCCCAAGGCTACACCTTGGGATTGGAGATAGTGGGATGAGCTAAAAGAGAAATTGTTGAGGGTGAGGACCAGTTCAGACGGAGGAGGGTGGTGGTAGAGTAGAATTGATTAAATCTGTTGTCTAGAATTAACTATTTCTGCACCAGCAACACCCTCCTCACTTTCCCCAGCTCTTTGTTTTACACCCTTCACCCCACCTCAACATCCCCTCTGCCTCTCTCCGAATACTTCTCATGTCCCCTCGTTCTGCTGTCACCTGGAAAAAAAAACTGATATAACATGGCTGTGCAATTTTGCCTCAGCAACAAAGCTGGGCTTGGGCTCGGCCAGTGCAAACATACAACACAAAAGAGATCTTACACCTCTCTTCAATCCTTACTCCCTGTCCATGGGTGGAATGGGCAGAAGCCTGAGAATAACACCTAGTTGCATTCCTGGGGAGGTTTAAAAAGTAAGGCAACTTCTACAGTGGAATAATATAACGTTCTAAAAATGTCAGATGAAAGTGAAACTATTATAAAGCAGAGCAGAAATATGTAATGAAATTAAAAACAGAGCATCCTTTTGATGCCAATCCTCTACACAAGGGATAGAATGTAATGGAAATCTCTACTAAGCAGCCTATTTTGTTTCCAAGTGAATTTGAGCTCTGGTAGAACATTGTTTTTAAATGATTTCAGGAATGTTGGACTTGTTTGGTAATTATTAAATGAAATATTTACATGTGTAAATTATTATTCCTGAATTTTAAATTATTGACCGTTTAATGACCCATCAATAAGTAATAGGGAGCCTTAGACTGAAAAGGAAAGCAGCCACTTTTCATAATTTGTGTATTTATGCAAATATCAGGATTAAATGACTCACTTTTACCATTAATCATTCTATGTAATAGTTGCAAGGGAAGTTGTTATGCTGGAGGAAGACAGGGAAAGTGCGAGATTACTACCTTTTTCTTTGTGTTCACAAGAGGTCAGTAAGTGAACCCGAATTGGGGTTAGATCTTTGGTTTTGTAATTGTCGTTGAATGGGGCATGTATGAGAAGTGACCTGCTAACTTGATTTATTAAACTGTTTTTATTAATGAGCACATGCGTAATAGCAAAAATAACGGTTTCAATAAACTTAAGGCCCTAGAAATTGGGTCAATTAGGGATTGTTTTAAAGAGTTAATTGTACACAAGTTGATTTTACCTTGAGATAATTGCTCTGTTGATTATTTGAGTGAAATAGCACCTGTTGCAAAATGGGGATGAGCTCTGCAGTCATAATCCACTTAATATGTCTGACCTCTACACAGTCAGACGTGTGAAATAATGTAACATCAGCAGTCCACTTTTGACACCTCTGCCATCAAGAAACTGACTGCACTTAACAGTCTTTTAAAAAGGAGGAAAACGTGCTGAAATCCCTGATGAGAACTAAATGATGGAGCCTCCTTTTTGACAGTGGTATTTTGATAACATCTCTTATAGTCTAATTCCAATGTTCAAGTTATTTCTACGATCTTTATTTCTTTGGCAGGCCTTCATCCATATGTTTCCTTCAAATTTAGATGGCTTTCTCTGTGGGGAAACTCAGTAAAGTTCAAAGTAAATTTATTATCAAAGTACATATATGTCACCAAATACAACCCTGAGATTCATTTTCTAACAGGCATACTCAATAGATCCATAGTAGAAAAATAACCCTAAACAATCAATGAAAGATTGCACCAACTTGGGCGGTCTACCAGATGATTCACAATGATTCACTGGCATACTGGTTTGGAGAGGAACAACCCCAATGTTTTTTGCATATTTTTGGGTGCAAAACACCCTAATGCTATTTTGAGTAACTTTTTGGCCAAGTTCGCAATTTTTTCGGTTGCCCCACTTGGGCTCAATTTACTAATTGTAATGATGAATTAGAACATCAAAAATGGGTCCAATCTACTTTTGAGACAAAGGTATTTTAAAAGTTATTATATCATGTGTTGCAGGAAATCACCTAGTCAAATTAAAAAATGTATAGAATCTGCAAACATCAGATCAGTGGGTGTCGAAGGCTTGGCTATCATCTTGTGATTCCGTGGGAGGGTATCTGAAGAATCTGACAAATAATAGATATTTTTATATTGTCATAGGGATGATTGCTTTTTCAAATTCATTGCAGCTGTGTGTTTATTTTGGCCTTGGACAGAAAACTCAAACAATGTAAATGCACACAGATGGCCAATCTTTCAATATGCTTGCATAAATTGATTCACCATGAACTAATAAATACAGCCAATGCTTCATTATATTTTAATGTGCTTATATTTAGATTGCTGACCAAGATTTAAGTATATTAAGATTTGATAGCTTTTGGTTAATCATTGCTCCAGTAGATTACTTTCCTGTTTATTTCCCTCTAATGTGTTCTTACACATTTAATTTGTGACTCAAAATGAAATAAAAGGTTTTGTCATACCTGTGACCAGAATTTTTACCATGGAGTACAAAATATTTTTGCAGTTTGAGTCTGAACAAAGCTGAAAGCTGATTGTGCTCAGTGTGTGGGTTGTGAAAGTAGGTGGTGTTTCTGTTTCAGATCTTCTGTGTGAAGGAAATGCTGAGACATGCGAACAGTACAGTCTGTTTATGCAGAGTATGAGGCTTCTTTCTTGCAACCAAAGTAATTGGATTACCTGATCCATTGTCATGGAGCTTGATGCATGGAATCCAGATACATAAATGTCCCTTTTAAGATTTTAATCCCTATTGCACTCAATACTCTTTGCCCCTGTAGTCCCAGTTAACAGTAGGTGCTTTTTGGTAACACACCATCAGAGTCTGGGTTCATCCCATCTCCACTCCATCTCCACTGGGCTGACGGCAACCATTTCAGTTCCTGCTAACCCTCAGTTTGCTTTCCTCGCTTCCGCTGGGCCTCCTGTCTCCGCTTTCCCCACCACCACTCTACAGCCCTGTGCTTCTTATGCTCCACCGTCACCTCTTTGGGTTGTGGGAGCCTACATCTTTCCCGCCTCCCCACCTTCCCTGGACAACCCAACCGTCCTCTCTGCACTGGCACCACCAAATCTCTTCCCCGCCCCTCTGATCCCAGCTCTAATCCTTGCAATGTTTTCACCTTTCTGTCTGATCCTGAGGCAGAATGTTCTCTCTTCAGCAAGGGCCTCACCTTTGTCCGCCATTGCTCACACCTCAGTGTGTTACGCACCTGCGATGACATTGAGTTCTTCTTCCATTGCCTCTGTCTCTGAGCCCACTTCTTTTGCAGGGACCCTGCTCCCCATGCTGATGAGCTCTTCTCCTGTCTTCAGCCCTCTTCCTCTTCTTGGACACCCTGCTCTTGTTCTCTGCCTGCTCTGGATATTTTCATCTTGGATCGCCGAAGAGTCATCAGCTGCCTCGGCTTCAGCACTCCTACTACTCCTTGAGCTTTATCCCCTCTGAATGCATTGTCTTCCACCTTCTCCACATCAATCCCAACCTTACCATCAAACCCGCAGACAAAGGGGATGGTGTCGCAGTGTGGCACACTGACCTCTACCTTGCTGAGGCCAGGTGACAACTCCTCATATCTACCTCATAAGTACCCATTGAAGAAGACCCGCTTTGGATCATCATAAAACTGTCCCTGACGTCATCACTGACCTTATCAACTCTGGCACCACTGCCGCCAAGTTCATAGCTCTCTTACTCTGCATTGCTCGCTTCTACCTTTTACTCAAGATCCACAAACCAGACTGCCTGGATAGGCTATTGCAGCCATATAGGACCCTGGTCAGACCCCACTTGGAGTACTGTGCTCAATTCTGGTCGCCTCACTACAGGAAGGACGTGGAAACCATAGAGGAGATTTACAAGGATGTTGCCTGGAGTGGGGAGCATGCCTTATGAGAATAGGTTGAGTGAACTCGGCCTTTTCTCCTTGGAGCAACATATGATGAGAGGTGACCTGATAGAGGTGTACAAGATGATGAGAGGCATTGATCGTGTGGCTAGTTAGAGGCTTTTTCCCAGGGTTGAAATGGCTAGCCTGAGAGGGCATAGTTTTAAGGTGCTTGGAAGTAGATACAGAGGAGATGTCAGGGGTAAATTTTTTACGCAGGGATTGGTGAGTGCATGGAATGGGCTGCCGATGGAGGCGGAAATGATAGGGTCTTTTAAGAGACTCCTGGATGGATACATGGAGCTTAGAAAAATAGAGGGCTATGGATAAGCCTAGGTAGTACTAAGGTAAGGACATGTTCAGCACAGCTTTGTGGGCCGAAGGGCCTGTATTGTGCTACAGGTTTTCTAGGGTTTTCTATCTATGTTTCTATTGTCTGTGCTTGCTCCTGCCTACTGAGCTCATGTCCTCTTACCTCGATCCCATTCTATCCCCCTTGATGCAGTCCCTTCCCGCCTACATCCGTGGCACTTTTCATGTCCTCCATCTCCTCAGTTTCTTTCGATTCCCTGGCCCCAGCTGCCTCATTTCAACATGGATGTTCAGCCCCTATACACTTCTATTCCCATCACAAAGGCCTCAGAACTTGACAAAAGACCCAACCAATTCCGCTCCACCACCAACCTCCTCCATCTGGCAGAACTGGTCCTCACCCTCAACAAATTTTCCTTCAGCTCTTCTCACTTTCTCCAAACATGAGGGGTAGCCATGGGCACCCAGGTGGGCCTTAGCTATGTCCGCCTCTTCATGGACAGTCCATGTTCAAAGCCTTCCTTGGTTCCATCCCCTATCTCTTCCTCCGCTATGTTGACGACTGCATTGGTGCTGCTTTATTGATGCTGAACTCACCAATTTTATCAGCTTTGCCTCTAACTTCCACCTTTTCCTTAAATTCACTTGGTCCATCTCTGATACCTCTTTCTCCTTTTGTGGTATCACTGTCTCCATCTCCAGCGACAAACTGAGAACCAACATCTTTTATCAACCTACAGATTCCCACGGTTATCTTCCCATCCTATCCCCTGTAAAAATGCTATTCCCTTTTCTCAGTTCCTTCGCTTCCACCACATCTGTTCTCAGGACACGATTTTCAGTTCCGGTCCCCCTTCTTCAAAGAACAAGGCTTCCTTCCCTCTACTATTGATGCTGGCTTCACCTGCATCTCCTCCATTTCCTCAACAGCCACACCCACCCCAAGATGAGGCCACCCTCAAGCTGGAGGAGAAACACTTTATATTCTGTCTGGGTAGCCTCCAACCTGATGACATGAATATCAAATTCTCTTTCTGGTTTTAAAAAAAACCCTCCCTCCCCTCCTATCTTCCTCTATTTGCCACTCTGACCTTTTACGTCTTCTCATCTGCCTTTCAAGTCCCCTCTTCCTTCCCTTTCTCCTATGGTCCACTCTCCTCTCCTATCAGATTCGTTCTTCTCCATCCCTTAATATTTCCCACCCACCTGGCTTCACCTATCACCTTCCAGCTAGCCTCATTCCCCTCCTCCCACCTTTTTATTCCGGCATCTTCCGCCTTCTCAGTCCTGAAGAAGGGTGTCAGCCCAAAATTGTTTATTCATTTTCATTGATGCTGCCTGACTTGCTGAGTTCCTCCAGCATTTTGTGTGTGTTGCTTTGGATTTCCACCATCTGAAGACTTTCTTGTGTTTAAAACTTGATAACAGATCTCTTGAAAGGATCCATCATTTAAAAGAAACTAATGTCTAGATAACACCCAACTCCATGAGTAGATCCAACTCCTAGGAGGACCTAATCCCAAGTTGCCAAAATGATTTCTAGGCTTTAAATGAAGTTGACATTGATTTTCAAGGGCATGCTATTGCAGTTCATTCTGTATGAGGCACTAGAAAACCTGATTTATATTTTTATCTTAAATGGCATGCTTCTTAGATTTGTGGACACCATGCAAGCTGAAACACTTCAGGTTTGCAATTTTTATAATATTGAACCAGTTAACTCTGGAAATTTTCCAGCAAATTATATTACTCTGGTCAATAAGTAGTTCATTTAAGTGGTTGTTATTCTAAGAGTTTAGTCATTGGGAAACATGCTAATGGTAGTTGGGTGAGATAACCCAGGTTGTTTTAGATGAAGTGTCCAATCACCACTGGAATTTTGTGTCTTGACAAATTGAGATAATTGCTAGCATCAGATTTGTTTTACTTGGCCACTAGAATTTTAAGTTTGGAAAATGGAAATTGTTTCCAGGCAAACAAAAAGTTTTCTTCGTTGAATGCACCATTGTATGCAGACTCTATATGAGAATGGCACATTGTCATTCAAAGTCATATTTAACATAGAACATACAACAGTACAGCATAGTACAGGCCCTTTGGCCCACAATGTTGTGCCAACCCTTAAACCCTGCCTCCCATATAACCCCCCACCTTAAATTCCTCCATATACCCGTCCAGTAGTCTCTTAAATTTCACTAGTGTACCTGCCTCCACCACTGACTCAGGCAGTGCATTCCACGCACCAACCACTCTCTGAGTAAAAACCCTTCCTCTAATATCACCCTTGAACTTCCCACCCCTTACTTTAAAGCCATGTCCTTTTGTTTGGAGCATTGGTACCCTGGGGAAGAAGCACTGGCTGTTCACTCTATCTATTCCTCTTAATCTCTTGTATACCTCTATCATGTCTCCTCTCATCTTCCTTCTCTCCAGAGAGTAAAGCCCTGGATCCCTTAATCTCTGATCATAATGCATACTCTCTAAACCAGGCAGCATCCTGGTAAATCTCCTCTGTACCATTTCCAATGCTTCTACATCCTTCCTATAGTGAGGCAACCAGAACTGGACACAGTACTCCAAGTGTGGCCTAACCAGAATTTTATAGAGCTGCATCATTACCCCGCGACTCTTTAACTCTATCCCTCAACTTATGAAAGCTAACACTCCATAAGCTTTCTTAACTACCCTATCTACCTGTGAGGCAAGTTTCAGGGATCTGTGGATCCCTCTGGTCCTCCACACTTCCAAATATCCTGCCATTTACTTTGTACTCTGCCTTGGAGTTTGTCCTTCCAAAGAGTACCACCTGACACTTCTCCGGGTTGAACTCCATCTGCCACTTCTCAGCCCATTTCTGCATTTTATCAATGTCTCTCTGCAATCTTTGACAATCCTCTACACTATCCACAACACCACCAACCTTTTGTAAATCTTTTATAACATTTTATAAACAACAGCAAAGTGGAGAAATGGATTTATGAAATGGTGTAAACTTTAAGTGATAATTCAGGGCATCTACCATGGAATTGAACGAGTTAAGAACTATCCTATACAAATTCGAAATCTCGCTTTGAAATCAACTTTGTGGTCCTCTTCAAACAGACAAGTGTTTGACAGTTTTGGATTTTCAGAAATTTGGAGGGACTTAATGAGATATATGATGAATCTGAAGTGGCGAGGTTAACATTGATAGTTGTTTCTTCATGGAACTGAAATAACCTTTCCCATTCTAGCTGCCCACAGCTAAGTATTTAATTCCAACTTGTGTATCATCTTGAATGTTATCCAGCACATCCTGATCAATGTCAGGTCTCCAACAAATTTGATGAGTCTTTAGGTTTGTGGCCATAATGACAGACATTTTAATGTAAGTTGTCAGCCTCATACTGGGAATACTAATAGATTACTTGTAGTCTTGTTTTTGGCATTCATTCAAGTCTTTTGGGTGGCTGTTCCAAAAATATATAGTGCCATCAGCACAGGGTCAAAAGCATACTATTCTTCTCATCACATTCAGTGCAATCTTTAAGGAAGGAAATCATGCAGGAGCAATGTGAACTTCTAGAATCTTGTTTCATTTATATATTTGTACCCTATATGCTTTTGGGTTTAGGTACTTGTAGGTGTTATTACTGGGAAACGTGACCCAACCCTCCTCATTGAAATCTGTTTGGCATAGATTAAATGGATTAAGCCCCTTTTAGAACACACACACACACACACACACACACACACACACACACACACACACACACACACACACACACACACACACACACACACACAGGTGGTGAAATAATGCCAAAATTTCCACCATCATGTTTTTACATAAGATTGTATATTTTCAGTGACTGTCTTCCAGCTGCCAATTTCTTCCTTGTTGCTTTCTCAGTTAATTTGATATACATTTCTTTCATTGCTCTTTGTCCTTTTTTTAAAAGAACAGAACTATTTAAAGGTAACTTAATATGTAAATATACTGTTGGAGACAAATTATTCCTTCTTTCCAATATGGGTTGCATTTGATAAATGAATGTAAAGGATTCCTGACATCAGGGAAAAGTAATGAATTGTTCACATTGATTGAGTCCTCCTTCATTTTCACTTCGCGTAATGTGAAAATCTTTAGGAAAGCATGCATTGAAGGTTTTTACAACTCTTTAAAATATAATAACTACCAAATATTCTTTCTTCTATATAAACATTGGCCTCTAACTAATTTGATTGTGGACAGTCTGTCAGCAAAAAATTGGTTCCGCCATGCTATTTTTCAATACACGGTTCCACAAAACCAATTTTTTTTTATTCCCATGTGTACACCTAAAGGATTAGTCAATTAAGTCAATCAACAACAAAATTCCATTTTAAAACCCCATCTGTTGAAATTACAGTTGACATGTTTAATTGTGCATATAAGTTGAGTGTAAAAGTGAATCATTTTTCTCCAACTGGTTACAATACATATCTTTGGATTTTAACTCTTTCACCATCCCTGTAAGGTTTGCATCTTCTAAAATAATGTGATGAATATAGTTTGTTTAGGATACTTTCAATTTGATCTTATTAAATGACTTTTTTTTTACTTTATTCAGTGCTTTGTTTCCAACATTACAACAATGTCTACATTTTAAAAGTACATTACAGTATTGGAATGTTCTGAATTGAGTATGGGAGGGGCTGTAGAAAGGCCAATCTCATTTTAAGGGGAAAAAAGCTTGCTTTTTCTTTAGTAACAAGAAAATAATAAGACAGTTAATATTAGCGGATGTCTTAAATTTCCTTCTAAATTCAAAGATTCAGTAGTTATAATTACAATTTATTTTTATAAATATTTGCTGTTATACTACTTCAAAGTAGTAACATTAATTTGGGTAGTTATTTTGGGTATTTGGAAGAGCAAAATGAGTAAATTGCTGATGATTTCAAGTTCCCTAATAATCTTATGTATGATTTTAGGCAGTCTTCCCATACATCAGGCATTCCATGTACGTTCCCATCAGATGCTGTCCGTGGGCTGCCCCTTATTTCCTTTCATACCTAAAAATCTATCAGTCCCTTTCTTGAATACACTCATTAACTGAATCTCACAACACACTGTCCTCACAGTGAAGGATTTTTTTAAATCTAAGGCTTTTAATTTATATACCAGCACCCTGTATAGCACTATGTCAAATAGCTTTTGGAAACCCAAATATGCTGTATCTGCAGCAGTTGTTGTATGTACTTAGATAGTTTTCTCAACTCTCCCTTTTACATCCACTAAGAATTTGAGTAAGTTTGTCTAATGTGATTTATCTTTCATAAAATTGTGTTGACCAGGTTAAATTATATTCTACTTTCCAAAATGATTAGCTGTTTCCTCTTTGATTATTGACTCTAGCATCTTGCCAATAACAGCTGTTAAGCGAACTGGTCTATAATTCCCTGCCTTCTGCCATTCTCCTCTTCTTCGAACAAATGGGTCACGTTGGCCATTTCTCAATCTTCTGCTACCCTCCCAGAGTTTGGTGAGTCAGAGAAGTACAGCACAGAATCAGGCCCTTTGGTCCATCTAGTCCCTGCTGAAACCATTTAAACTGCCTATTCCCATCAAACTGCACCAGGACCATTGCCCTCTATACCACTACTCTCCGTGTACATACCTTTCCAAACTTCTCTTATGCATTGAAATCGCGTTCACTTGCACCACTTATGCCGGTAGCTCATTCCACGCTCTCCAGACCCTCTGAGTGAAGAGGTTTCCCCTCATGTTTCCTTAAACCTGATCCTTCACCCTTACCCCATGACATCTGGCTGCTCTCCCACCCAACCTCAGTGGAAAAAGCCTGCTTGCATTTCCTCTATTTATACCCCTCACAATTTTGCACACCTATGTTAAATCTCCTCTCAACCTTCTACATTCTAAAGAATACGGTCCTAACCTTTCTAGTCTTTCCTTATAACTCAGGTCTGCCAGACCCGGCCACATCCTTGTAAATTTTCCCTGTACTCTTTCAACCTCATTTACATCTTTCCTGTAGGAAGGTGACCAAAACTGCACACAATATCCAAATTAGGCCTCAACAGCATTTTATACAACTTCAACATAACAGCCCATCCCCTATACTTAATACATTGATTTATGAAGGCCAATGTGCCAAAAGTTTTCTCTAAGACTCTATCTACCCGTGACGCCAACTTCAATGAATTATGAACCTGTATTTCCAGATCCCTTTGTTCTACCTCACCTCTTAGTGCCCTACCCTTCACTGTATAAGATCTAACCTGCTTAGTTCTATCGAAGTGCAAAACCTTGCACTTGTCTGCAATAAATTCCATTTGTCATTTTTCAGCCCATTTTTCCAGTTGATGCCATGATAGCCTTCCTCACTGTCCACTACACTCCCATTCTTGGTGTCATCCGAAAATGTGTTGATCTAGTTAGCCACATTATCATCCAGATCATTAATATAGATGACAAACAACAACAGACCCAGCACTGATCCTTGTGGCACTCCACTAGTCGCAGGCCTCCAGTCAGAGAGGCAAATCTCTGGCTTCTCCCAGAAAGCCATTGTCTAATCCACTTTACTACCACATCCTGAATGCTGAGTGACTGACCTTCTTGACCAGTCTCTGGTATGGGACCTCGTCATATTCTTTACTAAAGTCCATGTAGACGATATATACTGTCTTGCTTTCATGATCTTTCCTGGTAACCTCCTTAAAAAGCTCTATAAGATTGGTTAGCTATGACCTACCATGCACAAAGCCACGTTGACTTTCTTCAATCAGTCCATGTTTATCTAAATACTTATATATCAGGACCCTCTGCATGCCTTTCAATAACTTTCCCACAACTGATGTCACACTCACTGGCCTATGGGGTGTATGGGGTGTCAGGGTGGGGTAGTACCTCTGGTGGGGGAACATGTCACATCCTTTTCAAGGCGGTTAGTCCACCTTTGGTCCCCACCTGGCACTCAGCTCTCACCTGTGGCTCCCCGTAGCTGTTTGCATGTGACATCGGCCACACCCCAGGCAATGGCTTCAACAAGCTGGCTAAACCAGGTGAGGGTAGCCGATGGGTCTCAAACCCTCGGTGAGACAGGGAGTTGTTTATCCCAGCATGTGAAGACAGACTCCGGCGGATTGAGCGGACGAGACCAATGGAAGGTCCAACGGTCAAGAAAGTGGTCTCTGCAAGCGTCGTGGAACGTGCAGAGCAGGACAAGACACAGAAGACATCCTGGTCATCCACTGCGCCTAGTCCCATCTCCAGCCATCTAGACTCTGTCTTGCCACTGGATCCAGATGGGAATTGGGAAGGGAGAGTGAGGCTGACGCTGCGCAACTCTCCCTCACTTAAATCCAAATCACGCGCTAGTCTCGACACCATCATAATGGTGTCGAGGTCCTCATTGACATCGACGATGGACAAACACATAACAGCCTATAATTTCCTGGTTTATGTTTAGAGCCTTTTTTAAACAGTGGAAAAACATTGGTTATCTTCCAATCCTCTGACACTTCTCCTGTCACTAAGGATTATTTATATATCTCTGCTAGGACTCTGGCAATTTATGCACTTGCCTCCTGTAGGGTCCAAGGGAACACATTGTCAGGCCCCGAGGATTTATCCACCCTGATTTGCCTCAGGGCAGCAAACATCTTCTCCTCTGTAATCTGTACGGGGTCCATGAAGTTGATGCTGCTTTGCCTCACTTCCATAGACTCTGTGCCCATCTCCTGAGTAAATACAGATGCAAAGAATCCATTTAAGACCTCCCCCATCTGTTTTGACTCCACACATGGATTACCATTTTGGTCTTCCAGAGATCTAATTTTGTCTCTTTCATTCCTTTTGCTCTTAACATACCTGTAGAAATCCCTTAGGATTCTCGTTCACCTTGTCTGCTAGAGTGACTTCATGCCTTCTTTTAACCTTGCTGGTTTCGTTCTCAAGTGTTGTCTTGTATTTCTTACATTCAATAAACTCCTCATTTGTTCCTACTTGCCTATACCTGCTATGCACCTCCTTTTTTTCTCTTAATCAGGTCCTCAATATCTCTTGAAAACCAAGGTTCCCTACATTTGTTATCTTTAGCTTTTATTCTGACAGGCACATAGAAGCCTCGTACTCTCAAAATTCCATGTTTGAAGGCCTTCCACTTCCCAAGTACACCTTTGCCAGAAAACAGCCTGTCCCAATCAATCTACACTTGCCAGATTATTTCTGACATGATCAAAATTAGGCCTTTCTCTAATTTAGAATCTCAACCTGTGGACCAGACCTATCAGTTTACATACTTACTTTGAAACTAATGGCATTGTGGTTATTGAATGCAAAGTGTTCCCTTACACAACCTTGTGTCACCTGCCCTGCCTCATTCCCTAATAGAATATCCAGTATCACATACTCTCTCATTGGGACTTCTATGTACTGATGAATGAAACTTTCCTGAACACATTTGCCAATCTCTATCCCATCCAGTTGTTTTACAGTATGGGATTCCCAGTCAACATATGGGAAGTTAAAATCACATAACAACCTTATGTTTCTTGAAACAGTCTGCAATCTCTTTCCAAATTTGTTCCTTTAAATCCCTAGGACTGTTGGGTGGTCTGTAATATAGCCCCATTAACGTGGTCATAACTTTCTTATTTCTTAGTTTCACCCGTAACACCTCACTAGTCGAGTTATCTAGTCTGTCCTGACAGAGCACTTCTGAGACATTTTCCCTGTCTAGTAATGCCATTCCTCTTCCTTTAACCCCTCTTACTCTGTCACATCTCAAACAACAGAACCCCGGAATACTGAGATGCCAGTCTTGCCCCTCCTGCAACCATGTTTCACTAATGGCTACAACGTCATAATTCAATGTGTTGATCCATGCCTTGAGCTCATCTGCCTTTCCTAAGCCTTTCAACTCCTCCTTGCATTGAAATATACGCAGCTCGGAACATTAGTCGCACCATTCTCAACCTTTTGATTCCTGACTTTGTCTGAGGTCTTAACAACATGTCTACTAACTGTTCTGGCAGTCTGGTTCCCACCCTGCTACAGCTCTAGTTTAAGCTTCACTGTGCAGCTTTATCAAATCTTCCTGCTCGGAGATTAGTCCCCCTCCAGTTAAGGTGCAAACCATCCTTTTGGTACAGGTCCCACTTTCCCTGGAAGAGAGCCCAAGGATCCAAATATCTTATGCCCTCCTTCCTACACCAACTGCTTAGCCATGTGTTACACTTCCTAACTCTGGCCTCAGTAGCACATGGCACAGTTAGCATTCTGGAGAACACAACCCCGGAGGTCCTGACCTTTAACTTATCACCTAACTCCCTCAACTCCTTACACAGAATGTCATCACTCATCCTACCCATGTCATTGGTACCCTTCCTCTTCAGAATGTTGAGGACTCAATCTGAGATGTTCCAGAGCCAGGCACCTGGGGGGCAGATACCATCTGGGAATCTCTTTCTCACCCACAGGACCTTCTGTCCGTTCTCCTAACTAATGAATCCCCTATCACCACAGGACACCTCCTCTTCTCCTCCTCCCTTCTGAGTCACAGAGGCAGACTCAGTGCCAGAGACCCGACCGCTGTGACTTTCCTCTGTTAGGTCAACACACCTCCCCCCCGCATATCCAAAGTGTTCTGCCTATTGTTGAGGTGGATGGCCACAGAGGTACACTGCACTGGTTGTTTAACCACTTTCCCCTTCCTGTATGTTACGTAGTTTCCTGCGTCCTGCACCTTGGGTGTAATAAAGGCATCCGTTAGTCTTACGAGACCATGGATCTGTGCCTGGAAAGTCTTCACTCTCCAGTGCGCAGGCCTGGGCAAGGTTATATGGAAGACCAGCAGTTGCCCATGCTGCAAGTAGCCCATGTTGCAACAAATGTTGTCCAAGGGAAGGGCATTAGGACCCATACAGCTTGGCATCAGTGTCATCGCAGAGCAATGTGTGATTAAGTGCTTTGCTCAAGGACACCATACGTTCCCTTGGCTGGGGCTTGAACTCACGACCTTCAGGTAGCTAGTCCAATGTCTTAACCACTTAGCCACGTGGGTGTAACTACCTCTCTATATGTCCTATCTATTACCCTTTCAACCTCACAAGTGAGCATCCATTTCCAAATCCTTGAAGTGGATTGTTTGAAGCTGCAACTGGATGCACTTCTCACATTTGTAGTAGTCAGGGACACTGGAGATCTCTCTGCCTTCCCACGTCCCACAAAAGGAGCATTCAACTATCCTGCCTGGCAGCTCTACTGTCCTAGCTGAGCTGATGTAAAGAAGGGAAGGGAAAAAGAACTTCACCTAGTGTTTTCCTTTTTTGCCTTCTCTGACGGAAGCCTCTCCTCATTGAAGCCTCGAAGAGCTAAAGCCTCAGCTAAAGAATCTAACTTTGCCCACACCCAAGATGGCTGCTGTGCTTGCCCTTCGTTCCCTTAATTTGCTCTTGCTGATTAATCCCAAATATTGGTTGGTCGCTGGTCAAAGCTGAAATATGAGATCTGGTGCTTCTCCAATACTTTATCCCTTATAACTGGGATTTTTGTCGGTTCTCCTGTCTCGTTTGAAACTAGCATGACTGATATCTGAGAGATATTAGCAATAGCTTCCATGGTGAAATCTGATGCAAAATATATATTAACATATCTGCCATTTCCTAAAGACTAACCCATTTCTTAGCTTGTTTGTTGTCATTAATGCAGCAATTGTCATTCTTAGGAGGCTCCACATTTACCTTAGCTGGTCTTTTTTAAATAATATATACTGATAGAAACTTTTATTGTTGATTTTTGTACCGCATACAAGTTTTCTCTCAAAGTCCATTTTTTCCTTTCTTATGTGTTTTTTAGCGACCTGCTGCTGGATACCAAAAACTTACAAGTCTTCTGCTCTATCAATAGCCTTTTCTGCTTTGTATACCATACTTTTCAACTGAATGTAATCTTTCACCTCCTTTGTTAACCATCGAAACTCATGGATTCCTCTTTTTGATTGGGATAAATACTTGCTGTACATTACAGACCAGAAACTTAATATCTGTCACTGTTCCTTTACCAATCTGTCCTGTTCTTTAATTGCCCAGTTTTCCTTAAAATCAACTCCTTCTTCATACCGTTATAATCGGCCTTATGTAAATTGAAGACACTGGTTATAGACCTGTGGTGTTCATCTTCAAACTACATTTGGAATTCTGTTATATTGTAGTTAACACCCCCAGGGAATCTTTAGTTACAAATCCCTTATTAATCCTTAGTCATTACACAAGACCAAATCTAAAATAACCCATTCCCAGATAGACTCTGCAATGTACTGGCCGCTACTGCCGGACCACCAACTGGAAAGGGTCGTGGTTAAGGGTCGAAACACTCTGTAAAGGTTGGGAACCACCGGATGACATCTGCTCCTGGCTGAAGGCTACGGTTACCTTATAAGTTGACTGGAGAATACAGTTGTATGTAACAAGTAAAAAAACAACCTTTAGAGACATTTTCCACAGGTTCTTCTATTATACCCCTGCCAGTTTGTTTCATCCAATTAATAACGTAGACTAAAATCTCCCATAATAGTTGCACTTATATATATATATTTTGCCAATCTATATTAGTTTTGTCCTTTCTTTACTACTTTCTAAATTTCTCCTTGACAAAACTTCTCCCAGTCCATGATGTAGTTCAAGGCTTTATCTACTCCTTTAGTTATTCAATTCAGAAGAACACCAGTGCTAGACTAATTCATGTGCCAATGAAGCAGTTCCCTCTTTCCCCTATACTGGTATCAGCCCCCATGGACTAACAATCTTTGAACTGTGCATTGAATTCTCTGATCCTTTTTCCTTATGCCAACACCAGCAGCTTGCTGAAATTATTTTTTATGATGTAACAGTGTAACTTTACTCTGCATCCTGCACTGGTTTCAATGACTGTCGACTAACTGTGCATTATGATTCCAAATCCAGCGCCTATTTTCAGATTTTACCAATTTTATTCCCTGTAATGTATTAGCCTTGAGTCTTTTGACAGTCTAGAACTAGGCACAGCTGCCACTCATGCTGTTTGTTGTGAACATTCTCACTGACGGAATATGTAGAGCTGTTGCCTAATAACAGGCTAAATTAGTGTTCCTGGAAAACTGGTGGAATCATTTACTGCTGTGTTAAACGTATTGCAAAATGCACACAGGGGCGTAAATAGAGCTCAGCGTGCCCCTAAGGCCAATATTTCAATATTCTTCCTGGTGGTAAGCAGATGGTAAAATGACACACTGCTTAAATATTTTCCCCTACTTTTTAAATCTGTTTCTCCAGTGTATGGTTTGTTCTAGTCTCTGAGGGACTGCAAAGCCCTGATAACACCACACCAAGATTTTTAAAGTTATTCCCAAAGCATCAAATACCATGCAGCATTACAGCTTACAAAAGAAAACAGGTCAAGCAGCAGATTTGGAAAAGAGCAGAATTTACCGTTTCAGGTGCAAGATCCTTTGTTAGATTCCAAGTTCTGACAACGGTTTTTAAATCTGTTTTGCTTTTCACAGATGCCGGCAGGCTTTCAGGTTTATCTCATGTTAGTTTAGATGTCCAGCAGCTGCAATTTTTATTCTATTTTCGTTTAGCTTCAGCACTGTTGATCTTTACTAATCCAGCTCCTCGGGCCTTGTCTGAAGATCAAATTCTTCCACAGGAAGCAATTAAAATTGAAAAATTTGTTGGTGGTTTTACTGCCATGTAAACTACTTGCCTCCACTTTCTGTCACATTGCTTTAGTTGTGCACGGCCTAAAGCACATTCATTTCTCATATAGGAATGCAGACATATATACTTGAAGTACATAAAACCAGGAGGAACATTTGACTCAGTATAGATGATGACATCATTAAACAGAACTGTTATCAACACTAATGGAAGTGAAAGGCCACAGAACATTTAAGGTTTCTCTTTGTCTACCTCCCTTATTCGCATATGCAACACACTACTTTGGTTTGGCACTCATTTATCACTTGTTAACTGCATTTTTTGCCTATTACCCTCTGTCTATATATTGTTTTCTGGGGTCCATTTAAGGTCTAAGTGCTTACAAGTGCACAAGGCAATGGGGAGAAGTTCCAACGCAGGAATAACCTGCTTTCCTGATAGAGGTCACCAACCAAAGGATGTGCAGTGAGTGATTCACCAAGCATCTGAGCACGTCAACCTTGTGGAAGTAATATTCTATGGAAGATTTACACAAGCCTTAGCTGTACAGATGTTCACCGAGGTACAGAGCTCATGTTATAACTCCAGATCAAGATGCTTCCCATGGTGCACCACTTGCCTTCCTCATTGAGCTGATTGTCAAGAAGATTCCTTGGCACATTGAGGGCCAACCAAGAACATGCATGGAGTTTTCAAAATACACACAACCATGCTTGCTGAAATCTGTGGCCTCAATAACAGAGTCCTTTTGTGATTGCTCATACAAGCATCTAGTATGGGTGATTGCACTGGTAGGCTGATTGTCTGGAATCCTGATCCTTCTTGAGGTTAATGCATTCTATACATGCTTTGAACAGAAAGGGATTGTAATGTAATTATCTGCACCAACAGCCTCCGATGCACCCGAAACCACAGTCACTGATCCAGACTTCTGGATAGGTCTTCTGGAGAGTGAACCCGTGGAAAATATTTTGCTAGATGGTGTCCCTGGCTGTGCTCTCATATCCTGCACAGCTGGTTGGGGTTACCTGCAGGTATTTTTAACTGCTCCCTGCTTCAGTCTAAGAAGATCACTATCATCCTGGTATCAAAGAGGAAAAAGCAATGTGCCTTAATAACAACTGCCCAGTTGCTCTGCCATCCACCACCATGAAGTGCTTCCATGGCACGCAGTATCTCCAGACAACCTTGATCCACTGCAAGTCACCTACTGCCGAGAAAGATCTTTGGAGGATGCCGTCTCCACGGCCCCCCATTCATCTCTGGTGCATCTAGACAGCAAAGGCACCTACATTAACTTATTCTTTATTGACTGCAGCTCTGCCTTCAAAACTATAATTCCAAACAAAATAATCTCCAAACTCCTAAACCTGAGACTCAACACCTCCTTTGTACCTGGATCCTCGACTTCCTGACCTACAGACTGCAATGAGTAAGGACAGGCAGCAACATCTCCACCATGATTGTCCTTAACACCGGTGTCCCACGAGGCTGCATCCTTAGTTCCCTTCTCTAGTCCCTATACACTCATAACTGTGTGACTAGATGCTGCTCTAATTCCATCCATAAATTTACAGATGATAACACTGTGGTGGGCAGAATCTCAATTAACAAGTAGTTACAGTACAAGAAGATAGAGAGCCTAGTGACAGGGTGCCATGACAACTTTAGTGATGATATTAACTTTAATGATGACATCATGACATTTCCTCTAGTATCATCAGAACAAAAGACTTCATTGACTTCAGGAAGCGGCGAGGTGCACAGTACATCAATGGTGTTGAGGTTGAGAGGGTTGAGGCCTTTCAGTTCCTCAGGGGAACATCACCAGTAGCCTGACCTGGTCCAATCTCATTGACGCCATGGCCAAGAAAGCTCACCAAGGCCTCTACTTCCTCCCTGTGATGGACTCTGTCTCACTTCTCGTTACCTTGGTAAAGCAGTCACCATAATCACAGACTCCACCCAGTCTGGCCATTCTCTCTTCTCCCCACTCCCATTGGGCAAAAGATAAAAAAAGCCTGAAAGCATGTACCGTCAAGTTCAAGGACAACTTCTGTCTTGCTGTTATAAGACAAGTGAACAATCAACTAATACGATAAGATGGACTCTTCATCACATAACTTACCTTGTTATGGCCTTATACCTTACTGCCTACCTGCTCTGCACTTTCTCTATAATTGTAATATTTTATCTTGCACTCTAACAGAATGTTGTTTTATAATTATTCTTGCCTGTTATAACAATTATTTTGTTTTTTTTTACTTTGCACTGCCTTAATACACTGTCGTAATGAAATGATCTTTAGGAATAGTAATCAAAAGAAAATGTTTCAGTGTAACTTGATACATTTGACAATAATAAGCTAATTTACCAATTTGGAGTCTGTTCTCTGTAGAGCAGGGGTACCCAACCTTCTTTATGCTGGCAATACACACACAAAGTGCTGGGGGTACTCAGCAAGCCATGCAGTATCAGTGGAGAAGAGTACAGTCAACATTTCAGGTGAGACCCTTCATAAGGACTGGGAGAAAAAGATCAGGAGTCAGAGTAAGAAAGTGGGGGGAGAGGAGGGAGAACCACAAGGTGATAGGTGAAACTGGGTGGCGGGAGTTGGGGAGGGATGAAGGAAAGAGCTGGGGAAGTTGATTGGTGAAGAGTACCAGGTTGGAGAAGGGGAATCTGAATGGAGAGGACAGAAGACCGTGGAAGAAAGAAAAAGGGGAGGAGCACCGGAGGGAGGTGATGGGCAGGTAAGGAGAGAAGGAGAGAGAGAAATGGGAATGCGGAATGGTGAAAGTATGAGAGGTATTACCAGAAGTTTGAGAAATTGATGTTCATGCCATCGAGTTGGAGACTACCCAGATGGAATATAAGGTGTTGTTCCTCCAACCCAAGGGTGGCCTCATCACGATAGTAGAGGAGGCCATGGACTTACACGTCGGAATGGTTTCAAAGGTACATATAATGTCGGAGAAATGTATACAATATACATCCTGAAATGCTTTTTCTTCACAACCATCCATGAAAACAGTGGAGTGCCCCCAAAGAATGGACGACAGTTAAATGTTAGAACCCCAAAGTACCCCCCCAGCTCCCCTCCCTCCTGTGGGTAAGCAGAAGCAAGCAACAATCCCCCCTCCCTCCATTGTCAAAAAAATCATCGGCTCCCGCCACCGAGCACTCAAACCTGAGCAAGGCAACAGCAAAGACACAGGCTTGCAGTTACCCCAAAGACTACATTGTTCACCTGGCATTCGACATACCACAGGCTCTCTCTCTCCCTAAGAACAGAGAAAGAGGTGTCACCATTTCACAGCAAGAAGGGAGACATAACAAACAGCTTGCTGGTTTATGATGACACAAGTCCGTTGCGACAATTTTTCTGAGCTCTGTTCCCAAAGATCTTGGGTTTCTGGGCAAACAGCCAGAGATCTTCCATCTCTGATGACACACTGATCTCTTGCAGAGGCACCAACCTCCAATCCCCCTGTCTCCAGAGCCACGAGATCCTGGGCCTCCGAAGGCGAGTGGAGCGCTTAGGCCAAGCTCTTGGCGTGCCAAACAATGGCCAGTTGTGAAACCCCGACAACGGGTTCCATTCCCGCAAAGAACTGTAGGATTGGGAAATGGAATTAAAAGGGGTGACCACTGGGAGATACCCACTTTTTCTGGCAGATGAAGTGTAGGTTCTCGGCAAAACGGTCTCCCAACTTGCATCGGGTCTCACCAATATACAGGAGGCCACACCGGGAGCACAGGATACAGTAGATGACCCCAACAGACTCACCTGGAAGGGATGTTTGCGGCCCTGAATGGTAGTGAGGGAGGACATTCTTTGAAGAAGGAGGATGTCTCTTTAGTTTTGGAAAGAAAAGCCTCATCCTAAAAGCAGATGCTGCAGAGATGGAGGAATTGAGAGAAGGGATGGCATTTTTACAAGTAACAAGTTGGGAAGAGATATAGTCCAGGTGGCTATAAGAGTCAGTGGGTTTATTATAGACATCAGTAGATAGGCTGTCTCCAGAGACAGAGACCGAGAGATTGAGAAAGGGAGGGAAGTGTCAGAAACGGACCAGGTAAATTTGAGGACAGGGTAGAAGTTGGAGGCAAATTTGATGAAGCCGGTGATCTCCACATGAGTGCAGGTTGCAGCACCAATGCAGTTGTCAATGTAGCGCAGGAAAAGTTGTAGAGTGATACCAGCGTAGGCTTGGAACATAGACTGTTCTACGTAGCCGACAAACAGGCAGGCGTAGCTGGGACCCATGCAAGTGTCCATGGTTACACCTTTTGCTTGAAGGAAGTAGGGGGAGCCAAAGGAGAAATTATTAAGAGTGAGGACAAGTTCCGCCAGATGGAGGAGAGTGGTGGAGGGAAACTGGTTGGGTCTGGCGTCCAGAAAGAAACAGAGAGCTTTGAGACCTCCCTGGTGGGGGACGGAGGTGTAAAGAGACTGGACATCCATAGCAAAATTAGACGGTTGGAGCCAGGGAACTTGAAGTAATTGAAAAGATCAAGAGCATGTGAAGTGTCACGGATGTAGGTAGGAAAGAATTGAACCAGAAAGGGATAAAACTGAGTCAAGGTATGCAGTTATAAGTTCAGTGGAGCAGGAACAAGCAAAATCAGTGGGTCTACCTGGACAGGAAGGTTATGGATCTTTTTTACGCTATGGACCCCTACGATTAACCGAGGTGTCTGTGGAGCCCAGAATGGGAACCCCTTTGCAGAGCATTAAGTTGGCTGAGATACAGCCTGGTGCCAGGTAGTTAAGAAATACTAATGAAACATATTGCCAATTAATGGGATGATAGGACGTCTACACTCATTATCTCGATTCTGTCGTCTGCCTTTTAGGTATAGCACTACCTCAGCATTGCAGTTCTGCTGGAAGCTGAATTTTTACATCCTGCGGCACAGTCAGAGATCCCAAAGCTTGCCAACAATTTGCATTTCAAAGGTCACTGCGAGCCCTGGAGGTGCACGTCTTCCATTCTACAGCGAGTGCATGAACCCTGATGGGTGACGGAGCATTTTCATGGATTGCTGTGTTGATCTATAAAGTGCTAAAATAAAAATGTTGCAAAAAATTGATTGTGGTATTCCAGTACTTGCTGACGATTCTGCAAAGCAATTTTGTTTTAGCATGGGAAGACCATGAAGGTGCATATTTGAAAAAAATATGTAAAACTTCATATATCTTTTATTCAAATGTTCTCTTGCTGAAGATGTGCATTTGAACAGGAGCCAGTATTGAATGTGGTAATGATCAGATATTTAGGTAATGTTCAGACCCTGCACTTCTGCAATATCCCACTGATCAGCAGGGGCACATCAATAAACTACTGCTGAACAATCTGTGATTCTGTGACACACAAATTTCGATGTTACTTTCAGAAGACTCCACCACATCCTGCTGAAGACATTTGACTAATGGCTTAATGGGTTGCCAATTCTGCAGAACAAAGCTATGCGGCAAACAGCGCACAACAAACCACAACCCTGTGGAACATTCTTCCTCTCCGGACGTCTTACCATGTTAAAGTCTGAATGTAAATTCAAGTTGTTATTTTACTTAAGGAAGCCAGCACTAGGCAGTCTAGGCTGCAAACCCAGGCAGTAGAATCATTGTTTAATAATGCCAGCAGACTGGATAGTAAATACTTTAGTCAAGCTGTAACAGATGAAAAATGAAAAAGGAACTTGCATTTACAAAAGCATCTTTCATGACCTTAGATTGTTTCCAAAATAGTTTACAGTTAATGAAATACTTTTGAACTATGGCTATTGTCATTTGCAGTGAATTTAAATGCCAGCTTGTGCAGTGCTAATTCATATAGACAGCAATTCCAAAAAAAACTTTCTGTGATGATTCAGGGAGGGACATAGGCTGGATAATTAGTAATAAGAAAAATGTGCAGATGTTGGAAATCAAAGCAATACATAGAAACATAGAAAACCTACAGCACAATATAGGCCCTTTGGCCCACAATGCTGTGTTGAACATGTACTTACTTTAGAAATTACCTTGCGTTACCCTCCTGGAGAGGGATGGGCTCTGCCAGGTTTCAGATGCCCAAGACACGCCGTCCAATGAGCATACTAAAGCTTGTCATGACGGTGTCCCGACGACTCCACCAGGAGTTAAGGGCACACGCATGCACACACACACACACCCCATTGCCCTCTATTTTTCTGAGCTCCATATACCTATCCAGAAGCCTCTTAAAAGACTCTGTTGTATGCGCCTCCACCACTGTTGCTAGCAGCTCATTCCACACACTGGCCACTCTCTGCATAAAAAAAAAAATTGCCCCTGACATCTCCTCTGTACCTACTTCTGAGCATCTTAAAACTGTGTCCTCTCGTGTTAGCCATTTCAGCCCTGGGAAAAAAGCCTCTGACTGTCCACACTATCAATGCATCCCATTATCTTGTACACCTCTATCAGGTCACCTCTCATCCTCCGTCGCTCCAAGGAGAAAAGGCGGAGTTCACTCAACCTATTCTCATAAGGCATGCTTGCCAATCCAGGCAATATCCTTGTAAGTCTCCTCTACACCCTTTCTATAGTTTCCACATCCTTCCTGTAGTGAGGCGACCAGAACTGAGCACAGTACTCCAAGTGGGATCTGACCAGGGTCCTATGTAGCTGCAACATTACCTCTTGGCTCTTAACTCAATCCCCCAATACAAATCAGGACTGAAACATCAACTGTTTACTCTTTTCCATAGATGCTGCCAGGCCTGTTGAGTTCCTCTAGCATTTTGTGTGATTGCCAGGAAAATTAGTAGTTCACCATGTCCACATAGAAAGCTCAAACTTCACTGTATCTTCCTTCCACAACAAACTGGTAGATTTTCAATGAGACTTACAGTGCCTATAAAAAGTATTCATCCCACTTGAAAGTTTTCATGTTTTATTGTTTCACAACATTGAATCACAGTGGATTTAATTTGGCTTTATTTGACACTGATCATAGAAAAAGACTCTTCCATGTCAAAATGAAAACAGATGTCTACAAAGTGATCTAAATTAATTACAAATATAAGACACAAAGTAATTAATTGCATAAGTATTCACCTCCTTTAATATGACACACCAAATCATTACTGGTGCAGCCAATTGGTTTTAGAAGTCACATAATTAGTTCAATGGTGATCACCTGTGTGCAGTCAAGGTATTACAATTGATTGTAGGAAAAAATACACCTGTATCTGGACGGTCCAATTGCTGGTGAATAGGTATCCTGGCAGAAATTACACCATGAAAACAAAAGAACACTCCAAGCAACTCTGCAAAAAAGGCTATTGAAAAGCACAAGTCAGGAGATGGATACAAGAACATTTCCAAGTCCCTGATTATCCCTGAGAGTACAGCTAAGTCAATCATCAAGAAATGGAAAGAATGTTGCCCAGCTGTAAATCTGCCTACAGCAGGTCGTCCTCAAAAACTGAGTGACTGTGCAAGAAGGGGACTAGTGAGGGAGGCCACCAAGAGACCTATGACAACTCTGGAGGAGTTACAAGCATCAGTGGCTGTGAAGGGAGAGACTGTGCGTACGACAACTGTTGCCCGGGTGCTTCACCAGTTGCAGCTTTATGGGACAGTGGCAAAAAGAAAGCTACTATTGGAAAAAAAAACTCACATGACATATCAACTAGAGTTTGCCAGAAGTCATGTGGGAGACTCTGTAGTTAGCTGGAAGAAGGTTCTATGGTCTGATGAAACCAAAATTGAACTTTTTGGCCATCAGACTAAATGTTAAGTTTGGCATGAGCCAAATACCACACATCATCAAAAACACACCATTCTTACAGTGAAGAATAGTTGGAGCTGCATCATGTTGTGGGTATACTTCACTGCAGCAGGCCCTGGAAGACTTGTGAAAGTAGAGGGTAAAATGAATGCAGCAAAATACAGGAAAATCCTGGAGGGAAACCTGATACAACCTGTAAGAGAACTGCAACTTGGGAGAAGATTTGTTTTGCTGCAAGACAATAACTCCAAGCATAAAGCCAAAGCTACACAGGAGTAGCTTTAAAACAACAAAGTTAAAGTCCTGAAGTATACAAGCCAGAGTCCAGACCTCCATCCAACTGAGAATTTGTGGCTGGATTTGAAAAAGGCTGTTCACTCACAATCACCATGCAATCTGACAGAGCTTGAGCAGTTTTATAAAGAACAATGGGGAAAAATTGCAGTGTCCAGATGTGCAAAGCTGAAAGAGACCTACCCACACCAACTCAAGGCTGCAATTGCTGCTAACAGTACATCTGCTAAATGCTGACTTGAAGGAGCTGAATACTTATGCAATCAAATATTTTGTGTTTTATGTTTGTAACTAATTGAGTTCACTTTGTTGAGATCTGGTTTTACTTTGACACAAAAGAGTCTTTTCGGTTGATCACTGTCAAAACAAGCCACTAAATCCACTGTGATTCAATGTTGTAAAATAATAAAACATGAAAATGGTTGGGGGAGTGGTGAATACTTTTTATAGGCACAGTATTCCTCCTGGCATTTCTGGAGCAGTGGTAAATTCCCAATATGCTCAGTAGGTAAATTAACATCTTGGAGTAAAAGAACCAGAGTTAATGTTTAAGATTGATGAACATTCGTCAGTTCTGATGAAAGGTCGATGACCTGCAATGTTAAATGTTTCTTTCTCCAGCGAGACTGACGAAAATTGACCCAAAATTATAGGGGGACCTTGTGTTTTAAAACAAGAGTAAAAGTATTAAGGGAAGGGAAACAGGTCCTTTCCATTGACTGCTGGCCATCAAGCATCCATTTGCATAAATCCTAATCCCATTTTATTCTCCCAACACTCCCGTCAATTCCTCCGAGATTGTACCACTCAGCAACAACTTCTCATGGCCAATAAACTACCAATCCAATTATAGGTGGGACATGGGAGGAAAATAGAGCAACTGGTGTAATCCCATGTGGTTACAAGAAGAACTTGCAAACTCCACACATTGGCAGCAGAGGTCAGGATTGAATCAGGTTTGCTGAAACTGTGGGGAAATGGTTCTGCTGGCTGCATTGTGGCACTGCTCTTGAGATTGCACAATTGAACCCATATATTTTCAATTTCATGGAATACTTAATATCTCATGTTATATAATAAAACTGAAAATATTGCCGATGCTCGAAGTCTGAAGTGGGAAACAATGGAATGCTGGAAATGTTCAGCAGTGCAAACCGTTTCCGTGGAGAGAGGAACAAAGTTAACCTTTCAGATCATTGAATTTTCATCAGAATTAATTAAATGTCATTGATCTTAAGGATTAACTCAGTTTCTTTCTCTGTAGCCGTTCATTGAACTGCTGAGTGTTTCCAACATCCTCTCAATCTATTTAGATGCTAAGTCCGATGTTCAAAACTTTTGGACACCAAGATGTTACAAAGACCTGGAACTCTCTAGAGCTATGATCTTGCTTGCATGCCAGGAGATGGTTTTATTGTCTGTGTTCTTCAGTTCTAATTATTCTTTCACTGCCAAAAGATGAAATATGAATTGCAGTAAAATAGTATGGAATAAAAACTGCAAATGCTGAAAGCACTCAGGAAATCAGGCAGCATCATAGCTTTTGTTCCATTTTTCTCACTGTATTCCGATTAACTCACTGACTTGATGACTCCACAACTTTTCCACACAGCATGCTTGACCACACACTATGGGAGATATTTGCTTCGTCCTATCCATCCCTCCCTCCCCATCCTCGCTCCAACTTAAAACAATAGAGCCAATAGTCTTGAGGCTTAACCAGTGAGTCTTTAGAGAAGAGGCAGAAGGGGAATGAATGTTAGAAGAAGAAAATGGATGCATTAAATTTAATGGATAAATGAAGAGGAGGAAGAATGGATTGTGAAAAGGAAAAATAATCTGAAACAACTTCTCAAGTCAGTCGACAAACTTCTTTAGCTGGAGAGGTTTACTAACATGTGAGGATGTTGAACTAATGGAAATTATCAAACTTTCGCAATACAGCCTTCTAATTTCTAATGGAAATGATTATGTAGCTAGGTCTTTGGTGTGATACAACTACACTCAGTGGCCACTTTATCAGGTACACATGCACATTAATGCAAATATGCATTATCTGCATTGAGTTGCATTAATTCAACTCAATGCATAAAGCGTGCAGGCATGAACAAGAGGAGCAGTTAACTCCAATACAATGAAAGGTACATTTAATAGGGACTGCCAGTGCTCTATGTTGTTACGACACTGACAGTGTTCTAACAACACAGAACACTGTGGAATAAAAGGAAGTGTCACTGCCTTGAGCTGTCTTTAACATTAAAAAACAGCTATTCATGGAATTGAGCTTTCCGGCAGAATATTCCTGTGAGTGAATCAATGCAACGTGCACTTGCTGATGTACACTCAGTGTATATACACTTTATCAGATGCACCTGTACACCTACGGGTTAATGCAAATATCTAATCTGCCAATCATATGGCAGCAACTCAATGCATAAAAGCATGCTGACATCGTCAAGAGGTCCATTCGGGGAAGAAATGTGACCTAAGTACATTTGACCATGGAATGACTGTTGGTGCCAGGCGGGGTGGTTTGAATATCTCAGCAACTTCTGATCTCCTGGGATTTTCAGGCACAACAGTCTAGAGTTTACAGAGAAACATACAGCGAGTGGCGATTCTGTGGGCAAAAGTGTGATCGATCAGAAGAGAATAGCCAGGCTGGTTCAAGCTGACAAGAAGGTGTCATTAACTAAAGTAACCATGCATTACAACAGTGATGTCCAGAAGGGAATCCATAACATCTTGAACCTTGAAGTGGATAGGCTACAGCAGCAGAAGACTATGGACATACACTCAGTGGCCAGTTTATGAGGTACAGGAGGCATCTAACAAAGTGGCTACTGAGTGTATATTTCTACTATCATCTAACTACTATTAAATAATAGTAGAAATATGAACTAGTTTTTCATACACATGGTACTTTAGCATAAAAGTGACATTGAATTAAATATATTTATAGAATTATTTCTGTTTGTACTTAACTGCTTTAAACATCTTATTGTGTACCTCATTTGAAACATTAGACTATCTAACTTAAAGGAGAAGATGAAATACCTTAAAATGTTCATTTCCTGACTGGCTGCATCACTGCCTGGTATGGGAACCGTACTTCCCTCAATTGCAGGACTCTGTAAGAGAGTGGTGCGGGCAGCCCAGCGCATCTGTAGATGTGAACTTCCCATTATTCAGGAGATTTACAAAGACAGGTGTGTAAAAATAGGCTGAAGGATCATTGGGGACCTGAGTCACCCCAACCACAAACTGTTCCAGCTGCTACCATCCGGGAAACAGTACCTGCAGCGTAAAAGTCAGAACCATCAGGCTCTGGGATAGCTTCTTCCACCAGGCCATCAGACTGATACAGTTGTATTTCTATGTTATATTGACTGTCCTGTTGTACATACTATTTGTTATAAATTACTATAAATTGCACATTTAGACAGAGACATAACAAATATTTTTACTCCTCATGTATATGAAGGATCTAAGAAATAAAGTCAATCCAATTCGATTCAATATAGCTTCCACCCACCACTCAAAAGTATTATTTTCTACACAAACCAAAGGACATACACATACTTTGATTATAGTGCAGTGACAATCCTTCCACATTTCAGTGAGTTGTGTGAGTAACATGAAACATATTGCTGGGTGGAATATTTTCCACTCTGAGTTATTGTCATTGGGCACTGCTGTGATGAATGAATATTTTAAGACAAATAATGTCACATCTGTTGCTTTTCTGGAAGTGGTTGACAGCAGTGTGCATTACATCAGACAAAATACAGCATAGAATTATATGGCATTGAAGCTGGCCTTTAGTTCAACTCACTTACTCCTACCTGAGCAAGTCTCATTTATCTTCATTTGGCCATTATCCCTCAAAACTTTTCCTATCAATATACCTGTCCAAATGTATTTTAAGCATCATAATTGTACCCGTCTCTACCACTTGCTCTGGTACCTCTTTACATATACTCACCACCCTCTCTGTAAACAGCTTTTCCTTGAGCTGTCAGGGTGTTGTCCAAACATGTCTGATTCTTTGGGACCATTTACTGTAGTATCATCTGTGTTGAAGTCACTGTTGATATCGTGGCTCATCCCTTCCGTTAAATTTCTCCCTCTACTTCTGCCATCAGATGCAGTTTCCCATTTTACCAAGGCTTTTTACCAAAACTTTTAGATTTTTGGAGTTTTGGATTTCTCTGATATCCATCCTCTGCACTGGCCCGAGATGTCAAATTCCTCTGTGCGCTCTGAGAGCTGAAAGACTGCACTTCTGAGGGGACTTGGGGACAGCTACTATCCAGGAGCAGCTCAATGGCGCTGTTGAAAGAACTACTGTCCTACATGTCTGTCCTGAGCTGGGGACTGTCTCTGTGGGGTTTGTAGGCCCCTCCCCTGCACTGGCACAGCCCTCCCCCTACATTCCACCTGAACCCCCACAATTCCCAGTGTGCATCACTTCCAGTGTGGAGGTGAGCAGTGGTTTCTGGGCCGAATTGATGAGAAAAGAAGGGGAGAAAAACAAATTCATCTCCTGTAAGCTCCTTCCAATATTTCTCACAGAGCCCTAGAATTGTAAACATGGAAACAGACCAGTTGGCTGAATTTGTCCATGAAGACCAATGTGTCTACCTAAGCTAGTTCCTTTTGCCCACATCCCTCCAAACATTTTCAGTCTATATTCTCACCTAACATATCAGCAAAACCCCTCTGTTTCCTTGTTTATTGGTGGATCAAACAATACTGACGTACTGAATGGACAGTGGAATGTAGCAATACCTTCATATCAGAAATATGTCAGTTGCAAGGTCTAAGACAATGATGCATTATGGCTGCCAAACTCCTCATATTATAACAGCCCTGTTTAAGTTATCCATATACTACGTCCGCACTTATGTGGGGCTCCCAATGAAACCCTCTGGAAAAAGCCAGCTGGATCTCACCATTAATACCCTACACACCGACAAACCCTATTGTGCATAAATCCTATCATATGGGTTGGACCACAGTCAGCCCAATTTGAAAGCTATTCAATAACTAGCTTCACTGTGGGCCAAAGCATCTGTACTGTGCTGTATTGTTCTACTACACTTGAGAAATTACTTTTCTTTGAATAATGAACTAAATCTAATATCACCACAAAACATCAAACTAAAGTGAAAGAATTCTAAAAGAATTAATTTATACCTGCCGTGCTACAGTCTCTATTGAAATCACCAGATTTGAGATCTTGTTCATGCCATCAGGTTGAAGGCTACCTAGACGGAATATGAGGTATTGTTCCTCCACCCTGAGAGTGGCCTCATCATGACAAAAGAGGAGGCCGTGTGCAGGTAGAATTTTGTGACCTACTGCTAGGCACCTAAAGGAGTCCAACAACAAGATTTATTATGGAAAACATTTCCAGACAACTGTCAGCGATCTTGTGTATTTGTGCGAGCCATGTGTGGAAATCCCAAATTTCCTGGAATTTATGCAGGAAATGTAGGCTGCTGTGCATGGAATTGTTGAATTTTTCTACCAATATCTGCCTCAAAGTCCAGTCTATACCTCTGTACAATTTTGAATCCAATTATGCATTTGGAGTATAATTCTGCTGATTTAAATTGTTGAAACAACAGTGCAATTATTTTGATTGCTCAGTAAGAAACGTGCATTTGCTGATGTAGGCAAAGGTATCACTTTTGCTATATTAAAATCAGCACTGAATTGCTATTTCAAATGTTTGTTTAGCTTAAGCCATTTTTCAGAGTGTGTTAATATTGGGAATCTGTTCTGATTGCTGTCCATTATCTTCAATATTTGTGTTACACTCCACTTCAAGGCACTATTATGGGATTTTATTCAGCCAGTCGCTGGATCCTGCAGTAAGTTAATGTCAACAGGCAATTTCTGTGTAAGTATAAGTGAATTCATTTAACCTCTTCTATTAAGCCTAATTATCTAACAGAGAATGTCAGTCATTCTCATCTCAGATCACATTGCCTCTCTTTAAGTTAAAATTAAGAAACAAAAAACAAATTATTCCTGTTGAGATGCTTATTGACATGATTCAATATTTTGCGTAAGGATCTGGCTGTCTATTTTATTTGAATTAGGTCAGCAATACCAGAATGGTATTTTCAACTTAATTTTCAAGATATGTTAATTGGGTTATTATTAATCTATTCCAAAAAATTGCTGTGTTTTTTTAGAGAAAATGTAAATCTTGATTCCTGAAGGCTTTGTAAATTTTAACTATTTAAAATGCATTGATTAAGTCAAGTTTCTTTTTGCATGTTAAAATTCTTTGGGTAAGAGAGTGGCTGTTATTGGAATGTCACTAATGCAGAGCATTTACAAATGTATGCAGTGGTGCTAAATGAAACAAACAAAGGTCTATTTTATAACTGTCAAAGAACCTTTTGTGATTATCAGAAAAAAACGCAGAGAAAAGCTGTCAAATCTATTATAAAGTTTGACATTCCACACATGGTCTTTTAAGTAATGAAGTTAGCTTTCTCCTTACCCATGGTGATCATCTTGCCTTGTTCCGAAAACAGCCACCAGCTGATGCTCAAGTGTTGGACATATGAACCCCACAAGAGGACGTCATTCCAGTACATTGAAAGCTGCCCAAAACACCTGAAAAGCAGCCCCCAAGGCAGCCAGAATACTCTTGTGCACCACAATGATGGCTGCAGGAGCAGTGACATCTCCCAGGGTACTGTCAATCAAGCATTTGAAGGTAAATGTGCCATGCTTTGGCTGAATAACTGATGGCATTGTAATCTCTAAATAGGAAAAAGTGGGATAATATAGCTTTGTCCCTCTTAAGGGTTAGAAATCAGAGCTTTGTGTTACATTGCAGTATAGATGAGAGAGAACATGTCTGTCGTTGGCCTAATGGGAATTGATACAAATTGGATGTTAATTCTATTGTTGATTCTATTGTTCTACCATCCAATTGAATTGAGTCCAGACTGCATCTTTTTAGAGAAGGTTCACCAGTTATTTGTTTAAGTTGAAGCCAATGGACAAGTCTGCCCTAGCACTCGCATTCCCAGGTAGCCTGTCCACCATACTTCCTGCAGTGAGGGTTTTATATGAAGATCAGCAGCCAGCAGAGTACTTGCCTTTTTACAGCAGGGTGTCGTGGTTACTGTGTTCCAGTGATTGACAGGTGTTAAGGAGGATGACAGGGTGACTTTTACATTCAGTGTAGTGGCTACTGTCAAGAATTTTATTCCCACACTGCCCTTTGTTATTCTGGGTACATTGGGTATCCCACTGTTATTCTTGCAGATGCTAGACCACTGTGGAGCTATAGTATGGATACATTTTATTAGAAATAATAGTGGTCTTGGGTCATTGCTTCATGGAATGCTATCTTCAGCTTCTTTTACAGCTATCTTCTTGGCAATTTATTTGTTCGCCGTAAAAGAAATAATACAGATATACTTCTTAAACAGGGTAGTTTTATAAATCTGCATGTGTACATGTTATTGATTCTACCAATTTTAATAATATATAACCCTCCATTGTAATTATCTACTAAAATAACTGTTTAATGTCATCAAGAATCTCTGACTATCTATAGATAGTTTGTCATTTGGTAGAATAAAACCGGGCAGAGTCTTTTAAGATCTTGACTTGACTTCTACCTCTTTAAGTGTGCAGATGAAACTAATTTCAGACCATTGGGAATGTGATGCATTTTAAAACTAGGTATGCTTAAACAAGTAAAATATTTTAGCTTTTTCTTTGCTCCTGGGAAATTGAATCAAATATCTCAAGTACTTTTAAGTTGACGATTTCCTAATACAACAATAGTTATTCTCATTCATAGAGAATATTATTTGGGATGTTCCAATTTGAATTGAAAGACATACAAAGGAAGGGTAAAAAAAAACACATCTGTCTTTTTTACTTATGCACGCTGAGGTGCAGGGAGAGGACAGATTTAACTTCCCTGGATGCTTGTTACTGGCCTATAATCCTTCATTAGATCACAATTAAAATAAACATTTAGTAAATTATTTAATTTCCTTCAATCCATGTTTTGATCTCATTTGTAATGAATCCAGTTGTTTTCGCAGTTCAAAGTAAAATTTCTTGCCAGAGTCCATACATGCCACCACATACAACCCCGCGATTCTTTTTCCTGCAGGCATACTCGGCAAATCTATAGAATTGTAACTGTAAACAGGATCAAAGAAGATAACAAATCATTGAAATGCAACTATAGATAAAGAGGAAACAAGAAACGAGAGCAGGAAATAACAAGATGAAGAGCCCTTAAAGTGAGATCCTCGGTTGTGGGAACATCTGAATGGATGAGTGTAGTTATCCTCTTTTCTTCAAGAGCCTGATGATTGAAATTGTTGTTGAACTTCGATGGTCTGATTTCTCAGGCACTTGTACCTTTTGCTTGAGGGAGCATGGTCTGGGTGCAGTGGGACTTTGAGGATGGATGCTGCTTTCCTGTGACAGCGTTTCATGTAGACGTGCTCAGTGGCTGGGAGGGCTTTACCCATGAGGTACTGGACCCAATCCATTACCTTTTGTAGGACTTTCTGCTCAAGAGCATTGGTGTTCCCATACCAGGCTGTAATGCAGCCAGTCAATACACTTTCCACCACACATCTGTAGAAGTTTACCATGGTTTTTGATGGTATGCCAAATCTCCACAGCCTTCGAAGGAAGAGGAGGCACTGTCAGGCTTTCTTTGTAGTTACATTTATATGATGGGATTATATTTTACTTGGGTTGTTGGTGTTTCAAAATTCCTGCACACGTCTTCGCTTGTGGTTACTTTGAAGAATTAGTGATTCAGAGCTTACATTACTCTGCTTATTCTCAGTTTTGAGCCTTTCAGTTCTATATATTTCTTCTCTAATCGCACTTTCCCCTTTATGATAGTAAAATAATATTTGACTGATTTGATCTGTTAACTGCTTTACCTTTCTTCGTGGCTCTTTTTCCCTATGTTTAATACACTTTTCATTGATTATATACATTGGAATTAGAGCCTTTGTTATTTCTGCAAGATCTATATGGACCATTCTCCTATCACAGAACTAACTTGAAGAATCAGCCCCTTGATGCTCTTTGCTCAGGGATGAATTTGCTTTCAGTTTACAGTGTATCACACATGAACACATTTGTGGCAGAGATCTCATTTTGACAAGGGTGCTCACATGCTTGTGGTCTTGGTTGCTGGCAATATGCCAACTAGTTAGACCCATAAGTAACTGAGTGACCAAGTGCTTCCAAGCTGAACAATAATGCTGCAGCCAATATCATGCTTCAGTCTAAAATTTGGCAGCAGGAAAGGTCTTCACGATATCAGATATCAAGAATTTTTAATTTTTTTCCCCAGTACACAAGTAGAAAGATTAGATTAGATTAGATTCAACTTTATTGTCATTGTGCCGAGTACAGATACAAAGCCAATGAAATGCAGTTACCATCTGACCAGAAATACAAAGAATAGAGTTATTTACAAAATAACTGCGAATAAAAAGTGCTACAGCACACAAATATAAAAGTACTGAGACAGTACAATATGGGTACAATACTGCTTAGCTCTGTGATGTGAGGTTCAGCAGGGTCACAGCCTCAGGGAAGAAGCTCTTCCTGTGCCTGCTGGTGCGGGAGCGGAGGCTCCTGTAGCGCGTACTGAATGGGAGGAGAGTAAAAAGTCCATGGTTAGGGTGAGCTGCATCCTTGATAATGCTTTTCACCCTGCCCAGGCAGCGTTTATGGTAGATGTTCTCAATGGTGGGCAATTGGTGCCGATAATGAAATAATTGTTACTCTGAATCTGATAATAATACACACAATAAGATAAGGAAAACAACAATAATAAAAACACACAATAAATATAAATACTGTATGTAAGATAGCTTATATACTGTACATAGGTGGATTGTAAGTCCATACAGTGATGCCAGGCTTAGGAGTGTCTGTACGTAAGGTGACTTACAAGAAATGATAAAGTAGTGGTGGTTGGGGGTGTGGAGAGATGGAATAGTGGGTGGACGTGTTGAATCAGCCTTACTGCTTGGGGAAAGTAACTGTTTTTGAGTCTGGTGGTCCTGGTGTGGATCCTACGTAGCCTCCTCCCTTGTGGGGGTGGAACAAACAGTCCATGATCTGGGTGAGCGGGATCCTTAATGATATTACTGTCCCTTTTCCAGCATCTTTCTGTATATATGTCCTTGATCACGGATAGGTTGGTGCCAGCGATGTATTGGGCAGTTTTGACCACGTATTGTAGAGATTTCTTGTCTGCTGTAATACAGTTTCCATTCCATTCAGTGATGCAGCTTTTTAGGAAGCTCTCTACAGCATGTCTGTAGAATGACATGAGTATAGATACATATAGACCAGTTCTCTTCAGCCTCCTCAGAAAGCAGAGGTGCTAGGGAGCTTTGCTGATTGTGCATGATGTGACTTGGGACCATGTGTGATGTGCACTCTCAGGAGTTTGAAATTACTCGCATTTTCCATTACTGTGCCGCAGGTGTAAGGAGGGGTGTGAGTGGTGCGAGTTTTTCTAAAGTTGATAACCATCTCCTTTGTCTTGCTGACATTGAGGAAGATGTTATTTTCTTGGCACCAGGCCTCGTGTTTTTCTACCTCCTCTCTGTAGGCTGTCTCTTTGGTGTAGGTGATGAGCCCTACCACTGTTGTATCGTTGGGGAACTTGACAACATCATCACTTAGGTGTTTGGCCAATCAGTCATGTATGAGCAGAGTGTACAGCAATGGGAGCAGCACACAGCCCAGGGGGGCACGCATGTTGAAGGTCTTGGGGATGGAGGAGTGGTTGTGCATCTCGACTATCCGAGGTCTGTAGATTCGGAAGTCCAATACCCGGTTGTACAGTGGTGTATTTAGACTGAGGAGTAGGAGTTTGTTCACCAGGATCTGTGGGACAATAGTGTTGAATGCCAAAGTGACATCTAGAAACAGAACTCAGACATAAATATCCTTGTTTTCTAGTTGTGTCAGGGCCAGTTGCATGACAGATGGTATGGCATCTGTTGTAGAGTGGTTCTGTCGGTAAGCATATTGGCGACCGTCAAATGTGGCAAGAATGGAGTTCTTGATGTGTGCCATTATCAGCTGTTCAAAGCACTTCATGATGATTGGCATCAGTGCCACAAGGTGGTAGTTGTTTAGTTCTGAAGGTGTAGGATTCTTTGGTACTGGGATGATGGTGGCTGATTTGAACTCAAACTTCCACATCCTTTTCCATGGTGAATGCAGATGAGGAAAGCGTTTAGGACCCCACACACATCCTCTGGATCCACATAGATTATCCCTTTGATCCCTAACGGCACCCATTCTTTTCATAGCCACCCAATTTGTTTACCTTACCTGGGATTTTCCTTCATCTAGCTCCTATTTTTTTTGCAGAATACTTTGAGATTTTCCTTAACATTGCTTGCCAAAAATATTTTCTGGCCCCTTTTCTTCCCTCCTGATTTCTTTTTAAAGTTCTGTCCTGCACACTCTTATAACCCACAAGAGAGATGCTCTCATAAGACTTGCTATCCTCACAGGACATGGTCTCTAGTCCAGGCAACATCCTGGTAAATTTCCTCTGCGACCTCTCTAAAGCTTCCACATACTTCCTATAATGAGACGCCCAGAACTGAACACAATAATCCAAATGTGGTCTAATCAGAGTTTATAGGGCTGCAATGTTAGCACGCAGCTCTTGAAATCAATGCCCCCAATTTATGAAGCCAAATGCCTTCTTAACCACCCTATCAACTTACACGCCAACTTTGAGGGATCTATGGACGTGGACTCCAAGATACATCTATCCCTCTCCACAGCTAAGAATCCTTCCATTAACTCTGTACTATGCCTTCAAATTCAATTTCCTAAGTGAATCACTTCATATCTTTTATGGGTTGAACACCATCTGCCACTTCTCAGCCTGGCTCTGCATCCTGTCGGTGTCCCATTACCTTCTACATTATCCACAACACCAGTAGCCTTGGTGTATTTTCTGCAAGTTTATTAACCTACCCTTCCACTCCTTCATTCAAGTCATTTATAAAAATAATCACTAAGAGTAAGGGTCCCAGAACAAATTACTGCAGAACATCAATGATCACTGAACTCCAAGTATAATATGGTCCATCTACAACCACCTCTGCCGTCTATGGGAAAGTCATTTCTGATTAGTGCAAGCTGTCCTTCTCTCTGAAACATTTTCATGCCACATAACTACCAGGCAACGACCAACTCCTAATAAGAAAATTTCCAGTGTTTTCTTTATTTTGTATCATCTGTCTTCTCAGTATTGGTGATGGCAGGAAGATTTGGATTGTTACCATCTCAACTTAGTTCTGGCAGACTCAACAGGTAGTTTGGCATGTTGTTTGCCATATTATACAGCTCTGACAAGTCTTGTATAGGTTTTGAGATGTTAAGAGACTCACAGGATTAGTGTGAGTGCAGGAAGGTGGCAAGGAGGTGAATGATTGACCAATGGTACAGTGTGATACTCAATGCCAAGATTTCAGTTAACTGGATCCAATACCAAACTTTCAAACAGTCCTGTGCAAACCAGATACTTAGTACCTTGATTATTACCAGTCTAAGGAATGTAGACCATAAAAAATACAAATTATAATTACAGGCATCATCGAGCCATAGAACACTACAGCACAGAAACATGCTCTTTGGCTTATCTAGTCCATGCCAAACCAATAGTCTAACTAGTGTCATTGACCTGCACCTGGATCATAGCCCTCCAAACCCCTCCCATCCATGTAGTTACTCAAAATTTTCTTGAATGTTAAAATCAAACCTGCATCCACAACTTCTGCTGCCAGCTTGTTCCGTACTCTCACCACGCTCTGATTGAAGAAGTTTCCCCTCATACCATTCTTAAATATTTCACCTTTCACCCTAAACCCTCAACCTCTAGTTCTAGTCTCACCCAACCTCAGCGGAAAAGCCTGCTTGCATTTACCTTATTTATACCCTTTGTTTTGTAAACCTTTGTCAAATTCCCCTTCAATCTTCTATACTCTAGGGGATAAAGTCCTAATCTATTCAAGCTTTCCATATAACTCAGGTCTTCAAGTCTTGGCAACATCCTTATAAATTTTCTTTGTACTCTTTCAAAATTATTGATGTCTTTATTGTAGGTAGGTGACCAGAACTACGCACAATACTCCAGGTTTGGCCTCTTATACAACTTCAACATAACATCCCAACTCCTGCACTCAATATATTGATTTATGAAGGCCAATGTGCCAAAACCTTTCATACGACCCCATTCTGACACCACTTTCAAGGAATTATGGATCTGTATTCCCTGATCCCTCTGTTCTAATGCACTCTTTAGTGCTCTACTGCTCAACCTGTAAGTCTTACCCTGGTTTGTCCTTCCAAAGTGCATCACATCACACTTGCTTGCATTAAATTCCAACTGTATTTTTCTGCTCATTTTTCTAGTTGGTCTTGCAAACTTTGATAGTCTTCCTTGCAGCCCACTACATTTCTAATCTTGGTGTCATTCGCAAATTTACTTATCCAGTTTACCACATTATCATTCAGATCATTGATATGGGTGACAAACAACCAGGTCCCCAGCATCGATCCCTGCAGCACACCACTAGTCACAGGCCTCCAGTCAGAGAGGCAACCACCTACTATCACTCTCTGGCTTCTCCCACAAAGCCAATACCTAAGCCAGTTCTAATCTAATCAATGCCAAGTGAATCTTCTTACCAACCACCCATGCAGGACCTTGTCAAAGGCCTTGCTAAACTCCATGTAGGTAACATTTCACTGCCTTTTCTTCATCAACTTTCCTGGTAACTTCCTTGAAGAATCTCTAAGATTGGTTAGACACCTCCTACCATACACAAAGACATGTTGACTATCCTAAATTGGTCCTTCACTATCCAAATACTTATATATCTGGTCCCTTCAAATACCTTCCAATAACATACCCACTATTGATGTCACGCTAACCAGCCTGGAATTTCCTGGCTTATTCTTAGAGCCTTTCTTAAATAATAGAACAACATCATCTATTCTCCAATCCTCTTGCGCCTCACCTGTGGCTAAGGAAGTTTTAAATATCTCTGCTAGGGCCTCTGCAATTTCTGCACCAGCCTCCCATAGGGCCTTGTCAGGTCCTAAAGATTTATCCACCTTAATTTGCCTTAAGACAGCATACACCTCCTCCTCTGTAAATCTGTATACAGTCCATAACCTCACTAATTTTTGCCTAACCTCTATTGACTCCATGTCCATTTCCAAAGTAAATACAGATGCAAAAAAATCCTTTTAAGATCTCTCCATCTCTTTCAGCTCCATGCATAGATGACCACTCTGATCTTCCTTGCTATCCTTTTGCTCTTAAGTTATCTGTAGAAACCCTTGGAATTCTCCTTCACCTTGTCTTATTGAGCAACCTCATGCCTTCTTTTAGCCCTCCTGATTTCCTTCTAAAGCACTCTCTTGCATTTCTTATACTCCTCAAGTACGTCATTTGCTCCTTTCTGCCTGTATCTGCTGTGCCCTTTCTTTTTTTTAACCAGTGTGCCAATATCTCTCAAAAACGAGTTTCCATTAACCTGTTAGCCTTGCCTTTTAGTCTGACAGGAATATACAAATTCTATACTCTCAAAGTTTCACTTTTGAAGGTCTCTCACTCACCAAGTACACCTTTGGCAGCAAATAACCTGCTCCAATACACACTTGCCAGATCCTTTCCAATACCATCAAAATTGGCATTTCTCCAAATTAGAATCTCAACCCTTTGTGCCCAACCTATCCTTCTCCATAATTATCTTGAGACTAATGGCACTATGATTACTAGATGCAAAGTGTTCCTCTACACAAACATTTGTCACCTGTCCTTTCTTATTCCCTAATAGGAGATTTAGTATCACACTCTCTCTAGTTTCGTCTTGTATGTACTGATCGAGGGAACTTTCCTGAAATATTTGACAAACTCTTTCCCGTTCAGTCTTTTGACAGTATGGGAGCCCCAGTCAATTTGTGGAAAGTTAAAATCACAACCTTTTGTTTCTTGCAACAGTCTGTGATCTCTCAACAAGTTTGCTCCTCCAAATCCCATGGACTGTTGAGTGCTCTATAATATAATATAATCCAACGAACGCGGTCATACCTTTCTTATTCCCCGGTTGATGCATATAGCCTAAGTAGACAAGCTCTCCAGTCTTTCTTGTCTGAACACTGCCATGACAAAAGATCTAGTGATTTGCCAGCATATATGATGAATAAACTCTTTTCGGGCTTCCAGCCAGATACAGGTATTGATTATAACTAACATTTTGATACCTGTACCTGGCTGGAAACCCGAGAAGAGTTTACTGCCATGACATTTTCCCTGATTCGTAATGCCACCCCTCCTCCTTTAATCCCTCCTGCTTTATTACATCTAAAGCAATGGATCCCTGGAGTATTGAGCTGTCTGTCCTACCCTCCTACAAACAGCTCTCACTAATGGCTACAATGTCAAAATTACACGTGCTAATCCTTACCCAAATCTCACCTGCCTTTCCCTACAATACTCTTTGCAATGAAGTATACACACTTCAGAACATTAGGCCCACCATACTCAAAAGTTTTAATTCCTGACTTTGTATGTAGCAATCACAACAGCTTTCCACACAACCACTCCGCTATCTGATCTGGCATTCTGGTTCCCATCCCCTGCAGCTCTAGTTTAAACACTAACCGCCCCCCCCTGCCCCTCCCCCCCACCATGCAGCACTAACAAACCTTCTCGCAAGGATATTAGTCCCTCTCCAACTCTGGTGCAATTCTCACTTTCCCTGAAGAGAGCCCAATGATCCCAAAATCTTAAGCCTTTCCTCCTGCACCATCTCCTTTGCCACTTATTAAGCAGTATGATATACCTATTTTTCGCCTCACAAGCACGTGGTACAGGTAGCAATCCTGAGATCACAGCCCTCTAGGTCCTGTCCTTTAACTTAGCACCTAACTTACTTTGCAGAACCTTGTAACTCTTCCTAGTGAGCTTGCAAACTGCCTAATTGCGCACACTCCAATGTTTCTTCGGGAATTATGATGCATAGTATATATCCCCTTGAAATGTGAAGGAATGTGGGACACTTGACAGTGACCACATTTAAACCTGACGTAGGAAATGACTGCCAATTCTATTAAAACACCTGTTCTACAATATTTTATACATGTTCTGAAATAGATGCTCTGAACTTTAGCTGGGAAGTGATTGTAAAGATTCATAAAGTGAAAGAGCACTATCTACTCTGGTTATAGTCCATGACCATGCCATCTGGATGCCATCACTATGCATTTGATTCTGTGCACTCCTTTCCCTGCAGTTATTTGACATGTTCAGTGGCTTCAGCCCTGAGACCAGTAACCCATTAATAAACCAACTGGATTACAATATTGGAGTATACATGTAGTGGCCACTTTATTAGGTACCTCCTTTACTTAATAAAGTGACCATTGAGTGTATGCTTATAGTCTTCTGCAGCTGTAGTCCATCCACTTCACGATTCAATGTCTTGTGTAGTCAGAGATTCTCTTCTGCACACCACTGTTGTAACGTGTGGCGATTTGAATCACTGTTGCTTTCCTGTCAGCTTGAACCAGCCTGGCCATTTCCTCTGACCTCTCTCATTGACAAGATGTTTTTGCCCACAGAACTCCAACTTACTAAATGTTTGTTTTTTTTTTTGTTTTTTGCATCATGCTCTGTAAATTCTAGAGTCTGTTGTGTGTAAAAAAATCCCAAGAGATCGGCAGTTTCAGAGATACTCAAACCACCCTGTCTGACACCAATAATTTTTCCAAGGACAAAGTCACTGAGATCATATTTCTTCCCCATTCTGATATTTGGTCTGAACAACAACTGAACCTCTTTACCATATCTGTATGTTTATGTGCATTGAATTGCTGCCACATGATTGGCTGATAAGGTATTTGCATTAACGAGCAGGTGTGCAGGTGTACCTAATAAAGTGGCCACTCACCTCAGTATACAGTATGGGTACCACTAGCTACCCATTTACCAGGGAATCTAAGCATTGTGCATTAAAAATGCACATAGGCACCTTCACTTGCATTGTGCTGGAGTTCTTCATCCCACCTGCACTGGGAATGAAAAGGTGCAGGACAAGCACACTTCTGAATTAGCATTTACGACCTTGGCATGGCTCACACCAAACATGCGTGGGGCCTGTTTTAAATAGCTTCATAAAGTTTTTGCATGTGGCACCTTTAAAACATTAATATGTGAGGCAACCACAATTAATTCCAGCACTCCTGCTGGAGAGCACCAGCAGAATCTATGTTGGTTATGAACAGAGCCTTTAAACAAACCCAACACATTGCACAATCTATTTTTGGTTAAGTGGACCAAAAAGAAATGTTTTCACGAAGCAGATAGTGCAAGCCAATTTTGAAACATCTTGAAAAATGCCAGCTTATTATGTCTGCTCTGGTATTGAGTTTTGCTGAGCCACAAACTGAGCTTTTATAATAGTACAGAAATTATTGCATAATGTGCTGAATTTATTCACCAGAAGACAGACGGGCAAATATGCACTGCAGGTATTCTCAGATAAGCAAGGAGGCAGCTGAACTCAACTTTGGAACTGGACATTCACTGTGAATTTTGCCAGAAAATCAATCCGTCAGTGTTTCAGAATGGCTGCTTTTAGAAGCGGAGAGTCTGACGCTGATGCACACTTGCCATGATCTTCTGAAAGCTTTTCAAAGTCTTCATTGTTGGTGTCCTGCAAACTTGGAATCAGTTTGGAGGAATTACCACTGCTTAGATGTCTGCAGTGAGGATCGGTGTCAAACTGTACACACTGAGCTCATTCCCCGGAGAACCCTGATGGCTCTCGAGATTCCAACTGTGTCAGGCAATGCTCATTTTTACCAAGCCCTTTGTAGAAGTCTGAAAAGGTACTGAGACATAAAACGTTACAGAATGTTCACATCAAACCAATGTCTGGGCTTTGGTCACATTTGAGAATCGCAGGCATTTAACCTAACTCTTTGTAGCTATATGACTGAAGGGGTAGAAAGATTCTTGCAGCCACCAAAGCTGTCAAGCTGTAGGTTCATTCAAAAAGGTTCACTTGATTCTGTCATATTTTGAAAAACATAATAGATTAATAATGATCTTACAGTTCGCATATTGATAACTATACCAATTAGTATAATTAGTTGGTATTGAATTCGGCCTCTTTCAGTTTTACTGGAAGCCAAGGGGGAGTGATGTGGTGCAGGTTGTCATTTAGTGAGTGTACTCCATTCCAACTTTAACCCAGGACGGTCCAAATTTGTAGCTCTCAGGGACGACAATTACACAGAAAAGGTAAGTCCCATTTTCATGGGCTTGGAGGAGCAGTGCTCTTTGCTAACCCCCTCAGTACACAATCACTGCTCACTCCTTCCTTCAACTTCCAGCAATTCTGAGTCTTCCCAATGTCCTTTATGGCTACAGTCATTTCCTCTTCCCAAAATACGCTTTCCAATCCATTCTCCTCCAAGGTACTCACTCCCCGGTCTGATTGTTGTCTCCAACGTTCTCCTGTTGATGCCAACTTCCTTATTCTCTTTGGTCAATACTTCTCTGACCGCTAATCACTTGCACCACATCCCTGACCTTAGATAGCAGACCTGTTCACTTGACATCCAATAAAACAAAAATATTAATAAAAGTATTAATCTGCTGTTCCCAAAGGTAAAACTGCTCACCATCAACTAACATATTTCCCCACTCTTTGACCCCAACAACTGCATTCTTCTCATTAACAACTGGACCTAAATATTCCAATACTGGTACAGGAGATGGCCCTTTTGCTTATTGGGAAGCAAGAGGATAAAGACACCCGAAGAAGTAGTAAAGTCATCTAAATGTAGATTTTGCCTTCAATCTCTTGTTATTTTTAATTGGAAATCAACAATACTATCAATTGGCACTTTATAATGTCCTCATTAATCTACTCATGGATACCCAGTTTGGTCAGGACCAATTGGCTCCAAATGCTAAATTCCACAGTGAGCCTGACTGCCCTTGACACCAAGACAACATTTGGCTAAGTGTGACATCCAGTTACAATAAGTGAGGCAACCCATAGATGAACATAGTACGACACTGACAAAATTCAGATATGGGTTGAGAAGTGGCAAGTAATAATCATAGCTTAAAATTGTCAGACAAGATAATTTCAACAGGAGAGTTTAACTACCTATTGTTGACAATCAATGGCATTACGTTATCCCCCACTATCAACATCCTAAGGATTATCAATGACAAGGAACTCATTCGGACCAAACACATAAATACTATGGGCCACAAGAGTATGTCAGAAATTGGGCACCTAAGACCAATTAGGAGCATGATAGAATAGTGTCCACTTCTCTGTATGAGCGCAGTGCCAACAGCCCTGAAGAAGCTCCCACTATCCAGGATGCTCGATTGGCTCTCCATCCAGCATACTAAACATTCATTCACCCCACCACTTTTGCACACTGCCTACCACATGTGCCATCTACCAAACACACCGCATTTACCCACTGGGTGTACTATAAAAACAACTCCCAAAACAGAGGGCTTCCACCAACCCACACCCCCAGCCTACACATTTCCCCATTATCCATACATTCCTCCAACTGGTTCTTCCACTGTCCTCTTCGATCAGATTGCATTTTCTTTAGCCCTTTGTCACTTCCACCTATCACCTCCCAGCTTCTGACATTATTCCCCACTCTCCTCCTTCACTCTCTCTGCCAGCTACCTATCACAACCCCCTCTCATCTGGATCCACCTCTGACCTGCCAGCTTTTGTACCATCCCAAGTTTTTATTCTGGCTATCTCCTCTCTTTCCAGTCCCGATGACTGGTCTTGGCTCAAAATGTAGATTGTCCATTTCCCTCCATAGATGCTGGTTGACCCACTGAGTTCCCCCAGCTCTTTTTTGTGTTGCAACAGTTAAAGCATATTTATTAGCCACCAGTTAAACACATTTGTCGAGTTTTCTTCACCCAACTTCAGGTGAATGGTAGAAAACCCTGATGCACAGTTGAAGGAGAGAACAGTGTGAAATTCCATTGTCCAACATTTATTGATAAATTATCATCTGCAAACTTGGCAACAAAGCCATCTATTCCATCATCATTCTAAATCATTTATATACAGCATAAAAAGAAGTGGTCCCAACATCGACCCCTGCCGAATACCACTAGTCACTGGCAGCCAACCAGAGAGGGATCTGTTCATTCCCACACACTGCCTCCTTCCAATCAGCCAATGCTTTAACTACGATAGTAACTTTCCTGTAATACTACAGGCTCTTAACTTGGTAGGTAGCCTCACGTATGGCACCTTGTCAAAGGCCTTCTGAAAGTCCAGATATAAAACATCCACTGCATCGCCTTTATTTATCTTACTTGAAATCTCCTCAAAGAATTCCAACGGGTTTGTCAGGCAAGATTTTCCCTTAAGGAAACCATGCTGACTTTGTCCTATCTTGTCCTGTGTCACCAAGTACTCCATCACCTCATCCTTAAAAATTGACTCTGACATCTTCCCAACCACTGAAGTCAGGCTAACTGGTCTATAATTTCCTTCCTGTTGCCTTCCTCCTTTCTTAAAGAGTGGAGTGACATTTGCACTTTTGCAGTCCTCTGGCACCATGCCAGAGTCCAATGATTTTTGAAAGATCATTTCTAATGCCTCCACAATCTCTAATGCTACCTCTTTCAGAACCCGAGGGTGCAGTTCCTCTGGTCTGGGTGACCTATGTACCTTTAGGTCTTTCAGTTTTTTGATCACCTTCTCCCTTGTAACAGTAACTGCATTCACTTCTCTTCCCTCACACCCTTCAACATCTGGTACACTGCTAGTGCCTTCCACAGTGAAGACTGATGTAAAATGTAGTTCATCTGCCAATTCCTCGTCACCTGTTATTATTTCTCCTGCCTCATTTTCTAGCAGTCCTATATCCATTCGTATCTTTTATTTTTTACATTAAAAAAACTTTTACTATCCACCTTGATATTATTTGCTAGCTTGCTTTCATATTTCATCTTTTCCCTTCCAATGATTCTTTTAGTTGCTCTCTGTAGGTTTTTAAAAACTTCTCAACCCTCTATCTTCCCACTAATTTTTGCTTTTTGTATGCCCTCTCTTTTGTTTTACATTAGCTTTGACTTCCCTTGTCAGCCATGGTTGTACTGTTTTGCTATTTGAGTATTTCTTCATTTTTGGAATACACATGCTCTGCAACTTCCTCATTTTTCACAGAAATGTACACCATTGTCGCTCTGCTGACTTCCCTGCCAGCAGCTCCTCCAATTTACTTTGGCCAACTCCTCTCTCACATCATTGTAATTTCCCTTACTCCACTGAAATACTGCTACGTCAGACTTTACTTTCTCCCTATCAAATTTCAAATTGAACTCAATCATATTGTGAACAGTGGTTCCTAAGGGTTCTTTTTACCTTAAGCCTCCTAATCACCTCCAGTTTATTACATAACATCCAATTCAGTATAACTGATCCCCTAGTAGACTCAACGATAAGCCGTTCTAAAAAGCCATCTCTTAGACATTCAGCCAACTCCCTCTTGAGATCCATTACCAACCTGATTTTCCCCATCGACCTGCATGTTAGAATCTCCCATGACTATTGTAACATTGCTCTTTTGACACACCATTTCTATTTCCTGTTGTAATCTGTGGTCCCCGTCCCAGCCACTGTTGGGAGGCCTGTATAAAACTGCCATCAGGGTTCTTGCAGTTTCTTAACTCAACCCACAAGGACTCAACACCTTCCGATCCTATGTCACATCTTTCTACTGATTTGATGGCATTCTTTACCAGTAGAGCTATGCCACACCCTCTGCCGACCTTCCTATCCCTCCGACACAGCATGTAGCCTTGGAAATTCAGCTCCTTCAGCCACGATTCAGTGATGGACACAACATCATAACTGGCAATCTATAATAGGTCAACAAGATCATCCACTTTATTTCTTAAACTCTGTCTGTGGAATCCTTAATATATGATTTATTTTGTTGCCAAAGTTTTTCATGGAGTTATCCATCAGGATGTGCAAACACATTTCTGTTTTTGACCATAAGACATAGGAGCAGAATTGGGCCATTTTGTCCATTGAGTCTGCTCTGCCATTTCATCCTGGCTGACGTATTATGCCATTCTCATTCATTCATGCTTCATTCACAGATTCTGATCAGGTTTAACACTAAGTTAATGGAATTGTGTGGCAGAGTTGGTTCAACATGGTGGTGTTTCAATCTCTGTTTGGATCGGAGTTTGAATTCAGCCCAGATCACCACTATAAAGGCGTTTCTTGTCTGCTGGCTTTTAGAGTCTAATATCAAATTAGTGATGGCTGTATAAGGAGAGTATCTGAAGGAGCAGTAAGTGGATGTTATTGCAGCTTGTGGGATTTTAGTAATTCTCAGAGTGTATACTGCAACCAGAAGTAAAGCACTGAAATCCAAAGGCTCAGGAGTCGTGACCACCTTGTTTCCTCCATAACAAAACAAAATGTTTTTATCAGAAGGGCCCGAAGTTAAATTGGAGGAAGGTTATCAAATACAATCAGAATAATGGATTGAAACTGCAAAAGTGGTGTGCTTAAAAAGTGGAACTTATGCCACGAACAACAGCAATTCCAGAGCAACTGGAGTAAACACTTTGATACTGTGTCTTTAACGTTTCATATTAATGCCAATGAATAGCAAAGATATTGTGAATTTTGGCCTTCACTTTTGTTTAACTTTTTCCTGAAAATAAACTTAACGTTTTGACAGACTGCCACCTCTGCACACCAGAAGACAGTGATCTCATTGTGAATTCTGGAAGCACATGGCATAACTACAGTCAAATGATTGAAGAGCACGACATGCTGAACAGATGTAAAAGCCCTGTGATTCATGAGTTGCAAAAGTAATGTTATATTTTTGCATTCGGTTCCATTGCCTCCAGAAGTGATGCACTATGCCTAATATTTTCTTATGAATAGAGGAACTATTTGAAAAATGCGAGTAATGTTTCTATTTTAGTTATTTGGCTAAAAGTAGTGTTTTCATTACTGTTTCTGCAAGTGTGCACAGATCCTAAACTGTATGAGGAAAGGGAAATGGTGGTGGGTATGGGGGGAAGAAAGGGGTTGGATGGGGCAAGTGCAAAGTTTGAAGGGGAAGGAATGCAGGAGTTGGTGTGCTGGGATGGATAAAATTTTTCAAATTGTGCAGTAGAATTAGAGCCTCATATTGCATTTTCAGAAGCCTTTAAGGGTTTGCAAAGCAAATACAAAATCCATGGAAAATATATTGTAAACTGGATGATATAATACTTGGGATGTATTGAAACTAAATCCAGAATTCCCTGAGAATGTCTAGAAATGAGCCTGAAGTTGCATAATTGCCTTTAAAAAAGAGTAACACTTGAAAGTACACAACCAAAGCAAGCCTCGGGCAGGTGGTGTTATGGAATTCTTTACTACATGCTTTGAGGGCTCTTTTCGGGAGTCACCATCTGCCCTGCCAAGTACCCCCTGTGGCAGAGTCTGTAAGTCTCACATTGGCCTCATCAGTCACCACTCAGTGCACAATACTTGAGTGGAAGCAAGAACTCTCCCAAGGGACTACCTATGCCGAAGGAGCAGAAATAAATAGAAGAGGGGAAGATAGATTGTGTGAAAAACTGATCAAATGATAGTGATAGAAGTATTAATTGTTATTTTAATGGAACATTATTATATGGTGCATGTAAAGTTTCTTCTTAATTTATGCAGTTAAATGGAAAAGTGAGCCTTGATTGAATAGGAAAGTTAAAGCTCAGGGAATCCAAGGAAAGGTGGCAAAGTAGATCAAAAATTGGCTCTATAAAGAACAGCAAAAGGAGATGGTTAAATGGAATTTTGTAACCAGAGGGCAGTGTATTTTGGTTTCATAGGGCTCAGCATCTAGTACCTACTTTTCATTTGATGTGTGAGCAACTTGAGTTTAAATGAAGAGGCCTTCATTAAAGACGTTGCTGACAGTCAACGAGGTTGATAATGAGGATGAATGCTCCATGCACAAAAAAAATGGCCAATGTAACAGTCTGGAGGGGAGTGCGGTAATGCATTTGGCCAAGGGATGCCTGATAAATGATAGGAAAGTAAGAAATTGTGAGGTAGGGAACCTTGTGTGTAGTCTGTAGGTGTCTGGAAAAAAACAGCAAATATGAATGAGGTGATAGATAAGAAGGCAAGCAGGTATTTGCCTTTCTTGACCAAGGTACAAATGAACATGATGTCATCCTTGAAGTGCATTAGATGTATCAGTGACTTGGACTTAAATGAACTTGATGTGACTCGGCTGGAGCATTGTATTTATTTTTGTTCATCACACTGAAGGATGTATGACAACCAGAGTGGTCACAGGAATTTATGAGGATGCCCTCAGGTTCAGGTTAAACTGGGGTTGTTTTTTAGGAACTGTATAAAATTATGAGAGCCAAGGCAGGATGAATAAAATGGACCTCCTTCCCATTGCAAAGAGACTGATGACAATCCAACGTAGGCTTATGTTATTAGTGGAATAAAGTAAGTTTCATAGGTGGAGTAGTGGGTGTAATCCTCAGGACTTAGCTTCAATAGAAGAGAAACTAAACTAAACTAAATATCCCTGGTTATAACTAGCAATCTGCCAAGCTCCCATTTTCCAGTTTTTCAGTCTGTCAGATACTGTGCTTTTATCTCACTTTCAGAGTTCTTCCATTTTGAAATTTAGAAAATCCAAGGAACCTCTTGAATCTTTAAAGGTTGGAAACACCTAAAACGTTGTTACTGAAGATCTGCATGCTAAGTTTCTCATTCCATCTCACTTCAGCCAAATCACTTTCAATCTTTTGCCAGTTATTTTTGGTGTCATGTAATCAATTTGATTGTCCTACTGAACTGCTCATATTCCCATTGAAAGCTAATGCCTTAAACATGTTTGAAAGCTTCATTTACTCTGCTGTTGTTTTTGCAATAACCTGAGTTCCTTATATTCTTAACATCTGGATCTTCACCACAGCATAACTGTCTTCAGTAATGACTGTCTTGGACTGGAAACTTCTCTCTGAGTTGGCTCAGCTTCCTATTCGGTTCCAGCAGCTCACTTTGTAATCTCAGAGAAAAACAAATGCACAATGAACACCAAGGAAAAGAAAAAGAATGCAAAGTTATCTTGATATTCACCCAGTGGCCATTTTATTAGATGCAGGGGGTACCTAATAATTTGACCACGGAAAGTATCTCTGTACATACGTGGTCTTCTGCTGTTGCAATCCATCCACTTCAAGGTCTGACATGCTGTGCATTCAGGGATGCTCTTCTGCACGCTGCTGTTGTAACACATAGTCATTTGAGTTACTGTTGCTTTCCTGTTCAGCTTGAACCAGTCTGGCTGTCCTCCTCTGACCTCTCTCATTAACAAGGCATCATTTTCATCCACAGAACTGCCGCTCACTGGTTTTTCCTTTTGGTGTTCACACCATTCTCTGTAACCTCCAGAGACTGTTGTGTGTGAAAGTCCCAGGAGATCAGCAGTTTCTGAGATACTCAAACCACCCCATCTGGCACCAGCAATCATTGCACAGTCAGTCACTTAGATCACATTTCTTCCTCGTTCTGATGATTTGCCTGCGAGACATCTGAACTTCTTGTCCATTTTATGCATTGAGTGCTGCCATGTGTTTGGCTGATTAAATATTTACATTAGTGAGCAGGTGTACAGGTGTACCTAATAAAGTGGCCACTGAGTGTTGTCTGGATCAATAAGAAAAATAAAACATACATGTATGGAGAGAGAAAAACACTGGAGGTGGAGAGCATTAGCTGCACTGATGCTTATGCAGATAGAGGCTTAAGATACATTTGCATTTTCATGAGTGGTGAACCAATTGAGTTTGTTACCTGTCTGATCATAGTTAGACATGTTGATTGCTGAACATCTATGCTCTCTCTGCCAGAAAAAGCAGGATTTCCCAGTGGCCACACATTTTAATCCCGTCCCATTCCCATCCTGATATGTCTATCCACGGCCTCCTCTACTGTCAAGATGAAGCCACTCAAATTGGAGAAACAACACCTTATATTCCATCTGGGTAGCCTCCAACCTGATGGCATGAACATTGACTTCTCTAACTTCCGTTAATGCCCCACCTCCCCCTCGTACCCCATCCGTTATTTATTTATTTATTTATTTATTATTATTAATTTTTTTTCTCTCTGTCTCCTTTTTCTCCCTCTGTCCCTCTCACTATACCCCTTGCCCATCCTCTGGGCTTCCCCCCTCCCCGTTTCTTTCTCCCTAGGCCTCCCGTCCAATGATCCTCTCATATCCCTTTTCCCAATCAACTTTCTAGCTCTTAGCTCCATCCCTCCCCCTCCTGTCTTCTCCTATCATTTCGGATCTCCCCCTCCCACTTTCAGATCTCTTACTATCTCTTCTTTCAGTTAGTCCTGACGAAGGGTCTCGACCCGAAATGTCGACTGTACCTCTTCCTATAGATGCTGCCTGGCCTGCTGCGTTCACCAGCAAATTTTATATGTGTTGCTTGAAATTCCAGCATCTGCAGATTTGCTCGTGTCTCCATAGTTAGACATGATATTTTTTAAATTTAATTGAAACCCATGGATTGAAAAACAGGCTTTTAAAATGGATTTATTCTTTTATAGAAACATACATAGAAAATAGGTGCAGGAGTAGGCCATTCGGCCCTTCGAGCCTGCACTGCCATTTATTATGATCATGGCTGATCATCCAACTCAGAACCCCGCCCCAGCCTTCCCTCCATAACCCCTGACCCTCGTAGCCACAAGGGCCATATCTAACTCCCTCTTAAATATAGCCAATGAACTGGCCTCAACTGCTTCCTGTGGCAGAGAATTCCACAGATTCACCACTCTCTGTGTGAAGAAGTTTTTCCTAATCTCGGTCCTAAAAGGCTTCCCCTCTATCCTCAAACTGTGGCCCCTCGTTCTGGACTTCCCCAACATTGGGAACAATCTTCCTGCATCTAACCTGTCCAATCCCTTTAGGATCTTATACGTTTCAATCAGATCCGCCCTCAATCTTCTAAATTCCAATGAGTACAAGCCCAGTTCATCCAGTCTTTCTTCATATAAAAGTCCTGCCATCCTAGGAATCAATCTGGTGAACCTTCTTTGTACTCCCTCTATGGCAAGGATGTCTTTCCTCAGGTTAGGGGACCAAAACTGCACACAATACTCCAGGTGTGGTCTCACCAAGGCCTTGTACAACTGCAGTAGTACCTCCCTGCTCCTGTACTCGAATCCTCTCGCTATAAATGCCAGCATACCATTCGCCTTTTTCACCGCCTGCTGTACCTGCATGCCCACTTTCAATGACTGGTGTATAATGACACCCAGGTCTCGTTGCACCTCCCCTTTTCCTAATTGGCCACCATTCAGATAATAATCTGTTTTCCTATTTTTGCCACCAAAGTGGATAACTTCACATTTATCCACATTAAATTGCATCTGCCATGAATTTGCCCACTCACCCAACCTATCCAAGTCACCCTGCATCCTCTTAGCATCCTCCTCACAGCTAACACTGCCACCCAGCTTCGTGTCATCCGCAAACTTGGAGATGCTGCATTTAATTCCCTCATCCAAGTCATTAATATATATTGTAAACAACTGGGGTCCCAGCACTGAGCCTTGCGGTACCCCACTAGTCACCGCCTGCCATTCTGAAAAGGTCCCGTTTATTCCCACTCTTTGCTTCCTGTCTGCTAACCAACTCTCCACCCACACCAATACCTTACCCCCAATACCGTGTGCTTTAAGTTTGCGCACTAATCTCCTGTGTGGGACCTTGTCAAAAGCCTTCTGAAAATCCAAATATACCACATCCACTGGTTCTCCCCTATCCACTCTACTAGTTCCATCCTCAAAAAATTCTATGAGATTCGTCAGACATGATTTTCCTTTCACAAATCCATGCTGACTTTGTCCGATCATTTCACCGCTTTCCAAATGTGCTGTTATCACATCCTTGATAACTGACTCCAGCAGTTTCCCCACCACCGACGTTAGGCTAACCGGTCTATAATTCCCCGGTTTCTCTCTCCCTCCTTTTTTAAAAAGTGGAGTTACATTAGCCACCCTCCAATCCTCAGGAACTAGTCCAGAATCTAACGAGTTTTGAAAAATTATCACTAATGCATCCACTATTTCTTGGGCTACTTCCTTAAGCACCCTGGGATGCAGACCATCTGGCCCTGGGGATTTATCTGCCTTCAATCCCTTCAATTTACCTAACACCACTTCCCTACTAACATGTATTTCGCTCAGTTCCTCCATCTCACTGGACCCTCTGTCCCCTACTATTTCTGGAAGATTATTTATGTCCGCCTTAGTGAAGACAGAACCAAAGTAATTATTCAATTGGTCTGCCATGTCCTTGCTCCCCATAATCAATTCACCTGTTTCTGTCTGCAGGGGACCTACATTTGTCTTTACCAGTCTTTTCCTTTTCACATATCTATAAAAGCTTTTACAGTCCGTTTTTATGTTTCCTGCCAGTTTTCTCTCATAATCTTTTTTCCCCTTCCTAATTAAGCCCTTTGTCCTCCTCTGCTGAACTCTGAATTTCTCCCAGTCCTCAGGTGATCCACTTTCTCTGGCTAATTTGTATGCTTCTTCTTTGGAATTGATACTATCCCTAATTTCTCTTGTCAGCCACGGGTGCACTACCTTCCCTGATTTATTCTTTTGCCAAACTGGGATGAACAATTGTAGTTCATCCATGCAACCTTTAAATGCTTGCCATTGCATATCCACCGTCAATCCTTTAAGTGTCATTTGCCAGTCTATCTTAGCTAATTCACGTCTCATACCTTCAAAGTTACGCCTCTTTAAGTTCAGAACCTTTGTTTCTGAATTAACTATGTCACTCTCCATCTTAATGAAGAATTCCACCATATTATGGTCACTCTTACCCAAGGGGCCTCTCACAACAAGATCGCTAATTAACCCTTCCTCATTGCTCAAAACCCAGTCCAGAATAGCCTGCTCTCTAGTTGGTTCCTCGACATGTTGGTTCAAAAAACCATCCCGCATACATTCCAAGAAATCCTCTTCCTCAGCACCTTTACCAATTTGGTTCACCCAATCTACATGTAGATTGAAGTCACCCATTATAACTGCTGTTCCTTTATTGCACACATTTCTAATTTCCTGTTTAATACCATCTCCGACCTCACTACTACTGTTAGGTGGCCTGTACACAACTCCCACCAGCGTCTTCTGCCCCTTAGTGTTACACAGCTCTACCCATATCGATTCCACATCTTCCCGGCTTATGTCCTTCCTTTCTATTGCGTTAATCTCTTCTTTAACCAGCAACGCCACCCCACCTCCCCTTCCTTCATGTCCATCCCTCCTGAATATTGAATATCCCTGAACGTTGAGCTCCCATCCCTGGTCACCCTGGAGCCATGTCTCTGTGATCCCAACTATACCATAATCATTAATAACAATCTACACTTTCAATTCATCCACCTTATTACGAATGCTCCTTGCATTGACACACAAAGCCTTCAGGCGCTCTTTTACAACTCTCTTAGTCCTTTTACAATTATGCTGAAAAGTGGCCCTCTTTAATGCTTGCCCTGGATTTGTCGGCCTGCCACTTTTACTTTTCTCCATAGTACTTTTTGTTTCTACCCTCACTTTACACCCTTCTGTCTCTCTGCACTGGTTCCCATCCCCCTGTAGTGAACTAACCTCCTCACGCCTAGCCTCTTTAATTTGATTCCCACCCCCCAACCATTCTAGTTTAAAGTCACCTCAGTAGCCCCCGCTAATCTCCCTGCCAGGATATTGGTCCCCCTAGGATTCAGGTGCAACCCGTCCTTTTTGTACAGGTCACGCCTGCGCCAAAAGAGGTCCCAATGATCCAAAAACTTGAATCCCTGCCCCCGCTCCAATCCCTCAGCCACGCATTTATCCTCCACCTCATCGCATTCCTACTCTCACTGTTGCGTGGCACAGGCAGTAATCCCGAGATTACTACCTTTGCGGTCCTTTTTCTCAACTCCCTTCCTAGCTCCCTATATTCTCCTTTCAGGACCTCATCCCTTTTCCTACCTATGTCATTGGTACCTATATGTACCACGACCTCTGGCTCCTCACCCTCCCACTTCAGGATATCTTGGACACTATCAGAAATATCCCGGACCCTGGCACCAGGGAGGCAAACTACCATCCGGGTCTCTGGACTGCGTCCACAGAATTGCCTATCTTACCCCCTTACTATCGAGTCCCCTATCACAACTGCCCTCCTCTTCCTTGCCCTACCCTTCTGAGATACAGGGCCAGACTCTGTGCCGGAGGCACGGCCACTGTCCCTTCCCCCGGGTAAGCTGTCCCCCCCAACAGTACTCAAACAGGAGTACCTGTTGTTAAGGGGCACAGCCACCGGGGTACTCCCTATTACCTGACTTTTCCCCTTCCCCCTCCTAACCGTAACCCACTTGTCTGCCTCCCGTGGCCCCGGCGTGACCACCTGCCTGCAACTCCTCTCTATCACCTCCTCACTCTCCCTGACCAGACGAAGGTCATCGAGCTGCAGCTCCAGTTCCGTAACGCGGTCCCTTAGGAGCTGCATCTCGATGTACTTGGCGCAGATGTAGACGTCCGGGAGGCTTGGAGACTCCAGGGCCTCCCACATCCGACACCGAGAACAGCAAACTGCCCTCACACTCATACTGCCCCTCTCCTCAAATAACAACAGAAAATGAATGCCAAACCTCCCTCGCCTCGCCCGTTTCCGCCTAAGCCAGTTGAGCCGAAGCCCTTAAGTCTTCACTCTGCTCCCGTCTCACTCCGCAGCCCGCAAACTACGCTGCCCGCTCTATGAGGATCTGTTCCTTTTAAATCTGCTGCGCTGCACAGCCCGACATCACACGCCTGCGCAGTCCCGCCTCTCAGAACGCCGTTGGAGAAGAAAAAATAACGAAAATTTCAAAAATGTCTTTCTCGGCACTCCCACTCAGACTCTCAGACTCCTTCTTCGAATCTTCTTATGATTTTGAGTAAGTTTTTTTGAGATTAAGGGAATAAAATAAAACTATTTACTTTCTGACTTCAGAATTTTGTTACAATTATTTGGTTTGGTGTGGAGTTGCAAGAGTAAATTATGATATAGAAAAGTAAACTCTGCAGTTGGACTTTCTGAGAGTTTTATGGACAATGGAATAGAATTGACAAATGGACTTTGGAATAAGAGGGTAACTCCTGACAAGACTGGTTTCTGCCAACAAGAGAACTGACAATAGTTGAGATCTCCACCATTTCAGTCGCCTGTATAGCCTTATAGATGCACAGGAGATGTCTGACTTGAAGACAACATATTTGTGAAGATTTCTGTGAATTACATCACAACAATTATATGATTTAGAAAATTGCCCTGACTTCTGAATATGTTGTACAAGGTACCAGAAATTGACATAGGTGGAACTGCAGATTTCAGGAATAGCTGGGTAAGGATGAGCAGCATCCGTTGTATGTCCTGTGTTCTGTCATTGGACAGAATATGGAAATAGTGACATTTACTGGGCATCTTTGAAGACATGAGTGATGAGCGTGATCAGATAACTTGAGAGACTCAATCCATTGGGACTTATACATTTGGAAATAATAGCCACAACTATCATTAGTCAACGCACAGGGTGCAAAATGCTGGAGAAACTCTGCAGGTCGTCCAGATCTGTGGAGAGAGCAACAGAGCTAATGTTTCTCAAAAGTCTAGCATGTATATACGACAAGTAATTAGGAAAACTCACGGAATACAGAGTTTCAACTTCTTGGATCTTTAGAACCTTTTCTGGGGAAGGTGTGATCTGCACAAGATGGATGGGTTGCAACTGAACTGGAGGGGAAGCAATATCGTGGCCATGAAGTTTGCTAATGCTGCCCAGGAGAGTTTAAACTAGTCTTGCAGGGGGCCGGGAACCAGAGACCCAGGTCAGTAAGGGAAGGATTGGACCAGAAAGTAGATGTCAGAAAAAGTATTAAAATAATCAAAATAACAGGTATGATGAGCTGGATTGTTTGAAATTTGCATATTTTAATGCTAGGAGTATTATGGATAAGGCTGATGAACTTAGAGCCTAGATCAGTACATGGAACTACAATGTTGTAGCCATTACTGAAGTGTGGTTGAGAAAGGGACAGGAATAGGTGATTAAGTTTTTGAAAAGGTAGAGAAGGAAGTAAAAGAGGGGGTGGAGTTGCACCACTAATCAGGGACAATATCACAGCTGCCCTCAGAGGTGTCATAATGGAGGGGTCAGACACTGAGTCCACTTGGGTGAAACTCAGGAACAGGAAGGGTGCAGTCACACTGATGGGATTGTACTACTGACCCCCTGATAGCCACTGGGCCATTCAGAAACAGATATGAAATCAGATTCAAAAATGTGTAAAAATAATGGGGTTGTTTGTCATGGAGGATTTTAACTTCCTTAATATAAACTGGGACCTTCTTAGTGTTTGGAGCTTAGATGGAGCAGAATTTGTTAAGTATATCCAGGAAGGTTTCTTAAATCAATATATGAGGAGGGGATGTACTGGACCTAGCGTGGGGTAATGAGCCTGGCCAGGTGACTGACCTTACAGTGAGTGAACAGTTAGGGAATAGTGACCACAACTCCTTAAATATCAGGTTAGCTATATACAAGGATAGGTATGGTGTTTGTGAGAAAGTTTTAAATTGGAGTAGGGCAAACTATGAAGGCATTAGGCGTGAACAAAGAAGTGTTAATTAGGAACACTTTTTCTCTAGCAAGTACATATCAGAAATGTAAAGGGTGTTTAAAGATCAATTGCACAGAGTACAGGAAAGGTACGTTTCTGTTAGAAGGAAGGACAGGGATGGAAAGATAAGAGAACCTTGGAAGTCCAGAGAGATGATGAATTTAGTCAAGAGGAAAAAGGAAAAGTATGTAAAGCTTCAGAAGTCAGGATCAAATTAAGCACATGAGGATTATAATGAAGTGAGAAAATAACTAAAGAAGGGAATTAGAAAAACCAGGAGGGGCCATGAGAAGTCCTTGGCAACTAGGAATAAGGTGAATCCCAAGGCATTTTATACATACATCAAGAGTAAGAGAATAACTGAGGAGAGGGAGGGACCTCGCAAGGCTTGAATGCAGAGAATGTGAGTGAGGTACTTAATGACTACTTTGCTTCAGTATTTACAAAGAAAAAGGATATGGAGGACCAAGCGATCAGTATTGAGTGTAAAAATTTGTTAGAGTGTAAATAGCTCAAGGAGAAGGAAGTGTTGGGGCTCCTAACGAGTATTAAGGTGGACAAGACCCAGGGCCTGATGGGTTATTGAAGGAGGCAGGAGACGAGATAGATGGAGTCTTGACCAGTATCTTCGTGTCCCCTCTTACCACAAGCGAAGTCACAGAGGAATGGCGAGTGGCTAATGTTGTACTTCCATTTAAGAAAGGATCGAGGGAAAATCCTGGGAACTGTAGGCTGGTAGGTCTCACGTCAGTTGTAGGGAAATTGCTGGATGAAGTTCTTAGGGGTAGGATATATGAGCATTTGGAAACCCATGGCCTAATTAGGGAGAGTCAGCATAGCTTTGTGCATGGCAGGTGGTGCCTTACCAACCTGACTGAGTTTTTTGACAAGATGATGAGGGAGATTGATGAGGGTAGGGCAGTGGATGTTGTTTACATGGATTTTAGTAAGGTGTTTGACAAGGCCTTTCATAGGAGGCTAATCCAGAAGATTAAGATGCATGGGATCCGCAGCAAATTTGCTGTTTGGATTCAGAATTGATTTGTGTGTAGAAGACAGAGGGTAGTGGTTGAAGGAATGTATTTGAGCTGGAGGTCTATAATTAGTGGATCTGTGCTGGGACTGTTGCTGTTTGTGATGTATATAAATGACCTGGCTGAAAATGTAGATAGGTGGGTGAGTAAATTTGTGGATGATACCAAGATTGGTGGAGTTGTGGATAGTGTAGAAGATTGGCAAAGAATACAGCACAATATAGATCAATGCAGACATGGTCTGAGAAATGGCAGGTAGAACTTAACCCAGATAAATATGAAGTTTTGCACCTCAGTAAGGCAAGTGCAAGGAGACAGTACGCTGTTAAGGGGAAATAATGAACTGTGTTGCTGAGCAAAGAGATCTTAGGATCCATCTTCATAACTCCTTGAAAGTGGCCACATAGGTTGATAAGATGGTTAAGAAGGCTTATGGAATGCTTCCTGAATAAGTAGAGACATTGAGTTCAAAAGCCAGGAGGTTACGCTGCAACTTAATAAAACTCTGGTTAGGCCACATCTGGAATATTGTGTACAGTTCCGGTTGCCCCACTATAGGAAGGGTGTTGAGGCTTTGGAGAGGGTGCAGAAGAGGTATACCCGGATGCTGTCTGGATCAGAGGGCGTGTGCTATCACGAGAGGCTGGATAAACTTGGGTTGTTTTCTCTGGAGAGTTGGAGGCTGAAGTGAGATCTGATAGAGGTTTACAAGATTATGAGAGGCATAGATAGAGTACACAGAGAGTATCTGTTTCTCAAGGTTGAAATGTCTAATACCAGAGGACGTGCATTGAAGGTGAGAGCTGGTAGGTTCAATGGCGATGTGAGGGGTTAAGTTTTTTAGTCAAAGAGTGGTGGATGTCTGGAATGTGCTGCCTGGTATGGTGGTAGAGGCAAATACATTAGAAGCTTTTAAGAGATGTTTAGATAGGCAGATGGAGGGATAGGGACATGGTGTAGGTAGGAGGGATAAGTGTTTGGGTGTTTTTGATTTGCTTTTTAGCTGGTTCGGCACGACATTGTGGGCTGAATGGCCTGTTTCTATGCTGTACTCTCCTGTGTTCTATGTGCTAATATTATTTATCTTGTTTTATTTAGCCATACAGTGTGGAGTAGGCCATTTTGTGCTTTGAGCCAAGTTGCCCCAGCAATCCCACAACTCTGATTAACCCTAATCTATCCACAGAACAACTTTACAATGACCAATTATGTCTGCGATGTCTTTGTACTGTGGGAGGAAATTGAGGCACCCGGGGAAAAACCACACATTCCACGAACAGAGCCTGTGAGACCTGTGGGTCTCCTGTAGAAATGCAAATACAAAAGCACAGGAATAGGTGATTGGTTCTCAGCCACCATCAATTCTGCCCAGTATTTACATCCATTCAGGTAAAAAAGCATTTCCTTGAAACAAACAAATTTGTTTAATTACATTGTGCAAGAGCATGGAATTTGCAATGTGTGACACTAGGTACCCAATGAATCGTTAGGAGTTCTTGCAGGTTCTGCCACATGCATTCCTTCAAGTAAGACATTTAAAATAGGGCCAGGGAGTCATTATATATCAATTGGGCCATTGTGGATTATACCACATTAAGCTATAATGCATACTATTGTGCTTGTGAGTCTTTGTTAAAATCCAGTGCTCTTTATAAATGCAACTTCTAATTTTCCAGTTTAGATAATGAAACATCCAATTAAAAATAGCGACACAGGATGGTTCTGTCTATACTAAACTTCATTCATGCATGAAATTGAATTACAATTTCAACTACTTGGTGTGTGATTTACTAATTAACAAATCTAACGTATCTTTCTATTTCAGTTTCTTGCACTAATCACTATACATCCACCTAAGGGTGTTGAACAGGCTTGAATTGTTCTGCATCTTCTGTGCAGAAATTGTTTAAATGATGCCATGTGGAATTTGATTCTTTTATTTTTTATATACTGTACAGTTAGCTATTTAAGTAGGTATGAAATGCAGTTTGAGTATAGCCATAATGAACAAACTTATTTAAAGTTGGGCAACCAAGGCAACATCGTGTTTAATGAACATAGAGAAAAAAAGAATTCCAGTTAAGTATATACATGTCTATTAAATAGTTAAGATAAGTAGTGCAACAAAAAAGGCATTAATAAAGAAGTAGTACGGTAGTGTTCATGGGTTCAATGTCCATTTAAGAATCGGATGGCAGAGGGGAAGAAGCTGTTCCTGAATCACTGAGTGAGTGTCTTCAGGCTTCTGTACCTCCTACCTGACAGTAACAATGATACTGATTCACACAGATAAACATTGTTCTAAATGAAAAAGCAACAAAACAAAAGATGTTGGAAATCTGCAATAAAAACAGAAAATGCTGGAGAAACTCAGCATGTCAACCAGATCTGTGAACAGAGCAACAGAGCTAATGTTTCTCAAGAGACTAGCATGTAAATACAACAAGTAATTCGGAAAACTAACAGAATATTATTTATTTTATTTTATGTTATTTCATTTAGCAGTACAGTGTGGAATAGGCCCTCTCAGTGCTTTGAGCTCTGCCTCCTTACAGAGCAGTGCTGGAATTGAACACCCCAATCTGTAATAGCTTTGTGCTAATCACAATGCTACTGTGGCACCCCGTATAGTTTTCTTTCTAGCTAGATGAAATTAAGATAAAAGTAGGGAGATGGTGCTTTACATGTGCTAGAGATTCACTCGTTTTAGGCTGGGGGGACTGTTTGGTTTTTTGCCAAGCTCAGCTTCCTAAACACAGAAGCTGTGAGCTTCTAAAGGTCAAAGAATTGAGTTAATCTTCCAACCACTATTCTTCATTTAGCTTCTCATCATAAACAGGAACTAGTCTTCAGTCTTAATGTAAGTTGAAAGCAGTAATCAGCTTGAAGTTAAAAAGACAACTTTACAAACAAGCACTTTCAATAGAACCCAGGATGCTACTTTGCAAGACTAACTGCTGGAGAGGTACGGTGTAACACAATGGGTTTTTAAATTCAGCTTGTTTCAAAACTGAGCCAAATTAAAATTTTTTTTTACTACTCCTGCACCTATTTTCTATGTTCCTATGTTTCATGGATGTTTGAAGACCAAATAGATACTATGTTAGCATATTAATAACTGATATATTAATAAGTTGGAAGGCGAGTGTACTCATAGAGTCAGCTTCACAACATTAACTGTGGGTATCAGGGAACTCTGTCTCTAAGAAGCTTTTAGACCACCTGTGTTAAAAGGTATTTGAAAAAAATGTCATGCATGTATAAAGTTACCCATGTGGCAAAAAGACAGTATAAGTGTAGAAAGCAGCTTAGTCTTATTTGGAAAGGTCAAGAAAGATCAAGAAGAATAGCTGAAACACAGATTAAACTAGAATTTATTCCACTCCCTTCAATTTCTGTGACAGATGACTGGTTCGCCTGAGGCTCATGTGTATATCGTTTTAGCTTATAGAAATTGTACCTGTGTTTTGATATCCTTTGTGTTTTAGAAATGGTTTGTAATTTGGAAATCTTTCATAAGGTAGAAATCTTCTGTGAATTTTAAATGTGTTTTAAGAATGTTGCTTGGAGTTAAACGTGTATCACTAAAAATAAATGAACTGCATTTAAATTTCTTTGTTAGCTGGAAGTATCTCCCTCATGGTAGGGAAGGGGACCCACAACTCAGTAACGGGTATTGGCAGCTAAACTTGCCATGGAAGATAAACAGGGAAGTGAACTCATTGTTGAAGATTGTGTATTTACAATATATCCTCTTTATAGTGAGAGTACCCATAGCTATCTATATTCAATGGGCTTAAAGTGTTCGTTTGAGTTTAGAATTTTGTGGTCAGCAAACCCAGTACTATCTCACGGATAATTAGCATATATCTGCTATTGCCTAAGGGGTGTAACATCTGATGTGCTGCACTCATAAATAGCTGACTCACTCTCTCTTCTGAGAATCACAGGCAAAGAGACCCAATGGTAAGTGAAAACCACAGGTTTTCCCAAATGCAGGCTGCTTTTGAGTGTTCTTTGAAGCTGACACACAGCAACATGAAGATTTGTTACCCTTGGAAGGGTTCCACTCCTTCACTGCCCAGGTGATGAGTGCCTTTCACAGTAGATCGAGCAGGTTAGTGCTCAGCAACCTAACAGCTGCCAATATTATTTCATTCTATGCCAGTCTGCTAAATGATTTGCATTTGAACAAACCGTCATGGGACTAATGGTTTCAACAGAAAGAGACAATCAGCAAGAGGAGAAGTTTCTGCAATGCTAACCCTTCCACATGGAGAAAGCATCTACTCTAGCTGAGCTGTCCCACAATTTAAACACCACCTCTGCACACCACATACAGGAGTGGGGTAGAGTGGCTGGTTGTGGTGTCGTCACAACAACTTTGCACTCAAAGCCTGTAAGACTAAATAATTGACAGTAGACTTCAGGAAAGGGAAGTCAGGACCACCAGATGTGATTGAGAGATCAGCTCCAGAAAGAGTGAATAGCTTCACGTTCCTGCGCATCATCGTCTCAGAAGATCTATCCTTGGCCCAACACATTGGTGCAATCATGAAAAAGACACTCTAATGGCTCTTCATCATTAGAAGTTTGAGGAGATGTGGTACGTCATCAAAGATTTGAGCAAATGTCTTTGCACACAGGTGTATAGAGCTGTTGGGAAGGGTTTAAATTAATTTGGAAAGGGTTGGGAACTGGAGTGATAGGGCTGAGGACAGGATAGTTGGTGTACAAATAGATGCAGTCTGTAGTGAGACTGGGAGGAAAGACAGGCAGGTGATAGGGAAAAATGGCAGTCAGTGGGATGATTGGAGGTAAAATCGAAATGGATGATGAATACAGGACTGAAGATGTTATAACTGAATGCATGCAGTATAAAGAAAAAAATAAATGATCTTGTAACACAGTTAGAGATGGGCAAGTATGACATTATGGGCACCACTGACCCGTGGCTGAAAGAAGATTATAGTTGGGAATTTAACATCCAAGAATACACATTCTATTGACAGGACAGGTAGATAGGCAGACCAGGTGGGGTTGCTCTGCTGGTACAAAATGAAAGAGGTGACATAGAGAATCCTTGTGGGTAGAGTTAGTAAACTGCAAGGTTAAAAATTCCCTGATGGGTGTTATATACGAACTTCTGAAATATAACCAAGATGTGGGATACAAGTCATAACAGGAGGTAGAAAGGCATGTAATAAGGACAATGTTATGATAGTTTTGGGTATTTTATTATGTAGGTAGACTGGGAAAATCAGGTTGGTGTTGAAACCCAAGGGACAGAATTTGTAGAACGCACATGAGATGGCTCTTATAGCAGATTGTAGTTGTGTCCTCGAGGGGAAAGACAGTTCTGGATTGGGTGTTGTGTAATGAGCCAGATTTGATTAGGGAGCTTAAGGTAAAGGAACCATTAGGAGGCAGTGATTATAGTATGATAGAATTCACTCAGCAGTTTGACAGGGAGAAGATAAAGTCAGATGTTTCAGTATTTAAGTGGAGTAAAGAAATTACAGAAGCATGAGAGTGAAGCAGACCAAAGTTGATTGGAAGGAAACACAAACAAGGATGATGAACAGCAATGGCTGGATTTTCTGCGAGTAACTTGGAAGGTACCAAATAGATAAATCTAAAGGGAGGATGAGGGAACTGTGGTTGACAAGAGAAGTTAAAGACAGCATAAAAGGAAAAGAGAAAGCATATAATATAGCAATATTTAGTGGGAAGTTAGAAGATTGGGAAGCTTTTAAAAACCAACAGAAGGCAACTAAAATAAGGCAGAAGGAGATAAAAGATGAAATTTGAAGGTAAGATGGCCAGTAATATAGAATAGGATACCAAAAGTTTTATCAGATATATAAAGAGTAAAAGAAAAATGAGAGTGGATATTGGACCATTAAAAAATGACGCTGGAGAGGTAGTAATGGGAGACAAAGAAACGGTGGATGAATTTAGTAAGTGTTTTGCATCAGTCTTCACTGTAGAAGAGTTTAGCAGTATGCCAGAAGTACGAGTGTCAGGGGGCAGAAGTGAGTGTAGTTGCCATTTCTAAGGAGAAGGTGCTTGGGAAGCTGAAAAGTCTGAAGGTAGATAAGTCATCTGGACCAGATGGGCTGCACGCTACGGTTCTGAAAGAGTTAGCTGAATAGATTGTGGAGTCATTAGTAATAATCTTTCAAGAATCAGTAGATTTAGGAATGGTTCTGGGAGTCCTTGTGAAGCATTTCCTGAAGGTTAATTTGCAGATTGATTCAGTGGTGAGGAAGGCTATGCAAGGAAAGCATTCATTTCGAGAGGACTAGAATGCAAGTTCAAGGATGTAATGCTGATGATTTATAAGGCATTGGCCAGACCACACTTGGAGTATTGTGAGCAGTTTTGGGCTTATTTTCTAAGAAGTATTGTGTTGGCTTTGCAGAAGGAAGGTTCACTGCAATGATCTTGGAAATGAAAGGGGTAACTTATGAGCAGAGTTTGATGGCTGTACTCACTGGAGTTTAGAATAATAAGGGGAGATCTCATTGAATGTTGTAAGACCTAGATAGAGTGGAGGTGGAAAGGACGTTGCCTATAGTGGGGGACTCTAAGACCAGAGGGCACAGCCTTAGAATAGAGGGATATCCATTTAGAGCTGAAGTGAGGAGTAATTTCTTTATCCAGAGGGTAGTGAATCTGTGGAATTCATTGCCACAGACAGCTGTGGAGGCCAAGTCATTGAGTATATTTAAATCAGAGTTTAATTGGTTCTTGATTAGTCAAGGTGTGAAAGGTTATGGAGAGAACGGGATTGAGAGGGAGTAGTACATCACCCGTGATGGAATGACAGCACAGACTCGATGGAGGATAGTCTAATTCTGCTGCTATGTTTTATGGTCTTATGGTCAAATGTTTGCAGATGTATCATGGGGAGTATTCTGACTGATTATATCACTGCCTTGTATGGGGGCTCCAATGCGCAGGATCAATAAAATTTGCAGAGGGTTGAAAGCTCAGCCAGCTCCATCACGGGCACTAGCTTCCCCGTCATCAAGGACATCTTCACATCCTCATCATGCCTCTTCTCATTAGGACCATCAGTGATTAAGTACAGGAGGCTAAAGACGCACACTCACCATTTTAGGAACAGCTTCTCTCTGCCATCAGATTTCTGAACAGTCCACGAACGCATGAATACGACCTCAATATTTTGCTTTGTTTTCACATTATTTATTTAACCTGTATGTATTATTGTAATTTATAGTATTTATAATATGTATTGCACTGCACTGCGCTGCAAAGCAAGAAATTTCATGACATACAATAAACTGATAATAATCTGATTCTGATGACAGTTGTGGATTAGTGGGTTCCAGTGTGCAAAGGGTGCTTTCAGGATGTTAACGCAATCTAGCAATATGTAATCCAATTGATTCCTGAGATAGAACATAGAACATAGAATGGTACAGCACAGTACAGGCCCTTCGGCCCACAATGTTGTGACAACCCTTAAACCCTGCCTCCCATATAACCTCCCACCTTAAATTCCTCCATATACCCGTCTAGTAGTCTCTTAAATTTCACTAGTGTATCTGCCTCCACCACTGACTCAGGTAGTGCATTCCACGCACCAACCACTCTCTGAGTAAAAAACCTTCCTCTAATATTCCCCTTGAACTTCCCACCCCTTACCTTAAAGCCATGTCCTCTTGTACTGAGCAGTGGTGCCCTGGGGAAGAGGCGCTGGCTATCCACTCTATCTATTCCTCATTATCTTGTACACCTCTATCATGTCTCCTCTCATCCTCCTCCTCTCCAAAGAGTAAAGCCCTAGCTCCCTTAATCTCTGATCATAATGCATACTTTCTAAACCAGGCAGCATCCTGGTAAATCTCCTCTGTACCCTTTCCAATGCTTCCACATCCTTCCTATAGTGAGGCGACCAGAACTGGACACAGTACTCCAAGTGTGGCCTAACCAGAGTTTTATAGAGCTGCATCATTACCCCGCGACTCTTAAACTCTATCCCTCAACTTATGAAAACTAACACCCCATAAGCTTTCTTTACTACCCTATCTCCCTGTGAGGCAACTTTCAGCGATCTGTGGACATGTACCCCCAGATCCCTTTGCTCCTCCACACTACCAAGTATCCTGCCATGGTGGGATGCTGGCAATGTTTTCCTGGAAAAACTCTTTTGCTTTTCTTCATTAAGATTTGCCTTTTTACCCCTGCAACTACATTAGGTTATTGTCTTCTAAAATCCATCCTTAATCTCTTAAATGCAAGAGATCCTGCAGTTGCTGGAAATCCAGAGCAACACTCTTTGAAAGTCAGCAACTTGCCATGAGACATACAGTATTACTGCTGTTAAGGCAGCACTACATTGAGTATCACGGTAAGCAAAGATGGATGGGAGACAAACATAAGGGTGTTTCCCAGGGTAATTAGCTGATTTTTATGTGTGATATGTTATGATTTTATTCATTAATTCACAGTGATATGCCTGCTATGTAATGACATTCATTCATGTATTATGTTCAAGAAGAAATTCAGCAGATAAAATATAGGACCATTGGTGACTGAGGAATTGGAGCAGCAGTTGCTGGATTAGTACTTGTCTTAGATTTTCTACAGAAAGACCAGGACAAAAACTTATTGTCTAGATTGTGTCCTCTCCAAATGTACCTCCTCCTCCACTGTATCTGGTAAAGGCTATGCCTCATTTTGGCAAAACTGTGTGGCATGTAGTGGATGGATATTGACACCAGATCTTCCAGCTACTGCTGAGATCCTTCAGCCTGCTAGTGATTTTATATATAATGCTAGTTTCATAATGCTAAACTACGGCATTATGTTCTGCAATTCACTGTCTGTGACCATACAGCAAATGGACTTTAAGAGAATGGATTTGAATCCAGCTTGGGTCAATGCAGCTTCTTTAAGGTGATATGCATACATTTAATCATATGCTGCAGACTGTGGAAATCTAAAATCTTCACAAAGTTACAGACTCAGTCCATGTGTTGCTATTTGACCCTCAAAAATCATGATCTCCCAGATGCAACATTTCTTGGCAAACTGCAAAGCGCTGCAAATATGTCTAGCTTGGACCAAGAGGGGTGAGGATGGGTGTGCCTGGGAGGCCACAGTAGAGTAGCTAGTAGAGGCACCATCTCGCAGTGACCATACCCAATCCAATCCTGAGCACACTGGGCGCTTTCTGTGTGGAGTTTTCATCTTCCTTCTGTAGGCTGCAGATGCTCCATTTCCCTCCCACATTCCAAAGATGTGCAGGTCACAAGTAAATTTGCCTGGTGTATACTGTAAGTGAGTGGCAGAATCTGGAGGAATTGAGAAAATTCAGGTTAAATGTGATTTCTAGATTCATACAGCATGGAATCAGGCGCTTTGGTTGAACTGGTCTACGCCAACCAAGATTTACATCTAAACTAAGTTCTATTTGCCTGCAAATGGCCAATATTCCTCTGAACCTTCCTGTCAATGTACATGTCTAAACACCTTTAAAGTTGTTGATGTACCTGCCTCAGCCATTTCTTCTGGCAGCTCATTCCATATACTGACTGTTCTCTGGGTGAAGAAGTTTTCCCTCAGGTTCCTATTAAATTTCTCCCCTCTCACCTTACATCTGTGTCCTCCAGATCTGGATTCCTCGTCTCTGGGAAAAGAACTGTGCATTGACCCTATCTATGCCCATCATAATTTTATATATCTCTATAAGGTCACTCCTCATTCTTCCATCCTCCAATGGAAAAAATTTCTCAAACAAATCAGCCTCTCTCTATAATTCACTCCCTTGAGTCCCAGTAACATTCTCATAAATCTCCTCTGCACTCTTTCTAGCTTAATGGCAACTTTCTTTCTGCAGGGAGCCAAAAGTGAACAGAATGTTCCAAATTGAGCTTCTCCAATATCTAGTAAAATGTAGAGTATGTAGGACTGGTGTAAGTGGATGATAATTGGCACAGACTCAAGGGTGGGGTGAGGGGGCGATGACTTCTCTATCACATATATCTCTGTGAGTCCATTTTACAGTGTGATTGATAATTAGGCATTCATTACCTCAGTTACCTTGATAGAACAATCCTTGCCCTGTTCCAGTGTTTTGGTTGGGGCATGGGAGGTGGCAGATTTTAGTCGGGCTATTCTTATAGAATCAAAGTCATCTCACAGATTGTGCTTTGCTGAGATTAAGTTCAGAGAATTGGAATCCGAACGCATGGGTGGATAACCTAGCAGCTGTGAGACACCTCCTGCCCTATCCTTCACCAGCAACTGTTCTTATTCTATTCACTTTTTCCCAGTCTTGGTTACACAGAAGTGAATGCCTACCAATACACCCATGTCTGGAATCAACTAGTTTTTTTTAAAAAAAACTAAAGTTAGAAAAATGTTCTTCAGCTGCCTTTCTTCACTGTAGGTTTCAGCCACTCAAATAACTCTGTAACTCCTGAAGTTCCCATAGAATCACATCAACATCAAAAGACCTCAATCAGATAATAATCTGAAACTAGTTGATGATCACTTCAAATAAATTGATGGGAGTATGTGTTCTTCAGGCTTAAGAAGAAAGCTGTCTGTGAACTTGAACTGCCAGTTATTCAATGACTTTTGGAAATCGACTGACATCCTGATGGTCTACTTTACATAATTCCAAAGGGCATTGTTTTTGCATGTGACATAATTAATTTCACGAGTGTTTATTCATTACAGACTTAATTTTGACTTGGAGAGGATTTTTGTTATTAACAGAAAGTGGATAATTTTGCCTATATTGCATAATTATCTGCTAAAATGTATGTTGTTTCTTGGGCACTTTTCTTTTGAATGTAAGTTATTAAAGTTTACATTTATTTTTATTAAGGCAATATGCTTTCAAATGATATATTAGGGTATTAAGAATTAGCAAGATACACCTGCAAAGAGGAACAGCACTAGAGGTTTGTTTAATTTCTTTGCTTATGTAAGTCAGGCTTGCATGTTCGCTGAATTTGGTAACGCTGAAGAGGTATTGATTAAAGATGTGGCTTAAAATAAATAAATTTAAATTGGAGCCTTTCAGGTCAACGTAGGTAATGATTACCACTCAACAACAAATGCAAACAGTTTTAATGAATGGTTACACCAGGAATCAAAGCCCAAATTTACACACCAAAGCTTATTAGTATATAGTAAAATAAAAGAACAGCAGATTTCCAGCTTCTGCTGTATTTTTCGTTTCTGCTCTAACTGGATATTTATCCTGGATTTTTCTTCTATAGCCCGCCATATGTTTTTGGCACATTCTTTTTCATACCATATATACTGTACTCCAGTTTTTGTCTGAGGGGAGAGGCATGAAAAGCAGAAATGTGGTATTGACAGTGTCAGACTGGTGGCAGTAACCAATGATGATGGAAAGGGACTTCATTATGTCATGTGTTGCCACTCCCCTGATAGCTGCATAAAAATCAATTCACTTCAAATGAGAAATGATACAAATGCACTGCAAGAAGATACTATCAATTATTCTTACATTACAAGTGCAGGAGATGAATAATCTGACATAAGCATTGAGATGATCTGGGGCATCACAAAAGATTGCCTCTTTTCAAACAAAGATCTAGCTCTGTGTGTGCTGTACCACATATAGCGAAAAGACAATAGGCTACATAGTTGACACATAACTAAATGACATCAACTAGATGACAGCAATTAGAAAAGAAATCGATTTCTATTGCATTGCACCAACAAAATTCCAATATACCAGACAATAACCTGGTGTAGGTGGTGTGGCAGATGTAATTTCTGCACTGCAGTGAAGTGAGAAAATGCACTGTCACAAACAGAAGTACGGAAGCAGCAACAAAGAAAAATGTATGAAAACTTTTCAATGTAGCAAAACACCCAAGCCGCATTTAGGGCCAGAGTTAAGATTTGAAATAATGGCCTGACAGCTGCTACTAACTTAGAGGAGCCAGTCTCCATCTGATAAAGTTGGGATCTGCTTTATCTGATTTTTTTAAGTTCAACTTTTGACTACTAATAGACCTTCTGATTTTTCCACATGCAACTTTTGTTTTGGATTGATGAATACATTTGACAGTCTAGAAGTTTTAAAATGTTTCCTAGCTGTATGAGAGGACTAACTGCATCAGTGTTTCAGTGCTGAAATACTACTGTAGGGCTGATGTTATGACTGCTGATTGCTGCTGATGGATTATTCTGAACTGAGCAGATCTGCAATTCACAAATAAAGCAGGCTATTGTAATACATCTTACACCTGTGATGCAGTGATCCACATTCATTGTGCACCTTTGAAAGTAATATCATCCTTAATGTCACTACCCATTTTTACCCAGCATGTTAAAGGAGAAAAGGACACATCCATCTTCTCCCACAATTATTTGGTTGCTAGTTAGAAGCTAATAATCATGGAATGTTTTGTCAATGCTCATACATTTTCAAGAGAAAAATCTTTTAATTATTTTTATTTTGGAAGATTGATTGACAAAGATTTTTTATTTCAGATACAGCTTGATGAATAACTTGGTTTCGAAGTCTACTCCTTTGCCCTCCAGTGCTGTAGGTAAATTACCCGGCAGGCTTAGGTTAAAATTAGGGAGCTTCACCTACCACCATTTTCCATGTTGTCCACAATGCAAATGAGGGCAATTTTCATTTCACAATAGAAATCAGCCAACACCACATGCAGAGAGATTTTCAAGCAAGTCTTGAACTACAAATCCTGTAATGGAACCAGTGGGAAGCACATTGTATTAATTGAACTATATTGCTAGACCCAGTGGAATTTCTCCATCTCAGAGGATGGTATGAGTGTCCACGTGGATATGCCAGAAATAAAATACTGCAGACATTGAAAATCTGAAATACAGAGAAAGCTGAAAATTCACTGCAGATTTGGCAACATTTGTGAGGAGAGGGATAGTCACTTTTACTAGTCAATGTATTGTCATCCAACTGTTGCTACCAAGATTTGATGAACAATGACTTTTTTTCTAAAAAGCTGTGATATTTTTGGGGAACCAGAATAGATGCACCAATTGGTCCCAGCTGACCCATCCCCTAATCTGCCTTCACTTCTTTGATTCTTCATTCACGGGCTTAATCCTGGACATTAATCTCCAGGTTCTAAGTATTTTTGCTCCGATGTCAAAGTGCTTGATCGTGATTGCCCAGTGGCTGGCAGTTCTCCTGGAATATTTATCCTTGACTCTGGTTCAGAGATCTCACTGCTGCCTTGCTGTTTTTGAAAATAATGTCCTCTTTTGTGTGTGTTTGTGTGGGTATGTTAATGTGTATGAGTGCATGTGCAAGCATACAAACCATTTTGTGAAAGAAACGGGAATAAAATATATAATTAGGAAGGTGAGGTGGACATTCGGCAGAGGGATTTGGAAGTGTTATCACTTAATGCAGCCCAAACACATATTTGGATTAGAACTCCAATACAGTGAAAGCTGCATTTAATAGGAACTGCCGATGTTCTGTGTTGTTACTTCACTGACAGAGTTCTGATGACACAGAACACTGTAGAACAAACAGAATGTCACTCCCTTGAGCTGTCTTTAACATATTAAAGAAACTATCCATGGGATTGAGCTTTCTGGCAGAATATTCCTGTGGTGATTTCAATGAAACCTGCTCTTGCTGATACACACTCAGTGTATATACACTTTATCATGTACACCTGTACACCTGTACACCTGCTTGTTAATCCAAATATCTAATCAGCCAGTCATGTGGCAGCAATTCAATGCAGAAATGCGTGCAGACATGGTCAAAAGGTTCAGTTGTTGTTCAGACCAAACAACAGAATGTGGAAGAAATGTGATCAAAGTGACTTTGACCGGGAATGATTGTTGGTGCCAGATGGAGCAGTTTGAATATCTCAGAGACTGCTGATCTCCTGGGATTTTCATGCACAACAGCCTCTGGAGTTTACAGAGAATGGTGTGAAAAACAAAAAAAAAGCCAGTGAGTGGTAGTTCTATGGGTGAAAACACCTTGTAAATGAGAGAGGCCCGAAGATGGCCAGACTGAGAGTAACTCAAATAACCACTCATTACAAAGGTGTTGTCAGAAGAGCATCTCTGAATGCACAAGACATTGCACCTTGAATTTGATGAGCTACGCTAACAGAAGACCACAAACATAAATACATTGACCACTTTATTAAGTACCTAGTACAGGAGGTACTAATACAATGGCCACTGAGTGTAGTGCAGGAAAGTTCATTGCAGGTGAATTACACAGGTGTTGGCAGTTTCTGTGTAATTACATCTTCGAATGCTTGGGCATTTCACATGGCTGAGATATGAAAAAACTTAAAATAAAACCAGACTACAATAATTTATATATTCAACTCTTCTTTTTAATTGAATAAGCTTATTTTGATATGGAACTGTCTGATATTTCATGAAACTACACTCGATACACCGTAATTTGAAATGCCTTGAAAAGGTTTGAAAATTAGAAGCCTTCCAGTGCACAAGGTTTCAGCTGCAGGTAAATTCAGTTTGTATAATATGTTGTCTTTTAAGTTAGTATTTCTATCATATCTTATAACTTATTTAAATTAATTTCCTTTGATTAAAATCACTTTTGTTTTCTTAATTTAAGCTTACACAGATGGGAGAGATAGGCTTCTCTACCATTAAGAGAGTGGTATGTAAGACAATGAGGGACAGAGACAGGGTAAAAGCATTTTTTTCCTCGGGGGGGGGAGCTAAAAAACAAGATGGCATAGGTTTACAATAAGAGGGACATCAGGGGTAGCTTCTTCATGCAAAGGATGATGTGTGGTTAAAATGAGCTGCCAGAAATAGTGATCGAGGCAGGCACATTAGCAATATTTAAAAGCCATCTAAATGTGTACATGGATGCAAGAGATTTAGAGGGCTAAGGCACAAATGTGGGCAGTTGAGACAAACTCATTGAGCAAGACAGTCAGCATAGGCAAGTTGTGCTACAGCCTTGTTTCCATGCTGTATGACCAGCAATAATATTGTAAAAAAATATCCAGCCCAGCACATACTGTTTCCTAAAGAAGGGTCTTGGCCCAAAATGGTGACTGTTTATTCCCCTCCATATGTGTTACCTGACTTGCTGAGTTCATTCAGCATTTTGTGCATGTTACTCAAGATTTCCAGCATCTGCAGAACCTGTGTTTATTATTAGGGCATTCTTGGGGTTAGTACATAAAGCAATTAACTTCAACAACTAACTTCAGCCACCAATCTTCAGATCTGAACACGGATTGTAGATTAAATTTAAAATGCAGCTCTAAACAATGAGTTCCCGGGAGTCATGAACCACAGTTAAATGCAAGAACAGACAATGCTGACTTAAATTCAGTTGGGTATCATTTGGGTATCTGTAGTGTGGGTACAAAGGGGGAAGTGTGAAGGTTGTGTTCAGTTGAAAAGAAGTATTGTGAATGCATTGTAAAATGGAATTCTCCTTTGATCTTTAGCACATAAAATGTCATCTAGTGTTGGATCAAGCCTTTTTCTCCAAAAGGGTCTCAATATGTTCCCTGCTATGTCTCACTTTGTCGAATAAAGAGACTACTTAGTATCTTAGTGTATCAGAAACAGCAACCGTACTTTTATCCATAGATACTGCCTGGCCTGCTGACTTCCTCCAGCATTTTGTGTGTGTTGCTCGGATTTCCAGCATCTGCAGATTTTCTTTTCGTTCTACTTAGTATCTACCAGCTACTTTTCTCCAGTGACTTTGTTCAAGCAACAACATTTATGATATACCGTTTAAGCTGCACACTCTTCAGGATGCATTAAAAAGCAATGTCATATAATGCAAGAACTATTTGCTTCACTCTTCCTTGATTTATATCCAGGGGAAAACTTAATTGAAGGTTTTACAATGTTTCATTCAATGTGTGTAAGTGCATCAACTATGCAATCTGGAACCATGTATTTGATCCTGAACTATATGTTCCACATTGTTTATAATTTAAGGTTAGCTGTGATGTGTCAGATGTTTGGACATTGTGAAACTGAGATTTAGTAGTATCTCTTTACTCAACCCCGTTCCATCATTGGCTAATCTAAATATCATTTATCATCCAAGAAACTAGGCAAGATTAAACTGGAAGAAAATGAGTAGACTACTTATCTAAACTCACCATTTGCCTTTTTCTCTTTACATATAATAATTTAATGAAAGTTAATACAACTTAACACACTTTTCAAAAATATTCATTATATTTTGCTTAACCTTCCTTTATATAACAACAATTTTGACAAACCATGCTTACTTATCTCTGACAATGATAAAGAACAGTAGAGATCAGTACTGTAACCAAGTTAGAACTGTGTACTGCTTGTTGGTTCAGTATTCATCAGTTGTAGCTACTTTATTTGTAATATATCTGTATTTCTCAATTTCATTGCAAAAGTAGTTTATTCACAAAAACATTGGTTTAATGTGTGTATGCGATTAATTTAAATGTGAGAAATGTAATAAATTATGGAGGCATCTGTTTTTACGGCTCCATTAAAAGTGCCATTGACTCTTCTAATAGATTGGAATTTATTTACTGTAAAAAATTAATTTGTAAACCTTTATTGCATATTAAGATGGATGGCCAATGAAAGGAATGAAATCTTGGTGTTTTATATAATTGTGGCTTTTGACACCAATTAGAGCCAAAACACATCACTTGGTCAAAGGCAAAATCTTTAGTCTAATGCAGCAGCTGCAATTACTTATCTCCGAATATGACTGGTACTTACCTTTCACCCATCTTTAAATTAAAAGCTGTGTTTTTACTGTATGTAGTTACACAAACATTGGCACGATAAGCTTCATGGCAGACACATGATGGATTTGTTGGTATAAGTTTCTAAAAGAGAACAAATTGGCTCAAATTGTTCACTCAGAGCTAACAAGGTTTCAGCGACTTGTATAAAAGGTATAGCTTAAGTAAAAAATGAAAACTTCCTATGATTGCCATATGGTTTGGTACCTTGAAAGGATGGTAATGCTTATGAAGCATTAAGCTTCAAACAGCTGGCATTGTGTATATGATTGTTAGCATAGTCATCTGTCTAATTATACAGGAATGCAGTAAAGTCCATGTTATGTTTTGACAGCTCAGATCACCGTGTTCCCTTAAGACTTCCAATTAGACTCTGGATAGAGGAAATACTTGTAGAAATAATTTTGAGTCAAACAAATAAATTTTTGGAGTCATTATTGCTTTTATTTCCAGGCATATTTAAAATACTATAAATATCTTTAAATGTTATTTTCTCGCACATTGAGTCTTCATGAGTCTTTAAAATTTAAATCAGGAAACTTTGATAGTCATTGAAATGTAGAACATTGTGTGAACATGTTATTTTACCTGAAATCTGCAATGTGATACTAGACTAAAACCAATGAAAATGATGAAAAGAATACCAGTTGTTTAAAGGGAACGTCCTCGGGGGTTGAAGCCGGAAATATTTTCCCATGTTTAGTTGTAGATGTGCAAACACTGCATTTAGTTAACAAGGCAGAGCAGAATCTTTATGAGAGTTCTTTTTCCGGAAGTTCATTTAATAATATAATTGATTTTAACATTTTCCGTAGCCACAGGTCCGTGATTGCTTTCAATGCACATTTGCTTTTATTTAAATGTATACATGATAAAATAATGCACAATAATCAGTGAGCAGAAGTGGGTTATGAGGTTAGGACCACCATGCTTTGTTTTTTAATATACTACCAGTCCTTGTTTTGAAATCAGGAGTCTGGCTGGGAGTGAAACAAAAGTTTTGAAAGCCTTTTGCTCTGTACAGGAGGGTGAAAGGACAACGGGATTCTAGTGAGGGTTTTTAAAAACCTGCATTGTTACCATAGGGATGGCCTCAACTAAACACCATCTATAGCAGTGCTGAATGGTTTGGGTGATCTTCTAAATGTCATGAGCTCTGAAAAGTTTCAAAAGTGTGATCACAGTACAAAAAAAAATGTTTGAAGTTGGACCTTTATAAATTCTTTACTGGCATTTAAATCTGAGAGATTGCAGTAGTTGTAGCTTAATCTATATGCAAGGTATAAAACATTATTTGCTCAGTGATATGGATTTCTGACTTGCAAAACTAAAATACTTCATAAAATATGGATTCAATTACTTAATTTTATAAGTATTAGATTGGAATGAATTTCTGTTGACCAAATCAATGCTCACCAAAAGAGTACTGAAATGTTAATTCATATTTGCCTTCAGACAAATCTTGAGATATAGTATTTATATTTCAATCAACACCTGTGGGGACCACAATGTTCATTAGATCTAAAACATAAGAGATGGATGCTAGTAGAGTCAGAAATAAATACAGTGATAATTTTAAAAATTGTATTCCTTTCCACTCTCTGATAATCTTCTTTAGGCCTCAGGACCTCCTTGTGCAACTGGATCCTCACCTTCCTGACTTGCAAACCCAATTAGTTCAGCTTGGCAACAACATCTCCTCCCAATCACAGGTGAACTATGAGGCTGTGTGCTTAGCCCCCTGCTCTAGTTGCTTTATACATATGACTGTGAGGCTAAGCACAGCTCCAATGCCATATTTAAGTTTGCTGATGATGCCACTGTCGTTGGATGAATCAAAGATTGTGACAAATCAGCACATAGGAGGGAGATTGAAAATCTGGCTGAGTGGTGCCACAACAACAACCTCTTACTCAATATCAGCAAGACCAAGGAGTTGATTATTGACTTCAGGAGGAGGAAACTGAAGGTCCATGAGCCAGTACTCATCGGGGATTCAGAGGTGGTGAGGGTCAGAAACTTTAAGTTTCTCAGTGTCACCTATTCCCCTTGAACAGAAAATCCTACAAAGAGTGCTGGATGTGGCCCCGTCCATCACAGGTAAAGCCCTCCCCACCACTGAGCTTATCTACATGGAGCATTATCAAAGGAAAGTGGCATCCAGGGACCCTCACCACCCAGGTCATGCTTTCTTCTCTCTGCTGCCATAGGGAAGGAGATACAAGAGCCTCAAGACTGACACCACCAGTTTCAGGAACAGTTATTAATTCTCAACCATCAGGGTCTTGAGCCAGAGAGGATAATATCACTCGACTTCGCTCACCTTATCACTGAATCTATGGACTCACTTTCAAGGATGCTTCATCTCATGTTCTCGATATTTATTGCTTATTTTTTATTATTTTTTTTAATTTCTCAACTCAAGCTGGTAAAACCTGAGGTCCGGGCATAGTCAAACACACTCATTTGTTAATTGGTAGGAACTTTTGGACTATTTTAGTGGTGTTTAGGATTGTGGCTTTCTGAAGATTTACATACTGTAGATATTACTGTGTAACACTAATTGTATAATGCTATTGTGCCTTTGAAATGACACCAGTTGTAAATATTACTATCGGGACACTGTATACCTTGTTCATATTCCAAAGTCTTTCAATTCCCTCTTTTAATTCAGCATACTTCTGGTGTTTTTCATTTATTGATTTCTGTTAGTTATGTGTGTTTGGAAAATCTATTAAATATCTATTAAGTAAGTTGTGGTTATTACAGATTGTCCTATCTGTAATAACTGATCAGTTATCATATAACTTGTGGTATTCTGACTCTAAAACTGGATCAGGCTTGGTTTTATAGTAAGGTTTCATTTCATTTATGAGTTTGTATCTTAAAGCAAGATTTTGATGAATGACGTTTGCAACTTGATTGTGCCCATGTAAGCAATCAGATTGTGTTAAACTGCTACAGGATCCTGTAACATGTTGAATTGTTGTCAATATTTAGTCTGGGCAGATCATGGGGTTGTCTTTCATGGAGGGTCATCCTCTTCCATTGGTTAACTTTTTTTCCAATAGTTATAATTTCTTCATTTTTCTGGGTTGTGCTGTCATTTAAGTTTAGTGGTATGTACTTCTTATTGGAATTGCATATGCTCACATGGAATGCTGATTCCTGTTTTCGATGATGAAGGTATATCCTTAGAAGTTTTATTTGACTGTTGTGTAGAGGTTTAATGCCTGTTATTCCTCTTCCCCTTTCTGTCCTAGGTAATGTTAACCTAAGCACATTCAAATGTTTTCTGAAACTTGTTACTTCAGTTCTTATTTTTCTTTGTAAATTTTCCGGATCAGTTTTGGGCCAAGATATTATGCCAAAAGAATACATAAATATAGCTATAGCAAAAGTTTTTATTGCCTTTGTTATATTTTTACTGTTGAGCTCTGTTTGGCAGATTTTCTTAAGTAAATTCCGTCAAAAGTTTTTCCTTTATTGCACTATGATCTATTTTCTTTCCTTGTTGATATCCCAGATACTTCTATGTTTCATATTTATCCATCGGTCGTATTCTATTAGCTCGATTGCACTTTTCTTTATGTTTAATGTTCTGCACTTATCCGGTCCAAATACGTCTACTATTTGAATTAATTGCTTTAGTTTAAGTGATGAAGGGGTGTATAATTTCAAATCATCTGTGTATCATTATTATTCTCTTCTTGTATTTAGACAGTTTGTTGTCTTTCGCACATTGGTGTTTGGCTCTCTTGTTGGGTGCAGTCTTTCATTGATACTGCAGTGTTTCTTTGTACTTACTATGGATGCTTACAAGAAAATGAATCTCAGGCTTGTATATGGTGATCTACGAGGGCTGATTGATAAGTTCATGGCCTAAGGTAGATGGCGTCAATTTTAGAAAACCTAGCACATTTATTTTTCAACATAGTTCCCTCCTATATTTACACACTTAGTCCAGCAGTCGTGGAGCATATGGATCTTGGACCTCCAGAAAGTGTCCACAGCAGGGGTGATTGATAAGTTCGTGGCCTATGGTAGAGGGAGATGAGTTATACAGCTCTTTTCACAGGTACACGCAGTTCAACTCTTTGAGTGATCATGCAGAAAGTTTGAAGTTAATAACTCATCGGGGGTGATTGATAAGTTTGTGGCCTAAGGTAGCCGGAGATGAGTTATTAACTTCAAACTTTCTGCATAATCACTCAAAGGGTTGAAATGCATGTGCATGTAATGAGAGCTGTAACTCATCTCCTTTTACCTTAGGCCATGAACTTATTAATCATCCCTGCTGTGGACGCTTTCTGGAGGTCCAAGATCCGTATGCTCCACAACAACCGCTGGACTAAGTGTGTAAATGCAGGAGGGGACTATGTTGAAAAATAAATGTGCTAGGGTTTCTAAAATTGACTCTTTCTACCTTAGACCATGAACTTATCAATCACTCCTCATATATATACAGTACTTTGATAATAAATTTACACTAAACTTTGCACTTCTTTCTTTAATAGTTTTGGTGATGTGCATGCATCCAAAACAGATTCTCTTCATTCCATAGAAAATAACAGACACTATGTGAGTTATAAATTTTGTTGCTAATTTTCAGATTTTCAGCATCTGTAATTGAATGATTTTGGCTTTAATTTGTTTTTTCCTTCAATATCTGAGAATTATGCAGGAAATTAACACAAGGAAGGGTTATTTGGTCCTTCAGACACTTCAGTGATCAAAATCCTTCAAAGGGAGAACCTCTGGTGAATTCCCAGATCATATGGGATTCCTTCCAAAATTGTCCAGCATATCCAGAGTTTCTACGTAAATTTTACCTATATGGTTGGGGACTGCAATTTGAACTTCAAAGTCAAGAAAGAAGTCAGGGAAGACTGTGTGATGTTGGTGATATTATTTAACCTGGTGATTGACTGGGTTATGAGGCAAACAATGAAAGATAAATAGAGGGTCTTTAAGTGGACTCTGGTTTCTGCTTTAGAAGACCTAGACTTTGCAGATGACCTCATACACCAGAACACGCAAGAGAAAACTCGGCACCTGTGTACCTTTGCTGGACAGGTTGGACTCAGAGTCACCAGAGAAAGACTGAGACCGTGACCCTCAATGTTGAGTCTCCTCCTCCAGTCAAGGCATATGGCATCATCTTACCCAGCACCAGCAGATTCACCTATCTGGGTGTTAACATTTGGCAGGAAGGTGGGACCAAGGATGACATTCAGTGCAGACTCAGCAAAGCTAGAAATGTCTTCGGATCAATGAGCAACATGCGGTGATCAGCTTAGTACAATGCCCACACCAAGGTAAAACTGTACCCGAGCTGTGCTCTGTCCAAAGTCTTGTACAGGTCAGAACGCTGTCGCATGACAGACAGCAACCTTGCCAAGCTGTCGTCATTCCACACCATGAGCCCTTGGAAGATCCATTGTATTTTCTGGCCAAGAAAAGTCTTCAACCACGCCCTGCTCCTTCAGTGCCATGAAGAGGATGTGGCCTCAACCATCATGGGGAAACATTGGAGATCGATTGGGCACACGATGAGAAGAGAGGCTAATTCCATCATTCAAACAACACCTCATTGGACCCCTGAAAGACGGAGGAAATGCAGGAGACTAAAGAAAATTTGGCACTGTGTGTAAAGGGTAGAAATGCGGATGCTGAACCAAACCTGGGGCTCAATAGAGAAAATGGTAAAGAACAGACAGAGATGGAGGACATCATTGCCGCCCTGAACGCCAACAGCATAAATGGCAGTAAGTACAACAATCTATTGTAGACTTGATAAAATATATTTCCATTTCCACTCTTCCAGGGATGATAACTGAACATTCTTTTATCTTTCAAACATAGAACATTGAATAGCACAACCCAGGGACAAGGCCTTTGGCCCACAATGTTATTGCCAAACTAATTAACTTAGTAATAAAATGCCCAGCTAAACTAATTCATTCTGTCCACACAATGTCCACATCCCTCAATTTCCTCACATTCGGATTCAGATTAATTTATTTATCAGATGTACCTCGAAGGATACGGTCAAATATGTCATTTGTGTTAACAAACAACACAGCCTAAGAATGTGATGGGGGCAGCCTGCGAGTGAGGCCACACATTCCAGCACCAATATAACTTGCCCACCATTTTCACAGAACACACAAGCAACAACGACAACAGAATTCATGTGCCTATCTAATAATCTTGTGAAAGCCCCTGTTGTATTTTGCTTTCCCCACCACCACTAACAGTGCATTCCAGGCACTCAGCATTCTCCGTGTAAAAGAAAAGCTGTGTCACACATTTCCTTTGAACACATTGCTCTCACCTTAAATGTATGCCCTCTACTATTAGACACGTCAATCCTGGGAAAAAGCTATTGTAAGCCTCTTATAATCTTATAAACCTCTGTCAGATCTCCCCTCAGCCTCCGATGCTACAGAGGAAACAAACAAGGCTTGTCCAAGCTCTGCTTACAGCACATGCCCTATAATCCAGGTAACATCCTTGTAAACCTCTTCTGCACCTCTCCAAAGCCTCCACATCCCTCCCATCACAAACAAGAGAAAATCTGCAGATGCTGGAAATCCAAGCAAGACACACAAAATGCTGGAAGAACTCAGCAGGCCAGGCAGCATCTATGGAAAAGGGTGCACTCGACGTTTTGGGCAGAGGCCCTTTGGCAAGACTGGAGAAAAAATGCTGAGGAGTAGAGTTAAAATGGGGGGGGGTGCAGGGAGAGAGTAACACAAGGTGATAGATGAAAATGGAAGGAGGAGGGATGAAATGAAGAGCTGGGAAGTTGATTGGTGAGAGAGGTACAGGGCTGGAGAAATGGGAAGTCTGATAGAAGGGGGCAGAAGGCCATGAAGGAAAGAAAAGGGGGGAGGAGCATCAGAGGGAGGCAATGGGTGGGCGCAAGGAGGTAAGGTGAGAGAGGGAAAGGGGGATGGGGAATGGTGAAGGGTAGGGTTTTACCTGAAATTCGAGAAATGGATGTTCATGCCATCCTATGATGGGGAAACAGAACTGAATGCAATACTCCAGATGTGACCTAATTAGAGTGTTGGATAGCTGCAACATAACTTCTCAACTCATGAACTGAACTCTGACCAATAAAAGTAAGCATGCCACGTGTCCATCAGACTGTGCTGCCACTCTCAGGAAGCTATCAGCTTGGTCCCCAAGATCCTTCTACTCATCAGCACTTAGGGATCTTGCCTTCACTATGTACTGTCTATTGTATTTGATCTCCCAGAGTATAATATTTCACATTTGGCCAGGTTAAATTCCATCTGCCATTTCACTGCCCATATCTGTAATTGATCTATATCCCAATGAATCCCCTGCCGGTCTTCTACAGCATCTAGTGCACCAACAATCTTCATATCATCTGAAGATTTACTAGCCCACCCATTTACCTCTTCAAAGCAGTGGTCCCAGTACAGTTCCCTGCAGAACACTACTGGTCACATATCTGAAAAGGAAGGGGGAAGAAGCCAGAATAAGAGAGTGCATGGAAGAGAAGTAGCTAGAAAGTGACAGGTGAAGCCAGGTGGGTGGGGGAGGAAGTAAGAAGCAGGGAGCTGATAGGCAGAAAAGGTAAAGGCCTGGGGAAGGAGAGGACAGTGGTTTGTGGGAGAAAGGGACGGAGGAGGGGCACTGGGGGAGGTGATAGCCAAGTGAGGAGAGGAGGAGATGTTGGAGGGGAGTGGGGAATGGATGAAGAGGGAATGGGAGGGGAAAATTACCAAAAGTTAGAGAAACCAATGTTCATACTATCATGTTAGAGACTACCCAGACAGAATACGTGGTGGTGCAACTCTACCTTGGAGTGGCCACATCGTGGTAGTAGAGGCCACTTTGAGAGCATCGGATATCGTAGTCAACCCAAGCAGACTTGCAGATGAAGTGTTGCCTCATCTGTAAGAACTATTTGTGGCCTTGAATAGACATGAGGGAGGAGGGGAATGGGAAGGTACTCAAATGTAGCCTCCTCTGCATTGGTGAGAGCCAATATAGATTGTGGGTTCGCTTTGTTGAGCACCTTCACTCCACCCGCAAAATGTAGGCTATCCCTGTGGCCAACTATTTTAATTCTAATCCCCATTCACTTTCCAATATGCCAGTCCATGGCCGCCTCTACCGCCACGATGAAGCCACTCTCCGGTTGGAAGAGCAACAAAGTAAGCAGATCATTAACTTTATGCGCTCTGCGGGTAGGTATGACTGGTGTGCTTCTAATGGTATTCTATTTACAATTTATCATGCTTTAATATGCTCTTGTCTGGATTATGGTTGTATGATTTATAGGGAGGTAGCTTGCTGAGTTTTATATAGGTTGGATGTTCTGCAGGCCAATACACTTAAAATCTGTAGTGCTGCTTTCTGGACCACACCTAGAAATGCATTGGGGATTGAACTAGCTGGGATGCTTCTCAACATGTGGAGAGAAAAATTGAGCCGTGCATACTGGACTTCTTTCATAGGGTGGGGACGTCCCATTTGATGTATTCTGTTTTAATAGATTGGTGGGAATATACTAGCAGAGATGGTAAGTGCTTTGGGTAGGTAATTAGAAAATATGTGCAGGAGTATGATAGAAACATAGAAAACATAGAAAATAGGTGCAGGAGTAGGTCATTTGGCCCTTCGAGCCTGCACCGCCATTTATTATGATCATGGCTGATCATCCAACTCCGAACCCCGCCCCAGCCTTCCCTCCATACCCCCTGACCCCCGTAGCCACAAGGGCCATATCTAACTCCCTCTTAAATATAGCCAATGAACTGGCCTCAACTGTTTCCTGTGGCAGAGAATTCCACAAATTCACCACTCTCTGTGTGAAGAAGTTTTTCCTAATCTCAGTCCTAAAAGGCTTCCCCTCTATCCTCAAACTGTGGCCCCTCGTTCTGGACTCCCCCAACATCGGGAACAATCTTCCTGCTTCTAGCCTGTCCAATCCCTTTAGGATCTTATACGTTTCAATCAGATCCCCCCTCAATCTTCTAAATTCCAACGAGTACAAGCCCAGTTCATCCAGTCTTTCTTCATATGAAAGTCCTGCCATCCCAGGAATCAATCTGGTGAACCTTCTTTGTACTCCCTCTATGGCAAGGGTGTCTTTCCTCAGATTAGGGGACCAAAACTGCACACAATACTCCAGGTGTGGTCTCACCAAGGCCTTGTACAACTGCAATAGTACCTCCCTGCTCCTGTACTCAAATACTCTCGCTATAAATGCCAGCACACCATTCGCCTTTTTCACCGCCTGCTGTACCTGCATGCCCACTTTCAATGACTGGTGTATAATGACACCCAGGTCTCGTTGCACCTCCCCTTTTCCTAATCGGCCACCATTCAGATAATAATCTGTTTTCCTATTTTTGCCACCAAAGTGGATAACTTCACATTTATCCACATTAAATTGCATCTGCCATGAATTTGCCCACTCACCCAACCTATCCAAGTCACCCTGCATCCTCTTAGCATCCTCCTCACAGCTAACACTGCCACCCAGTTTCGTGTCATCCGCAAACTTGGAGATGCTGCATTTAATTCCCTCATCCAAGTCATTAATATATATTGTAAACAACTGGGGTCCCAGCACTGAGCCTTGCGGTACCCCACTAGTCACCGCCTGCCATTCTGAAAAGGTCCCGTTTATTCCCACTCTTTGCTTCCTGTCTGCTAACCAATTCTCCACCCACACCAATACCTTACCCCCAATACCGTGTGTTTTAAGTTTGCACACTAATCTCCTGTGTGGGACCTTGTCAAAAACCTTTTGAAAATCCAAATATACCACATCCACTGGTTCTCCCCTACCCACTCTACTAGTTCCATCCTCAAAAAATTCTATGAGATTCGTCAGACATGATTTTCCTTTCACAAATCCATGCTGACTTTGTCCGATCATTTCACCGCTTTCCAAATGTGCTGTTATCACATCCTTGATAACTGACTCCAGCAGTTTCCCCACCACCGACGTTAGGCTAACCGGTCTATAATTCCCTGGTTTCTCTCTCCCTCCTTTTTTAAAAAGTGGAGTTACATTAGCCACCCTCCAATCCTCAGGAACTAGTCCAGAATCTAACGAGTTTTGAAAAATTATCACTAATGCATCCACTATTTCTTGGGCTACTTCCTTAAGCACACTAGGATGCAGACCATCTGGCCCTGGGGATTTATCTGCCTTCAATCCCTTCAATTTACCTAACACCACTTCCCTACTAACATGTATTTCGCTCAGTTCCTCCATCTCACTGGACCCTCTGTCCCCTACTATTTCTGGAAGATTATTTATGTCCTCCTTAGTGAAGACAGAACCAAAGTAATTATTCAATTGGTCTGCCATGTCCTTGCTCCCCATAATCAATTCACCTGTTTCTGTCTGCAGGGGACCTACATTTGTCTTTACCAGTCTTTTCCTTTTTACATATCCATAAAAGCTTTTACAGTCCATTTTTATGTTCCCTGCCAGTTTTCTCTCATAATCTTTTTTCCCCTTCCTAAATAAGCCCTTTGTCCTCCTCTGCTGAACTCTGAATTTCTCCCAGTCCTCAGGTGAGCCACTTTCTCTGGCTAATTTGTATGCTTCTTCTTTGGACTTGATACTATCCCTAATTTCTCTTATCAGCCACGGGTGCACTACCTTCCTTGATTTATTCTTTTGCCAAACTGGGATGAACAATTGTTGTAGTTCATCCATGCAACCTTTAAATGCTTGCCATTGCATATCCACCGTCAATCCTTTAAGTGTCATTTGCCAGTCTATCTTAGCTAATTCACGTCTCATACCTTCAAAGTTACCCCTCTTTAAGTTCAGAACCTTTGTTTCTGAATTAACTATGTCACTCTCCAACTTAATGAAGAATTCCACCATATTATGGTCACTCTTACCCAAGGGGCCTCTCATGACAAGATTGCTAATTAACCCTTCCTCATTGCTCAAAACCCAGTCCAGAATAGCCTGCTCTCTAGTTGGTTCCTCGACATGTTGGTTCAAAAAACCATCCCGCATACTTTCCAAGAAATTCTCTTCCTCAGCACCTTTACCAATTTGGTTCACCCAATCTACATGTAGATTGAAGTCACCCATTATAACTGCTGTTCCTTTATTGCACACATTTCTAATTTCCTGTTTAATACCATCTCCGACCTCACTACTACTGTTAGGTGGCGTGTACACAACTCCCACCAGCGTCTTCTGCCCCTTAGTGTTACGCAGCTCTACCCATATCGATTCTACATCTTCCCGGCTTATGTCCTTCCGTTCTATTGCGTTAATCTCTTCTTTAACCAGCAACGCCACCCCACCTTCCCTTCCTTCATGTCTATCCCTCCTGAATATTGAATATCCCTGAACGTTGAGCTCCCATCCCTGGTCACCCTGGAGCCATGTCTCTGTGATCCCAACTATATCATAATCATTAATAACAATCTGCACTTTCAATTCATCCACCTTATTACGAATGCTCCTTGCATTGACACACAAAGCCTTCAGGCACTCTTTTACAACTCTCTTAGCCCTTATACAATTATGCTGAAAAGTGGCCCTTTTTAATGCTTGCCCTGGATTTGTCGGCCTGCCACTTTTAATTTTCTCCTTAGTACTTTTTGCTTCTACCCTCACTTTACACCCCTCTGTCTCTCTGCACTGGTTCCCATCCCCCTGTTGTGAACTAACCTCCTCACACCTAGCCTCTTTAATTTGATTCCCACCCCACAACCATTCTAGTTTAAACTCACCTCAGTAGCCCCCGATTTAAAGTCACCTCAGTAGCCCCCGATCTTGGGGGCTTGCAGATTAGCTCAACTGTGGCCTGGCCAGGAGTTCCGCTGTGGAAATTCCAGATGTGGCAGTAGATTTTGATGTTAGTGGAGGATAGACAGGGTCTTGTGGGTGGTGTCAGGGTGTCTGCTCATTGATGGCAGCAATATATTTCCTTTTTGCCTATCTTTACTGATGGTTCTACAGACCCAGTTAGTAATTAGGTGGGCTCGGGGAGATTTATGCCCTCGGTAGGGAATATATATATCGAGGTAGGGAAAAGGCTGAAAGATGGGCGGTCTGTCTATGCAGCAGAATTTATGGCAATTATCATTAGTTTGCAATGGGTTGAACAAGTTAAGCCAAACAAAGTCGTGATCTGCTCAGACTCTACTTTGGTGCTGTGGAGCTTGGAACCAAAGCACTCAAGGAGACCTGATCTGTTGACGGAAGTGTATTATAATGTATATGTTCTGGAGAGTGCGAGAATAGTTATTTAGTTTTGTTGGGTACCTGCAAATGTGGATGTACTGTATTGGGTAATGAAAGGGCAGCAAAACAGCAAAACAGGCACTTACAGTACTGGTCTGAAATAGATAGTAGGCAGCTATTGATCCCAGGGGATCATGGGTTTGCATCTCTGGTGGACTGTGTCCTCTCCAGGGCGCAAGCCTGGGCAGGAAGTTTTGAAGAACCGGCTGTTGCCTGTGCAGTGGGTTCTCTCTCTCCACATCACTGATGCAGTCCAAGGAAAGGGCAAGCAACAACACAGCTTGGCATCAGTGTCAACGCAGAGGTTGCCAGAGTGAAGTTGTAAACAACATCAAACTCCCATAGGGACCCTGGCTCCGGATTTCTTCTTTGGGGTTTATTTCCGAAGCCTTTCCCATGGGTGGGTATGGTCGCAAGGCAGCGAATGTTTAAAATCAGAGTTTTCCTTCTCCTGGGCGGGCTGCTGTCCTAGGCTGACGAGCCCCATCTACCCAAAGCAATTGTCTTTGAGGCACCATCTTTGCCCTTTCTCTTGTCAGTAGAAACAGTTCCGCCAGGCCGAGTAGCTAAGCCACATGTAAAGGCCAAGAGTTGGACTTGGTTCTCGGAGGTTGTTAAAGAAACATGCCATTTGGAGCACTTTATAGGTAGTAGGAGCTTATCCCCACTACCACCCTGGCTATGACAACCTTAGGAACCCTGAAGTAGATACGATAATTAATATGGGAAAAGACAAAGCCAAATCTTGCATTAGGTTATCTAGGATTGGGAAATGACAGAATCTGTTGGATAGGGAGGTGGTATTACAACTTGTTTCCATCAGACAAGGGGAGGTGCCTTTTGGGAAGGAACAGGAGGAAGGCATGTGGTTGACGAGACTGGGGTTTGGACGTACCAGTTTGCACTCCACTTTGGCACTTGTTCATAAGCATGGGAATGAGGGGTGTGATTTCTGTAAGGTCCCGGAGATGGTGGAATATGCCACCACAGTGTGCCACAGATACTTGTTGGAACATGGGAAGCTGTTTAGGCAATTATTGGGTAGATCTGGGCTGTCTAGTTTGCAGGATACTCTGGCACCTAAGGTAGGGATGAATAAATTGTGTAGGGACCTGGTGAACTTCTTAATTCAAATAGGTTTATGGGTGGGGACAGGTACGATTTGATCCCCATCATTTCTCCCTTTATAATTCATCACAGTAGGTGGTAGTAATGCACCTTCTTGACAGGTGCAAACTTCATTAGCATAACAGAAGAAAAAGATTTTAATTGCTCCACCACTGATAGCTATGAATTCAGTTGCCAGGAACCTAAGTTCTTGTGTCCTCCCTTTCAATGCATCTGCCTCTCCACCTTTCGTTCACCTTTAAAGTGCCCCTTAAAACTTACTATTCTGAACACGTACACAATTGATGGTAACACCTAATATCTCCATATTTAGGACACTGCAAACTTTTCCTATTAAGAATACTTGTCTTTTTAAAGGTACTAAATAAAAATAAGTTACCTTTGTTCCAGTGTAAATCTGGACTTAAACACAGCAAAATAAAAGGCTTGATTTCATTTCTATTTATTTCACATTATCTTTGGTCCAGCTGCCAGTATTTACATTTGACATTTAATTTCATGTGCACAGATAAATATTTCCACACAGCAGATCAATCTAAAGTAAACAATAAGACAATGATCTTGAGCTTGAAACTAAACATTGAGTAAACCTTGAACATGTTAATTCACAATTATTTATGATTTTTATGTACAAACAGAAATAGAAAACATTAAATGATGGGTGAGATAATATAACAGATAAAATTTACACACAAGTGATTTGTAGAGCCTTGCGCATGGTGAAAATATACACTATATGGACACATTTTTAGGTACACCTGAACACCTGCTCATTAATGCAAATATCTAATCAGTCAATCATGTGGCAGCAACTCAATATATAAGAACATGCAGACATGGTCAAGAGCTTCAGTTGTTGTTCAGGCTAAACATCGGAATGGGGATAAAATATGACCTAAGTGACTTTGGCCGTGGAAAGATTGTTGGTGCCAGATGGGGAGATATGAGTAGCTCAGAAACTGCTCATCTCATGGGATTTTCACCAATGTTCTCCAGAGTTTACAGAGAATGGTGCAAAAAAAAAACAAAAATAAAACATCCAGTGAGCAGCAGTTCTTTGGATGAAAACACCCTGTTAACGAGAGCAGCTCAGAGGGGAATGGCCAGACTGGTTCAAGCTGACAGAAAGGTGACAGTAGCTCTCATGACACACATATTACAATAGAACAGCATTACATGCAGAAGCGCATCTCTGAACACATATGTTGAAGCTTGAAGTAGACAGGCTACAGCAGCAGAAGACTACACCAAGTTCCACTCCAGTACCTAACGAATTGTTCCTCTTATATTATTGTTATAGTATTACTGTTTTTATTGATCAATTTTGCACATTATTGTGTATGTTTGCATGCATCACAGCATATTGGAAATAGATAGTCAGAAGTGATTATATAATAACTATTCTATTATGCAATAGTACCATTAACTATTGTTTGTTCTGCTATAAAACAAGTAACTAAATTTGTATTCTGGATTATTTCGATTCTAACAATGATGCCAGCCATAAGGGCCAAGTTACTGAAGACATTTTTTCCAACTTGCATTTGGAATCTTGCCATAAAGGCAGTAATGACTATACAGTAATACAAAAATAATCTCACCAAGTCATTCATAAATTGTTCTACGATTACATTGTAACTATGTCAAAGCATATGTCTCCTGCCCTGGACGGAATGCAAATTTTTCCACCGTTGTATAAGAATTGACACAAAATTGTTGTTTTTTATTATTGGGAATGTATCTGTCTATTTCTTTTAACTTGGTTTAATGTCCATATTAGTGCAGGGTCTTCTATATATATATATAGCCGTAGAAACAACAGTTAAAGCTCTGTGAAGCAACTGCCGGCTGCACGCACTAATTAATTTAGGGAGCGGTCTTGCAGTCTTTTTGCTGTTTTTGGCCTGCGGATTGGATTGAAGTTATTGGCGCATTAAATAAACCAATGAGAAGTGCGGGCACTAAATACTCTAAACTCAACTTTGATTCGCAATTAGAAGCTAATTATTGTCGGTTTATTAGCTCAATTGATTAGAGCAGTTACCAGCAATGCTGAGAGTGCAGGCCTTGTCCCGAATATTCTGATGTACCTTGGCTGGCTTTGTGGATTCCGTCCATAAACATGCCTGTCTTTTATTTCTCTGCTGAAAGTAAATTAAATTTTTTAAAGAAGTATCCTTCATAGCTTGAGCCTCAAATCAAGAAGAAAAGAGCTTAAGAATACTAAAGTTTCTGCAGCTACTCAAAATGATTATTTAATGAGATCCAGTGTGGAGTGGTAATGAGGCATTTACACAGTACAAGTTGCAGTCAGTTACGGACAGTCTTGGCAATGTGAACTAAAGCGGGCGATAGGTATTTCGACATTCCCGACAATGTAAAATAAAGGAATTGATTTGTTCCCCATTTAAAAGACGTTACAGATCAGTAAAACTGGAAAGATAAACTCTGCCATTCTATTTTAATAGATAGTCGATAGAGGCAAAGGATTACATGACTCTAATACGGTATCTTACTCGAATGAAATTTGTAATTAATTGATGCAAACAGCTATCATATTGTATCGGGAAACAACAGACTGCTACTAAAATAATCTCTTTTTTTCGCTGCTCACCTTCATATCACCAACTGCATACTAAAATGCTACTTAGATATTATACGTATGGACTGTTTACATCATGTTTGTAATACCAACCTTTTTAAATCGTGCCTCTTTAGTTGGTGATGCTATGTAATACCATAGTTTTGCTGCGTGTCATTATCTCCAGCACGATATGAAATAAGGAATTGTGTACACTGACACAAATTTCACCACTAATAGAGCCTTCAGAATATAAAGGAGCATTTAACCGATTATTGAGAGCTATCGGACCTCGACCCCTAGCCAATCCTGGACCACCCAATTTCGGCTCAGCATTTTCTACCATTGTTACAAGGGACAAACACAGTGAGGGGCACAATGGCCATTCCACGCGCAGAGCTCTGGCTTTGCCGATAATTTAAATAGTCTGGGTAAATAGCTCCACACCGATTGGTTGCATTTTATTTTTGTCCAGTCGGGCGATAGTTGGACGTGATGTTTGATAGCAGCATTTTACCACTTGTGACCATGTTCCATTGTGTACGCTATTTATTTACAAATACGCACAAATGAATCTGCGCAGATGCACGCTTCCACCGTGGATCAGAACTGGTTAATCCAGCAACGGCACCTTAGATCATAATTTATTACCGTGCTCGCGCCCATTCTGTCTGAATGCAATTTAGTTACACATTCCACAGACACGTATTAATTCATAGACTTTGCAATAAATTTGACAGAAGTGGGAACTAATATCAGATGTACACTTCAGTGAAAATGCTATGTCAATACAAGGTAACTGCTGGGGCTCTGTTTTAAGCGCAGTCAGTGCGGGGTTGAAACACACAGCTGCACCGTTTACACGTATCTGGATCCGTGGCTTCCACAGAAATTGTCGGAAGGAAATATTGTTCTTTGCTTTGAATTAAGAATGAGAATATGCTGTTCATTCTGCACACCACTTAAGGGTTTGCCCTGTGGTCCGTCCAATTTATTTACTCCCCTGAGGTGATATTCTGCTGTTTCAGGATACCAAAGATGATTTGAGCAAATTCTCAGGATTGTTCTCAAACATTTTAAAAGCCAGTATGATGTCTGTCGGTCTTCAGGTCTCCGTTGGAAGCACGTGCGCCCCGAGATTTTCCCCTCAGAATTTGCATTTATTTGAACAGACTCTTTTTTTCACGTGTCACGGTGCACCTCATCTCCCTTTGAAGGTAAGACACCTTCTCTATGCACAGTTGAAAATAATTTGTTTTTGAGAAGTTCGGAGAATTTGAAATACTTCCAAGAAAGACATTCTTGCGGAATGCTGCGAGATCTAAATGAGAAAATAATGAAACGCCCTTTTCCGTGTAGAAGCTTTGAATCTATATAGCGTTTACTCGCCCAAATGCTGTTGTAAAACAGGGCTCACTGGTTGGAAGGTTGTGTGCGAGTCCCAATAAAAAACTGTTAATAGTACACCACATTCAAGATACTAGAACATTTATGAATGGGAATGTATTTATACTGTTACCAAGCGAATTGTCCGCGGATCACGTTGGTTTTAGAGAACTGACCCAGAACAAATCTCCCTGGACGCAATTTCACTCGCTGGATGGACGTTTGATCATGAGGCGTTTGTGAAAGGCACCACAATGCTCAGAGACATGTGCACAGCTGGAAGTAGGAATATCTGATAAAGCAAGCCAAAAGGGGGGCAAGCGCTGCTTATTTAAATATGTTCAATTTTCTCTGAAACTTCTACTATTGCCCAATTCCCAATGCAGTTCACATCTACCCAGTGCTTTTGAATGTGGCCCGCGGAAGATCACGCTGGGAAACAACCTGTTGGCTCACGTGAGCGTCAACGGTTCCAATTTAAACACGGTCTGAATCCCCATCCACAGATCGTCTCCCATAGAGTACTGAGGCTTTTTCACTTTTCTGAGTGATAACCTTAGATTCGTACGGCGGCTCACTGAGCCGGCGCCGAGCGTCAAACACCCACTTGCACGAGAAACTTCAGAGCTTTAATCCAAAACGTCGACCCTTATCCCCCACAGACGCTGCTCGACCTGTCCAGCAGATGGTTTATTGCTCATATTTTATTCCCTTCACTTTTATCTTTCACAACACGAGGAACGTTTACAAATTTGCCATGGAAGTTTATATGATTATCATTATTTACCTGCTTGTCATTCATATTTCTTCCTTCCAGGTAGTGTAATTTTTATTGTGATTAAGCTGATTTTTCTGTTTAACAGACTGATTACGATGATGAAAACGTTCACGTATTTGAACGGTTACATTGAGAAACAAAGATTTTTGTTCTCCAACAGTGGGTCTGGTCGCGTTTATAAAGAGGCTCCAATTAACCAGAGTGTTCTTGGGCGAGATAATATCCTTAAAATAAATGACGGGAGGGGTGTGGGGCTTCGTGAGAAAATTCGAAAAAGAATACATTAAAAAACTAGGAAGCACATGTAGAACCGAGTAATGGTTTAGTTATAAGAGCAAATAGGTCGAAGTGATAGGGAAAAAGTATGGCGCTGGAGGCTGAGGTAATAAAATGGGCAATGTATAATAAGGATAAATTATATTGTAAATAATACGGATAAACAGGGATACATATATCGACAACAAAATTGAAAGGTTTTTATCTGATAGCTATCGAGGAGATGCGGTTCCAGTACGGTCGAAGGGCAAATATTTCGGAGTTAAATTAATATCGCAGCTGCACGGAGCAATGGGATTATTCAGCAAGTTCGTCACGACGTATTTGATCTCTCTGGTGTACAATACAGGTTTTCCCACGCAGCAAACCACGGCAAGGCTTCCACCAGTATTGTTGGTAAACGCATGCCATTGCATACGGAGCAGTTAGTTGCATCAAACCAATATTAAACAGGACCAACCAGCGTTTTCGGTCCCGGTGGGGTATTCAGATTTGGCCAGACTATGACCAGATCTCAGTTCGTGTTGCTCTGAATACGGGGACTTTACACTTACACGTTACTTAAAAACTCCAACATTTATAAGTCTTCTATAACCTCAGTATGTTCATTGTTGGAAGTTGTTAAACTAAAGGTTATTTAAGTCCGACACGGTGTTCCTTTTAAAATGGTTGAAGCCACGTTACTATGCCGTTTTTCACAAAAATATGCGGCCCTTTTGAGGTTAATTCTTCCTATGTATGGTGTTTAATAGTTTGATCTTCTCTGTCTGCACTGTTTTAATGTAACAAAATACCGCTCATTGACACACAAACCATGGACAGCTGCAGAAATTTCAACGGAGAACAAATTCATAACAAGCTTTTGTACGTCCCGGCAGATGGTTTGAATCTGCTCCGTCAACAATTGCTTCGCCGAGGGAACCACACTGCTTATTGTTTCTGTGTAAAGAAAAATGACTAGATAGTTTTTTTTTCCCCTCTAGAATCGTTTTGATTGGTTTTGGAAAGACCGCGGTTAGCGTGATACTACAGTCTAGAAGAGAATAGTTATTTTTAAGTAAAAATTGAACCAAGGCGCGAAGTTGCTGAGAATTTGTTTTCCAGAGCAGAAGGCTGCAGTTACAATAACATTGTCCGTTGATCAGAAGTTGAAAGATCATACATGGAGTTGTAAACAAAGTTTTCATCATTTTTATTAACGAGTTTTGTATTTTATTATACAAATACTGAAATTCGCAGAAAGAATTTTGCTACAAAATGTTCCTTTTTGAATTTTAATACGCATTTTCATTATAAACAAAGAACAATATATGTAACATCTCGGAAAGAATATGTATAACACAGAATCCTGGCTCCATTCATTAAAAAGTGTCTACTTTCTTTCTTTTATAAAATTTCCAAAACTGATGATAGTGTTACCATGTCATATGTTACAGGGTGTAGTTGGGTTGGGGTGGGGGTGGGGAGAGGGAAGGAGAGAAGGAACTCTGAAACATCATTCCTTCCCGGAAGTATTTTATCTTTGAACTCACTGGCAGATGATTTATCGGTGCGTCACTTTTACTTTTTCTTCTGCTTTTTTTTGTTTTTGGTTCATCTACTGGACCACCGACAGAATGCAGTCCGTGTAAAAAAAATATAATTCCGTGCTCTTCCCTATAGTTGAAAAACATCACGTTGTCATCTCCATTAACGAAGAATGGCTATAATTCCCAAATTACAGATTGATTTTAAAAGCTTATAAGACCAAAATGATTCAATTGTACAAACAGACCAAAGTAAAAACATTAATGATCACGTTATTGGAATGGAAGGTTCCATAGCCTTCTAAAAGATGAATCTATAAGTTTTCCTCTTTTGAAGACGCTATAAAATGTTGGAAATATATCAGAATGTCTTTTCCATCCTAACAATGTAAAATATGCTGAATCTCAAAAATCAGGGCCATTGTGCATCTCCTATGGTAAATAAAGAAAATGAAAAGAGTTTAAACCTGCTTTTTTAAGGACATGGTAAAAGTGCTGTTGCAGTCCACAAATGGTTAAACTATATTTAAATAAGTAAGAAGAAATGCAGAAATCCCTGGTAGTGTCATATTACATTTTTAAACAATCACAGTATTCGAAATTTATTTTAAAAATCCAACACTTCACATAATTCTTAAAACATAAAAATAAAAACATTTTCTGTTGTGCCGCATACAATATTCCAACCAGTGCTTCACCTTCAGAAAATGTACAATGCAAATGTTCACTCCTCTTGTGTTTATGATCCTCTAAGGCCATCAAATATTATGTAACTCCATTATGAAACACATTGTTAGGCACTGAAAATGTGTATTTTTTTCTAGTTGCAATAATAATTATTGATGCACTTCATCATTCTTCAAATACGACACATGCCAACAGTTTGCTTTTCCATTTACTTTAAATAAAAAAGCTGGCAGCTTGTTCAGAATAGAATCCCATTGTTTTTTTCCATCAAAACAATCCTTCTGAAGGTAATTGTTCCAGACCAATTCTATTCCATCAGATATCATGGTTATATTAATTTCTTTAGCGACGGAAAGATCCACCATAGAAGGGGTTCATACCCAGATGAAGTAGAGACATTTAAGAGGTTGCAGAACAAAGTAAGGGAACTATGGGCTAAAACCAAGTGTGCTCCTTGCTTTTCTCTTGATGTAGGAGTCCTGAAAAAAAGAATTGGAAGTATTTTAGCAATTGCTTTAAAATATAATTTTCTAATTTATCAGCAATAATCTTAAAATTATCTATACTCTATTGGAACAAAATATTTTTATAAAAATTGACCCTCAAACTGATTTCAAAAATGAAAATCTTTAAGCATTCATGGGATAAGAAAGGGTTAATCATCAATTTGCATCCTCTCATAAGATCAATCACACAGTTCAACGTTAGTTAACTCCATAAATGGTTCAGAATATAGAGAAAGTCTCAGATTGTATCATCCATGAGTCTGAGTATCAAAGTGATTGATGACTTCACCGTTGTCATTGTGTGAACCTTACTTTAAACTACAAACAAACTGCAGTACAGAGTCATGTAAATTGACCTTATTTATTCCTTATGACCTCCAAGGGGATCACAACCTTAATGACCCAGAGAGCTATATTTGCTGGAGCCAGGGCTTTATGCTTTGGCTCTTGGTAGAGTCACCCATGCCAAACAGATCAAAGGGTAGAGGACAGACTAAGAGTGGTCCACCAGTCCTCTAGGTTTGGGGGTTCAGCTCAGGGCTAACAACCCTGACTGGTAAAGTAAAATGGTTATGGAAACAACAGTGAAGAATCGTTCTGCATCTGAGTGTGATGGTCTCCATTTGGGACTTATGTGACTGACAGTTGTGAAAACTGAGAGGAAGCTACCGACATGAAGAAGGAAGCTCTGAACACCACCAGAGATGAAGGACCATCATTGCTGCCCTAAACGCTGGTGGTGTAATGGGGAGTAAGTAAGCATTCCTTACGAGTTACTCTGTTCTAAATGGGATCTTGAATTCATGAGAAGCAGAAAAAAATAACTAAAGACCAGTTAGGACAGCTAAAAATTAAAAAGGCAGGTGACAGAGCAACTATGCAAGAGAAACTCTTAAAATTTTAAGCTGGAACTTTGAAGGGAAGTTTTCTGTGGGGGAGGGATGAATAAAGCAAAGGGAATATCTCTGATTGGGTGAGACCAAAAGATCGAATGTAGCAGATACAGTAGCAAATAGAATGAGATTATGCTTCTATATATATATATATATATATATAATGTGTTGTGAAAACTATGGTATATGCACTAGTATGCACTAATAGAAAAATGGAAATTTGAGCCAATATCATTTTATCAATATCAGAAAAGATATTGGCCCAAATCTGCAGAGAACCACAGCAGAAAATGTAGAATTTCCACACAATCTGATAAAGTGCAAGATCCAGACGTTATGTTGAAAGGGCCAAAGCTGAGTTTTCACATTACACTGAAGAAATACCCTCTGGGATCTTGCCCCTGGTCAGACCCAGTGCTGGATTTGATATCCCATAACTTTTCTGGGGATTGTGGATCTATGGGTCAGGAGGCGATGGGAAAATACAGCATTGTGCAAAAGTCTTAGGCACATATATATAGCCTAAGACTTTTGCACAGTACTGTATATTGGTTAAAATAGGAAGGACTTGAGAAACAGAAATAAAATTACTTAGCTTTGTATTAGCTCAGTAGCATTATGAGTTATTTGGTAACTGGAAAGTCATAATATACAGTACTGTAGATGGTTTTAGTTTTGTTTTGAATTCAATGTTTTCATTAACTTTAAAAAATTTATTCACTTTAATTTTTCAAATGTCTTGGAATATGTGGAACACATAAAGACAATTAGAAATTGCTCGCAGATTTACTCTGAAGCCAAGGCTTTGCCAGCATTCAGAACTTTCAAAATAATTTTAAGATGGAGCTTCTCATTGAACTGCAAGGGCTCTGCTGCTGCTGAAATCAAACCACTGGAATTCTGGGCATCTAGATCAGGTAGGAATGGATATGAGGAGACTTTGGATAGTGATTCCAGGTAAGAGGAGATATTAGCAAGACTCGCATGGATAATTCTGCAAATCCTCATAGTCTGTCCCTAGGCAACTGAAGGAAATTGCAAAGAATAGACTAAAGCACTGGAAAAGCTTTTTTCCTAACATTCTTGGATATCTAAAATGTGCTGTAATGGTTGGAGGGCAATTTTTCATTCTTCTGTTGAAAATAGAACAGAAATGTAATTTAGCTTGTTATGACATTGATAGTAACATTTAATTTAAGAAAACCTATAAAATCATAATTTTAGAGAATTTGTGGAACTTTGAGATTTAGAAATATAAAGTGATGTTGAAATGCATTATAGATTTTTAACACCTGCTGATCTTAATACTCTAAAACTATATACTAAATGATTTAGATTGCTAAATGGAAAACAGGAGGTGGGTGTAAATGGATTTTCTTGGGAAGCTCATTAGAAAAGTGCATGATATTATTATGGATGCAAAAATCAGTTGTTAAGCAGAAAATAGAGATAGTATACAATTTAATTCTTAACCTGAAATGTGAACTCTGTTTCTCTCTCCACAGGCACTGCCTGATCTGCTGAGTATATCCGTGTTACTTTGCGTGTGTGCATGATGCCAGTATAAATGCAAAGTATCTAAAATGAAGAACAATTGCAAAAGTTATAGTCCAGAGTCATTGCTTTGTTACGGTATTTCTGTTTCTTAATTTGGGCTTGGACTTTGAGTTTAATATTAACATCTAACAATGAGCCAAATCAAAGTGGTTGATAAACAGCAAGAAAAATTATAAAAATCTTTAGGACAGCCAGCAGATGGACAGACTGCTGGTAAGTGTAAAATGGAAGAGTGTGATTTATGGTGTAGAGAATTGATCTGAAAGTTTGGTGTAAAAAATTATAATATGTGCAGAGGAACAAAATGAAACATGTTCAATATGTACTGTCAATATTTGAAAGTGAGAATTTAATTATCAAAATGCATTGAACATTTTGTTTTAAGATGAATAAAGTACAAGACTGATTAGTGTAAAATTTGTAGAGCATAATTGGCTGTAGCTATAATAGTTTGCAGGGAGGTATTCACTGAGGACAACATAATATTCAGATTCATTTGAGAGAGCTCAAAAAGGAAACAGCCCATGCTTGTGTACAGTAAGATCCAAACTACATTCAATCTTAGGCTGATAAGTGACAAGTAACATCTATACCATGCAAATGGCAAACAAATTACTATTTGGAACATGACCCATGGTATTCAATGGCTTTTACTGAGTCTTCCACCACTCTTGGTCATCAATGAACTGAAACTCATTTGGGCTACCACATAAATATTGTGATTGCAAGAGCAGGTCAGAGTTTGGGTAGCCTGCGGTGAGTGCCTGCTCTTCTCATTCCCCAGCACTTATTCACCATCTATAGGATACAAGTCAGGGATGTATGTATGCTGCTCCAGCCATACAGAAGAAACATAGCACTATCTAAGACAAAGCAACCCACTTCATTTACACCGATCTCCACACACCAAATATCCATTCCCTCTACCAACAGTGCACTGTGGCTACAGTGTAAGCCATCTACAAAGTGCACTGAAATTATCTGCGTAGGTTTCTCTGAGAGGGTAGCTATGGTATTTACTATCAAGAAGGTCCACGGTGCATGGAGACATCAACACTGCAGAATCTGCTCCAACTCATTAATCATTCTCGGGTGAATTTCATTGTACCTTTATCATTCTCTGGATCAAAATCATGGAACTTCTCACACAATTGTATGGTGGGAGTGCCTTCACCAGAAGAATGACCCATCCCTAATTGTTAGGGTAGTCGAAACTGACTTTGCCTGGAAAGTCCACATCCTAAAAGACGGTGAATAAAATTTGTTTTGGAAGGATATTAACATATTACAGCATAACTATGTGAATCTTGAGAGGCCAAAATTATGATTTATAAGGGTTATTTCTATTCAACTGGTTATCTGAGAGTTTTATAAAATCCTTAAATGTTTTAAGTGAATTGAATTGACTTTATTTCTTACATCCTTCACATACATGAGGAGTAAAAATCTTTATGATATGTCTCTGTCTAAATGCGCAAACATAGTAATTTATAATAAACAGAACAGTCAATAGAGGTGGCATGAATCCAAAAGTATTCTCGCTGGACAGAAGAAACAAGGGCGTTAGTTTAAAATAAAGATAAAATGATTAACAAGGGTTGTAACAAAAAGCAGTCAGGATTGTTTGAAAAAGACTGTAGGATGTTGCCGGGTCTTCAGAACCAGAGTTACAGGGAAAGGTTGAAAAGGTTAGAACTTTATTCCCTGGAGCGTAGGAGAATGAGGGGAGATTTGACAGAGTACACAAAAATTATGAGGGGTATAGACGGGATAAATGCAAGCAGGCTTTTTTTTCCACTGAGATTGGGTGAGATGTTTAAGGGGAACGTCCGGGGGACAACTTTACCCAGAGGTTTGTGAGAGTGTGGAATGAGCTGCCAGAAGAAGTGGTGAATATGGGTTCGATTTCAACATTTAAGAGAAGAAATGGAATGGAGGGGTATAGTCAAAGTGCTGGTCAATGGGATTAAACAGAATAATAGTTTGGCATGCAGTAGATGGGCCAAAAGGCTTACTTCTGTGCTATAGTCTCTGGCTGCAGGATGGTTTGTGGTAAATCTGGATAAAAAGGAATGACATGAAGCAGAAAAGTCGCAAACATGATTATGAAAGCACAAATCCAGATAAGTTACGCTGAATGGATTTTGAAGTACTGTAAACTTTGATTCATTTTATAACATTGATTGCAGCCTGTACCATCTCATTTTTGCTATTCTGTGAAAATATTTAAATAAATGTCTTTCTGATAAATAAATTCAGTTTCCATCTTTCATCTGCAACTATGAGCAGGAGCACAAATTGAGATTGACACTGCAATAAAATATTGAAGAAATGCATCTGAAAGTGGTATCTTTCAGATATTAAATCCCACCAGCTCTTGCTCTCCCGGGTAGATCTGAAGTAATATTTCAAAGAAAAGTAGTATCTTATGGTGGACGATCTTTCTCCCTCATCAGCATCACTAAAACATCGTCTTGTCATTTGGATGAGTGGAGCTCTTAGAAATCGGCTGCATTAATCCCTTACATTATAAGTGATAGAATGTGTAAAGTGATTGGCTCTAAAGTACATTAAACCGTCCAGAGGACAAGCGGAGGGGTTTGGGCAGGGTGGAAGGCAGTTATGCTATGCAGAGAGTTCAGAATATAAGCATTTCTTTTTTACACATTCCATGACAGCTTTAATGAAATGTAATCTTACGTGAAATAATATATGAAATAACAACTGAAAAGGTACTGTTAATATTTCGTGCCACTAATTATTATAAGCTTCTCACCTGCGTCAACTCCCTGCGTAACGTCCAGGGTTCCATGAAAGGCTCCAGTCCACGGCGAAGAAGCCGCTGCGGCGGTGGGGTCTGTCTTTGTGATCTCGCCTGGCCCTGCAGCAATCCTAGCTGCCCTCACCGACGGCACCAACAATGACCCATAACGAGGGTCCAGATGCGGGTTATGATGGTGGGCGTGGGCGTGTGGGTGGTGCACGTGTGGGTAAACGTCGTGCACAAGTTGGTAGCTGGAACTCCCTTGCGTTGCCAACGTGTAGGGCCACGCCTCAGCATTTGGTGGGGGCGCGCTGGGCTGGTGCAGTCCATGTCCAGGCCAAGCCATGGAGTCGTGGGAATGAAACACACCGCCAGTCGCAGCAGAGAAATCGGGATGACTCCCACTCAGACACGGTGGTGCCGGGGCCTGGTAGGTGCTACTCCAAAAAGAAGCAGGGAAACTGTTCTTCTGATTTGCAGAAACCGGTAATCCTTCTGGAGTCGGGGGGGGGGGCGGTGGGAAACACGAAATTTATATGTTTTGTATTTTGTTTGTAAAGTGCTACAATGTAACTACAAAGTCTTGAGCAGGAGAATGAGAATGTATGATAGAGATGATATTCTGTTGAACAAAGGGGCGAATGGATATCTACATGGTGCTTAAAGCTGCATTTTTAAAAACACACACACAAATCCTCGCAAACACGTCTAATCTAAAAATATTTTGAGAGTTATAACGTAATCAAGAAAACAAAAGCTGATCCAAACTCTCTAAATCCTCCCTCCCATCTCTATCGGTGGATGACGCCACTGATGGGAACTGAATTCGAATGAAAGTTAACGTGCAACTACGGTCTTGGAATAAAACACTTCATCTTTCGTATCTATAGTAACTATAGTGTTTAGTGGTCTAATCCAAATCATAATTTGCTTAACTGCTCATTGCCTTCATCGTCCTAAAACAAAGACGTAAAATTTTAGATATATGAACCTATTCGGAAATATTGTTTGCTAAAACTGGATCAGTCCAATATGATGATTGCGAGTTGGCTCTGGGAATTAAGTCTTTCCGGTTGCTACACACAGAATCGGTTGTCCTGGTTGTTTCAATTAATTGTGTAATCTCTTGAGTACAAATTATCAATGGCCCAGTCGCTAAAATACGTTAGCAGAAAGATAGGACACTTTCTGGTTAAGAGTCGTCAGCATAAATGGATCTTTGTCAGATTTACAAATTACAGTCAGGGAAATAAAAACTCCTGAAAATATCAGTGCTATACTTAAAGTACGTGTCCTTTCCAGACACTGCCAGAAGTAAATAATTTTCTGGCTACCTACTTTGTGAACTTGTAAACTAATTGTTGTAAATATTGTTTGGAATTGGCGAAAATAAGTTTTGTCCACTTTCTCGCCTTTTGCTGGATGCGTAATATTGTCAAATGGTGGTAAGTAAGACCACATAATATAATCTCTATCATAGGGATCTGATCTAATGTTGGACCTTATGTATAATTCTAACGATCTTTTTTTTTATTAAACAGACTTCTGGCGCGGAGTATTCCAGGATGTTTTTGTCTCCTACCACCGCTGTAAGTTCGGGTCGACAATGTTTTCTTCTAACTAAAACGTCCATGTAAAATATTTGCCAATGACAGTTCATTGGGTTCGTGTGCTTTTTTTTTGTTTTCATGTGTTGCTGATCCTACCTTTCCATAAGGTGCTGGATGAAGCGCGGGTCTTCGAGCTCGGGTTCTCCGCGTTGAAGTGGCTCAGAGCCCTGCTGAAATGCTCATCCACCACGGCGCCGATGTCTCCCTGGAAATATGTGAGCAGCACGCATCTGGAACTTATGTACTCTGCCTCAGGAGGCTGCTCCTTCTCGTTTTCTTTGCCCTGCGAGTTGCCCTCCATTGACTCCTGCATCTTGCCGTACAGGGCTAACTTCTGCTGCGGGGACACAGGAGCCAAAGGCAGTTCAGGCACAGCCTCACCCTGGCACATCAGCAATATCTCGTCACGAAACTTCCTCCCAGTGCTCCACCGGCCTGCTGCGGGAGCAAGTTACGGCCTTAAAGTATTGCGCCCCCTCCCCACCCACCCACCAGCCAGCAAAAATGGACAACTAATTCCTGGGTATGCACAGCAGAACATTACAGATAACAGGACGCATCAAACTAGAGCGTGAACCTTCTCTATTTCTGAGGTTAAATGGAATGCAGGAAGATCCATAAGCAATGGGTGTTCAAAATATGTCAGTGATCGGTTTTAGTGGAATTCTTACTGGACAGTATTATAAAAGTACTTTCATATAGCCGGTGGATCTGTATTACTGGAAATATACATGAATCCCATATCCCCAAATGAGTTACAACAATGCAAATGTTCAAGGTGTGTCTTTACCTCGGCATTGCGTGTGCACCGTGTTTCATGAGAAACACTTGTTGAATTATTTATTTTTAAAAGGAAAACAGAACTCAAGACCTTAAGTTCCCCTCCTTTCACGTTGAATGCAAGGTTTGCCTGCTTTATGTTATCTGGAATATCGTTTCCCAGAATACCCAATCTCAATCTGTCCAAAATGTGTCACTTTCCCACGGTTTGTTACTGTGGTCCAGCGAGTCTGCTGCCAGAGCCAGTCACATCTTGAATAAGTTTAACGTGGCATTATGTCCGGTGGAACGGTAGCACTATCCACATAGCTCCGCTGTTAAACACCGCCGTGTTATCCTCGTTTACCTCTGTCATTATCCATGTGGACTACCCATTTTAGTTATCTAGATTTGCTTAATCGCCTATTTTGTGTTACAGGGCGTTACTGTGTCCATTTCAACTAAGCTTGTTGATCGATTTCATATTTACTCCCTGTGGGGACTCGTTTAAAATGACTGATTTGAATATCACTGCAAACTATTTGTAATATTGGGTGGCGGGGGGAGGGGAGAGAATTTAAGGGCTCATATCGAATCCATCTGAATTGTGACTTTACACCGCACTATTACTGAAATTGGCAATTTATTTATCCTGTACTTTACTCCATTTCACTGAACAACACTATCTTAAAACTATCGGCCCACTTATCAATTTTAGTGTGACGTTTTGATCACAGAAAGCGCATTACATCAAACTCTTTGGCTGTTATGTCCTGAAATTTGCATACAGGAAGACAAATCAGTTTCTTTCAGTCGGGAATATTATATACACTAATTCTAACTGCCGGTTTTTTTAAAGTTTCTGAAAGTACTTTTGGTCTTGCAGCTAAAACTTTATAGAGAACACACCCCTCCGACCACGGGCTGCTATGCGGAGAATTTCAGCGCAAGCTTGTCAGACATATCAAAGAGATCGCGTAATGTGTTGTCAAACGGAATGAAGAAACCACAGCGGAATGTGACAGCTGACTCGGAGCCAGTTTACAAGGCAGCTGCGAACTCGCCTCTCCTTTTTCTCTGTCTTCCTCCCTTCGGCCAGTTGGTCTCAGTCGGAGGCATTTCAGCTGTTTTCTTACCTGCTGGGAGTGGTGGTGGTGGTGATGGTAATAAGCTGCGGTGTAGGCGGCTGCGGCTGCTGCTGGGAAGTACTGGTGCGCTCCATAAGACTGATGATACATAACATCCAGACAACTCATGACCGACCTGATCACCCGAATTGAACGGTGGCAACAAATGCAGCTTAAGCCTCAGACTGGTCGCGATACACACATCCTCGCTTTCATAAGTTGTACGCTCGAGAAGGGGCACAGAGACACAGAGAGAGAGGGGTGCAAAGTATTAACATAAACACAATGCGAGTACCCTCCCCGCCTGTCGGCTGCTGGGACTCTGAAAAGTTTGCAGCTGATTGATCGAAGCATCAGCAACCCCGCCTGCACAAACTGGGCTCACTTCTGATTGGCCAATACATGATCCTTAATAGTACGTTTCATTGGGCAAAACATCGAGAGGCCCCTCCCATTTGCAATACAAAAGAGTTTCAACTTCATCTTTAGGTACTCAGGGTTTTATTCTAAGCACTAACCGAAACTATTATCACAAACAAGCCCCGGTTCTGTTACAGATGCAGTTACAATTCAGTACAAAACATTAAATGTGTGCTTGTACGTTTAATAAAGGATCATCAGAGAGTGCTCTATGTTTGCCTTCAAAGTTTCTGAAAAGGTGCTGGATGAATGGTTTCGAAAGAGTCGGCAAGTTTAGGGCAATATTGGCAGTTATGATGCGAAGCGTCGCACGATAACGTTGCCGCGAAGAACATTGTTCGTGTCGTAGGTCGGAGTTTCCCGGGCAGCTTTGAATCACATTGAAGACATTGGCATTCGAACTCTGCAGATCGATAACTTCTCGATTCCGATAAAGGGTTTCAGCAACTGTTTATTCCCCTCCACAGATGCTGCCTGACTTGCTGAGTTATTCCAGCATTTTGTGTGCGTTGCTCAAGACCCTTCCCTGAGTCAGGCAGAGTGTCCGCAGCCGTAATTTTACGTATCGGCGCATTTAAGCAGCTTGATTTCATACACGAAGGACCTAGTGCCCGATTTAGGTAAAGGGCCTAAAGATCTCCTTCTTTTCCATTATGACATTGTAAGATTTCCATTTGAAATGCCTAAAACGAAACACGCACCCAACTCATTTCGTTTGTTGCTTTTTTTTGCTCGAACAATGCGATAATTGAATTTCAGGACTTGGTTTCATTACAGTTTAATTGCACCAAATTGGTAACTCAAAGCTACAATGAAATGTTTTGATTCCTTCCTCTCCAAATAAATTCTCTTCCTCGACCTCCCCGTTCTTTGCTGGTATTGCAAAAATGCGTCCTCTCCTACAGCTCTGCCTGGTGGTGTTGCAGCCGAACTATAGAAGAGAAAATCTGCAGAAGCTGGAAATCCAATCAGCACACACACACACAGCTGGAGGAACTCAACAGGCTAGGCAGCTCCTATGGAAAGAGTACTATCGACGTTTCGGGCTGAAACCCTTCGCATAGAATGGTTTTAGCAGAGGAGGAAGTCCACCTTATCTACATCTGTTCTCTCCTAGAGAAACGTTCAAGTTCTATCAACTAGCCGTTTACCCGTACCCGCTAGTATCACATTAGCAGGTCGTATCTTCCAGGTTACAATCATATACTGCACAGAAGTGGTTCTACTTCTGTCATTAGTTCCCACCCGCTATTATACACCAGTCGTTTCTAATGCCTAAGCTCCCTCCACCAAAGCCCCTATGATCCACCCTGGTCACACTTATCATCATTTTATATTCTATCAAATTCCGCCCCCCATCTTTTTTTTTTAATTTCTTCCTTTCTCCAGCGATGCAGGACGAGCAATCCCCGACAATCCCGATTTAACGCTCACCTAATCATAGGAGAATATATTATTCACGGGGCCAATTAACCTATCCGGTAGGTCTTTGGACTGTGGGAGGAAACAGGAGTACTCGGGAAAATGCACGCATTCTGCTGGGAGGACGTACAGACACTTTACAGAGGAAGCGGGGATGGAACTAAAATGCACCGAACTGTAATAGGGTCACACTAACCACTACGCTACTGTGGCGCCCAGTCTCTCAGAAGACAGAACATACAGCACAGTCCAGGCCCTTCAGCCCGCGATGTTGTGTCAAACTTTTAAACTACTACAAAATCAATTTGCCCCTTCCCTCCCAAATACACCTCCAGTTTTCTTTCATCCACTTGCCTAAGTGTATTGTGAATGTCCCTAATGTATCTGTCTTTACCACCACTCCTGACAGTGTGTTCGATTAACTTATCACTTCCTGTGCAAAAAAAAACTACCTCTGACATCTGCCCCATACTTTCCTCTAAGCGTCTTAAAATACAAGTATGTCCTATTCTATCAGCCATTATCATCTTTGGATGGTGGTTTTAGGGGTAGGGAGTGTCTCTGGCTGTCCACTTAAAGAGGATAACTGCACTCATTCTATTTCTGGTGCCCCACAACTGATGGTCTCACCTCAAGGATTCTTTATCTTGTTATTTCATGCTCTGGTTATTTATTGCTATTTATTTGCATTTTCACTGTTTATCGATCTGGTTTAGAGTTATTGTTCTATAGATTGGCTAAGTATGCTGTTCAGAAAAAGAATCTCAGGGTGACATGTATGCACTCTGATAATAAATTGTACTTTGAACTTTATTATCTTGTATACCTCTCATCCTCCTTTACTCCAAAGAGAATAGCCCTAGCTCACTCAACCTTTCTTCATAAGACATGTTCTTTAATCTCTTCTCCAAAGGAAACAGAACCTTCTCTTACTTAGCCTTTTAACTGCAGTACCTCATCTCATTTTCTAAAATCATCTCTATACCCTTTCTTACACCTTCACATCTTTCATATATTGTGGTCACTAGAACTGAACACGGTCCATTGTTTGAGGCAGTTTTATAAAAATTCTGCACAACTTCCCAGCTTGTATACTGTTAGTTCAGCTTATAAGGTACAGAATGTGTCTGTATAATTCACTGATTCCTCAACTTGCCCCACCTCTCCCAATGATTTCTGCTCCCATACCTCCAATTCCTTCTGCTCCTGCATCCCTTTTAAAACAGCACCCTTTACTCTGTATTGCTTCATCTCATTTTTTCCTAACAGAATGCATCACCTCAAATATCTCTGCATTAAAATATTTGGTACGTGCCTCCACATTCCAGACGACCATAAGTCACAGCAGCAGATTTATAGGCCATAAGACCATAAGACCATAGGACATAGAAGCAGAAGTAGGCCATCTGGCCCATCGAGTCTGCTCTGCTATTTAATCATGGCTGATTCTTTTTATTTTGCATCCTCAACCTCAGTTCCCAGCTTTCTCCCCATAACCTTTGATGCCATGTCCAATCAAGAACCTATCAATCTCTGCCTTAAATACACCCAATGCCCTGGCCTCCACAGCTGCATGTGGCAACAAATTCCACAAATTCACCACCTTCTGGCTAAAGAAATTTCTCTACACCTCTGTTTTGAAAGGGCACCTGAGGCTATGCCCTCTTGACTGAGACTCTCCCACTATGGGAAACATCCTTTCCACAGCTACTCTGTCCAGGCCTTTCAACTTTGAAAGGTTTCATTGAGATCACCCATCCTTCTGAATTCCAGCGAGTACAAACTCAGAGCCATGAAACGTTGCTCATATGATAACCCTTTCATTCCTGGAATCATCCTTGTGAACCTCCTCTGGACCCTCTCCAATGCCAGCACATCTTTTCTAAGATGAGGGGACCAAACCTGTTCACAATACTCAAGGTGAGGCCTCACCAGTGCCTTATAAAGCCTCAGCATCACATCCCTGCTCTTGTATTCTGGATTTCTGGAAATGAATGCTAACATGACATTTGCCTTCCTCACCACCGACTTGACCTGCAATTAAACCTTTAGGGTGTTCTGCTCAAGGACTCCCAAGTCCCTTTGCATCTCAGATTTTTGGATTTTCTCCCTGTTTAGAAAATAGTCTGCACATTTATTTCTACTATCAAAGTGCATGACTATGCATTTTCCAACATTATATTTCATTTGCCACTTTCTTGCCTATTCTCCTATTCTATCCAAGTCCTTCTGCATCCTGCCTGTCCCCTCCACCGATCTTCATATCATCTACAAACTTGGCAACAAAGCTATCTATTCCATCATCTAAATTATTTATATACAGCATAAAAAGATGTGGTCCCAACACCGACCCCTACGGAACACCACTAGTCACTGGCAGCCAACCAGAAAAGGATCATTTTATTCACACTTGCTGCCTCCTACCAATCAGCCAATGTTCTAACCAGTAACTTTCCTGTAATACCATGGGCTGTTAACTTGACATGTCCACAGATCCCTGAAAGTTGCCTCACAGGTGGATAGGGTAGTTAAGAAAGCTTATAGGGTGTTAGCTTTCATAAGTCGAGGGATAGAGTTTAAGAGTCACGATGTAATGATGCAGCTCTATAAAACTCTGGTTAGGCCACACTTGGAGTACTGTGTCCAGTTCTGGTCACCTCACTATAGGAAGGATGTGGAAGCATTGGAAAGGGCACAGAGGAGATTTACCAGGATGCTGCCTAGTTTAGAAAGTATGCATTATGATCAGAGATTAAGGGAGCCAGGGCTTTACTCTTTGGAGAGAAGGAGGATGAGAGGAGACATGATAGAGGTGTACAAGATAATAAGAGGAATAGATAGAGTGGATAGCTAGCACCTCTTCCCCAGGGCACCACTGCTCAATACAAGAGGACATGGCTTTAAGGTAAGGGGTGGGAAGTTCAAGGGGAATATTAGTGGAAGGTTTTTTACTCAGAGAATGGTTGGTGTGTGGAATGCACTGCCTGAGTCAGTGGTGGAGGCAGATACACTAGTGAAGTTTAAGAGACTACTAGACAGGTATATGGAGGAATGTAAGGTGGGGGCTTATATGGGAGGCAGGGTTTGAGAGTCGGCACATCATTGTGGGCCGAAGGGCCTGTACTGTGCTGTACTATTCTATGTTCTATGTTTTATAAGCAGCCTCATGTGTGGCACCTTGTCAAAGGCCTTCTGAAAATCCAAATATGCAACATCCACTGTTTCCCCTTTATCGATCCTACTTGTAATGTCCTCAAAGAATTCCAACAGGTTCATCAGGCAGGATTTTCCCTGAAGGAAATCACACTGACTTTGTACTATCTTCTCCTGTGTGTCACCAAGTACTCCATCACCTCATCCCTAACAATTGGCTCTAACATCTTCCCAACCACTGAGGTCAGTCTAACTGGTCTATAATTTCCTTTCTGTGGCCTTTCTCCTTTTTCAAAGAGTGGTGTGACATTTGCAATTTTCCAGTCCCCTGGCACCATGCCAGAGCCCAATGATTTTTGAAAGAATTTGGCCCATCCAGTCTGCTTCACATTCCATCATTGCTGATTTATTATCCCTTTCAACCTCATTCTTCTGTTTTCTCCTGTAACCTTATCTTTACTAATCAAGAACGTATCAACCTGTGTTTTAAATATAACCAATGACTTGGCCTCCACAGCTATCTGTGGCAATGAATTCCATAGATTCACTACCCTCTGGCTAAAGAAATTCCTCCTCACCTCCGTTCTAAAGGGATGTCCTTCTATTCTGAGGATGTGCCCTCTGGTTCTAGATTCCACTACTATATGAAACATCCCATCTATCTCCACTCTATCTGTGCTCTTAAATATTCGATAGATTTCAGCAATGTTCCCTCTATTTTTTTTTTACAGTTGAATGAACCAACCGTTGCTCTGCATAGCAATTTTTTATACATACTGAAGACTGTGCACCACTTTGAGAAAGCATTATCTAAAAGAGAATTCCAGCTGTGCAGCAGGAAAGGCTATGTGTGCAGGAGCATTTCAGTTACTGTGCAGCCATGCACCCGCTCAGCTTTGAAGGAACAGTGGATTTCAATGAGATCCTTCTCGTTCTTCAAAACTTCTGTGTCTATAGGTCTTGAGCTATCAAATGCTCCTCATACAATTAAGCCTTTCATTTCTGGAATCGTTCTTGTGAGCCTCCTTTGGACCCTCTCCAATGAGAGCCCAGAGTTTCTTAGATAAGGTGCCCAAACCTGCTCACAATATTTGAAGTGTGGTCTGACCAATGCCTTGTAAAGCCTCAGTATTACACTTTGCTTATATATTCTAGTCCTCTTTAAATGATTGCTAATATTTTATTTGGCTTCCTTAACAATCATGTATTTATATCCTGCTGCGGTTTATCATTATCCTCTTTGCAATTCGCTAAGTATTGTGTCATCGTCAAATATAGAAACTGTGGCTTTACCCCTGCCCCAAGTGTGGGGTATTAAATAAATCAGAAAAAGAAATGGTCCCAACAGTGATCACTGGAGAACGTCATTATTCACCTTTTGCCATCAGAAAAACAACCATTCACCATGACCCCAAAACAAAAATGCCTAAAGATCTCAGCCAGTCAAGCAACATCAGTGGAAATAGATTGCAGTAAGCATTTCAGTTCATGGACACATTTGCACAGTTGGTCAGTTCCACATACCCATTTCAGAAAAAGCCCACCCATTAATTGGATTGCTTTTCCACTGGTGCAGCTTGATTGGCTGAGTTCTTCCAGAATTTCAGCTTATGTTGCAGATTTCAGAATCTCTAAGTTCAAAGTAAATTTATTATTGAAGCATAGCAATGTCTCCACATATTACCTTGAGATTCATTTTCTTCCAGGCATTCACAGTAGAACAAGAGATATAATAGAATCAGTGGAAAACTACACACTTGCAAAGACCAAAACAACCAATGTACAAAAGAGGACAAGCTAGGCAAGTACAAAAATAATTAATAACAAACAATCAGATAAATAAATTATGCTGAGAACATGAGTCATAGAGTCCCTTAGAAGTGAGTCCATAACGGGTGGACCCAGTTCAGAGTTGTGGTGAGTGAAGTTGCCCACACTGGTTCAGGAGCCTGATGTTTGGTGAACTGTACAGCCTGATGGTGTGGGACTCCTGTATGTCCTTCCCGACGCAGCAGCCAGAATAGGGCATGGCCTGGATGGTAGGGGTCCCTGATGAATCTGCAGTTTTACTTCTTTTCTCTTCAGCAGGGCCGTCTGTGGTCTGTTAATTAGTCAACTTTGTATCCAGATTATATTACTTCTTTTGTGCTACACACCTCTTGTTGCTGTTAAGTCTGTGATATGGCACTGTATCACATGGTCCCCTACTTGGTGAAATTGTGTGAAGGGATCCATTAGGGAAGCCAGTATAATCAGGTTTATAGGGCTACCTATTAAAGCATTGTTGTAAACTAATATGCCCAGGTGCCAACAACAAACAAAAAACACAATTACAACTCTGCTCCCCATTAATATCTATTGTTGGTAGATTTAATAATATCTGGTTAACAATATCTATTATTACATTGTGTGTGATTAATAATGTTGCATATGATTGATACTAAAAGGGAAATTAAAACAGCAAATAATGGGGAAATTAATTAGTGCTAATTAGAGACAAATGATTTTGTTTTAAGTTAAAGTGATGGTTCTTTAATAGTTTTTAAAAACTTTTCCTTCTCAAAAATAATTCATCTTTCTGAAGGCAAATTCATTCTGAATTTGACATTTTATATATTATTATGCTCAGCTTAATCTTCCTAGGTACTTGTGACATATTTCAAATAATTAAAGTAATGAAAATGGAAATCTAAGCAGAAATATGATAAATTTAATGTATCAATTGTTAAAGCATTAAATATATAAGCAGGACAGAACGAAACAGGTGAATAAATAATTACATTATGAAGTTTTTCAACTGGTGCTGGAAATGTTAAGCTTTAAAATAGGGGATAGTTAATGAACTTTAAAACACAAGAGATTCTGCAGATGCTGGAAATCTTGATCAATACACCCAAAGTGCAGGCAGTACACAGCCTGTCACACTAACAAACTCATGTTTTGCCTGACATGTCCTTGGCTCAAGTTATGTTAATATTTTAATTATCCTCACCTTGCATTTATCAAGATTGAATTACATCAGTTTATTTCTTCATCTCTCTACTTACCCTTTGAAATAATTACTTATTTTGTAGGTGGTATCAGGGTTTTGCAGGCTGCTATAGGATGCAGGAGGAAACTAAACTTACAACTTTTAACTTGGCATTGGCAACTTAACCACTTGGTTTATGACCCATCCAAAGTTTACTTCAGTTTTGGAAAGGAAAATAGTTGGGTTGTTACACAGGCGGGCACATCACAAATGTCTGTTTTACTATACACAAGTAAAGTCTAGATTTACCTGAGGTAAGTTAAGCTCAAATGCTGTCAAAAGAAGAAGCAAGGGTGGAGGTCACTGTAAAAAGATGGTGGGAAGGAGGGGAAGTCAGACCAGGATGAGGAAGAGGGATAAAAATGGGATGGGTGTCAGGGGAGGCTGGAAAAAAGGAGAATACGGGAAATGGCTGGAGAGTAAAGGATAAGAAAAGTATCACTGTAAGGAATACAATAATATTTTCTGCTAAGATACTTTATATACTTCTCTGCCTTATACCTGGAGATTTCTCTGGCCTATCCATCCCACCTGTCCATCCCTTGCTTACTTTCTTTTTTGTACTTTCTCTTTAGATATTTTTCAATATTTCCTTGCAAATATGGAAGAGAAATTAATAGCAACACTTTCAATGTGACAGGCTGATTTTAAAAAAAAGGAATATTGGAAAAATATTGCAGAAAAAGGGAATATTACAGTGGTATGAGAGAGGAACAGGCCCAAGTCAATTGGAAAAGTAAGCTAGATGGAGGGACGGTAGAGCAGAATTGGATGAAATTCCTACAAGAAATAAGGAAAGTGCAGGAAAAATATATTCCAAGAAAAAAGAAAATCATGAGTGGAAAAATGGCACAAATGTCATAAATGTAGTTCTGCTGTTTAAGAAAGGCGGGAGGCAGCAAAAAGAAAATTACAGACCTACTAGTCTGACATCGGTAGTTGGAAAGTTATTGGAGTCGATCCTCAAGGACGAGGTTATGAAATACCTCAGGTGCATGACAAGATAGGCCCAAGCCAGCATGGTTTCATGAAGGGAAGATCCTGCCTCACCAACCTATTGGAATTTTTTGAGGTAATCTCAGATAAGATTGACAAGGGAGAGGCTGTGGATGTTGTGTATTTGGATTTTCAAAAGGTCTCCGATAAGGTACTGCTTAATAAGATGAGAGCCCATGGAGTTACAGGAAAGATATTGGAATGGGTGGAGCATTGGCTGATAGGCAGAAAGCAAAGGGTGGTAATAAAGGGACCCTATTCTGGTTGGTTGCCGGTTACTAGTGGTTTTCCGCAGGGGTCAGTGTTGGGGCTGCTCCTTTTTACAATATATATCGATGATTTGGATTATGGATTAAATGGTTTTGTGGTTAAGTTTGCGGATGACACCAAGATAGGTGGAGGAGCAGGAAGAGTTGAAGAAATGGAAAGGTTGCAGAGAGACTTGGTCAGTTTAGGAGAGTGGGCAAAGAAATGGCAGATGAGACACAATGTTGAGAAATGTACAGTTGTATATTTTGGAAGAAGAAATAATTGGGCAGATTATTATTTGGATGGGGAGAAAATTCAAAAATCGGAAGTGCAAAGGGACTTGGGGGTCCTCGTGCAGGATACCGTAAAGGTTAACCACCAGGTTGGATCAGCAGTAAGGAAAGCGAATTCTATGTTGGCATTCATTTCAAGAGGAATAGTGTATAAGAGTAAGGAGGTGTTGATGAGGTGCTATGAGGCACTGGTGAGACCTCATTTGGAATAATGTGTACAGTTTTGGGCCCCCTATCTTAGAAGGGATGTACTGATGTTGGAGAGAGTTCAGAGGGTATTTACGAGGATGATTCCTGGAATGCAGGGGCTAACATATGAGGAGCATTTGTCGGCTCTTGGACTGTATTCGTTAGAGTATAGAAGAATGAGAGGGGATCTCATAGAAACATTTCGAATGTTGAAAGGGTTGGACAGAGTAGATGTGGAAAGGCTGTTTCCCTTGGTGGGTGAGTCCAGGACAAGAGGCCACAGTCTTAGAATTAGAGGGTACCCATTTAAAAGAGAGATGAGGTGAAATTTTTTTAGACAGAGGGTCGTGGATTTATGGAATTCGTTGCCACATACAGCTGTGGAGGCCCGATCATTGAGGGTGTTTGAGGAGGAGATTGATAGGTACCTAATTAGTCAGGGTATCAAGGGATATGGGGAAAAAGCCGGAAATTGGAACTAGTTGGGAGAATAGTTTAACTCATGATGGAGTGGCGGAGCAGACTCGATGGGCCAAATGGCCTGCTTCTGCTCCTTTGTCTTGTGATCTTGTGAAATGCCTATGGAATATATGTCAATATATTCAAAGGAGAAAAAATAATTAAATCAGCCACATCAGAAGTTTTGGAAATCAAATTCAGCTTAATAGGGTTCATATCTCTCTGTTAGGTTTGAAATGTTGAAAAAATTGTAAGTTTAAAACCAATCCATGATGTAATTTATAATTTAAGGGTCTACTTTGAGATTTTAAACTGAGGCCCCACCTACTTGTTCATGGGATCACCAAAGATTTCACAGTACTGAAACAAAGAAGCAAGACTGACTGGTTGTCTTGCCCAGCAATTATCCTTCAACAAGCTGCACCATGAACAGTGATTAGGCATTTATCTCATTTCCTTTTTAGGACTTTGTATGCAAATTTGGCTGTTCGGTTTGTCTTAAAAGCATAATACATTGAGAAAAGAAAAACTGATTTAGGTAATTAATTTTTGTCTTTGTTCCCAAGTTATTGAAAACTTCCTTAAAATAGAAAACTCGCCAAATAAAAACCATGAAAGACACAAAAAAATCATTTGTAAAAATATTTATGTATGCCATTGAAATATGCCAAAATGCCATACTTGCTTGTAAGTCTTCGAATTCCTTCAAATATTTCAGCAGTGCTAGTCACCCATCAGTGTCCAAGGGAATTACTGAAAACAACTGGAAGATGATGTAATACAATTCATACTAATTGAAACCTCATCAGAGAAATATTTTGAAGCATCATGTGTTTAGTTTTGAAGCTACTTTCACTAAAAAGCACAATTTATATTCGTTTATGAAGTATCATACAATTATTATTTCTAATTTGATATATTTTAATTAAATACTGAAGTTTAAAGTTTAGATTTCTCTAAGGACCTTCTCAGATTGGATAGTTCCTGACAGACCACGATTTTTCATTCGTTTTATTCATTATTGGGATGTATGTGCCAATTTTAAGACATTTATTGCTAATTCCCGATTGGCCTTGAATTGATAGTTTTGTCAGACCAGTTTCAATGAGGCATTTAAGACTCAACCACTTACTGAAAGTATGAATAAATTACTCAAGCAAGGTATGCAGATTTTCTACCCCTATTGGGTTTTAATATCAATCCAATATTTTCATAGTGAATATTATTAGTAATATATTTCTGTTCAAATTTCTTTAACTGATTGAATATAAATTGCCTAGATATTTTCGGTTCTGATGCAGGACATTAATCTGAAACATTAACTCTGTTTTCCTTTCCACAAATGTGGCCTGATCTGTTGATTATTTCCAGCAATTCTTTTTGATTAACATTCCACCTAAGGTTTCATTTAATGTCTCTAACTCATAGGCTGCATAGACTAGGGTTGCTGGTTTAATGTAACAAATGGCCATACACTATGTGATAAGCAAAGATCAGTTTAAAGAATTTTCTTAGATATTATGAAATATGGCTCTTTTAAATTGAATTTTCTAGAACAACGAGAAGGAATTAAGATTAGCATATCTTCAATTAAACACATTACTATCGTACTCTTTGACATGACTTCATTAGGAAACAATTTTTATTTCAAAATTTAAAGTTAAATGATAAAAGAAGAACATAAGGGTTTTCGAATCTTTGGCATTATTTGGATAAAGTAGACCCTAGTTCAACAGACATTGCTCCTATTTAGTATATAACATGCAAATCTTTTTCTTCAGGTAATTTTTATTATTTAGCAATATCTATTCTTACTTAAAATTTCTCTTTAAACTTGGACTTTAACCAAATACGCATGAACATGTGTAAAATATTTTAAAAATGCAATTATAGGTTTGTTTGTTGAGTGTTCATTCCCCACCCAAGAAAATTAAACACAGAAGAAACAAATCTATTTTTAAAATGGAACTTTTTTTTTCTCTGAAATAATCTTCCTGGGGCACATCTGACTACTGGCTACTGTCTAAATATTAGTTGATTCAAAATTAGTTACACCATATCTTAGTGTTAAGGAGAAAGCTATATAAATTCTTTGACTAGCTTTATTTGTAGTCACAGGAAAGCAGCATCCATCAGCAAGGACCCCCAAGGCCATGCTCTCTTCTTGCTGGTGCCATCAGAAAGGAAGTACAGCAGCCTCAAGTCCCACAGCATGAGGTTCAGGAGTAGTTACTACCCCTCAGTCATAAGGCTCTCGAACCAGAGGGGATAACTTTACTCACCCCAACACTGAACTGTTTCCACAATCTATGGGCTCACTCCTAAGGACTCTCAATGTTCTCAATATTTATTACAAATTTATTTTATTTATTTTGTATTTGCACAGTTTGGTGTCTTTTTGGTTGTTTGTCCATCTTTATTGGGTGTGATTTTTCATTGATTCTACTGTGTTTCTTTGTACTTACAATGAATGTCCTTCAGAAAATGAATCCCAGAATAGTATATGGTGACATATATGTTCTTTGATAATAAATCTACTTTGAATTTTGAACTTTCCATCATTGTATTCATAGAATTCCTGAGATTTGGAAATGAAATAGGAAATTGGCTTGGAGTGGTATTGTATTTAATTTTAAAAATACACTTATGTACATTCAGAATTTTATTGCGATAGAAATACCAGAAAATGCATCATGTTAAAGTCAAAATTCTTTGGAATTTCCTTCGACTGCCTAGCCAATACATCTCATATTTTACAATCACATCCAGTAATTTCTAATTCAAAAACTGCCAGTAATTATACTTATGCTTCTGCAGTAGAAGTGATTAAATACGTAAGTATTAATCTAAAGTTTAAGTATGACAAATCTATATCCCTTTGCAGATCCATTGAGAATTTTATACAATGGATCATTCAACCTTCATTTCCTATGCTTAAATACTTGAAGAAAAGTTTTCAGGGCTATGGTGAATGAAAAACTGACCTCTTCTGGATAGTTCTGTGGGTGGCAAATGGTACAGATGGTAGAACCACTGCCTCACAGTGTTAGAGACACAGGTTCAATTCTGAGTATGTGGAGTTCGTGCATTTTCCCTGTGTCCATATCCCTGTTTCCTTCCACGTCACAAAGATGAGTGGATCTGTAGGTTAATTGGCCACCATAAATCCTCCCTATGTAGTTCTACGTAGTTCTCCCTTCTACATAGTTGAGTGTTAGTGTCAGGGGAGAGTTGATGAAAATGTGGCAAGAATCATAAAGTTGGATTATTGTTGAATTAGTGTAAATTGCTGCCTAATGGTTTGTGCAGACTTGATAAGCCAAGGGACTATTCCTGTGCTACTTTTCTCTATGATACAATTACATCTTCAAAGCTGTTATTCACATATGTTGGGCTGACTGGCCTGTGTGCTATGTGATTCAATGTAAGAGTTTTAAAACAGTTTATTTATTTCATTTCATTCCGATTTTAGCATTTGAAAGATATTTTCCTCCTCTCTTTTAAAAGGTGTGATCCATATTATTTTAATTTTCTTCTGAGAAAAGCATGTCGTGTTGTAAGAAAACTCCATGTACCAAAATATCTTTGGCTATGATATTAAAGTAATAATTTATAGTTACATTGCAGAGCCAGTGAGAATAGCTTCCCCATTTATCACATTAGTCTCACAGCGAAAACATCTCAACTATCAGTCCTGATGAAGGGTCTCGGCCTGAAACATCGATTGCTGAGTTCCTGCATCATGTTGAATGCACTACTCAAGATTGCCAGCATCTGCAGAATCACTTGCGTTAGGCATAGATGTTGTTTTAGAGTGTCAGCTTTTTGGGTTTTTGAATCCATTGGTCAGATTTTCTAGATCTGAAAGTCTGCAAGCCATAGACTCATTCTGTTACACCACGTGAGAAAGGCAAGGAAAGGAATGTCTGCTCTAAGTGAGTTTGTGTAGCAAGATATCCAGGTAGGGAATCATAGTTATTTATATTAACACACCTCTTTCCAGTTATTGCTATTAGAAAAACCACTGGGCTCCAAGGGAGTATATTTCTCAGCTACCTGAAAGGACCTCTGTTCCTCCTTTGTCAGAACCCTCCAGAAATCCCAGTAGCCAGCACCTCATTTACATTCTCAACACAAGGAGCTCTTGTGGCTTTCTGCTCATAGCTAACATGTGTAAAAAAAAATCTGATCAAGAAAAACAAAATGCACTAAGGAGTATTTGAATCAAGAATATTACATTGCAACTTGCACATTGAAATCTACTCTGTGGTGAGAAGCTGCATTTATGATTCAATTCAGTTAACAGTATAACTACAAAATGTTACTCCAATTTTCTGAATCAAAGCAGTTAAAGTAATGTGTTGTCCACAGATAGCCCAATGTGAGTTTGCACATCTTTTGATGCAGTGATAATGTAAGTATTCTTGGACAACACATTAATTCAGCTTTACTATAAGCCAGCAGTCTGACCAGTATTTGTAGAAATTGATATATGATATGTAAACCAAGTTGGTTCCATAAGGTTGTCATAGCCAGGGGAAGTAGTGGGGATAAGCTCCCACTACCGATTAAACGTTCCTAATGGTGTGCATCTCAAATAGTCTCTGACAACCATGTCTAGCTCCCAGCCTTCATGTGTGGCTTAGCTTTTAAGCCTGGAGAAACCATTTCTAGTGACAGGAAAAAAGCCAAAGCCGGGTTACTGGCGTCTTAAAACTAATCACTTAGGGCAAGTCAGCTGTGGTTGGCAGCTCATCTGGGAGAAGAAAAGCTCTGATCTCAAACCTCCACTCCTTGCAGCTATGGAGCAATGAGTGGAGAAGGCTTCAGGAGGAAAGCTAAGGAAAAATCCAGAGCTGGGGTCCTTAAGGCAACCCTATATTGAGTTCAATGCTGACTGGCAACTCTTGCGAAGTTGCTGGTGCCAAACTGTACCTGTCTCTGCCATTCCTTTGGATTCATCAGCTTTGTGGAGAGGGAGAGCCTGCTGCATGGACAACAGCTTGCTCTCCATATTGTACTGCCCTGGCCTGCATACTGACTTGCACAGACAACTATGATGCAATATCCGTGGTTAACCCTGATCAACGGAGGGACTACAAACCAAGCTAGAATGCTGGCTCCACCTTTCACTGAGCTCAAAAGACATGCCTATACTGTATGTACTTGCTTAAAAGACATGCCTATACTGTATGTACTCACTTCTATGAGCTACACCATCACACCCCACTCCACTACCACTAGTCATATATTTTGAACCAGGGCAGATACAGGTGGCATATAGACCAAATTTTGGATACCTTAGCAGTCATTTACATTTTTATTTGCCTATTTTCCTAAGACATAGGAGCAGAATTAGACTATTTGTCCCATCGAGCTTGCTCTGCCATTCTATCATGGCTGATTTATTATTCCTCTCAACCCCATTCTCCCATCTTCTCCCTGTAGCCTTCAATGCTCCCGCTAATCAAGAACCTAACAACTTCTGTTTTAAATATACCCAATGATTTGAACTCCACAGCTATCTGTGGCAATGAATTACACAGATTTACCACACTCTGGCTAAAGAAGTTCCTTGATGTTTCTTTTACAATTCTTCATATTTAAACCAATGATTTTTGATAACCATCTAAGACTCACAATGTCCCTGAGCTATATGATGCAATCCTAAACTCCCGGAGGCTGGGGATTTGATAAGGCTCTATGTACATATAAACCTCATTGGTATCAGAGAGCTAATTCATCCCTACCTCTGGGGAGATCACAGCATGGGTTTAAGAAGCTACTGCCTCAATAGCTTACCATAAATCACATTTAAAATGATGAAGAGTATTCAAAATCAAAGGATGGTCCACTTGTAAATTGCAGCAGCCCTGACCACCTAATATGAAACCGCTAATATGGATTTGGTAGGTCCATGAATCTGTCTGACAAACTTTTGTTAGCCTTTTTGAGAATAGTACAAAGGGATTAAGTAATTGTAATTGCCATATTTGGACTTTCAGAAAGGTTGTTAATAAAATTTCATGTGGAATACATTTAATGTAATGGAAGCCACTGGCTTTGCAGAAAATATTGAATAAAGTAAACAGAATAACAGAATAATTTCCATTGGTTAAGTTTCCAACAAGGTCATAAATCCATTCTTTTAGATGTGTTTTTTTAAACCTTTATACTAATATCAGCTTGGAGAGTAGTCTTGAATCAAGTCTCCTAAGGTTTATTGCAGCCAAATCTCATTGTTGCTAATCTGTAAGCCCGTCCACATTGCTGAAGGGGAAAACGTAGAATAAGTTATAAAGCTGGAGAATGTATAAAAGCTTTCCAGAGCAGTTCAGATCAACTATATATCAGGCAGACAAGCAGCAACATTGATAAATGTAAACTGTTACACACTGTTGCAATGGTTTGCATCATAACGACACAATGAATGGAAATGACTTAGTAGAAACATGCATAGAAAAGGACCTGTGGTGAAGTTAGACTCATTAGTTACAATGTCTAGACAAACTCTAGACAACGTGTTGAAATAATTTATATAGTGGTTGAAATGCTAGGACATATACACGTAAAATAACGTCTCTGAAATGTTATGATACAATGACCAGGCTTCATTTGGAATGTTCAATCTGGTTACAACAAAACAAAGAAAAACTTGTAATTGTATACTTCCCTTCACAAACCTTTCAGAATATCCTAAAATAAAGTCCTTTATGAAGTGTAGTCACTATACAGTGAAAACAGTACACAGTGGGCTTCAGTGAACAACAATGTGATGAGAAGTTGTAACACACACACAAAATACTGGTGGAACTCAGCAGGTCAGGCAGCATCTATGGAAAGGAATAAGACCTTCATGATAAATCATCAAGGCACAAAATAAAGTCTTCGAAATGTTATGCCACAATGATCAGGCTTTATTTGCAATGTTCAATGTGATTACAACAAAACAAAACAAAAAAACTAGTATTGTTCCTTCTACATGCCTTTCAAATTAGGTATAAAAGGTATAAGTTCCTCCAGCATTTTATATGTGTTACTCTGGATTTCCAGCATCTGCAGACTCTTGTGCTTAGGATTTGAAGAATCTCTTGTTTTGTGACAAGAAATTGAAGGGGAATAAATATTGGCCAGGAGACTAGACTTAATTCTGGTTTTGTTTATTATTGTCACATGTAGCGAGATAGAATGGAAAGCTTGTTTTGCATACTGTTACAGAGATCATGGTGGACTGAGTGAGAATAAGGTAAAACAATAACAAAACAGAATAAAGTGCAAAAGCTACCAGGAAAGTACAGCACAGGTAAACCATAAAATCCAAGATCATATAAAGTCATCATTTTAATATTTTTTTCTGCTTTTCTTCAAAATACCAGCACAGGGCCGTTTACATCTACCAGAAAGGGCCTTGGTTTTCATCTGAAATACATTAATGTTGCGTGCTTCAGTGCTGCACTCCCTGAGGAGCAGAACATCAACTTGGATTTATAGGGTTAATTTTCTGACTCAGACTTTTTGAAGTAAGAGTGCTACAAGATGTGTCACTGTTGAAGTGTCCATTGAAAGGATGCACATAAGAGTGGCAAGACACAGGTCCACCTTTTAATATGATGATATGGAATAAAACGGTATCCTAAAGTCTGATTAAGCATATAATTAACTGATAAAATTTGCAGCTCTTGATTTAGGATCCGATTTCTATGTTCATTTTGTGAACAATTTCTTGGAATTTTAAATGCAGACAGTATTTTTAACTCACAAGGAATTCCTGCACAAGTAGACATTCAGAAGATCAATTTGTCGGATGACTTTGAGAGGAACAAGTAAAAGACTAGTCAAGAATTGTAATATTTTAGAGAGATTTTTAAAGGTGAAGAGAGAAGTGGAGGTCACATGCTGGGATTGCAAACAGAAGGATGGAATCAGCAGAAGGCTGAAGTAATGGAAGTTGGATAGTCATAGTCATAGTCATAGTCATACTTTATTGATCCCGAGGGAAATTGGATGCAGAAAGAGGCACAAAAAACATTTCGGACACAACATAGGTGAGAACAACTTGCAGAAGTGTGTGTGATAGAAGAACCAAGCAAATTAGAGAAAAAGACAAGGATTCCAATGTTACACACTGTAGACACAGAAGTAGCGTAGGTCAAACAGAATTTGTATGATGATTTTGAGGTTTTAAAATTAATTGATGCCAAAGAGTGAGTAGACTCTACTCTATGCCCCTTTCGTGAGAGATGAAAATGGGTAAGACTGGCCAACAGGGCTCTGGTGAAGCTGTATAGGCCAATCCCCTGTTCAGTGGATACAATGGATTACTGAAACACTGATGAAGTCCAGTCATACCATAGACTTTGTGAGAAGGGGCTTACCATCGAGTGAGCACATGATGCAGTGCAACGAATAACATCAGGATCCTGTGCAGGTGACAACTCCTTTGTCACCAAAGTCCATATCTACCTTGGGCATCTGGTAGTGAGAAGCAACACGCACAACACGCTGGAGGAACTCAGCAGGTCGGGCAGCATCCGTGGAAACGAACAGTCAACCTTTCAGGCCGAGACCCTTTGTCAGGACTGAAGAGAGAGGGGGCAGGTGCCTTATAAAGAAGGTGCGGGGAGGGTGGGAAGGAGGAGGCAGGTAGGTGCCAGGTGAAAAACCAGTAAGGGGAAAGATCAAAGGGTGGGGGAGGGGAGGCAGGGCGGTGATAGGCAGGAAAGGTGAAGAAGGAATAGGGGAAAACACAATGGGTAGTAGAAGGAGGCGGAACCATGAGGGAGGCGATAGGCAGCTGGAGGAGGGGCAGAGTGAAACCGAGATAGGGGAAGGGAGGGGGAGGGAATTACCGGAAGTTGGAGAATTCAATGTTCATGCCCAGGGACTGGAGACTACCCAGATGGTAGATCAGGTGTTGCTCCTCCAACCTGAGTTTGGCCTCATCATGGCAGTAGAGGAGGCCATGTATGGACATATCCGAATGGGAATGGGAAGCAGAGTTGAAGTGGGTGGCTACTGGGAGATCCTATCTGTTTTGGCAGACGGAGTGGAGGTGCTCGACGAAGCGGTTCCCCAATCTGCGTTGGGTCTTGCCGATGTAGAGGAGGCCGCACCGGGAGCACCGGATGCAATAGATGACCCCAACAGATTCACAAGTGAAGTGTTGCCTCACCTGGAAGGACTGTTTGGGGCCCTGAATAGTGGTGAGAGAGGAGGTGTAGGGACAGGTGTAGCACTTATGCTTGCAGGGATAAGTACTGGGTGGGAGATCCGTGGGGAGGGACGTGTGGACCAGGGAGCCGCAGGTAGTGAGAAGAATGTGAGATAGGAAAATCTACCATCATAGCTAACAAGATGAAAAGATACAATCTGTCAATTCCTATATGGCTCTGAAACATGGAGAACAAGAAAGAGGACACTACGGAAACTGCAGGCTTTCATCAACCACTGCCTTACAAGGATCCTAAACACGAGATGGATTGACAAAGTAAGCAACCAGACACTGTAGGAAAACACCAACCAGGAATCCAGAGAAATACAAATACACACACGGAAATGGAAGTGAATTGGCCACACCTTGAGGAAGCAAAGCAACAACAGGCAGAGTTATATTAATGTTCTTTATATAAAATACGTGAACTTCAATGCAAGGCTCACAGATTCATGATGTTGGGTTTGATGCAATATTGCTTACTAATGAGCTGCAGTTGCTAAGATTTAGCTCAATAGGTGTGGTCTTTCAAGGGACAAGACACAGGTCAAATAGCATTCTTGAAGCTACAGGAGAGAGCAGCTATTGAAGGAATAGTTGCTGCAATGATGAGGAGGGAAGTGGGAAATTGCTTCCAAGAGGTTGGAAGGAATTTGACATTGTAGATAACCAGAAGGAGTCACTGTTCAAGGCTGCAGTATAGAGACTTCCCAGGATACTTGGAAGGAGTTTTCCAGGGAGATCTCTGCAAAGAATGAACATGGTCAGAATCAGAATCAGGCAGATTATCACTGACATACATTGTGAAATTTGTTGTTTGTGGTAGCAGTACAGTACAAGACATAAAAACAAAGGTCTATGTGTGCCTGCACGTTAAGCCAATGTCCTTTCCTGCTCTACTTACCCTGCCGGACGATGCTGAGGATGTTCTACGAGTCTGTGGTGGCCAGTGCTATCATGTTTGCTGTTGTGTGCTGGGGCAGCAGGCTGAGGGTAGCAGACATCAACAGAATCAACAAACTCATTCGTAAGGCCAGTGATGTTGTGGGGATGGAACTGGTCTCTCTGACAGTGGTGTGTGAAAAGAGGATGCTGTCTAAGTTTCATGCCATCTTGGTCAATGTCTCCCATCCACTACATAATGTACTGGGTGGGCACAGGAGTACATTCAGCCAGAGACTCATTCCTCCAAGATGCAGCACAGAGCGTCATAGGAAGTCATTCCTGCCTGTGGCCATCAAACTTTACAACTCCTCCCTTGGAGGGTCAGACACCCTGAGCCGATAGGCTGGTCCTGGATTTATTTCATAATTTACTGGCATAATTTACATATTACTATTTAACTATTTATGGTTCTATTACTATTTATTATTTATGGTGCAACTGTAACGAAAACCAATTTCCCCCAGGATCAATAAAGTATGACTACTACTACTACTACTTTATTTACAAACTAGAGTTCTCCTCTTGTTTAATACAGAGTTTGCTTGATCTCCTGAATGCAGCTGTGAACACCCAAATGTGAGACATGGCAGGGATTTGCTGTAACTTGCTGGAATGATACTGAGACTATAAAAATGAGAGGATCCATCATGGGAAAACCAGGCAGGGCATACATATAAAGCTGTATTTCAGGTTGTAAGATTGCAGTTGAGAATGTTAGCCTTAATTAATTAGTATGGCATTAGGGAAAACAATTGATAAAATCTGGTTGAGTAAGAACTGGTTTTATTCAGACTACTAAATTGTAAATATCATTCCAAACCAATTCCACATGCTGCACAACAACCAACATTATTTGGGTAAGTTTAAGAATGAAAAATGTGGAGTTAAATTTTCAGACAGGCTGATCCCAAGAAATGGACGCAAAAGTATTCTACCCTGAGTTAAGCTGAATTTTTATTGAATTCATATATAACCCAACATTTGCAATGCATAACTTGGAACAAGTGAAAAGGATGGGAAAAAATACTCAACAATTGGGGCATCTGTGGTGTTTTTCTATTGCCTTCTGTGTTTGAGATATCTAGTACAGTATCTGATAAAAGTAATAGTTAATAAAGCCAGGAGTCAAATAATTAATCATGAAGAATATGAACTGAAAAAAAGATCACTGGTTTATCTTTTGAAATTTGAAAAACACTGAATGTGAAAGCACAACATAGGTAAGCAATCATTTTCAATTCAGTCACATAATTAAGAGCCAGAGCTGCCTTTTGAAATAAATAACCATACACAAAAAGAACATATAAACAGCAGTCTAGCTGCAGCCTCTTTTATGCCAAAGACCAATACCATCAAGCAAGGGGTCCATGGATCCTAGATTGGGATCCCCTGATCTACATGAATTCCAATGTGCACAAGTAAACTAATGGAAGGAGAGGAGACTTAGACAAAAGATGGATAATCGTTGGTAACTAAGAATGATGAATATAATAAATGATTATATTTTATATTGTATAATTCATATGAATTTATAATTATATAATTTTATATTATATAATTTTATATACATACTATAGTATCTTGGAAAAGTTCTCAGTATGAAACTATTACAAAGATTATGCTGGATGTTAAAATGGGCAGACATTTTATGTCACCTAGGCTATTAATCTCTAACGCTGTTTAAATTTGCAAATTACTTCTTTTTTTCAATTAAATTACAATATAATCTATGGATTTTAGTTTTGCTTTGGGTAGAGTGCAGTCACTCAAAGAGGTTGCTAAGATACGACTTGAGTAGCTTGAGGGAGCAAAGTGGACCTGTATCACAAAATAATATACTAATATGTTTATTTTCTGATCTGTCACATTAATTTATCTGTGTTCAGCCAGATGTTTGCACACACCTAAAGAGAACACAAAATGGATTACCTAAGGGGTTGTTGTCAGTGATGGCAATCTACGTATGTGTCCTTAGTACAAATGGCCTACAAATTCCCCTCTTGATCAATGTAGAAGTGTTGTATATGACTGTACTTGGGGCTGGGGGCAGGGTTGACCCAAAGTGTTTAGCATTGGACTTCCCTAAATTATCCTGTGCACTGAATGATGATCTGTAGACTGTACTCAAGTACTCTGGCCATGATTTGCTACTGGCACCCATCATTATTTAGGCTTATTGTTTATATTTTGTGCAACAATGCTAAGCTGAATAACTCACAGAAATGTAAATGAAATATTTGGGGGCTGAAAAAGCAGGTAAAGCAAATGTACATCTATCAATCCAAACAAGTTGAAGAATGGTGGAATATGCAAGGATTAAAAGTAGGTGCAACTTCAAAAGGGTGCCTTTTGTCAATTCAATTTTAAAAAGAGAGCAGGGACTCAAAGATTTGATGAACAGACAAAGACAAACTGGAAAGGAAAGCAAAACAAAAACTTCTATAATAGGAGTTGTTAAAATTGACACATCATTGAAAGATCTGAAAAATAAAATTAATTAAATATGTGTCCATTTTAAATAATTACAAACACACTCCTTTCATTATCCAGATCAGTTCCAGCCTTCCATGACATGGTCTAAAGGACAACATCAGCTGATCCTAGATGACCCTAAACTCCTGAAAACTATTGTGCTGATGATCTTTACAACCATTATAGTGCCTATACTGATTACGTTTTTCTGTTAATTTTGGTCATACCAAAAGTTCATTGAAAATGTTCTAAGTGAAACAGCGTCTGTAAGCCCTATCTATATTTCAGGCAGGGTTATGATTCCTTGCTGGCACATGGAGATGTGAATAAAACAGGAGGTGTGACCGTACCCCTGCTGTGCAGCCTGATGAGTTTACATTCCTTGAACAACTCCTCCTCATCCTCTTCCTTTTCCTCCATGGAGCATGTTCCATGGCAGATGTGAGCTGATGAAACATCAAGCCCTTGAGCACAGTCACAAGACAGATGTTGGAACAGGATCAGCATTTGAGCATATTGATGTAACGAGAAGTTAGTAAGTAGGAGTAAGCAGTGCATCTACAACTTGCCCTGCCTTAGTGTGTGCATCTAGCATTTATTGATTGAGCCACATTATGATGGCAACAGATGCTAGAGTGAAAGTACATGTGTTAGGATGAAGTAATTGCCTACGTAGAGCACAGCAGCCATCAGGAACTCCAAAGTGATAATTTTTTGGTAGTTGTGTATGGCCGGATCTAGGGATTACCGAAAGTAGCTATGTTTTAATGTATTCTGCATTGAACTTCCTCCTTGCACCTCTGCAGAGTCCATTTACTCTTAAACCTCATCTATTAATATTGGACAATTAGCTTTCACTCTGTTCCATTGATACAATGAAGGTTTGCAAATTACAGTAGGAACGTTTGACACCTCTGATCTTCTCTTTGTCGTGCTCGGATGTGGTGGTTTTGTCTCACTCTTATTCCGCTGACCTGGAACATCTAATGATCAAGTGTCGACTATTCTACTCACCAAGAGAGTTCTCCTTTGTGACCCTGACTGCAGGTTACATACTGTCAAAGGCCTACGTTGAGCAGGTTCTTGATGTATGGTATGCTGCCATCAGCAAACAAGAAACCACCTAACCCACCACCTTTCATATCATCGTTGGGGACTTTAAGCAAGCTAATTTGAAGAAATCTCTGCCCAATTATCATCAACATACCACCTGCACCACCAGGGTCCCAGTACACTCGACCACTGCTATACTCTGATTAGGAGTGCCTGCTGTTCCATGCGTAGATCGCATTTTGGGAAATTTGATCAGTTGGCTGCCCTCCTCCTACCTGCATGCAGGTAGAAGGTAAAAGGGAAGGCTCCTCAGATAAAGACAACAAAGAGGTGTTCACAAGAGGCAGAGGAGTGGCTATGGGATTGTGTCGTCGGCGGACTGGGCCGGTTCAAGGACTCGCCAAAGGATCTGAACTAATACACTACGTTCGTCACAGACTTTATAAAAACTGTCATAGATGAGTGTGTCCCCAGAATATCATTCATAGTCTTCCCCAACTAGAAACATTGGATGAAACATGGGGATCTGCAATCTGCTGAGGGCCAGATTCATGACATTCAGGTCTAGCAACCAAGTAAAATACAGAAGGTCCAGGGATAATCTCTGGAAAGCCATCTCATGGGCAAAGTGTCAATTCTGGGTCAAACTTTAATCACTGAATGATGCTCGACAGCTGTGGCAGGGCTTGAATGCTGTTAACCCCTACAAAGTGAAACCAAGCAACAGAGGTGACAACAAGGCTTCGCTCCCAGGTGAGCTCAATGCCTTTTTTGCTCACCTTGATGCCAAAACATGGAGGCACCTTCAAGGACCTCCACAGTCCCCGATGACCCTCTGATTTCCGTCCTTGAGGCTGACATGAGAACATTCTTCATGAGGATGAACCACGGAAAGCATCAGGCCCATACCTTGTACCTGGCCGAATACTAAAGACCTATGCTGATCAACTGGCTGGGGTGTTCACCGATATCTACAACCTCTCACATTGGCAGTCTGAGGTATCCACGTGACTCAAGCAGGCTTGAATTATACCATTGCCTAGGAAGAATGTGGTAAACTGCCTCAATGATTATTGTCTAGTTACACTTACATACACTGTGATGAAGTGCTTTAAATGGTTGATGATGAAACATATCAACTCCTGTCTGAGAAACAGATTGGATCCACTCTAATTTGCCTGCTATCTCAACAGGTAAATAGCAGTTGCACTTAATTGGCTCTTCACTTAACCCCGGAACATCTGGACAGCGAAGGTGCATGCATTAGGATGTTCTTCATTGACTATAACTCGGTATTCAATATTATCATCCCCTCAAAACTAATCAATAAGCTTCAATACCTCCTTGTGCAACTGGATCCTTGATTTCCTCACTTGCAACCAACAGGCAGTTTGGATTGGCAACAGGATCTTCTCTGTAATCTCCATCAGCACAGGTGCACTACAAGGCTGTGTACTTAGTCCCCTGCTCTACTCATTTTATCCTTATGACTGTGAAGCACAGTTCCAATGCCATATTTAAATGTGTTGATAACACCATTGTCATTGGCCGAATCAAGGATGGTAATGAATCAACATATAGGAGGGAGATAGAAAATTTGGCTGAATGGTGCCACAACACCAATCTCTCACTCAAGGTTAGCAAGACAAAGGAACTAATAATTGACTACAGGAGCAGGAAATCAGAGGTCCATGAGTCAGTTCTCATTGGGGTTCAGAGGTGGAGAGGGTCAGAAACTTTAAATTGCCCTGTGTTATCATCTCAGAGGACACGTCTTGGGCCCATCATGTAAGTGCCGTTACGAAGAATGCAGAGCAGCACTTCTACTTTCTTAGAAGCTTGCGAAGATTTGGCATGGCGTCTAAAAGTTTGATAAACTTTTATAGATGTATGGTGGAGAGTATATAGACTGGTTGCATCACAGCCTGGTACGGAAACATCAATGCCTTCGAATGGAAAAGCCTACGAAAAGTAGTGGATGCAGCCCAGTCCATCACATGTATAGCCATCCCTGCTGCTGAGCACATCTACCCAGACCACTGGCGCAGGAAAGCAGCATCCATCAACAAGGTTCCCTACCATCCAGGCCATGGGCAGTCATTACTGCTGCCATCAGAAAGAAGGTACAGGAGCCTCAAGACCCACACTATCAGGTTGAGTAAAAGTTATCACTCCTCAACCATCAGGCTCTTGAACCATAAGGGATAACTTCACTTGCTCCCAACACTGAACTGTTCCCTCAACCCATGGGCTCACTTTTAATTACTCTTCATCTCAGGTTCTCAATATTATTATTATTATTTTCTTTTTGCATATACATAGTTTGTTGTCTTTTGCAAATTGACTCTTTGCCCGTCCTGTTGAGGTTGGTCTTTCATTGATTCTATTGTGTTTCTTGTATGTACTGTAAATGCCTCCAAGGAGATGAATCTCAGGTTTGCATATGGTAATATATATGTACTTCGATACATTTACTTTGAACTATGAATTTTTTATTCTTCAGTAGTCCTTCAGGATCAAAGGTGACTTGCTTCCACTTCGGTCGGCTCAGAACATACAGAACGAATAAGGTCAATGGGGGATCTGCAAACACTTAAACTAGTGTGTCAGAATTTTCTTAATGGGACAGGCAGTTTGTGAGATGCAGCACCTTTTTGGACCCGTCCTAGCATTGACATTAACGTCTCAGCTCACCAGTGGTACGCTTTTTAAATATCTGTCATATGCTTGTTGTATTTGCATTCAGCACTTTTTGAATATTGGTTATGTAGGGTTCAGGGAAAAAGGATGGTTGGAGGGTGGCATTGAATATTGGTCAGCAACGTTAGCTTGTTGGAGAAGAGTCCTGATGAAGGGTCTCGGCCCAAAATGTCGACTGTACCTCTTCCTATAGATGCTGCCTGGCCTGCTGCATTCACCAGCATTTTTTGTGTGTGTTGTTGGAGATGAACCTGGTCTCTCACAGCATTCTTCTCTATCGAAATAATCATATATTGTGTTCTACTTCATTATTCAGGAAATATACTTCCCCAGGTGTAACAGATAATACCTTACAACACCTTATTACAGCAGTTAGCACATCAACTCAACATTACTATAATTAAATGAGGACTATGTCCTTCCTTATACCAGTGCCACAAATCTGAGTTTGGAACTTTTGAACTGTGAGTAAAACTGCAATGGGAGACTCACAGGTTGGATGAAAGGAAATCTCCACATGACAGTAGCTCAGAATCTCAAGTGTTGTAAAACTGGGAGATTTAAGGTTCATATCATGTTCTGGAAAGGTGAGGCCCGTGGCTTATTTCAATAGGGTGGAGACTGGGATGAAAACCCAGTGGTGAAAAGTAACCAATCAGAATGTCAGAATGAAGCTAGATGCAAATCTCAGACAACCAAGTTTGTTCTGAGTTTAGGGTTAGATCAGCGCTGAGTGTAGGAATGCAGGGTTATTCATACCCACGCTGAGTGATAAGGAGTCATCATTTGGGACTGGAAATTGAGAGTTGCTGGAATCGTTGGTGACGTGGTAAGGGAGAGGACAGTGACGTAAGAGGAATGTAGCTGCTGGTGATGTGGAGGAAATCAATGTCATGTGGGGACTCTTGGGGAGGGTCATACAGGAAAAGGATTGAGGTTGATGGAGGATGAGTGGATATGTTAAGGAAATGCAGGTGAAGTTTAAGTAGGCGGCGGGTAGAGATGCGTGTCTACCAAAGGAGGTGTAAGGTGCTCCTTCCCACTGCTAGTCTGCAGGTCACCCTTGAGCAAGGTGTAGCATTTCCTTAGCCCCTTGATCAGGGTCACGTGAAGCAATGGGAGCTGGTGGTGGATTGTTGTACGAGCAGCTGGTGCATACCACAAGTCCTGGTTATACAACCAATGCCGTCAGGCAAACAGTCTCTGAAGAGTATTGATAATGACCGGGTTCACCTGCCTTGTAAAGACACTGCCCAGAAGAAGGCAATGGCAAACCACTTCTGTAGAAAAACTTGCCAAAAACAATCATCGTCATGAGACCATGATTGCCCATGTCATACAACACGGTACATAATGATGATGGTAAAGCAATGGTGATGGAGGAATGGGAGAGGATGAAAGTGCACTCATGAAAGGAGTGATGTTGAAAGGAAGGAGTACAATGAGGGGGTGACTGCAATTCAGTTGAGTTAGTGTTGAGGGAGAGTCATTTAGGATAATTTCAAAGAATAAAGTTATTCCTTATTAAAAGCAAGGAACCAGTCTCCAAGGTGAAGGATTCAGGGTGTTGTGACTGTTTTCTAGAACTCTGACCTACAGAATGTTTGCTTTAAGCTTAGCATCAGCTGTAAAGGTAAGTTTTATATATTTACGCATCCATGCCTCAAATCAAAGCTTTTCAGAAAGTACCACAAAATGGATGCCTGTGTGGTTATAGAGAGAGCGGCTGCTCTTATACATGTTCATTGAAGGATACCAAATTGAAATTACATAGTGGTGAACAGTTGTTTCCTATAATGGTTTAACACACACATAGTGGTAGTTCCCAAATTTGGTATTGGGATCATTCTATTTCAAGATTCAAAGATTCAAGATTCAAAAAACTTTATTGTCATTCTAACCGTACATCAGCTCTGCAGGGCAGAATGAGACAGCGTTTCCCAGGAGCAGTGCAATCATAACATAACAAACGCAACACTAAATAATAAACATAACAATAAATAGTAAAACACAACAGCCACATATCAGTTAAAATCAAGTTATAAGTGTCCAGTGCAAGTTAAAAGTGTCCAAAGCAGAGTCAGGTGGAGCAGCTATTTAGCAGTCTGACTGCCTGTGGGAGGAAGCTGTTTAGTAGCCTTGTGGTTTTAGTTTTGATGCTCCTGTAACGTTTGCCTGATGGCAGAAGAACTTTAATTGGTTATGTAGGGAATAATTACAAAGCTTGTGGAGTGTACAATTTAGAAATGCAACAGACGATGAGAGGATATAACAAACTTCAGGAAAAGATGCAAGAACTAAATTGGATTTTGATACAAATCATCCACAGATCTGCATGTAATGAACTTATTGCCCTTGGTACTAGCCAGGCACAATATTAGGGCTGCCAGTTGATTATCATAACATAAGCATACAATCCATGTTAATTAAAGCATCAATTGCCTCAGTGCATTGCCATTGTCCAATTTCATGAGTGTTTTTTCACCCAGCAATAAAGCCCAGCTGAACCACCTTATAGAAAAGGCTCATTGTGATTATAGCAAGAGGGTGGAAATCACCCTCTGAGAAGATGGTGGAAGAATTTCAATATTGGCATGGATTTTGCAGTCAGTGGTGAACAAATGGCAGCAGCTGTTCATTCCACAATACACTTGGCCACGGACTTCCTACGTGTCTTTTCAAAGGAATGTGGATCCTGGATGCAGTTGTAGCATCCTCTACAGGGGATCCAGGAAAGAAAGGATAGATTTTGTTAACCAGCTTACTGAAAGAATCCTTACTCAGGTAAGGGCACTATACAGTATAGCTGTCAACAATTAACCTCAAACATATCGACATCCTGTGGGGGTGTGCCTTATACTGATTGTCGAAAGGTGCTTCTGTTCTGATTGGTTAGTTTAGAAAATGTAGCTGCTTTTCCCATTGGATAGCTGCCTGGTGTCTAGTTTCAATTATCTTAGGTATATACAATAGCACGTGGAAAGGGCTTGCTCTCTTCTCCCTTTCTTTAAGGCAAGGATGCACATAAAAACTGGGGAGATATGCCCTGTGTGCAGTCTTAACTAGATATGTTTTCTTGAATGTACATATGTTTCTTGAATATTCAGCCTTGTGGTGTTTGTAACTTGGGGAACATGAATGTTTGGTCGTATTTTACTACTTGTAAATAAATGATCAATATATCTATTCGCAGAGAATACTTTCTGTATCACTTGCCAGACCCGCGAAGCTGCATTGATTGCAGTGTAGATAGTCCAATGATTTAGGAATCAGTTTTCTGCGTTCATCCTACAATTAACAAGCTGCTCATTAGTCAGGACCAACACGAAGGGACACTATAGTTAGTATCTATCTTTAGTTTAAGTTAGCCTGCACTGCTCAAAGCTAAAAGCAAAACCAGGGTAGGACTTGCACGGTGAACTGTAGTGCCCTTGAAAGCGGTGTCACAGGTAGATAAGGTCATAAAGAGAGCTTTTGGAACATTGGCTTTCATAAATCAAAGTATTGACTATATAGTTGGGATGTTATCTTGAAATCGTAGAAGACATTGATGAAGCCAAATTTGGATTATTGTGTGCAGTTCTGATCACCTACCTACAGGAAAGAATTCAGTAAGATTGAAAGAGGGCAGAGTAAGTGGACAAGGGTTTTGCTGGGACTTGAAGAACTGAGTTATAGAGAAAGATTGAATAGGTTATGATTTTATTCCCTGGAACATTGGAGAATGAGGAGAATTTGACACAGGACTTTCATATGAAGATAGACTGGATGAACTGGGCTTGTACTCGTTGGAATTTAGAAGATTGAGGGGGGATCTGATTGAGACGTATAAGATCCTAAAGGGATTGGACAGGCTAGATGCAGGAAGATTGTTCCCGATGTTGGGGAAGTCCAGAACGAGGGGCCGCAGTTTGAGGATAGAGGGGAAGCCTTTTAGGACAGAGATTAGGAAAAACTTCTTCACACAGAGAGTGGTGAATCTGTGGAATTCTCTGCCACAGGAAACAGTTGAGGCCAGTTCATTGGCTATATTTAAGAGGGAGTTAGATATGGCCCTTGTGGCTACGGGGGTCAGGGGGTGTGGGGGGAAGGCTGGGGCAGGGTTCTGAGTTGGATGATCAGCCATGATCATAATAAATGGCGGTGCAGGCTTGAAGGGCCGAATGGCCTACTCCTGAACCTATTTTCTATGTTTCTATGTTTCTATGTATATATATAAAATTGTGAAAAATATGGGTAGGGTAAATGCAAGCAGGCTTTTCCACTGAGCTCTGATGAAACTAGAACTGGAGGTCATGGGTTAAGGGTGACAGGTGAAATATTTAAGGGGAACCTGAGGGAGAACTTCTTCACTCAGAGTGTGGTGGGAGTGTAGAATGAACTGCCAGCAGAAGTGGTGGACATGGATTTGATTGCAATACCTAACAGAAGTTTGAATAGATAAATAGATGGGAGGGGTACGGAGGGCAATGGTCTGCGTGCAGGTCAATAGGACTAGGCAGAATAACAGTTCAGCATAGTCCAGATGGGCCAAAGGGCCTGTTTCTGTGCTGTAGTGCTCTATGATTCTAGCTTGACAACTGAGCCTGTTTTGGGAAGTTGTGAAAAATGGAGCAACATGAAATGAATCGGTCCATGGTTTTCAGGAACTGTATCAGAGAGCTTTTCAGAGGAAGTGTAAGCCAAGTGAGATTTCCTATATCTGCAGATGGAAATCAGCAGGTGCAAAAAGTCATGGAAATTCTGATGGAGACCTGAAATTCCTGACTCTGTTTCTCTCGCTATGGATGCTGACGGACTTGTCGAGTAGTCAAGGTATTTTCTGGTTTTGTTTTGACTTTTCATCATCTGCATCTTTTTACTCTAGTGATGGGAGCTAGCAACAGCTGATACTCTAATTCTCCGTTCTACTCCCACTCTGACCAATCCAATGCCCCCTGCATTGCTACAGTGAGGCCCAATGCAAGCTTGAGAAGCAACACCTCATTTTCTGTCTGGGCACATCTGGATTCAATAGAGAATTCTCCAACTTCTGATGACTTTCATTCCCTGTCTATATTAGAACGGGCCATCTTAGTTGTAAATCACTTGCTTTTGATATTGGCTCCATTTTTTGCTTTGTTTCCCTCTCTCCATTAGCGCATTCAGAACTGCTATTTGCAACACGTCACACTTGTCACCCAACCCCACTGCAAATCTGATCTGAAGCTATCACACATAGAGTAGTGTGCAAAAGTCTTAGGTACATATGTATAGCTAGGATGCTTTAGACTTTTGCATAATACTGCAGTAATTTTAGAAATTACATTTTACTGCTGCCACACACACAAAAATTCATGACATATGTGGGTGATGATAAACCTGATTCTGATATGGGTGGTCTCTGTTGAGCGGAAGAGAGCAGGGAGAGGGGAATCATGATTGGGAAAAGGTGAAGAGAGAGGAGAGGGAGCAGGAATCACCAGAGAGACATTCTGTCATGATCAATAAACCAATTGTTTGGAAACAAATTATCTCACCCAGTGCCTCAGGGCTTGAACCTGCGTAACCCTTGGTTCTTATTTTCTGCCACCAGTCCCACACACCTCCCATGGTGTTCACACAAAATACTCTGCAGATGCTGGGGTCAAAGCAACACTCACAACACACTGGAGGAACTCAGCAGGTCGGGCAGCATCCATGGAAACGATCAGTCAACATTTCTGGCTGGAACTCTTCGTCAGGACTGAAGAGGGAAGGGGTGGAGACCCTACAGAGAAGGTGGGGGGAGGGTGGGAAGGAGAAGGCTGGTAGGTTCCAGGTGAAAAACCAGTAAGGGGAAAGATAAAGGGGTGGGGGAAGGGAGGCAGGGAGGTGATAGGCAGGAAAGGTGAAGAAGGAATAGGGGAAAACACAATGGGTAGTAGAAGGAGGCGGAACCATGAGGGAGGTGATATGCAGCTGGGAGAGGGGGCAGAGTGAAATAGGGATAGGGGAAGGGAGGGGGAGGGAATTATCGGAAGTTGGAGAATTCTATGTTCATACCAAGGGGCTGGAGACTACCTAGACGGTATTTGAGGTGTTGCTCCTCCAACCTGAGTTTAGCCTCATCATGGCAGTAGAGGAGGCCATGTATGGACATATCCAAATGGGAGTGGGAAGCAGAATTGAAGTGGGTAGCAACCCATGGTGTTCCACCCTCGCCTTTCCCTACATCCTTTGCTCCTGCCAGACTTGCAAACTTGTTCTGCCTTCCACATTGACAAATAAAGTACATTGCAAAAATCTTAGGCAACCTAGCTGTATGCATTGCCCAAGGCTTTTGCACATTACTGTATTCCCTTTCTCCAATCAGCCCCTTGTGTACATCTTCTTTGCCAATTAAAAGTAACTTTTATCCTTCTTTTACAGTTCTAATTCAGGTTCTTCAACTTGAAACAATATTTTTCTGCAGATGCTGTCTGATCTTCTGAGTGATTCCAGAATGTTCTTAGTCCCTTAACATTCTTTTAACATACATTAGTGAACTGGACCTAATTATAGGGGGTTTGACAAAGAAGCTGACAGGTGATAGATAAAAAATGAAGAAGAAAGATGCAATTGGTCAGAAAAATAGCAAATAAAATTTAATTCAGAGAAGTATGAGGTACTAGATATGGGGCGGAGCAGCACTGGTTGGGGACAAACAACAAAGGCAAGGGTACTGAGTGGCTTGAAGGCACAGATGGGGCTTGCAGCATATGTTCAAGAGCCATGTGTAGTAGGGCAATTCAGAAAGGCGGTCTGTAAGCCATCCAACACACATCAAAGTTGCTGGTGAATGCAGCAGGCCAGGCAGCATCTCTAGGAAGAGGTAGAGTTGACAATCAGGCCGAGACCCTTCGTCAGGACCTTCAGTTAGTCCTGACAAAGGGTCTCGGCCTGAAATGTTGACTGTACCTCTTCCTAGAGATGCTGCCTGGCCTGCTGTGTTCACCAGCAACTTTGATGTGTGTTGCTTGAATTTCCAGCATCTGCAGAATTCCTCCTGTAAGACATCCCATTATTTGAAAAGAAATAGAGTATAAGAGCAGGGAAGTTATATCAGAAATGTATATAAGAGTAGTCGTGGACCATGGGAGAAAGGGAGGTGCTGTTTGAGAAGGATCTATAGATCTGGCTGTCACATTGCTGAAAATGTGGTTCCATTATATTTCTGCATTTTCTTACAACATAGAAGGCTATTCAACACACTGAGTCAACTCACAGAAAGATCCTATTTCCCAACTAATTTTCTTTATAAACTGATCCCCTGAAGGAGTGCCTAATTGCCCTCCTGTCCGTGGGATGAGGGAGGAAACTGGAGCATCCAAAGGAAAGCAACATGGTCACAGGAAGAGTGTGCAAACTCTACACAGGCAGCGTCAGAGGTCAGAATTGAACTTAGGTCACTGGAACAGGGAGGGACTAGCTCTACTAACTGTGCACTGTGCTACTCAAACTGCTTACTAAATCTCATGCAAAACCCGTCCCATCATGGCCAGCATCACATCCTTAATGGGAGTCCTGCCATCCAAACCAACCTTTTCTACTGTTCCTTCTCTAATTTGCCTTAATTCTCAGCAAATTCAGTTCCACTGATATTCTAATTCAGATTGAAATCTGTCAGTGAATGTACATCCAGTTATATGACAGTTATATCATCTAAACATATTTCAAGGCATATTCTCTGGAAGTCAACTGAATCACCATCAGAATCAGGTTTATTATCGCAAACACAAGGAAATCTGCAGATTCTGGAAATTCAAGCAACGCACACAAAATGCGGGTGAATGCAGCAGGCCAGGCAGCATCTATAGGAAGAAGCACAGTCGACATTTCGGGCCGAGACCTGACGCAGGCTGGGAGACCGTTTCATTGAACACCTATGCTCTGTCCGCCAGAGGAAGCAAGATCTCCCAGTGGCCACACATTTCAATTCCACGTCCCATTCCCATTCTGATATATCTATCCATGGCCTCCCCTACTATCAGGATGAAGCCACACTCAGGTTGGAGGAACAACACCTTATATTCCGTCTGGTTGGCCTCCAACCTGGTGGCATGGACATTGACTTCTCTAGCTTCTGTTAATGCCCCTTCTCCCCTTCACACCCCATCCCTTATTTATTTATATATATATATATTTTTATTTTTTCCTTTTTTTTCTCTCTCTGTCCCTCTCACAATAACTCCTTGCCTGTTCTCCATCTTCCTCTAGTGCTCCCCTCCCCCTTTCTTTCTCCCTCGGCCTCCCATCCCATGATCCTCTCCCTTCTCCAGCCTCGTATCCCTTTTGCCAATCAACTTTCCAGCTCTTGGCTCCATCCCTCCCCCTCCTGTCTTCTCCTATCATTTCAGGTCTCCCCCTCCCCCTCCCACTTTCAAATCTCTTACTATCCCTTCTTTCAGTTAGAACTGACCAAGGGTCTCGGCCCGAAATGTCGACTGTGCTTCTTCCCAGAGATGCTGCCTGGCCTGCTGCGTTCCACCGGCATTTTGTGTGTGTTGCTCAGGTTTATTATCACCGACATGTTGTGAAATTTGTTAACTTTGCAGCAGCAGTTCAATGCAATACATAATATAGAAGAAAAATAAATAAGCAAATCAATTACAGTATATGTACATTGAATAGATTGAAAATCGTGCAATAGCAGAAATAATATATATTTGAAAAGTGAGGTAGTGTTCACGGGTTCAATGTCCATTTAGGAATCGGATGGCAGAGGGGAAGAAGCTGTTCCTGAATCACTGAGTGTGTGCCTTCAGGTTTCTGTACCTCCTACCTGATGGTAACAGTGAGAAAAGGGCATGCCCTGGGTGCTGGGGGTCCTTAATAATGGATGCTGCCTTTCTGAGACACTTGTCCTTGTAGATGTCCTGTAGCAGAATTGGAGTGAATAGGAGCAAATTGTAAGGAGATCACACATCATAATTCCCTTGGAGGTTATGGTACCTGTCATGAATGGAACAGAAACTGGATAGAATTTAGCCAACAGCAGCTATAACCAATGATGATGAGAATAAATCCATTCCTAAACTTTGTATTACATTCTACAACATCCCCCAGTTCAACTGGTACTAATGTAATAGCCAATGGCTCAGCTCTGTTGCCCCAAGACTGGCTGCAGAACGAGAGGCTCAAACTGCTACTAACAAGGTTGTTGCTCAGAAAAGGGCATGCAGGATTGCTCAAACCGGCTGAGCAATCTGTCCCCCACCTGCTAAAGCACCACTTTAGAACAGTAGCAATGAGGTGTGTCCCCCTACCCTTGTTGTTCTGTCAGTATCATTATTACCATTTGCTAGACAGTTAGCCTGAATTGCTGCCTCCTATTCTAAAATGGTGCATTCTGGAGCTCGACCTGATTGAGGAATGGCTAATATTGTTCAATGTTAATATTGAGGGAGTTTGATAAATACCTGAAAAAGATACAGTTGGGGAAAGACAAGTATCTGTTTTGAAGAGTTAGCGTAATACTTTACAGCATCAGTGATCTGGGATCAAATATCACCAACGTCTGTAAGGAGTTAGTATGATCTCTCTGTGACTGCATGTGTCTCCTCTGGGCAGTCCTGTTTCCACCCATGTTCCAAAGATGTATGGGTTGGGGTTGGTAGGTTGAGGATGCGGTATGTTGGAGATGGAAGCATGGAGATATTTGAGGGGCTGCACACCATATCCTTGGCCTGTGTTAGTCATTAATTCCAATGAAACATTTCATTGTGTGATTCAATGTTTTGATATGTATGATAAAAAAAGCTAATCTACAAACTAATCTAATCTTTTGAGATGGACATTCTAAGACTTGTTGAAAAATGCATTTCTTGAATATTTACTTTAAAACACTTCAAACTGGCTGCTGTGTACAGTTGGGTACAGCTTCTGTTTTTAACATAATTTGGAAACAAATGATCTTCAAGAACTGTTGAATTTAGATACCTCAAACAAGCATTATAATTGATCTAATAGATGGGGCCAAAGTTTAAAAGAAGTGGTTGGAGTTTTCTGTTATAGTCTGGGCTTTATTTAGGCAACACTCCAGGTCTCATACAATCCTCCAGGGATTCAACCAGTTCAAATAATAAGTTTGTCAAGTGCCTTAGAATTGGAAACTTTAAGGAAAGGCAATGAATGAAAAATAAGTGGTGCTTAGTTTGCATATGAACCCTTAATAGATGAAGGACAAATCTCTTGAGATTTTTCCGAGAATCAATTTAATAAAACACATTCCCTAACAAATATTAGTTTCTTTTTTAACCTTATATTTTATAATTAATATTTTGATCACTTCTCAAGTCTTTACTATCGGATATTGGTCATAAATTATGGGAGAGTTTTATAAGAAAGCACCAATTTAATGAGAATGCTCAGAACTCAAATAAAGCTCACCATGTAGAAGAATTATAAATAATAACTTAGTATTTTTTCAATCCATTCGCACTACAAAGTCCCCATTATGGATAAGGTTCATGTAAGTTGGTAAAGTGGAATATCATGAAAGTATTTAGGATAATGGCTAGGTGCACCAGAAGGTGGTAAAATAGAGATCAGAATCTTGATATGATAATGGGCTGAATATTGCTGGTTTTGGTTAACAGTGCCAAAGAGAACTGCCCAGATCTTGATCTAATGCTCATCCACTGGGACTTACTAGGTTATGGATGCCACTGTATCTGCCTCCCCACTGAATTGCTGGACTGAATAAGGTGGTCCTATTCATTTTAACAGAGCGTGGACATGGGCAATGCTGAAGGCACCTAATTAATAATTTCACTATATTATAATACTTTATTGTTGGAATATTTTAAAAAACCTATTTACATTAATTTTACTAGTTTTTAAATGTCTCAGAATTTCTGATGTATTTAAAAACTGTTCAAAAGTGTCAGTTTTACTAGAAATTCAAGCTTCACGACAATCTTGGGTTTCTGTCAAAGCTGCCCAGAAGTACCTTGAAGACGGATTCTCAAGCAAACAGAACCTGAGACCCATTCACCAATAACACTCTATTGCCTGATTCATGGGTGTGTGCAGTCAATGAGATAGGCCCATCACCAGTTGCTCAGGTAAGTGAGATGGTAGTATGGGTGGCAATTCCTCGAATCAGGCCGGGTCCAGGCTTAAGTGGTCCAAGGTTCCTTCTGAGGGTGCAGCAATAATGAAATTGAGGTGACAGCATGTAATCGTGGGTGGAGTGAAATTGAGAATATTCAACAGCAGTGTGCCTTGGATCCAGTTTTCTTTCCATTGAATTAAACCAAAGGAGGAACAAGTAGATTTCCTTATGGGTGTTCAGTCCTCCCAGTTCATTTTGCCAGGGGTGATGATTGGTGCATCAGAAAATTATATTTAATGCTGGCTCCCTATGTTTGTATTGCCAAATGTGTGTTAAAGTTAGATTTGCTGTTGATGATGTGTACCAGAACCAGATAAATGTAGATGCATTGTGAAAAGCACAATGTTAAGCTACAGTGATGAGGGAATGAAATATAAGAGGTGATCTGCATGGACTTCTGCAATTGGCACCTGGATTTCCAATCCAGTAAAGTTATGTCTGTTTCACTTTGACTCTATATGGTTATTGCTCTTTGGATGTAGTCTGGTTGTAGGAGCTGAAACTGTTCCAACTTTGCATCCCTTTTAAATTATAGCTTTCTTATAAACTCTTTCAAGATGGATCAACTGTGCACACTGTCTATAATTTTCAAAGTCTAGTCTCAACATTTTTTAAGTCTTTTAGGCCACTTGTTTATTTATTTTCCTTTGTTTAGAGATACATTGTGGATCAGGGCCTTCCGTTACAATGAGCCACACTGCCCATCAACTCACCTATTTAACTCTAGCATAATCACAGGACAATTCACGATAACCAATTAAGGTACTGACCCATATGTCTTTGGACTGTGGGAGGAAGCTGAAGAATGAGACCCACGCACTCTCAGGAAGGACATACAAACTTCTTACAGAAGCCGCATGAAATTAAATTCCTTACTCTGATGCCCCTGGTCTGTAATAGTATCGTGCTAATCTCTGTGCTACGCTGGCATGCTGTTGTTACTGATGTACTTCCCCAATTTTCTGAAGTATGTGGCATCGAAAAACTGGATGCAACACCTTCAGTGCAGAGTTTAAAGAAGGCTTCTTCACTAAATGTTGCTGATTTTAATGACAGCTTTAAATGGGCACAACTGGTACAATGTGAAAATGAAGTAAATCTTGAGTTACTTTATGCATTCCACACCAAACTGCTTGACAAGCAGTTAATAAAAAAAAACAAAGTGCTAACATCATGGTGGGCATTATCATGTGTTGGAATTTATTTGCAAAGGAAAAATCAGGAGCAAGATGCTCTTTTACTTTCACGGGCCAAATGGCCAAAATGCACTATTTAGCATTAATTCTAAAGGTGTCATTCCCTTTGGCTGGTGTTGTTTTGGTCATGTGGAGGGAAAAGTTAAATTTTGTTTCAAATTCTGATATTTTTAAGATCTAAATTGAAGTCAGAAATGATTTTTTATTTGAATCCATAACTAAAATTTGAGACAAGGTTAAGTTTTAGGAATGTGTGCTCCTGGCATGGAGCCATACCCACAGGGAGTGCACATAGAGAAATCTTGGAAGTGTGTTCGGGATTTCCTGATATGCACTCCCAATGGGTGAGGCAATGTGCCAGGAGCACACATTTGTAAAATATATTTTCTAAACTTTAATCAAGATTATTTCTAACATTAAAACATTGCTGGAATTTTGGACTTGATATTAGAATTAAAATCTTAGCTCTCATTCAAGCATCAATATACCTGTAATTATATCTTAACTTTCTCTGTGGAAGGCTGAATTTATCCAAATGGTCACCTCTGGTTACAATCATAATTTAGAAGACACACAGCTTTTACTGCTCTTTCTTTTACGGGATTATATTTCTATCATAATTATATGGGTTGATCTGTTCTCTTGAAAAATTAGTTTTTATAAGGTCTTTCCATATTGCTATATTTTGTAGTTATTATACAATAGTTATTTGCCCTTTCAAATTAAGTTGTTATGTTAGATGAAACCCTCTTCTGTGGGGAATCAATTTTGCTTTCAATAACAATTAATCTATTTAGTTTTTTTAATTGTCTTATGAAAAAGCACAAATCAACTTTCCCTTTGACACGCAATTATATATCTGCTTACGGCATTAAAAGTACGTTATAAATTTTGCATTTCCATCTCCTTGGCATATTTAAGTATGAATTCTCAAGTGACAGTATTCTCAAGTGGTAGTATTTCTAGGAAAGATGTTTGTGATTTCAGTTACAGTTTGAAGCTTGATTATTGAAAAGTCACAGAATCTACCAATCTGGTTGTTTTAATCCCTACAAATAAACTATTCCGGCAAGGGCTGAATCTCTTTCACCAAAGCAATTTGTAGGTCACTGTTAGAGGGAAATGCTGTGTAGCACATTTGTATAACACATTTCTAGACTGCCCTGTAAACTAGTGAAGGAAGTTGATGGATTGGCACAGAATCATCCCTTGGACCTCCTTCCAGTTGCACACCATCTTGACTTGATTGCTTATTATAATTAATCATTAAAATTTTTGGAACTTCCTATAAATGTGTTGGGAAATTTCACCACACAGTGAAACAAGAACACAAAATAAACACTATCTTAGTAGTTATGCTCATGTTTTTAAAAGGAATTACAGAAAAAAATTAAGGAATTTCTGTAGACCACTGGAAGAACTTTAGTTGATAAGGCAGACAAATAGGATTGCTGTAGATGGATAAAAACATCAGCAAAGATGGGCTGAATGGTCCATTTCTATGCATGCAAACCTATGAAAATGATGAACATATTTTATCCTGACACATAAACAAGTTGATGAAAGGTAGCAGTTAGTCATTGCAGGAAAGAAGCTGACTCCTGATACTTACGGTCACAATGGTGTTGTTCAATATTTTGTCAATATGTCTGGATTATCATCACCATTTTGTGTCGTGTCGTATGACATGAGCGATCATGGTCAATGACCATAATTGTTCCTGATAAACTCTACCGAAGTTGTTTGCCATTGCCTCCTTCTGGGCAGTGTTTATACAAGATGGGTGACTCCAACCATTATCAAAACTCTTCTGAGATTGTCTGCCTGGCGTCAGTGGTCACGTAACCAGGATTTGTGATACAACCGTCCACCACCTGCTCCCGTGGCTTCATGTGACCCTCATTCAGGGGGAGGGGTGGGGCTACGCAGGTGTGACCTGCAGGCTACTGGAGGGAAGAAGAGCTTTATACCTCCTTTGGTAGAGACGCATCTCCACCCCGGCATCCTTCATTACAGCATTGAGAAACACTAGATCCAGTTATCATGCCCTGAAGTTTGCAGCAAGAAATAATGTTCAAATGGAGGAAATCTGATACAAATTCATGAATCATTTACTGCTCCACAGGCTGCAATTTTTGCCAGCATAATCATTAAAAGTTAATAACCTGATCAAAATTCCCCCCAATTTTCCCCTGTATGCATGAGATTGAAATGAATATTGATGGAGAATGTACTGAATGACCAGCTTTCAGGTCTTAAAGTACAAAATACTTGTGGATTGTCATTTGATTTAAGTAGTTATTTGAAACTGTTTCCCATAAGAATTTTGACATGCTGGTGTCGGCTCACTGCCCTGCTTTACGCCCTTGATCATTCTGACACAAACTAAGCTAATCCGGATACAGAGAGCCAACCTCACTAACTCTGGCCTCCATGAAGAGTTTCAGCACCTGCAGTAGTTCATGAAAGGATCCGTGTACCTGGAAATGGTTTAGAAAATTTCAATAGCTGACAACACCTAGTCCCAGTTCTGTTTGTTGACAGAAGTGCCAGAGTCATTAAATATCCAAAAGAATGAAAATAAAGAAAATGCTTTTTGGAAAATTACAAAGCTTTAATTAAGTATATTTAATTAAATGGAACGTATAATGTAAACAACTTTTACCGTGCTCTTTATTTTCTTCCACTTTTAAATCTTACACCATGTTTTGACTTTGTGTGGAAATCCCAGACCTACAGGCATGTGATAAACACAAGAGATTCTGCAGATGCTGGAAACCCAGAGCAGCACACACAAAATGCTGATGAACTCAACAGGCCAGGCAGCATCCATGGAAATAAATTAACAGTTGACATTTCATCCTGAAGAAGGGTCTCGGCCCAAAATGTCAACTGTTTATTCGTTTCATTGATGCTGCCATGCCTGCTGAGTTTTGCAAGCATTTTCTGCATGTTGCCCTACAGTCATTTGGACAGGTAAATATCAGTGGCTACGGTAAATTAGTTTGTATTTCTAGTAGCAAGTAATGCTAAGGTGCTGATTTTAAAAAAAAGTAACGTGGCAGACTTTAACACCATAAATCAATGAATGTTTTTCTTTTGTCTTGTTAGTTAACCCTCTCACTGTGTGATACCTCTCTGTCCCTTTATTAGGGAGAAAGAGAGAGAGAGAGAGAGAGGGGGAGAGAGAAAGAGCCTGTGGTATGTCAAGTTGTTGGGTGAATGATTAGTTTTTTGTTGTACTGCAGATCATGGTCTTGCTTGGGGCTTTGCTATTGGTTGTTTGGTAGATGGAAGGTGCTGATGCTTTTTGCTGAGGTAAATTGGGGGAAGGGGAGGGTCGTTGCTCTGCTGCTGCTTGTGCATGGGAGGGACGGAGTAGGGGGGCTTTAGTGTCCTAACGTTTTTCCTGTCATTCATTCCTTGAGGCACTCTTCTGTTTTCGGGGATGTCTGTGAAGTAAAAGAATTTCAGGATGTATATTGTATACATCTCTCTGATATTAGAAGGAACTATTGAATTACACTTCAGCATAGGTAAGTGGCAAAGAATCAAATGGGGGTTGACAGATACGTACGAGTGAGAATAAGGTGTACGGCAACAGGGGAAATGAGGCTCTGATGTGATTGCTTTGCTGTGAAGTGGCATAGACCTGCATGTAATATGTAAATAATGGGCTATCAGCTCTTTGTGCTTCAGGAAGTCTCATACTTGTTTTTGTGATTGGCCAAGCACAGAAGTCTGGGATGTTCCCAAGGTTCAATGAACAGGAGGAAATTTACAAGGATGAGGCCAGGTCTTGAGGACCTGAGTTACTGGGAAAGGTTGAATAGATTCGGACTTTTTTCCCTAGAGTGTAGAAAAATGAGGGGAGATTTGATAAAGGTATAGAAAATTATGAGGGATATAGATAGGGTTTTTCCACAGAGGTTGGGGGAGACTAGAACTAGAGGTCATGGGTTAAGGGTGAAAGGTGAAATGTATAAGGGGAATGTGATGGGGTCTTCTTCAGTCAGGTTTTTTGAGAGTGTGCAATGAGTTGCCAGTGGAAGTGGGGGGGCATGAGAAATTTGGATAGGTTTATGGATGGGAAGGGTATGGAGAGTTATGGTCCAGGTGCAGGTCAATGGGACGAGGCAGATTAATAGCTTGGCATGGACTGAAGGGCTTGGTTCTGAGCAGGTGGTGCTGTATGACTCTTGGGTCCATGACCCTCTAGTGAAAGGTAAGTGCAGATAAGAGTTTTACTTCAATCTTTTAAATTGCTTGCTAACATTCTAATAAGTTTTAATTATTTTTATTTATAAATATATAAATGATTTTTGTTTTATTTTATAGAATTTTGCTATCTATTCAAATATTTGATGAAAGGTCAGTGATTGGAAATATTAACCCATGTTTTGTCTCCATAGATGCTGCTTGACATTTTGAGTATCTTCAGCATTTTCTTTTTCTACTTCAGATTTGAAGCATCTGTAATTTATTTCTTGATATTTGTAAAAAAAAAACTGTTAAGAAGCTTTTGGCAGCCTTGTAGCTTGCAAGCTATGTGTAAGGGCATTCCTAGTTGATGGTCAGAACCCACCACACACTACCATACACCTATCCACTGTAAGTAATTTGCACATTTAGTCCTCCAATTTAGGACAAAGGGCAAGGATTATAGACAGGAAATCTGGGCAGCAAGCCAAGTCCAGGATGGTCATTTTCCTCCTTCTGTTCCCCTGATTGTGATTAGTGAGTTTAACACTAAATGGAACTCTACCTTGGACTTTAGGATCTCCCTGGAAATAATATCTGAAGCACATAAAGGGTTTCTTTACCCAGTTGAAATGTTATGACATCTTTGATAGCAAAATAGGCAGAAATCTACCCTTCCCACCGTTTAAAGCATAAAGATTGTTTTGTGCAATGAATGAAAATATGTTTCAGATGCATTAACAATTTTTGCTTTCAGAACAAAAATTTCAGCGCACAAAAAAATCATAATTTTATGGGGAAGAGAAAACTTAAAATTGTTCAAGACTAGACATTTTATAGTATTGTTGATAACAGCAGACAGAATCTTATCTTGTTCATATAACAATGTACTCTTTGCTATTTTACCAGTAATTAACCTGATTGCTTGCAGTAATATCAAGCCTAATGTTATTGTAAAAATTACCACTAACTCTGTCAACACCACCATTCAGGATAAGAGTGCATGTATTTACATGCAGGCATTTTCAATCTTCTTAACCAATTCCCGATGACTATGTGTCTTTGAAAAACCACCTGTTATTCTTTCGCTGTTTCAGCAGCCAGATGAAATGTATAAACTAAGCTCAAGCAAAGCAAAGAAATGAACAGATGTCAAAGTACAAAAAATACCATAAATCTTTTTGACACTAATTAGCACGGGCCAAAATATTATGAGACTGACTACAATTGCTACATTCTTTCATGTTTCTGAACTGTAATGAGAAAAGGAAACTAGTGAAAATATATAAGTAGTTCTGCCATTCTAGCTTTAAAGAATAGAGTGCAAGTTTGCAAATTTTTTTGTGTAATGTTTTCCATGGCCTTCAAGGCAATTGCTAACAGTTTAAGAGTTAAAAAAAGGTCTGTAGAATCAGGTATGGGCAGCATTCATCAATGACGCACCTCTTTAGCTTTCCTATTTTACCTTTCAAAACTTACGCTTGAAACTTGGGGAGCAGGCAGGTATGCCTGGAAATTCAATTGCATAATGCTGCTTTTATTCTGCACTATGTAATTGAAAATTTATTTTTCCATGAGTGAGATACAAAAGTGATCATTTCCATCTGTTGTGAAGAAAATGCAACTGGGTACTTCCTGTGGTGAGCCACTCTTGTCATCCTAATGTTATTTCCACGCCAGGCCTGCACGTAGTGATGTCATTCCCCGTGTAATACTCCGGTGTGGTTGAGTCTTACATACCCTCTGAGATGGTCTAGCAAACCACTCAGTTAAATCGTGATTGCTTTGTTAAAGTAATGGAAGAGTAAAACCATTAAAAAAAAATCACTTGATATAGAGCTGTGCAGTCCAGTCATGCACAGCAAATTGTCTCAGTCTAAGTGACCTTGCAGAGTCCTTCTCACCAACATCTAGGAGCTGAGGTCTAAACTGGGGAGGCCATTCGACAGACTAGTGAAGCAACAGTCTGATATAATCCCACTGACAAGACAGACCGAAAGGAGGTTGTGGAACAGTGGCATGCAAGTGACAAAGTGTGATCTTGGGAGTTCTCAACTTTGGCTTCATGGTATCATGTCAAACATAGATAGAGACATTGTCCTGATTATGACCAGTCATCCTTCCTCCTTCCGATGAATTAGTGCTGCTCTCTAAGAAGAAGCACCGAAACTTGCAAGGGCACAGAATGGAGTCTAGGTGGGGGATTTCAATGTCTATCTCTAAGAGTGGTTTGGTAGCACACCTGTTGATTAACTTGGCTCTGTGCTGTGACAGAATCAGCAGAAGGCATGAACTTACGTGAGATCAATTCTCAGCAAGCTTAGGTGAATCATCCGCTCAACACTTCTGATGAACATGATTAAAAATGCTTCTGTCTTACCATTAGCAAAGACATGCTGTGATTGCGAATAAGGATATTCTGGTAGCATCCTCCTCCTGTTAGCTGTATGAAAAATGACATCTGATGACAACACTATGGGTCATCAGAAATTTTGACCATGATTTGAACAGGTATTGTATTGTATCTCTCTTCAAATACACTAATTTTAAGTTCAAGTTTATTGTTGTCTGACTTATATGCAGCATATACATTCACACAAAACAATGTTCCTCTGGACTACCATGCACCCACAAAGCTTATATCACATTTAGCACATAAGCCAAAATTCCAGTTAAGTACTCCCTCATCCAAAATTCCAAAATCTAAAAACCTACCAGATCCAAATTTTTTGAGTTCTGACATGATGTTACAAATGGAAAATTCCACAAGGTACTGGGAAGGTTCCCAGGCGATTCGCAAGACTCTGCACATCACAGACATTTCTGAGAAGTGACCCCACATGTGTAATGTTTATATGGGAGGGGCAGACACAAGTCTGTCCGTTTGGGAGCTGGAATTGGATCAATCTTTGTCTGGCATCTTGTTCATAGCCGTGGGTGGTCTTGGTTTGCTTCACCTGATGGAGTCCTTGAATCACACAAGTCTCCACACATCAATGTATTGGTCCAGATTGAGGAGGACATGTGTAATGAACAGAAGTTAAAGAAAAATAGAAAAACACTGTATAAAGTGAAAAATGTAGATCTTGATTGTGTATCAAAAGAATGGACTGGTCAGCGTCAGAGTGAACATGTGCAGTGTAATGGTTTGTGTATCATGAAACAATTAAAGATATATCACAACATACTGAAAACTGAAGGTAATTGTGAATGCTCAGCAGATTGGTTGCAGAAATTTAACAAAAGACACTACATTTAACTTTTTAAAAATTCCAAAGATAAAACGAATGCCGATCACGAAGCAGCAGAGAAATTCATTCATAAGTTTGCGTAGATTGTTGGGTGGATTGTTGCTGGTTGTTGCTGATGGTAACGGCGGGAGGAGAGAGAGCAGTACATTGCGCGTGCACAGCCCTCCGGTGAAAAATGATATCGTGTCCATTAAATAGGGGCCGTGGACAATTCTGATCTGATGGGGAGGGACGTGAAAGTACAGAGGAACATCTGGAGAAATTTCTGAAACGCTCGTTCGCTGCTGTCGTTACTGCATGGTCGGGAATCTTTCGGAGGGTAGGCCTCAAAATCCCTGGCTTTGCCTGCTGTTGGCGACCGTGATTGAGGTTGAATCGTTCGGACAGAGATGGCGCTCAGTACTCGGTGTCAGACAGCTGATCAGAGCTCGAAGTTTTTGGATGACTCAGAATTGGACTGTGGTCGGCATGGCAGGGAGTTCTTCCTTCTCCCATCTGCGTGAGATGTGGGACATTTGAGAGACTTTGAACTTTTACTGTGCTCATGGACTTCTTCATCAAGTTATGGTATTGTTGCAGTGTTGTAACTATATGTTATAATTATGAGGTTTTGTCAGTTTTTTCAGTCTTGGTCTGTCCTGTGTTTTGTGACACCACACCGGAGGAAATATTGTATCATTTCTTAATGCATGCATTACTGAATGACAATAAAAGAGGACTGAGTGTCTTCATAATCTAAATCTAACACCAGAACAATTGTAAAATGCTAATTGATTTTATACTTTATATAAAACCTAAAAAAAAGAAAATACAAATACAGTGCAGCGTAACGATTTAATCAAAACACTGCATCATAAGTGGAGACTGAAAGCCTGCTGTTGTTTGCTTAACAGCTGTTTCAGGTATTTTCCTGATGCTGCTTTGCTACTTCTGTTACCCTGCACACATTATATTTTTGTTATATTATTGGTATGTAATAATTTTTACTGTTAAGTACATGCGTGTAATGAACAAGTGTAACACATAAATTCAAAGTTGGAAATGATGGCGATCCCAAACTATCTCATTATATATTCCAAAATCCGTAATCCAAAACACTTGTGGCCCCCTGCATTTCAGATAAGGGGCACTCAACCTGTGTTACCATAAATACATTAACAGAAATATATTTCAACATGAATGTGGTCCATAGCACAGGTAAACAATAATACACAAACAGTACAGTAAACAACTTGCTGTCCTAGTAATCAGACCTCAGTGGCAGCAAAGTATTCATTAGTCTCACAACCTGAAGGAAGAAAATGTGACCCAGTTTGGTAGTCCTAATCGTGATGCTTCTGTATCTCCTTCTTGATAGCACTGGATCAAAGAGATTGTGGGATGGGTGGTAGGAATCACTTCGGGACTTTTTCCTGCAACGCTCCCAGTAAATGTCACAAACAGGGGGAGGGAGACCCTGTTGATCCTCTTGGTGATTTTTACTATGCTCTATAGGGTTTTTATGAAGATATCTTGTAGTTTCTGTACTACACAATGATGCCACCAGACAGGAGACTCTCGATAGTGCTCCTGTAGAAAGTTGTTAGAATAGGGGATGGGAACCTTGCATGCCTCAGTCTGCTCAGAAAGTGTAGACACTGCTGTGCCTTTTCGACTAATGACAAGGTGCTGGGGGTCTGTTATGTGCACACCAAGGAAGCTTGTGCTCCTCCCTCTCTCCACAGCGGAGCCATTGATGTGCAATGGAGAGTGGCTGATCCTTGCCTTCCTGAAGTCCACAATCACCTCTTTGTCTCGTCCACGTTGAGACTCATGTTGTTGTTCTCAAACCATTTGACAAGCCTCTCTACCTGCTCTCTGTATGCCGGCACATTGTTGCTGATGAGGGCAACCACTGTAGTGCCTTCAGTGAACTTGATGATACGGTTTGAGCTGGATCTGGCAGTGCAGTTGTGAGTCAGTCAGTGTCAGCAGTATTTGTGCGAGACTCAAAGCATATTGCTGTAGGCCCATGCTTCTGGTGATCCTACTCGTTATGTCAAATTGTGAGAAAATAAAGCAGATTGCCCGTGTCTGTGTCTGAATCAGTGGGAGATGAGGGACTGCCGCACACTTGTCCTGACAGAAATGTGACTCCAGGACACCAGTCCAGAAGTTGCTCCAGGACATCACTCCAGAAGTGACTCCAGGACACCACTCCAGAAGTGACTCCAGGACACTACTCCAGAAGTGACTCCAGGACACCACTCCAGAAGTGACTCCAGGACACCACTCCAGAAGTGACTCCAGGACACTACTCCAGAAGTGACTCCAGGACACCACTCCCGAAGTTACTCCAGGCCACCTCTCCAGAAGTCGCTCCAGGACACTACTCCAGAAGTGACTCCAGGACACCACTCCAGAAGTTACTCTGGGACATTTCTCCAGAAGTTATGGGAATCTGAAGAACTCCACTCAACATTTTAAAATCAGTTTCTTTCCCTCTGCCATCAGATTTCTGAATTGTCCATGAGCCTATGAATACTCACTCATTTTTCATCCTTTGCACTATTTACAATATTTAGTTTGTAAGTTATAGTAATTTTTGATGTCTTGCACTGTAAAGGTGCCACAAAATAACAAATTTCACAAAATATGTCAATGATTTTGATCTAATTTCTTAACCAGGTAGTGGTCTTGGCCCTCCTGCATATACAGTAAATTAGTTCCGTATCATATTTAATTCTGTTTTGCATTGGTCCTATTTATCTTCTGTAGTTTTACCCAATAACGGTTTTTTAAGTTAGCCTGGGCAGATATTGTTATGCTATTTGAAAGCCATTTGGATCTAAGTTCAGAAACTTATTTGCTTTTTCTCATTTTTAAATATTACATTGATGTGGAGCAATTTATGAATCCTTTTAAAGATCTGTTCACATGCCATTAACTCCATTAACTAAATCTGTCTTGTTATTCTTTTAATCAGAGGCAATTCCTTAAATCTATTGGTTCATGGAAAAGAACACTTCCTAAAATTACTTCGGTGTTCTGATGCATCATCGGAACTATGCTTGCATTTATACAACTGTTGCATTTCACTACTTAAAGGCTTTGATTACATCTCCTTTCTTTTTCTGGTCTCCAGTGAAAACAAATTCCATTTCAGCCAGTTTGAGATTCCAAAGTCATAATTCTTCAGTTTGTCACTTCCAATACATCAGTGTTCTTTTTGAAGAGAGAGAGCCCGACATTTTCACAGAAAGGTGACCTACTGACATGAAGTCCAAGGTTAAAATAATTATCAAACTCATTCAATTTTCTTATATGACATTAACTTGGTGGGGGGGGGGGATCAGCTCTACTTAAGTAATGTGAAGATTATCAAAATACAACAAACCCTAAATGATTGATAATTAAATTATATTATTTATTCCTGAAATGACAGGCGGAATTTAATTCTGAAAAATGTGAGAAGGTGCATTTTGGGAGGACTAAGAAGGAGAGTATACACAAGATGAATGTTTGGACTTAAGGAAGTACTGATGAATGCAGGGACCTCTGTGTTGCTGTCCAGAGAGCCCCAAGGCAAAGCACAGGTCTGTAAGGTTTGAGATAGTAGATGGGTGATTGCAAGGAGAAGTAAGGTAAGCAGTTAGTGCAGCTTTCCCCTCTGGCCATTCCCCAAAGCAACAAGTATAGTTGGTTGGTGGTTGGCATCCGTCTGTCTCGAAGGACAATGGGCAATGATAATGATCATCACAAGCCTGGGCGGAAAGAATGCAGAGTGGAGCTGTCAAGCTCCCCCTCTCGGCCTCACCAGTGTAGAAAAAGAAAAGCTTATGAAGCAATATGTTTGGCAACAGCTTGGCTGCAGGAAGGATGTTCAAAGACATCCAGCTGTTTTCGGGGCTCCACTCCAGACTTGCTGTCTGGGTTTATTCCTGTAGCCTTCGCATCTCCCAAGGCTGCCCACAAGGCAGTGGGGCTATTTACCCGTAGCTGGGGATCTGGTTCATGAGCACCAAGCTGTGTCCACACACTGGTGGGCCTGCGTGCTACGTGTGCAGGGGCCAGACCTGCTGCTCGTCCTCTTTAGTTCAGCCTGAGTCCGAAAGGGGTTCAGTTTCTGTGTGTTGCCAGCAAGGAGGCGTTACGTGGGGCCTGCTGTTGGAGAGGCTATGTACTGGCTGGGGGAGACTTACACATTCATCTCTCCTTTGGATACTGGTGGGGTGGGGGAAATGACCTATCAGGGCACAGCAGCAGGAGCCAGTCCAGTGGCGTTGTGGCTGGCTCTGAGGCTCAGCAGAGAAGGGGAGATGCAGGCAGGGCGATTGTGTTAGGAGACTTAATAGTTAGGAGCCGGAGAACAGGTTCTGTAGCTTTGAAAGAGTAGCCAGGATGGCGTGTTGCCTCCCAGGGGTTATGGTCCAAGATGCCTCTGAGTGGCTGCAGAAAATTCTCAAGAGGCCGTGATACACATTGACATAGGTAGAAAGGGGGAAGAGGTCCTATGTCATGAGCATAAATAGTTAGGGAAGAGGCTGAAGAGCAGGACCTCCAAGGTAGTAATCTCTGAATTACTCCGAGTACCACGTGTTAGTCAGGGCAGGAATAGGATGATAGTACAGATGAATGAGTGGCGGGGGAAGTAGTGTAGGGGACAAGGTTTCAGATTTCTGGATCATTGGGGTCACTTTGGGAAGGTATGACCTGTACAAAAAGGACAGGTTACACGTGAATGCAAGGGCACCAAAATCCTTGTGGGCAGGTTTGCTAGAGTTGTTGGGGAGGGTTTAAACTAATTTGGCAGGAGGATGGGAAATGGAGTGATAGGGCTGAGGATGGGGCAATTGGCTTACAGGTTGATGCATTGTGTAGGGAGACTGTGAGGAAGGATGGACAGAAGATTAGGGAAAATTGCTGTCAATGGGATGAGTTGGAGTGTAACATGAGGGCAAAATAAAAAAAGGGTGAAAAGGACTGAAGGTGTTATATTTGGATGCACACAGGATAAGGTAGATGATCTTGCAATGCAAATAGAGATTGACAGGGATGATGTTGTGGGCATGACTGAGTCGTGGCTGAAAGAAGATCATAGTTGGGAGCTGAACTTACAACGATACACTTCATATTGAAATGACAGGCAGGTAAGCAGAGGGGATGGGTGTGGTTCTGTTGGTAAAAAAGAGAAATCAATTCATAGAAAGAGGTGACATATGAATTCTATCCTTGTGGATAGAGTTAAGAGATTGCAAGGGTAAAAAGACCCTGATGGAAATTATATACAGACTTCCAAACAGTAGACAGAATGTGGGCTACGGATTACAATGAGAGATAGAAAAGGCATGTAAAAAAGACAATGTTGTGATTATCATGGGGGATTTCAATACGTAGGTACACAGGGAAAATCAGGTTGGTTTTGCATATCCAGAGAGAGTATTTCTAGAATGCCTATGCGATGGGCTTTTTAGAGCAGCTTGTGGTTGAGCCCACTCAAGGAATGACAGTTCTGCATTGGGTGCAAAGTAATAACCCACATATGATTCGAGAGCTTAAGGTAAAGGAGTCCTTAGGAGGCAGTGATCATAATATGATAGAATTCATCCTGCAGTCTGAGAAGGAGAAATTAAAATCAGATGACTAAATATTACTTTGGAGTAAAAGGTATTACAGAAGCATGACAGTGGAACTGGCCAAAGATGATTGACATGACAGTGGAACTGGCCAAAGATGATTGACATGACAGTGGAGCTGGCCAAAGATGATTAGAAGGGGACACCAGCAGGGATAATGGTAGTACAGCAATGGTTGGTGTTTCTGGGGGAAATTTGAATGGCCCAGGAAAGATACAACTCAAAGATGAAGTATTCTAAAGGGAAGATGAGGCAACCATGTCTGACAAGGGAAGGGAAGTCAAAGACAGCAGAAAAGTAAAACAGAGGGCATACAATATCACAAACATTAGTGGGAAGGTGGAGAATTAGGAAGCGTTTGAAAACCAACAGAAGGCAACTAAAAAGCTATAAAGCGAGAAAAAAATGAAATAGGAAGGTAAGCCAGCAAATAGTATAAAAGAAGATACAAAAAGTTTTTCATATAAATAAATAGTAAAAGAGAGATGAGAGTAGATATCAGACCACTGGCAAAAAAAAAATGCTGGCGAGTTTGTAATGGGGGAAGAAATAAATGGCTTAATAACTACTTTGTGTCAGTCTTCACTGTGGAAGACACTAGCAGAATGTCAGAGATGCAAGAGTGTTGGGGGCAGAAGTGAGTTTCCTTGCTTTTACTAAGAAGAAGGTGCTTGGGAAGCTGAACATTCTGAAGGTAAACAAGTCACCTGGACCAGATGGATCTCAGGGCTCTGAAAGTGGCAGCTGAAGGGATTGTAGTAATGATTGGAAAATGGCAAACATTACACCGTTCTTTAAGAAGGGAGGGAGGCAGAAGAAAGAAAATTATAGACCAGTTAGCCTGACTTCAGTGGTGAAAGGATGTTGAGTCTATCATTAAGGATGAAGTTTTGGGGTACTTGGAGGCATATGATGAAATAGATCAAAGTCAGCATTGTTTTCAGAAGGTGGATAGACAAAAGAGAGTCAGTGGATGTTGTTTATTTGGCTTTTCAAAAGTCCTATAACAAGGTGCCGCACATAAGGCTGCTTAACAAAAAAAAGCCCATGTTATTATAGGAAAGATGCTAGCATAGATAGAAGATTGGCTGACTGGCAGAAGACAAAGAGTGGGAATAAATGGAGCATCATCTGGTTGGCTGCCAGTGACTAGTTGTGTTCCACAGGGGTCAGTATTGGGAATGCTTCATTTTATGTTATATGTCAACGACTTGATGATGGAATTGTTGGCTTTGTGGCCATGTTTGCAGACAATACAAAGATAGATAGAGGGGCATGTAGAGTTAAAGAAGCAAGGAGTCCGGAGAAGGACATGGAAACACTGGGAGAATGAGCAAAGAATTGGCAAATAGAATATAGCTTAGGGAAGCGTATAGTCATGCATTTTGATAGAAGGAATAAAGGTGTAGATTACTTTCTAAACGGGGAGAAAATTCAATTATCAGAGGTGCAAAGGGACTTGAGATTCTTTCTGTAGGATTTCTTGAAGTTTAATTTGCTGGTTGAGTCAGTGTTAAGGAAGGCAAATGAAATGTTGACATTCATTTTGACAGAACTAGAATATAAGCACAAGGATGTGATGCTAAAACTTTATAAAGCATTGATCTTGGAGTATTGTGAGCTGTTTTGGGCCCAATATATGAGAATGTATGTGCTAGCATTGGAGAGAGTGCAGAGGAGGTTTTCAAGAATGATTTTGGGAATGAAAGTGTTAAATTACAAGGCACAATGGGAATGAGAGGGATCTCATTGAAACCTATCAAATATAGAGAGGCTAAGATAGAGTTGATTTGGAGTGGATGCTTCCTATAGTGGGTGAGTCTCAGACCAGAGGGCACAACCTCAGAATAGAGAGACATCCATTTGGAACAGAGATGAGGAGGAATTTCTTCAGCCAGATGCTTGTGAATCTATGGAATTCATTGCCATAGACGGCTGCAGAGGCCAAGTCATTGAAAATATTTAAAGCAGGGGTTGGTAGGTTCTTTGGTAGTCAGGGTGTTGAAGGTTACAGGGGGAAGGCAGGAGAATGGTGTTGAGAAGAATGATAAATCAGCCATGAGGGAATGGTGGAGCAGACCCGATGGGCGGAGTGGCCTCATTCAGTTGCTATGTCTTATGGTCTAAGGTGATTAAGAAGGGATACTTGCCACCATCAATTGGGACAGAAAATATGAAAGCAGGGGTATTAGATTAGCTTTATTTGGTCAATGGTACATTGAAACTCGTCATTTGTGTCAATGACCAACACAGTCCAAATATGTGCTGGAGGCAGAGGGAGCCAACATAGCATGTCCACAACTTGCTAACCCTAATCCATACATTTTTAGAATGTGAGAGAAAACCCATGGGGAGAAAGTACAAACCCCTTACAGACTGTGGCAAAATTGGAACCCTGATCGCTGACTGAGGGTGCTATAATAGCATTACTACTACATCACATACTGCCCGTGAACGTTATACTGTAGTACAGCTACATAAATCATTAGTTCACCCTTAATATGAGTATTGTGTACACTTACACTCGCCATAGGAAATGAAGGATGTGATTCTAATGAAGAGGGAGCAGAGGAATCTTGTCAGAGTGTTGCCTATGTAAGAGTGCTTCAGATATGAGGTGAAACTGGATTGGTTGGGCTTCTTTTCTTTGGAGTAAAGAAAGCTGAAGGGTAACCTGAATGGGACATACAAAATTACTAGAAATATAAATAAGGTAGATGGTAAGAAACATTTTCCCTTGGTAGAGATGTCTATAACCAAAGGGTATGGATTTAAGATAAACAGAAAGGGATTTACAGAGGATTTGAGGAAGTTGTTTTTAAACCAAAACGGTGGAAATAAGGAATTTGCTGCTTGACGGGATGGTGGAGGAAAATACTCCATAACATTTAAAAAGTATTTACAGTATGAGCACTTGAAACACCAAGGCACACAGGGCTACAGTTTAAGTGCTGTAAAATGGGATAAATAAAGAAGGTAAATAGATAATTAAGGTGGCTTAAAAGGCCTGTTTCCAAATTATTTGATTCTATGATTTTAGTGAATATTTACTTACGACCTATTTTGGACAGTTACAGAGATATAGATTTTAAAGTAATACACTAATCAGATTGAGCAATGGTGAACAAAATTCGTCTGCTTCTCCATAATTATCTGCAGCTCCTTCAAAACTGGTGTCAAAGGCTCAGGGTTACAAGAGGCTGCAGAAGGTTGTAGGCCCACTCTGCTCTATCCATGGCACAACTCTTCACAGCGCTGAGGACATTTTCAAGAGGCAGTGCCTCAAGAAGGTGGCATCTTCCACAAAGGAGACAATCCAGGACATGTCCTCTTCACACTACTACCATGGGCAGGAGATACTGGTGCCTCAAGATCCACACTGAACTGGAGCTTCTTCCCCTCCGTCATGAATTCCAGGAATCCAGTCTTCCTTTTTTATGCACTTTTAATATTTACAGTTTTTTTTACTTTTACATCATCAGTGAATGATAATCTGATTTTGGTATAATACATGTTTTTCTGGCTCACTTCTGTTTCTACAATTATATTTAGACACTGGTGCAGAGCTTTCTACAACTAATGGAATATTGTCAATACTGACCTATATAGTAGGTTGGTACCATTTGTGTCACCTAGCCGGTCCCAATTCTAATCGGTTAAGTCTTGCACGTGGTCATTATCTCGCATGATGCAATGCTGTCACATGGTTGAGCCTGCACAAGTCCGCTTAGAAGCAATGGGAAAGACTTTGACAATGGGTTAACTCATGCTCCTCAACTTAGCTTACCGTTAATCCTGTGAGAGACTATAAATGATTATTATTAAATGATTTAATAAGAATGCTTCTTATTAAATCATTGAAAAACTAAAGATTAATACATTTTGAAAAGATCTTTAGTAGCATTAAAATACTTGAAAGCATCGCAAAACAATTGAGAACAGTTATATCAAGGTAATTTACATTATTTTGTAGTAATTATAATTACATAGTTCCATTGCTGCAGTTCCTCTCTTTTTAAATGGACTTGCTGTTCCTGCAAAAAGTCCATCTTAGCAAACCCAATGGGCAGATTCTCCAACACAACCGCTGGAAGTGCAACATATTCACTTTCCCCCTGAAGATTCCAGGACGACTCCATCATTTACATAGAATAAGTCTCAAGGGAAGAGTGCCCATTGGGTTGGAGACTCCATCGTTTGCCTGGGAATCCCAAATTTGGTAGTAAACGTTCTCAGACTGTGGTTCTGTGGAACTTCTGTCATTTCCCAGTAAGTTCTACCCCACCATGGATAGTGTAATCACAATGAATTATTAAGAAAATGCTGCCATCTGCTGGATAATTCACGATGGCAGAGTAAGGGGAATAAAGTGTCCGGTTATGGCTGCATTTACACAAGTTGGAAAAGGAATATTTTCAATTCAAGAACCACACAATGGGACCATTTAATCTGCTCTTTGGGTGGTTTGTACTCTCAACTGTAACCAGAATATTTTTGAAACTGCATGATTTGTATTTGTAATTGATTGGGAAAACATTATACTACATTAATGGAATCCTCTAAAGTTCTGTTACAAATTCTGGATAGAAGGAGTCATTCTGGCCACACTACTGCTAGTTCCACATGAGCCAGTTGAGTCAGATATTTGCCATTTATCACCAGCATTAAACAGTATCTGCTGTACTTCTGGTATGCTGTATGGATTATGAAAATAATCTCTTCACAAAAATATTACGAATAAATTCTCATTTGTGAAAGTTCTCATTACATTAATAGATGGTTGCCTCTCTGACTGGAGGCCTGTGACTAGTGGCATGCTGCTGGGATCAGTGCTGGGCCACATTGTTGTTTGACATCTGTATCAAGGATCTGGATGATAATGTGATTAACTGGTTAAGCAAATTTGCAGATGGCACCAAGATGGGGGTGTAGTAGACAGTGAGGGAGACTATCAGAACTTGCACTGGGATCTGGACCAGCTGGAAAAATGGGCTATAAAATGCCAGATGGGATTTAATGCAGACAAGTGTTGCACTTTGGTCGGACCAACCAGGGTAGGCCTTACACAGTGAATGGTAGGGCATTGAGGAGTGATGTAGAATAAGGGGATCTGGGAATACAGGTTCATAATTCATTGAATGTGGTGTCACAGGTAGATAGGGTTATAAAGAAAGCTTTTGGTACATTGGCCTTCATAAATCAAAGTATTGAGTACAGGAGATAAGATGTTATGTTGAAGCTGCATATGAAGTTGATGGGGCCAAATTTGGAGTGTTGTATGTAATTTTGGTCACCTACTTACAGGAAAGATGTATAAAAGATTGAAAGAGTACAAATTTACAAGGATGCTGCCAGAACTGGAGGACCTGAGTTATAAGGAATGCTTGAATAGGTTAGGACTTTATTCCTTGGAATGTAGATGACTGTGGGGAGATTTGATAGAGGTACACAAAATTATGAGGGTAGAGATAGGGTAAATGTAAACAGGCTTTTTCCATTGAGGTTGAGAGGGACTACAACTAGAAGTCATGGGTTAAGGGTAAAGATGAAAGATTTAAGGGGAACATAAGGGGAAACAGCTTCACTTGGAGAATCGTGAGAGTGTGGAATGAGCTGCCAGTGCAAATGGTGCATGTGAGCTCAATTCAACATTTCAGAGAAGTTTGGATAGGTACATGGATAGTAGGGGTATTGAGGGCTATGATCCCAGTGCAGGTCGATGGGAGTAGGTAGTTTAAATGGTTTGACATGGTCTAGATGGGACAAAGATGTTTTTGTGCTGTACTTTTCTATGACTCTATAACATAATACTTAATTGCAGTGGCATACGTTAAACTAATTGGGAATACAGTCAAATTAATATATTAGAACTGTACAGATTTGTTATTGTATGTATTTACTGTAATTTAATTTGCAATTGAGTTTCATCTGTGATTCAACATATGTCTATTTTACAAGCCTTGAAACTTGTAATTTACAGCTTATAAAGTTTCTTGAATAAGGATCAAATCTAAAAAATAATTACTGGTAAGACTGTAATCTTTGAACAAATGTATGGCACTACAATGGACATTTCTTAATAGTCATCCACTAAATGGTGCATTTTACCCTGAGGTCAAAGTCTGATTCAGTCAGACTGATCAAAAACATAATAGCCCATTGATTCCAAGGAACAATTGCAAATTGTGTCTAATATTGGTTTAGTGATAGGAAACAAGGTGTACAGATTAATTAGAAGATTTTTTTTAACCAAGAGTGCTCCATGGGCTTCAGTTCCTTGATGTTTGTAGTTTATATCAATGATTTAGTTTTAAAATACATCACTATGTGCAGATCTGATTGATGCATTACAGGGAGAATATAGAGCTTTGGAGAGGCTGCAGAAGACATTTACCAAGATGCTGCCTGGATTAGAAGGTATTAGCTAAAAGGAGGTGATGGACAAACTCCTCAGAGTTTGTCAGAAGCTGAGGGGAGACCTGATAGATGGTCATAAAATTAACAGAGACAGGGTGGGCAGTCAGAATCAATTTTTTTACCCAAAACAGTGGTGATGGAAGAGGATACGACAGCAGCATTTAACAGTGTTTTAGATAGTCAGATGAATATGCAGAGAATGGATCATGTACTCACAGAATTAGATTAATCCAACATCATGTTCGTCCCAGATATTGTGGCCAGAAAGGCCCTTTCCTTTTCTGTACAGTAATAAATAAGTTTTATAAATCATTTGCCAGCTATGGGAAAAGCTTTAGACAGTAGGAATATATTGATGACTAATCAGTGGCCGTAGAGAGTAAGGAAATGGATTTGGGAAGGTACAACAAGGCAAATGAACACAGCAAAATTGGGAGATTATTGAGAGGAGTTGCGGAAAACATGGAACTTCGAGAATACATCCACGGATTCCTAAAGGTAGCAGAGAGGGTCAATAAAGTTCAAAGTATATTTATTATTGAAGTATGTATGTTATATACAACCTTGAGATTTGTCTCCTTACAGGCAGCCACAAAACTAAGAAACCTAATAGACCCCTTTAAAAGAAAGAAAACCGTCAAACACTCGATGTGATTGAAAAAAAAACAAATCGTGCAAACAATAAAAGTAAGCAAATCTCATTCAGAATTGGAGATCACAAATGTGAGTCCACAGCCACAAAGCCCCTCATCACTTCAGCCATTTCAAGAACCCATTAGTTGCAGACCACAGTCTCAGAGACGAGTAAACCTCATGGAGAAGCGAGCTGAACATCGCCCGTCTCTCACCTCCAGCCCTGACACCCTGACCTAAGGTTGTTGAAAAGTCATTCAAAGACTTTTCTTTATTAGTCAAGGCATGAGCATGTAAGAACTAAATACAATGACACTAGTTTGAATACAGTGTAGTTCTGGTCACTACATTACTTGGTGATCAGTAGCTCTAGAGGGGACAGAGGAAATTTACAAGGCATGTTTCCTGGCATGAAAAGTTTTAGCCATGAGGGAAGATTAGAAGGCTGTTTTATTTGGTAAGTGAGTAAGGAAAGACAATTGAGGTATATAATATTATAAGGCATATTGATAGGATAAAGACCTACTTTCCTTAGCAGAGATTTATTTACCAGGGGATAAAGATTAACAGTAATTGGTATAAGATTTAGTAGGGAGATGAGGAAACAATTTTTATTCAAAGGGGTTGGAACTTGTTTCCTAAGAGGCAGAACTCTTCATCACTTTTAAAAAGTAATAGTATTTTCAATTGAAGAATCATAACCTGGTGGGCGTTGTAAGTAACCTAGTGCTGAAGAGTGGGGTTAGGCTGATGGATCTTTCTCACCTGGCACAGAGGGAATGGGCCAAATGCACTTCTTCTATGTCATAAATTTTCTGTTTTCTATGACATATCTGGCAACGTATTCCACAATTTCCATTAGCTGTACTTCATAACACAAAACTTTTTAGTGAAGATCATCATCAGTAAATGAAAACTTTGAAAACATCTCACTAAGCACATGAGTAGCATCCTCCTCCTTCAATCTGGCAACTATACCCTCTCTTTTATTTGACGTAATAAATATTCAATTAAATAACTTTGAACTGAACAATGCATTACTCTGGTCTAATTTTGCACAAATATTCATTATAACTTTCTTTATGCTGCACAACTTAATTTCTATCAAGCTAGATATCTGACATGTAGTTAATAACAACATAAATTTAAACTGATAACAAGCATGTTGGATCTGTAAATGTCACAGCATTGCACCATAGGTTTTAGCCTTGAGACTACAACATGCAGCGTTGTTTTTGTTGCCGCTTCATGGCACTTAATAGAGACCCTATGGGGAATTCGAGAAAAATCAATGTTGCTGTCAATCTGATACGTTGTTTAGAGAAATACAGTGATTTTGGCTTGGTGAAGAATGGAGGAAATAACAGAACTTATCACATTTTTCATCTAAGATATCATTGTTAAATTGCAACTATTACACTTCAAGATACCAAAAGACATCAAAAGTAAAACTAGACAACATCAATGCTTTTTTAATTTCCTGAACTTGATAATCCAGTCTCTCTCTTTGGGTTTAGGAACCATGGAATTTCAACGCAGATGTCAAACTTATTAAACTGCTCTCAATAAATCCATCTTCCACGACCTCAGGATATGTCTGGTTAGATCATTTCCCAAAGGGAGCACCTAAACAGTTGCATTAAAGAAACAGAATAAGATACACAACATTCCAAATCGGCTGTTGCACAAAATAACACTGTTCCAAACCCAAACTATATGTATGTTTTGTGATCACAAATCAGTTATATAAATGAAAAATGCTGCAGATGATTTTTATAACATTATCCCGGATACAGAGGCACAAAAATGTATAAACACGAGAATGTCTGCAGATGCTGGAGATCAAAAGCAACACACACAAAATGCTGGAGAAACTCAGCAGGTCTGGCGGCAAATATGGAAATGAATAAGCAGTCGACATTTCAGGCCGAAACCCTTCTTCAGGACAGAGAAGGAAGGGGGAAGATGCCAGAATAAAAAGGTGTGGAGAGAGGAAGAAAGCTAGCTTTGAAGTGATAGGTGAAGCCAGGTGGACGGGAAAGGTCCCGTTGGGTCCCGTTGATTGGGACTCCCATACTGTTAGGGGTCTAGATGGTTTAGAGTTTGTAAATTGTGTTCAGGAAAGTTTTCTAAATCAATATATAGAGGGACCAACTAGAGGGGATGCAATATTGGATCTCCTGTTGGGTAACGAATTAGGGCAAGTGACAGAAGTCTGTGTAGGGGAGCACTTTGGTTCCAGTGATCATAACACCATTAGTTTCAATTTGATCATGGACAAGGATAGATCTGGTCCTAGGGTTGAGGTTCTGAACTGGAAGAAGGCCAAATTTGAAGAAATGAGAAAGGATCTAAAAAGCGTGGATTGGGACAGGTTGTTCTCTGGCAAAGATCTGATTGGTAGGTGGGAAGCCTTCAAAGGGGAAATTTTGAGAGTGCAGAGTTTGTATGTTCCTGTCAGGATTAAAGGCAAATTGAATAGGAATAAGGAACCTTGGTTCTCAAGGGATATTGCAACTCTGATAAAGAAGAAGAGGGAGTTGTATGAAACGTATAAGAAACAGGGGGTAAATCAGGTGCTTGAGGAGTATAAGAAGTGCAAGAAAATACTTAAGAAAGAAATCAGGAGAGCTAAAAGAAGACATGAGGTTGCCTTGGCAGTCAAAGTGAAGGATAATCCAAAGAGCTTTTACAAGTATATTAAGAGCAAAAGGATTGTAAGGGATAAAGTTGGTCCTCTTGAAGATCAGAGTGGTCGGCTTTGTGCGGAACCAAAGGAAATGGGGGAGATCTTAAATAGGTTTTTTGCGTCTGTATTTACTAAGGAAGCTGGCATGAAATCTATGGAATTGAGGGAATCAAGTAGTGAGACCATGGAAACTGTACAGATTGAAAAGGAGGAGGTGCTTGCTGCCTTGAGGAAAATTAAAGTGGATAAATCCCCGGGACCTGACAGAGTGTTCCCTCGGACCTTGAAGGAGACTAGTGTTGAAATTGCGGGGGCCCTGGCAGAAATATTTAAAATGTTGCTGTCTACGGGTGAAGTGCCGGAGGATTGGAGAGTGGCTCATGATGTTCCGTTGTTTAAAAAAGGATCGAAAAGTAATCCGGGAAATTATAGGCCAGTGAGTTTAACGCCAGTAGTAGGTAAGTCATTGGAGGGAGTACTAAGAGACAGAATCTACAAGCATTTGGATAGACAGGGGCTTATTAAGGAGAGTCAACATGGCTTTGTGCGTGGTAGGTCATGTTTGACCAATCTGTTGGAGTTTTTCGAGGAGGTTACCAGGAAAGTGGATGAAGGGAAGGCAGTGGATATTGTCTACATGGACTTCAGTAAGGCCTTTGACAAGGTCCCGCATGGGAGGTTAGTTAGGAAAATTCAGTCGCTAGGTATACATGGAGAGGTGGTAAATTGGATTAGGCATTGGCTTGATGGAAGAAGCCAGAGAGTGGTGGTAGAGAATTGCTTCTCTGAGTGGAGGCCTGTGACTAGTGGTGTGCCACAGGGATCAGTGCTGGGTCCATTGTTATTTGTCATCTATATCAATGATCTGGATGATAATGTGGTAAATTGGATCAGCAAGTTTGCTGATGATACAAAGATTGGAGGTGTAGTAGACAGTGAGGAAGGTTTTCAGAGCCTGCAGAGGGACTTGGACCAGCTGGAAAAATGGGCTGAAAAATGGCAGATGGAGTTTAATACTGACAAGTGTGAGGTATTGCACGTTGGAAGGACAAACCAACGTAGAACATACAAGGTTAATAGTAAGGCACTGAGGAGTGCAGTGGAACAGAGGGATCTGGGAATACAGATACAAAATTCCCTGAAAGTGTCGTCACAGGTAGATAGGGTCGTAAAGAGAGCTTTTGGTACATTGGCCTTTATTAATCAAAGTATTGAGTATAAGAGCTGGAATGTTATGATGAGGTTGTATAAGGCATTGGTGAGGCTGAATCTGGAGTATTGTGCTCAGTTTTGGTCACCAAATTACAGGAAGGATATAAATAAGGTTGAAAGAGTGCAGAGAAGGTTTACAAGGATGTTGCCGGGACTTGAGAAACTCAGTTACAGAGAAAGGTTGAATAGGTTAGGACTTTATTCCCTGGAGCGTAGAAGAATGAGGGGAGATTTGATAGAGGTACATAAAATTATGATGGGTATAGATAGAGTGAATGCAAGCAGGCTTTTTCCACTGAGGCAAGGGGAGAAAAAAACCAGAGGACATGGGTTAAGGGTGAGGGGGGAAAAGTTTAAAGGGAACATTAGGGGGGGCTTCTTCACACAGAGAGTGGTGGGAGTATGGAATGAGCTGCCAGATGAGGTGGTAAATGCGGGTTCTTTTTTAACATTTAAGAATAAATTGGACAGATACATGGATGGGAGGTGTATGGAGGGATATGGTCCGTGTGCAGGTCAGTGGGACTAGGCAGAAAATGGTTCGGCACAGCCAAGAAGGGCCAAAGGGCCTGTTTCTGTGCTGTAGTTTCTATGGTTCTATGGTTCCATGGCTGGAGAAGATGGAATCTGATAAGAGAGCAGAGTGGATCATAGGAGAAAGGGAACGACTAGGGGACTGAGGGGAAAGTGTTAGGCTGATGAGGAGAGGTGAAAGGGCAGTGTGGGGAATAGAGGAAAAGGGAATGGGGAAGGGGAAAGATTTTTTTACCAGAAGGAAAAATTGATACTCATGCCATCAGGTTGAAGGCTACCCATAAGGTGAGCTCTTCCACCCTGAGGGTGGCCTCATCTTGGCACATGGACTGACAAGTTGGAATGGAAATAACAAGCAGGGTGGACAAAGGAGGGGCAGTGGATGTCATTTACTTAGATTTTCAGAAGGCATTTCATAAGGTGCCTTACATGAGGCTGTTTAACAAGATAAAATCCTATGGCGTTACAGGAAAGTTACTGGCCTGGATAGAGGAATGGCTGATAGGCTGGAGTCAATGAGTTGGAATAAAGGGGGCCTTTTCTGGTTGGCTACCAATTTCTAGTTATGTTTGTCAATGGTCAGTATTACAACCGCTACTTTTCACATTGTTTGTCAATAAATTAGATAGTGGAATTAATGGCTTTGTGGCAAAGTTTGCAGATGATATGAAGATAGGTGAAGTGGGTAGGTAGTGCTGAGGAAGCAATGTGATTGCAGCAGGACTTAGACAAATTGGAAGAATGGGCAAAAAAGTGGTAGATGGAATGCAGTGTTGGGAAATATATGATAATGTAATTTGGTAAAAGGAACAATAGTGCAGATTATCATCTAAATGGGGAGAAAGTTCAAACATCAGAGGTGCAAAGGGGCTTAGGAGTTCTCATGCAAGACTCCCAGAAGGTTAGTTCACAGGTTGAGTCTGTGGTAAAGAAGGCAAATTCAATGTTGGCATTTATTTCAAGGGGAATAGAATATAAAAACAAAGGGATAATGTTGCAGCTTTATCAGACACTAGTCAGGCTGCACTTAGAGTATTGTCAACAGTTTTGGGGCCCATATCTCAGAAGGGATGTGTTGTTATTGGTGAGAGTCTAGAGGAGGTTCACGAGGATGATTCTGGAAATGAAGGCGTTAACATATGAGGATCGTTAGGCAGCTTTGTACTCACTGGAATTTAGAAGAATGTGTGGGAATCTCATTGAGACCTACTAAATGTTGAAAAGAATAAATAAAGTGGATGTGGAGAGGATGTTTCCTCTCGTGGGGGTATTGAGAACTAGAGGGTCAGCCTCAAAATTGCGGGGTGATCTTCTAGAACAGAAGTAAGGAGGATTTTTTTCAGCTAATGATTGGTGAATCTGTGAAATGCTCTGCCACAGACTGCAATGGCGGCCAAATCCATTTAAAGCAGAAGTTGATAGATTCCTGCTTGGTTGGGGCACCAAGGGATTTGGTGAGAGGGCAGATGTATAGGGTTGAATGGGATCCTGGATCAGCCATGATGAAATGGTGACATGGACTCGATGGGCTGAATGGCCTAATTCTGCTCCTATGACTTATGGTGTAATGGGAATGGGAATGGGAATTAAAATCTTTAGCCACCGGGAAGTTCTGCTTGTGGATGCAGCAGAGATGCCCGACGAAACACCTCTTTGCCTTTTGCATCACATGGGCTTGCAATGCAATTGTATGAATGTTGTTGATCTGAGCAGGTAATGAACGTACAGATACCTGGCATCACCCTCAGGATCACTGCTGGCATAAGAAAAGTCAAAAATGCTACTAGTACTGGCTAGAATGAGCAAAATTGCCATTACTATGGTGCCTACTGTCAGACATTAATAATTTAAATTTAACATATAATCTTGCCAAATCTTAAATATTACCAAATGTCCTCAAATGCTCAGTTGAACTTCATCAAACTTATGTAACATTAAGCCACATGATGAATAGGTGCAGCTTTCAAGCTGTGTAAAAAATTCAAGCTTGAAGCAATGGTTGATCTGTGCAGCTGTAAATAGAATGGGAATGGTAGAGATACATGTTTAGGGAGGGAACGCAGCATTATCAACAATATTAACGAAAGTGGAGTCTGGGAAAGGAAGTCCGGTCATCAGCAGTTGGTGGGAATATAGTTGAATAAACTGGGGATGAGGTTTCACCAATGAGGGAAATAGGAGAGGAACTAGAGATAGAGGCAATCAATGGACAAATATTTATGAGAAGGTTTGGCTTTGTGGTTCAATGGAAGGAGGAAAAAGACTCATGAACAAATACTATTGGAGAGGAAGCCAATGAACTCACATTTGTTACTGGAGGTTAGAGTAGGGAAGTTTAAAAAGGTGGTCTGTAGTGGAGAAGATGACCTTTGAATAGTATTTGTTTTGGTAGATAAGAGCTGGGATTGCATAATCAAGGTATGCATGAAGATAAACAGCGAAAGCACTTATCTGACATGTACAGTACTGGAAAAGGTCTTAGACACATTTGTATAGCTAGGGAGTCTAATACTTTTGCATAGTAGTGTAACAGTTTTATGTATTGCACTGTACTGCTGCAAAAAAAAATCATGACATATGTGAGTGAGAAAAACCTGACTCTGATATGGGTCTCTGTTGTGAATGAGAGTGAGAAGGGGGCAGGGAGAGGGGAATCATAGTTTGGAAAAGGGGAAGGGAGCAGGAAGCACCAGAGAGACATTCTGTAATGATCAGTGAACCAATTGTTTGGAATCAAGTGACACTGCCTGGCATCTCAGGGCTGGGCGTGTCTGCACCTGTGCCACCCTCGCTTCTGGCACTCCTCCTCTGCCACCTGTCCCACACCCCACCCGCGTGCTCCATCCTCACCATTCCCAACATCCTTTGCTCCCGCTAGATTTCCAGACTCTCCTTCCAGTCCATATTGACAAATACAGTACTGTGCAAAAGTCTTAGGCACCCTAGCTAATATATACCATATGTGTTCCTAAGACCTTTGCACAATACTGTAGTATGTACAGGGGATGTGACTGGGATAAGAAAGTGTAATGTCTTAAAAAGGACAAAGGCAAAGGGAAAGCAAGGATGTGATTCAGAAGATTGGTAGCTGCAGAAACGCTGTAAACAAAGTGCCAAAAATTAGACCACTGGGAATTTCAGAAGGATCTGATGCCTGGGCAGCCAACTGTAGTTAAAATATTTACTGAATGTTTCATCACATTCTCTAGTCAACTGTCCTGTCCAATCCTGTCATTTTTTCCAATTTGTAGTGTTTTTAAAACTTACAGAAAAGATCAGAGAAAACATTTTAAAAGTATATTTGAAAGACCTTATTTTTCCTCTCTATTCGTTCATCTTATTATTCAAGAGATTCCAGAATAATCCTTGTTTGTGACCTTACATTAAATCTCATCTCACCCCTCTTTCAGCTTCAGTCATTACTGTCAAAGAACAGTTTTGAATGATCACCTGAGCGAGTAAATTCATTCATTTGTTATGTGCCATATCATACAACATGGGCGATCATAGTCTTTCTATGACCATGATTGTTCGTGGCAAATTTTCCTACAGAAGTGGTTTACCATTGCCTTCTTTTGGGCTGTGTTTTTACATTCGGGTAACCCCAGCCATTATCAATACTCTTCAGTGATTGTCTGCCCAGCATCAGTGGTCATATAACCAGGACTTGTGACTTGCACTAGCTGCTCATATGACCATCCATCACCTGCTCCCATGGCTTCACCTGACCCTGATCAGGTGGGGGGGGGGGGGAACTAACCAGATGCTACACCCTGCCAAAGGGTTACATGTGGGACAGTGGATGGGAAGAGCACCTTACACCTCCTTTGGTAAAGACATATCTCCACCCCACCACTCCTGAGCAAATAAATTAGTGGTTTCAAAGTAAAGGGAAAACTACGTTATAAAGATGAGATAATGTGGTTCATGTTTTGTCTTTAGGATTAACATTCAGTTATTCCTTAAGAATATTACCAAACAAAATTTGATACCCAACCACTTATTGAATGTGCATGTTTAAGTGAAAGCTTTCCTGCTTGCAATGGCCTGTATTTCATTCAACATTACTAGAAACATCAGTAACTATACAGAAAGTTCCACCGAAAGTAACACTCTTAAAAGCCTGAAATTGATTCTAGCAAATACCATTCTAGATTTATTTACCTAATTTAGCGATCAAGCATACGGAATAAGAGATAAAAATGAGCCATTGGTATTTTGTTGTTTTTTTCATAAAATATTCAAGGTAAACATTGCGCAATAACCAAAGCTGCATTTGATTTGGGTGCAACCTACTCCGGTCCACCCGGACCTCATATCGCCCAGGGAAGCAGTTACGCGACTCGCTAACATCGGTCATGGGATTCGCTGGTGTCTTCCCAACCGCCAGGGGGCGGGGTAATGCGGCTCCCGGAGAGTGAGCGTACAAGAAGGGGCTGGCTGTATTAGCGTCCTCCCAGGCCCAGGGGGCGTGGCTGTAGGCGGTGACCAAACTGGTTATGGGGAAACTGGGAATTGAGGAAGGAGAAAAAGAAATAAAGGAGCGGAAACAGGAAGGAGAGAAGCATTAAAAAAAAACAAACGAGCAGAAACCTTGCTAGGCCGGCTAGCTAGCCGCTGCTGAGACTGCAGCAACACTGCTAAGGCCACGGGTGAGGCCTGAAGTGGAAGAGGGGCCGGCTGCTGGGTCCAAGCTCGTCGTTTCCACGGTGACGGAGGCCTGAGCGCAGAGGGAACATGTCGCTGTTTGCGAAGAGGAAGACGGTGGAAGGTGAGCAGCGGTAACGTCCTTTTAAGCGGTGTAATATATTGCCCCACCGGCCTGGCCCGAGCCACAGCCCGATATTCAGGATGGATCTGATCATAGGCCCGGCTGGGATGTGGTTAAACGAAGGGGTGAGGTGGTAATTTTAAGAAGGTCCTTCATTATCTAGCAAACAATCTTTTGAATGGGTCAAGAGCAGCTCTATAGAACTGCGCGTCTTTCTACGCCTTAAACAAAAGATTGTTAACATATTCTCAGTAATTGAAACACTGGTGTTGTGGTAGTGAATTTCATTGATGTCCATCGGAAAGCTAAAAGTGAAGAAACTTTTATTAAAAGCTCTGGGACATATGCCTCCTCCTGCTGGGAGTAAGGTATTAATGGCAGGACAGTTTCGTAAGATTGAATCACTGAAGATTCGAGAATGAATTATATATGCGGGTCATTTAGTTTACTGTAAAAGTTCCCGTGTTATTGTTCTCCTTTTACTCAGTCTTTACAGTGCCACAATGTTCTACTTGTTGGTTTCACCTCCCTTGATTTTATAATTCCCAATTCACACCTTTTCTAATCGTTTAGCTCCCATTGACTCGCCCTAGGCCAAAAACTTTTTGTATCTTGTATTAAAAGCTGAAAACATCGGGGTGGGGGGGGGGGAACTTGGATCAAGCAGTATATGTGGAAAGAGAAACTGTTACGTTTTAGGTCAAAGACCCTTCATTAGCTGAAGTTCGTTGCTCTTCTATTTAAATATCAACTGTTTTTCTACCAACAGGTGCTGCCTAACAGCCAAATGCATCTTGTTTTTATTTTGCATTTACAGCAGTCTATTTTTCTTTTTCTTTTTACTGCCCTTGATTGTACCTAAGGGTTTGCTCATTCATTACTTTGTTCCCAGTTGTCTTATTTATAACATGAGATGAATCCTTTTGGCTTCCTAGATATACACAGCTGTTCCATAATATCATGGATGATCTTTTTCCTCACCACTACAGTTCCAGTTTGGCACCATGTTCCTTAATTCCATTTAGATCTAAAGGTCCACTAATCTTGATTTTGAATATGCTCAGCCTCCACAGCCCCGTGGGGTAGCTGGTTCCAAAGATGCACCACCCTCTGGTGATAAAATGACTTCTGTCCTGAATGGCCAGCCTCTATTTTGAGATCTTGACCACTAGCTCTGGACATCCCAACCAGTGAAACAGCAACTCCATACCAACACTGTCAAGCTCCACTTGCATTTTGTATGTTTTAATAAAATCTTACTCTTCTAAACTCAAGAGAGTTTAGGTCTGTGACCATTCATCTCTCTAGCAATCAGCTCGATGATTCATAGCTATATGCACTCAATGCCTGGATAAAGTGTTGAGACCTGTACAGAATGTGGAAATGCTCTTTATTACCACCTCCTTCTGTTAGCTGTTTAACTACCCACCATTATTTGCAATAAGATTTTGGTAGGACTGCGGAGTGTGATCTATTGACTGAAGATTGCTTGGGGTCTTTTGTATCAGAACCAAATGTATTTCCTGATACAATCTCCTTCAGGACCCTATAGAATTGGAGCAAGATTTCTCCCCTTTGGTACTTCAATTATTTATGGTTAGGATGAGCAGGTACTTGTTTAAATTGATGTTAATCGCTTTAAGAGTAGAGCTCATGAATAAAGGGGAATCATCAGAAAATTACTTGGAAGTGCACTTATTCTGAGGTGTGTTTTTTTAAAATTTGAACCTTCAAAATGAAGTATGTCCAGTTCTGGTGTAGCAGAGTTAAGTGATGTTCAGTCAACCAATTGCACTAAAGCCCTGCAGGTCTACCAAAATCTAGTTGTGAATGACAGTGGGTATTTGAACAGCTAACAGAGGAAGGAGGTGCTAAGGACATTCCCATCCTTAACAATCATGTGATTCAACAAAAAAGTGCTAAAGAAAAGGCTGATACTTTGTTTCAGCTGAAATGTTGAATGATTTAAATTGACTTCCTTTGGACAGCTTCCATACCCTTCCACAAGAAGACTGAGATTGGAGAACATCCCAACTGTAGTACAGTTATGCCTCTAGCCAAGCTCTTCCAGTACAGCTGCAATACAAAAGTGTGGAAGGTTGCCAGGTTATGAGCTATTTACAAAAGTCAGGACAAATCCAATCTGGCTAATTATTGACCCTTCATCAACAAAATGATGGAGGCTTTCATCAACAGAATTATCATTGCACTTAATTCACCAATAACCTTCTCAGCAATTCCCAGTTTGGGTTTCACTTGTATTGTTTTACTCCAGACCTCCTAACTGCCTTAGTCCAAATATGGGCTGAAGAGCAGAATTTCAGAAATGAGGTGAATGTGATTACCGTTGATATCGTGACTGGGTTTGACATTGAGACACCCTGGTAAATCTGAAATTGAGGAGCATTAAAGGGATCTCAGTGGATAGTGTCAAGGTTGAGACAGCAATAGAAATGGATTGATAAATATAAATGTAGCGGTTACTTGAAATCAAATTAAAACTGCTCAGAGACTAAGCATGCGGATTGACACTGTATGACGTGCTCCAAATAATGAATTTCCAGAGTTCAAAAGAGTACGATTGAACCTTTGTTCATCTTTGCTGTTTTCTTAATAATCTTGTAACAATAGAAAACTAAAACTAATGATATAACAAAATAAGCTGTAGCAAAGTTAGTGATCGTATGCGTATTTTAACAGTTCTTAAGCAGTCAACAAAAAATATCCCCACCCCCCCCTTCCCGGTCTACTCCCTAGCTCTAACTAGATTAAACTGAGTTTAAGACAAAATATGAATATTCTACACTTATTCCCCTCTACCATGCCCCAACCCATGTGATAGATTACCCATAATAAAACGTGCAACACAAAATACAGTACAGACTGGCAGAAAATAGATGGCTCCTACAGTAAATAACATTTGCAGTTAACAAGTACCAGGTAATGATCAGCTCAAACAAGAGAGTCCAGCAGTCTATAAAATGGCAATACCATTGCCAAATCCTCCTCCATCAATACCTTGAAGATTCTCATTAACTCAACTGCATCAGCCATGTCAATAATGAGTACAAGAGCAGATAAGAGGCTGTGTATCCTGCAGTGTCTTACACTTAACAGCCCAAGACCTATCCACCATCCACAAAATGCATCAGGAGCATGAAACGCTCTCCACCTCCTTAGATGAGTTCAGTATCATCCAGGACAAGGCACCCCCACTTGATTGGGAACCTATTAACAGCCTGCACGTTTATGAGTCCCATCACTGGTGCTCAGTTGGCAATAGATTTGCACCATTTACAAAATACACTCATTGTTTGCACAGGCTTCTCTGACAGCATCTCCTCAGAACTGAGGGGCTTCAGGGTCCCTATGCCCACCATCCTACTAGCTAATGTGCAAGCCATAGAGAACAAGGTGGATGATCTCAAAGGGAGACTCACTTACTTCAGGGAGATGCAGAACTGCTGTGAATTCTGTTTCACTGAGACTTGGCTCTCCCCTGCCACCCCCGACTGTGCCATCGGACCAGAGGGTTTTTCGATCCATCGGATGGACCGTACGGTGTCTTCGGGCAAGACGAGCGGAGGTGATGGCTGCCTACTGATCAACACTGCGTGGTGCTCGGACACAGTGGCATTGACGAGTTCCTGCAGCCCGGACCTGGAACACCTGTCGGTGAAGTGTCGGCCCTACTATCTGCCACGGGAATTCACCTCAGTCATACTGACAGCGGTCTACATCCCGCCCCCCAAGGCGGATGTGGAGTGTTCTCTGAACATACTGTATGCCAACATCAGTGAACTTGAGACCAGGTATCCGGAGGCTTTGCTCATTACAGCCGGGGGCTTTAACCAGGCCAACCTCAGAAAGGTGCTGCCAAAGTTATACCAACATGCCTCCTGCCCCACTAGAGGCCGGAGTATACTTGACCACTGCTACACAGCAGTCAAGAATGCCTACCGTTCTGTCCCACGACCTCACTTCGGAAAATCGGACCTTCAGGCCGTACTCTTCCTTCCGGCTTACAAACAGAAACTGAAGTGGGAGGTCACGGTGTCAAAAGTAGTGTTGTGTTGGACGGAGGAAATGGATGAGGTCCTGCGTCACTACTTTGAATCAGTGGACTGGTTAGTATTCAAGGACTCGGCAGCTAACCTCAATGAGTATGCCTCAGCTGTCACGGACTTTATTTGAAAATGCACGGAGGACTGTGTGTCTCTCAAGACGATCCGGGTATTCCCTAACTGGAAACCTTGGATGAATTATGAGGTCAAGTCCCTTTTAAAGGCTAGAGCTGCGGCTTTTAGGTCCGGGGATACCAGTCGCTACACGGAATCCAGGCGTGAACTCCGGAAAGCCATTCAGGGCGCCAAGGGGCAATATCGAGCCAAGTTGGAAGCCCAGGCTAAGCAAAGGGATGCCAGTAGACTATGGCAGGGTCTAAATGAGATCACTGGGTGCAAAGAAAAGGCTGGGAATATCAATAACTGTGGCGCTTCTCTTCCTGATGAACTTAACATATTCTACCCAAGATTCGAACAGAAGAGAGTCCTGCTCCCTCCGGATGAACCGGACCTGGTGGCATCAAGATTCATCGTCACCGAGGAGGACGTTAGAAGGGCCTTCCTAAAGATAAATCCAAGGAAGGCGACGGGCCCAGATGGCGTTCCAGGACGGGTTCTCCGGGTCTGTCTAAGCGAGCTAGCTGGAATGTTTGCTGACATCTTCAACTGCTCCTTGCTTCAGTCTAAGATCCCTTCGTGTTTTAAGAAGGCAACGATAATTCCAGTGCCGAAGAAGAACAAGGTGGCATGCCAGAATGACTATTGACCTGTGGCTCTGACATCAATTGCTATGGAGTGCTTGGAGAGATTGGTTATGGCACACATCAACCACAACCTACCGGTCAACCTCGATGCTTTGCAATTCACCTACCGGAGCAACAGGTCAACAGCAGATGCCATCTCTCTGGCCCTACATTCCTCCTTAGAACACCTGGAGAATAAAGATGCATACGTAAGGCTCCTTTAATACAATCATTCCAAATAAACTGATTCCTAAGCTCTGGAACCTGGGCCTTATCACTCAGATCTGCAGCTGGATCTTCAACTTCCTCACAGACAGGACCCAGGCTGTAAAAATAGGGGACAAGCTCTCCTCTATAATCACTCTGAGCACCGGTGCCCCACAAGGCTGTGTACTCAGCCCCCTGCTGTACTCACTGTACACCCATGATTGTGTAGCCAAGTTTCCATCAAACTCAATACACAAGTTTGCTGATGACAGAACAATTGTAGGCCGTATCTCGGGTAATGATGAGTTTGAGTACAGAGAGGAAATTAAGAACTTGGTGGCATGTTGCGAAGACAATAACCTTTAATACAATACTCACTTTACACCGCACGCTGTCGGAGCAGTGCTGCCAGGATAATCAAGGACACGACCCACCCAGCCAACACACTTCTCGTCCCTCTTCCCTCTGGGAGAAGGCTCAGGAGCTTGAAGACTCGTACGGCCAGATTTGGGAACAGCTTCTTTCCAACTTCTTTCTCAACGTCAGCAAGACGAAGGAATTGCTTGTTGACTTCAGAAGGTGTAGCGGACCGCACAACCCAATTTACATTGGTGGTGCGCAAGTGGAACAGGTCAAAAGCTTTAAGTTCCTTGGGGTCAATATCACAAATGACCTGACTTGGTCCAACCAAGCAGAGTTCACTGCCAAGAAGACCCAACAGTGCCTTTACTTCCTGAGAAAACTAAAGAAATTTGGCCTGTCCCCTAAAACCCTAACTAATTTTTATAGATGCACCGTAGAAAGTATTCTTCTGGGGTGCATCACAACCTGGTATGGAAGCTGTCCTGTCCAAGACCGAAAGAAGCTGCAGGAGATCGTGGACATGGTGCAGCACATCACACAAACCAGTCTTCCGTCCTTGGACTCAGTTAACACCACACGCTGTCGGAGCAGTGCTGCCAGGATAATCAAGGACACGACCCACCCAGCCAACACACTTTTCGTCCCTCTTCCCTCTGGGAGAAGGCTCAGGAGCTTGAAGACTCATACGGCCAGATTTGGGAACAGCTTCTTTCCAACTGTGATAAGACTGCTGAACGGATCCTGACCCAGATCTGAGCCATACCCTCCAATATCCGGACCTGCCTCTCGGTTTTTTTGCACTACCTTACTTTCCATTTTTCTATTTTCTATTTATGATTTATAATTTAAAATTTTAATACTTACTAATTTTTACTATTTTTAGTATTTAATATTTGTAATCCAGGGAGTGTGAAGCGCAGAATCAAATCGCTGTGATGATTGTACGTTCTAGTACCAATTGTTTGGCGACAATAAAGTATGAAGTATAAAGAACTACAGATCCTACCACCAAGAATGACAAGGGCAGTGTGTGCTTGGGCACATCACCATCTGCAAGTTCTCCTCCTAGTTTCATACCGTCTTGACTGAGAAATATCTACTGGTTCTTCATTGCTTTTGTGCTGAAACTCCATTCCCAAAGGGACTGTGGAGGTACCTTTGTGAGAAGAACTGCAGCAGCTCAAGAAGCAGCTTGCACCCACCAAATTCAGAGGACCAGGGATGGGCAATTTAATGCCTGCTTTGCCAGATCCTGATAATTAATTGTTAAAACAGTGTTAATAAATCCTATCACAGAAGTCGTGCTCTTCATTGGAATAATGAGCTTAGATCTTTGTTTTAAAGAAGAATTTCATGAATCATTCATGATGAGATTTAGTGTGTTGTTGAGAGGTGACTCATTCTGGGCTTAGTCACTTGCACATGACTTAATTATTTTATATGTAGTAATTGAGAATATCAGGAGATTGGACCACAGATTACAGCACTCCAGCATGAGGTATATCAAATTAATTACTGACTTTTTTTGCTCGAGTATGATTTGTGGTTAAGAGTCCCAACAACACTATTGGAAAATAGCTAAATCATCGAACTTGAACTTAAAATTTTCAGACTAAATATGCATTCAATTTAACAAGGATATGCACAGATTGAATATTGGTTGTGACCTTTCAGAGTTGTGAACTGTAAAGAAATGTACAGAAGTACTGCTGAAGTTCAGCCAGTTAGAAATGTTGTAGTTGTGCCAGCTATCAATTTGGCTTCTTAACCTCAGTCCATCTCTTAGGGTATTGGATCATTAGAACTGTAACTTTCTTAATGAGTCAAAGTGGATGGATGATTGTTTATAGTAATCTAGAGTATTGGCTACCTGACTGGCTTTAGAATTTAATTTCATCACCATGTGGAGTCATGGGATCATACAGCACCAACATTGGGCCTTTCTAGGTCTGCATCTACACTAGTACTATTTGCCTACATTAGGCCTGTGTACATCTATTCCTTTTCTCTTTAAGTACCCATCCAAGTGCTTTTTTACACTTTGTATCTGCCTCTGTCACCCCTCTGGTATATTGTTCTATTAAGCCACCACTTTCTTTGTGGGGAAAAAAACTTAATCCCTTAGATTTCCTTTAAATTTCTCCTTCCTTGCTTTAAACCTATGTCCTGTAACATGAGGCTTCCTGTCCTGGAAAATTGACACTGGTAGTCTATGCCCCTCATCATTTTTAAACCTCTATCCCTTAACAACCTGCATTCCAATGAGAATAAATATAGCCCATCATTCCAGACATCTTGTTGAATCCATTCTGTACTCCCTCTGTTGCTACCTCATCTTTCTTGTAGTATAGTGACAGAGTTGTACACAGTGCTCCCAAGTGTTTTCTTCCTTCAGGATCAGCGATCTCATCTTTCTTCGAGAGAGAGAGAGAGAGAGAGAGAGAGAGAGAGAGAGAGAGAGAGAGAGAGAGAGAGAGAGAGAGAGAGAGAGAGAGAGAGAGAGAGAGAGAGAGAACGAAAATGAATGAATTTCAAGTGCTGATTTCTTTCCTTTTCAAAAATGGTGAAGCAATTTACAGGGATGAGTTGCACTATCTAATCATAATAGATGTTAGCAAATGACTAATTGTTGATTTTATCTGAGATGAAACAACATTGATAACTGTGCTATTTTGTTTAAAAATTCTCAATTTCCTTACAGATGTAATAAAGGAACAGAATCGAGAGCTGAGGGGTACTCAAAGATCTATAGCCAGAGATAGAGCAGGTTTAGAGAAACAAGAAAAACAGCTGGTAAGTAGATTGGAATCACCTTGATAAAAATTCAAGATCAAATGTGACAGTAGACATCTAGCATTCCTCTACATCAGTATAAATATTGATGTGGCTAAGCCTGAAATTTTTGACGCTATCTCAGAGATTGAATCTTGAGAGAAGTAGCCAGATTTAACCACTTGGTAAATGCTTGATGTTTCTAGACTGTAACCTGTTAAGGTATTTGTATATAATGGATAGTCCAATTCTTAATTTACAGTTGCAAATAAAGCGATTGTATATTTGCAACATGCTTTAGTTTTAGATTTCTTGTTTTATGTCAGTTTATTAATATTTATTTGAATTTATTTAGGAAATGGAGATTAAGAAAATGGCCAAGGCTGGCAATAAAGATGCCTGTAAGATTCTTGCAAAGCAACTTGTGCAGCTGCGGAAGCAGAAGACCCGTACGTATGCTGTGAGTTCGAAGGTCACTTCTATGTCCACTCAGACAAAACTAATGAACTCACAGATGAAGATGGCTGGTGCCATGGCTACTACAACAAAGGTATATTTAAAAGTATATACAAGTAACATCTTCAACAGTGATAAAAGTATAATTAATTTGCTTATTGATATTCCTGGGAAGACTGTGATATATTGCCCATTGTTGGATTTTAATGAGTAGAGTAGTTGCAAGTTTGCTGATTTTTATCGGTTGAGGTTAACATTTATCAGAATTGAGTAATGCACCCTTGTCCTATTAGAATGGATATTGATATTTGCCATTGTCCACTTGCAATGGAGTTCATTTTTTTTGCCTTGCAATCTTTGGTGCTAATAGTGGAACAAGAGGAGTTGCTGCTTTAACTGTTCTGGTGATCTGTGACAGATGCTGATCTCTGATACTGTGTGAGTTTGCATATTCTCTTTGTGAACACGAGTTTTCTTTGGGTGCTTGAAAGTCTGCTTCTCTGTTGTATCTCCCTGTGGCTGGAATGCTTTTTAAGTCGTCCTGAATTCAGTCAGAAACAGGTTGATGTGAAGATGTTATTTTTCTGGAATTGAGAGAATTGGTATGTTTTTAGCTGAGGCTGTAGCCAGTGACCCAGATGAAACCATTAATGCTGTCAATATCTTTGTATTTAGTTCTCTTGCTGGGTTACTAACCTGCAGGTAGAATAAGCAATTAGAAAGGTTAATGGAGTGTTGGCCTTTATTTCAGAAGAATTTGAATACACAGGTTGTGTTGTATTCTCTAATTATATAGGGCCCTGGTGAAACTGTTCTCTCTACCTAGGGAAAAATAGAGTGCTTTGAATGTTTACCAAATTGATACCTGGGTTGATGGTTTTGTTGTTTGAGGAAAGATTAAACAGACTGGATCTATAAACTCTTGAGTTTACAAGAATGTGAGGGAGTTCCATTGAAACATACAAAGTTACTAACGGCCTTAACATCAGATAATATTCCTTGCAGGTGTGTCTAGAACCAGAGATCGCAATCTCAAAAAAAGGTATTGCTCTTTTAGGACAGAGATGAGAAACAATTTCCTTCCCCAGAGGAAAGCAAATCTTTGGAAATCTGTATCCTAGAAGGCTGTGGAGGTGTAGTAGCTGAATATATTCAAATCAGAGACTTGTAGTTCTTTATTAATAGAATCAAGGGACATAGTCATGGTACGGGAAAGTGACGCAGAGCTTGATGTTGTTGAATGGAGGAGCAGGCTCGAGGTACTGGATGATCTAATCTTGCATTTCTTTTATGTCCTTGTGCTCAAGAAGATGGAGATGCTTGCAGCCACCAGCTCAGATGGCATCATTGTGTGTAATTTAGAGGATAACATAAAGCAAGATAGACAGTCTGATGAGAAATGAATTGGCTTGCAACTAGGTTAGGGGGGTCAAGGAAAGGAGCAGCTCTCATGAGCAAGAAGTCATGCACTAGTTCTGCTGTAGGTGACTCCGATAAGGGCTTTGAGATGTTAACGTAACAGTCAATAGACTGAGTAAGGTTGATGAGTATGCACAGTGAAATTTATGGTGCTTTGATTGGTCTGTCAAAAAAATTGTGTTGAATGTCATGGTGGATTTCAGCATCAGTTTGCACAAGGCTTTGCACAATCACTTAGGTTCCATCTTTCCCATGTTGGAATCGTTGGTTAAATTAATTCAAACTTTCATGGACCCAACCATATTCAGTGTCTGACATTTCTTATAGTATTCTCCACTGGAAGTCAGTAGCTTTTAACAACCTTTGCTGCAGTCATTGGGGTGACACTGGACTTGGGCAAGCATTAGGAGAATGTTTAAGAATAATTAATTTGTTTATATGATTATTTTGTTTAGCTTCTATTTGTGTGTTGTGCAGTGACTGGAAAAATTAGGTGGTGGAGTGATTGGTTAGTGATATTTCATTTGAATTAGTTTTTTTAAAATAGATGTTTGAATGGTACGAGGTTATTGAGACTGATTTCTTTTCCTGCTGAAGTTCCTGGTGATCGCTTTGTAAATTGACAAATACTGAATCATTGTGAATTTTGACACACATGGTGGTGTTATGAATTCAACAGAAACATCATCTCAGCAGTTTTTGTGCCATGTCAGACACACTTCATGTGGCAGCTAAGCTTTGCTGTGTGAATGAGATCAGGATTACATGCTTGAATCATGGTAGCCCTTGCTGCCTAGCATCCACCCTCTTGTTTTACATGGCAACCAGGGTTGTGGAGAACATATCAGAAGATGGTCTTATGTGTATAGGAACCACTGAATTGACTAGAGGTAATAAAGTCAGGAAAATATTTTTAAGTAACACTCACAGCATAAAAAAAATAACATTTTTATTAACAGTCAGAAATGCTAGCTTTTGGAAATTTAAGCTTTGCTGTGCACCTTCTTCACTGAAAATATAGATACTGTGGCGACCCACTTTCTACAGAAGCGGACCGGCTCACAAAATAGCCTGCGCGTGGGGAGAGACTTTTGTAATGTACCTCTGACGTCATTTCCGCCCGGAGAGGGCTGGAAGGGAACTGCTTAAAAGCCAGTGCCATGAAGTTTGAATAAACGAGTCTCGAGTGCGACTTACAGACTGCGTGTCATTATTTCTAGCTCTGTGTGTAGCACATCGCTACATTGGTGACCCCGACGGTCCAAACGGGATTTGGACCGAAGATGATCGACTCCTCTTCATCTGTTCACGCAGTTTTGCTAAAACTGCCAACTTTCTGGACGCTGCAACCACGCGTGTGGTTTGACCAAGCAGAAGCCCAGTTCCAGATTCGGCAGATATCTTCGGATTCCACACTTTGCTATTACGTGGTGAGCTCCCTTGACCAGGAGAGAGCCGCACAGGTTGGGGATTTCATACAGTCACCCCCTGAAGAAGGCAAATATGCAGCATTCAAAATGCTGCTCTAAGAGACCTTTGGCCTCTCACAGCGCGAGCGAGGTGCCCGGTTGCTGCACCTGGACGGTTTGGGAGACAGGCCGCCGTCAGCATTAATGAACGAGATGCTGGCCCTGGCTGAAGGACACAAGCCCTGCCTCATGTTTGAGCAGGCGTTCCTAGAACAACTGCCCGAGGACATACATCTGCTGCTGGCTGACGCAGATTTCAGTGACCCCTGGAAGGTGGCGGCCTGGGCAGACTTGCTGTGGAAAGCCAAGAGGGAGAGCGGGGCGTCCGTCGGACAGATTACCAAGCCACGCGCCCAACAGCAGGCCAGACCGGGCCGGGCAACGGAGCGCACACAACCCAGAGGAAGGAGTCAGGAGGCCAATGAACAGTGGTGTTTCTACCACCAGCGGTGGGGCACAGAAGCCCGCCATTGTCGCCCGCCCTGCAAGTTCCCGGGAAACGCCAGGGCCAGCCACTGCTAATGGCTGCAGTGGTTGGCCACCAGGACAGCCTCCTGTACATCTGGGACAAGCAGTCTTGGTCGACACTGGAGCGGAGATCAGCGTCTTACCCCCGACGGGGTACGACACCCGCAACAGGGCGACGGGACCCACCCTGAGGGCCGCAAACGGCAGCACGATTCGGACTTACGGCACGCGCACACTGCAGCTACAGTTCGGCGCCAGCTGGTTCACGTGGGACTTCACACTGGCTGCCGTGGCCCAACCACTCCTGGGGGCGGACTTCTTGCGAGCCCACAGCCTGCTGGTTGACTTGCAAGGGAAAAGACTGGTCCATGCTAAGACTTTCCAGACATTCTCCCTGGGTGAAGCCAAGTTGCCGGCCCCACACCTGGGCTCCATCACGTTGTCTGACAACGAATTCACCAGAATCCTGGCGGACTTTCCATCGGTTCTGGCACTGCAGTTCACGGCAGCCATGCCCAGACATGGAGTTAAGCACCACATTCCGACCCAGGGACCACCCCTCCATGCCCGCGCACAAAGGCTCCCCCCGGACAAGCTCTGCCTGGCGAACGAGGAGTTCAAGAGGATGGAGGAATTGGGGATCATACGGGGGTCCGACAGCCCATGGGCCTCCCCCATACACATGGTGCTCAAAGCAGCCGGGGGCTGGAGACCATGAGGCGACTACCGCAGACTGAATGAGGCTACAACTCCAGACTGCTACCCGTGCCGCACGTACAGGACTTTGCAGCAAACCTGCATAGGGCAAGCATCTTTTCCAAAGTAGACCTTGTCCGGGGATACCATCAAATTCCAGTGCATCCTGAAGACATCCCCAAAACAGCACTCATCACCCCGTTCGGCCTGTTTGAATTCCTCTGAATACCGTTCGGCCTGAAGAATGCCGTACAGATGTTCCAACGACTAAAGGATGCAGTGGGACGCGACCTGGACTTTGTGTTCATCTATTTGGACGACCTCCTCATAGCCAGCAGTAGTCGTCAGGAGCATCTGTCCCACCTCCGCCAGCTCTACTCCTGCCTGAGTGATTTCGGCCTCACGATCAACCAGGCCAAATGTCAGTTCGGACTCGACACTATCGACTTCCTGGGCCACAGGATTACCAAAGACGGGGCAACACCTCTGCCAGCCAAGGTAGATGCGATCCGCCACTTCGCCCGGCCCAACACAGTCAAAGGCTTGCAGGAGTTCGTTGGTATGGTGAACTTCTACCACTGCTTCCTCCCCTCAGCAGCCAGTATCATGTGCCCTTTGTTCACCCTGATGTCGGGTAAAGGCAAGGACATTACTTGGGACGAAGAGTCTGCGGCCGCTTTCGTTAAAGCCAGGGAAGCCTTGGCAGATGCCGCGATGCTGGTGCACCCCAGAACGGACGTTCCAACCACCCTCACAGTGGATGCATCCAACACAGCAATTGGTGAGGTGCTGGAGCAACTCATCGAGGGGCGTTGGCAACCCCTGGTGTTCTTCAGCAGGCACCTACGGCCACCCAAACTCAAGTACAGTGCCATCGACCGGGAGCTGTTGGCACTATATCTTGCAATCCGGTATTTCAGGTACTTCTCAGAAGGCAGGCCATTCACCACGTTCACGGACCACAAACCGTTGACCTTCGCATTCACGAAAGTGTCCAATCCCTGGTTGGCCCGCCAGTAGCGATATCTGTCCTACATCTCCAAGTACATGACGGACATCCAGCATGTCTCGGGAAAGGACAACGTCGTGGTGGACACACTCTCCAGGCCAGCTATCCAGGCCCTGTCCCAGGGGGTGGACTATGCAGCACTGGCGGAGGCGCAGCAGGCAGACGATGAGATGCCCAGCTACAGGACCGCAGTCTCGGGTTTGCAGCTGCAAGACTTCCTCGTAGGCCCAGGTGAGAGAACCCTCCTGTGTGACGTGGCTACCGGCCAACCTCGCCCCATCGTCCCGGCAGCCTTGCGGCGGCGAGTTTTCGACTCCATACACGGTTTGGCACACCCATCTATCAGGACAACCGTCCGGATGGTCTCCAGCAACTTCGCAAACAGGTCAGCGAATGGGCCAAAACGTGCACGCAGTGCCAAACGGCCAAGGTGCAGCGGCACACCAAGGCTCCGCCGCAGCAGTTCGAACCCACCCGCCGGAGGTTCAACCACGTTCATGTGGATATCGTGGAGCCCCTGCCAGTGTCGCGAGGAGCGCGGAACCTCCTAACTATGGTAGACCGGTTCACGAGATGGCCAGAGGCAGTCCCGCTCAACGACACCACTGCCGATTCCTGCGCCCGAGCGCTGATTGCAAACTGCGATTGCGAGCGCTTCGGGATACCGACCCACATTACCTACGACAGAGGCGCCCAGTTCACCTCCAGCCTGCGGTCAGCTGTGGCCAGCCTGTTGGGAACATAATCACACCACAGTCTTACGGACTACCACCCACAGTCGAACGGACTAGTGGAATGCTTCCACCGTCACTTAAAGTCGGCTCTCATGGCCCACCTGAAAGGGCCTAACTGGGTGGACGAGCTTCCCTGGGTCCTGCTTGGAATCTGCACAGCACCCAAAGAGAATCTGCACACCTCGTCGGCCAAGCTGGTGTACGGCGCACCCCTGGTAGTCCCAGGAGAGTTCATACCAGCCTCAAGGGGGCAAGAGGAAGAACCCGCAGCAGTCCTGGACAGACTATGCGAAAGGCTTGGCAACCTGGCCCCTGTACCGACTTCACAGCACGGACAGATTCCGACCTGCGTACCCAAAGACCTGCAGAACTGTAAGTTTGTATTCATATGAAGGGGCGCACACCGTGCACCGCTACAGTGGCCGTACGAGGGGCTGTTCAAGGTGATCAGTAACAATAAGTCCACGTACGTTCTGGACATTGGGGGGGAAAGAGGAGGTTTTCACGGTGGACCAACTCAAACTAGCCCATGTGGGCTTGGTGTAGCTGGTCAAGGTTCAGGCACCGCGGCGCAGAGGCAGACCGCTCAAACAGAGACTGATCCAGACTGTGGACATTGGGGGTGTATCGCCGGTTCTGGGTGGGGGAGGGGTTATGTGGCGACCCACTTGCTACACAAGCGAACCGGCTCACAAAATAGCCCGCGCATGGGGAGAGACTTTTGTAATGCACCTCTGACGTCATTTCTGCCCGGAGAGGGCTGGAGGGGAACTGCTTAAAAGCCAGTGCCGCAAAGTTTGAATAAACGAGTCTCGAGTGCGACCTACAGACTGCGTGTCGTTGTTTCTAGCTCTGTGTGTAGCACATCGCTACAATACATTTCCACTTTATCAATTATGTGAGACCCATAATACTGCGCATCCTCTGCATCTACTTTGATTTCTATTCACTATAAAACGATAATGCTTTCAGTTCCACTTGGAAAAAAGATACTATGTTTCATACTAATCATTTAATGTCTTATCTATGTAATTTTGAAAAATTAGTTTGCTAATAGAAAAATAGAAACATAGAAACATAGAAAATAGGTGCAGGAGTAGGCCATTCGGCCCCTCGAGCCTGCACCGCCATTTATTATGATCATGGCTGATCATCCAACTCAGAACACCGCCCCAGCCTTCCCTCCACACCCCCCGACCCCCGCAGCCACAAGGGCCATATCTAACTCCCTCTTAAAAATAGCCAATGAACTGGCCTCAACTGTTTCCTGTGGCAGAGAATTCCACAAATTCACCACTCTCTGTGTGAAGAAGTTTTTCCTAATCTCGGTCCTAAAAGGCTTCCCCTCTATCCTCAAACTGTGGCCCCTCGTTCTGGACTTCCCCAACATCAGGAACAATCGTCCTGCATCTAGCCTGTCCAATCCCTTTAGGATCTTATATGTTTCAATCAGATCCCCCCTCAATCTTCTAAATTCCAACGAGTACAAGCCCAGTTCATCCATTCTTTCTTCATATGAAAGTCCTGCCATCCCAGGAATCAATCTGGTGAACCTTCTCTGTACTCCCTCTATGGCAAGGATGTCTTTCCTCAGATTAGGGGACCAAAACTGCACACAGTACTCCAGGTGTGGTTTCACCAAGGCCTTGTACAACTGCAGTAGTACCTCCCTGCTCCTGTACTCAAATCCCCTCGCTATAAATGCCAGCATACCATTCGCCTTTTTCACCGCCTGCTGTACCTGCATGTCCACTTTCAATGACTGGTGTATAATGACACCCAGGTCACGTTGCACCTCCCCTTTTCCTAATCGGCCACCATTCAGATAATAATCTGTTTTCCTATTTTTGCCACCAAAGTGGATAACTTCACATTTATCCACATTAAATTGCATCTGCCATGAATTTGCCCACTCACCCAACCTATCCAAGTCACCCTGCATCCTCTTAGCATCCTCCTCACAGCTAACACTGCCACCCAGTTTCGTGTCATCCGCAAACTTGGAGATGCTGCATTTAATTTCCTCATCCAAGTCATTAATATATATTGTAAACAACTGGGGTCCCAGCACTGAGCCTTGCGGTACCCCACTAGTCACCGCCTGCCATTCTGAAAAGGTCCCGTTTATTCCCACTCTTTGCTTCCTGTCTGCTAACCAACTCTCCACCTTACCCCCAATACCGTGTGCTTTAAGTTTGCACACTAATCTCTTGTATGGGACCTTGTCAAAAGCCTTCTGAAAATCCAAATATACCACATCCACTGGTTCTCCCCTATCCACTCCACTAGTTACATCCTCAAAAAATTCTATGAGATTCGTCAGACATGATTTTCCTTTCACAAATCCATGCTGACTTTGTCCGATCATTTCACCGCTTTCCAAATGTGCTGTTATCACATCCTTGATAACTGACTCCAGCAGTTTCCCCACCACCGACGTTAGGCTAACCGGTCTATAATTCCCCGGTTTCTCTCTGCCTCCTTTTTTAAAAAGTGGAGTTACATTAGCCACCCTCCAATCCTCAGGAACTAGTCCAGAATCTAACGAGTTTTGAAAAATTATCACTAATGCATCCACTATTTCTTGGGCTACTTCCTTAAGCACTCTGGGATGCAGACCATCTGGCCCTGGGGATTTATCTGCCTTCAATCCCTTCAATTTACCTAACACCACTTCCCTACTAACATGTATTTCGCTCAGTTCCTCCATCTCACTGGACCCTCTGTCCCCTACTATTTCTGGAAGATTATTTATGTCCTCCTTAGTGAAGACAGAACCAAAGTAATTATTCAATTGGTCTGCCATGTCCTTGCTCCCCATAACCAATTCACCTGTTTCTGCCTGCAGGGGACCTACATTTGTCTTTACCAGTCTTTTCCTTTTTACATATCTATAAAAGCTTTTACAGTCCGTTTTTATGTTGCCTGCCAGTTTTCTCTCATAATCTTTTTTCCCCCATAATCTTTTTTCTCCTTCCTAATTAAGCCCTTTGTCCTCCTCTGCTGAACTCTGAATTTCTCCCAGTCCTCAGGTGAGCCACTTTCTCTGGCTAATTTGTATGCTGCTTCTTTGGAATTGATACTATCCCTAATTTCTCTTATCAGCCACGGGTGCACTACCTTCCTTGATTTATTCTTTTGCCAAACTGGGATGAACATTTGTTGCAGTTCATCCATGCAACCTTTAAATGCTTGCCATTGCATATCCACTGTCAATCCTTTAAGTGTCATTTGCCAGTCTATCTTAGCTAATTCACGTCTCATACCTTCAAAGTTACCCCTCTTTAAGTTCAGAACCTTTGTTTCTGAATTAACTATGTCACTCTCCATCTTAATGAAGAATTCCACCATATTATGGTCACTCTTACCCAAGGGGCCTCTCACAACAAGATCGCTAATTAACCCTTCCTCATTGCTCAAAACCCAGTCCAGAATAGCCTGCTCTCTAGTTGGTTCCTCGACATGTTGGTTCAAAAAACCATCCCGCATACATTCCAAGAAATCCTCTTCCTCAGCACCTTTACCAATTTGGTTCACCCAATCTACATGTAGATTGAAGTCACCCATTATAACTGCTGTTCCTTTATTGCACACATTTCTAATTTCCTGTTTAATACCATCTCCGACCTCACTACTACTGTTAGGTGGCCTGTACACAACTCCCACCAGCGTCTTCTGCCTGTTAGTGTTACGCAGCTCTACCCATATCAATTCCACATCTTCCCGGCTTATGTCCTTCCTTTCTATTGCGTTAATCTCTTCTTTAACCAGCAACGCCACCCCACCTCCCCTTCCTTCATGTCTATCCCTCCTGAATATTGAATATCCCTGAACGTTGAGCTCCCATCCCTGGTGACCCTGGAGCCATGTCTCTGTGATCCCAACTATATCATAATCATTAATAACAATCTGCACTTTCAATTCATCCACCTTATTACAAATGCTCCTTGCATTGACACACAAAGCCTTCAGGCGCTCTTTTACAACTCTCTTAGCCCTTATACAATTATGCTGAAAAGTGGTCCTTTTTAATGCTTGCCCTGGATTTGTCGGCCTGCCACTTTTACTTTTCTCCATAGTACTTTTTGTTTCTACCCTCACTTTACACCCCTCTGCCTGTCTGCACTGGTTCCCATCCCCCTGTAGTGAACTAACCTCCTCACGCCTAGCCTCTTTAATTTGATTCCCACCCCCCAACCATTCTAGTTTAAAGTCACCTCAGTAGCCCCCGCTAATCTAAAATGTGTTCAAGCCAACTTCAATATCGTAAAGGAAAGGTGGGCACCTGTTTATGGTTTTTTCATGTCTGGGGTTTTTCATCGCCACCTTCTGCTGGTGGATATCTTTGCCCAAAATTATACTACTTTCATTTTATATGGAGATTATTATATGAGTAATGGTGCTTTAGAAACCAATTGTAACCTTTGTTTGAATCAGACCCAGTGTAAACTATGTAATTTAAGTGGATACAGAAGGATTGTTTTTTTTTCAATTTAGAAATGCTTACTCTTCAATAACTTTTATTCTAACATGTACTGAAGTAAATGTTTACTCTTTTAGGGAAAAAATGTTTTGTATTTCAGACAATGCAAGCTGTGAACAAGAAAATGGATCCACAGAAAACCTTACAATCTATGCAAAATTTCCAGAAGGAAAACATGAAAATGGAAATGACAGAAGAAATGAGTAAGTACTAACGTGTGTTGGGCTGTATTTACAAAAAAATGATATGACGATATTTGTCTGCTATTTGGGCTTTGTGATTTTCTGTACCAAGCAATGTAACTTGGTGAAAATAAAAAATAAACAGACTAAGTAGAAACATTGCAGGTCATTTGAAATGTGAATACTTCCTGAGGTCTTTCCTTTCCAAGCAATAAAAATTACAGGTAGAGAACTTCTCGTGAAATTTATTTTATACTCTTTATCCTTTGTATATATTGCTCTCAAAATGTGGGGTGGGGGAGGAGAGGGTGCAATTTCACAGAGAACAACTTTTTTTAAAAGCATTGATTATTGAATTATTCCCTCCTTTAATATGGTACCATCTGAAATGCATGTTGCAATTTCGTAAGTGGGCTTATTTTAAAATCTTGATGTTTCTGTATTAGTAAGGTGGTCTTGTCCAAATGAGTAATATTTAAAATTCAGTAAGAATTTGCTATTATAATTGGTAGTAATGAACTTTCAGTGCACAATATTGAATGATCCTCTATATCACTGCTATTGACCACAAAGTTTTTGACAACTTCTCTTCATTTGCTTGTCTGCAAAATAAAGTTGAAGATTAAAATTTCCAGTTTTTATAGAAAACATCATATTGGTCTTCAGAACTGAAAAGAGGTGTCTGTGTTCCGTTTTTACGGTGGTGCAGAGGTGAAAGGGGTAGGTCGGGCAAGATATGAGAACTGGAAGACAAGAGCGGTAGAATGATGGATGGCAGTAGAATCACGGATAAGCTAGAAATGGAGATTAGTCCCTTGTATGAACAAGATTAATAACAAACATAAGCTGAAAGTGATCTGTGAGATGTGTTGGATAATTATGTGTTATAAATATAGATGAATCAGTTATGTTTATGAATTGCATAATTGTATACAGTATGTCTTTAAAGGAAATGCCATGAGTGCATTAAGTAATATGATTCAACAGTTTCCTAAATATAATCGCAACAATGGAGAGAAAAAGTCAATGCCTTAAATATTAACAGAATCACGATTATTATCACTGACATATGTAAATTTGTGCAATTCATGAAATGTGTTGTTTTGTGGCAGCAGTACTGTGCAGTGCATTTTTTTAAAAAAAACTAAGTTGCAATGAATTTTGTTTTAAAAGTAGTGCAAAAAGACAGCAAAATAGAGAGGAGGTGTTCATGGATTTTTGGACTGTTCGGAAATCTAATGGAGGGGAAAAAGTTGTTCCTAAAACATTGTGTGTGTGTCTCTCCTCCCTGATGGTAGTAATGAGAAGAGGAATGTCCTCAATGGTGAGAGTCCTTAATGATGGATGCTACCTTCTTGAGGGTACCCACTTTTGAAGAAGTTCTCAATGATGGGGAGGCTAATGCCTATGATGGAGTTTGCTGAGTCAACAATCTTCTGCAGCTTGTATCGATGCTATGATTGGAGCTTCCAAACTAAGTGATAATGCAACCAGTCAGAATACTCTCCACAGGACACTCAAGGCTGCTGCGCAGGTTGACAGTGTTGTTAAGAAGGCGTATGGTGTGTTGGCATTCATCAACCGTAGGAAGTATTGTGTTCAGTTCTGGTCAGCTCACTACAGGAAGGATGTGGATACTGTAAGTGTGCAGAGGAGATTTACAAGGATGTTGCCTGGATTAGAGGACGTACCTTATAAGAACAGGTTGAGTGTACTTGGCCTTTTCTCCTTGAGTAACAGAGGATGAGAGATGACCTGATAGAGATGTATAAGATGAGGAGAATTCATCATCTGGATAGCCGGAAGCTTTTTCCCAGGGCTGAAATGGCTATCACAAGGGAACATAGTTTTAAGGTGCTTGGAAATAGGTACCTGAGGGGATGTCAGGTGTAGGTTTTCCACACAGTAGTGGGTGCGTGGAATGTATTGCCAGCGGCGGTGGTGGAAGCGGATACAATAGTCTCTTAGATAGGTACACAGAACTTAGAAATATCGAGGGCTATGTGCTTGGGAAATTCTGGGCAGCTTCTAGAGTAGGTTACATGGTCAGCACAACATTGTGGGCTGAAGGGCATGTAATATGCTTCAAATTTCTGTCCTATAAACCTGAAACAAATGATATTATTTTGTGTATACACAGTAATTCGTGGTAACAAACACGCAAATAAGCCTCACCTGTACATCAGTGGAGCAGCGACACATCGCAGCAGCAGTGGAGGGAAGCAGGTGCTGGTTGCCTCTTAGAGGAGGGACCAGGCTGTGGGTCCACCTCTAACTTTGGCTTCTTCAAGTAGGCGTTGAGATTTGACTGCCTTTTCTTACGTTTCCTCTCACGAAACTGTTCTCTGTAGCAGGAAATCATATTGAAAACACCTCTTGCTTTTTTTTTGCATTATTGCTTTGTTCCCAGTCAGGGTCATTATCAATAAACTGGCCCATGATTTATGTGATCATGGTGACCACTAGTGCTGAGGAATTTATTTTTTGGTGAGGTTTCTTGCTGGTGTTTCCACTTCACCAGCGATGCATATACTATAGAGGTTACTACACTCTTTAAATCTATCAAACGAACTTCTGCTGGCTGTGAATGTTACTGACGTATCTTCTTCATCTTGAATATGTTTAAAGATGCTTCTGGCCTTTTCCATTATTATCAGCAGGCTTAGAGGCATGTTTTGTTGTGTTTGGTTATCCACCCATATATTTAGTCTATTTTCCATTTTTATTTCAAAGAAATGGGTCCTTGAATAAGCCGCCTTCATTGATGATAACTTTGAATTGTCGTGGCAGCAGTTTTATTTTATCTGCATTGTTTTAGTAATTGGTCTGATCATCAATGTATCCAATTTTAGAGGCACCAACATCAACCTGACGCGCAACAGCTTCCAAACGCCATATTGCTTGCAATTTCACATCCATGCTAGTGCTTTTCCTAGACATCTTGGATGTACTACCCTCACTAGAAGTTGCAGGCTTTTTTCCAGCCATTATGGATGGGGGGGGGTAAAAGGGAATAAATTGGTGAGGGACAAGATTGTTTACACACGCAGGAGGGACAGAGCATGAACTAATACGTGGTTGGCTGTGAGTGGCTCTTGTTGGCTGATTGAATGTTTATTGTAATGGCTGCTGTTGAGAAGTTTGAAGTGTTTAGAATGTTTGTCATTTAAAAAGTTTTTAATTGAGAATTGATTAACTGCATTGTAACGAAACAGCACTATGTGGGTTCTGTGTGAACTAGGATAAATAAGGAAGCTGAAGTCGATACAGCATATCAGCCATGATATTGTGAATGTCAGTGCAGATTACTAATCTGTTACTAGTCATATTCTTATTCTTTTAGTTAGTTTCAATTGTAATGTTCCTGTATATAATCAAGAGAATTTTAATAGAATTGAACATGTGGTTTCTTGCAGTGAATGATACGTTAGATGACATTTTTAATGAGTCAGGAGATGAAGAAGAAAGCCAAGACATTGTGAACCAGGTGTTGGATGAAATAGGAATTGAGATTTCTGGAAAGGTATTTACCTGTTTCATTTTCACTAGTATCTTTTTTCATTTACTTATTCATAATTCAGCTTTTAATTTTTTTTAATCTAGTACACTGCATGTAAGTGAAATCTGGATTTATTTTCCCTAACAGATGGCGAATGCTCCATCAGCAGCCAAAGGTCTACCTACAGCTTCAACATCTAAATCTACTATTTCAGATGAAGAAATTGAACGGCAGCTGAAGGCTTTGGGAGTGGACTAATTGATCTACTTTTTAAGAGGAGCAGAGGATTTTTTTTCTGTTCCTTGGGGATTGCCTTTTAATTAATTTGGATTTACTTTAAAGTGGACATTGGATAGTTGCAGGGAACAATGTGGATATCCTTGTATAACTTTAACAATATGCTAATTTCTAAGTCTATAATCTAAAAACACACCCTGCCTACCTTAATAACACATTGCTGCTTTTTTTAAAAAAAAAAACATCTGGAGGATTTCTGGAGTGGAAATAATGTATGTGTGATTACGAGTGATTTATACAGTATGACTGAAATGTACATCAGAACACTGTACTTAAATTGTGTGGCTTCATTTCACGTAACAAGCCATTAGTTACAGTTGCCAATAAGGTAGAAAAGAAATGCAATAATGTTTTAACAAATATTCTTGTGTAATCTAAATTTACATCTCAGTGGACAATGATGCAGGCAAACAGTGGAATATTTAAGAGTGCTTTCATATAAACTGAAACCATTGAAAATTATTATACACTTCTGGTCTTATTAAGATATAACTTTTAAGGGTGATTTTGGGATGTTATGCAGAAGTTGCATTTTTACAACATGGATTAGCACTGGGGTTGAGTTTTGATTTCTTTCGTATCCATCCAGATTTCTGGTGGTATAAGTTCACTGGAAGCAGAAAAGTAACCTACAGTAAACCCATACTTAAAAAGTATTCAGAGATCCATATACACAGGATAATCTCTGTAAACACAGGATAATCTAAGGTGCATGGAAAATTAACTATGTATGTTCAAAAGCACAGCATAACTGGCAAATTAGTTCGATTTAAGCATCACATTTTGTAGGTAGGAGACTGAGAATCTTTACAGTTTAACAATGGCCCATTTAATCCTGGACATGAAATACGCTGTTTGCAATAACCAAGATATAGTAGATCTATAATTGCAATCTGCATGTGGTAATGTGTACTAAGAAGTCTCCTGACAAGTTTAAGAAGTGGCAGTTTGGATTGGTCACAGGCTTGTGGGAATGATAATGCTTAAATTCATTTTATGTCAAATGATGTTGCAGTGGCTGTTAAAATATTTTACAGGCCTTGTTAAGTAAACTACTCCACCTTTCACATTGCTGTTTCATTTGTGCATACTGATGCAGTATTTTGAGTATGATTTGAACATTTTCATTACTTTTGAAAATAAATGGTGATTGCAGGAGCAATGTATTTTCTTTTTTGAGGATCCAGTTATGTTCCTCGCTCACTAGTCACTTTTACTAGCAACTACTTGTGAAGTAAGTCTTAATGATGAACACTTCTGATTCCTAGATTAAGCAGTTGGAAGAAAATGCATTCTTTGTGATGTTACTGATTTTTGTAGATGTTAAGTGAATATTGATAGGTATACAGTTTATCTTTGATTTTAAACAGAAGACTGCTATTTGCTCTGGATTAATGAAATAAAACTGTTCAACTGGAGAAAGAAACTTCTCCAAAGAAAAGAAGAAGAAAAGGTAGAAAGTTAAAACTAAATAATTACCCTACTTTGTTTTTGGATGCAAGGGTCCGGATGAGCGCTGCGGTAATGTAGATAGAACTCCTGTGACCTTAATGTTCTAATAATTTAAAAAAATTGGAATAGAGCTGGTGTTTATTTGTGGGCATTTTTTTTGCTTCAGTTAGATTAATGGAAACCTCTTCATAGATTAATAATAAACAAAATTATTTACTGTGAGCAAGTCCACACCATGAAAGTATATTTTTTGAGTGAGTCCAGATTTCAGTGCAATGTTTTAACTCAAATGTTGTAGCAATCCAGTCACATCAAGAGACAATTAGGAGTGAGGCAATAAAGCTGTCAGAATGCTCACACCCTGTAAATGCATTTAAAAAAAAAAGGATACAGGGCACAAATGGAGCCTGTTCCATTTTTTCTTTATTTCTTTGTAAATATAACTTAAACCATGAGTTGTTTATTCAAATAATTCTTAAACTGTCCATGATGGTGTTTTTTAAAATCAGGTGCATAAATTTAACATTTTCACTATTCTTGAACTTTGTACAATTACAAGATAAATATGGAAGAAAGTATGTTTATTACATATTTATTATTCTATTCAGAACAGCTTTGTTTACCTATTTTCTGGTAAAAGAATACAGGTGCCTTCCTATCAAAACACATCTTTCCTGGCAGCACGGATTTTCAGATTGGATCTCTGTTTTAGTTTTTAATCTATTTTTCTTTCAGTACAGTTAAGTAGAGAAGCAACTTTTTTTGCTGAGTTCATAAACCACAATATAGCAGACATTTTGATGCTATTATAAAATTATAAGTTGACACATATAACTACAAACACAACAATTATGAAGAGTGTTTCACAAATAAGAGAAAATCTGCAGGTGCTGGAAATCCAAGCAATAACCAGAATACTGGAGGAACTCTGCAGGCCAGGAAGCATCTATGGAAAAGAGTAAATGTTGACTATTTAATCTTCCATGGATACTTCCTGGCCTGCTAAATTCCTGCAGCATTTTGTGTTTTTTTTCCTAAATGGAAAAAAGTTAGAAAATCTGTTTAAATTATAATCATTGTTTGATTACTTTGTTAAAATCATTGGGATACTGGCATCTATATGAAATAAATTCTGGTCCTTGTTTTATAGGACCATTGTTGGAATTATATATGTGGCAGTTATTTAATGCATAAGTTAATTCAATGTTATTTCTTGTAATGATAAATTTTGTTATCCAATAGAAACTGTACAGTCTTCACTTCAATATGCCATGCTATTAATTCTGGTCATGATTTTGCTTTTTAGAGTAGATTTAAAGTGCAGTAAACCAGTTTGCTAAATTGGATTGCGTACTTCCTATCACTTGGGTTATTGGTGATGATTATGTTCCTCCCTTGGTCACTCAGAATAAGCCTTAAGAGATGAATAAATGAAAATCAAAAACCTAATGGTACTGGTAATGTGAAATAAAAAACAAAATAAAAACAAAAAAAAACAAAATGCTGGAAATATTCTACAAATCATGCTGCATCATATTTATAGTCTTGTGTTCCTCCTAAGTAACTTTAAAGTGTGTGTTAATGTGTGTACCGATAATGTGTTGGTAACTTTATTTATCTGCCTAACATTCTAGAACTGGCTATGGTTAGTGTTGTTAATGATATTGCCTTTTAATATTAATTGCAATGTTTAAAAAAAGAAAATTGCTAATCTGTGGAATACTTTCCATATCTGGTCTTTTAAACATTTAAAATTAAAATTAAGAATGGACGAGGAAAGTAAAAACTACATTGGCAGAGATCATCAAATTTTGAAAATGGCATAGTGGTATACTTTCAGTAATGAGAATGCCTTTACAAGAAATTGCTGAATTGCTTTTTTTTTCTAATTTAAACTAGTTTTGTTCCTGGGTGATTTCTCATAATTCTGCCACTTCCTCCTTTTTCTATCTCCTTACACTCTTATTCCCTTTTTATTGCCTAAATATGTGCCTGTTTCTTATTACATATTATTTCTTCTAATCTGCCTTTATTTGTTTACAATTCCGTCTCGCTGTCTTTTTGTTCCCTTTCCATGTTCTACTTCAAATGTGATAGAGAGCTGTAGCAGGTGGGGGAGTTGCACTATTGATCTTGGAGAATGTTACAGCAGCACTAGAGAGCCCAACCTGTGAGGCAATATCGGTACAGCTCATGAATAAGAAAAGGGCAATTAGTTTGATGGGGTTTTGTTACCGGTGTCTCAGTAGGCAGCAGGAGATAGATATAAACAGATTATGGGAAGATGTATATGCAACAAAGTAGTGGTAATGGGTTTCTTGACCAGTTATGTAGGTAGTCTAACCAGGGAAGAGACCGTACTAGACCTTGTATTGGGAAATGAGCCTGCCTTAATTGTTTTAGTGGGAGAGAATTTTGGGAATAGTGATTGTAACTGTAATATTTCAAAGTTATGGATGAGGATAATGAATGAAATTTATTTCTGTCAGTACAAACATAACAAAGTATCATTTTCAACGATGATTTCATAACAATGATTTCATAGGACAAAATTACAACAAAAAACACACATATTCTTTAAAACAGACTGAAAGGGTGTAGGCTGAAGCTGCAGCTTATTATGCCTACCCCTTTTACTTATACAACATATTTAACATCAATCATCACATCAAAACAAAAAAATTCATAATCTTTTAACACATCCAATTCCAAGTATCATTTATTTACATTGCTCCCATTCATTTTAAATCATGTGTTCTATATTTGTTCATTAAATCATTTTAATTATTTTTTTTAAACTTAAGTGTGGTGCATATTTTTAAATTCTCACTACAACTGTTCCATAGATTCACCCCTCTGATTGAAATACAATGTTTTTTTTTACATTTGTTCTTATCCTTTTTATGAAATGTACAAGTTCCTCTCAAATCATGTTGACTTTCTCTCATTTTAAACAAACTTTGGATACTTTGTGGTAGCTGTCCATTTTTTACTTTATACATAATTTGTATTATTTTAAAATCTTACAAAATCTCTGAAATTTAAAGTGTTGAATAAATAGTGGATTGGTTGGCTCATAACTTATTTACAATTTGTATGACTTTCTTTTGGAGTAGAAAAATTGTATTTGTTTTGTATGTATTTCCCCATACCTCTACACAGTAAGTCATGTCTGTGACTATAAGTGAACAGTATAATGTATACAACAGGAATTCTGCAGATGCTGGAAATTCAAGCAACACACATAAAAGTTGCTGGTGAACGCAGCAGGCCAGGCAGCATCTCTAGGAAGAGGTACAGTTGACGTTTCAGGCCGAGACCCTTCGTCAGGACTAACTGAAGGAAGAGTGAGTAAGGAATTGGAAAGTATAATGTATACAAAGATTCCTGATTTAAGAAATCTTTCGCTTGGTACAGTATTGCAATAGATTTTGACATTTTTGCTTTTACATAATTTGTGGTTTCCAGCTTAATTTATTATCTATTACCACTCCAAAAAAAATTTAGTTTCAGATACCTTATCAATTTCAACATGATTTATTCTAAATTTACTATATGAGTTTGGTACATGGTTTCCAAATATTATGAATTTAGTTTTACTTAGATTCAGTGATAATTTGTTAGTATCAAACCATTTCTTTATAATTTTTCTTTCTCCACTGTATCCAAAAGTTGTTTCAGATGTTCCCCACTACAAAATATAGTTGTATCATCAGCAAATAATATACATTTTAATTATATCGTTTATATACAAAATGAACAGCAATGGACCAAGCACTTGTGCTTGTTCCTTGTGGAACCCCACAAGTTACCCTCAAAAGTATTGAATTCAAGTTGTTTATATGTACATATTGTACTGATATCTGTCTTCCAAATAACTACAGTACTTAACCAGTCATGTGCCACCCCTCTAATACCATATCTTTCTAATTTTGTTAATAATAATTTATGGTCAGTGGTGTTAAATGCTTTTTTTTAGATCAAGGAATATCCCCACTGTGTATTCATTTCTTTCTATAGCGTTTGATATTTCTTCTACAAAATCTATTAATGTTATTGTAGTGGTTCTGCTTTTTCTGAAACCATATTACTGTTCACAGAGTATATTATGTTGTTATGAAATTATTTAACCTTAAAAATATTTTTTCCAATATTTTGGAAAACTGTGAGACAACCTGGAGGGGATTGAAGGGTTGGTAGGTGTGCTAATTTGGGGGAAGGTTAATTGTAACATTATTCATGAACTGGGAGAATACATTGGGATTGGCTGTTATTGAATTAATCCACTCCTGATGGAGAGCTATTTAAAGGTAAACTGGTCAGAATTCATTCCAAAATGAAGCAAATGACAGTATTCAGGAATTTTGAATGATGAGAGATGTTTTACAAGTTTGCTCAAAAAGAGAAAGGAAGAATGTTAAGTTTAGGAAGCTAAAATCAGATGGTGTCTTTTGAGTTGTCAAAGGGAAGCAAGAGTGAGCTTAAATAGGGAATCAGGAGGGCTAAAATGGGCCATGAAATATCTTTGCCAGGTAGGATTATGGGAAATCCTAAGGTATTTTATACATACATTAAAATTAAGAGGGTAACCACGGAGAGGGTGGGTTCATTAAAGACAAAGTAGGGAATTTATGTCTGGATACAGGAAGTGGGTGAGGTGTTAAATTAGTGCAAGGTATTTGTTTCCATGAAGTATTGGAGAAGATTTTTGGGGACAGGGTTTGCTCTCATCTGGGGGGAGAAAACATAGGCTGATTAGACAGAAGACTACATATGGTGGAAATCTGGAGCAACACACAAAGGAGCTGGAGGAACTCAAGGGGTCAGGTGTGACCTCTCCTGTACAAAGCTATGATTATTGTTGTTTAATAGATTTATTAGATTAATGAGTATGGCTTTGTGCAAAGGGTGTTATTTCTTCCTTGAGTTTTTTTTTCTAGGAGATGACAAAGGTGACTGAGGACAGGGCAGTGGATGTTACGCACATGGACTAGTAAAACTTTTTGACCATCTCAGAGTAGGCAGATTCAGAAAATTAGGCAAATATGATCCATGAAGACTTAGTAGATTGGGTTCAAACCTGGCAAATGGTAATGGAGGGGTGTTTATACAGAGTGGAGGTATGTGACCAGTGATATTTTGCAAGGGTTAGTGCTGGGACCTCCTCTTTGTGATGTATATCAATGATTAGGATTAAAACAGGTAGGTTAAATAGTAAGTTTACTGATGACACAAAAATTAGTGGAGTTATGGATAGTGAGGAAGATGTTCAAAGAATTCATCAGAATATAGAACATTTTCAAATGTGGACAGAGAAATGGCATAAACCAGACCAATGGAGCTGGTGTGTTTTGGAAAATCAAACTCAATAGGAAATAATACAGTAAATGTTAGGGAGTCTTGGAGTCCCTGATGTGCAGATGGATATTAGGGTGCAAATTCGCAGTTCACTGAAAAAGGCATCACAATGAAGAGGGTGATAGGAAAGTGTACAGCAAACTTACCTTCGTTGATTGTTGTGTTGAGTATAAAAGTTGCAATTTTGTTTCAATTGTATAAAACTTTGGTAAGGTCACATTTGGAGTACTACATTCAGTTTTATTTGCCACATTATGGGAAGAATGTGAAGGTTTTAGAGAGTGTGAGAGATGATTCACCAAGATATTACCTGGATTAAAGAGAATTAACTATAAGTAGAGGATGGACACTTGAATTGTTTTTTCTGGAGTGTTGGAGTTTGAGGTCCAACTGATAAAAGCATTAAAGTAACTGGGCTAGATAGTTTTGCTTCTGCATGATGGAAATGTCAGATGCTGGAGGCCTTGAAGGCATAGGTTTAAAGCTGTGTGTGTGTGTGTGTGTTTGGGGGTGGGGGGGATGCATTTGATGGTGAATTCAAAGAACATTTACAAGACAATTATTTTACAGAGTGGTAGGTGCCTAGAATGCACTGACAGTGGAAGGTGTAGACACTAATGCAATAGTAATATTTAAGAAGCATTTCAACAGGGTCATAAGCAGGCAGTGAGTGGAAGGATATAGACCATGTGCAAGCACTGCATTGTTTTAGATTGGCATAATGAGATTACAAACACATAAGTTTTTGAATGACATTTCAAACACAAGATTTTGCAGATGATGGAAATGCAGAGTAACCCACACCCAGATGAATTGAGCAGGTATAGCAGCATCTACAGAGAGAAGTAAACCTTTGTCATTTTGGTCCTGATGCAGTGTCTCAGCTGGACCTGTTCCTGTGCTGCTCTGTTTAGCATTCTATTTGTTCATTCTCTTTTTGCTTTAGTGGTTGACATTAAAGTGAAGAACTTGACATTTTAATGAAGAACTTTATGGGTCATCTTTCATTTGGAAATGCACTGAGAAATGATCAAAATTGCGTGTAGTAAAATAGCATGCAAATGCATTTCAAAAGTGATAACTAGACTATTTTGAAAATACTGTAATTTTTAATAAATAGACATTTATTCTATTCCATTAATTTTAATGTACAGTGCAGACCAATTTCCTCAGCTTGTATTTTCATTTCTCATACCAGCATGTAGTTTATCTCCTAGAATACTATTTCCCCTGTAGGTTAATTAAAGTGAACTGCAATAAAGTACTAATAAACTAATCAATGTGGTTTATGATATAAATATTTTCAAAAATGGATCTTGGGATATTTTAAAATTACCCTATTTGATTGACTAAAGATGCTGCAATATGTTGATATGGAAATAAAAATTAGCAGGATAGAAATCTGATTTAAAAGGGAGAGTCACTGAGTATCAGAGCCACACAGCAAAATATTTTAGATTTCCAATCAGTTATGGTGGTATTTAGTATTACAGAGAAATCATATGGTTTTGTACTAATATTTATGCTTAGGAGCCACCAATGCATGTATGGTGGCTGAGGATAGATTCCAGTCCTGCTATGATATTGTTTCTTCTACCCAAGCAAATGAAATGAATCACAAGTATTCTAAACGGTTAGCTATCTGAATATTGGGCAAGAGATTTGGTAGAGCTGAAAGTCTGCAAATACAAGAGGCAGCATAAATTGTGATCTACAGTAGAGCTACTAGGACTTGATGTTTCAATCCCTATGGAATAAATCAAATGTTTTGAGGAAACTCTAGTAATCTTGTTAATACACTTTAATCTATAGCTTGGATATTTTGCTGTTTCCAGGCTTAAAAATCCGGGTTAGAATATTGAGTTTTATCTACAATCAAGGTGCTCTTTGAAGGAAAAACAAAATGAATTGTAGTGTAAGCTTGTCTTCACTCGTTTTTCCCTTTGCCGTCTGTTACAGAACCAGACTCGTATGACTTCTTTCTCCAGGTTTAGACTTTCTGCCATTTGCATGATCTCCTGGGAGGAAGGTTTACTTTGATGTCCAAAGTGTGTCTCTAGTGTTTCTTTTGCAAGCATGCTGATGATACAAAAGCAAATGTATAGACTAGTTCAATCTGTGCTTGCTGTATAATTTATTATACTATTTCCTTAATTTTGTACTTGTCAATTTCCTGTGAAGTAGCAGTGTAAACTTGCCCTTTAAAGTTTTGCATAACAAATTTTGTTTTCCTGTAGTGGAAAATATTCAACATACATGTAGTGTAGAAAGGTAAAATCCAAGCATATATTTCAATGGTTTTGCAAATGTCTTGCTTTAGAAATTTTTCCCCCTCAACTTGCATCTATGGAAGTTGCATCAGTATTTAATTAGCTTGTCACAGGCATATAATGCTTTGTCCATTTTTGATTTTTAATGGGAAACCCCAAACTATCAATTTCCCAGTTTTTTTTAAACTGTAGAGTACTAGATTTGCTAAGTGTCACAATGAACATGAAATTTGCTATCATAAATGGTGCAAAAGTTTATATTCACAATTTTGCCCCATTTAAAAGAAACTTTAAATTTATAAAAGTTGCTCTTAACCTTTTCATGCACAAGACATAATTTCAGGAAGATTAGCCTGAGTTTGTATTTTTAAATGAATGTACTTTTATGTGGAAAACACATTGTTCCTCATGAGAATATTTAACTATTATGCTCACCTGATTGTAGTCCTTCTTTTTCTTTTCCTTTCAGTTGTTCCTGCCCTTTCATTATTTAAAACTGCGAGGAAACAGTAACAGAGTACAATTTGCATTCATCTGCAAGAACTTGTATCCATTCTCTTCTTTGAAAACTTTGGTTAACTTTGGGTAAGTTACATGGGCATAAACCAGATCAAACTCCAATGCTTGTAGCATATTATTTGCTGGCTTCTGAATATGTTCCCACATTCAGTTTTGGCAGTGTGCCTTGGCAGTTTAGTGGTCTTGAAGCAAATGCTGTACAAATTGCTGAATATTACCAGGACTACAAGGATTAAATTACCAAAACAGATTACATGCTAAATTCCCTTGACGATTGAAAATTAATGAATATGCCAATTCAATTATTTGGTAGAGTAGAGCAATACTACTTTTATTAGAGGTCCATAACATTAAAGTTAGAATTCAATTATTCAGTGAGTAATGCAAGGAAGACTTCATAGAAAGGGTAGAGTTCTGATTCCCCAGAATTTTCTTCAGTTTGTTGATCAGAACATTTTGAAAATGAGATGGAATTGTTTAAAGCAACAATGAAGTCAGTAAAAAAAAAATGCGATAAAATTCAGCAATGATCAAGCTGAATGGAAGGACAGGTGTATGGGCATTCCAGGTCTGATTTTTCAAATCTTCCCTGCTGCAATAATAATCTTTAATAATCGACTCCAATAACTTTTCAATAATCTATCTTCCAATTCTGTTGTTTTGATCTTTCCGGAATTGGTGGCAATGACCTCAGTTATCAAGGAATTCCTTTGTTTTGAACTGTCTTGCTTTTAAATTGCTTCATAAAATGACCTCTTCAGGCAAGAATAGTTATCTACCCTCTACTTAAATTTAAGTGAATTTTCACCAGGTATTAATGGTAATGATTAAATTTTACTTTCAATTTTCTGATAACGCTCCTGGAAAGTACCTAAAGAAATCTCCCTTATTAAAGGTAATGTATAAATTATAGTATACCCAAACGGGTTATATCTACTATTGTATTAAAAATCTATATAACCACGTGTTTTTTTTGCTTTAATTACAGCAACATTTAACCATTCTTGAACTCTCAGCATTCTGAGGATCTTGTTCATTTTCAAGTTAGCACATATGATTTAGGAAAGGCTCCTACAACAACAAATATCCATACTAGCAAAATTTAACATTTAAGAACTGGGGCAAATGATTGCAACGAAAAAAAATACTGCAGGAACTCAGCAGGTTAAGCAGTATCTATGGAAGGAAATGATCGTTTAGAATATGGTACATTCTAACAACACCTAATTGTAGTAGGAGGAAATTACCTATGTGTTGGGAGTTAAAGGAATAGAAAATTGTTGATGGGGAAGAGTTGAAATAAATTCAAAGAAAACTAATGCATATATATTTATGCAAATAAGTTGGATATCTGGTATATCAAAATGAAACTTGAGAAATTTAATAATTTAGTGATTAACAGAAATAATTGTACTCCATTGAACAGAATTAAAAAAAATCGAGAGACACATACCTCCTATTTGTTCTGCTTCATCTAACCATTTGGAAAGGATTGATTTAAGTTTGCAAGCATTTTTAAAGCTCAATTGTAAATTTTCAAAGCGACAAATTGTTGTTTGGCTAAATTCTGAGCCATGCACAGCAGCAAGCGCCTCTCCAACATTTGTCTGTGTGTAACCTGTGGTGAGGAAGGAAGAAAGGTGGCCTCAAGGGAGATTATCAATTGAGGCAATACAGTGTAAATATTAAATTTGCACGCACTTGTTTGGAACTATGAACTTTAACCCTGCTTGAAATTGAACAGTTTTACAAGTAACTGAAGCTAATTAATTTCCAATTCGCACATTTCCACATAAGGAAAGGAATGACACATTCTTACTATAATTTTTATTCTTGGCTTAATTTATAAATTGGGAGTAAATATACAAAAGTGCAAAAAAGGATGTATTTTGTATTTGGATTTAGTTATATTAAAATGACAAATAAACTCTCAAGTCACAAACAGGGCTAGGTTTTCGAACACCGAAACATGACATTCAGCTGTTATACGACAATTTAAATGAATCCTACACAAATCCCATTTTATTCTCACCACATTGAAACCAATTTCCCACAGATAATACCATTCACTTTCACTCAAGGGACAATTTACAGTGTTCGATTGAAATACAAGTTTATTTGTGTTTTGGAAATGGGAAGAGCGGAAGCACCGACGCGAAACCCTCCTTTCAGTTTGGACTAGATTTTAAGCCCAAACTAAATATAAAATACTGCTGATGCTGGAAGTCTAAAATAAAGACGGGTAATACTGAAAAATCCCACCATCATCTGTAGAACTACAAACAGTTAACCTTTGAGGTCGATAACCTTTTACCAGAGGTGGAAAAAAAAGTTGGAGGTACAACCAGCAAAATCCTTGCGTTTAAGTTCCATGCACTGCAGGGGAAAAGTTGTTTTCATGTCAGGGTGGGGTATTAGCTTTCTTTTACTACTCTGTACTCTGAATCGTTTTCAGGTCCTTACTTTGTCGGCCCCAGAATGTCATCGGATTTCTAATCCCATCTTTGAATCACTAATTCATGCATCATCATTATAGTTTCACATTTGTTTCCCTCTTTACGTTGAAAACTCAGCGTTATAAAACAAGACCTTATCACTTGTAAATTTACCTTGTTGAATGAATTGTGAATATAAAATTATTGCACTTTTGGAAATAGAAATGCGAATCTAAGCTCCCTTATTACTTATGTTAAGATAGGGTAAATTCATAGAACTACAAAATAATTCGAGGTACAAGCATCAAAATCCTGTTTTCTGTATTAATTGATTTTCATCCTATGCATTATTATTGTTTTCATGCAATGTGTTATTTCTCCAATAGAAAATACTCATGAACTAAATTATCTCAGGATTAGAAATGTAGGTATAAACTCAGATCCTCAAAAGAAATGATGAATCTGATAAACGCTGACAACACTGTCCTCCTGTCCACATTGTACACGTTTTTATTTCACAGCTGTTCCTTCAGGCTCTAAATAAGTAGTTAACAAAGGTCGCTGACATTTTGAGAGAGTTTTCAAACAGAACCTCCGATATTCATTTTCCTTACTGTTGAAACCCCCCCAAAAATATCGTTAACGCATTCTTAAACATGATTTTCAACTTTTTGAACTGCAATGTACGCTTAATCCTTTGCACGTTCAAAAGGATGATTTTATCGCAGCACCATTTGAGCCAAAGTATCCGCGGCATTTTAATCACAAAATAATCGCATAATTAACAAAACAGTGTTTATTATTTACCCAATTTTATTCTTCTTAATTTAAACTGAGCTGCAAACATCTCTAGTTCTTTGATTTCTGGCGAATCCGCTGCAACCGGGTCCTCGGTACTTTTATTCTTTTTTCGGAAATCTTGTTTGAAGTCCACGGCAATGGATTCCTCGCATAGGACTGACTGATGTAAGGAAGTAAATCCGTGGCCCAGGTTACAGGAAGAGGTACTCAATGCATGGTCGGGCAGTTTATACAGACACGGAGCAAGGCCACCTGCTCACAGAGACAATGCCGCTAGGTTGTTAAAAACACCCTTTGAAATGGAAAATAACTTACTATATGCGCGAAGCTATACATCTTATCAGGCAGTAAAGAACTTGATCAACCATTTTAGCCCTAGCTGCTGCGCGTTTTTCATGAAGTTTATCTTTTGAATGGAATTCTACAACATTAGTAGAATTGTTTACTTGCTTTTAGAAGTTTCACACCTTATTTGAGACATAAAAATATTACCATCCTTATTAAGGTGTAATATTTCTAATGAAGTTTCACCCGTAGACGTTTCTAATGAAGTTTCACACGTAGACGTCACTATTCCAAATTGTCAAAATACCAGAGCCACCACAAAAAAAAATCGTAGAACAAATGATTAACTTTGAGGTGGGAATCAAAATAGTAATTGGAATGAGAATATACATAATAAGCGACTGTAGAGTATTGCATAGCCTGATCCAGACTTATTTATTTAAGTACTACAGTCTCCGATATACTGTATCTATATAGATAAATATTCCTTTTGGACTTTGTACTAGAATGGTGAGTGTCAGACAATGTACAATGACCAAACATGTTTTCTCCTTTGCAGCTTGCCAGTAGTTTGGTATTCTACCATAACCCTATGTATTGTATTAACTATTGTATACCTGTCCGACGGTTCTACCCCGTTCCTAATTTGTACCTGAATTCTCCGTGCCTGGCTGGTACACGTGTTTATTTAATTTCCTTCACGCTATCATTCCCTAATGGTTATCGCTATCGTTCAACACAATTTTTAGTTTAAAAATCGAATCTATGTGTTTCAATTATCTTCAGAACTGTAAATAAAATAATTTAATATATTCCGGTACACTGGACGTTAGCTGGATTAAAGGTTCAGAAAACATACTTTCACTTTCAAGGAGTACAACTGATGTTCCCCGTATTATTGATTTACTTATATATTAGCTTTTTGTATTTGCTCAGTTTGTCTTTTTTTGCACGTTGACTGTCTGTTCAGTCTTCATCTGTAATTTTTCATTGATTCTATACTATTTCCTTGTTCTACTGTGAATTCCTGTAGAAAACGAATCTCAGGGTAATATATGACGACATGTACTGTAGGTACTTTGATAATAAATTTACTTAGAACGTTGAAATGCATCTACCATCCTATCAATTTAAACGCAGTGATTGCTTAGCTTGAGTTCGTAGTGCTTGTTCCACTTCTGTAAAATGCAAGGCAACTGATCAATTCTCAGATTACCTTCGTAGCTCCTCGTCTTGAACTGATGACGACGGAAGAATGTGCCCCATATTTTCTGTGAATTTTGTGTCAAAATTTGGAAATAGGCTCATCTTCACGTGAAAATTCTTGACTGACTACCTATTTGGCATTAAGAACTTTAAATTCTGTTGCCGGAATCGATGACAAAATTGGCAACAATTTCAGTGCAACACTTTGGAACACGGCTACCGGGATATCAATACGTAGAGCAGATTGAAGTTCCTTTTATTGGGGGGGGGGGGGAGAGTCAATGAGATATAACACACTCAAAATGCTGGAGGAACTCAGCAGGTCAGTCAGCATCTATGGAGACCAGCTTCAGGCCGAGACCTTTCATTCCTTTCCATAGATGCTGCCTAACCTGCTGAGTTCCTCCAGCATTTTGTGTGTGTTACTCTGGATTTCCAGTATCTGCAGAATGTCTTGGGTTTTCGTTCAGATCTAAACTTCGTAATAAAAACCTGTTGTCACTGTAGCCGAAATCGTGCTTCTTAACATTTTAGTCATTTGATTGTAGAGCGAATATAAGGTTCATTTAACCACTTCTCAACTCTTATGGAGGTAGTTAGCACTCCATTTTCCACCACTCTAAAGTTGATTGAGAACAGCATCAATTGATGGGGAATTTGAAATGGACTAAAGAATCTGACAGTTTGTCTTCAAAATCGTTTTCATTGCAAGCGCCCCAACTTCCTCACCCCGCCGCTACGCTACACTGATATATGGGTAGAAGGAGTTCTTCTTGCCCCCCCCCCCACAACACACACACCCCTTGTCCATCATTATAATTCATTATAGTCTTCCAGTCATCACATTTTAAAACAAACCTGTAATCACTGCGTCACTCTCTCCTGATTGTCCCGAAACCGAGTTGCGTTCCACAACACTTCTGACTTCCGGTCGCTAATCTGGTCAAATAACCTTACAAGTATGGGCATTGCTGGGAGTGCTGGAATCGCAAATTCGGCATACAGTATTGGCCGATTTCATTCCGCGTACTTAAAAAAAACTCGTGCACGTACGCGTGGCGTTTGTGTTGTGATGAGGTAACTACTGAAGATCAATTGCAAAGCCGTACTGGAAAGCTAGGAAGATTATTACATCCAAACCGTGCTTTTCAGAAGCAGAAACGTAATTGTAATAGCAACAGCAAGAGAAAGGTATATTCACCTTACCCGTCATAACCCCATAAGGAGATTGTTGACTCCCATAATGGCAAGATGGCATGGAGTAATGGAGTCCGGTGGATGTATTGGCCAGAGACCCCGGGGGGAGGTGCATAAAGGAACATTTGGCTGTTGACAGCGGTTGTATCGGGGATAAAACCGATGGGACTAGTTAGAAAAAGCACAGCGTATGAAAAACCTAATTTAGTAATAGTTTCAAATAAAACAGCAAAAATCTCCAATTTCAAAATGTTCTTCGAATACCATTCTAAATCTATAATTATGACAATTGATTAATTGAAAGCTTTAATATTTCTGCTAACATGCTCTTCAAAAGATAGTGCTAGGAATACACGACGACTGTTTACAATGTAGCGATCGAAATGTTTTCCGCATTTAGATGTCTTAAAGATAAAATAATTTGCATAAAAGTCAATTAACACGATTTAATGTAGAGTTATTTTTAAAATGACAATATTATCTATAGATATACAATTCGTGAACTAGGTGTTTTCTTTTAGTTACTGTACCAATATGGCTCGTACTTTTTCCAGTAGCCCACGTTATTCGTACGACGTCAGATAACAACAACTAAAATTAAACATTTGTAAAACTTATTCAACGAACGTTTCCTTTGCTGAAAGTTTGTCGCAAGATACTCAACCTTTAATAAGGGTTGCAGGGTGGAATCTTCCTTCATGTTTGAGCAATGGGGCTTGATCAAAACGAAGGTGGAATTACATAACCCTCTCAAAGCGCAAATCAACAAAATCACCTTTAATTGCAATCTCTGCTGCGACGTAGACAAATTGCCCACAGCAGGCTCCCGCAAAATGACCAAATTATCTGTTAGAGCTTGTCGGGGGAGAATAAAAGGCGCCAAGACGTCAAGGACAAACTTTTGATGTTGCCTAAAGGCGATGACTTTGACGTCCATCCAGATTAAGTGACGTTTAACAGAATCATGCAACGTGCAATTACCTTGTATTATTTATAAGTCAACTTTTGTACATCTGTCAATAGCTGCACAAAATCTTATATTTAAGCCAACGCATAGCCATATCGTTGGTTTGTATACCGAGGCTGTAACTTGCTTTTAATTCCTCGCTCTCCTAGCTCTGCTCCCCTGTTCCGTGAACTATTATTGAAGGTTTGCTTTTCGTACCTCGGCTCCAACTCCCACTTTAAAATCCCAGTTTTAACCAAGGCTTTGACCATCCCTATTACTAAGCCATTAAGCATCTTATCATTTTGGGATATTTACTTACAAAGTTAGAATGTGTAGCGCAAAAGTTGCAGTGCGTAATGTTGGTGTATCTCGCTAAAAGTGGTTTCACATTTTTAAGGTGCCTAAAATTTGATAACAATCCTTATCTCTTCGTCAGTGTGGGCAAAGTGCTCTGACCTATCTCCCAGCCCTGATTAGTTAACCCATACTCTAATTAAGACCATAAGATCTAAGACATTAGGCCATTCAGCCCATCAAATCTGCTCCACCATTCCATTTTGGCCAATTTATTATCCCTCTCAATCTCATTCTCCAGATTTCTCCTTGTAACCATTGACACCCTTATTAATCAAGAACATATCACCCTCCGCTTTAAATATAACCAATGACTTGGCCTCCACGACCGTCTCTAGCAGTGAATTCCGCAGAATCACCACCCTCTAACTAAAGAAATTCCTCCTCATCTCTGTTCAAACGGGGAGTCCTCGTATTCTGAAGCTTGCCCTCTGGTCCTTTTTGCCCACGAATGGAAACATCCTCTCTACGTCGAAACAATCTAGGCCTTTCAATGTTCGATAGGTTTCAATGAGATCCCTCCTCCCACCCCCCATTCGACCGAAATCCAACTAGTACAATTCCGGAGCTATCAACTGCCCCTCATAAGTCAACCCTTTAATTTTGTAACCTATAGTGTAATGAATAAGATTTGAATGGGAACAAAGATTTTTTTCTTTAAGTTACCTGTTGAAACCACACTGATCCCCTGGTTGGGGCCGGAGAGGCACTCAGCGGCATTTGGATGGTGCATTGTCAGTAGCAGCGAGGTCTCTGAACTAAGAGCTGTGAAGTAATTCACATTTTAAATTGTCATCCTGCAGAACTAATTATGCAACAACCAATTTTCAAAAATGCTTTCTTTTAGCCGTACTGTCAGGTATTTACCTTCCCTCTCATTTGCTGATAGCAGACGGTTCCTATGATGGTGGACCCCAGTACATCTACGTTTACAGAGTGGCTGAAGATGTGCGTGGCTCCTACATTGCGCACGTCGGTCGCGTGCCAGTATTTATAAGGCAATTTCACTTCTTCATTAATTTTAATGGCCTTTCCCTGCGATAATGGCCTATCCCACTCTTATAATCCGCCACCAGCATCTAATCAGGAAGGCTAAGAAACTCGACACCGTGCTTGCAATGAAACGAGGAAATAAACACCGTTAGAAATCTGATTAGCTTCGTACAGTTTAGGTAATCAAATGGAATAGATCCTAATTTTGCTTTCAAATAACAAAAACAAATTTCTTGATGATATGGCGAAAATCTTCAGATGGCGTTTCTAATTGTGCTTTTTCCCCCCCATGAAAGTAGCATCATTAGAAAAGGGGAATGGACTCAAAGTGGGTCTTATCACAAAAATTGCAATTTTAAAACCTACTGGTTCTGCTGTTTCCATTCTATGAGCATTTTAATGAAAATTCGTTGCAGCCATTCTGCAAAGGCTCGTTTTAAAAATTTTCCTTTTTTTCAGAACTGCTGCCTCCCATTAATCGCTTTGAGATAAAATTTTGGAACAAATCAAGCGATTTCAATTGTGAAAACTAATGGTGTTATTTAATGAACGATTAACACTCATTTTGTAGATACGGTCCTGCTTTGTCTTTTAAGGACCATAGTTAGGAGCCAAGGGTTCGTGCAGTTCAATTTACTGTACACCGGAAGATTTGACATCTGTTTTCGAGAGAAAAGTGATCTTCCTTATTTCCTAAACATTAAAATAACTAAATTCAGAGCGTGCAAGTCATCTCAATAAATCTAGACAGGTCGGTATCCAAATCCCTAATTAGGCTTCCACTTTTGGAACACAGAACAGTACAGCACAAGAACAGGCCGTTCGGCCCATAATGTTGTACCGACCCAATTAAATTAATAGTCAAATGAGTAACAAGTCTAATCTCTTCTACCTATACAATGTCCATATCTTTCCATTTTTCTCCCATTCATGTGCTCACGTCTCCTTTGAAATTACCCCCACTTACTACGAAAGATATAATTAACTTCACATTGGTGCCAAGCAAGTAAACACCATAATATAAATTAATCTGAACACCGTTAGTTTATGAGACGTAGTTAAGAATAGGGAGTCTCAATCTAACATCAAGGAGATTCATCCCTGAAACGGTTCCTCCCTCTAAACATGCTTTCCGGAGTGCAGCAAGATTGTTTTTTTTTATCAGTGGTGTGTCAGGAACGTGACTGATGTCTCCATTCTAATTCAATGGGCTTAAAGAAGATAAGGGCCGGTTTGTAATCCTAGGCAGAATGGTAAGGTTCATCGGAACCTTGGTTAAATTTTGGTTTAAAATCAGGATTTAGTCGATTCGGAACAAAATATGTTAAATTAATTATCACCGCATGTTTTCAAGCAGTTTCCTAATTACATAGGGTCAGGTCACTTGTCTGAGTGCTACTGGTACCATGTAACCCAGTACTACCTGTCGCATGGTCGGGTCGTCCGACTATAAACCGGCTCCCCCACCGGGCTTGCCTGGTGAGGAGGGTGGCTAGACACCCAGCAAGACCAAAAAATGAAGGCCTGTCAAAGGGCGGATGAACCCTTTCGTAGGGTCGACGGCCATCTAGCAAACACGTGCATCGAAGCTTGGTCTGGCCATTCACTGCAACAGAACTTCCCCCAGCTGTCTTGGACCCCACCATGCCGCTGGATCCAGGAGGGTATGTCGAGATCCGAACTGTGCAACCCCCTACTCACCTAAAATCCATTCACGCACACGCTGTTCCTTTCTGAGGAGTGGAGTATCCTAAACCGCACGAACTGACTGAAAGGAACAATCATCATCCTATGGGATGGATAGCGAGAGAGAAGGACATACAATTTGAGATCACTCAGGTCCCCAAACCTAGCATTAGCGTTTCAGGTCGATGACAGTTCTGGTGAACGTTCATCACCCTGATCAACCCGAGGATCTTAATTCTATTTCTCTCTCTCTCTCTAGGGATGCTGACTGACCTGATATGTATTTATGATTGTATATTTGTGTTGCATGTCCAGCATTTGCACTTTTTGTTAAGCTGATACTTTGGTTGCTGTGTTCCTACTATTAGGTTGGGATCTCTATTCTTCATATCCTGCACTGTACCCACTGCTGTCTGGAATTCCCTCACCAGGTCATAGCATCATAGAGTCAGCTAACTTACAGTACAGAAATAGGCCCTTCATCCCAAGTGGTCTATGTCGACCATGATTTCCATATCAACTGGTCCACATTTGGGCTATATCTCTCTGAACCTTTCCTATCCACGTTCCTGTCCAAGTACCTATCAGATGTTAATGTACTTAACTCAATCACTTTATCTAGCAGCTTTTTCCACATACTGACCACCATCTGGGTGAAAAATTGCCCCACAGGTTCTTATTAAATTTCTCCTCTCTCACCTTAAGCCTATGGCTTCTACGTTTGGATTCCCTAACCCTGGGAAAAAGACTTTGCACATTCTATGCCCTCCATAATTTTACACATGTCCTCATTCTTCTACACTAAAATTAAAACTTGATCTATCTCTCTCCATAACTCTTGAGTCCTGGTAGCGTCTTCATAAATTTCTACTGCACTCTTTTCAGTTTAATGCATCTTTCCTGTAGCAGGGTAACCAAAACTGGATGCAATATTCCAAATGCAGTTTCACCATCGCATTGTACAACTGCAACATCACATCCGAATCTCTACACACACTGATCTGACTGATGAAGACCAGTGTGCCATAAGCCTTCTCTACCACTCTGTCCACCACCACCTGGAACATTATTTTCAGAGAATTATGCACTTGTATTCCTTGGTCCCTCTGTTCTATAACACTCTCCAGGGCCCTGTTGTTCATTGCAAATGTTCTGCCTTCATCTGTCTTCCAAAAATGCAATACCTTGCATTCATCTAAATTAAACTAGTTTTGCCATTCATTGGCCCACTAAACCAGCTGGCTAATCTCTCTGTAAATCCTGATAGCCATCTTCACTTCAATGACACCATCTTTTTTTAGTTTCATCTGTGACTTATTGACAAAGCCTTGTGCATCCAAATCATTGATATAGATGATAAATAGCACCGACCCTTGGGGAGCATAACTAGTCACCAGTCTGGTCATGGACCTGCAGTTCTTCTTGCTCTTCCACTTCCACTTTATAGCCCTTCCGTGAGCACCCTGCTTTGAAGTCTAGCTTAATATATGAATGTAGAATTATGAGAAGGAGTAGGCCACTTAGCACCAAGCCTGCTTCACCATTTAATAACAGCTCAGCTGATCTTAGCTTTGCAGTTCCATTTTACTTTTCAATTATCAGCCTACATCTTACCAAAAATACTCCATGACTTTGGTTCTATTAAACATTCATGCCACTCTGAAAGAAAACGATTTCTAACTTTAGGCTTTAAATTATAGAAAAATGTTTTGTTAACAGGCTCTATAATAAGCAGTTTGAACAAGTCTGAATGTGGGAATAAGCAAGAGGAATAGCAGAAGTTTATTGAAGTTAACTCAGGTATACATGACAACGTTTATGGCAATTAATTTGGGTTTAAGTTTCTGGTGCTTAACTTGGCTATAAGCAGGTATACAAAAGTATTTGAATTATCAAGGTTGAATCTCAGGAGATTTAGGGTTTGAATGAAAAAATATTACAAAAGCACATGACAGAAACTAAAACTCTACTGGGAAACAGAAATGGAGTGCTCAATCACGTCAGTTGACAACTATTTCTCTATTGCAGGAAGAAGCAGAATTATTCTGTTAGCCCTGTAATGTTATGCATTTTATGCATTGAAATCAATATAAGCATTTATTTTGAGAGGACTCAATTATAAAAGCAAGAATGTGATGTTGAGGCTTTATAAGGCATAAGTCAGACTGCACTTGGAGTATTTTCAGCAGTTTTGAGTTCCTTATCTGAGAAATGATGTGCTGTCATTGAAGAGGATCCAGAGGAGGTTCGTGGGAATTATTCTGGGAATTAAAGGGGTAATAACCGATTTCCCACCGGGATCAATAAAGTACGACTATGAGTATGACTATGACTATGACTCTGTATGAGGAGTGTTTGTTGGCTGTGAGCCTGTACCCACTGGAGTTTAGAAGAATAAGGTGGGGGAGGGGGGATCTCATTGAAATCTCTTGAATATTGAAAGCCAGAGGCTGGTGAATATGGTGAATCAGGGCGGCTGAGGAGGCCAAGTCATTGAGTACATTCAAAGCGATGGTTGATAGGTTTTTGATTAGTCAGGGTGCCAAAGGTTATAGGCAGAAGCCAGGAGAATGGGATTGAGAAGGATAATAAATCAACCATGATGGAATGGCAGAGCAGACTCAATGGGCTGAATGGCCAAATTTGCTCTGATGTCATATGGTCTATTACACATTACACATGATCAACAGATAAATTAATTAACTTTCCTTTATAGAGCAATTAATATTGCCTCTGGGCAACCTATGGTAGAAAACAGCCAAATAATACGTTCTGAAGAGTGAGTAACATTAGATTAATGTCTTTCTGCCATTTCTGGAAAACTAAAGGAGTGCTCATTTCAGGCAGAGGATTTATTCCTTCAAATAGTACCATGAGGGCTTTTGTACCCATTTGACCTAAACTGAGAGGTGAAGTTTTGCATAGGAGTGCCGGTCCAGTTCTATGAGATGAGATTTGTAACCACAATATTTAACTCTAAGTCAAGATTTCTACCAAACAAGCCAACCATGTTCAGTCTCCCCAACCCCTACCTGGATAAAATTATAACTCATTGAATATTGAAAACACAAAGGTAATGAAAAGTCAATCATGTAGATGGATTAGGCCAGTACTTCACCTTCAATCACTGGCACTTAGTAATACCATTTTCATTTTGGACTTTTAACTGTTCAATGCTCACATCTGCTGTCCATTCTTACTTCCACTTGAGAAGATAGTGCATTACTGCAGTAGGCAAGTTTGCAACGTCATCTGGAGAAGGAGTTTTGTATTGGGGGGGGGAGAAGTGCACAGCAGTCTGATATTATTATTAGCATTATGAACAACTATGACTGGTATAGATGAAGGATGCCAAATCACGCATGATAGTTAAAGATTATGAAAGCATATAATTCAAATTGACTACAGATACAGAGGATGCCATCTGGGATTTGGTTAGGATTACTTTCTTTAATAGTAATTTACCAATCTGTCTTCACTTTAGAAAAAATGTAATTTGATATAAGAAGTTCGGGAAAACCTGGTTGTTATTCTTTTTTTGCAATTTAATGTGCATTTCTTATTCTGTTTGAATGTTGAATGTTTTTATGTTACAACACTTTATGGTTCAGGTTAAATCTAGTGTATGACATCTCTTTTCTTTACACTTTTATACTTCGACTTACTTTTATATTTCCACTTACTGTTGGGAATCATTACTCTAAACGATAATCGAAATCAAAATACCACAGATGCTGGAAATCAAAACTGAAAAAAAAACCGGCAATACTTATTAGGCCAGGCAGCATTTGTAGAGAAAGTACTGTAACAGTATTAACATTTCCGTTGTTTGAGTTTTGATGGAAGATCAACCCCGAACGTCATCTGAGTTTTTTTTCTCTCTCTCCACGGGCGTCGCTTCACGGATCCTGTATTTCTAGCACGTTCTGTTTTATTCCTGTTGATTAGCTTTATTTTTTTAAATTAATTTAACATACTTGGTCGAGTAGTGGAAGAAAGTGTAATCCGTAGCAAAGTTGGCTCTGCATCAGTAGGAACTGCCCCATTAGCATGCTGCAACGGAAGAAGAGCGCCAACCCACAGTTCAACTCCCAAACTCAGCTATTCTACCACGAGTATTAATGCCTTGAGCAGATTTAGAGACTGTATCCACCTCTCTGCCGACATACTGGAACTGTCACAACTACCAATGTATTCATATAGTTTCATACTACATTAATCCAGTTTTAATTAAGTTTACACAGGGCTCACGGCTCAGTTTAACTTTGATGTTGACGGCTATAAAAGTGCACGCCTGGGGAAGATTAAGAGCTTTTGACAGGAGACAATTCCCATGGTCAAGAACAAATGGCGTTGCGCTCGGTGGGTGCAGTAAATTTATTATTCCTCGCTTACCAGCTATTGAATTATTTTAAAAATAGACTATCTAAAATAACATTAGCGCTTCACAAAGCACTTTAAACTAAATTAGAAAATGACGTCTCTCGCATTAAAGCCGAACGCGGTGCGGCAGATCGTGTCTCTCAGCACCTGCCCGCAGAGTGGGAGAAGAGAAGGCAAACTTCTCAATCGAGGATTTAAACGACCGGGAAGAGACTGATTCTCACAAGTATCAAAAAACAGTCTCAAAGGTGCTGGTTCAAGTTTCGTTAAATCAAAAATACAATCTTTTCTCAGCTGTTACACGCTTTACTTTTCTTCAATTCTTTTAAAAGTTGATTGTTATCGGTATCATAAAATTATAGGTCTTTTCACGATCGAGGAGATCATTCGCTATTCTTTCTAACCCCATTTTTTCTGTCCCGTATCGTGTGTGCTAAATACTTTGTTGAATATTGAAGAAGCAGAGTGTGACACACATGAATGCGACCCTCATGTCGAGTACAACAGTCTGGTGTACAGTACTGGATGAGCGATATCAGGCATTTTAAATCGTCCTGAGACCGGGCCTGATCAGCGATTCTAATCGATTTTCAACTCCCTTTGCACTTATTCGACTGCGGTGTTTGGTTAAAAAAATACATTATTAGTTCTGTACACTTGGTTGGAATTCCGATTTCTTTCGGCTATTGAAGAATGGGAGTGTGCAAACTGTAAAACATTTTAAAAAAGTATTTCACTTATATAACGTAGTTGAGATGCAAATACTTGCTTTGAAGAACAGTAATTTATCAGCCCAACCCAACCAACCCATCTTTTTAGAAATGCAGGTTTCCAGATTTCGATTGGAACACATTTTGTCAACCTTCGTCTTCATAACGTCAAATTTAATACTATTCATATTTGCCCAATAAATAAATTTCAATTGTAATGTTTTTACTAAGTGTATTTTTTCACTATTGAAGTTGCCTCAATTATTACATTAAAATTATTATAATAAGATAAGAAATCATGGAGCATTAATTCATTTAATTCACAGTCTGTATTAAAAGTCTTACAGTACTTTCTGCTACTTCCAAAATATGTTATGTTCAGGGCAAGAAAATGTGATTATAAAGGATGGTGAAATGTTCAGCTACAGATACAGATGGTTGTTATTTTGTATCTCCTCTTGTTTTCTCTCTCCTAGCACATATTTTACTCCACTGCTGAGATTCAGCTCACTATTGGCAATGCCAAGTCAATGCAGGGTTTTCCAGTGGCCCAATCAAATCAGGAGTGAGAAGTGAGGTGATTCACAGTTTGGTGAGTGAGATTTATAAAGGAGCATTCATGGGCTTTGATATTTTCTGGTAGTCCTATCAAATCAGGAGTGAGCGAGGAGGCAACTGACAGGTCAGTGAGTGAAATTTAAAGAGGGGCATTCTCAGGCTTTTGGCATTTTCCAGTGGTCCAATCAAATCACAATTCATTAGCAAGCCAAATAAGAATAAGACAGAGTCAAGTGGAATAGCCATTGTGTGAGTGGGTAGTATTAGAGTAGGGAGGCTTTGGCTGATCAGGTTTCAGCAAGAACAGACTTCGGTGAGATAAGTATCTGGTATGTTTATTCTTTATTCTTCATTCTTTGTCTGTTAGTGCATAGCTAGAACAGTGAGAAAGGCTCTGGGGTTTCTTGTATTCTTTATGCGAGATGTGGGATTTCTGGGAAATCTCCAGCCTCACAGATAACTATATATGCACCAGGCACATCAAGTTGTATCTCTTCAGAGAAATAGAACTACAAATCGATGACTTTTGTCTCATATAAGAAATTGAAGAGGTGATAGATATATGCTACAGGGAGGTAGGGACCTGGGTAATTGTCAGGAGAGAAAAAAGAATTTAGCAGCCACTATAGAGTACCTCTGTGGCTGTTCTCCTCATTAATAAGTATACTGTTTTGAGTACTGGGGTGGGTGAGGGTGGAGTTCGTGGCTCTGGGGTGGGTGGGGGTGTGGTGTTCGTGGCTCTGGCACTGAGTATGGTGCTGTGACTCAGAAGGGAAGGGTGGAGAAGAGGATGATGGTAGTGATAGGGGATTCCATAGTTAGAGTGGTAGACTTGAGATTCTGTGGACTGAAAGAGGATGGTATGTTGCCTCCCAGGTTCCTGGATCAGGGATGTCTTGGATCTGGTCCATGCCATTCCAAAGGGGGGTGAGGAGTAAGCAAACGGAAATCTTGGTACATATTGGCACCAGTGACATAGGTAGAAAAAGAGAGGAAGCCCTGGAGAGAGAATTCAGGGAGCTAGGTAGAAAGTTGAAAAGTAGCACCTCAAGGATAGTAATCTCCGGATTGCTGCCTGTGCCACATGCCAATGAAGGTAAGAATGGGATGATTTGGCAGGTGAATGTGTGGCTGAGGAACTGGTGCAGGGAGCAGGGCTTCAGAATTTTGGCTCATTGGGATCTCTTCTGGAGAAGGTATAACCTGTACAAAAAAGGATGGGTTACACCTGAACCTGAGGGGGACCAATAACTTTGTGAGCAGATTTGCTAGAGCTGTTGGGGAGACTTAAAGTAGTTTGGCAATGGGATGGGAACCTGAGTGATAGGTCTGAGGATGGGGGCAGATAGTATACAAGTAGAGAGAGTGTGTAGTCAGACTGTCAGGACGGACAGGCAAATGATAGGGTAAAATTGCACTCAATGGTTGCAATGTAACATAAAAGACTACAGCACAGGAACAAGCTATTTGATGCACAATATTATGCTGAACCAGCAACAAAGCAAATCAAAACACCCAAACACTAATCCTTCCTACCTACACCATGGCCATATCCCTCTACCTTGCTTACATCCATGCGCTTACTCAAATATCTTTTAAAAACCTCTAACGTATTTGCCTCTTCCACCATACCAGGCAGCACAGTCCAGGCAGCCACGACTCTCTGAGTAAAAAACTTAAGTTTTTTACCTCTCATATCCCCCCTGAATGTACCCTTTCTTACCTTCAATACATGCCCTCTGGTATTAGACATTTCAACCTTGGGAAACAGATACTCTCTGTCCACTCTATGCCTCTCATAATCTTGTAAACCTTCCCTCAGATCTCCTCTCAGCCTCTGACACTCCAGAGACAAAACAAGGGGACAAAATCAAAAATGGTGACAAATACAGGACTGAAGGTGTTATATTTGAATGTAAACCATATATGGAATAAGGTAGATGATGGAACCATAGAACCACAGAACATTACAGCACAGAAACAGGCCTTTTGACTCTCCTTGGCTGTGCTGAACCATTTTTCTGTCAAGTCCCACTGACCTGCACCTGGACCATATCCTTCCATACACCTTTCATCCATGTACCTGTCCAGGTTTTTCTTAAATGTTAAAAGTGAGCCCACATTTACTACTTCATCTGGCAGCTCATTCCACACTCCCACCACTCTCTGTGTGAAGAAGCCCCCCCCCCAACGTTCCCTTTAAACTTTTCCCCCTTCGCCCTTAACCCATGTACTCTGGTTTTTTTCTCCCCTAGCCTCAGTGGAAAAAGCCTGCTTGCATTCACTCTATCTATATCCTCAGGGAATAAAGTCCTACCCTATTCAACCTTTCTCTGTAATTCAGTTTCTCAAGTCCCAACAACATCCTTGTAAACCTTCTCTGCACTCTTTCTACCTTTTTAATATCCTTCCTGTAATTTGGTGACCAAAAACTGCACACAATACTCCAAATTCGGCCTGCCTTATACAACAGTGTTGTATTACTCTTGTAATACTTGCAGTACTGTTAGAGATTGGCAGGTATGATATTGTGTGCATCTCTGAGTCATGGCTGAAAGAAGATTATAGTTGAGAGCTTAAGACCGATATATAGGGACAGAATTAGACCATTTAATGTACAAGGATATATATTATATTGAAAGGACTGGCAGGCAGGTTGAGGCTCTATAGGTAAAATGAAATCAAATCCTTGGAAGAGGTGACATAGGATTGGAAGGTATGGAATCCTTGTGGGTAGATTTAAGAAACTACAAGGGCGTAAGGACCCTGATGGGAATTATATACAGGCTTCCACTGGAAGGTAGAAAAGGCATGTAAAAAGGGCAATGGATGATAGTCATAGGGGATTTCAGTAAGCAGGTAGATTGGGAAAATCAGGTTGGTGTTGGATCCCAAAATACCAATGAGATGAATTTATAGAGCAGCTTTTGGTTCAGCACACTGGGGGATCAGCCATTCTGGATTGGGTGTTGTGTATTGAACTGGATTTGATTAGGGACCCTAAGGTAAAAGATCCCTTAAGAGACAGTGATCATAACGTGATAGAATTTACTCTGTAATTTGAGAAGGAGAAGCTATAGTCAAATACATTAGTATTATGGTGGAATAGAAGGAATTAAAGAGGCATGAGATAGGAGCTGACCACAGTTGATTGGAAGAGAACACTGGCAGGGATGACAGCAGAGAGGCAATGGCTGGAGTTTGTGAGAGCAATTTGGAAGGTGCAGGTTAGATACACCCCAAAGAGGAAGAAATATTCTAAAGGCAGGATGATTCAACTGTGGCCAACAATGGAAGTCAAATCCAACATGAAAGCAAAAGAGAGGGCACATAATAACACAGTGATTAGTGGGAAACAGACAGAAGGCAACTAAAAAGTCTATAAGAAGGGAAGAGATGAAATATGAAGGAAATCTAGCGAATAATGTCTAAGAGGATACCAAAAGTTTTTCTCATGTATATAAAGAGTAAAAGAGAGGTGACAATAGATATTTGACTGCTGGAAAATGACTCTGGAGAGGTAGTAACTGCAGACAAGAAAATAGCATTGAATTGAATAAGTATTTTGCATCAGTTCTCACTGTGGTAGACACTAGCAGTGTGCCAGAAGTTCGAGACTGTTGGGGGTCGAAGTGAGTACAGTTGCTATTACTAGGAAGGAGATGCTTGGGAAGTGGAAAGGTCTGAAGGTAGATAAGTCACCTGGACCAGATGGGTTACACTCCATGATTCTGAAAGAGGTGGCTGAAGGAGGCATTAGTGATGATCTTTCAAGAATCAATAGATTCTGGCATGGTTCTGGAGGACTGGAAAATTGCAAATGTCATTCCACTCTTCAAGTAAGGGAGGGTACCGAATAAAGGAAATTATGGCCAGTTGGCTTGGAGTCAATTGTTAAAGATAAGGTTTTGGGGTACTTGGTGTACAGGATAAAACAGACCAAAGTCAGCATGCTTTCCTTAAGGGAAAATCTGGCCTGACAAATCCGTTGGACTTCTTTGAGAATATAAGAAGCAGGATATACAAAGGAGAATTGGTGTATGTACTTGGATTTTCAGAAGGCCTTTGACAAGGTACTACACTTGAGGCTGCTTAGCATGATAAGAGCCCGTGGTATTACAGGAAAGATACTCACATATTCCTGATTGGCAGGAGGCAAAGAGAAGGATTAAAGGGGGATTTTTCTGATTGGTTGCCAATGATTAGTGGTGTTCCACAGGGGTCAGTATTGGGACCGCTTCTTTTCTTTGTGTGTCAATGATTTTGATGATGGGATTGGTGGCTTTGTGGTCATGTTTGTGGATGATACAGAGGTAGGTGCAGGGGAAGGTAGTGTTGAGGAAGCAGAGAGACCACTGAAAGACTAAGACAGGTTAGGAGAATGGGCAAAGACGTGGCAGATGGAACACAGAGTTGGGACATGCATATTCATGCACTTTGGTAGAAGGAATAAAAGCGTAGACTATTTTTGAAATGGGGAGAAAACTCAAGAATCCAAGGTTGAATGGGACTTGGGAGTCCACCTGTAGGATTCCCTAAAGGTTAACTTGAAAGTTTGGTCAGTGGTGTGGAAGGCATTCATTTCGAGAGGACCAGAAGATAAAAACAGGATGTATGCTGAGGCTATATAAGAAAGTGTGGAGACTTAACCTGGAGTATTGTGAGCATTTTTGGACACCTTATCTAAGAAAGGATGTGCTGACATCGCAGAGAATTCAAAGGAGGTTCACAAAAATGATTTTTGGGAATGAAAGGTTTATCATATGAGGAGTGTTTGATGGCTCTAGGCCTGTATTGCCGGAATTTAGAAGTGGGGGGGGGGGGGAGATCATTGAAACCAATTGAACGTTGAAAGGTCTAGATAGAGTGGATGCGGAGATGATGTTTCCTGTAGTGGGGGAATCTAGCACCGGAGGGCATAACCTTTGAATAGAGAGACGTCCATTTAGAATGGAGATGAAGAGGAATTTCTTTAGTCAAGGTATGGTGTGTCTGTGGAATTCACTGCCACAGGCAGCTGTGGAGGTCTAGTCATTGGGATATTTAAATGGAGGTTGACAGGTTCTTCATTAGTCAGGGTGTGTAAGGTTACAGGGACAAGGCAGCAGAATGAGGTTGACAGGGAAATAGATCAGCCGTGATGAAATGACAGAGCATATTTGATGGGCTGAATGGCCTAATTCTGCTCCTATTTCTTATGGGATTATGGTCTAATGGGCCCTGATCTAAAATTTCAACCATCCCTTACCATCCCCAGTTGCTGCTTGACCAACTGAGAACTTTTAGAATGAATTTCTTTCTTGCCAACACTTCTGCATGTCACATTCTATTTACTCTGTTCTCATCTACTCACTTGGCTTGTCCATATCCCCTTGAAGAATCCTTACATACTCACAATCCCAACAATCTTGAGTTTTGACAGTAAATATAATTTGGGTCTTGAGCCAAGTATCAAAGTGAATCCTAACTAGGTATAGCCTACCAAGCTCAGAATGATCCATTGATCCTTACACTTTTTCTGTCTCTTACCCAGTTCTCAATCTATGTCAGTACGTTAGCCATTGTTGCATAATCCTATTAATCAGAGTCTTGTATGGAACCTTCAGGATCAAGATAAAGATCGGAGTTATTTTGATTGTCTTATCTGATGCAAAATTTGTTGTTTTGTAGCAGGACATTGCCATAAGATTTCCAGAAATCCAAATATACCACACCCAATGGTTAACCCCCAACTCTTACCTATTATTCAAGTCACATTCTCAAAGACCTTGTACAGATCACTCAAACATGATTTTCCTTTAGGAAAATGTAGGAATTTGGAGGATGAAACTGAACACGTACTCCCTTTGAAGCTACCTCTTTTAAAACTCTGGGACATAAATCACTTTGTCTCTGAGCTCGATCAGCTTTCAAGTTTCTAGTACCATGTTTTGACTAGTTCTTAGTTCATTGGGTTCCTTATGCCCACTGGATTGTCTGATCTCAAACACAAGGAAATCTGCAGATGCTGGAAATCCAAAGCAACACACACAAGATGCTGGAGGAACTTAGCAGCATCTATGGAAAAGAGTGAACAGTCGATGTTTCGGGCCAAGACCCTTCATCAGGACTGGATTGTCTGATCTCTCTGGTAGGTTTTGTGATTTTCTTTCTATGAAGAGAAAGCAACTATTTAAATCTTCTGTCACTCCATTCCTCTCAGTCATAAATTCCACTAGCTCTGGAGTGGAGATGTTAAGAGTTAAAACTGTCTTCTTCTTGTTCCATAGATTAACTCCACTCCAGCCGCAAACTTGTTGAACGTGTGGTGAAGTATTGCGGCGACAATAACTGATGAGGTTTTGAGAGCTGATACAATATTGCTTGATCCCAATTGGCACTGGATTTGGGTGTGTAGATGATTCATTGATAAGAACTCCATCACTTCTTCCACTAATTTCTACCTTCAATGGACCCATCTTTTCCTTTATTGGCTTCCATACCCCATTTCAGAGATAGGTTAGTCTTTAATATCCAACTTAAACTTACATTCTCCCACAGCTACCATTCCATTCTCTGTTCCAATGACACTACCTTTAAGAAAGATTTCATTATGTTTTCTCTCTTTTGATACGGTTTCCCTTTCACCATACTTGAGAAGGCTCTTTGGCTTAGTCTACCCACTTTCCTCAATCCCATAGCAAGAATGGGCTTTTGCTCATTCTCATCTTCAGCTCTAGAAGCTAGAAGTACCAAGTTCAAAGGACCACCCTTTGTAATTTCTGACACCTCCATGATCATGCAAGTGCCTGACACAATTTTCATCTTTTAGCATTCTGAAAGAACGTCTGCATTTGCACTGCTTTGGCCCATACAAAACCCAACCCTTCTCATAGCAACTTGCTCTGTAGCTTCAGGAAATGCAACACCTCCACTTTTATCCCTTTCCTCCTATTGTCCAGAGATCCAAATATTCCATTAGAGTGAAGTTACGATTTACTTGTGCTTCAGTTCTGATGCAGTGTATTGACTCCAGCTGTCAGCAATTCCTTCCCATCCATAAATGTTGCTAAACCTGCTGAGCTGGTCCAGCAGATTGTTTATGGCTCTAGTTTTCAGAATCTGCAGTCTCTTGCATCTCCAAAACAAGGAGTTGGGTGTGGGCCCAATATTGAAAGTTAGATAAAAGCAGTAACAAAAGGATCTTAGCTCAAAATATCCAGAAGCAGAAACAGTTTCGGTAGAGCAGTGAAACAGTAGGAGACAGATTAGAATAGTGGGAATCATATATTGGCTCCCGAGGGAACTATGAATCAAAGATGTTTGCAATCATGGGAGATTTTAATCTCCAAAGATTATGGACTATGCAAGCCAAAATAATAGCTATAATACGGATGATGCATTTATGAAGTGTAAAAGAGGTTGCTTTTAGATGAGTATGTTGAGGTGGCAATGAGTGAACTGGCTATTTTAGATCTAGTATTGTACAATAAAGATGGATCACTTGCTGACCTAATAGCAACAGCAATCGTAATGTGATAGAATATTGTTTAAAGATGAAAAAATAATTTAGTGAATCTGAAACAAAGACTGTGAGTATGAAAGTAAGCTATGATTGTGTCAGATATGATGGTGGATATGGAAAATATATTATATTGTTTGGCAGTAATTAAGCAAAGACTGATACTGAAATCAGCAAAGAGGAGGGGGGCATTGATAATGAAAGGGAAAGTAGAATAACTGAACAGATTTGATACAAACATAAAAAAGTATAAGGGCTTCTATGATTAATAGAAAGGAAAAATATAAATACTGATGTGATTTCCTTGTAGACTGAGACAGGAGAAATTGTATCGGTGAATAAGGAAATAGCAAAGAAATTTGACATGTATCAGAATCTGAATCAGGTTTATTATCACAGACACTAGGAAATCTGCAGAAACTAGAATTTCAAGCAACACACATAAAACACACTCTTTTTCTCTCTCTCCTTTTTCTCCCTCTGTCTCTCTCACTATACCCCTTGCCCATCCTCTGGGCTTTTCCCCCCCTCCGCCTTTTCTTTCTCCCTGGGCCTCCCGTCCCATGATCCTCTCATATCCCCTTTGCCAATCAACTGTCCAGCTCTTGGCTCCATCCCTCCCCCTCCTGTCTTCTCCTATCATTTTGGATCTCCCCCTCCCCCTCCCACTTTCAAATCTCTTACTAGCTCTTCCTTCAGTTAGTCCTGATGAAAGGTCTCGGCCCGAAATGTCGACTGCACCTCTTCCTGTAGATGCTGCCTGGCCTGCTGCGTTCACCAGCAACTTTGATGTGTGTTGCTTGTTATCACTGACCTATGTTACAACATTTGTCACTGCAGCAGCAGTACGGTATCATTCCTGTAAGTTACAACAAAAATATAAAAATATAAGTAAGTAATGCAAGAAGAGAGCAAGATAGTGGGGCAATGTTGATGGGTTCATGGACTGTTCATAAATCTGATGGCAGAGGTGAAGAAGCTGTTCCTAAAATGTTGAGTGTGTCTTCAGGCTCCAGTACCCCGTCCCTGGTAGCACTAATCAGAAGAGGACATGTTCTGGATGGGAAGGTCCTTAATGATGGATGCTGCCTTCTTGAGTCATTGCCCTTTGAAGGCATCCTCCAGGGTCGGGAGGCTAGTGCCCAATAACTAATTATTTTTGGTGTGTATTTGCATAGTTTGTCTTATTTTGCACCATAGCTGTTTGTCAGCTTTTGACTGTAGTTTTTCATTAATTCTATTGTATTTCTTTGCCCTACTGTGACAGCCTGCAAGGAAATGAATCTCACATATACCTACTTTGATCAAAAATTTACTTTGAACTTTGATGATGGAGTTGGCTGAGTACAAGTCTCTGCTGTATTTTGTATTGAAGGTCATCTGAATGTCTAAATACAGTAAACCGATCATTTAGTTTGGATTGAGAAATAGTTCAAAGACAAAATAGCAAAACTGGGTCATTTTTGACTTGGGAGGAAAGGGATCAGTGCCGAGAACCCCGCTGTTCCCAAACTATCAATGATTTGACAACGGGATTAAGTGCAAAAGAAACAAAAATTGCTGGTGAGCACAGCAGGCCGGGCAGCATCTCTAGGAAGAGGTACAGTCGATATTTTGGGCCGAGACCCTTCGTCAGGACTAACTTAAAGAAGAGATAGTAAGGTATTTGGAAGTGGGAGGTGGAGGGGGAGATCCGAAATGATGGGAGAAAAGTTGAAGGGCTGAAGAAATTAGAGATGAGGAGCAACGAGCCTTCCGGTGATGCCTACACTGAAGAAGTTTAAATCTTCTCTTCGACGGGAGTTTAGTGAAACCATCTCTCACTGCTCCCCAACTATAATTTCTTCAGCCCTTCAATTTTTCTCCCATCATTTTGGATCTCCCCCTCCGCCTCCCACTTTCAAATCTCTTACTATCTCTTCTTTCAGTTAGTCCTGACGAAGGGTCTCAGCCCAAAACGTTGACTCTACCTCTTCCTAGAGATGCTGCCCGGCCTGCTGCGTTCACCAGCATTTTTTGTGTGTGTTGCTTGAAATTCCAGCATCTGCAGATTTCCTTGTGTTTAAGTGCAAAAGTCTTGTTTCGCAGAAGAAGCAACACTAGGTGGCAGTGTAGATTGGGAGGAGAAGGCTTCAGAGTAATGTAGATAGGACAAAGGCATTGGATATGGAACATGGAACAAAGAATGGTACAACACAGGAACAGGCTCTTTGGTCTGCACTGACCATCTTGCCAAATTAAGCTAATCCCGCCTGCCCACATACGGTCTATATTCCTCTATTCTCTTCTTGTTCATGTGACTAAGTGATTTTAAATGCTGCTATCGTATCTTCTTTCACCAACTTCCCGAGCAATGTGTTCGAGGCACATTCTACTCCCTGTGGAAACTATTTGCTTCTCACATTTCCATTAAACATTCTGCTTCTCTCGATAAAGCAATAGTACTTTACATTTCCAAAATGGAAAAAAATAGCATGACTGTATATGCTTCTATGCTTCTCATAATTGTATCAGGCCCCTCAGCCACTGATGCTCCAGAGAAAACTTTCCAAATTTGTCCAGACTCTCCTTACAGCTAACATACTCTAAATCATGCAAATTTGGAGAACCTCTCCTGTATCCTCTCTTAAAGCCTCAACATCCTTATAGTGTGTCGACCACAACTGGTCACAATCTGACAAATGTTGCCTAAGCAGAGTTTTACACAACAGCAACATGGTTTGCCAACTTTTATACTTAATGTCCTGATGAAGAAAGGCAGACATATTTCTTTACTAGCATTTCCTCTTATGTTTTCACTTTCAAAGATCTATGGACTTGCACCCCAAAGGCTGTCCCTCAGACAATCATTTATTGTATACTCTTCTGTTGTATTTGACCTACTAAAATGCATCACCTCTCACTTTTCTGCATTAAAATACATCTGCTATCTCTTTGTTCAAATTTCCAAACAATCTATATTTTGTAGGGATCATTCTCTTCACGTTGCCCTGGTCTGCTCATTCCTCTCCATTCACCCCTCTCCATCTCCTGGTACTTTCCCCTGAAACTGTAGAAGTTGCAACACCTCTCATTTCGCCTCCTCCCTCACCACTATCCAGAAACAGTCCTTTTAATGGAGACAGAATTTCACCTGCTTCCCTTCCAACCTGATATACTGCATTCAGACTCACGAGTTGTCCTCCTCCACACTGATGAAATCAGCCATAAATTAAACAACTGTTTTTGGAGGGCACCTGTGCTCTGTCCACAGCAGCCATCTCAATCCTCCATTTGCGAGTCACTTTAACTCTCACACACTGACCAGTCTGTCCCTGGCTTTCTCCATTACTATGGAGAGGCCAAACGCTAAATGGAAAATAAAAAGGATATCATAGTCTACCTGGATAGTTTAAAATCCAACTGAAACACCATTAATTTTCCATTTTCAGCTAACTCACAACCCAGCGTTCCCCTCCATCACAGATTCAATTGTTTGCTAGTTTTCTTCTCCCTTAATTCATTTTTTCCATCCCCTTCTCTCTCATCTGGCCATCACCCGTCCTCCCATCTGGTTCCACCTATCACCTACCAGCCTCTGATCCATCCCCTGTCCTTACCATTATATACCGACAATCATTCCTCACACACTCAGCTCTGATGAACCGTCTACACTTAAAAACTTTGATCTACAACTTTTGCCTCCATGGGTACTTCTTTCAGCGTTCTGTTTATTCTTGTTTTGTGCCGGGGCATCACAGTACTTCAGATGTATATTATTAGTCTTTTGCAAATCATACATTAGGACAATTAAATTCTCCATATCTCTGGACTCCTGCCTCTCAGCATTTATATAATTGTTTCGTTGCTTTATTTTCTTGCCAAGATGCACAATTTCGCTGTTTCCCACATTATAGTTGGCAGATCTTTGCCACTAATGCAGTCTCACCAGCACCCCTTGTAATTTCTGCAATATGTCTCTATTCTTCTACTCAACCTGTCTATATCCTTGGATAGGCTGCTTATGCCCTCTTCACAACGCAATTGCTCGTCAAACTTTATTTCATCAGCAAAGAATCAGCCTTCGGAATTCTCTGGGCAAGAGTTGGGTACGGTGTCATCCACTGAGTTTATTTGAGAGTGGCTCTGCAGCGTAGCGGATTGCGTTAACACTGTTACAGCGAGATCACAGATACAGTAGTTCAATTCCCCTCGCTGTCTGAAAGCAGTTTGTGTGGTAGCAGTTCAGAAGCTGCGTGGACGAGCGCTCCCGTTTCCTCCTGCCTCCCAGAGGCACATGGTCAGGGTTGGAATCGTCGGGATATTTGTGGCCTCTCCCCAGCGCAATTCTTGCTGCTTTGATTTGACACAAACGACATGTTTAGATGTACATGTGACAAGTAAAGCTAATCTTTATTTTATCTTTAGTTGGGCAAAAAGGACAGATTTTTAGATATTAAGGGAATGAAAGATCACAGACGAGTTCAGGAAAATGCCTGAGGTAAAAATAAAAAAATACGAACTCAATATGCGGCAAAACCGATACGGTGGTCCACTCCCGCTTCTGTTTTTTATTACATTATGCATTTGGTGACATTAGCTTTGCCGAGCTGGTCAGAAAAATTGTAAATATTCTGAATACGCACTTAGTAACTCCTTCTTAAAGATTCGAACTGAACCCAATCATTCTGTTGTGGAGTTGACAGTGTCTTTCTCAGAAGGGTTTTGCATATTTTTAAGACAGCTGGAAATTATCCCAAGCCCAAAGTTTGTAAAACAATAAATACTGCATGTGCAGGGGAGGGAAAAGGGAAAACGTAAATAGTTTCCTCCTGGAGGGCTCACACTGGCCGCTTAACACCCGAATTATGTTGTAACAATTGACAATTTAATTCACATTCTGAGGGGGAATGAAATAGTTGCAAAGTCCTGATCCTGTAGGTGAAGCACTTAGAATGCGGCCCGGCGGCGTTCCGTAATGGAAAAATGTTTTCAGTATTAGAGTTTGTATTTCATTTTTATATATAAATTTCAACCCTCCCCCCACTTTCCGAGAGGAGGATAATGCCCAAATGGGGGTATTGATTATCAGTAATTATATGTTAGTACATAAGGTTGAAAAATAACAGTAACTTCGTTTCGGGATTATTTATATATCAATCCAAAATATTATAAAAACGTAATTTCTTAAAGGGGTTTGTATTATCCATCACAGTTGCTGCCTTAGCTATTTATTGGGATTTATTCCTAAAAGAAAATGTTTTATACTATACTTCAGGTCGGTTTAATCCGGCTTCTCACTTGAAAGGCGGCTCTGCGGTAAATTCATATTCAACACCTCCCATCCGGTTCCAATCGTTCATTATCAGAGCGGAGTTCATGACAAACACCGTCTGTTCAGCGGTTCCGTGGGTTTGGATTTCATTGCATAAACACGACCCGCGGCGATGCCAGTAATTTCATCAACATATTCAATATCTAACCCACATACAGGCCACGTGGCACATTCAACTTTATTGCCACCCTTTCCTACTGAACATTTCAGTGCAGATATTGGCTCCGCGTTCCTCACTTTAAAATCAATTTTGCCAATCTAGAGTAAGATGCCATCATTAATATCCAAGTCGATGTAATCGTAGTACCCAAGACATCCTCAAGGAGCGGCGCCTCGGAAAGGCGACGTCGGTCGTTAAGGACCCCCAGCACCCAGGGCATGCCCTTTTCTCATTGTTACCATCAGGTAGGAGGTGCGGAAGTCTGAAAGCACACACTCAGAGGTTCAGGAACATGGAACATAGAAAACCTACAGCGCAATACAGGCCATTCGGCCCACACATGCTGTGTCGAACATGTACTTACTTTAGAAATTACCTCGGGTTACCCATAGTTCTATTTTTTTTAAGCTCCATGTACCTATCCAAGAGTCTGGTTTGTTACCATTCGTTTTGTTTCTCTAAATTCCCATATATACTTACTGTTAGTTAGTTAGTTAGTTTATTTATTTATATTCTATATTATCATGTATTGCATTGTACTGCTGCTGCTAAGTTAACAATTTTCACAGCATATGCTGCTGATAATAAACCTGTTTCTGATTCTGATTCAAAATCACCATCCCCATAGCATTCAGCAGGATCTATTTTCATGGGGGCAGCTCTGTCCCTTCACTAATTGCCAATAAAATCCGCCCCCTCTTCCAAGCACTTTCACCCTTGTCACGCAGTTCACAGTTGCACCGTTAATGCAATGCTGGCACCATGTTACAGACATTGCTGGGTCAGATGGCAAATTACATGCACTTTTTACCTAGCTTGCTCTGTATCAGGAAGTCTAAGGGCAGATTAAATAATTGCTTTACAGATCACCTCTCCTCCTTCAGTGAGTATAGACCCCTTAAACGTGTCACTTAACTTCACTGCCTCAGTTTGTTCTTGTTCTGCTATGGCTTTTCCTCGAGAGAATTTGCATTTACTGTCAGTCTCTAACTGGCACCTGAACTGTGTTGTTTGTAAAGGGTTTCAAGGTACTGTATAATCTGTCCTCAACTAAATTAGTCCGGCTGGAGTCACATATACTGCAGATCAGCTCAGAAGAGGTCTGAAGACTCCCTTTGCTGAAGAGCATTAATATATCTGATGGATTTTTAAATGATAATCCAGTGGTTTCATGGTTGCTGATAAGGTTTTGTTTATTTAAATTTCCAGCTGTGATGCCACGTTTTAAACGCATGTCTCTCGATCAATAGCCCAGGCCTTTTGTGAATTAACTTAACCACTAGGCCACTATGGCCCCAACATGAGGACTGTCAGCCACTTACAATCTATATTGATGACTTTGTCAGAGTTAGGTAGAAATGCATTTAGGCTCATCGGGGACATACCTGCAAAGTTAGAAGTGGAGATCAGCTGTGTGCTTTCAGAAAGACTGCAAAGGGACATACACAACTTAGGTGGCCTGGCAAGAATGTGGCAGATACAATATAGATTGCTATCACCTCAATAGAAAAAAACTGGAGAAGAATGTTTTTTAAAGTTTGGTGTTCAGAAAGATCTGGAAATTTTGATACACAAACTACAAAAATGTACAGCAAGCAATTAGAAAACCAAATGAAATTGAAATGAATGGCCACCAGGTAATCCTAATTGTTTCTGCAGACAAAATGGAGGTACTGTCATGGTCCGGATCGGGGTCCCTTTAAATTTACCTTGTTTATGTTACGATCTGGACCGTTGATTCCCTGTTTTCCCATGTCCCCCGGTTTTGGTGATTAGAGGCAATTAACGCTCGGCTGAACCGGTAGTTTATAGTCTCCGGCTTTCAGCTGTTTGGGGCGGGAGTGTCTGCAAAGTCATCTAAGGTACGGTGTGCCGATATCATCTGGCCGGAGCAAGCCTAGTCTCTGCCGAAGCGAGTGCCGGTAATTCACCTCTCCTCACCAGAGTAACCCTGTCCATTCACCTCGCCAAAGCGAGCCTGCAATGTTTCCTCACTGAGGTGGGTCCGTCAGTTAACCCGCCGGAGGGAATCAAGAACTGCTGTCTACTGTTCCCGGGCCGAATCGAGAGCTCGCCACTACCCGGAGGCTCCAAGTCAAGTCCTGGCTCCAGCGGCATTCAAGCACCAATTCGAGTCCTGGCCCTGGCGGCATTCGAGCACCAAGTCGAGTCCTGGCCCTGGCGGCCTTCAAGCACCAAGTCGAGTCCCGGCCCTGGCGGCATTCAAGCACCAATTCGAGTCCTGGCCCTGGCGGCATTCAAGCACCAAGTCAAGTCCTGGTCCTGGCGGCTTCCCAGTTCTGAGTCAAGTCCTGGCCCTGGAGGTCTGTGATTCCTGTCCTACCCCCTTGTCTGAATCCCTTCTCTGCCCCTCTCGCCTCTAGCCCTCGTCTGCAGCTCCCGCCTGCACTTCGGTCTAGTTCCATGCCAGAGCTAGATAGGTACTGTCTGGTGTTCATTCGTGTTGGTCTTGTCTTGTCTTGTCCTCGCCGCAGTGGGGTAAGTCAGGCCGTCTTGCCGTTGCCCCGTGGGGAGTCGTGTCTTGTCTTGTCCTTGCCTCCGTGGGGTAGGTCAGGCCATCTTGCTGTTGCCCCGCAGGGGTCATGTTTTGTCTTGTCTTGTCCTCGCCTCCGTGGGGTAAGTCAGGCTGTCTTGCCGTTGCCCCGTGGAGGGTCATGATTCCCGGCCCTATGTCCTGTACCCAAGGAGGGGTCCCGGCTCTCTGTTCTGTGTTTGAGTCCCGGCCCTATGTCCCGTACCCAAGGAGGGGTCCTGACTCTGTATTCTGTGTATGTGTCTATGGTTCCATGTACCTGCTCTCCCGAGACCGAGGCTCTGTTTTCCATGTTCCTCCTCTCCCTAGCCCATGTCATGTCCATGCCTGGTTCTGAGGTCCGAGCCCAAAGCAAGACCCAGGTACTGGGTCCTTGCCCAGTCTCGGGCTCGGAGTCCATACTCTAGCCTCTTCATGTCTGCTCTAGTTCTGGGAGCCGATTCTGAGTCCAAGCCCAAACCCTTGGTCCCAGCCTAGTTGTAGTCCTGAGTCCTTGTCCCGTTTGCTATTTCCTGCTCCTGCCTTGCTCTCCTGGTATCGAACAATGAACTAAATCTAAGTAACCTCACAAGATGTGTCTTGCATTTGGGTCCACCCTTGCTCCCAATTCCCCACCCAGTGTGACAGGTACTCAATGAAGAGGTCCCTCAACCTGCTCCTTCCTCTTCCCTAGTATTTTATTTTGGCTTCTGTTCCCTTCTTTACAGTCCCAATGAAGGGTCTTGGCCCAAAATGTTGACTGTTCATTTCCCTCCGTGGATGCTGTCTGAACAGCTGAGTGCCCCTAGCAATTTGTGAGAGTTACATTTAGGTCAGATAGAGTAAGGTAAGGGTTTTCCTTTCTGAAGCTATTAACGAGTCACTTGGAATTTTAAAACTATCTAACGCTTACTGATGCAAGCTTTCTTTTTATATTTTCTATGTTGTTAAAATAGAGTTAAAATCTCCAATTGCCATGGTGAGTTTTAAGCTAGCATTTTTAGGGTTAAGTACAACTTTCCCAATTTTTGTTTTGTGACATAAAGCTCCTGTGCCACAAACCTACTTGCGTATTTCTGAGAGCGATACATCTCTTGGTCTTCACCCAAGAGACAGGAGATTCTGTGGACGTGAATGGGATAACTGGATGGTATGTTGCCTCCCAGGTGCCAGTTTCAGGGATGTCTCAGATCACGCCCACAACATTTTAGAGAAGGAGGGGGAACAGATGTCGTGGTAAATATTGGTACCAATGACATAGGAAGGAAAAGCAATGAGGTCCTGGAAAGAGAATTTAGAGAGCTAGGAGGAAAGCTGAGAAGCAGGACCTCCTGGGTAGTAATTTCTGGATTGCTGCCTGTGCCATGTACCAGTGAGGGTAGAAACACAATGATTTGGCAGATAAATGTGTGGCTGAGAAGCTGGTGCAGGGGGCAGGGCTTCAGGTTCTTGGATAATTGGGATCCCTTCTGGGCGAGGTATGACCTGTTCAAAAATGACGGGTTGCACCTGAACCCAAGGGAGACCAATATTCTCGTGGGCAGGTTTGTTAGAGCCGTTGGGGAGGGTTTAAACTAACTTGGCAGGGGTGTGGGAACTGGAGTGAAGGGACTCAGGAAAGGTCGGATGGTAAAAAGGTGAAGATAGCGTGCAGTCAGATTGGCAGGAAGGGCAGGCAGGCGATGGGACTTAGTTGCAGCCAACAGGTGAGTATCAAATCATTAACAATGCAGAGCCAGAAAGGATAGCAAATATGGTACTCAAGGTGTTGTATCTAAATGCACATATTATAAAAAAAAAGGTGTATGATCTTGTTGCAATATTACAGATTGCAAGGTATGATGTTGTGGCCATCACTGAACCGTGGCTGAAGGATGGTTGTAGTTGGGAGCTGAACGTCCAAGGTTACATGTTATATCGGAGAGATAGGAAGATAGGCAGAGGGGGTGGCGTGGCTCTACTGGTAAAGAATAGCATTAAACCAGTCAAAAGATGTGACATAGAATCACAAAATGTTGAATCCTTGTGGGTTGAGTTAACAAACTGCAAGGGTAAAAGGACGTTGATGGCAGTTGTGTACAGGCCTCCACACAGCAGCAGGGAGGTGGACCACAGGTTACAACAGGAAATAGAAAAGGCGAGTCAAAAGGGCAATGTTATGGTAGTCATGGGATGTTTAACATGCAGGTTGATTGGGAAAATGAGGTTGGTAATGAGTGAGTTTGTTGAATGCCTAAGAGATGGCTTTTTAGAGCAGTTTGTCATTGAGCCTGCTAGGGGATCAGCTATATGAGATTGGATGTTATGTAATGAACCAGAGGCGATTAAGGAGCTTAAGGGTAAAAGAAACCTTAAGGAACCAGTAATCACAATATAATTGAGTTCAACTTGAAATTTGATAGGGAAAAAGTAAAGTCTGACGTAGCAGTATTTCAGTGGAGTAAGGGAAATTACAGTGGTATGAGAGAGGAGTTGGCTATAGTAAATTGGAAGGTGCTGCTGGCAGGGATGTCAGCAGAGCAGCAATGTTGTGCGTTTCTGGGAAAAATGAGGAAGATGCGGGACATGTGTATTCCAAAAATGAAAAAATACTCAAATGGTAAAATAGTACAACAGTGGCTGACAAGGAAATCAAAGCTATTGTAAAAGCAAAAGAAAGGGTATACAAAAAGCAAAAAATAGTGGAAAGATAGAGGATTGGGAAGTTTTTTAAAAACCTACAGAGAGCAACTAAAAAAATCATTAGGAAGGAAAAGATGAAATATGAAAGCAGGCTAACAAATATTATCAAAGTGGATAGTAAAAGTTTTTTCAAGTATGTTAAAAAAAAAGAGAAATGAGAATGGATGTAGGACCACTAGAAAATGAGGCAGGAAAAGTAATAATGGGGGACAAAGAGATGGCTGTTGAACTAAATGAGTATTTTGCATCATTCTTCACTGTTGAAGACACTAGCAGTATGTTTGATGTTGTACTATGTGAAGGAAGAGAAGAGGGTGTAGTTACTATTACAAGGGAGAAGGTGCTCAACAACTTGAAAGACTTAAAGGTACATTAGTCACCTGGACCAGATGAACTGCACCCTAGAGTTCTGAAAGAGGTAGCAGTAGAGATTGTGGTGGCATTAGAAATGATCTTTCAAAAATTATTGGACTCTGGCATGGTTCCAGAGGACTGGAAAACTGCAAATGTCACTCCACTGCTTAAGAAAGGAAGAAGGCAGCAGAAAGGAGATTATAGACCAGTTAGCCTGACTTCGGTGGTTGGGAAGATGTTAAGAGTCAATTGTTAGGGATGAGGTGATGGAGTACTTGGTGACACAGGACAAGACAGGACAAAGTCAGCATGGTTTCCTTCAGGGAAAATCCTGCCTAATGAACCTGTTGGAATTCTTTGAGGAGATTACAAGTAGGATCGATAAAGGGGATGTAGTGGATGTTGTATATTTGGACTTTCAGAAGGCTTTTGACAAGGTGCCACACATGAGGCTGCTTACCAAGTTAAGAGCCCATGGTTTTACAGGAAAGTTACTAACATGGTTAGAGCATTGGCTGATTGGTAGAAGGCAGTGAGTGGGAATAAAAGGATACTTTTCTGGTTGGCTGCCAGTGACTAGTGGTGTTCTGCAGGGGTTGGTGTTGGGATCATTTCTTTTTATGCTGTATATAAATGATTTAGATGATGGAATAGATGGCTTTGTTGTCAAGTTTGCAGATGATATGAAGATTGGTGGAGGGGCAGATAGTGTTGAGGAAACAGATAGGATGCAGAAGGACTTAGACAAATTATAAGAATGGGCAAAAAAGTGGCAAATGAAATACAATGTTGGAAAATGCATGGCCAAGCACTTTGGTAGTAGAAATAAATGTGCAGACTATTTTCTAAACGGAGAGAAAATACACGTAGCTGAGATGCAAAGGGACTTGGGAGTCCTTGTGCAAAACACCCTGAAGGTTAATTTGCAGGTTGAGTCGGTGGTGAGGAAGGCAAATGGCATGTTAGCATTCATTTCAAGGAGTCTAGAATACAAGAGCAAGGATGTGATACTGAGGCTTTATAAGGCACTGGTGAGGCCTCACCTTGAGTATTGTGAACAGTTTTGGTCCCTTCACCTTAGAAAAGATGTGCTGGCATTGGAGAGGGTCCAGAGGAGGTTTACAAGGATGATTCCAGGATTGAAAGGGTTATCATATGAGGTATGTTTCATGGCTCTGAATTTGTACATGCTGGAATTCAGAAGGCTGAGGGGAATTCCTCTCGAAACCTTTCAAATGTTGAAAGGCCTAGATAGAGCAGATGTGGAAAGGATGTTTCCCATGGTGGGAGAGTCTAGGACAAGAGGGCACAGCCTCAGGGAAGAAGGCGCCCTTTCAAAACAGAGATGTGGAGAAATTTCTTTAGCCAAAGGGTGGTGAATTTGTGGAATTTGTTACCACAGGCAGCTGTGGAGGGCAGGTGTTTGGGTGTATTTAAGGCAGAGATTGATAGGTTCTTGATTGGACATGGCATCAAAGGTTACAGGTAGAAGGCTGGGAACTGGGGTTGAGGAGGAGAGAAATAAAGGATCAGCCACGATTGAATGGTGGAGCAGACTCGATGGGCCCGATGGCCCAATTGTGCCCCTATGTCTTATGGTCTTGACATTCTTCGGTTATGGATTGTTTTGTTAGCCCCCACATCACTCACCAAATGTTCTGCTCACTTTCTTAATTTCATACTGCAAATTTGTATTAGTTTTATTGAGATGTGTGTCTGTTGCTGAATCACTAGCTTTATTTCTCTCCATGGATTCTGTGCATGACTTGGTGATTATTTCCCCACGTTGCACTTCAGGTGCAGACTTAAGGCTAGAATAGCAGATTGTATTGCTGATTATATGTAAGCAATTTTAAGTGAGGAATCTTTGTTTAACTGTAACACCACTCAGCACAAATTGACTTTCTCTTGCACAAACAGGTATCTGCAGATTCTAATGTGCAGACTGCAATAGTTATAATTGAAGAGGGCCAATTATAAGCAAAGAGTTCGGTAGGTACAGACCATGCACAGTGTTTTGCTTTCTGGGAAGGTTATTTCTCATGAGCAGGTATGGCAGAAATTGACTTAAGGATGCCTCACACTGTAGAAAGAAATTTAGCTTGGAACCATAACTAAACAGTGAGTACAATATTGAATCAGTGGCTGATCTGACTTAAAATTGAAGTGAACTGCAATTCTCGAGGGCTAGATCCATCTCTCAGATTCATGTCCAATCAAAGCTAGGTCGCAAGCTGCTCATACAGTGGACTCCTTGAGCACTTTGCACTCCTACCTATCTTTATTTTAACATTTGTGGATTTTGATACTAACACGTTTTGTAACAATAGATAAAAAAACTCTGATGTTTCCATGTAGAAGGTGCTGTGAACAAACAAGTTGTTATCGTAATTATAGGCAAACTGCCAAAAATCAGAGTGTGAAACAATACTAAAAATAGAATTGGAGTATTGCAGACTCAAAACATAAAAAAAGATACTAAATTAATTTACACAGCTTAGGAATCTAAGCTGTGTGTAATACCTCACAAAATTGAATTCAATAATCAGATAAATGCACCAGCACAGAAATTATACTGGCTGACATTAGTCAAGCTTCTTAAACAATAACATACTTGCAATTAATATGCCATGTAATAGCCTAAAATTTGTTAATCATTGATGTTTTATTCCAGTTCTTTAGTTGCTCCCTATGAGCTCTGACAGAACAGCAAAAACATTTGGATTATTGTTTGCTTCTTAGTCAACTGTAGATTTCATGTCGGTATCCTTGCAAAGAGAAATTTTCATCCATGTTTGTTCTTTTCTCTGTTGATATGCATTCTGTTGCTCAGCCATATAAAGCTAAATATTTAAAAATTATTTTATTTAGTCTTCTTTCAATTGAGCAGTTTCTGTGGTCAGAAACAAAGTGAAGGTTTGCTCTGTGGACAACCTGAATTTGAGAGTAAATGCATTAATGAAAGGGATATGAAATATTTAACAGTACTATTAGCGCATTCTACATCTGTAATATCATGTTTACAATATTAATGTATGAATGTAAAACTTAGTTTCTGCATGGTATTACATTGAATTACTCAAAGCAGTCTCTATGGAGAAGACATTGACAATATTCATTTTCAACTACTTGTGCCAAGGCAGAGCCAACATTACAATGCATCAGTACTGATTATTTTTTCCCATTCACTTTGATTAGCAATGGATTTCAAATTCTTGATCTTGGGTCTATTAACTTTAAATGAAGATGAAATAACATGCAGCTTTGACAATAAATTGATAAATGTTCTTCAATCTGTAAACAATTTTGAAATTAATATTGTTATAACTATTACCAGAAAACAACTGTTTTCTTCAGGAGCTTTAGAGTTTTATATCTAGACCAAGATTCATATGGAATACACAATTTTCAAAAAAATGATTACTAACCTGGAAAGTGTATATGCTGCATTATAAAAGTTTATATTTATCACAGCAGACAACACTACAAATCTGATTCATATGAAAATATTTAATTATCATATTAATTTTGAATTATTTTAAATCATGACATCAGGTGCATAAGCGATACTTACAACCACTCAAGGTTAAATAATGATTTGGATGGCAATGTTCTTAACATGGCTAGTAAGTTTGCTGATGACACCAAAGTTCACCATGTAGTCGACAGTAATTCTATAAAATTACAACAGGATGCAGATGAAATGGGGAAGTGGGCCAAGGAATGGCAAATGGAATTTAGCTCTGAAAAGTCCAAAGTTTTGCATTTTACTAAGTTAAACTAGGACAGAATTTGCACTCTAAATGCTAAAGCACTGGAAATGTTATAGAACAGAGAGACACAGGCTGCAGGTACAAACAGCACATCCCTGAAAGTGGTAACACATGTAGACAGGGTGGTGAAGAAGGTATTTGTCACACTTGCCTTCCTCAGTCAGGGAATTGAGTACAGGTGTTAGGGCATGAATTTCCAAATGTGTAAGTTGCTGGTGAGACCACACTTAGAGAATTGTACCCAGTTATAGGAAGGATGTTACTAAGCCTCCTGATACAGTATTTTGGTTCTATAGGTTCACCTGAAAAGGTGCAAAAAAAAGTTTCATGAGGGTTTTACTGGGACCAGAGGGTGCAAAGTTAAAAGGTGAGGATGGATAGGCTGGGACTATTTTTCCCTGGAACATAAAGGCTGAGGTATATAAAGGTATAGAGGGAAATAGATAAAGCGATGGTTGTAGTCTTTTTCCCAGGATAGGGGGAGTCAAAAACTAGAGGACATAGGTTTAAGGTGACTGGGAAAAGATTTAAAAGGCACTTGAGGGGTAAATTTTTCACACCGACAGTGGTAGATAAATGGAATGAGCTGCCAGAGGAAGTTGTAGAGGCATGTACAATTATATTGCTTAAAAGATGTTTGGACAGGAACGTGGATAGATAAGGTTTAGAAGGATATGACCCAAATGCCAGCAAATGGGACTAACTCAGGTAGACATCTTGAATGCAGGGCAGAAGGGCCATTTCTGTGTTGTATAACTCCATGACTCTATATTTGAACACATCTAGTTCCATAAGTTAATGGAAGTATTTTTTTCTCTGTAACAGAGGTCTGGTCATTGGAGGTCTTAATCATTTGATTAAGTTACCACATTCATAACTGAAATACTGACACATATAGTACAGGGCGTTCTATTTCTGACGTTGGACCTCCTGATATTTTGGTTCTACAGATTTAGAATTTTATCTGAAATTCATGCACAAACATTTACAACTTAATTCATGTTAAAGTAGGGCAAAAGCCTGATAATCTGGCATCCATCTGATGGTTTGAAATTCCAGATAGCTCAGCAACCTGCTCACAATGAGTCCTTTGATTGAAACGTGAGCTGGAGGTCTAGAATACAAGTAGAGTGTATGGCCTGTATTGGGGGTTTGAAGGGCAGCCCAAGTCAAAGTTGGGGTCCAGAACACCAGATGTCAGAAACATGGTCGGAATAGCAGCCAGAGATGGGTCACAAGCATTGGGTTACTTCCATCTGCCTTTAAACCTAGTGGGTTCACAGGAAAATATATTGTTACTTTATTGCATGTAAACAAAACCAAAACAGAAGTGCGTTTTGATACTAATAGGGGTGAAATCCATTACTTCAAAATATGTACCAGTCCAGCACCATCAAAGTCTCATGGGTGCCAATTATCAGACTTTCACTGTACGTGGAGCAGGCAGATTGTGATGCCAATCAGCAGGCAGTGCTAATCTGATACCAGCACTAATAAACTGAACCTCAATGATGCCATATGTTCAACTTGTTTGGAGAACCCAATGTCCTCATGTCTTTAATTGCCAGAAGATGGTAAAATAATAAAAAAAAAGATGGGGTTGATATTTTTCTCACAATAAATCTTGTTCAGGTTCTGACCTAGGTCAGTATGTTTTCTCTTTTGCACTCTGGATTATTCACCATAGCAACATGTTTCGTTCTTGATGACAGGCAACAGTTAATTCTCGGATTGAGAAAAGATCACTGAGTCACATGAACGGATTAATTGACTATTTGATATTATTTGTTTGAGATGCAGGCCTTTTAACTGAAGACATCACGTTGAAAGTGCTTTGTGGTTGCATAAGACCAAGTGGGCTAACATTTGGGATGGTAATAAATGCTGCATTCTCCTCAGGTTCAACTGCTAAATTTAATAAAGCCTTTTAACACATATATTATTGAACAATATGCTTAGGTATAAAGTCACAGTTATCTAGCATAGTAGCAGGACCTTCAGCCCAATTTTTCCCTGCTGACTGAGTTGCCCACCTGAACTAATCCCATTTGATTGTTGGGCTTATATTCCTCAAAACCGTTTTTATTCACTTACCAGTTCAAAAGTCTATTGTGATAGTATGAATTCATTAGCAATAATGTGAAAAAGATAATATGGATGAACTAGGTAAAATATTGCCGTGCATCGGTAGGAGGGAAATGAAAATCATCAACACTCTTATTAGATATTATGTAAAAGAACTGGATCATATCCTAGTCATCTCTGACTGATAGTTCTGTAGAAAACTGGTGGCTACCTCCACTTCACTGTTTACCATGCCTCTATCTTCTGCAACCATTCATTGAAACAAGGAGATCAGACACAAACTGCAGAGGTAGATGCTGGCTTATCTGCTCTGCTGTGCTGTTGGGCTCAGCATGGGAGTTCACTGATGGTGTATTAAGATAGTAAGCAGAGAGACCAGATGTACCACGCAGCACCATCCTCTGTGAAGGACTGCAGTCTTATTCAAGGCTGACCTTGATTTTATCACTATGAAATGTTGCATTGAGTGATGTCACTGTTATGAGCCATGCTTCATTTGTTTAAGCGGGTTATATGATGAGAGTCCGATAATATAATTCCCCATTGCTTGATATACATAAACATATTTAATATTGTAAACATGAGAAGGTCTGCAGATGTTGGAAATCTAAAGCAATACATAGAAGCTCAGCAGGTCAGGCAGCGTCAATGGAACTGAATAGATAATTGACGTTTTGGGCTAAGACCCTTCATTAAGATTGAGAAGGAAGGGGGGAGATCCCAGAATAAAAAGGTGGGGGGGGGAGGAGAGGAAGGAGGATAGATGGAAGGTGACAGGTGAGGCCAGGTGGATGGGAAAGGTCAAGGGCTGGAGAAGAAGGAATCTGATAGGAGTGGAAGGTTGACCATAGGAGAAAGGGAAGAAGGAGAGGACCCAGGGGGAAGTAATAGGCAGGTGAGAAGAGATAAAAATTCACAGTGGGGAATAAAGGAAGAGGTCGGGGGGGGGGGGTGTTAGTTTACCAGGAGGAGAAACTGATATTCATGCCATCAAGTTGGAGGCTACATGGACGGAAAATAAGGACGATTAATATTGATTTTCATCTTCAAATCAGTTACAAGCAACACAGCATGCAAGAGAGCTTCATACTGACAAGATTCACACTGCTTTTCCTGATTAATCTCAAATCATTTCCACTTTGTCACAGACTTCCTCTTCTGTTCTTTACTGTTCTCTGGCTACCCCTCCCACCCTCCCCCCACACTGTCAGCCTGTAGCTGTTCCGATGATTGATCTGCAACATTAACTCTGTGTCTGCCCTCAGGTGCTGTCGGACCTGGTATTTCCAGCATTTTTTGTTTTCCCCAGTATTTTGTTTCAGCAGTTTTCTGCCAGCTCATTACATCCTGATCCTTATCCTAAAGATGACCCTTATTTAAAAAAAATGCTTACTTTTGGTGCTGTGCTTTTGTTTTATCTATCATTTTGCTCTGTAGTGAATGACAAAGCAAGATGGTGGCCAATTGATGCCCATGATATCTTCGATGTAATTTTCTTGTTATTTGCAGTTTGCAGCTGACTATAATCAGATGATTGCAAATCTTTACTTCTTTCCGTGGTCATCAGCATCTTTGCTTATGATGGTTTAATCTTTGTGGAAATTAATGTCTGAATTAATTAGGTTCATGAATAACATTTTTCAAGATGTAGAGGATTGGTAGATACATTGATTTATAGGAGGATAATAAAGTTCCTTTCTCTTAGTTTAGTTTTAGTAATGGGTCTGAAGTATTAGAGGAAACAAGCCTTTCCTATAATCATTTAGTCCATCATCATTTACATTCAGTACTTGTACATTGACCTGTTAATGCCATCTAGTGGTGTACTTCACAAAGCTACTTAAGCGCAGCAATAAATACTTTGGTTCGTGTTGTTCATATATTTCCCTAGAAATAATGAAAGACTAAAATTTCTCAATTTTCCTAATAGCGAGAATAAATACGTAGATATCTAGGTTTGATTGTCTGCTCACTGCTTGCCTGTATGTCGACATTCTCTACACTAGAAATAGCTGTACGTCGCACCAAACTGTTCCTTTGGTATGGGAGATCCACCTGTCTATGGGAATCATTGCTCAGACATGACAGGGTGACTTTATTCTGGCTATTTGTCATCGTAACCATTTACACTCACTCAAGTGGTGTGACAGGATGTGTTGTAGGCAGTGTTTTCTTAGCAGGCCTTCTTTGTGATGACTTGCTTCCTCTCTAGTTCACGGGAGCAGTAAGTACCTTTGGATGAATTCTTTTGATGTGGAGTGTTATTGTGCACCGTTTGTCAGATGAACTTAACAGAGTGAGGCAGGGTCTAACCACAAGGAGGTTCAAGATGACTGACGAGTGGGCTGTGCTGAATAGACTTGGGATACACACACACGCGCACACACACACACACACACACACACGATCTTGCCCCATCCTTATCCTTGGTCCTTCTCTTATGCATGCTCCACCCAGATTCCCTCCATCTCCTGTCACCTCAGTCTCTATCTCTGTCCCCCTTTCACTACATGCCTTCAATAATCTCCCCCTTCCTGTCTCTTTCAGTGGCATCCCTCTTCATTTGTTTCTCAGTCCTTTCCCTCTTTGTTTCTCTCTGAGTTCTTCTATTGCTCTCCACCAAATCCTGCCCTCTCACCAGAGCCACTTACCCTCCCTGGACTGCTTCCGGACTATCAATCACATTGCCCTCCCCATCCCTGACACTGTCCCATCACACCTTGCCAGCACTCATTACTAGAGCTCTCACACTTCTCCCAGGAAAGCTTGGTAAAATCCACAGATGTCTGCTCAGTGCTGTCAGACGTTGGCAGACTGCTGTTTCCCAGGCCTCTGTAGGTGGGACGGTGGTCCCTGGCAGACGAGTTCCTATCCAATGGAAGAAATTTGATCCTGCAGATGTAGAAGCATTTCCCTTAACCACTGTCGTTACTCAGTATGTATGACAACCCTAACATCAAGGACTTCTATCTCCTGCACACCTCTTCAACTAAAGGGACTTCTGCCTGCTTTGGTAATGAAAAAGTCATAATTTAGTTCTCCAGCACTATAATTTGACTGAGCCTTGCTAAAATAGCAAGTTAATATCTGACCGGACAAAAGCTGCTTATTTCTCAGATGTTTTTAGTCTTTTGGGAAAGTTGCAGGGATGTGCTCTACCAACTAACATTTTGCCATCTGGTTTCATGCACCCAAGTTTCCCTACAAAGAAAACACAATGGATTTCTTTGGTTTTGAATGAAAAGGAAAACAGTTCAGGCAGCATCTCTAGAAAAGAGTCTATTTTTCGGGCCGGGACCCTTCATCATGAGTCATGGTGGAGGTTCTTGGCCTGAAACCTCGACTCTTTTATGATGCTACCAGACCTGCTCAGTTCCTCCAGCATTTTGTGCATGTTACAGTTGCTTAATTTGAAGTCTGGTCTCCCCGAGCACTGTCACCAGGTCAAATGTTTCCCTCAGCATCACTTCTTTAGCCAAAAGGCACATAAGTGAGGAGATTAACGGAAACAAGGCTCCCCACAGCAACATGTTGCCACTGAATTTTATATATAGAAGTATATTCATTTCAACAGCTAGCAAAACACTGTCATTAAGAACTTTGATCTCATCCTGGTTTGATTGCTTTCACTGTCGTTTATCTGCACTCTCATAAAACATACACAGCGGTCCTATAGTGGATAATGAAGGATTACCTCGCCAGAGCTTTTGCACACACTGTCTAATACGCACAGGTAACAACAGTTTCTGCGTTGTACATAAATACTGCTTGTAGCTGTATGTTCCTGACTTCATGAGCTTTAGATGTAGCGGTTTCTACTGTTTCATTAAGTCATTTCACTTTAAAAGAACTAAAAGTTCTTTTGCGCTTCACACCCTTTGCTTCTTTGCAATTTGACATAGTGAATCAATAATTTCTTTAATATAAACAACATAAGTAAGCCAGTTCTAAAGTCTGCAGAAAAATCATCGCAAACTCCACATTGTCAACACCGTCCGCATCAGAAACTAGAAAAGGAAATGTGATTATGTACGACTGTACAATATACTTAATAGTCCAGCGAGGTGGAGGATGACAACCTTTTGTGTGTGGTTTAAGTTACTTTGTGCGCTAGTAGCAAAAGATGTGCGTGCACGCCTTAGTGGGAACATTGCGCAGTAGTTCCTCATCGTGCTCTGGACCAGCACAGATGAGGGGAATCCAGCTTGTCTTCCAGGGAGAGAGCACAGGAGAGCAACACCAATGGGAGAGCCAGCCTGCAGGGGTCAGCCCTCAACCCTCAACCCTCAACCCAGCTCAGAATCCAGTGTTCCTGCTGCACCTTTAATCTCTCCCACACCGCCCTTGGTGCCTCCTCCCTAGGTGGCTGGAGCAGGCGACACCGCCACAAGAGGGCTTAATTTGTGAAGTAATCTGAGGCTATTCAGCTCCTCGCCATTGATCTCACTAATGAACTAATGAACTGGACTTATAATTAAGATAAGATTTATATAACAATTAATGTTCACATTTTTGATTGAGAAAATGAACAGCTTGTGGTGTAATTGATGTTAAAGAATGTGTGGAAAATAAACATGTCATTTGGCATCTATATCTAAAATATTAGTTCTTGCTAAATATCTGCTCTGAAGATCACTTTTAATGGGACTGGCAAACTACCTAATACCATAAAGCAAATCTTAATCAAGAAACAAATTGGAAATAGTTTGTCCGCCTCATAAAATTCAAAGGGAAGCTAACGTTGATGAGCCAGCAAGCTTTCACCAGGATATTAGGAGACCAGAGACAAGACTGGGAATTTGGTCCAAACAAAACTCGATTAGAAACAACTGAAGACAAAATTTGCACCAGATTTGCAGTATGTTCTGTAAGCTGATCTTAGTTTAAGATACAGCAAAAAGAAAAATTGTGCGCTGTGGAATGGTAGCATTTTGATCAGGAATTTGAAGCAGAGTATTGAACAGATAGATTAGTATAATGCAAGGTAAGCTGTGAACATAGTGTTGTAGGGAGCAGTTCTTTTCTGCTAAGAAGTGCATTTTGAAATTAATCTTAGTGGGGTTACTTTATCTGGCTTATTCATAGCACTTTTTCAGTGCACCTTTTGGATTTAGGAGAACATATTCTCCTGCGAGTGTTAAAATATTATCTTTTGTATCTAGTAATCCTTAAATGCATACGTCATTGGTTAGGTCACAATTTATTGGATATCGCTGAATGCCCTTGAACAGAAATGCTGGTTCAGAGGACCATCAAGTGCAGCTCTTGCCTTTGTTGATTGTTGCTATCATTAGCAGTTCTTTTAAAGGCTTGAGCTGCAAAGACAGATCTGAATATGAAGATGAAGGTCTGAAGTCTTGATTAAGGGTCTCGTCCTGAAACATCAACTCTTTATTCATTTCTATAGAGGTTGCCTGATCTGCTGAGTTCCTCCAGCATTTTGTGTGTGTTACTCTGGATTTGCAGCACCTGCAGAATCTCTTGTGTTTTTGAAGGTAAATGTTGGTCTGCTTGTTCTTAAACATCTACCAAAAATAAAACTTTTATTTATAATAAGATCAGCAAAATTAATAGATGGATTTATATTTTATCAGTCTGGGTTCATTAGAAAAACTACCTTGGCTGTAATACTGAGCTTGTTTGAATAATGTTGATTAAGCTAGACTCAAACCTATTCAAAAGTTTGAGCTGACCAAGGTTATTTTGTGGTATCTACCATTCTTTATTTTTAAATGAGGCAAGGCATCACAAAATATGCTTCCAGTTTTAGATGAGGTTATTAGAAACATACTTTAGGTTCTTGATTGGACATGGCATCAAAGGTTACGGGGAGAAGGCCGAGAACTGGGGTTGAGGAGAAGAATGAAAAAAGGATCAGCCATGATTGAATGGTGGAGCAGACTTGATGGGCCAGCAGGCCCAATTCTGCTCCTTTGTCTTATGGTCTTTAATAAGTACAGCAAATATCCTGCTACTGTGTGCTTTATTGATATCTAGTGTCTGGGAATCTAGATCTCCTGTCTTCCTAGTCAAATTCCATAAATCCAAAGTATATAGGGAGCAATATGTCCCACTCCCTGCTAAAACCCTCCAGCTTTCTGATAATTGCAATGGGGATCTGGATAGCTCGCTCTGGACCACTCTTTTCACCATCGTGCACCCTCGAATATAATAAACAATCAATAATGAAAATTGGTAGATATAAAACCATGTTGGTTGTACCAAGCAACCAGCAGTTTCATAAATTTGTAAAGTAATAGAGTACAACACAGAAATGGGCCATTTGTCTCATCATCTCTATGCTAACCTTTTCACCCATCTATGCTAATCCTAATTGCCTGCATTGCATTCCTGCCCCTTTATGCCTTGCCTATTTGATCATCTGTCTAATGCCTCTTAAATGTAGTGATTTTGGCAGTAGCTCCTTTGGCAGTGTATCCCAAATATCATCTGTGCTCTACGTGAAAAAAAAACATACCTCCTTCCTCTCACCTTAAGGCTGTGCCCTTTGCAGGAAGAATGTTAATAAGTCCGCTGATTGCCATCAAATGATCAGAGTTTGGAATGTGTGGGAGTCTGGTCATTTTGTGAGAATAATACTCAGCTAATCATCTTTGATGACTACAGTGAGAGCAGTGAGTAAAAGGGGAGAAGTGGTGGAGATATGTTTAGGAATAGCATTGTTTTAATGTCATACAGAATTGTCACTGAAAGCAGTGGGATTGAATACAGTTGCATTAGGATTGACGCTCTGTCCGCCAGAGAAAGCAGGATCTCCCAGTGGCCACACATTTTAATTCCACATCCCATTCCCATTCTGACATGTCTATCCACAGCCTCCTCTACTGGGCATTGAATTCATTGAACACTACCACCTTGGAAATCTATTACAATGGGAAAATATCTTAACAGTGTATTGAGTGGAAATGTTAATTCAAACACATTTTACGGATTCAAATAAGCTGATCTAGCATCTACTGTAAAGATGAAGCCACACTCAGGTTGGAGGAACAACACCTTATATTCCGTCTGGGTACCCTCCAACCTGATGGCATGAACATCGACTTCTCTAACTTCCGCTAATGCCCCACCTCCCCCTCGTACCCCATCTGTTATTTATTTTTATACACACATTCTTTCTCTCACTCTCCTTTTTCTCCCTCTGTCCCTCTGAATATACCCCTTGCCCATCCTCTGGGTCCCCCCCCCTTGTCTTTCTTCCCGGATCTCCTGTCCCATGATCCTCTCGTATCCCCTTTGCCAATCAACTGTCCAGCTCTTGGCTCCATCCCTCCCCCTCCTGTCTTCTCCTATCATTTTGCCTCCTGTCTTCTCCTATCATTTTGGATCTCCACCTCCCCCTCCCACTTTCAAATCTCTTACTAACTCTTCCTTCAGTTAGTCCTGACGAAGGGTCTCGGCCTGAAACGTCGACTGTTCCTCTTCCTAGAGATGCTGCCTGGCCTGCTGCGTTCACCAGCAACTTTGATGTGTGTTGCATTAGGATTGAATACTGTTGCACTAGGTGGCAGTATTCAATCAGAATTGCTTACACAGTGGACTGGGTTCATCTGCATGTGCAGGAAAATGTATTTCTGCATCTGAGATTACATGTGTTTTTCTCAATCTCTGTGTGTACTCATGGACATACTAACTAGCAGAAGGAGGGAGTCATTTGGAACTTCAATCCTGCTCCACCATTTAATTAGAATGAAGCTGATCTGAGTGTAACTTTAACTTCATATTCTCATTTCTTACATTTAAGGATCTTCAGCTGGAAATGTTAACTGTCTGTCTTCCCATAGACACAGGCTGAATTCCACCGCTTTCTGTTTTTATTTTAGATTTCCAGAATGTGGATTTCAAAAAAAATCAACCCTCATTCTAGATTCTCTCATTAGGACAGACATCCACTTGTTAACTATCCTACCAATACCCCTCAAGATAACCTGTATTTCAATCAAGTTTCCTCTTCTGATCTTCAGCAATAATTTGCCTACCTTGTACAGCGATTTTCCCCAAAGAAACCTGTGCATTTCAGGTATTAATCTAGAAAATTTTTTCTGCTATCCTTCTAAGCCATTAACATCCTACCTTAATTAAGGAAAAACAATACAGTACTGTATTCTGCATGTGATCTTACAAAAGCCATGAATGAACTTGTATTCAATTCTCTCACAAATTATAACATTTTTTTCATTACTTTTTAAATTGCATTATCTTCACACTAGCCTTTTTTGAATCATGAACTTGGCCATTTAAATTCTCCTGCATCATGTAATCTCTCACTATTTAGATAATATGATATTTTTTGCTTCCAAAATAAACAATTCTATATTCTCCTAGATTGTTTTCTATTTCCCCGATCTTTACGTATGACTGACCTACCCATATCATTTAGTCCTTTTTATATCTTAAATTTCTACCTTCAGTATTTTAATATTATCAGCAATATAGCAACTATATCTTATGGCTTCATCTAATCAGTTATATTAAATTGTAAATACTTAGGCCACTATTGCAAACCTCTCATTACATCTTGCCAACTAAAATAACTACTTATGCCTAGCATTTCCTGTTATTGAGCCAATCTTCAAACCACATTAATACTTACTTCATACTTATATGAGTTTTTACTTTATACAATAATCTTTAATGTGGCACCACATCAAATACTATCTAGAAATCTAACCATTTGTGTCTGCATCACATACTTGTGGGTTGTGTATATGTGTATGGTTGCATGGTTTACATGTATGTGTATGTATACATAGTGTGCATTTTTGTTTACAGCTTTCTGAGGTTGAGTTTGTGTCAGTCTGTGGTTATATGGATGTTTGTTTTTGTGTGTGCATATGTTTGTGTGTGTGTCTGTGTATGTGAGTTTGTGTGTGTGTCTGTATTTATGTGTGCTTTGGATGTGTGCGTGTCTGCACATGTGGTTTTTTTTGAAGGAAGGGTAAATCATTGGATTGAGAAGATTGCTTAGCATTTCGGGATGGACAATAAATATTGACTTTGTTGGTGATGCCCATATTCCATAAATATTAGGGTTCTCTTTGTAGTATAAAGCAATTATTTGAATGGTCTCATTGACCATCATTAAAAAGTTTAGCTAAGACTTTTGGTTTCTACTTTTAGCATTTATTTAGATTTATATTTAATTAACAATAGCATATTATTTTAACTAAATGTGTTATTTATATCTAATTATTTTAATTATATTTAAATTTTATCTTTGATTATTTAAATCCATTCAGATGCATTTAAAAACAGTAAGACTGCCTTGAAATCAGCCATCAAAGGCTGAGAGAGTGTTTTGAGGTCTACCACCTGCAGTCTAGTTGCTTGCTTCACCTGTGGATGGACTACTGAGTGAAAATCTTCATCACCGTCTCTGGCCCAATTCTGTGGTTGATGCAGCCACAGGATTAGTGCATAGGGAAAGTATAAGCAGCAGACTCCGTAGAACACAACTGGACTTTGAAAATAAAGCATTGCTCAAGTCTTCTCAAGATTTTCTCAAGTCTTCAGTCAGAAATGGACTCCCCAAAAATCATTGGGTATTTGCTTTCATATCTTTCTAGGAGGGATTCTGATTGCCCCAACTGAATAGCATACTTGTGATGCAAATCTTATACAAGATAAATGCACATAATTGCCTTCTGGGGAGGTAGGGAGAGTCAACCAATATCTCCCTATTACTGTCTTCCGTACCTCACGATGTCCCTAAGCTCATGACAATTAGCTTCAGTAAACTGAAGTGGAAAATAATAATACAGGATCAGAGGATGCCAAATATAATGAGATACAATGAATAAATTAATGGTTTAAATGTTGTTGAAAGCAGTGCTGTGGTGTTCTCACACCATTGATTACTTTTGTCATGGCTGCATAGGGACATTACACTTAAATAAGAATTGGAGACATTTTGATAATTTGCTTTCATAGACACATGTTTAAAATAAATTTGGAATCAATTGCCAAAGCCCTTTCATAACTAGAGATTCCTATTGAGCTTAATGGGGTTATGGACAGAGAACAAGCTTTTGAAACAGACTAGTTATTATTTTGTGTTCTCTTTCGATAGTAGATCATTTTAGTTAATACTTATTAAATACTACAGATGCAAGTAGGATCATGGGCTGGCTGGTGGCACAACGACATTGGTGCTGGACCTGGGAGCGGAGGTTTCCGTTTTCCAAACTAGTCCGGTCCACCCCCGAGTACGCTTTCCATCCGTGCCGGGTTGAGTGTCGAGAACGCAATTCGACTTCGTAAAATAAAGGGAAAATACTGTGAAAATGTCTGTGTGAGGAGTGGCGCACCGCACAGTCTCTCTCTCTCTCTTTCACTCCACACCTTGTAAAAGTCATGAAAAAGACATCATCACGGATGCATGCAGGGGCGCACGCATGCACACGCAGAGACTGGCATGCACCCAGGCACACGCCAAAAAAAACAGCAAATAGGATCATGTTCTGGCATTGTTATCATCATCATCATTATCAGGTGCCATGCCCAGTTTGAGCTTTGGCTGCCATGGCCCACACACTCCTGTTTCGAGTCAAGTGGATCAATTCATTGGTATTCATTTCCAGTTCTCTGGCTGCTGTCTCCATCATCATTTGTCTTTGTCTTCCTCTTGCTTTCTTCCCTTCAATCTTTCCCATAATTACCGTGCATTCTAACTCCTCTTTCCCAATCACATGTTCAATGAAGCCACACTGCTCCTTTACGATCCTATACATCACTTCTCTCTCTGTGCTCGCTCTGCTCATGACATCCTCGTTAGACGGTTTCATAATTACATTAAAAAATTCTAGGTTTCTTGTTGAACAAAAACTCATTTTGTAAAAGATTGCAAGCTGTTTTCCAAATTATAAACAAGATGGTAACTTGGAAACAATACACTTAAACTTTGGGGACTGGAGGATGCAGAGCCATGATGAACTTGGTACTAAATCAGACAGATAGATGATTGTAGCTACTCAGTCAAGGCTGCCTTGAGAATCATAATATCTGTTCTCCACTAAGAAAATATAATATTCATGAAATTCCATAGGTTAACCTCTCTCTTTAACACTGGAGGAAATTGGTAGAATCTATACTAAGTACATTTGCTAAGTGTGTTGCTTGGACTTTCAGCATCTGCAGATTTTCTTGTATAAGTGCAGTTGTATTTGTTTCCAAGACATGTAAGGCAGTAGATACTGGAAGCTGGTGCAAAACGAGTCAAGCCTTTGGAGAATTTCTACAAATTCTACTGGCTTCATTTCTGCATGAAACTTTCATCTGCACCATTTTAAAGACAACAAGGGGTTGGAAGGGGATCATCCAGGCTAAACCTTTTGATCCCAGGTGTAGTTCCATACTTGGTGTACAGGGACATGAGGGACACGGACACCTCTCCACAGGGAAGCTGCATGGTTTTCAGCAAACGCTTGAGGTCATGAAGAAGAAAATAATTCTTCAAGAATGATTTCCTGACCAGTTACCCTCGCTTGCAGCTAAATGAAAGCAACGTTAGTGCCACTTTCAGCATGGACATCTGGTAAGCAGGCACAAAATGTACATTTGGTCTCATATCCACCTCTCTAACAAATGTGAGACTCCAACACCCACAAGTGTTGGAGGTTAGTTTTAGAAGAAACCACAGACATCAGCTTTTAGTGGTCAATATAATCATTAATAGACCAGCTGGTGGCATACTGAATCTATCATTTACTGGGTATGGAGAAATGGTTATCAAGTGTGTATTTAATGTAGCATATTTAATGCCTTTTTAGCTGTTTGCCAGCTAAATTTCATACGTTTATTTTTGAGGTATCCATTTTGTGCAACTGAGACATCAGATGGATCACAGTGCAAAAACAAAACAACCAAGGCAATCAAGTTACTTAAATTTAGTTTTCATTTTGCTTGTAGTCAGCAGTCTAGTAGAAATTTTACTCAAAACAATGCTATTACTTTTCAGAAGATTTTTTTTCTGCTCAAACATATTTGCATGGGAGCTTAAGGTGAAGGAAACCTTAGGAGTCTGAGATCATAATATGATTGAATTCACCCCGGAGTTTGAAAAAGAGAGAAGCAAAAATCAGATGTATCAATATTAAACTGAAGTAAGGAGAATTACAGAAGCATGAGAGATATGCTGGCCAAAGTTGATTGGGAGAGGACACTGACAGGTATGAGGCAGATGAGCAATGGCTAGAGTTTCTGTGAGCAATTCGGAAAATGCAGGTTAGATTCATCCCAAAGAAAAAGATGAGGGAGGATGAGGCAACCATGGCTGACAGGGAAAGCTAAACATAGCATAAAAGCAAAAGAAAGGGCACATAATATTGCATGGAGTGCTCCTGAGAATGAAATGGTACATGTACGAGGAGCATTTGGTGGCTCTGGACCTGTACTCACTGGAGTTTAGAAGAATGAGGGAGAATCTAATTGAAATCAATTGAATATTGAAAAATTTAGATAGAGTGACGTAGAGAAGATGTTTCCTATATTTTCTATACTGGAGGATTCCAGGACCAGAAGGCACAACTTCAAAATACAAGGACATCTTTTTAGAACTGAGATGATGAAGAATTCTTTAGCCAGAGGGTGGTAAATCTGTGGGATTCATTGCCAGGGACTGCAGTGAAGGCTATGTCATTGGGCATATTTAAAGCAGAAGGTGGTAGGATCTTGATTAGTAAGTGTGTTAAATGTTAAGGGGAGGGGTAGGAGAATGGGGTTGAGGGGATTATAAATCAGCCATGATAGAGCAGTGGAGCAGACTTGATGGGCTGAATGACCTAATTGTGCTCCTGTGTCTTATGGTCTTATGATCTTATGTTGTTACATGCAGAAAATACCATCAAGTGCAAACAGAAGCGCTTTAAAAATTATTTAAACTCTTCTTTTGAAATGCTTAAGACTAAAGCTTACTGTTTGATTACTGAAGCTGAAAATAGGTTTATAACAAAAATAGGAGTCTTTAATTACAGTGTCAGTCTAAAGTCTGTGATCTAAACCTAACTTCAAATTGCATCTTTACAAAGATATGCACCACTATTTATGAGCTATATTTAGTATGCATTTTTTGAAAATTAAATAGAATTTCATTCAACACTGTAAAACAACTTTATTGTTGAAATTAGAACTAAACGAAGCAGCTTAATTCCACAAAGACCGGCAAAAGAGCAATATTGCTGGAAATTGCAAAGGCAATTCATGATCAGTTAAATAGGGAGCAGTGGCCAGCTTTGTGACCAGTGTGGACTTTGACTGTAATGTTTACAACTAGCACAAATAAAGACCATAAAATATTGATTTGCACTGAAGATGTTTTGTATTTAAAATAATGCCAGCTTCTGTTAAATTAGATTAATTCTGTGGAAATTGAGCTGATATAAGTGGAAAAGTAAGCTTAAGAGATGATGGGCCAACCTCTGACTAAAATTTAAACATTCATATATTCGTACATTCATGTTGGCCTGCATTCTGCAATATGTTGACTTCTAATTAATGTTTAAACAAGGGACAAGCTGGATAAGATTGGAAAACAGATGCTTGGATCATGATGGTCAATTAAATGATTAGTACATGAGTTTCGCTACAAGTTGCACTTCTGATTCACTGTAAATTGCACTTCTGATTAGCAAGCCCATTAAGAAAGCAAACTGAGAAACGGTTTAATTCTGGAAGGAAAAGTAGTTATGCTAAAACGCCTAAGGAGTATTGCATACAATTCTTGTTGCCAATTATAAAGAACACATATGGAACTAAGGGGGTGCAGTTTTTACAAGGGAGATAACAAAATGCAAGATTTTACATTCCTGGAAAGGTTGACTAGGCTTCTCTTGAGGAAAGAATAATAAGGGATTTTCTGTTATCATACCTCCCTTTAAAATGATGAGAGTCTTTGATAGAGTGGGTACAAAGGAAATGCTACATTTGTGGGATGATATAAGTTTAGAAACCATCAATTTAGGATATCCACCAAGAATTCCAATATGAAATTTGGAAGAAACATCTTTGGTTGAAGTGTACTGAGAATATGGAATTCACTCAGTGTTTGTTGTCTGTCCTGTAGATACACTGGGGAGGATGGTCAAACATCAGAGGGAGAATGAAAAAGTGGGGGAAGTTTCCAGCATCTGCAGATTTCCTCTTGTTTGTAAGTGGGGGAATCTGATGGGTTTAGATGAGAAAAGGTGAAAGAATGCTCATCTGTGTCATAAACACTGGCGTGGACTGCTCAGACTGAAGAGCTAATTCTGTTAGTCATAGTCATAGTCATTGTCATACTTTATTGATCCCGGGGGAAATTGGTTTTCATTACAGTTGCACCATAAATAATAAATAGTAATAAAACCATAAATAGTTAAATAGTAATATGCAAATTATACCAGGAAATAAGTCCGGGACCAGCCTATTGGCTCAGGGTGTCTGACCCGCCAAGGGAGGAGTTGTAAAGTTTGATGGCCACAGGCAGGAATGACTTCCTATGATGCTCTGTGTTGCATCTCGGTGGAATGAGTCTCTGGCTGAATGTACTCCTGTGCCCACCCAGTACATTATGTAGTGGATGGGAGACATTGTCCAAGATGGCATGCAACTTGGACAGCATCCTCTTTTCAGACACCACAGTCAGAGAGTCCAGTTCCATCCCCACAACATCACTGGCCTTACGAATGAGTTTGTTGATTCTGTTGGTGTCTGCTGCCCCAGCATACAACAGCAAACATGACTGCACTGGCCACCACAGACTCGTAGAACATCCTCAGCATCGTCCGGCAGATGTTAAAGGACCTCAGTCTCCTCAGGAAATAGAGACGGCTCTGACCCTTCTTGTAGACAGCTTCAGTGTTCTTTGACCAGTCCAGTTTATTGTCAATTCGTCTCCCCAGGTATTTGTAATCCTCCACCATGTCCACACTGACCCCCTGGATGGAAACAGGGGTCACCGGTACCTTAGCTCTCCTCAGGTCTACCACCTGTTGTTTAGTGGAATGAAGACTGCATGCTATTTCTGCTACTTAATCATGATCAGAATGCAAACAGTCAACCAGTGCTAACCCTATTGTTTATTTCCATGGAACATCACTGCAGAATCAAAGTTTTTGAGTGACTACCACCCACTGAAATGAGTTTGTATTGATAAATTCCAACCTTTGCAGCTTTAAACATTGAAGTGGACTAAGCTGCAGTGAGTGGTGAAAGGCAATTTAAAGACATTATAGTTTCTTTCAAGGGATGGTGAGAATGATGTTGGAAGTCCACGGACGCAGCATCTGGGAGCTTTGTCCTTCGGGATTATAACACCAACCAGACACCGGCTAAATGAGGGGAGCAACAATGCAGATGAAGGTCTGGAATCAAACCACGTCAATGAGACACTTTCAATGAGCTCACCTGTATGGTCAAGATCAAGGTTACTGAAATTATCTCCAAGTGCCATATTCCAGCAGATGCACAACTAACCTCACTTATTCTGTAATATATGTCCCATTCACAACCAGAGCTGCTATCACAGTTCAATGTGAATTTATTATCAAATACATACAGTATATGTAATTTTCTTGTAGACATTCACAGTAAAAGAAAGAAATACAATGTAGGCAATGAAAAATTGCACACGAAGACTGACAAATGGCTAATGTGCAAAGGAAGACAATCTGGGTAAATACAAAATAAATAATCAAGACTATATTTAGAGGAGACATTGCATTGCATAGAGGGCGAGAGAGCTTAAAAGAAGCAGAAAGGGGCAGTTGGCAGATTTTGCATGCCACAGTTCCAAGGATACACTGGATTGCATAGAGGGAGAGAGAGTTTACCAGAAGTAAGTGGGGGGACTTGGCACATTTTGCACACCACAGTTCCTGAGTAGTGCTTAGTTATTGTGCATAATTAGGCACTTGGCAAGGACAAAAAAGAACAATGATAGGCTTAAGCAGAGTGGTCATTGTGTGAGGGGGCCAGTGTTGGAGTGGGGAATTGAGGCTTTAGCTCATCGAGGTTTCAGCGAGGAGAGGAGTAGGCTGTAGGTAGATCTTTTTCATAATTTATTCTTCATTTCTTTCTTATTGCACAGTTAGAGCAGTTGGTGTGTCAGACACTATAGTAGAATGCAGAATGTGGGAAGGCAAGGAGACCTCCAGTGTCCCAGATCTATCTGTAGCATCTTTCTGACTGTGTTAAGGAGTTGGAGCTGGAACTGTTTGAACTCCATATCATTCGCGAAGGTGAGAGGTTGACATTTACCCTATCTACAGGACAGACATGGTGGTGGTTACATCCAAGGTGCAGGACACAGATAATTGGGCGACTGTCAGGAAGGGCGAACGAGATAGGCAGCCAGTGCAGATTACTCTGTGGACTTTCCCTCAACAATAGTATACTGCTTTGCTTTGGATACTCTTTGGGGATGGGGGGGGGGCGCGGGGAATGACCAAGCAGAGGAAAGCCACTCTGAGTGTGATTCTGTGGCTCAAAAGGGAAGGGGGGAGAAGAGGTGAGTTTAATGACAGGGGATTAATTGGTTAGGGGAACAGAAAGGTGATTCCATGGACGAGAACGATATTCCTGGATGATTTGTTGCACACCGGGTGCCAGGGTCAAGGACATTTCAGATCAAATCCACAGCATTCTTAAGTGGGAGGGTGAGCAGTCAGAGGCTGTGGTCCACAGCAGTACCATTAAAGTGTAGGATGGGTAATGAGGTCCTACAAAGTGAGTACAGGGAGTTGGTATTAAGTTAAAGGGCAGGGCCTCCATCATTGTTCCCTGTACCATGAGCTAGTGAGGCCAGAAATAGGAAGATCAGGTAGTTTAATATGTGGTTAAGGAGTTGGTGTAGGAGGGAGGGCTTCAGAGTTTTGGATCATTGGGCTCTCTTCCAAGGAAGGTGGGACCTGTAGAGAAGGGACAGTTTACACATGAACTAGAGGGGGACTAATATCCAAGTGGAGGGTTTGCTAATGCTGGAAACCAGAGTGCCAGAACAGATAGTGGAGTGTTTGTGGAGAAAGATGGTTTTAAGCCTTTGCAAAGTCTGAAATTAAAAGGTTGAGCATGGTGGTGCTAATGCTTTGAGCTGCATATATTTCAATTCAGGGAGTATTGTAGGAAAGGCAGATGAGCTTAGGGTATGGATCAACATGTGGAATTGTGACATTGTAGCCTTCAGTGAGACTTGGGTGTGGGGTGAGTCAGGACTGGCAGCTCAATGATCCAGGGTTCCATTGCTTTAGCCGTGATGAAGTCAAGGAAAATGTCAAGGTAGTGCTCAGTCAGGAAAGGAATAAAAAAGGTATGACCATGTTAATGGGATTATATTATAGACGACTCAACAGTCTGTGGGATATAGTGGAGCAACTTTATAGAGAGACTGCAGACTGTTGTAAGAAACATAAGGTTGTGACATAGGGTAAATGCAGCAGGCTTTTTCCACTGAGGTTGGTTGAGACTACAGCTAGAGGGTGTGGGTTAAGGGTGAAAGGTGAAATATTTAAGGCAAACATCTTCACTTGAAGGGTTGGTGGGAGTGTGGAATGAGCTGCCAGCACAAATGGTGGATGTAGGTCAATTTCAACATTTAAAAGAAATATTGGCTGGTACATGAATGGGAGGGCTATAGTCCAGGGGTAGATCACTGGGACTAGGCAGGTTAATGGTTTGGCACAGACTAGATGGGCAAAAGCTCCTTCTGCTGTGCTGTGGTGTTCTATGGCTCTCAAAATAGTCAAGACTTGGACTTTAAAGCCTGCACAACTGAATCACGCTGACCAAATCTCCCCAACATATTGTGCAGTATTCATTAAAATATTTCCTTTGCTTTGGAGAGCATGATAGGGTGCAACCATCAATGAGTGGAACAGTGTGTGCCAATATGGTTATATTTTTCCACCTGAGCGGAGAGCATTACCCAGAATAGGGGTGTCTATGACAGAGTCTGTGGCAAGAAACATGAGTGAGTTCACTGAAGGTGGCCTTATGCCCAATCATAATCCCACTCACATCACACTTCCGTCTTACAGAAAATGCTGGAAGAAATCTGCAAGTCAGGCATCTTCTATGGAGAGGAATAAACAGCTGACGTTTTGGATGGAGACCCTTCATCAGGACTGGAAAGGAAGGGAGAGAGGCCAGAATAAGAAGGTAGGAGGAAGGGAAGTGAGTGGGTGATGGGGAATAACCTGAGAAGCTGGCAGGTGATATCCCCATCACCTGGTCTCACCTATCACTTGCCAGCTTGTACTCCTCCCCCTCCCCCACCATCTTATTCTGGCTTCTGGCTTGACAGTCCCAATGAAAGTGCTCAGCCTGAAACATCGACTGTTTATTCCTCTTTGTAGATACTACTTGTGTTGCTGAGTTCCTCCAGCATTGTGTGTGTGTTGCTCAAGATTTCTAGCACCTGCAGAAACTCTTGTGACACTTTCATCTCATCCCAGTTGCTCTTACGTATATAATAGAGGTGGTGTATGCAAATATCACTCACTTTCCTCCTCTATAGCCCTACCTTTTTCCTTTTCAAAATCAAAGAACTCCAATCTGGCCAGGTGGTGGTTGAACAGCTAGAAAGGAAAGTAGGAAGCCTAATGCTACTCAGTCTACTGTAAGTGCAGATACAGCAGGGCTATCTCAAGTACAGCCACACAGCACTATGTATTTTGGGATTGGCGCAGAGATGGGTTCCGTACTTGCTGAGTCACTAACTCAGTTAGCCTATCATCTGCCATTGAGAAAATTCTGGAATCCATTATTATTAGCAGGACATTTATGCAGAATCAATCTTATTTTATAAAAGTGAAATTGTGCTTGGTCAATTTGCTAAAGCTCTTTGAGAATCTAATAAATGGTGGATAAAGGAGAACTAGTAGATGGAGCATGTCTACTCCATTCTTGATTGGTCAGGGCTTGAAGGGATATGGGGCAAGAGAACAGGGCTGAGAGGAAAATTGGATCAGCCATGATGAAATGGCAGACAGACTTGATGGGCCAAATGGCCTAAATTTGCTCCTACATCTTATGGTCTTATATTTGGTTTTCCAGAAAGCTTCCAGAATGGTGCCACAGGTTGCAGATAAGAGGAGAACATCGTATGGCTAACATTGCACCATTCGAGATTATCTGTGGAATTTTAAGCACCGGTTTGTGTCAAAGAGACTATGTTGGCTTTAACATGTCAATTTATATCACTAAGCATATCTGACGTTGCGAGAACATCGGATGATGCACAATTTTCACCATAAGTAACTCAGGGCTGAGAAAACCCAACTTTGGCTTTCACTGTCTTATGAGCAACATGGACTGAATGATAGGCAATTGCAAGGGCACTGGCAGAGTGGCAGTGGTGAATATGGTAACATGATAACACTGGGAAAAACACTGTTATGTGATCTATTTTACAGCAGTAGCATGAAACTTACCTTTGTTCATTGTGGAAGTCTGATCCTGAAGGGGGTTTAGCTGCTTTCTTTTCAAAAGATTATGTTAATTTTCTCATTCTAGTTCTTGAGGGCGTATTAATTAAGTTTGTTTCTACAAAAAAATTCTAAATTAACATCAGGTTATTGGAATATCAATGGCCCTCTGATCCCTTTAAACTGATTATGAGCCGTAATTTTCTGGAAACATTTCCAACCTCTGGTAAATCCACAGGCATATATTCTCCCTATGATTAATGAACTAAGTTTCGGTTCCTCTCAAGGGGAAAATTTTATATTCACATAGAAAGGGTGTAAAGACTAAGGGAGTTAAATACAGAGGTGTGTATCACCGATCATTTAAGAATAGACACAAAATAGAACTAAAATGGAATTGAAAAGCTGCTTACAGATTTGTGTACAAATGAGGCTTTATTGTAGTAACAATAAAAGGGTGATTGTCATAGCTGGTGGAGGGGGTTGTAATGGGGATAAGCTCCCACTACCAAGTAAGTGCTCCCAATGGCTTGCAGCTCAGTAGCCTCTGACAATTAAGTCCATCTCCTAGCCTTCACATATGGGATAGTTACTAAACCCAAAAGAGCCATTTCTACAGACAGGAGAAGGGGTAAAGGTGGGTTGCTGGCTCCATTAAACTAGTTGCTCTGAGTAAATGATCTTAAACCTCTACTGTTTTGCGGATACACCCATTTATGGGAAAGGTTTTGAGAATAAACCCCAAGGAAAAATCTGGAGCTGGAGTCCTACAGTACATTGAGTTCAATGTTCACTGGCAACTCCTGCAATGTGGCTGGTGCCAAACTGTACACATGATAGTTAGCAAATACTGATGACCAGTTTTAGTCTTTGGCAATGGGCCAACACAATCCACAATAACTTTAGAAAAGGGTTCACCAAATGCAGGAATGGGCTGCAGTGGGGTCACTGGGGTGACCTGATTAGGTTTACCCACAACCTGACAAGTGTGACAAGTCCTGCAAAATGTTGCAACATCTTTCCCCAAACTAGGCCAGAAGAATTGTTTTAAAACTTTGTTCACAGTTTTCTTCGCACCTAGATGGCCACCCAAGGGTTTACTATGGGCCAAAGTTAAAATCTCATTCCTATAGGCTTTAGGAACTACAACCTGGTGAACAATTGCCCATTCCTCACTTGCAGGAACATCAGGTGGTCTCCACTTCCACATTAACACTCCATCTTTGAAATAAAACCCTGCTGGCACTTTATCAATCTCCTCACCTGAGACAGCTTTTTCTCTTAAAGCTTCAATCTCAGGGTCTCTGCTCTGTTCTGCTATAAACTCCTTCCTAGACAGAGATAAATTATTATCAGATTTAATACCTGGATCCTGGTGAAACAATAAAGGCAGAAAAGTCCCTGACAAGTCATCAAAATCTGATTACCTGTTTGAGCTATCATAAGTAGCCGAATCATGCTGCACAGGACCATCTGCATTGGTAAGCTTTTTGGCTATAGCTCGAGCTACTGCAGACGAGGGTTAAATGTTAGGGTTTATCTTTGAATCATCATTGATTGGCTTAGTTGTCAGCTGCACTGCAGGAACAACTTTACCACCTGCTAGATCATTCCCTAACAACAAAGAAATACCTTTCACCGGTAAACTGGGCCGTAGTCCTATTTTAACAAGTCCTGAAACTAACTCTGACTTCAAAATTACCTTGTGCAGAGGCACAGGAACAATGCTGCACCCAATACCTCGAATAGGATTTACCTCAGCAGTGTCAGTCTCATCACCAATCTTTAGAACACTGTCTAACATAAGTGACTGAGAAGCCGCAGTATCTCGGAGAATTTTCACCGGTACCAAGGTTGACCCTTCCTTTACTGAAACAAATCCATCTGACGTAAAATGACGGAGTTCTTTCCTAACCTGACCAGACGTTTCAGCCTTTGATAGAGCTTCATCAGGATGTTCAGAACCCCATCGGTTCACCGGTGTTTCATCATTTTGAACACAGGCATCTGGAACTGCCTCCTTTTCCTTCTTCTTTTTCAGAAGGAAACAGTTAGCCATAACATGACCAGGCTTCCTACAATAGTGACAAGCAGGAGCAAAGGGCTTCTCCTTTAATTGTTTCCCTTCATCCTTACCTTTATCACGAGACCCAGATTTGATTTCTGGTTTACCCTGACTATCCATGCTACTCTTTTGGAAGGTCTTACTCGGGGTAAACTTAAACTTGTGGGTTAAGGCAAACTCATCCGCTAATTTAGCAGACTCTTGTAAAGTGGCAGCATCCTTCTCATCCAAATATGTCTTTATGTCATTGTTGATGCACCTTTTAAATTCTTCAAAGAAAATTAACCCTTTTAGTTTCTCAAAATTATCATCCAAATTTCAGATGTGCACCATCTTTCAAAACACACAGATTTCTCATAAGCAAATTCCACATGAGTCTGGTTCACAGGTTTCTTCAAATTCCTAAACCTTTGCCTATAGGCTTCTGGAACCAGTTCATAGGCTTTAAGTACAGCCTGTTTCACAATCTCATACTTAGCTGCATCTTCAGTTGTTAGGGCAGAATAAGCCTGTTGAGCCTTACTCTTAAATACACTCTAACAAGAGAGGCCAACTTCCTTCCGGCCAATTGAGGCTGTGAGCCACTTTCTCAAAATGCTGAAAGTATTTATCAACCTCAGTTTCATCAAATGGAGGGACGAATTTAACTCCCCGACTGACAACAAACTTATCACCAGAATCAAACACTAGACCCTTTGCTGCAACTTCTCTATCTTCTCTAATTCAAACATCCTTTGTCTTTCTGCTTTCTCCCTCTGTTTTCCTGCTTCTTCAGCTGCAAACTGCCTCTGTTTTTCTGCTTCCTCAGCCTCAAGCTGTTTTTGTTGTAACTCAAACTCGAGCTGTTGCAGTCTTCACCTATCCTCAGCTTCCATCTTTAATTTTTCCAACTTGTACTGGAGCTCAAGATCACTGGGTTTGCTTTCGGGAAACCTTTCTACCATCCCCTCTTCAAACTTCCTCAAAGAAATATAGTGCTCAGGTATTCTCCTCTGAATCTGTACCTTTTCCATATCCCGTTTTACCGCAGTAAGTCCCAGCTCCTTAGCAATGGCCAACAAGCTGTCCTTGCTGCCATCTCCTAATGCCTTAGGGTCTGGCAATGCCAGAAATGTCCCATTATCCATTGCTGCTGGTTTCCCCACACAAGTTAATCAAAAGCGTAGTAGCCAATCATATTGATAATCAATCAATAAGCTCCAATTTTGTTCATTTCGTGGACAAGCCCCCAATTTGTTGTGATTTTGTAATATAGCAGCAAGAGATGACAAATTGAGTCAGGTTTTAATATTAAAACCACTATATTTATTTACATTTACTCAAAAATACAGAAAATTAAATAAACTACTTTCTTAAACAGAAGTTAACAGTGTTATGCGTCTATAGCTCCCTTACAGTCAAACTTAGAACCTGTTCTTAACAAACCTGACTCAAGCACAGTAGTAAAATGGCAGTTCAGAGAGTCCCAGTAATTCACAAAATAGGTGAGAGGAGAGACTTGTGGATTCACAACGCACCGACGAGGCGATCACGAAGAATTCCAAAGATTCCACGGCTAGCGAACGAAGAAACGGTTACCAAAGATCCCAGCCGAGAAATACTGTTCCGAAGTCCACGAAGAGCAATATCACAGAGTGACTGTCATGAAATCCACACCCATGGATCATACGAAGGACAGACTCGTCTCCACAATGCACAGTGTGCCGCTGATTAACCCAATCCTTTGGGTTTGGGTAAGCATTAGACTTTACCCTTCTCAATCGTGAGCTGTTCCCGGATAGCTGAAAGCCTACGATCTTCACTCTCTCTCTCTTTCCTTCAACTCCTTCTCAGCAAAATGCCCACATCACTTTTACACCGTCGGCATACGTCATAAGGTAATGCTCACAGAAACAAAACTGTGGACTCCCAGTAAAACGAAACTGGGGACACGTGATGCCCACAGTAAATGAAACTATGGTCTCCCAGGAAAACGAAACTGTGGATACGTAACACAGCAATCTTCTCCCTCGCTTCCTATAGTAGCCTGGTTTACATCCCGTCCAGTTCTGGTGACTTATCCAACTTGATGCTTTTCAAAAGCTCCAGCGCATCCTCTTCCTTAATGTTTACATGCTCAAGCTTTTCAGTCCACTACAAGTCATCCCTACAATCACCAAGATCCTTTTCCGTAGTGAATACTGAAGCAAAGTATTCATTAAGTACCTCTGCTATTTCCTCTGGTTCCATACACACCTTTCCATTGTCACACTTTATTGGTCCTATTCTCTCACATCTTGTCCTCTTGCTCTTCACATACTTGTAGAATGCCTTGGGGTTTTCCTTAATTCAGGCCGCCAAGGCCTTCTCATGGCCTTCTTCTAGCTCTCCTACATTCTTAAGCTCCTTCCTGCTAGCCTTATAATCTTCTAGATTCATATCATTACCTAGTTTTTTGAACCTGTTGTAAGCTCTTCTTTTCTCCTTGACTTGATTTACAACAGCCTTTGTGCACCACAGATTTTGTCTCATTGTCTCATATCTCATTAGAGCGTACCTACTCAGAATCCCACGTAAATATCCCCTGAACATTTGCCACATTTCTTCGGTACGGTTCCCTGAGAATATCTGTTTTCAATTTATGCTTCCAAGTTCCTGCCTGATAGTCTCATAGTTCCTCTTACTGTAATTAAACATTTCCCTAACATGTCTGTTCCTATCCCTCTCCAATGCTATAATAAAGGAGATAGAATTGTGATCACTATCTCCAAAATGCTCACCTACTGAGAGACCTGACACCTGACCAGGTTCATTTCCCAGTACCAGATCAAGTACAGCCTCTCCTCTTGTAGGCTTATCTACATATTGTGTTAAGAAACCTTCCTGAACACACCTAACAAATTTCACCCCATCTAAACCCCTCACTCTAGAGAGATGCTAATCAATATTTGGGAAATTAAAATCTCCCACCACAGCAACCCTGTTACTATTACTCCTTTCCAGAATCTGTCTCCCTATCTGCTCCTTGATGTCCCTGTTACTATTGGGTGGTCTATAAAAAACATCCAGTAAGGTTATTGACCCCTTCCTGTTCCTAACATCCACCCACTCTGTAGACAGTCCCTCCAGGACTTCCTCCTTTTCTGCAGCCGTGGCAATATCTCTGATCAACAGTGCCACACCCCACCTCTTTTGCCTTCCTCCCTCTCCTTTCTGAAACAACTAAACTAAAGCCTGGCACTTGAAGAAGCTGTTCCTGCCCCTGCACCATCCAAGTCTCTGTAATGCCACAGCATCATAGCTCCAAGTGCTGATCCACGCTCTAAGTTCATCTGCTTTATTCATGATATTCTTTGCATTAAAATAGACACATCTCAAACCATCCGACTGAGTGCGTCCCTTCTCTATGACCTGTCTATCCTCCCTTTCATACTGTCTCCAAATTTTCTCTATTTGTGAGCCAACCTCCCTTTCCTCCGTCACTTCAGTTCGGATCCCACCCCCCAGCATTTCTAGTTTAAACTCCCCCCAGTAGCCTTAGTAAACCTTCCCACCAGGATATTGGTCCCCCTCTGATTCAAGTACAACCTGTCCTTTTTGTACAGGTCACGCCTGCCCGAGAAGAGGTCCCAATGATCCAGAAATCTGAATCCCTGCCTCCTGCTCCAATCCCTCAGCCACGCATTTATCCTCCACGTCATTCTATTCCTATGCTCACTGTCACGTGGCACAGGCAGTAATCCTGAGATTACTACCTTTGAGTTCCTGCTTCTCAGCTTCTTTCCTAACTCCCTGTAGTCTTTTTTCAGGACCTCCTCCCTTTTCCTACCTACGTCATTGGTACCAATATGTACCATAACCTCTGGCTGTTCTTCCCATTTCAAGATATCATGGATGCGATCAGAAACATCCCAGACCCCGGCACCTGGGAGGCAAACTACCATTCGCGTTCCTTTCCTGCGTCCACAGAATCGCTGTCTGACCCCCTAACTATAGAGTCCCCTGTCACTGCGGCCTTCCCCTTCATTTCTCTACCTTCTGAGCCACAGGACCAGACTCTGTGCCAGAGGCACAACCACCGTTGCTTCCCCCAGGTAGGCCTTCCCTCCCAACAGTACTCAAGCAGGAGTACTTATTGTTAAGGGGGACAGCCACTGGGGTACTCTGCCTCCTGCCCTTCCCTTTCCTGACTGTTACCCACTTCTCTGTCTCTTGTGGTTCCGGGGTGACTACCTGCCTATAGATTGACCTCGACCAACTGAGGCCTGGAAAAATGAAATTAAAGGAAAACAGTGTATAAGAAGCAAGTATTTTTGCCTGAAATTTTATGGCGGACAGTGCTAAACATGTTGAACTAATCAGTAGCATTAGTGCATCATACCCCAGGCTCCATAATTCCTGCATTGACTCCAACTGAAGGAATTATGAATACTGAGAAAAACATGCTGTAAAAAGCATAACTATACAGTACACAATGCAATTAGCTGAGGATGAATTACTTGGTAAAAACTGTTTGTTGGATTTAGGACCTGGACTGAGTCAGCCAATAAATTTCAAAGATGACCAACATAGTATGGAGTTCAATCCTATCCTTAAAATTTGATTACGTTGGAAAAATCAGATTTTCCACAGAAGTAGGAATGAATATGATGGTGCAATTGTACACTGTTGCTTAGTGCCCCTCTGTGCATAATGAAAATAGGAGGTTGCTGCGTGAATTGTTCCTTCTTCATCAAAAGCTGTGATATATGTATGCCTTATCATTGAAATGCTTGGAAAGCATGAAGTTATAAAATATATGATGTAGGTAGTTTTGACATCAGAATAAAACAAGAAGCTTATTTGTTCCAATGTAGTAAATATTATTTACCATCAAGAACACCTTGGCACTGAAAATTAATTTTCAAAAATGTGATATATCATTCTTTCAGATTTTAGTCCTTGCTGGAGATTTAAAAAAGAATGAAACATTTTCAAAATATCTTCGTTTTCTGGGGGATGGGAACCGGAATGTAGAGCGGAGGAAGGGGAAAACAGAAATCAATCTAAGACAGTGAGCAGTAAAGATGTCAGGAAAGACAGGCAGGTGATGGGGCAAATTTGTAGCCATTGGGATGAGTTGCAGTGCAATCAAAGCAAAAAGTTCCAAATACTGGACTTAAGGTGTTGTACTTAAATGCATGCAGCTTAAGGAATAAAGTGGATGATCTTGTCGTATAGCTACAGATTGGCAGGTATGATATTGTGGCCATCACTGAGACCTGGCTAAAGGATGCATGTCTCTGGGAGTTGAACGTCCAAGGATACACGGTGTATCGGAAGGATAGGAAGGTAGGCAGAGGGGGAGGCGTGGCTTTATTGGTAAGAAATGATATTAAATCATTAGAAAGAGGTGATATATGATTGGAAGTTGCAGAATCTTTATGGGTTGAGCTAAGAAATCGCAGGGGTAAAAGGACCCTGATGGCAGTTATTTATAGGCTTCCAAACAGCTGCAGGGATGTGGACTACAAATTACAACTGGAAATAGAAAAGGCTTGTCAGAAGGGCAGTGTTATGATAATTGCGGGGGATTTTAACATGCAAGTGGATTGGGAAAATCAGGTCGGCACTGAATCTCAAGAGAGAGAATTTGTAGAATGTCTGCGAGATGGCTTTTTAGAACAGCTTGTAGTTGAGCCCACTAGGGGATCGGCTGTACTGGATTGGGTATTGTGTAATGAACTGGAGGTGATTAGAGAGATTGAGGTGAAGGAACCCTTAGGAGGCAGTGATCATAACATGATTGAGTTCACTGTGAAATTTGAAAAAGAGAAGCCGAAATCTAATGTGTTGGTATTTCAGTGGAGTAAGGGAAATTATAGTGGCGTGAGAGAGGAACTGGCTAAAGTTGACTGGAAAGGGACACTGGCGGGAAAGACAGCAGAGCAGCAGTGGCAGGAGTTTATGCGAGAAATGAGGAAGGTGCAAGACAGGTATATTCCAAAAAAGAAGAAATTTTCGAGTGGAAAAAGGATGCAAATGTGGCTGACAAGAGAAGTCAAAGCCAAAGTTAAAGCAAAGGAGAGGGCATTCAAGGAAGCAAAAATTAGTGGGAAGACAGAGGATTGGGAAGTTTTTAAAACCTTACAAAGGGAAACCAAGAAGGTCATTAAGAGGGAAAAGATTAACTATGAAAGGAAGCTAGCAAATAATATCAAAGAGGATACTAAAAGCTTTTTCAAGTATATAAAGAGTAAAAGACAGGTGAGAGTAGATATAGGACCGATAGAAAATGATGCTGGAGAAATTGTAATGGGAGATAAGGAGATGGCAGAGGAACTGAACGAGTATTTTGCATCAGTCTTCACTGAGGAAGGCATCAGCGGTATACCGGACACTCAAGGGTGGCAGGGAAGAGAAGTGTGTGCAGTCACAATTACAATAGAGAAAGTACTCGGGAAGCTGAATAGTCTAAAGGTAGATAAATCTCCCGGACCAGATGGAATGCACCCTCGTGTTCTGAAGGAAGTAGCTGTGGAGATTACGGAGGCATTAGCGATGATCTTTCAAAAGCTGATAGATTCTGGCATGGTTCCGGAGGACTGGAGGATTGCAAATGTCACTCCGCTATTTAAGAAGGGGGCAAGGAAGCATAAAGGAAATTATAGACCTGTTAGCTTGACATCAGTGGTTGGGAAGTTGTTGGAGTCGATTGTCAAGGATGAGGTTACAGAGTACCTGGAGGCATATGACAAGATAGGCAGAACTCAGCATGGATTCCTTAATGGAAAATCCTGCCTGACAAACCTATTACAATTTTTTGAGGAAATTACCAGTAGGCTAGACAAGGGAGATACAGTGGATTTTGTATATTTGGATTTTCAGAAGGCCTTTGACAAGGTGCCACACATGAGGCTACTTAACAAGATAAGAGCCCATGGAATTACGAGAAAGTTACATACATGGATAGAGCATTGGCTGATTGGCAGGAAACAGAGAGTGGGAATAAAGGGATCCTTTTCTGGTTGGCTGCTGGTTACCAGTGGTGTTCCACAGGGGTCCATGTTGGGGCCGCTTCTTTTTACATTGTACATCAACGATTTGGATTACGGAATAGATGGCTTTGTGGCTAAGTTTGCTAACAATACGAAGATAGGTGGAGGGGCCGGTAGTGCTGAGGAAACGGAGAGTCTGCAGAGAGATTTGGATAGATTGGAAGAATGGGCAGAGAAGTGGCAAATGAAGTACAATGTTGGAAAGTGTATGGTTATGCACTTTGGCAGAAAAAATAAACAGGCAGACTATTATTTAAATGGGGAAAGAATTCAAAGTTCTGAGATGCAACAGGACTTGGGAGTCCTCGTACAGATACCCTTAAAGTTAATCTTCAGGTTGTGTCAGTAGTGAAGAAGGCGAATGCAATGTTGGCATTCATTTCTAGAGGAATAGAGTATAGGAGCAGGGATGTGATGTTGAGGCTCTATAAGGCGCTGGTGAGACCTCACTTGGAGTACTGTGGGCAGTTTTGGTCTCCTTATTTAAGAAAGGATGTGCTGACATTGGAGAGGGTACAGAGAAGATTCACTAGAATGATTCTGGGAATGAGAGGGTTATCATATGAGGAACGTTTGTCCGCTCTTGGACTGTATTCCTTGGAGTTTAGAAGAATGAGGTGGGACCTCATAGAAACATTTCAAATGTTGAAAGGCATGGACAAAGTGGATGTGGCAAAGTTGTTTCCCATGATTGGGGGAGTCTGGTATGAGAGGGCATGACTTAAGGATTAAAGGGCGCCCATTCAGAACAGAGATGCGAAGAAATATTTTTAGCCAGAGGGTGGTGAATCTATGGAATTTGTTGCCACGGGTGGCAGTGGAGGCCAAGTCATTGGGTGTATTTAAGGCAGAGATTGATAGGTATCTGAGTAGCCAGGGCATCAAAGGTTATGGTGAGAAGGCGGGGGAGTGGGACTAAATGGGAGAATGGATCAGCTCATGATAAAATAGCGGAGCAGACTCGATGGGCCGAATGGCCAACTTCTGCTCCTTTGTCTTATGGTCTTATGGTCTTATGGTCTTTTTTCAGACTGTCTATTATAAATCTTTCATCTCTTTCAGTGTCCGTTTCATATTGATCTTATTCTAACTCGCACTTTTTGTTTCAGGACTTGACTGGTTTTCATTAAAAATTCTTTTCTCTGATTGGACAAGAAACAGCTTACTCTGTTCAACAACATCCCAGATCCCCAGTGTCTTTTCTACTTACTGTACAGCACTCAAAAAAAAAACAATGTAAGACCTTTGCTGATTCCCGAGAAGCCCTAGGTCCCGACCACTCACTTCAGAGGAGTTCCAAGATGTTATTGAAAATGTCAGGCCAGGTCTATATGGAGGCCCTATGTAAAAGGAAGAAGGAGCACATCACCTCACAACCCAACATTTCACTCACCTGTTCAGGACCCTCCTGCCGCAAATATGGAAGAGCCTGTTTCCTCTCATTGGCTTTGTTAGTCACCTCAGAACCCACAAGTTGGAATGAAAGCCAGTCATCTTTAACACCCAGGGCCAAATGAGAAATGTTCAAGTGTAAAACCCTGCAGAATATTTTGGAATACAATAAGTTTAATCAATAGCTGGCGGCATTTTTCACAACGGAAACCACCGTCAGTCTGAAAATGATTTAAGATGGGCTTCAGGCAGCTGCTTTTTATTTTGCTTGATAACAATATAGAGAGATAGTCATGAGAGATTACATTGTTTGTGCAGAAACTGAAGGAGAAACAGAACCTACTTGGCTCTAATTTTAACTAAAGTTCCCAAGTACATAATTTTTGATTGTAGTAGGTACTAACTCCAGGCCATGCCAGCCTGATTCTCATTGGAGACCAATGTCAAAACCAAATAGGACCTTGTCGGTCTTGAGAATTCACACCTATTTTTAAGGTCCTACTGAAGTTTACAACAGACTTTCCAATTTTATTTACCAAGGTTTTGTTACTCTCTTTGAAGTATCTTAGGGACCAAGGGAGAAATTTTAAAAACACACACACAAAGTGCTGGAGGAACTCAGCAAGTCAAACAACTTCTATATAGAGGGAAACGTTTCAGGTTAAGGAGTCCTAATGAAGGGTCTTGGCCCAAAATATTGGCAGTTTTATCAACCCCATAAAAACCGCTCGATTTTATGCATTCCTCCAGCATTTTGTGTGTTGGTCAAGATTTCCTGCACCTGCAGAATCACTTGTCTTCAAGATTCTTTAATTGCTGAAATAACATTTCAACAACGATTCTGGGAAAACAATATTGATTATGGGCTTTATATTGTCATTGAAATAGCTAATGTTTTGTGCAAATAAACATTTCCTGCTTTTGTATAATTATTTTGCATAAATCAAAGCTTCAGTGCCATTGACATTTATTCGACAGGACAATGTGCACATGTTTTTGAAGTGAACAGGAAAGAGTGGTGCAGAAGCCATAGAAAAACCAATTCAAAATGTCAAATGCAGTAATGTTGGGCCTGTGTGGTGCTTATTCCACTCCCATGATGAATAAGGCACAATTCAGAGGTTAATGTGAATTCTGCAGGAGCTGGAAGAGTGGCAAATTACAACATTCCTCAAGGTAAAGAGAAAATTTTCATTACAACCATAATGCATTGACACAATTTGTGTGAAAGGCAATTACAATGGTGTCTTTTATTACGTTTTTATGAGTGCATACTACATTAGTATTTTTTATGAAGGCATTGACATAGCAATAGAGATGAAGCTGATGTAATTAACAGTCTATTGTTGTTACAATAGAAGAAAGCTCTACATTCAAATCTCCTAATTTCTGGATATTAACCTTGAGTGAAGGCAGTTGTTTTTAACTAATTCACTTCAATTAAAAAGGTATTATTTTGTACTAAGCATACTCTGTATGAATAATAAAATCTCTTTCTGTAATGTTATGAATTAGATGTTGCTTGATTATAATATGGGTTGCTGCAGATGTATAAAGTATTTGTGCTTCAGTGTTTCTTGTACCAAATAAAATCCTTTCTGCCAATCTATTGATGAGATATTTATTCCATACCAGGATGGAAATGTGTGAACATAGAATCTGACTACTATCTCAGATGCTTGGGTATCTACTTTTCCCATAATTCCTTGTGTCACAGAAAGAAGTTGTTCATCCCATTCAGTCAATGTAGGATCACAGAGCAAGACTATGCTCTATTCATTTTCTTTTCAACCTATTATTCCCTCATTCCCCTCAATTCTACCACATCTTCATGCTAGCAGCAACCTACAATAGTCAGGTTGACCTCCAAATCTACAAGTCGTTGGGATATGGATGGAAACTAGAGCACAAAGGAGAAAGCGTCGGAGTCAAAGGGAAGCCAGAGAAACTCCACCTACACTATATCGGAGGTCAGGATTAAATCCAGGTCACTGGGGCTGTGAGGCAACAGCTCCACTGGTAGTACCTCTGTGGCAATAAAACTGGGGTGACTTTTACTGTCTCAGTAGAATTCTGCCTCGGTGCTGCAACACAAGTATTGTCCTTGACGGTCCGCTCATAAATGGGTATAATCAAAGCTGCAGATTTTCTAAAGGTCTATCAGGAAGAGACATTAAATGGTCCTAGGTCCGGAGAAAGTTTCAGGAATGATGAGAGATGAGGCCATGGATGGGTTTGAGAATGCCTATTCTCAAGACGGAGATTTTTCAAAATCATAGCCAACATAGACCTTTGGAACATACACACATGCTGAGGGAACTCAGCAGGCCAGGGAGCATCTACAGAAAAGGGTTTACGGTCTATGTTTCCTACCAGGACCCTTCATCAGGACTGGAAAGAGAGAGAAGGTCAGAGTAAGAAGGTGGGGGGTGGGAAGGGGAGGAAGAAGTAGAAGGTAGTAGGTGATAGGTGAAACTGGAAAGGGGTGAAGAGTGAATTAAAGAGCTGGGAAGTTGATTGATGAAAGAGATAAAGGGCGGAAGAAGGGGGTATCTGATAGGAGAGGATAGAAAACTACAGAATAAAGAGAAGGGTGAGGAGCACCAGAGGGAGTCGTTGAGCAGGTAGGGAGATAAGGTGAAAATCAATGATTTTATGAAAGGTATCAGTAGATAAACTCTCTCCAGAGACAGAGACAGATAGATTGAGTAAAGAGAGGGAGGTGTTGGAAATAGATTGGGTAAATCTGAGGCAGAGTGAAAGTTGGAGGCAAAGTTATATCTAAGGCTGGATCTGAGGTTGGATCCAAGGCTTATGGATGCAAGGTACTTGGAGAGAGTTAGGACACAACTCTTTGAACTTATGAAGGTCTCAAGTTAATGGAAGATGATAGGAGGCTGTCAAAGAGAGAATTGAAATAAAATAATAGAGATTTTTATCAGCTATTCTGAATTCTGTAAGGTAATTTTTTCTTTATTTATTTAATTCCATTTGGCCGTTACTAATAACCTCGACCTTTACCACAAAAATGTCATTTTTCTTGGTATAGAAATGAAATAAATGTGGAAAGGTTAGGTTTGCACAAAACATTATTGGGTCCATATGTGCATCCAAGACTATCTCTTGCTGATCATTGAAGACAGCTATTGCTAAAGTCATCAATGCTGAGTCAGGTAATGAAGTACAGAGCTCAGTCCTACTAAGTATGATATTTTCTTGTGGGTAGCACTGGATAACTTAAATTTAAAGCTCTGTTTCATATCCCACCCTATATTTGCATGCAGTTTTGACCTCCTTTCAATTTTACAAATGCAGTTTGGTCTATTTCAGAATTCAGATTTTCTGCCTCTTCTGCTATAGCCACATATTTCCAGAATTAGGTTTGTGCCAGAGATGTATCTGTGCCAAATAAATAAAACAGAACAGCTTAACAGACATATGTGCCAACCAAGGTCTGGTTTACAATGTGCACATCCTCCCTATACCGCTCTAAATCCAGCCAAGGCAAATATCTCTGCACTGGAAACAGTGCATTGATGGATGCCTCATATACATTCAGTGAACTCATTCCCTAAACCAGGCGTCCTAACCTTTTTTATGCCATTGGCCAATACCATTAAGCAAGGGGTCTGTGGGCCTCAGATTGGGAAACCCTGCCCTAAACTGTGTCAGTGACTGAAACATTTGGGGTTGAGGAAATGTGACTTCCTCCAGCATGTTGCTCAGCGAGACACCTCTGACAACCACTCATTCACCATGGGCATGGATCTAACCTTGGGAAAGGACATGGTTGATATGGATGTGCACAGATGAGTATGATCTCAAATATATCTACCTTGGTCTGTTCTCTGCTTGGTTGCAAGCTCAAGGTAAAATTGTCTGGCCAAGATCTCCTGTGGTCATTGCTCTTTGGCCAGAAGCAGGCTACAGGGGAAGAAGGTGGAAAATCAGGAGCCCTGGGCTTGGATGGAAACAACATATTTGAGTGTATTGTTGCTTTGCAATCTAAAGAGAAGAAGGAATATATATATATAAAAACTAACTGTTATCTTCTTGACTGGTATGTTTGTACTTGGGGCATGGTAGCCCCTTTAATGGCCATTGTTTGTAGATATGGCCTGACCTGCTGAGTGTCTCCAGCAATTTCTGGTTTTGATGGCTGATCTGTCATTCAGAGTTGTTTTTTTTTAGTTTTGTTTTAATCATTTAACGCATTCAGGGAAAAGTGCTGAACTCTGTGCTGGACTCTGCACAGTGAAATAAAAGTGAATATCTTCCTTTCAAACAGGAAATTAAAAGGCAGCATGCTGAATATTTTATAATGTAGCTAATACTAAGCATAATATTAAATAAAAGTGTCAAGACTATCGATGAATAGTCTCAATTTCTTTTTTATTCCATTTACTCTTTTTCAGTAAAGTTAGGCACAAGAGTTGTCGCCAATCAGTACATATATGAATCACCCAGAGCCTTGCACTCTGCCAGCAGTGGGATGCTGATAGTTTATGTAAGCAAGAAATGAAAAAGGATCGAGGAGCAAACTCAAAAAAATTGCCATGGGGTTTCATTCTGAAATGTGAGTTAACACTCAAATAAAGTCAACTGTGAGAGAAATTGCAACAGCTCCTCAAGGTTAAGAATTCCTGAGCTTGAAAAGTATTCCTGTTGCTTCTGGGCTAATAGAGGCAAGTGAATGCTGTAATAAACTGAAAAAAACACTAACAGAAACAGAAATAAAAAACAGAAAACTCTGGAAGTGCTCAGATGAAGGGTCTGTTTCTCTCTCCATAGCTGCTGCTTGACCTGCTTAATGTTTCACTTCTAAAATTTATTGTTTGAGAGCTAAAGCAATGGATAATCTCAAGTTATGGTCTTTGAATTGTTACGTACCCCGTAACTGGGTTGCCAAACCAGCAGAAATGGATCACTCAGTTGGAGTCTGGATTACTAGAACTAAGAAAGTTTTATTAAAGAAACAAGCAACACAGTACTCTAATCAAAAGGATAATAAATGCAGCAGTTCAGCAATGATAAACACAAATGTACACAGAATTTGGATAAAAGGATCAATCAAGCTCTATCGTCGTCTAAGGGTAAATGACCAGTTTCAAAGTGACGCAAAGTTCAGTTCAATTGAATTCAGTTCAGTTCGCAGTAATCACTGCCGTGAGAGATGGACAGTGGGGGGAAGGAGAGAGAGAGCAAAACGAATGAATATTCAAACGGCTTCCACACATACCTTCGATATTCTTCGCAGTCAGCTTTTGGGCGAGCCCTCTGTGATGTCTTCTGAGGTCACCGACCGTGACCCCTCCGTTTCCAGATATGATCGTTTCTCTGTGGTGAATCTGGCACCCAGGCAAGGGCGGACACACACACACCAGGTTCCCGCCGATCGTGCCTTTCCACCCTGTGCGTCTATGGCTTGGTCCCGCGACCAGCCTTCCAAAACTTCCCACTGACTTATGGGAGGCACACTGCTTCCAGGGTCTCGTTACCTCGTGGTGTCATGTGTGTCCTGCCTTAGCGATCCTGTCCCTTTTTATCCCCCTGCTGGGGTATCGCCTGTCCATCACTTCAAACAGTTCAGGGTTCAAAGGGGGAGCCGATCTTGACAGCTCTCCTTCCGTTACTCTCTCCCGTCCCTTCATTAACATCTCCAAATGCTGCTCCATTGTTTTTCCTTATCTCTCTTTCTCCTGAAGACAGGTGGCAGACCAACTGTTGATCCCACTGGTGCCAGCACAGAACAGCTACATCTTAATCTATGTGTATTCTCGTCACAGAATGAAAACCTAAAGATAAAAATAATTGCTATGTGATTTGAAAGTTCAATATGTAGCTCATCTAAGATCTGAATTAGTCAAGAGGTAGGTTAAAGTTGCTGCTTAAAGTTGACCCACTCTATGTGCTAGTTCATCTATTGGTACTACACAAAAAAATGTTTCACTAATTTTACAATATATTGAAAGATTCTGTTAATTTAAATTTATTTTACCTTCAAAGCACAGTTTCTAATTTAACTTAAGGAACTTGTTCCAATGAAGTGACCACTATGGGTCCAGGTTTATTAGTTAAAACACAGTAGTTGTGTTAAGCTGCATCTGCTACAAGGAAACAATACATAACGAAGGCAATAGTCACACTCCGTTTCTCAAAACCTTGGAAGTTTGCCCTCTAAATTTTCTTCCTCTAGGCTGTGTGGCCTCTCTTGCTCTATCACTCTTTAATTCTACACTGTTTTCCCCTTTGACATCACAGTCTGTTGCACAATAGTACTTTTTACTCAATGAAACATTTTGTTTATTCTTATCATCCTTGCTCTTTTTCTCACTCTTGGTTACCCCACATGTATGTCTTTCATGTAACCTGTACCAGATTTTGCCGCAAGTGTCCTTTCTCCAGTGATAATAAGGCCTTGATTTCCCCGTCGTCTTTCTAACTCCTAATTCATTTGTTTTGGGACCAAATTCATCTTAGTTTATTCCTTGCAGATTTAATTAGCATTTCCTTCCTAGCGCTTTCAGTTGTCTTCACTTTTGACTTAATTAGCTATCATGTTCTGCTTCTACGTATTGATTTCCTATACATTTTAATTATTATAGTAGTGAACAAATTTATTGTTGTTTATAATCTGCTATAACAATATTTAGTAACTAATGGAGTCATGGTTTGTTTGATTAACTAATTTTGTGTGTGTCCTGGAGTTATTGAGTCACACAGCAGAGCTGTTGTCTCTAGTCAATCTCTTCCCGAGTGCTTGCATCCTCCCTCCCTCTCCTTTACTGCCACTATCCTTTCCAATCATTTCTCAGGTCCAAAGAGACTCTTGTGAATTCTCACTTGAGATCAGCATTTTACCGCAAGTTCATTGGTTGATTTTAAGGCTTGAAGCACTATTTTGGATGAGCCTCAGATCTCTATCTTGCATTCTTAATCTGTCCCTGCTGTGGAACTAAATATGCCTTATAGATTTCTGTTTAGTGTCTTCCAGTTCTCAGAAACTACTTTGCTAATGATTTGAAGAATAGAGAAAGAGGAAATATTGATATCAAAATACCTGAAACCACAACGTAGTTTCCAAGAATTTTAATCTAAGTTTCTGTTCCTCAGTTTGAAAATACAAGTTTTATTTATTGGAAATAATTATCTCCAAGATGCAGTTTTTAGAAGTGTTGGGAGAGTATGTACAAACGCCTCCCAACATCTTGCTGAGTAACAGGTGATGCAAAGTCAGGTAGCCTGTGAGAGTAGTGTGGGAGAGCAGTCCAGTGCCTATTCTCTCACGGTTGGTATAGGCACACGTGCCAGATGCATGTTGAGGTGTAACCTATCTTCTGCATGATCTGCAAGCCTTGGCCTAAGTTCACTCACAGATACTTCTCGAGGATATCTGTACCAGCTGTAAGTGGGTACATAGTCAAGTTTCTCTCTGTTGCCAGTGTGCAGTGCGGGGGGGAGAATGCAGACTTTTTGGAATCCTGCTTTTACCTTGCTGTAGTGTCTACTACAAGTTCTGCATCACAGAGAAGTTGATGCAGGAGTTGTAGTAGGTAATCACTTTGTGAAAGGATAATGAATATGTAACAAACTTTTGGGTTAGAATCAAAAGAAAACCAACTGACCTCTTGACTATTCTCTCAAGTGCAAAAACGTAAAGAAGAATATAGGACACAATGAAAATGAGAGATAAGTATAAGTATAGTTTATATGGATTTGAAACAAATAGCTAGATACTTAATTGCAGGTTGAATAGTTTTCATGCCCATTTCATGCAGGAGATTCATTGCCATCGTCTATTTCTGCAGCTGTGTATGTTGGGATTTTATTATTCAGGCGCAGCTGTGATCTGCAGCTTCAAAGTCATCACAATGACCAGAATGTGAAAGAGCATCCAAACAATTATTGTTTCAGGGTTTAAATAATTAATGTAATTACATCTCCTATTTTTTTCAGACCAGACATTTTGCTTATTTTTATTTCTTTTACAAGAAAAAAACGTGTCTTTCATCCTCAAGTATTTCTTTCATGGTTTCTTTACTGTCCAATTACAAGTACAGCAGTTTAGAAAGCTTTAGAAATTTAGCAGAGAGACAAAAGATAGACTGTAATATATAGAGACATGGAGCCAATCTGAGAAGAGAACATTCGGTATGAAAATAATGAAGTGGATATTCCTTCTTCTGTACTGGAAAGTTCAGACTTACTTTCAAACTGTTGCCAGATCTAATTATGTTGGAAACCCATTTTAAAAGATAGGGGTTCTAAATCTAACTAGGGCAGGATTTGGATCCCAAAGTGAATTTCACTAGGAAATGTAGGAGCTTACTGCAGTATCAGAAGATAGCTAGTTGAAAGGGCAGTAGAGGCCTCAGTTTTGGAGATTTGATTATTTTTAAGTCTTGGACAAGATCCATGCTTAAGTCAGGGAAGATTTTGGGGACATGTATGGTATTATTTTAAAATGGGAGGACAGTCTGAGTAGCTGCTATGCTGACTTGAGTGAGGTGTATCTGAGCTCATTGACACATTTCGAAACATGAATTGTGGAACACTATATTAAATTTACTGTACTGCAGAATTTGTATGCCTCACTGAACTCTGCTGAGGCATGGTTGCAGTGGCAACCTATGGGGAAGGAGAACTTGTTCATGCAGGGAGCGAGGTATCACTTCCTCCTAGATGATGTATAACTGAGGGCAACCACAACCACTCCACTTCTTACACAGGGACTTCACCGCTGGACCATGTCGCGAATGATGTTGGGGACAGAAGAGAGAATGAAGGCAATCTGCAGTAGACTCAGGGCCTGCGAGTGTATAGTTAGATAAGTGTTTGTGTTCCCTTGAGTAATGAATAAATAGACCAGTTATTTAAAGTTATTGGGCATCCTCTTATTTCTCTCATCACCAGATCCCGAATTGAGTATAACAGGACAATGGTGTTTCTTCATCCTAAAATGTTTCTCTGCAAGTCTTCAGATATTGTTAAGGGAACCTCTTGATCTATTTCTAAATTAGCTCTTGAGGTGGAAGGGAGGGAAGGTCCGACTATAATTATTGAGCGTTGATTATCTGGCTGATGCCCTACCCTTTGCAGGGCAAAACAGGTAAAGAGGAAGAAAGTTTTAATTTGTAGAATGATTGTGGTGGGAGATCATTCTTCCAAATCTTGCATAATGTTTTTTTTCCCCACAGTTAGTCATAGTCATAAGGCATAGTCATACTTTATTGATCCCGGGGAAAATTGGTTTTCATTAGAGTTGCACCATAAATAATTAAGTAGTAATAAAACCATAAATAGTTAAATAGTAAAATGTAAATTATGCCAGGAAATAAGTCCAGGAACAGCCTATTGGCTCAGGGTGTCTGACCCTCCAAGGGAGGAGTTGTAAAGTTTGATGGCCACAGGCAGGAATGACTTCCTATGACACTCTGTGTTGCATCTCGGTGGAATGAGTCTCTGGCTGAATATACTCCTGTGCCCAACCAGTACATTATGTAGTGGATGGGAGACATTGTCCAAGATGGCATGCAACTTGGACAGCATCCTGTTTTCAGACACCACCATCAGAGAGTCCAGTTCCATCCCCACAACATCACTGGCCTTACGAATGAGTTTGTTGATTCTGTTGGTGTCTGCTACCCTCAGCCTGCTGCCCCAACACACAACAGCAAGCATGACTGCACTGGCCACCACAGACTCATAGAACATCCTCAGCATCGTCCGGCAGATGTTAAAGGACCTCAGTCTCCTCAGGAAATAGAGACGGCTCTGACCCTTCTTGTAGACAGCCTCAGTGTTCTTTGACCAGTCCAGTTTATTGTCAATTCATATCCCCAGGTATTTGTAATCCTCCATCATGTCCACACTGACCCCCTAGATGGAAATAGGGGTCACTGGTACCTTAGATCTCCTCAGGTCTACCACCAGCTCCTCCTATACCACCTAAGTCACCTTACAAGCATGTTTATGGAGGCAAATCAAATTTCCTCCAGTACCACTGCAAAAATGACAGCTTCAATGTGGAAAGGTGGTTAACTTAGATGAATAGAAACTCCTTCACTGTTGCTCTTTCAGATCAGAGTTTTAATGGAATTGGTAAGTATCAAAAATACTAACATGAGTTAGATATGCTAGCATCTATAATTTCAATCAAAAATAAAATGTCCTTAGCCTTTCTTCTCAAATAAAATGATATTAAAGAGAATACACCTCAGAGAAAATCCTCATAGAACTGATGATTAATTACAGATTGAGAGAGCTTGCTCTTCTAAACTTCACCATCCTGTTTGATCTTCATGTAGCTTTTATGTTGATGAGTAACAGCAGCAGTATTATTAAACATCTCCAGAGGTTAATCCCTGGATGTAACATAATATATTGTTTGATCTCCAGGTAGCAGTTATGGGTTGAGAGTGCCGTTGTATGACCAGGTGTTAATCAGTCATGCAGCATAGAAGCCCTTTGGTTGCAAGTAAAAGTGACAAGGAATCAAGGAAAGCTGTATGTTATGGCTTTCAACGCATCATCAGATAATTCTATCAATATATTTTATTGAGTGTGGTATCAAACTTCATTATTTTATTCTGGTGACATTCTCTAAAAGAATGGCTTGCTGTGGAAAAAATTGAAATAAATGAGATATGTGACTCGTAATTCCATATTTCTGTTTTTGCCTCAAATCTCTTAATGTCCATGATTAAGAAGAAAATCATTCAAACATTTAATTATCCATAATTAACAGCCTCAATTGGAACTTGTTAAAGAGATTTTTAAATTTCTGACATAACTTTAATTGTCTATGTGCTTCCTAGTCACTCTTGAAAGGCCTGGCTCTATTTTTGAGACTATGACCCTTAGTGCTGGAGACCCCAACCAGAAACAGATTTTTCTAATGCCAGTAACATTGGTAGCTAGGAATACAGTGGTGATAGAAATTTTGTAAACACTGTGGAATTCTCTCTACTTCTACATAAATATGACTTAAAATGTGATCAAATCTTTATACAAGTCCTAAAACTAGATAAAGAGAACCCAATTAAATAAATAACACAAAAAATTATACTTGTTCATTTACTTATTGAGAAAAACGATCCAATATTACATGCATTTGTTAGAAAAAGCACGTGAACCTTTGATTTCAGTAACTGATGTGACTCCTTTGTACAGCAATAATGACTACCAAATGTTTCCAGTAACTGTTGATCAGTCCTGCACATCAGCTTGGAGGAATTTTGGGCCATCCCTCCTTACAAAACGGCTTCAACTCTGGGATGTTGGTGAGCTTTTCTGCATGAACTGCTTGCTTCAGGTCCTTTCACAACATCTCTATAGGATTAAGGTCAGGACTTTGACTCAGCCATTCCAAAACATAAATTTTCTTCTTTTTAAACCATTCTGTTGTTGATTTGCTCTTGTCTTTCAGATCATTGTCTTGTTGCATTTCTATTAAGATTCTTGTTGAACTTCTATTAAGCTTCAGGTGACAGACTGCTACCCTGACATTCTCCTGTAAAATGTCTTGATACAATTTTGAATTTGTACTGTATGGCCTACAGTATAATAAGGGACTACTTTATGTTTTAGTAACACGTCATTGCATGCACTATGAGGTGCTTATTGATCTGTACGTCTGTGCCGAGTTCGGATTCTGTTAGTGAAGAACCATGAAGCTTAGCTCCCGTCTCCAGCGTTTTTATTAATAGCATTGTTGTGTAACCAGGCCACATACGCAACAAATTAGTTTCATGGTTCTTTACTAACAGAATCCGAACTCGGCACAGACGTACAGATCAATATACACCTTATAGCGCATGCAACGACGCGTTACTAAAACAAAGTAGTCCCTTATTTTACTGTAGGCTATACGGTACACTCCACCCCTTTTTTCTTTTTGACTCACGTGTCCTTTTTGCAAGCACCATGAGTGCACTCTGTCTAGATGCGCGTGGTGCTCCTTTTTATCTCCCTTCTGGGGCAGGCAGACCCTCAGCCCCTTGGGGACAGCGCCGGCTGTGGTCTCGCCTGGACGTTATGTTAAGGGTAAACATATTTGTTTAGCATTGTGCCCCAGTAAAAAAAACAGTTGATACACTATTAAAATACAAGGGGAGGAGTGTACCATATAGCCTAGAGTATAATAATGGACTACGTTTTGTATTAGTAACACGTCGTTGCATGCGCTATGAGGCGCGTATTGATCTGTACGTGTGTGCCGAGTTTGGATTCTGTTAGTAAAGAACCATGAGACTTAGCTCCTGTCTCCAATGTTTTTATTAATAGCATTGTTGTGTAACCAGGCCACACACACAACAAAATTCATTGCTCCCTCAACGATTGCAAGCTGTCCAGGCCCTGTGGCAGCAAAGCAACCCCAAACCACGATGCTCCTTCCACTATGCTTCACAGTTGGGATGAGGTTTTGGTGTTGGTACGCAGTGCCCTTTTTCCTCCTAATGCGTGCATTTCTGCCAACAGATCAACTTTTTTTCTCATCTGTCCACAACATATTGTTTCAGAAATGTATAACATCCAGGAGGTCTTTTGCAAACTTAAGATGTGCAGCAATGTTTTTTGGGAGAGCAGTCATTACCTCTGTGGAGTCCTTTCATGAACACCATTCTTGTTCAGTATTTTTCTTATAGGAGACATATGAACAGAGACTTAGCACGCTCTAGAGATTTCCGTAGGTCTTTTGCTGTTACCCTTAGGTTCTTTTTCACTTCCTCCAGCATTACACATTGTGCTTTTGGTGAGATCTTTGCAGCATATCCGCTCATAGGGAGAGTACCAATAGTACTGAAATTCTTCCATTTGTAGACAGTTTCTCTTACTGTGGACTGATGGACACTCAGGTCTTTAGAAATGCTTTTGTAGCCTTTTCCAGCTTCCTGCATCTCTACAATTCTTCTTCTAAGATACCCTGAAAGTTGTTTTGATTGAGGTATGGTGCACATAGACAGATCATTCTTGAGGAGGCTGTCTCAGTATCCTGACTTTGTGTGTCTTTTTATAGGGCAGGGCACCACTACAACCCACACCTTCAATCTCAACTCATTGATTGGAACATCTGACTCCAAATAGCTTTTGTCAAAGGCATTACCTCAGAGGTTCACATACTTTTTGCAACACATACATGTAATATTGGATCATTTTTCTCAATAAATAAATGAACAAGTATAACGTTTTTATGTTATTTATTTAATTGGGTTCTCCTTATCTAGTTTTGGGACTTATGTGAAGATCTGATCACATTTTAGGTCATATTTATGCAGAAATAGAGAAAATTCTACAGGGTTCACAAACATTCTAGCACCACAGTAGAAGTGAACAATTTAGTAAGGGTAATTGTCAATTAAAAACACTAATTGCAAGTTAATGACATTTTTAATTGGACTGTAAGACCTTAATGGAGAACTGATAGTCTGAAATTGACCATGTCCAGTTCTTATAAAACTACCATCATAGATCCAGTATGTAATGTTCTCGAAGAAGACCTACACATGCAGGAAATCACACACCTAAACTGTTTTCACCTTGGAGGTATAGGTCATGTTGATTCTCAGCTTCCTGAAAATAGGGTCATTTGAGGCAGCAGTGGTAGATCTACACCACAAGTAGGAACAGGAGAAGGCTATTCAGCCCATCAAGCCTATGATCATATCTGACCTAATATTCCTTGTTCAATTTCTTGCCTTTTTCCAACAGTCATTGATTCTTTACCGATTAGTATATAGCTTCCCAAATGTATTGCTACTACTTCATGAGTTAATATTCTAGTATTTTTCCAACAATAGGCTAATCTAATATCTATTGGAAGATTACAAGCAATGAGCTTCCGGTCTTTGTAGCTACACCTTTAGGGATCCTAGGATACAAGCCTGGCAAGCCACAGCATTTATCAGCTTTTAGCTGTATTGATTTCCCTAATGGATTTCCTTCAGTGATAGCGAAGTATTTTGTTCTGTATTAATGGGATGCCTAGTAAAAACCAATGCAAAATATTTATTTATCAATTCTGCTTGTACTTTATCGTCCATAACATTTTTCTCAGCCTCTTACTCGAAGGGACCGATGTTCACCTGGATCACTCTTGGTTTCTTATATATCATCATCATCATGTACTCTGTCGTATTGACGTGGGCAATCATGGTCTTATCCATGGCCATGATTATTCTTGGCAAATTTTTCTACGGAAGTGGTGTGCCATTGCCTTCTTCTGGGCAATATTTTTAGAAGACGGGTGGCCTCAGCCATTATCAATACTATTCAGAGATTGTCTGCTTGGCGTCAGTGGTCGCATAACCAGGACTTGTGATGTGCACCAGCTGTTCAGGGATATTTAACTTTCAGAAATGGCACACAGATGAGGAATATAAAACAAGGAATAAAATCCCTGTTTTTTTATTCTTCATCTGTGTGCTCTTTCTGAAAGTCAAATATCTTTGAACATTATGTTCCCAGCTTTGATATTTTTCCATTATGCCTCTCTCTGTAAAAGCTATCACATCATAGCCATTTACCTTCATTTGTGCTTTTGGTTTATCTACCTTATCATGAATGCCTTTTGCATTATGATATAAAGCCTTTAAGCTTGTCTTTTTGCCCTTTTTTAATCGCCTTATCTTTTTTTTGTCCAGTGGCCTGTTATGCCTCGCATCCTTGATTTCCTTGCCTTCAGCTTTTGCATTCAACTGTACTTTCTTTCACTGATGTCCTCGTTTCCCTCTCCTTTGTTATCCTGATGATGCTCCTAGCCTTCTGCCCTTCTACTTTATACTATTTCTCGAGCTCCTGCAGAATGCAGTATTAGTTTACTGGGCTCTCTCCTTCCAAGAGGAAATGTTTCATTGGCTTTGATTTCAGAAGGGATTTGCCATCATCCTGAGAGTTCAGGCAGCCACTGATGGTGCGTGTGTGCAGAGATTAATAACCTCTTCCTCTTCACCAAATGTAAGGGACTCTGTCCTTCAATGCACGGTGATCATGTGAAGAATTCTTGACAGTCAAAGCCATGTTTCCTATCAACTCCCATAATATCCTTGTAAACTCTGCACTATATGCAAAAGCAGTCCTGATGCCTTGCCCTGAAAAGTTGACTGTTTGTCCCCTCTGTAGATGCTGCATGACCGAGCTGAGTTCCCCCAATATCGTGTGTGTTGCTGTGCAAAAGCACAGCCTGTCCTGTCTGGAGAACTGTATCTTCTTGGAGAAATCTACCCTCGACCTCCTTGATTTTTTGTTTTAAACAGCATTTCAGACTCCAACCACCACTGATGAGCCCAATGAAAACCATTGAGATACTAGAATTGTCGTGGAACATCTCACTGGTCTCCTAGAAACAAAATTCCTGGCTGGTATCAGTCAGAGAGCATCTTTTTCAGTAAACACCAGATGTCACTATAGTAAGCTACACACCGTACAGTTTAGTTTTTGAAGACAGTGGTGGCTGCATGGTGACCCTGAGTACAAGTAAAATGAAGTCGGCCTGAAGAAGGAACAATAGCATAAAGGAGATCGTCTGGGAAGTCTTAGTTCACCATTAGCTGACTCATCTCCTCAGATTTAGCCAGAGAGTGGTGGATCTGTGGAATTCATTGCCATAGGCAGCTATGGAGGCCAAGGCATTTGGTATACTTAAGGCAGAGGTTGATAGATTCTTGAAAAGAGGATGCTGTCTAAGTTGCATGCCATCTTGGTCAATGTCTCCCATCCACTACATAATGTATTGGTTGGGCACAGGAGTACATTCAGCCAGAGACTCATTCCACCGAGATGCAGCACAGAGCGTCATAGGAAGTCATTCCTGCCTGTGGCCATCAAACTTTTCAACTCCTCCCTTGGAGGGTCAGACACCCTGTGCCGATAGGCTGGTCCTGGACTTATTTCATAATGTACTGGCATAATTTACATATTACTATTTAACTATTTATGGTTCTATGACTATTTATTATTTATGGTGCAACTGTAACGAAAACCAATTTCCCCCTGGGATCAATAAAGTATGACTATGACTATGACTATGAATATTGGTCAGGGCGTGGAGGGACACGGGGAGCAGGCAGGACATTGAGGCTGACATGAAATTTGGATCATCCATATGAAATAGTGGAACAGACTCGATGGGCCAAATGGCCTAATTCTGCTCCTATATCTTATGCTCTTATTATCATACTCTTCCTCCTCTCCTCCTTCTATTTCTCCCTCTTGCTTCTCCATCTCCTCAATGCTGTTCCTCCTGTTCCTCCTGCTTTGCTTCCTGATGAAGTGGTGAGAGGGAAGCAGGCCTCCTCTTGTACCCAGTGATGAAAGAAAGGGAAGGGAGAAGCACTTTCAAACCGTGCCCAAATCACCTTTATGCTAATGGAGCAACAGACGCAATGAAGATCTGTAGATCTGTTCTGAGGATCCATAGTGACCATAAAAAATTATGAATGAGCTGCCTTGGCAGGTTTTGCATAACCCCTATTCATGAGGTAGTTTGTCTCTGTGACCTTCCCCCCCATCTCTGCCTACGAGTAAAACTTTAATTAAACAAAGGTAGAATCAAATCCCGCTAAAAAGTACAATAAAAATGCATTCTTAGCGTGTATGGCATGGAAGATTTGATTCAAAAATTGATCTTAATTAGGCTTTGACAAGAGGAAAAGAAGGGGTGGAATATATTTGGGCTCTGAGCTTCAGAGAATTGATTCTTGGCATCTGATGATTCCACCCCCAACGTAAAGCAGTACAAAAGGGGATGAAACACAATTTAAATGATAACATTTAATTATACAGCCTATAATTTATCCCCTAGGTCATCTCAGCTCAGAAATCCTAATAGTTTTAATCAATATATTAGCAAATACATTATGATTCTGCTGCCAATTTCAAATTATAATGCAAAACATGTGTATTGGATTAAGAAAGTGTAATGGGAGCTGAAATGATTAAATATATTTTCTTTTTCTATTTATTGTAGCAGTACTATATCTCAATTATCCTCCTACTGAATGTCACCATTATGCACCCAGACTCACTTGCCCCTTGATAAATAATATTGACCCTGAGTAAAGAAAAAGAATTGAGCAAACTGGGGTCACTCAGTCATAAATTAAAGTCATCAAGGTAATTAACCTATAGGGCAATATGTCTACAAAAGAGAGATTACAGGGAAACATTCATTACTCTGGACGTGAGCTGATTCAGTGCAAAAAAAATCACACTGATTCATGGAGGTCCCTGCAGTTCTAGCTTCCTCTGATGAACAGTATCTCCTCTATAGCAATGAGTTCATCTTGCAATTGTAGTGTAGCAAAATATTTTATATTGTGAAATGAAAACAGAAAATGTTGGGTACGTTGAACAGGTCAGGCATCACCTGTGGAAAGAGGAACAGTTGCTGTTTCAGCTACAGTTCCCGTTGTCAGATCCCTGTATTGTAAGATTGGGGTAGGAGTTTGGTTCAGCTTTGGATAAATGAATAAATTAGATAAAACATGAAAGAATTGTCGCTGAGTTGCTGGTGGAATATCACGGGATGATTTTTTTTTCAAAATAAAGCATGCCAAATATACCTTTGCGCATTGAGAGGTCAGTGTTGGAAGTCATTAAAGGAAGTATTTTACATCTCTTCTTAATCCTCATTCATGACCACCAGATTTGACTAGGCATTCCTAGCTGACTCTACCCAATGCTGTTGTCTCCTTATCCCAGCTTACCCAAACTCTTACTTAGTCATCTTCTCTGTGGCTGCTGACCTACTTTGACTCCCTGCTGAGCAATTCCTTGGATTTAGAATACTTTCCTTCCATAATCTTGTCTAACATAATCTCCTTCAGACCTATAATCCAAGACATCTGCCCTGTTCGAACTTTGCCTCTTTGTCATTCCCAAATGTAATCACTCCATCAGTGAAACCTAAATGAAACACTATGGTTTCCTTGGCTGCATAAGTCTAGGGAAGACACTCTTAAGTCCCGTCAAACTCGTGAGATTGAGACGCCTCATCCCACCCCAAACCCTGGTTTGTGTGGATGCTGTGTAATTTGCTACCCTGTTACAAATTAGTGCCACGAAATAACAGACACTACACTGCATACGATTAAAGGAATTATATCTATGAATCTTAACTTAACTGAAAAGTTAGTAAAGAATATCAAAATGAAAAGGGCCCATTCTAATCAAACAGTCCAATGTGCACAAGTTGGAGCTCATCTTGAACTTCTGTCACTCACGCACTGGGCCCTCTGTCAGTGTGAACGCCCACGCCACCTTCCGAACATCGCTCGCAATCCATCTCGAACAAACGAGTTTCCCACCAGATTGTATGCTACGACCGGTTCTGCCCAGTGTCTTCTCTCTTCATCTCCCAATGAACAAGAGCCCAAGACCAACCCTATTGTCCCTCACCAAGAAAACCTCCTGTTAATTGGATGGCACACATTCCGCATCATTCCTTAGCTTCAACAATAACCCAAACAGGCTTAAAGCAGAACAGAGCTGCTGAATGAAATAGCTTCAGCATAACAATAAAGATGTGAACCAGTGCATTACATATATCCCCATCTGCTATATCTGTTCAGCCCACAAATATTCTTCCCAAAACTCATCAGTTCTTTAGCTCTCCCCCTTTCTCTCTCTCTCTCTCTCTCTCTATCTCTCTCTCCTCATCTTTTCCGACACTCATTAAAATTTAACTTTGACCAAGCTTTTGTTTGTCCGTCCTAATGTTCTGCTACATGCTTCCATGCTTATATTTTAGTTTGATAATTCTCCCGTGCATCAGATCAGGACATTTTTAATGCATCAGATATATTATTTGCATGGAAATCTTTGTTGCAATTTTTGAATTAGCATCCTTCTGAAAAGCATAGTTAATAAAATTCAGAAACATTGAAGAAACTTAAAGAGCAATAAAATTTAATATGCAAGCTTCAGTTGCTACCTTACAACCTATTCATGTTGATTGTACTAGCCACTCTGATCAAACTGGTGATGTAGTATTTCTTCATTAATCTTCCTTCTTCAATGATTACAGATTGTTCTTGATTTACACTTTCAAGTTCAAATATTAGTTTATTAACCAAAAGAGAAATCAGTACAAAATACTGTTAGCCCAAAGCAAACTCTTTAAACCAAAATCAGATTCATTATCACATCTACTTTGAAATGTACAGTGAAGTACGTTGTTTGGGTTAACAATCAGCATGTGCTGGGGGCAGCCCACAAGAGTTGTCTTGTGTTCCAGTGCCAAAATATTATGCCCACAATGTTCTGAGCAGAAACCTATTAAAAGCTGTCCCCAGGTTATGAACACCCACCCATACATACAGCCAAGCTCCCATTCTATTATTAAATTTCTTGTATTCTATTATTAGATAATTCATTTAGTATAATGAACAACATGCAATCAACTTCATTGAGTAAATAATCTGTCATTTTTAACTACACTTTCTTCCCAGCATGTTTTTCTCCTAATTAAGTAAACTATTCTTTTGCCTTTGATACATTTGTCATTGTAGGATTGTCTGTTTTATTTAAATGTCAGTTTATTTCAGCCCCATTCCTTCCAGCATTTCTCTTTATCTAGAGAAGATTTGTTCTCTGGCATTCTTGTATGTCTTTTCCCCATTCGATAGAAATAATGATCAAGACTAAGGAGATGTAGAACATGAATGCCATTTGTATTCTGACCTGACATGCTTGGTTCTGGAGGATTGGAGGGTTGCAGATGTTGTTCCCCTATTCAAGAAAGGGAGTAGATATAGCCCAGGAAATTATAGACCAGTGAGTCTTACTTCAGTGGTTGGTAGGTTGATGGAGAAGATCCTGAGAGGCAGGATTTATGAACATTTGGAGAGGTATAATATGATTAGGAATAGTCAGCATGGCTTTGTCAAGGGCAGGTCATGCCTTACGAGCCTGATTGTACTTTTTGAGGATGTGACTAAACACATTGATGAAGGTAGAGCAGTAGATGTAGTGTATATGGATTTCGGCAAGGCATTTGATAAGGTACTCCATGCAAGGCTTATTGAGAAAGTAAGGAGGCATGGGATCCAAGAGGACATTGCTTTGTGGATCCAGAACTGGCTTGCCACAGAAGGCAAAGAGTGGTTGTAGATGGGTCATATTCTGCATGGAGGTCGGTGACCCGTGGTGTGTCTCAGGGATCTGTTCTGGGACCCTTACTCTTTGTGATTTTTATAAATGACCTGGATGAGGAAGTGGAGGGATGGGATAGTATGTTTGCTGATGACACAAAGGTTGGGGGTGTTGTTGATAGTGTGGAGGGCTGTCAGAGGTTACAGCGGGACATTGATAGGATACAAAACTGGGCTGAGAAGTGGCAGATGGAGTTCAACCTAGAAAAGTGTGAGGTGGTTCATTTTGGTAGGTTGAATATGATGGCAGAATATAGTATTAATGGTAAGACTCTTGGCAGTGTGGAGGATCAGAGGGATCTTGGGGTATGAGTCCATAGGACGTTCCAAGCAGCTGCACAGGTTGACTCTGTGGTTAAGAAGGCATACGGTGTATTGGCCTTCATCAATTGTGGGATTGAATTGAGGAGCCGAGAGGTAATGTTGCAGCTATATAGGACCCTGGTCAGACCCCACTTGGAGTACTGTGCTCATTTCTGATCGCCTCACTACAGGAAGGATGTGGAAACCATAGAAAGGGTACAGAGGAGATTTACAAGGATGTTGCCTGGATTAGGGAACATGCCTTATGAGAATAGGTTGAATGAACTCGGCCTTTTGGCCTTGGAGCGACAGAGGATGAGAGGTGACCTGATAGAGGTGTATAAGATGATGAGAGGCATTGATCGTGTGGATAGTCAGAGGCTTTTTCCCAGGGCTGAAATGACTGCCACAAGAAGGCACAGGTTTAAGGTGCTTGGGAGTAGGTACAGAGGAGATGTCAGGGATAAGTTTTTTACGCAGAGAGTGGTGAGTGCGTGGAATGGGCTTCTGGCAATAGTGGTGGAGGCGGATACAATACGGTCTTTTAAGAGACTTTTGGATAGGTACATGGAGCTTAAAAAAATAGAGGGCTATAGGTAATCCTAGTAACTTCTAAGGTAGGGTCATGTTTGGCACAACTTTGTGGGCCGAAGGGCCTGTATTGTGCTGTAGGTTTTCTATGTTTCTATGTAGTTGAGGTGTACCATTCATTGCCCATTCACATTGTCTTTCTCAGTGAAGTTGGTTGTGATTGTAGGTTAAATGGGATTATCCCCAATAAGCAGAGGTCATAAGTATTATCGAAGTAAAATGAACCTCCTGGCTATTATCCACCAGTCTATAGAGCACACCTGAATTCCCAGGGAAAAGTCAATGACAGCTACAGCAATTCCACGGGGCTGTTCCGTCCACAGGGCGCCCCTGAACTTTCAGTTGTGGGTCACTTCAATTCTCCAATCTGCTTCCACTCTGAACTGTCTGTCTGTGACATCCTGCCTTATGCAATGAGTAAGAGGAACAGCACGTCCTCTTCCACCTGGGCATTTTGTAGCCTACCAGACTCAATACAGAATTCAGCAATTTCAGGAAAAGGATGCCCCTGCTCGTATTAGAATTTCCCAGTTCTGCGGTCAAACTCTATTTGTATCCATCTGTGATAGTCACTTAGTTCATTTCTTTCTCCAATAACACCGTCTGTTCTGCTGGGCATTTTCTATACCCCACATCCTGCTATCCACAGCTTTTGCCTGTCACTTTTGTTCGTGCGATTGCTTTCTTTAATTTACCCTCATTAATCCATTACGGCGACACTTACAGGCTGCCCCAGCACATCCCAAGGCATGTCAGTCGTTAACCCCAAATGACACATTTCATTGTATGTTTTGATGTACTTCTGATAAATACTATAAATAAATCTGAATCTGAAACCATCAACCGGATAGGTTAATCAGCAGCTTGTTACTGTGGCAATTCAGGCTCCACCTCATTTCAGACATTTCTCCTCTTATGTTACGTACCCCGTAACTGGGTTGCCAAACCAGCAGAAATGGATCACTCAGTTGGAGTCTGGATTACTAGAACTAAGAAAGTTTTATTAAAGAAACAAGCAACACAGTACTCTAATCAAAAGGATAATGAATGCAACAGTTCAGCAATGATAAACATACATGTACACAGAATTAAGATAACAGGATCAATCAAGCTCTATTGTTGTCTAGGGGTAAATGACCAGTTTCAAAGTGACGCAAAGTTCAGTTCAATTTAGTTCAGTTCAGTTCACAGTAATCGCTGCCGTGGCGATGGACAGTGGGGGGAAGGAGAGAGAAAGCAAAACGAATGAATATTCAAGGCTTCCACACAGACCTTCGCAGTCAGCTTTCGGGCGAGCCCTTTGTGATGTCATCTGAGGTCACCGACCGTGACCCCTCCGTTTCCAGATACGATCGTTTCCCTGTGGTGAACCTGGCACCCAGGCAAGGGTGGACACACACCAGGTTCCCGCCGATTGTGCCTTTCCACCCTGTGCGTCTATGGCCCAGTACTTCCCACCGACTTGTGAGAGACGCACCACTTCCAGGGTCTTGTTACCTCGGATGTCGTGTGTGTGTCCTGCCTTAGTGAACCTGTCCATTTTTATCCCCCTGCTGGGGTATTGCCTGTCCATCACTTCAAACAGTTCAGGGTTCAAAGGGGGAGCCAATCTTGACAGCTCTCCTTCCCCTTCATTACACATCTCCAAATGCTGCTCATTGTTTTCCTTATCTCTCTCTCCTGAAGATAGGTGGCAGACCAACTGGTGATCCCACTGGTGCCAGCACAGGACAGCTACATCTTAATCTATGTGTATTCTTGTCACATCACCTTCTCTACAACTGGCAATACCTTCATTCTTTATTTTCCAGCTCCAGGAATGAACCTTCAGCCTGAAATGTTGACCCTGGCTCTTTCTACAGATGCTGACTGACTGACTGAACTTAATTTTCCCAGCATTTTCTGATTTTATTTCTGACCTTTAGAACCTGCAATTATCTGCTGGGAACATTTGTTGGTTCTGTTTGCAAAGAACATATAGAAGATAGAACATAGAACACATTTCAGCCCCTCCAGCCATGGTGTTGTGCTGATGTTTTACTCCAAGATCAAGCTAACCCTTCCCTCCCACATGGCCTCAATTTATCCATCATCCATGTTGCTATCTCAGGATTTTTTAAATGTCGCTGATACATCTGCCTCTACCACCACCCCAGGGCAGTGCGTTTCATGGACTCACCTCTCTGTGTGTAAATAAACCTTTTGTTATTCTCTTCGAGCTGAAAGCAGTTGCTGAATGAAGAAGCGAATGATCGGATGGATTGGTGAGGCAGGGTAGGGTGGGTGATAGGTGGGTGATTAGAATGCTAATAGGAAGAGCCTGCTAGAACACAGGTAAGTTTGGGAGGTGGGCTGTTGCATATAGTTTGAGACTGGAAAATGGAAGGAACCAGGGTTCGTAGGGTGTGGAGGGCTTTTTAGATTTGCTGATCACGCTCTGTAAGGTTACTCACCTCAGCAAGCATACGTAATATTACTGCAGCTTTCATAAAAGTTGCTGGTGAACGCAGCAGGCCAGGCAGCATCTCTAGGAAGAGGTGTAGTCGACGTTTCAGGCCGAGACCCTTCGTCAGGACGAACTGAAAGAAGAGTGAGTAAGGGATTTGAAAGTTGAAGGGGGAGGGAGAGATCCAAAATGATAGGAGAAGACAGGAGGGGGAGGGATGGAGCCAAGAGCTGGACAGGTGATTGGCAAAGGGGATATGAGAGGATCATGGGACAGGAGGTCCGGGAAGAAAGAGAAGGAGGTGGGGGGGACCCAGGGGATGGGCAAGGGGTATATTCAGAGGGACAGAGGGAGAAAAAGGAGAGTGAGAGAAAGAATGTGTGCATAAAAATGAGTAACAGATGGGGTACGAGGGAGAGGTGGGGCATTAGCGGAAGTTAGAGAAGTCGATGTTCATGCCATCAGGTTGGAGGCTACCCAGACGGAATATAAGGTGTTGCTCCTCCAACCTGAGTGTGGCTTCATCTTTACAGTGGAGGAGGCCGTGGATAGACATGTCAGAATGGGAATGGGATGTGGAATTAAAATGTGAGGCCACTGGGAGATCCTGCTTTCTCTGGCAGACAGAGAACTGCAGCTTTATCAGTTTAGGTGGCCTTGGGGGACTATCCTACTCAGAAGCAGTTTAAACTGTTATTGGGATCCCATGCCCACCAGAGGATACGCTCTGTATTTGTCGAGCTATTTTCTGGAAGCTAATGGGATTCCCAACCACCCCAAGGCTAAAACAAAGTGAAATAAAGCAGTTTTAACAACTGCACTCGATCTTTTATGCTGCGTTGTAATAAATAGTTCAAATTGTCTCTTCAGGATTTTGGTGTCATGTATTGTTATGTTCGTGTATTTTTTGGGAGACACAATGGTGTTGCAGGTGGAGCAGATGTTGTATCGGGTTTGAGCCTAACTATTTATTTAGAGATACAGCAGGTAATGGGTCCTTCCAGCCCAATAAACCTGCACCACCCAATTACACCCATTGTGAGTAATTAACCTACTAACCCGTATGTCTTTGGAATGTGGGAGGAACTCGAAGCACCCAGAGGAAGCACACACTATCACAGGGAAAAAGTGCAAACGTCTCATGTCGGTATCGGGGTTAATATCGCCGCTATACAGTACGTTGTGAAATTTGTTGTCTTTGCGACCGTAGTTCAACCCAATACATAATAATAGAAAAAATCTGTGAATTACAATAAGTGTATATAATAGATAGTTAAATTAAATAAGTTGAATTAAATATAGATAGTGGTGGAATTGTTACTGGCTGTGTAATAGCATTACACTAACCACCACACTACCAAGCTGCTCCTAATATACACTTTCTCCATGTTGCCATGTGAGCTTGACTGGGTACCACAGTGTCCTCCCACATCTCAAAGATCTGTTGCTTGATAGGCTTATTGGCTACTGTGAATTGTCTCTTGTGTAGGAGGATGGTTGGAGAACTGATGGGGCAGAATATTGATGGGACTCATTAATGTGCAGTAAAAGGCCTCAAAGGTATAACTGGAGGAATAGGAATGGTGTGATTTCTTTAAGAGATTACATAAATTTGATGGGCCAAATGGTTTCCTTCCATGTTCTAAAGTAACATTAGATTTTTCATTATTTTTGTTTCTTGTACTGCATTCTTTCTGAATCATTTCATCTGCTGCTGATGGTGCGCTGATGACCTTCAGTAATCAAAATTCAATTCACTGCCTGAGTTCTCTATTTAACTCACAGCGTTCCCAGCCCTGTGCATTTGACAAAGGTTGTCTTGTGGGTTATTTCAATTATGTTTAATGGCACTCCTTTAACCTATTTCTCTGTTGTTGCGCACCATCAAATAGACAGAGAGAGATTTACATAGAACACAGGACACAGACCAGTGAGGTACAATACTGGCCTTTCGGCCCATAATGTTGTGCTGGCCCAGATAAACCTATTCCATGATCAATCCACCCCTTCCTTCCTAAACTATCTATAACACTCCAATTTTTTCTTATGCCCATCTGCCTATCTAAAATAAAATATTCCTATAGTATCAGGCTTTACCACCATCTCTGGCAGAGCATTCCACTTACGTACTTACCATTCTCTGCATAAAAGCCCTACCTCAATCAAATTGCTTTTCACCCTCCTTCACTCCAAAGGGAAGAGCACTAGTTTGCTTAAACTTTCCTCATAAGGCACATTCGCTAATCCAGGCAACATCCTGACAGATCTCTTTCTGAAGCCTCAAGATCCTTCCAATAATGAGGCAACTAGAACTAAACTTAATACTCTAAGAATGGTCGAACCAGAGTTTTTTAGAGCTGTAACATTACCTCACAGCTCTTGAACTCAATCTCCTGACTAATGAAGACCAGCATACCTCATATCTTCTTGCACAACTATTGACTTGCACGGACTACTGAAGACCAGCATACCTCATATCTCCTTGCACAACTATCGACTTGCGCGGTAATTTTGAGGAAACTTATTTTATTTTCATTGAGCTACAGCACCGAGTAGGCCCTACTGGTACTTTGAGCTATGCCTCCCAGGAATCCCCCAATTTAATCCTAGCCTAATCATGGGACAATTTATAATGACTAACTAACCTACCAACCATTAAGTCTTTGGACTGTGGGAGGAAACCGGAGCATTCGGAGTAAACCCACGCGATTACAGGGAGAACGGATAAACTCATTACAGGCAGTGGCAAGAATTGAACCAGGATTACCTGGACTGTAAAACATTGTGCTAACTACTATGCTACCGTGCTCCGGCTATGGACTTGGACCCAAGGAAAAGGCTGAGCGACCTGATGTTTTACTGTAGTTCTCTATGACTCTATCCATCTGTTTCTTGACCTTGCCATTAACCTTGTACTCAGCCTTCAGGTTCAAACTTCCAAAGTGTATCATATCACACTTTTCTGGATTGAATTCCAGCTGCCATTTTTCCGTCCAGCTCTGCATCCTGTCTCTATCCCATTGTAATCTATGCCAATCATCTTCACTATCCACAACACCATTAACCTTCAGGTCAATGCAAGCTCCTCCCATTTTCTCATCCAAGTCATTTATAACAATGACAAGGAGTAGGGATCCCAAGAGCACATCCTGTGGAACACCACCAGCGACCAACTTCCAGGCAGAATATGCTCCATCTCCTACCACCTTCTGCCTTCTGTGGGCTAGCACGTTCCCAATCCATGCAGGCTTTAGGTTTTCTCTACTACACAAACTTGGTTAACTGTTGATAGTCAGGTGAGCAGTCAACATGGCTGATGAGGTCCTTAAGCTCTCCTATCCTGTTTTCTTTGTCTTGTGAAAAACTGTGATCATACCAGACCCGTAGATTTCTTCTTTAAAAATGATGATTAGAGTCCAATGGTCTTACTCAGAGGAGAGTTAACTTTCAAGTAGTTTACAATTTTCGATATTTTAATTTGAAAATATTTACTTCTCATTCTTGTCTTTATTCTTTAATGTTTTTTAAAAATAATTTGATTTACTTTAATGTGATTAATTTCTCACAGGAGTTTAAATGTTCTTTGTTGTCAGAGACAACTTTGACACCCAGCTAACCCCTGGGTATGGCATGACTGGTTTTAAAAGCACTTCTAGGAATAGGATTAGTGCCCTGGCAGGCAGTTTTACTAATGCTGCCAGTATGGGTTTAGATCGGCAGGGAGGTGGGATCCCAAACATTGGGAAGGTAAATGAGAGGTTGGAAAGTGATACAGAAGTCAGTGATAGCAAGTTGAATCAACACGTCAGATGGGAGAATGGCTGGGAGTGAGGAAAGCCCAGTGGATTAAATTGCATTTATTTTCAATGCAAGAGTTCTGACAGGTAAGGCAGATGAATGTAGGGATTGGCTACGTGGAACTAGGACATTATAGCCATTACAGAAATGTGGCAAAGAAGGGACAGTATTGGTAGCTTTATATTGTGTGCATAGGTGGGATAAAGGTACAGGAAAGACACAAGGGTGAAGCAATACTTTTGATTAAGGGGAATATTACAGCAGAAGTCAGAGGTATAGTTACTGAAGGATCATCCAGTGAGACCTCATGGGGTGGAGCTGAGAAATAAGAAGGTGGTGTTCACCTTGTTGGGATTGTGCTAATGGTCAACAGGAATTAGAAAAACAATTATGTAGGGAGATTGTGCTACCATTCTGTCAAGGGCTTATATGGAGTAGGGTTTGTTAGGTACATTCAGGAAAGTTTCTTTGAGCACTATATAAAGGGCACAGCTGGGGAGAGGGCAAGTCTTGACCCACTCTTGGGTAATGAAGCAGGGCAACAGACCGAAATAACAGTGGAAAGGCACTTAGGGGCCAGTAACAGTAGTTCTATTAGTTTTGAAATAATTAAGAAAAGGGACAGAACAGATCCATGGGTTCAAGTTCTAAATTGGGTGAAGTGAACTTTGGCAGTATGAGCAGGAGCTTGCAAAGGTTGGATGGAGTAGGTTGCGGGATAACGGACAGCAGACAAATGTGAGGCTTTTGAGGGCAAGATCAACATATCTCAAGGTCTGCATATTCCTTTTGGAGTTAGGCGCATTGCTGGAAGCAGTAGGGGATCCTGCATGACCTGAAATATTGTGTTCTGACAGGAAAATGAAGGAGACATGAGTCAGGTACAGGCAGCTGGGATCAAGCAAATCTCCGAAGGAATATAAGGGATGCTGGAGTGAAGTCATGAAGAAAATCAAGAGGCCAAAAAGTGGGTATGAGATAACATTGGCAGAGAAGATTAGGAACATCTGAGGAGGTTTTATAAGAATATTGAGGGAAATAGAATTAGAGAGAGAATAGAGCCCCTCAAAGACCATTGGAGACACCATTATGTGGAGCTGCAGATAATTGGCTAGGTCTTTAATGAATATTTTTCCTTTGGATGAGGAAAAGTGTAGAGGTCTTGAGAATAGTTCACATTAGATTAGAGGAGGTGAAGGATGTCTTAAAAGGTATGAAGGTAAGCAATCTCTCCTGCCCCTCCCACTTCTGCTTTCTGCACCATCATTCTCTATGTGACTCCCTTGCCCACTCGTCCCTCCCCACTGATCTCTCTCCTGGTACTGATCCTTGGAAGCAGAACAAATGCCACACCTGCCCCTACATCTCCTCTCTCACTACCATTCAGTGCCCCAAACTGTCCTTCCAGGTGAGTTGACACTTCACCTACAAATCTGTAAGGACCATCTACTGTATCCAGTGCTTCCGTTGTGGCTTCCTGTATATTGGTGAGACCCGATGTAGATTGAGAGACAGCTTCATCAAGAAGCTTCACTCCATCTGCCACTAAAAGTGAAATTTCCTGATGGCCATCCATTTCACTTCTACTTCCCATTTCCATTCTGACATGTCAGTCCATGGCCTCCTCTACAGCCAGGATGGGCCATACTCAAGTTGGAGGAACAACACCTTATATTCCTCCAAACCAATGGCATGAACGTCAATTTCTTGAACCCACCTTCACCATTCCCTGTTCTTGTTCCCCTTCACACTTTCTCTTCTTACCTACCCGTCACCTCCCTCTGGTTCTCCTTCCCTTTCTTCCATGGTCTTCTGCCATCTCCTACCAGATTCCCCCTTCTCCAGCCCTTTATCTATTTCAACAATCAAATTCCCAGCTCTTTACTTCAACCCATCCTCCTCTCCTGGTTTCACCTACCACCTGCCACCCTGTACTTCATCCTTCCCTCCACCCAGCTTCTTATTCTGACTTCTCCCCTTCCTTTCCAGTCCTGATGAAGGGTCTTGGCCTGAAATGTTGACTGTTTACTCTTTTCCCTAGGGGCGGCCTGGCCTGCTGAGTTCCTCCAGCATTCTGTGGGTGTTGTTTAGGATTTCCAGTTTCTGCATATTTTCTCATGTTTGTGAAGGTAGACAAATCACTGGGGCAAGTAGGTCTAAAAGCACCGTTTTTCTAGAGAAGAAATTACAGGAGCCATGGTTAAAATATTTGCATCATTGTTAACCATGCATGAGGCACTAGTAGACTGGAAGGTAGAAAATGTTTTGCCTTTATTTAAGAGAAGCGCAAAGAAAAACATGGGAACTACAGGCCTGTAGTTCTTACACCTGTGGTAGGTAAGTTGCTGCAGAGGAGACTGGAGGATAAAGTACGTATTTGGAAAGACTGGGGTTGATTAGAGGAAGTTAGTGCATGGGCGATCATGTTTTCTGTACTTCATTAAATATTTTGATGAGGCGACCAATAAAGTTGATGAGGGCAGAACAATAATTCTGGTTTAGATGAACTTCAGTGAGGCCTTCAACAAAGTTCCACACTGTAGACTGCTCTGGAAAGTTAGATCACGTGGAATTCAGGGAGAGCTGGATAATTGGATATACATTAGGCTTGACAGTAGGAAGCAGAGGGTGATGGTGGAAACTTATTTCTCAGACTGGAGGCCTGGAAATGATGGCATGTCTCAGATCAGTGCTGAGCCCATAGTTTGTCATCTGTATCAGCATTTTGGATATGAATGCATAAGACATGGCTATTAAGTTTGCAGATGACACTAAAATGACTGGTATGGTGAAAGATGAAGAAGGTTAATAATTACAGTGGGACCGTGATCAGCTGAACAAGTGGGCCAAGTAATGACAAATGGAGATTAGGGATTGTATTTTAGGAAGTCAAATCCAGGTAGGACTTTCACAATGAATGGTAGGCCCTGCAGATTCTATATCTGAAAAATAAGTAAACAGATTGGTATTCTTAATGGGTTCTCCTGTTCAGGAGCCAAGCCTTCCTGATTGTAAAATTCCAATGCAACACACACAAGGAACTCAGCGAGTCAAGCAACATATATGGAGAGGAATAAACAGTCTATGTTTTGGGCCAAGACCTTTTATCAGGACTCAAAAGGAAGGGGAAGAAGCCAGATTCTTCAGATTCAGAAGCCGAAACGTTGACTGTTTCTTCCTCTCCATAGATGCTGCCTAACCTGCTGAGTTCCTCTGCACAATATGTGTGGTGCTCTGGATTTTCAGCATTTGCAATATCTTGTGTGCTTATGTAAAACTCCCGTAAGGCCTTCCCATAAAGTACCTCATAAGCAAGGACTGTTTATTTTCTGTATTCAGTAGATCCACCACTTGTAACTACTTTCTTGCCAATACAATGCTGTCAGTTCTTGTTGGCTCAAATGAGCTATTTTCTCAAGAGCGTGTGGAAGGAATATTAGGAGTTACAAATTTCCAATGGTGGAAGGAGTATGAGGTTCACTTCACTCCCTCCTCTTAATGAGACCTATGAGTTTAAAATTTCCATGTCTGCTTTTGCTTTCTGGTTCTGCACGTGAGGAAGGAGTTATAAGCATTTGGAATTTTCAACGGAGCTCATTTACTGCATTGAGGTATACATGTGCACAAATACGCTTTCACCAAGAGGTGAGACCGGAAGAAGCGAAGCAATGCGGCTGATAAATAGTCTTTGCTATAGTATGGATATTGATATCAAGATATCACAGTGTCAGGGTGGCAAGATTCTATTACAACTGGCAGCATTCTGGAGTTCAGAGTTCAATTCTGTTGTCCAGAGTTCAGTGTTCAGTTCCTGCTCCAGCTTCCTCGCATAGTCCAAAGATATGCTGGGTAGGTTGATTTGTAAGTTGTCCTGTGACAACTAGATTAGGGTTAACCAAGGTTGTGGGGTTGCTGGGGTGATGTGGCTGGGAGGCCCAGAAGGGTCAATTCTGTGCTGTATTGCTAAATAAATAAATCAGTAAGTTAAGGTGGTGGAGCATTCAACTTTGGCTAGCACCTACTACTATTATTGTGTAAAAGATTAACATGAGACACAGATGACAATGTGCAAATTTTCTCATCTGTTTGCAAATGCAAATTATTGCAGCTGTATTCTTTCTCAGAGATCCCTGATAATTGGAAACTTCTTGAACATCTATCTTCAAATTCTTTGGATGAATCTGTTGATACTGACTTTCTGGTGACTGTAGTTTTATCTCCAGTGAATGGTATTATATTAAAAATGAATTAGATTTTATTGCACTAATTGAAAGCAAGAATACAAAAAATATTGTCTTTCTCAGGCCATTAATTACATCTGCAAAAAAACTGACATTTTACAGAAAAACATTCAGCTTCTATTGTAACTCCTTAAGTATCTGCAATAGACCAAGAAGGCTGCTGCTCTAACTACTGCATAACCCACTTCGTGTCAGGGTGATTCCATGCAATGATATAGCTGCATACAAAAGTACAGTTTGACTCAAGTTAAGACCATAAGACATAGGAACAGAATTAGGCCATCAACCCATTGAGTTTGCTCTACCATTCCATTATGGCTGATCCCACGCAACCCCATACACCTGCTTTCTCGCCATATCCTTTAATGCGCTTGACCGATCAGAAAATGATCAACTTCCGCCTTAAACATGCCCACGGATTTGGCCTCCACCACAGTTTGTGGCACAGCATTCCACAGGTTCACTACTCTCTGGCTAAAAAATTCCTCCTTACCTCTGTTCTCAAAGGATGCCCTTCAACTTTGAGGCTGTGCCCTCTAGTTCTGGATATCCCCATCATAGGAAACTTCCTCTTCACATCCACCCTATCTAGTCCTTGCAACATTCGGTAGGTTTCAATGAGATTCTCCCACATTCTTCTAAATTCCAGTGAGTACAGGCCCAAGGTTGCCAAATGCTTCTCATATGTAAATTCTTTCATTCCCAGAATCATCCTCATGAACCTCCTCTGGACTCTCTCCAATGACAACACATCCTTTCTGAGATATGGGGACCAAATCTGTTGCCAATAGTCCAAGTGTGGCCTGGCTAGTGTCATATAAAGCCTTAGCTTTATCTCCTTGCTTTCATCTTCTATTCCCCTTGAAATAAATGGCAACATTGCATTTGCCTTCTTTACCACAGACTCAACCTGTAAACTAACATTCTGGGAGTCTTGCACAAGAACTCCCAAGTCCCTCTGCCCCTCTGATGTCTGAACCTTTTCTCCATTTAGATAATAGTCTGCACTATTATTCCTTTCACCAAAATACATTATCATACATTTCCCAACACTATTCCATCTGCCACTTTTTTGCCCATTTTTCCAATCTGTCTAAATCCTGCTACAATCGCATTGCTTCCTCAGCACTACCTACCCCTCCACTTATTTTTGTATCATCTGCAAACTTTGCCACAAAGCCATCAATTCCATTATTCAAATCATTGACATACAATGTGTAAAGTAGTAGTCCCAATACTGATCCCTGAGGAACACCACTGGTCACTGGCAGCCAATCAGAGAAGGCCCCTTTTATTTCCACTCGCTGCCTCCTGCCTGTCAACCATTCCTCTATCCATGTCAGTATCTTTCCTGTAACACCATAGGATTTTATCTTGTTAAACCGTCTCATGTGTGGCACCTTATCAAATGCCTTCTGAAAATCCAAGTAAATGACTCTCCTTTGTCCACTCTGCTTGTTACCTCTTTGAAGAACTCTAACAGATTTGTTAGGTAAGATTTCCCTTCACAGAAACTTTGACTTATAAAAATTAACTTTAGCGATTGACACACAACAAGTTGTCCGGACACAAAGTGAATCATGATCTTTTCTGTTTCTTCATGCTTATAAATGGACTGGTTCCCTTAACAATTCTATTTGTCATGATTTTTTTATTTTGGTCATTGGAGAATAAGGAGGATACAGTGAATTTCTGCAATTAAGTATTTATTTTCAGACCTGTTCATTTCTGTCTTTCTGAATTTATTGAAGAAATTTATAATATTCCTTTGAAGATATGTGGCAATCAAACACTTCATGGTAAATGCACTACCTAAAAATATTCTAGTCACATTGTTTGATACAAAAGCTTTTATTAAACTTGAAGTTTAACTGAGATCATAGAAAGCAACATTTTTAAAAGTAAAATTAAAATAATCTATAGTTCTATAGTATCATTTACTTGATTTAACTGATGAGAAAGATTTATATATCTGGCTCATTCTCTGTTTATATAACATTAATTTGACATCTTTGATAACCATGTTAATTCATAATACAAGTACTTTGTTCATTTTCTATTGACATTGTGTAAAATAATCCCAAATCGTCAACATACTACATTTGCTTTGTCCGGTTAGGTTCTTTTGGAGGAGAGTGAAAAAGTGGCAGTTCCTATTAGTACCATACAAATTTAGAGGAATATGGGTCAAGCACAGGCAAATGGAGCTAATGCAGGTTGACAACTGGTTGGCATGAGCACATTGGGTCAAAGATTCCATGTCTGTGCTCTATAACTCCACAAATCTACTGTAATTAAGGATGCGCCTGCTTAAAATAGGCAGGCACAGTTCACAAGACAGAAAGAGGTAGCAAGATTATCTTCCTCTTTTTATATTAATACTGAATTATTTCTGGGCACCTTTATGAGTTCCGTTGAGAGATTCCTATTTGTCCTTCTTGTGCCAAAGAATGGAGAAAGTGAAGGAAGAAAAGCTGGTTAGGCTAACAGTGACCTCGACTGATATATTAATTAAGTGCATCATTACAAATCTTCACCAGGACTCCTTTTTCTTCAAGCACCGTAAATGTTAATTGAAATGTTGACTCTCCAGAATATGTCTAGGCTATGTAGGTTTAGGATTATAGGAACAGTATGAATTTTTGCTTCGCCACTGCAGAAGTCCTCTGTCATTTTATCTTCTAAGGTTTATTATTCCTGCTCCCACTATTCTCCCTGCTGCTTTGTGACATGACATATGATGGTGGCACAATGAGTAACTAAAATATTCCTAACAATGACTATCTGAATAAGGTTGATACTGGCAAAAAGCTTCCATAAAGATATTATTAATCATCATTGTTTATTAGGTGCAAAGCAGAATTTGGTAATTTACCAGGTACTGATTCCTTGACATTAATTGAAAGCACTCAAGCTGAAGGGTGGAGTGGAATTTACATAACCTAGAATTCAAGTCACTGCTTCAGAATTTATCAGTCAATGTGAGGTGGAAGAATAAACTTCCACTTTAGGTTTTAGCATCGTCAAACTATATTGTTATAATATGTAATCCTGGGTCTGTTTAGATCAGCAACGTACGTACATATTGGTAGAGCCAAGGGTACAGGAATGTAGACAAAAGTGTTGGAATCTGGACACAGCATTTTGACTCAAAACGCTGACAATTACTTTTCCCCAACCACTCGACCTGCAGAGTTCCTCCAGCAGATTGTTTGTTGGGCTAGGGTTAAGTGAATCGCTGAAATCGTTCTTGGTGCAGACAGGAAAAAGTGAGGTAAGTACTTTCCCAAATAACAGGAGGAAAAACATGGCTTCTTCATCAAAGCAGTTTTGAAAAAAAAGCGAGGAGTTGAGCAGCATGAAATATTTATAATGATTCTACAGGATAAGGAAATGTGAATCCATTTGCTGATTCCATCACCTGCTCTTTCTCTCTTTCTTTTCACAACTGCTCTTTCATCACTTGTCACTTCCACTCATCTTTCCGAAGCAAGCACTCTCCAATTTCTTATCCGTTCTTCCATTCATATTACCACTGTTGTCAGCATTTCTACAATGGGATGTATTTGTCTCGTAGTTGTCCTTAAGGGAGATGAAGAGCACTGGAGGTATTCTTCTCAAAAAGCACAGCTTGCAGAAGATGGTGTGTGGGTAAGATAATAAAAGACGGAAAATTCAATAACTGAATTACAAATCTCTTTCAGAAATCAGTGATTTTCAGATGTTGATTCGCAAAACTCCGGCTTAGCCGTGACTAATTTTATATCCTTTTCTTTTGAATGTACAGTAAATATTCTTGAGCATGCACGTTAAATTTCATAAGAAACAGAATCATGGTCTGATCAGGGACAGTCAGCATGGCTTTGTGAAGGGCAGATCGTGTCTAACAAGCCTGATAGAGTTCTTTGAGGAGGTGACGAGGCATATAGATGAGGGTAGTGCAGTGGATGTGATCTATATGGATTTTAGTAAGGCATTTGACAAGGTTCCACACGGTAGGCTTATTCAGAAAGTTAGAAGGCATGGGATCCAGGGAAGTTTGGCCAGGTGGATTCAGAATTGGCTTGCCTGCAGAAGGCAGAGGGTGGTGGTGGAGGGAGTACATTCAGATTGGAGGATTGTGACTAGTGGTGTCCCACAAGGATCTGTTCTGGGACCTCTAATTTTCGTGATTTTTATTAACGACCTGGATGTGGAGGTAGAAGGGTGGGTTGGCAAGTTTGCAGATGACACAAAGGTTGGTGGTGTTGTAGATAGTGTAGAGGATTGTCAAAGATTGCAGAGAGACATTGATAGGATGCAGAAGTGGGCTGAGAAGTGGCAGATGGAGTTCAACCCGGAGAAGTGTGAGGTGGTACACTTTGGAAGGACAAACTCCAAGGCAGAGTACAAAGTAAATGGCAGGATACTTGGTAGTGTGGAGGAGCAGAGGGATCTCAGGGTACATGTCCACAGATCCCTGAAAGTTGCCTCACAGGTGGATAGGGTAGTTAAGAAAGCTTATGGGGTGTTAGCTTTCATAAGTTGAGGGATAGAGTTTAAGAGTCGCGATGTAATGATGCAGCTCTATAAAACTCTGGTTAGGCCACACTTGGAGTATTGTGTCCAGTTCTGGTCACCTCACTATAGGAAGGATGTGGAAGCATTGGAAAGGGTACAGAGGAGATTTACCAGGATGCTGCCTGGTTGAGAAAGTATGCATTATGATCAGAGATTAAGGGAGCTAGGGCTTTACTCTTTGGAGAGAAGGAGGATGAGAGGAGACATGATAGAGGTATACAAGATAATAAGAGGAATAGATAGAGTGGATAGCCAGCACCTCTTCCCCAGGGCACCACTGCTCAATACAAGAGGACATGGCTTTCAGGTAAGGGGTGGGAAGTTCAAGGGGGATATTAGAGGAAGGTTTTTTACTCAGAGAGTGGTTGGTGCGTGGAATGCACTGCCTGAGTCAGTGGTGGAGGCAGATACACTAGTGAAGTTTAAGAGACTACTAGACAGGTATATGGAGGAATCTAAGGTGGGGGCTTATATGGGAGGCAGGGTTTGAGGGTCGGCACAACATTGTGGGCCGAAGGGCCTGTACTGTGCTGTACTATTCTATGTTCTATGTTCTATGTTCTAGGAGTTTGAGGAGATCTGGCATGTCAATAAATATACTCAAAAGCTTCTATAGTTGTACTGTGGATAGCATTCTGATGGCTGCATCACTGTCTGGTATGGGGGGGGGCGGGGACTATGGCACAGGACTGAAAGAGGCTGAAGAGGGTTGTAAATCTAGTCAGCTCCATCTTGGGTACTAGCCTACAAAGTACCCAGGACATCTTCAGGGAGCGGTGTCTCAGAAAGGCAGCGTCCATTATTAAGGACCTCCAGTTCCCAGGGCATGCCCTTTTCTCACTGTTACCATCAGGTAGGAGGCACACATATTCTTCCCCTCTCACATCCGCTTCCTAAATGGACATTGAATCCTTGGACACTACCTCTCTTTTTTAATGTACAGTATTTCTGTTTTTGCACATTTTTGAAAATCTATTCAATATATGTATACTGTAATTGATTTACTTGTTTACTTACTTTTAAAAAATTTTATTAATTATTATTATTATTATTATTTTTTCTCTTCTAGATTATATATTGCATTGAACTGCTGCTGCTGTTAACAATTTTCACGTCACATGCCAGTGATAATAAACCTGATTCTGATAAAAAATTTCCAAATTATAGGGAAATAATGTACTGAGTTGCCTGTGGAGATAGAACAGATGAATTTTCTACCATGGTTAAAGGCAAAAGTGATATAGCAGCAATCTTGGATTTAATTCAGTCACTTGAAATAAGAGACTGTGTGTTTCATAGAATTAGCAATGTGGCAGTGAAGATATCCAGGACGTTGGGGTGTACGTATGCTGGCCCTCCTTGGACAGACCACTACTCAGATAGACAAGTACGGGATCAAGAAGTCCAGAGATCATCGACAGTGCCAGACCAAGCTTGAATAGGATGATCTTGGAGAATGAGAACTTCCTCTGCCTTTAATAAAACATATTTTGAAGCTGGCACTTTCTGTATTACTTACCTTCTTGAACAGTAACATGAAAAGAGCCATTTTGTGCAGAAGGGAATGGAAGTAGTCAGGATTGAGATGAGGATGTGTTGTACTTTAACTTACACCTAACAATAAAGTAGTGAAGTTTGTATTGAGCAGACCAGAATTTAAAACACTTGTGAAAAGAACTTAACAGAAACATACATTTTATTTACAAACAAGAGAAAATCTGCAGATGCTGGAAATCCAAGCAACACACACAAAATGCTGGAGCAACTCAGCAGGACAGGCAGCGTCTATGCAAGAGTACAGTCGATGTTTCGGGCCACAGCTCTTTCAGCAGGACAATAAATTTTATATATTCCATTTAAGCTATAATTTTGCAAACTTTAATTTGCATACAGAATTTGGTCAATGCGTCACATGAGATGATTCACCTGAACATTTATGAATAAACAATTAAGAAATAAACTTACTTCAGTGGTTGGTAAGTTGATGGAGAAGATTCTGAGAGGCAGGATTTAGGAACATTTGGAGAGGCATAATATGATTAGGAATAGTCAGCATGGCTTTGTCAAAGGCAGGTCGTGCTTTACGAGACTGATTGAATTTTTTGAGGATGTGACTAAACACATTGATGAAGGAAGAGCAGTAGATGTAGTGTACATGGATTTCAGCAAGGCATTTGATAAGGTACTCCAATTGTGCTTGATGAATCTTCTGGAATTTTTTGAGGATGTAACTATGAAAATGGACAAAGGAGAGCCAGTGGATGTCGTGTACCTGGACCTTCAGAAAGCCTTTGATAAAGTCCCACATAGGAGATTAGTGGGAAAAATTAGGGCACATGGTATTGGGGGCAGAGTACCGACATGGATTGAAAATTGGCTGGCTGACAGGAAACAAAGAGTAGCGATTAACGGGTCCCTTTCAGAATGGCAGGTGGTGACCGGTGGGGTACTGCAGGGTTCAGTGCTGGGACCGCAGCTGTTTACAATATACATTAATGATTTAGATGAAGGGATTAAAAGTAACATTAACAAATTTGCAGATGACACAAAGCTGGGTGGCAGTGTGAAATGTGAGGAGGATGTTATGAGAATGCAGGGTGACTTGGACAGGCTGGGCGAGTGGGCCGATGCATGGCAGATGCAGTTTAATGTGGATAAATGTGAGCTTATCCACTTTGGTGGTAAGAACAGGAAGGCAGATTATTACCTAAATGGAGTCAAGTTAGGAAAAGGGGAAGTACAACAAGATCTAGGTGTTCTTGTACATCAGTCACTGAAAGCGAACATGCAGGTACAGCAGGCAGTGAAGAAAGCTAATGGCATGCTGGCCTTCATAACAAGGGGAATTGAGTATAAGAGCAAAGAGGTCCTTCTGCAGCTGTACAGGGCCCTGGTGAGACCACACCTGGAGTATTGTATGCAGTTTTGGTCTCCAAATTTGAGGAAGGACATTCTTGCTATTGAGGGAGTGCAGCGTAGGTTCACAAGGTTAATTTCCGGGATGGCGGCACTGTCATATGTTGAAAGATTGGAGCGATTGGGCTTGTATACACTGGAATTTAGAAGGCTGAGAGGGGATCTGATTGAAACATATAAGATTATTAAGGGATTGGACATGCTGCAGGCGAGAAGTATGTTCCCACTGATGGCTGAGTCAAGAACCAGAGGTCACAGTTTAAGAATAAGGGGTAGGCCATTTAGAAAAGAGTTGAGTAAAAACTTTTTCACCCAGAGAGTGGTGGATATATGGAATGCTCTGCCACTGAAGGCAGTGGAGGCCAAGTCTCTGGATGCTTTCAAGAAAGAGGTGGATAGAGCTCTTAAAGATAGCAGAATCAAAGGTTATGGGGAGAAGGCAGGAACTGGATACTGATTGTGGATGATCAGCCATGATCACAGTTAATGGTGGCGCTGGCTCGAAGGGCTGAATGGCCTACTCCTGCACCTATTGTCTATTGTCTATTGAGAAAGTAAGGAGGCATGGGATCAGAGGTGACCTTGCTTTGTGGATCCAGAATTGGCTTGCCCACAGAAGGCAAAGTGTGGTTGTAGATGGGTCATATTCTGCATGGATGTCAGTGACCAGTGGTGTGCCTCAGGGATTTGTTCTGGGACCTCTTCTCTTCGTGATTCTTATAAATGATCTGGATGAGGGAGTGGAGGGATGGGTTAGTAAATTTACTGATGACTCAAAGGTTGGGGTGTTGTGGATAGTGTGGAGGGCTGTCAGAGGTTACAGCGGGACATCAATAGGATGCAAAACTGGGCTGAGGAGTGGCAGATGGAGTTCAACTCAGATAAGTGTCAGGTGGTTCATTTTGGTAGGTCAAATATGATGGCAGAATATAGTATTAATAGTAAGACTCTTGGCAGTGTGGAGGATCAGAGTGATCTTGGGGTCTGTGGCCATAGGACACCCAAAGCTGTTGTGCAGGTTGACCGTGTGGTTAAGAAGGCATATAATACATTGGCTTTCATCGACTGAGGGACTGAGTTCAAGAGCCAAGGGGTAATGTTACAGCTGTATAGGACCTTGGTCAGATTCCACTTGGAGTACTGTGCTCATTTCTGGTCAGCTCACTACAGGAAGGATGTGAAAACTATAGAAATGGTGCAGAGGAGATTTACAAGGATGTTGCCTGGATTGGGGAGCATGCCCCATGAGAATAGTTTGAATAGTTTTCTCCTTGGAGCGATGGAGGATGAGAGGTGACCTGATAGAGGTATATAAGATGATGAGAGGCATTGATCGTGTGGATAGTCAGAGGCTTTTTCCCAGGGCTGAAATGGCTAACATGAGAGGGCACAGTTTTAAGGTGCTTGGAAGTAGGTACAGAGGGCATGTCAGGGAAGGTTTTTTACGCAGTGAGTGGTGAGTGTGTGGAACGGGCTGCTGCCGACTGTGGTGGAGGTGGGTACAATAGGATCTTTTAAGAAGCTCCTGGATAGGAACCTGGAGCTTAGAAATATAGATGGCTACGGATAACCCTCGGTAATTTCTAAAGTAAGTACATGTTCGGCACAGCATTGTGGGCCGAAGGGCCTGTATTGTGCTGTAGGTTTTTCTATGTTTCTAAACAGAACAAATTTTACTAGTAAAATATAAGTTTCCTTTGTGAGGTAAATGAACGGAACTATTCCTATCTTTAAAATGTCTTTATTATGATAATAACTAGAAAATCCAGCAATCTGTACAGAATATAGTTATTTTAATGTATGCTACAATCTTCAATCACAAGGGCTTGAGCCTTTGCACCTGAGATAACTAATAACATGTCATGCTGTCTTCTCACTGCTGCCATCAGGATGAAGTTACATGAACCTCAGGGCTCACACCACCAGGGTCAGGAACAGTTATTACTTCTTAACCATGAGGCATTTGAACCAGAGGGGATGATTTCACTTGCCCCACACTGAACTGTTCCAACAACATATGGACTCACTTTCAAGGACTCTTCAACTCATATTCTCGATATTTATTTATTATTAAATTACTATTACTTCTGTTTTCTTTTGTATTTGCATAGTTTGTGTCTTTGCACAGTGGTTTGCTAGAAGTAAAGTAGAAGTAAAAAGAAGAATTGCCATTGCCAAAACCAACTTCCAAAAAATGAAAACAACAGGAATTCTGCAGATGCTGGAAATTCAAGCAACACACATCAAAGTTGCTGGTGAACGCAGCAGGCCAAGCAGCATCTGTAGGAAGAGGTGCAGTTGACGTTTCAGGCCGAGACCCTTCGTCAGGACTAACTGAAGGAAGGGTGAGTAAGGGATTTGAAAGTTGGAGGGGGAGGGGGAGATTCAAAATGATAGGAGAAGACAGGAGGGGGAGGGATGGAGCCAAGAGCTGGACAGGTGATAGGCAAAAGGGGATACGAGAGGATCATGGGACAGGAGGTCTGGGAAGAAAGACAAGGGGGGGGGGACCCAGAAGATGGGTAAGAGGTATATTTAGAGGGACAGAGGGAGAAAAAGGAGAGTGAGAGAAAGAATGTGTGCATAAAAATGAGTAACAGATGGGGTACGAGGGGGAGGTGGGGCCTTAGTGGAAGTTAGAGAAGTCGATGTTCATACCATCAGGTTGGAGGCTACCCAGACGGAATATAAGGTGTTGTTCCTCCAACCTGAGTGTGGCTTCATCTTTACAGTAGAGGAGGCCGTGGATAGACATGTCAGAATGGGAATGGGATGTGGAATTAAAATGTGTGGCCTCTGGGAGATCCTGCTTTCTCTGGCGGACAGAGTGTAGGTGTTCAGCAAAACTGTACCACAGTCTGCATCGGGTCTCGCCAATATATAAAAGGCCACATCGGGAGCACCAGACGCAGTGTATCACTCCAGTCGACTCACAGGTGAAGTCGGAAACAGTCCTTCCAGGTGAGGCAACACTTCACCTGTGAGTCGACTGGGGTGATATACTGCGTCCAGTGCTCCCAATGTGGCCTTTTATATATTGGTGAGACCCGATGCAGACTGGGAGACCGCTTTGCTGAACATCTACGCTCTGTCCGCCAGAGAAAGCAGGATCTCCCAGTGGCCACACATTTTAATTCCACATCCCATTCCCATTCTGACATGTCTATCCACGGCCTCCTCTACTGTAAAGATGAAGCCACACTCAGGTTAGAGGAACAACACCTTATATTCCGTCTGGGTAGCCTCCAACCTGATGGCATGAACATCGACTTCTCTAACTTCCGCTAAGGCCCCACCTCCCCCTCGTACCCCATCTGTTACTCATTTTTATGCACACATTCTTTCTCTCACTCTCCTTTTTCTCCCTCTGTCTCTCTGAATATACCTCTTGCCCATCCTCTGGGTCCCCCCTCCCACCTCCTTGTCTTTCTTCCCGGACCTCCTGTCCCATGATCCTCTCGTATCCCCTTTTGCCTATCACCTGTCCAGCTCTTGGCTCCATCCCTCCCCCTCCTGTCTTCTCCTATCATTTTGAATCTCCCCCTCCCCCTCCAACTTTCAGATCCCTTACTCACTCTTCCTTCAGTTAGTCCTGACGAAGGGTCTCAGCCTGAAACGTCGACTGTACCTCTTCCTACAGATGCTGCTTGGCCTGCTGCGTTCACCAGCAACTTTGATGTGTGTTGTTCCAAAAAATGAAACCCATTTTTACCAACAGACACATTTCTATGACAACAAGGCTTAGGCTACGAAAGTGTTACATCTGGTCAACCTTGCTGTATGCTTCCGAAACATGGACTATAACACCAGAACTCCGAAGAAACTTAGAAGCTACAGACATGTGGTTTCTTAGAAGAATGTTGAAAATATCATATAGAGATAGAGTAACTAATGAGATAGTACTTCAACATGCCCATACAAAAATATCTTTAATGAGAACATTAAATGAGAGGAAACTTAAACTCCTGGGCCATGTCATCAGAAAGGGAGAAATAAAATGCCTTACATTACAAGGCCATATGCCTGGGAAACGCGAAAGAGGAAGGCAAAGAAGAAAGTATATGGACACTGTGAAAGAACTAACAGATCTAAGTGTGCGAGATATCATTGACGCTGCGAGGGATTGTTCGATGTGGAGAGCCATGATCGCCCAAGCGTGTAACGCACAAGGCACATGAAGAAGAAGAAGCACACTGGTTGTCTGCCCTGTTGGGTGCATTTTTTCATTGATTTTATTATGGTTATTGGATTTGCTGTGAATGCCTGCAAAAAAGAGTCATAGGGTTGTAAATGGTGTGGTCGGGTGCTTCCAGGATGCTGCATCGGTAAGTTTGCGGCGCTGGAAGCTCGTGGCAGGGAGAGTTTCGTCCTTCCACCGTCTGCATGAAATGTTGGGGCTATCGGGACTTTGAGACTTTTTTTTACGGTGCCCATGGTCTGCTCTTATCAAATTACGGTATTGCTTTGCACTGTTGTAACTACATGTTATAATTATGTGGTTTTGTCAGTTTTAGTCTTGGTTTGTCTTGTGTTTCAGTGATATCATACCGGAGGAACATTGTATCATTTTTTAATGCATGCATTTCTAAATGACAATAAACAAGGACTGAGTGTCCTCATAATCTAAAAAAATAAATATATATATACTTTGATAATACATTTACTTGCAGTTTGAACAATCAGTCTTTTGGCAGTTAAAGTAAACTACAAATTCATTTGTCAATTTATCTACAGGAGAAATATTTCACAAACCAGGCAGTATGTAAACCTTCAAAAATAAAGGAAATATAAATGTCAGAAATCTGATATTAAAAATGGGAAATGATGGAAATACTCATCAGAGTAGGCCATATCCAACAGAGAGAGCAAAGTTTTTCTTTCATCAGAACCAAAACAATTAAAAGTTGGACCAAAATTTCTTTAAATTTTCAACAAAGCTTTCAACAGCTAGCTCACAGACAGTGTTCTATCATTTTTACCTGCTAGCTTATTAAAATGTGTGAAGGACACGTAATAATAGATGGAGCCTAATTTTCCAATGTTTGGACAGACAAATTCAAGTGCCGAAGGTCTGAGCTGTGGAAACAAAACTGCGGAGGGAATCAAATTAAAACAATTATTTTTAATCAGATAAAAGTAAATAATGTTTATTAGGTGCATTCATTTTTCATGGTTGTAAAATATATTTGACTAGACAGTAATTGTATATTCATTCTAGGGAAATGATAGGATTGTCACACATCAAGCAGAACTGCTTTAATACTTTACATTGAATACTATTTCCAAGCCTTTGATTTTGTTGCTCTCAGTGTAGGGGTCCCTCCTTGTGCCACCCATAATTTGCTGTAACCTTTTGAAAATTGTTAGCTTGGGGTGGTTGTCATACTTAATGGTTTTTGGATGACAGTGATAAACTACACAACTAAAGCAAGCAGTTCAAGCTACACATTGTTGGAAAGCAGAAGAAATATTCTTTGAATAATTGTAGGCTTAGGGCATTCACATATAACTTGCATTGTTCACTATCTGACTTACTTCTCAGATATCCGAATATTCTTCTGACTTCCAGATTTAAACAGTTTTTCATAAGCTACAGTCTTTCTTGATTAGAAACTAGTGATTTTCTGCATAAAATAATTTGAAGTAATGCAAATCCAGGAGTTCTCAGGTGCTATATTTCTTAATTTCATTCATGTGCCTTGTTTAAACATAAAAACGAATTACTCTTTCAGATTCCAAATGTCAGTCGCATTTTTCACAGCTTCATGAAGTGCAGTGTCTAAAGGAACATAATGATTGGATCAAGAGTACGTTTTTTGTTCTGTAACATGTAATTTAACTATTTTATTTCCTTGGTGGATTGAAAGTAGTCATACTTCTTGTTATGCTGTCTAAACTGATAACCTGATTGGCTGACTGACATTCATCCTCAGCAGCTCAAGTGAAGACCTTTAGCCAAATGTTTGACATTAGCTGCTCAATGTAGCTTTAGTTAGTGTTGTTAATGTTAAATTAAAAATTGGACAGCAGGGCAAAATGCACATTTAATGCTAGCATAAGTCAATTATTTAGAAGATTGTGTCAGACAAAATCATGAGGAAATTTGAGCATAATAAAACTGAATCATGGATGTCTCCAGCACAGCTGGCCCATGGTGCCTATGCTGGAGCAGTCCAAGACAAATCTCTTTGATCCCTCCTCATTGCCGTACGTCTTTAAATAGCTATCTTATTTTCTCTTAAAAGGTTCAATTGCTTCCGGCTCTGCTGGATGCCATTGTACTGTAGTGGCTAGCGCGATGCTATTACAACTCTGGGTGATAGAGTTTAGAGTTTAAATCCAATGTCTGCGTGTCCTCCCTGTGGAATGTGTGAGCTTTCTCCAGATGCTCCGGTTCCTCCCACGGGTGAAGGACGTACCGGTTGTAGGTTAATTGGTCATTGTAAGTTGTCCTGTGATTAGGCTAGGGGTGAATCAGGGGTTGCTGGGGCAGTGTGCTCAAAGAGCCAGACGGGCCTATTCCATGCTCTATTTCTAAATAAAAGCTGCATTCTGTGTTGATGAATTTCTGTGATTGACAACTGTTTTCTTCTTTTTAACTGCGGGCATTTGGAGGCAGGAGGCGAGGATACGGTGATCATTCCTCACCTGAAATGTTGGCTGGTTTCTCCTTCTTCAGATTCTATTAACTGATTGAGTTCTTTCAGAATCATCTGTTGTCAAATCATGTTCGGATTTCAACTGCTCAAAATCAAGATCTGATCAGTGCTACACCTTCTCAGGCAACTCAAAGGGATCAGTTGGCAAAGTATTTTCAGATACTACATCACTGCCCTCCTTTTTATTTTGCCTGCTTCCCCTCAGCTGATGTAATTATTTCTGTAGGCTTGGAAGAGGAAAGGCAGCTTCAGCAACCACACTAGCCAGCAATGAAGGGGAATATTGAAATGGTGAGGCATCTAGCAGACAGGATGTATGGATCAGAAATTCACTTCTTGCATCAATCTGGGGAGCAGTGTTTGAGGAGGCAGTGGTGTTCCAGGTTGGCCAACATGGACTTCCCCATCTAGTCTTGATGCTGATAGATATTCAAGATCACTCCTGGGAAGATCAAGTCTTATTCAATGAGGCATTGCTGATTTTTAAAAAAAATACTTGATAAGACAGAACAGTACATTACAACAACCAGCGACAATTCTGGACTATTTTCAAATCCCAGCATGGCACAAAGAGAAAATGAAATTCAGTTAATGGAATAAAACCGGAATTAGAGTTAATCCTCCTGGTTTACTGATGTCCATACTTGCTCTGTTTATATGACTCTCAACTGCTTCCTCGGTTAATGGATAGGCAATAAATTCCAGCATTTCCAATGACATCCATATCCAATGACTGAATAAATTAAAACATTTACTATTAATCAAAACTCTGGCCCTGAGTGATACAATGTCAAATCTCTCCCTTGAATCAATTCTTTTCAAAACACCCTTTAAATAATATAAAGAGCATTTATTTGTAATCTCTGCTTATGATAATTTTCATCAACAGTCATATGGAAATGTCCCAATCCATAGTCTACTTTTTGTAAAAATGTTCCATTTGTTATTTTAGTTTTCATAAGGATATTTAAACTTCTTTTTTCCTTCCTAGTTTGTTGCCTGCCTAAGGGCTTTGATCCTGCTGTTGAAATGCTGGTGGTTCCAAGTGAATTGCTGGGACTTACACGGAGCTTCACAGCAGACTGTGATCTTTCTGAGAACCTTTGGTGGGGATTCAGCTCAATGATTCAATTCCAAGTTTAATCACTTCAATGGAGTGAAAAAGAGAGAGAGAGGCAGGATTTTAATTGTATATGCATGCAGCGACTGTTAGGGGCATGAAGAAGCTTGCCAGATTTGACAAACTGCGAAGTAATGAGTACAGCTCTGCCTGTTAAAGATCTTGCTGGTCATTTTGTGAGGAGAGTGACATGATTTGATTACACCAGACAACGCTCTGGTGCCACGGAGAGCCTGGCTGATTAAGTCAAGGATGACTTGGCAGATAAATGCGTGGCTGAGAAGCTGGTGCAGGGGGCAGGGCTTCAGGTTCTTGGATCATTGGGATATCTTCTGGGGGAGGTATGACCTGTTCAAAAGTGACAGGTTGCATCTGAACCCGAGAGGACCAGTATTCTCGCAGGCAGGTTTGTTAGAGCTGTTGTGGAGGGCTTAAACTAGTTTGGCAGGAGTGTGGGAACTGGAGAGAAGGGACTCAGAATAGGACGGGTGGTAAAAAAGTAAAGGTAGCATGTAGTCAAATTGTCAGGAAGGACAGGTAGGTGATGGAACATATTCGCAGCCAACAGGGTGAGTATCAAAACATTAGGGATGCAGAATCAGAAAGGATAGCAAATATGGTACTCAGGGTGTTGTGTTGTATCTCAATGCGTGGAGTATAAGAAATAAGGTGGATGATCTTGTTGCTGTATTACAGATTGCCAGGTATGATTTGCAGCCATCACTGAATTGTGGCTGAAGGATGGTTGTAGTTGGGAGCTGAATGTCCAAGGTTACAGATTGTATCGGAAGGATAGGAAGATAAGCAGAGAGGGTGGTGTGGCTCTACTGGTAAAGAATGACATCAGATCAGTAGTAAGATGTGACATAGGATTGGAAGATGTTGAACCATTGTGGGCTGAATTAAGAAACTGCAAGGTTAAAAGGACCCTGATGGCAGCTATATACAAGTCTCCCAAGAGTGGCTGGGAGGTGGACCACAGGTTACAACAGGAAATAGAAAAGGTGTGTCAAAAGGGCAATGTTATGATAGTCATGGGAGATTTTAACATGCAGGTCGATTGGGAAAATCAGGTTGGTAATGGATCTCAGGGGTATAGGGGGCTCTGGATAGAGGTAATACCTTTGATGTCTGGCATGCTGCTCCCTACCAGGCAGGGTGTACGGGCATCACTGGTCCTCATCCATCTCCTAAATCTCTCATGTGTTGGCTCCAAGCGCCATAACCCATAAACTGCTTCAGCGGGCAGGCTAAACCACGTGAGGGGGTGGTGTTAACACAGCACCACTGGGCGAATGACTTCCATGGTGAAGTCACCGGCCAGGGCGGAAAGGTTCTCAGATGAACTATAACGTCAACGTGTTCATGACCAAGGCGAGCCGCCTAGTTGGAGGAAATCGGCTGTGGTCAAACCTGGAGAGGGATGGGCCCCGCCAGATTTCAGATGCCCAAGACACGCCGCATGATGAGCACACCAAAAAGCAACTTCGTACCGGATCGGTCGCAGGCCGGGTTACCAATGACCGCGCTATCCGTCTCGCACCAGGGCGGACGCGATAAATGTGCTGCTGGTGATTTGACTCAGAAGATCCGTGGCAGACAGAACATTACAATCGCCACATGGAATGTAAGAATGCTGAACCAAGCAGGGAAACTCAAGGAACTCACGCATGAGATGGAAAGAAACAACTGGCACCTCCTCGGGCTCTGTGAAGCCAGATGGAAGAACGCTGGAGAAGTGCATACTGAGGAAGGACATGTACTCTATTATAGTGGAGAAGAGAACAGACACGAAAATAGCTTCGGGTTCCTAGTCAACAAATCCATCAAGAACGCTGTCCTGGGATGCCAACCAGTGTCAAGCAGGCTCATGACCATCTGCCTGCCAGTAAAGCCATTCAACATCACAGTGGCACAAGTCTACGCCCCAACAACAGACTACGACGATGAACACATTGAAGCGTTCTATAAGAAACTGCAAAATGTCATCGACAAGGTGGACAAAAAAGATATTTTGATCATTCAGGGTGACTGGAATGCCAAAGTGGGCAGAGATGCACAAGATGGGTGGGGGGGATCTCATCGGCCCCTCATGCAATGGCACCTCCAATGTGAGGGGACAATGGCTGCTGGAATTTGCCAGTTATTTGCAGAAACAGCAAGCAAGATTCTGGGGAAAAGCCGCCGCAAGTCTAAACCATGGGTCACTAACAAGATACTGGATACATGTGACACAAGAAGGAAGTTAAAGAAAGATAAAAACACAACAGAAGGAAGAACAGAATACAGGAAAATCAACAAGGAAATCAGGAGGGAAGTGAAGGAAGCAAAGCAAAGATGGATAGGTGAACAATGTGTGGACATTGAAGACAGCCTCTCCAACAACAACACAAAGAAGCCATTCCAACTGGTGAAAGATCTTACCAAAGAAAAACAAGCCAAAGTAAACACCATCCAAGACAAAAATGGCAAAAGTCTCACAGAAGAAAAGGAAATAATGGAAAGGTGGACAGAGTACTGTTCAGAACTGTACAACTACCAGAGCAAAGGGGATCCAAGTGTGCTGAATGTATAGGAATCTTCCAATGAGGATGACTATCCAATCATGTGTGAAGAAGTTGAAGCCGCAACATGATCACTGAAGTGTGTGAAGTCAGCAGGAGTTGACAATGTCCCTGCTGAACTGCTGAAGCATGGAGGAGAGGCCACGACAGACATGCTTACCACCATCTGCAATAAGATCTGGCAGACAGGTGAATGGCTGACACCTTGGACTCAGTCACTGATCATTGTGCTTCCCAAGAAAGGCAATCTCCAACTTTGCCAGAATTACTGTACCATCAGTTTGATCAGCCATGTAAGCAAGGTAATACTCAGAATCATCTTGAACAGACTGAGACCTCAGGCAGAAGACATCATTGCCGAGGAACAAGCAGGCTTCCGTAAGGGCAGAAGCACCACTGAGTAGGTTTTCAACCTCCGCACCCTCTGTGAGAAACACCTTCAGCACCAGAGAATGTTCTACCATGTTTTCATAGACTTCAAGAAGGCATTTGACAGAGTCTGGCATGATGCCTTATGGGCCACCATGAAGAAATTCAACATGAGGCAGAAGCGGATCCATACAATCCATCAGCTTTACGTCAAGGCAACCAGTACAGTACTCGCTCAGGGCACCATCGGGGAGTGGTTCCATACCTCTGTAGGAGTCTATCAGGGCTGCCTCCTCTCCTCCATTCTCTTCAATGTCTTCCTGGAATGAATCATGAGTGTTGCCCTTGAAGATCATGTGGGCACAGTCAGCATCAGAGGGAGGAGCATCACAAACCTCAGATTTGCTGATGACATTGATGAACTTGCAGGAAAAGAGGACGAACTGGCCAACCTGGTCAGCCGTCTTGACAGAACCTCCACAAAGTTTGGAATGGAAATAAGTGCCAAGAAAACCAAGCTCATGTGGATGACTTGATAGTATTTGGATCCACCTTGGAAGAACATGAAGCGAGGTTACTGAAGGTGCTAAGCTGACTGAAGGATGAAGGGTTAAAACTTTCCCTGGACAAGTGCTAGTTCTGCAAGACATCTGTTAGCTATGTTGGGCACATAATCTCATGGAATGGAGTAGCTAAGATAGAAGCGGTGACCACGTGGCCGAGGCCCCAGACCGTGAATGCTCTGCGCTCGTTCTTGGGGTTCTGTGGTTATTATCGGAGATTCGTGAAGGGCTACGCCAAAGTGAGTCACCCCTTGAATCAGCTTCTGTGTGGTTACCCTCCCTTGGGGAAGAAAGGGAAAGGGAAAAGGGGATGGGAGGTTGGAGAATATCTAAACCCATCGGAGCCCTACGGACAGAGGTGGGAATGTGAGGAGGCTTTTAAATTGCTGAAAGATTTGCTGACCGAGGCACCTGTGCTGGCTTTTGCGGACCCCCGATTGCCCTATGCACTACACACCGATGCCAGCCGAGAGGGATTAGGGGCCGTCCTGTATCAGGATTAGGCCTGTAGTGTTTGTCAGACAGAGCTTGTCGCCCTCCGAGAGAAACTATCCCACCCATAAGGTGGAGTTCCTGGCATTGAAATGGGCGGTGGTGGATAAGCTGAGTGACTATCTCTATGGGGCCAGCTTTGAGGTGAGGACGGACAACAACCCCCTCCTGACCTTGGCGCAACTGGATGCTACAGGCCATCGGTTGTTGGAGGCATTGTCGGTATGTGATTTCAGCCTGAAGTACCGGCCGGGGAGCCAGAACGTCGATGCGGGCACTTTGCCCTGACAGATGCATGAGGAACTGGAGAGGGATGAGGAGTGGGAGGGCATTCCTGCCCCTGGGGTGAAGGCCATCTGTCAGTTTGCTATCACTATGAAGGCTGAGGAAAAGGAGAGGCCTGATTGCACAGTGGACCCATTGGAGGCTTCTGATGATGCCCTACCCCCAGTTTACTGTGACCTGACTACTCTGAAGACCTAGGAGCTGCTGGAATTAAGTCCTGGGGAAGCGGCAGCTGCTCTGCGAGATGACCCGGGCATTGGCACTATTTGGTACGCAGTGGAAAAGGGGGATATGGCGGGGGTGGGAAAGACGAAACACATTTCGGTGCCTCCATTACTGAGGGAATAGCCTCGGCTGAAGTTGAAGAACCAAATTTCTTACCGGGTAACGTCACCCCTGGACGGACCTTGGTGTTGGCAATTGGTCCTGCTTGAGAAGTATCGGAAGATTGCGTTGAAGTCACTCCGTGATGATTCTGGACATTTGGGGGTGGAGAAGACTTATGGATTGCTCAAAGACCAGTTTTACTGGCCTAGAATGAAGTCGGAGGTTGAAGAATACTGCAAGTTGTGCATTTGCTGCATACGCCGGAAGACACTGCCTGTGCAGGCCGCTCCTCTGTCACACTTGCAGAGTGCAGGGCCCCTGGACCTGGTCTGTATGGATTTTCTGTCCATAGAACCCGATGCCAGCAACACGGCGAATGTCTTAGTCATCACAGACCACTACACCAGACATGCTCAGGCTTTTCCTACCAAGGACCAAAGGGTGACTACGGTGGTTATGGGAGAAGTATTTTCTGCCTTCCCCAGCGGATACATAGTGACCAGAGTAAGCTCATCTATGAGTTACTGGGCATGCTGGGGGTTGAGAAATTGAGGATGACGCCCTATCATCCGCAGGCCGATCCCCAGCCTGAGAGGTTTAATTGAACCTTGCTAGACATGCTGGGGACCCTGGAGATCAGCAAAAAGAGCAGATGGAGTCAACATATTGGGCAGCTGGTTCACTGTTACAACTATACATGCAATGAAGCTACTGGGTATTCGCCCTATTATCTGATGTTTGGGCGCCAGACGAGGTTGCCCATTTGACCTCTGTTTCGGGACTGACGTGGGTGACGTACAGCCGAAGTCTTATCTGAAGTATGTGTCTGATATCAGGAGAGAGCTGAAAAGAGCTTACGAATTGGCTGGGGTGGTGGCCGCCAAGCAAAATTGGGGAAATAAGAGGAGGTATGACCCGAAAGTGAAGTTCTCCCAACTCCTGCTGGGAGACCGAGTCCTCATAAGGAATTTGGGACTACCTGGAAAGCACATGTTGGCTGACCACTGGGCGGCCACACTCTATGTGTTGGAGAGTCAGGTGCCAAACCTACCGGTTTTCCGGGTGAGGCCCAAGGATGGGAATGGGCCTGTCAAGATTCTCCATCGGAACCACCTGTTGCCCCTGGGACAGGAGGTGCAGGTAGACCCAGAGCCTGACTTGGAGTCTACACCTAGTACGAGGACTCTGCGGAAGCATGGGGCGAGGGAAGAGCCCGCCGTGAAAGAGACTGGGCTGGGCCCAGCCCCAGAAAGGGATACTGATTCGGAGGATGATGATTCGAATGAGTGGTACATGCTGCTGTTCGCTAACTTCCCCGTGACAGAGGAAGCGACTCCAGGCCCTTCTCACATTGCGTCAGGTAAGGTGAGGGGGGCTGTTGGTGGGCAACAGGGAGCGCAGCAGGACTCGGGAGGAGAGGAAGTGGGGCCTAAACCCAACACAGGGGGCTCCGAGTTGCAGAGGGGTTTGAGTGACGGATCGTGGGAGGTTTCGCCAGGTAGCCCCAAAGTGTCTCCAGTAGTGTCTGAGCCAGAGGAGCTAGAAGAGAGGGTATGGAGGTCTCAGAGAATTAGGAACCCCCGAGAGAGGTTGGCCTATGTAGCACCTGGGGAGCAGGGTGTGATCTCTACCATTTTGGGGAGTTATGTCACTGCTTTCTGCACGTGGATTGGGCTCTATGTTTTGCAGGAAGGGCTGGTGAATTATCAGAACGTCATGAGGGCATGACTGAATTCAGTGGGGGAAGAAGGTAAGGTTCTCAGTAATATTAACTTAACGTTAACTGTTAACTGCTAATAATAAAATGGCTTCTCTGTAATGTCAACTGATGAGGTAATGTTCTTTGTAGCTGAATTGTTTGGGTTATAATTATAGATAACGGGGAACTAACCAATGGAAGTCATGTTATTCTATCTGTATGTGTGGGAATCTGGGGAGTGCGTGGGAGATCAGCGAAGAGAGGCGAAGAGAAAGGGCGTGTGGGAAGCGCTCTGGTAGACCACCGTGGTTGGTCCCAGTCCGAGGGTCGTGGAGTTCGGAGGAAATCGAATGGTGGATCTAGGATATTGCATGAGCTCCAACATTGTGCATGAACTGTATAATTCCTATTCTTGATGCCTTTTTATTTTATATTTTTGTTTCTCTACTAACCCCATAGTCACAGTGAAATTTATAAAGTGTAATCATTTAACGTACATTGTGTACTGCCTGATATTTTACGTTGTGGGTTGTACTTGGGTGCATTACACAGCATCTACGCAAACGTGAGACACAGTTTGGCGGGCAGATGGCAGTTTCCCCTAGATGAACTTGGGTTGATAGAACTGAGTGTTACATGTGGAAATGTTGCCACATGCAGCTGTGGAGGCCAGGTTGTTGGGTGTATTTAAGGCAGGGATTGATAGGTTCTTGATTGGACATGGCATCAAAGGTTACGGGGAGAAGGCTGGGAAATGGGGCTGAGGAGGAGAAAAAAAAGATCAGCCGTGATTGAGTGGCACAGCAGACTTGATGGGCCAAATGGCCTAATTCTGCTACTATGTCTTATGGTCTCGTGGTCTTATAAGTCAAAGAATTCAGAATAAGTGATTAATTTTATAGTTGCTGGTGGTGAAGTTAGAAATTAAATTAGAAATATTTTCAAATAAAAACAAATGGAAATCTAAGTCTATTTTCTTCTCCATTCCTGGGTACTGAATAACAGGTCAATTATTATTTAAGAACTAAGATCAATACCTTTCTTTTCTTGTTAAAACAGCATGAAGAATGGAACGTAGTTGATTAAATTGAGTTGAAGTACAGATGCTGAACATTCTAAATGCCAGAAATGGTTCAAAAGGCCAAAAAACCCATGAAAACATTTTAAAGTAATCTATAAGTGAGTCTGGTCACTAAAAACTGACTACAAACAACAGGAATTCTGCAGATGCTGGAAATTCAAGCAACACACATAGAAGTTGCTGGTGAATGCAGCAGACCAGGCAGCATCTCTAGGAAGAGGTGCAGTCGACGTTTCAGGCCGAGACCCTTCGTCAGGACTAACTGAAGGAAGAGTGAGTAAGGGATTTGAAAGTTGGAGGGGGAGGGGGAGATCCAAAATGATAGGAGAAGACAGGAGGGGGAGGGATGGAGGCAAGAGCTGGACAGGTGATTGGCAAAAGGCACGTGAGAGGATCATGGGACAGGAGGTCCGGGAAGAAAGACAAGGTGGGGGGGGGGACCCAGAGGATGGGCAAGGGGTATATTCAGAGGGACAGAGGGAGAAAAAAGAGAGTGAGAGAAAGAATGTGTGTATAAAAATAAGTAACAGATGGGGTATGAGGAGGAGGTGGGACATTAGCGGAAGTTAGAGAAGCCTCCAACCTGATGGCATGAACATCGACTTCTCCTTGCCAAAGGACTACAGTATGGCTTCATTTGCCCAACGCGGTCACCAGTCAATGCTGGATTTTTCTTTGTCAAAAAGAATACTGAGAGTCTTTGTCCCTGCTTTGGCTATTGAGAACTCAGCAAAATTATTATTAAGAACTGCTATCCTCTCCACTTGGCAGACCACATCTGTCATGTCCTTTCAGTCCTTCTGCGTCTCTTCAAAAACCAACTGTAGTGCAAGTTAGAGAAATGCCAGCTCCATACTTTTAATATTCCAGTAATATTTGAGTGATATTGTAAATTTATTGTTTGATTACACATTCTTTGTTGTTTACAAAATACATTGCATGTTATATGTAAAAGTGCGTATGATGTATTGGCACCATGGTAGCATAGTAAATAGTGTGATGCTATAATAGCTCTAGGCATTGTGGAGCTTAGAGTCCTATTTTGGTATTATTCTGTAAGAAGTCTCTGTACATTCTCCCCATGGAATTCTACTGGTCTTTCGCTTTCCTCTCACAGTCCAAAAACACACTGGTAGTTTAATTTGTCCTTATAAATTGTTCTGTGATTAGGCTAGGGTTAATTGGGTTTGTCGAGGGTTGCTGGGGTGACATGATTTGAAGGGCTGAAAAGTCCTATTCCATGTTGTATCACTAAATAAACTACCCCGCCATATTATACGTGCATACCTCGCTTAAAGTAAAAATAAAGTTAGACATGTATCCCTTGCTCCCTTATTTTCCTTTCAATTAGCTTTTATGTTCTGGAGTTACAAAGCACAACAGTAGCGACAAGGTATTTTTAAAACAAGTGCAGAGAGATATTCAAGTTTAAAAAAAGTAGTGCAGCATATGTCCCTTCAGAAGGGAGAGAGAGAGAAATGATCATTTTAAAAAAGGCAGAAAACGGAAGAATTCATGGGTACATAAATAATGAGTAGTGGGTGATACTAATGATAAATTTTAAAAAAGCAGAAATTGCTAGTTACATCGGAAAGATAGAAATGTTTGACTGCACAATAAGCAACTGGATTTTGTATACTAAGTAAATTGAGCAGTGTTTTAAAGCCAATGGGAAACAAATAGTAATTTTGCAGGGAGAGTTGTTTTCAAAGACATACAGATTGCTTAGAAGCTGGACTGCTCCAACCAAACCAGCCAAAATTATCTATGCTGATATTATGAAACTAATGCAGGAACATTTAGAACTGAAACTATTATTGACTGCAGAACACTTTAGGCTTCATAAGTGCAATTAAGAGGAAGAGGAGTCCATTTTAGTGTAAGTAGCTGAATTGAAGAGATAGAAACATAGAAACACAGAAAAGCTACAGCACAATATAGGCCCTTTGGCCCACAAAGCTGTGCCGAACATGTTCTTACCTTAGAAATTACTTAGATTGTCTGCGTATTGCCAGTTCAGTAATAGGTTTAGTGATGCACTGAGTGATAATTTAGCTTGTTGAATCTTACAAGAAAACATTCAAAAATGGCTTCTAACTGAAGCATGTCTTACACTTGAAGAGCTGTATCAATGGAAACAGCAGCCAGAAACACAGCTGATTTGCAGTCAGGAATGAAAGTGTGCATGAACAAAATTGCAATGTTCAAACAGAAATTGCTTGGCCAAACAAATTGTGTTACTGTTATGGCAGGGGCTCACATACACCAGACCAATGCAGGTCTAAAGTTGAAACTTGAAGACAACACAACAAAGTAGGAAACATTCAAAGAGTATGTTGGTAGACAAAAATAAATGGACTGCACAGGGAAGAGAAAACCCAAAAAGTCAAATTACAGTTTCAAACCGAGCACTAATCCGCATGCTTTTGGTGAAAAATCTGGTGAGAGTGATGCAAGCCTTGAGATTTACAATGTGAAAACTAACAAGAGAAAGCAATATGGCTTACACCGGAATTAATTAAAACAGAATTGGACACTGGCTTGGCTGTTTCAGTCATTCCACAAAATGAGTTTGAATAGCATTTCAAAGATACTGAACTGAAGCCTGCAGATATCCAACTAAGAACTTATTCTGGAGAAAACATAACTCCTGTGGGTATGACATTTGTAACAATGAAATACAACAAGGAATATGTCACATTGGACTTGTTTGTGGTAAAACAGAAGTTCCAGTATTGTGGGGACATGTTTGGCTGAGACAAGTACAACTTTATTGAAGATCCATCCATCATGTGCATGCTACATCCCCTATGATAGAGTCAACTGAAAGCGAATTATGAAAGGTACTGGATGATGCCACATCAGTGTTCAGGGATGGCACGGGAAAATTCAAACATATCAGGAGTAAAATTGTGTTAAATGAAAACACCACATCCAAGTTTTATAAAGCCCATCCAGTTCCTTATAACATCCATGATAAAGTAGCCAGTGAGCCTGATCGCCTGGAGGCTGAAGGAATTCCTTTCAAGATTGAGTGGAGCCCGTGGGTTATGCCAGTGATCCCAGTAGCCTAGAAGAATGGGTCTGTCATGATCTGTGGTAATTTTAAGGTCACCATCAATTCTGTGCTGAAAGTAGATCAATACCATCTGCACAGGATAGATGATATCTTTGTGAATCTTTCTGGAGGAAAAAACTTCAGTAAAGTGGACAGGTGAGGCCTAACTGCAGATGGAGATGGAAAGATTTTCTCACCATCAATAGTCATAAAAGGCTTTATCATTATAATAGGCTTATTTTTGGAGTAACATTTGCACTTGTATTCTGGCAGAAAGCTATGAACCAGGTGCTGCAAGGCACTCCAGGAGATAGGTGTTATCTCAATGACATCGTTGTTACTGGCAAGGATGACAAGGAACATCTCCCAAATCACAAGATATTCACTTTGTCTGAATATGGCCCAACTGTGGAGCAAGAGACACTGAAGTGGGTCGATAGTTCACAGACTTTAATGTGAAATGAGTTAGAGGGAAAAGAAAACAATAAATGCTAGGCCAAACAGGGCCATTAACTGAAACTCTCAAATGGAAAATGAAACCAACACTGTGGTTGAAAGAAATAACTAAATATAAAGCAAATACCGCTAGTCTTCAGATTCAGTTGACTTGACAGTCTGACTTCTCAAGCAAGACCAAATACAAGCAGGCAGCAAAACATTGCTGTGTTTTGACAAGCACTATGATGAAAAGAATGCAGTTAAATACCATCACAATGAAATAATACTGAGCTGACACGTGCATATTTATGAGCACAATTGCCGTATCTGCTGTGCTGCCGAATCTGTGGTTGTGACGAGACAAGTGTGAATTCTTTAAACAAGCATCACTTACTGTGATCACAGCATCGATGCAGAAGAATTACACAAGTGTGCTGAGAAAATTCAAGCCGTGGTGGATGTCCCAAGGCCAAAGGACATGTCACATTTCTGGTCCTTTTTAGGATTTTTCAATTACTATAATAGGTTCCTGCCAAACCTGGCTACAGTGCTTCATGCCTTGAACTCATTCGTACACATAAGGAAAGAAATGGAAATGGACAAAGCAGTGTGAGGTGCCTTTCCAAAAGGTAAGGGTAACATCACATACTCTACTCACACATTATGATCGACATCATCCAGTGAAGCTTGCCTGTTACGCCTCATTTTATGGTATTGGTGCAGTCATGTCACATGTTATGAGTGATGGAAGTGAACGCCTCACAGCTTTTGCATCATGTTCCCTTACTGCTGCTGAGAAAAATTACACACAGACTGACAGGAAAGCCTTGACTCTGGTTTGGGGTGTAAAATATTTCAAATAGCTCTTGTATGGGAAAGAGTTTGCACTCATTACTGATCATCAACCATTTGTGTCCATTTTCTATCCACAGAAGGGTGTTCCACTAACAGAAGGAACACCAATGCAGTGATGGGCTCTGTTTTGTGGAGGACTCAATTACAAAATCGAATTCTAGAGGACAGCAAGTCATGGAAGCATGCCGAAGAAAGGAGAAGAGATGTATCCAGAGCTGTCAGAGCCATTTCCTACTGCCCCAGAGTCAACTCAGACAACTAGCACGAAGGAGGCCCCAGAAACTGAGATTGTTTCACAAATCTCACCTGCCAGGTAGAGTAACCCCCTCCTTGTCAGGAAAGACATTACTTCACAGTTGGTGTGTATGTGTATACTCATTGAAATGCACTTTATACTGAGCTGGAGTTAATAGATAAACAGGGACGAGTGATGTGTATTTAATATTTCAGTAATATTTGTGCGATATTGTAAATATATTGTTTGATCAAACATTCTTGTTTACATAATTCCTTTCGTGTTATATGTAAAAGTACGCACATGGCATATGCCATTATGCTGTACGTCATATGTGCAACTTGCTTAAAATAAAAACAAAGTTAATCTCACATCCAAGGCTCCCATATTTTTCTTTTGATTGGTTTTTATGTTTTGGTGTTACAAAACATTACAACATCCTTTCAGTCCTTTACTGTCTCCTTGAAAATCACCTGTACTACAAGAGAAGTACCAGTCTGAACCCCCCTTCCTGGGTTACATCCTTACACCCCAAGGCATAACCATAGACCTAGAGAAAGAGCTGCGCAGTTACTGGTCTTCTTGGACTTCTCCGACTTCTACCACCATTTCATCAGAAACTACAGCCTAATAGCTTCCACTCTCACCAGCCTCACCAAGGCACCTGCCTTGCTGATAACCTGGTTTGCTACTACTGACCACACTTTCAAGGAGCTCAACAGATGCTTCACTGCTGCTCCCATTTTCTGCCATCCGTACCCCTCCAGACCTTTTATGGTAGGAGTGGATAATCTGACATGGGTGCCAGGGCCATTCTCTCCCAGGAAAGAGTGGACGCGAAGACGCACCCTTGGTGCCTTATACTTGCACAAGTTCAACCATGCACAGCATTATTATAGAGTAGGATACGGGGGAGGGGGTGCTACTTGTTATTAAATAGGCCTTAAAGGAATGGGAAACACCGGGTCCTTTCTGATCTGGTTGACCGCCAGAACCTCATATCCATACAACAGACCCACCAATTCAACCGACTTTAGGCTCTTCAACCTTCTCCAGCCATCCAGATGCACGCCAGACTCTGAATTTTCTGCGACACCGGTTCTGGTGGCCAACCATGATCGTAGATGTAGATCAGTTCTTGCTGCCTACCCGCAGTGGGCCCAGTGCTGTAGCCAGTGGCCCGCTGGGTCCCCACGGCTCCTACTGGTCCCCTGACGCTCGTGGTCCCACACTGCCACTGATTTGCTACCTTCCGATGGCACCATGATGTGGGCCGGTCCTCCAAGGCTGCCCACTTCATTGCCTTTCTCAAGCTTCCGCCAGCTGCTGAGACGGCGTACTTGGTTCTCCAACATGTGGTTTGCCTCCATGGCTTCTCTCGGGACATTGTGTTGGACCGGGGCCCACAGTTCATCTCCAGCTTCTGGCAAGTCTTCTGCTCTCTCCTCTATGACTCAGTGAGTCTGTTCTCTGGCTATAATCTGGACAACCACAAGGAGCCAATCAGCAAATGGAGAAGTTTTCTGTGATGCTTTACCACTTCTAATCCTTCCACATGGAAGAAGTATTTGCTCTGGGCTGAGCTGTCCCACAATCTATGCATCTCCTCTGACCCGAATATGTCACCCACTGAAGTACTTCATGGCTACCAATCCCCATTGTCCATTGTTTCCGGTCGGTGAGTCTATGGTGGGGGTCCTGTACGCCAGGCCCTGGTTCACCTCTGCCAGAATGCTTGGAGGAGGAAACGGGGGGGCCATCCAGTGGCCGTCCTACTGTTGCCTTGCCAACCACCATTGATACTCAGCCTATCCACCCAATATGTCTGGCTATCCATGCAAGATCTACCCCGGCTCACCGACTCCTGCAAACTTGCACCCCAATTCATTGCCCTCTTCAAGATCACCAATTGCATCCATCCAGTTCTTTACCATCTCCAACTGCCATCATCCTTCTGGATTATTCTTACCTTCCATGTGTCCTGCCTCAAGCCTATGCCTATCCCACCTGAGCTTGCACCTCCAAAACCTAGGATAGTGGAAGGTGGTCCAGTGTACATGGTGGCCGGTTGATGGATTCACATCGTCGAGTATGGTCAACTGGAAAGAGGAGATATCTTGGGTGCCATCCAGTTACACCTGGGATTTATTGCTCATCAGTGAGTTCCACCAGACCCTTCAGTATCATCCTGGGCCAATGGGGCCCTGCTGACAGCTCCCAGGCTCCCCCAACTAAAAGGATTCAGCTGCTGATTATTCCAGACTCATCACCTGCAACCTATTTAAACCCAGCTCTCATCCACAATCCTTATTCACTCATCAAATTAGTCAGCCTCAATCAGTTGTTCCTAGCTTCCACTCTCCCTGCCTAAACCTTATCTTGTTCCCTCTTGTGATTGGTTTCTGTTCTCTTTTGTCTTGTGGCCCCTTATGGTCTATTATAAAAGTTATCATTCGCCACTGATTTGTCTCTACTGTTCTGCTTTTGGGTGAATCTTCCGCTCATTTCTTGACATGTTGGGCAAATTGAGACAGGTAAGATAGGGGGTAAGATAAGGGGAAACAAGAGGCAGGTAGTTTGATGGACAAATAAAAAGAGGTAATTGGAGCTAGGTAAGGAGAAGGTGAACTCACCTGCTAGAGAGTGATACACGAGGACTCAAATGCTACTAGTGCTGGAGTTGATAAGAAAGGAAGCTGATAATGATGATCATAAAGGGAGGAGGACTCAGTACCATATGTTGACGTTGGGGGGGAAGACAGCCAGTGGGTGAAATGCATGTGTGGTATGAAGATGGAACTTAGAGAGAGAGGGGGACAGACTTGGATTGATGGTGGGCTGGATGGGGGTTGTGGCAAAGGGAAGAAAATTAATGGGACTGGAAGAGAATGGGAAAGTGAAAGATAGCTGGGGAGAGGGTCAGAGGTAATGTCCACCTCAGACCTCAACTATGTTGTGTCAGATCCTCAGAACACTCCATTACCTAATTTTTCAAAAAAATCTGAATTAATGTTCTGGTCTCCATAACTCACTGCTATGGAGAATTCCAGAAATTCACCATCCCCTGTGTGAAGATATTTCTATGTACTTTGCTTTTAAATGAGCAGCTCCATATATTAAAACAATGCCCCACTGTTTGAGGTTCCCCCACAAGTGAAAACATCTTTGGATCAATATCGCTTCTTTCTCTTTTAGCATCTGATACTTTTTAAATAAGATCCACCTTAGTATGATAAAATGGACTCTTGACCCCACCATTAGCTTCACTGTGATCTTGCACCTTGTTGTTTACCTTGTGATGATATCCTGAATTATCCCTTATGGACTGTGTTTTTAAAAAGAGAAAGAGAGCGTGCAGCTGTACAGCACAAACACCTTGTTATTAAGAGAGAGAGAGGCGAAGACTGCTCACAGTTTGTTTGGAATTTCTGCAAGGACACTGCCGGATTCTAATTTTCTGCAGAGAGAGAGAAGGGAGGAGCTACTTGATGGACAGCTGGTGTTCAGCACAACAGTATTTAAACCAGTGTAATTGCTTGTTTCACAGGCCACGCAGATGCACTAAGGTCTGGTGAAGTTACCACTATTCTGTTCAGGTTCCCACGAGTGTGGGACTGAAGATCGATTGCGAGGGATCAATCTGTGATTATTAGTGCGTGAAAGAGCGGCCTTGTGGAGTGTACCTGTGTGTCTAACCTTTGTCTGGGTTGGTAGACTATCACTTGAAGACGGTGCTCTTAAGTTGGTCAAGTTTGGCTAACTTGGAAGTTTCAGAGGGCAATGGGAAGAATCAATGGCATCGGCCTACTTGCACAACCACAACACCCCTCTCTCTCTATCACTACTCAACTTAGTACCACGAACTGAACTGATTCCCTTTACTCATCATCGTAAGACTGTATCCATTTTACCCCTAGGCTTGAAGAAGCTTGGTTTTTATATATTTCCACACTTATATATATATATATATATATAATCATTGCTAACCTGTTTGATATATCTGAATTTATATTACTGTATTGCGTAGTTACTAATAAATAGCGTTAGTTAACAGCAATACCAGACGCCATGGTGTTTTCTATTTCTGCTGGTTCTTTAACCCATCACAGGGTACGTGACAACCTACAGTGCTCTTTCTCTGTAGCCCTTATATTTCATTCTATTTTATTCTGCATTCTGTTATTGTTTTACCCTGTTCTACCTCAATGCACTGTGTAATGATTTGATCTGTATGAACAGTACCAGCTTTACAAGCTTTTCACTGTATCTTGGTGTATGTGACAATAATAAACTAGCTCCTATTCCAATTCATTCTTCTAAAGTTCATAGAATACAAACTGAACATGTTTAGTCCCTTCAGACAGGATAATATATCCATTCCAGGAATTGGACTGATGAATCTCTTTGGACTACCTCCAATGCTGTTACTACCTTCATGAATAAAGAGGACCAAAAGTGTTTGTAGTGCTCCAGGTACGGCTTCACCAACATCATGTACAATTGTAACATGACTTCCCTATCCTTAAACTCCAAACCGTTTTCAAAAAGGACCACTATGTTCGGCTTAACTCTTGCTGTACCTCTCTGCTAACTTTTTGAGATTCATTCATAAAAATGCCTTGATTTCTCTGTACCTTATTCATTTGTAGTCTGTCTGCATTTAAATAACAACCTGTTTTTTGATTACTCTTACAAGCTGTGTGACCTCAAATATCATTTTGTTTGCCAATGTTTTCACCAACTCAATTATTCTATCTACAGTATATCTTGTTGCAGGTTCTCAATATCTTAAACATGCCCGTCCACCTATTTCGATTTTCTCAGCAAACTTGTACACCTTCTGGTGGTCTAATCAGAGGCAGGAGCAGGCCACAGCAATGAGGCTTCTTGCAGGTCAGCAACGCTTGTTTAAAAGGAGACTGTCGCAGGTGTTCGGGTTCATTCTGATGGCCAAATCAGTGGCAGGAGCAGGCCACAGCGATGATGTTCCTTGCAAGCTGGCAATGCTTGCTTGAAAGGAGACCTTTGTGGACATCCAGGCTCATTCCGATGGCCCAGTCAGTGGCAGGCACAGGCACATCGATAAGGTTTCTCTCAGGTTGGCGACACTTGTTTAAAAGTACAGAAGGGAGAAGCGGGGCGGCCATTGTTGGGAGTAGGCCAGTGGTGAGGGTAGGAGGGTCAGGCTTTGGCTCGAAAGAGGCGTTAGCTCTAGGTAAGCTTTTGTTAAGGTTCCCTTTTTTTTTCTCTTACTGTACGTGGTGTAGTAAATGGCTGTTATGTGTTCTTCATGCTGGATGTTGGAGTCCTGGGGGACACAGAGTCTCCCAGGGATCTACATCTGCGTGATGCATCCAGTTGGAGCTTCTTGAAGACCGTGTTAGGGATCTGGAACAGCAGCTGAATGACTTCTGGCTGGTATGGGAGAGTGATGAGATAATCGATCAGAGTTACCAGGAAGTAGTCAGCCATAAGCTGCAGGAGGTGAGTAGCTGGGTGACTGTCAGGAGAAATGGAAATGTGAAAGGGCAGTAAGCAAAGAGCACCCCTGTGGCCATTCCCCTCAAAAATAAGTATACCATTTTGAATACTGTTGTGGGGGATAACCTCCCAGGGGAATGCCACAGAGACTGGGTTACTGGCACTGAGCATAGGTTCGTGGTCCAGAAGGGAAAGAGGGAGAAGGAGGGAGTGGGAAGGATAGGGGACTGAATAGTCAGGGGAACAGACAGAAGATTCTGTGGATGTGAACAGGACACCTGAATGGTATCTGAGGTACCAGGCTCAGGGACTTTTTGGATCATGTCCTCAGCATCTTAGAGAGGGGAGGGAGAACAGTCAGATGTCTTGGTACATATTGGTACCAACGACAAAGGAAGGAAAAGCAAAGAGATCCTGAAAAGAGAAGTTAGAGAGCTAGGTAGAAAGCTGAGCAGCAGGACCTCCCAGGTAGTAATTTCTGGATTGCTGCCTGTGCCATGCACCAGTGAATGTGGAAAGAGGATAATTTGGCAAATTAATGCATGGCTGAGAAGCTGGTGCAGGGGGAAGGTCTTCATATTCTTGGATCATTGGGATCTATTCTGGGGGAAGTATGACCTGTTCAAAAGTGCCGGGTTGCACCTGAACCTGAGGGGAACCAATATTCTCACAGGCAGTTTTGTTGGAGCTGATGGGAAGGGTTTAAACTAATTTGGCAAGAGGGTGGGAACTGAAGTGAAGGGTCTCAGGATAGGATGGATGGTAAAAAAGCAAAGATAGCGTGCAGTAAGACTGTCAGGAAGAGCGGGCAGATGACAGGACATAGTTGCAGCCAGCAATATGAGTATCAGTGCATTAAGGATTTAGTATATAAAAAAGGGTAGGAAATACAGCACTCAGAATGTTGCATCTCAGTACATGGAGTATGAGAAATAAGAAAATCTTTTCAATCTTTAAGATAATGTTTTTTTTGAGGCATTGTAAGTGTTGTTACTTTGATGTACTCATGTTATTTTTCCTGTATATAACAATAAAAAGATTTGAAAAGAAAGAAAGAATAAGAAATAAGGTGGATGATCTTGTTGCACTGTTACAAATTGTCAGGTATCATGTTGTGGGCATCATTGAATCATGGCTGAAGGATGGTTGTAGTTGGGAGATGAATGTCCAGGGTTAAACATTGTATTGTAGGGATAGGAAGGTAGGCAGAGGGGGTGGCATGGCTCTGCTGGTGAAGAATGGCATCAAATCAGTTGAAAGATGTGACATAGGATCGGAAGATGTTGAATCCTTGTGGGTTGAATTAAGAAACTGCAAGGGTAAAAGGACCCTGATGGCAATTATATACAGGCCTCCCTATAGTTGCTGGGCTGTGAACCACAGATTGCAACAGGAAATAGAAAAGGCATGTCAATGGGCAATGTTATGTTAGTCATGGGAGATATCAACATGCAGGTTGATTGGGAAAATTAGGTTGGAAATGGATCTCGAGAGTGATTTTGTTGAATGCCTACAAGATGGCTTTTTAGAGCAGTTTGTCATTGAGATGACTAAGGGATCAGTTATACTGGATTATTGTTATGTAATGTTCTGGAGGTGAATAGGAAGCTTAAGGTAAAAAGAAGTCTTAGGAACCAGTGATCACAATATAACTGAGTTCCATTTGAAATTTCATAGGCAGAAAGTAAAATCTGACATGGCAGTATTTCAGTGGAGTAAAGGAAATTACAGTGGTATGAGAGAGGAGTTGGCCAAAGTAAATTGGAAGGAGATGCTGCAGGGATGTCAGCCGAGCAGCAATGGCTTGAGTTTCTGGGAAAAATTAGGAAAGTGCAGGATAGATGTATTCCAAAAACAAAGAAATGCAATATAGTACAACCGTGGCTGACAAGGAAAGTCAAAGCTAACGTAAAAGCAAATGAGAGGGCATATAACAAAGCAACTATTATAGGGAAGACAAAGGTTGGGAAGCTTTTAAAAGCCTACAAGGAGCAACAAAAAGAATCATTAGGAGGGAAAAGATGAAATCTGCAAGCTATCAAACAATATCAAAGTGGATAGTAAAAGCTATTTCAAGTACGTAAAAAATAAGAGAGAGATAAGAGTGGATATAGGACCATTAGAAAGTGAGGCTGGAGAAATAATAATGGGGGCCAAGGAAATGAATATTTTGCATCAGTCTTCATTGTGGAAGACACTAGCAGTGTGTCAGATGTTGAAGGGTGTGAGGGAAAGGAAGTGAGTGCAGTTACTATTATGAGGGAGAAGGTGCTCAAAAAGCTGAAAGACCAAAGGGTACTTAAGTCACCCGGACTAAATGAACTGCACCCTGGGGTTCTTAAAGGGGTAGAGTTAGAGATTGTGGTGGCATTAGAAATGATCTTTCAAAAATCATTGGACTTTGGCATGGTTCTGGAGTACAGGAAAATTACAAATGTCACTCCACTCTTTAAGAAAGGAAGAAGACAGCAGAAAGGAAATTATAGACCAGATAGACAGTGGTTGGGAAGATGTTGCAGTCAATTGTTAAGGATGAGTTATGGAGTACTTGATGACACAGGACAAAATAGGACAAAGTCAGCATGATAGATAAAAGGGATGCAGTGGATGTTGGCTACTTGGACTTTCAGAAGGCCTTTGACAAGTTGCCACACATGAGGCTGCTTACCAAGTTAAGAGCCCGTGGTATTCAGGAAAGATACTGGCATGGCTACAGCATTGGCTGATTGGTCAGAAGCAGTGAGTGGGAATAAAAGGATCCTTTTCTGGTTTGCTACCAGTGACCAGTGGTGTTCCGCAGGGGTCAGTGTTGGGACCGCTTTTTTATGCTGTATATAAATGATTTAGATGATACAATAAATGGCTTTGTTGCCAAATTTGCAGATGATACAAAGATTGGTGGAGGGGCAGATAAGTCAAAGTTCAAGAGAAAAATAGTACTTCGTTGCAGCCACAAGGAGCTGCAGAAGCTAAAACCTGGAGCAAAAGCAAACAGCTGAGGATCACAGTATCATTGGACTGAAAGGAACTGTCGCCATTTTGGGGTCAAGGCCCCGCTCCCTGATGGGGGATGGAGGGGCATAAAGACTGGAAGTCCATAGTGGAGATGAGATTCAAAGATTCAAAACACATTTATTATCAAAGAATGTATAAATTATACACCTTGAAACTTATCTGCTTACAGACAGCCACAAAGCAAGAAAGCTGAATAACCCAATAAAAAGATCAAAAAACACTATGCAGAGAAAGAGACAGAAACAAAAAACACACATCATGCAAACAATAGAACCAAGCCAACAGCATCCCGAACCAGACTAAGTCCTAGGTCCACTCCCAGAGTGGCAGGAGTAGGCCCAAGTTCAACACACCAGCGGGACAGAAAAGCACAGCAGCCGGAGCAGTTCACAGCCTCGGTGTTGCGGAGAAAAGCACAAACATTCACGGGAGAGTGAGCAAAAGAGCCCGTACCTCCCCTCTATACCTGACATCTGGGCTGACACATCACTTGTTCAGCCGTTGGGTTGTGCCATGCTCCAGGACCCGAATCCAAGTGCAGTGAACCGCCCAACCCGAAGCTGTTCTCAATCTCACCAAATCGGCTGGGTGCTTGGACTGATCCAACCTCACACGCAGGCATCGAAACCCTTCCATATCGACTCCTCTCCAAATCACTTGCTCCATCTCTGGCAGCAATGCTAACTCTGTCTGTGACCCCTGCTTGAACACGTTGCGCCTCACAATGTCCCAGTGCGGCTCATCCCCCGGACCACCCCTGCCTCCGCCAGCCTCCTCACTCTCCGCAGTGATAGTTCACCACAATTTGCTCAGGGAAGATGTTATAAGTAATGCTTTTAGTTGAATTTCTTGCCTTATGGTTTACCAGTAAAGCTGTCACACATCTTCGGTAGCTCCATCTTAAACTGGAAATTAAGGTTTACGAATTAAGGGATGAGGCAGTGGGGCTAAGGAAATGAAAGTTATCAAAATGATGAGATGGCCTGAATGTAGGTGGGAAGGGAATGGTTGAAGGACAGCAGAATAAAGTGAAATTATGAGGAGGTAAGTACTACCGACCCAACAGTCAACAGTTTCTTTTCTCCAAATAGATGCTGCTTGAGCCACAGTTTGCTTTTTACTCTTTGCAGCTGTCTCTTGTCAAAGTCTTTACAGTTCAGCCTTTTCAGAGCAATATGTACTGTGTGCTTATATTATTTTAATCTAAAGTTATCCTTGAAGCAATGGTAGTGTCATCATTGACTGGGAGGCCTTGGTATGCCAGTGAGTTCTCAAGTGCATCAGAGTGCACCCACATGGAAGGCCTCAAATTGTGTGAGGAACTGCTGGTCACTCAATTTAAGTGGAAACGTAAACAATCTCTGGTAAAGGAACCACTCACAAAGTTGCTGGTTTGCTTCCACTGAAGAAGAATCTCATCACAAAAGGCAAAAACATTAAGGGATAAGACTTGCCAGTCTTGATCCTGTGCTGATTGAGCTTCTTAGGAAACTGATATTTTAAAAGTGCATAAATCATCATCATCATCATCATCAAAAATAGGAGTGGGAGTAGGCCATCAGGCCCATTGAGCTGCCCTGCCATTCAATAAGATCATGGCTGACTAGCCTTGGACTCAGCTCCACCTACCTGCCATTTTCTCCATAACCCTTAATTCACCTGCTATGCAATAGTCTATCTAACTGTGTCTTCTATCCTATGCCCAAGAAGAGCAAGGTGAGCTGCCTCAATGACTATCTCCCAGTTGCACTCACATCTATTGTGATGTAGTGCTTTGAGAGGTTGGTCATGGTCAGAATCAACTCCTGCCTAAGCAAGGGCCTGGGCAGCTGCAATTTGCTTATTGCCACAATAGGTCTACAGCGGATGCAATGTCACTGGCTCTCCACTCGGCTTTGAATCACCTGGATAATAGCAATACCTATGTTAAGGCCCTGTCTGTGAATCCTGATGAAGGGTCTCGGTCTGAAACGTCCACTGTTTACTCTTTTCTATAGATGCTCCTTGACCTGCTGATTTCCTCCAGCATTTTGTGCGTGTTGCAGTTTGTTGATTACAGCTCAGTTTTCAATATCATACCCTCAGTAGTAATCAGTAAGGTCCAAGACCTGTGCCTTTGTGCTTCCCTCTGCAACTGGATTCTTGACTTCCTCACCAGAAGACCACAGTCAGTGTGGATCAGATGTAACACCTCCTCCTTGCTGGCAATCCATGCTGGTACACCTCAAGGATGTGTGTTTAGTCCACTGCTTTACATCCATGACTGTATGGCTCAGCAAAGCTCAAATGCCATGTATAAATTTGCTGATGACGCAATGTCGCATGATGATGAGGAAGCGTATAGGAAGGAGATAGATCAGCTGGTTGAGTGGTGTTACGACGACAACCTTGCACTCAACATCAGTAAGACCAAGGGATTGTTTGTGGATGTCAGGAAAGGTAAATTGAGGGAACACACATCAGTCCTCATTGAGAGATCAGAAGTGGAAAGAGTGAGTAGTTTCCAGTTCCTAGGTGTCAACATCTCTGAAAATCTACCCTGGGTCCAACATATTGACACAATTATAAAAAAGGCCCCACAGCAGCTATATTTCATCAGGAGTTTGAGGAGACTTGGTATGACACCAAAGACTCCTGCACTTGTCTACAGATGTACTGTGGAGAGCATTCTAATTGGTTGCCACTGTCTGGTATGGAGGGGCCACTGCACGGGATCGGAAAAAGTGGCAGAAAGTTGCAAACTCAGCCAGCTCAATCACGGGCTAGCCTCGTGACCCTGTCACCTAGCCTCCACAGCATCAAGGATATCTTCAAAAGACAATGCCTCAAAAAAGTAGCATCATCACTAAGGACCCCTATCACCCAGAACATGCCCTCTTCTTATTACTATCATCAAAGAGGGGGTTCAGAAGCCCGAAGACACACACAGAGCGCTTTTGAAACAACTTTTCCCCTCCACCGTCAGATTTCTGAATGGACAAAGAACGCAAAATATACCTCAATTTTTTTTGCTTTCTTTTTGCACTGCTTATTTAATTTCATTTTTAAAATATATTTCTTATTGTAATTTATAGTTTTTTATTATGTTTTACAATGTACTGCTGCTGAAAAACAACAAATTTCATGATATATGCCAGTGATATTAAACCTCTTAAACATATTTAACGATGTAGCCGCTAGCATTTCCCAAGCATCATTGATTTTTTAACATCACTGTTTTCCTGCTGCTGTTTTTATATTGGTGATTTGAGCAATCTAAGCACAGCTCTGGAAGCTCCCTTAGCTGCTGCTGCTTTTGGAAGGGGCACTTCATTAAACCATATGGTGTGGAAGAAACAGAGCTCTTGGTTGGGATGGTGCCATATTAAAGCTCAGGATTCATTTTTTATTGCTGGTCAATAATTTATGCATCCATCCTGACTGAGAAGAAGAAGCCATGCTCCATGTACCAGCAGGGTACTCGCTGACTACAGCGAGAATTTATTTGGAAGCAGCTGCCAGCCAATTAAAATGGGATGGTTCTGAGGCTTTCTGCAGTGTTGTTGTTCTGGCACAACTCAAGGATATCAGAAGGTGCTGGGAAAAGCAAAAACAGTTTTCAAAGCTGTAATTGTTGAATCCTCATTTTGGCATTGCGTTGGATGCACGCAGGGGTTCAGATTACAGAATAAATTATATACATATAACTTATTGACTGGTCTTTGATGGTCTATCTGCTAAGTTGCATCCTATTTAGAATAATTGTCTCTTGGAAGCAATTTGACAGATTTTTAATTACGTTAATAGGATCAATCCAACATTTTTTAAAGAAAAGTTTGGTGTTATTAGTGAGAGACTCATTTATATCCCTTAGACTATGATAGACACTGATTTGATCACATAGGATTCAGGGTGACCTAACCAACTGGATACAAAACTGGCTTAGTGATAGGAGTTCAGAGGGTGATGGTAGAGGGTCGTTATTCAGATTGGAAGCCTGTAACCAATGGGGTGATGCAGGGTCTACTATTAACAATGGGGGTAAATCTAGTTGGCATGGTTGTAAATTTGTGGATGATACCAAAATTGATGGTAGAATGGAAAGTGAAGAAAATTATTTAAGATTACAGCAGGAACTAGACCAAGTTGAACTGTGAGCCACTAAATAACTTAACTTTTAAGTTTAACTTTGAGAAGTGTGTAGTGTTATACTTTGGCAAATTTAACCAGTGAAAGACATACATAGTAATTGTAAGGGTCTGGAAAGAGTTGTAGACTGACCCCTAGGTTTCAAATACCCCTAGGTATTTGCGACCTAAGGATACAAATAGCTAGTTCCTCGGAAGTGCTGGTGAAAGTAGACAGAATGTTGAAGAGCATGTCTGGCATGCTTGACTTAATCAGTCAGGGCATCAAGTACAAAAGTTCAGACATTATTTTATAACTGTCCAAGACATTAGTGAGTCCAAGCTAATATAAGGATGCCATTTACTTAGATAGGGTGCAGAGAGGTTCACACAGATATAACTGGGACTGGAGGGCTTGAATTGAAAAGAGAGACTGGATAGGCTGGGACTGTTTCCCCAGAAGTACTGAAGGATGAGGGCTGAACTCTCAGAGGTTTATAATATCATGGGGGGCATGAATAAAGTCATAGATTTCCCGGGTGCACTGGAGAGCACTCACATGGAAGGCCTCTCATAGAATGGTCATAGATTTTATTTCCTAGGCTAGGGCAATCTAAAACCAGAGGGCATAGATTTAAGCTGAGAGAGGTAATATTTAAGATGCACCTGTAGGGCAACATTTTCACACTGAGGGTGGTGGATATATGGAACAAACTGCTGGAAGAAGTGGTAGAGGTGGTACACTTACAATATATAAAATATACTTAGACAGGGCATGTATAGGAAAGGTTTAGGGGCCATGTGCCAAATATGCGGCAAATGGGGCCAACTCAGGTAGGTAACTTGGTAGGAGCTTGGCTGAAGGAATCACAATCAGAATTTGGCTTTATTATCATTGACATGGAGTATGTCGTGAAATTTGTTATTTTGTTGTAGCAGTACGGTGCAAGACATAGGGAATTGTTAGAAGTTACAAAAAATATAATAAGTAAGTAATGCAAAAGAGGAATAGTGAGGTAGATTCATGGGCTCATGGACAAGTCAAAAATCTGTGGCAGAGGGAAAGGTGTCCTCAAAGGTGCAGGGGCTTGTGCTGGAGCTGGGTTGAGTCTACAACCATCTGCAGCCTCTTTCAGTCCCATGCATTAGAGCCTGCTTCATACCAGGCAGCAATACAATGAGTCAGAATGCTTTCCACATTACATTTGTAAAAGTTAGCTACAGTCTTTGGTGACATATCAAATCTTCTTGAACACGTAATGATGTACAGCCACTGGGGTGCCTTCTTTGTAACTGCGTCAATATGCTGGGTCAGAGATGTAAATGCCCACGAACCTGAAGCTGCTCACCCTTTCCAATGCTGAATGCTCAGGGAGCACTGGTGTGTAATCTCCTGAAGTCCACAATGAATTCAGTGAGAGAAAGTCTATTGTGGTGACACACCTCAACCAGCAGACATAGTTCATATGTGTTTTCATCGTCATCTGACATTCAGCCGTCAACAGTGGTGTAATCAGCAAACTTATAGACAGCATTTGAGCTTTGCCTGGCCACATAGTCATGAGTATAGGGAGAATAGATCTTTGAGGTGCACCGGTGCTGATTGTCAACAAGGCGGAAGTGTTTTTACCGATCCCTAATGATTGTGGTCTTCCATGAATTTATGAATTAAATATGAATTTTATATTAATATGAAATGCTGCAATTCAGTGAAATGTTCAAGATCACTGTTATGTCTTTTCAGAAAATAATTTGAACAAGAACAAAAACAAGATTCGAATATGCTACTCATATTTGTCGTAGAAGTTGATTTAATGTACCCTGAAGCCTATCAAATTTAATTTATCCTCTCGAAGGATTTTACAGTCCCTCTGTTGCTCTAAGACTGTCTGGATCCAAATGGACGGAATCATCTCATGCTGTCCTGGCTGCAACTCCCAATGCAAAGAGGTTCCTCAAGATCTGCCTTGGAAGAATTAGTGCCAGAGGTAACCAAGGGAGTGGTATCCTGATTCTATACTCTATGTTTGAAAGGAGATCCTCAGGGAAGCTTCTCAGCAGCAATTGAAAATGTTCAAAGTAAATTTAAACTAGAGTTGCTGGGGGCTGGGAACCAAACTGAAGAGATGTAGAAAGAGGCGGTTGGCTCAGAAATAGAGAAAGCTTGTAGGCAGTGTGAGAGGGAGGATAGGCAGGTGATAGAGAAGGGATGCGCTCAGACTGATGGTTTGAGATGTGTTTATTTTAATGCAAGGAGTATCATGAACAAAATGGATGAGCTTAGAGCGTGGATCAGTACTTGGAGCTAAGAAGTTGTGGCCATTACAGAGACTTAGATGGCTTAGGGGCAGGAATGGCTACTTAGAGTGTGAGGCTTTAGAGGTTTCAAAAAGGACAGAGCGGGAGGCGGGAGGCAAGAGGTGGGGGTGTATTACTGCTAATCAGAGATAGTGTGATGGCTGCAGAAAATGAGGAAGTCATGGAGGGATGGTCTACATAGTCTCTTTGGGTGAAAGTTAGAAATAGGAAGGGGTCAATAACTCTACTGGGTGCTTTTTTCACTGATCACCCAATAGTAACAGGGACATCGAGGAGCAGATAGAGAGACAGATCCTGGAACGGAGCAATAATAACAGGGTTGTCAGGATGGGAGGTTTTAATTTCCCCTATATTGGTTGGCATCTCCCTACAGCAAGGGGTTTAGATGGGGTGGAGTTTGTTAGATGTGTTCAGGAAGGTTTCCTGACACAATATGTAGATAAGCCTACAAGAGGTAAGGCTGTACTAGATCTGGTATTGGGAAATGAACCTGGTCAGGTGTTAGGTCTCTCAGTGGGAGAGCATTTTGGAGACAGTGATTACAGTTCTATCTCTTTTACCATAGCATTGGAGAGGGATAGGAACAGACAAGTTAGGAAAATGCTTAATTGGAGTAAGGGGAAATATGAAGCTATCAGGCAGGAACGGAAGTATTGATTGGAAGCAGATGTTCTCAGGGAAATGTATGGCAGAAATGTGGCAAATGTTCAGGGGATATTTGTGTGGCGTTCTGCATAGGTACGTTCCAATGAGACAAGGAAGGGATGGTAGGGTACAGGAACCAAAGTGTTCAAAGGCTGTTGAAAATCTAGTCAAGAAGAAAAGCTTACGAAAAGTTCAAAAACTAGGTAATGATAGAGACCTAAAAAATTATAAGGCTAGCAGGAAGGAGCTTAAGAATGAAATTAGGAGAGCCAGAAGGGGCCATGAGAAGGCCTTGGCGAGCAGGATTAAGGAAAACCGCAAGGCATTCTACAAGTATGTGAAAAGCAAGAGGATAAGACGTGAGAGAATAGGACCAATCAAGTGCGACAATGGAAAAGCGTGTATGGAACTGGAGGAGGTAGCGGAGGTACTTAATGAATACTTTGCTTCAGTATTCACTATGGAAAAGAACCTTGGTGATTGTAGGGATGACTTACAGGAGACTGAAAAGCTTGAGCATATAGACATTAAGAAAAAGGATGTGCTGGAGTTTTTGGAAAGTATGAAGTTGGATAAGTCACCGGGACCAGACAAGATATACGCCAGGCTACTCTGGGAGGTGAAGGAGGAGAAGGCTGAGCCTCTAGCAATGATCTTTGCATCATCACTGGGGATGTGAGAGGTTCCAGAGGATTGGATGGTTGCAGGTGTTGTTCTTTTATTCAAGAAAGGGAGTAGAGATAGCCCTGGAAATTATAGACCAGTGAGTCTTATTTCAGTGGTTGGTAAGTTGATGGAGACGATCCTGACAGGCAGGATTTATGAACATTTGGAGAGGCATAATATGATTAGGAATAGTCAGAATGGCTTTGTCAAAGGCAGGTCGTGCCTTACAAGCCTGACTGAATTTTTTGAGGATATGACCAAACACATTAAAGAAAGTAGAGCAGTAGATGTAGTGTATATGGATTTCAGCAAGGCATTTGATAGGGTACCCCATGCAAGGCTTCTAGAGAAAGTAAGAGGCATGGGATACAAGGGCACCTTGCTTTGTGGATCTAGAATTGAGTCACCCACAGGAGGCAAAGAGTGGTTGTAGATAGGTTATATTCTGCATGGAGGTCGGTGATCAGTGGTGCACCTCAGAGATCTGTTCTGGGACCCCTACTCTTCATGATTGTTCTAAATAACCTGGATGAGGAAATGGAGGGATGTGTTAGTAAATTTGCTGATGACTCAAAAATTGGTGTGTTGTGGATAGTGTGGAGGGCTGTCAGCGGTTACAGCGGGACATTGATAGGAAGCAAAACTGAGCTGAGAAGTGGCAGATGGAGTTCAATCCAGGTAAGTGTGAGGTGGTTCATGTTGGTAGGTCAAATATGATGGCAGAATATAGTATTAATGGTAAGACTCTTGGCAATGTGGAGGATCAGAGGGATCTTGGGGTCTGAGTCCAAAGGACACTCAAAGCTGCTGCGCAGGTTGACTGTTTGGTTAAGATGACATATGGTGCATTGGCCTTCATCAACTGTGGGATTGAGTTAAGAGCTGAGAAGTAATGTTACAGCTACATAGGACCCTGGTCAGACCCCGCTTGGAGTACTGTGCTTAGTTCTGTTCATCTCACTACAGGAAGGTTGTGGAAACTACAGAAAGGGTGCAGAGGAGATTTACAAGGACATTGCCTGGATTGGGGAGCATGCCTTATGAGAATAGGTTGAGTGAACTTGGCCTTTTCTCCTTGGAGCGACGGAGGATGAGAGGTGACCTGATAGCGGTGTACAAGATGATGAGAGGCATTGATTGTGTGGATAGTCAGAGGCTTTTTCCCCAGGGCTGAAATGACTAACTTGAGACGGCACAGTTTTAAGGTGCTTGGAAGAAGGTACAGAGGAGATGTCAGGGGTAATTTTTTTTCCCCTCGCATTGATTGGTGAGTTCATGGAATGGGCTGAAGGCGATGGTGGTGGAAGCGGATACGATGGGGTCTTTTAAGAGATTCTTGGATAGGTACATGGAGCTTAGAAAAATAGAGGCCTAGGTAATTTCTAAAGTAAGTAGATGTTCGACACAGCTTTGTGGGCCGAGGGGCTTGTATTGTGCTGTAGGTTTTCTATGTTCTATATTCTACGTTCTAAATTTAATAACGAAGTATGCATATGACATCATATAGTACCCTGAGATTCATTTTCTTGCAGGCATTCACATTAGATCAAAGACATGCAATAGAATCAGTGAAAAACTATCCACAAAAGACAAACAACCAAAATACAAAAGAAAATAAGTTGTGCAAATAGAAACAAATAATAATAATAATAATAATAAAAACAATAATAAGTAATACTGCGGAACATGAGGTGTCGAGTCCTTGAAAGCGAGTCAATAGGTTGTAGAATCAGTTCAGTGTCGAGGTGAGTGAAGTTACTCTTGCCAGTTCAGGATCCTGATGGTTGAAGGGTAATAACTGTTCCTGAATCTGGTGGTGTGTGACCTAATTACCCTGTATCGCCTTCTGGATGGCAGCAGTGAGGATTATATGTCTGTGCAGGACAATCATGTCAAAAACCTGACAGTAATGCTGGAAAAAATTTAACAACTAACCACAGTTGCTGGTGTCAGATTCTTAAACTAGGGTCCAATGTAATCTCCTTTAGCCCCACGCTACATATCTTTCCTGGGCTCACAAATCTCTCGTTGTCTAATTTTCAGCACAGTCATCTGATTACTGCCACATAGCCACAATCACTCCAATCACAAACAAGAGTCCTGCTGAAGTGGGTCTGCCTGAACCATCGACTGTACTCTTTTCCATAGATGCTGCCTGACCTGCTGAGTTCCTCCAGCATTTTGTGTGTGTTACACAGTTACTCCAGTTTCCTGCACTCTTGACACCACATTCTGCAGCTGGTATTCCAAGATCTTTGATGTTCACATATGAACATCAACATTCACTCTTCACCACAAGAACCTTAGGGAAATTATTCAAAATATGTGAAGAAGCCTCAGAGAATATCAAATTCTCCTGAACATTTAATGTAGCTTTCTCAAAGCAAGATTTTAAAAATTACCTGACATGCTTTGAGACCTGAACTTGCCTAAAGCACAAATATTATAATATTGTCCCATTAAAGTGAGACCAATGATTCTTTTATTCAAACAGTAAAGAAAAACATCAATGATAACATCTTGTGCCAGGGTTATAGTTAAAATAGACATGATTATTCAACAAGATAATTAGATTCATAAGCAAGTCCTTGACATCAGATCAAATTTACCTGTAGCTTGAACATGGACCAAGTAAGCGCTGGAAATTCATCTGGGCCTTTGTCCAATTATTAATTAACTTTTAATTACAGATTCACAATAAACAATTTGTGGCTAAAAGAACAACACAATGATGGCGGTGATTATTTTTAGTTCTCTGTAGTCACTGATTTGCAACTTTAAGATGAAAGTCAACGTGAAAAAGGAAGTAAAATCCATGCTCCAGGACATGTCTTCACCAGGACCTGCTTCAACACCTACTCCCCATAGACAACATGATGCTCCGTGGCTCGTGGTGTTAACTTCATCCATCCAAATGCACTAGGACCATGAGCTTCACCCTATGCCAGATCCAAGGGGTACAGGGAGCAGCACTAACCTTTACACCTGACTTCCTTAACTTCAAAAAAGCCCTTATCTCATCAATCCAAAATGACCATGGGTCATCCTTTTTGAGCTTGGATGTCTGTGGAAATCCACCACTTCAGTGCTTCACAATGATATAACAGGTCCACAATGGAGTGCCACAGCAATGCAGTCGTGATTGCTGCTTCTGGTGCCATGCCCCAGAGCCATGTTGATGGGTTAAGTGGCCTGTTACTGTAGAAAAGAGACAAAATAACCAAAAGGGAGTTGATGGACATGCAAGAGAGAATGTCCAAGGAAATAAGAACAGAACGTTTGGGACAGATGAGAGCCAGAGTTGACTAGCTAAGCCAAAATGTCCTCCATAATAAATAAGTAATGGACCCAGTCTCAGTGCATGTTCATGCCTATCAAAACTATGTTATTCCTCTAACACTTACCTCAATCTTCATGACTACAATTTTTCAAGATGTGGAAGTGCTTTGGCACTCCTCATTGATCCACATTTAAAAAATATATTCTTAGGATCTCAGTGTTACTGGCAACACCAGCAGTTATTGCCCATTCCTAATTGTCCCTGAGAAGACGTGGTGTGCCATCACTTTTAAGCACTTCGGTCTTCTGGTGAAGTAACTCCCAATTAGGGAGGGATTTCCTTGATTTAGATCTAGAGATGATGAAGGACTGGTGATATATTTCCAAGCATGGATGCTATACAACTTGGAGAGGTTTTTGTTACTTCTAGAGGTAGCATTTTAAGTGAGCCGCAGCTGGTGTAACCTGAATAGGTGATGCATTGCATTTTCTACATGTACACTCTTGCAAGCACTCTGGGCAAGTAAGGGTGGTAATTAGACCATAAGACATAGGAGCAGAATTAGGCCATTCCATCAATGTTGGGTTTAATATCCATCTCAACCTCATTCTCCCGTCGTCACCCTGTAACTTTTGACACTCTTACTTATTACGAAACTATCTACCTCCACTTTAAATATCTCCAATGAGTGTCTGTTTAGTGTGGTTGATGGGGTGTCGATCAATTCGATGGTATTCTGCTTCTTGTGAGTTGGTGGAGCTGCACTCATCTAGACAAATGGAATATTTCATCATGTGCCTGATGTGAGATCTGTTGATGATGGATAGACCTTGGGTGTCTGGAGGCGAGTCACTTACTACAAAATACCCGGCTTATGACTTTTTCTTATCATTATCGTATTTGTGAGACTGGTCTAGTTGAGTCTCTGCTCAGAAGTGACTCCTAGGATATTGGTGATGGAAATACCATTATGCCTTAAGGGTAGATGCTCAGTCTTTCATTTTGAGTAGGTGATGGGAGAAGGAGGCTGCAGGATATCAATAGCCATGACCATCAAGTGAGTGCCAAAAAGGCTGAAACATCTGCACCCATATTCAGTCAAGGCTGCTAGTTAGATAATCCAGTTTCATTTCTTCCTGAGAGTCCAACCGCCATCAAGAGCCAGTTTCTAACTTAATTCACCTTATGTGATGTCAAAAACTGACCAAGTGCTGGAGACAGAAATAGCTTGGAACCAGATAGCCTCCGAGTTTTAATGTGGTACACCTGTGCTCCAGAATTAGATGCAACTTGAATCAAACTATTCCCATTCTGTTGTTTACAGTTACAAGTTGGGCCAAAGGGATTGTTTCCATGTTGTCGAACTCTCTCAATCTCTGACAATACTGGAACTTACTCAGCTGTATGGAAAATACTCAAGTATTTTCAATCTGAACTATACTTTTCAAATATACTGAAGCTGTATGGAAAATGCTCCTATGCAATCCTGATAGTTGTCACTGATCATTTACATTCCATTATCTGCATAAAATTTGTAGCTGTCACTGACAGCCTATCAAGCCTTGCGTTCACCAGTGTCCTGCTCACTGATGCCTGGTTTCAATTACTTTTCAGAATCACTGAGCTCCAGACCATATCAAAGCTATGTTCTGATCGTTGAGCTGAATTGGAGAGGAGGGGTGAAGCAGACTGCATTCGACATGAAGTAATTGCGGTGTCAAGGTGCTCAGGTAAAACCAAAGTCAATGGGCATCTGAGGGAAAAGACTTCCACAGTCTGAGTCGTATGTTTCAAAAAGGAAGACGACCATGGTTGTGGGAGGTCACTTATTCCAGCGTCAGGGTATAATTGCAGCCTTTCCTTAGTTTAATGCCAGAACCCAACTGTCTTGAGTTGCTTTATCAAAGACTCTGCCTTCATTAGAAATGAGATGTGGGAATATTCACTGATGCTTGCATGATGTTCAATTCCATTTACAACTCCTGAGCAAATGAATCAGTCCTCATACGGAGACAATGCTAGGCAAAGCATTCCTATGATTCAATCAATCAGTGGTAAATCAATGCATAGCCTTTTATTATTAACCACTTTTCTTCCACTGATTAGCTGTGCTCACAGACCTGTCAACCACTTGCATTCCTGCCGAGGTTTAATTATTTCAGGTTATGTAGTGGTCAGTGTGATGCTATTACAGCTCAAGATGTCAGAGTTCGGAGATCAATTCTGGGTCCTGGTTTCCTCCAGGTGCTTCAGTTTCCTCCCGCAGTCCAAAGATGCGCTGGTTAGTTAGGTTAATTGGTCATTGTAAATTGTCCTTTGATAAGGTTAGGGTTAAAGCGATGGGATAATGAGCGGAGCGGCTCGTTGGGCTGGAAGCCCTGCTCCGCATCATATCTCCAGATAAGAAATAAATAATTCAGTCAATGGCTTCTCTGGTCTTGAAGAAAACATTCTATTGGGCAGTTTGTTATTGTTTTTTATAGCCCAGCCTGGTAGCTCAATTATATAAATAATTATCAGGAGACTGTCAGGAGAAGGAAGGGAAATGGGCAGCCAGTGCAGAGTGCCCCTGTGGCCGTTCTGCTCAATAATAAGTATACTAGCAAGAGGCTTCTCCTGTCCTCTCCAATAGGCCTGGAACTTTGGATAAAGAAGGTAACCGTCTTGTAGCATGCGCTGAATATACACAATGGATGAAATAGCTTTGTTTAGCCACAAATCATCCCACCAATCCAAAGTGATAAAATTGCCAAACCACTGATGAACAAGCTCATGGGCAATGACTGTGGCAGCCCATTGCTTATTGTACGAAGATGATTAAAGGACAGGTTAGCTTCCCAGTAGGTGATCAGGCCCCAGTTTTCCATTGTACCTGTCCCAAAGTCAGGGATAGCAATTGTATCTAGTTTAGGAAGAGAATAAATTATGATAACATACTCTCCAAAGCAGTCAAAGATTTTTTTCATGGTGTCTGTTGCAAAGGTGACTGTATAATGCTGCTGAGGCAGGACCTACATTCTAATATTCTATTTTTGATGACTCAAACGTAGGGGTTGTTGTGAATAGTCTGCAGGGTTGTCAGAGGTTATAGCAGGACATCGATAGGATGCAGAACTGGGCTGAGAAGTGGCAAATGGACTCCAACCCAGATAAGTGTGAAGTGGTTCATTTTGGTAGGTCCAATTTGAAGACATATAATATAAATGGTAAGACTTCAGGCAGTGTGGAGGATCTGAAAGATCTTGGGGTGCGTGTCGATAGGGCATTCAAAGGTGCTGCGCAGGTTGACAGTGTTGTTAAGAAGGTGTATGGCGTGTTGGCATTCATCAACCATGGGACTGAGTTCAAGAGTCGTGAGATAATATTACAGCTATATAAGATCTTGGTCAGATTCCACTTGGAGTACTGGTCACCTCACTACAGGAAGGATGTGGATACTATAGAGAGAGTGCAGAGGAGATTTACAAGGATGTTGCCTGGATTGAAGGGCGAACCTTATGAGAATAGGTTGAGTGTACCTGGCCTTTTCTTCCTGGAGTGACGGAGAATGAGGGAGGTGACCTGACAGAGATGTAAAGGTGATGAGGAGCATTGATTTTGTGGATAGCCAGAGGCTTTTTCCCCAGGGCTGAAATGGCTAACATGCGGGGGCATAGTTTTACGGTGCTTGGAAATGGTACCGAGGGGATGTCAGGAGTAAGTCTTTCACACAAAAAGTGATGGGTGCATGGAATGCACTGCCGGAGGTGGTGGTGGAAGCGGATACAATCGGGTCTTTAAAGAGCCTCTTAGATAGGTATGTGGAGCTTAGAAAAGTACAGGTAGGGAAATTCTAGGCAGTCTCTAGAGTAGGTTACATGGTCGGCACATCATTGTGGGCCGTAGGACCTGTAATGTGCAGTAAATTTCTATGTTCTGAGTATTCCACTTTGGATATCATTGAGGGGGAACGACCTACCAGTGGGAGCAGAAGTGATGGGGTCTCTGGCACTGAGATTGGTGCTGTGGCTCAGAAGGGAAAGGAGGTGAGGTGGACTGTAGCGGTGATAGGAGATTCCATAGCCTGAGGAACAGGGACGAGATTCTTTGGGCTCAATAGAGACACCTGGATGGTTGTTGCCTGCCGGGTGCAATGTTTGGGGATGTCTTGCTTTGGATCCATGGCATTCTCAAGGGGGAGGGTGAGCAGCCAGAAGTCTTGGTACATATTGGCACCAATGACATATGTAGACAAGGTCAGGAGGTCCACCTCAAACGGAGGCAGTGTGTGGTGAGATTCCTAGCAAGGAGAGGCTGATGACAGGGCAAAATTGCAGTTAACAGTTGCAATGTAAAATAGAATAAGGTGAATATAGGACTGAAGGTGTTATACTCGAATGCACGCAATATACAGAATAAGGTTAATGAACTTGTAGCACAGTTACAAATTGGCATGTATGATGTTGTAGGCATTACTAAAATATGTCTGAAAGAAGATTTATAGCTGGGAGCTTAACGTCCAAAGATAAACCGCATTGAAAGGACAGGCAGGAAGGCAGTGGGGGTGGTGTGGCTCTGTCAATAAAAAAATAAAATCAAATCATCAGAAATTGGTGACATATGGCCAGAAAATGTTGAAACATTGTGGATAGATCTGAGGAACTGAAAGTGGAAAAAGACCCTAATGGAAGGTATATACAGATCCCCTAGTCACAGCGGATTTCAATATGCAGGTAGATTGGAAAAAAAAAACAATTTGGTGCTGGATTCCAAGAGGGAGAATTTTTAGAATGCCTACAAGATGGCCCTTTAGAGCAGCTTGTGGTTGAGCCCACTAGGGGATTAGTTATTCTTGACTGGGAGTTGTGCAAAGAACTGGAATTGATAAGAGAGCTAAAGGTAAAAGAACACTTAAGGGAAAGTGATCATGATATGATTGAATTCACCCTGATTTTGAGAAGGAGAAGCTAAAGTCAGATGTACCAGTATTACCTTGGAGCAAAGGAAATTACAGAAGCATGATAAAGGAGTGGCCAAAATTGATTGGAAAAGAACACTGGCAGGGATGACAGCAGAGCAGCAATGGCTGGAATTTCTGGAAACATCCCCAAGAGGAAGAAGTATTTTAAAGGTAAGATGGCTAACAAGAGAAGTCAAAGCCAACATAAAAGCCAACGAGAGAGCATATAATAGAGCAAAGTTAGTAGAAAGTGAGAGGATTAAGAAGTTTTTAAAAGTCAACAGAAGGCAACTAAGAAGTCATTAAAAAGGAAAAGATGGAATATGAAAGTAAGCTATCCAATAATATTAAAGAGGAAACCAAAAGTTTTTCATTTACATAAAGTGTAAAAGAGAGGTAAGGGTGGATATCATATTGCTGGAAAACTATGCTGGAGAGGTAGTAAGGGGGGATAAGGAAATAGAAGACAAAATGAATAAGTATTTTGCATCAATCTTCATCGTGGAAGACATAAGCAGTTTGGTGGAAGTTCCAGGTGTCAGCGAGCATGAAGTGTGTGAAATTACTATAACTAGAGAGAAGGTTCTTGGGAAACTAAAAATTCAGAAGCTAGGTAAGTCACCTGGACTAGATGGTGTACATCCCAGAGTTCTGAAAGAGGTGGCTGAAGAGATTATGGTGGTATGATCTTTCAAGAATCACTAGATTCTGGAATAGAACATAGAAACATAGAAAATAGGTGCAGGAGTAGGCCATTTGGCCCTTCGAGCCTGCACCGCCATTTATTATGATCATGGCTGATCATCCAACTCAGAACCCCGCCCCAGCCTTCCCTCCATACCTTCTGATCCCCGTAGCCACAAGGGCCATATCTAACTCCCTCTTAAATATAGCCAATGTACTGGCCTCAACTGCTTCCTGTGGCAGAGAATTCCACAGATTCACCACTCTCTGAGTGAAGAAGTTTTTCCTAATCTCGGTCCTAAAAGGCTTCCCCTTTATCCTCAAACTGTGACCCCTTGTTCTGGACTTCCCCAACATCGGGAACAATCTTCCTGCATCTAGCCTGTCCAATCCCTTTAGGATCTTATACGTTTCAATCAGATCCCCCCTCAATCTTCTAAATTCCAACGAGTACAAGCCCAGTTCATCCAGTCTTTCTTCATATGAAAGTCCTGCCATCCCAGGAATCAATCTGGTGAACCTTCTTTGTACTCCCTCTATGGCAAGGATGTCTTTCCTCAGATTAGGGGACCAAAACTGCACACAATACTCCAGGTGTGGTCTCACCAAGGCCTTGTACAACTGCAGTAGTACCTCCCTGCTCCTGTACTCAAATCCTCTCGCTATAAATGCCAGCATACCATTCGCCTTTTTCACTGCCTGCTGTACCTGCATGCCCACTTTCAATGACTGGTGTATAATGACACCCAGGTCTCGTTGCACCTCCCCTTTTCCTAATCGGCCACCATTCAGATAATAATCTGTTTTCCTATTTTTGCTACCAAAGTGGATAACTTCACATTTATCCACATTAAATTGCATCTGCCATGAATTTGCCCACTCAACCAACCTATCCAAGTCACTCTGCATCCTCTTAGCATCCTCCTCACAGCTAACACTGCCACCCAGCTTCGTGTCATCCACAAACTTGGAGATGCTGCATTTAATTCCCTCATCCAAGTCATTAATATATATTGTAAACAACTGGGGTCCCAGCACTGAGCCTTGCGGTACCCCACTAGGTCACCGCCTGCCATTCTGAAAAGGTCCCGTTTATTCCCACTCTTTGCTTCCTGTCTGCTAACCAATTCTCCATCCACATCAATACCTTACCCCCAATACCATGTGCTTTAAGTTTGCACACTAATCTCCTGTGTGGGACCTTGTCAAAAGCCTTTTGAAAATCCAAATATACCACATCCACTGGTTCTCCCCTATCCACTCTACTAGTTACATCCTCAAAAAATTCAATGAGATTCATCAGACATGATCTTCCCTTCACAAATCCATGCTGACTTTGCTGACTTGGTTCTGGAAGACTGAAAAATTGCAAATGTCACTCCACTCTTCAAGAAGGGAGAGAGGTAGAAGAAAGGAAATTAATAGGCCAGTTATTCTGACCTCAGTGGTCAGGAAGATGTTGGAGTCAATTGTTAAGGATGTGGTTTCAGGGTACTTGGAGACATGTGATACAATAGGCATGGTTTTCTCAAGGGAAAATCTTCCCTGACAAATCTATTGGAATTCATTGAAGAAATAACAAGCAATATAGACAAAGAAGAATTGATGGGTGTAGTGTACCTGGATTTTCAGAAGGCCTTTGACAAAGTGCCACTCAAGAATGGGAATAATAGGAGTCTTTTCTGGTTGGCTGCTGGTGACTAGTGGTGTTCTACTGGAGCCTGTGTTGGGACTGCTTATTTTTATGTTATATGTGACCAAGTTTGTGGCTGATATTAAGAAAGGTGGAAGGACAGGCAGTTTGAGAAAGTAGAAAGACTACTGAAAGACTTAAACAGATTAGGGAATGGGCAAAGAAGTAGTAGATGGAATACTGTGTGGGGAAATATATGATCATGCACTTTGGTAGAAGAAATAAAGGTGTATACTACTTTCAAAATGGAGAGAAAATACAAAAATCTGAGGTGCAAAGAGACTTTGGTGACCTCGTGCGTGATTCCCTAATGTTAATTTGCAAGTTGAGTTGGTGATTAGGAAGACAATGCGATGTTAGCATTCTTTTCAAGAGAACTAGAATATAAAAGCAACATTGTAATGTTGAGTCTTGATAAAGCACTGTGGAAGCCTCACTTGGAGTACTGTAAGCAGTTTTAGGTCCCTTAGCTAAGAAAGGATGTGTTGACATTGGAGAGGGTTTTTGAAATCATGAAAATGATTCCGGGGTTGAAAGGCTTGTCATATGAGCAGCATTTGATGGCTCTGGGCCTCTATTCACTGAGGTTCAGAAGAATGAGGGGTGATGTAATGGTGATCAAATGGTGAAATGCCTTGATAGAGTGGATGTAGAGGGGACACTTCTTATGGTGGGTGATTCTAAGACCAGAGGACAGAGCCTCAGTATAGTGAGAAGTTGATAGATTCTTGATTACTCGGAGCATAAAAGGATAAGGGAAGAAGGGAGGCGATTGGGGCTGAGAGGAAAAATGGATCAGCTGTTTTGGAATGGCAGAGCAGACTCGATGGGCCAAATGGCCAAATTCTGCTCCTATATCCTGTGGTGTTATGATCCTATAAAGCAGCTCTAATTTGTTTAATGAGGTGGGATGTTTGTAAGTGGAAACTTAATAAGGCCATCGGAGGGCTATTAATGCTGAGACAACATAGTTTATATCAACTTTGACAACATCCCACACAGGTCCTTCATTACACTTCCAAAAGAGTTAACTGCACACTATTACTGGATGATGGATGCTGGAATGTTCTTGGTTCGGGAGTGAATGAACTGTGAGTTTTACCCCCACCATCTTGTACATTGTCTCTAATGTATCAGGAACGTAGTTGAAGATGAGGTCCGGTGTTTCAATAAAGAAGATTGGGAGGAGGATTAGTTTGAAGATGAAGCATTGCATGTTGATCCTAACATGTGCTGGGACTGGTGTGTGTTGGATATATTAAAGAGAATCGGGGTATCATGTCATTGTCAGGCAGACAGAGGATGGTGAAGTGTTAACAGCCAGATTTTCAGCTGAAGGGCCTTCAGGTTCAGACGCAGATTCATTTATTTATCATATGTATGTCAAAGCATACAGTGAAAAATGTAGTTTATGTTAATAACCAACACAATCTAATGATATGATGGGGGCAGCCTACATAGCATGCCCACTGCGCTCGGCAGAACAACATAGAACAAAAAAATCAACAGCGAAACAAACCCCATTCTTCCCACTCACACATATAAACAGTCCTTCAACACTAGGATATCCTCCATGTCACTATTTAAATATCAGGGATTGCTGATTTAAGACAGATGAGCTCATTATTTTTCTTTTAGGAGCTTATGAATCTTAGGAATCTCGTTCTCAGAGACCAGGAAAGCTGAATAGTTGAACAATTTTAAGACAGGTGGATGGATACTTGATAAGTGAAATGTTGAGAGTGTAGGTGATTGGAACATGTTTCCAGGGGCAGTAATGAAACAGGCACTATAGTACTATATATATGACTCTTAGGTAGACACATGAATATGCAGGGAATCGAGAGATATGGATTATATTCAGGCTGAAGGGGTAAGTTCATTTTGGCATTGTACTTAGCACAGGCATCATGGGCTGAAGGGGCTGTCCCTGTGCTGTAATGTTCTGCTCGTAATACCATGGATAAAGGGGAAGGCAGATTTGCGACTATAATGAGATTGGTCATATTATTAAATGGTGGCATAAGCTGTTGGAAGTGAATTACTTCTGATACTAATTCAAGTTCTTGGCATTTTAATGTTTCACTCATTTTAATTATGTCTGAATATTGTGCTTGCTTGCTCAGACTGTGATCAGAAAGAAGTAACCCAGAGAGACAGCCAGGCAAAGCGCAAGGACCGCGGGAAAGCTGAAATGCCGAAGAAGAGAGAGAGAGAGAGGACCTGAGATATCTCAGTCAAATACCTTCCCACTGAGGTAAGAAGATCGATGCTTTTGTTCAGTCTTTCTTTCTTTTTATGCCGTCAGGGCTTTTCAGGGATGAACTTTGGCAGCATATTGCCTGAGGCGGCTCTATGCCTTGCTGGCCAAGCCTGAATGTGGAGAGTCAACCTCTTTGGCTTTTGGCATTCGGCCCAGGTACGTAGGAGGAGTGATGGATCTGAACCTACGAGCAGACAGAAAGTAGATTGATTCAGCTCAATATCCCTTTGTGATTCTTATGAGATATATACGGCTTCTGCACAGATCCTTCTGAAAATTAGTAGAGGGAAGAACACAGAAATCATGACAAACCAGGGCGTGAAAGGAATCAATAAATATTTTAATATCATGGTAGAATGAGTTGGGAAAACTTGTTATAATCAGTTTAACTTACCCCTATCAGCATAATTATGTTTCACATTACATTAAGTAATACATTTTCTCTGAATCCATCCCAATTCTGCTTCATGTTATTTTCTTGCAGGTCTGGAATCTGTCACATTTACATCAGCAGGAGATCTTGCTTGATGTAGGTACCATAGGTCGTAACTCTTTTCTTCAGTCTTCCAACTTCCCTGCAGCCCTTGTTGTCTCTCCCACTTACTTTCTGAATTATTTCTAGCTGCTCACAGTTAGAGTGGACAAGCATGAGCAATTCCCGACAAAGCAGTCCAGACTTATGGATCTATAACATGAAAGTCATCAAAGTAGCAAGGCAAGCTAATGAACATCTCATTATCAGCAATCCATGCAGAAACAACATTTGCATCTTATTAGCTATCCATTAAGGCTAAGCCTTTAAAAAATCTGTGCATAGCTTTAGAAATAAATACTTTAATCAAACATTTTGCAAGGGAGTAATTATCAAAAGAGCAGTACTATACACCGAGATTCTATTTTCCACTATCATTGGACATTAAAGATCCTTATTTGGGAATTGCTGAGATTCATTTTTGTATTTTTTTTTCTGAAGTACTCGCTGGCAACTGTTTCGGTGAAGGGAAGAGATAGAGTGGGAAGAATATTTGAGTGAATGGGGCAGGAGATCAGAGTAGGACTGAGGAGAAATTGGGGGCAGCGGGGCAAGTTTAAGAGTGACCCAGATAGGAGACAGGCATATGAAAAGTTGCTTGGGAAGTTTGCTTGGGAATATAAGTGTGAGGTGGTTCATTTTGGTAGGCCAAACATGATGGCAGAATATAGTATTAATGGTAAGACTCTTGGCAGTATGGAGGATCAGAGAGATCTTGGGGTTCAAGTCCATAGGACACTCAAAGTTGCTGCACAGGTTGACTCTGTGGTTAAGAAACCATACAGTGCATTGGCCTTCATCAATCATGGGATTAAGTTCAGGAGCAGAGAGGTAATGTTGCAGCAATATAGGACTCTGGGCAGACTCCACTCGGAGTACTGTGCTCAGTTCTGGTCACCTCACTATAGGAAGGATGTGGAAACCATAGAAAGGGTGCAGAGGAGATTTACAAGGATGTTGCCTGGATTGGGGAGCATGCCTTATAAGAACAGGCTGAGTGAACTCAGCCTTTTTTCTTTAGAGCGACGGAGGATGAGAGGTGACTGATAGAGGTGAATAAGATGATGAGAAGCATTGATCGTGTGGATAGTCAGAGGCTTTTTCCCAGGGCTGAAATGGCTAGCACGAGAGGGCACAGTTTTAAGGTGCTTGGAAGTAGGTGCAGAGGAGATGTCAGGGGTAAGTTTTTTTAAAAAAACACAGAGAGTAGCGAGTGCGTGGAATGGGTTGCCAGCGACCGTGATGGAGGCAGATACCATAGGATCTTTTAAGAGACTCCTGGACAGGTACAGTATATGGAGCTCAGAAAGGTAGAGGGCTATGGGTAGCCCTAGGTAATTTCTCAGGTAAGGACATGTTCGGCACAGCTTTGTAGGCCGAAGGGCCTGGAATGTCCTGTAGGTTTTCTATGTTTCTATGTTTCTATGTTTTTTTGGGAGGAAAGGAGGCTTTGAGAGGTTTTGTAAATATGAAATTGTCCTTTGATGTTTCACACATAAAATACCGACCTCCATGGTGGGCCAGTGAAACCTTTCGACCGAAAGTGTCTCCGTATGATGCCTGCTGTACCCTGATTTGTCGAATAAAGAAGGTGCTTTGTGGCTACCAGTACTCTTATTCGGTGGCCTGTGAAAAGCAATGGAATAGAGTGAGTGTTTTGTTGGCATGGATGTAATCGCTGAACGTGCTATTTGTGCTCTTTACAAAACAGAAACAAAGAAAACCATAGCACCTAGAAGATGCTTCACTGTTTAAATCTCCATCATTAGTCCTGGTGGGATAGGCCGCTTGAGAAACATGATTGACAGTATTAGCTCATCATTTAAAATGCCTCCTTGTAGTTGAGGGACTGTGGTTAAGCTGTATCACTAAACTGACCTCAATGGTTTAGTGCAAACTGATTGACATCACAATGCTCTTTAACGGCTCCTGTGATTAATTGCAATGTCCCCAAAAAGTTGGGATAAAACTTCCCAAAATTGGTGCCACACAAGGTTTCTAATTATGAAACATGGTGGGATTTAAACAAAATTATTTCAGCTTTTGCATAAAATTGAAATTAAATATCCGAGGACTCACTTCAAGGGTAATTAGGTACAGATATTTAAATGCCGACTTTTCTAGTGACCCCAATATCTCATTGGAGAACAAAAATAAATTTAAAAGGCCTCTTGCTGATGGAGATGAAACAGCTGGATTGAGCAGATTAATTTTAAACACGATAGCATTTACTCTAAACAAAAGGAAACAGACTGTTCATTAAAGAAGTGGAAAATCTAATCCTTGACTAGGTAGGCCATAGGATCAGCCCAGGGTTTTATTTGATGGAGGGAGTAAAGTTTCCAGTTGCATGTATAAAGGGACTGCTGGTAGCTGGGAGGTGTGTACATTGCTCACTGAGAAAAGTGAATGAGGAAACTATATGGACTCGATAAACATTCTTTAAAACTTTAATTCACTCCATTTCAGGATGGAATGGTTTTACATAACTGACAAATACAGCTATCTGTTTTAGAAGCCAGCAAATCAGTAACACAGAAGAAATAAGAGAAATTTGGATAGGCATATGGATGGGAGAGGTACGGAGGGTTATGGTCCAGGTGTGGGTTGATGGGAGTAGGCAAAATAACAGCTTAGCACAGACCAGTTGTGCTGAAGGGCCTGTTTCTGTGCCACAGGGCTCTACTACTCTCTGACTCTAAATTTAATGAGCTCATGGTAATTAACAGGGATATCTAATTTAATTAGCATTGCAGGATAAAATGCTGCAATTAATCTTCTACGGCTGAAATAAAGCTGGAAAATCCTGTAATAACACAGCAGGTTAGGCGGCATTCTGGGTGAGGGAAGCAGTGTTAATGTCTCAGGTTTATGACCTGATATCAGAACTTTGGATCAGATGAAAGGTCAGTGGATCTAAGTATTAACTTTATTTTTCACACTACAGATGCCACCTCACCCAATGACTGTATATAACATTTTATGGTTTATTTCCGATTTCAGAATCCACAGTATCTGCTTTCTGTCATCTTGTTCAGCTGACAGGCTTACAAGAATCTGGTGACCTTAACTTCTTAAATTTCTAAGGTGCAAACCTCTGTACAGGACTAAAACTTCTATTGGGATTTGGAAATTATCTGGCACATTAGTTTTAAGCCACTTTTATGTTTTGATCTGCTGTTAGACCACACCAACACAACAGCTCACAACTTACTAACCTGTATGTCTTTGGAATGTGGGAAGACACTGGGAGCACCGGTAGTTACAGAGAAAACATACAAAATCCACAAAGGAAGTGGTAAATGTGACCCAGAAACAGACCATTCAGGCTATCCTATCCATACTGACTATCAGGCATGCATCTATGCTAATCTATTTACCTGCATTTGATCCACTGCCTTCTATGACTTGGAAACCTGAATTCTGGGAACAGATTAGCACATCACAAAAAAAAAACAGGCATGAGTAGGACAACGCCATTCACTTGAACAAGGTTCATATCTTTAATTGAAAACGTTTGTGACGGTGCTATGTTTTGTAACTCCAGAAGCTAATCGAAATAATAATCTGGGGGCCAGGAGATGTGCGTCTACTTAGTTTCCTCTAATGAGGTACTCAAATATGACATGGTGATGTAATGACGACCTCATATAGTCATAGTCATAGTCATACTTTATTGATCCCGGGGGAAATTGGTTTTTGTTACAGTTGCACCATAAATAATAAATAGTAATAAAACCATAAATAGTTAAATAGTAATATGTAAATTATGCCAGTAAATTATGAAATAAATCCAGGACCAGCCTATTGGCTCAGGGTGTCTGACTCTCCAAGGGAGGAGTTGTAAAGTTTGATGGCGACAGGCAGAAATGACTTCCTATGATGCTCAGTGTTGTATCTCGGTGGAATGAGTCTCTGGCTGAATGTACTCCTGTGCCCACCCAGTACATTATGTAGTGGATGGAAGACATTGTCCAAGATGGTATGCAACTTAGACAGCATCCTCTTTTCAGACACCACCGTCAGAGAGTCCAGTTCCATCCCCACAACATCACTGGCCTGTGTACAGGTTTTACATATAACTCGTAATATATAGATGTATACATAGCAAATTATATAATTCAACTACTATAAAGACATCCACAGCATAGTAAAATTTAAATGTCCCATGTAGGCCTAAAGATTTAATCGCTGTGAAGGATTTACTTCTCTTGTGGAATAACATCTTTCCTGACAAGAGGGTGTCACGTTGCTTGCAGATGAGACTTCTGGCTGTGAAATAATCTCAGGTTCTAGGGCCTCCTCTGTGGTGGCTGTAGGAGTTGACTTTGAGACAGCAGGAAGTGGTTCTGACAGGTCTGGACACCTTTCTTCTCTGACAATTGACTCTCCTCTCCTCAATTGATCAATGTGATATCCCCAGATGACATCAGACACAATCTCCATTGTGTAGGAGAGTGGTCCAGTTTTGTCCTTACACTTTCCAAGTAACCACTTTTGATCACCTCTGTAGTTCATTATCAGGGCTGTTTGTCCAGGAATGAAACGTTGAATGTCTTTGTTTGAGGAGCCCTCAATTAGTCTTAGCTGTGTCTCCTGTGTACTTCTGAGATTGCATTTGATGAGATCCAAGTGTGAGAGCACTGTTGACTCTATTACAGGGGAGGTGGCATACAAATGGTGGATGGATCTCTTATCAAATTGTAGTTGTCTCAGTCAATCACAGCCCCACAATGCTGGCTCTCCTGATTTTACCACATGCAAGCACATTGTGGCTGGTTGGCTGTTGTATTTCATTCCCACAGGAGTAAGTGAGAGTTCTTAGTTGGATAGCTGCAGGCCTCAGTTCAGTATCTCTGAAATGCTGTTCAAACTCATTTTGTGGAATGACTGAAGCAGCTGAGTCAATGTCCAATCCATTTTAATTAATTTGCCATCCATTTTGGGTGTAAGCCATATTGCCTCCCTTGTTAGTTTTCACATTGTAAATATCAAGGCTACTCAGTCCTGTATCAATATCAGCAAAGCTCATCTCAGCTAGTTTGATTGGAGCAATCAAACTTCTAAGCAAACTGTATACTTTTCACCTACTGCATTGAGCAAAACTGGCACTCATTTTTCATCGGCTATCTCATTTGCTTCAAAATACTGCTGTGTAATCAAATGCCTCTGTCTTTCTGATGTAGCCAGCCATTTCTGCTTTCCATTTATTTATTATTATCACCTGGTACTCACTGTTAACAAACTCATGTTTTCTGCCCTTTTTAAATTCAAATTTCTTCCTCTCCTTCCAAAGTAACAAGTGCTACACATTTTTAAAAACTTGAGCATCTCTCTCTCTTTCCTTCCAATGAAAAATCATGCTGCATTTCAGCAGGTAAGTAGTCATCTCGGCTTCATGTTAACACTTCCTCTTTACCACTGTTATGTTTTGTAACTCCAGGTACTAATCAAAAGAAAAACACGGGAGCTGGGAGAAGCGTGTCTACTTAGTTTCTTCTTTAGTGAGGCACTCAGATATGATGTGGTGGCATAATGACATATGACATTCACACATTTATATCTAACCCATAAAGAATTATGGAAACAAACAAAGAATTCTTAATCAAACAATATATTTTCAATATTACTCAAATTTTACTTAAGTATTAAATACACTACATTTGGCTCTTTTCTTTATTTACTTAAGCTTAATGTTCTAAATTAGTTTCCATCTTTCATGACTGTTTTTGCACTCAGTAGGCATTTTGTAAGGTATCTCCTGTACCTAATAAAATGGCTGCAGAGTGTAAGTTTGTGGTCGTCTGCTGCTGTAGCCCATCCACTTCAAGGTTCGACACGTGTGTTCAGAGATGCTCTTCTGCACACCACTATTGTAATGGTGTTATTTGAATTACTGTAGTCTTCTTGCCAACTTGAATCAGTCTGACCATTCTCCCCGACCTCACTCATTAACAGAGCATTCTCACACACAGAACTGCAAATCACATTTCTATTTATTGCACCTTCCTCTGTAAACTCGAGAGATTTGTATGCAAAAATCCCAGGAGATTGGTGGTTTCTGAGATACTCAAACCACTCAGTCTCTCACCAATAATCTTTCTACAATCAAAGTCACTTAGATTGCATTTCTTCCCCATTCTGAACAACAAGTGAACCTGTCAACCATGTATGCATGTTTTTATACATTGAGTTGCTGCCACCCAATTGGCTGATTAGATATTTGCATTGTTGAACAGGTTATTGGTGTAACTAATGTCTACTAATCCTTCTTCTCTGGAGGGAAGGAGAAGATGGTGGCCCGACGCAGCATGCGCAGCCGCTCCGAAATGATATTGTGTTTGTAAGTAGGTACCGTGCACAATCCTGATTTGATGGAGACAGATGTGAGAAGTATGGAGGAACATCTGGAGAAACTTCTGAAATGCCCGCTTTGCTGCCTCTGCTACTGTGCGATTGAGAATCTCCGGAGGGGAAGGCCCCAAATCCTCGGCTTTGCCTATTGCCTGTTGCCGGGGCCGGGGTCGAAGCGCTCAGCAGAGATGGTGCTCGGTGCTTGGTGTCAGAGGGCTGGTCGGAGGCTCGAAGTTTTCGGACGGACTCAAAAGTTGGCTGTGGTCGGGTGCTTCCAGGGTGCTGCATCGGCGAGTTTGCGGCGCTGGAAGGTCATGGCAGGGAGAGTTTTTCTTCCTTCTACCGTCTGCGTGAGATGATGGGACTTTTGAGAGACTTTGAGACTTTTTTTTAACCATGCCCATGGTCTGTTCTTTATCAAATTACGGTATTGCTTTGCTCTGTTGTAACTATATGTTATAATTATGTGGTTTTTGTCAGTTTTTCAGTCTTGGTTTGTCTTGTATTTCTGTGATATCATTCTGGAGGAACATTGTATCATTTCTTAATGCATGCATTACTAAATGACAATAAAAGAGGTCTGTGTGTCCTCATAATCTAATCTAATCTAATCTAATAAAGTGGCCACTGAGTGTAGTGTATGTAGTTGTATTGTTCAGTAATTTCACTTTTTTAATTATTTAAATCCATTTGAACTTTGATGGTGATCTGTCAAAGGGTCATTGAGAAGGATGAGGAGGAATCATGGTGGTACAGAGCCTCACAACAGAACCTGAGGCCTAGGTGTAGCAGCCCACATTAGCAAGACTTTGAGAGTGCCTGAACATTGTGGGCTGCTAGAAAGTGCATGGACACTCCACTGAGAAGAGAACATGCTGCAAGTATGAGTGACAGACTGAGCATGATTCAGGTCAATGATGCTTTGAAAATCATTTGCATTGATGTAGCACCTTGTATGATCACAGATCAGCCCAGAGTGCTTCGCAATCAATCAGATACATATTGAAGTGTAACCACAGCAATATACAATCTGCACAAGGAGGGGTCTCACAAATCCCAGTGTGTTAATGATTGGATAGTCAATTGTGCTGGTGCTGGTTGTGGGGGTAAATATTTATTAGGACTAGATGGAACTTTTAACTCTAGTGCCATAATGTTAATTATACTTTTTAACACTACTATACAAAGGACATGAGAATATGGCTCTTCCAAAAATTCTGCATCATCTACTAAATGAAGAGGCTTCCTGATGGACTATTGCTACATTGAAATAAGGTTATCCAGTCTTATCTGAAACCTCTATGTACAATACTCAAATTCATGTTGACCTGAATTAACACAGGCTTGCACATTGCAGGAATAGGCTCTTTGATCCACAGTGACAGAGCCAACCATGATGCCAATCCAAACTCATCCCATCTGCTTCCATATGGTCTATACATTGAACTAAATTTAGTGCCCACGCTATTGACATACTGTTGTTACATTCACTTCTGACTCAGTGCCAAGACTGCACTTACTGAGTCAGGCTGACACAATGCTGAGTCTCTGCTAAAGAAAGTGGGGCTTTTAGTCCAGATAGAGAGGTGCTACAGCAGTTAAACACAGATAATGGATGTTTTGCTGTAATGATTTTGACAAGCAGTTATTTTGTTTATAATAATCAGTGCAATAACTATATACAAATAGAATAATTGCTCGTGAAAATAATTATACTTTTATCCTAATGCATGATAAGAGTTAAATGGTTTCTTTGTTTAAAACTGTATTTTTCTCTGCTGGGGACTACATACTGGATTAATGAACATTATTCGAATTGGATTATGTGAAAAATACCAACACAGCATGACATTAAAAGCATTGGATATAACTGAGATGCTCTCATATTTATTTACTAGTAGTAGAATCAAAGATTGACAGTCATATTGTTCAGCACATCTAGTCTGATCCTCTTGCCCACCTACATTAACCCCATTTGCCTAAATTATTCCATATCCTTCTTTGCCTTGCCCACATATTTGCTCATCCAAATCTCTCTTAAATGTGGTGATTGTATCGGGTTCTACCACCTCCTATGGCAGAGAACTCCAGATATCGATTTTACTGTGCTCATGGCCTGTTCTTCATCAAGTTACGGTATTAGTCATAGTCATACTTTATTGATCCTGGGGGAAATTGTTTTTTGTTACAGTTGCACCATAAATAATAAATAGTAACAAAACCATAAATAGTTAAATAGTAATATGTAAATTATGCCAGGAAGTAAGTCCAGGACCAGCCTATTGGCTCAGGGTGTCTGACCCTGCAAAGGAGGGGTTGTAAAGTTTGATGGCCACAGGCAGGAATAACTTCCTATGACGCTCAGTGTTGCATCTCGGTGGAATGAGTCTCTGGCTGAATGTACTCCTGTGCCCACCCAGTACATTATGTAGTGGATGGAAGACATTGTCCAAGATGGTATGCAACTTAGACAGCATCCTCTTTTCAGACACCACCGTCAGAGCGTCCAGTTCCATCCCCACAACATCACTGGCCTTACGAATAAGTTTGTTGATTCTGTTGATGTTTGCTACCCTCAACCTGCTGCCCCAGCACACAACAGCAAACATGATAGCACTGGCCATCACAGACTCGTAGACATCCTCATTGCTTGCACTGTTGTAACTATATGTTATAATGATATGTTTTTTGTCAGTTTTTCAGTCTTGGTCTGTCCTGTGTTTCTGTGATATCACACCGGAGGAATGTTGTATCATTTCTTAATGCATGCATTACTAAATGACAATAAAAGAGGACTGCGTGTCCTCATAATCTAATCTAATCTAATGCTTTCTGCTAAAATCCCCTCTCACAAGGACTCTACAGCACATGCTGTCAATATTATTTATTGCTTATATATTAATCATTGCGCAGTTTGTCTCTTATGCACATTGGTTGATTGTCTTTGATGGCATGTAGTTTTTCATTGATTCTTTTGTGTTTCTTTGTATCTGCTGTGAATGCCTACAGGAAAATGAATTTCAGGGTGGTATATGATGACAAATATGTACTTAGATAGTAAATTTACTTTGAGCTTTGAAAGGTGTCTGATGAGTCAATTTGAGGATTCTCTTGGAAAGTACGTGACATGATAATGCAGGGGAGGTATTGAGATGAGAGGAATTGATAGCATCCAACATATTAGGTGCCTTTGATGCACCTAATATAGATGAGAATCCTGCTCGAGGTAACAGATGGAAGGATAGTGAATATGGTTAATAGCATCGTTTTTACCAAAAGATTTAGGAAATCTATTAGATCCTTGCATAGAGAACATACTTTCAATATAACACACACACACAAAATGCTGGAGGAACTCAGCAGGTCAGGTAGCATCTATAGAGAGGAATGAACAGACAACATTTTGGACCATGGCCCTTTCATAGATACTTACATTTGAAGAGGCACCGTGGACACAATAAACACAGCAAGATGCACAACAATAAGGTGGTTAGTAATAAATGGAGGAGGTTGGGACACTATGCTCCTCTACCACACCCCCACCACTATGTCCCATTCATATGCTGCAATTTCTCCTTCTCAAATAAAGAAACTGAATAAGGACAGCCACACTAAAAGTAACTTCATAAAACAAATATAATTGAGATTGACTTGCAGACAGGGTGCTTTTACTTCTTGGGTATGCCACTTTGAACACAGATTGGAAAAGCCACAATGAAATCTAGTTCTCTTTTTCCTTTGTTTCATTCATTGCCATCTATTGCTATCTCTGCTCTGAGATTAACTGTAGTTATCTTCTCTCTGCTATCACCACTATCACACATATTATTTAGTTTCTTTTGGTCTCTTTATCACAGTCATTCCATCGTCTACTTTCACCACTTCCCCCTTCTCTGCAGTTTAAAATGTGTTTTAGTTCTAACTTGCCTAGTTCTGTCCTTGTCATCAGCCTGAAGTGTTCACTTAGCTTCTCCCTCATGGGCACTGTTTAAACTGCTGATATTTCCAGTGTTACCCTTTTTTTATTTTTGGAAATCCTGGGCTTGTGTGATTTGAAGCAAACATGCAATGGGTGCTAAAGTTGTGTCATTGGATGACATGTTTACTTCTTCAGGCTGTGATGAAGTGAATGCTATCATTAGGCAATGGCAGCATGCAGATGGTAATGCCAAGGCAATTTCAAAAATAAAGATCAAAAACATTAGATATAATGATCAAGCTATGTAAAGATAATGTGGTTAAATAAATCAAAATGTAAAGTGCTTTGGAATGCTTTTTGGAAATGTGAATAAAAATTTAACTATTGATCTCTAATTCTAATCACTTATACAAATCAGATGCTGCACTTTCATTACAGTATTGAGGCTGCATGCAATGGAATCCACTATTAATATGACCTTCCTTATAATACAAAATGTGTCATGGTGGCTACCTTGCAGCTTCAGGAACCTGATTTCAATCTTGCCCTTGGTACTATACACAAACTGATCAGGTTCTCCAGTAAATTGGTGGGTTTTTGTTCAGTGATTTCCCCTCCTTTTACATCTCAAAAGAGTGGTAAACAGTTGGTAGGCCACTGTAGCTAATCCTTAGATTTCTAAAGGATTGGAAAGGTGGATTTGATAGACATGCAAGAGGGAATAAATTGCAGGCCAAAAGGGAAAAAAAAAAAAAGAGTGGGTGGGGGAATAGCAGTACAATCGTTCTGTTGGGAGTTATCATATATCTGATGGGTTGTATGGCCTCCTCTTGTGCACCATAATAAGCATGGTTAACATTTACAATAAAATAGTGCACAGACTGTCAAGTCATGGAGTCATATAGCATGAAAACTGACCCTTCAGACCAATTCTCACCCTCTAATCTCCTTTCCATGTAATTAATTAAATCTGTCAGGACGCTGGAGCAGGGATCCAATCGCAGACCCAGTTCTGTGCACACAGTGATATTAATTGAGTAACAAATCCCAAGGTGCAAAACAAAGTCAGGGTCAAATTTCAGGGAGAGGTCAAACCACCCAGAGAAATCCAAAAACCAGAATAAGGAAACTGGCAGAGTCAATATTCAGACAGACAGAGTAAATTCTGAGGTGCAAACAAAGTCAGTGTCAAAGTTCAGGCAGAGATCAACACATCCAGAGAAATCCAAAGACCAGAATCAGGAAACAGGCAGAGTTGATATTCAGAGTACAGATACAAATACTGGAAAGGCTCAGGAAAACTCACTGGCACAATCTGGCAATAAACAGCTCAAAACACAGGACTGAAATACACTGAGCAATGAACAGAGAGGCAGATGATAGGTGGAGCACAATGAGACACAGGTGGCAGCAACACAGGTAATAATGAGAAACAGGTGAGAGATAGAGTACTCAGTAATATGGGGGCTGGTTTAGAGCAGGAGCAGGGACAGAGCACAGGGCAGTACAAAACCACAGACTAACAGCTGGGGGAAACACACAAAAAGACAGGGTTCAACTGGAGCTATTGGCAAGATGGCTTCTAAGTGTTGCTAATGTTCTTGGTCAACCAATATTTCTTGCAGTTCATTCCAAACCTTCACTATCCTTTGTGTGCAGCCGATATCCCTGATATCCTGATTGAATTTTTTGAGGATGTGACTAGACACGTTGATGAAGGTAGAGAAGCAGATGTAGTGTATATGGATTTCAGCAAGGCATTTAATAACATACCCCATGCAAGGCTTATTGAGAAAGTGAGGAGGCATAGGATCCGAGGGGACATTGCTTTGTGGATCTAGAATTGACTTGCCCACAGAAGGCAAAGAGTGGTTGTAGATGGGTCACGTTCTGCATGGAGGTCGGTGACCAGTGGTGTGCCTCAGGGATCTTTCCTGGGACCCCTTCTCTTGGTGATTTTTATAAATGACCTGGATGAGGAAATAGAGGGATAGGTTAGTAGATTTGCTGATGACACAAAGGTTGGGGGTGTTGTGGATAGTGTGGAGGGCTGTGAGAGGTTACAGCGGGACATTGATAGGAAGCAAAACTGGGCTGAGAAGTGGCAGATGGAGTTCAACCCAGATAAGTGAGAAGTAGTTCATTTTGGTAGATCAAATATGATGGCAGAATACAGTATTAATGGTAAGACTCTTGGCAGTGTGGAGGATCAGAGGGATCTTGGGGTCTGGTCCATAGGACGCTCAAAGCAGCTGCGCGGGTTTACTCTGTGGTTAAGAAGGCATACGGTGTATTGGCCTCCATCAATCATGGAATTGAATTTAGGAGCCAAGAGGTAATGTTGCAGCTATACAGGACCGTGGTCAAACCCCACTTGGAGTACTGTGCTCAGTTCTGGTCACCTCACTATAGAAAGAGTACAGAGATTTACAAGGATATTGCCTGGATTGGGCCTTATGAAAACAGAGTGAGTGAACTCGGCCTTTTCACCTTGGAGTGACAGAAGATGAGAGGTGACCTGATAGAGGTGTATAAGATGATGAGAAGCATTGATTGTGTGGATAGTCAGGAGCTTTTTCCCAGGGCTGAAATGGTTGCCACAAGAGGACACAGGTTTAAGGTGCTGGGGAGTAGGTACAGAGGAGATGTCAGGGATAAGTTTTTTACACAGAGATTGGTAAGTGTGTGGAATGGGCTGCCGGCAACGGTGGTGGAGGCAGATACGATAGGGTCTTTTAACACACTTTTGGATAGGTACATGGAGCTTAGAAAAATAGAAGTCTATGGGTAAGCCTAGTAATTTCTAAGTAAGGACATGTTCGGCACAATTTTGTGGGCCGAAGGTCCTGTATTGTGCTGCAGGTTTTCTACGTTTCTATGTTCCTATTCTCTTTAAATCACTGGTCTCTGATCTCAAGCCTGTACTCCCTTATGTTTTTGCTGGGGAAAGGGCTATGTACTTTCACCCTGTCTGTGCCCCTCCTGATCTTATAAATGTCTACCAGGTCACACCTCAGTCTCCTATGCTGCGTGGAATAAAGTTCTAGTTTGCACAACATCTCCTTGAATCTCATCCTTCCAAGTCCAGGCAACATCCTGGCAAACCTATTTTGCTAGTATAAAGTTCAAATCATGCATATTTCTACTTGGCCTTTCAAGAAGAAACACACTCGCTCACCTATAATGTTTTACCATTTCAAGTTCTTTGCTTCTTTAAATTAGATCTCCCAGTATCATGAATGTCTGGCTTCCATTTGATTTTGCTGAGGTGGCTAATGAATTTGATGTGAAAACTACAGTCACTGCCAAGTTGGGGATAATGGTGTTTGAAGGGATGGGCAAATGGATTGATAAGCAATTTTTGCTTGATTGCTTTACACTACTGTTGTGGAATTTAACAAGGCCAGTTCCTTCTTGGATACCTTTTCTCCATTTTGAGCAATTCAGCTGATAAAGATTCCCATGAGACTTCAAGGAGACTTTGTGAAAGTCCTTCATCTTTTTTTCTGTCCTCCTAAAAATGTTATGCCATGACAAAACTCAGAGTACAATGCATGGTTCAGGAGTCTGATGTCAGCATGTAGATAGTGTCACCTGCCTGCTGGTTGAGTGTGATGAGATTCTCTGTGTGGAGAAGATTGACCTGTGTAACAATGCTGAAGCTTGTTCATCTCTCATGCCAAAGTAAATGGAGGATTTTGCAGATTCCACGTTGGTTATGGGTCTTTGATAATTCCATTCCAATGTTAGTAGATGTTATTTCTCTTTAGGTGGCTGGAAGTAATGGAGATGGTGCTTTTTAAGTTTTACATTCTTTACATCATTCACTTTGTTAATTTCTCTTCAAATATTTATTGAATTCCGCAGTCCAATTATTTCGTAATTAGTTTTGCAAGTTTTCCCCTGATGTGTGTCAGGGTTTTTTGCCCATGTGCAGTCTGTTCATACAGCGTAGTTAAAAAATGAATTTCTGTAATTTGCATATTGGGAGGAATGTTGGTTATTACTCATTCCTTTTCTCCTTGAGTTGACCTTGGTGAATCCCCTTCCGAGGCTGCTACAAGCTGGTGAAGGTATTCCCGTGGCCTTGTTGAATATGTTCCAGAATTTATCCTCAACCATAAGGAAGGAACAGTAAAGGTGACTTGCAACTTATTTTGTTATTTCATGCTTGTTATTTATTGCTATTTATTTATATTTGCATTTCCACAGTTTGTAATCCATTTATCCTGTTTACATTTACGGTTGTATAGATCTGCTAAGTATGCCTGCAAAAAAGAATCTCAGGGTTGTATGTGGTGACATGTATGTACTTTGATAATAAATTTTACTTTGAACTTCGAATTGGTAGCAACCATTTGAACTTTGTCCTTTGGGAGGTATTGCCTAAAGGTCCTTGGCACATTATTGCAGAGCACATTGTACATAATATACTCTACAACTCTAGTGCTTGTGGGAGTGAGTGCCTTGGGTGGTGGAATGGAAGTTGATGAAGTGGGTGGCTTTATCCTAGTCATAGTCATAGTCATACTTTATTGATCCTGGGGGAAATTGGTTTTTGTTACAGTTGCACTATAAATGTTGTTCGTCCATCGTTGTCGTCGATGAAGACCTCGACACCATTATGATGGTGTCAAGACCAGCGCTTGATTTGGATTTAAGTGAGGGAGAGTTGCGCAATGTTAGCCTCACTCTCTCTTCCCAATTCCCATCTGGATCCAGCGGCAAGACAAGAGTCGAGAGGGCTGGAGATGGGACTAGGCGCAGTGGATGACCAGGACGTCTTCTGTGTCTTGTTCTGCTCTACACGTTCCACGACGCTTGCAGAGACCGCCTTCTTGATCGTTGGACCTTCCGTTGGTCTCGTCTGCTCAATCTGCCGGAGTCTGTCTTCACATGCTGGGATAGACAACTCCTTATCTCACCGAGGGTTTGAGACCCGTCAGCTACCCTCACCTGGTTTAGCCGGCTTGTCGAAGCCATTGCCCGGGGTGTGGCCGCTGTCGCATGCAAACAGTTACGGGGAGCCACAGGTGAGAGCTGAGTGCCAGGTGGGGACCAAAGGTGGACCAATCGCATTGAAAAGGACGCAACATGCTCCCCCACCAGAGGTACTACCCCTCCCTGACACCCCATACACTCTTGCACTATAAATAATAGTAATAAAACCATAAATAGTTAAATAGTAATATGTAAATTATTTATGCAGGAAATAAGTCCAGGACCAGCCTATTGGCTCAGAGTGTCTGACCCTCCAAGGGAGGAGTTGTAAAGTTTGATGGCCACAGGCAGGAATGACTTCCTATGACGCTCTGTGTTGCATCTCAGTGGAATGTGTCTCTGGCTGAATGTACTCCTGTGCCCAACCAGTACATTATGTAGTGGATGGGAAACATTGTCCAAGATGGCATGCAACTTGGACAGCATCCTCTTTTCAGACACCACCGTCAGAGAGTCCAGTTCCATCAGTGGCCTTACAAATGAGTTTGTTGACTCTGTTGGTGTCTGCTACCCTCAGCCTGCTGCCCCAGCACACAACAGCAAACATGATCGCACTGGCCACCACAGACTCGTAGAACATCCTCAGCATCGTTCGGCAGCTGTTAAAGGACCTCAGACTCCTCAGGAAATAGAGACGGCTCTGACCCTTCTTGTAGACAGCCTCAGTGTTCTTTGACTAGTCCAGTTTATTGCCATCCTGAGTAATGGCAAGCTTCCTGAATATTTTAATTAACATGTAGAAAAGAATCTATCAGCCTTCTAATTTGTGACTTACAGAATGTGCAAAGTCTTTGGGAAGACTTATCACAGGACTTATCACAAGCCACTAAACTGCTCAATACCGAGCTACTAAACTGTTCAATAGCCACAGACTACGTGACTCCATCTGTTAAGTTTCGGATCATCCCTATCACTATTCCCTTTATGGACATAGTGGTGATAGGTTCCACATTAGACCATAGGCCCACAAGACATCGAGGCAGAATTAGGCCATCTGGTCCATCCAGTCTGCTCCACCATTCAACCATGGCTGATCCTTTTATTTTCCCTCCTCAGCCCCATTCCCCAGCCTTCTCCCCGTAACCTTTGATGCCAATCAAAAACCTATCAATCTCTGCCGTAAAAAACAATTAGATTGTTAGATGCTAACCAATGGCCTATCCTCATCTCGCTAGCTGAATGACTTGTGCTTAAGCATTGCATTTCTATGCTAAACTGTAAGTAAAACAGAGTAAGTTTGTCATAGTTGGCACATTAATAAGTGATTAGAGGTTTTTATCATGTTCCTTGTCAAACAGTAATACATTTTAGCATGTTTTATGCATTGTCAACTGTTTTATGTAGCCTCCATTTCCAGTTGGATTTTGCTTAAGTGACTGCACTTAAAAAAGTATGTCACTCATTGTTAATTTTTGAGATATCATTGCAGTTGTGAATGGCAGTATATGCAGGAAAATCCTTATTACTTTATAGAACATAAAAGCTTTCTCTCTAATCCATAGTCAAACAGCTACACTTAAATACTTGGATTAAGTAGCATTTTTATTCAAAGCAGCACAATGGCTACAGAAGGATTTAGTCAGATTAGGAGAATGGGCAAAGAAGCGGCTGATGGAATACAGTATAGGGAAATGTGTGGTCATGCACTTTGGTAGAAGGAATTAAGGCGAGGACTATTTTCTAAACGGAGAGAAAATTCAAAAAATCTGAAGCACAAAGGGACTTGGGAGTCCTTAGGATTCCCTAAAGGTTAATTTTCTGGCTGAGTCTGCAGTGAGAAAGTTAAATGCAATGTTAGCATTCATTTCAAGAGGACTTGAATATAAAAACAAGGATGTAATGTTGAGACTTTACAAAGCACTGGAAAGCTTCACTTGATATATTGTGAGCAGTTTTGTGTCCCTTAAGGATAGACACTTCATTGATCCCAAAGAAAGTTAGTGTTACAGTAGCATTACAAATGCACAGATATAGATATTAGAAGAGAAGTAGAAAGAATTTAAAAAAGATAAGTTACCACAAACAGTCTAATAGGAGGGGGTCATCACTGCCCGGCTATAAGTGACTCCATAGAAACCATAGAAACTACAGCACAGAAACTGGCCTTTTGGCCCTTCTTGGCTGTGCCGAACCATTTTCTGCCTAGTCCCACATAGAAACCATAGAAACTCATTATAGATAGAGCCTAATAGCTGAAGGTAAGAATGATCTCATATTGCACTCTTTGGAGTAGCGCAGTTATCATAGAAAGGATGTGCTGAAACAGGAGATGGTTCAAAGAAGGTTCATAAAAAAATACTCGAGGATTGAATGGCTTGTCATATGAAGATCTGATGGCTCTGGTTCTGTATTCACCAGAATTCAGAAGAATGAGGGGTGGCCTCATTGAAACCTATTGAATGGTGAAAGGCCTGGATAGAGTGGATGAGAAGGGGATGTTTCCTATGGTGGGAGAGTCTAAGACCAGAAGACACAGCCTCAGAATAGAGGGGCATTCTTTTAGAATGGCGATAAGGAGGAATTTCTTTAGCCAGAGAGTGGAGAATCTGTGGAATTCTATGCCAAATGCATCTGTCTTTATGTATATTTAAGACAGAGGTTGATAGATTTTTGATTGGTCATTGCATGAAGGGATACATGGAGGAGGCAGGAGATTGAGGCTGAGAGAAAAGTTGATTCAGCCATGAAGACATGGTGGAGCAGACTCAACGGGCCAAATGGCCTAATTCTGCTTCTATATCTTATGGTCGTATGGTCTTATTGGATAAGTTGGTGTTTCAGGGGTCTGACCTGCTCAGTGAAATGTTGAAGGTTCAAGGTAAATGTATCATGAAAGTACATATATGTCTCCTTATACAACGTTGAGATTTATTTTCTTGCAGGCGTTCACAGTAGAAGAAAGAAATACAATAGATTTAATGAAAAACTATGTGAGCAGTTTTCATATCTGACCATTTCAGGATTTCATTTGGAAGAATTGATGGGGACTTGGAGAGAAAATAAAAACCTTTGTTGTTTAAAGTGACCATTCTTTCCCTGGCTATCCTCTTTCTCCTAATATACTTAAAGAATCTCTTGGGATTGTCCTTAATTTAATAAGTATGGACCTTGTGGGAGTGTATTAAATTGGAGTAGGGCATATTACAAGGGCATTAGGCAGGAACTAGGAAGAGTTAATTGGATACGCACATTTGACAACTAGAGTGTGATTAAAAACCAACTGCACAGAACAGGTACGTTCCAATAAGAAAGAATGACAAGGATGGAAATGTGAGGGGACCTTGGATGTCGAGAGCGATTGTGAATTTAGTTAAGAGAAAGGAAACGTATGCAAGGTTTAGGAAGCTAAGATGAAACACAGCCCTTGAGGATTATAAAGAAGTCAGAATCAAACTCAGGAAGGGAATTAGAAAAGCCAGGAGAGGGTTATGAAATGTCCTTGAAAAGTAGGATTAAAAATAATCCCAAGGCATTCTATGTACACAACAAGAGAAAGAGCCATTTTATCGTTCTAGGAAACCATTCAATAGTCTTATAACAGTAGATAGAAACTGTCCTTGAGCCTCATAGTATGTGCTTTCAGGCTTTTCTATCTTCTAAATCAGGATACAAAGATTTAAGTTTGTTTAATATCAGTTCCAATATACAATTGTAAAGGAGAACAAAATAATTGTTACTCCAGATCTGATGCAGAGCAAAGAAAGCACAGTAAGATAAAGAACACAGTCATAAAAATAAACACAATTAATATAAATACATAAGATAGCTTATATACAGTACATAGATTGATTGTACATCCATAAAGTGATGCTAGGCACAGGGATATCTGTAGGTAAAGTGACTGATGGGAGATGATAAAGTAGTGGTGGGGGGGGGAATGGGTTAGGGGTAAAGATGTTGTTTAGTCTAACTGCTTGAGGAAAGTAACTGAGAAAGTCAGTTGGGAGAAGGGAGAGGAGAGAAGATTCAGGAGTGAGTAGGGTCTTCGATTATGCTTGCTGATTTATTGAGGAGGCGAGAAATGGAGGTAAAGTCCATGGAAGGTAGGGTTGTTTCTATGATGTGCTGAGCTGTGTCCATGACTTTCTGCAGTTTCTTGCAGAAGGATTTTGACATTGTGAAGGCAGAAAGTTTTAGCTTAGTTGGGCATTTCGCGACTAATCTAATCAGTTTGGCACAAGATTGTGGGTCAAAGAGTCTGTTCTGGTGCTGTACCGTTCAACGTTTTATGTTCCCCTAATTCCTGCTGACTATTGGGAGCCTAAAGAATAACCTCAAAAGTATGATCACCCCTTTCTTATTCCTGAATCCGACTCATTGGCCACTCACTCTGCGATCAGTCTCATACCTTGTATCATGTTCCCTTTTTTTATTTGCTCTATCCAGCGGATACAGCTTTTCAGCATCTAGCCTGTCACTCAGTCTTTGAATCTTACATATGTTAGTGAAAATACCTTTCATTCTTCCAAGTGTCTGTGATTGTGGTGAGTGCAAACCTATTTTACTTAGTTTCTCCTCATAGGAAAAGACATCAATCCAGTAAATCTATTCAGGTCTTCTTTTAGGATAAGTATACTCTGCACAATGCTCCAAATGTGTTACCTACAATCACTGATTAGTTGCTGTAAGACTCTTTCCTTTTATACTCCAATCTGTTGGAATAAAGGCCAGAATATACACTCAGTGGCCACTTTTTTAGGTACAGGGGATACCTAATGAAGTGGCCACTTCGTGCATGTACGTGGACTTATGTACCTTATTCACTTCAAGCTTCGATGTGTTGTGTATTCAGAGGTGCTTTTCTGCACACTGCTTTTGTTAACAACTGGTTACTTGAGTTACTGTCGCCTTCCTCTCAGCTTGAACTGGTCTGGCCATTCTCCTCTGACCTCTCACACTGTCAAACCATTTTTGCCCACAGCATTGCGACTCACTGGATTTTTTTTTACTTCTTGCACCATTCTTTGTAAAATATAGAAACTGTTGTGCATGAAAATCTCAGGAGATCAGCAGTGTCTGAGCTACTCAAACAACCTTGTCTGGAACCAACAATCATTCCATTGCCAAAGTCACTTTTAATCGCATTTCTTCCTCATTCTGATGTTTGGTCTGAATGACAACTGAACCCCTTGATCATGTTTGCATGCTTTTATGCTGGTGCATGACTGGCTGACTAGATATTTGCATTAGGTGTTCCTAATAAAGTGGCGACTGAGTGTAGTTTGGCTTCTGAATCACATGTTTCTTTCTGCATCCCAGTGCCCAAATAATCTACTGTGCATGGATTTCAGTTCAGCAAAATCAGGGAAAACAGCACAGCTGCCTGCTAAATGTCCTGCATGATTATCATTGCTGTTCATCTTTGGTTGAAGCATGATGGTGGCTCATTCACTCCTGCCTCTTTATGTTTCACCATCTGTTGCCTAACAGTTGTTAGTGCTAAATGAGGTGTAAAGTTGCATCCGGGCACTGCACTCCGCTGCTATCCAGGGATAAATTTCTGGGCACTTATTTCTCAGAAGGAAGATGCTTCTAATAACTTTTCCCCTAACATTTTTGCAAGAAATGCTTCATATCAAATGTAAGTTTCAGAAAACTAGTTAATGGAGCACAAGTTATCGAAGAGGTAAGAAAAGCAGAGGAAGATGTGGAAGTGAATTGATACTTCTTGTTGGAAGATTAGTCTAACAAGACATTTTCCTTTTGTAATCAACTGGTGCTGATCAATAAAGTTAAATTCTTGCAATGAGAAAATTTCAACTTGTGATCCTAGGATTGACTACAATAATTTTCTCAATAGCTTTTGATTCTGTTTCTAATTACATTCACCATGTTAGCTGTTTTGGGTTGATTCGAATTCGACCAGAATTTTTCTTTGTAAGAAAATGTTTGGTGCAACAAATTTCAAGCACAATCCATTTTAATTTCTAGATCTTATTTAAGGGTCTTTCTTTACCACCCTATCTCATTTAAGATAGGGTCTAAAGAAAGCCTTTGGCACATTGGCTTTCATAAATCAATGTATTGAGTACAGGAGATGGGATGTTATGTCGAAGTTGTATAAGACATTGGTGAGGTTTAATTTGGAGTATTTTGTGCAGTTTTGGTCACCTACCTACAGGGAAGATGAAAATAAGTTTGAAAGAGTACAGAGAAATTTGACAAGGATGTTGCTGGGTGTGGAGACCTGAGTTATAAGGGAAGATCGAATAGGTTACAACGTTGTTGTAGAAGACTGAGAGGAGATTCGAGAGAGGTATACACAATTATGAAGCGTATAGATAGGGTAAATCAAGCAGGCTTTTTCCACTGAGGTTGGGAGGGTCTACAACCAGAGGTCATGGGTTAAGGGTGAAAGGTGAAAAGTTTAATGGGAACATAAGTGGAAACTTCTTCACTTAGGGAGTCATGACAGTGTGGAATAAGCTGCTAGCACAAATGGTGCATGTGAGCTTGATTTCAAAGTCTAAGTGAAGTTTGGATAGGTACATGGACAGTAGCGGTATGGAGGGCTATGGTCCTGGTTCAGTTCGATAGGAGTAGGCAGTTTGAATGGTTTTGCATTGACTAGATGGGCCGAAGGGCCTGCTTCTGTGTTGTACTTTTCTATGATTCTATGACTCTATGACATTTGCAATGGGTGTGAAGAGAGGGTTTCCCTCATATAAATGACAATTTCCTGGAGTGGGGTGGGGGGGAGGAGTGTGATGTTGTCATGTGGGTAGATGTAGGGGATCCTTGTAGGTGACTGCAACTATTGTGGGCCTCTTGCTGAACTCATGAAGAATCGAAAATGAACTTCAGACTACCTGCAGATCTACTTCCTCCTCACTTACTATGACATAGAAAGAGACCACTCAGCCTACGCCAGCTCCCAGCAGAGCAACCCCGTAAGTCCTATTCTCTTTTGCTGATTCTCTTACACCCTTTCTCCTATTTTCTCTCAGATGCCCATGAATTTTCTTTGATTCTTCTGCACGTAGTTACATTTAGAATAAGCAGTTAGCCTACCAGCACACCTTTGGGACTAGCAACTCATATAGTCACAGGGAGATACAAACTACACACAGACAAGAATGATGGTCAGAAACAACCCTTGGGTCTTTGTGCTGAAAGGCAGGAGTGCAGACTGTTGTTTTACTATCCGGATGCTTCATTGTGTTACCATTAAGGAAACCAACTGAACTCCCCAGCAGAATTTTTGAACTGATTAGGTTTCTAGATGTTTCTATAATTATTATGATCTTATATTCTCTCAACAATGTCTTTGAATACAGCTCCGACTTTATTGTTTCATCCTGATTAAGTTTTGTTAGTAGTTGTAGAAAATAGCAGGAAGCAATGTAGAGATTTAACATTAAAATTTCCATTCGATTAACTTCTCAAAGAAAAGCTGCTTGCTCTGAAACTTCCTAATGTGAAGACAAGTGGAAGTTAAAAACTTTGATGTAAAATTGTCAGTTAAAGATTGGAGATAAAGATTCTAAAATGTTTTGAAGAAAAACTGCAACATTTTATTACAGAGCACCTTTGAAGCCCAGTGCAATAAAATTTGATGATCAGTTCATTAAATTTTGAGAGATATAATTTTTCAGAATTAAACAATGCATAAGAAGTAAGTACTCAAATCTTTGCTGTTATTTAAAGCACATTGAAAAACTGGTTGTGTTATGTTCAGAGACAAAATTATGATCCAAAACAAAGATGGCAAATGAACAAAACTGTACATATAATGTAGACTAGACATATAATATTAATAATATATATATATAAAATAGCCACCATCTTCCTTCCACTCTGGCTTCCTACCTTCTCTGAACACACCAACCCTCTCCCTTACTCTGACAACTCCAACTCTCCTTCCACCTTCGATCACAGCTCTTATTCGTGTCGTGTCTTCGCTATTCTCACCAACCTTCCCCCTCTCTGAGGCAGAACGTTCTGTCCTCAACAAGAGCCTTACCTTTTTCCTCCTTTGCCTGCACCTCAGGGAGTTCTGCGCCCATCACCAAGACAAGCTCTTCTTCTGTTGTCTCCATCTCAAAGCCTACTTCTTTGGCAGGAATTCCACACCCCACACTGATGACTCCTTCTCCTGTCTCTAAACCTCCTCCTCTCCTTGTTCATCCAGTGCTGGTTCTCTGTGTGCTTCTTCTCTGTGGATCTTCTCATCTCTAATTGCTGACAAGACAACATCCAGCTCAAGTTCCGCACTCCTCTCTACTCCTCGAACCTTACCGCCTCTGAATGCGCTGCGCTCCACTCTGTCTGCCCTAATCCTAACCTTGCCATCAAACCTACCCCTTGAAGAGGACCACTCTCTGGACCAATTGAAAATTGTCTTCAACTCTACCACTGACCTCATCAACTCTGGAGAACTCCCAACCACTGCTACCAAATTCATAGTTCCCTTACCCTGCACTGCTCACTTATACCTCCTACCCAAGATCAACAAACATGACTGACAAGGTAGACCCATTGTCTCTGCCTGCTCCTGCCCCACTGAACTCATGTCCTCATACCTTGACTCCATTCTGTTCCCCTTGGTTTAGTCCCTTCACACCTACATCTACTACAAGTTTTATGCTCTCAATCTCCTCACTAACTTTCAAATCCCTGGCCTTGACTGCCTCATTTTCACCATGTATCTCCAGTCCCTATAGACTTCTGTCTCCCATCAAGAAGGCCTAAAAGCTCTCCCTTTCTTTCCCAATAAAAGAATCAACCAGTTCCCTTCCACCACCACCCTCCTCCATCTGCCAGAACTGGTTCTCACCCTGAACAATTTCTCTTTCGGCTCCTTCCACTTTCTCCAGACTTGAGTGGTAACCATGGGCACCTGCTTGGGGCCCCAGCTTGACTGCTTTTTTGTTGGCTACGTAGAACAGCCCAAGCCTGCCCAACTCTTCTTCCATTACATTGACAACTGCATTGGTGCTGCTTCATGCACTCGTGCTGAGCTCGTCAATTTCATCAACTTTGCCTCCAACTTCCACTCTGCCCTTAAATTCACTTTATCCATTTCTGACACCTCCCACTTCTTTTTTTGATCTCTTTGTCTCCATCTTTGGAGACAAACTGTCAACGAACATCTTTTATAAACCTACTGATTTCACAGCTATCCTGATTATCTTTCCACGCTGTCGCCTGTAAAAATGCTATTCCTTTTTCTCTATTCCTTCATCTCCACCATGTCTGTTCCCAGATTGAGGCATTCCTATCCAGGATAACAGAAATGTTCTTCATGCTCAAACAATTGATGCTGCCCAAACCCACGTATCCTCCATTTTCCGGACATCTGCACTCACCCATCTCGCCTCACCCCACTCCCCTCAGCCTACACCTACACCTGCCCATTTACCTCCTCCCTCACCTCCATTCAGGGTCCCCTTCAGGTGAGACAACACTTCACCTTCACATTTGCCGGAGTTGTCTTTTGTATCTGGTGCTTCTGATGTGGCCTCCTCTACATTATTAAATTGGGGAACTGCTTCATCGAGCATTTCCATCTCTGCTCCATTTGCCAAAAGTGGAACTTCCCAGTGGTCCAACATTTTAATTCCGATTCCCATTCCTAATCCGGCATGTTGGTCCATGGCCTCCTCTTGTGCCATGATGAAGCTACTCTCAGGGTGGAGGGGAAACACCTTATAGTCCATCTGGGTAGTTTCCAACGAGATAGCATGAACATCGATTTCTTCTTCTGCTAAAAAAAAATGTCCTCCCCCTCCATGGCCTCTTACCTCTTCTCACTTGCCTATTACCTTCCCTGGTACCCCTCCTCCCATGGTCCACTCTCCTCTCCTTCAGATTTCTTCAACTCCAGCCCTTGACCTCCAAGCTATCCTTCTTCCCTTCCCTCTGCCTTTCATTCTGGCATCTTCCCACTTCCTTTCCAGTTCTGAAGAAGGGTCTCAGCCCAAAATGTCAACTATTTGTTCATTTCCATGGATTCTACCTGACCTGCTGAGTTTTTCCAGCATTTTGTGCATGGATTGTCAGCATCTGCAGAATTTCTTGTGGGTATATATATAATAATATATCTTTTCTCCAGACATTTTTTTATTTTCCATTCCTAATCCTGCATTTTACCCTTATTTTTTCCATTAAATATTTTCCCCTCAGCAGATAATTTCATTAAGACCAGTAATATTTTCTTTTGCTTTAATCTAATTTTACATGGCAAGGTAGGCAGCTAAGAAGTTTTACTATGACATGCTATGGAGTCTCTGCTTCTATCTTGACAAAAGACCCAACAAGTCCCTTCCATCACCATGCTCCTCCAACTGACAGAACAGGTCCTCATCCTCAATAATTTCTCCATCAGCTCCTCCCAGTTTCTCCAAACCCAACAGGTAGATATGGGCACCTGCATGGGCTCCAACTATTCTTGTTGGGAAAAAAAGCCAGCCTTTTTGTTGGCTGCATTGAACAGTCCATGTTGCAAGCCTTCCTTGGTAATGCTCCCTAACTCTTCCTGCACTACATTGTAGCACCCATGCAGAGGTCACCAATTTCATCAACTTTGTATCCAGCTTCCACCCTACTCTTATTTTCACTTTGTCCATTTCTGACACCTCTCTCCCCTTTCTCAAATTCTCTGTCTCCACTTCTGGAGACAACTTGTTGATCGACAACTTTTATAAATCTACCGAATCCCACAGCTACCTTTTCCCACTCTGTCTCCTGTAAAAATGCTATTCCCTTTTCTCAGTTCCTTCGCCTTCACTGCACCTGTTACAACATGAGGCTTTCCTTTCCAGGACATCAGAGTTGTCCTCCTTCTTCAAGGAACAGAGTTTCCCTTCCTCCACCATTGATGCTGTTCTCAACCACATCTCCTTCATTTCATGGACATCTGTGCTCACCCCATCTTCTGTTGCCTTAATAGGGATGGAGTTCCACTTGACCTCAACTACCACGCTATGAGGCTCCACATCCAACATATCATTCTTCATGACTTTCGCCATGTTCAATGGGATCCTACCATATTTATCTTCTCCCCACCCCCCAACTCTGCTTTCCGCAGGGATTACTTCATCCGTGACTCCCTTGTCCTTCATCCCTCCCCACTAATCTCCCTCCCAGCACTTATCCTTGCAAGTGTCAGAAGTGTTACACCTAACCATCCACCTCCTCCATCACCTCCATTCAGGGACTCCAAACCATCTTTCCAGGTGAGTTAACACTTCATTTGAGAATCTGTTGGTGTTGTCTACTGTGTCTGGAGTGCCCTATGTGGTCTCTTCTGCATTGGTGAGACCTGAAGTAAATTGGGGACCACTTTGTCAAGCACCTCCTCTCCTTCCACCAAAAGCGTAACTTCCCAGTGGCCAATCATTTTAATTCCTGTTCCCATTCCCATTCCGACATGTTGATCCATGTCCTCCTCTTTTGTCATGATGAAGCCGCTCTCTGGGTGGAGGAGCAACACCTCATATTCTGTCTAGGGAGCCTCCAATCTGATGGCATGAACATCAATTTCCCCTTCTGGTAAATTTTTTCCCTCTCCCTTTCCTCTTCTATTTCCCACTCTGGTCTCTTACCTCTTCTCCTCACCTCTCTGTCACCTCTGCCGGTGATCCTCCTTCTTCCCTTTCTTCCATGGTCCACTGCTATCCTATCAGATCCCTTCTTAACCAACCCTTTATCTGTCCCGCCCACCTGGCTTCACCTACCTCCTTCTAAATCGTCCTCCTTCCCCTCCCACTTCCTTTTTATTCTGGTGTCTTCCCCACTTCTTTGCCAGTCCTGAAGAAGGGTCTTAGCCCAAAACGTAGACTGTCTATTAATTTCTACAGATTCTGCCTGACCTACTGAGTTCCCCTAGCATTTTGTCTGCGTTGCTCTGGATTTCCAGCATCTGCAGAATCTCTTGTGTTTATGTAGTTGTTTGAATATTTATACACCAACCTCAATATGTACAGTATATCGTGCCTTTAAAGTAGTTAAATTCTCCACAACACATTTTGGAAACAGCAACAAGCATATTCTGACACGAAGGGCTATTAGTTCAGTTGACCAAGCAGGCTGCTATGACCAGCTTGCAGGAATTGAGAGCTGTTGGTGGTCATGGTTTTAGGACAATGCTTAATACAATCAGAATGCTGAATGTCAAATGGAATGAACTGGACTGCATGAACTAAGCATACTTGGCTAAGGAGCCAGTTCTGAACATCTACTCAGATTCAGATACAGTGATAAAAGATAAGAGCTCAAATCCCACCACTGCAATTGGAGAATTTAAGTTCAAGCAGTTACTGTAAATAAATCGGGATTTATATGTGGTTTAGCATTGGTTATCTTGAAGTTACTGGCTTGATTATAAAGATCCATGTAGGTTGCTGATGCCCTTCCAAGAAAGAAAAATCTTTAGTGTTTCTCTGAGGAGAAGAAAATCTCTGATCCTTATCCAATTTGGTTTGTTTGTGACTTTAGAACCCACTGACGTTTTTTGAACTGAATCTTCAGGGGATGGACATTAAGTGCGAGCATTGCTGAAGACCTTTCTTAGTGATTGAATAAATAAAACAAATATAAAATAGCTAACTAATCAAAATGGTAACACAGGGCAAATCTAAGTGCTTGGTTCAAATCTTAGGCGCTGATTTTAGACTTGACATTGGCTGAATCAAATGTTGGACTGGATTATCTTGGATCTGGCTGAGTATTCCAGTATGATATCTGTCTGACTGAACCATTCTGTTCCCAGTACTTCATCTAAAAGACAGCATGGGATGTCTTCAGCAGTGAGATGGGGGAACTTGAATTCACTGCTTTCTCACTCAAGAATGAATTGCTGATGTACTGACATCAATGCTCAAGAAATTCTAAAGTTTACCTTTGCCAAGGAGACAAAGAAACAGCTCTGTTAATGTAGCAGAAATAAGCAAGAAACCTTTCAGCACTTATAGGAAAATCTTAAAGAACATTTTATCTTATATGTAATTTAAAGAGTAACCAATACCTTGGTCCTAAATGTCAACTATTTGTTCATTTCTCGGATGCTGCCTGACCTGCTGAGTTCCTCCAACATTTTGTGTGTGTTGTATCCAAACCCATTGTTTAATTTCAGAATTAGAAATGTTAAGGAGTCTTTGTAAGCCTGGTAAGTGTTTCCTCCTGTAAATTATAGAAACATACAATGGCATCATCTATCAAATATGGGCATCACAGTAGTGCAGCAGTTAGTTTAACACTATTACAGCTCAGCGCGTCGGAGTCTGGAGTTCAATCCTGGCATCCTCTGTAAGGAGTTTCTGTATTTTGTCTCCGTGAATTGTGTGGATTTTCTCTGGGCGTTTCAGTTTCCTCCCACAGTCCAAAGACCTACCAGGTAGGTTAATTGGTCATTGTAACTTGTCTCGTGATGAGGTTAGGATTAAACTGGGGATGTCAGGCACCACTGGGCAGCACAGCTGGAAAAGAAGGAAGAGCCTATATCTCTCAATATGCCACTGTATCACTAAATAAATAAACAAACAAACTATCTCTGCCTTCACTTCCCTTCCCGCTACCCGCCTCTGTCTGCCTCCCTTCATCTGTCATCCAACTGACTCTGTCTTCCAAGTCCACTCCTTTCTACTTGGTACAACTCCTCCTCTTTATCCTTTAATTCCCATGTCCTCATCCGCTAATCATATCTGGAGTCTGCCTCATCAATCCCCCCGCTTCCCTTTATACTGTCTCACCAATCTCCCCCTCATTCTGTCACGCTTCCTTTTAGCCCTGAACATCCACAGTTCTTTCCCTTCCACCCTCTGATACAGCATGATCTGCTGAATACCTTCAGCAGATTGCCTGTTGCTGTAAAATAGTTTTTGATCATTTCAGTGGAACTTATATTCTTTTAAAATATATAATAGGATAAAAGTGGTTGGGGTCATGCCACACTGTAGTGACTTATCATTTGCAATGTTTTGTTTGAAAATTCAATAAATTAAATTAAAAATTTAAACTGTTTTAAGTGGACAATTTGTAGTCCGTTTCCCTACTTAATGCTAATCAGAGAGTCAGCTGCCTGATAAATTTATAATACAGCCAAATGTATCTGCTTCAGTGCATTTGGCGATGTAGGTTCAAATTGCAACTGAAATTGTGTTAATTTTGAGAAGTGTTTTTTGGTCAAGCTTCCACTTAAACAGTTGTATTTCACAGAATTGGACAGAGCTTTAGAAAGTGCTTGTCAATTATTCTTAAATTTGCATTTAAAATATTTCTTCAGATAGTAAAGAGTACAGCATTTTGAATACAACAGAAAATTGCCTTATCGCAAAAGACGGCCAGAATTGGACCATAGTGTTCCACATAATGTATTTATCTGCTGTGCAACTCATCTCGTACCATTACCAAAAATGTCAAAACACATGAGTGGATTGGGAAGGCGGCAATTTTTGTTAGGCTCATAGAATGAGAGAATGATAGAATTGTTCAGTACAGAACCAGGCCTTTCAGTCCATTGTGTATGCACCTACCATCAAGTGCCTATCTATATTAATCCTGTTTTCCAGCATTCAGCCTATATAGCATGGCATTATAAGAGCTCACCTTGGGGCAGCACAGGCATGTAGCAGTTAGCAAAATGCTTTACAATACCAGCCACCTGGGTTCATTTCCCACTGCAGCCTGGAAGGAGTTTGTACGTTCACCCCATGACGACATGGCTTTCCTCCGGGTGCTCCAGTTTCCTCCCACATTTCAAAGACGTACCAGTTGGTAGATTAATTGGTCATTGTAAATTGTCCTGTAATTAGGCTAGGGTTAAATTGGGGGTTTGCTATGTGGTGTGGTTCGAAGGGCCAGAAGGGCCTACTTTGCACTGCATCTCAATAAATAAATAAATAAAATCATTTTTAAATGCACCCCTGATATCCCATCAGTCACTGTATTTCAAATTTCAACCACCTTTGGATGAGAATATTCTTCTTCAAATCCCTTCTGAATCTGTTAAACTTGTGTCGGATTGAGATTCATTTATTTATCAAAGGTACATCAAAGCATACAGTCAGAAGCATCGTTTGAGTTAACAACCAACACAATCTAAGGATGTGCTGAGAGCAGGCTACCAGGGTCACCACACATTTCAGCACCAGCATAACGTGCCCACAATGCTCAGTAGAACAACAAATGCAACAACGACAACAACAACAACACAACAACAACAAATTAGCAACAGCAAAACAAATCCCTTTTCATCCTCTCATTCTCCCACCCATGCACACAGCGCTCTAACTCTAGCACAGGTTGTTCGGTTACAGACACCATTTTGAAAGTTCAGAGTAAATTTATTACCGAAGTATATATATGCCACCATATACAATCCTGAGATTTATTTTCTTGTGCAGATACTCAATAATTTTGTAGAATAATAATAACAGAATCCATGAAAGACCACCCAAACTGGGCATTCAACCAGAATGCAGAAGACAACAAACTGTGCACATACAAAATGAAAGAAATAATAATAAAAAATAAATAAATAAATATTGAAAACATGAGATGAAGCGTTCTGGAAAGTGAGTCCATTAGTTGTGGGAACATTTCAATGATTGGGCAAATTAACTTGAGAGAAGCAATCTCCTTTGTTTCAAGAGCCTGATGGTTGATTGTTTCAAGAACTTTCTTTAGCAGTGAGGAGGGAACATGTCCTGGATGATTGGGATCCCTGATGATGGCTGCTGCTTTCTTGTGACAGCTTTTCATGTAGGTGTGCTCAATAGTGGGGGAGGGGGAGCTTTTCCTGTGATGGAGCGAGCCACTACTTTTTGAAGGATTCCTCCACCCCCTCTCCACCATTTCTCATCCCCTGTCCCTCTCTCATGTTATTTCCTTGCCTGCTCATCGCCTCCCTCTGGTGCGCCTCCCCCCCTTTCTCTTTTTTCCATGGCCTTCTGTCTCTTTCACCAATCAACTTCCTAGCTCTTTGCTTCATCCCTCTCCCTTTAAGTTTCACCTATCACCTTGTATTTCTCTCTCCCTTCCTCCCACCTTTCAAATGTACACCTCAACATTTTTTCTCCAGTCCTGTTGACAGGTTTCAACCTGAAATGTCGACTGTACTTTTTTTCATAGATGCTGCCTGGTCTGTTGAGTTTCTCCAGCATTTTGTGTGTGTTGTTTAATGAAGATTACAATCTCACTTGCCATCTTATTTACCTTATTTTCCTTGGAAATGTACACCAAAGTCTCTCTGTCATTTTGTACTTGTAAGGGTGCTTCAAAATGTGTTACTTCATATTTTTCAGGTCTTACACCACCAGGTTCAGGAACAGTTATTACCCCTCAACCGTTAGGCTCTTAAACTGGAGGAGATAACTTCACTGAACTTCACTTGCCTCATCACAGAATTATTCCCATAACGAATGGACTTACTTTCAAGGATTGTTCATCAAATGAACAGCTCTAATCTGCTAAATATATTTTCTGATGACCTACATTGATTTGCCTAATCTCAAACAATAACGAGGTGGCCTACAGGGAGGAAGTCATTACACAGTGATGTCAAGGAAACAACCTCTCCCCCAGTGTCACAAAAACAAAGGAGCTGGTTGTGGATTACGGGAGGAATGGAGATGGGCTAACCCCTATTGACATCAATGGATCTGGGGTTGAGAGGGTAAATGGCTTTAAGTTCCTCAGCATCCATATCACCAAGGACCTCAGGTGGTCTGTACACACCAGCTGTGTGGTGAGAAAGGCACAACAGCGCCTCTTTCAACTCAGACGGTTGAGGAAGTTTGGTATGGGCCCCTAAATCCTAAGAACTTTCTACAGGGGCACAATTGAGAGCATCCTGACTGGCTGCATCACTGCCTGGTATGGGAACTGTACCTGCCTTAATCGGAGGACTTTGCAGAGAGTGGTGCGGACAGCCCAGCACATCTGTAGTTGTGAACTTCGCATGATTCAGGACATTTACAAAGACTGGTGTGAAAAAAGGGCCTGAAGAATCATTGGGGACCTGAGTCACCCCGACTACAATCTATTCTAGCTGCTACCATCCGGGAAACGGTATCACAGCATAAAAGCCAGGCTCTGAGACAGCTTCTTCTACCAGATGATCAGACTGATTAACTCACACTGATTTGAGTGTATTTCTATGTTCTATTTATTATAAATTACTATAAATTACTCTGATTACACATTGTACATTTAGACAGAGACATAACGTAAAGATTTTTAGTCCTCATGCATGTGAAGGATATAAGAAATAAAGTCAATTCAAATGTTCTTGATATTTATTGCTCATTTATTTATATATATATTTTCATTTGTACTTGCACAGTTTGTTGTTGTTGCACATTGATTGTTTGTCTGTCCCGTTGTCTGCAGTCTTTCATTGATTCTATAGTGTTTCTTGAATTTACAGTGTATGCCTGCAAAAAAGTATCTCAGGGTTGTATACGGCGACAGATATGCACTTTGATATACAAATTTACTTTGAACTTGAATGTAGATAGGTCAGTTTTAAGTGGCTTACTTACCTCCCTTTTTCTCAAGCATTCGACTCAACCCTCCCCACTGTAACAAATGTCACGGCCCTCAAGTTTGCATCCCACTCCTTGTTTCCTTTTCCCAGCCACTGTTTTGTGCCACATATTGCCCAGCACACAATGTTACTCATGACTATTGACCTCTCACCCCAGAACAACTTATCCCAACACTGATATGTGACTACTGTCGCTACTAACTCTAGAACCAACACCTAAATAAAAAAAGTCCCTTTCCCTACTGTATTTGTTCTCTGACCCAGCTATCCCCTTCCTTGACTGACTGCCAAGTTCTCTTCCTCAACATTGATGCATAGCAACTAACCCTCAGTATGACCTACGTAACTTGGCCTAACTATTTTCTTGCTCAATCCCAGTAGTATCCTACCTTCAGGCTTGTCTGCCATCCCAAGGCCTATGCTTTTCAATACACTGCTATCCAGTTTTCTATAACCCTAGCTCTGGGTATTTTGGTTAATTTGTGCTGTCCACACAGATGATATGGAGCGTTTTGAATGCTCACTGCCCCACCCCCACCTCAATTTATACACTGACAACAAAAACCATCTATAGCATTTGAATCCCTTTGTGATATGGCTAATTATGTAGCCACATGAAATTTATTGAATTCCCATGAAGGGTACAGAGTATGATTTGCGAAGTAAATCATTTGTACTGAAAATTTCATGATCTACTCCATTAGTTTTGCTGATTTTGTGTCAATTGAACTAAAACAAGTGTAACACAGCAGAAGGTGCCGCCCAGTGAATTCAATTTGTAATACTCTGATGGACTTTTCACACTGTGAAGCACTGGATATTAGCAACTTTTTGAGAGTGATCTGCTAACAGAGTGGGGCTGGAGCAGCTTCACTTTAACCATATATGGTGACAAATGAATTGTGAATTGTTTCTGAGATAAAACCATGAGGCTATAAGACACAGGGAAAGAATTAGGCCATTCGGCCCCTTAAGTCTGTTCTGCCTGTTCCATCTCCCTCTCAACCCCATTCTCCTGCCTTCTCCCCATAACTTTTCATGTCCTGACTAACAACCTAGCAAGCTCTGCCTCAGATACACCCGATAACCTGGCCTTCACAGCCATCTATAGCAATAATTCCACAGATTCACCACCTCTGGCTGAAGAAATTCTTCCTTATCTTGGTTCTAAAATGATGCCTCTCTATTCTGAGACAGTGTCCTCTGGTTCTTAGACTCCCCCACCATAGTAAACACCCACTCCACATCAAGCCTATCGAAGCCTTTCAGCATTCAATAGGTTTCAATGATGTCCCCCCTCATTTTTCTAAATTCCAGTGAGTAGAGAGGCCCAGAGCCGTCAAATGCTCCTCATATGACATGCCTTTTAATCCTGCAATCATTTTTGTAAACCTCCTTTGAACTCTCTCCAATATCAACTCATCGTTTCTTAGATAAGCAGCCCAAAACTGCTCATAATACTCCAAATGAGGCCTCATCGGTACTTTATAAAGCCACAACATTACATCCTTGCTTTTATATTCTAGTCCTCTTGAAATGAATGTTAAAATCACATTTGCCTTCCTTACCACAGATCCAGGGAATTATGCACAAAGACTCCCAAGTCTCTTTCCACCTCGGATTTTTAAATTTTCTCTCCATTTAGAAAATAATTATGCTTTTATTTCTCGTACCAAAGTGCATGACCATACACCTCCCAACACTGTATTCCATTTGCCACTTCATTGCACATTCTCCTATCTCTCTAATTACTTCTGTAGCCTCTTTATTCCTCAAAACTACCTGCCCCTCCACCTATCTTCATATCATCTGCAATCTTGTCCACAAAGCCATCAATTCTATCATCCAGATCATTGATATACAACGTAAAAAGAAGCAGCCCCAACACAGACCCCTGTGAAACGCCACCAGTCATTAGCAGCCAACCAGAAAAGGCTCCTTTTTATAAACTCTTTGCCTCCTGCCAATCAGCCATTGTTTTATCCATGCCAGAATGGATAAAACAATGGGCTCTCAACTTCTTAAGCAGTCTCGTGTGGCACCTTGTCAAAGGCCTCCTGAAAATCCAAGTACATAACATTCACCAATTCTCCTTTGTCTATTCTGCTTGTTTTTTTTTCCCAAGAATTCCAATGAATTTGATAGGCAAAATTTTCCTTTAAAGAAACCATGCTGACTATGGCCTATTTTACTATGTGCCTCCAAGTACTCTAAAACCACATCCTTAATAAACAACTCCAGCATCATCCCAACCATGTCCCAGGCTAACTGATCTATAATTTCCTTACTTCTTCCTCTCTCCCTTCTTGAAGAGTGAAGTAACTTCTGCAATTTTCCAGCCCTCGAGAAGCATGCCAGAAAAAATTGATTCTTGAAAGATCATTACTAATGCCTCCACAAACTCTTCAGCCACTTCTTTCAGAGCCCTGGGGTGTATGCCATCTAGCCCAGGTGACTTATCTATTTCCAGACCTTTCAGTTTCCCAAGAACCTTCTCCCAGTAATGGCAACTCACACACTTCTGTCCCCTTACATTCTCAAATTTCTGGCATACTGCTAATCTCTGCCACAGTGACTATTGATACAAAATACTTATTCAGTTTGTCCACCATTTCCACTAGCTTTCCAGCATCATTTCCAGCAGTCTGCTATCTCCTCTTGCCTTTTTACACTTTATATATCTGAAGAAATGTTTGGTATCTTCTTAAATATTATTGGCTACCTTACCTGTTAACCTTTCTAATCTATCTTTTCCTTTGTTATGACTTGTTTAGTAGCCTTCCATTGGTTTTTAAAAGCTTCCCAATCCTTGAACTTCCCACTATTTTTCGCTCTGTTATATGCCCTCTATTTGGCTTTTATGTCAGCTTTAACTTCATTTGTCAGCCAAGGTTGTGTCATCCTGCCTTTAGAATACTTCTTCCTCTTTGAGATGTATCTATTTTGTGCCTGCCAAACTGCTTCCAGAAACTCCAGCCGTCATTCCTGCTGTCATTCCTACCAGTGTTCTTTTTCAATCAACTTTGGCCAACTCCTCTCTCATGCCTCTGTGATTCCCCTTAATCCACGATCATAATGATACACTGGACTTTAGCTTCTCCTTTTCAAGTTGCACTGTGAATTCTATCATATTATCATCACACTTCCCTAAGGGTTCCTTCACCTTAAGCTCTCTAATTAATTCTGGTTCATTGCACAACACCTAATCCAGAGTAGCTGATCCCCTAGTGGACTCAACCATGAGCTGCTCTAAAAAGCCATCTCATAGGCATTCTAGAAATTGCCCCTATTGTGATCCTGCTCCGACCTGATTTTTCCAATCTACCTACATATTGAAATCCCCCATGACTATTGTAACATTGGTAGCAACTGTCAAGGATTTCAGTTTGCAAATATACAACTGTCTAATTGTCTAATTCATTTTCAACTGAATTAATCCAAGTGGGCTAAGTAATTTGTGCATCAATTACAGAATATTGAGTCTTGCAATTTTACAGCAATACATTCTGGATAATGGGTTCCATTTCAGATGATCTGTTGAACAAGAACATTGTAACAAGGAAACAGTCAGCAAGCAGCAAGAAGGCATAACCCCTTGCTAACCTCCTGGAGGATAGCCTAAAATTTCCACTTCTTCAAAAAGGGTAGTAGGGATAATCCTGGAAAATGCAAGATGACGAATCTACCTTCAGTGGCAGAGAACTTGTTGGGAAAGATTGTGAAGGACAGGATATATGTTCACTTGGAAAGATAGGGAATGATTAGGAGGATTCAGTATGGCTTTGTGCAGGGGAGTTCATGTCTGTCAAATCTGATTGATGTTGTTAGGAATTAAACAAAAAGACTGATGAAGGCAGGGCAGCTGATGTTGTCTATATGGACCTTAGTGTAGTTTTTGACAAGGTCATGCATGGTAGTTTGCTCCAGAAGGTTAAGGTACAAAGGATCCAATGACAGATTAAGAAACAGAGGTGTGATATAGCAAGACTTTGGGGTGCTAGTCCATAGCTACCTGAAAGTGGTGGCACGGGTGGATAGAATCCTGAAATAGGCATTTGGTATGCTTACCTTCATACAGTAGGCAGAGGCATTGAGTCTAGGAGTTAGGATGCTATGTTGTAGGTGTACAAAACATTAGCTAGACTTCCCTTAGATTATTGTGTACAATTCTGGTTGCCACATGACAGGAAGGTTTGGTAGCAATAGAGAGCTTTCAGAAATGATTCACCTGAATATTGCCTGGAAGGAAGGCTGTGGTTATAAAGAGAGACTGGACAGACTGTGTATATTTTCACTGGAACATAGGAGACTGACAGGTGAATTTACAGAGGTTTGCAAAATTGTGAGAGGCATAGCTCAGATAGATTGTGGGAGCTACTCTTTCCCAGGGCAGGGCAGTCTAGAACTATAGGGCACAGGTTTAAAGGGGTAGGTGTTCAAGAGGGGAGAGGGGTAGAATTTCACATAGAGGGTATTGAATATTTGGAATGAACTGCCAGAGGAAGCCATGGAGGCAGATCCTACTACATTTACTTGGACCGGAAGGGAATAGAGTATATGGACCTTATGCAGGTAAATATGATTAGCATAGGTAAGTATCTGAATCAACATGGATCAGGTGGGCTGTGACAGTGCTGTACGTTTTTTTAAAACTTCTGTTCTTTCTTCTCATGGGCAGAGGAAGCACCAAGGTGCAAACCAGCTCGGGAGCAGAGGCAACAGGCTTGTAGAATTATTATAAGACTTAAATTGAATTGTTCCACACTGTCACACAGAGGTAATTTATATTTTCTTGGTGCCCTCACCAACATTTACGATTTGCTGAGAATAAATATTGCTTTGTGAACTCTCTTACCTAATGCTCTATCATTTAAGTCGACTTCATGAAAGAGGGAGTTGAGCTTCAATGCTGAAATACTACCTTGCTAAGATTGGAATACTAATTCAGTAACAGCTGCTTTGATTTATATAATTGGAATGAATACTCTTTCAACTTAATTAAGTGATTCCTCATGGTTCTGCCTTGAGCATGTTATGCGGATGTTAGTTCGTTACTCAGACAGGAAGAATACATTATTTTTTTATAGTAATGTAATACAATTTGGTTTCTTTCAGACACTGTGTGACCAAGTTTGGCTATGGTTAGTGTTTAACTTCTGAATGTCCTGTGAACTCTGCCAAAGCTGTTCTATAATAGATTCTTACTCATCTTCTCCACTGCAGTCCAATACATTTTCTCCTTTGAAGTTATTATATCAAAGGGGTGCTCAGAAATTGCAATGAAACAAGATTCTTTTTTTAAATGAAATGTCATAATATCCAAAAGCGAAAAGGCAACCGAAGCTAGTAATTTTTGATTGGGAAACGTGACAAGGCTGTTTCTAATAAGACCATAAGACCATACGCTATAAGAATTAGGACATTTGTTCCATCGAGTCTGCTTTGATGAATAATAAGAACTGTTTTTTGTAGTAACTTGATATATTTATGCTGGGAATGATCCTTCTGAATGGGATGTAATCATGTGACTTGATACACGTGATAATCATAAATCAATTACTAATTACCACTTACCAGTATTAGACGATAGTTAACAAAAAGCATGAGTGACAAGGACACTGAATAAAAGAAAAATTGATCAGGCAATTGCCTTAAACTGTGGTGAGTTTTAGGAAGAATAAAGAATGATTGGAAAGAATGTGGAGATGCCGAGGAATTCCAGACCATATGAAGGCATAGTCACTATTGATATAAAGGAAGAAGATAGAAATTAGTGCATCACTTACAGGGCTGGTGAAGGTCATACACAGACTTAGTGGTGAAGGAATGTGAAACACTGGAAAATCACGGCCGATGTGACCTGTAGTGATGGTGAAGGAGAATTTAACATTACAGCCAGTGGAGTTTTTGAGTGAGTGAAATGTAGGAGGCAGGCACTGGGAAACATTGGATAATAAAGAACAGAGCTGAAACAAGACATGTCCCAAAGTCTTACATGAAAAGGTATTGCAGGAGTCCAATGGTCAAAAGTATTATGAAGTAGAAAGTTTATCAACTGGATTAAATATGAGGCTGAAAGTTCATTAGGGAAGATGAAGTTGTGAACAAGCTCACTCAGTGTGGTGGTATGGAAATAGATTTAAAGATGGTAGTATGGAGTGCAAAGTAGCAGGCAAAGACCTATTCTGCTGACCATACATGTCTGTGTGCTTCTCTGCACACCTACTTAGTCTAACCTGTTCCAGATGCAGAGGCTTCGCTGACTTAACCCGAAAGGATTGTCCCATAATGTCAGGTAGGGCAGTTCAGCTTCAGCTTGCAGATCCTGCCTTCCGCACCCAGAATTCCCTGATATCTTGGCATTGCCATAAACCTTCTCTGATAGCTGAAAGCATTTAATTGCTTATAAAATAAACAAACAATTTAAAAGAAAATATTCAAAAACATAAAATAGATTTAACTGAAAATTCCTGAAAAGTGCTAAAAACTAATTAAAGCATTTTGTTTCCCTCAGCTTCGATGTCTTCGGTATTTGGCAATGTCAGTGGTATTATCAGTGTTTCAAATCTTTCCAAACTAAACACTCTCAGATTTGAATTAAGTCTCTCTTTTTGAGTTGTTTCTATCCTGAGCCTCAGCCTGATAAAAATAGTTATGAAACCCATCATTTTACATCAGCATCAGCATGCCTACAAAATGCATCCTGAACCTCTCAAGGGTCCTGCTGTGTTGTGCTGCTGGATTGAGCACTAAGTTCAGTGGTGAGGAGCATCATTAGATCCACCAAGCTGAACTGTAAGTCTTGGAGCTGTGAGCTAGTACTAACTACAGTCTGGACCATTAGCTTCACCTTCTGAATCCGTCTTTATGTAAAAGCCATAGTATTGAATTTGTGATGTACAATACATGCTTAACAAAATAAATAAAATTAAATAAGAAAGAATAAATAAAAGATGCAAAAAGTATCTACTGCCAATAAAGTATGTAAACTTAGGATATGACATAAAATAAAGGATATTGTATGATGATCAGAGAATTTTATTTATTCCAAGGCAGAAATTCTGAATTTTGCAATTGACTTAATCGCATATTGTTGGTCTGCATTAACATTAAGTGTTATTTATCGGATGAGTGGTTTTCAATATGTAGCTTTACACCCACCAGAGTAAGTTGTGCAACTATTTTTTTTACTGAATCTATCATTTGTATAACTCTAAAAAATAATAAAATGGTTGGATTAAGTAACTACTTAATCTTTTCACATATGGATTTGGAACTGATTATATGGACACATAATGTCCGCAGCTCACTCAGATGGATAATTATTATAAGTCCTTCTTTCCTACAGGATATTGGGGCTTAATTCAATAGCCCAGCTGTATGCAGGGGTAGTGACGAGAACTGGTCGCGTGCAATTCATGTGCTGCCTGTTATACATAGAAAACATAGAAAACCTACAGCACAATTTTACGTAGGGTTACCCACAGCCCTCTATTCTTCTGAACCCCATATACTTGTCCAGGAATCTCTTAAAAGACCCTATCGTATCCGTCTCCACCACCGTCACTGGCAGCTCATTCCACACACTCACCACTCTCTGCGTAAAAAAACTTACCCCGACATCTCTGTACCTACTTCCAAGCACCTTAAAGCTGTGCCCTCTCGTGTTAGCCATTTCAGCCCTGGGAAAAAGCCTCTGACTATCCACACGATCAATGCCTCTCATCATCTTATACACCTCTATCAGGTCACCTCCCATCCTCCGTCGCTCCAAGGAGAAAAGGCCAAGTTCACTCAACCTATTCTCATGGGTCATGCTCTCCAATCCAAGCAACATCCTTGTAAATCTCCTCTGCACCCTTTCTATAGTTTCCACATCCTTCCTGTAGTGAGGTGACCAGAACTGAGTAAAGTACGGGGTCTGACCAGGGTCCTATAAAGCTATAACATTATCTCTCGGCTCGTAAACTCAATCCCATGGTTGATGAAGGCCAGTGCACCATATGCCTTCTTAACCACAGAGTCAACCTGTGCAACCGCTTTGAGTATCCTATGGACTCGAACCCCAAGATCCTTCTGATCCTCCACACTGCCAAGAGTCTTGCCATTAATACTATATTCTGCCATCATATTTGACCTACCAAAATGAACCACCTCACACTTATCTGGGCTGAACTCCATCTGCCACTTCTCAGCCCAGTTTTGCATCCTATCAATGTCCCATTGTAACCTCTGACAGCCCTCCACACTATCCACAACACCTCCAACCTTTATGTCATCTGCAAATTTACTAACCCATCCCTTCACTTCCTCATCCAGGTCATTTATAAAAATCACGAAGAGAAGGGGTCTCAGAACAGATCCCCGAGGCATGCAACTGGTCACCAACCTCCATGCAGAATGTGACCCATCTACAACCACCTTTTGCCTTCTGTGGGCAAGGCAAATCTGGATCCACAAAGCAATGTCCCCTTGGATCCCATGCCTCCTTACCTTCTCAATAAGCCTTCCATGGGGTATCTTATTAAATACCTTGCTGACAGCCATATAAACTACATCTACTGCTCTACCTTCGCCAATGTGAATAGTCACATTGTCAAAAAATTCATTCAGGCTCATAAGGCATGACCTGCCTTTGACAAAGCCATGCTGACTATTCCTAATCATAATATGCCTCTCCAAATGTTCATAAATCCTGCCTCTCAGGATCTTCTCCATCAATTTACCAACCACTGAAATAAGACTCACTGGTCTATAATTTCCTGGGCTATCTCTACTCCCTTTCTTGAATAAGAGAACAACACCTGCAACCCTCCAATCCTCTGGAACCTCTCCCATCCCCATTGATGATGCAAAGGCCATTGCCAGAGGATCAGCAATCTCCTCCCTTGCCTCCCACAGTAGCCTGGGTTATATCTACTGTATACTGGGGTATACAGTATCTGATATCACAGTATTCATTCCAGTTTTTGCTGGAATAAGAACAGAAAATTCAAATTATATGTGATTAGCTCCATATAAAACTGTTGCTAATGCTATCACTGACATGGTGTCCACAACAATTTGCTCTACATGTGTGGCTGTGTAGTAGATACTTGCAGGTCGAAAGATGCTTATACTATCCAAAGAAGTGTGGTCCAAATTTCACACTGATCATTTAATAATGCTCAAATATGAACAGTAAATGCTGGAAACATGTGGCAGATCAGGCAGCATCCTGCAAACCAGTCTTGATGAAGGGTCTCGGCCTGAAACATCGACCAATTACTCTTTTTCGTAGATGCTGCCTGGCCTGCTGAGTTCCTCCAGCATTCTGGACGTGTTGATCTGAAGATCAGTTATTGTTTCAGGTCTGGAATTCCTTTTTGGAGTTCTGATGAAACATTACCTGTTTCTCTTTCAACAGATCCTGGCTGACCTGCTGAGATTTTCTCTATTTTTGATACTGTATATAAAACATTTACTGCTTTTATTTCACATTCAGTATTTGTAGTTTTTCTCTAATAATTTTGCATAATAATGTCCATTCAACATGTATCTACAGGATTATTGTCTCCACAATGCAGGTACACACACATAACATAAACCACATGTTGTCATTTCCCTCCACCAACAATAGTATATTCTACTTTATTTTTTCATTCTAAACGCAATTATGGTGTATTGAGGAAACCACAGTAACCTTAAATTTGTTCAACTTCTTTCAGGCTCTCTAGTTCTCTCCCAATTTTATAATTAATAATTAAATTGGTTCAGGCAGCTGTCCAGCATTGTCCCACCAGCAGTTTTCAGCACCATAGGCTATTGTTTTTAGAAATGAGAGCCACAAGATTCTTCCGTCAATAAAATTTTACATTTCGTCTTTTCTTTTCATTCATTTTTACTGGTAAAAGTCATGTATTTTTTACAAGGATATTTTCAACCCTAATTGCTAGCTGTACAGACACATATGCAAGAATTGCTGCAACATTTTGTTTGGATGGGACCTGGTTATACTTTACCTGAGAGATACAGACCTGAGTGTCAATGTTCTTGATTTTTGAGCTTTGAATTTTTTGATTTTTGAAACAGTGTGCGAACAATAAAGATGCAATCAAACAGCTGAGATGTGCCTTCCCAATTGGTGTGAACAAGTTTTTCTCTTTAAGGTGAGTAGACAGGTAGGCTTCCAGCTTGGTGGATTCTCTTTAAGACCATAAGACATAGGAGCAGAATTAGGCCATTCAGCCCATTTAGTCTGTTCTGCCATTCTATTATGGCTGATTTATTATCCCTTTCAATCCCATTCTCCTGCCTTCTTCTGTGTAACCTTTGACATCCTTACAGATCAAAAAACTATCAACTTCTGCTGTACATGTACCCAATGGGTTGGCCTCCACAGCTATCTGTTGCAATGAATTCCACAGATTCACCTCTCTTTGGCAAAAGAAATCTCTCCTCATCTCTGTTCTAAAGGGATATCCTTGTATTCTGAGGCTGTATCTTCTGGTCCTTCACTCACCCACTGTAGAAAATACCCTCTCTGTGTCCATTCTACCTAGACCTTTTAAAATTTGATAGGTATTAATCATTCCCCCATCGTTCTTCTAAACTCCAGTGAATCCAAGCCCAGAGCTATCAAACGTTGCTCTATATACTGTAAATCCCTTGTGGGACAGTTGCCCATAAACGTCACAAACTAGCAAATCTTTGTCAAAGCAACCATAGACTTTGCAAGTGAATCAAATCACAACTTAATTAAAGGGATTATGATTGGCAATGTCTATATGGTTATAAATGTTAGCATGGAAAACATCTGGGGTGTATAACATGGTGTTAAACCTGGCTCCATGCTTGGAAAACCTTCTTTCTCATTTTCTTGCATCTTCACAATACCATTTAATATACGTAGTGTTTTAGTGGCTTTTTTTTTTGAATCAGTAAAGCGACTTTTCATATTCCGAGTTATCTAATCATGGCATCTACTAGGTGCTAATGTAAGTTAAACTGTAACTTGCCATGACTCAGGTGACCTTGAACAGGTTATGACTCTGGCAGGTTTTCTGATGTTATCCATGGAGATAGGCTTTTCTCTAGAAAACAACTTTTCTCTGAAGTGCAGGTCTTTCCAGATGCCAGCTTTGATGAAGCCATAACATGAGAAAATCCACAGATGCTGGAGATCCAAGCAACACACACAAAATGCTGGAGGAACTCAGCAGATCAGGCAGCATCTATGGAAAAGAGTAAAAGGTCAATGTTTCATGCCGTGACCCTTCATTGGGAATCAGCAGGAATCAAGCTAACATCAGGAATGATGAAGAGTTTCAGCCCGAGAGGTCGACTGTTTACTCTTTTCTATGAATGCTGCCTGGCCTGCTGAGTTCCTCCAGCTTTTTGTTGGTGAAGCCACATTTGCTTTGGTACAGCGTGTAAGGAGATACAGTAGTAATAGGGCAAGAAATCAATTTTAATTTCTGCTTGTGATAAAATGAAATAAAATGTTTATTTTTGCTCACCAGTTGCATAAACTACATCATATGAGAGGTCTGACATATCCATCTTCATGAAGAAAAGACAAATCTTGAAAATTTGAATTCTACAGTGTTCTTTAATATCTAAAAATCAGGTTTAAAAGTACCCTAATGTTTTGCAGATGTTCAAGTTGTGGTCATAGTGTTGGATTACATAAATCAATGCTTGTTTCCTAAACACTGATATAGACTCCTTTATCTAAAGTTATTAATGGAAAAACCCTTTGAAGAGATCTTACTCAGGGGAGCTTGAAAACACAACTATTATATTACCAGTCTAATATATTTCACAGTCATATCTTCAGCCATCAGAAATATTACTTTGGCCAAAATTGTTAATCCATCAGAAGATAGTACGCTCAAGACTCCTTTGAATCAAAGTGAATTTTCAATGTCACACTTAAGGAATGATATACGAGGTGTGAAAGTGCTGAATTCTTGCTTTAAAATAATTCCATCTGCCTGTTCAAGTATATGTACAATGCAAAGAGATTATAAAGATATATTGGTCATTGTAAATTGTCCTGTGATTAGACTCATGTTAAAAAGGTGGGTAGCTGGGTAGAGCAGCTTGTTGGGCTGGAAAGGTTTGCTCCATGCTGTATCTCTAAATAAAATATTTTAAAAATTAGCTTTATTCACGCGTACATTGAAACATACAGTGAAATGTATCAAGGACCAACACAGTTTGGCTATGAGATTTCATCACGTCGCATCTTCCCCTCTACTCAGCATTCTGAAAGGACCACTGCTTCCACACATCCCTGGTTTTCAGCTTCTCTGCAGCTTACTTTGATCTTGTGCAGTAGCACCCCGATACTAGACAGTGATGGAGCCTGCCAGAATGCTCTACACAGTACATCTGTAGAAGTTTTCCAGTGTTTTAGATGACAAACCAAATCTCCTCAAACTCCTAATGAAATATAGCTGCTTTAATAGAAACATACATAGAAAATAGGTGCAGGAGTAGGCCATTCGGCCCTTCGAGCCTGCACCACCATTTATTATGATCATGGCTGATCATCCAACTCAGAACCCCGCCCCAGCCTTCCCTCCATACCCCCTGACCCCCGTAGCCACAAGGGCCATATCTAACTCCCTCTTAAATATAGCCAATGAACTGGCCTCAACTGTTTCCTGTGGCAGAGAATTCCACAGATTCACCACACTCTGTGTGAAGAAGTTTTTCCTAATCTCGGTCCTAAAAGGCTTCCCCTCTATCCTCAAACTGTGGCCCCTCGTTCTGGACTTCCCCAACATCGGGAACAATCTTCCTGCATCTAGCCTGTCCAATCCCTTTAGGATCTTATACGTTTCAATCAGATCCCCCCTCAATCTTCTAAATTCCAACGAGTACAAGCCCAGTTCATCCAGTCTTTCTTCATATGAAAGTCCTGCCATCCCAGGAATCAATCTGGTGAACCTTCTCTGTACTCCCTCTATGGCAAGGATGTCTTTCCTCAGATTAGGGGACCAAAACTGCACACAATACTCCAGGTGTGATCTCACCAAGGCCTTGTACAACTGCAGTAGTACCTCCCTGCTCCTGTACTCGAATCCTCTCGCTATAAATGCCAGCATACCATTCGCCTTTTTCACCGCCTGCTGTACCTGCATGCCCACTTTCAATGACTGGTGTATAATGACACCCAGGTCTCGTTGCACCTCCCCTTTTCCTAATCGGCCACCATTCAGATAATAATCTGTTTTCCTATTTTTGCCACCAAAGTGGATAACTTCACATTTATCCACATTAAATTGCATCTGCCATGAATTTGCCCACTCACCCAACCTATCCAAGTCACCCTGCATCCTCTTAGCATCCTCCTCACAGCTAACACTGCCACCCAGCTTCATGTCATCCACAAACTTGGAGATGCTGCATTTAATTCCCTCATCCAAGTCATTAATATATATTGTAAACAACTGAGGTCCCAGCACTGAGCCTTGCGGTACCCCACTAGTCACCGCCTGCCATTCTGAAAAGGTCCCCTTTATTCCCACTCTTTGCTTCCTGTCTGCTAACCAACTCTCCACCCACACCAATACCTTACCCGCAATACCGTGTGCTTTAAGTTTGCACACTAACCTCCTGTGTGGGACCTTGTCAAAAGCCTTTTGAAAATCCAAATATACCACATCCACTGGTTCCCCCCATCCACTCCAATAGTTACATCCTCAAAAAATTCTATGAGATTCGTCAGACATGATTTTCCTTTCACAAATCCATGCTGACTTTGTCCGATCATTTCACCGCTTTCCAAATGTGCTGTTATCACATCCTTGATAACTGACTCCAGCAGTTTCCCCACCACCGACGTTAGGCTAACCGGTCTATAATTCCCCGGTTTCTCTCTCCCTCCTTTTCTAAAAAGTGGAGTTACATTAGCCACCCTCCAATCCTCAGGAACTAGTCCAGAATCTAACGAGTTTTGAAAAATTATCACTAATGCATCCACTATTTCTTGGGCTACTTCCTTAAGCACCCTGGGATGCAGACCATCTGGCCCTGGGGATTTATCTGCCTTCAATCCCTTCAATTTACCTAATACCACTTCCCTACTAACATGTATTTCGCTCAGTTCCTCCATCTCACTGGACCCTCTGTCCCCTACTATTTCTGGAAGATTATTTATGTCCTCCTTAGTGAAGACAGAACCAAAGTAATTATTCAATTGGTCTGCCATGTCCTTGCTCCCCATAATCAATTCACCTGTTTCTGTCTGCAGGGGACCTACATTTGTCTTTACCAGTCTATTCCTTTTCACATATCTATAAAAGCTTTTACAGTCCGTTTTTATGTTAGATCCTCAGAGATATTGACATCCAGGAACTTGAAATTGCTGACTCTAATCCCCCTGGTCCCCTGTGAGGATTGGTTTGTGCTCCCTCATCTTACCCTTTCTGAAGTCCCAGTCAGTTCTTTGGTCTTACTGACACTGAGTGCAAGGTTGTTGCTGCTACACCACCTAACTAGCTGGTATATTTCGCTCCTGTACGTCCTCTTAATTCTGTCTGAGATTCTGCCAACAATGGTTGTATCATCAGCAAATTTATAGGTGGCACTTGAGCTATGCCTATCCACTCAGCCATAGATATAAAGGGAGTAGTCATTAAGGCAGCTCACACTGTTCTTCTTGGGCACTGATATAATCGTCGCCCTTTGGAAGCTGGTGCGAATTTCCGACCGTAGCAGTAAGAGATTGAAAATGTCTTTAAATACCCCTGCCAATTGATTGGCATAAGTTTTCAGTACGTTACCAGGTACTCCATTGGGGCCTGCTGCCTTGCAAGGGTTCATCCTCCTGAAAGACAGCCTGATATCGGCCTCTGAGAAAGAGACTAATGGGTGCAGTAAGGATCCTCACAGCTGTAGTTTTATTCTCCCTTTCCAAGCGAGCATGAAAGGTGTTGAGCTCGTCTGGTAGTGAAGCATCACTGCCATTCATGACTTTGGGTTTTGCTTTTCAGGAAGTAATGGCCTACAAACCTTGCTAGAGTTGGCGTGCATCCAACGTTGCTGCCACCCTCACTGAGAATTGATTGTCAGCTCCTGAAAAAGCCCTCTGTAAGTCATACCTGTTTTTTTTTGGTACGCAGCTGGGTCATCAGACTTAAATACCACAGATCTAGCACTCAACAGACTACAAACCTTCTGGTTCATCCACGGCCTTTAATTAGGGAATGTACGGTAAGTTTTCATAGGCACACACTCATCCATACAGGCTTTATTGAAGTTGGTGACAACTGTGACGTACTCAACCAGACTCAAAGATGAACCTGTGAATACAGCCCAGTCCACCGATTCAAAGGAGTCTTATAAGCACTCTTGCATCTCCCTTGTCCATACCTTCTTGATCATCACTACTAGTCCTGCAGTCTTTGGTCTCTGCCTGTTCTCAGGGAGTAGAAGTACAGCCAGGTGATCAGATTTTCCTTTGTGTGGGTTTGGAATAGCAGGGTAAACACTCTTGATGATTGTGTCACCATGATCCAGTGCGTTGTTTCCTCTGGTACTACAAGTGATTTGTTGATGATAATTATTTTTTGACTTTTTCAAGCTGGCCTGGTTAAGATCCCCCAGAATGATGGGGAAAGCATCAAGATGTGTTGTTTCATCCCTATTGATTACATCGCTCAGTTTGTTTAGAACCTGTCTGACATTGGCCTGAGGTGGAATGTACACCATGACCAACATGGTTGCTGAAATCTCCCATGGCAGGTAAAATGGCAGACACTTGATCACGAGGTGTTCCAGATTTGGGACAGCACAGGATTGGGACAGCACTGCCACGTTTGTACACCACGAGGAACTGATCATGAAGCAAACTGCCCCCCCCCCCCCATTGGCTTTAAAAGACTCAGCAATCCTATCCTGGCGATGTACTGTGAACCCATAAATCTGAATCACTGAGTCTGGAATGGAAGAGGTTAACCAAGATTCCGTGAAATAGAGGACGCAAGTGGTCCTAATGTCCCCTAATACAGTACCTTCGCTTGAAGATCTTCAATTTTATTTACCAGAGACTGTACGTTTCCCAGCAAGATAGTTGGTATTGGTAGTTGGAAACCTCTTTTTCTTTTAAACGCACCATTAGCCCAGCACCACGGCTTTGCTTCCACCACTGTCTTAAAGGGAGAGTCTGCTGGGTACAGCCTTATCTATTTCCATCGGATCTATGCATCAATAGATTGTTTACTCACATTAAAACATAGTTACCAACTGTACAGACCTTAGACGCAGTTGTGGTTCTCAGCTGTAGGAGGCTGAAATGGGAATATTTGATCGTTTCCATGTGAGCTGCCAATTCGAGTTGCCTTAATTCCCTGGAAGTCCATAATACTTTAGTGTAATGATGACTACAAAATATTTATTCATTCTGGATTATTTGTATTAACTTACTTGTTATGAAAACAAAGAATGAATCAGTTAAAAATCAGTCCTGTTTTTTTTTCTCAAATCCAAAGTGGAGCAAAGCCCTATTTTATCAGCCATTAAATTACTATTTAATTAATATTTTGTGGTGTATTTAAGAATTACTCTTGATGAATTACACTAAAATTGCAAGATCCCCAAACAGTAGACAAACAAATGATTAAACTTTAATGAGAATGAGAGAGGAATATTGACCAGGAGTCTTGAATCAAATACAGAAAGAGTGCAGTGCGGGTAAGCAATAGGGTGCAAGATCATAATGAGTTACATTGTGAGGTTAAGAGTCCATCTTATTGTGGGAGGAAACTCATGGGATAGAAGCTGTCCTTGAGCCCAGCAGTATAGACTGTACCTTATGTCCAGTAGGAGAAGGAAGAAGAGAGTATATCTGGTGAGTGGGGTCTTTGATTATGCTGGCCACTTTAATGATGGCAGTGAGAAGTACCTGTACAGACAAAGTCTATGGAGGAGAGGCTGGTTTCCATGGTATTCTGAGCTGTGTCCATAACTCTCTGCAGTTTCTTGCTGTTACGTGAGGAGATTTTGCTATATCAAGCCATTATGCATTTGGATAGGATACTTTCTGTGCTACATTGATAAAAATTTGTAACGGTCGATGGGGACTGCCACATTTTTTTGACTTCCAGAGGAAGTAAAGGCATTGGTGATCTTTCTTGGCCATGGCAGCTGCATGGATATACCCTCAAAAATTCTTAATGTATCTGGAAAGAGTGGTACTTTAGGTTTCTAGTTCAAGTTGTGCTTTGGCCACCTTCATGACTGTTGTAACCTTACTTGTATATAGGATAATATTTATATTATAATCAGTTGAAGATAAGTGAGGAAATTGGGAATTTGATTTAAATTTTAATATAAAACTCAGTCGGTCCAGGGACCTTGCAAAAGCGTACACTGTGCAAAGTTTAGTTTCATTTACTGTTTGACCTACTTACCTGATACAACCACACATCCTGCAACACAATTTACACACATTTAGTTAAAATTTAATTATATACACCTGTTCTTGTTCTGCTTCATTCTGAAATGAATGAATACATGTAGCCAGAAAGGACGACAAGGGAAAAAAATTGTACTCATTGACAAGATGAAGAATGCTATGTATAAAAAAAGGAAAGATAAACTTCTTGTATTAGATAGGAATCAAGCCCAAGAAGAATATTCTATTTGTCTCATACGGAGGTGGCTAGGAACGGACCCAAGTGCAAGACACAGACACTGAAGTACTAGGGACAGGACTAGGATACAGGGTGAGGGCTAGGACATGGACATGAAAACCGGGAACCCGGAACAGGGCTGGACAAGAGAGCTAGGAGCCCGGGCTTGGACTCCGAGCCAGGGACTGGACAAGGACCCAGAACCTAGGTCTTGCCTCTGGCTCGGACCCCAGAACTATGCAAGGACGTGACTAGGCTGGCAGGCAGGACAAGGCTGGAGTCTTCAGACTTGGGGCAAGGCTGGAGACCAGAGGCTTGAGGCGAGGCTGGAGACCAGAGGCTTGAGACTAGAGACTTGGGGCGAGGCTTGAGACTAGAGGCTTGAGGCTTGAGGCTTGGGGTCCTGAAGCTTGGCTTGGGGCGAGGTTCCTCCTGGGCAGAGCGTGGTACTCCTGGGCAGGGCGCGGATCACCTGGGCAGGGCATGGTACTCCATCCGACGGAGGCAAGGGACAGGAAGGGACAGAACCAACTGTAGGCAACGGCAAGATAGCCTGGCTTACCCGACGGAGGCAAGGGACAAGAAGGGCCAGAACCAACCATAGGTAACGGCAAGACGGCCTGGCTTACCCGACGGAGGCAAGGGACAGGAAGGAAGCTAGGTACAGGGTGGCTCCAGGACAAGACTGCAGGCGAGACGAGGTGAGATTTACCAGCAAGACAAGGCAAGGCTTCAGGCAATGCAAGGCAAGACAAGAGCTTCAGGCAAGATAAGGGTTACCAGCAAGCCAAGGCAGGGCTTCAGGCGAGGAAACAGAAGGCAGGGGAAGGGATACAAGGAGTAAGGACAAGAACAATCCAGTAGCCACGCCCTGGTCTCTGGAGGTATTTATGCAGCCAGCCCCAATGAGAATCAGCTGCCTCAATTAGTGCCCAACAGGAACAGAAACAGGGTAGACAGGAAAACCTGGAGCAAGGGTCGATGGACCGGATCATGAACCGGAATGCATACTTCACGGACCGGACCATGACAATTTGTGATTATGCATTGAAGACTACTGAGAGAATGAGGGCAGCTAACCAGGGCAGCTTGGAATAGCTTAGTCCAGTGGCACTAAAGGCATGGAAAAGAGTTACAGCTGCAGAAGGATTGAGGCAAAACAAAATTGGGTGACGTTATTAAGTGTTTTCTTATTGATAGAGTGAAGTTCACCTCAGGGTCACAACATTAAGTTTATAGTCTGGTTACATTTCAAACTGCTTTTAGAGAAAGATGCAATAGGGTTTGTGATAGAAGCCATAAACAGTAACTTCATTTTTCCTGATATTTGCCTGGAGGAAGTCTTGTTTCAATCAATACCATGTACCAGACTGGCTTATTGTTGAGTTGCATAGAGTGGATAGGTCAGAAGGCTTTCTGCTGGTGTAAAACAGAATGTTGTCAGCACAATTGTCAATGACAGTGCCATGTCTTCGAATGATGTTTCCAGGGACCAGTATCTAAATGAAAAACAGGAGTCAAATACAAAAATAACTAAGCATAATAGAAACAAAGAATTAGGGATTATGGCAAGTGATTCCACAAAAATACAGAGAAAAGGTGAGTTAGTAATTTCAGTTTTACCTTTCAGATTCTTTATTCTGTTTGTTAGTGAAGACACTGCCGGACTTCTGGTAAGATCGTGATGTGATCAGATGCAGCGGTCTTTTGGTGATTTTGACTTCTTAAATGCCTTTTTCACAATCACAAGACAATGCTGGACTTTCGGAACTATGAGTATTACAGGCCTACCTGTCAGTGAGCTACTCTTTGGTGGAGGAGCTGGAGGAAATGGACCTGGTGGGTCCTGCTACAGGAAGGCATCGAAGGCGTTGGAGTCGGTGTGCAAAGATGACGTGCAGTGTAATGGCAGGTGACTGCCTTGGACATTTTTCTTATGATCACAGGACCCTGTTGGACATTGATAATGCAAGATGTTGCAGACTTGTTTCCCTGGTTTGTTGGCACGACAAACGGTGGGGGGAGCTGCGAGGACTGGGCCTCAAGCTGCAGGCTTGTCTGTTGCTGGAGTTCAGGAGAAGAGGCGGTGCCACGCGCCAGTGCTCAATCTATGGAACGGCAAGCTGGACCTAAATATATAGTGTGTCTGTATGTTTGCTTGCTTTGTAGTGTGTTGTACCGTGTACGTTTACGTTTTGCACCTTGGCCCTGGAGGAGCACTGGTTTGTTCAGCTATATTCATGTATGCTTGAATGATAATTAAACTGAACTTGAACTCGAATTTGAAAAATGTATAAGGCATAATATTGTTTTCGAAGTGGGAAGAGGATGAATCTGCTATCTCAACTCATGAAGGCACTAATGCCTTTCTTTTTATAAGCATTACACAGATTAGCTAAGCAATACTGCATTTGATTCAGTAACTAAATAAATTAATCTTTTTATTGAAGGCTCAGTCATAGATTGTCTTCCGGTAATAGATCAGTTGATCACTGTTCAGTGTGGGAGTCAAATTTTGCCAAAGCATTCTTATCAGTAGTTTGGATTTTCTGCAAGCTAATAATTTCTCAGAGTGGGTGGCAGTATTGGTGACTGCTTCTTTTCTCTGCATTACTACATTTATGTCTGACTAGAAACTATGGCATCAGAATTTGCAGATGATTCGAAAATAAAAGACACACCTCTATAAAAACATGCAATGATGTCATCTGTGCTAGCTTGTCTCAGTTCTGGCAATGCTTATTTTTTACAACAAGGTGGACACTTTAGTATCCAAGTCACTTTCAATTCACAATTGTATGTTAAGTAATTTCATCAATAAAGTACATCTGCTGAAATCTGCCAATGAAGTAGCTCCAGCTCTTGCAGAGAAGGTGAGCAGTGATTCCAACCACTGCTGGAAGGTAATGCCTGGTTTGTCAAAACTTGTTGAGAGAAACAACAGCATTTGAGATAACAGTGATGGGCGCAAACCCCTTCGTCCTCAGATACAGATTTTAACATCTTGTTTGATGAGAGAGACAGGGTACTGTTACCCCACACTATTCTCTCCCTCTTCTACTAGCCTGAGATGAAGTGGAAATAGAAAAAGGTAGAATCAAGATTCAATGTTCAAGTTCATTTTTCATGTGTACATCAAAACATACAGTGAAGTATGTTGCTTGTGTTATCAATCAACATGCCCAAGGTATTCTGGGAGTGGCCCACAAGTGTCACCACACATTCCGGAACAAACATAGCAAGCCCGCAATGCTTGGCAGAACAACACAGAACACCACAAGCAACAAACAACAACAGCAAAAACAAGTTCCCTTCCTCCCTCCTGCACACAGACAGACACAGTCCTTTAACCCTCGGATAGTCCTCCAGCCTCCTGCTGACATGGAGATCTGCAGACCAGGCTCTGGCCAATGGGCCAAAACTTCCCACCCAAGTTATAAATTGCCTACCCCCACCCTGGTTATAAATTGCGTAACCCCACCTGGCCACAAATTACCTACGCCCACCTGATCAGCCCAATCCCATGAGGTCTGAGATATTAATGGATAGGAAAAGACATACTGTCACTGTATCTGCCACTCCCATCTTCCCACTGAATCATAGTCAGTTGCAAATACGTAAATCCCTTATTATATGCCACTCTTGAATTAGAAATTGTTCTTGAATTGCATGATCTCTGTTGTGGAAATGATTACAGTACGTGGCCCTGCTGTTAAAATGTGTTAACAGATTTACTGCTACCTGGACCTGGAGCTTTTAGATATTTGTTACACATGCCGGGTTCTATTTCATCACATGTGCCACCTAATCTGTTGTCGACTATGTGTAGTTTGCATGGTCCGTGTCTGTTTGTTCATGCACATACTCAGAGTTACAATTAAGTGTCATCAATACTAATGGTTGCCATCTGCATTTCATGGACAAGTATGAGGTGTAGCTGACTGCTTAATATTTTAAATCACGCTGATATTTATGTATTTGTATACATTTCATTCCATATCTGTACTTTAATCTCTAACTTAATTTTTATTTTATTCTATGTTCACAACGCGGCAAATTCCTAATACACATGTAAATGGCAAATAAAATTGATTTTTGATCTTTGGAAAAAATACCCAAGCTACTTGATCAAATTATAGGTAATGTAAGTACTTCAGAGGACCATGGGAAGCTGCCAGGGTACGTGGAACAAAAAAGGTGGATTGAAAAGGAAGCAGAAGGACTTCGATATCTGTAACCGTAACAAAAGCAAGTATTTTCATGAGGAATGACGAAGGGACAAAGGGAGGCGGAGAGGTGGAGTAATTTAAATATTCATCTTAAAGAACCATTTAAAACAGGGCTTTGTGTGAATTAAAGGCATGAAATACCAAATTTTATGGGGTTAGTAGAAAATAAAAGTTGAGATATACTGTAAAGGCAAATTAACTAAAATGTTAAAAGGATAATTCGTAGCTGTCACAATAGGAAGCTTGGTGTGATAATTAGAAAGGTACAATGCACATAACTAGTAGTTCTTAGGTGAGGAGGAAGAAGCATGGAGAAATACTTACAATTTTCAGCTACATACATTAGAACAGAGAAGAATGAGTCATAGTTGGTGATTCCATAGTTCCTCTGAAGAAGTCAGACTAATGGAGCCAAAGTCTATCCATTAGTGTTGATTTTGGCCTTGAAGCAAAAAGCTGCAGTTGCTGGATATCTGAAAGAATAACAGTAAATTCTGTGAACATTCAACAGGTCAGGCTGTGTCTACTGTATATAGGAAGAAATAGAGTCAATAATTCAGGGTGATGACCTTCATCAGAATTGGAAAATTGCAAAGGCAAGCCTGTTTTAAGTTGCAGAAAGATGGAGGGGTGTTAAGTGCAGAGGAAGAGTCTGTGAAAGGATGGAGAACGATGTGTAGGCAACACAATTATTTCCAATGCTGAACGGTTATTAACTGAGGAATCCAATACCTCACTCTTTTTGTTCTCTCTCTCTTCAACTTAATTCAGCCATGTTTCTCACTTTTCCGGTTCTGATGAAGGGCTTTTGACCTGAAACATTTCCATGTTTCTTTCTATCAGGATGCTGTCTGACCTGCTTCATGATTCAACGTTTATTCATCTTGCTTCTGGCCTCCTTCTCCTGGTAGTTCTTTGGTGTCCATAAGTCTTGCATCCAAGGTTTTTCCTGTGTGGTGGTTGTTAGTGTTTAGAAATGTTGATTTCTCTTCAAGGCAATCTGTGGTGAAGAGATAGTGAAGATACATCTACGCTCTGTCCGCCAGAGAAAGCAGGATCTCCCAGTGGCCACACATTTTAATTCCACATCCTATTCCCATTCTGACATGTCTGTCCACGGCCTCCTCTACTGTAAAGATGAAGCCGCACTCAGGTTGGAGGAACAACACCTTATATTCTGTCTGGGTAGCCTCCAACCTGATGGCATGAACATCGACTTCTCTAACTTCCGCTAAGGCCCCGCCTCCCGCTCGTACGCCATCTGTTACTTATTTTTATGCACACATTCTTTCTCTCACTCTCCTTTTTCTCCCTCTGTCCCTCTGAATATACCTCTTGCCCATCCTCTGGGTCCCACCCCCCCACCCCCCGTCTTTCTTCCCGGACCTCCTGTCCCATGATCCTCTCGTATCCCCTTTTGCCTACAACCTGTCCAGCTCTTGGCTCCATCCCTCCCCCTCCTGTCTTCTCCTATCATTTTGGATCTCCCCCTCCCCCTCCAACTTTCAAATCCCTTACTCACTCTTCCTTCAATTAGTCCTGACGAAGGGTCTCGGCCTGAAACGTCGACTGCACCTCTTCCTACAGATGCTGCCTGGCCTGCTGCGTTCACCAGCAAATTTGATGTGTGTTGCATACATTTATACTGATTAGCTTTTGAGATGTTTGTCAGTCTTAAAAGGATCTGACTGCAAAAAGATAAAATAATTTTCTTGGTTTGATATCTAGTGATATCAAGCAGGAATCTGAATGAAAGGCTTATAAAGTCATGAGGGACACAGATATGGTGAACAGCCACAGTCTTTATCCCAGGGTTTTCAACAGGGGGATTTCTAGGATACCCTGCTTGGGGATGAAGGGAGTTCAGAGATTTAAAACCAGAAGGGTCTTGCCTAGGGTGAAGAGATCAACCTTGCACTCTGGCCCAGCTCCCGGTGGGGGTGAAGGTTTACAGTGAGAGGGGAATGATTTAAAAGGGAACAAGCTGCCGAAGAAAGTGGTAGAGATGGAGACCATTTCAATATTTATAAGGCAGTTGGACCAGTATGTGTTTAGGAAAGGTTTAGAAGGATATGGACCAAGTACAGGAAAGTGGGACTACTTCAGTCAGTCAATTTGATTAGCATGGATGATGTCAAAGCTCAATGTTCAAAGTAAATTTATTATCAAAGTACATATAAACTACTATGCAAAATTCTGAGGTACATTTATGTAACTAATTATGTGCCTAAGACTTTTGTAGAGTACTGTATGTCACTATATACTACACTGAGTTTCAATTTCTTGTGGGCAATCCATTGCAAAAAAAGAAACAAAATAGAATCAATAAAACACTACACACAAACAAAGACTGCAAACAACCAATATAGAAAAGCCAATCATCACACCCAAAGTGCTGTAAAAACTCAGCAGGTGAGGCAGCATCAATGGAAAAGTGTAAACAGTCGACATTTCAGGCCAAGTCCCTTCATCCATAGGAGCAGAATTAGGCCATTTGGCCCATTGAGTCTGCTCTGCCATTTCATCAGGGCTGATCCAATTTTCCTCTCAGCCCCAATCTCCTGCCTTCTCCCCATATCTCTCCATACCCAAGCCAATCAAGAATCTATCAACCTCTGCCTTAAACATACATAAGGACTTAACCTCCACAGCTGCCTGTGGCAAAGAATTCCAGAGATTCAACACCCTCTGGCTAAAGAAATCCCTCCTCACTTCTGTTCCAAAAAGATGTCCCTCTATTCTGAGACTGTGTCCTCTGGTCTTAGATTCTCCCACCATAGTAAACATCCTCTGAATATCCACTCTATCAAGGCCTTTCACCATTCAATAGGTTTCAATGAGGTCACCCTTTATTCTTCTGAGTTTTGGAGAATACACGCCCGAGACATCAAACGGTCCGCATATGACAAGCCATTCAATCCTGGAATCATTTTTGTGAACCTCCTTTGAACCCTCTCCAGCTTCAGAATGTCCTTTCTAAGATAAGGGACCCAAACCTGGTCACAATACTCCAAATGAGGCCTCACCAGTGCTTTATAAAGTCTCAACATTACATTCTTGCTTTTATTTTCCAGTCCCCCTGAAATGAATACTAACATTACATTTGCCTTCCTTATCACAGGCACAATCTGCAAATTAATCTTTAGTCCATTTGTATGTCAGATTTTTTAATTTTCTCTCCATTTAGAAAGTAGTCTATATTTTTATTTCTTCTACCGAAGTGCAAGACCATACACTGCCCGACACAACATTCCATCAGCCATTTTCTGTGTCTAAATCTGTCCAAGTCTTCCTGTAGCTTCTCTATTTTTCAAAACTACCTGCCCTCCACCTATATTTATATCATCCGCAGATTTAGCCACAAAGCCATCCAAATAATTGACATATAATGTAACAGAATTGGTCCCAACACAGACCCCTGTGGAAAACCACTAGTCACGGGCAGCCAACCAGAAAGGGCTCCCTTTATTTCAACTCTTTGCCTCCTGCCAATCAGCCACTGCTTTATCCATGCCAGAATCTGTCCTGTAATACCATGGGCTCGGAGCTTGTTAAGCAGCCTCATGCATGGCACCTTGTCAAAGGCCTTCTGAAAATCCAAGTACACATCAACTGATGCTTCTTTGTCTGTCCTGCTTGTTTTTTCTTCAAAGAATTCCAACAGTTTTGTCAGGCAAGATTTTCCCTTGAGGAAACCATGCTGACTATGGCCTATTTTATCATGTGCCTCCAAGTATCCTGAGACATCATCCTTAATAATCAACTCCAACATCTTCCCAACCATTTAGGTCAGACTAACTGGCCTATAGTTTCCTTTCATCTGCCTCTCTCCCTTTTTGAAGACTGGAGTGACATTTGCAAATTTCCAGTCTTCTGGAACCATTCCAGAATCTAGTGATTCTTGAAAGAGCATTACTAATACTTCCACAATCTCTTTAGCTACCTCTTTCAAAACTCTGGATGTACACTATCTGGACCAGGTGAATTATCTACCTTTATGCTTTTCAATTTGCCAATTATGTTTTCTCTAGTAATGGAAACTTCACACGCTTCATGACCGCTGACAGTTGGAACTTCCACCATACTGCTAGTGTCTTCCACAGTGAAGACTGATCGAAAATACTTAATCAATTCATCTGTCATTTCCTTGTCCCCCATTACTACCTCTCCTGCAATGTTTTCCAATGTTCCCATATCCGTTCATGCCTCTCTTTTGCACCTTATGTATGTCAAGAAACTTTTGGTACGCTGTTTGATATTATTGGCTAGCTTACTTTCGTATTCCATCTTTACCTTCTTAATGACCTTTTTAGTTGCCTTCTGTTGGTTTTTAAAAGCTTCCCAATCCTCTAACTTCCCACTAATTTTTGCTCTATTATATGCCCTGTCTTTGGCTTTTATGTTGACTTTGGCTTCTCTTGTTAGCCCTAGTTATGTCATCTTTCCTTTAGAATACGTCTTTCTCTTTTGGATGTATATATCTCATGCCTTCTGAATTCCTTCTAGAAATTCTTGCCATTGCTACTCTGCCATCATCCCTGCCAGTGTTCTTTTCCAATCAATTTTGGCCAACTCTGCATTCCTGCCTCGGTAATTCTCCTTTCGCCACAGCAATACTGATACATCTGACTTTACCTTCTCTTTCTCAAACTTCAGTGTGAATTCAATCATATTATAGAAACATAGAAACATAGAAAATAGGTGCAGGAGTAGGCCATTCGGCCCTTCGAGCCTGCACCGCCATTTATTATGATCATGGCTGATCATCCAACTCAGAACCCCGCACCAGCCTTCCCTCCATACCCCCTGATCCCCGTAGCCACAAGGGCCATATCTAACTCCCTCTTAAATATAGCCAATGAACTGGCCTCAACTGTTTCCTGTGGCAGAGAATTCCACAGATTCACCACTCTCTGTGTGAAGAAGTTTTTCCTAATCTCAGTCCTAAAAGGCTTCCCCTTTATCCTCAAACTGTGACCCCTTGTTCTGGACTTTCCCAACATCGGGAACAATCTTCCTGCATCTAACCTGTCCAATCCCTTTAGGGTTTTATACGTTTCAATCAGATCCCCCCTCAATCTTCTAAATTCCAACGAGTACAAGCCCAGTTCATCCAGTCTTTCTTCATATGAAAGTTCTGCCGTCCCAGGAATCAATCTGGTGAACCTTCTTTGTACTCTCTCTATGGCAAGGATGTCTTTCCTCAGATTAGGGGACCAAAACTGCACACAATACTCCAGGTGTGGTCTCACCAAGGCCTTGTACAACTGCAGTAGTACCTCCCTGCTCCTGTACTCAAATCCTCTCGCTATAAATGCCAGCATACCATTCGCCTTTTTCACCGCCTGCTGTACCTGCATGCCCACTTTCAATGACTGGTGTATAATGACATCCAGGTCTCGTTGCACCTCCCCTTTTCCTAATCGGCCACCATTCAGATAATAATCTGTTTTCCTATTTTTGCTACCAAAGTGGATAACTTCACATTTATCCACATTAAATTGCATCTGCCATGAATTTGCCCACTCACCCAACCTATCCAAGTCACTCTGCATCCTCTTAGCATCCTCCTCACAGCTAACACTGCCACCCAGCTTCGTGTCATCCGCAAACTTGGAGATGCTGCATTTAATTCCCTCATCCAAGTCATTAATATATATTGTAAACAACTGGGGTCCCAGCACTGAGCCTTGCGGTACCCCACTAGTCACCGCCTGCCATTCTGAAAAGGTCCCGTTTATTCCCACTCTTTGCTTCCTGTCTGCTAACCAATTCTCCATCCACATCAATACCTTACCCCAATACCATGTGCTTTAAGTTGGCACACTAATCTCCTGTGTGGGACCTTGTCAAAAGCCTTTTGAAAATCCAAATATACCACATCCACTGGTTCTCCCCTATCCACTCTACTAGTTACATCCTCAAAAAATTCAATGAGATTTGTCAGACATGATTTTCCCTTCACAAATCCATGCTGACTTTGTCCGATCATTTCACCGCTTTCCATGTGCTGTTATCACATCTTTGATAACTGACTCCAGCAGTTTCCCCACCACCGACGTTAGGCTAACCGGTCTATAATTCCCCGGTTTCTCTCTCCCTCCTTTTTTAAAAAGTGGGATTACATTAGCCACCCTCCAATCCTCAGGAACTAGTCCAGAATCTAACGAGTTTTGAAAAATTATCACTAATGCATCCACTATTTCTTGGGCTACTTCCTTAAGCACTCTAGGATGCAGACCATCTGGCCCTGGGGATTTATCTGCCTTCAATCCCTTCAATTTACCTAACACCACTTCCCTACTAACAAGTATTTCGCTCAGTTCCTCCATCTCACTGGACCCTCTGTCCCCTAATATTTTTGGACGATTATTTATGTCCTCCTTAGTGAAGACAGAACCAAAGTAATTATTCAATTGGTCTGCCACGTCCTTGCTCCCCATAATCAATTCACCTGTTTCTGTCTGTAGGGGTCTTTTCCTTTTTACATACCTATAAAAGCTTTTACAGTCAGATTTTATGTTCCCTGCTAGTTTTTTCTCATAATCTTTTTTCCCCTTCCTAATTAAGCCCTTTGTCCTCCTCTGCTGAACTCTGAATTTCTCCCAGTCCTCAGGTGAGCCACTTTCTCTGGCCAATTTGTATGCTTCTTCTTTGGAATTGATACTATCCCTAATTTCTCTTGTCAGCCACGGGTGCACTATCTTCCTTGATTTATTCTTTTGCCAAACTGGGATGAACAATTGTTGTAGTTCATCCATGCAACCTTTAAATGCTTGCCATTGCATATCCACCGTCAATCCTTTAAGTGTCATTTGCCAGTCTATCTTAGCTAATTCATGTCTCATACCTTCAAAGTTACCCCTCTTTAAGTTCAGAACCTTTGTTTCTGAATTAACTATGTCACTCTCCATCTTAATGAAGAATTCCACCATATTATGGTCACTCTTACCCAACGGGCCTCTCACGACAAGATTGCTAATTAACCCTTCCTCATTGCTCAAAACCCAGTTCAGAATAGCCTACTCTCTAGTTGGTTCCTCGACATGTTGGTTCAAAAAACCATCCCGCATACATTCCAAGAAATCCTCTTCCTCAGCACCTTTACCAATTTGGTTCACCCAATCTACATGTAGATTGAAGTCACCCATTATAACTGCTGTTCCTTTATTGCACACATTTCTAATTTCCTGTTTAATACCATCTCCGACCTCACTACTACTGTTAGGTGGCTTGTACACAACTCCCACCAGCGTCTTCTGCCCCTTAGTGTTACGCAGCTCTACCCATATCGATTCCACATCTTCCTGGCTTATGTCCTTCCTTTCTATTGCGTTAGTCTCTTCTTTAACCAGCAACGCCACCCCACCTCCCCTCCCTTCATGTCTATCCCTCTTGAATATTGAATATCCCTGAAAGTTGAGCTCCCATCCTTGGTCACCCTGGAGCCATGTCTCTGTGATCCCAACTATATCATAATCATTAATAACAATCTGCACTTTCAATTCATCCACCTTATTACGAATGCTCCTTGCATTGACACACAAAGCCTTCAGGCGCTCTTTTAGAACTCTCTTAGCCCTTATACAATTATGTTGAAAAGTGGCCCTTTTTAATGCTTGCCCTGGATTTGTCGGTCTGCCACTTTTACTCTTCTCCTTAGTACTTATGATCACTTGCCTCAAAGAGTTCTTTCACCTTAAGGTCCAATCAATTCTGGTTCATTGCATAACACCCAGTCTAGAATATCTGATACCCTAGAGGATATCTGATACCTCAACGGCGAGCTGCTCTAAAAAGCCATCTCATAGGCATTCTAGAAATCACCTCCCCTCACCCCTACTCCCGGAACCCAGCACCAACCTGATTTTCCCAATCCACATGTATGTTGAAATCCCCCATGACTATTGTAACATTGCCCTTTTTGCAATCACTTTCCTATCTCCCATTGTAACCTGTAGGCCACATCCTTACTACTGTTTGGGGGATTGTATACAACTCCAATCAAGGTCTTTTTACCCTTGCAGTTCCTTATCTCCTTCTGACCCTAAGTCACTTCTTTCTAATGATCTGATTTCATTTTTTACCTACAGAGTAACACTGCCCCTTCTGCCTTCCTTTTGATACAATATGTATCTGTAGACATTAAATTCCCAGCTGTAATCTTTCAGCCATGATTCAGTGATGTCTAGAACATCATACCTACCAACCTGCAACAGTGCTGCAAGTTCATCTACCTCATTCTGTATACCACACACATTCAAATATAACACCTTTAGTCCTATATTCATCCTTTTCAATTTTGTCCACCTTTTATGTTGCAACTCATCCTGTGGACTGTGATTTTGCCCTATCAACAGCCCCTCTTCATTACACATTGCTTCTGTTTTTAAACTGACTTCAGTACTATCATCCAGCTTTCTTACGATACATTTGCTTTGAACTACTTGCAGCTCAGGACACTAGTTGCACCATACTAAACCTTTCAATTCTTAATATCTGCCTCCACAACCTCTCCCCTAACTGTTCTTGCACTCTGGTTCCCATCTCCCTGCAAATCTAGTTCAATGCAGAATTATGAAGTCTTCCCACTAGGATATTAGTCCCCTTCCAGTTCAGGTGCAAACCATCCATTCTGTACAGGTCCCACTTTCCTTGGAACAGAGACCAATGATCCAAAAATCTTATGCCCTCCCTCCTACACCAACTCCTTAACCATGTATTAAACTGTATAATCTTCCTAGTTCTGGCCTCACTAGCACATGGTACAGGTAGCAATCCTGAGATCACAACCCTGGAGGTCCTGCCCTTTTACTTTGTTCCTAGCTCCCTGAACTACCTATATGGACCACAACTTCTGGCTGTTCGTCTTCCAGTTTGAGAATGCTGAGGACCCGATCTGAGATATCCTGGACCCTGGCTTCTGGGAGGCAACCTAACATCCAGGAATATCATACTTGTCCACAGAACTTCCTGTCCATTCCCTGAACTAATGAGTCACCTATCACCATTGTGGAGTCAGGCATGCTAGGAGCCACACTCACGTCCCCATCTACATCAACGGAGCTGTAGTGGAATGTGTATCAAGCTTTAAATTCCTTGGTGTCCACATTTTTGAGGATCTCACCTGGTCCCTGAACTCCTCTATCCTGATCAAAAAGGTGCAACAGTGCCTTTATTTCCTGCGGAGCATCAAGAAAGCTCACCTCTGTCCCAGGATACTGACGGACTTTTACTGCTGCACCATTGAGAGCATACTCACCAACTGCATCTCAGTGTGGTATGGCAATTGTCCCATATCAGACCGCAAAGCACTCCAGTGTGTGGTGAAAACTGCCCAGCGGATTATCGACACCCAATTGCCCACCATTGAGAACATCTACCATAAACCCTGCCTGGGCAGGGCAAAAAGCATAATCAAGGATGCATCTCACCCTAACCATGGACTTTTTACTCTCCTCCCATCCAGTAGGCACTACAGGAGCCTCCGCTCCTGCACCAGCAGACACAGGAAGGGCTTCTTTCCTGAGGCTGTGACACTGCTGAACCTCACATCACAGTGTTAAGAGGTATTGCACCCATATTGTACTGTCTCAGTACTTTTATATTTGTGTGCTGTAGCACTTTTATTTTTTATTCGCAGTTATTTTGTAAATAACACTATTCTTTGCATTTCTGGTCAGATGCTAACTGCATTTCATTGGGTTTGTATTTGTACTTGGCATAATGACAATAAAGTTGAATCTAATCTAATCTAATCTAATTACTCTTTTTCTATGTATATTTGAGTAGCCTCCAGAAATTGTTATAGTGCCGAGCTGTTGCAGCCAATTTGAAGCAGAGTAATCGAACATCGAACCCACTAAACATTAATACACACACAAATATTTTGACTTGTCACCATCAATCAGGGAGCTGTCTTTAAAAGTATTAAATGTTTTTTTGCTTTTGTGATAGAAAATAATAAAATATCTTCTGTGGAGGTTATGAGCCCAAAGGAACATTTATATTGAATGGATTGGATAACATTACTCAAACTGTCTTTTCAAGCATGTAATATTCCATTATATTTTTGAAATTCTATGAGCAACTTACAAATCACCTAAATTTGTTATATATTTCAAACAGCTAAAACAATCAAAATATCTGAACCAACTAATTTAAAATAGGTTTCACAATAGTATTAATAATTTTCTACGTTAAAGCTCCTTTATCTATTTTTAAAATAATGTAGTGCTCTTTTTTCTTGGTAAACAAGAAACCTAAAGACAAGCAATTTTTTAAATTATTTTTTTCCACTGATAAAACAAATACCTTTATGTATCATTACATCTTCAAACATTTTGCTATAAGAATGCCTTGTACGTCTTTCAAAGTGCACTTAGGGATGACCAACTGATCCAATTTGTCGTGGTATGCAATACTTGGTGGCATTATAGGGGTGAATAAATTGACTAAAATAAAAACAAGACCGGAAATAGGAAGGAAAATGAAGATGGTTCAGAATTGCAGGAAAGAAAATGGTGACTTTGTTGAAGAAATAATTAATACAAAGCCTGAACTGTTCAATAAATGTTATTATTATCAGGCAATCAAATTTTTTACAGAGAAAGTTGATGCGTTCTTACCTGGATGGTAACTGAAAATGCTGATTTTACAAAACACCAATAAAAACTTACTGTAAGTCTGAACCGAACCTATAATTTTTCTTGCCACAATTAACTAGAATTTAGAGTCAGACAGCCATACCCCATAGAAAGCCCATTGCGTCCTTATCAGCTATTAAGCTTCCACCGACTATAATCTTACATTAATCTCATCTCATTATTTGGACAGTTCCATTAATTCCCTTCACCGGCCTCTCCCCATAGGCTCTATCACTCTCTGTACACTGGGGGCAATGTAGCCATAACTAGTGGCTATTTAATGTATCAATCTGCATGTTTTTAGGATGAGGGAAAACATTGGAGGTACCTGGAGGAAATCCAGGCGGTCATGGGGAAAATGCTCAAACTCCACACAGGATAGGGATCAACCCAGGTAACTGGAGCCGTGAGATTGTGCCAGGTTGCTGTGTTAGGGCTTATTCTGGAGTTAGGGTATATAGCAAATATTAATATCAGCAGCACCAATCTTCAGATTTGAATGTGGATAATAGATTGAATTTAAAATGCCACTCTGAACAAAAGCCTTCCTGGAGCTGCAGATTGGGGTTGATTACGAACCAGGAAACACCCACACCCTTGACGTCTGCATATGCCTGAACCCAGAGAGAGAGTCAGAGGGGATTAACATTCATTTTGGGTGTCTGGAGTGTGGGTGTGAAGAAGGGGGAGGGGAAGGAGGGAACATCGACTCAGACCATGAGAGTCGATTTGCGTCGGGCATTTTCATGCCTTACGTGACACAGATTGGAAGCCTGTGTGGGGCGCCACTCCTCGCACAAATTAGAGCAACGTGTGATTAAGTGCCTTGTTCAAGGGCACAAACACGCTGCCACAGCTGAGGCTCGAACTAGTGACCTTGAGATCACCAGACGAACACCTTAACCACTTGGCCACATGCAACACAAAGAAAGATGTGTTTGAAAAGTTCATTTAGTTCAAAGGAAGCGCTGAGATGCATTGTAATTATAGAATTGACCTGATATTACCTTTGATCTTTAGCATTAAAAAATGTCATGTGTAATATTGGGTCCAGGGGGCCTCTTCCTATATGAGTGTCTCAGTACAATGCCTGCTGCTCTTTTTTGCTAAATAAAACACTTAGATATCCACTAGATTCAGTGTCTGCAGTGACTTTGTTCATGTCACGACATGCTGCATTATTTCATTTCTCTGTACAACATGAGTTTGGGGTCTGCTGGTTGTGGCTTAACAGCAGTTATCAAAATTCTCCAATAGCACCAACTAGCTCAATGGATGGTGGAAAAATGTTTCTTGACAAATGTTTCCTGTTGTCTTCATTCCATCAGCCTGTCTCAGTAATACCAGAAGACCCTGGAGCAAGAGGGTAAACAGTAAAATGCAATTTACAGGTGGTGGCTTTTCTCATGTAATGCCTGTCTTTTAGTGGATTAGCCCTCAGAGGTTAGTTGTTTGGATTATTAAAAAAAACTCTTATTTTTGTATTTGCTGCCCCATATATACAGTAGATCAGTGATTCTTAACAAACTTATCACTGTGATCAACACAATCTTTATCTGAGGTCCACCTGTCCTCATGTAGCTTGAAGGAATTATCTATAACTACCTTTCTATTTATTTAATCCTTACCTCTAGCATATGATTGCCTTATTCAGAGTGGGTGATACAGAGCACGAAATTGCACTGAATCAAATTCTTCTCTGCACAATCCCATTTATAATACAACATAGATAAAACAAGATTTCCTCAGCTTGATTTTGGTTTATTGCTGTTTAACTTCTCTAGATTTTCAAGTGCCTCACATATTGAAAGACCAACATGGTTTCTATGGAGAATGGGTAAAGGTACCACTACGGCTGTAATAGATGCTCTTCTGAGATTGCAGTTCAGGCATGTTTTGAGTCTGCAGGGAAATTTTATTTGTTGATTAAATTGATTAAATCTGACCTGAGGGTAATATTTCATTCTCTAGTGTTAATATCTGTCATCTTGATCAGCATAGAAATTCCCAAAATGTTTCTCTTGGTACAGGCACAAAAAATCCATTTGTAACATGTAACTTAAGACTGTCTGATTCTTCCCATGTTGATTCTATAAGGAGAACATTTAGCCTTTATTCCATTTATGGAATATTGATAATATATATAGAATATTTTTTCATTTCCCAAAATTCATGTAAATATAAAAAACAGTATCGGTGTTTTATTAGAACATTTTGTATGTACAGTATAGTTTTAACTTATTTCCAGTTCTAATGCATTTCCAAAGTTTTGCACAGTATTTTTAGATACTATAAAATCACTGGAATGGAGCCCAGTTTTGATAATAAAATGGTTTTCCTATTGAACTTTTTATTGAAATTTCCTTTCTTTATATCTAAAGAACGACAATTTTCTAGCTGGAATTACTTTGATAGTTTACATAATAGTACTTCTAATTCAATAAAGTGAATTGTTCTGGGATTTGTAGTAAGGAGTTTAGGTGTGTGGCATACTAAGACAAGTAATAAAACTTATGAAAACTTTTGTCCAAAATATTACAGAATCATAGAAATGTACATAACAGAAAGGGGCCCTTTTGCTCATTTGCTATGACAATTGTGATGCCCATCTTCGCTTATCCCCAGTAGGCTCCCTACCTCTCTATGCCTTTCCCATCTAAGTTTGTGTCCAATCCCTTTTAGATATTGTAATTGCATCTGCACCACCTCTTCTGGCAGTACATTCCAAATACTCACAATCTTTTGTGTGATAAACTTATCCTTCAGTTTCCTTTAAGTTTCTCCCTTCTCACTTTAAATCTGTGCCTTCTAGACTCCTCTACACTGGGAAAGAGATTCTGATGATATATCACATCTATGTCCCTCATAGTTTTACAAACTTCCTTAAAGTCATCTACTTTCCACTGACAATAAACACAACCTATTTAATCTCTCCTTATTAAGTTCAAGTTTTATTTTCATTCAACCATACATGAAAACCATGCATATAGCCAAACTAAACAGTATTATCCCTCCATTCTAGGAAACATCCTAGAGAATTTCTTCTGCACTCTCTGATTTGCTACCATATCCATTTCTTATATAGTGAACGATAGGTTACTAAGGAGTGTGGTAGAACAAAGGGATCTGGGAAGACAAGTTCATAATTCATTGAAAGTGGTGTCACGGGTAGATAGGATTGTAAAGAAAGGTTTTGCATATTGGCTTTCAGAAATCAAAGTATTGAGTACAGGGGATGGGATGTTATGTTGAAGTTGTATAAGATGTTGATGAGGCCTAATTTGGAGTATTGTGCACACTTTTGGTCACCTACTACAGGAAAGATGTAAATAAGGTTAAAAGAATACAGAAAAAATTTGCTCGGATGTTGCTAAGTCAGGAGGACCTGAGTTATAAGGATAGATTGAATAGGTTAGGACTTTATTCTTTAGAACATGGAAGAATGAGGGGAGATTTGACAGAGGCATTCAAAATTATGAGGGGTATAGATCGAGTACATGCAAGCAGGCTTTTTCAACTGAGGTTGGGTGGGACTACAACCAGAAGTCTTAGGTTAAGGAAAACATGGAGGGAGGGGAAAATACTTCTTCACTCAGAGGGTTGTGAGAATATGAAACGAGCTGCCAGCACAAGTGGTGCATGCAGGCTTGATTTCAATATTTAAGCAAAGTTTAGATGGGTACATGGATGGTAGGGTTATAGGGGGAGGCGATGCTCTTTGTGCAAGTCGATGGAAGCAGGCAGTTTAAGTTGTTTCAGCACAGACTAGGTAGGCTGAAGGGCCTGTTTCTGTACTGTACTTTTTCATGACTTCATGACTCTATCCTTCATTGAGAATTGTACACAATACTCTTAAGCACATTCTAACCAATGTTTTCTACAACTCTAATGTAACATCCCTACTCTTATACTCAATGTCTTGGCCTATGAAGGCAATCTTACCAAATGCTGTTTTTATAAGTTAAAAGGCAATAAAAGCTATGAAAAGATTTTAATAGTTTAGCAAATACTTAGTTAACAAAGTCACATTATTACATGACTTTTGCACAATAGAGTTTTTTAATTTCCTTACAAAATAGTAATATTATCTCTTTAATTGGAAAGCCGTATTTTATTGAGCTGATGCATTATAAGCTATGTTTTTATTATTGAAAAGACCTGTTCAAGACTCTGCTGAAATACTGCTAGATAATGATTTCATTTAGCATTTTTTTTTCTAAGTATTTTATATTCTCTAATTTCTTGGATAGGATCTATGTTTACTATAAATCAACATTACTATTTTGTTTTTAAGTCTGTACTTATTTTATGTGATCCAGACTGATGCTCTTGTGCACTGTTGGAGCCCTGCAATATTGGAAATGCCATTCTTTTTCTACCACATTAAACAAAATTCCGATCTACCTGGTCTGGTGGACAGAAAATAATCTCTTATTGGTGTTCCATGAAAGCAATGGTATCTAAAACAAAAACCTGTCTTTCAGCTCACTGGACCATTACAGGAACAGAACCACTGTTGTGATTGGGAATTTCAATGAGACTTCCACCTGACTACTGCAGGTGCCTTGCTGAATGACCAGATCATTAAACAGGGAACAGTAAGACACAGGAACAGGTCCTTGAGCTGATGATGTCTATGTTGACTATGATACCAATTTAAATTGCACACCTGCCTTCACGGGATCTGCATTAGTCAATTCCCTTCCTGTTAACGAGCCTGCCTAAATACCTCTTAAAGGTTCCTATCCATCACTTGTGCATGCTGGCAAAATGTTTCAGGAACCTACCACTCTATGTGAAAAAATTACCTTGCACATCTCCTTTGAACTTTCCCCCCTCTGAAATTGACCCACTCTAGAAATTGACATTGGGCTCTGGATAAAGACTCTATCTTCCCTGTTTTTGCCTCTAATAATTTGATATACTGAACAACTACACAAAATGATGGAGGAGCTTAGTAGGTCAGGCAGCATCTATGGAAATGAATAAACAGTTGACGTTTTGGAACCTCTGTCCAAAACGCCGACTGTTTATTCATTTCCACAGATGCTGCCTGACCCGCTGAGTTCTTCCAGCATTTTGTGTGTGTTGCCTTAAATTTCTAGCATCTGCAGACTAGTTCATGTTTATAATACAATATACAGAATCAGAATCAGAATCAGGTTTATTGTCATCGGCCTGTGTTGTGAAATTTGTTAACTTAGCAACAGCAGTTCAATGCAATACATAATATAGAAGAAAGAAATAATAAAATAATAATAAATAAGTACTTCTACAAGGTCAACCCTCAATCTATGATGCTCCAGAGGAAACAATCCAAATTTCATGACTCTATCTCCGTGAGATAGATTGGTTGGTTGAGTGGTGTCACAATAATAACCTTGCGCACTCAGTGTTGGTAAGACCAAGCAATTGATTGAGGACTTCAAGAAGGAGGAGTCAAGAGAATGCAAAGGTCTGCAGTGGAAAGGGTGAGATGTTTCATGTCCTGGACGTCAACATATCTGAAGATCAATCTTGGGCCCAGCATATTGATGCAATTACGCAAAAGGCATGGCAGTGCCTCTATTTCAGTTGGCAGTTTGAGGAGATTTGGTTTGTCACCAAAGACTGTAGCATGGAGAGCATTCTGAATGGTTGCATCACCATTTCAAGTCAAGTCAGGTCAAGTCAAGTCACTTTTTATTGTCATTTCAACCATAATTGCTGGTACAAAACATAGTAAAAATGAGACAATGTTTTCCAGGACCATGGTGCTACATGAAACAATACAAAAACTACACTGAAGTACATAAAAAAAAACACAAAAACTACACTGGTCTACAGACCTATCCAGGACTGCATAAAGTGCACAAATCAGTGCAGGCACTACAGTAAATAATAATAAATAATAAACGAGACAGTAGACACAGTAGAGGGTATAGTAGGTTGGTGTCAAGCCAGGCTCTGGGTATTGAGGAATCTGATGGTTTGGGGGAAGAAACTGTTACATAGTCTGGTCGTGAGAACCCGAAAGCTTCGGTGCCTTTTTCCAGATGGCAGGGGGGAGAAGAGTTTATATGAGGGGTGCGTGGGGTCCTTCATAATGCTGTTTGCTTTACGGATGCAGCGTGTGGTGTAAGTGTCTGTGATGGCGGGAAGAGAGATCCCGATGATCTTCTCAGCTGACCTCACTATCGGCTGCAGGTTCTTGCAATCTGAGATGGTGCAATTTCTGAACCAGGCAGTGATGCAACTGCTCAGGATGCTCTCAATACAACCTCTGTAGAATGTGCTGAGGATGGGGGATGGGAGATGGACTTTTCTCAGCCTTCGCAGAAAGTAGAGACACTGCTGGGCTTTCTTTGTTATGGAGCCAGTGTTGAGGGACCAGGTGAGATTCTCCGCCAGGTGAACACCAAGAGATTTGATGCTCTTAACAATCTCTACGGAGGAGTCGTCGATGTTCAGCGGAGAGTGGTCACTCCGTGTCCTCCTGAAGTCAACAACCGTCTTTTTTGTTTTGTTTGCATTCAGAGACAGTTTGTTGGCTCTGCACCAGTCCGTTAGCCGCTGCACCTCCTCTCTGTATGCTGACTCATTGTTCTTGCTGATGAGACGATCATTTGGTACAGAGGCACGAATGCACAGGATTGGAAAAGGCTGCAGTTGCTTGGAAGCAGCCAGCTCCATTCTGGGCACCAGCCTTCCCACCGTCGAGGGCAGCTTCAAAAGGCGAGGCCTCAAAAATGGGGCATCTGTCACTAAGGACCTCATCACCCAGGACATGTCCTCTTCTCATTACTACCATCAGAGAGGATGTATAAGAGCCTAAATGCACACATTCAACATTTTAGGAACAGCTTCCCATCGGACTTCTGAATAGTCAATGAAACCATGAACGCTACCTCACTATTTTTGCTCTCTTTCTGCACTACTTATTCAAAAATATGTATTTATTATTGTAATTTGCAGTATTTTTAATGTATTGCACTGCAATGCTGTCACAAAACATTAAATTTCATGACATATGTCAGAGATGCGGCATCATGCCAAACTTGGTTTCAAACATCCCGGTGAATCTTGTCTGTACCATTTCCTAAGCCTCTGCATCTTTCCTCTACATTAGGCGTTACAATAACATGCATTGAAGAATAAATGACCATGCAACTGTTCATCCCCTGTGCATCGAAAATTATGGATTAAAACCATGGCTTTGTCGTGACTGAATGAAATCTCCAGAGACACACTGTAACTGGTGATATAGAAGTCTTCATTCATCATAACAAGCAGGCATTATCCTGGAGACTCTTCTGCTAGAGGCTCACAAATCCTAAGGTGATTCAATACAATTTCAATAGTCACAATGACATATTTTGAGTGGAAAAAGCTTCCTTTGAATTACATATCTACAATGACAGACACTTCTGAATGTTGCAACAACGTTGTCTCAAAGTAATTCACTCAAATAGTCTAATAGTCTCTTCAACGTCTTCCTGGAATGAATCATGAGTGTTGCCCTTGAAGATCATGTGGGCACAGTCAGCATCAGAGGGAGGAGCATCACAAACCTGAGATTTGCTGATGACATTGATGGACTTGCAGGAAAAGAGGATGAACAGGCCAACCTGGTCAGCCATCTTGACAGAGCCTCCACAAAGTTTGGAATGGAAATAAGTGCCGAGAAAACCAAGCTCATGGCAAATGCCAACGGTGCCATTATAACAGACATTTCAGTCTGTGGTCAGAAACTTGAGACAGTGCAGCAGTTCAAATACCTGGGGGCAATCATCAGTGATGAAGGATCAAGACCAGAAGTCCTGGCAAGAACCACACACACAATGACGGCACTATCCAAACTCAAGACAATGTGGAGGGACAGCAACATCACCATGAAGTACAAGATCAGACTCCTGCATGCATTGGTATTCTCCATCTTCCTGTACGCATGTGAGACATGAACCCTCACAGCAGAGCTACAGAGGAAGAGACAGGCATTGGAAATGAGAAGCTATCGCAACATCTTGGGCATCTCATACTTGGACCACATCACAAACGAGCAGGTCCTCAAGACCATCCAGCACCACATTGGCCCCCATGAAGACCTTCTCACAACGGTGAAGAAAAGAAAGCTGAGATGGTACGGCTACATAACAAGATCCAGTGGCCTTGCAAAGACCGTTCTACAAGGAACTGTGGAGAGGAAAAGGAGGAGAGGTAGACAGAGAAAAAGGTGGATGGACAACATTAAAGAATGGACAAGGAAAACAATTGCGGTGACCCAGGCTCTGGCACACAACTGCGACAGATGGAACAGACTGGTGCAAAGCTTGTCATGACGGTGCCACGACGACTTCACCAGGAGTTAAGGGCGCAAAGGAAGGGAAGGAAGGGAAGTTTAAAAACTTCTGGGGGCAATAATCCCAGGCACCCAAAAATTAATTTTGTTAGTGCTGTCTCTGAGTACAGAAATATGGTAGTACACAAAAACTATTGATTGCATATACTCATGACCTTGTCTGATATGTTAAGTGACAGCGTCTGTTTGGTCTGCCAGCTTGCACTGAAGTCATAATGGTGCAAATAACTTAGCCATGTTGCCTGGTTTGATGCAAGCCAATTAACACAACCCCATTGTTTTAACATTTGGTGCTTGCAAATGCAAGACCTTAGTCCGTGGAACAGCCTGTGTTTTAAACTTCAATTTACTGCTTGCCATGTACACCAAAAACTGAAAGCTAGTTGCAAGCTTCCTGAACTTATTTACATTTACAATCAGAACTGAATCCTGGTTCTTATTTGAATTAATATCTGCTATATGTACATAATTGCAGAACATTCCCTAACAAGTTGTAGATTGAAAGAGTACATGGATAATAAAGCAAGTTCAGCCTCTAACAGCCCCTCCCTCTTCCAGCTGCTTTTCAGCCACTTACACTCAATTGTTAGTGAACACATTTAATCTGCGAATGGAGATCATGGTCAACTGCAAAGTTGTAGAATGATTTTCACAAAGGTAGAGCTGGTAAAGGGTCTGTGATGAGCCCATGTGAGTCAGGGATCCAAGTTGAATGAGGATGGCTTGGTGCAAGTCAAATTGTGGGTGGCACAGTTCAGCTTTGCTGAGAAACCAGTGGGAGATATCGTCATATGTTTGGCAGATACAGACGGGTATAGGAAAGGAGCTCACTTTTTAAGACACTCTTGTGTTTCTGGCAGAATTATTATTAAAAAATGAGATTATCGCTCTGATAGTTATATTTCTATTGATTTTGGAAGGGAGCACAACCTGTACACTTTAACCGTAGGGCCTCAGCATGAAAACCACTCCTTTACAATGAGCCAAGTAAATATTATAAGTCATAGAGAACCTGCTGGCTGTTGATGGAGTAGCAGGGTTTTTATAATTGCTCTTACTCTATTTAATTTACTGTTTCCAGCTTGTTTTGAAAACTTACTTTTAAACGCAATGTTGTTTTACGATGAGTCGTGCCAAAGCTGCTAAAAAATAAAAGGACCCTCCCGTAACTTTGGAATCTATTTTGGGGACACTTCGGAAGCATAAAAATGAACTTTCAGAGGAGTTCCAGCAGGAATTCTGGCAACTCAGCGCTGAATTTAAACGGATGGGTAAATATTACAAGTCGTCTGTGGCTATCTACATCAGATGCCAAGTATTACTTTATGGAGCCATGCGTTAAATCTTTTCTCTGTATCTTGAATGTACATGATGCATTAATGAAAAGGTGAAGGACGCATCAATCTTTTTAGATGTAATAACTGCACAAGAGCCTAAGAAACCATTATTTGATCTTCACGCTGATGTGATTTGTACTTTAAAACCATGCCACATCCATACTTTAATTTTCTTGCTTAGAGAGACTTTCTTCACATGTGTTATCTGGATAATTCTTATTGGTTTATCTCCACCTCGTGTTGCAATCATTTTGATATTTTCTCCTTCACGCTTTGCTTTAAAGACAGGTTCTTGAAGAACAGAAAACTAATAATAATTCTCTCTTGCAAAGAAAGCATTGGAGGTGCTCTGCGGTTTAATTTATTATTCTTTAATTAAACCATAGAAACCATAGAAACTACAGCACAGAAACAGGCCTTTTGGCCCTTCTTGGCTGTGCCGAACCATTTTCTGCCTAGTCCCACTGACCTGCACACGGACCATATCCCTCCATACACCTTCCATCCATGTATCTGTCCAAATTATTCTTAAATGTTAAAAAAGAACCCGCATTTACCACCTCGTCTGGCAGCTCATTCCATACTCCCACCACTCTCTGTGTGAAGAAGCCCCCCCTAACGTTCCCTTTAAACTTTTCCCCCCTCACCCTAAACCCATGTCCTCTGGTTTTTTTCTCCCCTTGCCTCAGTGGAAAAAGCCTGCTTGCATTCACTCTATCTATACCCATCATAATTTTATATACCTCTATCAAATCTCCCCTCATTCTTCTACGCTCCAGGGAATAAAGTCCCAACCTATTCAACCTTTCTCTGTAACTGAGTTTCTCAAGTCCCGGCAACATCCTTGTAAACCTTCTCTGCACTCTTTCAACCTTATTTATATCCTTCCTGTAATTTGGTGACCAAAACTGAACACAATACTCCAGATTCGGCCTCACCAATGCCTTATACAACCTCATCATAACATTCCAGCTCTTATACTCAATACTTCGATTAATAAAGGCCAATGTACCAAAAGCTCTCTTTACGACCCTATCTACCTGTGACACCACTTTTAGGGAATTTTGTATCTGTATTCCCAGATCCCTCTGTTCCACTGCACTCCTCAGTGCCTTACCATTAACCCTGTATGTTCTATGTTGGTTTGTCCTTCCAACGTGCAATACCTCACCCTTGTCAGTATTAAACTCCATCTGCCATTTTTCAGCCCATTTTTCCAGCTGGTCTAAGTCCCTCTGCAGGCTCTGAAAACCTTCCTCACTGTCTACTACACCTCCAATCTTTGTATCATCAGCAAACTAGCTGATCCAATTTACCACGTTATCATCCAGATCATTGATATAGATGACAAATGACAATGGACCCAGCACTGATCCCTGTGGCACACCACTAGTCACAGGCCTCCATTCGGAGAAGCAATTCTCTACCACCACTCTCTGGCTTCTTCCATCGAGCCAATGTCTAATCCAATTTACCACCTCTCCATGTATACCTAGCGACTGAATTTTCCTAACTAACCTCCCATGCGGGACCTTGTCAAAGGCCTTACTGAAATCCATGTAGACAATATCCACTGCCTTCCCTTCATCCACTTTCCTGGTAATCTCCTCGAAAAACTCCAATAGATTGGTCAAACATGACCTACCATGCACAAAGCCATGTTGACTCTCCCTAATAAGTCCCAGTCTATCCAAATGCTTGTAGATTCTGTCTCTTAGTACTTCCTCCAATAACTTACCTACTACTGACATTAAACTTACTGGCCTATAATTTCCCGGATTACTTTTCGATCCTTTTTTAAACAACGGAACAACATGAGCCACTCTCCAATCCTCCGGCACCTCACCTGTAGACAGCTACATTTTAAATATTTCAGCCAGGGCCCCTGCAATTTCAACACTAGTCTCCTTCAAGGTCCGAGGGAACACCCTGTCAGGTCCCGGGGATTTATCCACTTTAATTTTCCTCAGGACAGCAAGAACCTCTTCCTTTTCGATCTGTACAGTTTCCATGATCTCACTACTTGTTTCCCTTAATTCCACAGACTTCATGCCAGTTTCCTTAGTAAACACAGACGCAAAAAACCTATTTAAGATCTCCCCCATTTCTTTTGGTTCCGCACATAGCCGACCACTCTGATCTTCAAGAGGACCAATTTTATCCCTTACAATCCTTTTGCTCTTAATATACCTGTAAAAGCTCTTTGGATTATCCTTCACTTTGACTGCCAAGGCAACCTCATGTCTTCTTTTAGCCCTCCTGATTTCTTTCTTAAGTATTTTCTTGCACTTCTTATACTCCTCAAGCACCTTATTTACTCCCTGCTTCCTATACACGTCATACAACTCCCTCTTCTTCTTTATCAGAGTTGCAATATCCCTTGAGAACCAAGGTTCCTTATTCCTATTCACCTTGCCTTTAATCCTGACAGGAACATACAAATTCTGCACTCTCAAAATTTCCCCTTTGAAGGCTTCCCACCTACCAATCACATCCATGCCAGAGAACAACCTGTCCCAATCCATGCTTTTTAGATCCTTTCTCATTTCTTCAAATTTGGCCTTCTTCCAGTTAAGAACCTCAACCCAAGGACCAGATCTATCCTTGTCCATGATCAAGTTGAAACTAATGGTGTTATGATCACTGGAACCAAAGTACTCCCCTACACAGACTTCTGTCACTTGTCGTAACTCGTTTCCTAACAGGAGATCCAATATTGCATCCCCTCTAGTTGGTCCCTCTATATATTGATTTAGAAAACTTTCCTGAACACATTTTACAAACTCTAAACCATCTAGACCCCTAACAGTATGGGAGACCCAATCAATATATGGAAAATTAAAATCCCCTACCACCACCACTTTATGTTTCCTGCAGTTGCCTGCTATCTCTCTGCAGATTTGCACTTCTAATTCTCTTTGACTATTGGGTGGTCTGCAATACAATCCCACTAAAGTGGCCATACCTTTCCTGTTTCTCAGCTCCACCCACAAGGACTCAGTAGACAAGCCCTCTAATCTGTCCTGCCTGAGCACTGCTGTAATATTTTCCCTAACAAGCAATGCCACTCCCCCACCTTTCATTCCTCTGCCTCGATCACATCTGGAACATCGGAACCCTGGAATATTTAGCTGCCAGTCCTGCCCCTCCTGTAGCCAAGTTTCACTAATTGCTACAACGTCATAATTCCACGTGTCAATCCACGCCCTCAACTCATCCGCCTTCCCCGCAATACTCCTAGCATTGAAATATATACACCTCAGATTCTTACCACCACTCACAACCTTTCTATTAGTGGATTTGATTGAACTTTTAACATCATTTATTTTCACCCCAGCCACAATGTCAGCTCTGGTACTGTGGTTCCCATCCCCCTGCAAATCTAGTTTAAAGCCTCCCCAATAGCATTAACAAACCTCCCTGAAAGGATATTGGTCCCCCTGTAGTTCAAGTGTAACCCGTCTCTCTTGTACAGGTCCCACCTGCCCCAGAAGAGGTCCCAATGATCCTGAAATCTGAAACCCTGCCCCTTACACCAGTTCCTCAGCCACTTGTTCATCCTCCAAAGCATCCTATTCCTACCCTCACTGGCACGTAGCACAGGTAGCAATCCTGAGATTACCACCCTCGAGGTCCTGCTTTTCAACTTCCTACCAAGCTCTCTATACTCACTCTCCAGGACCTCCTCACTTTTCCTTGCTATGTCATTGGTACCGATGTGCACCACGACATCTGGCTGATCACCCTCCCACTTCAGAATGTCATGCAATCGATCAGAGACATCCTTGACCCTGGCACCTGGAAGGCAACAAACCATCCCGGATTCTCTGTCATGACCACAGAACCTTCTATCTGCACCTCTAACTATCGAGTCCCCTATCACTACCGCTCTCCTATTTTCCCCCCTCCCTTCTGCACTGCAGAGCCAGACCCAGTGCCAGAGATCCGGCTACTGAAGCTAGTCCCAGGTAAGTCATCCCCCCCAACAGTATCCAATGCGGTATACTTGTTGTTGAGGGGAATGGCCACAGGAGAACCCTGCTCTGCCTGCCCTTTCCTCTTCCCTCGCCTGACAGTGACCCAATTTCCTGTCCTCTGCTCCTTTGGTGTAACTACCTCCCTGTAGCTACGATCTATAATCTCCTCATTCTCCCGAATGATCTGCAGGTCATCCAGCTCCTGCTCCAGTTCCCTAACACGGTTTGTCAGGAGCTGCAGCTGGATGCACTTCTTGCAGGTGTCGTTGTCAGGGACACCGGAGGGCTCCCTGACTTCCCACATCCTGCAAGAGGAGCATTCCAACATCCTGCCTGGCATTCTCTCTACGCTAGACAATCTGAACAAAAAAACTTACCAGAACCTACCCTGGCCTCTACCTGTTCTCGCCAAAGCCAGTCTGAGCCAAAGCCGCCCCACTCTGACGACGGCCGCTACAACGATGGCCGCTGTATATGGCGGTCTGCTTTTTAAACCTTGGCTTTTTAAACCCATATGACTTATTTACTTAGGGATAGATGGATGAACTATTATGAACACAAATGTGGCCAAATTAAATATATTTTTTGCATTAATATTTGCAGATGATGAATCAAAATTGGAATGATGTGTGCAGAATAAGTCTCGTTGTCAGCTTTGAGTAACACTAAGTGTGCTTTTCCCTTGTTGAATTAAGCAGCAAACTAATGAAATTAATTTGACCTTAATGATACATGCTATCCTGCAATTTATTTAGGAGACAGGTTTTGCATAAATAGATCACTGGCCTTCCTCATGTGGTGACACTTACAAAATAATCCATTGGCTATGAATAATAATTGGGTGTCTTGAAAGCAAGAGCGATGTGATATAAGTTCAGGTTCTACCTTGTAGGAAGATTTAGCCATTGTCAGAAATTTTTAACAGACAAGAATGCTCAGGGCACCAGTAATTAATGTGGTATTAATTTCTCTCAACATTGTTGTTGCATGGATGAATTAAACGTTTTACATGTTAATATCTTTTCTTCAGGCGCATAAACAAGTGAGTGTGCTGACTCACCACTTTAACTGTTTCCTGCCAGCATTTTACTGGTATAGCACAGCAGCTTTTTAAAACCGCTGCATTTTTAACAATATTTTTCAGTTGTGCATCCAACTAATTTTGGCGGTGTTGCTGCTGTTCCTTCCTTGGGCAGCCTTTTGCTGTTTCTGTAGCACTTGAGCACTTGTAGCACGTTTTTTTACGAGGTCGAGTTGCTAGCTCGACGCTCAACCTCGCACGGAGGGGAAGTCTGCAAATAGCCGGCTGCATTCGAACTCGAGACCGTTCACCTCAAAGTCTGGTGCTGATGTCACTACTCCATCGGCCTGCAATTTCAGTACAATGAAGCATTAGTTATCTCAGTAAAGAATGAATATGCGTTGAACTGTCACTTAACAGCCAAATTTCAAATCTGGCATTTGTTTACATTTAATTCATTTTTGAAGGAATTGCTACATCTGTTATTAAACTGAAACGTGCCTTCGTGTTCACTTTTGTTTTGCTGTTTCAGGAAATCACAGTAATATTTAGTTATGAGGAATAATGTCCAGGAAAGGCCTTAAATGAGGTATTTTGTATAAAATTCAATTATACCCTTTTTTGGTTTGGAGCTAGATTAAAAATGGTATCAAAAATTAAATATTGTTGGGGTAATTAGATTAAGGTGTAAAGTTGCATTAACATAATAGTGATTCACTCAGTGGGTTTCAGGGAGGGGTAGCACCTCTGGTGGAGTAACATGTCGCGTCCTTTTCAAGGAGGTTAGTCCACCTTTGGTCCCCACCTGGCACTCAGCTCTCACCTGTGGCTCCCCGTAGCTGTTTGCATGCGACAGCGGCCACACCCCGGGCAATGGCTTCGACAAGCCGGCTAAACCAGGTGAGGGTAGCCAACGGGTCTCAAACCCTCGGTGAGATAGGGAGTTGTCTATCCCAGCATGTGAAGACAGACTCCGGCGGATTGAACGGACGAGACCAATGGAAGGTCCAACGGTCAAGAAGGCGGTCTCTGCAAGCGTCGTGGAACGTGTAGAGCAGGACAAGACACAGAAGACGTCCTGGTCATCCACTGCGCCTAGTCCCATTTCCAGCCGTCTCGACTCTGTCTTGCCACTGGATCCAGACGGGAATTGGGAAGAGAGAGTGAGGCTGACGCTGCGCAACTCTCCCTCACTTAAATCCAAGTCACGCGCTAGTTTCGACACCATCAATAATGGTGTCGAGGTCCTCATCGACGTACGATGGACAAACAACTTTACTAGGTACATGAGTTGAACCTGGTGTTGTCTTCTACTGCTGCAGCCCATCCACTTCAACTTTCAGCATGTTGCGCATTCACAGATGCCCTTCTGCACACCACCATTGTAACGTGTGGTTATTTGAAGTATTGCCTTCCTGTCAGCTTGAACCATTTTCCTATAAACTCCTTTATTAATAAGGCATGTTCACCCACAGAATCTGCTGCTCATTGAATGTTTGTTTTTGCATAATTCCCTCTGAACTCTAGAGACTGTCTGTGAAAATTCCAGGAGATCAGCTGATTCTGAGATACTCAATCCACCCTGTCAGGCACCAACAATCATTTCACAGTCATAGTCACTTAGACCACATTTCTTCCCCATTCTGATGTTTGGTCTGAAGAACAACTCAGCCTCATCTTCTTGTTAGGTTGAATAGCGGTTGGCAGACCAACATGAGATGTATTATTTCCACCTACTGAAGTGGAGTATCGAACAGAAGAGACAAGAAGTACACCCACTAAATTCCCCAACCCCCAAGAAACCTCAAATAATATCAAAAAATCTAATGCTTTTCAGAAAGTCAAATTCACACTTGTATATAATACGATGGCAGTGATATCCTAACAAACTTATCAAGTAAACTTTGTATGTACCAAAGATCTCAATTTAGCAACTAGGTGTTTTTACTTTGCATCTCATAGGAACTACATTCAAGCAATATACATATAATGCATTGCTTTGAGACAAGTGCCCATATGATACATATTAGTTGTGAACAAGCAATTATTCAACATAGTATGTCCAATACATAATTGTCTAAGTATAACTTCCTCCCTCCTTATTATACCCATCTCCCTGTTGAATTCACACCATCCTCTTAATTTTATATAAATGTCATTCTTTCTTTTTCTTATCCCAACTTTGTTACTACTGTAATCAAATAGACTTTTTAATTATGGATTTCACCTCCCCTTTATGCTAAGTCACCACTATATTTGCATCCTAGATTTTAAGTGATTGCTTGGTTCGAATGCATGTCATCTCATTCCGTTCAACCCCAACATCAGTAGGGTCCATAAGAAATGAATGCCCAAGCTCAGACACTGCAGCCTCAACACATGTCCAATCTGAAGAAGAAAGTCAGGCGCACAATTTGATAGATGTCAAGATCAAGAACAAGCCAGAGCACAGAAGTACATAATCATAAGACCATAAGACATAGGAGCAGAATTAGGTCATTTACCCCATCAAGTCTGCACTGCCATTCAGTCATGGCTGGTCCCTTTTTCCCTTCCTCAACCTCACTCTCTGGCCTCCTCCCCGTAACCTTTGAAGTCATGTCCAATCAAGAACATATCAAGCACTGCCTTAAGTACACCCAACAACCTGGCTTCCACAGCTGCCTGTGGTAATAAATTCCACAAATTCACCACCCTCTGGCTAAAGAAATTTCTCTGCATGTTTGTTTTAAATGGATGCCCTTCTATCTGAGGCTGTGCCCTCTTGTATTAGACTCCCCAAACATGGGAAACGTCCTTTCCACATCTACTCTGTCTAGGACTTTCAACATTTGAAAGGTTTCAATGAGGACCTCCCTCGTTCTTCTAAATTCCTGTGAGTACAGACCCAGAGCCATCAAGCGTTCCTCATATGATAACATTTTCATTCTTGAAATCATCCTTATGAACCTCCCCTCAACCCTCTACAATGCCAGCACATATTTTCTTAGTGAGGAGCCTAAAACTGTTTACAATATTCAAGGTGAGGCCTCACCAGTGCCTTATAAAGCCTCAGCATCACATCCCTGCTCTTGTATTCTGGACCTCTTAAGAATGAATCCCAACATTGCATTTGCCGTCCTCACCACTGACTCTACCTGCAAGTTAACCTTTAGAATGTTTTGCACAAGGACTCCCAGGTGCCTTTGCATCCCAGAATTTTGGATTTTCTCCCATTTAGAAAATAGTCTGCACATTTATTTCTACTACCAAAATGTACGACCATGCATTTTACAACAATGTATTTCATTTGCCACTTTCTTGCCCTTTCTCATAGTCTGTCTAAGTCCTTCTGCAGCCTAGCTGTTTCCTCAACACTACCTGCCTCTCCACCAATTTTCTTATCATCTGCAACCTTGGCAACAAAGCCATCTATTCCATCATCTAAATTATTGATATACAGCATAAAAAGAAGTGGTCCCAACAATGACCGCTGCAGAACACCACTAGTCACTGGCAGCCAACCAGAAAAGGATCCATTTATTCCCACTCACTGCCTCCTACCAATCAGCCAATGCTCTAGCCATACCAGTAACTTTCCTAAAATACCATGGGCTCTTAACTAGGTAAGCAGACTCGTGTGTGGCACCTTGTCAAACGCCTTCTGAAAGTTCAAATATACAATATCCACTACACCTCCTTTATTTATCTCCTACATGTAATCTCCTCAATCAATTCCAACATGTTCGTCAGGCAGGATTTTTCCTGAAGGAAACCATGCTGACTTTGTCCTGTGTCACCAAGTACTCTATAACCTCATTCTTAGCAATTGACTTCAACATCCTCCCAACCACTAAGATCGGGCTAACTCGTCTATAGTTTCCCTTCTGCTTCCTCCCTCCTTTCTTAAAGAGTGGAGTGACATTTGCAATTTTCCAGTCCTCTGGCGCCATGCCAGAGTCTAATAATTTTTGGAAGACATTACTAATGACTCCACAATCTCTAGAGCTACCCCTTTCAGAATCCCAGGGTGAAGTTCATCTGGTCCAGGTGACTTAAGTACCCTTTGGTCTTTCAGCTTTTTGAGCACCTTCTCCCTCATGATAGTAACTGCACTCACTTCTCTTCCCTCACACCCTTCAACATCTGACACACTGCTGGTGTCTTCCACAGTGAAGACTGATGCAAAATACTCATTTAGTTCATCTGTCATCGCCTTGGTACCTGTTATTATTTCAACAGCATAATTTTCTATCAGTCTTATATCCACTCTCATCTCTTTCATTTATAACATACTTGCAAAAGCTTTTACTATCCACTTTGATATTGCTTTCCAGCTTGCTTTAATATTTCATCTTTTCCCTCCTAATGATTCTTTTAGTTGCTCTCTGTAGGGTTTTAAAAGCTTCCCAATCTGCTGTCTTCCCACTAATTTTTGCTTTGTTGTATGTCCTCATTTTTGTTTTTACACTAGCTTTGACTTCCCTTGTCAGCCATGGTTGTACTATTTTGTCATTTGAGTATTTCTTTGTTTTTGGAATAAACCTATCCTGCACCTTCCTCAAATATAATCAAGGTTTGGTCTAGGGGAGTGACTTGTCAGGGAGCGGCCTTGTCGAGGGAAGTGCCTAGTGAGAAAAGTGCGAGTCTTTGTCTCGAGAGTCTTCGGCGAGGAAGCTGGGGGAGGAGACTATGCCACAGTTGGAGAGGGTGAGAAGTGGTGAAGAAATGACAGGTCAACCGATTCAGTGTGCTGCTTGCATGATGTGGGAGGTCAGGGACGTTGATGGTGCCTCTGGCTGCTACGAGTGTGGAAAGTGTGTCCAGTTTCAGCTCCTGGAGGACCTTGTTGAGGCACTGGAGAGGCAACTGGATGACCTCAGGTTCATCCGAAAACAGAGATTTTTCTGGACAGGACCTGCAGCGAGATTGTTACACTGAAGAAACCGGAAGAGAGAAGGGGGGGGTGGGCGACGATGAGGAAGGGATGGATGACAGGAGACCCCGGGGGATGTGCGTCTTGAAAACAGTTTCACCCTCTTGGAAGCTGTCGGGACAGAAGATAGTGCCAGTCTGAGAAGCAGACGGGTCTGTGAGTCAAAAATTGGCGCAGAAACAAAGCCAAGGAGACGGACGTTAGGCAGAGCCGTGGTAGTAGGGGACTCCATAGTGAGAGGTACAGATAGAGGTTTCTGCGGCAACAGGCGGGATTTAAGGTTGGTGTCTTGCCTCCCTGGTGCCAGGATCCAGGACATCACAGACTGATTGCAGGGCATCCTCAAGGGTGAAGGTGATCAGCCGGAGGTGTTGGTGCATGTTGGCACAAATGATGTTGGGAAGAAGATGAGGGACATTTTGCAGCATGACTTCAGAGAAAGAAGAAGGCTGAAAAGCAGGACCTCCAGGGTGGTTATCTCGGGTTTGCTTCCAGATCCTTGTGCTGGAGAGGACAGAAACAGGGAGATAGGGGATCTGAATGTGAAGCTGAGGAGCTGGTGCAGGAAGCAGGAATTTAGATTCTTGGACGACTAGGATCTGTTTTGAGGTAAGGATGAATTGTACAGAAGGGACGAGTTGCACCTTAACAGACGGGGGACCAGCGTTCTGGCAGGCAGGTTTGCCATGTTACACGGGTGTGTTTAAACCAAGTAGTGGGAGGGAGGGGATGAACTGGAAATATAAGAATGAAGTTAAAGGGAATGAGAGAATAAGAAAAGTTAAGAAAGGCAACAGAATTAAAGGGGCAGAAAGCTCAAGAAGGGATCAGAGAGTATGGGCAAGTGCAATAGGAATCGATGTGAAAGATGAGGGGAGTAAAAGTATTACTTTAAAAGGATTAAAAGTATTATATATGAACGCACGGAGCATAAGAAATAAAGTGGATGAGCTTGAGGCTCAGATGGAAATTGGCAAGTATGATGTTGTGGGAATAACAGAGACATGGCTGCAAGAGGACCAGGGCTGAGAAATGAATATTCAGGAATATACAGCCTATCGAAAGGACAGACAGGTTGGCAGAGGGGGTGGGGTGGCTCTGTTGGTGAGGAATGAAATTCAGTCACTTGCGATGGGGGACATAGAATCACGAGATGTAGAGTCAGTATGGATAGAACTGAGAAACTGTAAGGGCAAAAAGACCCTGATGGGAGTTACCTACAGGCCCCCAAACAGTAGCCTGGATATAGAGTGCAAGTTAAATCAAGAGTTAAAATTGGCATGTGGTAAAGGTAATTCTACGGTTGTTATGGGGGATTTCAACATGCAGGTAGACTGGGAAAATCAGGTTGGTACTGGACCCCAAGAAAGGGAGTTTGTGGAATGCCTCAGAGATGGATTCTTAGAGCAGCTTGTATTAGAGCCTACCAGGGAGAAGGCAATTCTGGATTTAGTGTTGTGTAATGAGCCAGATTTGATAAGGGAACAAGGTAAAGTAGCCATTAGGAGGTAGTTACCATAATATAATAAGTTTTAAACTACAATTTGAGAGGGAGAAGGGAGAATCGGAAGTGTCAGTATTACAGTTGAACAAAGGGGACTATGGACCCATGAGGGAGAAGCTGGCAAAAGTTGACTGGAAAGATACTCTAGCAGGGATGACAGTGGAACAACAATGGCAGGTATTTCTGGGAATAATACAGAAGGTGCAGGATCAGTTCATTCCAAAGAGGAAGAAAGGTTCTAAGGGGAGTAAGGGGTGACCGTGGATGACAAGGGAAGTCAAGGACGGTATAAAAATAAAAGAGAGGAAGTATAACATAGCAAGGATGAGTGGGAAGCCAGAGGATTGGGAGACTTTTAAGGAACAACAGCAGATAACTAAAAAGGCAATACAGGGGGAAAGGATAAGATACGAAGGTAAGCTAGCCAAGAATATAAAGGAGGATAGTAAAAGCTTCCTTAGGTATGTGAAGAGGAAAAAAAATTAGTTAAAACCAAAACTGGGCCCTTGAAGACAGAAACAGGTGAAATTATTATGGGGAACAAGGAAATGGCAGACGAGCTGAACAGATACTTTGGATCTGTCTTCACTAGGGAAGACACAAACAATCCCCCAGATGTAATAGTGGCCAGAAGACCTAGGGTAACAGAGGAACTGAAGGACATTCGCATCAGGCACAAAATGGTGTTGGGTAAACTGATGGGACTGAAGGTTGATAAATCCCCAGGGCCTGATGGTCTGCAACCCAGGGTACTTAAGGAGATGGCTCTAGAAATCGTGGACGCATTGGTAATCATTTTCTAATGTTCTATAGATTCAGGGTCAGTTCCTGCGGATTGGAGGGCAGTTAATGTTACCCCACTTTTTAAGAAAGGAGGGAGAGAGAAAACAGGCAATTATAGACCAGTTAGTCTGACATTAGTGGTGGGAAGATGCTGAAATTGATTATAAAAGACGAAATAGCGGCATATTTGGACAGCAGTGGCAGGATAGGTCCGAGTCAGCATGGATTTACGAAGGGGGAGTCATGCTTGACTAATCTTCCGGAATTTTTTAAGAATGTAACGATGAAAATGGACATGGGAAAGCCAGTGGATGTAGTATACCTGGACTTTCAGAAAGCCTTTGATATGGTCCCACATAGGAGGTTAGCGTGCAAACTTAGAGCAAATGGTATTGAGGGTAGGGTACTGACATGGATAGGAAATTGGTTGGCAGACAGGAAACAAAGAGTAGGGATTAATGGGTCCTTTTCAGAGTGGCAGGCAGTGACTAGTGGGGTACCGCAAGGCTTGGTGCTGGGACCACAACTATTTACAATATACATTAATGATTTAGATGAAGGGATTAAAAGTAACATTAGCAAATTTGCAGATGACACAAAGCTGGGTGGCAGTGTGAAATGTGAGGAGGATGTTATGAGAATGCAGGGTGACTTGGACAGGTTGGGTGAGTGGGCAGATGCATGGCAGATGCAGTTTAATGTGGATAAATGTGAGGTTATCCACTTTGGTGGCAAGAACAGGAAGGCAGATTACTATCTGAATGGTGTCAAGTTAGGAAAAAGGGAAGTACAACGAGATCTAGGTGTCCCTGTTCATCAGTCACTGAAAGTGAGCATGCAGGTACAGCAGGCAGTGAAGAAAGCTAATGGCATGCTGGCCTTCATAACAAGGAGAATTGAGTATTGGAGCAAAGATGTCCTTCTGCAGTTGTACAGGGCCCTGGTGAGACCACATCTGGAGTATTGTTTACAGTTTTGGTCTCCAAATTTGAGGAAGGATATTATAGCTATTGAGGGAGTGCAGCGTAGGTTCACGAGGTTAATTCCCGGGATGGCTGGACTGTCATACGTTGAAAGATTAGAGCAACTGGGCTTGTATACACTGGAATTTAGAAGGATGAGAGGGAATCTGACTGAAACATATAAGATTATTAAGGGATTGGACACGGTAGAGGCAGGAAACATGTTACCGATGTTGGGGGAATCCAGAACCAGAGGCCACAGTTAAGAACAAGGGGTAGACAATTTAGAACGGAGTTGAGGAAAAACTTTTTCACACAGAGGGTTGTGGTTCTGTGGAATGCTCTGCCTCAGAGGCAGTGGAGACTAATTCTCGAAAAAAAGTTAGATGGAGCTCTTAAAGATAGCGGATGTGAAGGGATATGGGGAGAAGGCAGGAAAAGGGTACTGATTGTGGATGATCAGCCATGATCACAGTGAATGGTGGTGCTGGCTCGAAGGACTGAATAGCCTACTCCTGCACCTATTGTCTTTTATCTATTGTTTATTGTCTTCCTCATTTTTCCCAGAAACTCATGCCATTGCTGCTCTGTTGTCATCCCTGCCAGCATCTCCTTCCAATTTACTTTGGCCAACTCCTCTCTCATACCAGTGTAATTTCCTTCACTCCACTGAAATACTGCCACGTCAGACTTTATTGTCTCCCTATCAAATTTCAAGTTGAACTCAATCACATTGTGATCACTCTCCCCTAAGTGTTCTTTTACCTTAAGCTCCCTTATCACTTCTGGTTCATTACATAGCACCCAATCCAGTATAGCTGACTCCCTAGTAGGTTCAATGACAAATTGCCCTAGAAAGCCATCTCTTAAGCATTCAAGAAAATCACTCTCTTGAGATCTATTACCAACCTGCATGATTTCCCAGTTGACCTGCATGTTGAAGTCTCCCATGTCTATCATAACATTGCTCTTTTGACATGCCTTTTCTATTTCCTGATGTAATCTGTGCTCCACATCCCAGCTACTGTTGGGAGGCTTGTGTATAACTGCCATCAGGGTCCTTTTACCCTTGCAGTTTCTTAACTCAACCCACAAGGATTCAACATCTCCTGATCCTATGTCACACCTTTCTACTGATTCAATGCCATTCTTTACCAGCACAGTTATGCCACCCTCTCTTGCCTATTCCCCTATCCCTACAATGGGACATCCAGCTCCCAACTACAACCATCCTTCATCCATGATTCAGTGATGGCCACAATACCATACCTGACAATCTGTAATAGTGCAACACGATCATCTACATTATTTCTTATACTCCACACATTGAGATATAATGCTTTGAGTACTGTATTTGCTACTCTTTTTGAATCTGCATCCCGAATGCACTGATACTCACCCTGCCTGCTCTTCCTGACAGCCCGACCTATCTTTGCTTTTTTAACATCCATCCTATGCTGAGTTCTATCACTCCAGTACCCACCTTTCTGCAAATAAGTTTAAGCCCACCCCAACAGCTCTAACAAACCTGCCCAGGAGAATATTGGTCCCGCTTGGGTTCAGGTGCAACCCATCATTTTTGAATATGTCATACCTCCCCCAGAAGAGATCCCAATGATTCAAGAATCTGAAGCCTTGCCCCCTGCACCAGCTTTAAAGCCACACATTAATCTGCCAAATCATCATGTTTCTACCCTTAATGGCCCATGGCACAGGGAGTAATCCAAAAATTTCTACCCAGGCAGTTCTGCTTCTCAGCTTTCTACCTAGCTCTCTAAATTCTTTTTTCAGGATCTCTTTGCTTTTCTTTCCTATGTCATTGGTACCAATATGTAGCAAGGCATCAGGCTGCCCTCTCTCCCTCTCCAAAATGTTGTGCTTGCAATCTGAGGTGTCCCTAACCCTGGCACCTGGGAGGCAACATACCATTTGGGTGTCCCGTTCACATCCACAGAATCTCCTGCTTGTTCCCCTGACTATTGAGTCCCCTAACACTACCAATCCCCTCTTCTCCCTCTTTCCCTTCAGTGCATGGACCTGAGCTCTGTGCCAGTAACGCGGTTTCCATGGCATTCCCTTGGGAGATCATCGCCCACACCATTAAAAACAAAATGGTATACTTATTATTTAGGGGATTGGCCGCAAGGGTGTTCTGCGCGAACTGCCTAATTTCCATTTCTCCTGACAGTCACACAGCTACTCACCTCTTGCAACTTTGTGGTGACTGTAACTCTGATCGATGATCTCCTCACTCTCCCATACAAGCAGAAGGTCATCCAGCTGCTGCTCCAGATCCCTAACACGGTCTTCAAGGAGCTGCAGCTGGATGCACTCTATGCAGATGTAGTTCTCTGGGGGGCTCTGGGTCTCCCAGGACTCCAATATCCAACATGAAGAACACACAACAGCCATTTACTACACTAGGTACAGTAAGAGGAGAAAAAAAAAGGAAACCTTAACAGAAACTTATCTTGATGGAGATAGACGTGAAAGCACAGAGGAACATCTGGAAAAATTTCTGAAACGCCAGTTCGCTGCTGTTGTTACTGTGGGATTGGGAATCTTTCGGACGGAAGGCCTCAAAATCCCCGACTTTGCCTGCTGTTGGCGACTGAGACGGAGGTCGAATTGTTCGGATAGAGATGGCGCTCAGTACTTGGTGTCGGAGAGCTGATCAGAGCTCGAAGTTTCGGATGACTCAGAGTCGGACCGTGGTCGGGTATGGCAGGGGGAGTTTTTCTTCCTTCTCCCGTCTGTGTGAGATGTGGGACATTTGAGAGACTTTGAACTTTTTACTGTGCTCATGGACTTCTTCATCAAGTTATGGTATTGTTGCACTGAGTAACTATATGTTATAATTATGTGGTTTTGTTAGTTTTTTTCAGTCTTGGTCTGTCCTGTGTTTTGTGATATCACACTGGAGGAAATATTGTATCATTTCTTAATGCATGCATTACTAAATGACAATAAAAGAGGACTGAATGTCTTCATAATCTAAAAACACTTCTTTTGAACTGAAACCTTCTTTGAGCCATAGCCTGACACTCCTACTGTCACCGCTTGCCTACTCCCAACAATGGCTGCCCCAACAATGGCTGCTCCACTTATCCCTTCAACACACATAAAAGTTGCTGGTGAACGCAGTGGGCCAGGCAGCATCTCTAGGAAGAGGGGCAGTCGACGTTTCAGGCCGAGACCCTTCGTCAGGACTAGTCGACTGCACCTCTTCCTAGAGATGCTGCCTGGCCTGCTGCATTCACCAGCAACTTTTATGTGTGTTGCTTGAATTTCCAGCATCTGCAGAATTCCTGTTGTTTCCACTTATCCCTTCGGTACCTTTAAACAAGTGTCGCCGAACTGTGAGAAACCTCATCACTCTGGCCTGTTCCTGCCACTGATTGGGCAGTCAGAATGAGCCCCAATGCCAGTGAAGCTCTCCTTTTAAACAAGCATCGCCATCCTGCAAGAAACCTTGTCATTGTGGCCTGCTCCTACCGCTGAAGTATGCCGTAATCATGGCGTATTTCTTCAGGCCATTCCAAGGCTACAATGATAGCGACCATTTCAGAAGTGAATAGTGATACTTTGTCTGATAATCTTTTCTTAAGAGTCAATTGAAACTTTGGAACAGAAACAGAAACACCTGAACAACCTGTCACTGGATCCTTTGGACTATTGGTATAGATACGTAAGAAGTCACAATATCTGCTTGCATATCTTGCTGAGCTACCTGTACCACTGGTAAATAATCAACCTTCACCTTGACCTTTTCCTGAAGACAAAGGGAAAAACCATGAAGAAACAACAGAAAGGGGCAACTGGGACCATACTCCACATTAAATTACAGAGGATTTTGTGCTGGTTAGTTTCCCATCCACGCAAAACTGAAGACCTTAAAAAATCCCGTGCTTTCAACACTCTAATGTTGCCAATATTGGATAACCAACTTTATGTTCTCTTACGTTAAACCAATATACCATTACTAATCATAACCTACATAGATGTAAAGGTAACTCACCCATTTCTACCAGTAATGTCAACATTGGGGGGTGATGTAATAGCATCAAAATATAATCTCAATGCCTGAGCTTGAAGTTTATCTTGGGGCTTTAAAGTCCGATCCATAAGCAACACATCCATCATCAAAGACAGATCTGATTAAAGCAATATACAACTAACCTCCCACCCCCACCCCATTCACATCCAACCAAGCACCTGAGGACATTAAGTGCTTTTTTACACTTCTCCAAATCTTATTCATGTGCACCTTCCATGTTAGTCTTGTGACTATCCACATACCGAGAAACCTTACCACCTGCTCTTGTTTAAGAGATTTACCATATAATTTGAGATTAATTGTGAGTGTTGTAGTCCATAAGTAAATAACTTGTGTCTTTGCAACATAAATTTAAACCTCCACTGGCATTCCCATTCCTCTATTCCATTAATAGCTGCCTGCATTTTCCTGACTATAAAATTTTTATTCCTGTCCTCTCTTCCACACTGCACCAACATCAAATTCAAAATGTCTGAGTCAGCATTTAAGAAAATATCATTAATTACAATATTAAAACAAATGGGCTACACACACTCCCCTGAGGAGACCCATTCTCTATCTCATACTCCTTAGACAAAGTTGTTCCCATCCTAACTCGTATCTTCCTATCATATAAAGTCCTTGATCTCAGTTGAACATTCGACCACCTATTCCTATATTTTCAAGCTTAAGCAGCAACCCGTGTCCATCGCACATCATAAGCTTTCTCTACATGAAAGAAAACTGCCACCATTGATTCTTTATTAACTATCATACTCCAAACTTAACACTGTCTATTGCCATTCTCCCTTTAGGAAACCAGATATGTATACAGCTAATTTTACACTACTTGCCACAAAATAAGAAATCCTTGCCATTACCATTATCTTACATTCTGCACGTGAAGTTATAAAATAGGTCTGTAACTGGAAGGATCTGATTGCTTTTTGCCAGGTTTCAACATAAGAGTAACAACTGCTAATTCCCAGGGAACTGGAAGTCACCCTTCAACCCATATTGTATTAAACAATTCCAACCCCCCCCCAACCCCCTCATAAGTTTTGAATCTGATAATCATGTAAAAATATTATAACAAATATCATCTTCCCCAGGTGATGTCTGACCAGCACTATCAATAGCCCTTTCAAGTTTGGAAAATGTAAATTCAACATCCAAGCAGGCACTGGAATGTTCTTTTATTCTCAGCAATCTAAGGATTGTTTGCCAGTCTGAGATTTCACAGATCCTACTGAAGGATCTCGGCCCGAAATGTCAACTGTACTCTTTTCCATAGATGCTGCCTGGCCTGCTGAGTTCCTCCAGCATTATGTGTGTGTTGCTTGGATTTCCAGCATCTACAGATTTTCTCTTGATTGTTCGCCAAAACTGTCTTCTTTACTTAAATTGGCTGAACTATGTACATTGACATATATATTTTTGCTAATAATTCTGCTTTTTTAGAGTCCATAATTGCAACTTTCAAGTTTTCCATCTCCTCCCGCCACCCCCCCGCCATTTTCTATATCATATCCCAATCTTCCCTTACCTATATCTCTGACCCAATCCTATCACAGTATGTCTCCAATACATTTTCTTTGCCCTGCTCACTACTTTTCTAATTATGGCTTGAGCTCTTTTGTATGAAAGATGAATAGGAGTAACACTGTTTAATATTCCTAAAGGCTTTATTCCACATCTTCACAGCTCTTTCACTATTCACTAGGGAACAGCTTTTTTTTAATCTCAAAATGACCTGGAAATTGCTTCCTTAGCTATTGAGTTGAGTACAGAGCATAAGGAATTACTTAAAGTTAAAGTCTGTCCCGAGCCTTGTGGCCCATCAGTCGGAATAAGCCGGTGCTTATGCCGGTTTCTGTGGCGTGAAGCAACTGAGAGTACAAGACTCCGCGCACCTCCCCACCCCCGGATAGGATGCTAGTTTATCACGAGGTTAACTCCCAGCATTTGCCGGTACCCATTTTCAGCTGGGTGGACTGGACCAATGTGTGGTTAAATGCCTTGCTCAAAGACACAACATGCTGCCTTGGCCAAGACTCGAACCCACGACCTTCAGATCGTGAGCCCAACACCCTAACCACTTGGCCACGCATAAGGTATTATACCTCAACTCGATATCCTTCAGAAAGAAATGATCAGGAAATCCACTGTCACATAAATCATCAAAAGCTTCCCAATTTCCCTTTTTAAAATTCTGTCTGGAGATATGAGAATCTTTCATCTGATAGACATGTACTCCAATTGTACAGATAATGGGAGAATGATCACTCCCCACTGTTGTGTCATTATATACTTCTCAGTTACACACCTCAGGTACCAGCATAAGGTCTATATTAGAAACAATCTTGTTAAATAGACTTATCCTTGTACTTCTGCCATCATTCAAGCACACTTTCCTTTCAGAAAGTCTTCCACCACCATCCCGTTCACATACGTGTCACTACAATCCCACATAGTACTCTAAGCATAAAAATCCCCACACTGTATAACCTTATTTTTCGTATTTCCACCCACACTTTCCAATATATCAGGTGTTAACCTTTCACAGGGGTTGTAATAATTTATTATCTGCACTTTACTAATCCTTCCTCAAATTTCAACCGCAATTGACTCATGAATAAGTCCAATTTTCAGTACTCTATGTGCTGGCCATGGTGAATTTAAAATATGGAAGAAAACGTTGAACTCGAATGGGTCAAGGACAGTGGAGGCAGACAGATCAGTCGTCGATGTTCCTGCCATGTGCTTGGTGATGGAGGCTGCCATTTTGTGGAACTGTTCTACATCCTCCATTTTGTGAGATGAAGTTACTTCGCTTTCTGTGTTTTTTTCCATGCACATGGGGTTAATTTTTTTTAAGTTCAAGAGATCAAACACTGACTTTTCTGACTGAAAAAAAGGGACATTTTCTTCCGGAAGCTGTTGTACCCTACGCTTGGCTGAGAGTTGTATTGTAGTAACCTGCTGGTTCTCTCCCTGTCACAAAGTAGACACAATGATGTTTCAGGTAATCTGCTGGACTGGAGAGCATTTCCAAATAAGAAGTTATTAGTGAGGTATTTGTTGATATAATATAGAAACATAGAAAACCTACAGCACAATACAGGCCCTTTGGCCCATAAAGCTGTGCCAAACATGTCCTTATTTATTTATTTTTTTTTAATTGGGGAAAGGCAAATTATGAGGCTATAAGGCTAGAACTTGCAGGTGTGAATTGGGATGATGTTTTTGCAGGGAAATGTACTATGGACATGTGGTCGATGTTTAGAGATCTCTTGCGGGATGTTAGGGATAAATTTGTCCCGGTGAGGAAGATAAAGAATGGTAGGGTGAAGGAACCATGGGTGACAAGTGAGGTGGAAAATCTAGTCAGGAGGAAGAAGGCAGCGTACATGAGGTTTAGGAAGCAAGGATCAGATGGGTCTATTGAGGAATATAGGGAAGAAAGAAAGGAGCTTAAGAAGGGGCTGAGAAGAGCAAGAAGGGGACATGAGAAGGTCTTGGCGAGTAGGGTAAAGGAAAACCCCAAGGCATTCTTCAATTATGTGAAGAAAAAAAGGATGACAGGAGTGAAGGTAGGGCCGATTAGAGATAAAGGTGGGAAGATGTGCCTGCAGGCTGTGGAAGTGAGCGAGGTCCTCAATGAATACTTCTCTTTGGTATTCACCAATGAGAGGGAACTTGATGATGGTGAGGACAACATGAGTGAGGTTGATGTTCTGGAGCATGCTGATATTAAGGGAGAGGAGGTGTTGGAGTTGTTAAAATACATTAGGACAGATAAGTCCCTGGGGCCTGACGGAATATACCCCAGGCTGCTCCATGAGGCGAGAGAAGAGATTGCTGAGCCTCTGGCTAGGATCTTTATGTCCTCGTTGTCCACGGGAATGATACCGGAGGATTGGAGGGAGGCGAATGTTGTTCCCTTGTTCAAAAAAGGTAGTAGGGATAGTCCGGGTAATTATAGACCAGTGAGCCTTACGTCTGTGGTGGGAAAGCTGTTGGAAAAGATTCTTTTTTTTAAATTTTATTTTTATTTGGATAAGGAATTCACAAATATCATGTACTTTTTTCACACATATAACCTTTTCCATTTTTTTATATGTATAAAACTATAATTATTTATACATTCTTAAGTACACATTGAGATGATATAAAAGCAAAATAGACACTTAAATAGATAATTATGTACTTTGGTAATTCTAATCTATTAGGCTAAGTAATGGTATTAGTTGTTAAGAAAAATGGTAATAATAGTTTCCATATAACTCTTCTGGACCATTTCCACTGGTCCAAAATGTTGTATATAAGCCTATGTAACAACTATTGTAGGTGTTTATATCCTAATTTGTTCATGCTTGCTCCTGCCCGCAGACATAATTATCCAATCCCTATGTAGGATCTATAGGCATTTAGAGAATTATGGTCTGATCAGGGACAGTTAGCATGGCTTTGTGAAGGGCAGAACATGTCTAACAAGCCTGATAGAGTTCTTTGAGGAGGTGACCAGGCATATAGATGAGGGTATTGCAGTGGATGTGATCTATATGGATTTTAGTAAGGCATTTGACAAGGTTCCACACGGTAGGCTTATTCAGAAAGTTAGAGGCATGGGATCCAGGGAAGTTTGGCCAGGTGGATTCAGAATTGGCTTGCCTGCAGAAGGCAGAGGGTGGTGGTAGAGGGACTACATTCAGATTGGAGGATTGTGACTACTGGTGTCCCACAAGGATCTGTTGTGGGACCTCTACTTTTCGTGCTTTTTATTAACGACCTGGATGTGGGGGTAGAAGGGTGGGTTGGCAAGTTTGCAGACAACACAAAAGTTGGTGGTGTTGTAGATAGTGTAGAGGATTGTCAAAGATTGCAGAGAGACATTGATAGGATGCAGAAGTGGGCTGAGAAGTGGCAGATGGAGTTCAACCCGGAGAAGTGTGAGGTGGTACACTTTGGAAGGACAAACTCCAAGGCAGAGTACAAAGTAAATGGCAGGATACTTGGTAGTGTGGAGGAGCAGAGGGATCTCGGGGTAAATGTCCACAGATCCCTGAAAATTGCCTCACAGGTGGATAGGGCAGTTAAGAAAGCTTATGGGATGTTAGCTCTCATAAGTCGAGGGATAGAGTTTAAGAGTTGTGATGTAATGATGCAGCTCTATAAAACTCTGGTCAGGCCACACTTGGAGTACTGTGTCCAGTTCTGGTCACCTCACTATAGGAAGGATGTGGAAGCATTGGAAAGGGTACAGAGGAGATTTACCAAAATGCTGCCTGGTTTAGAATGTATGCATTATGATCAGAGATTAAGGGAGCTAGGGCTTTACTCTTTGGAGAGAAGGAGGATGAGAGGAGACATGATGGAGGTGTACAAGATATTAAGAGGAATAGGTAGAGTGGACAGCCAGCGCCTCTTCCCCAGGGCACCACTGCTCAATACAAGAGGACATGGCTTTAAGGTAAGGGGTGGGAAGTTCAAGGGGGATATTAGAGGAAGATTTTTTACTCAGAGAGTAGTTGGTGCATGGAATACACTGCCTGAGGCAGTGGTGGAGGCAGATACACTAGTGAAGTTTAAGAGTCTACTAGACAGGAATATGGAGGAATCTAAGGTGGGGCTTATATGGGAGGCAGGGTTTGAGGGTCGGCATAACATTGTGGGCCGAAGGGCCTGTACTGTGCTGTACTATTCTATATGTTCTATTATCTTAGAACTACCTAGGCTTACCCATAGCTCTCTATTTTTCTAAGCTCCATGTATCCATCCAGGAATCTCTTAAAAGACCCTATCGTTTCTGCCTCCACCACCACCACTGGCAGCCCATTTCACGCACTCTGCATAAAAAACTTACCCCTGACATCTCCTCTGTACCTACTTCCAAGCACCTTAATAATACGCCCTCACGTGCTAGCCATTTCAGCACTGGGAAAAAGCCTCTGACCATCCACATGATCAATGTCTCTCATTATCTTGTACACCTCCATCAGGTCACCTCTCATCCTCTGTACATTTCCCTGAGAACATCTGTTTCTAATTTATGCTTCCAAGTTCCTGCCTGACAGCCTTATATTTCCCCTTACTCCAAGTAAATATTTTCTAACTTGTTCCTATCCCTCTCCAATGCTATGGTAAAGAAGATAGAATTGTGATCACTATCTCCAAAATGCTCTCCCACTGAGAGACCTGACACCTGACCAGGTTCGGTTCCCAATACCAGATCAAGTACAGCCTCTCCTCTTGTAGGCTTATCTACATATTGTGTTAAGAAATCCTCCTGAACACACCTAACAAACTCCACCCCATCTAAATTACTCACTCTAGGCAGATGCCAATCAATATTTGGGAAATTAAAATCTCCCATCACAACAACCCTGTTATTATTACTCCTTTCCAGAATCTGTCTCCCTATCTGCTCCTCGATGTCCCTGTTACTATTGGGTAGTCTATAAAAAATACCCAGTAGAGTTATTGACCCCTTCCTATTCCTAACTTCCACCCACAGAGACTCCGTAGACAACCCCTCCATGACTTCCTCTTTTTCTGCAGCCGTGACGCTATCTCTGATCAACAGTGCCACGCCGCCACCTCTTTTGCTTCCCTCCCTGTCCTTCCTGAAACATCTAAAGCCTGATACTTGAAGTAGCCATTCCTGCCCGTGCACCATCCAAGTCTCTGTAATGGCCACAACTTCATAGCTCCGAGTACTGATCCATGCTCTAAGCTCATCCGCTTTATTCATAATACTCCTCACATTAAAATAGACACATTTCAAACTGTTGGTCTGAGCACGTCCCTTCTCTATCATCTGCTTATCCTCCCTCTTGTACTGTCTCCAAACTTTCTATTTCTGAGCTAACCTCCCTTTGTTCTGTCACTTCAGTTTGGTTCCCACCCCCCAGCAACTCTAGTTTAAACTCTCCCCAATATAAACACTCCTGGAGAGTGAGTATAGAGAGCTTGGTAGGAAGTTGAAAAGCAGGACCTCGAGGGTGGTAATCTCAGGATTGCTACCTGTGCTACGTGCCAGTGAGGGTAAGAATAGGATGCTCTGGAGGATGAATAAGTGGCTGAGGAACTGGTGTATGGGGCAGGGTTTCAGATTTCAGGATCATTGAGACCTCTTCTGGGGCAGATGGGACCTGTACAAGAGAGACAGGTTACACTTGAACTACAAGGGGACCAATATCCTTTCAGGGAGGTTTGTTAGTGCTGTTGGGGAGGCTTTAAACTAGATTTGCAGGGGATGGGAACCAGACTGCCAGAGCTGACAGTGCGGCTGGGGTGAAAATAAATGATGTTAAAAGTTCAAGCAAATCCACTAATAGAAAGGTTGTGAGTGGTGGTAAAAATCTTCTGGGGTGTATATATTTCAATGCTAGGAGTATTGCGGGGAAAGCGGATGAGTTGAGGGCGTGGATTGACACGTGGAATTATGATGTTATAGCAATTAGTGAAACTTGGCTACAGGAGGGGCAGGACTGGCAGCTTAATATTCCAGGGTTCCGATGTTCCAGATGTGATCGAGGCAGAGGAATGAAAGGTGGGGGAGTGGCATTGCTTGTTAGGGAAAATATTACAGCAGTGCTCAGGCAGGACAGATTAGAGGGCTTGTCTACTGAGTCCTTGTGGGTGGAGCTGAGAAACAGGAAAGGTATGGCCACATTAGTGGGGTTGTATTATAGACCACCCAATAGTCGGCGAGAATTGGAGGAGCAAATCTGCAGAGAGATAGCAGGCAACTGCAAATATAAAGTTGTGGTGGTAGGGGATTTTAATTTTCCACATATTGATAGGGACTCCTATACTGTTAGGGGTCTAGATGGGTTAGAGCTTGTAAAATGTGTTCAGGAAAGTTTTCTAAATCAATATGTAGAGGTACCAACTAGACGGGATGTGATATTAGATCTCCTTTTAGGAAACGAGTTAGGACAAGTGACGGAAGTGTGTGTAGGGGAGCACTTTGGTTCTAGTGATCATAACACCATTAGTTTCAACTTGATCATGGATCAAGATAGTTCTGGTCCTAGGGTTGAGGTTCTAAACTGGAAGAAGGCCAAATTTGAAGAAATGGGAAAGGATCTAAAAAGCGTGGATTGGGATAGGTTGTTCTCTGGCAAGGATGTGATCGGTAAGTGGAAAGCTTTCAAAGGAGAAATTTTGAGAGTGCACAGCTTGTATGTTCCTGTCAGGATTAAAGGCAAAGTGAATAGGAATAAGGAACCTTGGTTCTCAAGGGATATTGCAACTCTGATAAAGAAAAAAAGAGAGTTGTATGACATGTATAGGAAACAGGGAGTAAATAAGGTGCTTGAGGAGTATAAAAAGCGCAAGAAAATACTTAAGAAAGAAATCAGGAGGGCTAAAGAAAGACATGAGGTTGCCTTGGCAATCAAAGTGAAGGATAATCCAAAGAGCTTTTACATGTATATTAAGAGTAAAAGGATTGTATGGGATAAAATTGGTCCTCTTGAAGATCAAAGTGGTCGGCAATGTGCGGAACCAAAAGAAATGGGGGAGATCTTAAATGGGTTTTTTGCATCTGTATTTACTAAGGAAACTGGCATGAAGTCTATGGAATTAAGGGAAACAAGTAGTGAGATCATGGAAACTGTACAGATCGAAAAGGAGGAGGTGCTTGCTGTCTTGAGGAAAATTAAAGTGGATAAATCCCCGGGACCTGACAGGGTGTTCCCTCGGACCTTGAAGGAGACTAGTGTTGATATTGCAGGGGCCCTGGCAGATATATCTAAAATGTCAGTGTCTACGGGTGAGGTGCCGGAGGATTGGACAATGGCTCATGTTGTTCCGTTGTTTAAAAAAGGATCGAAAAGTAATCCGGAAAATTATAGGCCAGTAAATTTGACTTCGGTAGTGGGTAAGTTATTGGAGGGAGTACTAAGAAACAGAATCTACAAGCATTTGGATAGACAGGGACTTATTAGGGAGAGTCAACATGGCTTTGTGCGTGGTAGGTCATGTTTGACCAATCTATTGGAGTTTTTCCAGGAGGTTACCAGGAAAGTGGATGAAGGGAAGGCAGTGGATGTTGTCTACATGGTCTTCAATAAGGCCTTTGACAAGGTCCCGCTTGGGAGGTTAGTTAGGAAAATTCAGTCGCTAGGTGTACATGGAGAGGTGGTAAATTGGATTAGACATTGGCTTAATGGAAGAAGCCAGAGAGTGGTAATAGAGGATTGCTTCTCAGAGTGGAGCCCTGTGATTGACGGTGTGCCATAGGGATCAGTGCTGGGTTCATTGTTATTTGTCATCTATATCAATGATCTGGATGATAATATGGTAAATTGGATCAGCAAATTTGCTAATGATACAAAGATTGGAGGTGTAGTGGACAGTGAGGAAGGTTTTCAATGCTTGCAGAGGGATTTGGACCAGCTGGAAAAATGGGCTGAAAAATGGCAGATGGAGTTTAATACAGACAAGTGTGAGGTATTGCACTTTGGAAGGACAAACCAAGGTAGAAGATACAGGGTAAATGGTAAGGCACTGAGGAGTGCAGTAGAACAGAGGGATCTGGGAATACAGATGGAAAATTCCCTAAAAGTGGCGTCACAGGTAGATAAGGTCATAAAGAGAGCTTTTGGTACATTGGCCTTTATTAATCAAGGTATTGAGTATAAGAGCTGGAATGTTATGATGAGGTTGTATAAGGCATTGGTGAGGCCGAATCTGGAGTATTGTGTTCAGTTTTGGTCATCAAATTACAGGAAGGATATTAATAAGGTTGAAAGAGTGCAGAAAGGTTTACAAGGACATTGCTGGGACTTGAGAAACTCAGTTACAGAGAAAGGTTGAATAGGTTAGGACTTTATTCCCTGGAGCATAGAAGAATGAGGGGAGATTTGATAGAGATGTATAAAATTATGATGGGTATAGATAGAGTGAATGCAAGCAGGCTTTTTCCACTGAGCAAGGGGAGAAAAAAAACAGAGGACATGGGTTAAGGGTGATGGGGGAAAAGTTTAAAGGGAACATTAGGGGGGCTTCTTCACACAGAGAGGGGTGGGAGTGTGGAATTAGCTGCCAGACGAGGTGGTAAGTGTGGGTTCTTTTTTAACATTTAAGAATAAATTGGACAGATACATGGATGGGAGGTGTATGGAGGGATATGGTCCGTGTGCAGGTCAGTGGGACTAGGCAGAAAATGGTTCAGCACAGTCAAGAAGGGCCAAAAGGCCTGTTTCATGTGCTGTAGTTTTTCTATGGTTTCTATGGTTTTGCAAATAATCTTTGCAAACCTCCCTTTTTGTACACGTCACACCTGCCCCAAAAGAGGTCCCAATGATCCAGAAATCTGAATCTCTGCCCCCTGCTCCAATCCCTCAGCCACACATTTATCCTCCACCTCATTCTATTCCTATACTCACTGTCACGTGGCACAGGCGTACCTTTGAGGTCCTGCTTCTCAACTTCCTTCTTGACTCCCTGTAGTCTGTTTTCAGGACCTCCTCCCTTTTCCTACCTATGTCGTTGGTACCAATAAGTACCATGATCTCTGGCTGTTCTCCTTCCCACTTCAAGATATTGTGCATGTGATATATCACATGCAGGTTTGTGAATGTTGGGGTCGGTGCCTGACTGGAGTGATTCGAGCTGTTTACTGAAGAGAAAAAGGAGCCATAAATTATCGACTGTTACTTGCTGAGAAGAGGGTAATAAATGGATGGGGGCCTGGAGCAGAACCAATAAACGGGTGTAAAGATCAATCAGATGACCTACACCCAATGACACTGAAATGCAATATTTTGAATTGGTATGGAACGAGTATAAAAGTGGACACTTTGAGTGTGCTATCAGTGATAACTCTCTCAAGCGACCCGCCATCATAAGGAAGAACCCCCATGCCAGGGGCTGGGTGAAGAAATGATCGATCATCTGGCCAATGGAGATCCCCTGTTTTGGTGTTATAAATTGGAAACGTGGTCTGAGTGAGTATTGGCACAGATGGAACAGTAGAAGTCTTGTTCTAAGCTGTTGGCCCAGGGACAACATATTTACGTTGTTGTTTGTGCAGAGACAATAAAGTGTGAACTTTGATTAATTGTGAGTTGCGTAGTTAATTTCCTAACCTTGTTCCATTGATAAACGGTCAATATGTGTGCTATCCCCTAAAGAAGATAGACACTCTTCCTCTATTACCCATTATCTGATTGCATCTTATATCATCTTAACCATATATCTTAACACTTTAACAAGGTTTTAACAAAATTTCCTTATACATATAGCATCAGGTTCATTTGGTAAATCTTCAACAATTCTCTTAAATTTTTGACTATCAGCTAATAAACTTCAAGTAAATTTAGAAAAGCCATTAACAACTTTCCTTTGAAGTGGGAACATTATTACTCCTCCTTGCAAAGCATTATTAATAGCTGTGGAGTTCTAGAAGTCTTTCTGCAGATGTTAATACAGTTCAATTTTTTCTGTCCTGCTTTAAGTTTGTTCTATACAATTTACCATGTTAACCAGAAAAATGACAAACTTTAGTTTACCAACAATCAATAATCAACAAATCCTTTGTTATACTATCATGCACTTGACACACTTTCTTTAATCTATCTGTATTCTGGATATTAATAGGTCCAATTGACACAGTCATCTGTACTTTCTACAAAACCCCTGCATATGATATGCCTATTTATACACAAACACACAGCACTTCAACAGCTTTCTTATATACAGGACACACGGCACTTCAACAGCATTCTTATATACAGGACACACGGCACTTCAACAGCATTCTTATATACAGGGCAGGCTGCATAAGTAGAACTATGTTCTCCCTCACAGTTGCTGCATTTTAGCCTAACACCTTCTTCAAATTGTCTTAGTTATTTTCTCCACCACATCTAGCACACCACTTTTTATGCTTACACACAGCTGCTCCATGACCAAACTTCTAGCACTTCTATGTCAGTGGGGTCGCCCATGAACTCGAACAATATAACTCGCAACCTAAATTAACCCCATCTGGCAACTTCTTTTTCCATCAAATTTAATCAATGCCAATAAGCTATCTGTTTTTACTCCGCTACAAAACTCTATTAAACATTTGATGTCCACACCTTCCGCCCCCGACCAACTTATTTTTAACTTGGATACATCTAGAGGCACTCCAGAGATTACTGCACAAAGCCACTGTCACTCAATATAATTCCTTTGCATTACTTTCCTTACAGCCACAGCTTTTAATTCCTAGCTTTCACATGCTACTTATTATTTTTACAAAACACTAAGAGTGCCCCATCTCTTAAAGACTTTATGCCCATAACATTTCCTAATTTCTTTTTTCAAATCCTTAGTTAATTTAATTGGATTAATACAATATCTGAAACAGGTTCACATTCTAAACTCAACAAAAAAAACTTCTTCCTTTCTTCTTTTATTTAGGTCTTCCCTAATGCTTTTATCACTGGACGATAGGGAACTAAAATCTTTGATTCATCACTTATTTTTCACCTTTCCAGGAAACCTGCCGTACACATTCCTCCATACATCTCCTACCACTTAATACTACCTCCCATTCTCTACATCCACTTTCTCTGTCAATTCCTGCCACCTTTACCCCCTTTCCTGCCTTAGAGTAACTCTCAGCAGCAGGCGCAGTGCTCCAACCCCAATTCTCCAAGCAACTCTGCCAGATCCTGGCTGTGTATACAACCTCAGGACCTGCTCTACTCTAGCTAAGAGTGAGATAACAATGCACACATACCCCCAACTGAGTCTCTTGTTCTTCTTCTTGCAAAATTTAATGGTGGTTGGCATTAATAGGAACTACATTCAAACAATATATGTTGCAGCGCTCCTTGACAAGAGCACTGCTTACAAATGCCCACATCATGCATGATATAACTATGACTAATAAGAGAAGTCAAAGCCAACATAAGATCAAAAGTGAGGGCACACAATAAAGCATAAATGAGAAGGAAGTTTGAAAATGATGCTGGAGAGGTGGCATTGGGAGACAAGGAAATGGTGGGTGAAATAAATAAGTATTTTAGGTCAGTCTTCACTGTGGAAGACATTAGCAGCATGGTGGAAGTTTGAGAGAGTCATGGAACTACAAATGTAGAAGTGAGTGCAGTTGTTATTAATAGGGAGAAGATGCTTGGGAAGTTGAAAGGTCTGAAGGTGGACTGGTCACCTGGAAAAGATAGACTGTACCCCAGGGTTCTGAAAGAGGTAGCTGAAGAGATTGTGGAGGCATCAGTAATTATCTTTCAAGAAACAATAGAGTATGGCATGGTTCTGGAGTACTGAAAAATTGCAAATATCACCCTACTCTTCAAAAAGGGAGAGAGGCTAGAGAAAAAAAAATATAGGCTAGTTAGCCTCACTTCAGTGATTGAGAAAATGCTCATGCCGATTGTTAAGGATGAGGCTTTGCGGTACTTGGAGGCAGATGATAAAATAGGCCAAAGTCAGCATGGCTTCATTAATGGAAAATCTTGCCTGACAAATCTTTGGAATTTTTTGAGGAAATAACAAGCAGGATAGACCAAGGAGATATTGTGTACTTGAATTTTCAGAAGGTGTTTGACAAGGTGCCATATGAATCTGCTTGGCAAGATAAGAGCCCATGGTATTACAGGAAAGGTAAAGGACTTAGACAGATCAGGAAAATAGGCAAAAAAGTGGTAGATGGAATACAGTTTTGGGAAGTTTATGGTCATGCACTTTGGTAGAAGAGGTAAAACCATAGACTATTTTCTAAACAGGGAGCAAATTCAAAAATCCAAAGTACAAAGAGACTTGGAAGTCCTCGTGCAGAATTCCCTAAATGTTAACTTATGGCCTTATGGCCTTAACTTGCAGGTTGAGTTGGCGGTGAAGAAGGCAAATACAGTGTTAGGATTCATTTCAAGAGAACTGGAATATAAATATAAGGATGTATTACTGAGACCTCACTTGGAGTATTGTGAGAAGTTTTGTGCCCATTATCTAAGAAAGGATATGCTGACATTGGAGATTGATTCCAAGATTATTATATAAAGAGAGCTTGATGGCTCTGTCCTGTACTCGCCGGTATTTTAGAGGAATGGAGGGGGGGGTGCGGCGGGAGATCTCATTGGATCCTATCAAATATTGAAGTGCCTTGAGAAAGAGGATATGGAGAGGACGTTTCCTGTAGTTGGGAAGTGTAGGATCAAAGGGCACAATCTCAGAATAGAGGGACGTCCATTTAGAATGGAGATGAGGAAGAACTTCTTTAGTCAGGCGGTGGTGAATCTGTTGAATTTGTTGCCATAGTTGGCTGTGGAGATTAGGTCATTGGGTATATTTAAGGCAGAGGTTGATAGGTTCTTGATTAGTCAGGAAGTGAAAGGCTGCGGGAAGAAGGCAGGAAAATGGGGTTGAGAGAGAAATTGTTCAGCCATGATTAAAAGTTGGAGAAGGTGCAATAGGCTGAATGGCATAAAATTCTGCTCCTATGTCTTATGGTTTTATTAATCCTGAATAAAGGATTATTCAACCTGGTATGTCCAATACACAAACATGTAAGTACAACTTCTTGCCTCTCCCAGTTGAGATCCCACATCCTCTGAATTTTATATAAATGCCGTCCTTTCTTTCCCTTATCCCAACTTTGTTGCCAGTGATCCAATAGACATTTTAATTATAGTTTTTGCCTCCTCTTTATGCAAAGGCACCACTACAACTATATCCTCAATTTGAAGTGATTGCTTGGCTAGAATGTCTGCCATCTAGTTTCCTTCAACCCCAACATGGGCAGGGACTCAAGAACTGTACACACACACCTAGATCCTGCAGTCTCAACAGACATTGTCCAACCTCACGAAGAATATCTAGCCTACAATTTGAAATACCTGTTTTATTAGATGTCGACACCAAGAACGAATCAGAGCACAGTCAGAGCATACTTCTTCATCTCTTTCCAAGGCTAACATAACAGCAACCATCTCAGAGGTGAATACTGATATTTTGTCTGATAATTTTTTTTTGAGTCACCTGAAACTTTGGAATTTAAGTAGAAACATCTATCATGACCTGTACGATCTTTTGAGCCATCTGTGTAGCTAAGGAATCCATAATATCAGCCTTGCATATATTGCTGAAATACTGTGCCACTAATATGCAATCTGTTGTTATCTTGACCTTTCCCTGAAGTCTGAGATCATCCATGTTGTTGTTTCGCTCCACTACTTGTGGTTTATTGGGCAGCAACATTTGCCATTTCCTTAGATTTTATTTGTTTTTTTAATGAGGCTAAATTGCTAGCTTGATGTTCAACCCAGCACAGATAAAAAGTGTGCAAAGAGTTGAACCTGGGATCAGTTGCCTTGAAGTCTGGTGCAGATGCCACTACACCACTGTCTGGCTAAATCCACCATGAGCAAAGGGAAAAACCATAGAGGGACCATCTTCCACATTAAACAACTGAAGACTTTGTGCCCATTCATTTCCATCCACCCAAAACAGAAGACTTTATAAATGTTGTGCTCCCAACATTCTAATGTTGCCAATCTTGGATGACCAACTTTATGTCCTCTTATGTTAACCCAATAAACCATTGCTAACTGTAACCTGTGTAGACATAAAGGTACTTCACCCATTTTTACCAGTAATGCCAAAATTGGGGATAATTTAATAGTGCTACAACATAATCTCAATGCTGGAGTTTGTACTTTACTCTTTTCCATGGATGTTGTCTGGCCTGTTTTGTTCCTCTAGCATTTTGTTTGTGTTGCTTGAATTTTCAGCATCTGCAGATTTTCTCTTGTTTATGATTAAAGCAATATGCAATTAAATACCTCCTAAACACACCTCAGTTACATCCAACTAAGCACCTGCGGACATCTAGAATTTTATTCACCTGCACCTTTCATGTTAGCCTTGTGTCCATTCACATACCTAGCAATTTTACCACTGGCTCTTGTTTAAGAAATTTATCATTTAACTTGAGATCAATTGTGGATGTGATGCTCCTTTTAGTGAAACAAACTTTGCAAACGAAAATTTAAACTTCCACTGACATCCTCATTCCTCTAGTACATTAATAGCTGCCTGGAAGTAATACTCCTGCCTGTCTTTCGCACTGTATCATCATCAGCATATAATGATTTGGAATCTCTGATCTAAGATTTAAGCAAATGTCATTTGTTAAAATATTAAAAACGAGTGGGCTACACACACTCCCCTGAGGAGTTCCATTCTCTACTTCATTCTCCTTAGCAAATGTTGTTCCCACCCTAACTTGTATCTTCCTATCACATAAAAAAATCTTTAATCAAATTGAATATTCTTCCATCTATTCCCATCTCTTCAAGTTTAAGCAGCAATCCATATGTACACAACATATCTGAAGCGTTCTTTACTTCAAAGAAAACTGCTACCATCGATTCATTATCAACTTGGGCCTTATAGATATCAGATTCCCAACTTAACAATGACCCATTGATCAATCTCCAAGTCCCCAACTCTCTTTAAGACGAATCTCTCTTTAAGGAGAAAGCCTTGCTGTAACTATTCATTCCATTATCTTACAGAGATGTGAAGATAGAGAAATAGGTCGATAACTGGAAGGATCTGATTGATCCTTATCAGATTTCAATATAGAGACAACAGCTGCTAATTTCCAGGGAGCTGGAATTCACCCTTCAACCCTTATTTTATGAAAGAATTTCAAAACTCACACAGTTTGAATCTGATAATTATGTAAACATATTATAACAAATACCATCTTTCCCAGGTTATGTCTGACCAGCACTATTAATAGCCCCTTTAAGTTCAATCAATGTAAATTTGAATCCAAGCAGGAACCGGAAGATTTTTTTATCCCAGCAATCTGAGGATTGCTAGCCGAAACTGTTCTTTACTTAAATTGGCCAAACCATGTACACTGGCATATGCTTTTGCAAATAATACTGCTTTTTCAGAGTCTATAACCACAACCTTCTGACCATCATGCACTACTGGAAATGCATCACATTTTCCAACTATCCCTATTTTCTATATCATACCCCAAATGTCCAGTACCTTGACCTCTTTCACGAGGCTATCATAATACATTCATAGAACATAGAACATAGAATAGTACAGCACAGTACAGGCCCCTCGGCCCACAATGTTGTGCCGACCCTCAAACCCTGCCTCCCATATAAGCCTCCACCTTAGATTCCTCCATATACCTGTCTAGTAGTCTCTTAAAATTCACTAGTGTATCTGCCTCCACCACTGACTCAGGCAGTGCATTCCATGCACCAACCACTCTCTAGGTAAAAAACCTTCCTCTAATATCCCCCTTGAACTTCCCACCCCTTACCTTAAAGCCATGTCCTCTTGTATTGAGCAGTGGTGCCCTGGGGAAGAGGCACTGGCTATCCACTCTATCTACTCCTCTTATTATCTTGTACACCTCTATCATGTCTCCTCTCATCCTCCTTCTCTCCAAAGAGTAAAGCCCTAGCTCCCTTAATCTCTGATCATAATCCATACTCTCCAAACCAGGCAGCATCCTGGTAAATCACTTCTGTACCCTTTCCAATGCTTCCACATCCTTCCTGTAGTGAGGTGACCAGAACTGGACACAATACTCCAAGTGTGGCCTAACCAGAGTTTTATAGAGCTGCATCATTACATCGCGACTCTTAAACTCTATCCCTCGACTTATGAAAGCTAACACCCCATAAGCTTTCTTAACTACTCTATCCACCTGTGAGGCAACTTTCAGGGATCTGTGGACATGTACCCCGAGATCCCTCTGCTCCTCCACACTACCAAGTATCCTGCCATTTACTTTGTACTCTGCCTTGGAGTTTGTCCTTCCAAAGTGTACCACCTCACACTTCTTCGGGTTGAATTCCATCTGCCACTTCTCAGCCCACTTCTGCATCCTATCAATGTCTCTCTGCAAACTTTGACAATCCTCTACACTATCTACAACATCACCAACCCTTGTGTTGTCTGCAAACTTGCCAACCCACCTTTCTACCCCCACATCCAGGTCATTAATAAAAAGCACGAAAAGTAGAGGTCCCACAACAGATCCTTGTGGGACACCACTAGTCACAATCCTCCAATCTGAATGTAGTCCCTCCACCACCACCCTCTGCCTTCTGCAGGCAAGCCAATTCTGAATCCACCTGGCCAAACTTCCCTGGATCCCATGCCTTCTAACTTTCTGAATAACCCTAGCGTGTGGAACCTTGTCAAATGCCTTACCAAAATCCATATAGATCACATCCACTGCACTACCCTCATCTATATGCCTGGTCACCTCCTCAAAGAACTCTATCAGGCTTGTTAGACACGATCTGCCCTTCACAAAGCCATGCTGACTGTCCCTGATCAGACCATGATTCTCTAAATGCCTATAGATCCTATCTCTAAGAATCTTTTCCAACAGATTTCCCACCACAGACGTAAGGCTCACTGGTCTATAATTACCCGGACTACCCCTACTACCTTTTTTGAACAAGGGAACAACATTCCCCTCCCTCCAATCCTCCGGTACCATTTCCGTGGATAACGAGGACATGAAGATCCTAGCCAGAGGCTGAGCAATCTCTTCCCTCACCTCGTGGAGCAGCCTGGGGAATATTCCGTCAGGCCCCGGGGAATTATCTGTCGTAATGTATTTTAACAACTCCAACACCTCCTCTTCCTTAATATCAACATGCTCCAGAACATCAACCTCACTCATATTGTCCTCACCATCATCAAGTTCCCTCTCATTGGTGACTACCGAAGAGAAGTATTCATTGAGGACCTCGCTCACTTCCACAGCCTCCAGGCACATCTTCCCACCTTTATCTCTAATCGGTCCTACCTTCACTCCTGTCATCCTTTTTTTCTTCACATAATTGAAGAATGCCTTGAGGTTTTCCTTTACCCTACTCACCAAGGCCTTCTCATGCCCCCTTCTTGCTCTTCTCAGCCCCTTCTTAAGCTCCTTTCTTGCTTCCCTATATTCCTCAATGGACCCATCTGATCCTTGCTTCCTAAACCTCATGTATGCTGCCTTCTTCCACCTGACTAGATTTTCCACCTCACTTGTCACCCATGGTTCCTTCACCCTATCACTCTTTATCTTCCTCACCGGGACAAATTTATCCCTTACATCCTGCAAGAGATCTCTAAACATTGACCACATGTCCCTAGTACATTTCCCTGCAAAAACATCATCCCAATTCATACTCGCGAGTTCTAGCCTTATAGCCTCATAATTTGCCTTTCCCCAATTAAAAATTTTCCTGTCCTCTTTGATTCTATCCTTTTCCATGATAATTATAAAGGCCAGGGAGCAGTAGTCACTGTCCCCCAGATGCTCACCCACTGAGAGATCTGTGACCTGACCCGGTTCATTACCTAGTACTAGATCTAGTATGGCATTCCCCCTGGTCGGCCTGTCCACATACTGTGACAGGAATCCATCCTGGACACACTTAACAAATTCTGCCCCGTCTAAACCCTTGGAACTAATCAGGTGCCAATCAATATTAGGGAAGTTAAAGTCACCCATGATAACAACCCTGTTATTTTTGTACCTTTCCAAAATCTGCCTCCCAATCTGCTTCTCGGTATCTCTGCTGCTACCAGGGGGCCTATAGAATACCCCCAGTAGAGTAACTGCTCCCTTTCTGTTCCTGCCTTCCACCCATATTGACTCAAAAGAGGATCCTGCTACATTTCCCACCCTTTCTGTAGCTGTAATAGTATCCCTGACCAGTAATGCCACCTCTCCTCCCCTTTTTCCGCCCTCTCTATCCCTTTTAAAGCACTGAAATCCAGGAATATTGAGAATCCATTCCTGCCCTGGTGCCAGCCAAGTCTCTGTAATGGCCACTGGATCATAATTCCATGTATGAATCCAAGCTCTCAGTTCATCACCTTTGCTCCTGATGCTTCTTGCATTGAGGTACACACGTTTCAGCCCTTCTACCTTATTGTCTTTACACCATTTATTCTGCTTCTCTTTCCTCAAAACCTCTCTGTATGTTAGATCTGGCTTTACTCCATGCACTTCTTTCACTGCTCTATTGCTCTGGGTCCCATCCCCCTCGCAAATTAGTTTAAACCCTCCCGAACCATGCTAGCAAACCTACCTGCAAGAATATTGCTCCCCCACGAGTTCAGGTGCAACCCATCCAATCTGTACAGGTCCCACCTTCCCCGGAAGAGATCCCAATGATCTAAAAATCTAAAACCCTGCTCCCTGAACCAACTCCTCAGCCACGCATTCAACTGCCATCTCCTCCAATTCTTACCATCACTGTCACGTAGCACTGGCAGCAATCCTGAGAACGTCATCCTTGAGGTCCTGTTATTCAGCCTCTTTCTCTTTCCTGTTCTCACTACTTTTCTCACTATAGCTTGAGCTGTTTTATATTGTATGAGAGATGAATGGGAATATCAGTGCCAACTGTCCGAAAAGATTTATTCCACTTCTTCACAGCTCTTCCACATTCATCTGTCCACCAGGGAGCAGCTTTCCTGGTATTACCTACCAATAATCTGGAAATTGATTCCTTAGTTATTGAGTTGAGTAGAGAGCATAAGGTACTATTACTCAACTCGATACTCTCCAAATCTTAATGATGAGGAAATCTACTTTCACATGAATCATCAAATACATCCCAAGTTGCCTTTTAAAAATTCTGTCTGAGCATATGAGAACCTTTCCTCTGCTAGATATCTATTCCCATTGTACAGCTAATGGGAAAATGATCAATCCCCACTGTTGAATCATTATATATTTCCTAATTACACACACTTGTTATATCCTCAGATACCAGTGTAATGTCTATGGCAGAAACAATGTTATTAAATAGATTTATCCTTGTACTTAGACCATCATTCAAGCATCCTTTCCTTCCAGAAAGTCTTCCACCACCATCCCGTTCACATATGTGCCACTACAATCCCACATAGTACTCTGAACATTAAAATCACCACACCATATAACCTTATTTTTCCCAGTTCCACCCACACTTTCCAATAAATTAGATGTTAACCTTTCACAAGGGTTAAAACATTTATTATATGTACTTTGCTATTCTTTCCTTAAATCTCAACCACAATTGACTCATAAACAACTCGGATTTTCATAACTCTATATGCTATCCTATTTTTCACAGAGGTAGCCACTCCTCCTCCATCACCAATTTTCTGATCACATCTTATATCAACAACCTTGTATCATAAAACTTAGGCAAGATTCTAATAAGATTTCCTGCACACATATAACATCAGGTTTATTTGGTAAATAGTCAATAAGTTTCTTAAAATTTTGACCATTACTAAAAACTTAAAGCATTGCACTGTAAGGTTAGAAAAACCATTAACAACCCTCTTTTGAAGTCTGAACATAGTTACTCCTCTTTGTAATGCATGATTAATAACTTCCAGTGTTAAGTCTTTTATCTTTAGATGATTTTCTGAAGCTTTAATATCATTTTAATTTTTTCAGTCCTACTTTTAGTTTGTGCTATAAAATTCACCATATCTGCCATGAGCATGACAAATTTTAGTTCATTAACAATTAGCGAATCCTCTGTTGTACAATCATGTACTTTACACACTGTAGATTAAAGACAATATTCTGGATAATACAAGGTCTCACTGATACTGTCTTCTATACTTTGTGCAAAGCCTCTGTATATCATTTCACCCAAACATGCTGCACTTTCATAGGTTTCTTATATACAGCACACCCTGCATAACCTGAGTTATGTTCTCCTCCACAGTTACTACATTTTAGCCTGACACCTTCTCGACAAATGCCATAATCATGTTCTCCACCACATCTACCACAATGCCTTTTACGCTTACACACAGCTGCTACATGACCAAATTTCTGGTACTGAAAACATCTCAGAGGGGGCAGCACAAAGACTTGAACCGTATATCTCATATAACATAAATTAACCCTATCTGATATTTTTTTTCCATCAATTTAATCAACAGATAGCTATCTGTTCTTTCTCCACCATGAAAGCCTTTTAACCATTTAGTGTCCACAACTTTTCCTTCAATTAAATTATTTTAACTTGTTCCATGGATACATCTAGAGGCATTCCAGAGATTAATCACCAAAACCACTGTGACTCAATGTAATTCCTTTGTGTTACTTTCCATCCTTCCACTGCTTATAACTCCAAAGCTTTCTCACATTGTTTTCTAGCTTTACAAAACACTAAGAGTGCCCCATTTATTAAAGGTTTTGTATCTGTATCTCATATTGGATTTTTAAAAAAAATTCTTAGTTAACCTAATTGGATTGATATCAGAAACAGGTCCACATTCAAAACTCAACAAAACAAAAACTCTTCCCTTCTTCTTTTATTTAATTCCTGTCTACTGCCTTCATCATTGGGTGATAAGCCATCAAAATCTTTGTTTCACCTCTCCTGTCCTCCATTTCCTGTTTATTTCCCTCTGACGTAGCTTTATGCAGCCAAGGAGTTTGTAGGCGATGAGGTCTCACTTGCACTAGACACCATCCTTAGTTGGAGTCTTTCAGTAAGATATAAAAAGCTGCAGTCTGATGAAAAGCCAGCATTTTTATTTCTCATGTGACACATGCCACCTAACCTGTTGATTATTTCCGGCATTTTCTGTCTATAATTTCGTCTCTTCATCAAAATCTGCATTACTCATTCTCATAGGGGTCATTGGAAAGGGCACAATGAAGGTTGACTATGTTAATAATTATGATACATCATCTGAAGAATCACTGTCAAGCTTGCATTGATGTATGCTTAGTTGCCTCAGTGAAGTTGTGACTGGCCTTCGTCATGAATTGCTGTAGTCAAGTCTGGTTTTGTGCAACGAAAATTTTCTTGAGAGGGCAACTGAACATTAACCGTGCTGACAGGGACCTCAAAGCTCAGAGTTCAAAGTAATTTTCTTATCAAAGTACACATATGTCACCTTTTACAACCCTGTGATTCATTTTCTTGCAGGCATACTGAATAAATCCATAATAGAACTATAACCATTATAAAATCAATGAAAGACCACAGCAACTTGTGCAAAAGACAACAAATAGAGCAAATGCAAATAAACAAGTAAATAAGCAATAAATATCAAGAACATGAGATGAAGAGTCCTTGAAAGTGAGTCCAATATTTGTGGGAACAGTTCAGTGATGGAACAAGTGAAGTTGAGAGAAGTTCTCTTGCCTTTGATTCATATGAAGACTTGGTTCAAGACCCTGATGGTTGAAGGGTAATAACTGTTCCTGAACCTGGTGGTGTGAGTCCCAAAGCTCCTTCCTGTACCTTCTTCCTGATGGCAGCAGTGGGAAGAGATCATATCCCAGGTGGTCAGGATCTCTGAAGATGGATGCTGCTTTCCTGCAAAAATGTTTCGTATAGATGTGCTCAATGTTGAGGAGGGCTTTATCTGTGATATTCACTACTTTTTGTGTGGTTTTTCTTTCAAGGGCATTGCTGTTTCTATACCAGGCTGTGGTGCAGCTAGTCAAGAGACTTTCCAATACATATCTATAGAAGATTGTCAAAATTTTAGATGTCATGCAAAATCTTCACTAACTTCTAAGGAAATAGAGATCCTGTCTTCATAATTGCACTTACATGCTGGGCCCAGGACAGGTATTCCGAGATAATAACACCAAGAAATTTAAAGTTGCTGCCCCCACTTCTGATCCTCCAATGAGGACTGGCTCATGGACCTGGTTTCCTCCTCCTGAAGTTAACAATCAGCTCCTTAGCCTTGCTGACATTGAATGAGAGGTTGTTGTTATGGCATCACTTAGCCAGATTTTCAATCTCCCTCCTATATGCTGATTTGTTACCACCTTTGATTTGGTATATGACAGTGGTGTCATTAGCAAACTTGAATATGGCATTGGAGCTGTGCTTAGCCACACAGTCATAAGTGTAAAGGGAGTATGGCAGGGGACTAAGCACACAGTCTTGTGGTGCACCTGTGCTGTTGGAGACCGTGGGGGAGATGTTGTTGCCAATCCAAACTAACTGGGGCCTTCAAGTGAGGAAATCGAGGATCCAATTGCACAAGGAGATATTGTGGCCAAGGTCTTGAAGCTTATTGATTAGTTTTGAGGGGATGATGTTATTGAATGCCAAGCTGTAGTTGATAAAGAACATGCTGGTGTGTTGTATGCATCTTTGCTGCCCAGATGTCCTAAGGTTGAGTGAAGAGCCATCGAGACGGCATCTGCTTTGAACCTATTCCTCTGGTAAGCAAATTGGAGTGGTTCCAACTTACTCTTCAGGCAGTAATTGACATGCTTCATCACCAAACTCTCAAAACACTTCATCTCTGTGGTTGTAAGTGCTTCTGGGCAATAGTCAATGAGGCAAGTACCATTTTTTTCTTAGGCACTGGTATAATTGAAGTCTGCTTAAAGCAGGTGGGTGCTTCAGACTGCTGAAGTGAAATGAAAAGTTAAAAATCTCAGTGAACATTCCAGACAATTGATCAGCACAGGTTTTTAGTACTTGGCTATGTACCCCATCTAGGTCAGATGTTTTTCATTGATTCAAATTCCTGAGGACTGATCGCACATTGATCTCAGAGACTGAAGGCACAGAATCACTGGGACTTCAGGAGTTTGTGATGGTCAAAGCAAGCATAGAAGGCATTGAGCTCATCTGGAAGTGAAGCCCTGTTGTTACCTATGTCACTTGATTTAACGTTATAAGAGTTGATAGTATTCAAGCCCTGCCACAACTGTTGAGCTTCTTCATTTATTGAGGTTTAGTCTGGAATTGCTGCTGTGCCCGTGAGAAGGGTTTCCGGAGATTGTACCTGGACCTGTTGCAACTTTCTTCGTCACCAGACTTGAATGGCTCTGATCTGGCCCTCAGCAGATTGCAGATCTCATGGTTTATCCAGGGCTTCTGGTTGGGGGAGACTGAATAATTTTGTGACCTTGAGTCAAATGTAGACCAACTTAAGTAATTGCCAGGTTTCCTTTCCTAAAACATATTAACAAGCTATTCTTCCAATATTAGTCTATGGAAAATCTAACACTGCTATACGGAAGGGTTATTTCAGGCTCAAGGAATCCCAAACCAGATGCAACACCCAAATATACCGTAACTTGAAATATGGAATGACCTCTGCTTGTTAGGATACTTAAGAGCCATCTTTCGTAGGATTACAGGCAAGTGACTGCATCTGCTACTTCATGAGATTTTCTTGCAAAATAGTGTTGCCTCCTGTCCAAAGCATCCAATCAAGAAAATCACCCCATAGAGGTTTTGAAATTACTTTTCACTTTTCATATGTTTATACAGAGCCTGATGCTAATCAGCTTTTATGCGATCAGAAACCTCTCAAAACATGGCCTGGATATGGTTACTGCCAAGTACATTACAGCAGTTTGGCAATGCCTAGTGGGTGCTGCATGTTTCATGGATCCCAGGGCCTCACACAGATGAATGCTGGTTTGCTCTGAGGTAATAGGTGAGGTCTATTTGATGCCTCCATTAGGGCAAATAAATCCAGTAGCAGATAACTGATCCTCTGTACTCTTTACATTATCTTCTTCCTTCCAATTGCTACTGAATTCATCCTGCCCCACAGCTGCAACTCCCTCATGTTTGTTTGTTCCCGTCGCATGGGATACAACTCTGTAAAGGAGTTACACATCAGAGGAGGGAAAGAGTGGTAGATGGATGTCCTGTTTTATTCCCCTTAGAAGATTCCAGTTCATTTGGTTGCTTTTCCCCTTTTCTCCCTTGTCTTAGCATAAAAATAGATTTTTACCAACTTTCTTTCAGAAGCTAGTGGGTTTGCTCTGTTTCATAGAATCATAGAGATAAAGAATGAAAATAGTCTCTTCCCACTGTGTAAACACACACGGGTAAAGCCATCCTCACTATTGAGCACATCTACAAGGAGCACCGCACCAGGAAAGCGGATCCCATCCTCAAGGACTCCCATCATCCAAGTCATGCTCTCTTCTTGTTGTTGCCTTCAGGAAGGAGGTACAGGGGTCTTCAGTCCTACACTAACAGGTTCAGAAACATCAGGATTCTTAACCAGATCAGATAACTTCACTCATCCCAACACTGAACTGAACTGATTCCACTTTCAAAGACGCTACAACTCATGTTCATATATGACTTATCTATCTATCTATCTATTTATTTATTTATTTATTTATTATTTTGCTTTTTCTTTTTGGCCAATTTGTGGTCTTTTCTACATTGGTTGTTTGTCTGTCTTTGTTTATGTGCAGTTTTCAATGACTCTATTATGTTTTCTTGTACTTACCCTGAACGCCCACAAGAAAATTGATCTCAGGGTAGTGTATGGTGACATATATGTACCTAGATGATAAATATGCTTTGTATTTTCTACTTTGGCCTGTGTTGAAACATCAATCACCCATTTGCATAAATCGTACATGAGTTCCAGATTTTTATCTTCCCACATTCTATTCAACTTCCCCTAGATTCCGCTACTCACCTAGGTACTATTGGCAATTTCCAGTGAGCAATTAACTCACCAACTCACACAATTTATGGATGTAGGAGGAGAATAGAGCATCAGAGGAGATCTATGTGGCTACAGAGAGAAGGTCATGATTAAACCTGGGTTTCTGGAAATCCAAGGCCAGAGTCCTACTAACTGCACCACTGTGCCATCCCATGTGCGCAGGCAGAAAAAAGAAGAATGAATCGTCAAGGACCCCCACCGTCCAGGCCATCCTCTCATCTTGCAGCTACCATAAGAAAGAAGGTGCCAGAACACATTACGTCCCATAACACCGGGATCAAGAAAAGTTACTACCCTTCAACCTTCAGGTTCTTGAACCAATGTGGACATTTTCACTCATCACAACACTGAACTGGTCATTGAACATAATCTATGGACTCACTTTCAAGGACACATATCTTCAGTATTATTTATTTAATTATTTACTGGTTCATTCATAGAATCTATTGTACTTCTTTGTTTTACTGTAAATACCTGCAAGAAAATGGTGTTTGGTGTCATATACATACATTGAAAATAAATTTACTTTGAACTTTTGATCTTTGAAGGATGGTGTTTCTTGTTACCATTTGTGGGATATCAAAATTTATGACCATCAGCCTGACAGCTTGCATTTATAGCTTCCTGCACTTTTAATGGAAGTTGAATATACATGCTCTTGAAGAACAAATTGTCACAACCACGGATTCAGCAGCCCAGCAGATACGGCAGTTGTGCTCGTGAATGTGCACATGTCAGCTAATTATTATTTCATTGTGATGATATTTAACTCTATTTTTTTTGTCATAGCACTTGTCGAGACTTGAGCAAAGCACAGCAATGTTTCGCTGCCTGCTTGCATTCGGCCTTGCCTGAGAAATTGGACTGTCAAGTAAACTGACTCTGAAGACTACCAGTTTTTGTTTTATATGTAGTTATTCCTTTCACCTGCAGTGTTAGCTTCATTTTCCATTTGAGAGTTTTAGTTAATAGCCCTGTTTGCTCTAGTGTTTATTGTTTTCTTTTCCATCTAACTTTATTCACATTAAAGTCTGTGAACTATCGACTCGTTTCAGTGTCTCTTGCTCCGTGTTTGGGCCATATCCAAAGGTAATAACACAAGTATACTTATGCGTTCTTATTCAATGTAATTATTAAGTTATGCCAAGTTTCAAATTACATATTTCACCATGGCATTGCAATTATATATTATTATATATTATTTCAACCAATGAAGTTCCAAAAGTTTATTTATGATAATGTTCAGACAGGTGAGAAATCCACAAGGAGTGGCAAAAATTTGGTGACAGATTTTATCTACAAAGACAATATGGGAATTGGTGTGTTAAGCAATATCTTCATTTGAACATTCTGTCTTTTCAAAAGCAACCAAGAGAATCATTGTAACTGGTTCAGATTTGAAATGTGACTAAAATTAAATATGAAATGTTGAAGGCTATCAGACAAGTACAAGTAGTTCAGCTATAATATGTGGTTCCATAATGTGAATTGGATATAATGTGACTGATGAATGAGGGGATATTATTTGCATTATGTGGGCCATATTAGTCATAATGCAATCACAGACTGGTGCCATGTGCATAGGCTGTTGTGCACACAGCATAAAAACACTCAGCTGTTCATGAAATATGCTGGAACTTACTTAGATTTTGTGGGGTTTTTTAACCATTTTTTTAAAATTTGTGTTTTATTTATCATCACAGGGATGACAAAGAATGTCGCAGACCCATAGAACATTGCAGCATTGAAACATACCCTTCAGCCCATCTAGGCTATGCCAAACTATTATTCCACCCAGTCCCATGGAACAGAATGTGTATAAGAAGCACTGTGCTAATGATAGTGCTGATGCATATTGACAAAGAAAGACCATTACTCGAGAAACAGCAAGAATCAACAAATATTTTGAAAGAGATGAAACGGCATGGAATATTGTTTCTGCTACTAGGCTTAAGAAATCTACACTTCATACCTTAATGCTGAGAAGATAAAAGGACGTTGCTGTTCTGGAACAAGTACAGGTACAAGCAAAACTGTAAGATCAAGGACAGAGGTGATTGAAGGGGCTGAGAGGCTCCTGAGTGTGTGGACTGAAGGACAAACCAGGAAGGGTTCTGGGCCAAGTTTTTCTGACAGTAAAGGGAACTGCAAAAACACTGGCAGTCTATGAAGACTTGAAAAGAAAATCTGAAAACCCTGGTAATGTGTCATCTTTCAGTTCCAGCAAAATTTGGCCTGCGGGATTTAAAAACTGTGCTTCTGCAAGAACTTAAGCAGATAATCTGAACGCTTGGGCAAAGATGTTGTAAAAAAAATCCCTCTTGTTATAGTGAATTTTATTGGTAGGAAGGTTATACTCTGGATCAAATATTTAATTTTGATGAAGTGGGCTTCTGTTACAAAAGGATCACCTCTATAGTAAGGGAAGAAGCACATGTTTATGGTTTCAAAACAGCAAGGGACCAACTATAACTGGGAAGTTAAGAGCAAATGTATGGACTTGAAGTTTAAGTCTTTGCTTGTGTGCCACTCAGCCACCAGGATCAGAGTCAGGGTTCACACTTATTGAAACATTCAGTGAAATACGTCATTTGCGTTAACAACCAACACAAACTAAGGATGTGCTGGAGGCAGCCTGCAAGAGTCATCACACATTCTGCACCAATATAGCATTTTGATAATGTTTGGCTGAACAACCCAAGCAGCAGCAGCAGGTGCAACAACAACAACAACAACACAGAACAAGACAACAACAGTAAAACAAGCAACACACATCAAAGTTGCTGGTGAACGCAGCAGGCCAGGCAGCATCTGTAGGAAGAGGTGCAGTCGACGTTTCAGGCCGAGACCCTTCGTAAAACAAGCCCCTTTCCCATCCCTCCCACCCACTCAAAGACCCATGTTCTTGGCACCAGATTCTCAGACTCTCCAACTTCAGACTTTGCTCCAGGACTCACTGATCACAAGGTTGACCTTCAGGCCTTGAATTCCAGACTCTCAGGGACCATTAACTTCGTTAACTCAGAGGCCTTTGTGACTCCTTCGGGCCTCTACCTTTGGGTTTCGGCCTTCAGGCTTCTACTTCCAGGCTCATTGTGCTCTGAACTTCGAACTTCAGCTTTGCCCAATCAGCATGCTTTGAAAAAAATGTCATCAGGTCAAGCATAGGTGTTTACTTCTGAATGGATGAGTGAGCAATATTTTTCCAATCAGTTTGCTGAAGTTTTTGAAGGACAATTCAAGATTCAAGATACATTATTTAATGTAATTTTCAGTATACAAGTGTGAAGGAGAGAAAAATAATTGTTTCTCTGGATCTGATGCAGCACAAAATAAAACACAATAAGATAAAGAACACAATAATAAAAATAAACACAATAAATATAAATATAAGCATCTGCAGAATTCCTGTTGTTTGCGGTTAAATATAAATATAAGATAGATTATATACTGTACATAGATTGATTGTGTGTCCAGTCCATAAAGTGATGCTAGACACAGGAAACAAAAGGAATTCTGCAGATGCTGGAAATTCAAGCAACACACATAAAAGTTGCTGGTGAACGCAGCAGGCCAGGCAGCATCTGTAGGAAGAGGTGCAGTCGACGTTTCAGGCCGAGACCCTTCGTCAGGACTAACTGAAGGAAGAGTGAGTAAGGGATTTGAAAGTTGGAGGGGGAGGGGGAGATCCAAAATGATAGGAAAAGACAGGAGGGGGAGGGATGGAGCCGAGAGCTGGACAGGTGATAGGCAAAAGGGATACGAGAGGATCATGGGACAGGAGGTCCGGGAAGAAAGACAAGGGGTGGGGGACCCAGAGGATGGGCAAGGGGTATATTCAGAGGGACAGAGGGAGGAAAAGGAGAGTGAGAGAAAGAATGTGTGTATAAAAATAAGTAACAGATGGGGTATGAGGGGGAGGTGGGGCATTAGCAGAAGTTAGAGAAGTCGATGTTCATGCCATCAGGTTGGAGGCTACCCAGACGGAATATAAGGTGTTGTTCCTCCAACCTGAGTGTGGCTTCATCTTTACAGTAGAGGAGGCCATGGATAGACATGTCATAATGGGAATGGGATGTGGAATTAAAATGTGTGGCCACTGGGAGATCCTGCTTTCTCTGGCGGACAGAGCGTAGGTGTTCAGCAAAGCGGTCTCCCAGTCTGCGGCGGGTCTCGCCAATATATAAAAGGCCACATCGAGAGCACCGGACGCAGTATATCACCCCAGCCGACTCACAGGTGAAGTGTTGCCTCACCTGGAAGGACTGTTTGGGGCCCTGAATGGTGGTAAGGGAGGAAGTGTAAGGGCATGTGTAGCACTTGTTCCGCTTACACGGATAAGTGCCAGGAGGGAGATCAGTGGGGAGGGATGGGGGGGACGAATGGACAAGTGAGTTGCGTAGGGAGCGATCCCTGCGGAATGCAGGGGGGGGGGGAGGGAAAGATGTGCTTAGTGGGATCCCGTTGGAGGTGGCGAAAGTTACGGAGAATAATATGTTGGACCCGGAGGCTGGTGGGGTGGTAGGTGAGGACCAGGGGATCCCTATTCCTAGTGGGCTGGCGGGAGGATGGAGTGAGAACAGATGTACGTGAAATGGGGGAGATGCGTTTAAGAGCAGAGTTGATAGATCCTACCCAAGATCCACAAACCTGCCTGTCCTGGCCGACCTATTGTCTCAGCTTGCTCCTGCCCCACTGAACTCGTTTCTGCCTACCTCGACACGATTTTATCCCCCCTTGTTCAATCCCTTCCGACCTATGTTCGTGACATTTCTCACGCTCTTAAACTTTTCGATGATTTTAAGTTCCCTGGCCCCCACCGCTTTATTTTCACCATGAATGTCCAGTCCCTATGTACTTCCATCCCCCATCAGGAAGGTCTCAAAGCTCTACGCTTCTTTTTGGATTCCAGACCTAATCAGTTCTCCTCTACCACCACTCTGCTCCGTCTAGCGGAATTAGTCCTTACTCTTAATAATTTCTCCTTTGGCTCCTCCCACTGTCTCCAAACTAAAGGTGTAGCTATGGGCACCCGTATGGGTCCTAGCTATGCCCGCCTTTTTGTTGGATTTGTGGAACAATCTATGTTCCGTGCCTATTCTGGTATCTGTCCCCCATTTTTCCTTCGCTACATCGACGACTGCATTGGCGCTGCTTCCTGCACGCATGCAGAGCTCGTTGACTTTATTAACTTTGCCTGTAACTTTCACCCTGCCCTCAAGTTTACCTGGTCCATTTCCGACACCTCCCTCCCCTTTCTAGATCTTTCTGTCTCTGTCTCTGGAGACTGCTTATCCACTGATGTCTACTATAAACCTACTGACTCTCACAGCTATCTGGACTATTCCTCTTCTCACCCTGTCTCTTGCAAAAACACCATCCCCTTCTCGCAATTCCTCCGTCTCCGCTGCATCTGCTCTCAGGATGAGGCTTTTCATTCTAGGACGAGGGAGATGTCTTCCTTTTTTAAAGAAAGGGGCTTCCCTTCCTCCACTATCAACTCTGCTCTTAAACGCATCTCCCCCATTTCACGTACATCTGCTCTCACTCCATCCTTCTGCCACCCCACTAGGAATAGGGTTCCCCTGGTCCTCACCTACCACCCCACCAGCCTCCGGGTCCAACATAATATTCTCCGTAACTTCCGCCACCTCCAACGGGATCCCACCACTAAGCACATCTTTTCCTCCGCCCCCCCCCCTGCATTCCGCAGGGATCGCTCCCTACGCAACTCCCTTGTCCATTCGTCCCCCCCATCCCTCCCCACTGATCTCCCTCTTGGCACTTATCCGTGTAAGCGGAACAAGTGCTACACATGCCCTTACACTTCCTCCCTTACCACCATTCACGGCCCCAAACAGTCCTTCCAGGTGAAGCAACACTTCACTTGTGAGTCGGCTGGGGTGATATACTGCGTCCGGTGCTCCCGATGTGGCCTTTTATATATTGGCGAGACCTGACGCAGACTGGGAGACCGCTTTGCTGAACACCTACGCTCTGTCCGCCAGAGAAAGCAGGATCTCCCAGTGGCCACACATTTTAATTCCACATCCCATTCCCATTCTGACATGTCTATCCACGGCCTCCTCTACTGTAAAGATGAAGCCACACTCAGGTTGGAGGAACAACACCTTATATTCCGTCTGGGTAGCCTCCAACCTGATGGCACGAACATCGACTTCTCTAACTTCCGCTAATGCCCCACCTCCCCCTTGTACCCCATCTGTTACTTATTTTTATACACGCTCTCACTCTCCTTTTTCTCCCTCTGTCCCTCTGAATATACCCCTTGCCCATCCTCTGGGTCCCCCCCACCTCCTTGTCTTTCTTCCCGGACCTCCTGTCCCATGATCCTCTCGTATCCCTTTTGCCTATCACCTGTACAGCTCTTGGCTCTATCCCTCCCCCTCCTGTCTTCTCCTATCATTTTGGATCTCCCCCTCCCCCTCCAACTTTCAAATCCCTTACTCACTCTTCCTTCAGTTAGTCCTGACGAAGGGTCTCGGCCTGAAATGTCGACTGCACCTCTTCCTAGAGATGCTGCCTGGCCTGCTGCATTCACTAGACACAGGAAAGTCTGTTCGTAAGTGTGGAATGAGCTGCCGGTAAAAGTGGTGGAGGCTAGCTCGATATTGTCATTTAAAGAATATTTGGATAGGTATATGGACAGGAGAGAAATGGAAGGTTATGGGCTGAGTGCAGGTCGGTGGGACTAGGTGAGAGTAATGCATTCAGCACAGACTAGAAGGGCCGAGATGGCCTGTTTCCGTGCTGTAATTGTTATATGGTTATGGTAAAGTGACTGACAGGAACTCATAAAGTAGTGGTGGGTGGAGGTGTTGATCAGCCTTACTGCTTGGGGAAAGTAGCTGTTTTAGAGTCTGGTGGTCATGGTGTGGATGCTACGTAGCTTCATCCCTGATGGGAGTTGGACAAACAGTGAGGGTGGGCGGGACCCTTCCTGATGTTACTGGACCTTTTTCAACATCTTTCTGTATATTTATCCTTATTGGCAGTGCAGTTTGCATACTGTGGTAAACCATAAATATATGTTGTAACTGGGTTACCTGTCTGGACACGCCCCTCTGCTGACTGCCCCTGCGGCTCCTCCCACAGACCCCTGAATAAAGGCGATTGGGCCATGGCTCCTCCTCTCAGTCCAGAGGCAGACACTCAGCATGCCGGAAGTCACATTTTACTGCTAATAAAAGCCTTTCAGTATTTACTCTACTTCCAGTCTTTTGGAGTTATTGATGGTGCATCACATACCATGCAGTAGAGCAGCTTGCTATAATGCTCTGTACTGGGCAACTGCAGAATGGTGTGAGTACTGATGTGCATAGTCCTGCTCGCATTTGGCTCCTTGGAAAGTAAAGGCGTTGGTGAGTTTTCCTGATTGTGGTACCACAAGAAGAATAAAAACTTTAAATTCCTTCTTATCATAGACAATGCACCAAGTTATACAACTGCAACTGCAGATGTGTCTGAACTTATAATAATGTCCAATGATTGCCAACTCCTACAACTGCTTGATCAAGGAGTAATCATAACTTCCACAGCCTGCTATTTGAGTTTCATATTAAAAACATTGTGACGCTACAGTGGGAGAGGATAGACCAAGCATTACCGAATTTGAGAAAAGTTTCAACATCAAGGATGCAATAGACATCGTTTTCGGGGTTTACACTGATGTTTTAAGGGTTTGTTTGCATGAAATTTGGAGTAAACTCTCCCAGTTCTTTTCAAGACTTTAAGGGCTTAGATCTTACCAAATTAAATCAACAGCATGTGACCTTGGTGAAGCAAGTCAGATTTAAAGAGGAGGTGGTTGCCAAAAGATGCTAGAGTCTCATAGAGAAAAGCATTCTCCTGAAGATCTTCAGGAGATGTCATTTGAGGTGCCTAATTACACAGTCGTGGACATGGAGAGAGTAGAGTAGTGGGTTAAGCACATACCCCTGAGGTGCACCAGCATTGATTGTCAGCGACGAGCAGATTTAATTCCTATCCACAAGAACTGAGGTCTCCTGGAGAGGAAGTCATTTGCAGAGGGAGGTACAGAGGCCCCATTTTTGATGCTTTTTGATTAGAACTGAGGAGGGTATGATTGTGTTGAATGCTGAGCTGTAGTCAATAAGCAGCAGCCTGGTATAGGCGTTAATATTGCCCAGGTGATCCAATGTCAAGTTAAGAGCCAGTGATATTGCATCCACTCCAGACATATTGTGGTGATAAGCAAATTGCAGTAGGTCCAGATCCTTGCTAAGGCAGGAGTTGATTCCACGATCAACCTCTCAATGCAATTCATCTTCATAGACGTGAGTGCCACTGGGTGGTAGTCATCGAGGCAGATTGCCCTGCTCTTCTAGGACACTGGTATGATTGTCGCCCTTATTTGTCACCAACACTCCCGCCAGTTAGTTGTCACAGGTGCTCAGAGCCCTGTCAGGTATATCTTCAGGTCCTGATGCCTTCTGAGGGTTTACTCTCTTGAAAGATGTTCTGACATCAGCCTCCATTTCAGAGGTTGCAGGATCCAGAGATTCACACAGATGTAATTTATTCTTCCTTCCAAGGTGAGTGTAAAAGGCATTGAGCTCACCTGAGAGTAAGTGTCACTGCCATTCATGATGTTAGAAACCATAGAAACCATAGAAACTACAGCACAGAAACAGGCCTTTTTGCCCTTCTTGGCTGTGCCGAACCATTTTCTGCCTAGTCCCACTGACCTGCACACGGACCATATCCCTCCATACACCTCCCATCCATGTATCTTTCCAATTTATTCTTAAATGTTAAAAAAAGAACCCGCATTTACCACCTCGTCTGGCAGTTCATTCCATACTCCCACCACTCTCTGTGTGAAGAAGCCCCCGCTAATGTTCCCTTTAAACTTTTCCCCCCTCACCCTTAACCCATGTCCTCTGGTTTTTTTCTCCCCCTGCCTCAGTGGAAAAAACCTGCTTGCATTCACTCTATCTATACCCATCATAATTTTATATACCTCTATCAATCTCCCCTCATTCTTCTACGCTCCAGGGAATAAAGTCCTAACCTATTCAACCTTTCTCTGTAACTGAGTTTCTCAAGTCCTGGCAACATCCTTGTAAACCTTCTCTGCACTCTTTCAACCTTATTTATATCCTTCCTGTAATTTGGTGACCAAAACTGAACACAATACTCCAGATTCAGCCTCACCAATGCCTTATACAACTTCATCATAACATTCCAGCTCTTATACTCAATACTTCGATTAATAAAGGCCAATGTACCAAAAGCTCTCTTTACGACCCTATCTACCTGTGACGACACTTTTAGGGAATGTTGTATCTGTATTCCCAGATCCCTCTGTTCCACTGCACTCCTCAGTGCCTTACCATTACCTTGGTTTGTCCTTCCAACATGCAATACCTCATACTTGTCTGTATTAAACTCCATCTGCCATTTTTCAACCCATTTTTCCAGCTGGTCCAAGTCCCTCTGCAGGCTCTGAAAACCTTCCTCACTGTCTACTACACCTCCAATCTTTGTATCATCAGCAAATTTGCTGATCCAATTTACCACATTATCATCCAGATCATTGATATAGATGACAAATAACAATGGACCCAGCGCTGATCTCTGTGGCACACAACTAGTCACAGGCCTCCACTCGGAGAAGCAATTCTCTACCACCACTCTCTGGCTTCTTCCATCGAGCCAATGTCTAATCCAATTTACCACCTCTCCATGTATACCTAGCGACTGAATTTTCCTAACTAACCTCCCATGCGGGACCTTGTCAAAGGTCTTACTGAAATCCACGTAGACAATGTCCACTGCCTTCCCTTCATCCACTTTCCTGGTAACCTCCTCGAAAAACTCCAATAGATTGGTCAATCATGACCTACCACGCACAAAGCCATGTTGACTCTCCCTAATAAGTCCCTGTCTATCCAAATGCTTGTAGATTCTGTCTCTTAGTACTCCCTCCAATAACTTACCTACTACCGACGTTAAACTTACTGGCCTATAATTTCCCGGATTACTTTTCAATCCTTTTATAAACAACGGAACAACACGAGCATTAGGTTTTGCTTCGTAGGAAGTAACGCCCTGCAAACACTACCTGAGCTGATGTGCATAAGATTTTGTCTCTAACATCAATTGGAATTGTGTCTTTGCCCTTAAAATAGCCTTCTATAGGTTGTACCTGGACTTCTTGTATAGTTCTTTATCATATGTCTTGAAAGCCACAGATCTAGCCCTCACCAGCCTATGAAGCTCCTGGTTCATCCATGGATTTTTTTATTTTGGCATGTCTGGTATGTTCCTGTGGGGGCACACTCCTTCCCACAGGTTTTAACGAAGTCAGTGATAACTGTGGCGTATTCATTCAGACTTGAAGATGAATCCCTGACTATTGTCCCGTCCACCAACTCAAAGCAGTCTTATAAGCACTCCTCTGTCTCTCTTGACCATACCTTCTTTGTCCTCTCCAATGGTGCTATGGTCCTCAGTTCCTGCCTATACGCTGAGAGTAGAAGTACAGCCAGGTGATCAGACTTTGCAAAGTGTGGGCATATGATGGCATGGTAAGCATTTTTGATAGTGGTATAACAGTGATCATGTGTGTTGGCTTCCCTAGTTCCATAGGTGATAAGTTGCTGTTCAGCGACTTCTTCAAGCTAGCTGATTGAAATCCCCCACAATGATAGGGAAGGCATCAGGGTACACTGTTCTGTGCCTGCAGATTACAGAACTTAGCTCCTCCAATGTTTGCCTGATGCTGGCCTTAGGTGGAATGTAAACTGCTACCAGGATGATGGTGGAAATCTCCCTGGGCAGGTAAAAAGGATGACACTTGACTGCTAGGTGTCCCAGATCTGTGCATCACAGTGGGTTAATTACAAAGCATACTCCACCTCCTCTGCCTTTAAAAATCTGAGCTGTCCTGTCTTTATGGTGATTGGTGAAGCCATTGAGCTGCAGTGCTGCATCCAAAATGATGGAGGAGAGCCACGTTTCCATGAAGCAAAGTACACAGCAGTCCCTGATGTCCCTCTGGTACTGCAATCTTATTCTGAGTATATCAGTTTTATTTTCCAGAGACTGTACATTCATCAGAAGGCTAGTCAAGAGTGGGTGTCTAAAGCCTCTATCTTTCAGTCTTACTTGCAGCCCAGCATGCTTGCTTTATTTCCTTATTCTTAAAGGGAAACTACACTATTGACCTGAGTCTGCAGTCCAGGATCCATTGATTTTGAATATCAATACATTTTTAAACATCTTAAAACAATGTTGCTTACTGAAGTATCCATGACTGTGATTGTGGATTTCAGTTCAAGTAGTCCTGTATGGGAATATTTGACTATTCCCATCAGAGCTTCATGCAACGAATCACCTCTTATCGGTACCATCTTCGCAAAAAAAATATATCTCTGAGGTAGAACAAGGTAAAACAATAACAATGCAGCATAAAGTGTAACAGATACAGAGAAGGTGGGGTGTAGGTAAACAACATTCCGAAGACATATGGGTTTAGTAGGTTAATTGGACAGTTAGGGTGTAATTGGTTGGCCATGGGGTGGGCTTGTTGGGCCAGTTACTGTGCTGTATCTCTAAATAAATAAGTACCCCTGCTGCAGTGCTACCCACAAGTCCACTCTGTTGTTCAAGAACTCTAAGTTAAACATTGCTGCTAAATATTGCATATTGTCAATTTAAATCAGCAATGCCAAAAATAATTGTGAGAAGGATTATAATTAGGGCACTCATCCAAGTAACTTGCTCACCATGGTGCTAAAACTATTCAACCAAAGACATTAGTTATTGGAAATGTGCCTAGTTTTGAAATGATGCTTAAAAACCACAATTAATTGACAATTATTACAATCTGCCAGACTGAAGATGAAATTGAAGGTTCTAGGAAAACACATCATTGAAAGGAGCAAAGATGTTTGCTTTAGTTCAAAAGCATAATACATACTGTAGATGCGGGAAATCTGATATTAAAGCAGAGAGCACTTGAAATATTCAACAAGGCAGGCAGCATCTGCAGACAGAGAAACAGTTAGTATTTCAGATCAGTGATCTTTCATATGAATTTACTTTGAGGGTTATGTGTATTGCTCTGATTAGCAGCCTCATATGGATAAAAATCCACAGGTAGATTCTCTCTCCTCATCATTTCTAATGGAGTTAGAAACACACTTATTTTAAAATTTGCTATAATTATTGCCAGAGAGTGAATACTGTAATGTTTGTTTACAGTGCTATTGTAGGCAGGGTCGAGAGGGCAGAAAATCTCATTGCTGCATTAGAACATCTTTCAATCAAAGCTGGCAGGTCATGTCAACTTCAAGAACAGTTGAATGCAACATATTATTAAAGGAACTAATTCTGTCTATCCAATGAAAAGATTATTTTTGCTGATGTGAATTTCTGTCAGTAAAAAAAAGCTCACAGGTTTATGAAATATTTACACTGCACAAAGCAAAAATATTTTTTTTAATAATCCACCCCTTCTCTCTGTGCCTTTAGCTTCTGCCTTGATTATGAGTGACTTATCTTTGTGAGATACAATTTACCATTGGAGATTGTTGCTAAGAACATGCTAAGAGTGAACTCAGTTTATATAGAATCTACATTTTGATTATTGCACTGTTGGTGTACAGTTAATTCTTATTTGATGAATTTACCTTCTGAAAATATTTATCTAGTCATTTGAATTAAGCAAAGAATATGAGGAGCTTGCTGAGAAAGATAATGAATTTATAGATACAAGACGTGCAATTTTCAGTTACAGTAGGCAGTTGATTTTTATAATTTTGTATTTTTATTGATAATCTGATTGATATTTTTAAAAATCATTTATCAATGCAAAGGCTTCAGTTTGTTTCAGTGGTACCCCCCCCCCCGCCCCCCACCACCATCGTGCTACTGGAAACTATTAATACTCATCAGAACGAGGAAGAAATTTGCTTTCCCAAGCTAATCCATCCCGCCAACACTTCAAAGCCATTGGTCTTACATTATTCCACTAATCAGCAACAAAGAGCTCTCACTAAGTGAAATGCAGCTGAACCAGGTGAGGGATTCTGGCAATGGAGAACATGAAACTGGGGACATGACTGGGAACACGTCCATTTTTCATCTGTTTCCATCTCACACCCCACACTACTTATCTTGACACAGTGTACCCTCAGCCTCACAGCTCCAGTGACTGGGTTCAACCCTGACCTCCAATGCAACCTCTGTGGGGCTTACACCTTCATATGGGCTTCTTCCAGATTCTCCTATCTCACAAAAATGCATGGGTTAGGAGGATAATTGGTCATTGGTGTGTAGGTGACTGAGAAACCCTTGGGGCACTGCTGGAAGTCTGGGGAAAAAAGAATGGCTTAGTGTAAAATTGGGTACCAAATGGTTATGTGAACTCGTTGGAGAGGTAGTGGTCTGGGTGTAAAGGGTCTGTTTCTGTTCTGTATCTTTGTATGCCTCTGTGACCTGACTTGCTGCTTCATGTCTTGCTGATCAAATCTTCCTCCACAAGTGGAACAGGCTTTGGCCAACTACTCATAACTTTCACCATAGAACCATAGAACATTACAGCAAAGAAGCAGGCCAGTCAGCCCATCTGCTCCATGCTCTACTATTACTCTGCCTAACCTAGTTCCATTGACCTGCACCCAGACCATAGCGCTCCATACCCCTCCCATCCTTCTACCTTTCCAAATTTCTCTTAAATGTTGAAATTCAGCCTGCATCCACCACATTCGCTGGCAAATCATTCCACCCTCTCACCATTCTCAGAGTGAAGAAGTTCCCCTTAAACACAAAGTTCTTTCACTTCACTGAAACACCTTTTTTATTAATTATTTGAGGCCAGTAACTGTTACTGGCATTGTCATCAGTCATCTTTGTTCTCCGTGACATGCAGGTCATAGAGTGAAAGTGTCATAAAGAACACAGCGTAGAAACTACCCTTTGGCCTATCTCAACCATGCCAAAAATGGTGACAACCAAGCTGTTTTCATTTGCCAACCATGTTTCTCCCAGTGACAAAACAGTGTCTAGGAACACACAGAGTTCTCAGAGACTAACTAATCCTCTTCAACGGCCACTGTGCTTCTACTTGGCTTCCACTGGCACCTGTAAGAAAATTAATCTCAGTGTAGTACATAGTGACATATATATATATATATATATATATATACACATCGATAATAAATTACTTTGAACTTTGAATACTAGGAAGCTTGAAAGTCCATACATCAAACATAAAGCAGAAGTATCTATATCAATGTCATTCTAATTGAGCAATTAACATATGCTAATAGGAAACCAGCCATGCCCAAAGGAATATCTGGAACAGCCTAACGTTCTGTAATTAAATATAGACGTTAATAAGAATTGGCTACTAAACCACTGCCACTTTGACTGCCTTTAACCCTCCACCTGCTCCAAATCTTTCCATTCCTTCTTGTGAAATTTGATTTGATGATCCATCTGCTTTGCACTTTACACATCCATTTCTTTTTGGTTTACTTAAGTAACTTCATTGCCATTTTATTCTGGATAGTTTGTTTCTATATATCTGTATATGAAATATCATTTATTCTGTTTTTATTTCTATAATTAATATAGTAGGAAGATCATTCCAAACAATGCTGTATCAGTGATACGTAACTTTTAGACATACAATATATAATAGTTCTCAGTAACAAGCCAAGTTATTTTAAAGCTATGGAGTGCTTTATGGAGTATATAATATACTCAATATATTTTTTTCTCTAACCCATTTTAAGTTCAAACTCTGATGAACCAAAGGGTAATATTGTTGAGGGGAATCTGAGCTCTATTGGAAATTATGAGAAGATTGGTATAGGCAATATGGCCCCTTGAATCTGCCTCAACATCCAATAAGGTCATGGTCATCTTGCCTTTCTTTCCCATATATGTAACCTAACTAAGGGACTCTTTTGTTTCATTTAATTGTGAGATAGCAACAAAAAAAGTGTTTCTTTTTTCCTATGAATTAACTCAAAATGTAGAGTGATACCACGTATCAGTATTAAGTTATCTCCTTGTATCAATGAATCAAGAGGATATCAGATATACAGTATTACAGCATCACAGAAAATACATAAGACGGCAATTCCTACACCAGAATGTAATTTAATGGTCACTTTGTTTCCTGATGTATATCTAGTGGCCACTGTTTTTTAAACACTACAGTCTAATTAACTTTGTGGAATGCTTTGGAGCACTTTTGAGAATTCTGCCACATAAAGTCGATGTTTTTAAAAATTATCTACCATGCTTTTTTTTTAAAAAAAGATGTATTTTGGTGTCACTTTAAGGCTGCTTCCCATTGCTGGGTAACCTACTCTACAGCAAATGGATTTCTTTTTAATCAGTGTAAAATTTTAAATGGGCAACTAAATGGGGAAAATTGTTCATCAAAACACTTTAATGTGTAACCTTAAATCAGGATTTGCTTTTATTAGTTCTTCCTACAGTTAGTCCTGACGAAGGGTCTCGGCCCGAAACGTCGACTGTACCACTTCTTAGAGATGTTGCTTGGCCTGCTGCGTTCACCAGCATCTTTGATGTGTGTTACTTGAATTTCCAGCATCTGCAGAATTCTTAGTGTTTATATTTTGCTTTTCATTTATCAGTTATAATGCAAGGTCATTGACCTGAAGCTGAATAATTTAAAAAATTATTTAATTTTAATCCAATTTATATCTAATGATGCACGTTATCCACTCTTTTAGAATGAATGGATCCAAAATTTTCAGGGGCTTGTTGAATTGGCATGGTGGAGTTACCAATTTCTTTTCTTGTCATGCAGAAGTCTATGGTGGATGAGTGAAGTTATGAAGTGTATATTATATGTCCAGGAGTTCCATTTCAAAAATCAACTTCACCTGCATACACTAAAAAAACTATCAGTTTTTTTTCAAAATGTGCTTTCCTAAGGTTCTATCAAAGGTGAAAAGGTTCAAAAACTGGATAAGTACACATCAGAATTTCAGACTACTGATCTTGTACCAAGTACAATCCAGTGACCACTTTCCAGCAAACACACTTTCAATGATAATGGTATACCTGCATTTTCACAGGGAGCCTCCACCCCCCAGTGAAGAACTGTGTCTCCAGGTGAATGGATCTGAAAGAGTGCTCTTTTCATGAAACTCATTCACAAATGTAACCAGCTGAGGAGTCAGTGGCAAAAATGAAATTATTAAGTCCTTAAGCATATGTGCATGTGCCTGAACATAATTCTGATCACAATCAGAGGTGTGCTTGTGTAGCCAATGTTGTGTACAACATCCTGTGTTCTGGCTTGTGTTCCTTTCCTCTTTCCAGACCATTCTTTTTAATAACATACATAAAGATAAGAGGAACTCAGCAGTACAGGCACCATGCGTGGAGAGAAAGAAACAGTCTATGTTCTGAGCTGAGACCCTTCATCAGGACTTAAGACCATGAGATATAGGAGCAGATTTTGGCCATTTGGCCCATCGAGTCTGCTCCACCATATCATCATGACAGATTTATTTTCCCTCTGAACTCCATTCTCCTGCTTTCTCCACATGATTTTTGACAATCTTACTAACGAAAAACCCATCATCGTCCAATTTAAATATATTAAATGACTTAGCTTACTGCTTGCCAGAGATGGGATTTGGGACAGAGCATGAATATAGAGGTGAGGCAGGAGGTCACAGCAGACAAAGTCATCAAGATATGAGAGAGTGGGAATGAGCAAATAGTGGAATGGAGGGGAGAGAGGACAGGGTTTTGGGAGAGAGGGAGGGAGAATGAAGGATTAGAGGATGAGGATCAGTCGTGGGCAAGGAATCAGAAAATGGAAAGAGAATAGATGAGAGGGTAAGCTGAAATATAACTCACGCTCTGACACTGTATGCTCTTGAGTTGGAAGCATGAGCGCTGTCTGATCTCTGGAAGCCTTGAGGCAGGACTCTGTCTTAGTAGCTTGCCTGATAAGACAGTGACTCAATCAAATTACACACTGTGGATACTACAGCAGACAGAATCGATTCATATCTTCCAGGCAAAATGTTGGCATACGTTGCCCATTGAGGAATTTGACTCTGCCCAATTGTGGTGCAAATAATTTCTACTGATTTTCTTCTACATTTTCATGTGACATAGAGAAGGCCATTCAGCCCAACAAGGATATTCCCCCCTCAACCTACCATCACACTAGTCTCCGTGCCCGGCTCATAATTCTCCATAACTTGGCCATTGCTAATGGGATCCCAACACCAAGCACATATTTCCCTCACCCCACCCCACTTTCTGCTTTCCACAAAGATAGCTCCCCACGTGACCCACCTGTCCATTCGTTCCACCTCACTAATTTCCCTCCTGGTACTTATCCTTCCAAGTGGAACAAGGGATGTGATGTTGAGGCTCTATAAGGCACTCATGAGACCACACTTGGAGTATTGTGTGCAGCTTTGGGCTCCTTATTTTAGAAAGGATATACTGACATTGGAGAGGGTTCAAAGAAGATTCAAAAGAATGATTCCAGGAATCATTCCAGGGTTACTCTATGAGGAATGTCTGGGAGCTCTTGGGCTGTATTCCCTAGAGTTCAGGAGAATGAGAGGGGATCTCATAGAAACATTCCGAATGTTAAAAGGCCTGAACAGATTAGATATGGCAAAGTTATTTTCCATGGTAGGGGATTCTAGGACAAGAGGGCACGACTTCAGGATTAAAGGACATCCATTTAGAATAGAGATGCAGAGAAATTACTTTAGTCAGAGGGTGGTAAATCTGTGGAATTCGTTGCCACGAGTGGCTGTGGAGCCCAAGTCATTGGGTGCATTTAAGGCAGAGATAGATAGGTTCTTGATTATCCAGGGCATTAAAGAGTATGGGGAGAAGGCAGGGGAGTGAGGATGACTGGAAGAATTGGATCAGCCCATGATTGAATGGCAGAGCAGACTTGACAGGCTGAATGGCCTGGTTCTGCTCCTATATCTTATGGTGTTATGGTCTTAGATGCTACACCTGCCTCTACACCTCTTCCCTCATTAACATTCATGGCCCCAAACAGTCCTTCCAGGTGAGGTGAGACTTCATCTGTGAGTGCATTGGTGTCATCTACCATACATGGTGCTCCCGCTGTGGCCTCCTGTATGTTTGTTAGAACCAATGTAGATTGGGAGACTGCTTTGCCAAGCACCTGCACTCTGTCTGCCAGAAGAAGTGGGACCTCCTAGAGGTCACTCACTTCAATTCTACTTCCCATTTCCATTCCCAAATATCAGCCCATGGCCTTCTCTTCTACCATAATGAAGCCACACTCAGGTTGGAGAAGCAAAACTTTATATTCTGTCTGGATAGCTTCCAAACTGATAGTATGAACTTTGATTTCTTGAACTACTGGTCATTGCTACTCCTTCACCATTCCCCATTCTCATATCCCGTTCTCACCTTATCTCCTTACTGCCCATCACCTCTCTCTGGTGCTCCTCCCCCTTCCCTTTCTTCCATGGTCTTCTATCCTCTATCAGGTTCCCTTTCTCCAGCCCTTTATCTCTTTACCAATCATCTTCCCAGTTCTGTACTTCATCCCTTTCCCCTCTCCCAGTTTCACCTATCACCCACCAGCTTGTACTTCTTCCTCCTCTCCCCCCACCTTCTTACCCTGAATTCTTATCATTTTTTTCCAGTTCTGATGAAGGGCCTCGGCCTGAAAAATCGACTGTTTACTTTTTCCTATAGGTGCTGCCCGGCCTGCTGAGTTCCTTCGGCATCTTATGTATGTTGTTCTGGATTTCCAGCATCTGCAGATTTCTTGTTGTTGGTTATCAGGTTAATGGACCATTGTAAATTATCTCCAGTTTAGAGGATAGGAAGCAAAACAATGGAGTGACAATGACAGACAGCCCACCCCACAAAAACTCATTTCTAGGAGGTAGCACCATCAATTTGCGGGAGACTTCCGGGAGAGTTGGGATGATTCCAGGAATGAAAGGGTTACTCTATGAGGAATGTCTGGGAGCTCTTGGGCTGCATTCCCTAGAGTTCAGGAGAATGAGGGGGCATCTCATAGAAACATTTCGAATGTTAAAAGCCATGAACAGATTAGACATGGCAAAGTCATTTCCCATGGTAGGGAGTCCAGGACAAGAGGAAACGACTTCAGGATTAAAGGACATCCATTTAGAATAGAGATGCAGAGAAATTACTTTAGTCAGAGGGTGAACTGGAAGAAGGCCAAATTTGAAGAAATGAGAAAGGATCTAAAAAGCGTGGATTGGGACAGGTTGTTCTCTGGCAAAGGTGTGATTGGTAGGTGGGAAGCCTTCAAAGGGGAAATTTTGAGAGTGCAGAGTTTGTATGTTCCTGTCAGGATTAAAGGCAAATTGAATAGGAATAAGGAACCTTGGTTCTCAAGGGATATTGCAACTCTGATAAAGAAGAAGAGGGAGTTGTATGAAATGTATAGGAAACAGGGGGTAAATCAGGTGCTTGAGGAGTATAAGAAGTGCAAGAAAATAGTTAAGAAAGAAATCAGGAAGGCTAAAAGAAGACATGAGGTTGCCTTGGCAGTCAAAGTGAAGGATAATCCAAAGAGCTTTTACAGGTATATTAAGAGCAAAAGGATTGTAAGGGATAAAATCGGTCCTCTTGAAGATCAGAGTGGTCGGCTTTGTGCGGAACCAAAGGAAATGGGGGAGATCTTAAATAGGTTTTTTGCGTCTGTATTTACTAAGGAAGCTGGCATGAAATCTATGGAATTGAGGGAATCAAGTAGTGAGACCATGGAAACTGTACAGATTGAAAAGGAGGAAGTGCTTGCTGTCTTGAGGAAAACTAAAGTGGATAAATCCCCGGGATCTGACAGAGTGTTCCCTCGGACCTTGAAGGAGACTAGTGTTGAAATTACGGGGGCCCTGGCAGAAATATTTAAAATGTCGCTGTCTACGGGTGAAGTGCCGGAGGATTGGAGAGTGGCTCATGTTGTTCCGTTGTTTAAAAAAGGATCGAAAAGTAATCCGGGAAATTATAGGCCGGTGAGTTTAACGTCAGTAGTAGGTAAGTTATTGGAGGGAGTACTAAGAGACAGAATTTATAAGCATTTTGATAGACAGGGGCTTATTAGGGAGAGTCAACATGGCTTTGTGCGTGGTAGGTCACGTTTGACCAATCTGTTGGAGTTTTTCGAGGAGGTTACCAGGAAAGTGGATGAAGGGAAGGCAGTGGAGATTGTCTACATGATCTTCAGTAAGGCCTTTGACAAGGTCCCGCATGGGAGGTTAGTTAGGAAAATTCAGTCGCTAGGTATACATGGAGAGGTGGTAAATTGGATTAGACATTGGCTCGATGGAAGAAGCCAGAGAGTGGTGGTAGAGAATTGCTTCTCCGAGTGGAGGCCTGTGACTAGTGGTATGCCACAGGGATCAGTGCTGGGTCCATTGTTATTTGTCATCTATATCAATGATCTGGATGATAATGTGGTAAATTGGATCAGCAAATTTGCTGATGATACAAAGATTGGAGGTGTAGTAGACAGTGAGAAAAGTTTTCAGAGCCTGCAGAGGGACTTGGACCAGCTGGAAAAATGGGCTGAAAAATGGCAGATGGAGTTTAATACTGACAAGTGTGAGGTATTGCACGTTGGAAGGACAAACCAACGTAGAACATATAGGGTTAATGGTAAGGCACTGAGGAGTGCAGTGGAACAGAGGGATCTGGGAATACAGATACAACATTCCCTAAAAGTGTCGTCACAGGTAGATAGGGTTGTAAAGAGAGCTTTTGGTACATTGGCCTTTATTAATCAAAGTATTGAGTATAAGAGCTGGAATGTTATGATGAGGTTGTATAAGGCATTGGTGAGGCCAAATCTGGAGTATTGTGTTCAGTTTTGGTTACCAAATTACAAGAAGGATATAAATAAGGTTGAAAGAGTGCAGAGAAGATTTACAAGGATGTTGCCGGGACTTGAGAAACTCAGTTACAGAGAAAGGTTGAATAGGTTAGGACTTTATTCCCTGGAGTGTAGAAGAATGAGGGGAGATTTGATAGAGGTATATAAAATTATGATGGGTATAGATAGAGTGAATGCAAGCAGGCTTTTTCCACTGAGGCAAGGGGAGAAAAAAACCAGAGGACATGTGTTAAGGGTGAGGGGGGAAAAGTTTAAAGGGAACATTAGTGGGGGCTTCTTCACACAGAGAGTGGTGGGAGTATGGAATGAACTGCCAGACGAGGTGGTAAATGCGGTGTTTTTTTTAACATTTAAGAATAAATTGGACAGATACATGGATGGGAGGTGTATGGAGGGATATGATCCGTGTGCAGGTCAGTGGGACTAGGCAGAAAATGGTTCGGCACAGCCAAGAAGGGCCAAAAGGCCTGTTTCTGTGCTGTAGTTTCTATGGTTTCTATGGTTTCTATGGTTCTATGGTCTGCAATAGTGTAGCTCCTTAGCAGCTAGCCAGCTAGTTTAAATAACGTTAGCTATGCTAATGAACGAATGACACCTGTTAAACTCACCTCAACACGTCTTTTACAGTCTTAACCCACCATGGGCAATAGAAAAGTCACTGTTGCAAACAGTGCAGCAAGCAACACTGTCATTATTTTGACCCCTATTAGGCAGGGGTATACTTTAGGGTGGTCGTGGGTGACGTATGTTTTATATTTTCTTTTTCTGGAACACTCTGCCATGGCGCCACGTTCTCTCTCTCTTGCGCATGCCCACGCTCTCCCTTTCTCATGCTGTCTCTCGTGCTTGCTTGCTCTCTCTCTCTCTCGTGTGTGCTCGCTTGCTTTCCCTCGCAAAAAAATTGATTTCCGGGACATTTTATATAATTTGCTGGCATCAGGGAGCTACTATTAATATGCGCGAGACTCCCGGAACTTCCGGGAGAGGTGGGATGTCTGCAATGAATAAGTGGCACAAGTCACTTTCAGGGAATTTTATGGGTGAATGGGATTACTAAAATTGTCCTGTGAGAAACCTTGCTTTGATTCACTGAAGAATAACCGGGCCCTTTGAGCTGGGAGTGTGTGCCTACATCGAAAACATTGGGATCAAATTATTGATGATTCAGGTCAAAACCCTGGATCAGAACCGAAGAACCAGCTTGTCTTTAGGATATGGGAGGAAAATGGAGGATCCCGGGGAAGCCCAACAGAAGAGCAGAAAGAACGTGCAGTCAACACTGACACTGGGTCAGGATTGAACCCAGGTCTCTATGCGCAGGTCTACTCTCGGAAAGTTAGGCAAAGAACGGGACAGCAGCAATCATAGGTAAGAGGACAGAAGGAAAGGTTTCTTGCAAGAAATATGAGACCCAGCAAAAACAGGGCACTTAAATATTTCACACACAAAATACTGGCGGAACTCAGCAGGCCAGGCAGCATCTATGAAAAAGAGTACAGTCGAAGTTTTGGGCTGAAACATTGACTGTACTCTTTTCCATAGATGCTGCCTGGCCTGTTGGATTCCTCCAGCATTTTGTGTGTGTTGCTTGGATTTCCAGCATCTGTAGATTTTCTCTTGTTTGCACTTAAATATTTCAATTGAATTGTGTTGTATTGCAGTGAAATCAGAGGGGGAAACAAATGCTAGAACATTTTAAAAAGAATGCACAACAATCATATCAAAACATCATTCTGTAACTACATACACAATATTTCTGCATGTGTGTGAAAAATGTGTTATGAGCAGTGTTTAAATATGTATGGCAATGTGATGACATACCTGTGTTGAATATATGCAAAAAAAAATGCTGTTCACAGATGCCAGAAAAATCTGAAATAGAAATGGAAAACAGTGGAAAGGCGATGGAGAAAGAAACATCTCAGGCTGATGATCTTTCAGGATACAATGCACATTTGCTCTGAATTTATTTTCTAATGTGTAACTGTTAAAATACAGGCTGCTATAAACCTTTTGCCTACTTTGCAATCTATATTTTCTATCTTGGTTCTTTGCTCAGTCTGGTGTGTCCCTGGATTGGTTGGAATATTTGGGCACTGTATTTCTACAAATAACTTATTTGATTTATGATAACGGTGACTCAGAATGGAATTTCCCCTGAAGGTTATCAGTCAGTTAAGATGATTGTTTCTGTTGTAAAAAAACTGTTCTGCCTCATCGCTTATTTTAAAATGACTTGCTGATGTTTACATAGTACGTAGCAAATTCAGAGGAAATATTGTGGATGCCTTGGTTTGGTCCAGTTGGATATTTTGCGCATTGTAGCTAACATTTTTTTTGCTAAGGCAAGTGTTCCTGTTGTGAACATTTTCCTGCCTGTTACTTATTTCTAATTGCTCCTGCTAAACCACGTATCATAATTGGCATGGAAATTTCAAGAATATGAAACTCATAAACACGAGAAAGTCAAGCAGGGATAATGCATTCCTGAGACCGCAGTGAAGTGGAAAATCAGCAATGTTCCACCTTGCTTTCCATCATTATAAAATCCACTGGCTAGTCCAATTTTTAGAGTGGCAGCCCCAGTTTGGCCTCTTTTGACCCTAGATTCTATGTGAAGACAGTCTACTCAAATAAGCAGATGGACGTTGAGTGAAAGTAGTGGTCATTTTCTGATTTTTTTGCAGTTTACAATGTGGATTTGCTTCTGATCTTATATCAACGTTCAAAGTTCTAAGTAAATTTATTATCTAAATACCCACATGTCACAAAATACAACCTTGAGATTTGTTTTCTTGAAGGCATACTCTGTAAATCCAAAAACCAGAATGGAATCCAAGTTAGACTGCACAATACAGGGCAGACAAACAACCGAAGTACAAAATTCAACAAACTGTGCAAATGCAGAAGAGAGGGATAATAATAATAATAAAAAATAAAGGTTGTGGATGACACAAAGGTTGGAGGTGTTGTGGATAGTGTGGAGGGTCTGTCAGAGGTTACAGTGGGACATTGATAGGATGCAAAACTGGGCTGAAAAATGGCAGATGGAGTTCAACCCAGATAAGTGTGAGGTGGTTCATTTTGGTAGGTCAAATAGGATGGCAGAATATAGTATTAATGGTAAGAAAGACTCTTGGCAGTGTGGAGGATCAGAGAAGTCTTGGGGTCTGAGTCCATAGGACACTCAAAGCTACTGTGCAGGTTGACTCTGTGATTAAGAAGATGTACGGTGCTTTGGCCTTCATCAATCGTGGGACTGAGTTTAGGAGCCAAGAGGTAATGTTGCAGCTACTGCATATAGGATCCTGGTTAGACCCCACTTGGAAAACTGTGCTCAGCTCTGGTCGCCTCACTACAGGAAGGATGTAGAAACCACAGAAAAGGTGCAGAGGAGATTTACAAGGACGTTACCTGGTTTGGAGGGCATGCCTTATGAGAATAGGTTGGGTGAACTCGGCCTTTTCTCCTTGGATGAGAGGTGACCTGATAGAGGTGTATAAGATGATGAGAGGCATTGATCGTGCGGATAGTCAGAGGCTTTTTCCCAGGGCTGAAATGTCTAACACGAGAGGGCACAGTTTTAAGTTGCTTGGAAGAAGGTACAGAGGAGATGTCAGGGGTAAGTTTTTTACGCATGTGGTGAATGCGTGGAATGGACTGCTGGCAACGGTGGTGGAGGCGGATATGATAGGATCTTTTAAGAGACTTCTGGATAGATATATGGAGCTTAGAAAAATAGATAACCCCATGTTTTTTTTTTAGCCCTTAACTCTGAGTGGAGTCATCAGAACATTGTCATGATGGTGTTTTTTTAGCAGGCTTTCTTAATTTTACGAGGCCGAGTTGCTAGCTCGACACTCAACCCAGCATGGATGGAAAGCGTGCAAATGAGCTGGCTGGATTCGAACTCGGGAGCCTTCACTCCGAAGTCCGGCACTGATACCATTACGCCACCAGCTGGCTCAACCCTATGGGTAACCCTTGGTAAATTCTAAGGTAAGGACATGTGCGGCACAGCTTTGTGGGCCGAAGGGTCTGTATTATGCTGCAGACTTTCTATGTTTCTAAATAAGCAATAAATGTCAAGAACATGAGAGGAAGAGTGCATAGGTTGTGGGAACAGTTCAGTAATGGGACAAGTGAAGTTGAATGAAGTTATTCCCACTGGTTCAAGAGCCTGATGGTTGAGGAGTAATAACTGCTCTTGATCCTGGAAGTGTGAGCCCTGTACCTTCTTCCTGATGGCAAAAGCAAGAAGAGAGCATGACCTGGGTGGTGGGGGTCCTTGATGATGGATGCTGCTTTCTTGCGACAGCACTCCATATAGATGTGCACAATGGTGGTGAGGGCTTTACCCATGATGGACTGGTCCATATCCTACTTTTTGTAGGATCTTCCATTCAAGGGCAATTGTGATCCCATATCAGGCTGTGATGCAACCAGTCAATATACTCTCATCTATAGAAATCTATAGACATCTATAGAAATCTGTGAAAGTATTAATATAATGGCGAATCTTCACAAACTTCTAAAGAAGTAGAGGCACTTTGTGCATTCTTCATAATTGGACTTGTGTGCAGCCCATGGCAGGTGACATTGAGGAATTTATAGCTGCTGACCCTCTCCACCTTTGATCTCATGATCCAATTGCACAAGGAAGTATTGAGGCCAAGATCTTGAAGCTTATTGATTAGCTTTGAGGGGATTGGATGATAGTATTGGATGCTTAGCTGTAGTCAATAAAGAGCATCCTGATGTATGCACCTTTGCTGTCCAGATGTTCCTGGGTTGAGTGAAGAGCCAATGAAATGGCATCTGCTCTGGATCTATTGTGCCAGTAGACAATTCGGAGTGAATCCAAGTCACTTCTCAAGCAGAAGTTAATGCGTTTCCTCACCAACCTCTCAGAACTGTTCTTCACAGTGGATGTAAGTGCTACTGGACGATAGTCATTGAGCCAGGTTTCTCACTGCAAAATGATTTCTTACATATCTTCGTATCTTCACTGTGTTTTAAAGAAATCTGACAAGCTTAGTGAAAATGATATATTTTATTCACTGGGAGGGTATCTTTTTCAACAAGGTTTTAGTGTTCTTCAGTACTAGTATGATCTGATGCAAGACGTTCAGATTGTTAGCTGGCATCTCCAGAGAGCAGCTATACAGCTCAGCTCAGCCAGGGCCAACCTGAGGAGGGGAATCTCTCAGGCTAAACACATATACAAACAGAGAATCGAGGAGCATTTCAACTCCTCGGACCCCCGGCGCATGTGGCATGTCATACAGGTCATTACAGACTTCAAACCACCTAGAACTGTGCCCCCTTCCAGCTCTGCTTCCCTCCCTGATGAGCTCAATTACTTCTACGCTCGCTTTGACCGAGAGAACAAGGAGGTCACCCTCAAAGCGGATCTCCCACCTGGTGAACTGCCCCTCTCACTTTCCACCTCCATGTTTACGCCACCCTGAGCAGGGTGAATGTACGGAAGGCAGCTGGTCCGGATGGAATATCTGGCTGTGTGCTCCGAGTCCGTGCAGAGCAGTTGGCAGGGGTCTTCATGGACATTTTTAATCTGTCCCTGGCCCAGGCAGTTGTCCCCACAAGCTTCAAGATCGCCACCATCGTGCCAGTGCCGAAGCATTCCACTGCCACAGGCCTGAATGACTTCCGCCTAGTTGCACTCACCCCCGTCATTGCAAAGTGCTTTGAGAGACTGGTTCTATCACATCTGAAATCCTGTCTGCCCACTACCCTGGACCCCCATCAATTTGCCTATCGCACCAACAGGTCAACAGGCACTTCACTCTGCCCTGACCCACCTGGACAGCCCTGACTCTTACGTCAGAATGCTGCTCATTGACTTTAGTTCGGCATTCAATACTGTGATCCCCTCCAAGCTGATTGCCAAACTTCACCAGCTTGGTATCAGCTCATCCCTCTGCAATTGGACCTTGGACTTTCTGACTAACAGACCCCAATCAGTTAAGTTAGACAATCTCTCCTCCTCCACCCTCACCCTGAACACCGATGTGCCTCAAGGCTGTGTGCTGAGCCCTCGTCACCTGTGACTGCATTCCTGTACTTGATTCTAACTCCATAATCAAGTTCGCAGACAACACCACAGTGGTTGGCCTGATCAGAGGGGATGACGAGATGGCCTACAGGGACGAGGTCCAGCACCTGGCCGCCTGGTGTGCTGATAACAACCTGCCCCTTAATACCCAGAAGTCCAAGGAGATCATTGTGGACTTCAGGCATGCTAGATGCCACACTCACATCCCCATCTACATCAACAGAGCTGTAGTGGAGCATGTATCAAGCTTCAAATTCCTTGGTGTCTACGTTTCCGAGGATCTCACCTGGTCCCTGAACTCCTCCATCCTGATCAAAAAGGTGCAACAGCGCCTTTATTTCCTGCAGAGCATCAAGAAAGCTCACCTCTGTCCCAGGATACTGGTGGACTTTTACCGCTGTACCATTGAGAGCATACTCACCAACTGCATCTCAGTGTGGTATGGCAATTGTCCCGTATTGGACTGCAAAGCACTCCAGCATGTAGTGAAAACTGCCCAGTGGATTATCGGCACCTAATTGCCCACCATTGAGAACATCTACCAGAAACGCTGCCTGGGCAGGGCGAAAAGCATTATCAAGGATGCATCTCACCCTAACCATGGACTTTTTACTCTCCTCCCATCCGGTAGGCACTACAGGAGCCTCTGCTCCTGCACCAGCAGGCTCAGGAAAAGCTTCTTCCCTGAGGCTGTGACCCTGCTGAACCTCTCATCACAGCGCTAAGCAGTATTGCACCCATATTGTACTGTCTCAGTACTTTTATATTTGTGTGCTGTAGCACTTACTTTTTATTCGCAGTTATTTTGTAAATAACACTATTCTTTGTATTTCTGGTCAGATGCTAACTGCATTTCATTGGCTTTGTATCTGTACTCGGCACAATGACAATAAAGTTGAATCTGATCTAGTTCACTTGTTGTCTTTATGATGTCCTGAAAAGATGGATGTTTACTCCGTCATTCTAGCTGCATCAAATCAGATACCAATAGAGCTGAGGCATATCTGAGGAGAATGACTCTGGACTAGAGTTTAAGTTAGAACTTGCTTGCTGAGTTTTAGGTCAATCCTATTGATTACGCCTAGCACGCTGTGTTTCCACAGGTTTACTTTAAACAAAAGGGGCATTTTGTGAAAGATGAATTTGTTGTGGAGCTCAGAAGGCAACATCAATGATGCAGGTAACTACTGTTGGATTCAAGTGCTTTTCTGATCCAAAGGTTGTTTTGCAAGTCAAAGAAATATGTTGCTTAGGATCATTTCATTAAGTGTTACAAGAACGAAGAAACAGAGGAGGAAGGAGCATGGCGAGAGACAAAGTAGAGAGTGAAAGACTTCAAGGTAGTGCGGTCTTCTTATACAGGGTACCAGACTACTGATAACAGAAATTCCATGATAACAATTAACCAATAAGATAGCCAAAGTTAAGTAATTTCACACCTGCATCTGAAACGAAGAGGTTTCCAATAAAATACTGGAAAACTCACTGAAGAATCACATGTATATAGGAGATTATATAAAAATACAACAAGCATAAGGAAGTTAAACTAGAAGAAAAATTACATAATTCTATACCCCAAACCGACACTGCACACTGTACCAGATGTTATCAAATCAGAACTGAATCCACCTTTATATAAGCAGAAATTATAATTTCATCATTAAATAAATAATGCTGATGCATACTATCAAGCAACTGGTAGATGGAGAATGAGGTACAAGCCACTGTATTGCTGGGTAGGCAGAAGGATGAGTGGATCACACAGTTCTGGAACATTAATTCTTGTAATTAGAGCTGGATGGAAAGCACTTAATGGTCTGTGTAGGAGATAGGTGTATGCTTTGGGAATAAGACCATTTCGAAATCACTGGCTTCTTCGGTATATTGAGCTTTCGATCCATTCTGTCAATACCTCCAACTTGTAATATCATTACAAAAAGCTTTCTTTTATTTTGGCTTCTCATTTCTTTCATTTAAAAATAATTTCCAAGGGCATGATATAGATTATTAAATTTTCAATTACTGGGTAAATAGTATTTGTTGATCTAATATCGGACGGATGCAGTCCATATCTATTCATTCTCACGGCTGAAAGACCGGTAGAGGGGACACGTAGTGGCCATTTAGTGTGACAGGATTTTGATGCACTTAGATTATCTGCGCAAACACCCCCAAGCACAATTGATTCCTGCAGCATCGTAACACAGTACTGTTTCACACATTTCCTCATAGCAGCTTCAAGCCTACTAATATCATCTCATCATACACTGACTAATTCTGGCTTCGCTCAGCAAGGAAATCAAAAGAAATGGAAGAATGAAATCATTTAATATTAATGGATTTGGATTTAGTGTTGCGTTGGTTATGTTATGATTGCACTGATCCTGGGAAACGCTGTCTCATTCTGCCCTGCAGAGCTGATGTACGGTTAGAATGACAGGAAAGTTTTTTGAATCTTGAATCTTGAATCTTAACAAAATAGGCAGATTCACAGTTTTCCCACAACTGGCTTTGTAAACTTTCTCACACTCTCCCACCTCCTGAATTGGAGGCTGATAATCTAGGCATTAAGACCTGCATTTGGAAGTCAGAGCTGTTAACCCCAGCTCAAGTTAAGCCAGAATTTGTATGGGTATGCAAAAGACTTTTCAGATTGAAATTGATAGTGCTTTTGGGTCTCAGACTCCCGATCTGATTTCCACGCCCCTATAATTGGACTTCTCCCCTGTGAGTTCCAATTCCCTTCCCTTCTGAACTCTGCACCCTCATGTGATCACTTCTGACCTTTGACTTCTGCCATGACATTAAATCCTCCTACGATCTTTCGCTGCCCCAAGTAGATCATTTACAAACAGCCATCTCTTCAATCTACTTTGACCACTACTGTATCTGACCATGGCTGATCTCCAACTATCCCTGTCACCTTTCATTGCTCAAACCCATTTATCTTTGACCTCCACCTTCATCAACTCTCTCCGTCTGAATATCCCTGATTCCCAAAATCTCCTGTAATCTTCAACTGCCCGTACCCAATCATTCTGGTTTCCAAATACCTCGATAATATTTGTCTGATTTCCTGACCAAGTCCTTGACCCTTGAACTAGTGAGTTGTGTTGTCACTGTGTAGTCAACCTTTGAAATGGCTGTTCCCTTTAGTAATAATTATACCACTCTGGATACCATTTTGCGGTGGGGAAGTTCAACCTACCTAGGGAAACCATAGCAACTGGGTCTCTGGCATTGAGTATTTCTGTGGCTCAGAAGGAAAGGAGAGAGATGAGGAGTGCAGTAGGGATAAGTGATTCTATAGTTAAAGGAACAGACAAGAGATTCTGTGGATGTGATAGAGGCACCTGGATGGTATGCTGCCTCCCAGGTGCCAGGGTTAACGATATCTCAGGCTGGGTGCACAGCATTCTAAAGAGAAAGAGTGAGCAGCAAGAAGTCATGGTACAATGACATAGGTAGGAAAAGGGAAGAAGTCTGGAAGAGAGGATATAGGGAATTCGGAAGAAAGCTGAAAAGCAAGTCCTCCAAGGAGGCGATTTCTGGTTTGCTGCCTATGCCACTTTCCCGTGAGGGAAAGAGTAGGATAATTTGGGAGGTGAATGCGTGGCTGAGGAACTGGTGCAGGGGGCAAGGTTTCAGGTTTCTGGATCATTGGGATCTCTTCTGGGGGAGGTATGACCTTTTGAAAAAGAATAAGTGACACCTGAACTCAAGAGGGTCCAATATCCTTGCAGGCAGGTTTGCTAGAGCTGTTGAGGAGGGCTTAAACTAATTTGGCAGGGGAAGGCAAACTGGAGGATTTGGGCTGGGGAGAGGGCAGTTGTCATACAAGCAGATGCAGTGTGTAGTGAGACAATGAAGAAGGAATGCAGATGATAGGGCAAAATTGCAGTCTGTTGAATGAGTTGCAGGGTAACATGGGTGCAAAATTGAACAGGGTGATGAATACAGGGCTAAGGGTGGTATGCGCAGTTTACGGGATATAAGATAGGTGAACTTGTAGCGCAGTTAGAGATTGGCAGGTGTAGTGATGTGGACATCTCGGAGTGTGGCTGAAAGAAGATCATAGTTGAGAGCTTAATATCCAAGGATACACATTGTATCAAAAGCACAGGCAGGTGGGCAGACAGGTTGGGGTGACTCTCTTGGTAAGAAATGAAATCAAATTTTTAGAAGAGGTGACAGAGGATCAAAAGATGTATAACTGGGTAGAGTGAAGAAACTGTAAGGATATAAAGATCCTGATGGTAGTTATATAGAGGCCACCGAATAGTAGCCAGGATGTGGACCACAAATTATAATGGGAGATAGAGAAGGCATGCAAAAAGGGCAATGTTATAATTGTCATGGGGGATTTCAATATGCAGGTAGATTGGGAAAATCAAGTTGATACTGGATCTCAAAGGATGGAATTTGAATAATGCTTACGAGATGTCTTTTAGAACAGCTTGTCATTGAGTCCACTAGGAGAAAGCCAATTTTAGATTGGGTATTTTGTAATGAAACAGATTTGATTTGGGAGCTTAAGGTAAAGGAACCCTTAGGATTCAGTGATCATAATATGTTAGAGTTCACCCTTCAGTTAGAGAGAGAGAAGCCAAAGTCAGATATATCAATATTACAATGGAATAAGCAGAATTACAGAGACATGAGAGAGAAGCTGGCCAAGGTTGATTGGAAAGAGATGCAGGCAGGAATGATGGCAGAACAACGTAAAAGCAAGAGAGGGCACATAATATAGCAAGAACTAATGGGAAGTTAGAGGATTGGGAAGCTTTTAAAAACCAACAGAAGGAACTGAAAAAGCTATAAGGAGAGTAAAGAAGAAATATGAAGGTAAACTAGCCAATGATATAAAAGAGGATACCAAAAGCTTTTTTGTAACTATATAAGGAGTAAAAGAGAGATGAGGGTGGATATCGGACCTTTGAAAAATGACGCTAGAGAGGTGGTAATGGGGGACAGAAAATGGCAAACTTACTAAGTACTTTGTGTCAGTCTTCACTGTGAAAGACACTAGCAATATGCCAGAAATTCAAGAATGCTGGGGGGCTGAAGTGAGTATAGTTGTTATTACTAAGGTGCTTGGGAAACTGAAAGATCTGAAGGTAACTCAGTCACCTGGACACAATGCACCACATCCCTGGGTCCTGAAAGTGGCAGCTGAAGAAATTTTGGAGGTATTAGAAAACTTTCAAGAATCGATAGATTCTGAAATGGTTCTGGGGACCTGGAAAATTGCAAATGTTACTTGATTCTTTAAGAAGGAAGTGATGCAGAAGAAAGGAAAGTTAGCCTGACTTCAGTTGTTGGGAAGATGTTGGAGTCCATTACTAAAGCTAAGGTTTCAGGGTTCTTGACGGCACATGATAAAATAGACTAAAGTCAACATGGTATCCTTAAGGGGAAATTATGACTGACAAATCTGTTGGAATTCTTTGAAGAAACAACAGGTAGGATAGACATAGGAGAGTCAGAACATGTTATTTATTTGGATTTTCAGAATGTCTTTGACAAGGTGCTGCACATAAGGCTACTTACCAAGATAAGAGCTCATGGTATTACAAGATAGAAACTAGCATGGATAGAAATTTGATTGACTGGCAGCAGGCAAAGAGTGGGAATAAAGGGAGGCATTTCTGGTTGGCTGCCAGTGACTAGTGGTGTTCTGCAGGTGTTAGTGTTGGGACCTCTTCTTTTCACATTATATGTCAATGATTTGGATGACAGAATTGATGGCTTTGTGGCCAAGTTTGTGGATGATAGAAAGATAAGTGGGGGCAGGTAACTTTGAGGAAACATGGATTCCGCAGAAGGACTTAAACAGATTGGAGAATGAAAAAAGTGGCAGATGAAATATAGTGTAGGGATGTACAGTATATTGTTATTCACTTTGGTAGAAGAAATAAAGGTGTAGATTATTTTGTAAATTGAGATAAAATTCAAAAATTGGAGGTGCAAGGGACTTGGGACTCCCTGTGCGGGATTCCCTAAAGGTTAACTTGCAAGTTAAGTCGATTGTAGGAAGGCAAATGCAACGTAAGTATTCATTTTGAGAATACTAAAACATAAGAGCAAGGCTTTATAAGACATTGGTCAGACTGCACTTAGAGCATCGTGAGCTGTTTTAGGCCGCTTGTCTAAGAAAATATATGCTGGCATTTGAGAGTGTATTTACGAGAATGAAAGTGTTAATGTATGAGCACTGTGTGTTGGCTCTGGGCCTGTACTCACATGAGTTTAGAAGAATGAAGGGGATCTCATTGAAACCAATGAAATATTAAAAGTACTAGGTAGAGTAGATGTGGAGAGGATATTTCCTATCAGAAATGAGCCTTGGACCAGTGGACAGAGCCTCAGAATAGAGATATGTCCATTTAGAACAGTGATGCAGAAGAATTTATTTAGACAGAGGATGGTGAATCTGTGGAATTCCTTGCCATAGACAGCTGTGGAAGTCAAGTCACTTAAAGCGGAGGATGATAGGTTCTTGATTAGTCAGGACATCAAAGGTTATCAGGGGAAAGCAGGAGAATGGGGTTGAGGGGAATAATAAATCAAACATGATGGAATGGTGGAGCAGACTCAAAGGGCAGAATGCCCAGATTCTGCTCTGATGTTTTATAGTCTTTCAGTTTTATGAATTGCTTTGTCAATGTGAAATATAAAGTTGTCATAGAATGAGAGCATCATGATGGTTGCCAGAGCAGCAGACATTCAAAGATTAAAGATTAGCTCTATTTGTCACACGTACGGTACAATGAAACGTTGAAACAGTGAAATGTGTGATTATGCATCAACGACCAATGCAATCCGAGTATTGCCACGTTTCTGGCACCAAAATAGCAAGCCACAGCTCACTTACTCTAACCGGCTATCTTTTAATGTGGAAAGAAACCGGAGTGCCCAGAGGAAACCCACACAGTCACAAGGAGAAGGTGCAATGGTTGGGAATTAAATACCGATCGGTGATTGCTGGTGCTGTAAGAGATGTACTAGCCGCTACACTGCTGTGCCATCCCATGATAGTTCACTACCATGATACTCTTGAATTTCTTTGCCTACCCCTGACAAAGGTAGCTGGGATAGACTGTATGTATTCCACTTTGTGTGGAGCATCTCGGTGACCTCTGTAGTGTGGCAGCACCCTGAAAACTATTGGATGCCAATGGAACAAAAACATAAAAAGCCCCAAGAACCTTGACAGTCACAGGGAATTCAATCCTCTCATGGCTTTTTTGTCACAACCACAGATTTAGCAGCGCAGTAGATATGGCAACTGCGCTTGTGAATATGCACGTGTCAGCTAATTATTATTTTATTGTGATAATATTTAACTCTATACTTGTCATTGCAGTGCTTGTCGAGACTTGGACACAGCACAGCAATGCTTCGTTGCCTGTTTGCATTCGGCCTTGCCTGAGAAATTGGACTGTTGAGTCAACTGACTCTGAAGACTATTAGTATTCATTTAACATTTAGTTGTTCTTTTCAGTCGCAGTGCAGGCTTTATTTTCCATTTGAGTTTTAGTTAATGACCCTGTTTGGCCTAGCGTTTATTGTTTATTTTCCCTTTAACACTGTTCGTATTAAAGTCTGTGAACTATCGACCCACTTCAGTATCTCTCACTCCGCACTTGGGCCATATCCCAACCGGGTGACATTTTTAACCAGCAACTGTTGGCAGATTTGAAACATAAAACATTCTCACAGGATTTGACAGAGTCAATGGACGACTAATCTTTCCATTGGTTAGATATCCTGAACCAAATTAAGTTTTTGACCATACGAGATAGATGTGAGAAGAAATTTCTTAGCCCGGGGGTGATAGGTCTGTGGAATTTTCTACCCAAGAAAGCTTTTGATCAGCAGCTCAGAAGGTGATCAATAGACTTTTATTATGTGGGGAACCTGGGGTTAGTGCAGGAAAACTGCACTGATGCTAAAGAATAGCTGAGATCTTATTGAATAGCAGAGCAGGCATAAGAGACTACAAGAACCACACGAGCCTCTGTTTATTATGTTGCATAGTTGAGTCATGTCTTTCAGGAACTTCATTAAAATTAAAGGAAGACAATTTGGTCCTTAAGTATTTGCAGTGAAGGTGACCTCCTGCCCTCTTCCCCTACTTCCTACGGCAAGCAATATCCTACTGAGTGTGATCACTCTTCTTTCTCCTGGTCATACTAGTTATTCAGAGAAAGGTCTAGCTGCCACATCATGCTAGAAACAACGTTCAGCACCAGATGGTTAAATAACATGAAATTGTTTACATGAGAAGCTGCAATTCCCCTGTGAAAAGTAGTAGTTTTAGCCAAGAGCAGCCTAACACCTGACCTGTAGACGGTTCTTGATCCCACTACATAGCACTGGTGATGGAAGTTTGTGTACTTCCTGGAATTTAACATCTTATTCCACTGTATGAGGTTAAGGTGGCACTGTAATTGCAAAGTGAAAGTCATGTCTTGAGAATTGCATAACACACCAAGTTCTCATTTCAATCTCTTGCCCTGCCTGCACCAACCCATTGCATGCTTCGCTCTGAAAGTGTGCCTATGGCATCAGGTAACAAGCTGCATAGTATTTAATCATTTCACTTGCCTTGCATTATTTCTTTCAGTTGGCAAAATGAATGAGCAGGGATAACCTTATAATTAGTCCTGGGCTATGTCAGAGGAAAGTCAGGAAGCATCCTTTTGCATGCAGAGATTGGGGAGAGACATTTGTCTCCTGGTGTAATCATGGAAAAAGTAACAACATCCAGTGGAACAACATATATCTACTTTGTGATCAATGTTGGTACATATGATGGCGACACTAAATAAACTTCAAAGAAAATATTTATTTCTAGAACAATTGCCAGAGTAAGGACATTCCCAGGGTTAGTATGAACAGAATAAAATTATTTCTCTGCTTCGACTATCTTTAATCCAAACTTCAGACAGGCAGTATGGATTTTTTCCCCCCCACAGCCCACACAATCTTTACTTCCTACACGCATCTGTGCATCTTTCTGCATGAGATTGTTAATTTATTCTGATTTGATACTGGACCTTCCAGTGCACTCTTGACTGCCTGCCAATTAAATTGAAGTTGTTTGAACTCATTTCATGGAAAATGCATGCAGGTTTTAGAGGACATAGCCATTCTGTTCAATATCACCATATTTAATTCTAGCTCGGAATGCTGGAAGGTCATGATGCCAACCAGTTACAGCCACTTGTCCCACATTTTCCTCGGTGAAATGCTCAAATTGTGTGGCAACAGTGTTTCGGGGTCAGGACTACTGTCTATTTGTGTGGTGTCATGAAGTCAAATTACACCAGAGTAAAAGCACAGAAAGATGCCATTTACAGCCCTTACCCCCCAACTCCCTGTTAATGACAACCACCAAAATGACCATCTGCATCTGCACTAATCTCATTTACCTTTATATTGTGACAAAAATAAATATCACAGCGGCTTGGCGAGTTTATGTTCAGGTAACTAAATGTTGCTGGAAATAAAGAATCTTCTATCTGCACATGATCATTAGTATTGGACTGTCAAAACTCCACCTAGTTCATTAATGTCCTACAGTAAGATCTATATGTAACTCTAGGCACAACAGCTGTTTAACTTCTATATTCCTCTGAAATGACCCAGCACATTACTCAGCTTCAGGAGCAGTAAGTGCAGACCTCGCCAGCAGTTTATGAAATACTAAAGCTGCTGTCAAACCCTGAAACATATGCAGCATTTTTATGAAAAGTAAGGTTCCTTATTGTCCTTCATGAATGGAAATCTCCCATCCTTACCTTGCGTGGCCTAACCTACATGTCCTTCTTAACTCCCTCAAGGACAGGTAGTGATGGGTAAATACATGCATACTACACTCATTACCTCTGCAAAATTAGTTCTTTGGGAGTCCGTTTGCTCAATCCTAATTAAATAAAATCTATATTTGAAAGCAGAGGCTTCTGAACTGATTTTAAAAATCTGATATAATCTCAATAACAAACAACTGTTGAAACGTTAGATTGATCGAATGTGTAATTAATTTCACGCTCAGTTACTTGTTTGAAAGAGTTTATATACTGGTTCACTTTGATAATACAATGATCTCAAAAAACAATCTCAGTCATGAATGCAACCTCCTCTACATTGGTGAGATCCAGCACAGATTTGGGAACTGCTTCATCGAGTGAGCTCTTCTGTTCTGTCCGGTGTACTAGCTGGGGTCTCCTGATAACAAGTTATTTTTACCCCACTGCTCATTCGCACACCAAGATGTCTGTTGATGACCTCCTTCACTGCCAAGACAAGGCTAGATGCATATTAGGACAGCACAGTACAGGCCTTTCAGCCCACAATATTTTGCTAATCTTTTAACCTACTCCAAGATCAACTCAACCCTTCCCTCCCAGAGCCATCCATTTTTTCTTTCCTCCATGTGCCTACCTCAGAGTCTCTTAAATGTCCCAAATGTATCTGTCTCTACCATTATCCTTGAGAGTGCATTCCATGCATTTACCACTTCCTGCATAAAAAAAGGAACTACCTCTAGCATCCCCCTTACACTTTCCTCCAATCATCTAAAAATTATACCCTTGTGTTTTAGTAATTGCTGCCCTGGGAAAAAGGTAATGGCTGTCAGCTCTGTCTATGCCTCTTATCCTCCTTCATTTCTAAGAGAAATGCACTAGCTCACTCAACCTTTCCACAAAAGGCATGTTCTCTCATCCAGGCAGCACCCTGTAAAGCTCTTCTAGACCCTCTAAAGCTTCTACGTCCTTCCTACAAGGAGCCAACTAGAACCAAATACAGTGCTTCAAGTCTGGTCTACCTAGAGCTTTATAGAGCTGCTGTTGAACTCAATCCCCTGACTAATAAGGCTGAACACACCATACACCTTCTTATCCACCCTGTCAACTTGCAATACAATCCAAAGATGCTATAGTTGCTCCACGCTGCTGGGCATTCTGCCATTAACCTGCATTCTGCCTTCATGTTCAATCTTTCAAAGTGCATTGCTTCATACTTTTCTGGATTGAACTCCATATGGTACTTCTCAGCCCAGTTCCTCACCTATCAATGTTCCATTGTAACCTCCTACAATGGAACAACTCCCTACACTATCCACAGTACCACCAAACTTAGTCATCTGCAAACTTACAAATTCATCCTTCCACTTTCTTATCTAAGTCACTCATAAAAATCATGAAGAGCAGATCCCTGCAGAACACTAACCTCTGACCTCTAGGCAGGATATGCTCCATCTTCTACCACACTTTCTCTTCCATGGGCGAACCACTTTTGAATCCACACTCCATGGTTTCATGATCCCATGCCTCCTGAATTTCTGAATGTGTCAGGACACTGAAGCAGGGATTCAATCGCAGACCCTGTACTATGCACAGCGATATTAACTGAGTAACAAATCCCAAGGTGCAACAAAGTCAGCATGAAAATTCAGGAAGAGATCAAAGCATCCAGAGAAATCCAAAAACCAGAATCAGGAGACAGACAGAGGTCAGGTACAAAGGCTGAGGGAAAACTCACTAGCATAATCTGGCAACAAACAGGTGAAACACAGGACTAAAATACACTGAGCAATAAACACAGATGATAGGTGGAGCACAATGAGACAGAAGTGGCAGCAAAACAGGTAATAATGAGAAACAGGTGAGAGGCAAAGTATTCAGTAATACAGGGGCCGGAGTAGAGCAGGAGCAGGGACAGGAGCACATGGGGCATGAAAACAAACAAGAGCACATGGCAATACAAAACCACGGACTGACGGCTAGGGGGAAAACACACAAAAAAACAGTTCAACTAAGGTTACTGACAGTATGACAGTAGCCCCCCCCCCCACCCCACCCCCACAAACGGGTCCCTCCTAGCATCATGGCAGGTAGAGCTGGGAGCTGGCGATGAAAGTCCCTGATGAGAGAGGGGTCCAGGACATTACAGGCAGGGACCCAGCACATCTCCTCAGGACCATAGCCCTCCCAGTCCACAAGGTACTGTAGACTATGGCCCTGGCGACGAACGTCCAGCAGCTGATGCACCATGGAGGCCTCTGCCGCATCGATGAGCCATGTGGGAGGGGGGTTGGGGATGGAGCACAGGGGATGGCTCATGAAAGGCTTGATGCGGAACACGTGGAAGGTGGGATGAATGTGGCGGAGAGTGGAGGGGAGCTTGAGACAGACGGCAGCAGGGCTGATGACTTTAGCAATGGGAAAGGGGCCAAAGAAGCGAGGGGCGAGCTTGCAGGAGTCCACCTTGAGGGGCAGGTCTCGAGTTGAAAGCCACACACGCTGTCCCTGGCAGTAACATAGGGCCTTGGAGCGATGGCAGTCAGCTTGACCCTAGCTGAGGCACGGAGAAGGGCAGAGGATGTGCGCCTCCATGTCCACTGACAACGGCGGATGAATGCCTCAATAGCTGGAAAGCCAACCTCCTCCTCCTGGGCAGGAAACAGTGGAGGTTGGTAGCCAAGGCAGCACTCGAAAGGGGACAGACCGCTGGATGAGGACGGATGAGAGTTTTTGGCGTACTCAGCCCAGGGTAGCTGCTGACTCCACACAGAGGGGTTCTGGGAGACCACACTGTAATAGTCTCTAGTTGTTGGTTGGCCCGCTTGGTCTGGCCATTGGTCTATGGGTGGAACCCTGAAGACAGACTCATGGAGGCACCCAGAAGATTACAGAATACCCTCCAGAAGGTGGATGTGAATTGAGAGCCCCTGTCTGACACGGCATCTACAGATAAACCATGCAATTTAAAAACATTCAGTACTAGTAATTTGGCTGTTTCTTTGGCACAGGGAAGCTTAGGTAAAGGAATGAGGTGTACAGACTTGTAACGATCAGCTACTGTGAGAATGGTGGTGTTACCATCTGATGGGGAAGACTGGTGACAAAATTCAGTGCAATGTGGGATCAGGGTCTCTTGGGGATAGACAGGGGTTGTAACAGACCAGCAGATGACTGGTTAGAGTTCTTGCCTTGAGCACAGACCGAGCAGACTGAGGCAAAGTTGCAGATGTCAGCTCCCATGGAGGGCCACCAGAACCGCCGACTGAGGAAGGCCATGAGTACATTTGGTTCCAGGGTAACAGGATAACCGGGAAGAATGACCCCACTGCAATACCTGTGAGTGGACAGAGCTGGGAACATAACCACGGTTAGTGGGGCATTGACTAAGGGCTGCCTCGCTCTGTTGAGCAGCTTGCACAATGGCTTCAATGTCCCACTGTGCTGCACCCATAAGACAGTGAACAGGGAGGATGACATTGGGGACCTCAGGACTCTCAGAGGAGGGAAATCTTCGGGAGAGGGCATTAGGTTTACCATTCTTGGAACTGGGGCAGAAGGACAGAGTAAAATTGAATCTTGAGAAAAACAGGGACCAACGAGCTTGATGGGAGTTGAGACACTTGGCCGTACGGATATATTCCAGACTCTTGTGATCAGTCCAGACTAAGAATGGCACCTTGGCTCCCTCCAGCCAATGCCTCCGCTCCTCCAGAGCTAGCTTCACAGCCAGCATCTCCCGGTTTCCGACATCGTAATTCTGCTCCAAGGGAGTGAGGCAGTGAGAGAAGGCTGCGCAGGGGTGTGACTTCTCATCCTTGGCCGAGCGCTGAGAGAGAACAGCTCCTACGCCAATGTCAGATGCGTCCATCTCCGCGATGATCTGCCTGTCAGTGTCAGGTTCAATCAGGATGGGGGAAGAGATGAAATGTTCCTTCAGGTCAGAGAGTGCTTTTTCAGCAGCAGGGGACCAGGAGAATCTGACAGCAGATGAGGCAAGAGCAGTGAGTGGTGCAGCCAGTGTACTGTAATTTCTGATGAAGCGGCGATAGAAGTTAACGAAGCCTAAGAAGTGTTGCAACTCCCTACGTCTAAGATTGGGGCCATTCGACCACTGCCTTGACCTGCCATTGGTCCATCTGAATGGAACTGCCTGAAATTACATACCCCAGGAAGGAGACGGTATTGTGATGAAACTCACATTTCTCAGCCTTCACAAAGAGCTGGTTCTCCAGAAGGCGCTGGAGAACTCTACGGACTTGACCTGTGTGTTCAGAAAGGGACTTAGAAAAATTCAAAATGTTGTCAAGATACACAGAAACAAACTGGTTCAGCATGTCCCTGAGAGCGTCATTTACCAAGGCTTGGAAGACAGAGGGGGCATTGGTGAGACCAAATGGCATGACCAGATGCTCATAATGGCCTTAGGTGGTGTGGAAGGTCATCTTCCACTCATCCCCTTCGTGGATATGGATAAGGCGTAATGGAGATCAAGCTTGGTGAAAACTGAGGCTCCTTGCAGTAGTTCAAATGCCGAGGTCATGAGTGGAAGAGGGTAACTGTTCTTAACAGTGACTTCATTCAGTCCCCGGTAACCAATGCACAGATGCAAGGAGCCGTCCTTCTTTTCAACAAAGATAAAAACTGGCACCAGCAGGGGAGGAAGACAGCTGGATGATGCCTGCACCCAAAGAGTCTTGAATGTACTTACTCATGGCTTCTGTTTCAGATACAGACAGGGAATACAGGCAGCCCCTTGGGGGAGATGTGCCAGGCAAGAGGTCAATGGCACAATCATATGGACGATGAGGCAGTAGGGAAGTGGCCTGGGACTTGCTGAACACATCCTTGAGGTTCATGTATTCAGGAGGGATGGCGCTAAGGTCCGGAAATTCCTTGGGGGGATCTGAGCTTGGAGACAAGGGGATCTGAGCATGACGGAGGCAGTGGGAGTGACAGAATGGGCTCTAGCCTACAAACTTGTGACTGAGCCAGTCAATGTGGGGCTTGTGTCTGACTAACCAGAGATGGCCCAGGACAATGGGAGCTTGAGGAGAGTCAATAACATAAAGGGTTAACTGTTCATGATGGTTGCCGGATAAGCTGAGACTCACCAGAGCCGTGACATGGGTGATGTTAGCCAGTCTGACCGTACAAGGCGTTGGCTATCAATGGTGACTGGAGAACAGACGTGCGTAATCCCTACTGGGCAGCCAAGTCAGAATTGATAAAACACCCCTCTGCACCAGAATCGACCAAGATGCAGACTGCTCGGCGTTGGACACCCCACTCCAGAGAAGCAGGTATGAGAGTGTGTGGTGTCAAGCAGGGCTGGACAGGGGTCATGCTCACCAGTACTCCTCATCCTACTGGTGAGTGCTTGGCTTTTACTGGGAGGTGGAGATGAAGTGGTCTGGTTGGCCACAGTACAGACAGGAACAGGTGCTGATTCTCCTTTGTCTTCTTAGCTTCGGGCTCCGGGACAGGAATTGTAGATGGGGACAAATGGCAGGGGAAATGGCAGACCACCCAATAGTCAACGAGACTTGGAAGAGCAAATCTGCAGAGAGATAGCAGGCAACTGCAGGAAACATAAAGTCGTGGTGGTAGGGGATTTTAATTTTCCATACGTTGATTGGGACTCCCATACTGTTAGGGGTCTAGATGGTTTAGAGTTTGTAAAATGTGTTCAGGAAAGTTTTCTAAATCAATATATAGAGGGACCAACTAGAGGGGATGCAATATTGGATCTCCTGTTAGGAAACGAGTTAGGACAAGTGACAGAAGTCTGTGTAGGAGAGCACTTTGGTTCCAGTGATCATAACACCATTAGTTTCATTTTGATCATGGACAAGGATAGATCTGGTCCTAGGGTTGAGGTTCTGAACTGGAAGAAGGCCAAATTTGAAGAAATGAGAAAGGATCTAAAAAGCGTGGATTGGGACAGGTTGTTCTCTGGCAAAAGTGTGATTGGTAGGTGGGAAGCCTTCAAAGGGGAAATTTTGAGAGTGCAGAGTTTGTATGTTCCTGTCAGGATTAAAGGCAAATTGAATAGGAATAAGGAACCTTGGTTCTCAAGGGATATTGCAACTCTGATAAAGAAGAAGAGGGAGTTGTATGAAATGTATAGGAAACAGGGAGTAAATCAGGTGCTTGAGGAGTATAAGAAGTGCAAGAAAATACTTAAGAAAGTAATCAGGAGGGCTAAAAGAAGACATGAGGTTGCCTTGGCAGTCAAAGTGAAGGATAATCCAAAGAGCTTTTACAGGTATATTAAGAGCAAAAGGATTGTAAGGGATAAAATTGGTCCTCTTGAAGATCAGAGTGGTCGGCTATGTGTGGAACCAAAGAAAATGGGGGAGATCTTAAATAGGTTTTTTGCATCTGTATTTACTAAGGAAACTGGCATGAAGTCTATGGAATTGAGGGAATCAAATAGTGAGATCATGGAAATTGTACAGATTGAAAAGGAGGAGGTGCTTGCTGTCTTGAGGAAAATTAAAGTGGATAAATCCTCGGGACCTGACAGAGTGTTCCCTCGGACCTTGAAGGAGACTCGTGTTGAAATTGCAGGGGCCCTGGCAGAAATATTTAAAATGTCGCTGTCTACGGGTGAGGTGCTGGAGGATTGGAGAGTGGCTCATGTTGTTCCGTTGTTTAAAAAAGGATTGAAAAGTAATCCGGGAAATTATAGGCCAGTGAGTTTAACGTCGGTAGTGGGTAAGTTATTGGAGGGAGTACTAAGAGACAGAATCTACAAGCATTTGGATGGACAGGGACTTATTAGGGAGAGTCAAAATGGCTTTGTGCGTGGTAGGTCATGTTTGACCAATCTATTGGAGTTTTTCGAGGAGGTTACCAGGAAAGTGGATGAAGGGAAGGCAGTGGATATTGTCTACGTGGATTTCAGTAAGGCCTTTGACAAGGTCCCGCATGGGAGGTTAGTTAGGAAAATTCAGTCGCTAGGTATACATGGAGAGGTGGTAAATTGGATTAGACACTGGCTCAATGGAAGAAGCCAAAGAGTGGTGGTAGAGAATTGCTTCTCTGAGTGGAGGCCTGTGACTAGTGGTGTGCCACAGGGATCAGCGCTGGGTCCATTGTTATTTGTCATCTATATGAATGATCTGGATGATAATCTGGTAAATTGGATCAGCAAAGTTGCTAATGATACAAAGATTGGAGGTGTAGTAGACAGTGAGGAAGGTTTTCAGAGCCTGCAGAGGGACTTGGACCAGCTGGAAAAAGGCAGATGGAGTTTAATACAGACAAGTGTGAGGTATTGCACGATGGAAGGACAAACCAAGGTAGAACATACAGGGTTAATACTGAGGAGTGCAGTAGAACAGAGGGATCTGGGAATACAGATACAAAATTCCCTAAAAGTGGCGTCACAAGTAGATAGGGTTGTAAAGAGAGCTTTTGGTACATTGGCCTTTATTAATCAAAGTATTGAGTATAAGAGCTGGAATGTTATGATGAGGTTGTATAAGGCATTGGTGAGGCCGAATCTGGAGTATTGTGTTCAGTTTTGGTTACCAAATTACAAGAAGGATATAAATAAGGTTGAAAGAGTGCAGAGAAGATTTACAAGGATGTTGCCAGGACTTGAGAAACTCAGTTACAGAGAAAGGTTGAATAGGTTAGGACTTTATTCCCTGGAGTGTAGAAGAATGAGGGGAGATTTGATAGAGGTATATAAAATTATGATGGGTATAGATAGAGTGAATGCAAGCAGGCTTTTTCCACTGAGGCAAGGGGAGAAAAAAACCAGAGGACATGGGTTAAGGGTGAGGGGGGAAAAGTTTAAAGGGAACATTAGGGGGGGCTTCTTCACACAGAGAGTGGTGGGAGTATGGAATGAACTGCCAGACGAGGTGGTAAATGCGGGTTCTTTTTTAACATTTAAGAATAAATTGGACAGATACATGGATGGAAGGTGTATGGAGGGATATGGTCCGTGTGCAGGTCAGTGGGACTAGGCAGAAAATGGTTCGGCACAGCCAAGAAGGGCCAAAAGGCCTGTTTCTGTGCTGTAGTTTCTATGGTTCTATGGTTCAATGTAGACTGACAAGGAGCTTGGAACTCACCCAGTGCCCCCAGGGACCCTCTGGAACTCCTCCCTCTGCAGCGGTGCTGAAGGCAAACATCAATACGGATGGCCAAATCCACCAGGGCTTCAAAGGTGGCAGGAAGGTCCCGGGTGACCAGCTCACTTTTGATGTCTTCGAAGAGGCCGTTCAAGAAGGTGTCATACTGCACCTCAGAGTTCCAGCCGCTGGAGGTGGCTAGGGTCCAGAACTCTATGGCGCAATCTGACACAGATCTGCACCCCTGGTGCATGTGCAGCATTTCATGGCCAGCCTCTCTCTCATGTTTGGTGCGATCAAACACTTTTCTCATCTCCTCAGAAAATAACTGAAAACTGATGCAGGAAGGTGAGCCTGCCCCCCAGACGGCTGTTCCCCTTTCTCTCGCCCGACTGGACAGTTGAGTGAGGATACAGTCACCCCTGTCCTGCCCGCAACTGGTCCAGAATGTGACAGCCAGGCTCCTTACAGGTGCCTGGAAAAGGGACCATATTACTTCTTTCCTGGCCTCTCTACACTGGCTACCAGTACAGTTTAGAATTGATTTTAAGGTTCTCCTGTTTGCTTATAAAGCCCTAACTGGGCTGGCCCCCTCCTATATCGCAGACCTTCTAACCCCTTATTCTACTTCCAGGTCCCTCAGGTCGGCTGACTTGGGCTCCTGGCTGTCCCGCGATCTAAATTTAAGTTTAAGGGTGACCGCGCCTTTGCTGTTGTAGTCCCTAGTCTGTGGAACAGCATTCCCCTCCCTATCAGATCTTCCCCCTCCATTGACTTTTAAGTCCAGGCTCAAAACTTGCCTTTACTTACTAGCATTTGAATCTTTCTGATGTGGCTGATTTTTGGCTAGAGCCTAGGCTCATGTGTTGTCTATTTTGTGCCGATAAGTTGTGTGCCTTAATGTTTATATCTGTGTTTCTTGTATTTGTGATTTTAGCTACCTGTTATGGTTTGTACAGCACTTTGGTCAACATGGGTTGTTTTCAAATGTGCTTTTTAAATAAATTTGACTTGGTTTGACTTGACGTAGGCAACCTTGGTTCGATCAGTTGGAAAGGTCATTGGCTGTAATTCGAAAATGAGGGCGAACTGGGAAAGAAAAGAGCGGCAGGTACCAGGCTCACCTGAGTACTTTTCTGGAGGAGGCAGACGGGGCTCTTGGACAGGAGGAGCATGCGAGGACGTGGAGGGCGGGGCAGAAGATGCAGTCGTAGAACGTTGATGGGCGCTCTGGGACAGCTGGAGTGACCGAGTCTGGGCCACCAGATCGGCTACATTGGCAGAAAGTGACTCCACTGCCCTGAACATGGAGTCCAGCTGGTTCTGGTGTCTCCCCAGCATCACTCCCTGTTGTTCCAGGGCAGCTCTCAGACAACCGGGGTCTGCTGGATCCATTCTGGCTAGATTGTACTCTAAGGGTGCTGGAGCAGGGACCCAATCACAGACCGAGTACTGTGCTCACAGTGATATAACTGAGTAACAAATCCAGAGGTGCAAACAAAGTCGGCGTCAAGGTTCAGGTAGAGATCAAAACATCCAGAGAAATCCAAAAACCAGAATCAGGAAACAGGCAGAGTCAATATTTAGACAGAGTTCAGATACAAAATGCTGGAAAGGCTCAGGAAAACTCACTGACACAAACAGCTGAAAACATAGGACTGAAATACACTGAGCAATAAACAGAGAGGCAGATGATAGGTGGAGCACAATGAGACAGAAGTGGCAGCAAAACAGGTAATAATGAGAAACAGGTGAGAGGCAGAGTACTCAGTCATACAGGGGCTAGAGTAGAACAGGAGCAGGGACAGGAGCACATGGCAACACAAAACCACAGACTGACAGCTCGGGGAAAACACACAAAAAGACAAAATTCAGCTGGAGGTACTGACAGAATGAGTCTACCACAGAGAACATTGTTGAATGCCTTACTAAAATCTTTATACACCACATCCGTTGATTTATCTTCATCAATGTGTTTTTTTTTACATTTGTGGAACAGCTTCTCATATTCTTCCTGGGCAGCCTCTATCCTAGCAGCACGAACATTAAATTTGCCAACTTCCTGTAACTATTTCCCTCTGTCCCTTTCTCCCTCTTTCCTTCTTTGCTGTGTCCATTGGACCCCATTCCCCAGTTTTTCTTTGACCCCTTGTTCTCCAGCTGCCCATCATCAACCCATTCCTCCCATCGTTCTCCTACCCATGTTCTTTCTTTTATTTCTTGATCCACATAGTCCTCTTGCATCAGATTTCATCTTCTTCAGCCCTTTGTCTCTTCCACCTCACATTATTCCCACTATCATCTCTCTTCACCTGAATCTACCTATTATGCTCTAGTTCTTGCTCCACCCTTTCTCCCAATTTCTTAAACTGGCCATCTCCCCTTTCCCTTTCCAGTTCTGATTAGGTACCTCGACCTGAAATATCAACTGTTCATTTCCCTCCACAGACACTGCCTTATTCGCTAAGTTCATCCATTCCCTTTGAAAGCTACTCTAGATTTCTAGCATCTGTGTTCTCTTGTGTCGCAACCAGAAATCTACCTGATATTAAACTCAAAAATCTGTCACTTTACCAGTGCTGTACTCAGTTATGCTTACATTATCTTCCCACACCCTGGGTGTCAGCTAAAAGTGGCACTTTAGTGGCTGATGTGGCATTAGTGTTTGAAAATGAATTGTCTGAAAATGAATTAAATTGTATAATTTTATTGACATTGAAACCTGTCTGGGGAAAAAGAATCCAGAATTCAGAACTCTGCTAATACAACGTTAAAGGAAAGATTGATTTTAACTCAGCCTGGTAAACATCATTTGATTCTCGGGGTTGTTCTATGATTTGATCCATGTCCAGTGAGATCATGGGCCTCTACAGCAGTTTTGAGAGAAGGAATTGCTTGGGCTTTTCTGCAAGTAGACTGTTTCAGGCAAGTTTCTTTAATTTACCTATATATATATATATATATATATAAAGAAAGAAAGGGGCTTCCCAGGGTGTCAAAGAGGTAAGTCATTGACCATAAGACGACAGCCACTACCTTCACCTCTGTCTCTCCACCAGCAATATATTCTCCCCTGGAATTCTGAGTTCTATTTTCAAATCAACACGTAGCATTGCCTCACAGAAAGCTAGGATGTCATCAGTTTCCAAGGCAACACTGTAATAGCATCAATGGCGACTTCCATATAAAACTATAGTTCACTATATGCCATCTAAGTATTTTTAGTAAAATAGAATATTAATTTGAAGTGAATATTTACTCAAAAGTATAATTAATCCAACTGCTGTTCAGTGGGCAAGAATGGATATTTTAAGTGCCAGTTTAGATTAAGCTTGTTTGCTAATGTCATGACTCTTGGTCTAATATTAATCCACATTGAATAAGAAGACATAAACACCTTAAAAATAGAATTCTATTTGCATCACAGCTTTCAAGATGTATTTTAAGTTGTAAAATCACAACAGCATGTTTGCAAGTGATGACATAGGCACAAGACTCTCATTATGGTGTTGTCAAGATGTTGCTAGACCAGTTTCCAGAAACAGAGCCAAATGATCTGAGTTATCAGTCTTAACCTAGTATTTGTGGAAATTAAATTAATTACACAAATCTGATTTTGTGGCTGATGAAGAGTTAGTGTCAATAACAGTATCAGAATTATTGGACAGTCATAAAAAGCCATCTGCTTCACCAGTGCTTTTTAGAGAAGGAGATCTACCATCCCGATTCAATTATTCTGAGACATAAAAGGCACCCAGGAGCTTTGAGGAGAGTGCGGGAAAATGGTATTTACATATAGAATCAGCTAAAGTCAAACAATGCGGCAGAGCAGGCATGAACTATGATCAGTGTTTCTGATCATTGGCCTTCATTCCAATTGTTGCTTAAAGAACCTCCACAATACATTCTGTTGTTATGTATTTAAAAAATCAAAGTCAACAACTAAACTACTATTTTAGTGGCTGTAATAAAATAGTGGCCTTTTGCATCTTACTTATATTGATAGAGAAATGTAAGTGAATGCAGATGCTGGAAATCAGGAACAACACACAAAGGAGCTGGAGATACCCTTCCAAGGGGGATTCTGTTCATCGAGGTTCTCCTTAAATGTATTTCATGGAATGTGGCACATTTTGAAATTTTTAAAACACTTCCTGTAAAATTACAATAAACATATATAGTTAGTAAGAGTAATTCTAGATCATTATGCTCCAGCTGAAAGTTTAAAAGAAAGGTTGTAAAATAAAACCTGGGGGTTTTCCCAGTCATTTTTACCATAGCTCCACTGGAAATGCACTTAAATGGTGAGAAAGTAAACTGTGATTAGTTATGCTAAGTCCATCCTTTGGTGAAGGTCCATATCTAACCCATTGAACTGATCTCCACTTAACCAAACGTGTCTGACAGTGATTGTAATATTTATTACCTCTGAGTCAGACATTTGTGGGGCCCACACTATCTCTTGCATTTAAATTTGACTAACTCTTGAGTACAGCCCTTAATGAGTGCTATATTGTTGGCAGGCCCAATGTCTCTGATGAGATGTTAAACACAATCCCTGACTGCCCACTCAGACACAAATCAAACATCCTGTCAAGATACTTGAAGAGCAGAAACATGTTTTTCTAGTCAGTAAGCCTTCTTCAACCAGAGGCAGCTGTTTGAAGGACTTGCCTGCATAACAACAGTGACTTCTGCAATGATTAATGGCTGGCAAACTTTGAGATGTGTTCAGAATGTAAATATTGTAATAAATACAGTCAAAAATTGTAAAAACTGGAGGAGCTAGAAATATGAAATCAAACAAAATTTCGGTGGTACCCTTCACAGCAGGGTGCATGAGCGTAGAAGCATACAAATTAGGAGCAGTAGTGGGTTATTTAGTCTCTTTAGCCTCTTCTGGAATTTAAACAGATTATGGCTGATCTCATTGTAACCTCACCCTATGTTCCAATCGCCCACTTACTCATTAAACATAGATCCACCTCTACTTTCAAAATATTCAAAATTCCATCTCTACCTCCATTGAGGAGGACAGTTCCAAAGACCCACTATTCTCAGAATTACACTCTTTGCCTCATTGTTTTGCCTTAAGTGGTATTTTAAACAGTGACTTCTAGTTCTGAGTTCTCCCACAAGAGGACATACCCACTTTGCATTCATCCTGTGAGACCTCTCTGAATCCTAAACACTTCATTCACATTCCCCCCACACTTTTCTGAATTACAGCAGATACAAGCCTTGCTTGTCCAAACTTCCCTCACAAAGAAATATGCCTGATCCAGGTATTAGTCAAGTAAACTTCATTTGAATATATACAAATGTTTTAACATCCTTCCTGAAATACAAATCAACAATTCTGTACACATTACTCGATGTGCCTCACTATTTGCCTAACAAATAAAGCATATCCTCTCTATATTTGTATTCATTTCCGTTAACATTAAATAATTACATAGTGTTGGTTTTACTAATTACCTGCAGCAGCTTAATTTCAGAGCCCCTCATTTGCTCACCAGTTAGATAAAATGCTTTTATAAATTTTGTTGTGCCAATGTAGACAATTCCACATATTCCCACATTATACTCTATTTGCCAATCTAAGCTCACACTCACTTGATCTATAAACCATATAACCATAGAAAAATTACAGCACGGAAACAGGCCATCTCGGCCCTCTGGTCCGTGCCGAACTCTTACTCTCTCCTAGTCCCACCAACCTGCATTCAGCCCATAACTCTTCATTCCTTTCCTGTCCATATATCTATCCAATTTAACTTTAAACGACAACATAGAACCTGCCTCAACCACTTCTGCTGGAAGCTCATTCCACACAGCTACTACTCTCTGAGTAAAGAAGTTCCCCCTCATGTTACCCCTAAACTTTTGCCCTTTAACTCTCAATTCATGTCCTCTTGTTTGAATCTTCCCCACTCTCAATGGAAAAAGCCTATCCACGTCAACTCTATCAATCCCCCTCATAACTTTAAACACCTCTATCAAGTCCCCCCTCAACCTTCTATGCTCCAAAGAATAAAGATCTAACTTGTTCAACCTTTCTCTGTAACTTAGGAGATGAAACCCAGGCAACATTTTAGTAAACCTCCTCTGTACGCTCTCAGTTTTATTGACATCTTTCCTATAATTCGGTGACCAGAACTGTACACAATACTCCAGATTTGGCCTTACCAATGCCTTATACAATTTCAACATTACATCCCAACTCCTGTACTCAATGTTCTGATTAATAAAGGCCAGCATACCAAAAGCTTTCTTCACCACCCTATCCACATGAGATTCCACCTTCAGGGAACTATGCACCATTATTCCTAGTTCCCTCTGTTCTACAGCATTCTTTAATTCCCTACCATTTACCATGTATGTCCTATTTTGATTAGTCGTAGTCATAGTAGTCATAGTCATACTTTATTGATCGCGAGGGAAATTGGTTTTTGTTACAGTTGCACCAACCAAGAATTGAGTATAAATACAGCAATATAAAACCATAAATAATTAAATAATAATATGTAAATTATGCCAGGAAATAAGTCCAGGACCAGCCTATTGGCTCAGGGTCTCTGACCCTCCAAGGCAGGAGTTGTAAAATTTAATGGCCACAGGCAGGAATGACTTCCTATGACGCTCAGTGTTGCATCTCGGTGGAATGAGTCTCTGGCTGAATGTACTCCTGTGCCCAACCAATACATTATGTAGTGGATGGAAGACATTGTTCAAGATGGCATTCAACTTGGACAGCATGCTCTTTTCAGATACCACCGTCAGAGAGTCCAGTTCCATCCCCACAACATCATTGGCCTTACGAATGAGTTTGTTGATTCTGGTGGTGTCTGCTACCCTCAGCCTGCTGCCCCAGCACACAAAACAGCAAACATGATAGCACTGGCCACCACAGACTCGTAGAACATCCTCAGCATCGTCCAACAGATGTTAAAGGACCTCAGTCTCCTCAGGAAATAGAGATGGCTCTGACCCTTCTTGTTGACAGCCTCAGTGTTCTTAGACCAGTCCAGTTTATTGTCAATTCGTATCCCCAGGTATTTGTAATCCTCCACCATGTCCACACTGACCCCCTGGATGGAAACAGGGGTGACTGGTGCCTTAGCCCTCCTCAGGTCCATCACCAGCTTCTTAGTCTTTTTCACATTAAGCTCTCACACCATGTGACAAAGTTTCCTACCGTAGCCCTGTACCCAGCCTCATCTCCCTTGCTGAGGCATCCAACTATGGCAGAGTCATCAGAAAACTTCTGAAGATGGCAAGACTCTGTGCAGTAGTTGAAGTCCAAGGTGTAAATGGTGAAGAGAAAGGGAGACAAGACAGTCCCCTGTGGAGCCCCAGTGCTGCTGATCACTTTGTCTGACACACAGTGTTGCAAGCACACATCCTGTGGTCTGCCAGTCAGGTAATCAATAATCCATGACACCAGGAAAGCATCCACCTGCATTGCTGTCAGCTTCTCCCTGAGCAGAGCAGGGTGGATGGCGTTGAATGCACTGGAGAAGTCAAAAAACATGACCCTCACAGCACTCGCTGGCTTGTCCAGGTGGGCGTAGACACGGTTCAGCAGGTAGACGGTGGCTTCTTCAACTCCTAGTCAGTGCTGGTAGGCGAACTGGAAGGGAGCTAAGTGTGGCCTGACCATAGGCTGGAGCAGCTCCAGAACAAGTCTCTCCAGGGTCTTCCTGATGTGGGAGGTGAATGCCACCGTCTGTAGTCATTGAGGCCGCTGGGGTGCGGCGTCTTCGGCACAGGGACAAGGCAGGACGTCTTCCACAGTACAGGAACCTTCCGGAGCCTCAGGCTCAGGTTGAAGACATGGCGAAGGACTCCACATAGCTGAGGGGCACAGGCTTTGAGCACCCTGGTACTGACACCATCCGGGCCTGCAGCCTTGCTTGTGTTGAGACGCTCCAACTGTCTTCTCATCTGTTCAGCTGTGAAGCCCACCGTGGTGGTTTCGTGTGGGGAAGGGGTATAATCATGAGAGCAGGGTGGGGGACTGTGAGGAGGGGAGAGTGGAATATGTATTAGTTGGGGGCTGACAACAGATGAATCATCTGGGGGATGGGCAGGGGCCACAATGTCAATTTTGTTAAAGAACAGGTTAAATTCGTTGGCCCTGTCCACACTGCCTTCAGCTCCTCTGTTGCTAGTTTGCCGGAACCCAGTGATGGTCCTCATCCCACTCCAGACCTCTCTCATGTTGTTCTGCTGGAGTTTCCACTCAAGCTTCCTCCTGTACCTGTCTTTAGCCCCCCTGATCCTGGCTTTCAGGTCCCTCTGTATTGTCTTCAGCTCCTCCTTATTTCCATCTCTAAACACCCTCTTTTTAGCATTCAGGATGTCCTTAATGTCCTTTGTTACCCATGGCTTGTTATTTGAATAACAAAGGACAGTTCTTGTCAGAACATTGCAGTCCACACAGAAGTTGATGTAACCAGTGATGCATTCTGTAAGCCCATCAATATCCTCTCCATGTGGCTCACAGAGTGCCTGCCAGTCTGTCATCTCAAAACAACCCTGGAGCACCTCATAAGCCTCCTCTGACCATTTCCTCACTGTCCTCGAGGTTGCAGGTTTACTCTTCACCAGAGGCACGTAGCAGAGTTTTAGATGCACTAGGTTGTGATCTGACCTTCCCAATGGGGGGAGGGGAGAGGAGTTGTATGCATCCTTAATGTTAGCATACATCAAATCCAGAGTCCTCTCCCCTCTGGTTGTACAGCTCACATACTGCGTGAAGTTGGGCAGTGTTCTAGCCATGGTAACATGGTTGAAGTCACCCGAGATGGTAATGAGGGCACTCAGGTGCTGGGGTTGTAATCTGGCTATGACGGTGTAAGTGATGTTACACGCCGACGTCGGGTTGGCGGAGGGAGGGATGTACACAACAACCACAATTGCATGTGAGAGTTTCCTTGGCAAATAATATGGCCGGAGTCCAACAGCAAAAAGTTCAATATCCGGGCTACAAACACGTTCCTTGATCATAATATGACCAGGATTGCAGCGTATGTCGTTTACCAGAACAGCAAGCCCCCCTCTTTTACGCTTACCGCTCGCAGTGCAATTCTGGTCAGCCCAAACAGTCTGGAAGCCTTCAATGGAAATGTTTTGGTCGGGTATGTCCTCGTGCAGCCACGTTTCAGTAAAACACATAACACTGCTCTCCCGAAATGTTCTCTGACTCCTGGCTAGCACCGTCATCTCGTCCATTTTATTACCCAGAGATCTCACATTGCCTATGATGGGAGAGGGGAGACACGGCTTATAACGCCTCTTCTCCATAAGCCTCTGTTGTCTCGACCCAGTCCTCTTCCCTCGCCTTTTTGATCCCCCTCTGCATCCTCTGTGGGTTTTCTTCCAGATTTCAGCCAGGGTGTCCGCTGCTCTGTTCGCTAAACTGGCCGGCATAAGCGCAATCAGCTGGTCCCTGGAATAAACAATGCTACCATTCTGCTGCCACGCTAATGAGACATGTCCGAAAGTAACTATTTCCAGCGCTAAAAACCCAAATAAAACTCTCACTCCACCAGCATGTTAGAGAGGGTACAGGTTCAACGTGTTACCGTGAAAAAAAATACAACAAATAACGGAAGTTAAAAAAGTTTAACAAAGTAAGAAAAAGTAAGAAAACTAGATGGAGCGACTGTAACAGGCTGCATGCACGACCGGCGCATGTGCACACTATTAGTTCTACCAAAATGTAGCACCTCACATTTTTCAGCATTAAAATCCCTCTGCCATCTTTCAGCCCACTCTTCTAACTGTCCTAAATCTCTCTGCAAACTTTGAAAACCTACCTCATCATCTACAACACCACCTATCTTAGTATCATCTGCATACTTACTAATCCAATTTACCACCCCATCATCCAGATCATTAATATATATGACAAACAACACTGGACCCAGTACAGATCCCTGAGGCACACCACTAGTCACCGGCCTCCAATCTGACACACAGTTATCCACCACTACTCTCTGACGTCTTCCATCTAGCCACTACTGAATCCATTTTACTACTTCTATATTACTGCCTAATGATTGAACCTTCTTAACTAACCTTCCGTGTAGAACCTTGTCAAAGGCCTTACTGAAGTCCATATAGACAACATCCACCACTTTACCCTCATCAACTTTCTTAGTAACCTCATCAAAAAATTCAATAAGATTTGTCAAACATGACCTTCCACGCACAAATCCATGTTGACTCTTCCTAATCAGACCCTGTCTATCCAGATAATTATATATACCATCTCTAAGAATACTTTCCATCAATTTACCCACAACTGATGTCAAACTCACAGGCCGATAATTGCCAGGTTTACTCTTAGAACCCTTTTTAAACAATGGAACCACATACGCCAATCCTCTGGCCCCATTCCCATTTCTAATGACATTTGAATTATTTCTGTCAGAGCCCCTGCTATTTCTACACTAACTTCCCTCAAGGTGCTAGGGAATATCTTGTCCGGACCCGGAGACTTATCCACTTTTATATTCCTTAAAAGTGCCAGTACTTCTTCTTCTTTAATTGCCATACTTTCCATAACTACCCTTCTTATTTCCTTTACCTTACACAATTCAATATCCTTCTCCTTAGTGAATACCGAAGAAAAGAAATTGTTCAAAATCTCCCCCATCTCTTTTGGCTCCGCACATAGCCGTCCACTCTGATTCTCCAAGGGACCAATTTTATCCCTCACTATCCTTTTGCCACTAACGTAACTGTAGAAACTCTTTGGATTTATTTTCACCTTACTTGCCAAAGCAGACTCGTATCTTCTTTTAGCTTTTCTAATTTCTTTCTTAAGATTCTTTTTACATTCTTTATATTCCTCGAGTACCTCATTAACTCCAAGCTGCCTATATTTATTGAAGATCCCTCTCTTTTTCCGAACCAAGTTTCCAATATCTCTTGAAAACCATGACTCTCTCAAACTTTTAACCTTTCCTTTCAACCTAACAGGAACATAAAGATTCTGAACCCTCAAAATTTCACCTTTAAATGACCTCCATTTCTCTGTTACATCCTTCCCATAAAACAAATTGTCCCAATCCACTCCTTCTAAATCCTTTCGCATCTCCTCAAAGTTAGCCTTTCTCCAATCAAAATTCTCAATCCAGGGTCCAGTCCTATCCTTCTCCATAATTACATTGAAAGTAATTGTATTGTGATCACTGGACCCGACGTGCTCCCCAACACATACCTCTGTCACCTGTCCTGTCTCATTCCCTAACAGGAGATCCAGTGCCCCTTCTCTAGTTGGTACCTCTATGTATTGCTGCAAAAAACTACCCTCCACACATTTTACAAACTCCAAACCATCCAGTCCTTTTACAGAATGGGCTTCCCAGTCAATGTGAGGAAAATTAAAATCTTCCACAATCACATCCTTGTGCTTACTACAAATATCTGCTATCTCCTTACAAATTTGCTCCTCCAGTTCTCGGTCCCCATTAGGTGGTCTATAATACACCCCTATAAGCGTCACAACACCTTTCCTATTCCTCAATTCCACCCAAATAGCCTCTCTAGACGAGTCCACTAATCTATCCTGCCAGAGCACCGCTGTTAAATATTCTCTGACAAGCAATGCAACACCTCCCCCTCTTGCCCCTCCTATTCTATCACACCTGAAGCAATGAAATCCAGGAATATTTAGTTGCCAATCACACCCCTCCTGCAACCACGTTTCACTGATAGCTACAACATTATATTTCCAGGTATCAATCCATGTTCTAAGCTCATCCACCTTTCTTACAATGCTCCTAGCATTAAAATAGATGCATTTAAGAAACTGTCCACCTCCCACTCTCTGTTTATCCTTAATGGAGCAAACAACTTTGTTATCTTTTTCTTCCTTTTCCCCTACATCAACCTCCCCTCTCCCAGTTTCCTTAATTTCATTCCCTCCTCCCAACCATTCTACTTTGTAGTCTAAAGTCACCTCAGTAGCCCTCGCAAATCTCCCTGCCAGGATTCAAGTGCAACCTGTCCCCTTTGTACAGGTCATGCCTTCGCCAATAGTGGTCCCAATGATCCAAAAACACGAATCCCTGCCCCTTGCTCCAATCCCTCAGCCACGCATTTATCCTACACCTCACTGAATTCCTACTCTCACTGTCGCGTAGCACTGGCAGTAATCCCGAGATTACTACCTTTGCCGTCCTTTTTCTCAGCTCCCTTCCTAACTCCCTATATTCTCCTTTCAGGACCTCTCCCCTTTTCCAACCTATGTCATTGGTACTTATATGTACCACGACCTCTGGCTTCTCACCCTCCCACTTCAGGATCTCTTGGACGCGATCAGAAACATCCCAGACCCTGGCACCAGGGAGGCAAACTACCATCCGGGTCTCCAGACTTCATCCACAGAATCGTCTATCTGACCCCCTAACAATTGAGTCCCCTATTACTATTGCCCTCCTCTTCCATTCCCTATCCTTCTTAGCTACAGGGCCGGACCCTGTACCAGAGTCACAGCCAGTGTTGCTTCCCCCAGGTAAGCTGTCCCCCCCAACAGTACTCAAACAGGAGTACCTATTGTCAAGAGGCGCAGCCGCCGGGGTACTCTCTATTACCTGACTCTTCCTCTTCCCCCTCCTAGCCGTGACCGACTTCTCTGCCTCCCGTGGCCCCGGTGTGACCACCTGCCTGTAACTTTTCTCTATCAACTCCTCACTCTTCCTGATAAGATGAAGGTCATCGAGCTGCAGCTCCAGTTTTCTAACGCGGTCTCTTTGGAGCTGCATCTCGATGCACCTGGCACAGATGTGGATGTCTGAGAGGCTGGGAGACTCCACTACCTCCCACATCCAGCACTGAGAACAACAAGCTGCCCTCACACTCATACTTCCCCCTCTCCTCAAATAACAGTGAAAAAAAAAGAAAAACCAAGCCCTCTTCGCCTTGCCTGTTTCCGCCTAAGCCCGTTTAGCCAAAGCCCTTAAGCCTTCATTCTGTCCCCGGATCACTCCGCAGCCCGCAAACTACGCTGCCTGCTGTATAAGGCTCTGTTCCTTTTAAATCTTCCTCGCTTCACTCCCCGACGTCACACGTCTGCGCAGTGCTGCCTCTCTCGATGCCGATTAAAAAAATCGAAAAATTCAAAAAAGGCTTCCTCCACACTCCCGCTCCGATTCTCAGTCTTCTATATAATATATATCTATATTCCTTTGAAGTATCATCCCACTCTCTTCACAACTTACTTTCAGGCTTAATCATGAGGATGATTCCAGGAATGAAGGGGTTAACATATGAGGAGCATTCGGCAGATTTGGGCCTGTACTCACTGGAATTTAGAAGAACGCTGGTGGGTTGGGGTGGGGGGGGGGGGGAGGGTTCTCATTGAAACTTACTGGGTGTTGAAAGGACTAGATAAAGTAGATGTGGAGAGGAAGTTTCCTATGATGGGGGTGTCCAGAATTAGAGGGCACAGCCTCAAAATTGAGGAGTGACTCTTGAAAACAGAGGTAAGGAGGAATTTTTTTAGCCAGAGAGTGGTGAATCTGTGGAATGCTTTGCCACAGTCTGTAGTGGAGGCCAAGTCCATGGGTGTATCTAAAAAGGAAGTCGATATTGTCCTGATTGGTCAGGGCATCAAGGGATATGGTGAGAAGGCAGGTCAATGAGATTGAGTGGAATTCAGGATCAGCCATGATGGAATGGTGGAGTAGACTCGATGGGCTGAAAGGCCTAATTCTGCTCCTATGTCTTATGGTCCTAACTATGTGTTGTCAGCAAACTTAAGCAGTTTCTTTTAAAGATTAGCTTTATTTGTTACCTGTACATCGAAATATACACCGAAATACCTTGTTTGCGTGAACGACCAACATAGTTGAAGGACGTGCCAAAGACAGTCTGCAAGTGACACCGTATTTCTGGTGTCAACATAGCATGTATACGATTTACCACCCTTAACCCCTTTTTGTTTTGAATTTGGGAGTTAACTGCAGCACCTGGAGGAAACCTACATGCTCACAGTGAGAATGCACAACCTCCTTAAAGACAGCGGTGGAAATTTATCTCCATCCCTTCATTCATGTCTCACATATTGATTGTACAAAGCTGAACTGCTATCACCGATCCCTCTGGCACACAGCACTGTGACGTCCAGATAAAATTCCCTTTGTTTGCTGTCAGCCTATCAGTCACCTATCCAAATTGGCATTACTGTTATCAATTATTTTCTATATTAATCTCTGATAAGTCACCTTTTCAAATCCCTTGCAGAAATCTTAGTAAAATCAAGTTGCCTGTTTCCATTTTGAACAGCTCATGTTTCTTCTTCAGAGAACTCCAACTAAATTGGTTAAACCTGATTTCTTTTTCACAAAACAAGATGATTTTTTTTCTGACTGCCTGGAATTATTCCAAGTGCCCTGCTATATTATCTGTAACAGTTACTACTAAAACTGTCTCTATAGCAGATGGTTAAGCCAACTGATCTGTAGTTCCCTACTTGCTGTTTCCTTTCCTTATTGATTAAAGGAATTACACTCGCTACTTTGCAATATAATGCAACATTTCCTGAATCTAGGGAATTAGGAAAAATTAAAATGAGAATATCAATTAAATCACTGGCCACTTTTAATATTCCAGGAGAAAGTCTACCAGAATCCGAGGACATGTGAGCTACAAGCTGCTCAGTGCTATGTTCTTGGCAATGATGATTTTCTTGAGTTCCCCTCTCCCCTCTAGTTCCTGCTCTGCTCATAAACCGTGATGAATCCCCACCTTCCTGTTGCTCTGCATGACTACACCAGGTACCTTGTGCTCTCATAGCAATGAATTACTCAGAATGGAGAGGATGCCTACGAGGGCTGCTGATGGGCCGACTGGGCTAAGCAAAGTTCAAAGTGCAAAGTAATTTTATTATCAAAGTACATATATGTCACCATATACAACCCTGAGACATGTTTTCTTGCAAGCATACTCAATAAATCCCAGAACCATAATAGAGTCAATGAAAGACTGTACCCAACAGGACGGACAAACAACTGATGCGCAAAAGACAAAAAACTGCGCAAATACAAAAGACAACAAAAAAAGACATAAAATAATAATAAATAAATAAGCAATAAATATTGAGAACATGAGATGAAGAATGCTTGAAAGTGGGTCCATAGGCTGTGGGAACAGTTCAGTGATGGGCCGCGTGAAGTTGAGTGAAGTTGTCCCACTGGTTCAAGAGCGTGGGGGGATAATAACTGTTTCTGAACCTGGTGGTGTGAGTCCCGAGTGGCTCGGGCTTCTTCTTGGCCGGCATAGTAAATGTAGTCCACTCTGGCACTGTCAGCAACTGCTGCATTGCAGGGATCCATAGAGTTACAGAGACTCAAAACAGGCCCTCTATGCTGGTGACAGCTAACAAGTACCTATCCATCCTTGAAGATGTAGACTGATAAGTCTCCAGCCTTCAGCCCTTCTTAAATTCTTCAGATTAATTCTGAGTATCCTAGTTTTCTTCGGCCTTCCAAAATACATGACCTCATGTTTTTCAAAGATTCAAAGTACATTTATTATCAAAGAATAAATTGTACAACCTTGAGATTTGTCTGCTTGCAGGCAACCACAAAGCAAGAAATCTGAAAGAAGCCAATTTAAAAAAAAGACCAACACCTGATGCGCGGAGAAAGATAAGGATGTTCTTTTCAAAGTAGGAGGGGAATATCTACTTGTTCAGCCTGGGAGATCAAGAGCATTGTAATGTGCTGGAGCTCTGAAGATAATGCTTGGAAGGATAGTGTATAGTGAAGAATGGTTCAAAATACCTGCTTAATTCTGATTAAGCTTAATTCTAATTCCTTGTTTTCTATTATTCATTCCCAATTCACTCTCTTTTGGACTAATGTCCACTTTATTAGATCTTTTATAAATATCTATTAATATTTAATACTTCTGGTTAATTTTAACTTGCATTTTAATTTTCTTTTCTTATTAATGGAGCTTAGAAAAAAGTACATGGAGCTTAGTAAAATAGAGGGCTATGTGCTAGGGAAATTCTAGGCAGTCTCTAGAGTAGGTTACATGGATCGGCACAACATTGTGGGCCGAAGGGCCTGTAATGTGCTGTAGATTTCTATGTTCTATGTTCAATTAATGTTTTAATCATTCCTTACAGCTTTTATGAATAGCATCTGGGTGCATTCTCTATGGAAAAGCGCACAGTCAATGTTTCAGGCCGAGACCCTTCATCAGGACTGGTGAAAAAAGATGAGGAGTCAGAATTAGAAGGTGGGGGAGGGGAGGAAGAAACACAAGGTGCTAGGAGAAACCAGGAGGGGAAGGGGTGAAATAAAGTCCTGGAAATTTGATTGGTGAAAGGGAAACAGGGCTGGAGAAGGGAGAATCTAATATGACAGCACAGAAGGCCATGGAAGAAAGAAAAGTGGGAGGAGCACCAGAGGTAGGTGATGAGAGAGGGAAAAGGGAATGGGGAATGGTGAAAGGCCGGGGGGGGGGGGGGTGGAGGTTGGTGCGGCAGAAGGCCACTATCGGAAGTTCAAGAAATCGTTGATCATGCCATCAGGTTGGAGGCTACCCAGACGGAATATAAGGTGTCATTTCTCCAATCTGAATGTGGACTCATCACAACAGTGGGGAAGGCCATGGATAGACATATCAGAATGGCAAAGGGAAGTGGAATTTAAATGGGTGGCCACTGGGAGATCCCATTTTTTCTGGCAGATGGAGCACAGGGCCCCAAATAGTCCTCCTAGGTGAGGCAACACATTACCTGTGAGTTTGTTGGGGTCATATACAGTGTCTAGTTCTCCAGGTGTGGACTCCTGTATACCGGCGAGACTCAACATAGATTGGGAGAGCACTCCATCCGCTAGAAGAAGCAGCATCTCCCAGTGACCACCCATTTTAACTCCACTTCCCATTCCCATTCCGATATGTCTATCCATGGCCTCCTCCACTGTTGTGATGAAGCCACACTCAGGTTGGAGGAACAACACCTTATATTCCGTCTGGGTAGCCTCCAACCTGATGGCATGAACATTGATTTCTTGAACTTCCATTAATGGCCTCTTCCCACCTCTCTGTCATCATTCCCCAACCTCCATAACCCCATACTCTCTCTCACCTTGTCTCCTTACCTGCCTATCGTCTCCCTGTGGTGCTCCTCCCCCCTTTTCTTTCTTCCATGGCCTTCTTTCTTCTGTGATTAGATTCTCCTTTCTCCCTTCACCAATCAACTTCCCAGCTCTTTACTTCACCCCTCGCCCTGCTGGTTTCACCTATCACATTGTCTTTCTCAGTCCTCTCCCCCTCCCCCCACCTTTTAACTCTACTCCTCATATTTTTCCTCCAGTCCTGCTGAAGGGTCTCAGCTGAAACATCGACTGTGCTGTTTTGCATAGATGCTGCTTGACCTGCTGAGTTCCTCCAGCATTTTATGTGTGTTGCTTGGAATTCTAGCATCTGCTGATTTTCTCTTGTTGTGGGTGCATACTCCTTCCCTTTCTGCAGAAGCTAGTTGAACTGCTCGGTATCTCGAGCTTTTTTTCTGTCACATATATACATATTTCCTTTTTCCCAAAACAGCTTTTAAGCAATTGTTCAGAATATTGTAAAATATTTCCAGATGAATGCTTTAACAGTATGAGCTAATGTATTATATAATGTCAATAAGAAATGCATTTATACTGGGGCATACAATAATCTAGATATTCAAAAAGTGCTAAGTTTAGCCTCTTAAAAAAGAACATAACAATTGTCATTAAAGGTACATTTAATGATATAATTTAGTAAACATTGCTATTAATTAAAACAAAGAGAAAATAACAAATCACTTCATTTATTTTTTTTCCATTCAGTTCACCAACGACATTGTGCCATGTTAGATATGCTCACCATGTCTGGCGTAAATCTGTGGTCCAAATATGCACCTGGGCCCTCAGCTTGGGATGATTCTGAATTATGCCTGCACTCAGAGCGAGAGCTCAGGGATACCAGCAACACGTTCCCCACCTAGATTCAATGGCAATGCATGAAAGCAGGAAAAAGTAGTAAGGATTTGCCCTGTGGTTCTGTTCTGCTGGTAGATGGGGCTTTTGGCAGTGTCTGACTGGCTACAGAGGTTGACTGTGCCTAGAAGGTTGAAGGTTTTGCTTTTGCTAAACATTTTTTAGATCAGTCATAATTGTAATGAATTACAGATCAGGCTTGAAAGATTACCAATAATCCTAATTTTCTGAAATCTGATACAGTTAGTAACCTACAGCAAACTGCATTTTGTAAGAAGATAGAATTGTATCCTTACTAATTCATTAGGCCATTAATCAATTATGTTTTTTCAAATTGTTTCATACTATGACAATACATAATGTATCAACACACATCAAAGTTGCTGGTGAACGCAGCAGGCCAGGCAGCATCTCTAGGAAGAGGTGCAGTCGTCGTTTCAGGCCGAGACCCAAACGTCGACTGCACCTCTTCCTAGAGATGCTGCCTGGCCTGCTGCGTTCACCAGCAACTTTGATGTGTGTTGCTTGAATTTCCAGCATCTGCAGAATTCCTGTTATTTACATAATGTATCATTTTGGTTTAGCAAAAGCAAACTGTTGAAGGTCTAGAAATTTGAGTTATAATGTCTGGCAGGCTTAGACAATTAGGACTGAGGTGAGAATAAAATTTCTTCACTGAGAGGGCGATTAACCTCTCTACTAAAGAAGCCATCCATTGGGTGACTGTTTATTGGTCTGTCATGTGGCATCATGGGATTGGTTGATTTCATGGGGCTGTCCATCCACCAATTAATGCTGGACCTACTAATTCTGTGTGTGTGAATATGTTCATTGTTTCCAGGTGACTACAAGCCAAGCAAACCTATTCAGCTGCACTGGACACGATAATTAATTGTAACTGTGGAGGTTATGTTTGGAAATATACTTATCAAGCAGACAGATACATTTCTAAACATGATTGGTACCAAAATGTATTGGGTAAGAGTAAGAATATGATGTTGAGATGGTGGATCAGTCATAATTGTGATGAATTACAGATCAGGCTTGAAAGGTTACCAGTGATCCTAATTTTCTGAAATCTGATGCAGTTAGTAACCTACAGCAAACTACATTTTGTAAGAAGATGGAATCGTATCCTCACTAATTCATTAGGCCATTAATTAATGATCTGTTTCTTCAAGTTGTTTTATACTCTGACAATACATAATGTATTATTTTGGTTTAGCATGTTAGAAAGAAGTACTTGTTTTAATTTTGAGAACAGCGCAACATGGAGTGCCAACAAAATCAGCGGTGTTCACTGCTGTAATAGTGTAAAATTGAAAAGCCTTGCACATGTGGAGATCGGGATGTCGCTGTGGTGATATCTTTCTCCTCTACAGAGAGCACTGCTCTTGCCTCTGCAAAGGTAATCAACACTGAGTTATTGATTTGGAAACTTCAAACTGTTGCTCATCTACCTGCCTGTTTAACCAGTTAAGATGTTAAATTTTAACAGATATATTACACCAAGTATGTTATGCTTATTAATTCATGGTTACTGCTGTTCTGGGCCCTTGCCACCCCCTTCCATGATTAAAAAGTCAATATTTTTTGAAAGAAATAAAAAACTTTTTTTCCTAAAAGAAACCTATAGATTTACTTCCACATTAATCCCAAGTATATGTCTTTATTTTGGTTTTATTAAAATGTAAATTATCATCTGTTCAATTTACTTTGTTATTTATATTGTGAAGGGTGATTGGTTACTCAGTTTAATTAATGACATTATTGTTACTGGGCACCACTGATGCTATGATATATTAGTGGGTCAGATTGGAAGGCATGCTGAAAATGGTCAGGTGATGTTTTAAGATGTTAGTAAATCTAGAAGTAAGTGGTTCTATTTGAACCCCGTCTCTTTACCACTGAGAAAAATCACTAGAAAAATCTAGTATTGTTTCTTGGTTCACTTGAATGCAATTGAATCACGAGGCATCAATTGACTTCAAAAAAAAGTGATTGGAGAAGCATAATGCAGGAACTTTCAGTTCCGATGTATTTTTGCCAAATCGTAAATAAAAACACAACGATGCTAATTGACTTGTGTTTTTACGACAGTGATTTCCCTACTTCACAAAAGGATGATGGAGCATAAGCATCTGCAAGAAGCAACTTCAAGCTAAATTATTTTATGTGAATGAACAAGAGAAAGGCACTAAAATAAGGTACAAATTAAGTAATCAGGCAATAATGAATCTCTGCATGGAGCCTAAAGTAGTTCTACCAGATATAACTCTGAGTCTAAACATTTAAATTCCTCAATTCCACATTTATATCAACAAATGACTGAATAACACCATTCAATTCTGTTGTATCTTTTAAATGGAAATTGGCCATATAGGAATAGGCAGTATGTTTGTGGCCTTTGGAGTAAACATCAATTATTATTGTTATGAGAAAGCAAGGATTTTCAAATGCAGTGTAGCTAATGATAAAGAAATGCAACTGTCAACTTATGTTAAAAAGAATTATTTTCCTTGAGGTCCTGAACAGGATCTGATACCCGACTGGAAATTGCACTTTGAATGGTATTTACTATTCAATGTGATCTCACTAATCTTGACTGTTTATTCATTTCCATGGATACTAGCTGACCTGCTGAGTTCCACCAGCATTTTGCCTGTGTTGCTTTAGATTTCCAGCATCTGCAGACTTTCTCATGTTTATGATTCACTAATAATGATGCTGCACACCTCTGTTGTAGTACTTCAGAATTACTGCTCAAACGAAGAAGGTCAGTTGTGTGAGTATATTATGTTAATGCATGCATGCTGGTGGTCGGCTAGTATATTCTAAAACTCTTCAAGAACAATTTGTGGCTTAAACACAAAATAATCTGCAGATGCTGGGGTCAAAGCAACACTCACAACACGCTGGAGGAACTCAGCAGGTCGGGCAGCATCCGTGGAAACGATCAGTCGACGTTTCGGGCCGGAACCCTTCGTCAGGACTGTAGAGGGAAGGGGCAGGGGCCCTATAAAGAAGGTGGGGAAGGGTGGGAAGGAGAAGGCTGGTAGGTTCCAGGTGAAAAACCAGTAAGGGGAAAGATAAAGGGGTGAGGGAGGGGAAGCAGGGAGGTGAGAGGTAGGAAAGGTGAAGAAGGAATAGGGGAAAACACAATGGGTAGTAGAAGGAGGCGGAACCGTGAGGGAGGTGATAGGCAGCTAGGGGCGGGAGCAGAGTGACATAGGGATAGAGGAAGGGAGGGGGAGGGAATTACTGGAAGTTGGAGAATTCTATGTTCATACCAAGGGGCTGGAGACTACCTAGACAGTATATGAGGTGTTGCTCCTCCAACCTGAGTTTAGCTTCACCATGGCAGTAGAGGAGGCCATGTATGGACATATTGGAATGGGAGTGGGAAGCAGAGTTGAAGTGGGTGGCTACTGGAAGATCCTGTCTGTTGTGGCGGACAGAGCAGAAGTGCTCAACGAAGCGGTCCCCCAATCTGCGTCGGGTTTCACCGATGTAGAGGAGGCCGCACTGGGAGCACCGGATGCAATAGATGACCCCAACAGATTCACAAGTGAAGTGTTGCCTCACTTACAAGGACTGTTTGGGGCCCTGAATGGTGGCAAGAGAGGAGGTGTAGGGACAGGTGTATCACTTGCACTTACAGGGCCAAGATAGTCATTCACATAAGGAATTTGTTTCACATTATGCCTGTCACTTTATAAGACTTCATGTGAAACCTGAGGTAAGAGAGAGCGAGAGAGAGAGAACAAATAGGTTGGATTTTAAATTCCACTTTGACAAAGAAATTTGGCAGAAAACACAGAATCAAGTCTGCTTGGCACCCAGAACAATTGTATTACTAATTGAAGCCAATGGAAATTGAGGACATTTAAAACAGTTGGCATATCCTGTCAGTTTAGATTTCAAAAGTCCCCCAGTAACATAAGTTATGTATTCTATGAAGGAATTCTTTTTCTTGCTGCATAATTTTTGACTTGAAAGTAAAATCAGAACTCCCTGTCTCTAGGCCAGCCTGAGACATGGCAGGCCATCAAGAGGAATGTAACAGGTCACAAACATGAGAAAATCTGCAGGGGCTGGAAATCCAAAGCAACACACAGAAAATGCTGGAGGAACTTAGCAGGTCAGGCAGCATCTATGGAAAAGAGGAAACAGTCAACATTTCAAGCCGAGACCCTTTTTCAAGACTCAAACCTGTAGCAGGTATCAGTTTGAAGAGCAGAGCAAGAAGGTTCAGGAGCAAGTGGTTGAGGGCATTTGGCTGAGGGTTCAATGTGGGAATTGAGCCCAGCTCACCCTGATCATCTCCCAGAGCAGAGAACATGGTGCATAGCAGAGGCTCTTGCTGAAGCTGATAATATTCAAATAGTACACGTGAATTAGGAATCCACCTTTTTTTTTAAGCCTATGTCCAGATACACTTTGGCTAAAGAAGTCAGGACAGTGGGTACCTTGGCAAGAGAAGGAAGTTGTCCTTGATTGCAGGTTAAGTTACATTTTGTGAAAAGTAAATGCCTGACAAGGTAGCATGGTGGTTAAGGCTATTACAGCACCAGCGAACCAGATTCAATTCTTGCCACTGTCTGCAAGCAGTTTGTACATTCTCCCCATGATCAGGTGGGTTTTCTCTTTGCATCTGGTTTCCACACACATCCAAAGTCATACAGCTTAGTAGGTTAATTGGTTAATTGGACACATAGACATGGTTTCGTTAGACTGGAAGAATCTGCTACTGTGCTGTATCTCTAAATATCTTTAAAATGACTTCAATAATATTTGGTAAAATTCAGTTATATAGGTAAACTAGATTATAGTTTAGATAAGTTGGGAAATTCTCTTTTAATAATAGGGCTAATAAAATATTTTTATCAACTAATAAGCTAACCAAAACTAATGAAGTTAGGCTGTTCTTTCTCCTATACTATGACCAAGTCTGGAAATCATTTCTTTGCTCCTTTTTGAATGAACATAAAGTTTGTGTTGCAGCTAGAGCCTAACTTCACAGATGATTCTCAACACACATCCAACATTTATATTCTATTCTGCATTCAGCAAGTGGTAAGGTTTCGCACTTCCATGGACTGTGTCTTTGAGTATGTGAATAACCAACGAAGGGCTGCTAAGCTGTTGGTGGCTATCTCCTTCTGGATCAAGATTAACATTCTGCTGCCGCAGAGAGGATGTGAAAATTCCCCTGGCAGCATTTTAATGAAGAGCAGCCAGCTGCATTAACCTATGAGCTGGTGAATATTTATCCCTTTATCAATCGACATCACCAAAACAGATTATCTGTTTTCTTTCATATTGTTTATATTTCAGAGCTGGTAGTGCACATGTATTTGATGCATTTTATACATTCCAGAAATTATGGCATTATGAAAAGCTGCTTCATTAATATAAAGTACTTCAGGGAAAATCTGGGCAATGAATATTGCCATATGAATCCAAGTCTGTCCTGTTATTTGGATGTTTGCCTCTTTGCATGTTATCATAAGATGGTTCTACACTATTGGACCAATTTGGACTAATAGATTTACAGCAGCATGGTAGAGTAGCGGTCAGCGTAATGCTATTACGCACCAGTGAGTCCGGTTCATTTTCCGCTGCTGTCTGTAAGGAGTTTGTACTCTCTCCAGGTGACCACATGGGTTTCCTCCCACATTCCAAATATGTACGGGTTAGTCACATGGGTCTGATTAGGCAGTGCAGGTTCATTGGGCCTGAAGAGCTGATTACGATGCTGTATCTGTAGATAAAATACATATTGATTTGCAGATGTTTGGATGAAAGTCCGATTATAAACAGTATTTTGTTTCTTGTTTGAAGTTCGATGCTCAAGGTAAATTTATTATTAAGGTACATATACTGTATGTTACCATATACACACAGATTAATTTTCTCATGGGCATACTCAATAAATCTATAGAATAATAACTATAACAGAATCAGTGAAGGACTGCCCAACTAGGGTGTGCAAAAGACAAACTGCAAATCCAAAAAAGAAAGAAAGAATAATAATAAATAATTAAGCAACAAGTATTGAGAATATGAAATGTTCTTGAAAGTGAGTCCATTGGTTGTGAGAGCATTTCAAAGATGGAGTGAGTGAACTTATCCTCTTTTGTTCAAAAGCCTGATGATTGAGGGGTAGCAACTTTTCCTGATGGTGAGAGTCCTGAGGCTCTTGTACCTTCTTCTTGCGAGAAGCGAGCATGTCCAGAGTAGTGGGGGTCCGTGATGATGGATGTTGCTTTCTGCGACAGCGTTTCATATAGATGTGCTCAATGGTTGTGAGGGCTTTACCTGTGATGAACTAGGCCATATCCACTACTTTTTATAGGATTTTCTATTCAAAGGCTTTGGTATTTCCACAGCAGGCTGTGATACAGCCAGTCAATTTTACTCTCCACTAAATATCCATAGAAGTTCATCAAAGTTTTAGGTGTCATGCCGAATCTCCATGAACTCCTAAGGAAGTAGAGGTGCTGCTGTGCTTTCTTCATAACTGCACTTACGTGCTGGGCCCAGGACAGGTCTTCTGAAATACAGAAATACATTTTTAATCTCCACTGCTACTGGCATCATTTCAAGCCTAGTTTTATTTAATCACTTAAATGTAAATTTCCCTGCTCTTATGAGAAAAGCTCATTCTTCAGATCAGTAGACTAGGTTACTGTTTTTAGCCTAATATTTTACATCATGCCTCCATTTAGTATGTTCGCTGGATTGAAACTATTCCCCATGATAAGCTGACTAAAAGAACCCTGCCATTTTAATGGAATTTTTATGAAAGCCATTTCAAACAAAGTGCATCAATTATTAATACTGTGCAGAGGCTGTTCAACCCTGAAGAGTTTTAGATGTACATTTTATCAATTTAATGAGCAGGAAAACAGAAGAACTAAGGCAAAGGATAAGCATGTACATGTTTCGTAGTCATCTACTCTGTATCTACAAACTACGTGGTTTGAGAAATTGAATCTGCTTGTCACTATCTCGGAGTTCAGCCTTAATTGCAAACCATTTTTATGTCAAAATAATATTAGAAGCATTCAGTATTGAACTGAGAGCCAATGGAGTTTCTAATTATTTTACAACAGCCCTGATTGCAGTAACAGAGAAAGATGGACAAGTCCATGAAGGTAGAGAAATGTAAATAAAGGGATACAAACGGCAAACAGAACTAGATGGGAAACTCCAAGCAAGATGGCAGCTTATCATAAATGATGAAACAGCTTCAAGTGATGTGTAACAGTTGATTCCAGTCTCTCTAAAATTCCTAGCCTTAAACCACCAGAAAGAATGGACAAATATGTCTCAAGATTCAGAGTAAATTTATTCTCAAAGTACACCCCAATGCATTCATTGCAGTATCGGAAGACCTCAACAATGTTTCTCTCTCGACAACCCTACCCACCTTCAGTCAGATTAGCAAGTACCATACAAGAGAAAATAAAACACTGGATGACACCTGGTCTCATAATCTACCTCATTACGATCTTGCACTTTGTTGTTAACCTGCCCTGCACTATTTCAGTAACTTGTACACTTTATTGTGAAGTTTTACCTTATTCCAGCTCAATGCACTGTGTAATGATTTGATCTGATAACAGCATACAAGACAAGTGTTTCACTGAGTCTTTTTCTGTTGATTAGTGTCAAAAAAGCCAAATTAAATCCATTATGATTCAATGTTGTAAAGCAATAAAACATGAAAACTTTGGGGGGGGGGGGTGAATACTGTACATTTTTTCCATCACTGTATACGTCACCACATGAGATTAATTTTCTTACAATATACACAGTAAATCCAAGAAACACAATAGAATTAATGAAAGACTGCATGGCAAACATCCAAAGTCCAAAGAAAGAAAAAGAAGTAATAAATATAGAAAACATGAGATAGGTCTTTGAAAGAGACTCATGTTTTTTAATGTTTTATGTTCTTTCTGGTGGTTTGAGGCTAGGAATTTTAGAGAGACAGGAACTAACTGTTACACATCAGTTGAAGTTGCTTCATCATTTATGATAAGCTGCCATCTTGCTTGGAGTTTCCCACCTTGTTCTGTTTGCCGTTTGTATCCCTTTTTATGAGACTAGGTTGTGGGAGCAGCTCAGTGATGGGGCGAGTAAAGTTGAGTGGTTATCCCCTCTGGTGCAATAGCCTGATGGTTGAGGGGTAATAATGGTTCTTGAACCTGATGGTGTGGGTCCTGAGGCTCCTGTATCTTTTTCCTGATGGCAGCAGTGAGAAGAGAGCATATCCTGGGTGGTGAGGTTCCTTGATGATAGATGCTTTCCTGCAACAGCGCTCCATGTAGATATACTCAATAGTGGGGAGGGCTTTACCAATGATGTACTGGACTGTATCCATTACTTTTTGTAGGGTTTTCTGTTCAAGGGCATTGGCATTTCCATACCAGGTCTTGATGCAACCAATCAATTAACTCTCCATCAGGCATCTATAGAAATAAGTCAAAGTTTTAGATGTCATGCTGAATCTTCCCAAACATCTAAGGAAGTATGAATGAATGAATGAAATTTATTTCGGTCAGTACAAACATAACAAAAAGCATCATTTTCAACGATGATTTCATAGGACAAAATTACAACAAAAAACATGAATATTCTTTAAAACAGACCGAAAGGGTGTAGGCTGAAGCTACAGCTTATTACACCTACCCCTCTTACTTTCCAACAACATATTCAAAACAAAAAATTTCATAATCTTTTAACACAAAATCCAATTCCAAGTATCATTTATTTACATTACTCCCATTCATTTCAAATCATGTATTTTATATTTGTTCATTAAATTATTTTGAAATAATTTTTTAAACTTGTTAAGCGTGGTGCATGTTTTTAAATTCTTACTACAACTGTTCCATCTAACTGAAATACAATGATTTTTTCTACATTTGTTCTTATCCCTTGTTTTTGAAACATACATGTTCCTCTCAAATCATGTTGACTTTCTCTCATTTTAAACAACCTTTGGATACTTTGTGGTAGCTGTCCATTTTTTACTTCATACATAATTTGTATTATTTTAAAATCTACAAAATCTCTGAATTTTAAAGTGTTTAGTTGAAAAAATGGTGGATTGGTTGGCTCATAATAACTTGTCTTATTTACAATTTGTATGACTTTCTTTTGGAGTAGAAAAATTGAGTTTGTATTTATTTTGTATGTATTTCCCCATACCTCTACACAGTAAGTCATGTATGGAACTATAAATGAACAGTATAATGTATACAAAGATTCCTGATTTAAGAAATCTTGCACTTTGTACAGTATTGTAATAGATTTTGACATTTTTGCTTTGACATAATTTATGTGGTTTCCAGCTTAATTTATCATCTATTACCACTCCTAAAAAAAATTTTGTTTCAGATACCTTATCAATTTCAACATAATTTATTCTAAGTTTACTATACGAGTTTGGTACGCTGTTTCCAAATATTATGAATTTAGTTTTACTTAGATTCAGTGATAATTTGTTCGTATCAAACCATTTCTTTATAATTTTTAGTTCTTTCTCCACTGTATCCAAAGGTTGTTTCAGATGTTCCCCACTATAAAATATAGTTATATCATCAGCAAATAATATACATTTTAATATCTGAGAGACCATACATACACCATTTATATACAAAATGAACATCTACAAAAGTAGACGTGCTGCCGTGCGTTCTTCGTAACTGCACAACATACTGGGCCCAGGACAGATCTTCTGAAGCAATTACACTGAGAATTTAAAGTTATTGACCCTCTCCACCACTGATGAGGTCTGGCTCATTGGCCTCTGGTTTCCTCCTCCTGAAGTCAATAGTGGACATTGAACCCATGAACATATATATTTACATGAACATATATATATATTTAGATTGACAATTGTTGTTAATTGGCTTTGCAATGTACTGCTGCTACATTACAACACATTTCATGACATATGCCAATGACACATAGAACATAGAAACCTACAGCACATTACAGGCCCTTCAGCCCACAATGTTGTACTGACCATGTAACCTATTCTAGATACTGCCTATAATTTCCTTGCCCTCTATTTTACTAAGCCTGGTTCTGATTCAGATTCTAATTCAGCCAATGACAGTGGTGTTGTCAGAAAAATTAAATATGGCATTGGAACTGTGCTCATTAGCCTCACAGTTACTGTTATAAAGTGAGTAGAGCAGGGGGGCTAAGTACACAGCCTTGTGGAGCATCTGTGCTGATGGAGATTGTGGTAGACATGTTGTTGCCAATTCGAATTGATTGGGGTCTACTATTGAGGAAATTAAGGATCCAATTGCAGAAGGATGTATTGAGGCCAAGGTCTTGAACCTTATTGATTAGATTGGATGGAATAATAGTATTGAATGCTGAGCGTCCTGATGTCCAGATATGCCAGGGTTGAATGAAGAGCTGATGAAATGGCATCTGCTGTGAGCCTGTTGTGCTGGTGGGCAAAATGGGTGGATCCAAGTTGTTTTTTGTCTCCTGGAAGGTGCAGTTTATTCTGTTCGAAAGCCACTCCCATCGTGCTGATCAGTTCGTTTAAAGTTTGTGATGCTCTTTTCCCATTGGTTGGCTTACAGGTGCAACAGAGCCCATCTCCGGTTCTGGTCACCCAGGGAGTATAAAAGATGGCATGTGCAGAGGGTTCGCCCTCTTTCTTTCCTGCCACGAGGCCAATTTCAGGCTGAATTTGCGACTAGTCCTGATGGTTCACTGAGAAGGAGCGTTGCAGAAATAGAAGCCCTCCCCTTTATGGTGTGTTTAGTTACTCCTTGGGTTTTACAAACCATGCAGGTTTAGCAGAGTATCTGTTCATTTAAAGGGTAACTAAATATACGGGGTATTGGTTTTGGATAGCTTAGACAGATACTTGTTTAGCTAGATGCCCGATTTAGTGCTTCACTCTTCTGTCCTTTTCTTGAATAAATACCTCATAAAACCATTTTTAAATCCGTGTCTCCTGTTTCAGTCATTGGATCCTAAAATTTGATCTCCCGTGTTACACTTCTTATGCAGAAGTTGATATGTTTCATCTCCAACTTCATCACAGTGGATGCAAGTGCTACTGGATGATAATCACTGAAGCAGATTGCAGTGTTCTTCTCAGGCACCAGTGTAAGTGCAGACTACTTAAAGCTGGTGGGTACCTCAGCTGCCGAAGCAAGAGGTTAACAAAATCGGTGAACACTCCAGCCAGTTGATTGGCATCAGTCTTTAGCCAGGGTGGCCCAGGTACGCCATCTGGGCCAGATGCTCTCCATGGGTTCACCCTCTCATGTTGGCCTCACAGACTGAAATCACAGGGTTATTGGGAGCTGTGGGAGTTCTATATTTTGCTCTATAGTTTAACAGTCAAAGCAATCATAGACATCGAGGTCATCTGGGAGTAAAGCCTTGTTGTCACCGATGTCACTTGGTTTCGCTTTGTAAGAGGTAATCAGACTCTTAAACTGCAATGTTTTTGGTACAAGCACAGTTATTACAAAAATATGGTATATTCAGATTCAAACTCTACTTGACCAGTCTTTAACATTTCTGCCTCAAGGGGAATGGTTGCACATTTTCCTCAAGACCGTAAGATAGGGGAGTGGAATTAAGCCATATGGCCCACTGTTCTGCTCCACCGTTCCATTGTGGCTGATATATACCCTTCTTCTCTCCATTCTGCTGCCCTCTTCCTGTAACCTATGATGTCCTTACTAATCCAGAACCCATCAAACTCCACTTTAAATATATCCAACAACTTAGCTATTTGTGGCAATGAATGCCACAGATTCATCACCCTCTGGCTATAGAAATGCCTCATCATCTCTGTTCTAAAGGGACGTCCTTGTATTCTAAGGCTTCAGTCTCAGGTCCTAGACACCCCCACTATATATCCTCTCCATGTTCATTCTATCTAGGCCAGTGGTTCCCAAACTTTTTTGGGTTACTGCCCCCTTGGCTCGCAGACTAATCTCTGGCACCCCCCTCTCTCTTTCTGGCCATTACATAAAAACTAGAAATGACTTTAGTTCATGATGCACAATGAAAGAAAATAGGAACTGTAAATTCAAAGCAGTGACAAATAGGAACTGTAAATTCAAAGCAGTGACAAAAAGGAACCGTAAATTCAAAGCCGTGACAAATAATTGCAAAAAATATTCCAACCTATCTAAGACTACAAATAAAAGTATTTTTAAGTACAGTGCAAACTAGTTTCATCAGCACTTTTAGAGTGTACATCAATTGTCCCTCTACTTTGTTGCTTTTTCACCTTTCAATGAGATGGATGGGTTTGATGCAGTGATATCAGGCCGAATATCACTCAGAAGGAGTCTCCGATCTGTATGTTCAGTCTGTTTCATCGCTTTGAAAGAAGTTGGGCGAATGCACTGAAACCACACTCCATTAAATATGATGTTGGAACGGCAATAAAGAATATCTTAACCTTCAGCCACAGCGCAGGATAGTGTTCAGAGGTTTATTTCTGCAACCAAAAGTCTTAATATGATTTTTTGAACCTCGGTTTTAGCTCAAAGTTATTTTGTTGTGAAATCAGTTCCTCCTCCACCCTTCCTGTTAATTCCTCATTACAACTGTTCAGGAATATTGGAATTTGGATCGAGAGAAGGTCCTGAAATCTCTCTGATCTGTCTTTATGCAACTCATCCATGTGGGCACAGTATACTTGAAGATCATCATTTAGTATTCTTTCTTTCTTTTCTAGCTTAGAGAGGCTCGGAATTGGAAAAGGTCATTTCGGCCAGTGTGCACTTAAATAAGGTTAACTTGGACAGTAATGTGGAGACAACTAATTTGACTTTGATAAGATTCACATCATTTCCTGGCATTTGAAGATTGATTCCATTAAACTTTCTGAATAATTCTGACACATAAGCAATGTCATGCCTAATACTCTTGAGTTGATTATTGAATGAAGCAGTCAGGTCTTCAAAGAATTTTATCACTGTTTTAAAAAGAGTGAAACCCCGATGGTTTCCTTGGCTGCATAAGTCTAGGAAATACACACTCTGGTCCCACCAAAGCTGTGAGATTGAGACAACTCTCCCACCCCAACCCCGAGTTTATGTGGATGCTGTGTGATTTGCTACCCTGTTAGAACTCAGACAGCATACTGCATACAATTAAAGGAATTGTATTCATGAATCTTAACTAAAGGGTTAATAAAGAAAAGAAAGAAAAAAAACAAAAAAAAGGCCCATTATAGTTAAAGTCAAAAATCCACAAGTTGGAGCTCAACTCTTCTCAAAATTCATATTCACAGGTCCTCAGTCGATCTCAGCACCTGGCTCCATCGAATCATGGTCCCCCACTGGGCCGAATCCTATGACCAGTTCTCTCCAGCGTCTTCTCTCTTCATCTCCCGCTGAGCAAAGGACCCAGCCACATTCCAAAGCACCCATTATCTCTGACCATAACCCAAACACTGCTTCTACAGGAAGACCATTATATTAACAGTGAAACCTCTCCCAGGGTGTTACAAGTGCATAGAAGTATCTTGTGCCGTTTCCTTTGACAGCCAGCTGACTTCTGTGTGCAACAGCAAGCATTTAAGTTATTCATCATTCTCACTATAAAGCTCTTGAAATAGATGAGAATTGAGAACATGGGATTTGGGTTTTATTTACCACTGTGATAACAGTACCTCATGATTTGAGCAGCTGATCACGTGGGTTTTTTGCAACAAGATGTTGTCCATGAATTACATAGCGAATGGTAAATATGCCGGGGAAAGCATTTTTCAAGAAAGATATAATGCAACAGTGATGGCCTGTCATGGATGGTGCCCAATATGTTGTACAAGCAAGAATGTCCTTCTCTTTGAAAAATTGTTGACTCCCTCTTTGTATCTGTTTCTAATAACAACTTTTGAACGATGCTTTCATCTATTGTGAAGCTAACATACATACAAGGGAGAGGGCTAGAGAAGGGATAATAAATCAACCATGATGGAACGGTGAAACAGACCAGATGGGCTGAATGGCCTAATTCTGCTCCTCTGTCTTCTGGTTTTGGTTTTATAACCAAGAAGCAATAATTTGATGCCTAGCAAAGTTGACTCAATAGACAATAGATAATAGGTGCAGGAGTAGGCCATTTGGCCCTTCAAGCTAGTACCACCATTCACTGTGATCATGGCTGATCATCCACAATCAGTACCCCGTTCCTGCCTTCTCCCCATATCCCTTCACTCCACTATCTTTAAGGGCTCTATCCAACTCTTTCTTGAAAGCATCTAGAGAATTGGTCTCCACTGCCTTCTGAGGCAGAGCATTCCACAGATCCACAACTCTCTGGGTGAAAAAGTTTTTCATCAACTCCGTTCTAAATAGCTTACCCCTTAAGGTTGATTTATACTTCTGCATCAACTGGACGCCGTAACCTACACAAGTGACCTACCCGCATTGTGAGCATTTATAGTTGTGCGTTGATGTGTCTGCATCGCTCTGCAATTTGCGCACATCACACATGCGCACACATCTGCCCGTGCAAGGCTTCATGGTCATGGTAGTCTTTCTAGGGTAAACAAGAAACGAGCAACTTTTCTGGTAAAAGCGAAATGTGTCCTTCGTAATTTCGGAGGTTTGTAAAGCTTTATGGAAAGCATTGCAGCCAGAGTTCCTTCCCTGCCCTTCAGTCGCCCAATGGGAAGCTATTGCATCGTAGGAGGAAATGTGATGCTACCAAGCGGACCAATCACAGCAGTTGCGGTCTGCGTTGCCGTGACGTGTAGTTACATTTTGGGAGAGGTGCACGTCAGGCTTCGGCGTAGCAATCCGCGTAGGCACTGCGTAGGGTTGCGGTGACGCCGTACCTATGGTGTCGAGTTGACACAGAGGTATAAATCAGCCTTTATTTTTAAAACGGTGGCCTTTGGTTCTGGACTCCCCCAACATCGAGAACATGCTTCCTGCCTCTAGCGTGTCCAATCCTTTAATCTTATATGTTTCAATCAGATCCCCTCTCATCCTTCTAAATTCCAGTGTATACAAGCCCAGTCGCTCCAATCTTTCAACATATGACAGTCCCGTCATCCCGGGAATTAAACTCGTGAACCTACGTTGTACTCCCTCAATAACAAGAATGTCCTTCCTCAAATTTGGAGTCCAAAACTGCACGCAATACTCCAGGTGTGGTCTCACCAGGGCCTTGTACAACTGCAGAAGGACCTCTTTGCTCCTATACTCAACTCCCCTTGTTATGAAGGCCAATATGCCATTAGCTTTCTTCACTGCCTGCTGTACCTGCATGCTTGCTTTCAGTGACTGATGAACAAGGACACCTAGATCTCGTTGTACTTCCTCTTTTCCTAATTTGACACCAATCAGATAGTAATCTGTCTTCCTGTTCTTGCCACCAAAGTGGATAACCTCACACCACATGACTCATCAAATTGTAGAGCAAATTCTGTTGTCCTGTGCATGTTGCACAATATATTTTCCATATTCTCAGGCATTTCATCCATTCATCCTGGAATGGAGTTGTTGCTGAGTGGAATCACTTTAATTATTTGGTCTGTTGACTCACGCAAAACTGTACTCAGAACCTTCCTTTCTGCTAGCAGAATCAGCCCTTTTCCAATTGTATGTGGCTTTCCAGATTTAGCAATGAGCAATGAAATGTGTGAAGAATGCAGACCTTCACTGTTTTGCTGTAAAGTGCTGGAAAACATGTTTTGAAATGTCTTTCATTTCTGAAAGTTTCCACAAAGTGACTGAAAATACCTGTACCTGTAGGAGGAGGGGAGGAGATGATGGCGGTGCGACGTGGTATGCGCAGCTGCTCCAAATTGATATCGTATTTGTTAAATAGGGGCCGTGCACAATCCTGATTTGATGGAGACAGACGTGAGAAGCACGGAGGAACATCTGGAGAAACTTCTAAAATGCTTGCTTCGCTGCCACTGCTACTGTGCGATCGAAAATCTCCGGAGAGGAAGGTGCCAAATCCTCGGCTTTGCCTATTGCCTGTTGCTGGGCCAGGGCCAGGGCCGAAGTGCTCCGCAGAGATGGTGCTCGGTGTCAGAGGGCTGGTCAGAGGCTCGAAGTTTTCGGACGGACTTAGAGTCGGACTGTGGTCGGGTGCTTCCAGGCTGCTGCATCGGCAAGTTTACGGTGCTGGAGGTTCATGGCAGGGGGAGTTTCTTCCTTCAACCGTCTGCGTGAGATGATGGGACTTTTGAGAGACTTTGAGACTTTTTTTACCGTGCCTATAGTCTGTTCTTCATCAAATTACGGTATTGCTTTACACTGTTGTAACTATATGTTATAATTATGTCATTTTTGTCAGGTTTTTTTAGTCTTGGTTTGTCTTGTGTTTCTGTGATATCATTCTGGAGGAACAAATTATATTATTTCTTAATGGTGCATTACTAAATGACAATAAAAGAGGACTGCGTGTGCTCATAAACTAATCTAATCTAAAATAAGACAAGACCCTGTCTGCTTTATTAGAGTGTATTTATTTCAAATGTTCAAGGAGCACGGACAGTTTGATTGCCTCAATCATTGTAACCTACGTACCGTGCTTCCAAGATTTTACCAAAATGTATTATGCACCACCAGGGGTAATAAAACCTTAGATCATGTCTACACAAATGTGGCTGACACTTACAAAGCAAATACCCTCCCCCACCTGGGACAGTCCGACCATCTTTCATTGTTTCTGCTTCCCAAATATAGCCCGGTCATTAAACGTGTGAAACCCACAATGAAGACTATTAAGATCTGGCTGGAGGGGGCTGACTCTGCTCTTCAGCACCAATTCCAGTACATAGACTGGAGCGCGTTTGCTGCCCATGCCATCACAGACTCTCAGATTAACAATGATTTGTATACTAACTCTGTCCTTGAGCTCATCAACAAGTGTGTAGACAGAGTGACATCACAAAGACAAATGAAAGTTTTCCCCAATCAGGAACCATGGATGAACAGAGAAGTTCACCTCCTGCTCAAAGCTAGAGATTCAGCCTTCAGGTCTGGAGACCGGGAGACTTACAGCTCAGCCAGGGCCAACCTGAGGAGGGGAATCTCTCAGGCTAAACACATATACAAACAGAGAATCGAGGAGCATTTCAACTCCTCGGACCCCCGGCGCACGTGGCCTGTCATACAGGTCATTACAGACTTCAAACCACCTAGTACTGTGCCCCCTTCCAGCTCTGCTTCCCTCCCTGATGAGCTCAATTACTTCTACGCTCGCTTTGACCGAGAGAACAAGGAGGTCACCCTCAAAGCGGATCTCCCACCTGGTGAACTGCCTCTCTCACTTTCCACCTCCGATGTTTGCGCCACCCTGAGCAAGGTGAATGTACGGAAGGCAGCTGGTCCGGATGGAATACCTGGCCGTGTGCTCCGAGTCCGTGCAGAGCAGTTGGCTGGGGTCTTCACAGACATTTTTAATCTGTCGCTGGCCCAGGCAGTTGTCCCCACAAGCTTCAAGATCGCCACCATCGTGCCAGTGCCGAAGCATTCCACTGCCACGGGCCTGAATGACTTCCGCCCAGTTGCACTCACCCCCATCATTGCAAAGTGCTTTGAGAGACTGGTTCTATCACATCTGAAATCCTGTCTGCCCTCTACCCTGGACCCCCACCAATTTGCTTATCGCACCAACAGGTCAATAGAGGATGCCATCTCCACGGCACTTCACTCTGCCCTGACCCACCTGGACAGCCCCAACTCTTACGTCAGAATGCTGTTCATTGACTTTAGTTCGGCATTCAATACTGTGATCCCCTCCAAGCTGATTGCCAAACTTCACCAGCTTGGTATCAGCTCATCCCTCTGCAATTGGACCTTGGACTTTCTGACTAACAGATCCCAATCAGTTAAGCTAGACAACCCCTCCTCCTCCACTCTCACCTTGAGCACCGGCGTGCCTCAAGGCTGTGTACTGAGCCCTCTTCTGTATTCCCTTTTCACCTATGACTGCGTTCCTGTACAGGGTCCTAACTCCATAATCAAGTTCGCAGGCGACACTATGGTGGTTGGTCTGATCAGAGGGGATGACGAGACGGCCTACAGGGTCAAGGGTCAGCACCTGGCTGCATGGTGTGCTGACAACAATCTGGCCCTTAACACCCAGAAGACCAAGGAGATCATTGTGGACTTCAGGCATGCCAGGAGTCACACTCATGACCCCACCTACATCAACGGAACTGTAATGGAGCATGTATCAAGCTTCAAATTCCATGGTGTCCACATTTCCGTGGATCTCACCTGGTCCCTGAACTCCTCCATCCTCATCAAAAAGGCGTAATAGCGCCTTTATTCCCTGCGGACGAAAGAAAGCTCACCTCTGTCCCAGGATACTGACGGACTTTTACCGCTGTACCATTGAGAGCATACTCACCAACTGCATCTCAGTGTGGTATGGCAATTGTCCCATATCGGACCGCAAAGCACTCCAGCATGTGGTGAAAACTGCCCAGCGGATTATCGGCACCCAATTGCCCACCATGAAGAACATCTACCATAAACGCTGCTTGGGCAGGGCGAAAAGCATTATCAAGGATGCATCTCACCCTAACCATGGACTTTTTACTCTTCTCCCATCCGGTAGGCGCTACAGGAGCCTCCGCTCCTGCACCAGCAGGCACAGGAAGAGCTTCTTCCCTGAGGCTGTGACCCTGCTGAACCTCACATCACAGCGCTAAGCAGTATTGCATCCATATTGTACTGTCTCAGTACTTTTATATTTGTATGCTGTAGCACTTTTTTTTATTCGCAGTTGTTTTGTAAATAACACCATTCTTTGTATTTCTGGTCAGATGCTAAATGCATTTCATTGGCTTTGTATCTGTACTCGGCACAATGACAATAAAGTTTAATCTAATCTAATCATTTGAAAAAAAATGGTTTCACCCAACAAACACAGTGTCTGCTGTTGGTTGCTCAATGCTGGTATAATGCTGGTATTAATCCATTTTCCAGAGACTCCACACTATACTGTCTACACTTTTTCATTTTGCCATTTTCGTTATGCATTAACAACCACGGTCCATCACCTATTGTTTAAGTCCAACCTCAAACACTGCAATCAATAATGGGGAAAGATATGATGTCATAATGGCTCAGGCAAAACACGTCTCTGTGCCTGAAGGTACATAAAGTGGGGCAGTGATATCTTGATTGGGCCGTGGGCTAGAGAAATGTGGTCAAGACTATTTGAAAGGGCAGATTCTGAACTTCACCCCATTGAATGACATACTCGAATTCACAGGAATTATGTCACTGCTCGAGTAGGGTATGGGAATTGTACTAGCTAACACTGTACTACAGCAGTGAATGGCAATAATGCATGGGCAGACCTGGAAATAACACAAATTCTTCATTCCATATTTCTCATGGTGACAAATACAGAAGTATCACATTATTTTTGAACAACTATAATATGCTCCGAGTAAAGTCTAAGAGAACAGTGGGCTAGCAATGAGGATCAAGTGTTTACTATATTATAAGTAATTCATTTCTTAAATTAAGTCTGCAATCTATCAGCTTCTCCCTTGCTACCAAGCACCCTGCGCCACCCTCTATCTTTTTCATACCCTTAGAAACTCTCACAGGGGCGGGTGATATCATCTACTTTGAGAACCACATATCTAGGCCTTTCAATATTTGAAAGGTTTCAATGAGAACACTCCTTATTTTTCTAAACTCCATTTAGCACAAGCTCAGAGCCATCAAATGCTCCTCATATGTTAACCCTTTCATTCACAGGATTATTCCCATATGTGTCCTCTGGACTGCCTCCAATGCCAACCCATCTTTTCTTAGATAAGAGGCCTAAAACTGCTCACATTACTTCACCTTGACCCTGATAATAACTCTCATTATCCTTTTCCAAGGGCATCACATCTTATCATAAATGTTTGTAATATTCTAGCTTGGAATCAACGTGTGAATTATGGAGTTCCATTCGGAATTCCTTGCTTTGATATTCTATGCCTTATGCTAAACAAGGAGAGTCATGTGACTTTCCAAGCACCTTTCTTACATCTGGAAATTTTTAAGAAGTGCAGATCAGAGAATACCAAGGTCTTGCTCGTGCAGTCTTTTCAAAACTGAGCTATTTATAGTGCACGGTGGAGGGTGGGGGGGGGGGAACATTCCATAGAGATTCCCTTGCTTCTGTACCCAGATGACTATTTCTGAATATAGGCTGAAGCATATTCTCCAGCTCTGATTTTAGTCTGGAAAGCCGTCGACGAGGCCTGTTCTGGGTTAAAACTGGACCATGCATGGCAGTCTTACTGAAATGAAATTGACTGCCACGAGCTCATTATTTGAATTAATTAAATGTTTCAATTGTTTTTTAGTAGTTTATTGGCATTTGTTTTCCATTCTCAACTGATATAAATGTTTGAGAGTGTCAAATTCCCAGTCAAAAACACTGATAGCTTTGACAACTCATGGGAGTGTAGGAACACAGTGGACTCATTATATGCCTGGTTAGTTGCCTATCACTGTTTCCAGCGATAATGTTGTTGCGCCCTGACACACGGTGTCTGCACGAAAGGTACGGAAGTCTGCAAGTGTGACACTTGATGATCCACCTCTGAGGTGCCTTTTACATGCAGCCTGGATCAAGTTTAAACCTGCTGCAGCTATGATGGCCAGAGACAGTCAAGGAGAGCTGTTTGAGTCATTTGCATAAATTCCCTTGAACTAATGCTGGACACTGTCATTCAAGGTGTTAAAGACATGAACATTTGAATAAAATATAACATTAATAAAGCACTTGGGCATATTAATTGATGGAACCCACCACTTCAAAAATCAGAGAACCAATACATTTGTTTCTATACGATTTGGTGGAGTCAATCAGCAGAAACCCTTGATGTGCTGGGGTGCAGGGTAGAAGCATAGAGCTACACAGCACAAGAGGAAAACAAATGACGTCAGCTAGTTCTTTAGAAGATTTATTCATTTAAACTCATTTCCCCACTACCCACACCGACCTGTCTGTCCTTGTCCTTCTCTGCTGCCGCAGTGAGGCCAAATATGAATGAGAAGACTACCACCTCATCTTCCACTTGGGTAGCTGACATCTCAATATTATGAACTCCAGAGCAACACACACAAAATGCTGGAAGAACTCAGGAGGTCAGGCAGCATCTATGGAAATTAATAAGCAGCTAACGTTTCAGGCCAAGACTCTTAAGTTTCACAATTCCAAGCAACCTGCTCTTCTTGCCTTTCTTTCCCACTCCTATCAGTCTATCCAGGGTGTCTCCCCTTTTGTTCATCTTTTCCATCTGTCTTCCTTGTTACCCTCCACAGTCTGGTTTCAGCTAACCAACATCCACATTCCTATCCACTCAGATTCTTTCTCTGGTCTATCCCATCCTCCTCTCCCGCACCTGTTTCCATCTGCTAATCTTCCATCGCCTCTTATCCTTTTCCCCTCTCATCCGCCAGTCTCCATCTCAACATTCCCCTCACCCCATTGTCTCTACCTCCCTCACCTGGTTCCACCCATCACCTACCAGCCGTCATCTCACACCTGTCTCCCTCACTACTGCAGTACTGTGCAAAAGTTTTAGACACAGGCAAAAAGATCTGTAAAGCAAATAGACTTTGAAATATAATTAACTGAAAAGTTTCTAAATATCAAAAAATTACTATAAAGAACAGTAGGCTATAAAAATGTAAATCAAATCAATATTTGCTGTGACTACCCTTTACCTTTAAAACTGCATCAATTCTCCAAGTCAGTGTCAAGGTCAAAGTAAAATGTATTATCAGAGTACATACATGTCATCATATACAACCCTGAGGTTAGTTTTCTACAAGTGTACTTACAAATCTATAGAACAGTAACTGTAAACAAGATCAGTGGACAACAACCTGCAAATGCAGATATAAATTAAGATTAATAAATGACAAGCATGAAAGAACAAGTTAAAAGAGTCCTTAAATGAGTGTAGTTACCCCTTTGGTTCAAGAGCCTGATGGTTGAGTGGTAGTAACTGTTCCTGAACCTGGTGGTGCGAGTTTTGAGACTCTTGCACCTTCTACCTGATGGCAAAAAGAGCATGGCCTGGGTGGTGAGGATCTTTGATGATGGATGTTGCTTTTCTACGGCAATGTTTTATGCAGATGTGCTCAATGGCTGGGAGGGTTTCACCTGCGATGCATCGGGCTGAATTCACTACCTTTTGCAGGACAGTGAACCTCTAAAGTACACTGTTGTGTAGTTGAATGGTAGATTGCTCCAAGCTTCTTGGAGAGCTTACCACCATCCTTCTGCAGACTTTGGATATCTCGCTTGCTTCTGTCTCTCCAGCTAATCCCAGGCAGCCTCAATGCTGAGATTAGGGCTCTGTGGAGGCCATACCATCTGAAACCATATTAAAAAATCTAGGGTGCCATCACTTTTGCAGATATACTGTATATATACTGACTATCTAGGGTGCCCAAGGCTTTTGCAGATATATTGCATATACTGACTATCTTCCCTCTATATCTTCAGTCACAAAACATGGTCTTTAACCAAAATGTAGGCTATCCCTTTGACTAAATTGAGACAAATTCTGCAGAATCTGTAAGTCTTGAGCAACACATCGAAATGCTGCAGCAGATCAGGCAACATCTATGGAGGGAAATGAACAGTTGATATTTGAGGCCAAGAACATTAATTAGGATGGGAGGAAGGGTCCTGATGAAACATCTCAGCCACAAATATCAACTGTTCTTTCCCTCCATAGATGCTGATTAACTTGCTGAGTCCATTCAGCAGATGATGTATGTTCTTTTGCCTCGATTGATGCAGTTTACTTTTTTTGCTGCTTACCTTCTCTGATGTATTGCAAATGTTTTCAGTTGAAGTGTATAATCTAAGCTCCCTTTCAAAATTAAAATTGGCTCCCACCACCTTCTGAAATAGGAAGTTCCTAATCACAACTCACTACCTAACACAATATTCTGCTTCTCCTTCTGGCATCTTCCTTTCAGAAAACCAACTGTTTTCCTTAACACATCAGAACCACCCTGCAAGAGTATATTTTTAATTAAGTACCCTCATTACACATCAATTACGTATGCCTTAAGCTGACTTTTGAGTTAGGGTTAGATTCAAATCATTAGTGCTTTAAAATGGACTCATTTTGCCTGATTAACAAGCAATTACTAAAGGTTAATATTGTGATTCATTTAAGGAGAATCAATTATGTTACTAATTCTCACATTTGTCAGATTTAGTGCCAATCACACAGGATACAAACAGGCCCTTGGCCCATTGAATCCATGCTAACAATCAAACAGCCTTTAATGCCAAGTACAAACAAAAGAAAACCTGCAGATGCTGGAAATCCAAGCAACACACACAAGATGCTGGAGGAACTCAGCAGGTCAGGTAGCATCTATGGAAAAGAGCACAATCGATGTTTCAGGCCAAGACCCTTCAGCAGGACTGGAGGAAAAAAAGATGAGAAGTCAGAGTTTGAAGGTGGGGAGAGGGGAGGAAGAAACACAAGGTGAAAGGTGAAAGGTGAAACTGGGAGAGGCCGGGATGAAGTAAAGAGCTGGGAAGTTGATTGGTGAAAGAGGGACAGGCTGGAGAGGAGGGAATCTAATAGGAGAGGACAGAAGGCTGTGGAAGAAAGAAAAAGGGGAGTAGCACCAGAAGGAGGCAATGGGCTGGCAAGAAGATAAGGTGAGAGAGGGAAAAGAGGAGGGGGCCATTACTGGATGTTTGAGAAATCAATATTCATATCATCAGGTTGATGGCTACCCGGACAGAATATAAGTTGTTACTCCTCCATCTTGAGTGTGGCCTCATTGTGACAGTAGAGGAGGACATGAATGGACATGTTGGAGTGGGAACGAGAAGTGGAATTAAAATGGGCGGCCCACTTTCTTTGGGCAGACGGAGCATAGGTGCTTGGCAAAGTGGTCTCCCAATCCATGTCGGATCTCACCGATATACAAGAGGCCACAGTGGGTGCAGTGGATACAATAGACTGACAGGTGAAGTGTTGTCTCACGTGAGGGAGTGTTTTCGGCCCTGAATGATAGTGAGGGAGGAGGTGTAGGGGCAGATTTTTCACTTGTTCTTCTTGCACGGTTAAGTGACCTCTTCCCATCCTGTTACTTGTAAAAGCACCATCCCCTTCTCTCAGTTCCTCCGTCTCCACCACATCTGTTCTCAGCATGAGACTTTGCATTCCAGAATGAAAAAAAAATGTCCTCCTCCTTCAAAGAAAAGGGCTTCCTTTCCTCCACCATCAACACTGCTCTCAACTGCATCTCTTCCATTTCACGCACGTCTGCCCTCACCCCATCCTCCCACCACCCCCCCAAGGATAGGGTTCCTCTTGTCCTCACCTACCACAACACCAGCCTCTGCATCCAGTGCATAATTCTCCAGAACTTCTGCATTTCTATTGAGATCCCACCAGCAAGCACATCTACACCAAACCCCTCAATTTTCTGCATTCCATAGGGATTGCTCCCTACGCGACTCCCTTGTCCCGTTACCACCCTTCTGGCTCTTATTCTTGCAAGCAGAACAAGGGTTACACCTGCCATTACACTTCGTCCCTCACTTCCAAACAATTCTTCCAGGTAAGGCAACACTTCACCTGTGAGTCAGTTGGGATCATCTATTGTATCCTGTGCTCCCGATGTGGCCTCTTGTACATCCGTGGAACCCAATGTAAATTGGGAGATTGCTTTACTGAGCTCCTATATTCTATCCACCAGAAGAAGTGAGTGGCCACCCATTTTAATTCCACCTCCCATTCCCTTTCTGATATGGCTATGCTTGGCCTCCTCTACTGTTGTTTTTCCCTCTCCAGCCCTGTACCTCTTTCACCAATCAACTTCCCAGGTCTTTACTTCACCCCACCCCCTCCTGGTTTCACCTATCACCTTGTGTTTCTTCCTCCCCTCCCCCCACCTTCGAACTCTGACTCCTCATCTTTTTTTCTCCAGTCCTGCTGAAGGGTCTCAGCCTGAAATGTTAGCTGTACTCTTTTCTGTAGATGCTGCCTGGCCTGCTGAGTTCATCTGGCATTTTGTGTGTGCTGCCTTCCATACTAACCCTATTTCATCAGCTCCACATTTGCATCAATTCCTCCCAATTTCCCCATTCATCTACAGGAGAGGCAGTTTTACAGTGGTAAATTAACCTACTAGCCTGCTCATCTCTGGCATTCGGGTGGAAACCAGAGTGCCTCTCAAATGAAAGATGTTTCGGTAACATCGCAGCTAACGCACTGTTTTACAGTACCAGCCGGTGATCATAGATCAGAGTTCAATTTCCACCACTGTCTGTCATGACTGTGTGGGTTTCCTCTGGGAACACAGTTTTCCCCCCACAGTCCAGAGATACACTGGTTAGGGTTGGTGTGTTGGTGTCTGAAGTGGTGACTCTTGTGGGCTGTCCCTAGCACAACCTTCGCTGATTTGATTTGATGCAAATACATTTCACTATGTGTTTCACTGTTTCAACGTACATGTAACTATCTTCTTTGCATGATAACATTCTTCATCACTCAGAGTAAACCGACATAGTTCAATGGTTCAAGGGTTCAATTTAATATCAGAGAATGTATACAGTATACAACCTGTAGTTCTTACTCTTCACAGACATCTACAAAACAGAATTAAAACCCCAAGGAATGAATGACAGAAACGCATTAGGACACCAAAGTTCTCCCCTCTCCCCAGTGACAGAGATTACATGCAAACACCGCACAGAAGCACTGATGGTCAGGACTGAACTTGAATTGCTGGGGCTTGAAGTAGCTGTCCTCTATAGCTGAGCCACTGTGCAGCCCAGCATGAGGAGGAGGGCAAGGTATGTTACAAGTCAGAAGGAGAACGAAAAGGAGGAAGTAGAAACCTCACAACTCTGATGTTTTTGATACCAATGAATAAGAACACCAGAGTGGATTTTCACACAAAATAAAACAAACACACACTCTGTACAAACATACATGACAACATTTACAAGTGCTGAATTCAGAATAAGGGAGTAAAGTGACAAACATTAATCATTTCTCCCTGCGGTGCTTTGGAACTTCTCTTTCCTGTCACTAGCTACTAAGGCTTAAAAAGTCAATGAATCTTAATTCAAACGAATATCCCAGTTTGTTTTGATATGTCAAACGACCAAAAATGACAAGTCCCCGAACAGGATAATTAGAGTGAAGTCAGCAGGGTGGACTGTGCAATTACTTTTCAAACTACCGTGGAGGCCGAGTCAGCCTGATTTGACATTTTTCTTGAGGGGAAGCTCAAGGTTGTATTTTCAACAGTTCTGCAAACTCATTCAGACAGGAGGAAGGTGGCAGGGTGCAGAATGGGTAGTGGTTTTGGAAACAACAGTTGATACAGAGCACACATCCTGACTGTGAATAAAATGGAGGAAAGTAAAGGGGAAACCCTATTTTTTTGTTCAGATATTGAATGGAAGTTACTAAACTCACTTAAATACAACGTCTTGTGGATTCGATTTCTAATATCTGTAATGGTTCATTGAGGAGAGACTGACTTCCTTTGTGTTCAGTACTGTGCAAAAGTCCTTTGTATCTGGCATGGCACAACACACAATGAACAAATGTATTTGTCAACATGGAGTGTAGAGTGAGTTTGTAAATCTGGCAGGGGCAAAGGAGGTTAGGAGTGGCGAGGGTGGATCACTGTGGGAGGGCTGTGGAACAAGTGGCAGAGGAATGCCAGGGGTGGGAGCTGCGGGGAAACACACCCAGTCCTGAGACACCAGGCACGGTCATTTGATCCCAAACAATTGGTTTATTGATCAATACAGAATGTCTCTCTGGTGCTTCCTGCTCCCTTCACTCTCCCTTCCCCCTTTCCCCAATCATGATTCCTCTGTCCCTGTCCCCTTCCCACTCTCAGCCCACAATACAGACCCATATCAGAATCAGGTTTATCATCATTCACATATGTCATGAAATTTGTTTGTTCTTGTGACAGCAGTATAGTACAATGCATAAAATTATGACAGTACTGGGCAAAAATCTTAGGCACCCTAGCTCTGGTGTGTATATGTGCCTAAGGCTTTTGCACAGTACTGTATATGTCTAAGTTTGGGTGCCATGCTAGCACAATGCTTTACAGTGACAAATGTGAGATTGAGGTTTGATTCCTGCTGCTGTCTGTAAGCAGTTTGAACTTTTCCCCTGTGACTGTGTGAGTTTTCTCCAGGAGCTTCAGTTTCCTCCCAAACTCCCAAGATGTATGGTTAGGGTTTAGTGAGTTGTGGGCATGCTATATTGGCGCCAAAAGTGTGGCAGCACCTGTGGGCTGTTCAGCACAATGTCCGCTAATTTGATTTGACACAAAGCAACCTGCTTCACTGGATGTTTCAATGTACATGTAACAGTAAAACTAACCTTAAAGTGGGCTCTCTGGAGTGTTTTGTGGGTCTTTGGGCAACAGTATTGTGGTCATTCATGAGAAATCCATGGAAATTCACCTCTATGGTATTTTGTACTCTAACCATAATGGGAAAGAAAGGAATTGGTATGGTGAATGACTAAGATTGGAATCTGCATTTGATAAAGAAGCAGCTGATGTTTAAAAATGTGGAACATCAGGGCTGAAGTAATGTAAAAGTTTTAAAAGCATATTATCAGTTTTGAGTTATAAATGACAGTGCTATGGTTTCATTCAATTTCTTCATGAAAGGATTAGTTGTCTCAATAAAGCAATTTTCCTTTATTTGTCTAATTGTCAGAGACAGAGTGATGGTTGTCACTAATTCATCATGAACCACACCAGAGAACATACAGTAATATATAAAAAAGTGATATTTTTCCTCCTATGCAATAGGAGATAAGTGGAGAAAGGAGAATGCATTAGTAGACAGAAAACAAACTATTCTTTTAAGGATGGAAAGCTATGCTTCAAATCTTCAAAGATCTTTGTCATCATTCCTGGTAAGAGCTCAATCTATGATTCTGTAATCAGGCTGTCAAAAAAATCCCTCAGAGACTTTAATGGGATTGCAAGTCAATGATGAAATAATTATCAAGAAACGTAAGCAACTGAAGTTTCATAAAGTGCCTTGGTGTGATGGAGAACTTTTATGATCTGGAAGGAATCCTTTAAAACCTTCTTGATATGCGGGATGAAAATTAATACCCAGATAATTAGAAAGCAGGTAATTCTAATTTATTTTTAAGGAAGGGAATGGGGTGGTGCGTGAACTGGACAATTGCTGAGGAAACAATTTAAGATTCCAGTAAAGTCATAGATTCATCAAAGAGACATTTTCAAATGTTGGGATCCATTCTGTCATTACACTGGATTTGTATGTGTTTACTGTAGCTGTGCAACTTTCAGTAACAGAAACTAGTTAAAGTTTGGTCCCTATTTTGGAAGCCATGCGCTAGTAAAAACATAAAATGGTGTTTGTGAAACATAAACACAAGAAAATCTGCAGAAGCTGGAAATCCAAAGCAACACCCACAAAATGCTAGAGGAACTCAGCAAGCCAGGCAGCATCCACAGAAAATAATAATAATAATAATAAATACTTTATTGATCCCAAATGGGAAATTCTTTTGTTACAGCAGCAACATTTAAAAACACACTTAGCTACATGCAGACCAAACTAATAATGAAGTACAGAATAATAATATACACAATAATAATTTACAAATGTGCAATAATTTGCAATAATGTGCAATAATAATGTACAAAATAATAAAACAGAGACTATTGTATACGATGTGTGTTTTCCTGTAGCACAAAGATGAACTGTTGTATATGCTTTTTGCATTTGGTAGGAAAGATTTTCTGTAACGATCCTTGTGACAGCGGAGCTGAACGAGTCTGTTTGAAAGGGTGCTCCGCTGCTTATTCAGCGGGTCATGGAGAGGATGTGCCAGATTGTCCACAATGGATAACATTTTGTTTGGTGACCTCCTCTCCACCACTGACCCAAAAGAGTCCGGGATGTAGCCAAGGACGGTTCCAGCTTTTTTGATGAGTTTATTTAGTCTTTTTCCATCAACCAGCACTGATGCTGCTCCCCAAACATAAAGCAGCAAAGAAGACTGCACGCGCTACAACAGACTGGTAAAAGATCTCCAACATCCTGCTGCACACATTGAAGGATCTCAGCTTCGTTAGAAAATGGAGTCTTCTCATCCTCTTCATGCAAACAGCCTTGATGTTGGTTTTCCAGTCAAGTCTGTGGTCAAGGTGAACCCCCAAGTATTTGTACTCCTTCACCATCACAACTTCTTCTCCCAGAATGTATACAGGACTCGTCACAATCCTCTTCCTCCTAAACTCAATCACCATCTCCCTGGTTTTGGCCACATTCAGGAGCAGGCGATTCCTCCTGCATCACTCCACAAACTTGCCCACCGGTCCTCTATACTCTGACTCCTGCCCACCCCTGATCCGCTCAACCACTGCAGAGTCATCAGAGAACTTCTGCAAGTGACAAGATTCAGATTCGTACTGAAAGTCTGGGGTATGCAGTGTGAACAGAAACGGAATCAGGACAGTCCCTTGTGACACTCCAGTGCCACTCACCACCATCTCAGACAGAGAACTACCCAGTCGTACAAACTGGAGTCTATCTGTCAGGTATTCAGTAATCCAGGAGATAGCAGATTTGTCTATGGCCATCCTTTGCAGCTTCTCGCTCAGAAGAAGTGGGTGGATTGTGATGAAGACACTAGAAAAATCAAAAAATCTGATTCTCTCAATGTCACCAGCGTCATCCAGGTGGGAGTGAGCACTCTGCAACAGGTAGATGATGCCATCATCCACTCCCACATGAGGCAAACTGTAAAGGGTCCAATGAAGATCTCACCTGTGGTCCAAGGTAAGTTAAGATCGGCCTCTCTAGCACCTTCATCGCATGAGATGTGAGGGCAATTGGTCTGTAGTGATTAAGTTCAGATGGAGTCGCCTTCTGGGTACAAGAACCAAGCAGGAAGTCTTCCATAGCACTGGTACCTTTCCCTGACTCAGACTCAGATTGTAAAGGTGCTGCAAATTACCAGACAGCTGGCTCACATAGGTCTTCAGTACCCTGGGGCCGGTACCGTCCGGTCCAGCAGCCTTACCTCTCCAGCTGTCTCTTAACCTGACCTGCAGTTACAGTCAAGTGGGGCAGGGTGGTCATCTCATGGAGACAGGATACTCCGAAGTTGGGCAGTTTGGAACACAAACACTCACCAGAGGCTTCGCGGGCAAGGAGGGTGTGTGGTCTGAGCAAGTGGGGGAGGGGACAGCAGGAGGTCCCATGCTGAACCTGTTGAGAAACAAATTCAATTCGTTGGCCCTATCCAGGCAGCCCTTGACCTTCCTTTCCTTAACCTCGAAGCCAGTGATCTGCTTCATGCCCGAACACACGTCCCTCATGCTATTCTGCTAGAACTTTTACTCCAGCTTCCTCTTGTAGGATTCCTTGCACTCCCTCAGCTTTGCCCTCAGTTCACTCTGTACTCGCTTCAGTACTTGTCTATCTCAAGACCTGAAGGTTTTCTTCTTCAAAAGTTCTTCCAGGTCACTGGTGATCCAGGGCTTGTTGGTGGGGAAGCAGCGACAAGATGGTGTTCTCACAAAATTTGATATAGTCTGTGATACAATCAGTCATTTTGTTAATGTCCTCCCTGTGTGGCTCACATAACAGATCCCAATTCATCCTCTCAAAGCATTCCTGCAGTGCCCCAGAGTCCAGCTCCTTACAATTCTTGTTGACACAGGCTGCCGCTGGACAAGAGGCACGTACCTGGGTGTTAGCAGGATCAGGTTGTGATCAGATCTAGCAAGTGGAGGAGGGGCAGCAGCACTGTATGCATTCTTAACATTCGCACGCAGAAAGCCCAGTGTTCTGTTGTCCCGTGTAGGGCAGCTGATTTACCGATAAAAAATTTGTATTGTTGCCTTGAGAGAAACAAGATTAAAATCCCCAGCAACAGCCACAAAAGCAATGGGATATTGAATTTGTATTCTAGTGATGGTTGAAGGAATAGCATCACATGCTTCATTCGTGTCAGGCGAAGGTTGAACATAAACAACAACTAAAACGGCAGCTGAAAATTCCTGAGGCATATATTATGGTCATATCCCAATGGCTAAGGGCTCGATGTCCAGACTACATTAATGTTCCTTTACAGTAAGATGTCCAGGATTGCACAAACACTGCAATCCCTCTTCCCTTCTTCTTACCACTCAGTATAATTTCTCTGTCTGCTCAGATAGCCTTGAAGCTGGGTATGGTAACACGAAGAGTAAACATTCAATGTTTTGGGCTGAGAACCTTCATCAGGACTTGCTTGTGAAACATGGTGATGTTTTGTGGGCAGCTTACAAAACCTATAAATACACTTCTGAATTACTATCACTGCTGTCTGCAGCCTGTAATTTCCTTTTAAATGACGTACTTTTGAACGATCTAAGTAAACTAGCAATTTCATAGTCTTCTGAAGGGCTCGGTAGACTTAGCTCTCAGGAAAGCAGGCGTGGTACCTTCAAGCGAATGAAGGTATATTGCTATGACCAGAAGAGAGAGAGGAAGGGAAAACTCCAAGCTAGACTAAGATGGTGGAGTTTAAATTTCCTCAAACCAGTATTTTGTTAGTAAATGTACAGTCACTGCAGAATAAGATTGAGGACCAAAGGGCAAGATAGCTGTATTGGAGAGAAATGAGGGATTGCTGCCTTCTGTGCTTCACTGAAACATGTTTCACTCAAGACACATTGAATATGGCGGTCCAGCCCAAAGAGTTCTTGAATTCCCAGATGGATTGATCTGCAGAACATTCAAGAAAGGCAAGAGGTGAGGATCAATGTTTCATCATAGACTCTTTGTGGTGCTCGGATACTGTGGTCTTATCGCACTCTTGCTCCCCTGAACAACCTAATGATTAAGTGCTAACCATTCTACTTACCAAGAGGGGTCTCCTCCATGATCCTACCCACAGTTTACATACCACCAAAGACCAATGTTAAGCAGGCGCTCAATGCACTGAGTGCCACCATCATAAACAAGAAACAGTCCATCCTGATGCATTTCAAGTCATTATCAGCAACTTCAATAAGGCTTGTTTGAAGAAATATACTATGATTAGGAATGCCTCCTGTTTGATCCCCAGATATCATTTCTGGAAATCTGATTATCTGGCTGTCCTCCTGCTACCGGCAACCATGCAGAGGCTAAAGAGCAAGACTCCAAAGACAACAAAGAGGTGGTCATGGGAGGCTGAGGAATGGCTATGGGATTGCTTTGAGTTGGTGGACAGGACCATGTACAAGGGCTCATCAGAGGATCCGAGTAAAAATATGCCTGGGTTGTCACAGACTTTATAAAGACAGTTGTAGATGAGTGTGTCCCCACAAAATTATTCAGGGTCTTCCTCAACCAGAAGCATTGGATGAATCAGGAGATCTGCAATCTGCTAAGGGCCTGATCAGTGGTATTCAGGTCAAGCGACCATATAAATCACAAGAGGTCGAGGTACAACCTCTAGGAAGCCATCTCACGTGCAAAGTGGCAATTCGACCAAACTTGAATGACTGAAGGATGCTTGACAGCTGTGACAGGGCTTGAATGGGCTATCACCTCCTACAAAGTGAAAGCAAGCAACACATGTGGCAATAAAGTTTTGCTCCTAGATTATCTCAGTGCCTTTTAAGCTCTCTTTGACCATCAAAGCATGGAGGTAATTCCATGAACTCCCACAGCTCCCAAAAACGCTGTGATTTGCATCTCTGAAGCTGACATGAGAGCATCCTTTAGAAGTGTGAACCCGCAGAAGGCATTTGGCCCAGATGGGGTAACTGGCCGAGTGCTGAAGGCCTATGCTATTGAACTGACTGATGCATTCACTGATATCTTTGAACTTTCATTCTGGCAGTCTGAGGAACCCACCTGCTTAAAACTGGCTTTTATGATACCAGTGCCCAAGAAGAACATGATAACCTGCGTCAATGACTATCATTCAGTGGCACTTACATACACTGTGATGAAGCGTTTTGAGAAGCTGATGATGAAGCAATTCAACCCCTGCCTGAGGAGCAACTTGGATCCACATCAATTTGCCTACCAGCACAAGTGGTCAACATCAAATCCATTTCATTGGCTGTTCAGTCAGCTCTGGAATGTTTGGACAGTGAAGATGCAGACATCGGATGCTCTTCATTGACTGTAGCTCTGCATTCAATACTATCGTCCCCTCAAAACCTATCTATAAGCTCTAAGACCTCGGCCTCAATATCTCCTTGTGCAACTGGATGCTCAATTTCCCCAACTGTAGATCCCAGTCAGTACAGGTTGTTAACAACATCTACTGAAAAATTACCATCAGCACAGGTGCACCGCAACTCTATGTGCTTTGTCCCCTGCTCTCTTTCCTTTATAATTATGAATGTGAGGCTAAGTACAGCTCCAATGACATACTTAATTTTGCTTACAACACCACTATTGTGGACTGAATCAAAGATGAACCAGCTTATAGGAAGGAGATTGAAATCTGGCTGACTGGTGCACAACAACAATCTCTCAATCAATGTCAGCAAAACCAAAGTGCTGATTATTAACTGTGGGAAGAGGAAACCATAAATCCATGAGCCAGTACTCATCAAAAGATCAGAGATAGAGAGTGTCAGCGACTTTAAATTCCTCAGAGTTATCATTTCAGAGGATCTGTCCTGTGTCTAGCATGTAACTACCAATACAAAGGAGGCACAACAGTGCCTTAACTTCCTTAGAAATTTGCACAGATTTGGCATGTCATCTAAAACTTTGACAAACTTCTGTAGACGCACAGTGGAGAGTATACTGACTGTTGCATCATGACCTGGTTTGGAAATACCAATGCCCTTGAATGGAAAAACTACAGACAGTAGTGGATACAGCCCAGTTTGTCACATGTAAAGCCCGCCACAGCTTGAGCACACCTACAAGGAGAACTGTCACAGGAAAGCAGCACTCATCTTCAAGGACCACTACCATCCAGGTTATGCTTCTTCTCACTGCTGCCTTGAGGAAGGAGGCACAGGAGCCTCAAGTCCCATCCCACTAGGATCAGGAGCAGTTATGTTACCCTTCAACAATCAGTCTCTTGAACGAGAAGGGATAACTTCACTCAACCCAATAATGAACTGATTCCACAACCTATGGACTAATTTTTAAGGACTCTACAACTTGTGTTCTTGGTATTTATTGCTTGTTTATTATTATTATTATTATTATTTTATAAATTTCCTTTTCTTTTTGTATTTGCATTGTTTGCTGACTTTTGCAAATTGGTTGTGTATTTGTTTCTATTATGTGCATTTTTTCACTGACTCTAGTGTTTCTTTCTTTTTAATATGAATCCTGTAAGAAGATGAATCTTAGGGTATTATATGGTTACATAAATGTACCTTGATAATAAACTTACTTTGAACTATCCGTTACAAAGCTGAGTGCAAGAGTGCAAGCTCGTCATAGAATGTAGATTCTAGAATCCTATTTACATAATTTTACATTTGTTTCACAACAACAGGCACATCATGAAATAAACTATTTGGTCTCTATCTTATACAGTCAGTATAATGCTTACATAGTGAATAGCAGGGCTCTGAGGTATGCTGTGGAACAAAGGGACCTGGGAATACAGATCCATAATTCTTTGAACATGGCATCATAATCATCAAGAGTGCTTTTGGCACATTAGCCTTCATAAACCTAGGCATTGAATATAGAGATTTGGTATTATGTTGAAGTTGTACGAGAGGTAATTGATAAGTTTGTGGCCTAAGTTAGAAGGAGATGAGTTATACAGCTCTCTTTACATGCACATGCAGTTCAACTCTGAATGATTATGCAGAAAGTTTGAAGTTAATAACTCATCAGTTAATAACTTATCAGGGGTGATTAATAAGTTTGTGGCCTAGCGTAGAAGGAGATGAGTTATTAACTTCAAACATTCTGCATAATCACGCAAAGAGTTGATCTGCACGTGCATGTAACAAGAGCTGATAAACTCATCTCCTTCTATCTTAGGCCACAAACTTATCAATCACCCATCTGTGGACACCTTCTGGAGGTCCAAGATCCGTATGCTCCATGACTGCTGGACTAAATGTGTGCAAGGGGTTTCTTCTTTTATGTTACTGCTGAGGCTAATCAAAATGGCTTCTTTGTTATGTTAACTGCCGAGAAAGTTCTCTCTCTAGCAGCTTGTTTGGGTTATATTACTGATAAGAGTATTGTATTCATTTGCTAACCAATTGGGATAGATGTTATTCCTTCTTGTGTGTCTGTAAGCTATTGTTTCACGGGCTTTGGAGCAGAAGGCAATGGGGATGGAGAGAGGAGATGCGATGCTGTAAGCTGGGCGGTGGGACAGACCCAAGCAGGAGTCCGAGGTCCAGAGTCTTCGGCAAAGAGAGGAGACGAAGACAGACTCGTGTGGAGCATCTGGTCGACCACCGTGGTTGGTCCCAGGTGGTGGGTCGAGGAGGTCGGAGGGGATCGAATGGTGAAAAGAAAACTCCGTTAATTGAGCTCCAACTGTTGTGCATGAAGTGGTTGAACTTTGATAAGTTTGGTGCCTTTTACTTTCCTTTTATATTTTATCTCTATTACATAGTTCAAGTAAGATCTATAAAGTGTAATCGTTTAATCGCATATGGTGTACTGTCTGTTATTTGGCGGTGTGGGGTACATCACACAGCATCTACGTAAACTTGATTACCCAGTTTGGCAGGGCCAAAGGCTGCTCCCCCTAGACGAAAGCGAGCTGAGCGAGCCTGAGGCTTACCAGGGGGCTATATTTGGGGGCTTGTCCGGGATTTGATTCAGTGATGTGCTGTGTGATTGCCCTGTTTAAATCAGTGCTGCTGTGTCTCTGTGGGATTGCGGTTAGTAATGTGTCTCTCTGTGGGATTGCGGTTAGTAATGTGTGTCTCTGTGGGATTGTTGTTAGTAATGTGTCTCTCTGTGGGATTGTTGGTTATTACTGCATGCGTGTTGGGTGGGGTGGCTGTTGGTACCCCGGAGGTCTTCGTTTGATTCAGACTAGCGCTGACGAGTTGGTGGTGGGACTGCCAGTGTCTATTGGTGCCCTAAGTGAGGCAGGGCATGGGCTGTCCATACTGTAAGGAGAGAGAGGAAAGAGTGGTCTAATTCAGAGGTGGTGTCTGTGAATAAATGATCCAGCTATGGCAGGCTCTGCCTGGTTTTTGGGATAATGTCCACCCCTAAAGGGGCAGAGGCGTTTGAGATATGGGCGGAGCGGATCTCTCAGTTGTTAGATGAGTGGTAGTGCTTGGTTGAGGGAGAGCGGCAGGGATTGGTTGAAAGTTTGAGTAGGCGGTCTGTTGACGGTGTTAGAACTGTCAGGGTCAATTACCCCATAGTGACAGCTGCCAGTTACCTGAAAGCGGGGGAAAATGCGTCTGGTTCGACTGAAAGTAAAATGCAGTGCCTGGGGGGCTTTCCATACCTGTTTCAGGAGATTGGGGAAAAGCTTTCAGTGTATCTTCTCTAGCTAGGGTGGCAGCTAAATTGCTTGCAGTGCCAGGGGCATCATTTAAGGGGATCAGCCCCTCCCTCAGTTGTTCAGCTGATCAGAGAGGTGTTGGGAAACTTAGTGGAGGCCCAGTGGGGGAACGGCTTGGGGTCTCTGGGGGAGTACGTTCCCAGCAATGTACCAAGGAACTTCCGAAAGGAACAGACCCTATTCCTGAAGGCTTAGAGGGACCACAGCCCCATGTGATGTTACAGATAGATGGAAGCTATGCTAAAGCCATCCTCGACACCGGGGCGCAGGTCTAGTTGTTGTACAGTTCGTTTTACAACCCGTGTCTGAAGCATTTACCCTTGACAACATTAAGGGCACTGGAGATTTGGGGTACCTGTGCCAGTGATTATCCAAAAGACGATTATTGGTCATTGAAACTGGAGTTCATGGGGGCATTGTCTGTGCACCCAGTGTTTCGAGCTGCTTGCGAGGACGTGTGTAGCAGCCTTGTGTCGGTACTGAATTTAAATGAGAGCCGATTGTGGTACGGCCTGGGGAAAGTATCTGAGGGTGAGACCCTCTTAGTAGACGCTCTGAAATACCACGAGGGAGGGGAGTTGACCGCTGAAGACACCTCAGTGAGAGAGAGGTCGCGGCGACTGGCCCCTGTAGCCATGGAAGACGTAGGTAGCGTGTGTGTGGATTATAGGACTCTGAACAGGCGCACTGTCATTGACCAGAATACGGCCCTGAGGGCCGAAGACATGATGGTCTGTTTGTGTGGTGTGACGTGGTTTAATGTGCTGGATCTGAGGAGTGGATGTTGCCAGATCCTGATGAGTGAGGCCGACAAAGAGAAGACAGCCGTTATAGGTCCCAGGATTCTTCCTATCCGAAAAGATGCCACAGGGCATGTCCGGAGCCCCTGCAACCTTCCTGCGGGGCATGAGGAAGACCATGGGGGATGTGGAGGTGTTTGGAGTTTTGGCGTATGTGGATGATCGCCTAGGGTTTGGATTCGCCTTGGGGGACTATGATGTGAGGTGAGTGCCAGAGCCCCGGACAACCATTGAAGAATTGGAGTTCACGCTCGTCAAAGTGGAGACGGGGAAACGGAATTCCGAGCTGAAATTGTGGTCATTTACTGATGAATTAATCCAGAGAGACGAAACAATAACCAACCTTCGAAAGGATCAGCAGAAACTCAAGAGATGGATCCAGAACAGATTGGAAGAAGCTGGTGGTGTAATTGCGTCCCAGATGGAGATGGACACGAAGCGTGAGTCAGAACTGCTGAGACTGGGGCGAGAGTTGGAGGAGTCGGAGAAGAAGCTGATGTCTCGACTACAGGAGGTTGAAGAGGCTGCAGAGGCAGCCCAGGCTAAGTGCTTCATTTTGGAGAAAATCAAACAGCAGCTACCGATCGAGGAAATGAGGAAGAATATGGATTCGAAGGATGATGTGCTGGATGTGTGGTACATGCTGCCTTTCACTAACTTCCACTTGATTGAGGAAGATACATTTGGCCCTTCTCCCACTGAGTCAGGGGTAGTGAGGAGGGTTATCTGTGGGCAGCCTGGGTTACTGCAGGACACTGAAAGAAAAGAAGTGGGGCCCTGGACACTGGGCAGGGGGCTCCGAAGTGCAGTGGGGGAATGAATGAGAGATTGAGAGAGGAGTTGGCAAGCAGACGTAAGGTATCCCCAAGTATTGTCCAAGCCTGAAGGGTTTAGGTGAGGGGATACGGAGGTCTTGGAGGATTAGGAAACTCCCAGATAGGTTGGCCTATGTAGCACCCGTGGAACAGAGCATAAGGTCTATTGTTTGGGGAGCCATGTGACTGTTTGTACCTGGATTGGGTTTTTGTGTCTGCAGGAATGGTTGACGAGTTATTTAGAATTCATGAGGACATGACTAAATTTGGTGGGGGGGGATGTAACAAGAGCTGATAAACTCATCTCCTTCTGTCTTAGGCCACGAACTTATCAATCACCCATCTGTGGACACTTTCTGGAGGTCCAAGATCCGTATGCTCCATGACCATTGGACTAAGTGAGTGTATGGGGTTTCTTCCTTTATGTTACTGCTGAGGCTAATCAAAATGGCTTCTTTGTTATGTTAACTGCTGAGAAAGTTCTCTCTCTTGCAGCTTGTCTGGGTTATATTATTGATAATGAGGATTGTATTCACTTGTTAACCAATTGGGATAGATGTTATTCTTTCTTATGTGACTGTAAGCTATTGTTTTTTCGCGGGTTGGGGCAGAAGGCGTGATGGGGGCAGAGAGAGGAGATGGAATGCTGTGAGCTGGCTGACGGGACAGACCCCGAGCGGGAGTCCGAGGTTCAGGGTGTTTGGCGAGGAGAGGATACGAAGACAGACTTGTGTGGAGCGTCTGGTCGACCACCATGGTTGGTCCCAGGTGGCGGGTTGAGGGGGTCGGAGGGGATCGAATGGTGGAAAGAAGACTCTGTTAATTGAGCTCCAACTGTTGTGCATGAAGTGGTTGAACTTTGATAAGTTTGGCCCCTTTTACTTTCCTTTTATATTTTATCTCTATTAATTACATAGTTCCAGAAAGATCTATAAAGTGTAATTATTTAATCGCATATGGTGTATTATCTGTTATTTGGCGGGGTGGCGTACATCACACAGCATCCACCCAAACTTGATTACCCAGTTTGGCGGGGCCGAAGTCTGCTCCCCTTAGATGAAAGTGAGCTGAGCGAGCCTGAGAATTACCAGGGGGCTACATGTGTAAATGTAGGAGGGGACTATGTTGAAAAATAAATGTGCTAGGTTTTCTAAAATTGACTGCTTCTACCTTAGACCACGAACATATCAATCACCCCTCGTACAAGGCATTAGAGAGGCTGATTTTGGAGTATTGTGTGCAGTTCTGGTCACCTACCTACAGGAATATCATAGAAACATGGAAACATAGACATCTGCAGCACATTACAGGCCCTTCGGCCCACAATGTTATGCTGTCCATGTAACCTACTCTAGAAACTGTCTAGAGTTTCCCTACCACATAGGCCTCTATTTTTCTAAGCGCCTTGTACCTATCTAAGAGTCTCTTAAAAGACCCTATTGTATCCACCTCTACCACCTTTGCTGGCAGTGCATTCCATGCACCCACCACTCTGTGTGTGAAAAATTTACCTCTGACATCCCCCTTGGATCTACTTCCAAGCACCATAAAACTATGCCCTATTGCGTTGGCCATTTCAGCCTAATAAGCTTGAAAGAGTGCAGAGAAAACTTACAAGGATGTTGCCAGAACATGAGAACCTGAGTTATAGGGAAAGGTTGCATAGGTTCAGACTTCATTGCCTGGAGTGCAAGAGAATGAGTGGAGATCTAACAGAGCTACACAAAACTATGAGAGGTAGAGACTTTTTAAAATTTATTTATTTAGAGAACTGGCCCATTGAGCTTTGCCGCCCAGAAACCCACCGATTTAACCCTAAATTTACAATGACCAATTAATTTACTAACGAGTACATCCTCGAAACGTGGGAGGAAACCAGAGCACTCAGAGGAAACCAATGCATTGGGAAGGACATAGAATCTTGCTTACAGAGGACACCAAACTCCAATACCCTAAGCCGTAATAGCATTTGGCTAACAGCTATGCAACCATGGCACCCATAGGGAGACAGGGTGAACTCTGACATGAATGGTCCCAAGCCTGCATGCAAAAGGAGGAGCATTGGGCATGGGGATAGCAATGGCATCTTGCACAAAAACCCAATGATACAGAAACGCCAACAGAGGCTCCAAAGACCTCATCCCTGGATAGGAAGGATACAGCAAGAAGATGGGCTACTCGTTGGACAACTTGAAAGACTGGCCCAATACAGAGGTCTTTGGTGAGCTGCTGTCAGCATCCTATGCCCTGTAGGATTGACGGGCTTAAGAAGAAGAGATAGGTTGAACATATGCAGGGTTTTTCCCCTGAGATTGGGTGAGACTAAAACTATAGGTCAAAGTTATAGGGTGGAAGGTGAAATATTTAAGGGGAATCTGAGGGGAAACTTTTGCACCCAGAGAGTTGTGTGAGTGTGGAATGAGCAGCCAGTGGAAATGACAGTAGTAACATTAAAGAGAAGATTGGATAGGTACATGGATGAGCTGGGGTTTGGTAGGATATGGTCAGGATGCAAGTAGATGAAACTTGGCAAAATACTAGATCATCATGGACTAGATGGGCCAAAGGGACTGTTCCTGTGCTGTAGTACTCTATGACTCTCTAACAGAAACAATGTCAATGAAGACCAGTGTCAAACAAGGCTGCACCATTGCCCCAACACTTTTATAGGTCCTTGTTGCCAAAAATTTGCACTTCATCTCTAACAAATATCATGAAATTGGAATTGATTTTCAGAAAAAATTGGAATTATTTAATCTTTGTTGAGGCAACCATCTTCAGAACTAAGATCATGCAAACACCCATATTTAGCTTCATTTGCAAACACTTTGAAGGTTGAGGTCCAAGGCATCATTAACTCACTCACCAAAGCAAATGAGAGGATGAGCCAACTCAGCCTTTAGTCAAAGGATGTAAAGGGCATTTGAAGATCAAGACCTCAGACCTATCACAAAGCTCACAGTAATGAGCCCTGGCCTCCTATATACATCTGACATGTAGATTACTTATAGCAGGCATCTCAAGGTAAGGGAAAACATTTAACCAAAGCTGTCTTTGATAAAAATATTCCAAATTCACTGGAAGGATATGGGAACCAACATTGCAGTCATCTCAAGGTTAATCAATTATGCTAAGCTGGTATGCTGTTTGCATTACTGACACTCTATTTTGAGCTCTGTCGTGGGAGGAGATTACAAAGGGATTTGAGGATGTTCTCAAAACTTCTCTGAAGAGGTAAAAACCCCCACTGATTCCTGAAAGTGTGTGGCCCAGGATCAGTGAATGTTAAGAAGAAGTGTTTGCAATAGTATTGACAACATCAAGACCATACATCAGAAGCCATCATTTCTTGACCTGCCTAACTGCCCTCTCTGTTGGCTACTTTCCTCTCTGAATTTCATTTGTCTCATTAGCCGCAAGTTCAGAGGAGATGCACGTTATCCTTAATCCTTAGATTCTGAAAAAGAGAAGTTTATTATTTGTCCACATTTAATTTTATTTGATCTGACAAAACACTGAATACAAAATGTGATTTATTTTATAAAGAGTAAGGGGAAGGAAGGGCAAATCAGAAAGTCATGATCAAATAGTACCAGACTTGGATCTTAATAGTTTGGAGAGGGAAAAAGTCATGATCAAATAGTACCAGACTTGGATCTTAATAGTTTGGAGAGGGATGAAATAGGAAATACTCTATCATAGTTCGGAGATTCATGACAACATCAGAACTGAAGAATTATATTTAACTTAAAATATAAAATCAGCTGATGTATTTACTTTCCTGGTCCCAAGTGTCCAACATGCTCACATGTTCCTTCATCTCCCTGATTTACATTTATTCAGTCTGATGTGCAGTAGGGAACATAGGACATAGAACAGTACAGCACAGTATCAGGATTTTTGGCCCACAGTGTTTCTCCAAACCAATTAAAATAATAATCAAATAGCCAATTAATCTAATCCCTTCTGCCCACACAATGTCCATATCCTTCCATTTTTTCCTCACATTCATGTGTCTATCTAAGCATCTCTTAAAATTCCCTTACGTTTCCCTATCCCAGCCAGCACATTCCAGGCAAGTATTTTACATTCTGTGTTATAGACACTTCAACCCTTAGAAAAAGATATTGTCACTCTACTCTATCAATGCCTCTCATAATTTTATAAACTTATTTATTTGAGAAAACAACCCAAATGTATCCAACCTCTCATTATTAGACATGCCATCTAATCCAGGCCACATCCTGCACCCTCTTCTGCACCTTCTCCAAATCCTCAACATCCTTAATATAATGAGGTGACCAGAAACGTATGCAATGCTCCAGGTCCTGAAGAAGGGTCTCCTGGAGAACAGCCAAAACGTTGGCTGTTTATTCATTTCCATAGATAAATGCCTGACTTACCTCCTGCTGTTTGTGTGGATTGCAAACCAGCATCTGCAGAATTTCTTGTGTTTATACAATACTTCAGATGTGGCCCAGTTGGAGTTTTATAACTTCCTGACTTGTCGACTCAATGACTTGACAAATGCAAGCATGCAATATGCTTTCTGAATCACCTATTAACCTGTGTAGCCACTTTCAGTCCTTGATGTCGTGGCCTCAGCTTCGGTCTAAAGTAGGAAATTAATGATCCTCCTTTTTGCTACTTCTTAAAATTGATCAAAAACCTTTGCTCTCTCATTTTAACCGTTGGAAATAATTTCTCCTTTCTATACTATCCTTCAATATTGTATATATTTCTTCCAAGTCAATTCATAATCTATGTTAGCCTTGGGTTGAATCTGAAGCTTAGAAATCTTCACCAATGATGACGCTGCAGAATATACCTCACAATTGCTCATCTTCAATAAATTATCAAATGGCATACTGCTATTCAGATGTACCAATCTGCTTGTAGAGGATGGCTTGAATGCAATAAGAAATTTCATAATTCAAAGATCCTTGGGGACTGGCTGGGGGTTGAAAATAACCAGCTCTCTGGACTGTAATCATTTGATCTTGGTACTGGTGTACAGTCAATCATTCCACCCCTTGGAAACAGCAAGCTGGCACTGGGAGGTTGAACACTGTTATTAACAATCACGAGACAGTATACTCTAGTGCTTTTCCAATCATTGTAGGAGACTTCAGCCAGGGTAGCTTGAAGTAGTTTCTGACCAACTACCTCCATGATTTTACCTGCAGAATCAGAGGAGGCAACACACTCGGTTGCCATTACACCACTATCAAGAACACTTACCATGCCATTCCACGTCTGTATTTTAGCAAGTCTGATCATCCGGATATCTCTACTCCTGGCACAGTCTGAATACTGCAGCACCAGTGGTGAGAACCATAAATATCAGATTAGATTATGAGGACAAGCAGTCCTCTTTTATTGTCATTTAGTAACGCATGCATTAAGAAATGATACAATATTCCTCCGGTGTGATATCACAGAAACCCAGGACAGACCAAGACTGAAAAACTAACAAAAACCACATAATTATAACATATAGTTACAACAGTGCAACAATACCATAACTTGATGAAGAACAGGCCATGGCACAGTAAAACAGTTCAGACTCTCTCGAAAGTCCCACATCTCATGCAGATTGGAGAAGGAAGAAAACTCTCCCTGCCATGCCCAACCACAGTCTGTCTCTGAGTTGTCGGAAAACTTCGCGCTCCGATCAGCCCTCCGACACCGAGTACCGAGCACCACCTCTGCCGAACACTTCGACCTCAGCCTCGGTCGCCAGCAGCAGGCAAAGCCGGGGACTTTGGGGCCTTCCCTCTGGAGATTCTCGATTGCACGGTAGCAGCAGCAGTGAACTGGGCATTTCAGAAATTTCTCCAGATGTTCCTCTGCTTCTCACGTCTGTTGCCATCAAATCAGAATTGTGCACGGCATCCTACTTACAAATACGATATCATTTCACTGGAGAGCTGCACGCGCTGCGTCGCGTCGCCATTTTCTCCTCCCGCCATTAATATATGGTCAAGGAAAGCAAAGGACCGTTTATGTCAAGATGGTTGCAGAATCAATGGACTGGACCATATTCAGGGATTAATTTTCAGATCTGAATGAACATACTACAATTGTCACCAACTTCCTGAAGACCGGTGTGACTAACTGTGTGTCCTTGAGAATATACTGAGTTTTCCCAGACCATGAAGCTCTGGATGAGCCTGAATCTATGGCGTTCAAGACTGGCAATCCAGAAACTTACCAGAAGTCTTGATATGACCTAAGGAGGTCCTTTGTGAGAACAGAAAGTCGACTTTGTGTGAAGTTAGAGGCACAATTCGATGCACGACAGCAGCAGTGGGGTTTCCATGCCATTACTTCCTACAATAAGAAATCCAACAGCATAATTGGCGGTGATGTTTCACTGTCTGATGAACTCATCGTCTTTTATGCATGTTTTGAAATGGAGAATAACACGATGCTTATGAGAACCACCACAGTGTCTGGCGATCCTATGATTTCTGTCTCAGAGGCTGGGTCAGAACACCCTTCAAGAGGAGGAACCTGTGCAAGGCATCAGGCCCCAAAAATATGCCTGGTCAGGTTATGAAAACCTGTACTGACCAACCAGTTGGACTGTTCAAGGACATCTTCAGCCTCTCACTGTTGTGGTCTGAGGATGCCACCAGCTTCAGAGGGCCATCTATTGTACCAGGACCCAAGAAGAGCAGAGCGACTGTCACTTGGTAGCACTCACATTGACTGTGATGAAGTGCTTTGAGAGGCTGGTTACGGCCAGAACAAGGACACGGACCTGCTGCATTTTGACTAACGCAACATATCTATAGCGAACGCAATGCTACTGGCTCTAATAAAAACTAAAGCTTGGCATTCAATTCTATCATCTCCTGAATGTTAATCCAAAATGGCCAAGCAGCTTACTTGGTTCAATTATCTCATTCATTAATGAAACCAGTGCAGATCCTTGTGTGGCATTCCTAAACACTTGCTTCTTAGTTGAGTATATATCTGTTACTCCTAACTTCTGTATCTCTATCCAAACTGAGTTCTCATCCAACATCAAGTCAATAACTTGTCTTCAATTTTATGAAGCTTAAAAAAGTGTTATCCACTGATATTTCCTGTTTGCATCTTTAATTACCTTTAATTAAGTTATGCTTATTAGCCATGGGCTTGTAGCTGCTCTTTATAATTTAAAGTGGGGGAATGGAATTCCGAGGTGAGGTGATCCAGTTACCCTAAACTTCCAAACTTCTCTATTCTGTCACATGTAGTTGATGTGATGAAGGAGAAATTGAAATATGGACCATGGTGTAGAAGGGTCATTTACATTTTTCTGGTATTTTTGCTCTCTGTTAATTTAACAGAGTTACTGTCTGTTTTATATATGCTATTTTAATTATTGGTCCAGATCCTGGAAATTTTTAGTAAATACTTTTGTCATACTGGTTCAGTCCTTCAAAGTACACTGGAAAACCAGCTGAGTCCAATTAGACTTGGTCTACACGTTTCTGAGAAGAGTGGTGAGTCCTAACACAATCTAGAGAAAACTTTACCAATTATTTTCAGCAAACACTGATCTGATTTCTGATTGCTACACTGACTAACAATTTCAAAAATAAGACAACAGGTTATTTAAAATAATGTTAGCAGCCTTACATTGACTCAAGTTAACATCTATTGTGAGATTCAACCATTTCTAAGTTAAATGCCAACAAATGTAATCATGTTTGATGCTGTAATATCCACCATAAGCTTATCACTGTCTCTCTGACACTCACTTAAGAGAAGTGCTGTATACTTAAATTCTTGTTCTTGGCAAGTGGTAATAACGAGCCAAAAATCAATGAGCTTAAAATGTTCTGTCAATCTCAGAGCTTCCTGTTTACTTGATTTTTGGCACCTGAAGTAGTCTGCAGTGAGAGGCTTGTGTTATCTTATTCCCGTTAAAATCATGGCAGACGACTTGTGATTCCTCTCAAAATACGTCTGCTACCAACTTGACAGCAATGCAAAGCAAGGATTATTTTTGTGCTGCCCAAAATTTATAAACAAGCAATGAATGGTATTTTGAGTTCAAAATATATTCTCTGAATTACATTTTGGCACCAAAAGCTTCACAGCTGCAAGTGGTTAGTGTATTACTCTATTCCATAATAATTTTACTGAAAGGATAGATATAAATGTAATATGCACAGATTGCTTTTCTCCATTGAGTACATTTACATGGAATGCTTCCACCAAAAAAGCAGCATCCATCATCAAAGTCTCCCACCAACCAGGCTACACCTTCTCACTACGACTATCTGGCTGGACTTACAGAATCCTTTGGTCAAACATCAACAGGTTCCGGAACGATTATTACCCTACAAAAGTTATCAGGCTACAGAGCAGCGTGGATAACTTCACTTACCACAACTCTGAAAAGATTCTATGACCCATAGACTTACTTTCAACTCCTTACAATTTATGTTTGCAGTATTTTTTGTTTGCAGTTTTGCTTCTTGTGCGCATTGGTTGTTGGTCAGTCATTGTTTGTGCGTAGGTTTTCATAAATTCAGTTGTTATTTATTTATTTTTCCTATAAGTGCCTGCAAGAAAATGAGTCTCAAGATAGCATATGGAAACACACATGCACTTTGATAATAAATGTACTTTGAACTTGAAATTTTTGAAATGGACTGCCTTCATACAACACTTTAGACAAATGCATTCTCTAAATCTTCATTTTCATTATAAAATTGGGGATGATTGCCAATACCTTCATAATTGCTAACTTATTGAAGTAGTGAAACTGTTTTATTTTCACTCCTGACAGTTTCTAGCATTGCCAAGCATGAATGCTTGAAATTGCAGTGAGCAAAATAGTTCTAAATTATCCTACTGCCTATTCCTCACCAACTATCAGTGACAAACATCATTGTTTTTTGAACATAAACATATGCACGTGCTGTTATTTAAAAACTGTTCACTCTAAGCACAGTGTATTGCCTAATGACCACGCAAGTGCACACGACTGACCCTTGTTAGAAACTGTTTGGCTGCGATCTCCTGTCCCAATTAAGTGGCATATTGTCCCAAATAAACAAAGAAAATCCAGGCTATTTTCTCGATTTAGTTTTAGCTCTTCAAGAGTTGTTGCAAATAAATAGATGTTTTGTAGTTCAAGAAACTAATTGAAAGAAAAGCAACAGGTGCCTACGAAAATGTATCTCTGTTAATTTTAATTTTTTAAAAACTTTTGTGAGATGTTTACGCATGACATTGTGGTGTAATGATGCACGCCATTCATGTTATTCTTCCATATAGCCTGTAATGAGTGATGTAAACAACAAAAGTGCTCTATCAAACAATATATTTATATATTACTCAAAGATTAATGGAACGTTAAACACACACCACCCTGCTTAGTTATAAACTTTAACTCAATATAGAATGCACCTCAACATAAATATACAGTATAATGCTATGTAATACAACTATTATATAAATAGCCACAGCATGGTGAATTATAAGCAACACACACAAAAAATGCTGGCGAATGCAGCAGGCCAGGCAGCATCTATAGGAAGAGGTACAGTTGACGTTTCAGGCCGACAAAGGGTCTTGAAATTCCAGCATCTGCAGATTTCCTCGTGTTTGCGTTGGTAAATTATGAATTGTCCTCTCAGGCCTAAAGATCACTGTGGTGGATTTCTTTCTCTTGTGGGATAATGTCCTTCGTGACTGGGGAGTGGGGAGATCACTCTTTTTTTTGCATGTGAGACGTATGGCTGTGAAACAACTTCAGGTTCTGTGGCCTCCTCTGTGGTGGTTGTAGGAGTTGATTGTGGGACTCCAGGAAGAGGTACTGACAGTTCTGGAGATCTTTCTTCTCTAACATATTGTCTCTGCTCTCCTCAACTGATTGATGTGTTGTCTTCAGAGACATCAGTCACAATCTCCAATCCGTAAGAGAGTGGTCCAGTTCTGACCTTAGTCTTTCCAAGTACCCACTTTTGATCTCCTCTCTAATCCATCATCTACAGGTTTGCTTGTCCAAGAGTGAAACATTGGACCTCCTTGTTTGAGGAATCCTCAATTTGTCCCAGCTGTTTGTTTTGCATACTGCTTCTGTGATTGGGCTTGAGGTGATCCAAGTGTGATTGCAAGGGATAACCCAAGAACAGCACAGCTGGTGAGTTGTTGGTCGTGGAGTGTGCTGCATTGTGAAATGCAAGGAGGAAATTGGTGAGTTTCTCATTCAGTATTAGTGTGGCTCTTTCTGCTGACATTGCTCGCAGTGCATTCTTTAGACTCTGAACAAAGCTCGCCATCAGTCCACTTACTGCTGGTTGGTACAGTGCAGATGTAATATGTCTCATTCCATTCATTTTCAGAAATGACTGAAACACCCACAACAAACCGTGAGTCCATTGTCACTGACTAAGTGTTCTGCAACACCAATCCTTGGGTGGAGGATCTCAACACCAATCCTTGGGGAGAGGCTATTGTGAACACTGCTGGCCAGTTGCAGCTGCAGCTAATACTAATGAGAAATTTGTGCCCATGAATGCTACAGTAAAACCCACATGAATCCTCCACCAGGGCAATGCAGACCATTCCCAGGGATGGAGAGGCACTGCTCTTGGCATCCTGAACAGTGCATGGCAAGCTGCTCAATCTGCTGACCTATCCCAGGCTATCAGACAAAGCTTAGAGCCAATGCTTTCATTTTGACTACACCTAGATGACTGGTATGTAGCTCCTCCAATATTTTAGCTCTCAGCTTGGATGGAACAATAACTCTAAATCCTCAACTAAGGCAATGTCAGGTTCATCCTGCTGCGTTTGTGCTGCTGCTATTAGTGAAATACTCTTCTATGGACTGCAAAATGAACACTAGAGGTTGATGATCAGTAATGAGGGTAAGTTCTCTCCCATATTGATTGAAATGTTTTACACTCCAAACCAGAGGCCCCTCTGTCAATCTGTGCAGCATTAAAGGAACATGATGCAAAGGCTATGGGGAATTCACTTCTAGCACTCATAACATATGACATAACTGCGCCTATACCATAAGGCAGGACATCACAGGCAAGCTTCACTGGAGGATGAAGATAATGTGTGAGTACAGAGTCTGGTGTCATTATTTCCTTTGTCTTTCGGAAAGCCAGCTCATACTGCTTTGTCTATTTCCATTTCTTCCCAATCCAAATTGTGGAGTATGGTAGCCAGGTTTGGCAGGAACAGTAATTGACAAATCCAAAAAAGCAGCACAACTGTGACACATCCTTTGGCCTTGGGACATCCACCATGGTCTGAACAGGAGTTAGATTTTCTCCGGTGTAAGCTCTTAGTTGGAAATCTGCAGGCTTCAGTTTAGCACCTTTGAAATGCTGTTCAAACTCATTTTGTGGAATGATTGAAAACAGTCAAACCATTTTAATTTGCCCTTCACTTCGGGTGTCTTGCCTGTCTTGTATTGCTTGTCTCTTGTTAGATTGCACTTTGTAAATCTCAAGGCTACTCAGTCCTGTGTCACTCTCATCATTATCAGATTTTTTTATATCACGGCATGCAGACTGGTGCTTTTTTATGAAACTGCAAATTGACTTTTTATCTTATTTCTCTCCCCATCCAGTCCACTTATTTTTGTCTGCCCAATTGCTCTTTGCATGTGTCCTATTTCGTTGCATTTTCTGCAAGTTTTGCTGTGAAACCTGTGATGTCCTGGTGTATGTGAGCCCCTGTCATAAACGTAACACAATTTGTTCAGCCAGGCTGGTGCCTGTTGTAATGTTGCAGTTTCGCTCACGCTCACTTACATCGCTGACCACAACTCAATTGTGTCTCGCCTGAGGTTTCCACTGAAACAGCAATTTCAACTGGTGTTTTAAATGTGAGTTGTGCTTCAGTTAGGAACTATTTTTGAATGATTTCTTGTAAGAATCCACAAACTAATGATCTCTTAGTGTATCATTAAGCCCATCAGTGAACTGACGATGCTTGGACAACTTCTTCAATTCAGCCAATGAAGCTGAAATGGACTCCCCTTCCTTTTGATTCTACTTATGAAACCTAAAGAATTCTGCAATCAACAGTGGTGCTAAATGTTTCTGCATTACGTTCATAATATCAGCAAAGCTCATTCTTGCTCCTTTGGTTGGAGCAGTCAAACTTCTAAGCAAACTGTATGCTTTTCCACCTATTGCACTCAGCAAAACTAGGACTTGTTTCTCGTTGGATATTTCATTTGCTTCAAAATACTGCTCAATTCATTCAACATACATCAACCAGTTATCTTTTGTGGAAAATGTATCTATCTCTCCAACGTTATCCATTTCAGCTTCTTTTTAATTTATGATTTTATCATTCAGTACACACGGTTTATGAACCCAGGAATTTTTTTTCATTTTTTGCGCTTTGTTTAACTCAGCTGTCTCTGTGTTGTTGTGAGGAAACACATGCTATGCTTTTTTTTAAAAAATTGAATGTCACTCTCCCTTTTTGAAGAAAAAAGTGTGCTGTGCTTCTTTTAAAAATTGAACATCTCACTGTGTTTCAACAGGTAGTAAGTCATCTCCGGTTCGTTCAAAAACTTGCTCATCGCAATTGTCATGTTTTGTCACTACTGAAACTAATCAAAAGAAAAAAATCACGGGAACCTGGGAAAACGTGTCTACCTCATTTTTTTTTTTACCTTTGTGAGGCAATCAATATTTTGTGGTGGCGTAATGGCATATGTCATTCACGTACTTTTACATATAACCTGTAATAAGTTATGGAAACAACAAAGAATGCTTAATCAAACTATATATATAATATTACTCAAATATTACCGAAATATTAAATATACAATAGCTCCATTTAACCGATTTGTGAGTGCAATTACGAAGAAAGCTCGGCAGCTCTTTTACTACCTTAGAAGTTTGTAAAGATTTGGCAAGATATATAAAACTTTGTCAAACTTCTATAGGTGTGTGGTGGAGTATATATTACTGGTTTCATCATGGCCTAGTATGAAACACTATTGTTCTTGAATAGAAAATTCTACAAAAAGTAGTGAATATGGCCCAGTGGTCACAGGTAAAGTTCTCCCCACCATTCTGCACACCTACATGGAGTGCTCTCACAGGGAAGCAGCATTCTTCATCAGGGATCTCCATCGCCCAGGCCATGTTGCCTTCTTGCTGCTACCATCAGGAAGAAGTTACTGGAGCCTCAGGACTCGCACCACCAGGTTCAGAAACAGTATACCCCTCAACCATCAGGCTCTTGAACCAGAGAGGATAACATCACTCAACTTCATGTGCCACATCACCGAACTGTTCCCATAACATATATACTCACTTTCAAGGATTCTTCATTTCATCTTCTTGATATTTATTGTTTATTTAGTTGTTATTATTATTATTATTTATTTTCTCTTTTGTATTTGCACAATTGTTTGTGTCCTTTGCACATTGGTTGTTTGTCCATCCTGTTGGGTGCAATCTTTCATTAATTCTATTGTCTTTCTTGGATTTGATGTGTATGCCTGCAAGAAAATGAATCTCAGGGTTGTATATGGTGACATATACTGTATGTACTTTTATAATAAATTTACTTTGAATTTTGAAGTCTGAATTGGCCTCCACAGTTGTCTGTAGCAATGAATTCCACAGATTCACCACCTCCGGCTAAAAAAATTCCTCTTCATCTCTGTTCTCAAGGGATATCCTTCTACTCTGAGGGTGTGCCCTCTGGTCTTAAACTCCTCCACTAAAGGAAACATCCTCTCCAAATCCACTCTACTGTACCTAGGCCTTTCAATATTCGATAGAGTTGGTCTTAATTTACAAATTATGACTCTTTTTAAAGTAACCAAGCCGGTGTGGGAAGGAGGCCAGGAGTTGTTCTTGGTTGTCACAGGTTATCTGAGGTGCAAGCCATTGAGAGCACTTAATAGGTAGTGAGGGTTTATCCCTATGACCTTCCCCAGCTATGACAACCTTAAAGAATCTGTATATTACACACAACCGCGTGTCTCATTTTTTTGCAGCACCCATATGAAATGTTGCTAGGGTGATAAGTAGACGAGGAAAATTAGAGAGGGAGAACATAAACAAAACAATGTTCAGTTCTGAAATGCAGAGATATAGGAAGTGCCCAGCAGTTCAGGCCAAGACTTAATCAAGGTAAATTCACAGAAAGTGAAGTAGAATTTTTTTTTCACTTCCATCGATGGGGTTCATGCTAAACTTCTGACCAAGTTTCAATGGTACATGAAAGTCAATTCTGATTAAGGAGTTTAATACGAAAACAACGTTTGTTTCTTTCAGTTGTAGCATTATAAAGGCCATACAATGTCAAGCACAAAATATTGGTTTTATGATAAAAAAAACTCTTTGTCCCTACCTGATTTTGCTAGATGTTTAGTTCTTTCCTTGCAAAAACAATAGCACGTGTATTTGGTATTGGTTTATTATTGTGACATATACCAAGATACAGTGAAAAGCTTGTCTTGCCTAGTGTTTATACAGATCAAATTATTATACAGTGCATTGAGTTAGAACAAAGTAAAACGGTAACAGTTTGCAGAGTAAAGTGTAGTAGCTACTGAAAGAGAGAAATGAAGGTAAACAAGAAAGTGCAAGCTCATGGTGAGGTAGATTGAAAGGCCAAGACTCCATTTTATCATACAAAAGGTCCATTCAAAAATATCTGATAGCAGTGGGATATAAGCTGTCCTTAAGCCTGGTGGCATGCACTTTCAGGCTTTTGTAACTTCTGTCTGATTGGAGAGGGGAGAAGAGAGAATTCCAGGTTGGGTAGGGGTCTTTGATTATACTGGTTTTCTGAGGCAGTGAGTAGTAAAGACAGAGTCCATCGACGGGAGGCTAATTCCTGTGATATGCTGAGCTGTGTCCACAACTCTCTGCAGTTTCTTGCAGTCACGTGCAGGGCAGTGGGTTAACCTTTTCAGCAATATGCAACCTGCAAAGCCTGGCAAGAGGTTAGGACCTGCAGCTCAGAAGAAATCCTGTTACATTGTAAGGAAGGAATGGAACAAGATGAGTTGAACAACAAAGGAGATGCACTGGAAAACACAGGTGCCGCCATCATGTCAAAGGCTGAAATAATTAAGACAGAGGAGGCAAAATAGTTTGTCATAAGCTGAGAGGCAGAATGTGATTTTTTAAAAATTTGAATAAAATTTGGTTACTATTGAAGCTGGGGCTGAAACCTGATTAGGAACATTCCAAGTTGGGAATAAAAGAACATAGAACCTAGAACATATTTTTCTCTCCCACATAACCCTCCATTTTTCTTTCATCTGTGTGCCTATCTAGGTAAGAGTCCCTAGCAGTTATGAGATATATTTGCACAACCTAATGGCAAAAACCTATTTGAATAGGTGGGATTTGCAGTGCCAGTTTACAAGCTTTTTTTTGAGTGAGGACATGCTGTGGATATTTTGTTTGGGCAGCACAGAGGAAAGCAGCTGAACAGACATCCACAATCATTGCAAAACTGTTCGTGAACTCGTGACATGAGTAATTAAACCTAATGAGTCTGCAAATTAGGAGAATGTTTAAAAGACCTGAGGCAAACAGATCTTCAAACGATTAGCAGAAATAATAGCAGTAATTTTCATGGTTGATAGAAGGCTGTCAGAAGTGGGTGGAAATTCTGTGCAGGAACATGAATCCGAGGCTTGGTAGAACTTGCCTGCCAAGTTTTATTTAAATCTGTGTTACCTCTTCTTGTGTTTCAGGTGTAGCACCGCAGTTAGGCCTGGAGGAAGGATGAAAATCAGTCTGCTAAGGTCACTGGCGGTAGAGTAAAAAGCAACTGCGGTAGCAAGGTAATGAAGGGGTTAGTGCAACACTATTATAGAGTCAGGTGTAAGACTGGGGTTCGATATCTGTCAGGAGTTTGTACATCCACCCCCCAGCCCCCGAAAGCGAGGTATTCCTCCAGGTGCTCCGGTTTCCACCCACATTGCAAAGACATACGGGTTAGGGTTAGTGAACTGTAAGCATGCCACGTTGGCGCCAGAAGTGTGGCGGCACTTGTAGGCTCTCCCTAGCACATCCTCACTGATTTGATTTGATCTAAAAAAAACATTTCACTGTATGTTTCATTGTACATTTGATTAAAAAAATCTAATCTTTAATCTGTATCTAATCAAAAGAAGATGTGAAACATAAGAGAACTTGACTATTCTCGTTTAAATTGAGTTTTCATCTTTGTCTAGATTCTCTCCTTTCTTCGCGCTTCTTCCCACCTTCCTCCCATGACCCTCCTCCACTCTTCTAATCAGAGCTCAGCTTAACAATGAGCCCTATCTCCTACCCCCTTGAACCTCCTGAATGTCTAACATCTCTTGTTAGCTTCCTAGTTTTTCGTAGTGAGCATCACTCTCCTCAAGTGTTGGTTAAAATTTTATCGCGTCCTGTATCCATCAGAGGATTCCTCTCTTCATAAAGATGCCACTGACCAGATTCTGAATCCTCCACCAAATTGAGAGGAATGACAATTGTACATCGGTGAGGATGGGAAAGGAAATGCTCAGTTTTCATTGAGCTATCTTCTTTCATTAGGAAAGAGATAAATATCATTCTTAATATATTGGATTACACTTTAATCTATCATTACTACAATGGTCTGACTCTTACATTGTATATAAACTAATCCATTTAATGTGGTCAGTTCAACAGAGGAAAATAAAAGCAAAAATGTAAGTAAAATGGAAACTTCACATTCTTATTGTCTAGTATATCACTGTGATTAGAAAAGTGTCTTTGGCATCAGTTAGCTGTTGTGCATAGTAATTATCAGCTATTATATCAATTAGTCTGGTAAATCCCCTCCATTTTATCTACTGACATTCATAGATCATGCCACCACTATAATTGTTTATGCATTATTTTCCCTCGTCTGAAAGAAATGTGAATGGGACTGAAAGCCAATCAGGAAAAATAAATAAAAAGCTCCATTTACTCTGCACCTTTCATAAAGTTGTTAAGAAAATCACTTCACAGCCAATAAACTCATCAAAGTTTAAGCTATAACAGAGGGGTCAATTCTGATAAGTTATGAGCTTACAACAAGAAAGATGATAAAATTAAACCAACTCGAGTAAAAATTGATTGTCTTTGAAATCATGCCATGCCTTTTGCAAAGGCAGACATGGTTTTGCTTTAAAATCTCTACATTGAGGTATCTGCGATGGAATCTGAACCCAAAATATTCCAAGCTGCAATAAGTGACCAAAAGAAGCTACAGAGGGTTGTAAATTTAGTTAGCTCCATCTTGGGTACTAGCCTACAAAGTACCCAAGACATCTTCAAGGAGTGGTGTCTCAGAAAGGCAGAGTCCATTATTAAGGACCTCCAACACCCAGGGCATGCCCTTTTCTCACTGTTACCATCAGATAGGAGGTACAGAAGCCTGAAGGAACATACTCAGAATTCAGGAACAGTTTCTTCCTCTCTGCCATCCGATTCCTAAATGGACATTGAAACCTTGGACACTACCTCACTTTTTTTAAATATAGAGTATTTCTGTTTTTTGCACGATTTTTAATCTATTCAATAAAGTACACTGAATAAGATTTACTTACTTATTTATTTTTTTTCTTCTAAATTATGTATTGCATTGAACTGTTGCTGCTAAGTTAACAAATTTCACGTCACTTGCTGGTGATAATAAATCTGATTCTGAATCTGAAGTGTGACTGCCACAGAATCGTAGCCAATGAGACCCTCTACAACGTCACATCAAAAATGTTCAAGATCTTTACTTTGCAAAAAAAAATAGTTGATTGTTTGTGGAGCTCCCTAAAATACATCAGATAGTTTTATTTGACAGGAATTGCATTCATATGAAATAACACTTGGTGTTCTGTCATAATTTTGATGAAGTACAATGGGAGTGCAGGAACATTGTCAAAGAAGAACCACTCTGTATCTCTTAGGACATGGGGTTAGAGGGTTTTGAATCATTGTGGATAGAGCTAAAGAATTGCAAAGGTAAACAGACCATGATGGGAGTTGTATACAGACCCCCAAACTGTAGTAAGGATGTGGCCTGCAAATTAGAATGGGAGATAGAAAATGCATGCCATCATCATGGGGGACTTCAATATGCAGATTGATTGGAAAGATCAGATTGCTGCTGGATTACAGGAGGGGGAATTTCTAGAGTACCTACAAAATGGCTTTTTAGAGCAGCTCATGTTTGAGCCCACTAGATGATCAGCCATTCGGGATTAAGTGTTGTGGAATGAAACAGAATTGATTAGAAACCTTAAGGAAAAGTGATCATTATATGATCGAATACACCCTGTAATTGAAGAAGGAGAAGCTAAAGTCAGATGTATCAGTATTACAGTGGAGTAAAGGGACTTACAGAGGCACGAGAGAGGAGATGGCCAGAATTGATTGGAAAAGACCACTGGCAAGGATGACACCAGAGCAGCAATGGCTGGAATTTCTGAAAGCAATTCAGAAGGCACAGTATATATATATATATATATCCCAAAGAAGAAGAAGTATTCTGAAGAAAAGATGACACAATTGTGGTAAACAAGAGAAGTCAAAGCCAACATAAAAGCCAAAGAGAGGGCATGTAATAGAGCAAGAATTAGTGGGAAGTTAGAGATTGGGAAGCTTTTAAAAATTAACAGAATGCAACTAAAAAGGTCATTAAGGAAGTAAAGATGGAATACAAAGGTAAGCTAGCCAATAAAATTAAAGAGGATACCAAAAGTTTCTTCTGTATATGAAGTCCAAAAGAGAGGTGACAGTGGAAAATGATGTTAGAGAGGTAGTAATGGGGGCCAACAATATGGTGGACGAACTGAATAAGTATTTTGCATTAGTCTTCACTGTGGATGACACTAGCAGCATGTTGGAAGGTCCAGGTGTCAGGGGGCATGAAATGTGTGAAGTTACCATAAGTAAGAGAAGGTTCTTGGGAAACCGTAAGATTTGATGGTAGATAAGTCACCTGGACCAGATGATATGCACCTGTTTTCTGAGAGCGGTGGCTGAAGAGATTGCTGAGCATTAGTAATGATCTTTCAAGAATCACTAGATGCTGGAATGGTTCCAGGAGACTGGAAGATTCCAAATGTCACTCCACTCTTCAAGAAAGGAGAAAGGCAGAAGAAAGGAAATGCTAGGCTAGTGACCTCAGTGGTCAGGAAGATGTTGGAGTCAATTATTAAGGATAAGATTTCAGGGTACTTGGAGACGCATAATAAATTAGGCTGAAGTCAGCATGGTTTCCTTAAGGGGAAATCTTGCCTGACAAATCTTTTGGAATTCTTTGAGGAAATGACAAGCAGGATAGACTAAGGAGAATTGCTTGATGTTGTGTACTTAGATTTTCAGAAGGTCTTTGACAAGGTGCCACACATGAGGCTGTTTAACAAGCTATGAGCCCATAGTGTTACAGGAAAGTTTCTAGCATGGATAAAGCATAGCCGATTGCCAGGAGGCAAAGCGTGGGAATGAAGGGAGCCTCCTCTGGTTGGCTGCTGGTGACTAGTGGAGTTCCTCAGGGGCACGTGTTGGAACTGATTCTTTTTACATTATTACGTCAATGTCTTGGATGATGGAATTGACAGCTTTGTTGCAAAGTTTGCAGACAATATGAAGGTAGGTCGAGGGGCTGGTAGCTTTCTGGAAGAAGAGAGGCTACAGAAGGACTTGGGATTAGGAGAATGGGCAAAGAAATGGCAGATGGAATACAGTGTTGCAAAGTTTATGGTCATGCACTTTGGTAGAAGAAATAAAAGTGTTGACTCTTTTCTAAATGGAGAGAAAATACAGAAACTGAGATGCAAAGGGACTTGGGAGTCCTTAAGCAGGATTCCCTTAAGTTTAATTTGCAGGTTGAGTCTGTTGAAGAAGGCAAATGTGATGTTAGCATTTATTTCAAGAGGACTAGAATATAATTTTGAGACTTTATAAAGCACTGCTGAGGCCTCATTTGGAGTATTGTGAGCAGGTTTGGGCCCCTTATCTTATAAAGGATGTGTTGAAACTGGAGCGGGTTCAAAGGAGGTTCACAAAAATTATTCCAGGATTGAATGGCTTGTCATATGAAGAGTGTTTGATGGCTCTGGGCCTGTACTCACTAGAATTCAGAAGAATGAGGGGTGACCTCTTTGAAACCTCTCAAATGGTGAAAGGCCTTAATAGAGTAGATGTGGAGAGGATGTTTCCTGTGGTGGGGCCAGTGAAGACCAGAAGTCACAGCCTCAGAATAGAGGGGTGTCCTTTTAGAATGGAGATGATGAGAAATTTCTTTAGCCAGAGAGTGGTGAATCTGTGGAATTCTGTGTCGTAGGCAGCTGTGGAGGCCAAGTCTTTACGTACATTTAAGGCAGAGGTTGATAGATTCTCGATTGGCCAGGGCATGAAGGGATACGGGGAGAAGACAGGAGAGTGAGGCTGAGAGGAAAATTGGATCAGCCATGATGCAATGGCAGAGCAGACATGACAGCCAAATGGCCTAATTTTGCCCCGATATCTTATGGTCTTTCTCCATTTAAGAAAACAATAGTACTCTGAAATAAAAGTCTGAAAACTAATTCAACTAAAAGTATGCCTATTATGACTAATTAAAGCTACCTCAACAAACACACACACACACACACACACACACACACATCTAAATATTACTGCATGTAGTAAGAAGATGGGTTTTCAAATAATTTGATATGCTTGCTGAGTGTCTCACCTGAGTCTTTCACAGAGCTATGAAAACCCTGTTTTCCACAGGGTGTAGACAATGATCACAGGCAGCTGTTACACAAATTGCAAACATTGAGAGAGAATGCAGAACATTAACGTTTATTATCATGATTGCTGCTCACAGCTACACTGACCTGAGACCCAATGTCACTAGCTGCCAGGAGCAAACAAAACAACTCTGCACTGCCTAAAGATGAAATGAAGCCATATGAAGACTGCAGAGTACTGAAGATTTTTAAAAAATATGCTACTTCTGTAACAAAGGGCATTAGCTGACCTAGGAGAGAGTATATACCAAAGTTTCCAAATGTTGTATAAGAAGGCTTAAATGAGGAGATGGAATAAATTGAATCATGATTCAGGAGAAAAAATGTCTATCTGAGGGGAGGCAATCTTGTTGAAGTTTTTGTCACAAGAGGTAATTGGGTTGAAAGGGAAACTAAATAAACAGGAGCAAGACATGAATCAAAGGATGTGGTAATAGCCCTTGGATGACAGGACATTCACATAGAAACAAACCAGTGTCGCTGTTTAAAGGTCGAAGAACCTTCTCTAATTCTACAAACTTTATATGATAGAACATATACTTGTCAAGACCATGTACTGTACAGGTAACCCCATCTATCTCTACATTTGTAATTGAAATTTTCAGGCACATTGTCAAACAGATTTTCATCAAGCTCGTTTCAAAAGGAAATTGCTAATATGGCATTTAATGCATCAAATGAAGTATTACTTGCCTATCGATTGTCTAGAAAGGGGTTGTAAACTTACAATCTCCTTTTCACCTGAATTTTAAAATTTTACTTTGTTCTGCAACTGCAGATTCTGAATATGAAATTATTGAACCCTTCTGAATATTACTTTATCCATCCATTTAAGCCGACAGATTTGTATGTTCTAAACTTATAATGCTATGCTCTTTGAATAAAGAATTTGTATTATCTACTCCCATTCCAAAGGCATCTGGAAATTTGTGTACTATTAATCTAAATGGTTTCTTTTCCCTATAAATTTCTTGAGGACTCTGGGCTGATTCCATCTGGAATTTTTCATCACTGCTCATTCATGTAGACCAAACGTTGACTAATTTAATATGCCTCTTATTTCCTGACTGACCATAATATTTGGTCTAGTTTTACAGTCAAATGATCAAGCTAATTTTGTTAGGGCCTTACAAAGTTAAAAGTACTTGAATCTTATTAAGAATTAATAACATTGAAACAGGTCTTAGCATCTCCTCCCTCCCATTATATTTTCTCTCCCTATCAATAGATTCTTGTGTTTTCTTGTACACTTATTTGTCTTTCTCTTAGATGCAGCTGTCCTCTGCAACTCAAGCTATGTAGCAACAAGTTTCTTTTATTTAAGGCACTTTTATAACAATGCTCTATCTTACATTTTTGATCTGGATAATCCATTTCTCACTATGCTTCACTCTGTCTAACATCCCTGTTGCTTACCATCCCCTTGACATGTGAGGATTACGTAGACTACAGCATACTGCATTTTGCAAACCAGGTCCCCATCACTTTCCCTGTATCAATGTTTGTCTGGATTTTTTTTTCCTCTCTCAGAATAATGATCTGAACAGTGCTTCCCTTGAAGTTTACACATAAAACCTCCAATTAATTATTCCTGGAGCCCTTCATATTCAGAATTATGAGTCTTGATGAAGGGTCTCAGCCGGAAATATTGGCTGTTTATTCCTCTCTATAGATACTACTTGAACTGCTGAGTTCCTCCAGCATTTTATTTATTTATTCATTTAGAGATACCGTGTGGAACAGGCTGTTCCAGCACAATGAGCTGGACCAGCCAGACACCCACCTATTTAAATCCAGCCTAACCATGGGAAAATTTATAATGACCAATTAACCTATTAATTGGTATATCTTTGCAGTGTAGGAAGATACCCAGGTGCTAATGGAAAGACACACAAACTTCTAACAGACAACATTGGAATTGAATGCCATGCTCTGACGCCCTGAGCTGTAAGTGTCACACTAACTGATATGCTACCGTGGCACTCCCAATTTGTATGTGTTGTGCTGGATTTCTAGCATCTGCAGAATCTGTTGTGTTTACAATTAGCATTGCTGCTTTTCAATATGTTAAAAAAGGACTGGCATACAGTACTTTCAAGACCGTAAAGAATGATACCATTAAGAAAGTCTTTGACTGCAAGTACCTTGGGTCAAGAATGATGAGTTCGGAGAAGGACATAAAGATACAGAAGGCGCTGGCGTGGAGGGCTATGAACGACATAAAAGAAATCTGGAAGTCGAACCTGACTAGAAGACTTAAAAAGAGGATTTTCATAGCAGTCATAGAGTCCATTCTCATGTACGGATGCGAGACGTGGACACTCACCAAGACTATGCGAAAGTCTCTAGACGGTTGCTATACACAAATGATCTGGATGGCTCTTGATGTGAGTTAGCAATAGCACATGACGAACATCGAGCTCTATAACAACCTACCGATTTCATGACATGTGAGTCTACAAAGTACCCAGGACATCTTCAAGAAGCGGTGTTTCAGGCAGCGTCTATTATTGAGGACGTCCAGTACAAGGGCATGCCCTTTTCTCACTGTTACCATCAGGTAGGAGGTACAGAAGCCTGAAGGCACACACTCAGCGATTCAGGAACAGCTTCCTCTGCCATCTGATGCCTAAATGGACATTGAACCCTTGAAAACTACCTCACTTTTTAATATATATAATTTCTGTTTTTTCCAAGATTGTTAATCTATTCAAGATACGCACACTGTAATTGATTACTTATTTATTATTATTATTTTATATTTATATTTTTCTTCTTCTATATTATGTATTGCATCTTACTGCTGTTGCTAAGTTAACAAACTTCACGACACATGAACTACAAGGGGACTGAGGATCTCACCTGGTCCCTGAACTCCTCCACCCTGATCAAAAAGCCGCAACAGCGCCTTTATTTCCTGCGGAGCATGAAGAAAGCTCACCTCTGTCCCAAGATACTGACGGATTTTTACCGCTGTACCATTGAGAGCGTACTCACCAACTGCATCTCAGTGTGGTATGGCAATTGTCCCGTATCAGACCGTAAAGCACTCCAGCGTGTGGTGAAAACTGCTCAGCGGATTATCGGCACCCAATTGCCCACCATTGAGAACATCTACCATAAACGTTGCCTGGGCAGGGCAAAAAGCATTATCAGGGATGCATCTCACCCTAACCATAGACTTTTTACTCTCCTCCCATCCGGTAGGTGCTACAGGAGCCTCTGCTCCCGCACCAGCAGGCACAGGAAGAGCTTCTTCCCTGAGGCTGTGAACCTCTCATCACAGCGCTAAGCAGTATTGCATCCGTATTGTACTGTCTCAGTACTTTTATATTTGTGTGCTGTAGCACTTTTTTTATTCGCAGTTATTTTGTAAATAACAATATTCTTTGTATTTCTGGTCAGATACTAAATGCATTTCATTGGCTTTGTATCTGTACTCGGCACAATGATAATAAAGTTGAATCTAATCTAATCTAATCTAATATTCTTGCAGGGAGGTTTGTTAGTTCTATTGGGTAGGGTTTAAGCTAGATTTGCAGGGGGTTGGGAACCAGAGTGTCAGAGCAGATAGTGGAGTGGGGGTGAAAATAAATGATGTTAAAAGTTCATGCAAAGTCACAATTAGAAAGGTTGTGTGTGGTGGTAATAATCTTCTGAGGTGTGTCTATTTCAATGCAAGGAGTATTGTGGGGAAGGCTGACAAACTGAAGGCTTGGATTGACACATGGAATTACGACATTATAGCCATTAGTGAAACTTGGCTGCAGGAGGGGCAGGACTGGCAGCTTAATGTTCCAGGGTTCTGATGTTTCAGACGTGATAGAGGCAGAAGAATGAAGGGTGGGGCGGGGGGGTGGCATTGCTAGTCGGGGAAAATGTTACAGCAGTGCTCAGGCAGGACAGATTAGAGGGCTTGTCTACCGAGGCCACATGGGGGGAGCTGAGAAACAGGAAAGGTATGACCACATTAATGGGATTGTATTATAGACCACCCAGTAGTCAGTGAGAATTGGAGGAGCAAATCTGCAGAGAGATAGCAGACAACTGCAGGAAACATAAAGTTGTGATAGTACAGGATTTTAATTTTCCACATATTGATTGGGACTCCCATACTGTTGAAGGTCTAGATGGGTTAGAGTTTGTAAAATATGTTCAGGAAAGTTTTCTAAATCAATATATAGAGGTATCAACTGGAGAGGATGCAATATTAGATCTCCTATTAGGAAATTAGTTAGAACAGGTGACGGAAGTGTGTGTAGGGGAACACTTTGGTTCCAGTGATTGTAATACCATTAGTTTCAACTTGATCACGGATAAAGATAGATCTGGTCCTTGAGTTGAAGTTCTAAACTGGAAAAAGGCCAAATTTGGAGAAATGAGAAAGGATCTAAAAAGTGTGGATTGGGACAGGTTGTTCTCTGGCAAAGATGTGGTTAGTAAGTGGGAAGCCTTCAAAGGAGAAATTTTGAGAGTGCAGTGTTTGTATGTTCCTGTCAGAATGAAAGGCAAAGTGAATAAGAATAAGGAACCTTGGTGCTCAAGGGATATTGGAAGTCTGATAAAGAAGAAGAGAGAGATGTATGAGGTATAGGAAACAGGGAGCAAATAAGGTGCTTGAGGAGTATAAAAGTGCAAAAAAAATTCTTAAGAAAGAAATCAGGAGAGCTAAAAGAAGACACGAGGTTGCTTTGGCAGTCAAGGTGAAGGATAATCCAAGGAGCTTCTACAGGTATATTAAGAGCAAAAGGATAGTAAGGGATAAAATTGGTCCTCTTGAAGATCAGAGTGGTCAGCTATGTATGGAACCAAAAGAAATGGGGGAGATCTTAAATGGGTTTTTTGCGTCTGTATTTACTAAGGAAACTGGCATGGAGTCAATGGAAATAAGGCAAACAAGTAGTGAGGTCATGGAACCTATACAGATTGAAGAGGAAGAGGTGCTTGCTATCTTTTTTTTAATTTTATTTTTATTTTTACAAATAAACAAAAAAACAAAAAAAAACACATCCACAAAAACTACAACCATAACAAAATCAAATTAAATATTGAGCAGCAAAAGGGAGAAAAATATAAAGGCAAAAGTAAACATACACAGCAGAGGTGCACCGCACCAAAAAACCTCAGTCCTCACCCCATAACAAAGTCCAATACAGGGCCCCGTATCCTTTCAAAGATGCTCCCTCTGTCCTCATTACATAGTCTCTGTCTCTCCAAATGTAAAGTATTTGCCAGTTCTCTCAGCCACAGATCGTACGTAGGCACAGAGTCCATTGTCCACATTTGCAGGATTAACTTCTTAGCAACCACCATTCCAAACAATACTGCCATTTTTTCATACATATTGGGTGAAGATAGGGAGCTTATTGCTCCAAGGATGGCTATGAGTGGGTCTGGTGCCCACCACTTCCCAAAAGCCTCAGAGAAACAGTGAAAGATACTTTTCCAGTATGTATAAAGCTTATAACATGACCAGAATGAATGTGACAAGTTACTGTTCACAGATTGCACTGCCTGAGTCATTGGTGGAGGCATGGGATCCAGGGAAGTTTGGCCAGGTGGATTCAGAATTGGCTTGCCTGCAGAAAGGAGAAGGTCGTGGTGGAGGGAGTACATTCAGACTGGAGGATTGTGACTAGTGGTGTCCCACAAGGATCTGTTCAGGGACCTCTACTTTTCGTGATTTTTATTAACGACCTGAATGTGGGGGTGGAAGGGTGGGTTGGCAAGTTTGCAGATGACACAAAGGTTGGTGGTGTTGTAGATAGTGTTGAGGATTGTCAAAGATTGCAGAGAGACATTGATAGGATGCAGAAGTGGGCTGAGAAGTGGCAGATGGAGTTCAACCCGGAGAAGTGTGAGGTGGTACACTTTGGAAGGACAAACTCCAAGGCAGAGTACAAAGTAAATGGCAGGATACTTGGTAGTGTGGAAGAGCAGAGGGATCTGGGGGTACATGTCCACAGATCCCTGAAAGTTGCCTCACAGGTAGATAGGGTAGTTAAGAAAGCTTATGGGGTGTTAGCTTTCATAAGTCGAGGGATAGAGTTTAAGAGACATGAAGTAATGATGCAGCTCTATAAAACTCTGATTATGCCACACTTGGAGTACTGTGTCCAGTTCTGGTCGCCTCACTATAGGAAGGACGTGGAAGCATTGGAAAGGGTACAGAGGAGATTTACCAGGATGCTGCCTGGTTTAGAAAGTATGCATTATGATCAGAGGTGAAGAGAGCTAGGGCTTTATTCTTTGGAGAGAAGGAGGATGAGAGGAGACATGATAGAGGTGTACAAGATAATAAGAGGAATAGATAGAGTGGATAGCCAGCACCTCTTCCCCAGGGCACCTCTGCTCAATACAAGAGGACATGGCTTTAAGGTAAGGGGTGGGAAATTCAAGGAGGATATTAGAGGAAGGTTTTTTACTCAGAGAGTGGTTGGTGCATGGAATACACTGCCTGAGTCAGTGGTGGAGGCAGATACACTCTTGAAGTTTAAGAGACTACTATACAGGTATTTGGAGGAATTTAATGTGGGGGGTTATATGGGCGGCAGGGTTTGAGGGTCAGCACAACATTGTGGGCCGAAGGGCCTGTAATGTGCTGTACTATTCTATGTTCCATGTTCTATGTTCTATACATTTTAATGTTCGGTAGGGCAAAACCACTTGCTTCCTTGGGCTTTGACAAGAGTTTTTTAGTAATTCTAATGGCTTTATAATTCCAAATGAAGGGTATAATAATTGAATCCAATTGCTTAAAATATGTCAGAGGATTAAGACATGGAATTGACTAGAAAAGATGAAGAAATTGTGGCAGTACAATCATCTTGATTGCGTTAACCCTCCCCACCAAAGAAATTGGAAGGGTTTTCCAAAAGTCAATATTGCATTTAACCTGCTCAACTTTGTTTCGCCAATTCACTTGTAAAAGGTCACCTGGGTTTTTTGTAATAGTTACACCAAGGTAGGAAAAATTAATGTAAGTTATTTTAAAGGGAATGGACTGTAAATACGCTGTATTAACTACTGCAGTGACTGGCATTAGTTCACTCTTATCCCAATTAATAGAGAAACCTGAGAAACTACCAAAATTATTAATTAGAGTCAGAAGGGCGGGTATTGATGTTTGTGGGCTGGAGATATATAAAAGGACATCGTCAGTGTATGACGAAAGGTGATGTTTATGTCCATGCATATCAATGAGAGATATCAAAGGGTCCTGTCTGGTGCTGACAGCCAGTGGCTCAATGATAACTGCAGACAAAAATGGAGAAAGAGGGCAGCCTTGACAAGTCCCACGATGAATTGCAAAAGAGGAGGAAATATTCTGATTAGTGATAATAGAAGCAGATGGGTGTGAATAAATTATCTCAATCTATTTAATGAAAGACGGTCCAAATCCAAATTTCTTAAGTGCAAACATCATATATGTCCATTCCACTTGGTCAAATGCACGTTGAGCATCTAATGAAATGACTACAGCCTCTTCTGCATGTTTTGTACAACGTTTGTATATAAAATATTGAAAAGACGATGCAAATTAAAATACATGTGTCTACCTGGCATAAAGCCAGTTTGATCTGGATTAATAATAGAACAAATGCATTCTTTTAACCTATTGGCAGGACTTTCCCAAGAATTTTGGTTTCAATGGGCAGCAGTGAAATGGGTCGATATGATGAAACCACCTTGGGATCACGGCCTGGTTTTGCAATCAGAGAAACATTGGCTTTACATAAGGTGGGTGGCAATCTGGAAGCTATCCTAGAGTGATTCAACATTCGTAAGAGCAGAGGTGACAATTTTGGACCAAATACCTTGAAGAATTCCATGCTAAAACCATCCGGACCCGCTGCCTTATTATTGGGGAGGGAAGAGATGACCTTTTTGATCTCATCTAGGCTTATATCAGCATCAAGTGTATTTACTGAATCTGTTGACAGTGTTGGCAGATTCAGATTATCAAAAAATGCTTCCATAGCTTCAACGTCTGGACTGCCTTGTGATTGGTAAACATTAGCATAGAACTCCGCAAAACACTTACTAATTTTTTCCAGGTCCGTCAATAAAAAGTCATCTTTCGCCCTTATACGATGGGGCTTTCCACCAAGCCCAAACTACCTCTGTCTGACTTGTGTCAGTAGTTTTGAAACACTCTTGGACATTATAGAACTTTACTCATACCGTAAGGCAGTAATCTTATTCAGTAATTCTGCTTCCTGGTTTATTTTGTAAGAAGCTTCCAGATTTGCCGAATGATCATCTATTTCAGTTAACCTTTTTTTGAATCTTCTTTTTTCCGCTGTCTCATTTGCTACTATGCAACCTCTAATAACCTCCTTCATGGCCTCCCAAAGAGTGGAATCATCAACACCACCCACATCATTGGTGCTTAAGTATAGATCTATTTTATCTGAAGGATAAGAGCAAAAATCCTTATCCTTTAGCAAAGCATTATTTAAATGACAATTATATTCACTTCTGTGCTTGCTATCTTGAGGCAAATCAGAAAGTAGATAAATCCCCAGGACCTGACAGGGTATTCCCTCAGACCTTGAAGGAGACCAGTGTTGAAATTACAGGGGCCCTGGCAGATATATTTAAAATGTCAGTATCTACGGGTGAGGTGCCGGAGGACTGGAGGATAGCGCATGTTGTTCCATTGTTTAAAAAAAGCTCTAAAAGTAATCCGGGAAATTATAGGCCGGTAAATTTGACGTCGGTAGTAGGTAAATTATTGGAAGGAGTACTAAAAGATAGGATCTACAAGTATCTGGATAGACAGGGACTTACTAGGGAGAGTCAACATGGCTTTGTGCGTGGTAGGTGATGTTTAACAAATCTATTAGAGTTTTTTGAGGAGGTTACCAGGAAAGTGGATGAAGGGAAGGCAGTGGACATTGCCTACATGGATTTCAGTAAGGCCTTTGACAAGGTCCTGCATGGGAGGTTCGTTAGGAAGATTCAGTCACTAGGTATACATGGAGAGGTAGTAAATTGGATTAGACATTGGCTCAGTGGAAGAAACCAGAGAGTGGTACTGGAGGATCGCTTCTCTGAGTGGAGGCCTGTGACTAGTGGTGTGCCACAGGGATCACTGCTGGGTCCATTGTTACTTGTCATCTCTATCAATGATCTGGATGATAATGTGTAAATTGGATCAGCAAATTTGCTGATGATACAAAGATTGGAGGTGTGGTGGACAGTGAGGAAGGTTTTCAAAGCTTGCAGAGGGATTTGGACCAGCTGGAAAGATGGCCTGAAAAATGGCAGATGGAGTTTAATACAGACAAGTGTGAAGTATTGCACTTTGGAAGGACAAACCAAGGTAGAACATACAAGGTAAATGGTAGGGCACTGAGGAGTGCAGTAGAACAGAGGGATCTGGGAATATAGATACAAAATTCCCTAAAAGTGGCGTCATAGGTAAATAGGGTCGTAAAGAGAGCTTTTGGTACATTGGCCTTTATTAATCAAAGTATTGAGTATAAGAGTTGGAATGTTATGGAGAGGTTGTATAAGGCATTGGTGAGGCCGAATTTGGAGTTACCAAATTACAGAAAGGATATAAATAAGGTTGAAAGAGTGCAGAGAAGGTTTACAAGGATGTTGCCAGGACTTGAGAAACTAAGTTACAGAGAAAGGTTGAATAGGTTAGGACTTTATTCCCTGGAGTGTAGAAGAATGAGGGGAGATTTGATAGAGATATATAAAATTATGATGGGTATAGATAGAGTGAATGCAAGCAGGCTTTTTCCACAGGCTAGGGGAGAAAAAAAAAGAGTACATGGGTTAAGGGTGAAGGGGGAAAAGTCTAAAGGGAACATTGGTGGGGGGGGGCTTCTTCACACAGAGAGTGGTGAGAGTGTGGAATGAGCTGCCAGATGAAGTGGTAAATGCGGGCGCACTTTTAATATTTAAGAAAAACTTGGACAGGTACATGGATGAGAGGTGTATGGAGGGATATGGTTCAGGTGCAGGTCAGTGGGACTAGGCAGAAAAATGGTTCAGCACAGCCAAGAAGGGCCAAAAGGCCTGTTTCTGTGCTGTAATGTTCTATGGTTCTATGCTGGTGTGAATAAACCTGATTCTGATATGGGACTTTATGTGGACTGAGAGTGGGAAGGGGGCAGGAACTGGGGAATCATGGTTTGGAAAAGGGGAAGGGAGAGGAGAGGGAGCAGGAAGCACCAGAGAGACATTCTGTAATGAACAATAAACCAATTGTTTGGAATCAAATGACTTTGCCTGGTGCCTCAGGCCTGGGTGTGCCTGTATCACCTCCCCCCGCCCTAGCACTCCTGTCCAACACCCCTCCCATGGTGCTCCACTCTCACCATTCCCAACATCCTTTGCTCCCACCAGATTTACAAATTTGCTCTTGGCTCCATCTTGACAAATGCAGTTATGTGCATAAGACTTCAGCACCCTAGCTATATATATGTGGCTAACAGTTTTTGCATGATGGTGTAAGTAACATACTACCGGGCAAGAACTGTTAGTGAGAGTTTTATACAAACTCTTGGGCAGTGGTGGTTGTATTGTGAAAGACATTAAACAGGAAATTAGAGATGGTGCAATGGTGATCTTGGCTGGTTTTAATTTACATGTAGGTTAGCTAGACATATTTGTACAACGCTGTTGAGGAGGAATTCATGGATTATATATCAGATGCTTCCCTATGTGAGAAATTAGAGGGCAGGCCACCTTGTTTTAGATTTCCAACAAATTCAGTTTTTAAATTAATTTTCACCTTGATGGGGTACTTCACAATCTTTTGTGAAGCCCCTTTTGGAAAGGATCCTTCAACAACATAGAGAGTGACATGGTTGATTCTGAAACTAGGGTCATGAATGTGAAGAAGAGAAATGGCAGTGGGCTGGGACATGAGCTGGCTAAGATAATTTGAGCAATATTACCAAATCAGCAACTCAAACCAACCAAGGCCCTGCTGGTGAGCATACGTGTAGTTATCTTGTGTCATGGGCCTTCCTATCAATCCAATAATAATGCGCCAAAAAGTCAAAGAAATGTATTCAATCCTTTATTGGCAACCAGCAAAACATAAAATCTTGAAGTGGTGAAACTTATGAAACTAAAACTAGTGATATAAGTGGATTTAAGCAAAATTACGAGATCAACAAAAGATATGACACCCTGTGGTCCCTGCTAAGAACAAAGCACAAAACTTAACTAAAATCTTTGCGTTTACCACGCCCCCCACCCTAGTGACCTGTTCCCATAGTAAACATAATGAACATGCAACACTGAATACAATGCAGTTAGAAAACAGATGCTTGGCTCCTACAATTACTTATGGGGTTGATAATGGATTGACAATGACAAACATTAAGGAGTACATGGATGTACCACAATAATTCCTGTCTGACCCAGAATAAGACAGAAATGGTGCTCACCCACGGATAACAAGGAAAATTTAGGAACAGTGCTGGAATCACTACTAGACAGGTATATGGAGGAGACGCTACTAGACATGTATATAGAGGAATTTAAGGTGGGGGGTTATATGGGAAGCAGGGTTTCAGGGTTGGCACAACATCGTGGGCCGAAGGACCTGTAATGTGTTGTACTATTCTATGTTCTATGTTCTATCAATGTAGAACACAAACTAGTCTAAAAAAATATAGCAAACGTAAGGACTTGAAGCAGTTTCAAACTAAGAAAGGGAGGGAAAAGGGATGAGGAAGGATATACGAATGTCAAGGCAAGCTTGCAAGGAGCATAAAAGCTGTAAAATCTTCTATATGTGAAAGGAAAACATGAGTGAAGACAGATGTAAAAGTATGTACAGCATATGTTACCATCTACTACTTTGAGATGCATTTTCTCATAGGCATTTACAGAAAAATAAAGAAATACAATAGAATTTAGGAAAAATTATACATATACAGAGACTGGCAAACAACCAATGTGTAAAAGAGAATAAATTTTGCAAATAAAAAAAAACTTGAGAACCTGTGTTGTAGAGCCCCAGAAAGTGAGTCTGTAGGTTGTGGATTCAGTTCAGAGTAGTAGTGAATGAAGTGATCCACACTGAGTCAGGAGCTTGATGGTTGTAGGGCATTAACTGTTCCTGAACCCGGTGATGTGGGACCCACGGCTCCTGTGCCTCCTGCTCAATGGTCGTAGCGAGAAAAGAGCATGATTATGGAAATTCATTGGAGTTAAGGCTGATAAATTCAGAACACTTGCAAAGTTTGACAGGATCAGTCACAATCACCCGGGATCTTTTTAAATTTGCTTGGGCTTTTTGAGGATATAGCTGGCAGTGTGGGTGTGAGAGAACCAGAGGATGCAGAGTATTTGTCTATTCAGAGCTTTTCAGCAAGCTCTACACAAACAATTAGTGTGATAAATTATAGCAGTTCAGATTGGGGTTCATGCATTGATGTTAATATAGAACTAGTTGGCAGACAGGCAATGAAGAATAGGAGTAAGTAGGTCCTTTTCAGAGTAGATGGCAATATCTACTGTATTAAAGATGTAGATGAGGGAATTAAGTGTAATTATCTCTAATTTTGCAGATGACACAAAGATGAACTGGAGTGTGAGCTGTGTGGAGGATGCAAAGAAGATCTAGTGTATCTTAGATAGATAAGTGAATAATGTGGATAACTGTGAGGAGATAAAATCAGGAAGGCTGCTTATTAATTGAATGGTGATAGATTAGAAAAGGGGAAGGTGCAATGAGACCTAGATGTACCTATGTAACAGCTGATGAAATATGTGTGCAAGTACAGCAGGTGCTATGAGAAGTCAAGTTGTATTTTGGCTTTCAAAGCCAGAGAGTTTAAATACAGCAGCAGGGATGTTTTACTGGAATTGTACAAGACCTTGGTAAGATTATATTTTGAGTACTATGCACAGTTTTGATCTTTTTTTTGGGGGGGGGTGTTCTTGTTATGCAGAGAGTAAAAAGCATGTTCATCATATTAATTTCTTGTACAGTAAGGCTGATTTATGAAGAGAGACTGAGACAATATAACTTATATTTATAAGTGTGAGAGGAAATTTCATTGCATCTTATAAAATCCTGACAGGACTGCACAGACTTAATACAGGAAGGGTGGCCTCCAGTACTGGGAAGTTCAAAATTATGGATCACAACCTGAGGATACAAATTGGGTCTTTTGCAACTGAGATGAGAAATTTCTGAACCCAAAGCATGTAAACCTGTGGAATTCTCTGTCACAGAATGCAGTTAAGGTCTCATCATTAAATACTTTTAAGGAGTTACAGTAGATATAGTTCTTATGGTAAAACTGGTCAGAAAGGATAAAGGTTAACTTCATTTGTCACATGTACATTGAAACATAGAGTGAAATCCGTCAATTTTGTCAAATCAAATCAGCAAGCATTATGCTGGGGATGTGACACCATGCTTCTGACACCAACATAGCATGCCCAGAACTTACTCACCTGTACATCTTTGGAATGTGGGAGGAAATCGGAGTACCTGGAGGGAACCCACGTGGTCACTGGCAGAACGTTCAGACTATTTACAGACAACAGCGGGTATCGAATCCCAATCAGTAATTTCTGGAACTGTGAAGCGATTTTGCTAATCATTACACCATCACGCACGCAGTGCTACGAAATTTGATCGTATTGAATAGCTGAGTAGGGATGAGGGGCTAAATGGACTACTATTATTGTTAATATTCTCATGTAGTATATAATCTGGTTCAAAATGTATTCTAGTTCCAGGCCACGTTTTATTTGCCAGATTGCTATTAACTGCACTATCATTGACTTGATCATCATACATCACTGGAAAATTGTTAGCACTTTCACTTCTCCCCTAATGGGTCGACTTCTCTGGAATATTGATATCACCCATGATTCTGATATAATGATATAAGCTTCAACAATTCATTATTTACCTGTTCACCTTGAACGGGCGTTTCCCAGTTATTACTTTGCTGTCATTATCTTTCATTTTTGCTTTATTGCTTCTGTCATTTCCTCTTATGCTCTTAAATACTGTGTATCATTTTCTTCAGGTTAACTCTGCAATGATGTCAGTCATCCATCTGGTACATTATACATTTTTTTCCACTCTTTGCAGAACGTTCTACGTCCTCTCAAAATCACCTGTCTACCTACTTACACCGTCGTTTCTATGGTGCAGAAATTACGTAGCGAGATTCTCCCAAGCTCAGAAATAAACTCCGCTGCTTTGGCAGAGATGTCAACCTCGGGGTTATAATTGTGTCGGCGCTATTAGAGAGACAGAAAAGGGAAGTTCACACATGTTCGCATTGAATTGCAAAATTTCAGGACCTTAACTATCAGATACACATTTTCACTAATTCATAAATTAATTATTAATAATCTTTGAATTTCCGTTTCGCCTCGAAGAAGGTTTGGCGTGGGTTGTGACTCGCGTCGCATGCCTTTCTCTGTTAAGTTAATGGTCATTGAAATAATAAACACGGGAATTTGACGCATGCTTTAAACATCTTAAGTATAACGCAGAGCAGCAAGCAAAGTGCTGGAAGATCCCAGTAGATCAGGTAGCAGATGTGGAGGTGAAGCATTAACCGACGTTTCTGATCGAGACCTTGCCCCTTTGCCGCTACCGACGCTGCCGGAACAGCTGAGAATCTCCAGCGCTTTGACTTTGTTTTGCTCCGAATTACAGATTCTGCACTCTCTCGTATCAATATATTGTTAACTTTGAGTTTTAAAACTATTCCCCAATGTTCTTTAACATTTTAATTATGCTTGCTTCCATTTTAAAGGCAATAGTTTTACCTCCCGATAAAATGAGGATTAATGCGTAACACATCAAGTGCCATACCAAAGTTGAAAGTAAATGTATTTAATTTTCAAAGTAAATGTATTTAATTATCAAAGTACGTAAATATCATTATATACAAGTCTGAGATTTATTTTCTAGCGGGCATTCACAGTAGATACAAAGAAACACAATAGAATCAATGAAAAACTACACCCAAACAAAGACGGACATGCCAGCAATGCTCCAGTATTTTCTACGCTCCTATATAGTTTTAAATCAATTACTGACAGTTTCAACACTCATGTCTGCGCAGTCTGATATTGTTAAGAGTATGTAGTTATGTACAGCATAAATTGAGTCCAGCTGTTCATAGTTCTCACCTAATGTCTTTTTTTGTAAGCAAATAGCTTATAGCAAACCATTTAATATTAAAGTTGATGTGCAGTACATTGCAGAGGAATTTGTAACGCCACACGACCAGTAGTGAACCGCGCTCGAATATATTACCATAGCTCAGGGCTTTCGAATTCACCAGCGGTCTCTTGCTTGCTCGATGTAGACCTTAAGGTATATTTGAAAGAGTGTTTTCATTCATTTATCCCCTAGACTGCCATTTATATGGTGGTATTGCCATGCAAATGTCAATGCAATATTGCAGTCGCATTATAATGAACACTTGAGCAGATAATGTCAGAAAGAAATTTTTAATCATGTTTTAATTTTAACCCACCACAGATCTTAAAATGTTCAAAGCCGCTTATTGCCGCTACCATGGAAACTGCGGCGAATTGTACTCCTAACAAATAAGAGGGTTAACATAGGAGAAAGTGTAACTCGGGAAATAATACCCGGTTACGACTGCAAGAATCGGACTTTAGCGAGCTTCACATATTCATGGACCTCTCCCCTGGCTGTTTGAGTTGAGTGATTGTGCGAAAGATATAAAGGTTTGCGACAAAGCAGGTGTGGATACCTACATTAGTTGCCAAATGAAAATAGGGAAAGAAATTTATGCATCTGTTGAAGGCAATATCCAAAATGACGCATTTCGGTTCATATTAGGATCATCTCGTCCCCTGCACTGGAATTCCTCTGCGTCTGACCATGAATACGTGAAGAGTGGAGGTTTAAGTGTATATTTTAAACACGTTTATCGTATTCCGACTCGTTGATGCCCCGTGCGCTGAGGTGGTCAGGAACACCAGGGCTTTGGTGGTGACTTGTCAGTCAGGCAGGGACGTGAGCTGGTGGCTTTGCGCCTGCTCCCGGTATCAACAGAGTAAAACAGCACAGTCACTACGGTGTCACACTGACAAGATTTGGATGCTCTTCCCTTGATGTCTCGGCGCCGTCAAATCCAGCTAATCCCTTGCAGTCTCCGTGGAAAAAAGTATGGCCAGTTCTATTCCCGCTTTTGTGTATTTAATATATTTCTTAATATTTGGTGGCAAGGCGGGCTTCTAATTCACGTGGGGGTTTCTGGATATCGGCGATAATTAAATAGAAACGTTTCTCTCTGCCCATAGTTGAGGTAGAATAAGAATCAACTGAGTGAAGGGTCAGTGTCTGTGTAAAGTGGAAATGTTTCTTGTTGAGCGATAGTTCTGTGTTGTAGAAATTCTCTGAAAACGCTGGCAAATTTTGTTGGATTTTTTGAAACGGCTGCGTTTTTGAAACATTGGTTGCCTTGGGCAAAAGCATCAACTTTTCGAGGCGGGCAGAACCAAAAGTTAGTGAGCCAAGATTGGGCGGATTTGAGGCTCCGAGAGTGGCAATTACAGGGTTTTGAGTTGCTATTGATTGACGTGTGCATTTCGAGCATTAAGGTCACACTTGAAGTCAGAACACCTTTCTCTTTTGCAGTGAGCCCAGTACAGTATCACTGTGCTAAAGCATGTTTTCGAAGTTACTTTTACGAAAAGACACAATCGGCATGAGTACGTTTTACTTCTACGAATGTGTGGACCAAACTCTTGGCTGATAGAAGACGCTCCCTGTGTAAGTGGTGAACTAATAGGAAGCGACAGAATTTGCTCCTAGGAGCTCAAACGCGGACGAGAAATGCGTAGTCTGTCATTGTTGATCTTATTAATAGTACATGAGAACATATTCCTCTGCGTGGTCTTTAAGTAAGAAATATTTAAATGAATTTCATCTTTGGCACGTCCAACACTCTGTGATATTATTTTGTTTAATCGCTGGCAATGGTGTCCAGGCTAAACGATAAACCTTGCGAAATAACGTGTCAATCATTGTCACGGCTTAACCTACAACGCGTCCTTTACACATTCGCTTTTGGTTTTCTCCTTATTTTGCTGCTAACATACTTTAATCGTGTCTCGGTTTGTTACTTTTTATTCCATATCCATCATCCTTTATCTCCCGGATGCAATCTATCGTTTATAATTTTTCAGCTCGATGGGGAAAGGCATTGAAACGTTGCTAACTTACCCAGCGAAGCTCTTGCAGTTAAATCCAGGACTCCCCAAATTAATAGAACTGTTCGCGATGAAGTGCTCAGTAGACGTACGGAATCCGAGTGAGAGTAGGCCAGGCGGCCCGTCGATCATGTTCCTTAATTCAATCAAACAGAAATTGGCCGACATTTGCCACTTCCCTGCTCCAGACCGATTTCCATTTTTTACCAAAAATCTTCCTCAGCCTGTATTGCTCTCTCGGGATAGAGAAAAGCTTGATAGTCCTCATGAGAAAAAAAATTCATTCCCGTTTTATTATTAGGTAAGCAAACTCAGAGGCTGTCACCGTCCTTTAGTTCTCAATTACTTCACTAGAGGAAAACACCTGTCCTGACAAGTGCCTCAGAGCTTTGTATATTTCAATGAAATTGCCTCTTGATCTTCTAATTTCCAGAGTTCAGTCCTTATCGACTTAATGTTTACTAAGACAGCTGTCTTTCTTATAAAGACAACTCTTATCCTAGCAATCAGTCTAATGAACCTTCAGTGCACTGAATCCTAGAATAGACAGTCTAAATAAATATACGTCAGTGGCCACTTTATTAGGCACCTTCTGTGGTCGTGGTCTTCTGCTGCGGCTAGCCCAGCCACTACAAGGGTCGACATGTGCATTCACCACTGTTGTAATCGTGGTTATTTGTGTTACCGTCCCTTCCTGACAGCTTGAACCAGTCTGGCCGTTCTCCTCTGACCTCTCTCATTAACAAGGCGCTTTCGTCCACAGAAGTGGGGCTCGCTGGACGTGTTTATTGCGCTTTGCGAACCATTCGCTGTAAGCTCCAAAGACTCTTGTGCATGAAAATCCCAGGAGACCAGCAGCCTCTGAGATAATCAAGTCACCCCGCTGGACACCAAGTCAAAGTCATTTAGATCACATCCCTCGCCCATTCTAGTGTTTAATTTGAACAACAGCTGAACCTCTTGACCATGTCTGCATTTTTAAATGCATTGAGTTGCTGATTAGATATTTGCATTAACAAGCAAATGTACCTAGTAAAATAGCCACTGAGCCTGTGCTACAGATAAAGGTGGTATATTACCATTGTAGTTCAGTACAATCATGTGCTCTCTCAGAGATAAGGATCATTTATGAAATTCCAACAAATTTCACTCATGACAATATGGCTTAGCTGGGCGAGTTAGCCTTTAAAAGTACAGAAAGTGAAAATGTCCCCAGTCTGATGAGAATGGGCACTGATGGAGAAGGAGGAGGAGGTGGGTGATACTTAAGATATCACAGGTTAAGAAGCAGTAGGGATGAGGTTAGGTGTTTAAGAAAACAGCAGCACAGTACACAAACACCAGGTATAAAGGTATAACATCAAAGCTAAATATTGAGTTCTCTCAACTTTAATGTGCATCAAATGGTGTGTCTTTCTTCACCAGGGAGAATCGTAGGCAGTGTACTACTGTTAAAAATACTTTTTAACTAATTCTAATTGTTATTTTCAAAAACAAATAGTTTCGTTGGTGAAGTATCACTTGTATTTTGTGAAGTTGACTAGCATGAGTATTTCATTATGATTCTAGCAAATTATTTTGAATGATGTAACAGCCTGTGACAAACCCTGTCATTTTGTATGCATGCCACTGAATGCCTGCAGAGACAATTTCTGAGTGAATCTCAAAGATAAGAAGTAATTTGCAATGAACTAAGTAGTTTTCACAATGCAGAAAAGGCCATTTACATCATGTTTGTGTTTATATTAACTTGTGTGTACTTCTATCTTTTTCCTGCTCTGCTCAGTTTATGGTTTTAAACTGATGCCACGATGTACCTTGGAGTTGTTTTATCAACATGCTTTCCCTGGTATATTAGCAACATGCTAGATGTAGCAAATATATTTTTAAAAATTATTGCACAATGAAGGAATTAAAAGCCTATGCTGAGAAGTCAACGCTATTCCTTGTAACTTTTATTTATTCCTTAATAGCTGTGAGAATTGATGGTGTACAACATCACTGAGTTATAATGAATAATTATTACTGTTGCTTTGAAATACTATTTGAACAATAGAGATAATCTATAAGCAGCATTAATTTTCTGTGAACCTGTCTACTCTTAACTCCCAGTGCTGAGTTGGTAATGATTTGTTATTAATTTCTCTGTAACAATTATTATAATAGACCTGAAGTGGAGGGAATCAGAATCATGTTTGGTAGCACTGGCATACACTGTAAAATTTGTTGCTTAGTGGCAGAAGTACATTGCAATACATAATAAAAATTATGAATTACAATAGGTTTATGTAAAAAAGAAAATTATATGGTACGAACAGTGAGGAGGAAAAAAACAGAGGTAGTGTTCACAGGTTCATTGTCCATTCAGAAATCTAGTGGCGGAGGGGAAGAAGCTGTTCCTGAAATGTTGAATGTGTGTCTTTAGGCTCCTGTATCTCCTCCTTGATGATAGCAATAAGAAGGCAGTACATCCTGGGTGATGGGGGTCCTTAATGATGGATGCCACCTTTTTCAGGCATCACTAGCCTGAGGAGGCTAGTGCTCATGATGGAGCTGCTTGAGTTTACAATTTTCGATAGCTTTTTTCTAATCCTGTGCTGTGGACCTTCCAAACTTGATGGTGATGGTTTGAATGCTCTCCACAGTATGTCTGTAAAAAAAAAAGTTTGCAGGCGTCTTTAGTGACATACCAATTTGCCTCAAACTCCTAATGAAATATAGCTGCTTTCATGCCTTCGTTGTAATTGCATCAATATGTTGGGCCCAGGTTAAATCCTCAGAGATGTTGATACCCAGAAACATGAAACTGCTTATTACCCTTTCTAACTCTGAACCCTCATTGACAACTGGTGTGTATTCCCTCAACTTCCCCTTCCTGAAGTCCTCAATCAATTCCTTGGTCTCACTGACGTTGAATAAAAGGTTGTTGCTGTGACACCACTCAACCAGCTGATTCATCTTGCTCCCGTATGCTGCCTTGTCACCATCTGAAATGCTGCCAACAACATTTATGTCATCAGCAAATTTATAGATGGCATTTGAGTTGTGCTTAATCACATATTTGTGGGTATAGAAAGAGTAGAGGGCTAAGCACGCATCTTTGAGGTGCACGAGTGTTGATTGACAGCAAGGAGCAGATTTAATTCCCGTCTGCAGACTGTGGTCTCCAGGTGAGGAAGCCATGGATTGAATTGCAGAGGGGAGGTACAGGGGCCCAGGTTTCGGAGCTTTTTAATTGGAGCTGAGGGTATGATTGAGTTGAATACTGAGCTTAACTCGATAAACAGCAGCCTGACATAAGTTTTGCTATTGTCCAGGTGGTCAAATACTGTGGAGAGTCAGTGAGATTACATTCGCTGAAGACCTATTGTGTCAATAGGCAAACTGCAGCAGGTTCAGATTCTTGCTTAGGCAGGAGTTGATTCTAACCATGACCAACCTTTCAAAGAACTTCATCACAGTAGATATTGATAGGAGTGCCAACGGATGATAGTTGTTCCGGCAGCTCACTGTGCTCTTTTTGGGCTCTGGTATGACTGATCCCCTTTTTTAATAGACCTATTTTGTTGGGAATATCACAATGTTATTATGAATATCACTAGTGAAGTAATTTATTTCCATAAGCTGTTTTGTATCAATTATGTTTCCAAATAGTTCTAGCAATGGAGAGGCTTGGGAATGAGTGACTTTTTTTTTCTCTTTTTTTTGTATAATCAGTGTCCTCAAACATATTCAATAAACTCTAACATTGTAAAAAGGGCAAGGCCATGTATTGTTATTGGATAGATTGACTTCTTTGTCATTATAGTCAAACCAGCCCCCCCCCATTTTATTTACTAATCCCAAACATGCCTTCCATGATATTGTTCATAATGAAGTCAAATGTTATTTGTAATCTAGAGAATTGATGTGAATTTGTATTTAACATTGCCTGTCTAAATTGTATATTTTTAAGATATTTAAAATTTATTTGCTCTTGTTAAGGGATGTACTTCTAGGTCAGAATACTAGAATGAAATTACTGCCTTCCCTTTTAAGAATAGTCTTACACATTAAAATCACCTTACCTTTTGATATGTACTAGGACTCAGGTCCTGATGAAGGATCTCATTCCCAGGCGTCGACTGTTTATTCATTTCCATAGATGCTACCTGACCTGCTAATATCCTCCAGTACTTTCTATGTGTTACCTTAGTCCAGGTAACAATTTTTTGTCTTGCTTGCTGATCTATTTAGATGCCTCTTCCTGCCACTTTAGAGTCTCTTCTTTACTTCAAGACATCTTGGTGAACTAGATTTACTTCAGTAGGAATATCTATTAGGACAATATGATAATGCTAAACCAATAGGTCCATTGTTCTGAGTCTATTACAATAATTGTCATGCAGAATTTAATAGCAAATTGTTACTGATAATTAATAAATTGTAAAAATGCTCTCTGTTATCTCTCCCAAGTGATTGCATGAATGCTCTGTTATCTCTCCCAAGTGACTGCATGATTAAAGATAGCTTAGGGTTATATTTTCAAGTATAGTACTGTAATTGACAACGTAGAGCAAAGAGTGAGTTTGTAAATCTAGTGGGAACAAAGGATGATGGGAATGACAAGGGTGGAGTGCCATGGGAGGGACGTGGGACAGGTGGTAGAGAAGGAGTGCTGGGGTGGGGGATGGCAGGCACTGGTGTAGACACACCCAGCCCTGAGACACCAGACAAGGTCTCTTGATTCCCAACAGTTGATTTATCGATCATTACAGAATGTCTCTGGTGCTTCCTGCTCTCTTCCCTCTCCTTGTCCCCTTCTCACCCTCAGTCCACAATAGAGACCCATATCAATATCAGGTTTATCAGTACTCACATATGTCATTAAATTTATTTTTGTGTTGCTACAGCAGTAAGTGCAATACATAAAATTATTACAAAGGTCTTAGGTACCCTAGCTGTATGAACATGCGTAAGATTTTTGCACAGTGCTGTATATGGATCGAGGAGGAGTGATGACCAGGCAAACCTTTCCTACTCGGTTCATTCATGTATGCTCAGTCAATCTGCCACTGCAAGGCAGGAGTAGGAAGCAGCTTTGCTGCAATCTCATCAATTGGAGCACAACATCTACTGTTTTGAGGCACTTGAGCAGAAAGAGCCACAGTTCCAGTGATTGCTTTTGCAGCAATCATGCACAGCAATGCCACAGAATGAGAATCAAAGGCTCTTCGTTCCAGATCAGGATACGTCTGGTGTAATCCTTTAAAAATGATTATTAATCGTATTTTATCTTGCTGCTTTGCTCTGTCTTGGCAGACTGACCTGTTTGTTGTTAAGAGTTGGCAAATGATAACTAAACTCAAGCCACCTTTTAAGGAGTACGCAACATCCAGAAAAGTGATGGAACTCAAGAAGGATGTAAAAAGCTGCAGTGCTTCAAAGCATCCTGTCAAGAGCAATGTGTTACAGGATAATATGAATAAAATGACAATAATGGAACAAAGCAGGATGGAAATATTTGTTTACTTCACGGTTTATTTTAGGGGACAGGACTAGTGCAATAATTGTATAATCACTTGTTCTGTCATCAACTACATATTTATTTCAGATTGCTTCAGTTTAAGTTAAGAACTCAAAAAAAAGCATGCACCAGGCAGAAGAATGGTTGAGGTTGCTGTTTTCTAGAAATTAGTGTCCACATAATTGTTAACAAATTGTGCAGAACCTAAAAAGAAACAATCTTGTTTGAGAGTCCCAGAAAGGAGCGTACACCATGCCTGAATCTCCAGAGGACATTTTTTTTTAATAAAGAGGGGCTTTCTACATTTTGTGCACATAAATACTCTCCTTTGCTCCTTTGTCAGATCTGCTGATTTGTGGACAACAAACAATTGGGGCAGGTTGGAATAGATCTAGCCACAATGGAGGTAGTATTAAGGGAAACAGTAAGAGTGATGTTGTGGGGCTGGTTCAGTAGGAGATTGGGCAGTTATCTGGAGGGCAATTGGTGAAGATAATTATTGCCTTGGAATCTCTGGTAGTTGGTCAGGTATGATTAGGCTATTTTATGTTCCTCTAAAATAGCACCCGGCTTCCTATTTGTGACAGTTTTAGGTGAGTAGCGTAGATTGCCTCTGTACCTTGCATATATAGAAGAACTTTGAGAAAGTGATGTCAACATGTAGAGTGTCATTGGAGGCATGAGGGGCTGCAGATGCTCGATGTGGAGCAAAGGGCAATTTGCTGGAGGAACTCAATGAACCCAAGCCAATGACACTTAGCCCTAACCCTAAATATGCTTCATGAACCTCTTAGTTCCTCTGGCAAGATTGGGTTGCTTTAATTTGATATTAGTGTGCCTGCTCAGTATTCCTTCTGCAGACAGGTCAGTTGCACATCAGCCATAAACCAGAAGACTGCTACCTATATCCAGACTCGATGGGCCAAATGGCCTACTTCTGCTCCTTTGTCTTATGGTCTAATTGCTTCTTCGCTTTACGAAGTTCTGGCTTACAAACCGTTTGCCATAATAAATTAATAAATTCCGGCTTTCTCCCTGGACCTCCTGTCCCATGATCCTCTCATATCCCCTTTGCCAATCACCTGTCCAGCTCTTGGCTCCATCCCTCCCCCTCCTGTCTTCTCCTATCATTTTGGATCTCCCCCTCCCCCTCCCACTTTCAAATCTCTTACTAACTCTTCCTTCAGTTAGTCCTGACGAAGGGTCTCGGCCTGAAACGTCGACTGTACCTCTTCCTAGAGGTGCTGCCTGGCCTGCTGCGTTCACCAGCAACTTTGATGTGTGTTGCTTGAATTCCCAGCATCTGCAGAATTCCTGTTGTCAACATTATCTTCATCAACTTCCACAAGCCAAACTCACTTTGTCCTTACTTCGTTCACCACAATCGAAACGCTTAATTATGTCTAGTTTTACGCTAAGTGCAACACCCTTACAAGTTCTTTTAGGCTTTTCTGATACTTTAGAACTTATCTTGCAAACGGCTGCTCACAGGCACGTGTTTAAGCGATGCTGGCGAGAATGCCATTCTGAATCCAGAAGAGAGCGGCTGCTCGGGACGTGTGCTGATTTTTTTTATCGCGTGCTGATTTTTTATCGCACGCTGCCTTTCTTCGTAACAGTGAAAACACCTTCTGTTAGCGAAAATGGGTAGATAATGTAGGTCTTTCGTAACAGTGAGGTTTCGTAAAGCGGGGGACACCTGTACTTGATTAATAAGAGTGTCAAAGGTTACAGAGAGAAGTTTAGGAGAAATGGGTTGAGAGGGATAATAAATCAGCCATAATGGAATGGTGAAACAGACTCAATGGGCCGAGTGGCCTACTTCTGTTTCTATCCATGTCTTATGCTCTTGTGGTCTGTACCTAATAACTATAGTCTGTTGGTTCTGATATCCACCACCATGAACTGATTTGAAAGGCTGTTCATGGTGTGCATTAATTCCAGCCTTGAAGTCAACCTTAACCCACTGCAATCTACCTGCTGCCAAAACAGGTCCTTGGTAAATACAATCCCCCTGGCCCTGCACTCATCTCTAGAGCATCTGGACAGTAAAAACATCAATGTTAGACTGGACAACTCTCTGTTCAATACTATAATTCCAAGCAAGCATATTTCTAAACTTCTATACCTGTAATTCAACACTTCCCTTTGCAACTGGATCCTGATTTACTGACCAACAGACCACAATCAGTAAGTACAGACAACAACAGCACTGCCACGATCATCTCAGCACTGGCACTCCACATTATATCCACTACTCACTAGACACTCAGTAATTAATGACCAAATTCTGCACTAACTCCATTTACAAGTTTTCAGGTGTTATCACCGTACTGGACCATATATCAAATAATGATATTTTGCAGTATGGGAAGGAGAGAGAGAATCCAGTAGTATGAGGTCATGACAACGTTTCCCTCAATATCAGCAAAATAAAAGAGCTGGTTATTGATTTCAGGAAGTGGTGTCGGTACCTATCAGGAAGAGGTGTCATACTGAGGGCCAGAAGGTTGAGAGCTTTAAGTTCCCAGAAATGAAGATTACCAATGGTTTATGGTTCTGGTCAACCATATTGAGGCCATAACCAAGAGAGCTCACCAGTGCCTTTACTACATTAGAAGGTTAATGAAATTTGGTATGTCCCACTTGACCCTCATCAATTTTCATTGATGCACCATAGACAGCATCTGATCTGGATGCACCGTTGCTTGGTTTGGCAACTGCTGTGCCCGTGACTGTAAGAAACTGCAGAGAGTGGTGGACAGTATTTCAGCACATCATGGAAAACAGCCTCTCTCTGGACTCCAACTGCATTTCTTCGTGCCTCATGTAAAGCAGCTGGCATAGTCAAAGACCCTACACCACCATCCCCCCCTGCCTGGACCTTTTCTGGTTTCTCCCCTCTTCCAATTTGGCAAAAGATACAAATGACTAAAAGCACATACTACAATCCTCAAGGCAGTTTCTTCCCAGCTGTTATAAGATTACAGAACAGTTTCCTGGAGTAATAAGGTGAACTCTTGACCTGACAATCGACCTTGTTAGGGCCTTTCACCTTATTGACTGCCTGCAGTAAACTTTCTTTTTAACTGTAGCACTTCATTCTGCATTCTTAATTGTTTCACCTTCGACTACTTCAATGCATTGTTGTAATGAATTGATCTGTATGAACATAATTCAAGACAAGTTTTTCACTGTAAGTCAGTGCTTGTGACAATAATAAACTAATTTACTCCATTAACACCTCGAAGTTATTCAGCAACAGACTTTAGTAATTTGGGGTTTTTAATGAAATTCCAGTGTTTAGCTTACAAAATAAATGTGCTGCCCAGTAGAATTTCAAGGGCAAATTAATATTTAAATATATATAATTAGCTTTAATCAATATGCTTAATATCTCTTAGCCCACTTACATCTCTTACTTGGAGTATTGTCAACAGTTTTGGAGCCCATATTTCAGAAAGGATATATTGTCATTGGAAAGAATCCAGAGGAGGTTCACAAGGAATATTCCAGGAATGAAGGGGTTAACATATGAGGAACGTTTGGCAGCTTTGGGCCTGTACTCACTGGAATTCAGAAGAGAGCAGGGGGGATCTCATTGAAACCTACCAGAAGTTGAAAGGACTAGATAGGGTGGATGAGGAGAGGATGTTTTCTGTGGTGAAGGTATCCAGAACTAGAGGGCACAGCTTCAAAATAAAGGGGTGACCTTTCAAACAGAGGTAAGGAGGAATTTCTTAGCCAGGGAGTAGTGAATCTGTTGAATGGTCTGCTACCGACTGCAGTAGAAGCCAAGTCTGTTGGTATATTTAAGGCAGAAGTTGATTATTTCCTGATCCTGATGCTGCCTGGTCTGCTGTGTTCACCAGCAACTTTGATGTGTGTTGCTTGAATTTCCAGCATCTGCAGAATTCCTGTTGTTTGCGTTTTATAACTCTGCTCCTATTTCTTATGGTCTTGTGGTCTAACTCCACTTATATAAACAACCTTTACTGTGGCTTTTATTGTTAGAAGTGTAGAGTGGGGGAATACCTGTCAAAAACACACTCCGCAGTATCTATTAGTGGTTAATTAAATTGTAATCCCTGCAAAATGTGATATATGAATCTTGTTATATGTTTTATGAAGAAATTGAGGAAAACAATTGAAAGGAAACTTAGGAAAATAAGTAAACGCTCCATTTCATGAAGTAATGGCCTTGGGAATGCTTTATGCTGGATTTATACTTCTGTTGTGTAAGAATTATTTGGTAATTTTCTTAAATCGGAATTAAAGAAATATTAATTTCCTTGGCTAAACTTATTTCTTTGGAGAGGCAAATCCAACAAAGGAGTTTCATATAGTAAGGTCATTTATCAAGACACTAATTCAGACATCTTTGACTTACTGGAGGTTTTCTCTGAGGCATAGGATTGGGGAATCATGTCCAGTCTCAGGAATTTGAACATTGTAATCTAATGCATTATTGGAAGGATTACAGCTCTGTCAGAGGTCCTGCCTTTTGCGTGAGTGATTAAATCAGAGCTCTTTATAGGGACAATGCAAAGGCATTAGGGAGAATCCAGAAAAGATTTACGAGAATGGTTCCTGAGATGAAGTATTATAGTTAGAAGATAAATTAAAAATGCTGAGACTGTTTTCTTCGAAGAGGGGAAGACTGAGGAAAGCCTTGATAGAAGTATATAAAGCGAAGAGAGATCGGGACAGAATGGATATTGGCGGGCTGCTTCCATAGGTGAAGAAGCTACGGATTTGGACATCTTTAAAATAAAGGGACGAAAGTTAGTTGTGGTTTGAGGAAAATAAGTTTCCTTTCACAGTGTGTGGTTGGAATCTGGAATGTTCTTCCTGCAGTTGTGGTGAAGGCTGATTCCAATTTGCCCTTGAGGAGGGATTTGGAGAGACACATGGTAGAGAAAAACCTGCAAGGGTACGGAGAATGAACCATTGGGAGGAGCCATTGAATTGCACTGTCAGAGAGCTTGTGCAGACATGAAGGGCTGAGTGGCTTCATTCTGTGCTGTAACCATTCAATGATCTTATGATTTTCATATCCTTGTCAGGATTACAAATCTCAATGTACCATCAGAACCTTTTATTTAGCCCCTCGCTTCTGGTGGGATTTGGGGATTTTTCATAATGCATATTAAGCAATGCGCTCAGGGCTGTTGTTTGCCTTGACTTTTCGCATGGAATCAGTGTGAGGACTGAAGTACTCAAGAGTCTCCTGAGTGTGAAAGTACATGGGATGCATTGTCCCTCCCTTTAGTGATGGGGGGGATTACACTACACATCACATCCTGGCTGGGTTTAGCAATTTGAATACACTTATAAGGTACCTGATGCCTGTTTCCTGATTCAGAAGTTCAGTGTCAGATTTGGTATTTACTTCCATGCATGAAGGGGTAGGGTGAATCTGTGGAATTCTTTGCCACTGACAGCTATGGAAGCCAAATCATTGGGAATATTTAAAGCAGAGGTTGGTATGTCCTGGTTGAGCAAGGAAGTTAAATGTTATGGGGAGAAGGTAGGAGAATAAGGTTGAGATGTGTAATACATCAACTATGATAGAATGGTGGAGCAGACTCAATGGGCTAAATGTCTAATTCTGCTCTTGTGTCGTATGGTCTTATGAAAACTGGGCTCAGTATCTGAGAGGCAGCAGCCTATAAAGAGGTACCACATTATTTTCTATAGGCCCATGACTGCAGAAGTTCCAGCAGGCCATCTTGAATTTGTTTTATATTAACCAATGCAGCAGAGAGACTGTTGTTCATTAGACTGGAATAGTTTCAAACCCTGTTTCTTTAATTTGCCTCCAATCTTTTGGTAACCCATTCATCTCTTCTTAGTTGATCCTGCTTAAGTATTCTTCTGCTGATCCCCTGCACCTCATTTAGAGCCCCTGCCAATTAAATATTTGTGGCTGTTATCTTAGCAAACCACTCATTTAATCTGTTCTATAAAAAAAAACGCTGCTTCTATTATAATACTTTAAACTCTGCAGTATTCTGACATTGCTGTCAATGTTCTCATGTTGTTAGCCCCCTTGCTCTCATATGAAGAAAACATCATCAGCTAATTACTCTTGGACAGGGACTAGAGCAGAAGCAGTGGGTTTACTTAGTGAGGATGTTTGCTGTGACCCTGCATTTCTCAGAAAAAGCTGCAGTCATAAACAGTAGTTGCCTAACCCCAACATTCAACATTTGGCCACATCTGCTCAACAGGACTTTAAGAAGAGAATAATAGAAATGTGATGGTGATATATTGTACTTCAAAAATAAAGGGAAAGCAGTAGTGTGAGAAACCTTAATGCCAGCTGTAATTTAATTTAATTTTGGCATTCTTTTAGTATGTCTAAAATTGATCGTATAGTGAAGCTTACACAATATCAGCTATTGAGCATATTTTGGAAAGTCACATTGATACTGATTTTTCTCTTTTTATATGTTTCATTAAGTGATAATTTATGACAGTTTTCTTGCCCTTGAGTCACAATTATGAGTGAAAGTCCCACTCAAGGAACTTGAACACAATTCCAGATTGGTGCTCTAGGGCAACACCAAGGGAAGACTACACTGGCAACGCTGATGTCTTTAGGATACGACTCCATCTGTCATCCTGGATGGATGTAAAACATTCATTTGGCAGACAGGCAGGGAATTACACCAATGACATTGCTAGTACTTTTTCAATTATGACCGTTTTGTGGGGTTGCTACTACATACAAATTGATAGCTGTGTTTTTGATATTTGAACAGTGATTACACTCCAAAGTAACCACTTATCTGGTTCTCCTCTTTGAACGCGCCATTTTCTAAAACATGGCTCTTTAACAGCCAGCTGAAAGAGGAAAGTAAACTGGTTGTCATTCACCATGGATAGTACCCAGTGCTGGAGCTGTAGTCTCCTAGCTCCTGCACTCTTGACCTCAGATCTGGGGGTTCTGGTGGTAGGCATTAGCACAGAACTTGCACACAATGAATGTAGCATTGGACTGGATCTTGTGGGAAAATATAAGAGGCGTTCATCGTTCTTGACAAGTTTGACAGCTGGCTCAGCATGGGGAATAGCATAGCAGACTGTCAAAGAGCTTTAGATTTGTTTGGCCCTATGTCACCACCCCACATCCCGCACCCCTCCCTCAGCAAACTTCTTCACCCCTTTGCGATGGCATAAAACTCTGCTGCTGATCAGTGCCATACCATGGATGATGAGGTTCAAATTTCTACAGTTATGTCAGTGGTGAAGAAGGCATTCCAGAAGACTATTAAATGGTTCCCTAGTACAATGAGATAGATTGTGAGATCAAGAGTCTATCTCGTTAGTGTTTTGAACCTTACTGTTTTTCTGCACTGCACTTTCTTGGTAGCTGTTATGCTTTCTTCTGCATTGCTATTGTTCTACCTGTGGAATAATTTAATCTGTATGAACAGTATGTAAGACAAGTTTTTCACTGTATCTCAGTACCTGTGACAATAATAAACCAATTCTAATTCCAAAATGAGCCAAGGAGCTAAGTCTGTGCTGTGACAATAGGAACACAATGGACTTCATGCTATTGATTTGCCTGCAGAACTCATCCTGTTTCCATGGCACCTGCCAACAGAGCAATCAGACTAAATTCCAATACTTTGCAGCTTTATTATTAACATTTTAATCCAAAAAATGTAGATTTCTTTTATATCATTTTTAAAGGCTTGCAATTAAAATTCTACATGGGAAAGCAAATCATATGTAAGAGATTGGCTCCCATGAGCTATGACTCTGATTATGTATCTCTGGGAGATGTCTATTTCAATCCAGAACAGTAAAATAACAGGCTTTCCTCTTTGTCTGCTTTATGTATTTTATGCATCACACATTTAGACATGCTTTCTTTGCTAGGTAGGACTCCACTCCACAAAACAGCTTTCTATTCATCTCCTCTTCGTTATTTGACACTCATTGTCAATAAAGCTCTGAGAAGCCGCGTTAATGCCTGATGTGAGAGGTTAAAATTTCAGAGCTTACATTTTAATATTCTCATATTGAGTTGGAAGCTATTGACCAAAGGTATGATCAGGATGTTACTGCTTTGTTCCAGGTATTGTAAAAAGGGAAGAAGTGACAAATGGTGGAAATCAGAGCCAAAATGTTAAACCTTACATCCCGATGCAAGAACACACAGTACTACGGAGGATAAAGCAAAAGCTTTTTATTAGTAGCTTGCTACTGGAGAGAGAGATCACTTCTTAGGCACACAGGAGCCGGTACCATGGGTCTCTCTCTAAGCACACAGATACAAAGTCTTTTTATACCCTTTTTCTCATGTAGCAGGAAACAATTTTTTAGCTACCCCCATAGTCACATGCCCAGCAACTGTGATATTTTGAGACAAAGACCCCTTAGTTACCCTAAAAGGCAAAAGTCATCAAACTCAGACAATGTGCACGATGAGGTAGTTCCTCATTTTTCAACTGTAGTTCCACATTTTTTAGACAGAATATAATTAAATTATCACCTCCTATCCTGCAAGTGAAATAACGATTGTAAGGTTGTATTGAACCTTTGTCCAACTTATAGAACTAGCTTACGAGACAAACACAAAAAAACGGAACCCAATCCACAAAACATAATCTCTGCAAAATTGTCAGTCTGAAAGCAATACAGGCAGATTACTCAGAATGGAACAGACAGAAGTGTGCAGCAACTTTTTTACAAGGGCCCAAAAATCATTTCCCAACCCCTTTAACCCTTTAACATCTCATTTCCTCCTTTTATCATATCATGGTAACACAATTAAATTGGGGCTGAAAACAGTGCCGCTAATTTGATAGTGAAAGCCTTGCAGCAAGTGTTTAAACAGGTCAACAGTACACAACACACAATGATAATCACGACAAGAATGATTAGCCCATGCAGGAGATACGAGCCCCATGATCCCCCTAGCAACCAGCTGAGCCACCCTTCTCCGGCGGACCCTTGCCTAAAACTATCTAACTGGTCCTGAAACTCTAGAATTGCGTGAGAGACGTTATCCCTAACATGAGTGATGCACTTATCCCCAACTGTGGCACACACCCCTTCTTGCTGAGCTAACTGGTAGTCCATTGCATGCAGAGCGGTCTACAGAGCGTAAAGTCGAAGTTCTGCCATTTCTTGGTTGATTGCCTTCAGGCCCATTGCTGTTCCCCAATGCTGTCAGCCCACAGATGAGGTAGTTGCAATTTTTTGCGCCTATGGTCCCTGCTGAACCCCCCCAGAGAGAGACAATACTCAGGAACCTATATCCCAAAGATGATTCCAGAGTTACTGGGTCCTTATAATCCGCACAAAATTCTTTACTGATGGAGCGAGCCACCAGTCGTTATCAAACGCAGGCTTCCTGCGGGCAAGGAACGGTGAGAGGGCTGATAGTTCCTACTGCGAATAGTGGAGGCAGAAAATTGGTAGCTGTAGCATAGGTTCCGTTAAAGAGGAACACATATCTGCTGTTTGCCTGGTAGCATGTGGAGCTACCAGAAGAAAATATTTTCTGATACCAGGTATGCTCGGAGTGGTATATTGAGGCGAAAGCCAGTGACATTGTCCCTCTAGAAACGTGGGTTCCATTACAATGACCACATACATACTAACTCCCTTTGGGTAGGGAAACACACCTTTCTCAAGTACAAGTACATGAAAACTTCCCTTGTTTTATTCTGCAGTCATGATTCAGACACTGCTTTTCAATGCAGGGGATGTTCTTAGGGACATTGGCAATTACACGCCCCATCCTAATCCCCGGAAACAGAAAGGTTAGCTTTGGATGCCCCTACAGCTAGAGTTAGTGACCGAATGTCTTCCCAATCGTTATGTTGTTGCATTCGTGCCTTTAGCCAGGACTGAGTTCCCCAGCACTTGGATTGCCAATTCTCAGAGGTTCACCCAGAGGTACCATTCAGACTTTCCATACACCGTCTCCTACTCCCTCTTGTAAACCTTCCCTTATCACCTTTACACTCTCTGCTTGACCTATCCTCTTCCGCTAAATCCTCCAACTCCTTGCAGATGGGTTAGCCATTAATAGTGACTGCACAGATTGAGCTAAGGGATAACATACAGTTCTATTACCATATAATTGCATATGCGTTTCATAAAAGAGATTACTTTCCAAAGTATCCGTTAGTACAAACATAAAGAGTCCAAGTCCAACAATAATCACTTTCCGTCCGATGACCAACGCTTACAATCACTCAGGTGAATCCACCGGTTGTGACCTGGTACTTTTACTACTGTGGGCATTTGGAGGAGGATCTGAAAAGGTCCTTTCCACCGAGGTCCAAGCTTGGGGCGCTCCCAATCCCTTACCAGTACTGAATCTCCAATTTTCAAATCTGGCCACCCCACCTTTGGTTTTTCCTGTGGCTTAAACGCCTCCTGCACCTGAGAATGGGGAAACTTTAGAGAGGATGTTAATTGCTTGAAATACCTTTGCAATTCATCCCCCATAACATTAAGGTCAACTTGGGTGGGAGGCTGCGTGTTAGCATCCCATGGGGTCCTTCCGGGATGTCCATAAACAATTTCAGCTGCTGATACTCTAGTAGTAGTGGAATGGGGAGTACTCCTCATATGATACAAAGCTAATGGAAGGACCTTCAGCCAGTTCAGTCTGGTTTCGGACATTAAGTTAGCCATCTTATTTTTCAGGGTGCCGTTAACCCGTTCCACTATTCCTGTAGCTTTCGGGTGGTAGGCACAATGAAACTGCTGTTTAATGTGCAGTACCTGCCATAGCTCTTTATTTGTTTTCACACAAAATGAGCACCATTGTCCAAACTTATCTGTCTGTGTACCCCGAACCTTGGTATAATCTCCGTAAGTAACAACCTTACCACCGTAGAAGCTTTATTATTCGTGGTCGGAAAGGCTTCAATCCATCTACTGAACACATCTACAATCTCTAAACAATACTTATAGCAGTGCACATGTGGTAGTTCGATAAAATTAAGCTGAATACATTCAGAAGGACCATTTGGCAAGGGGGTTTTCCCTGGGGCACATTTTGCTCCTTTTCCCACATCTGGTTGTTGGCATATCAGACGTGATCGTGTTTTCTCTTGTGTTGCCTCTTCCAATCTAGGGTGCCACCAGGTGCGTAATAAAATGTTACTCATTCCCTCCTTGCCAAGGTGCGTGTCGGTATGCAGGCAATCAATAAGCGTAGGTAACAAAGCATCAGGTATACACACTTGGCCAACTGGAGTGAGTCAGAGGCTCTCGGACGCAGAGTGCGAACACCCACGCGTCTTCCAGATGAGTTTTTCAGAATCGGGGCGTCCCCCTGTAGTTGTTGTACAGTGCCCATGTCTGGAATACCCTTCGTTGTTATGGTCACCCTGCAGGCCAAAGCCAATTTCTGTGCCGTGGAGACAATATAAATGGCAGTCTGCACCACTAATTTGGCTTCCCTGTCCGCCAGATTATTACCTTGGGTGACTGTAGAGGAGTCGGAGAGATGAGCTGAGCACTTAATGATAGCCAATTGTTTTGGGAGGAGGATGGCACTGAGGAGGTTCTTTTCATACAAGGCATTCTCGTAGGGGTCCCTGCGGAAGCGGGGAATCCACGGTGGGCCCACAATTGCCCGAAGTCATGAACCACACTGAAATCGTAATGGGAGTCAGTAATACAAGCTCTTGTCAAGGCAAATAGTTCTGCCTTTTGTGCTGAGACAGGAGGTTGTAAGGATGCTGACTCGACCACAGCCGAGTCATTCACAATGGCATAGCCGCTAAGGCGGGTTCCCTGTTCAGAGGTGAAGGAGGTACCGTCAACGTAGAGAGTTAAATCCGCGGATGGAAAAGCCTCGTCGGAGAGGTCTGGGCGAGGTGTGGTCAAGAAGTGGTTTCTCATTAAACAGTCATGGGGTGGGTCCACAAGGTCTTCAGGTGAGCTATCTAAAAAGGTGGCAAGATTGATGGTCTTCAGTAGGCAAAGGTGAGAAGTGGGTTATTAAGGAGTGCTATCTCATATCTATTCAACCTAGCTTGGGTGAGGTGTTGGGTCTGATGGGAGGTCAGAAGTGCAGTAATAGTATGCGAGGAATGTATGAGCATCGGCTGCTGCAAAGCGATATTCGAGGTGGTCATTACCAGGGAATAAATGGCTGGGGGTATTTGTGAGCATGGTGGCAGGCCCCTTGCTACTGGATCTAGACGTGTGGAGAAGTACGCTACTGGCCGTTTCCTATCTCCGTGAATTTGAGTAAGGACTGCTGTAGCACAGTCTTCCAAGATATTGACAAATAACTGGAAAGGACGATCATAGAGAGGACAAGCCAGTACCTGTTTAAGCTTATCAAAGGCATCTCTTTGCTCCTGGGTGAGCTCAAAGGGTCCTGCCGTCTGGCTCGATGCCAAGGGTGAGAGGTGTTTGGTTAAGAGGGCAACATTGGGCAGCCATTGACTGCAGAAGTTTACCACTCCCAGGAAAGCTCTAATACTCTTGGGTGTAGTTGGTGGTGGGGTTGCCAGAATGGGCGCTATCTGTTCAGTGGTAAGCTCTCTCTCATACGCAGTAAGTAGGGTGCCCAGGAATTTTACTTGGCATTGGCCGAGTTTCACCTTGTGGCAAGGAACCACATATCCCCAGGAATGGAGGGCATTAAGGAGCCTATTGGTATCCTGTTCATTGGCAGACTCGGAGGGGCTGGCCAGCGAGAGGTCGTCCACATATTGTATTACCGTCGGGCCGCCAGGAAACTGCAAGACTTTTAGCTGGTTATGCAGTATCTGGGAGAAAATTGTTGGTGAATGGACAAATCCCTGTGGGAGACACGTTCAGGTATATTGTTGACCTTGGAAAGTGAATGCAAATAGATACTGTGAGTCGGGGGCATTGGAATGGCAAAGAACACGTGTTGCAGATCAATAATAGTGAATACACAGACATCTGCTGGGATATTACTAAGAATGGTAGCAGGGTTAGGGACAATAGGATGCAGAGGTTCAACTATTTCATTAATTTTATGCAAGTCTTGTACTAAGCGCCAGTCCGTCCTTCCGGGCTTAGGGACAGGCAAAATGGGAGTATTACAAGGTTATTGGCAGGGAACTAAAATTCCCTGTTTACAAAAACCGTCTATTAGGGAAGTAATACTAGCAATGGCTTCCTTCCGAAGGGGATATTGCGGAATGGAAGGTAATTGTGCACCTTGTTTTACCATAATATGTATTGGGGCCACTGAAGTCAATCCCACCTCGTCCTTTGATGCAGCCCATAAGTCAGGGGCTGGTTCATCAGAAGGCGAACGGTGTGGCTGATGGTGGTGGATTAGTCCCTGCACTGAAAAGGGGATAGGGTAATACGTAAGGGTACCATCTGTTAGCATCTAGGATACTCCTGAGATGTGCGGGTTTGCCTGCTGTCGCAGTCGATGGACTAGGAAGCCTAGTTCCTTTGGCTTGTGTCCAGCCGCCACTGACAGGGTAACATGGGGGGATACAAGCCCTGACTGACTCCAAATTTCAGCAGGCACTTGGATAAGTAATGCTGTCCCTTCCTTGCCCTGTACCTCCCCCAGAACCGTGACTCCGACCATGCTACCCACGAAGGGAGTATATCGGGTTTCCAATTCCTTTGAGACCCCTGAGGGGTCATAAGCCAACATCACATGTGGATTGGACACCTTGAGGGTTGGGTCAAAATTTCTGGGCTGAAAGTCTATGGACCACCATTGGGGAGGATGCTGGGTCCAGAGGATTCTGCCAGTTGCCGGGCCGGTAACAGTGATGCCTCATCAAGGCACTGGATACTGAGGCCAAGGGAGCATAATAGATCTCTTCATGTGAGATTTACTCCAAGATTTGTAGTTTGTTCAAACTGAATTTCAGTGCATTGATCTCCAAATTGCACCTGTAAAGGCGCTGTCAATGGGTAAGATCTCTGTTGTCCCATCAGACAGCTCAGAGTAACCAAGGCACCTGACATTCTAAAACTATGTTGAGTAATACATGAAGATTCAAGGGTCGAAGTAGTTGCTCCAGTGTCCACCATAAGGGGGATATTAGTACCTTCTACTAACAAATTAAATACGGACTCATCTTCTGGGTTGTTGGTAAGTGTGGGAAACATGTGGGCGGGCATCAGTGTGTCATCTAGACAGGCCAAAAATGGGTTATCTGTGGTAAAAGAATGTTGCCTGCCTGTATGTTCTGGCCTTCCTGGTGGGTTCTTCATGCGGTAGGGGCAATCTTTTTTCCAGTGGTCTGTGGCACCACAGTAAAAGCATCCCGTCAACCAGACACTGGTCAGGGCCGGGTCGGAAGGACCGGGGAACGGAGGTCTCCGACCACCATGGGGCCGAGGGTTTGGAGCATAAGGTGGCCCATATAGTGGTGCTCTGGGTCCATTAGGGTGGAGAGCGCCCTGGACCATCTCATACTTCACCTTCGTAGATTTTGATTCTTTGATCGGATTCCAGTAAAAAATGAGCGCTCGCTTCATTTGGGGGTGTGAGTTATCTGGCCAATTCATGTTACTAGTTCTTATAGTGGTGGCAATGTTCTCAGAGATACATTGTAAGAGGATGGCATTGAACTGCGGCGAAGGGTTACCCGCGTTATATGCGGTATCCCCGGCATAAGTAGCATATGTGGAACAGAAGCGGTCCCAGAAGTCAATACCGTCTTCTTCATCTTTAGGTCGGCGTTCCAGGACCTTAGTCATGTCAATGGGCTGCTGCAAGGTCTTTTTAAGAGCCTACTTAATCTTGTCTACCTGTTTCTGGGGGTCATGGATTGCTGCTGAAAATGCCTGCCAATTCTTGTGATTACCCAGCTCCTCGTACCATTTGGTCCATTCATCTTGAGTGAGAGCCATACAACATAGACTGAAAAGATTGTGGGGAGTAGCCTGATACATTTGAATGATACCTATTATATAGTCTATAAAATCGTCAGGATTCGTCTTACGATTAGGTACCTGGCCCATAAACATGCACATTTCATGTGGTTTCCGGGGGGTGTAAACCTGCAGAGTAGGAGCCTTGGCATTTCCATGGGGATTGGGGACAATTTGGGTCAGGAGAAAATGTGGAGTGCTTGCATTCGGGACCGCAGGTCCAAAGGGGTCATCATCATCATATTCCTCATCTGGGTCTTTCAAGGATCCATCTCCTACCAAACAATTCCTCCTTCTGCCCCTTCCTTTAGACACCAGCAAGTTGGAAGGGCTTTTTCTTTGACTGCTGTTTAGTTTGACTCCTAGTTCTGCCGGCTATCAGGTCGGTGAATTATCCCGACTCCCTATCCTGTTCCTGCCCATGGGGGCCTTGCGGGGAGTATGGGGGTGGCGGTTGTGATGCCTGTAGTTGCAGGAGGGGAGGATAAATGGGGGCTGTGGGTCGCACCAACCAATCCTCTTCCGTTTCGTCTGTGTCTTCGGTCTCATTTTGGAACAACATGGGCAATCCAGACATGTCCGGAGGTACCTCTGTTTTACCCTGGTAATTAGCACCCTCATGTCCCCGTCCAGTTCCTTCTCCCGTTTTCTCCCTCTTTTTCTGTCCTTTATCATGCTCCTCACACTGATAGTTCAACACTTCCCATGGCTTGGGTTTACTTTCCCTGTCACCTACACTAATCCCTCTTCTACATGCATTGTGTTCCCAACTACTTTGTCTAGACTTATTGGTTAATTCCTTGGCCGTTTTTCTCCATGTTGACATTTCAATTTTCCATTTTTCCCCTGAATTTCATTGCCACATTGCCTCCTCTGCTTGAATGCATTTTTCCACATTCCAGGTCCCTCCTAATGGCCACATTCCATTTCCCAGTTTCTTATTTAATGAGGCAGATAATTTACAGAAATCATTTTCATCCCTGGGATTCTCCTTACAAATTGTGAACAAGGGGGTGTCCGGTCTTGACTTATCAAGGGTCTGATCCATTTTCCTTTAATCCGTTAATTTTGTGCGGTGTCTCTCAGCGCCCACTTCAGGGTCCTGACCTTTGCTTGGGAGATTTCCCCTCTTAACAACCGGTCTAAGGCAGGGTGTCCGAGACAGGCAAATAATCGTAAGCTTTCTCCAGTGAATCCTTTAACTGTTATCCGGGGTGAATTCTCAAACCCACTCTTCTTGTACCAGGGCGAATCCTCAAGCCCACATTTTTTTACCATAGTACTTGGGTAATCTTAATGGTTCCTCAGGAGTCCGTCAGAGGATTACCCACCAGACGAAGGTCAAGGTGAACAATTAATGAGAGAGATCAAGGTGAATTTTACCTTGTGGGCCCATCCATCTCAGGTCATTGCCACCGAGCCGATCGCTGACGCTGTCTCATGGGGATGCCTCGTCTTGGACCCCTGGCTAGCCCGCCAAATTGTTAAACCTTATTTTTAATTATTACCATTACCCGATGCAAGAACACACAGTACTACGGAAGGTAAGGCAACAACTTTTTATCAGTAGCTCGCTACTGGAGAGAGAGATCACTTCTTAGGCACACAGGGGCCCGTACCATGGGTCTCTCTTTATAATCACACAGATACAGAGTCTTTTTATACCCTTTTTGTCACGTAGCAGGAAACAATTTTTTAGCTACCCCCATAGTCACATGCCCAGCAACTGTGACATTTTGAGACAAAGACTCCTTAGTTACCTTAAAAGGCAAAAGCCACCAAACTCAGACAATGTGCATGATGAGGTAGTTCCTCATTTTTCAACCGTATTTCCACATTTTTTAGACCGAATATAATTAAATTATCACCTCCTATCCTGCAAGTGAAATAAGGATTGCAAGGTCATATTGAACCTTTGTCCGATTTATAGAACTAGATTACGAGACAAAAGCAGAGAAGTGGAACCCAATCCACAAAACATAATCTCTGCAAAATTGTCAGTCTGAAAGCAACACAGGCAGATTTCTCAGAACGGAACCGATAGAAGTATGCAGCAACTTTTTTACAAGTGCCCGAAAATCATTTCCCAACCCCTTTAACCCTTTAACATCTCAAAAACACGCTGGAAATAATGTAATATACCCATCAGCATCTGTACAGATAAAAGATTAGTAATTCTACCACAGATCCATCGTCAAAAACACTGGAAGATAAGCAAGCCTCTTAGTAGTCGAGAAGGAAATTAACAGTGATGGAAAGAACAGTCAAGTATAATGACTTTCAGCACGATGATAGATACATTTGTTTACAAATGTACTTCCAGCACTTTTTTGACTGCTACCACATCAATGAAAGAAAACATTTGCAGGATAAAATGAATGGTGTCTTATGATAATCAATACCTTGGTTCTTGGCTAGCACTTTTGTTTGTCTCTGCTCCGTTATTTTCTTTAAACTTCGAACACAATTTACATCTCCTCTAAGTCTGAAAAATCTAAAGAAGTGCTTATTTTTTGGATGCTGACATTTTTCAGGTTTTCCTGACATCTTACGTTTTGGGTGTTAGATCTGATATCTGAGTGGCTGCACTGAATAGTTATAATATTGTAAAGACAGTGATTAAAGTATATATACACACCGCTTGTCAGTGTTCAGGGGCCGAATTTTCACAGGTGTGATGCTGCCACTGTGGGAGGAAACACTCCGTGTGCATCTGATAACAATGAGCCCCCTTCATCCATTGGTAACTGAGGTTCAAATTCAAGTTCATGGTCATAGATAAATACACCCAGGGTATAAATACCATTAAAATTAGTCCTGACGAAGGGTCTCGGCCTGAAACGTCGACTGCACCTCTTCCTACAGATGCTGCCTGGCCTGCTGCGTTTACCAGCAACTTTGATGTGTGTTACCATGAAAATTAGTGTTTTTTTGTACACATACACTTAAATACATTGACAGTTACTTACACAACAAAAATAAACATAACAACATGAGTGCAATTTGAAGTCCAAGGTAGTATTAAAGGTTTTTAGGTCCGTTCAAGAACCTGATGTCAGCAAAGAAGAAGCTGTGGTTGAATCTCGAGATGTGTGTCTTCAGGCTCCTATACCCTTCTGCCTGATGGCAGCAATCAGAAGAGTGCATGGCCCTGGTGGTGGGGGTCCTTAGTGATTGTGTCACCTTCCTGAGACCTCTCATGGTAGGCTCTGCATTTGTAATTCCTGGAATATCATGCTTGGGCAATGATATTTGTATGTATACAAACTTACTTATCCACAGTCGAGCAGTATAATGGAAGAGGCAAAATTAAAAAAAAAAGAAGTAATGGGGAAGAAAAACTGGAAAATAGCATTTAGCACACCCAGGAGATCACTAAGAATATGCAGATATAATGTTTTCTTTCCAATCATGACTGGCTCAGTACTGGCAGTACACAGAGAGTCTGCAGTCACAGCGTAAGCTAGTGTTCCATGGGTCTGTGACTCTCCAGGGTATGATCAGCGAGCTAACATCTAACAGCCTAACCTTTGAGAGGCTTATGTATTCATGAACATTAAGCTTTCCAAATAATCGAGTGAAGTAACCTCTCAAGGGGTATACAGTCAGCTCTTCAACCATTTTGAATACCTCAATTGCAAGGGGACCTCAAGAAGCCTGAATTCCAGAGAGATCTAAAAACCACAAATGAATCACACAGAGAATAAATTTAGTTGGTTTTATTTATTCCAGTTTCTTCTTTCAATTGAATATTTACTTAGGCTTGAAGCATTTCTGCTTCAAAATAAAACTTTTTAGTAAACATTTCCTAGATTTTTCTTGGTAATCAGGAGGATGGTGTTTATTGCTGCCGTGTGATCTGTCGCTACTGATCACTGGGCTTCAAATTTGGGTCAATTAAGGTGACTTTGTGCATTGTGCAACTGAGATTGTGTAGGCAAGAAAGGAGTTATTCTTTGCGGATAATATGCAGGGCAGCGGGTAGATAGTAAATCAAGGGCAGCAGAATTATACAGAACAAGGTTGCTAATGTGCAAAGGTTTTGAATGAGGGCTTTGCAAAAAAAATGAGATGAATCTGGATTAATGCTATATTTTACACTTGATAGATCTTGCTGGAATTGGATATATTGCAGCATTTTTCATTATTTAGGCTTTTCCCGCATCCTTTAATAAAACAGCTATCAGAAAATATTATGGTTAAACTTATCTCATTTACTGTGTATCACCAAATGATTTTAAAGAGAGTGAATCAAAGTGAGTGAAGTCATCAGGATGAAAACAAAAAAAAAACAAAGGGAGAAAAGAAGAAAAAAATGAAAGACTCCTCTCTAATTCACATAACATCCTTACTTAGAATAATTCCAGAATTTATTTGTTTTCTTATTACAGTATCTGAATCAAGGGGCCTGAATTCTAAAGAGAAGTTCTTTGGAACATTGGAGATGGGTGATGACCTCGTAGAGGTGTATGAAATTATGAGGGATATAAATAAGGTGAATGCCAGAATCTCCTTCCCAGGGAGGGATAGGTTTAAGAAGAGTGGGGAAAATATTCAAAAGTGAACTGAGGGGCAACTTCTCCAAGCAGAGAGTGGTGTGCATCTGGATCACACTGCCAGAAAAAGTAGTTGAGGCAGGTATAGTAACAGTTAAAAGACATTTGAATTAATACACGTACATGGATTTGAATGATAAGAGGGATGTGGGCCAAACACAGGCAAATAGGACCAGTTTAGGTGGACTCTGTGGTTGTCATGGATGATGTGCTGTAGGGTCTGTCTCTGTGCTGTGTAACTCTCTCTCTCGGAATCTATATCATTCTTCTATCATTGTTATCAGGAACACCCTGTCTAATTCCACTACGGCTGCACCCTCATCACTTCACACAGTTCAGGAAGGTGGCTAACCAGCACCTTTTTCTCCAGGGCAATAAATGCCGGCCTTCCATTAGGAAGTAAAACAGAGTCTCTTGATTGTCTGATTTATATTCTTCTGTCTCCTGTGGTGAAGGGAATTTAAATACAGCAGCAGCCTGAGAGATTGTCAATGTGAACTTGTGCAGCTGTAGCCGAGTGTTTGCCATTTGCAAGTGTCTGGGTGTCCCTGTGCTACAGATTCCATCGCTCCAGGTTGTCTCCTTACAGGCTTAAGCCAACAGAACCACTGGAGGAAACACTGAAAGGGAGTGGATACTAAAGATAATTGTCTTGTTCTCTGTTTCCTCAGCACAGCACGTAGGAAATGTTGGTATTTAGTACCTGATGTCTTCAAGTTAGCTTTTGCCAGTTTAATGCCCAAAGTATGATGGATCTTCTCCATAAGGTTTGAATGCACAGAAATATCTGATTAGGTTTGCCTTTTTATTTGCTGGACATGGTAACATCTGATGGTATGTCACATTAATTGTAACAAGTTGCATTAAAGGTCACCTTGAGCACAGAGAGACTCAGCTCGATACCTTATTATACCTCTCACTAAAGGACACCCATGTGACCACGTGCCCTGAAGGATTGCTGCCGTAGAGATAGTAGCTGGGGATGAAAAATTGACCCATCCAAAAACTCCACTTAAGATACAGCTCAGGAAAGTTTACTTTTTCTTTCTGTTTTTTGAGATATTGCTTCCATAGATCTGTTATTAACCTGCAGTGTTTAAAGTGAAAGTTGAAAGCAATGCAACCGGGACAAGCAGGAAGGTGGTGGTGGCCCTCTCCTCTGCTTACTGATTACCAGTATTAGTTTCATGAGTAATATAAGTGTTAATTTCATTTTGAATAGCACTACTGATTAGCCTGCTGGTGTGGTCAGACAATCTCCTGTTGCCCTGAGCCAATTAATTTTGTTTAATTTCAGAAGAAGCATTCTGACATTGGAATTATTATAAATATTATATGAACAAAGCTAATCAAACATTGGTAATATGCTTATTGCAGCATAACTGTTAATTATTTGAAGGTCAATTTTACAGATAATCTTAATTTATGTTAATTCCTACTTTCTTTATATTTGAACATTTTTTATCGTACCGTCTATATTTTGTCAACCTTTAAATGGATCATAGAAATGAAATTGATCATATTTTCATGTAGAAGGTAGATTTCTTGGCAGAAAACTGATTTTAAAATTCATTTCCAGAGGTTGACATTTGATATCAGGTTACTGCTCAAGAAATAATCACATCCAAAGCATTTTTGCGGACCCCTGTCATGTCCTGTAAGATGTAGGGAGATGACGTTGTGAACTCGTCACTGAAGTTCTTCTCCACTAAGCCTGAGAAGTTCTCCTAGGGCCTGGTTTTTCGGTTGACATGTGGCTTTTTTGACGTGTTGGTCTCACGTGGTGTTGAGTCTACATCAGATAGCATTTTATGAAATGGAACCAAGGGTGCTTGTGTCAAGGGTAGGGCCATGTCAAAGATAAAGTTCTTCATTGCAGGTGTTCCAGTGGATCCTGATTACCTCTTTGTTCTCAATAAGATTACCTGTTTTTGCCTCTCAGCAGGGTAAGCTATTGTGCCACTGTATTGAATACATCATGGCAGTAATGAGTTGCTGGAACCCCTGACTTTCTTCCACATTCTTTAGGTTACAAGCTTTCTGTTGTACCTAAAAGTTGCTGGTGAACGCAGCAGGCCAGGCAGCATCTCTAGGAAGAGGTGCAGTCGACATTTCAGGCCGAGACCCTTCGTCAGGACTAGTCGACTGCACCTCTTCCTAGAGATGCTGCCTGGCCTGCGGCGTTCACCAGCAACTTTTATGTGTGTTGCTTGAATTTCCAGCATCTGCAGAATTCCTGTTGTTTCTGTTGTACCTTGTCCTTTTCGGTTCCAGTAGGGAAGGTGCTTTACCCTGGAGGTGCATTGGAGTTTGAAACCAAAAATGCCTTGCATTTATGGTTTACTTGCTCAGTATCTCCTGTTCATTCTTATCAAGGTAGTTCTGGTGTTTTCAGTTAGAAAAGCCAGTAGTCTCTTCACAGCTGCTGTGGACACCTGTGTCTCCTGGAAGGAAAAACTGGCAATGCATCCGAACATTTCAGTTCTGATGAAGACTCTTGGGTATGAAATAATAACAGATGTTGCCTGATCTGCCCAGTCTTTCTGAGAATTTTGATTTTCATTTTGTATTTCCAGTATCTGCAATTTCACTAGTTTCTAACAGTGATCTTTTGATTTGGCTTGATTCATGGAATACTTACGGCTGACTCCACACAGCGCCGGAAAAGTACAATGCTACTTCTGTGAATTTCTCCAAATCCACCGACAGGGTGGGTGCATCAACATCAATATCCTCTCAGAGATCAATATCACCAATATCTGTTAAGTATACCACAGCACTGACATAACTGGCACTAGGTTCCCTAAGCAGGCACTCCATTTTGAACTCCAGTGTAGAATGAGATTACCTGGTGAATGGAAGAAGTGATTAAGAATGTTATCAAAATTTCATTGCATTCATCTCCACAGCCCTTGCCCTTCCCTCACCAACTCATGGGAAGTTCTGGCTTATGATTGCAAAAGCTTGAGACGTAGCAATCTGAGCGACATTGATTACCTCATGCTCCTCTGTTGGGAGAAGAGGGAAATCCAGTTCATATAGATTGGGAGACGGCTTCGCCAAGTACCTATGCTCCATCTGCCAGTAGAAGCAGGATCTCCCAGTAGCTATCAATTTTGATTCCACTTCCCATTCCCATTCCGACATGTCAGTCCATGGCCTCCACTACTGTTGCAATGAGGCCACACTCAGGTTGGAGGAATAACACCTTGTATTCTGTTTGGGTAGCCTCCAACCTGATGGCATGAACGTTGATTTCTCTAATTTCCGGTAATGCCACCACCTCCAATCCTTCCCCATTCCCTATCCCCTTTTCCCTCTCTCACTTTGTCTCTTCGCCTGCCCATTGTCTCCCTCTAGTGCACCTCCCCCACTTTTCCTTCTTCCATGGCCTTCTGTCCTCTCCTATCAGACTCCCCTTCCCAGTTTAACCTATCACCTTGTGCTTCTCACTCCCCACCCCCACCTTTTAAATCTTCTCATCTTTATTTCTCCAGTCCTGCCAAAGGGTCTCAGCCCAAAATGTTGACTGTAATTTTTTTCCATAGATGCTGCCTGGCCTGCTGAGTTCCTCCAGCATTCAGCATGTGTTGCTCAGATTTCCAGCACCTGCAGATTTTCTTTTGTTCATGCAGCAGGAGGAGCATTGTTCCAACTGTGTTCCAAGATGGCACTTGTTCCAACTGTGACAAAGCCCAAGGGTCACCTCAAAATCCTTAGAGCTGGAGTAAAAGCAAGTAAAACTCAATTTCAAGTGACTGCACAAGAGAGATTGTCCTCATCTGGAAGTTAGCATGAAATGTTACTTGTGAGTCACTAACGATGAATGATACGCACATTAAGCGTTCCCACAGTAGGTGAGGACCAGAGAGATAAATTTATTCAAAGTATTTGAAGAGTCAGATATAACCATAACATTCAACAAGGGAATGGTTTACTTTAAAGCAACGCACATAAAATGCGGGAGGAAATCGGCAGGTCAGGCAGCATCCATGGAAATGAACAACCAGCTGACATTTTGGGGCTGAAAAGGCAGGGGGGAAATGCCAGGATAAAAAGATGTGGGGAGGGGAAGGAGGGTAGCTAGAAGGTGATAGGTGGAGCCAGATGGATGGGAAAAGTCAAGGGCTCGAGAGGAAGGAATCTGATTGGAGATTAGACCATAGGAGAAAGGGAAGGAGGAGGGACATCAGTAGGAGGTGATAGGCAGGTAAGAAGCCAGGTTATGGAATAGAAGATGAAAGGAATTTTTTTTAATTGGAAAGAGAAATCGATATTCATACTGGAGGCTACCCTGATGGAATATAAGGTGTTGCTCCTCCAACCTGAGGGTGGCCACATCGTGGCACAAGAGCAGACCATGGACTGACATGTCAGAACAGGAATGGGAATCGGAATCAAAATGTTTAGTCACTAGGAGTTTCCACTTCAAGTGGGTGGAGCCCATGTGCTCGATGAAGCAGTCCCCCGATTTACAATGGGTCTCATCACTACAGAGGAAGCCACATTGGGAACACCAGATACAATAGACGACCCAGCAGATTTGCAGATGAAGTTCTGCCTCACCTGGAAGAACTGTTTGGAGGCCTGAATGGAAATGAGAAAGGAGGTGAATGGGCAGGTGTAGCACTTCAGCTTCTTGCAGGGATAAGTGCCGGAGGGAGATTAGTGGGGAGGAAGGAATGGACAAGGGAATCACAGAGGGAAAGCAGAGAGTGGTGGGGGGGGGGGGGAGGAGAAGGTTTACATTAGCATTACTACAGGGAATAGGAACTGTTTATGCCTTTGCTTTTAAAGTAAGATCTCTTTTTAGAGAAGTCTTAACCAAATATTTAATTGATAATATTAACCAGAAGGAAATTAAATGTCATAGAGTCCAAGAATACAATGAAGAGTTAATAAAATCTATCTATCTTTCCTCTCTTCTCCTAATCTCTCTCTGGTGTACATCTCCAATGCTTTCTCCCATGGTCCATTCTCCTCTCCTATCAGATTCTTTTACCTTTTCTACCTATCGCCTCCCAACTTCTCACTTAATCTCCTTCCCCCACCCACCCACCTCCCCCTCACCTGGTTTCACCTATCACCTGTCTGCTTATATTCCCTCCCGTTCCCCCATCTTCTTACTATGGCTTCTTCCCCATTCCTTGGCAGTCCTGTTGAAAGGTCTCAGCCCAAAATATCATGCCAAAACCATTTAAACTGCCTACTCCCATTGACCTGCACCAGGGCCATAGCCCTCCGTATCCCTACTATCCATGTACCTATCCAAACTTCTCTTAACTGTTCAAATCGAGCTTGCATGCACCACTTGCATTCACATTTTGTTCCACACTCTCACGAAGAAGTTTCCTCTCATGCTCCCCTTAAACTTCTCAACTTTTACCCTTAACCCAAGACTTCTGGCTGTAGTCCCTCTCGACCCCAGGTGTTATGCTTTGTAGCTCTAAAGCATGAATTAAATTGAAAGGAAAACATGGAGCGAGCAACCTTTCTTTTTACTTTAAACAAGCCACGCACATATCATCTGGTAGCATCATGACATATGCAATTCACTTATTTTTACATATGACTAATGAATTATTTCAATTAACAAGAATGCTTGATCAAACAATACATTTACAATATTACTCAAATACTACTGAAATATTAAATACACAACACAAGTCTTCTGCACCAAAACAGACTTTTCCGTGAATTAAAGGATAATTCGATTAGAATACAGATTGGATGTGAGAATGTGCAGGAAGCACACTGAGCAGGAAGGCTTCCAGAAAAGGAAGGAGAGCTTTTGTGGGCCAAGATATTAAGGGAACCTTTTTGAGAAGTTATCTGAGATCTGACTCCTGTTCAGCACAGAACGAAAATTTGCAACTGCAGCCTCAGAGCAGGGTGAGGACTGCATTGCCAGTGTCTGCACAGATGGGCATGGCTATGGCTTCTTCCTGGACGGAGCTGGAGAAATTTACAAGTTTACATACTTGACCATTTCCATTCAGCTGCATTTAATCCCCATGTGCTAGACACCGAGAGAGCAGCTGTGTAATTTTAGTAGGCTTGTAGGGTACTCCACGGTGCACTTTGACTCCACTTACATTGGTTTGGTGCTATGCTAGCGATGGACGTATTCTCTGCCTTATTTTAGTGAAGAACGTTCTTCCATTTGCTTACTAAGCAGCCTGTGTGTGACCCCAGGCATTGCATTGAGGAGACCCAAGCCTGGAAGCCCACTCACTGCTCCAGCTGCAATTGAGCTTCCTGGGAAAATTAAAGGAATGCCCCAGAGTAACAATAGCCAAGGTAATCAGGACTGACAACATGGTGGGTTAAATTTCTGATATATTAATGCAGCACTGAAATCCCACACTGACATCTGGTGACTTTAAAATCCTGGTTACTTAATTAAGTAAAATTAGAAAGAAAAATGTCAATGAAAACAACGGATAAATACTTAGAAGTCCTTCTGTTTCTGTAATATCCTTGAGGATACCTTGCCCATTCTGACATTTTTATGGTTGACTTTTGCTCATTGGATAATGTTGTCATGGGCAACAACATGACAATCCTGTCATGGGCAGCAAACCATTATGTATCAAAAAACAATTGTCCAGAATCTCCTGACTATAAATCCAAATCATGCCTGTTGAAGTTAGCTTCCTTTAAATGAGTTGTCTGATGGTCTCGTTAACCTTAATGTTTCTGTACTAGCTCTGCTGGGGGAGTGTGAGATTGAAGGGTAAAAATAGCTAGTTCAATCATGACTCACAACATGCTGGAGGAACTCAGCAGGTCAGGCGGCATCCGTGGAAACGATCAGTCAACGTTTCGGGCCGGAAACCTTCGTCAGGACCGGCCCGAAACGTTGACTGATCGTTTCCATGGATGCTGCTCGACCTGCTGAGTTCCTCCAGCGTGTTGTGAGTGTTGCTTTGACCCCAGCATCTGCAGATGATTTTGTGTTTAGTTCAGTCATGAACTGGTTTAGTCCCCTGAAACCCAAATTCCAAGAAATCTGTTGATATCTTAAATGGATTTCCAAACACCCGCCACCCCATTCCGAACAGAAACTTCCCCAGGATTAAGGGAAACGATGTTATTGAATAATTCCGAAAAGTATTAAAAAAATTCAACAAAAATCTTAAAACAAATAAATCCAAATGAATGAATAAAAACATCTCTTTTCTCTTGTATCATTTCCTGTGTATGGAAATTACTGGAGTCTGGTGGGATTGCAAATGGCTGCATGCCCTGGGGCAGTATCATGCAGTGCACTTGACAATGGTGATCATCTCCTCTGATATTCAAACTATTCCATCCAATCTCCACTTAATGGGAACTTACTCAGTATAATACTGGCTGCTCCATGTGGAATCTTTGAATTTTCAAAGGAAAACTGAGTCAATTATAATTAAACAGAACGCACCATACGGTATCAATCTCAGCAATAATTCATCACCAACACTATTCGATTTGCATACACATTTAGCATAACAAAACACCCCAAATCACTTTACAGTGTGTTTATTTTTATTTTTTTTAAGAGATACAGCCCAGTAACAGGCCGTTCTGGCCCAACAAGCCCACTTCGCCCAATTACATCCATGTGACAAATTAACATTCTGACAGACTCCAAATGCTGAGAGGGGAACTGAGGAATTAATCTCCAGAAAAATTATGGAAAAGTGGAAGTGACGGGAGGACTTCCTGAACACCACTCAGGAGAGCTTCTTCCTGATGTTTGCAGCCTGAGGGGAAGGGGAATTGCCTTATCCATTTGGGAAATGAGCTGGGCAAGGGGAGAGACTTGGAAGAGATGATCATTACAGAATTAGTTATGGAGAAGGGGCAGGGATCACATAAAGCCACATTTCTAAACTGAAGGAGGGCTAACTCAGCTGAGGCAAGAAATCTGGCATCAAATGATGGCAGCGAACAGCTTGGTTCTATGCCGTGAATCAGGTGTAACCCTACTCAGACTCCAAGGAGATGAGATGGGGTCAGCCAAGGTGAAAAGGAACCAAAAATTAGCAGGAAAAACAACACACCCAATTAGGAGGAAAAGTTGGAACAGAATTGCAAGATATCTCTAAGGAGAGGATATTTCAGTTAGAGGCTAGTCATGTGCTGAAAAATGGAAGGGTCTTGGCAGTAAGACTGGGATTCTTGGATAATGAGGAAAATAGAGCAGTGACTGGTGGTCAGTGAAATGAGAAACATCAGAACAGTATACACTTTCTAAATCTCACCCATCAAGGAATCTACATTGCAATTTCAGACAGCAAGGCATAAAAGCAGATGCATGAGTATACTAAAAGGTAAAAGAACTGAGGTGCAATGGTATGAACAAAGAAGAAGGTGCCAAATCATCAAAGAAACAGATAGAGGCAGATTCCAGCCAAAGACAAGGCCAATGCAGTCTGACATACAGAGAGAATGATCGATCTCATCCCAGCATCCCCACCTTTGTTAAAGCCGTTTTCTAGCCAAGTCAATTCTCTCCATGTGAAATTAAAAATACAGTTGAGTGCACAGCATATAACAAGGACTGGGAAGCCTGACTATATGTGGATTATAATGCTGAAGATCTGTGATCCTGCAACTATACTCCTGCCAATCTCTCACAGCAAAGCTGTGTAACTGGCACCAATCCAACTACATGGAAAATTATTCAAAATGAGCTCTCCACAAGGAGCTAGAGAAATCCCAGTCAGTCAACCACAACTGCATGAATGTGCTCTCAATAACCAGCAGCATAAATAGTGCTATCACTTGGGATTTGCCCCTGAGTTCCTCATAGATATGCTATTTCTGTTCCAGAACATGGATAAAATAACTGAATTCAGTGGAGAACCATTTTAATTCCATGGCCCATTGCCATTCTGACATGTTGGTCCATGACCTCTTGTACTGCCATGATAAGGCCACTCTCAGGTTGGAGGAGCAACACCTCATATTCCATCTGGGTAGCCGCTAACCTGATGGTATGAACATTGACTTCTGGCAATTTTCCTCCCTGCTACTCCTCTCCTTTTCTGTTCACCATTCTGGCTCCCTTCTTACCTATCACTCTCTAACTCTTACTGCTTCCCCTCCCCCCTCCCCAACTCTTATTCTGGCTTCTTCCCCCTTCTTTTCCAGTTTGAATGAAGGCCCCTGGCCCAAATCATCAGCTCTTTATTCCTCTCCAGGATTTTCTGAATTCAGTTGGTGGGTTGATAGAATGACACCAGAACAATGTTAAATAATTCGGTATCCTAAAGCTCTAGTAGATGTAGAGTCACCCAGCGTGAAAACAGTCCCTTTGACTGAACTGATCCATATCAATCAAGGTACCTATCTGAGCAATGCCTTTCATCTGCATTAGGCCCCCTCCTTCTAACGTTTTCCTATCCATGCACCTGCCCAAGTGTCTTTTAAATGTTAATGTACCTTGTCAACTGCTTCATCTGGATACAAGTTAAGGGCATCCTCTGGGTGAAAACGTTATCCCTTAGCCTCCTATTGAATCTCTCCCCTCTTACCTTAAACCTATGAGTTGTAACAAAGATGAACTTCTCTGCTGGCTGGAGTCATAGGGCAATCTAAAGAATGTATCTGCGGTTTGTAGAAGTGGATAATCACAGCGCCAGGCATCTCTGTTGGCCAACAATTATTAACAATTATTAACTATTGAGCCAATGATCTTCTCTATGAAAGAAATGAGGATGATCTCCCTTAATCAAGTATTCAGTTCTACTCACAACTCCTCAGAGAGAAGGTAGGCAATAGTCACATGCAGAACATTCTGGATTAGACTGAGAGTAACAAAGGATTTGCTCTATAAAACTGCCAGTAAATTACTATTCAGAATTCTTCTAGCAGTTTTGTGAAACAAATGGCATTCAACAACATTGCCAAAGCCATAGCATCAATAATCAGGGAACAACCATTCACATAAAACTTAGCTTGATTAGTACTTGATTTCTGTGACTATAAGAGTAATTGTGGAGCTGGAGCTGGACATTCTGTGATGAGGGGTTCAATTCCTGATGCCCAGTTTGTTTCCAGTATTTAAAAAAGACATCAAGTGACAGAACATAGAGCAAAGAACATAATGGTACAGTACAGGCCTTTTAGGCCCTCTACTCTAAGATCTGTCCAACCCTTCATTCCCACATCGCCCTCATTCAAAGGTTCAAAGATTAATTGATTACCAAAGTATACAACTCTGAAGTATGCTCATGGCCAGAAACAAAGAAAGAAAAGAAGCACAAACATCGACCCCCAAATCCCTCCTCCCGCACAAACACCAAACAAAACACATCGACCCCCAAATCCCTCTTCCTGCACAAAAAAAATTGAACAAAACGGAACAGGACACATCAACTCCCAATTCCCTCTTCCCACATCAAACACCAAACGGATCAGGTGCATCGACCCCCAAATCCCCCTCCCCGCACAAAAAAAGGAGAAGATTGGGTGAAAAAAAACATAGAATATAAAAACAATAAGACTGAAAAAAAGCAACACACATCAAAGTTGCTGGTGAACGCAGAAAAAAGGAGTCTATAGTCCAAAGTCCATATCCAGACATCCCACCCTGCAAAAACTCATTTCAGGGAGGTAGCACCATCAATTTGCAGGAGACTCCCGGAACTTCCGGGAGAGGTCGGATGTCTGCAATAGAGTAGCTCCTTAGCAGCTAGCCAGCTAGTTTAAATAATGTTAGCTATACTAATGAATGAATGACAACTGTTAAACTCACCTCAACACGTCTTTTACAGTCTTAACCCACCATGGGCAATAGAAAAGTCACTGTTGAAAACAGTGCAGTGAGCAACACTGTCATTATTTTTGACCTCTATTAGGCAGGGGTACACTTTAGTGTAGTCTAGGGTGACATACGTTTCATATTTTTTTTGGAACACTCTGCCATGGCGCGCTCTCTCTCTCTCTCTTGCTCACGCGCTCTCTCGCACTCTCGCTTGCTTTCTCTCTCTCTCTCGCTCACGCACTCTCTCGTGCTCTTGCTTGCTTTCTCTTGTGCTCTCGCTTTCTCTCTCTCTCTCTTGCTTTCTCTCGCTCGCTCACTCTCAAAAACATTGATCTCTGTGATATTGTATATAATTTGCGGGCATCAGGGAGCCACTATTCATACGCGGAAGACTCCTGGAACTTCTGGGAGAGGTGGGATGTCTGCATATCCAAAGTTCAGAAAAACCTGTGACTCCCGGGCCCAGTGGCAGACCTTTCCCTCTCCAGTACCGGTGAACAATGGAAGCTATAATCGGAGAAATGGGGGTCAAACAGCGGCTCGTGCACCATCCTACAGCCTTCTCACCATGAGGTTTGCTCACGCTGCCTCTGCTTCCTGGAATCTCGGAGATTGCAGAGCACTGAAGCACCCAAACAATCTCCAAACAGCAAAACACAGGCTCCAACAGTTCCATGATCATGTTCAAGATGAGAAACAAGAGTAAAAGACATAAAAGAAGTGAAAAAGATGGTTTCCTGATCTATCTAGAATGAAGAAGGGTTGTATGGAGCCACCATCTTGACTGGCGGCTACCTATGAGTTTCTTAATTGTCGTTAATGTATGTACCTCTATCATTGATAATAGCATATTTAACATTTATTGAGATTAGTAGAATTACGTCAATACTGAAGATGCTCTAAACCATTCAGGAGAAAATAACCAGTTTGATTGGAAGCCCACACACTCCCTGAATTTAATTCTCTCCACTCCACGTTCATTGAGTCTATAATGTGTATAGAAAATTACCAATATTTCCACAAGACCAGCTCCAAAACACATGAATTCCATCACCTGAAAACAAGTCAGGGTGCTCCTACTGCCATGTCCATTCCCTTCCAAATCCCACATCTGCATTACATTGTAATCAATAAAAATCAAAAACAGGTGATGGAACCTTAAAATGTTGTAAATGCTCAGTACATTAGGGAACATCAGTGGAAAGAAAAAAAAACAATCATTGTGCTACTTTTATATAGAATTCCAATGTATGTCAGTTTCCAACCACCCTTGCGGCTACAATTGATTTTTTTTCCTTCTGGTTGTGTTCCCTCTTGTACAATTTATGTTTAATTTATGTTTTCTTGTGCATGTTGTGTATCTGATGCTATGTATATGTGATGCTGTTGCAAGTAAGTTCTTCATTGCACCTGTGTGTAGCATACTTGTACTTTTACATGTGACAATAAACTTGATGTTGACTTTTGACTTTGACTTCGACCTTTCATCTATGTCCTCTGCTTTGGGGAAACATTGCTCATGACATACCTGTTTATGGTATTCATGATGTTGTATATCTTAGTCAGGTTCTCAATCAGCCAGCTCTGCTACAAGGAAAACAAACTCAACTATCCAGTCTCTCTTTGTAATTGAGGTGCTCCATCCCAGGCAACTTCTTGGTGAATAGTCATTGCATCTTCCCTAGTCCAAGGTTTTCAAGATGATGTTATGCTGTCGTTGAAAATGCAGAAGTACAGCTCAACAATATGCTTCTGCTGGAGACCTGGTCTGGAGGGAACCTCGCACGACTTGTTGCACCAGACGCTGCCCCGCTTGCTGAATGCTTCCAGCATATTTTGTCTTTAGTTCATATTTTCAGCAGCTTATATGACTGCAGTGGAGAGCACAAAGGAGATTCACTAGGATGTTGCCTGGGGATTACTGTAGGTATTTCAGTTAAATCCTAGACCATGACAGCCTAGCAGTTAGCACAATCCTTTACAGAGCCAGCTGAAAGATTGGGGCTCAATTCCCACCGCTGTCTGTAAGAAGGTTGTACATTTGCCGTGTGATCGCATGGGTTTCCTTCCAGTGTTCCAGCTTCCTCTCACATTCCAAACGTGAATGAGTTAGGGTCAGTACGTTGTGGGCACACTACAGTACATTGGCGCCAAAAGCATGGTGACACTTAAAGGCAGCCCCTACTCATCCCTGATACAAGTGATGTACGTACGCTGCCCTTTATCTCTTCTGCCTTTCACATCCTAGCTTCTTACTTCAATCCTCACCCAGTGGCTTCACCCATCACTTACTAGCCTTCACTCCTTCCCCTCCCCACACCTTCTTAGTCTGGCTTCTTCCCCCTTCCTTTCCAAACCTGACGAAGGGTCTCAGAATAGAATCAGAATAAGATAAGGTAAAATTTTATTTATCCCAAAGGAAATTATTGTAGGTTTAATATATAAACATATAACAATTACAGCACGGAAACAGGCCATCTCAGCCCTTCTAGTCCATGCTGAACTCTTACTCTCATCTAGTCCTACCGACCTGCACTCAGCCCATAACCCTCCATTCCTTTCCTGTCTATATATCTATCCAACTTAACTTTAAATGACAACATCGAACCTGCCTCAACCACTTCTGCTGGAAGCTCATTCCACACAGCTACCACTCCCCGAGTAAAGAAGTCCCCCCTCACGTTACCCCTAAGCTTTTGTCCTTTAACTCTCAACTCATGTCCTCTTGTTTGAATCTTCCCCACTCTCAATGGAAAAAGCCTATCCACGTCAACTCTATCAATTCCCCTCATAATTTTAAACACCTCTATCAAGTCCCCCCTCAACCTTCTACGCTCCAAAGAATAAAGACCTAACTTGTTCAACCTTTCTCTGTAACTTAGGAGATAAAACATAGGCAACATTTTAGTAAACCTCCTCTGTACTCTCTCAATTTTATTGACATCTTTCCTATAATTCGGTGACCAGAACTGTACATTTTATACAATTATATAATTTCAACATTACATCGCAACTCTTATACTCAATGCTCTGATTAATAAAGGCCAGCAAACCAAAAGCTTTCTTCACCACCCTATCCACATGAGATTCCACCTTCAGGGAACTATGCACCAATATCACTGGCATATGTCATGAAATGTGTTGTTTTCCGGCATCCAGCAGCAGTGCCTTGCAATACATAATAAAAAAACAATAAATGACAATGAGAAATATATATTTTTCAATTAAATAAGCTGTACAAAAAAAAAGCAAAAACTATTGAAGTAAAGCACATGAGTTCCCTCTCACTGTGTGACACCTCTCTGCCCCTTTACTAGGGGGAGAAGGAGAGCCTGTGGTATGTCGGATTGTTGGGTGAACAGTTAGTTTTTGTTGTACTGCAGATTATGGTCTTTCTTGAGAGATTTGCTATTGCTTGCTTGGTGGGTGGAAGGTGGGATGCTTTTTTGCTGCAGTAAGTAGGGGAGTGGGAGGGGCCGATGCTTTGCTGCTGCTTGTGTGTGAGAAGGTGGAATAGAGGGACTTTAAAGTTTTTATGCTTCTACTCTCACTCATTCTTTGGTGTACCCTTCTGTTTCTGTGGATGTCTGTGAAGAACAAGAACTTTAGCTTTATATTGTATACATTTTTTGATATTAAATGGAGCTAGTGAACTATTGAGTTCATTGCCCATTCATAAATCTGATGGCAGAGGGGAAGTAACTGTTCTCAAATCATTGAGTGTGAATCTTCAGGCTCCTGTACCTCCTCCTTGATGGTAGTAATGAGAAGAGGGCATGTCCTGGGTGATGGGGACCCTTAAAGATGGATGTCAGCTTTTTGAGGCATTGCCTTTTTAAAAATATCCTCAATGTTGGGGAGGCTAGTTCCCATGATGGAGCTGGCTGAGTTAGCAACTTTTTGCAGGTTTTTTTCAATCCTGTGCCATCGTCCCTGTATACCAGATGGTGATGCAACCAGTTAAAATGCTCTCCACGGTACAGCTGAAGAAATCTGCGAGAGTCTTTGGTGTCATACCTATTCTTCTCATCCTCCTGATGTGTTGCCAAGCCTTCTTTGCAATTGCATCAGTATGTTGAGCCCAGGATAGATCTTCAGAGATGTTTACACCCAGGAATTGAAACTGCTCACCCTTTTCACTGCGGATCTCTCAATGAGGACTGATGTGGGTTCCTCAACTTCTTCTTCCTAATTCCTTGGTCTTACTCGGGGGTCCCCAACCTTTTTTGCACCGCGGACTGGTTTAATATTGACAATATTCTTGCGGACCGGCCGACGGGGATGGGTGGGGGGAGTGTTCAAATAGGGTTAAACTCACCTCAACATGACTTTTACAGTTAGGGTTGCCAACTTTCTCACTCCCAAATAAGGGACAAAAGTAGCAGTCAAATTCTGGGACACTTTACTCCAGGAAAGACTACCATGACCATGAAGCCTTGTGCGAGCACCTATGTACGCATGTGTGACGTGCTCATGTGATGTACGCATGCGTGTACGTGCCGATTTTTTCCCCCCACAAGTCGGTTTTGCCTTCATCTTCCCGACTATACTGTACATACATTATTTCTACTTTATATAGGCTGTGTATTTATCATATCATTCCTGCTTATACTATATGTTAGTGCTATTTATTTTTGGTTTTATGTATTATTTGGTATGATTTGTTAGGTTTTTTTTGGGTCTGGGAACGCTCAAAAAATTTTCCCATATAAATTAATGGTAATTGCTTCTTCGCTTCGCGCCATTTCAGCACGAAAGGTTTCATAGGAACGCTCTACCTTAGCGGGGGAAATACGGGACAGTCCCGTATGGGACAAACCAATTAAGCCCAATATATGGGGTATCCCGGCAAATACGGGACAGTTGGCAACCCTATGTTCAAGTTCAACAGTGCGTGACAGGGAATGATGAAAGGTGCAACTGACTCATATCGTTTCCTCACGGCCCGGTATCACATGCTTTGCTGCCCAGTGGATGGGGACTGCTGGTCTTACTGAGTGCAGTGTTGTTGTTAAGATACCACTCAACCTACTGGTCTACCTCACACCTGTAAACCTCCTCGTCACCATCTCAAAATTAGGCCAACAATAGTTGTATTGTCTGCAAATTTATGCATGACACTTGAGCTGTTCCTAGCCACATAGCCATGGGTGCAAAGAAAGTAGAGCAGGGGAGTAAGCACACATCCTTGAGGGGTACCAGTGTTGATTATCAGCGAGGAGGAGATGTTACTTCCAACCTGCACAGACTGTCGACTCCCTGTGAGGAAGTCTAGGATCCAGTTGCAGAGTGATGTACAGAGGCCTAGGTTTTGGAGCTTGTTGATTAGTACTTAGGATATGATTGTGTTTAATGCTGATCTGTAATCAACAAAAAGTATCTTGACATAAGTATCGCTATTGTACAAGTGATCCAAGGCCGAGTGGAGAGTCAGTGGCATTGCATCTGCTGTAGACGTTGTGTTCAGACAAATTACAGTGGGTCCAGGTCCTTGCTTAGGCAGGAATTGATTCTAGACAGAACCAATCTTTCAAAGCACTTAATCACGGTAGTTATGAGCGCAACTGGGTGATGGTTATTGAGGCAGCTCATTCTGCTCTACTCGGGCACTGGTATGATTTTCACCCATTTAAGGCAGAAAGGAACCTCTGATTACAGCAGAGAGAGACTGAAGATGTCCTTGAATAGAGCCACCAATTGGTAGGCATAGGTTTTCAGTGCCCCAAAAGGTGCACCATCAGAGCCTGACTTATCAGACTTTTCAGCTTCCCAAACATCTTCTCCTTAGTAGTAACAATGATACACACTTCTGTCCCTGATACTATTGCATTTCCAGCATTCTGGTAGTGTCTTCCACAGTTAAGATAGACACAAAATGCTTATCAAGCCCATCCAGCATATTGTCCCCCCATTACTACCTCTCCAGCATCATTTCCAGTGGTCCAATATCTACTCTTCTATCTCTTTTTACTCTTTGTATAACTGAAAAAAAACTTCTTGATTCTCTTTTATATGATTGGCCAGCTTACATTCATCTTTCATCTTTCCATTCTTTATGGCTTTTTCAGTTGTCTTCTGATGGCTTCCCAATTCTCTACCTTACCACTAATCTTGTGTTTTATTATATGCCCTCTCTTGCTTTTCTGCTGTCTTTGACTTCCCTTGTCAGCCATGCTTGCCTTATCCTCCCTTTAGAATACTTCTTCATCTTTGGGATGTATCTTTGCTGCGCTTTCCAAATTACTTTCAGAAACCCCAGCCATTGCTGTTCTGCCATCATCCCCGCTCGTGTCCCCTTCCAGTCATCTCTTGGCCAGCTCCTCTCTCATGCCTTTGTAATTCCCTTTACTCCACTGCAGTACTGGTACATCTGATTTTGGCTTCTCCTCAAAATGCGAAGTGAATTCTATTATATTATGATCTCTGCCTCCTAAGGGTTCTTTTACCTTGAGCTTCATAATCAAATCTGGGACATTGTATAACACCCAGTCCAGAATCGTCATTCCTCTAGTGGGTCAACCACAAGCAGCTCTAAATATCTTTCTCCTCGGCATTCTACAAATTCCCTCCTTCGGGATCCAGCACCAAACTGATCTTTCCAATCTACCTGCATATTTAGATTCCCCAGGACTATCAGAACATTGCGTTTTCTACCTCTCATTATAATTTGTACCCTGCATCCCAGCTACTGTTTGGAGGCCTATATGTAACTCCCATCAGGTTCTTTTCACCCTTCCAGTTTCTTAACTCTACCCACAAGGATTGTATATCTTCCACCTATGCCACCTCCTTCTAAGGATTTGATTTCATTTTTTTACTAGCAGAACCACCATTTGCCTATCTCCCTGTCCTTTTGATACAATGTGTATTCTTGGATGGTTAGCTCCCAACTATGATCTTCTTTCGGCCATGATTCAGCGAAGCCCACAACGTACCTGTCAATCTCTAACTGCGCTAAAAGATCGTCTACCCTATATGTGCAATCAAGTATAACACCTTTAGTCCTGTATTCATCACCCTTTTTGATTTGGCCCCCGTTACATTTTAACTCATCCCACTGACTGCAACTTTGCTCTCTCATCTGTCTGTCCTTTTTCACAGCTTCACTACAAACTGCAACAAGTTGTGTACCAACTGTCCCATCCTCAGCCCCATCACTCTGGTATTGCAATCTTGCTTTGAGCCCTGCTGCTTTTATTTTCAAGAGACTGTACATTCACCAGCAGGATAGTGGGGAGCGGGGTGCTCGGGGTCTGCGTTTTAGTCTGCCTTTGGGACAGAGATCGCGAGGGCACTGGATGCTACAGGGTTATGCACAGATGTATTTCTGTTCTCCCTTTCAATGCATGCACAAAAAGTGTTGAATTCACCTGAGAGTGAAGCATCACATTCATTCATTTGTAATGTTAGGTTTCACCTTGTAAGAAGTAATGGAGTGCAAACACAACCAAAGCTGACATGCATCCAATTCCTTCTGTAACTTCAATCAGAATTGTTTTTTTGTTCTTAAGATAGCCTTCCGTTGGTCATACATACCTGGACATCTTGTGTAGTTCTGGATCACTGGTCTTGAATGCCACTGATCTAGTCCTCAGCAGACTATGAATTTTCTGGTTCATCCACAGCTTCTGGTTTGGGTATGTTCTCAAAGGCACACACTCATTCACACACGGTGACAACTGTGGCATATTTACCCAGATTCCAAGGTGAATTCCTGAATGTTGTCCATTCCATTGAATCAAATCAGTCCTGTATGTGTTCTCCCCCTCCGTTGACTATAGCTTCTTGGTATTAACATTTCTGATGTGGTCTTTAATCTCTGCCTGTGCTCCTGGAGTAGAAGTATAGCCAGGCGATCGAACTTTCCAAAGTTGGGCGCGGGATGGCGCGGTAAGCATTCTTGATGGTGGTTACACAGGTTCCACTGGTGATACGTTAGTGGTAATTGTTCAGAGATTTCTTCAATTTGACCTGTTTGATGTTTTTTCGAAGTCTTGTGTAAAATTGTGTCTTAGCTTATATTTTTATTCATATAGCATTGCCTTATGGTTTTTAGTAATTTTACTATTCAACATTGTCCAATAAATTTTCCTGTTGTAAATAGCATTAATTAAAATCAGTTTACAACCTTTATTTAAATTAAATCTACCAAGCCTACCTTTAGAAAAGTTAATGCTCATTTTGGATTTTGGTTTAAGCCAGTTATATTACAGAAATTTATTATGTTTGCCTTAGGAATTTTTAAATTTATGAAAGAGAAAGAAAGAGATTAATTTCAAGAAAGGTAAACTAAGCTTAACTACCTGTCTTTTTCAAGAAAGGTTGGCTAAAAATTCATTCTCTACTCAAAAGAGCATTGACAATTATTTTTGGATTATTGTATCTACAACTTACTAATCATATTAACGTACAGTGAGCTGTAGATATAATGATTTTTACGCAGGGGTTCCCTGTAACCTGAAAGTTATTTCAAGGGTTTCTCCAGAGTAAAAAGTTTGAAGAAGGCTGTTTCTTCATTTACACAGATACTGCCGTACCTGCAGAATTCCTCCAGCATCTGGTGATCTGGATTCCTAGCATTTGCAGAATATTTTTTCTCTATCTTTAATCCCTTCGTAATTTTGATAAACTGGGTTTGTTTTCCTTTGGGTGGAGGAAGCTTAGGGAAGACATAATAAATGATGAGAGGTATATATAGCACAGATGGCAGGAAACATTCCCCATGGCAAAGGTTTAGATAACTATAAACCATATGTTTAGATTAAAGGATACAAAATTTAGAGGGTGTCTGAGGAAGAAGAACTTTACCCAGAGTGTGGTTGGAATCTGGAGCATGCTGTCTGAGTGGGTGGTGGAGGCAGCTAAATCCTGTATCATTTAAGAAGCATCTATACAGGTACTTAAACAACCTAGGCATGAATGCTATGGAGAAAGTGCTGGTAAATGAATATGAGACAGACATGTACATGAGAGTTTTGCATAAACCACAAAGAGCAGAAGGACCTGTTTCTATGCCACATTCTTCTACGAGGGGTGATTGATAAGTCCGCGGCCTAAGGTAAAAGGAGGCATTGCCAGGTACACGGTAGAAATTGTATATGTGTTGAGACTGAGCGTCATAGGAAGTCATTCCTGCCTGTGGCCATCAAACTTTACAACTCCTCCCTTGGAGGGTCAGACACCCTGAACCAATAGGCTGGTCCTAGACTTATTTCCTGGCATAATGTACATATTATTATTTAGTTATTTATGGTTTTATATTGCTATATTTATACTCTATTCTTGGTTGGTGCAACTGTAATGAAACCCAATTTCCCTTGGATCAGTAAAGTATGACTATGACTATGACCTGTACCAGACTGTATGCATTACTGCCATTAAAGTTTAACAGAGACCTAAGTTATTCTCACCAACCGTTAAGTGCATGAGTGTGCGAGTTAGCGAATAAGTTAATGATATAAAAAAGACCTGTGCCTTCTCCTTATGATCAGAATGAAATATTGCACGTAAGTTATAGATGACTGATATAACAAAAATCACTGTGTTTCCTATTCATTCTTCATGATCTATTATATCAACAGAATCCCAAATATAGAAAGAAAGGCTCCTATTTCATATCAGTCTCCACTAACTTGGAATCAGAAATCTGCAAGCTTTTACCAAGTAGTAAATACCTTTCAGCTACATTAACCTCTAATTTACCTCAGTAACTGGAATAAAGGATTGAAATCATAGGTCTCAGAGCCGCACCATATACCAGCGAAATGCACTTTGCATTGTATGAGACACTAACCCCTCCCGAATATTTGTGTCCTCTGCCTTATTTATTGTGGACAAGATCAGAAAACAAATTGAATTATATGAGAAATGATATTAAGCTTATTTATTGATTTGTTTGCAAGTTTTCATGAATGTGTCTAGGTTCAATTCCTACCACTGTCTGCAAGGAGTTTGTATGGTTTCCCTTTGCCTGTGTAGGTTTCCCTAGGTCCTCCAGTTTCCTCCTACATTCTAAAAGACATACAAGTTAGGGTTAGTAAGTTGTGGGCACACTATTTTGGCACCAGAGTCATTGTGACACTTGCAGGGTATCCACAGCACATCCTTTGGTCATTGACACAAATGATACATCTCACTGTATGTTTTGATGTACATGTGACAGATGAAGCTAATCTTTAATCTTTGGTTGATTTTGTCTATAACCAAAATCCACAAAAGCTGCCATTAACACTCTGTTGCCAACATGATGGCATATCAGGCCAGGCTAACATTTAATGAGTACAACCGCACATTTTTAATGGTATTTCAATTTAATGCGAAGTACAAGGAATGCATACTTAAACAGACGGTTAATTGCATAACCACATAATAATTAACAACACTCAAAGGAGAAAAATACTGTCATCATTTAACTTCTTTAAATTATCTTGATAATCAAATTTATCTAACAAACTTATGATTCCATAATTTAAACCATTGAAAATAGCCTATTTAAGAACCTTCTTAACTTTATTTCATATTTAACAAAATAATTTTTATTTGCTTGTCCTGAATCTTTGCTTAGCAAAACGTCTACAGATTCACTGGACAAACTGCTTGAATCCTTCCTCCAAGATAAGCAAAATGGAAGATTGCGTTGATAGCAATGAGCTACATATTAGCACGACACAATCAATATAATGCCAGTGATGTATTGCGTGTGCTGTATCCCATACTGTTTAAATGCACAAACCACATACGTTATAGACTTTTAAAATTCATGAGATGTGTCCTTTCTCAGGAGCTCCTGTTTATGACTTCATGCCTAGCCTTAAGTGCTTCTGTAATGAATTCAAAATGTTTAGACAGGAACGCGGTAGGGATAGAGAAAGAAATGTCAGTGGGTAAAGCTTACAGCTTCAGAGAACTGCTTCAATAATTTGAATCTAGATATCAAGAGACAAGAGAATTTATAATCCAGTGACAACAAATATACATATATATACACACAGATGTACTGTATATAGATATATAAAATTTAAACATAAACACAAGTATATGTGTATCGCACATCTTTAGAGAATTAATCAAACAATCAAGAACCTTAGCCCCCTTGTTGAATGAAAACTAAGAAAGTCCATTCCTGATTTCTGTTTAACTTAGGAGTGCATATACGAGTGAATATACTCAGTGGTCACTCTATTAGGTACCTCAGAACTAATAAACTGGTCTCTGACAGTATGTTGTTGGTCTTCTGCTGCTGTAACCCATCCACTTCAAGATTCAATGTGATGTGCATTCAGAGATACTCCTCTTTACACATCACTGTTGTAACATGTGGTTATTTGAGTTACCGTCAGCTTGAACCATTCTGGCCATTCTCCTCTGATCTTCCTCATTAACAGGATGTTTTTGGTACCACTGAACTGCCATTCGCTGGTTGTTCATCTTTATTTTTCACACCATTCTCTGTAAAATCTAGAGACTGTTATGCATAAAAATCACAGCTGATCAACAGTTTCTGAGATGCTCAAACCACCCTGTCTGGCACCAACAATCATTCCACAGTCAAAGTCACTTAGATCACATTTCTTCTCCAATCTGATGTTTGGTCTGAAAATTTATACTATAGTTTATTGTAATTTATGGTTTTGATTATTATGAATGGCGATGTACTGCTGCTGCAGAACAACAACAAATTTCACGACTTGTGCCAGTAATAGTACACCTGATTGTGACAACTGAACCTTTTGGCCATGTCTGCATTTTTTTATTGCATGGAATTTCTACCACATGATTAGCTGATTAGACATTTGCATTAAGGAGCACAGTTACAGGTATTTCAAATAAAGTGAATGTGCATGTCGACTGCCTATTGTTTGACAAATTAATTTTTCAATCTTCAATATGTTTTGGACCATTATCATCGAAGAATGCACCAGGATTCTTTTGTACAGATTGCTAATATTTCTTATTATTCAAAGTAGAAACTGAAAATGAGGCAGTTGGACAGCGTCTGTGGAGAGAGAACTTCAGCCCTTTGTCAGAAATGGGAAAGTTTAGAGATGTAACTGGTCTAAAGCACGCACAGTTAGGGAGCAGGGGCTGGAAGAAAGAACAAAGGCAGAAGTCTGTGATAGTAGGAGAGGCAGGCTAGATGACATGACACACCGATGATGTGGTGCATTACAGCAATATGTCCTTTAGCGTACTATGTCCACGCAGACCATTTTCCCATCTTCTCTAATCCTATTTGTCTGCATTATTTCTGTATTATTCTATGTTCTGATTGTATAAGTGCCTGTCTAAATCACTTGCAATCATCTATCCTATCCTATTTCTACCCTCAGTAGCAGGTGCTATAGGGAACAGTCCTGAGAATACGACAGTAGAGGTCTTGTTTTTAATCTTCTGCCTAAAACTCAAAATTCTGTAGGACACATTCCTCTTTCTGCCGATGTGTATCATGATCTTTGGCTCCACCCTCACTGCCCCCTCAACTTTCAGAGTGTTCTTTTCCTAGTCTAAGACATGCTTCTTAGAACATAGAACACTGTAGCTCACTATGTGTGCTGATCTTTTAACCTACTCTAAGATCCATCTAACCATTCCCTTCTACATAGCCCTCAAGTTTTCTATCATCCATGTGCCTATCTAAAAGTTTCTTAAATGTCCCTAATATATTTGCCTCTACCACATCTCAGATGTGGCACCTGGGGGGTAAGGCATCATTGTGAGCCTTGCTCTCAGCAACTGACAAGCCCATCTTTTCTCCTCAGTAATGAATCCCAACCCCCGCCCCCCCCATTCCAATTGCTCATCTCAATTACTCCCTCCTCTGCTGTGCATCAGAAGCCACAGTCATGTCACAAACTTGGCTGCTGCTGCCACTTTCTTCTGAGAGGTCATCTCCTCCCAACAGTACCCAAACCATTACCGATATGGGGGGAATGACCACAGAGGACTTGCGTGCCACCTGTCTGCGCTCACTGCCCATCCCGGCATTCAGTATCTGTGCCCGCCTGTGATGTAACTTCATTTTCTACATCTGCTTTGAGGCCATCCGTTATATTTGCTCCATGTTCCACAAGATTGCTCTCACTATTTCACAAAATAAAAATGAGCTTTGCCTTTAGCAACAGAATCAGGTATATTGTTACTGAGACAAGTGGTGAAATGTGTTGTTTTGTGGTAGCAGTCTGATACAGGCATAACAAATACTATAAGTTAAAATTTAAAAAAAAAATAGGTAGTGAAAAAGAGGAATAATGATGTAGTTTTTATGATTTATGGACCATTCAGAAATCTGATGGCAGAGTGAAAGAGGCTGTTCCTAAAACACTGAGTACGGATTTTCAGGCTCCTGTACCACCTCCCTGATGGTAGTAACGAGAAGAGGGCACGTCCTGGATGGTGTAAGTCCTTTGATATTTTAAAGGGACATTTCCCTCCATAAAACTCTGTCTAGCTCCTTCCTCACCCCCAACACAGTCTCTATTTCCAACAGCAACACCTTCGTGGTTACCACCTCCTTCCCCATATCATTTCCAGGGCCTGCAACATCTCTTCCAGGTAAAGCAGCAATTCACTCAATCTTCTTTCATTTTAATATACTATATCTCCACAGCGTAACCTTCCCTAGATTGAGGAGATCAAATCCTGATTGGATGTCTACATTGTGGAACATTCAATGTGGCACTGAGCTTATGAAAATCCTATATTTTAAATCTCCATTGTCATTTTTCTACACTATTCAGCTGAAGTTTGGCTTACTAGTTGGTGGGGACCTCTATTCCCCGGAATTTAAAGAAAAGATTGCTCATAGCCCTGCCTCACTTTGCGTTAACATTTGCAGATTACAGCCTTGGAGTGCATTATGCTTGTCAGGGGACAAAATATTGAAACAAGTATTTATAATCAGCACAAGAGATTCTGCAGATGCTGGAAATCCAGAGTAACACACATCAAATGCTGGAGAAACTCAGCAGGTCAGGCAGCATCTATGGAGGGGAATAAACATCAATAAGCAGTTCTGTAGAGACCCTTCAGTGAGCAGAAGGGAGCAGAAGCCAGAATAAGAAGGTAGGGGGAGGGAGAGGAGTGCAAGCCAGTAGGTGATAAATATTCGATAGGCATCCGTTAGTCTCATGAGACCATGGATTTGCTCCTTGGAACGTTTCCAGGGCACAGGCCTGGGCAAGGTTGTATGGAAGACCAGCAGTTGCCCATGCTGCAAGTCTCTCCTCTCCACGACACCAATGTTGTCCAAGGGAAGGGCATTAGGACCCATACAGCTTGGCACTGGTGTCGTTGCAGAGCAATGTGTGGTTAAGTGCCTTGCCCAAGGACACACACGCTGCCTCAGCCAAGGCTCGAACTAACGACCTTCAAACCACTAGACGAATGCCTTAACCACTTGGCCACGCGCCAACACATGGTGATAAGTATTATTAGCACAGGTTTATAATGCTTTGTCCTTACTTGCCCGTAGAAGATTTGGGCTCCCTGACTGGTTCTATTCTTTCCTTTCTCACAAACTCAGAGACCAGTTGACATTTTGTGTGCCGGGGAATTGACTTCTAGCTCAGTTAGTGCATGTTAGTTCTTCTTTTCAATAAGTTACATGTTAGAATCTGTGTGTTGAAGGGATGCAGTACTGCTACAACATGGCTTACAATATTCAATGTAAAAGCACAAGGCTGGGAGGAAGCTTAGGTCATGTTCTAAACAAGCCAATGAACTGGGCATCCCATGTGAAATTAACTCATTTGTCTCTTTTGATTGGGTGTGAATCAAGCTACAATCATAGGGATGGTTTTTGGGGACAACGTGGGAAAGCTAGGGATCACATTAGAGGTAGGGATAGGGTTGAGAAGAGTGAAATGTCAGAGGAGGTAAATGTAGATAGGTGCATAGGTTGTAAAGATATGGAGGGCTAAGGTCCTGGTGCAGGTCGATGGGAGTAGGCAATTTAAATAGGTTGGCATGGACTAGATGGGCCAAAGGGCCAGTTTCTCTTGAGTCTAGGAAGGAACCAGAGGTTGGAGTTCAAGCCAGAGCACTCTGAGATCGAAGGCCATTGATCCCCAAGGTCAGAAGTCTGAGATTTCAGATTCAAGGTCTGTGGGCCCTGAGAATTAGGGCTGGTGATCCTCAATGTCTTGAGTCCAGGGGTTGGAGGACCAAGGTTATTGAATCCCGGGAATGGAGGCCTAAGGTCAGACGGTGGATCTAGAGGTCAGAGACACATAATTGGCGTATCCTGAGATTGAATCTCAGAGGTCGGCGAGTTCAAAGGTTGAAGCCTGACCTTAGCAAATCTGGAGATCAGAGGCCCGATGTCGTGAATCTGGGGCCACAGTCTGCAGGCCTTTCAACTAGTGGCCTTCTGGATTCATAAGTGAGTTCCACCCCTTCTGAGGTAGCAAACTGTGATAAGATGAAAACTAAAAGATCTGAATTTGAATGTGCGTAATGTTCAAAACTAAAACAGACGAGCTAAAAACACAAATAAAAATAAATCAATGTGATCCAATAGCCAGTACAAAAACTTAGCTGCAGGATGATATCAATTATAAATGTATGTGACATATAGAAAGGACAATAAATTGGGGAAGGTGGATAATTAATAATTAATGATGGGTTGAGCACACTAAAATTGAAACTGGAATGTGGAAGCAGTTTGGGTGGAGATGAGAAATAAGAAGGGCAAAAAGTCACTTGTGGGAGTGATGTGCAAATGAAAAAAAGATGATGAAAGCATGTTTATTTATTTATTGACGTACAGCGCAGAATAGACCCTTCCGGAACTTCGCTCTACGCCACTCAGCAATTCCCCACACACCCCCACCCACTGCCGATTTAATCCTAGCCGGGACAATTTACAATAATTAATTAACCTACCAATTGATATGTCTTTGGACTGTGGGGGGGGGGCAACAGGAGGACCCAGGGGAAATCCATGTGGCCATGGGGAGAGCCTACGAACTCCTGACAGGCAGTACCGGGAATTGAACCCTGGTCGCCTGTACTGTAAAGTGTTGGGCTAACCACTACGCTTCTGTGCGATGGCTACACAGGAGTTGTTAATCTGAAAAATTCATTGGGTCCAGGTAGCCTAGATGAAAATTTCACATTAGGGGGATAGTTTCTTAGAACTGCACATTCTAGATCTGACCAAAAGCAAGCTATGCCAAACTCGATATTGCACATTAAGATAGGATTAATTGATGACCTCAAAGCGATGACAGCTTCAGGCTGCAGTGTTGTAATATGATTGCATTTTTCATTCATTATGAGGTGAAGAAGAAAATTTAAGTGAGTGCAATTATCATGGCAACAAAACAAAGCTAGTTGAAGTAAATCGGCAAATTATTTAAGAGAACAGTCAATTGAAGTGCAGACATATTAGATGATTTTTCAGAATGAACGAATGCACAGAACACATACACTCAATGGCCATTTTATTAGGTACCAATGAGCCAACCAGTAGGTACGCCTTTGGACTATGGGAGGAAAGCACACAGGTACCCAACAAAGGGAGCACTGAGTGTATGTTTGTGGTCTTCCGCTGCTGTGGTCCACCCACTTCAAGGTTCAACATGTTTTGATTTCGGAGATGCTCTCCTGCACATCACTGTGGTGTTGGCCGGTGGTGTAGTAGCATCAGCTCCAAACCTTGAGGCGAATTGTCCCGGGTTCGAATCCAGCCGGCCCCCTGCATAGATGGTGCTGGATTGAGGATTGAGCTAGCAACTCGGCCTCCTAAAAAGCAGACAAATGCTGAGGAATTGGCAAAAAAAAAGCTGCTTGATGCACCACACGGCATGAAAAGGAGCAACAACAACAACAACAACAACAACAACACCAGTGCTGTAAAACGTGGTTATTTGAGTTACTGTCGCCTTCCTGTCAGCTTGAACCGGTCTGATCAATCTACTCTAACCTCTCTCATTAGCAAGGTGCTTTTGCTCACAGAACTACCACTAACTGTTTTGTTTTTGTTTTTTGTACCATTCTTTATAGACAATAGACAATAGGTGCAGGAGTAGGCCATTCGGCCCTTCGAGCCAGCACCGCCATTCACTGTGATCATGGCTGGTCATCCACAATCAGTATCCAGTTCCTGCCTTATCCCCATAACCTTTGGTTCTGCTATCTTTAAGAGCTCTATTCATCTCTTTCTTGAAAGCATCCAGAGACTTGGCCTCCATTGCCTTCTGGGGCAGAGCATTGCACGTATCCATCACTCTTTGGGTGAAAAAGTTTTTCCTCAACTCCATTCTAAATGGCCTACCCCTTATTCTTAAACTGTGGCCTCTGGTTCTGGACTCACCCATCAGCGGGAACATGCTTCCTGCCTCTAGCATGTCCAATCCCTTAATAATCTTATATGTTTCAATCAGATCCCCTCTCAGCCTTCTAAATTCCAGTGTATAAAAGCCCAGTCACTCCAATCTTTCAACATATGACAGTCCCGCCATCCCGAGAATTAACCTTGTGAGCCTACGCTGCACTCCCTCAATAGCAAGAATGTCCTTCCTCAAATTTGGAGACCAAAACTGCACACAATACTCTAGGTGTGGTCTCTCCAGGGCCCTGTACAGCTGTAAAAGGACCTCCTTGCTCCTATACTCAATTCCCCTTGTTATGAAGGCCAGCATGCCATTAGCTTTCTTCACTGCCTGCTGTACCTGCATGCTTGCTTTCAGTGACCGATGTACAAGAACACCTCAATCTCGTTGTACTTCCCCTTTTCCTAACTTGATTCCATTTAGATAATGATCTGCCTTCCTGTTCTTGCCACCAAAGTGGATAACCTCACATTTATCCACATTAAACTGCATCTACCATGCATCTGCCCACTCACCCAGCCTGTCCAAGTCACCCTGCATTCTCATAACATCCTCCTCACATTTCTCACTGCCATCCAGCTTTGTGTCATCTGCAAATTTGCTAATGTTTCTTTTAATTCCTCCATCTAAATCATTAATGTATATTGTAAACAGCTGCAGTCCCAGCACTGAACCCTGCGGTACCCCACTGGTCACCGCCTGCCATTCCGAAAGGGACCCGTTAGTCGCTACTCTTTGTTTCCTGTCAGCCAGCCAATTTTCAATCCATGTCAGTACTCTGCCCCCAATACCATGTGCCCTAATTTTGCCCACTAATCTCCTATGTGGGACTTTATCAAAGGCTTTCTGAAAGTCCAGGTACACTACATCCACTGGCTCTCCCTTGTCCATTTTCATAGTTACATCCTCAAAGAATTCCAGAAGATTAGCCAAGCACGATTACCCCTTCGTAAATCCATGCTGACTTGGACCTATCCTGTTACTGCTGTCCAAATGTGTCGTAATTTCATCTTTTATAATTGACTCCAGCATCTTTCCCACCACTGACATCAGGCTAACTGGTCTATAATTCCCTGTTTTCTCTCTCCCTCCTTTCTTGAAAAGTGGGACAACATTAGCCACCCTCCAATCCACAGGAACTGATCCTGTATCTATAGAACTTTGGAAAATGATTACCAATGCGTCCATGATTTCTAAAGCCACCTCCTTAAGTACCCTGGGATGCAGACCATCAGGTCCCGGGGACTTTTCATCCTTCATACCCAACAGTCTATTCAACACCATTTCCTACCTAATATAAATTTCCTTCAGTTCATCCATTACCCTAGGTCCTTTGGCCACTATTATATCTGGGAGATTGTTTGTGTCTTCCCTAGTGAAGACAGATCCAAAGTACCTGTTCAACTCATCTGCCATTTTCTTGTTCCCCATAATAAATTCACCTGTTTCTGTCTTCAAGGGCCCAATTTTGGTCTTAACAGAGTATATATTCCAATGAGAAAGACACATTCCGTTGGGCGGGGGGGAGGGGGGGTGATGGGGGTGATTGTGATTATTGTGATTGTGGAGCTCACTGGAAAATGGTGGAGAGAAGAACATCAAGGAAAGAGCCAAGCTGTTGAAGGAAGTTTTTGGCGAGAGTGGAAGTGAACTAGAGATGGAGGTTGGCAGGAAAGAGGAACAGAATGGAAAGAGGAAGAAATGAAAGCAGAGGTACGGGATATCAAACTCTGAGGAATCAGCGGATGATCAAAGCAGGACAGCAAAACAATGGAAAGAAGATGAGATTAAAGCAATTATAAAACTAAGCGAAGACTTTTGGTGATTGGAACCCGATTCGTTTGGCGAAGATGCTCAACAAAGTTGTAGGTGAGATTAAAGGAGCAAAGATTTTATGAAATGGATCTCTATTAGTGATTTGTCGGGATAGTGCTCAGCAAGGCAAAGTGATAAGATTCTGTAAAATAGACGGCAAAGAAGTACAATGCTCAATACCCAACAATAGAAAGTGGACTAGAGGAGTTATTTCGGGGATACCAACAAAAGTTGCTATGGCTGAGATTAAACAGAACATAAAAGGAGCAAAATTATTGAGGCCAAACGTTTGAAAGTTATAAGAAACGGGAAAAAGTGTGATAGTTTATAGGTAATGATTAACTTTGATGAAGAGAGATTGCCGACTAACGTTTACTTAGGGTATATGTGTTATGTGGTTAGAATATATATACCACCGTCTTTAAGTTGCTATAAATGTCAGAAATTCGGGCACATTGCGGTGGTCTGCAGAGGAAAACAAAGATGTGGGAGATGCGCTGGAGAACATGAATATGGGAAATGTGAAGCGGGAGCTAGGCTGAAATGCTGCAATTGTGGTGAGGAACACAGTGCAGCTTATCGAGGGTGCATTTATAGCAAGAAGGCGGCTGAGATACAATATGTAAAAGTAACTCAAGGAATCAGTTATGCAGAGGCAGTGAAAGAATTTGCTGGAAAAAAGGCTGTCAAGCAAACAAATACAGGGAATAATAAGCTGGTGAATTGTGAGGGCTGTAATATGAAAGATAAAGATACACTATTAATGAGTAGAAAGGATTTTGTATTTTTTATGGTGGATGCAATTAATTGTTCAGTACAAACAAGCAAAAGAACTGAAAAAATTAAAATTATAGTCAAGTCTGCAGAAAAGTATCTTGGTTTTAAAGGGATTAGGTGGGAAGAAGTCAAAGAAAGTCGGAATGGAGGATCCAACAGTTCACAGGCAGGGGAGATGGAATCTTAATGGCAGTATATTTATCGCAAATGGTCAAGAATTTAAGAAATATGTTTCAGAACTTAAGGAAAATCCTCAGATTTTATGGTTGATGCCCGGGGTAAATGTGCAGAACTCCAATAACAAATAGAAGTACCCAACAAGAACAACTGTGAGTTGGAAAAGAGATGGGAAAATGGAGGAAATTATTACAAGGATACAAAATGAAAAGGAATTTGTTGCAAAGTGGATTATCTACATTCAGATTATAAAATGAAAACATGGAAGCAAATGAAGAAGAACTCCAAGGTCTCAGTAAACAACTGCAGGCTATGATCCAAGAAAAGGAAAACCTGAAAAAGCAGATAGACTTAGAAAAACAGCAATTTTAAAAGTATAACGTGCGATAATTACTACTCTTTAACAAGACGATTTTAGTCTTAGAAGTGATGAAGATGAAATCAATGTAATTGAGGTAATGCAACTACATGAAAACGTGACAAAATTAAGGAAGAATAGCAGTTTGTGGCATTATCTAATGAGCGCATTAAGCATTCATGAGGAATTGGAACTACAGATTGATGCTGATAGAGAACTGCAGGCTGAACTAGATTGTCTAAAGTAGAGAACTCCAGGACATATTTGGTTGGAATACCACAAGTCTAGCAGGTGGCGGTAACGCACTGAAAAACTGTTACCAACTGCCATAAAACAAAAAAGAAGAAGGAGAAGTTTCCATGGGGTGCACCTGTTCTCAGTAGTTAACGACCAAATAGAAATATAGTACCAATATAAAGGCAGAGAAAGGTTGAATATGTTAGGAGGGCCAAGTGGAATAGGCTGGCTGAGGAAGCTGGGGCGTTGATTGAGTGGGTGGGGGACTTTGGCGTGGAGGAACCTGGTAGCTTGGAAAGGGTTAGTTTGTAGCCTATGGCTGCAAAAGGGAGGGGTGGGGGTTGAGATTGAAGGAGGAGGGCGGAAGACTGTGGAATACTCCAGAAGCAAGGGTAGCCAAAAAAAGGGTGCATTAAGTGAAAGACCTGATGTAATGGAGGACAACAAATTGAGGAAAATGGGTGAATTGGAGGAATTTATAGTTCTGTATAAAATTAAAGGTCAGAAGGAAGGGGAAGGAGAAATTAGAGCCCTTAATCCTTTGAAAGTGGCAGCAGCGTTAGAGAACCAAATAGGTAAAGGATTCTAGGCCAAGATTTTGTCTAATGGATTGCTGAAAATTTGTTGCAAAGTTATTGACCAATGTAACAGTGCTAAAATGGTGGGAAAATTGGTTGTGAAAGTGGAGTGTATTACTCCGAAAGAAAGGAAAGGAGTTAAGGGGGTAGTGCAAGGCATTTGGTCTGGCATGACTGAAAAGGAAATTTTGGACAATATTAAAGGTGGTTGAGTGATTGAGGCCAAACGATTAAAATCGAGAGAAGGTGATAATTGAGGTTCTCCTGTTCTTCTAGTTTTTTGCCGGTGATGTTCTTCCAACTAGAGTCTATCTTGGGTGCATGTCTTATCAAGTTAGAGAATACATTAGGCCTCCCTTACGCTGTTATAACTGCCAGAGATTTGGACACGTTGCTGGTTCATGTCGAAGTAAAAGAAGATGTATGAAATGTGGAGAGGATCATGATATTAAAGCATGTAAGGCAGTGGTGCCTAAATGCAGTAACTGTGGAGGGGACCATATAGCGGCGTTCAGAGGATGTGAGTATTTTAGTAAGGCAAGGCAGATTCAGGATGTTAGTATCCAACAAAAAAATATCATATGCTGAGGCAGTAAAGAAAGTTGATAGAGAGCAAAGGATAAGTAAAGAAAAGATTGGAATGATGGGGAGTCAGTTCATTCCGCGTTCTCAGACTATGGTTCCTTCAGGCATGTTGTTGATGACTAAAGAGTTTTTTTTTTTGGCGTTTGTTGTTGATGTACTGGTCGGGGCTAAAACTACAGCCAAGAGGTCGGATATGATAAAAGTAGTTGTTGGAGCTGCAGAGAGATTCCTTGATATAAACCAGATGTGGCCAGAAAAATTACATGAGTATATGACAGACAAACAATCACTGAATACTTCCCAGTTGACGGGATCAGAGAGTACGGAGGAGCTTTATGTGGATGAAGAGGCCAATAATTAGTATTTGGGTGTTTTTAATATTACAATGGAATGCAAGAAGCTTATCTGCAAATGGTCAAGAATTAAAAAGATTTCTTGGAACTTTTAAAGACAAGCCTGATTTGATCTGTATACAGGAGACATGGTTAAAGCCTCATTTAGATTTTGTGATCCCTGGATATGATAGTTTGAGAGCTGACAGAATGAGTAAATCTGGTGGAGGGTGTGCAAATTTCATAAAAACAGGACTCCAGTTTAGAAGACTTGATTTTAAGTCTAACCTTGAAATTGTGGCTGTGGAGGTTTGGAGCTCTTGTGGTCAAATAACTTTAATTAACTTTTATAATCCAGGTAATATGATGTTATCAGATTTGGATGAAATTATGAATAATGTAAGATCCCCAGTAACCTGGGTTGGAGATTTCAATGCCCATAATCCTATATGGAGTAGTGAAAGTAAAGATAGTAATGGAGCAGTAGTAGAGGAGTTTCTAGATAAATACAACATGGTACTGCTAAATGACAGAAGGCCTACAAGATTTAATATTGTAAAGAATACTTGTCGTCACTTAGACTTATCTATCACTTTGTCAAACTTAGCTAGGGCTGGGGAATGAGATGTTATGGATAGATACATCCATAGATACTAGGAAGTGATCACTATCCTATATTATGTAGACCTGGTAGAAATTTGATAGTAGAAGTTGAGGAGAGGTCTGCTAGGTATAATTTTTCTTTGGCTCATTGGGATGAGTAGCAGGAGAAAGCTATGGATATAATAGAAGAGGTTAATAGCGAGGGCTCCATAGACGATTGGAATGAATCCCTCTGTTCTATAATTCATAAAGTTGCTGAGTTGACTATTCCGCTACGGAATGTACTTAAGGCTCGAGCACTAGTTCCGTGGTGGAATAAAAATTGTGATATAGCAGTAAGAAACAGAAATAGAGCTTACAGGAAATTAAGGAAGTGCCCAGTGTTAGGTAATGTTATGGAGTATAAAAAGGAAAGAGCAGTAGCAAGGAGAGTAATTAAGAATGCAAAGAGGGATAGTTGGAGAAGATTTTGTGGAACCCTGGGCCCTGAGACACCTATAAAGCAGCTATGGATGATCATTCACAGAATGTCAGGGATATATAGGAGACCATCTATCCCAGCTTTGCTGGAAGGAAATATTGAAGCTGTAACCAATAAGGAAAAAGCTGATATGTTTGTAGAGGTGTTCCAAGCGTTATACAGTTCTGGAGAGTTAGGTGATTTGAGAAAGGAAATTATGTTAAAGGAAAGTTGGAAATTGGACAGGAGTTTAGATGATAATAGCTCAATAAATTTGTTTTTCTCCCTTCAGGAATTGCAGGAAGCTGTCCAATCAGGTTCAAACACTTCTCCTGGTAGGGATGGACTGTGTTATGAATTGCTTAAGCATTTAAATGACTCTGTGTTAATAGAAATTCCAGCATTGTTTAATTCAGTGTGGAAAGAAGGAAAATTACCAGTAGAATGGAAGCATGCAGTGGTAGTTCCAGTTTTAAAGCCAGGTAAGGACGCGTCTAGTCCTTGTTTGTGTCGGCCTATAGCTTTAACGTCAGTGCTTTGTAAAATTATGGAACGAATGGTCACCAGCAGACTTGTTTATTTTTTGGAAAATAAGGGACACTTTGCTGCCTATCAAACTGGTGTTAGAACTGGAAGATCAACAATAGAATCTGTTGCCCTTTTAGATCATGATATTAAAAAAGCGTTTCAAAATAGAGAAGTAATGGTAACTGTATTTCTGGATATTGAAAGAGCATATGACTCACTATGGAAGGATGGTTTATTAATTTATTATTTATTAATTAATTAATCCTACGATGTGGGAATTAGAGGTAGAATGTTTAATTGGATCAAAGATTTCCTTAAGGAAAGGACAATTCAAGTAAGAATAGGCGGAACAAGCTCCAAGTCAGTTAAAATAGGTAATGGTACCCCTCAAGGAAGTGTCATCAGTCCAGTTCTTTTTAATGTCATGATAAATGCTATTTTCGATCAGGTAGGGACAGGATTTGGAAAATCATTGTTTGCAGACGATGGTGCAATCTGGAAAAGAGGAAGAAACGTCAAATATATATTAAGGCAGGTACAAAAGACTTTAAGATCAGTTGAAAACTGGGCTAATAAATGGGGTTTCAGGATTTCTGCTTCTAAGTCCAAGTATATGATTTTTAGCTTTAGAAGAAAGATTCCTGATTGTGAATTGTGTCTATATGATTCTCCACTGGAAAAAGTCAAGGTGTTCAAGCTTTTAGGTGTCTGGTTTGATGAAAGACTTACTTGGAGGGTTCATATCGATAAAACAATTGGAAAGTGTGAGAAAGTTTTAAATGTTATGAGAAGTATTACTGGATACGACTAGGGAGCAGGGTGGAAAGCTATGTACTTAATATATCTAGCTGTGATTAGATCAATTATAGATTATGGTTGTATTGCTTATGGTTCTGTTGCTATGGCAGTGCTTGGAAAACTAGACACTGTGCAGTTCAAAGCACCTAGACTCTGTTGTGGAGCTTTTAGAACAACATCAGTCCCGGCATTATGTGTGGAGATGGGAGAAGTGCCTCTGCAATTAAGACGAATTCAGTTGGGCCTGCAGTATTGGACGAAACTAAATGGATTCAATCACAGCTGTCCACCAAAGTGTCTTTTGCAGGGGAAGTCAGAGCGCCAAAGTAAAATTAAAAGTTAACCATTTTTAGATTTGGTTAATAACTGGGCTGTGAAATTGAAACTGACTGAGGAAGACATAGTTGACCAAGTTTGGTTGCCACCCGTCCCTTTTTGGCTCTTTCCAGAACCAGAAGTAGACCTTTTCCTCCTTTTGCAGCTTCAAGGAAGCAGTGCAGTTTCATCAGCGTTGATCACAAATGAATATTTAAATAATAAATGGGGATCTTATCTGAAGATTTTTACTGATGGCTCAGTGGACCCAGAGAGCAGTAGGGCAGGATTTGGGATGTATGTGTCTCAACTTGGAGTTAAAATTGGTCACTGGGTTTCAGATGGTGTTTCTGTCTTTGCAACAGAATTATTAGCAATCCACTGGGCCTTATGGTGGATAGAAGTCTCTCCACCATTTAGGGTTATCATCTGTTTGGATTCTGCTGCTGCCTTAGAGGCTATAAAAGGGAGTAAATCAAAAGCTCATCCTGACATAGTTATTGAGATTCTGTTAGTGTTGTTTATTTAGAGTAGGGAAGATGGGTTGTGCAGTCAGATTTTCATGGATACCCGGGCATGCTGGGGTGGAGGGAAATGAAATTGGGGATGGCATTGCAAAGTCTTCCTTACAGAGCAGGCAAGTAGAAATTAGAGTTCCCCTAGGCAGAGCAGAATTGAGAAGTAGGATTAAAAAAGGTATAGAGAAGAAGGGGAGATTTGATAGAGGTATATAAAATTATGATGGGTATAGACAGAGTGAATGCAAGCAGGCTTTTTCCACTGAGGCAAGGGGAGAAAAAAACCAGAGGACATGGGTTAAGGGTGAGGGGGGGGAAAAGTTTAAAAGGAACATTAGGGGGGGCTTCTTCACACAGAGAGTGGTGGGAGTATGGAATGAGCTGCCAGACGAGGGGGTAAATGTGGGTTCTTTTGTAACATTTAAGAATAAATTGGACAGATACATGGATGGGAGGTGTATGGAGGGATATGGTCCGTGTGCAGGTCAGTGGGACTAGGCAGAAAATGGTTTGGCACAGCCAAGAAAGGCCAAAAGGCCTGTTTCTGTGCTGTAGTTTCTATGGTTTCTATGGTAAGTGGCAGGAGGATTGGAAAAATGAATTAAGGGGCAGGCATTATTTTTCTCATCTCCCACTAGTTAAAAAGGTCTCAGACTGTTACCTTCTAAGTCGTAGAGATATGGTGAAATTAACAAGACTTAGGTTGGGGCATTGTGAGTTAAACTATTATTTAAAAATAATAGGAAAACGTCCTACTGGATTATGTGACTGTGGTAGTCCAGAGACAGTCCAGCATGTTTTGCTGAGCTGTAATTGATACAAAATTGAAAGAAGCATGTTGTTCAAGAGGCTATCTGGCTTAAGTTTATTTTGGTTTTCTATTGAATCTTTGTTTGGCCATCAAGAGAATCAACATCTGATTGAAGAGTTTATTATTCAGTTTATACGTGAGACTAGGTTGTATTCGAGAGTTTGAGTTCCTTGAAGTTCTATAATTAATTATACATCCTGCGGAGGGCTGTAATACGCCTAGATGTGTCTAAACAGCCGGAAATAGAAGAAGAGGAAGAAGAAGAAGAAGAATATGTTAGGACTTTATTCTCCTGGAGAATGAGAGGAGATTTGACAGAGTTATACAAAATTATGAGGGGTATAGATAGGGTAAATGCAAGCAGGCTTTTTCCACTGAGGTTGGGTGAGACTATAACTATAGGTCAAGGGCTAAGGGTGAAAGGTGAAATGTTTCAGGGGAACATGATGAGAAATCTTTTCACTCAGAGGGGCTGAGAGCGTGGATGAGCCACCACTGCAAGTGTTGGATGTGGAGTCGATTTCCACACTTCTAGAGAAATTGGGGTAGGTATTTTGAAGAAGAAGTGAACAAATGAATTTAATAGGCAGTAGTCTTCACTACTGAAGGTGTAAGAAATAATTGTCCATTAGGAACTGGAAAAGAGGGAGGAATTCAGGAAACTTGAGGTCACTATGACAGTGATACTGAGCAAATTATGGAGCTGCAGTTTAGGAATAGCTGACTGTGGTTTTCCATAATTTCTTATAATGAAAAATAACAAATGTAATGCCTTTATTCAAATAATGAGCAAGACAAAAAGCAGAACTCTGTAAGCCAGTTAGGTTAACCTTTATTACAGGTAAAACATGAGTAACTTTTAATAAAGCCATTAGAGCAGGGCACTTAGAAAATTTAAAGGGCAAAATCAACATAGTTTTGTCAATGTTTTATGCATGACTAACTTTAATAGCGTTCCTAGGCTCCAAACTATAAGTACATGTTTGGCACAGCATTGAGGGCTGAAGTTGGTGTTGGTGCTTTATATTTCTAAGCATAAACCAGGAACTTCTAGGCCAGTGAGTCTGACATCAGTTGTGGGAAATTTATTGAAAGGTATTCTAAGGGATCAGCTATATAAATATTTGGATAGACAGGGGCTGATTAAGATTACTCAGCGTGGCTTTGTGCGTGGTGGGTCATGTCTAACCAATCTTAGAGTTTTTCGAGGAAGTTACCAGGAAATTAGATGAAGGCAAGGCAGTGGATGGTTGTCTACATTGGCTTTAGCAAGACCTTTTACAAGATCCCACTTGGGTGGTTGGTCAAGAAGGTTCAGTCACTCGACATTCAAGACGAGGTAGTAAATTGGATAAGACTTGGCTTTGTGGGAGAAGCCAGGGAGTGGTAGTAGATGGTTGTCTCTCTGACTGGAGCTCAGTGACTCATGGTGTGCTGCAGGGATCGCTGCTGGGTTTACTGTTGTTTCTCATCTGTGCCAATGTTTTGGATGATAATATGATCAACTGGATCAGCAAATTTGTAGATGACACCTAGATTGGGGACAGCAAGGAAGGCTATCATGACTTGCAGAGGGATTTGCATCAGTGTGAAAAATGGGCTGGAAAATGCTAGATGGACACAAATGTGAGATGTTTTTATTTGGTACAACCAACCAGGGTAGGTCTTACACAGTGAAAAGTAGGGCACTAAAAAGTGCAGTAGAACAATTAGATCTGGTAATACAGGTCCATAATTCATTGAAGGTGGCATCACAGTTAGATAGGGTTATAAAGAAAGCTTTTGGCACATTGACCTTCATAAATCGATGTATTGAGTACAGGAAATGGGATATTATGTTAAAGTTGTATAAGACATTAGTGAGGCCTAATTTGGAGTATTGTGTGCGGTTTTGGTCACCTACCTGCAGAAAGGATGTAGATAAGGTTGAAAGAGTAAAAAAATTTACAAGGATGTTGCCAATTATAAGGAAAAATTGAATAGGTTAGGACTTTATTCCCTGGAACGTAGAAGATTGAGAGGAGATTTGATAGATATACAAAATTTGGAAGGGTATAGATATGGTAAATGCAAGCAGGCATTTTTCTCTGAGGTTGGGTGGGACTACAACCAGAGGTCTTGGGTTAAGGGTGAAAGGCGAAAAGTTTAAGTGGAACATGAGGGGAAACATCTTCAATCAGAGAGTTGTGAGAGTGTGGAATGAGCTGCTAGCACAAGTAGTCCATGTGAACTCAATTTCAACGTTTAAGAGAAGTTTGGATAGGTACATGAATAGAAGGGGTATGGAGGGCTATGGTCACCATGTGAGGTTGATGAGAATAGGCAGCTTAAATAGCTTTAGCATGGACTAGCTGGGCTGAAAGGTCTGTTTCCGTGTTGTACTTCTCTATGGTACTATGACTCTAAATAGTCTGTGCTGTAAATAAAGGGGAACAAATAGATATATCCAAATTTCCAGAAGGCTGTTGAAAAAGTGCCACATCAAAAGTTATTCTGGAAAATAAAAACTGATAGCGTAGGAGGTAACATATTTGTGTGGATAGAAGATTGGCTTGAGAGCAGGAAACAGTGAGTAGGCATAAATGAGACATTTTCTGATCGGCAAGATGTAACGAGCAGAATAGCACAGAAGTGCAGGTGCTTAATGTTTATAGTTTTGACAGATTACTTGGATGAGGACAACAAAAATAATGCTGCTAAATAAATCTATTGCTAACGTAATGATATTGGGCACAAGGAATAGATAGGTTAAATGAGAGGGCAAAGATCTGTATAATGTGAGGAACCTGTAACATTTTAAAAAAAGTGCATATTATCAAAATGTTGAAAAATTCTGGAGGTCAGAGGTGTTGATGTGGATGACTCATAGAAGGCTGGTGTGCTGGTAAAGGAAGCTAATTTGAAAAGTTAACAGAATGTTAATTTGATTCAAAGCCCCCTGCTAAAGGAAAGGCTGAAGTTGTATTTGTGTTCAGTAAGTTGTGCTGAATGGAAGATCCATTTTGGCTCTCTCGTGAAATCCCTTTCATGAAAACTTTCAGACTCCAGCCAGTCTGATTCACTCCACAAGATATGATTCCATGGTGGGGGCACGGAGACCTGGACTGACGATTCAGAGCCCTGAGATGAAATTCCACTGACAGATGAGTAATTCAACTACTGTAAATCTTGAATTTTGCAGAAAAGAAGACACCAACTAATCTTAGTAATAATCATAAAAACCCATCCAATTCAGCAATGTTCTACTGGGGAATGGTATCTGCTTTGTTCACCTGTGTGATTCTTAAAAGTCCTCTGAATTGGCCTCATAAGCAAGTCAGTTGCATTGTTTCCATTACAATTAGACAAAACAAGAAGGTCATTTGACGTTAGTATAAGCACAGAATTAGGATACAAGAAAGGTAATCCTGGCCCAATTAACCTTGCAAAATCTTCCTCACAGATACCTAAGGAATTGTGTCCAAAATGGGGGAGCTGTCCCACTGATATGACCACTTTGACAGAATCGGAGTTCATATGGTGGGCATGGAGGAGTGAAAATATGGAAGAAAACATTGAATTTGAATGGCTCAAGGACAATGGAAGCAGACAAACTAATTATTTGTTCTTGCCATGTGATTGAAGAAATGAACGCTGCCATTTTGTGAAACTGCTCTGTAACCTCTATCTTGTGAACTGTTTGAGAGCTGATTCTTGCTCTGGGATAATTTAATCTGAGCAATTGAACGTGGACACAAGAAGTTTCTCCTATGCATCTGCTAAACCTGAGATCATGCTCATATAAGCTGTGTATTGTGTACAGTGACAGGTTTGCAGAAGTAAAATCATTATCTTGACCTATTGTCTGAGTGTCCTGATTTGACTGGTTGAACCGAAATTAAAGGGAACAAAGGAAGTCACCTAAGGCATGGAGTTGTGCAGCCCTTGGACTACATCCAATCGGAGGGTGTTGTAGGTCAGTCAGATGGCCCACAGCCAATAACACTGAAATGCAACATTTGAACTGGTGAGGAATGAATATAAAAGCAAAGGCTTCAAATACAGAGTAGCAATAAATTCGGAGATTTACCAATGCAAGAAAGAACCCATGCCGGGGCTGGGAGAAGAAAAGTCGATAGTCTGGTAATAGAAATCCCCTATTTGGGTGTTATAAATTGGAAAAGTGGTCTGAGTGAGTATTGGTACAAAGGGAACAATAGAACTCATGGTTTGTTGTTGGCCTGGGGTCAACATAGTTACTCTGTTGCTTGTGCAGAGACAATAAAGTGTGAGCTTCAATTTATTAGCAGTGGCATAGTAAGTTTTCTAACCTAGTCCCATTGATGAAACACAAACAAGAGAAAATCTGCCGATGCTGGAAAATGAAGCAACCCACATAGAATATTGGAGGTACAGTACTCAGCAGGTCAGGCAGCATCTACAAAAAAAGAGTACAGTTGATGTTTCGGGCCACTTTTCCACAGATGCTGCCTGACCTGCTGAGTTCTTCCAGCCATCTGTGTACTCCCATTGATGAATGGTCAACACAGAGACAGTGAGCAAACTTCCCTGCCACAGTTTGCAGATGCATCTTGTTCCACAGGCAGGACTGTTGAACAGTGTTTGTCCTTGGGAGGAACACTGAAAGCAGCGAGAAGGAATCACCAAGAGTGGGTTGTTTGTACAATTGCTGACAGAACTGGACAGGTCCTGAAGGACAGAATGTAGCTGTCAGAATGCATCAGCTGGTGAGTGAGCCAACAGTTGGGATAAACCTACTTGACCTCATCCTCAACAGTTTCCCAGTTCTGACACTGCTGTCCACTATAATATTGTTGTGATCTCTACTTGTGGGGATAAAATTGGATCTTCATAACAAAAATGCTCCATCATGTTGCATTGCAGGACAAATGTGCTAAGTGGAATACTCAAACAGATGCAGCAGCTCAAAGCTGGATATTCATGAAGTGATGTGGACCTTCAGTGGTAGTAGGTATGCACACAGTCACAATTTGGACCTCATTTCAAAGGCTAAAAATAGTGAATTGTCAGTCAGTGAAACTCCATTGCAGAACTGGCCGTCATGCCAGTGTGGTGGTTAGTTTAATGCTATTACAGCTAGCAACACAGGTTTAATTCTGCTGCTGTCTGTACATTCTCCCCGTGACCAAGTGGTCCGGCTTCCTCCCGTGTTCTGCAGATGCATGAATCGATCACGTGGATGTATTTAGGTAATACAGGCACATTGTGCTAGAAGAGCCTGTTACTGTGCTGTATCTCTAAATGAATAAAAATCAACTACTTGCACGGCAAACAATAAGACAGCAAAATGATCCTACAACCAACCAATCACATCAAAATTCCTCTAAATTGAATTGACTTTATTTCTTACATCCTTCACACAAGAGGAAGAAAAATCTTTATGTTACATCTCTGCCTAAATGTGCAGTCATAGTAGTTTATAATAATTTATAATAAATAGAACAGTCAATGTAATATAGAGTACACTCAGATCAGCGTGAGTTAATCAGTCTGATAGCCTGGTGGAAGAAGCTGTCCTGGAGCCTGTTGGTCCTGGCTTTTATGCTGTGGTAATGTTTCCCATATGGTAGCAGCAGGAATAGATTGAGGTTGGGGTGACTCGGGTCCCCAAAGATCCTTTGGGCCCTTTTATCACACCTGTCTTTGTAAATGTCCTGAATCATGGGAAGTTCACAATTACAGATGCTCTGGGCTGTCCACACCATTCTCTGCAAAATCCTGCAATTAAGGGAGGTACAGTTCCCACACCAGGCAGTGATGCAGCCGGTCAGGATGCTCTCAATCGTATCCTTATAGAAAGTCCTTAGGATTTGGGGGCCTATACCAAACTTCCTCAACCGTCTAAGGTGAAAGAGGTGTTGTTGTTCCTTTTTCACCACACAGCTAGTGTGTACAGACCACATGAGGTCCTCAGTGACGTGGATACCGAGGAACTTAAAGCTGATAACCCTCCCAACGCCAGATCCATTGATGTCAATAGGATGATTCCGTCTCCATTCCTCCTGTAGTCCACAACCAGCTTCTTTGTTTTTGCGATATTGTTTTTACAGTATCTGGTCACAAATGGTGGTGCACAATTGAACAACCAACAGGAGGGAGAGGTTCCAAGAATGTCCCTATCCTCAATGATGGTGGGTCTCAGCATATCAAAGATAAAGAAAACACATATCCAGCTAGAATTACCAGATGGTGAACAGGATATGAGAAAACAGCTGAAAGTATTAGATAGAGTTGTGATCTTACTGAATAGTATAGAGGGCCCAAGGGACACAATGGCTCTATGCCTCTATGATATAAAAACCACAAAATCCACTTTTATGCAATTCAGCTTTTTTTTTCCCTTTATTAATCTTTTTTTGTATGTATCATCTAAACTTCCCCGCTTGCCATTATTTCTCTTTTCTTACCTTCTTCCCTTCATGGTATCTTCGTAAGAAGATCCACCTTTCTGGAGCAGATGATGAAAATGCAAAGTTTGATGTTTCAATATTTATGAAGCAAAGTTTATAAATGTGCAACATTAATGATATGAGGTCATTATACCATTACCCGTGACGTTTAGAAGCTTCAAATGTACAGGGCTACACACGGTAAAAGAGAAAGATTGTAAATTAGATGGATTTTCTGGACACATTTGTATAGGAATATGACAATAAAGAGCCTGTATTTTTTAATATTGTGGGCTTGATTTGTGATTTTATGTTTCACCCACAAATAGCCTTTGCATTCTCACCTTCCATTCTATGTGAAATTTTCTTAAAGTATGTTGGTAAACCAAATTGCTTAATTTAAGCCAATTACAGGCTCTCAGTGAGGGAAATTTTAATTTTAAAATATGTAGTTCAGTAATTAAAGAAAGGCATAACAGACTGCAGAAGACGTATCTTTATTGTTTATTCTAATTTTATCAGTTTTTTGATGTATTTTATTTTCACCTCAGTCATCAAGACTAATAAAGATTCTCCATGTAGGCCAAAAACACTCCAAGAACAGACATTATCGCGTTAAATCTTAGATAAATCAGCTAAAATCCCCTCTGCTCTGTCCCAACTATTTCCTCTGGCTTGTATTGCCAAAAACTATTCTGATGAAAGGGTAATTTCTTTGTCTAATCCTGTATTAGTACCCAAACCAAGACTGCTCAAGCTTATTTCGATGCTAATTACTACATGCTACAGAAAAGTCCACGCTTTCATTTAAGCCCAAATTAATCCTCAAACTCAGAGAGAAAATGTAGTGAGCTAATTTAGCTTTTTCACACAGCTTCCATTGTAGCTGGTAGTTCCCAGAGAAATGAACCAGATATTTATTCAGATCCGCGATCATTACAAAAATAAGATGATATTTACTAATGAACATGTAATTACTATCAATTTATATAATTAAATGAATTACGTGTAACAGTTTAATTTCCTTTAATATTGTATGTGTAGATTTTAATGAATATGATCAGTTGGTTAGGAAATAAAGTTGTATACTATACACAACTAGGGTAGTTATAATTAAATTTTAATAATACTGAATGATCATCCCAGAACCATATTAACTGGAGATCATAGAAGAATAAAATATGTTGATGAGAGTAATTGATAGAAGTTTTATTATTTCCATTCTAGGTTTGATTATAAGAGCTTAGATTAACATCAAATTAATAATCCACACCAAGCAGAAAAGAAACAGAAGATGCTATAAATAGAAAGAAGGCACAATGGTATCTGCAGTAGGAAGAGTAGATTAATATTTCAGATATTTGTTTTTTGAACACAGTCTTGACAACGCAGAATTTTTACCTGTTCTTTCTGCTTTACCTGATCTGAATTCAAAATATTCCTCCTTTCACGACCTCACACATGGAGACATGTCATAGTGATGAAGCTTCCACTGTGTTTTACATTAGTCATGGACCAATCTCCAGTATTTCTCCCTGTTGTTTGTAAATGGTGTATTCAGTGCCATTCCCCAACGGCAGGTAAGGCTGTCAAAGGTTACTGGGAAAAGGCAGGGGAATGGGGTGAAAGGGATAATAAATCAGCCAAGATGGAATGGCAGATCAGATTTGATGGAACAACTGACCTAATTCTGCTCACGTGGCTTATGGCCTTGTGGATAATAAGCCCACAGAGATCAATTGATATTCAGAAAGAGGGCACCAAAGTCTCCTCACGTAAAACAAGTATTCTTTTGTCAGAGCCACACTTACTCTCAGCTCCACAGATAAACAGTAGGTGCTAGAAATGGAATTGCTGTCATTCTTTTATGCTAATAACTCCTTCTCTGGGATCTGAGGTGACACTTCCTTAGTGCGCTTGCGTCGGTCATGCATGCAGCCTGTTACAGCCGTTCCGATCAGTATTCTTACTTTTTTTCTTCTTACTTTTTAACTTACGTTTTTTTTTGTATTTTTTTCATGGTAACACGTCAAAGCTGCACCCTCTCTAACATGCTGGTAGAGAGAGTTTTATTTGGGTTTTTAGTGCTGGAAATACTGTAGTTACATTCCGACACGTCTCATTAGCGTGACAAAAGCATGGTCGCATTGTTTATTCCAGGGACCAGCTGCTTGCGCTAATACTGGCAGGTTTAGCGAGCAGAGCGGTGGACAGCCCTGCTGAAATCTGGAGGGAAACACACAGAGGATGCAGAGGGGGATCACAAAGTCGAAGAAGGAGGACCGGGTCGAGACAACAGAGACTTATGGAGAAGAGGAGTTCGGTGGGTAATAAAATGGATGAGTTCACGGCGCTAGCCAGGCGTCAGAGAACATTTTGGGAGTGCAGTGTTATGTATTTCACTGGAACGGGGCTGCACGAGGACATACCCGATCAAAACTTTTCCATGGACAGCTTCCAGACCGTTCCGGCTGACCGGAAGTGCACTGAGAGCGGTAAGCGTAAAGGAGTTGGGTGCTTACTGTTCTGGTTAACAACAGCTGGTGCAATCCAGGTCATATTACAGTCGAGGAACGTGTTTGTAGACCGGATATTGAATTTTTTACTGGTGGACTTCAGCCATATTCCACCGAGATACAACACTGGGCGGTACGGGAGGTCGTTCCTACCTGTGGCCATCGAACTTGCAGCTCCATCTGTGGAGGGTCAGACACCCTGAGCCAATAGACTGGTCCTGGACTTATTTTCCATCTGGCATAGTTTGCATTTTGTTGTTTGATTGTTTGTGGTTTTTGTATCGCTATATTTATGCTCTATTCTTGGTTGGTGCGGCTGTAACGAAACCCAATTTCCCTCGAGATCAATAAAGTATATCTATCTATCTATCTATATCAGACCCAGAGCTAACTTGTTGCCTGAAGTCTGGCTTATAGCACCTCTGACAATACAGCACCATTTATCTGTTCTGCTGTCAGAACTCCGTGCACAAAGGTTTTCAAGAAAGGAATGTTTTTTTCAAACTCTTTTTCAGATCAAGCTTTCAATGGTTGTTTGTGTTTCAGTAAACCAGCTGTGGCAGTTTGTACCTCTTTCCGTTGCTGCTGTCAGGAACACTGCCAGGTTTCTGACTGGACTCAAATCTTTCCTTAACATCCAAGTCATTTTGCTGTGAGTGGTCCCTTTTGTTTTCTGCTTTGATTTGAAAGTACTAAAAAATCGGAAGATTTCACTGTCTCCTGTGCATTGCTTCCGTTTAATGTTGTTACTCCCCATATGTATCACAAAAACTTAACAACACAGCTAGTTTACTCTCCTTGTACAGAGTGTTTATTTTTCATGCCCATTCACATCTTCAACAACATTTTATTCCTGTAATGCACAACTTCAAGTAGAAAGAAATTGAGTTTTAAGTCCTAAATGACTTTTAGTTCCTTAATGCATAAAATAGCTGCAAGCTTATCTATAAAAGGGGCACAGAAGTTTATGTGTAAAAACTCTAACTCCCAATACATTGTTTCTTCAAAGTGAGAATGTACACTCAGTGCTACTTTATTCGGTACACCTGTACTTGATTATGCAAATCAGCCAATCATGTGGCAGCAACTCAATGCATAAAAGCATGCAGACACAATCAAGAGGTTCAGTTGAAGCTGGTGATTGGGAGCCAGATTGTGAGTTGGACTGGAAGCTGGCTGTGTTTTGCTTGATGTGTGAGTGTGTTTTGGAACCTGTTGAGGGAAAGAGAGTGGGGAAGGAATGGAAATTGCTGGGAGGGGGTTGTGTGAGTCCGGTAATGGTGGACAAGATAAGAGGTGGGGTTGAGGGAAAGAAAGTGGAGAAGGAGAGGGATAGAGACTTGGGACCAGAGGTAGGCAGCTGGGGAGAGGTGGATTATTGTGAAGGGAAAAATAAAGGGAATGAGGAGGTAGTGAGGGGTTGGATGAATAAAAACCAAGACAAAGGGAATAAAAGAATAAGAGATGATAGTGGAGAAAGCTCTGAAAGTGAGGAAGATGAACAAGCTCAGAGGAGGTGTTGTCATGATTAGGTTTAATGAGAAGGCTCAGGAACATATGAAGAAAATTAACCTGTTTGTGCTAACAACAACTCTGACAAATAAGATAGGGGAAATAGTATTTGCAAAAGTCCTTAATGATGGTAACTTATTGGTAAGATGTGTGAATGAGGAACAACTTGAGAAAACACTCAAGCTAAAAGAGATAGGAAAATGCAAGGTGGAATACACTGGGAGGGTGGGAGCACCAAACAGTGGTTGTAAAGGAGTGATCACAAGGATACCAATGAGTATAAATATGGAGGAGATAAAGAGGAATATCAAAGGAGGGAAAGTAATGAATGTTCGAAGACTGAAAACAACAAAGGAGGGAGTGAAAAAGGAAAGTGAATCAATATTGATTGAATTTGAAGAAGAAAGAGTGCCAAGGAAGGTGTTCCTGGGTTTCATGAGTTACCCAGTAAGGGTGTATGTGTCAAAGCCACTGAGGTGCTATAATTGTCAAAGGTTTGGACATGTGCTAAAAACTGTAAAAGGCAGAGTAGATGTGGGGGTGATCATGAATATGGAAAGTGCGGAACAGGAGTTCAACCAAAATGCTGCAATTGTGGAGGAGCTCATAATGTGGCATATAGTGGGTATGAGGTTGTGAGATGGGAGACTAAAATTCAAGAAATAAGAGTGAAAAGAAAGATCACTTATGCAGAAGCTGTAAGAATGTCAAAAGAACAGAATAATGTTACTAATGAACAGGGAGCAATAGGGATACGAGAGATGCAACAAAGAACAAATGACAGGATTTATGTAGACAAAAAGGCTCTAGTAACATTCATTGCAGGAGTGATTAATAGTACTGCTGAGGTAAAGTCAAAAAGTGACAAAATTCAGCTGGTGGTAAAAGCAGCAGTAAACCATTTAGGGTTAGTAGGACTGACATGGGAGGAAGTGAGGGAGAACCTCACTAATCAGTCAAGCCAGGAAGTGTCATGTGTTGGTTAATACTAATTATGGTGATTCTTTTACAATGGAATGCAAGGAGCTTACTGGCCAATAGCCAGGAATTCAAGCACTTTATTAAAGAAATGGTTGTAAAACTGGATGTAGTGTGTATTCAGGAAACTTGGTTGAAACCAACTTTAGACTTTGTGGTATATAGGTATACAATGATAAGGAAAGATAGAAATCTAGGGGGAGGAGGGGGTTGTGCTATGTTAATCAAGCAAGGTATACCATATAGGGTACTGGAGAAAGGAGATGATCAGGAATACATAGTGGTGGAAGTGTGGGAGAGAGGGGAGGGAGTGGTTATAATTAACTACTACAATCCATGTAAATGGTTGGATTTAGACAGCCTATTAAAGATACAAGGACAAAACAGACATAAAGTAGTGTGTGCAGATTTCAATGCTCATAGCACAATATGGGGGGATCAGATTACAGATCCAAATGGAAAGGTAATTGAAGATTTGATGGAAGAAAGGGATTTGGTGTGTGTGAATGATGGTAGCGGCACAAGGATAGATATAACAACAGGAACTGAGTCAGTGTTAGATATTACGTTAGTGTCTAATACCTTGGCTGGCATTAGTAACTGGGGAGTTTGGACTGCTTCAACAGTAGGCAGTGATCACTACCCAGTTTTGTGTTCAGTGGGTGAAAGAGTTGAAATAAGACCAGGTGGCGGAACCCCAAAGTGGGTGTTTGAAAAAGCTGATTGGGGTAAGTTCCAGAAGTTGAGTGAAGAAGGGATGACAAAGATTGATATTTCTGGAAATGTAGATGAATTAAACAGTCAGGTGACTTCAGCAATTATCATGGCAGCAGAAGGATCTATACCTAGGAGTAAAAATAGGATGAATAGAAAACTGGTACCATGGTGGACAGGAATGTGGTCAGGCTGTATAATAATAATAAAAAAAAAACAGAAATAGAGCATTCAGGCTAGTTAAAAGAACCCATAATATGCAGCATTTGGTTCAATATAAGAAAGCACAGGCAGTGGTGAGAAGAACTGTACGTCAAGCTAAAAGGGCAAGTTGGAAGAGTTTTTGTGACAAGGTAGGAAGAACAACACCTGTGGGAGAGATATGGGGAATGATTAAGAGGATGGGAGGAGATAGAAGGGAATGGGAATATCCAGTAATGATATCTGAGGAGGAAACTGCAGTCTCCATTAGGGATAAGGCTGAGGTCATGGCCAAGTCATTTGTACTGATACACAGTTCAGAAAATTTGTCTGAAGAAGGGAAAGAATAATGAGCCATCACCCAGATGTGTTAAGCAGGAGGGAAGGAACAGATGATATAATTGATGATCCATTTACATTAGCAGAAATGGTGAGAGCAATAAAGAGATCGAGACCAACCTCCCCAGGGAAAGATCTGATATGCTCTGTGATGCTAAAAAATCTAGGAGAAGGAGCGCTCTTGAAGTTGCTGCATTTTTATAACAGTGTGGGAGGAGGAAAGATTACCAAGTGCATGGAAAGAAGCAGTAGTAATTCCAATAAGGAAGCCTGGCAAGGATCTGTCAAAACCCACTAGCTACAGACCAATTGCATTAACATCAAGTATATGTAAGATAATGGAAAGGATGATAACAGAAAGGTTATCGTATGAGCTTGAGAAAAGGTGAATGCTGGCAAGTTATCAGAGTGGTTTTAGAAAGGGAAGGAATTCCATGGACTCAGTGATAATGTTAGAGACTGAAATAAGGAAGGCCCAGGCAAATAGAGAGTCAGTAGTGGCAGTGTCCTTTGACATTGAAAAAGCCTATGATATGATGTGGAAGGAAGGATTATTAATTAAACTGCACAAGTTGGGGGTTGGTGGGAGAGTTTTTAATTGGATTAAAGATTTTTTATTTGGTAGAAAAATTCAAGTTCGGATTGGATCAGAATTATCAAAACAGTACATAGTGGAAAATGGCACACCTCAAGGTAGTGTGATTAGCCCATTACTTTTCATGATTATGATCAATGATGTCTTCACAAAGGTACCAGTGGATATAGGTAGGTCACTGTTTGCGGATGATGGGGCCTTGTGGAAAAGAGGCAAGAACATGGATCATATAATCAGGAAACTACAAGAAGCAATTGATGAAGTGGTGGAGTGGGGTTATGATTGGGGATGTAGATTTTCAGTAGACAAAACTCAATCTGTATTTTTTTTTTTTTTTTTTTTTTAACCAGGAAAAGGGTTGAGGTAGGGAAGAAGTTAAGGATGTATGGGGTTGAATTAGAAAGGGTCATTTAAATTTCTGGGAGTTATATTTGATTCACGATTAACATGACCATATCAGGAAAGTTGAGGAGAAATGTAAAAAAGTAATAAATGTGATGAGATGTTTGACTGGTAGGGAATGGGGAGCAAGTTGTTCAGCTTTGAAGAGAATGTATGTGGCTTTAGTAAGATCTGTATTGGATTATGGAAATATAGTATATGGATCAGCAGCTAGGTCTCTTATAAGGAAACTGGATGTGATTCAGGCTCAGGCCTTGAGAGTGTGGAGTGGGGCTTTTAAAACATCACCAGTGTCAGCCCTACGGGTAGAAATGGGAATAATGCCTTTGGAACTAAGAAGGATGCAACTGATGGCAAACTACTAGGCTAACTTGCAGGGGCACAATGATTCTCACCCTACTAAAGGAGTGTTGCAGGAGTGCTGGGAAAATGGGAGGTTTCAGAGGGATACCTTTAGTCGGGTAGGGAATGATATCGCGAAAGAATGTGGAGTATTTGATCTGAGGATAAGTCCTTCAGTAGTTTATCCGGTTGTAGCTCCATGGAAGCTTGTATGGCCTGACATAGACTGGCATTTGTTAGAGGTAAAAAGGAAAGAAAGATATAAAACAGATTTGGTAAATGCATTTAACTGTCATGTGATGGAAAAGTATAGTGATTATACTCACATTTATACGGATGGTGCGAAGGAACCTGCAACAGGAGTGACAGGGTTTGGGGTGGTCATACCAGCAAAAGAAATTGGAATCAGCAGAAGAACATCTAATAAGTTAGGGGTGTTTACAGTGGAGATGCTGGCGGTGTTGGTTACGTTGCAATGGGTGCAGAAAGCCAGACAAGTCAAAGCATTGATATGTTCAGATTCATCCTCAGTTCTAGCAAGTTTAAGGTTTTTTCACACAACCAGTTGGCAAGATGTACTTTATGAAGTCCTTTAGTTAGTTACAAGAATTGCAAATCAGGGAGGTCAGGTAAAATTTCTATGGGTTCCAGCACATGTAGGGGTGAAGGGGAATGAGAGGGTGGATGAGTTGGCAAAGAGGGTGTTAAAGAAAGAAAATGTGGAAATATGAGGGGGAGGTGGGGCCTTAGCAGTCCCCTCGTACCCCATCTGTTACTTTTATGCACACATTCTTTCTCTCACTCTCCTTTTTCTCCCTCTGTCCCTCTGAATATACCTCTTGTCCATCCTCTGGGTGCCCCCCCCTTGTCTTTCTTCCCAGACCTCCTGTCCCATGATCCTCTCATATCCCCTTTTGCCAATCACCTGTCCAGCTCTTGGCTCCATCCCTCCCCCTCCTGTCTTCTCCTATCATTTTGGATCCCCCCCTCCCCCTCCAACTTTCAAATCCCTTACTCACTCTTCCTTCAGTTAGTCCTGACGAAGGGTCTCAGCCTGAAACGTCGACTGTACCTCTTCCTACAGATGCTGCCTGGCCTGCTGCGTTCACCAGCAACTTTGTGTGTTGCTTGAATTTCCAGCATCTGCAGAATTCCTGTTGTTTGAATCAATAGGATGGTGACAGCCACTCAAATAAACACCCATTACAATAGTGACATGTAGAAGAGCATCTCTGAATGCACAACACATTGACCTTGAAGTGGATTGGCTACAGCAGCAGAAATATGTTTTATATGTACTTTACACTAAGTAGTGACTTTATTAAGTACCTTCTGTACCTCCCATGCCATCTGCCAATAAATCAGTCAATTGGATTTGCAGCATTCCATATTAACAATGTCTAACAGGGTCTGTGATCACAAGAATAGTGACTAAGATACTCACTCACTGTTAGTCTGCACACAGGCCTTCCGTACAGATTCATCCCCCGCCTCTCTGATGCAGGCAGCAGCACGATCCACACCAAGTCCAGCTCCTTCAATTTCTCTGCCAATGAGTAACTTGCTGATGGGGTATATTGCAGGTGCTTTAAGTTCATAATGTTCAGTAGGGTCTTGTGATCATAAAAAATATTTTAAAAAGATAACCACAGCTTTGGTTGACCCCTTAGAAGGCAGAAGTCACTGCACATATTCTGTCTGGGTTGCCTCAAAACTGATGGCATGAACATTGATTTCTCCAGCTGCCAATAATCTCTCCCCTTCCTGCCTCTTCTCTTTTTTCTGTTCCCCATTCTGGTACCTCTTTCACCCCTACTCTTCTCCTCACCTACCCATTACCTCCCTCTGGTTCCCCTTCACCTTTTCTTTCTTCTGTGATCCACTGTCCTCTCCTATCAGATCCCGTCTTTGGCCCTTTATCTCTTCCACCAGTTTCTTACTTCATTCCCCCTCCCCCACTCACCCAACTTACCCCGCACCTGGTCTCACCTTGTAATCCTTCCCCTCCTCCCTTCTTACTCTGGCTCTGCCCCCTTCCTTTCCAGTCGTGATGAAAGGTCTCAGTCCGAAACACTGACTGTTTCTTCTCCTTCAGAGATGTTAACTGGCTTGCTGAGTTCTTACAGCATTTTGTACATCTGTTGAAGAACAGCATTGTATCTTTCTGCCAGAGAATAGTATCTGATCCTAGAATGATAGGACATACAGTAGGTTGGCTATTTGACCTATTGGACATTTATTGTCTCTTTGAAAGAATGATCTGACTAGCCAGACCACACCTATAAGAACATAGTTGCTCTAAAATAACTCAAGTGCTGCCACTAAGCATAACAAGAATAAGATCAGACTGAACACACACTTTGACTTAGAAACTGGTTTCAGACAAGATAAAGACACTGAAATCTAGGCAATCTTGCAAAATTTTCTTCATTAATATTTGAGAATTATTATCTAAACTTAGGAGAATAATTCAACCTGCAGCGTGACACTCAATCTCACAAAATCACACGTTTCAGTCATGTCCCAAATTCCTGTGTTATGAATCTTGTATATGTCCTTTTGCACCATGATTAATAGACACATGAAAGGCAACAATTCTGCTACAGGCAGTCTGGTAGGTATAACAATGGGCAACTTCAATGTATCTGCAAGTTTGAAACCTTCCGCATCAGGTCAGACATGGCGAAAGAAAGCTTCAATAAATTAGCACTGATTGCCCATCCTCAAATGATGAATGTGTATTTTGTGATGAACTGAGGTAGAAAGAACCAATCAGGGCACAGAGTATGCTCTAGATGGTATCCATAGCCTTGGTAAACTCAGAAAAACGGGAGTAGCTCAGTAACATCAGTGTAGATTGGGCTGCCTGAGTACGAAGTCATAACTATCAGACTAGGCCAGAAGCAAACGATGAGTTGGACCAAACTGGAGTCTTGTACTGCACCTGCGCACTGTGACTGCATGGGGTTCCTCAGACTGCTCCAACTGCAAAGGCATGCAGATAATTAGGTTAATTGTAGGTAAATGATAGGCTTGGGGGGGGTGTTGTGGGGTTGGTGGAGCTGATGAGCTGTTGGGGGGGGGGTGGAATAAAAATGTGATTAATGTAGAATTAGTGTAAATAGATGGTTGGTGATCAGTGCCAACTCAGTGGATGAAAAGGTCTTTTTCCAAGCCGCTTCTCCAAAGCTCTGTGAACTAGAGCTGTGAGAGAGTGACTATATTTGTTACCAAGCTTAGATGCGATTGAGTGTGACATTAAGAAGTTCGGGTAAAACTGGTCATTGGGAATCATTGAGAAAGCACTAAAGGAAGACGGTTGTCATTACTGGAAGCCAATCAACTCATCCCTATGATTACACTACAGGTGTTCCTTATGGGTGGGGTCCTGGACCCAACCATCTTCATCTTTTCCATCAGAAGTGGAGGTGCTGATGATCTTTTGTTCAGCTTATATGTCCTCACACACTGAAGAGACCTGTGTCTGCTTGCATTAATTGCTGGATAAATTTTGCATTTGGGTTCTGAAATGGCAAGTAATATTCTCACCCCAAAACTAGCAGCTGATGAGCAGATTTTACCTTCACTGTCAGAAACGAGGCATTAGCAGTCATTGTTTATTCTTAACTATTCTTGAACTGTTGACTAGCAATTGACATGTGGCTGGAGTCGGGCAGACCAGTTCAGGATGGTACTTTATTTTTCTTGGGACTTTAGGAAGCTCATTGTATGTTGTCACAACCTAGGAGTACTCAGTCAATAAATACTATCTTTCCATCTGGATTTATTTAATGAACTCATTTTAAATTCATGATTGATTTGAATTGAGGGAGGAGAAGATGGCGGCGCGACGCAGTGTGCGTGGCCGTTCCGAATGATATCATATTTGTTAACTTAGGGGACTGTGCACAATCCTGATTTGGTGGAGACAGCTGTGAGAAGCATGGAGGAACACCTGGAGAAACTTCTGAAATGCCTGCTTCGCTGCCGCTACTACTGTGCGATCGAGAGTCGCTGAAGGGGAAGGCCCCAAATCCTCGGCTTTGCCTATTGCCGGGGCCGGGGTCAAAGCACTCGGCAGAGATGGTGCTCTGTGCTCAGTGTCAGAGGGCTGGTCGGAGGCTTGGAGTTTTGGGACGGACTCAAGAGTCGGCTGTGGTTGGGTGCTTCCAGGGTGCTGCATCGGCAAGTTTGCAGCGCTGGAGGTTCATGGCAGTAAGAGTTTTATTTTCTTCCTTCTACCGTCTGCGTGAGATGATGGGACTTTTGAGAGACCTTGAGATTTTTTACCGTGCCCATGGTCTGTTCTATCAAATTACGGTATTGCTTTACACTGTTGTAACTATATGTTATAATTATGTGGTTTTTGTCAGTTTTTCAGTCGGTTTGTCTTGTGTTTCTGTGATATCATTCTGGAGAAACATTGTGTCATTTCTTAATGCATGCATTACTAAATGACAATAAAAGAGGACTGCATGTCCTCATAATCTAAAATCTAATCCAGTCTTTCAGATTTCTAGTCCAATAACAAAGATTAGTTAACTCACGTGGAATACACTTGTAGAAGTGTTTTTTATCTAATTGAAAATGAATCCTTCTGAGGTGGCAAAAAAAAGAGACAAAATGAAGAACTGAGGAAGAACTCAGTTACAGGAGGTGGTGAAGCTGTAATTTTCTGCCACATGGAACAGTTGCAAAAGATAGCAATGACTCATTGAAGATTTGATGAATGCAAGTGGAGTAATATAATTGTTAATATAAGCAGGAAAATCTATTAAAACGATGAAACAAATTGTGAAATTCATTTGGAAGGATATGAAGATTGTTTAGGCATAAGGGATTAGTTTAGTTGGCCATTTGATTACCAATTTATTTGGTTAAGCACAACCCTGGGGGCTGAAGGGCCTGTTCCTGTGCTGTACTGTGCTATCTTCAATGTTTCATAAAATAAGATCGGTGTACAATAGATGCAAATGCCTTTCCTCAATAGGTTAATTGTCAGTTTGTAATTTTTGTGATTTTTGAGGTAGACTGTTCCACATCCGCGTTACCAAAAGCTTTCTACATTACCTTAAATCCTTTCCTTTAAAACCCCATTATATTCTTTATATTTACAAATTTATTTTAAATTGTAGACATAGTTTAAAGACAGTACAATTTAAATACACAAAAAATTCACAGTGAGGACTTGTGCAGCTTTAATGTCAGTCGAAATATCAAAAATATAAATTGTGTATTTGTTATTTCAGTAATATGTGAGTAGTATTGTAAGTATATTGTTTGATGAAGCATTCTTCGTTTGTTTACATAATTCATTGTGGGTTATGCTGTATGTAAAGGAATGTGAATAGCATGCACCATTATGCCACCATGCCATATGTGCATGAACATAATATAGGAACATTTACAATGAAATCATTGCTGATTGCAGTACATTTTAGGTTTCATAAGCAAAATCAAAAGTCAAAATGAAAAGGAGTCTATTTCAGCTTACAAAACTGATTTGAAATAATTATCTGAGCATTATCAGTTCAGTGATGGGTTTAATGATGCACTGAGAGATGGTTTAGTTTGTGAAATCTTACAAGAAAACACTCAAAAATGGCTCCTAACTGAAGTACAGCTCACATTTAAAAGAACTGTTGAAATCTCTATATCAATGGAAACAGCAGCTGGCGCCACAATTGAGTTGCAGTCAGGAACGAAAGTGAGTGTGAACAAAATTCTGATATCTAAACAGAAACCTGCCTGGCCAAAGAACTTATGTTACTGTTGTGACAGGGACTCAGGTACAACAGACCAATGCAGGTTTAAAGTCGAAGTCTGCAGAAAGTGCAACAAAGTAGGACCAATACAAGGAACATTTCAGGTAGACAAAAATGAAAGGTCTGCACAGGGAACAGAAACAGATAAAAACTCAGGTTGCAGTTTCAGAAACAGCACTAATCTGCCTGTTGTTGATGAAAAATCTGATAATGAGGACAGTGACACAGGACAGGTAGCCTTGCGATTTACAACGAGAAAACTAACGAGATAAGCAATATGGCTTACACCAGAAGTGAACAGCAAATTAATTAAAATGGAAGTAGACACTGGTTCAGCTGTACAAAACGAGTTTAAATAGCATTTCAAAGATACTGAACAAAAGCCTGCAGCTATCCAATGAAGAAACTACTGGAAAAAGGATAACTCTTGTGGAAATGACTTTCATAACAGTGAAGTATAACAATCAACAAGCCACAATGAGATTGCATGCGGTAAAGCAGGAGAGCTAGCATTATGGGACTGTGATTAGCTGACACAATTACTCCTTGATTGAAGATCCATCCACCTCTTGCTTGTCACATTTCCTGCATAGAGTCAATTGAAAACAAATTAAGAAAAGTACTAGATGATGCCGCAGCAGTGGTCAATAATGGCACTGGAATAATGAAGCATATCAAGGGGTAAAATAGTGTTAAATGAAAATACTACACTATGTTTTACAAAGCCTGCCCCTTATACCATCCATGATAAAGTTGCCAGTGAGCTGGATTGCATGGAGGCTGAAGGAATTCTATCCAAGTTTGAGTGGAGCCCATGGATAATGCCAGTGTTCCCAGTAGTCAAGAAGGATGGGTTTAGCAGTATCTTTGTTGGTTTTAAGGCAACCCTCTCAACCCAGTACTGAAAGTAGATCATTACACTTGGCCCAGGATAGAGGATTTCTTTGCAAAAGGTTCTGGAGGGAAAGACATCAGCAAAGTGGACGTAGCTGAGGTCTACTTACAGACAGAGATAGAAGAACAATCCAAAGAGCAATCTCAAGAAAGTTTTATAAAGATTAGAAGATTATGGAGAGTAATCTCAGAGTAAGACCCATCAAGTGTGAATTCTTTAAACCAATTATCACTTACTGTGGTCACACCATTGATGCATAAGTATTACACAAATGCACTGGGAAAATACAAGCAGTGGTAGATTCCCCAGAGCCGGAGGATGTGTCACAGTAGCAGTCTCTTTTGGGGCCTGTCTCTCAAATTACTGTGACTAGTTGCTGCCAAACCTGACTACTGTGTTCCATCCTTACACATTATAATCCACATCCAGAAGGCACAGCCTCAAAAAGAGGGATGTCCATTTAGAACAGAAATGAGGAGTAAGTTTCTTTCCAGGGAGTGGCGAATCTGTGAAATTCATTGCTACAGGTGGCTGGGGAGGCCAGGTCACTGGGTGCATTTAAGGCGGAGGTTGACAGGTTCTTGATTAGTCAAGGTGTGAAAGGTTATGAGGAAAAGACAGGAGAATGGGGTTGAGAGGGAAATGATGGAGCAGACTCAATGGGCTGAAAGGCATAATTCTACTTCTATTTCTTACTGTCTTATCCAGTAATGCTTGCCTGTGATGCCTCACTTTAAGGCGTAGGTGCAGTCATGTCACATGATATGAGAGATGGAAGTAAACACCCATAGCCTTTGAACCATATTCCCTTAACGCTGCAGAGAAGGTTTATGTACTTATTGTCAGAGAGGCCTTGAGTCTGGCTTGGGATGTAAAACATTTCACCTAGTACCTGTATGCAAGAGTGGTTACCCACATTACTTACCATCAACATCAGTGTCCATTTTCAATCTATAGAAGGGTGTTCCACTAACAGCAGCAGCATGTATGCAGAGATGAGCTCTGTTTCTTGGAGACACAATTTCAAGATTGAATTCACGAAGGCAGCTAATCATGGAAATGCTGGTAGATTGTCCCATTTATCCATAGGAAAAGGAATACCTGAAAAAAATTGCAAACGAGGACACTCCTTGATATTTGTTTTTAATGCAGACAGAAAGTCTCCCTATTATAGCAGAGATGATCCAACGGAAAGCAGAAAGGACCCCACACTGTCTCACATCTATGTAGCAACCCAAAATAGCTGGAAAATGCAGCAGAAATTCCAGTTCCCCCATCTTTACCAGAGCCAAAATGAAGTTTCCTTTGTTAGGGGTTGCCATATGTGGGGACTGAGATTTGTTGTACCAACCAAACCGAGAGCTAAATTGTTGGACGAGCTACCGCCAGTATGGTCAAAATGAAAGAATTGGCTCGAAGCTTTGTCTGGTGGCCAGGGTTAGATCATAGAATCAAGCAGCTTGCTATGCACTGTTTGGGATTCCAGCACGTCTAGAAGATGCTAAGAGAAGAGCTTCTCCATCCCTGGGAATGACATGTATTGCCCTGGCAGAGGATTCATGTGGATTTTGCACAAGTTTCTTGGTAGTAGTGGATGCAGCTACAAAGTGGCCAGAAGTGATCCCAACAGCATCCATGACACTGTTGATGTGTTGATAAGCATCATCTCAAGGACTGGTATTCTGGAACACTTAGTCAGTGACAATGGACCACAGTTTGTTGTGGAGCACACTAGACTGACACTGAATCAGAAGCAGACCAATTTCCTCTTTGCGTATTGCAATGTAGCACACTCCACAACCAATAATTCCCACGCTATGCTGTTCCTCAGTCATCCCTTGCATTCACTGTCCGATCTCATCAAACCCAAATCAGATGGAACTTGTGGGACAAAGAGCTGAGACAATTGAAGGCTCCTCAAACAAGGAGGTCTGATGTTTCCCTCCTGGCCAAGCAGTTGTGGTGAGGGACTACAGAAGTGATCAATATTAGGTACTTGGAAAGATTACAAACATTACTGCATCACTGTCCTGCACAGTGGAGATTGCACTTGATGTCATTTGGAGACATCACGTCAATCAGTTGAGGAGAGCAGGGTCGATTGTTACAGAAAAAAGGTGTCCAGAGTTGTCAGAACCACTTCCTGCAGTCCCAGAGTCAAATCCTACAACCACCACAGAGGAGGTCCCAGAACCTGAGATTGTTTCACAACCACAAGTCACAACTGCCAAACTGAGTGAACTAACCCTCCTCCCACTGTGAAGAAGGACATTATTCCACAAGAGTAAGAAATCCTCCACAGTGATATATATACACAAATGGCATACAGTTGTTTCTTCTTTGTTATGTTAAATTTAAAATGGCTTCTTTGTTATGTTAATCTTTTAAACTGCTGCGTCTGTGAATTAAAATGGCTTCTATGTTATGTTAAATGCTGAGAAAGTCTCCAGCTAGCAATTTGCTTGGGTTAATACAGATAGCAGAGGTACTATCAGCCAATGGGTGTCCATGTTATTCTTTCTTGGGGTGATATGCTGTCTCATGTGACTGGGAACCAGGGGCTTTTGGGGGGAGTCGGAGGAGAGACCATGAGGACGACGGACGTAAGGGAAAACTCCTGTCGATCACTCCGGGTGATCCCGAGACGCGAGTCGCCGGGGTCAGAGGGGTCCCACAGAAATTCCTGAGCTCCAACGTGTGCACGAAGAACTTGAACTCTGATAAGTCTGGCGCCTTTTCCATTCCCTTTTTTTGTATTGAACTTATACTAATTTCATAAACTTAGTAATACCTATAAGGTGTAATTGGTAAACCGTACAGTATGTGCTGGCTGATGATTGATGTTTGAAGCTGATTTTGGTGGCAGTGGTACAAGCAACCGACACAACCGGGAGTGTCCAGGCGGGCGCCGGACGGGTTTTCCCCTAGATATATACCAGCCACTCTAGCTGAGCGTTACGCAGTATACATGTAGATAACTAGAAAGCCAAACTCTATATGCTTGTGCTGAGGTGCATTCTAAGTTGAGTTGGAGTTTATTTAGTAGTTGAGTCATTTTGTAAATATTTTGTTTGAGCATTCTTTGTTTGCTTACATAGTAATTATTTATGGCTTATACATATTATTGGTAGTGTAGTGGTTAGCACCATTGACCCAGGTTCTATTCCCGCAACTGCCTGTAAGGAGTGTGTGAAGTTCTCCCTGTGACTGTGTGGGTGTCTTCTGGGTGTTCCGGTCCCCCCCCACCACAGTTCAAAGATGTACCTTAATTATAGGTTAATTGGTCATTGTAAATTGTCCCGTGATTAGGCAAGGATTTAAAATCGGGGGGGGGGGGTTACTGGGTAATTCGGCTAGAAGGGCCTATTCCATGCTCTATGTCAATAAATAAATAAATACAAATAAATCAATAAAAGTATGTGAATAGCATATGTTATTATATCACCACGTCACATGTGCGTGGTACACTAAAAGTAAAACAAAGTAGACCCATTTTCTAGGATCCCATGTTTTTCTTGCAATTAGTTTTATGTTTTGGAGTTCCATAAATATTTTCAAATGAATCAATAGGAGATGAGCGTATGGCACGTTACCAGTGAGGAGAGCAAGAGCATATATATACAGAGCACCTGTTCACAACCTCAAGCCAACAAAGCACCCTTGAAGTTCAGTTGCTATTGAAATGTAAGAATAACAGAAATCTAATTTGTGCACAGTAGACTTATCAAAAATACCAGATAGCTTATTTCAATGAATTTCTGAGATTGAAAATGTTAATCAGGGTACTAGGGAAAACTGCCTACCTCTTTATAGAAATCATGCCATGAATTTTTTTAGGTGTATCTGACACCAAAAGTAATAATAATCATTTATACAGATGCCAGAAATGATAATCAAACAAGTTATTCGTGTACACAAGCCACTGTGAGTCATCACGAATGTTGATAACGTACACCGATTCATTAGCATCTAAAAGGTTATGGTTATGTAGGTGGTAGAATCGAGGAAGGGAGTATCCTTCCAAAACATTTACCATTTTTCTCTCCTTGGATCCTGAGAATCTTTTAAGCAATTTCTGATTTTTCTTTCTTCAGTTTTTAACATTTACAGTTTATTTTTATCTTTTATCTTTCTGAGTCATTGTTGGTTAAGGAAAAGTGATATATTTTCAGTGAGGTTCTCCACAATTCTCCATTTAATTGTCAGGTTTTACAGAAAATGGTGTTCTTCTTGCTTATTTTCTCCATTGTCAGATACAAAATAAGTTTACTTTAGAATAATAAGAGAATGTCACTAACTCGATTCTAGGATTAGCTTCAAATTCTCAGCTTGTGCGAATAGAAGCCATAAGCATTCAGAAATAAAATACTTGAGATTGAAGTCAATTGCTATTGCAATCTTCTGGGGGTATCAGACATTTCTACCTACAAGAAGTAAAATGATTGTTTTTCTTGAGAAACTGCTTGAAGATTTGTATTGCTCAGCATAATAATAATTATTGGTTTGGTTTTAAATTTTGCTATCTGAGCAGGTCTGGATATCATCTTTTAAAACTTAAGCCTTCTGAGTTATTGTCTCAATTACAGTGGGCCATTCTATAATGCTTCTGATGCTCTCCGTGAGGCCCCTTCCACTACCCAACTTTAACTTCTTCAGTGCCTGCCCTGAGAAGAAGGAAGACTCCTTCCCAATTTACTTCCCATCTTCTTTTCAGCACATTCCTTCAGCCACTACTCTGCTTACCCAAATCTTTCATATTGTACTTTCAAGTTAAACCATTTCTCATTCTCACACTGATTGATCCTCTGAAAAGCTCGTCACTTCAGCTCCCATTAATTCATGGACACAAAAATAAACAGCAATATGGAAAACGTGTCAGATCAGTCTGGACCATCCTGAGGTCCTGCTCTCATCTTACAAAGTGATCCGTGATTTGAGCTTTAATTTAACTGTTTCATGCAGTGCACATTTGGATCCCTAAACCACTGCAGCACGAGCAGGAGGAGTTCATTGACTTCTTTGTGAGCAAGTTTGAGACTTGATAGCCCTTAACATATGTCACTTTTCTTCCTATACTCTGCCATGACCTGTGATCGGTGGATCCCTTTGTCTACTCAAACCTCCAGTCTGCCTAGCTTTTCACTGTTTATTCTTGAGCAAGGGTCCTCTGGCAGGTCAGAATGGTAATCTATGTGTGGAGCCAAAGAGGTAGGGGGATCTTAAGTAGATCTTTTGGATCTGTACTTATGTGGGTGACGGACACGGAATCTATAGAAGTGAGGCAAAGCCTCAGCAAGGTCACGGGCCCTATAGAGATGACAGAGGAAGTGGTGTTTGCTCTCTTGGAGCAAATACGGTTCAGTTCAGATCCCTCAACCGTTTTTATGGGTTGTAGGGGTGCTTTCACGTGCCTTGGGCTAGTGAGGCCTGGCGGCACCCACCCCTCTCCAGGCCAGGTCTCAGCCAATGTCTTACAACTTGATGGCTCATCCTGGTCTCAAACACGTGGCCAATATAGTTTTTCGGGGAACTCATCTACCCTGGCCAGTAACTTCATCGATAAGTCCCTTTGCCCAGCGGTGCCATGTTAACTCCACCCCCACATGTTATTTAGCCTGCCAGCTGAAGCGGTGTACCAGGATGTGCCCCTTGGAGGCAGACGCGAGAGATTTAGGAGATGGATGAGGACCAGTGATACCCATCCATCCTTCAAGGTAGAGTGCAGCTGCCAGACATCAAAGGTGCCACCTCAATCCACAGCCCCCTAATCTGAGGCACGTTAGGGTGGATAAATGCCCAGGGCCTAACAAGACCTCAGACCATGTGGGAAGTTACCGAAGTTGCAGGGGCCCTAGCAGAGATAATTAAATTATCCTTAGCAACAGGCGAGGTGCTAGAGGATTGAAGGATAGCTAATGTTGTTCTGCTGTTTAAGAAAAGCTCTAAAAATAAACCAGGAAATTATAGGCTGGCGAGCCTGACATCAGTAGTGGGAAAGTTATTGGAAGGTATTCTAAGGGATTGGATACGTGAGTATTTCGATAGACAGGGATTTATTAGGGATAGTCCGCAATGCTCTGTGCGTGGTAGGTCATATCTAACTGCTCTTATAGAGTTTTTTAAAGACGTTGCCAGGGAAGTTACCAGCTAGGCAGTGGATTTTGTTTACGTTGACTTTAGCAAGGCATTTGCCATGGGAGGCTGCTCAGGAAGGTTCAGTCATTTGGCATTCAAGATGAGGTAGCAAATTAGATTAGACATTGGCTTTGTGGGAGAAGCCAGAGAGTGGTAGTAGATGGTTGCCTCTCTGACTGAGGCCTGAGACTAGTGGTGTGCTGCAGGGTCCGTTGTTGTTTGATATCTGTATCAACTATCTGAATGATAATGTGTTTAACTGGATCAGCAAATTTGTGAATGACACCAAGGTTGGGGGTGTAGTGGACGGCGAGGAAGACTATCAGAGCTTGCAGCAGGATCTGGACCAGCTGGAAGAGCTGAAAAATGACAGGTAGAATTTAGTGCAGACAAGTGCGAGGTTTTGCACTTCAGTCAGATCAATCTGGGTAGGTCTTGCACAGTGAATGTTAGGGCACTGAATAATATGGTAGAACAAAGAGATTTGGGAATACAGGTCCATTGAAACTGGTGGCACAGATTGATAAGGGTATAAAGAAAGCTTTTGGCACATTGACCTTCATAAATCAAAGTATTGAGTACAGGAGGTGGGATGTTATATTGAAGTTGTACAAGACATTGGTAAGGCCTAATTTGAAGTATTATATGCAGCTTTGGTCACCTACCTACAAGAAAGATGTAAATAAGATTGAAAGAGTGCAGAGGAAATTTACAAGGATGTTGCTGGGACTAGAGGACCTGAGTCATAAAGAAAGATTGAGTAGGTTAGGACATCGTTCAAGTTAGGACATTGTTCCTTGGAATGTAGAAGATTGAGGTATACAAAGTTATGAGGGGTGTATATAGGGTAATTGCAAGCAGGTCTTTTTCCATGAGGTTGGATGAGACTACAACTAGAGGTCATGTGTTAAGGGTGAAATGTGAAAGTTTAAGGGGAACATGAAAGGGAAACTTATTCACTCAGGGGGTCATGAGAGTATGGAATGAGCTGCCAGCACAAGTGGTGCATACAAGCTTGATTTCAACACTTCAGGGAAGTTTGGATAGGTACAGATAGGAGGGGTATGGAGGGCTATGGTCCCGGTACAGATCAATGGGTGTATACAATTTAAATGGCTTAGCATGGACTAGATGGGCTGTTTCTGTGCTGTGCTCTTTGGTTGTTTTATTGAAATTCATGTGCCACATTTTTACCATTTGCACTGTCAAATAATATTCCTTTGTATTATATTTCTTTGACCTTCACATCTGAAATGCCGTTTATCATGACAGAATGGTAATATTGTATACTTTTGTACTGAAGTATCTCAGTTATTTATAAATTGAGTGAATAGTCAGCATCCCAATTAAAATCAGTTCGAGGTGGAGCATCATAAAGGAAAAGAGAAGAAGTTCAGAAATGGAACTTCAAGCATATGAATAGACAGGTGGCAAAAGCAACAGCAGTATTGATGGGGAAAGGGCACAATGCACAAAGCATCAGTGTTAATGACCAGCAAATCTGAATGTGTTGTAGAACGTTATGGTAGTAGGGATTATAAGATCATACGTGACAGGAAGCTGACAGACAGAAAGTAAAGTGAAACACGAAGATCTTCCGACATTGACAAACCTTTCCCATATCTGAACAAGCATTCAGTCTGTTTCAAAACAGAAAAAATGGTTTGATGCTGAAACATGGATTTTGCCACATTTATTTCATCCTCAACAGTAGAAACTGAAGTTAATGACTTTTTTTTTTGAAGTGTGATGTCTTGTAGTTATCAAAATATTGAAATCCCATTGAATTCTCTATTGAAGGTTTCACCATTTACCAGCCTGGACTAAGTGACAGCAGAGAGGGTTTTCAGCAGGAGCTGTGATATTAAGAAAATGAGCACTTGACTTAACTCACTAGGAACGTGGTCCCTCCCCGACACCAAGGATTCAAGCTCCAAAGATCTAGTTTTCTTAGAATACAAAAGCTTGTCCCACCACCGCCCCCCCCCCTTTTTTTATGAAGAGATTCAAGCTCTGATTTTTGGCAATTGCAGAGAATATAATGCACACACAGGAAGCCAGTCAATTACCTCTTTTTGAAAGCTGATTTTGATATATGAGGAATTTTAACACAGTGTGTTTCCATTCTTCAAGTCTGAAGAATGACTGCAGAACATAATGTGAACTGATAGTTATTGCAAATGGAAGCTGAGGTGAAAGTGATTCATAGCAGAATATCAATCCCATAAGGCTGATAATTGAGTAAGAGTATTAGAGACAAGCAAAGGAATGAAGCCTCTTTCAGTTCTACAGGATGCAAATTAACAAGAATAAATTAACATACTTTGTGAGATAATGAAATATAAGTTTATTTGAGCAGCACAGAATCAAAAGCAAATTGTTCTACTCTTGACTTCATTGCAGAGGAAAACATTTGGGCCAAAAATGTTAAGCTGAAGAATGTCCATTAATGTGAGGAGTCTGCCATGATGCATAAGTAAGCCAACAATCACTGGATGGCTTAATTTCTTTTATACTATTGTCCTGTTTATTGTGAAGGCACTGCTTTCAATAGGACTAGATTTCCTGTTGTATTTCCATATTTACTGATAATATAGGAAAAGACTATTTCAGCTCATTGAGTCTATGCTAGGTAGTTTACAGGGCAATCCCATTCTCCCCAATAATCATTGCTGTTGTCATACGGGCACGGGCTGGGAACAGACCCAAGTGCAAGACACAGACACTGAAGTACTAGGGACAGGACTAGGATACAGGGCGATGGCAAGGACATGGACAGGAAAACCAGGAACCTGGAACAGGACTGAACAAGGGAGCTAGGAGCCCAGGCTTGGACTCCGAGCCAGAGACTGGACAAGGACCCAGTACCTGGGTCTTGCCTCTGGCTCAGGCCCCAGAACTAGGCAAGGACGAGGCTTGGCAGGCAGGCAGGAAGGAAGGACAAGGCAGAAATCTATAGGCTAGAGTCTAGAGGCTGGAGATGCGAGGCAAGGCTGGAGACGCGAGTCTTCAGGCTGGGGACGCGAGGCGAGGCTGGGGACGCGAGGCGAGGCTCCTCCTGGGCAGGGTGCAGATCACCTGGGCAGGGCACGGATCACCACCCAACAGAGACAAGGGACAGGAAGGGACAGAACCAACCCCAGGTAATGGCAAGACGGCCTGACTTACCTGGGCGGAGGCAAGGGACAGGAAAGGAGCTGGGTACAGAGTGGCTCCAGGACCAGACAGCAAGGCAAGGCTACTGGTAAAGCAAGGCAAAATGAGAACTTCAGGTGAGACGAGAGTTACCGGCAATACAAGGCAGGGTATCAGGCAAAGCAAGGTGAGACAGAACTTCAGGCGAGGCGAGAGTTACCAGCAAGACAAGGCAGGGCTTCAGGCGAAGAAACAGAAGGCAGAGGTAGGGATCGAAGGAGTAAGGACAAGAACAATCCTGCAACCACACCTGGTCTCTGGAGGTATTCATGCAGCCAGCCCCAATGAGCATCAGCTGCCTCAATTAGCTCAACAAGGACAGAAACAGGGTAGAAAGGAAAACCTGGAGCAAGGGTCGATGGACCGGACCATGAACCTGAATATGGACTTCACAAACCGGACTATGACAGCTGCACTCTACCATTCAGCTTTACATTAGGGCCAGTTTACAATGGCCAGTTAAGCTAGCACTCGTAAGTCTTTAGGATGTGAAAAGAAAGAGGATCAGTCAGGAAAAACATGAGGTCACAGAGAGAATGAGCAAGCTTTATATAAAAAGCATTGAGATCAGGAATGAACCAACAGCAACTCTACATGCTGTTCCAGTATTCTGCATGATGACAAAGTTGGTGGTGAAGAGATGTCATTTGATCACACTAATGATGAATTCTTCCATTTTAACTTGGAAAAAGATTGGTATGACTGTAGTTGGTGGCCATATGACTTTCTGGGAAATGTTCCACATAATCATGTAGAAGTGCACCATCACAGCTAAAGCATTGCCCAGTTTAGGTGCCAAGATTTTCAGTATTATAACTGCCACGTAGCCTAGAGACATAACCTTTGCTGTGTCAAATACTTGTAGTTCCTTCGATCACAAAACTGAATCCAGTTGGCTGAGTCTCTGATGGTGAATATGTAAATCCACAGGCACTCTGACTGAAAAGGTTACAAAATTTTCAGCCTTGTCTGACTGGAACCAAGAAAGCCAAAAGATTTGTTGAGGCATATGAAATTATTAAGGTCAATGGAGAAAAAATATAATTCCTTTAGATGGAAATCTATAAAAGGCCATGAATGTTTTCTTGACAAAAGATTGAAAGCAGAAACTAAGTAGACTTCATGACAGTAATGGATCCAATACGAATATCTATACTTATTGCACAAATTTAGTCTGAATTTCTGATCAGAATAGTTGCAACTTCCTGCATGTTATATTAAAAGCCAGTCATTTCAAATGTGAATTATACACAATTTTCCTTGAGCAGTACATGTGGTTTTCCTTGAAGATGTGGAGTTCTCTGGTTGTTGGATGGCATTGGTATCCACTAGAGATATGTAGATCCTAGTAGGGGAGACCCTGAAGAGCTGGGATGTCCCACTTCTACAGTATAGGTTTGGTACTGGAAGATGGCAACTCAGCCTTACATCCCAATTTCCCTCTTGACTTCCGTGTCTCTACCTGCATGTATATCCTCTTCTCATTCCTACTCAGTAAAAGTTATCCCAGTACAAAATGCTCATGACCTGACAACTGTCCTCCTCTTAGGTTCGCTTTAGATGGAGAATCCTGGGACTGCAACTGTTTGAGAAAATGCCTCATATTACCGATTAGGGTTAGGCAATATCCACAGCCACCGCATCAAAATGATTAATTAAAAAAACACTTTCTCCATTTTGTTTAATTTTTCACATAACTTTGAGGAATAACAGCTACAGAGAGATTGCCAGTGTGTCTGAGACCGTTTTTCTGCTTCATGAAAACTGATAAGAAATGGTAAATATCTCTTTAAACCATGTTTGAAAAGAAGATTATATCCTTGTCTCTTTCCAAACAGCTGTTCGAAATGGATGCTAAGACCTGCACTAGACTTCAAAGTGCTTGCAAACTCCATAATGGCACTTTAAGTGACAATCTGCTTCTTGATCATTTATGAGTTACCATTCCTGGTGTAGGTTTCAGTTCACTTAGCAAGGCAGTTTCTGTTCTGTGTCAAACACAATGGATATTTCAGTTCAAAACTTTAACCTAGGTACTTCAGAGGATCTTTAGTATTTGGGTACATGGCCAAAAATCAACCCTTAAAATGTTAAAATTGCTGTTTTAAAAAAAAACGAAATATGGTTGTTCAGAGAATTTTATAATCAGCACTTTTTCTTTTACATAGAAGGTTGTTCAAATGTGAAATGATTTCCACAAAGAGCATTTGAAGCAGTTGTGATTGCATCTTAAATATTTCAGACATCGGAAGATACGGGGGTGCAGAAAGTGAATGGAACAAGGTTCAAGATTCAACAGCGTTTAATGTAATTTCCAGTACACAGCATAAAGGAGAACGCAATAAGTGTCACTCCAGATTGGATCCAGCATATTAAAAAAACACACACGAAGATAAAGAACATGATAATTAAAAAAACAATAAATATGAAAGCCCTTTTTACTTGGTGTCTCTGGAATTGCAGCCCATTAGTCCTCACTGGACTCTGCAGCGAGAAACCCACCTTTATCAGGCATGTACATCTAGGATGTATACGACTTTTGACCTGCCAAACCTGTGAAATTGGGATGTCTTGCCCACCTAAACCTCGATTTGTGTGAATGCAGTGTGATTTACTGCCCTTCCCATCCCCGCAATCACCCATCAGCAAGAAATAACAGATCGTAAACTGCATACAGTTATAAAGAAAGTACATTTATGAACATTAACTTAACCAAAGAGATGTTAAAGAAAAGAAAGAGAAAAACCCAAAAAGGGCCCACCATAATTAAATAGTCAAATCTGTAAATAAGTTGGAGTTCATCTTGAAGTTGTCTATAACTCACGTTCTGGACCCATGGTCTGCATGAAAGCACACACCACCTTCCAAATGTTTCTCGAAATCTATCTCGAACAAACATAGGAGTAATGGTCCTTCCCCCTTGAAGCCATTCATCTGCACAAAGCACCCTGTGCAGCAGGGACAGCATCCTCAGATATCTTCCCTCCTCTTCTTCCCACCAAAAAGACCACAACCCTCACCAATATCCCTCACAAAACCACTCCGCCCAGCGCTCTCTAGAGCCTTCTCCCAATTCCACCATCCTGATTGGCCGACACCAGATTCCTAAATTGAACAACAAAGCCCCTTTTCTCAGCTCAATCCCAAACAGGCTGAAAGCAGAACAGACTGCTCTTCTAGAACTGCTAAAATGAAATACCCACAGCATAGCAGTAAAAAAAATCCTAACCAGGGCATTACAAATATAAATAGATAAGATAGCTCGTAAACATAGATTGATTGTATGTACAAAAGTGATGCTTGGTACAGGAATGTCTGGATGCAAGGTAATTCTGACGGGAAATGATAAAATACTGATGGTGGGTTAATGGTTGGGTGATCAACCTTACTGCTTGGGGAAAATAACTGTTTTTGAGTCTGATGGCCCCGGTACGGATGTTATATAGCCTCCTCTCCGATGGGAGTGGGAAAAACAGTCCATGACACAACTATAATTGTTGTGCTTTTTTTGGTGGCGGGGGGGGGGGGGAGTTGAAAAGGGTTGAGTGAATGAAAAAGGAGAGGGTTGAATTGACACAGGCAATGGAATGAGAGAGTATCTTCTGTAATCCTATATTTCTTAAAGTCAAACTTTTAAAACACTTTGGAGCATGTTGGACCACTACACAAACTTTGTACCTGAAAATCTTCTTCCTGCACCAGCCATTCCCCCCACCCTAGCATTCCAATCCATGGATCTAATACGTTATAACAAAAACTTCCCATGCACCTTTCTCTCCTCATTTGCAACTGATATTTTTTTTTAATTTTATATTTTCTCTAACAATCTTGAACATGCCATCTGGATTCATGTTACCTGTTTCAGTATTAGGACAATCGACTAGAAACTTTAGTGTGTACAAGTGGGTATGCTTTGTGCTTTCTTTGAGGAGCAACATTGATGTGGGTTTGTTGCCTCAGACTGAAGGAACAAGACCAGACATCCCACCTCTCCCAGAAGTTCCGGGAGTCTCCCGCATATTAATAGTGACTCCCTGATGCCCGCAAATGATATACAATATCACAGAAATCAATTTTTTTGAGAGCAAGCGAGAGAAAGTAAGAGAGAGCAAACAAGCGAGCGAGAGAGAAAGCAAGCAAGAGCGCGCGAGCGAGAGAGAAAGCAAGCAAGAGCGCGCGAGCGAGAGCGGAAGCAAGCGAGAGCGCGCGAGTGAAAGCAAGAGAGAGAGAGAGAGAGAGAGCGAGCGAGAGAGAAAGCAAGCGAGAGAGAGCGAAAGCAAGCAAGAGCGCGCGAGCGAGAGCGGAAGCAAGCGAGAGCGCGCGAGTGAAAGCAAGAGAGAGAGAGAGAGAGAGAGAGAGAGAGAGCGAGCGAGAGAGAAAGCAAGCGAGAGAGAGCGAAAGCAAGCAAGAGCGCGCGAGCAACCACGAGAGAGAGAGAGAGAGAGAGAGAGCACGAGCGAGAGCGCGCCATGGCAGAGTGTTCCAAAAAAAATATAAAACGTACGTCACCCCAGACTACACTAAAGTGTACCCCTGCCTAACAGGGGTCAAAATAATGACAGTGTTTCTCGCTGCACTGTTTGCAACACTGACTTTTCTATTGCCCATGGTGGGTTAAGACTGTAAAAGACGTGTTGAGGTGAGTTTAACAGGTGTCATTTGTTCATTAGCATAGCTACCGTTATTTAAACTAGCTGGCCAGCTGCTAAGCAGCTACTCTGTTGCAGACATCCCACCTCTCCCAGAAGTCTCCCACAAATTGATGATGCTACCTCCCTGAAATGAGTTTTTGCAGGGTAGGGTGTCTGCAAGACCTTTGCAGCTGTTTACAAATGAAGAGTGCAGAGCTGTTTGGGAGGGGGTGTGGGGGAGGTGAGCGTGCTGGTTTTCATGGGTTAATTAGTGCCTAGGAAACTCATCAGCAACCAGGCACACAGTAGAGTTAGAAGTGGGATTGTGTGGTACTATTACACCAGGGGATAGAGAATAGATTGGTCAGGTGTTGGGATGATTGGTGGAAGAATTGAGGACTGGGATGTTCAGGAGTCATGGGGTTCAGAAAGGAAATTGGGGCTTTGGTGAATCCTAGAGCAGAACATGGGAGGAATAGTTAGTGCAGGGTGTAAGTCAGTGGTCAGGGCATGGGCTGTTCAGGTTGGTGGGAGGAGACTATATTAATATATGGGGAGGCCTGGCATTGACTAGCCAGGGAAACTGGGGGAAGGCCAGGCCCTCGATTGATCAGAGTGTAAACAGCAGGTGGGATTTAGAGTGGGACGATCGGCAAGCCCATTAGAATGCCAGTGAGATGTGAGAAAGATCAATGTATAAAATGGAACGGGGGAGGAATTGGTACCATGGGGGTATTGCCAAAATGAAAACAGTATGGCACAGTACAATGCCAAAGCATCTCCTGATGGACAGCACAAAACAGCATTCAACACACACAAAATGCTGGATGAACTTAGCAGGCCAGGCAGCATTTATGGAAGAAAGTACAGTTGATGTTTCAAGCCAAGACCCTTGCCCGAAATTTCAAATGGACTTTTTTCTATAGATGCTGCCTGGCCTGCTGAGTTCCTTCAGCATTTTGTATGTGTTGCTTGGATTTCCAGAATCTGCAGATTTTCTCTTGTTTGTGACAGAACAACATTTTCTTATTTCCACCTCAGTGCTCTGAAAGAAGGGTGGCATAGAGATAAACTGATGTAGTTCTGACATGATTAAGTATAACTTGTGGGAAACAAATCTGGAAGTGACTATTACTGTGCTTCTATCCTCGGTAAGTACATTTTAAATTACAAAGCTTTGAAATAAACAGGATCACTACAACCTAATTACCAGGCCTTTTCTTTGAAATAACCAATCCCAGATTGCTCAATCTTCTCTCCTAACTAGGCACAAGTTAAATGTTCGTTTTCTTGGCCTTCCTACTTTATACTTCTGGGTGTCATTTTGCTCCTGGTCACATTTTTCCTGCTGCTTTTCCCTCCTATTGGTGCACTGAGCCAATTTTCAAGGCCAGTTGCATTTTAGTAATTCAGGTGGGCTTTCATTGGTTATTATCCCATAAACACTCTTACCACCTGTCTACTAAATGGCTCATTTTTCTGTGTTTACTAGTTCTCTCCTCTCTCTCCAACAGCTACTGTGCTCTTTATTGTTGCTCCTGTGACCTATTTTTACCTCCTTGCCATTGATTCCATAAATACCCCAGTATCCTGCTGTAGTGTTTCCCTCACAAGCAACATTTAGACCCACTTTGTAAGACAATGAATGATTTGGACTATATTACATCTCCCTACCATTCCATTGAGTGCTGATGTGGATGCTAGGAAGTTCTTCCCTGGACCTCATTCCCTTGTCTCCTTTTCTCCCATGTCTCCTTTTCTTTCTCTCTCACTTCCTCCCATCCTTATTAGCCTCCTCTTTTTTAATCTACACCTCTTCTTCCCCATCTTCTCCACTCTTCTTACTTCCTCTGCTGTCCACCACTTACTTGTTCCATTTTCAACACACAGAGGAGCTGAAGGAACTCAGCAAGTCAGGCTCACACCCTTTTCCCCTCATCCCTTTTACTTTCAACACTTTTTCAATTCCCATACAGCTCCACATCCAATTTTCATGCCCAACTCTAATTATTTTCTTTTCACATTCCTTGATTTATCATTAATCTGTCCTTCACATCACTTTCTTTCCTTTCCTGCTTTCTGCCTCCCCTTAAATCCCATAGATCTATTCTGTCATTTCCTCCCACTCATCTGGCATCTCACCTTCTCAACCTACTCACTTTCTCCTCTCCCAGCCTTCAGTTATCCCATAACTGCAATGCTCCCTGTCACATGAACTCAACTAGGTACCAAGCTCAATGATCAGCTGCAGGACTCACAACACGCTGGAAGAACTCAGCAAGTCGGGCAGCATCCGTGGAAACGATGAGTTGACGTTTCGGGCCGGAACCCTTCGTCAGGACTGAAGAGGGAAGGGGCAGAGGCCCTATGAAGAAGGTGGGGGGGAGGGTGGGAAGGAGAAGGCTGGTAGGTTCCAGGTGAAAAAACAGTAAGGGGAAAGATAAAGGGGTGGGGGAGGGGAGGCAGGGAGGTGATAGGCAGGAAAGGTGAAGAAGGAAGAGGGGAAAACACAATGGGTAGTAGAAGGAGGCGGAACCATGAGGGAGGTGATAGGCAGCTGGGGGAGGGGGCAGGGATAGTGGAAGGGAAGGGGAGGGAATTAACGGAAGTTGGAGAATTCTATGTTCATACCTGATTGTGTTTACGATCAGCTGCAGGACATTCTGGGAGAATGAGAGGAGGTGTGTTAAGGGCAATAAAGGCCAACGGCCTTGACAATGGTAGGAAGAAAAATCAGATACAACAGGTAGACTTTAGGAATTTAGGAAATATGTTAATGAATATCTGGATTCTTCCTGGTGTCATGTTTCAGTACAAGAAAAAGTAGGTAAACTTGATGAGTGTTGGGCTGTTGCAATGGACTGAATCGTTGACACATTTTATGGGTGGCTGGGTTGCATCTCAGTGTGAAAGGATTCCAGAGACTGTTTGAAGGACTTAAATTTTTCCTGAAGCCAAATAACACCATGATTATAGGTTCAAATGGATGGAAATAAAAGGCATAGAATTCGTAAAATCTTAGTACAGAGAAAAAAAAGAGATTTTGGATAGACGACAAAGGTATTTACTATTGGCTAATTCTGGAGATGAGTGAGTTGGCCTGTGAGGAGAGATTGAGTCACCTGGGACAATGCTTGCTAGAATTTAGAAGAATGAGAGGGGATCTTATAGAAACTAATCAAATTTATGAAAAGGAGAGATAAGATTGAGACAGGAAAGTTACTATCACTGGTAAGGGACATAGCCTCAAGATTCAGGGGAATAGATTTAGGATGGGGATGAGGAGGACCTGCTTTTCCCAGACAATGGTGACTTTGTGGAGTTCTCTGTCCAGTGAAGCAGTGGAGGCTGCCTCAGTAAACATACAGTATTAATGACACAAATAGATTTTTCCATGGTAGGGGAATTAAAGGTATAGAGAAAAGGCAGGAGTGTGGAGTAGAGTCCGTGGTCAGATCAGCCATGATCTTAATGCATGTCAGAGTGGGCTTGACAGGTCAAATGGTTTACATCTACTCCTGTTTCTCGTGTTCTCATGTCAATCTTTTGCATCTTTCAGTGCCAAAAAAAATGCAAGGCATGTGACAGAGTTAGTAGAGAAAGTGAGAGGAGAGGCAAAGAGGATTGAGAAAGAAGAGAGGTAACAGGAAGGAAGAATGTGAAGGAGAAATTAATGATGATACACAAAATGTGAGAGGAAAAGGAAGAAAGGGGAGCTGTGAAGGTGGATATCAAACCTGTCACTGAAAGATGCTTTAAAGCATCTCTGCCACAGGAAACAGTTGAGGCCAGTTCATTGGCTATATTTAAGAGGGAGTTAGATATGGCCCTTGTGGCTACGGGGGTCAGGGGGTATGGAGGGAAGGCTGGGGCGGTGTTCTGAGTTGGATGATCAGCCATGATCATAATAAATGGCGGTGCAGGCTCGAAGGGCCGAATGGCCTACTCCTGCACCTATTTTCTATGTTTCTAAAGAAGAGTAGCAATGGGAGTACATTGTTCCTATTAGCGTTTTCAGGTGGGTTAGAAAACATAATGAGGAAGCAGTGGGGCATGGAACATTGAATAAAGGAGCAATAACAATGATAAGATGTTCGAAGGATTTTCAACGGAGATCATGTGGGTTTGAATTGATGAATGAGAGAAGGCAGACCAGCTGCCATGTGGTACTGTGGAAAGCAATCTCAGACAGATACATATCAAATAATAGATACATTTCAGAGAAGCTCTGGAATAGTGGAGGATTTTAACCAGCCTAATATTGCGAGATAATTCAGTGCAAAGGTATAGAATCAGAATCAGATTTTTTTTTTATCACTGGCATGTAACATGAAATTTGTTGCTTTGCAAGAGCAGTACATTACAAAGGCATAAAATCTATAAATTACAAAAGGAAATAAATACTGCAATTAAAAAGTAATTACAAAATAATTTTCATGGACTGTTTAGAAATCTGATGGCGGAGGGGAAATAGCTCCTCTTCAGTCGTTGGGTGTGGGTCTTTCGGCCCCTGTACCTTCTCACTGATGGCAGTAACGAAAGGAGGGCATGTCATATATGGTGAAGGTCCTTAGTGATGGATGCTGCCTTCTTGAGTCAATGCTTTTTGAAGATGTTGTTGATACTTTTGGAGGAATATGCTTGTGTTTCAGTTGGCTGAGTCTATAAACACTCTGCAGCCTCTTGCAATCCTGTGCAATACCACATCAGACTGTGGTGCAGCTAGTCAGCATGCACTCCACCATACCTATAGAAATCTGCAGGAGTCTTTGGTGACATACCAACTCACCATAGACTGCTAACGAAGTAGAGCCACTGATATGCCTTCTTTGTGATTGCACCAGTGTGCTGGGCCCAGGATAGATCCTTTGAGATGTTGACACACAGGAACTTGAAGCTGCTCATCCTTTCCACTATTGACCCGTCAATGAGGATTGGTATCCACTTCCTGAAGTCCACAATCAGTTGAAGTTGAAAGCAAGATTGTTAGTGTGTACCACTCAACCAGCTGATCTATCACACTTCTGTAAGCCCCCAGATCTACTTCATCATCATCTGAAATTCTACCAACAGTGCTGTTATGGGCAAATTTATAGATGGTGTATGCTGTGTTTGGCCACACAGTCATGAGTGTAGAGAGTAGAGCAGAGGGCTAAAAACATATCCTTAAGGTTCACATTTTTTATAATCAGTGAGAGGGAGATCATAATATCTGGGCACAGAATCCTTGAGCTCTATTACAAAAGTTTTTGGACAGTTTTAGAAAGGAGGTGGGCAGATGGAGGGGATAATGGCAGAAATATTTTTTGTGTTATCAATTCAATTCAACGTGGTGTAGTTATGGCAAAGGTTTGGGATGACCAAATATAATACTCATAGAATCATAGAACACCACAGCACAGAAACGTGCCCTTCAGCCCATTTAGTTTGTGCTAAACTGTTATTTGTCTAGTTCCATCATCCCGCACCTGGACCATAGTCATCCATATCACTTCCGTCCATGTACTAATCCAAATTTCTCTTAAAAGTTGTAATCGAACCAACATCTACCACTTCTGCTGGCACTTTCTACACTTTCACCACCCTTTGTGTGAAGAGGCTCCCTGTCATGTTCCCCTTAAATATTTCACCTTTCACCCTTAACCCATGATCTCTCATTCTAGTCTCACCTAACCTCAGTGGAAAAAGCCTGCTTGCATTTAACCTATCTAAGCACTTCATAATTTTGTATACCTTTATCAAAACTCTTCTCATTCTCCTACACTCCAGAGAATAAAGTTCTAAACTATTCAAACTTTCCCTATAGGTCAGTCTTCAAGTCCCAGCAACACATTTTCTTTGTACTCTTTTAATTCTATTGATAATCTTTCCTTTAGGTAGGTAATCAGAATGACACACAGTACTTCAAATTAGGCCTCACCAACATCTTAAACTACTTCCATATAACATCCTAAATACTCTGATTTATGAAAGCCAATTTGCTAAAATCACTTTCAAGAAATTATGTATCTTATTCCAAGATCCCTTTGTTGTCCCACACTCCTCAGTGCCTTATTGTTTACTGTGTAAATTTTACCTTGCTTTGTCCTCCCAAAGTGTAACACCTCATATTTGTCTGAATTAAATTCCAATTGACATTTTTCCAGCTGGTCCAGATCCAAATGCAAGTGTTGATAACCTTCCTCACTGTCCATGATGCCCTCAATCTTGGTGTCATCTGCAAATTGGTTGATCCAGTGTACCATGTTATCATCCAAAGCTTAAATATGTTGACCTACAATGGCCCCAGCACCGATCCCTACAGCATCCCATTAGTCATGGGCCTTCAGTCAGAAAGGCAACCATCTACTACCATTCTCTCGCTTCTCCCATGAAGCCAATATTCAATACAAGTTACAGCTTCATTCTGAATCCTCTTGACCAGCCTCCCATATGCTACTTTGTCAAAGGCCTTGCTAAAGTCCATGTAGACAATGTCCACTGCCTGTCCTTCATCAACTTTCCTGGTAACCTGCTCGAAACACTGTAGAAAATTGGTTAGACATGACCTACCACACATAAAGCCATGTTGACTATCCCTAATCATACCCTGTCTATCCAAATATTTATACAGTTTATTCTGTCCTTTAGAATACTTTCCAATACTTTCACCATACTGACATCAGGAGCCCTAGCCTACAATTTCCTGATTTATTCTTAAAACCTTTCTTGAACAACATTAGCTAGTCTCTGGTACCTTACCTATAGCTCTGGACATATTAAAAACCTTTCAATTACTGTACTGCCCTTACAATTTCTGCACTAGCCTCCCACAAGGTCCAAGGGGGACACATTGTCAGGCCCTGGGGACTTATCCACCTTAATTTAACTCAAGACAGCAAGCAACTTCTCTCGATACAGTGCACAAATTCTCTAAGATAAGATAAGATACAACTTTATTTATCCCCAAGGAAAATATTTTTGCAAGGTTATCCAGTCAGAAATATATACTTTAATATCCAAAATGTAAGCATTGAGGCATGAAAAAATACAAAATGTGCATTAACATGTAATAGTCAAAAATACTGATGTTTAATGAACAATGCACTTATATACTTAAGGGGGAGAAGTTGTAAAGTCTTATAGCCACAGAGAGAAAGGATATCTTGTGGCGTTCAATGGTGCACCTCAGTGGAAATCAGTCTGTTACTAAAGATGCTCCTCTGTTTGTCCAGTATGTCATGGAGGGGCTGAGAGGGATTGTCCAATATGCTCCGTAGCTTCTGCAGCATCCTCCTCTCAGACACAACCACCAGGGAATGCAGTTCCACCCCCAGAAAAGAACCAGCAATTCCTGACAAGCCTTTCGTTCTTTGTGGATGGAGAAGGGGGAGGGGCAGCATGAGCTTCTTTCACCCTGCTGCTCCAGCGGACTACAGTGTAAAACAGAATGCTGGCCACTACTCAGTCGCAGAGCATCTGCAGCATAGTACTGCAGGAGTTGAATGACCGGAGACTCCTCAGGAAGTAGTCACCTCTGTCCCTTCTTGTACAGAGCTTCTGTATTTTCAGTCCAGTCCAGTTTAGTGTCCAGGTGAGTTCCCAGGTATTTATAGTCCCAGGTGACTACCACATCCATTCCTTGATGGAGATGGGAATGCAGGGTGTTTCCACCTTCCTGAACTCCACACCAACTCCTTTGTCTTAGTGATGTTGAGCTGCAGGTGACTCAGCCCACACCACCCAACTAAGTTGTCCTCCGCTCTTCTGTACTCAACCTCTTGACCCCAGTTGATACAGCCCACAACCAGCTAATCGTCTAAAAACTTCTGCAAGTGGCAGGAATCCGAGTTGTATCTGAAATCCGAGGCATAGAAGGTGAACAGAAAGGGGGCAGGACAGTCCCCTGAGGTGCCCCCTGTGCTGCCAACTACAGTGTCTGATACACAGTTCTGCAATCTCACATACTGTGGCGTCTGGACAGGTAGCCTCCAATCCAGGACACTAGTGGAACGTCCACCTGCATCTCTGTGAGCTTACTCCCTGGTAAAGCAGGTCATATGGTGTTAAAGGCACTGGAGAAATCAAAGAACATGATTCCCACAGTGCTGCCTGGCTCATCCAGATGGGTGTAAGCCCATTGAAACAAGAAGATAATGACGTTCTTGACTCCCATACGTAGTTGCTAAGCAAACTGCAGGAGGTCCAATGATGGATTTACGATAGTCTGAAGGTGTGACAGAACTAGCCTTTCTAATGGTTTCATAACTTGTGAGGTCAGTGCCCCTGGTCTGTAGTCACTAGGCAAGGTGGGACACGTCAAAGTGTTTTGGCCCGAAACCTTGACTGTACTCTTCTATAGAAGCTGCCTGGTCTGTTGAGTTCCTCCAGAATTTTGTGTGTGCTGCATCTATTGTGGTTGAATGGACCTCATTTCACATCTCCTCCCTTCAGCCATCTTTGACCCCGTCCCCCTCCTCCATCCACAAACCTCAGATGTTTTCATCCCCTGCCTCCCATCAGATTGCAGCTGTTGTTTACCTCTCCTTTCTCCTCTAGTGGTTTGCATTCTCATCTCCTTTACTTACCAGCACTTGTGCTCCTGCTTATCTCCCTCCATGCAGCTATCACCCATCTTTACATTCCTGACCCCTCGCCTTGCTTCATCTGCTTTTTTTAAAAAAATTTTAATCTCTCTGTCTGCCTCCATTTATCATTCACCCGCCACAGTATACCAACTCCAGCCCCTGCTCAGCTCCACTGCCTGACATCCTACATGCTAGCTCAGTCCACTAATTGCCTCAGGGTCCTTCCTTTCTATTCCACTTCTCTCTGTGCTGGCCATTTTGCCTCTCCAACTCTCAGTCTTGATGGAGGGTTTCATCCTGAAACATTGACTATATCCTTCTTCATACTGATGCTGAGTTCTTCCAGCAGTTTATGTGGAGCATCTGAATGTTTAGTCAGAATGCCAAATAGATGACTCATCAATGACTGTACTGCTGCATAAGGCCCTCGAGATTCCCCCCGTCACAGATGCCAGTTTACAGCCAATTCTGTTCAGTTCATTACTATATTATTAAAATTAAGAAATGGCTGAAAGCATTAAAGTGCCTAACAACATCCCAGCTATAGTAATGAAGACCTGCACACCTCTGGCCAAGCTGCAATAGTGCAGTTACAACATTGGCAATTACCCAAAAATATGAAGATTTGCCTTGGAATGTCCTGTTCACAAAAGTAAAAAAACATCCAATCTACTTAATTACCACACAGTCAATATCCACTTAATCATTAGCAAAGTGAAGCTGCCATTCACAATGCTCTCAATAAACATTTCTTCATCAATAACCCACCTACCGATGTTCATTTTGAGCTTATCTGGGACCACTCACCTCCAGATCTCATCATAGCCTTGGAACTGAATATGGACCAAAGAGGTGAATTCTAAATTACTATTGTATAGTGATGAGGAAAAGTGTACAGCCTGGGTAGTGAGGGTCCTTAATGAAGTTTGCCACCTTCTTGAGCATGACCTTTGGAAGATGTTATTGATGATGTGGAGTCTTGTGCCAATTAGGAAGCTGATTGAGTCTACAACCTTGTGCAGTTTCTTTCTAACCTGTGCATTGGAGCCTCCATCGCAGGTGGTGATGCAATAAAATACATCTATAGACATGCCCTTCTCTTATTACAACCATTAGAGAGGAGGCATAAGAGCCTGAAGACCCACACTCAACATTTTAAGAACAGCTTCTTTCCCTCAGCCATCAGATTTCTAAACAGTCAATGAACCATGAATGCTGCCTTGTCATTCATCACTTTTAATGTAGCTTATCATAATTTTGTTGATGTCCAGGAATTTGAAGCTGCTAACCCTTTCTACTGCTGTCCTCAGTGTGTGTTAAGACCATAAGACCATAAGATATAGGAGCAGAAGTAGGCCATTTGACCCATCGAGTCTGCTCTGCCGTTCAATCATGGGCTGATCCAATTCTTCCAGTCATCCACACTCCCCTGCCTTCTCCCCATACCCTTTGATGCCCTGTCTAATCAAGAATCTATCTATCTCTCCCTTCAATGCACCCAATGACTTGCCCTCCACAGCCACTCATGGTAACAAATTCCACAGATTTGCCACCCTCTGATTAAAGTAATTTCTCCGCATCTCTGTTCTAAATAGACGTCCTTCAATCCTGAAGTCATGCCCTCTTGTCCTAGACTTCTCTACCATGGAAATAACTTTGCCATATTTAATCTGTTCAGGTGTTTTAACATTCAGGATGTTTCTATGAGATCTCTCCTCATTCTCCTGAACTCCAGGGAATACAACCCAAGAGCTGCCAGATGTTCCTTATACGGTAACGTTTCCCTTCCTGGAATCATTCTCGTGAATCTTCCCTGAACCCTCTCCAATGTCAGTATATCCTTTCTAAAGTAAGGAGCCCAAAACAGCACTAAAAACTCCAAGTGTGATCTCACGAGTGCCTGTTAGAGCTTCAGCCTCACATCCCTGCTCTTATATTCTATACCCAGAAATGAATGCCAACATTGCATTTGCCTTCTTCACCACTGACTCAACCTGGAGGGTAACCTTTAGGGTATCTTGCACAAGGATGCCCAAGTCCCTTTGCATCTCTGCATTTTGAATTCTCTCCCCATCCACTGTAAATAATAGTCCGCCCATTTATTTCTTCCACCAAAGTGCAACACTACCCGCTCCTCCTCACCATCTTTGTATCATCGGCAAATTTATCTGCAAATCCATTAATCCCATTGTCCAAATCATTGACATACATCGTAAAAAGCTGCAGTCCCAACATCTAGAATTAACTAGAAACAAGAATACTTAATCAAAATAAAAAAAGAGGACCTCAGGGTCTATAGTTTTCTTTCTGCCGCTTCCCACCCTTGGTTCTTGATTCTTGATCCTCCAAAATATTCCGCATGGAATTTAAACTAGAGGTGGCAGAGGGTGGGCTTAAGAAGGAGATTTTTGAAGAAGAAAAGCTGCCTTAAATTTAATTGGGTTTAAATAGCGGAGTAACATTTGCAATTTTCCAGTCATCAGGTACAATTCCAGAATCTATCTATTCTTAAAAGATCATTGTTAATGCCTCCACAATCTCTCTAGCTACTTCCTTTAGAACCCAAGGGTGCATTCCATCAGTCCAGGAGATTTAGCCACCCTCAGGCCATTAAGCTTCCTGAGCACCTTCTCAGCTGCAATTTTCACTGCACATACTTCACTTCCCTGACACTCCTGAATGTCCAGTATACTGAAGACGTCTTCCATTGTGAAGACTGATGCAAAATACACATTCAGTTCCTCTGCCATCTCTGCATCTCTCATTACAATATCTCCAGTGTCATTTACTATTGGTCCTATATCTACCCTCAACTCTCTTTTACCCTTTATATACTTAAAAAGCTTTTAGTATCTTCATATTCTATGTTCTATGTTCTTTGATATTAATCACCAGCTTCCTTTCATAATTCATCTTTTTCTTTCCAATGATCTTCTTAGTTTCCTTCTGCAAGTTTTTAAAAGCTCCTCAATCCTCTATCTTCCCACTAGCTTTGGCTTCCTTGTATGCCCTCTCTTTTGCTTTTACATTGGCTCTGACTTCACTTGTCAGCTATGGTAGTGTCCTTCTTCCATTTGAAAATTTCTTCTTGTTTGCAATATATCTGTCTTGCACTTCCCTCATTTTTCACAGAATCTCCAGCCATTGCTGCTCTGCTGTCCTTCCTGCTAGTGTCCCTTTGCAATCAACTTTGGCCAGTTCCCCTTTCATGCCTTTGTAACTTCCTTTATTCCACTGAAATACCAACACATTGGAATTTAGTTTCTCCTTCTCAAATTTCAACGTGAACTCGATCATATTGTGATCACTGTTCCCTAAGGGTTCCTTAACCTCAAGCTCTCTTATCACCTCTGGATCATTGCACAACACCCATTCCAGCACAGCCAATCCCCTAGTGGGCTCAACAATAAGCTGTTCTAAAAAGCCATCCCATAGACATTCCACAAATTCTCTCTTTTGAAGTCCAGTACCGGCTTGGTTTTCCCAATCCACTTTCATGTTAAAATCCCCAATGATTATCATGACATTGCCCTTCTGACACATCTTTTCTATCTCCTGCTGTAATTTGTAATCCACATTCCTGCTGCTGTGTGGAGGCCTGTGTACAACTGCCATTAGGGTCCTTTTACCTATGCCATTTCTTAACTCAACCCATAGAGACTCTGCACCTTCGGATCTTGTGTCATCCCTTCCTAATGATTTAATATTATTTCTTAAACACAGAGCCACACCTCCCCCCCTTCCTACTAATCTAGCTTTCTGATACACGGTTTATCCTTAGATGTTCAGCTCCCAATGGCAGCCATCCTTTAGCCAATTTTCAGAGATGACCATAACGTCATACTTACCAGTCTGAAGCTGAATTTCAAGATCATCCATTTTATTTCTTCCATTTATGTTCTCCCAGCTTTTCCTTCCTGAAGTCCGCAATCAATTCTTTGGTCTTGCTGGCAAACAGTGCAAGGTTGTTGTTGCGAAATCACTCAATCAGATGATCTATCTTACTCCTGTATGCCTCGTCCTCATCATCTGAGATTCTGCCAACAACAATGGAGTCACCAGCAAATTTGTAGATGTTTTTTGGGCAGTGCTTAGCCACATAGTTATGTGTAGAAAGAGCAGAACAGCAGTCTAATCCTGCGTTGATTGTCATCGAGGAGGAGATGTTATTACCGATCAGCACTGACTGTGGTCTTTTATTATTGATTATTATTATATAGGTGGAGATACAGTGCAGAATAGGCCCTTTGGCCCTTTAAGCCATGCTGCCCAGCAATCATCCAATTTAATCTGAGCCTTATCACAGGACAATTTACAGTGACCGATTAAACTAGTATGCATCTGGACTGCAGGAAGAAACAGGCACCCTGAGGAAACACACATGATCGCGAGGGAGAACGAACATACAAACTCCTTACAGGCAGTGGCAGGAATTGACCCCCAGGTCGCTGGTACTGTAAAACATTGCGCTAACCACTATGCTACTGTGCCACCATCTTCCGATGAGGAAGTCAAGGCTCCAATTTCCGAGGGAGGTAGAGAGGCCCAGGGTTTGAACTAGCCCATGCTAAACGTTTAGTCAGCCTAGTTCCATTGATCTTCACACAGACCATAGCTCCCCACATCCCGCCAATTCTTACACCTACCGAAATTTCTCTTCACTATTGATATCAAACCCACATCCATTACTTCCACAGGCAGCTAATTCCACACTATCACCACTCTCTGAGTGAAGATCTCCCTCATGTTCACCTTAAACATTTCACCTTTCACCATTTAACCCATGAGCTTCAGTTCTAGTCTCACGCAGCTTCAACGTGACATCCCAACTCTTGTACTCAATATACTTTGATTTATGAAGGCCAATGTGCCAAAAAGCTTTCTGTACAACCCTATCTACCTGTGATGCCACTTTCAAGGAATTATGGGTCTGTATTCCCAGGTCCTTTTGTTTTACAGCACTCCACAGTGGCCTACTACTCACCGTGTAAAACCTACCCTGGTTGTTCTTCCCAAAGGGCAACGCCTCACACTTGTCTGCGTTAAATTTCATCTGTCATTTTCAGCCCATTTTTCTAGCGGGATCAGATCCCACTGGAAGCTTTGATCATCTTCCTTGATGTCCACTACACCCCCAATCTTGCTGTCATCCGCAAATTTGCTGATCTAGTTTCCTATATTATCATCCAGACCATTGATATAGATGACAAATAGCAATGGACCCAGCACTGATCCCTGTGGCACACCACTAGTCAGAGGCCTCCAGTCAGAGAAGCAACCATCTACTACCATTCTTAGGCTTCTTTCAATGTCTAATCCAATATACTACCTCATTTTGAATGCCAAGCGACTGAACCTTCTTGACCAGCCTCCCATGTGGGACCTTGTCAAATGCCTTGCTAAAGACAATGTAGACAACTGCCTTGCCTTCATCAACTTTCCTGGTAACTTCCTCAAAAAACTCCATAAGACTGGTTAAACACGACCTACCATGCATAAACCCATGTTGATCATCCTTAATCAGTGCCTATCTATCCAAATACTTGCATACCCAGCCCCTTCCAATAACATACACGTTACTGATGTCAGGCTTGCCGCCCTATAATTTTCTGCCTTGTTTTTAGAGCCTTTCTTAAACAACAGAAAGCTTGTTGGTTAGTACTGAGGTGATGATGGTGTTGAACACAGAGCTGTAATCGATGAAAAGCACCCTGATGTAAGTAATGTCTTGGTGAAACTACAGTCAATGGGAGTGGAGACAAGAGCACTCCAGTGGTTAGAGTTGCAGAAAGGGAGCTAGTTGTCTTTGTAGAAGATCAAATATCCCAGCCACAGGACACCACTGATGGAGTTTCTCGAGGTCCAACTATCTTCAACTATTTCATCAATGACCTGCCTTACATCATTGGGTTAGAAGTGGGAAAGTTTGCTAATGATTACACAATGTTCAATTCTATTTGCAACTCTTCAGCAATGAAGCAAACCGTACAAGCATGCAGAAAGACCTAGATAACCATCAGGTGTAGACTGTTCAGTGACAAACAACGATCATGACAAGTAATGACCAACTTTGATCAGAGGGAGTCTAACTACCTTCCCCTGACGTTCAATAGCATTTGTGTTGCTGAGTGCCCCACCACAAAAAGACTTAGTTATGGGTGGGAGTATAAGGATAATAAGGACAATCAATACCCAAGGTGAGGTTCAAAGCGGTATCCTCCAAACTGAGAGGCATCTCTCTGGAGATTTATGACTCTCACATTGGCTTCATCAGGCAGTTCAGAACTTACATACTAAGAAGGTGGAAGTTACATGGATTTTTTTTTTTGGCACTCGGTAATGAGCTTTGGAACCACGCCATTTGAGAGGCTCAAAATGGCAGAAATCTTTGATGGATTTAAAAGTCGTGCTTAGAGGTGTGCAGAAATGGGTTAAGTGGTCTTTCAAACCTGCCCAGCCTTCAGTCAGACTACAGTTGATCCTGTGTGAAGACTAGATTCACATAAGATCTTGGCATCCACTGATTCCATTTGCAACAACTTTTTGTGTGTTTCCTTATCAGAAACTCTTTGAAAATTTGCATTCATTGCTTCCCCCTTATCCACAGATGTGGTGCTGGAAGACAGCTCATGCAACGTCCTTTTTTTAATTAAATAGGAAATGGACCATCTAAGCAACTGCAAGCCTGCCACTTCACCAACAGTGGTAGGAAACTCATTGAAAATATTCTGAAGAACAGTTTAAATTAACATTTAGAAACTAATTTGTCTGAGGAAGTAAAAAGAGAGTTCATTAGGTGTAATCTAATAGGGATTTTAGTGCGATATCAGACAAAATCCAACATAGCATATTGACCTGGAAAGCAAAAAACCTGGAGTGCAAAGGAAAGTGGCAAATTTAATTAAAAATGGACCCAACAGGAGATAAGGTAATGATCAATTGGAAATTTAGCGCTTGGAGGCTCTGTGGAATGGCTTGGAGGGCTCAGTGCAAGCCTTTGTTTATAATATTATTAATAAGAGTTCAAGGCTTTTGGATACCCATAAAGTGTTTAGGTGCAGGTAAAAGGAACAAATGGCATTCAGTATGGAAAAATGTAAGATCATGCACTTGGGGAGCTAAAAAGGCAAGGAAATAAATGTTAGTGTACTGAAAATTGTGAAGTCAAAAATGGAACAACAAGCAATCTACTGGAAGAACTCAGTGGATCATGCAGCATCAGTGGGAGGAAGTGAATTGTGAACATTTTTACTAGAAGCCCTACATCAGGATTGAGAGTGGAGAGGCGAGAAGTTTAGAAAGCACACAGGTGATCGGTGGACTGAGGAGTGATGAAAGGTGACAGGCAGGCAGTGTCAGGTAGGGGAGGTGAGTGGGAGTGGAATTGGAAGACCATGGCAGGTGAATGATAGATGGAGGACAACAGAGGGAGAAGGGATAAAAAAACAGAAGGATCAAGGCTGGGGGGATGGAAGTGTTAGTAGAGGAGACAGCTGCAGAAGATAAGCAGAAGCACAAAACACTACTATAGCTGCATTCAGGATACGTAAAGGGGGTGAAATTGGAACATTAGAAGAGAGGGGAGGAGTGCAGGACATTTGGAATCAGATGGGTAGTGAGTGGATGGAAGAGGAAGGGAAATAAGATGGGTGATGGGTAGCTGGGGGGGTGGGTGCAGGGAGAGACGGGGGAGCAACAATAGGAGTGCAGAAGATCACAGGGAGAAGGAGGGTGGATAGGGGTATGGGAAGTAGGAGAAAAAAGAAAATGGTGGGGGGGATTTGCTACCCAAAATTGATTGTCACTGGGCTGTAGACAATTCAGATAGAACATAAGCTGTTGTATTGGGCTTCATCTTGGTAATAGAGAAGGCCAAGGATAGACTGTGGGAATAGGAAGGAGAGTTGAAATGGTCTACAACTGGGAACTTGGGTTGTCTAATGCAGACTGAGCATGGGTGTTCTGTGAAGAAGTTGTTGAGTCTGTGCTTGGTCTTGCCACTTCAGGAGCACTGAATGCAGCAGATAAGGTTGTGGAAAATCACCTTTCAATCACTGTTTCAGTCCCTGGATGGTGATGAGGGAGGAGGTGCAAGGACAATTGTTACATCTAAATGTCTGGCTGCCTACCTCCTTCTGTCATTCACCTGTCACAATCTTCCAACCGCGCCCTGCTGACCTACTAGCGACTACCTGCCTATCACCTTCCACCCCTCCTCCTCAGATCACCAGTCAGCTTGGAATTCTCTCTGATCAAAAGGATTCTGCAGATGCTGGAGGAATGTTATCATTTCCTGTCAGAGATACACCTTATGTACAGTTATTCCTGTACCTCCTGTACATAAACTAATCTTATGTCTTTATAATTATTGTGTTTTTATTGTATTCTTTATGCCTTGTGGTTTTCTTTTGCTGCATCAGATCCAGAGTATCAATCATTTTATTCTCCTTTACGGAAGAATGGCAATAAACTATTTTGGATCTTGAGCCTAAGGAGGGGAATAAGCAGTTGACATTTTGAGCTGTGGCTCTTCTTCAGGCTCTCCCTTTCCCACCCCTATGCTCATCCTCTGGCCTTTCCACTCTCAGTCCTGATGCTGCACTTTGAAGAGAAACATCGCCAATTTATTTCTTCCCGCCAATTCTGCTCAACACTCTGAGTCGTCCAGCAGGTTATTTCTACTCCAGATTCCAGCATTTTCAGTCTCTTGTCTCTCCCAATAATGAGGACTTTGTCTTACAAATCTCTGACAGTAGCTATAGCTTTAGATAAAGGAGTTTTTTTAGTGGCTGAAACATAGAATAGCAAAGGTCGGATATCATTCTTAAACTACATAGAACACTTCTAGGGTACTGCATTCTGAGCCACCACACTGTTGAAGGATTGATAGCACTCGAGGGTGCAGGGATTTACGAGGTTGTAGACAGAGCTAGACAGTTACAATTAGAAGGAGAGACTGATGGCTGGATTGGTTAATTTGGAACAGGAGAGTATGAGGGTGGATTAACTAAAGAGCACAAACTGTAAGAGGACTAGACAGACTAAAAAAGAAAAAAAATGATTTCCCTGATAAGGAGATTGATAACAGAGTACATTTAACCTGAGAAAGGTTTAAAATAGAGCTACAGAAATGTTTTTCTCTCCCTGAGTACTGGATGTCTGAAAGGAAGGTGAAGGCAGAAACTGTCATCAAAGTTAAGTTATCTGGGTGTGCAGTGGAAAAGCTGTAACCTACAAAGCTAACTGAGGAGCTGGGAAGTGGGAGTAGCCTTAAATCGCTCCATCTTTGACCAGAAAGGGTCTATTTGGTGACATGGCCTCATATGCGGTATATTTATGAGATTTATTACTTTCTCAAGATCTATATTAAATTTCCTGAAAGTGATTTTTATCTCCATAAAACCATATTAACTTTGCTGAAGCATATTGCAATTTTCTAAATGCACTGCTTCCATGTACAGAGAAATGCATTCCAATATTTGCTGATGACAGATATCAGGCTGTCTATAGTTCACTCCTTTGCCTTCCTTCTTAAGTAAGGATGCTGCATTTGGCGCTTGCCATCCAATCTAGTTGGACTGTTCCAGCACTTGGTGAATTCTGGACAAACATCACTAATGCTTCCTCTGTTGCCCCTTCTGAACTCTGGGATGCACACTGTTCCATCTGTAGAATTTGTCTAATAATTTTTTGGCAACATAAGAGATTCCGCAGATGCTGGAAATGGGGAGTAATACACACAAAATACTGGAGGAACACAGCAGGTCAGGCAGCATCTACGGAGAGGAATAAAGAGTCAATTTTTCAGTCCGTTGAAGGGTCTGGTAAAGGGTCTTGGCCCGAAACATCAACTCTTTATTCCACTCATTAACTTTTAGATACTTCCTTTTTGGTAATATTACTGAATTTAAGATCCATTAGATCTTTTATTACATCACTGTTTCTCTCTATCTGTCAGATCTGCAGCAGCGAAAGCAGATGGAAAGTATTTATTTAATATGGTCATTTTATTTTGCCAATAAAACTTCTAACATTGTCTCAATGGAACCCACATTTAAATGTTAGTGCCCTTTTCCTTTATACATTGTTATATAAGCTATAACATTTTTTAAAAAAATGTTCTTGCTGATTTCCATAATCTTTGTTATTTATCCAGTTTTGTGGTCATTGCAATGTGATTGGGTTGGCTAGATCGTCAGCTGGCATACGCGTAATAGGCTGAGTAGCCTCCTGTCACAGATTTCTTTGATTCTAGAGCAACACACACAGACTTGCTGGAGGGACACAGCAGGTCAAGTAGGATCTGTGGAAGGAAACAAGTGGTCAACTTTTCAGGCTGGTATTCTTCACCTGCACCGGAAAGGAAAGGGGAAGAAGCCAGAATCTTTGATTCTAACCACTGAGCATTTAAATCGAGCGTAGCTACCAACATTAGGTAAATGTTGTCTACAGCAATGAAAAACCATTCTCATTAGTTTTAAATGAGATGGACTATTGTCAGTATTTCTTTCTATCGGGGTTTTGACATGATACACTCTCTTTCTCTGTGTTTCATTGTTATATAAATAATGACTTTAATAAGCTTACAATACAGCTTTTCCTCACCTAGAGTACAAATGTCAAGTCTGCATTCTGCAATCTGCTTCAATGAAATGTTTCAGGAATACTAAGTATTACTCATTACTGTAATTTATTGAGGCATTATCAAGGAGTAGTTGGGGCTGCAAGCAAGAAACCTAAGCACTTTGCATGAAAAGTAAATCTAATTGTATGACAATAGTTTCATTAGACACAGCGCAGAAAAAATACACATCCATTTTCACAGCCAGCTGCCCGGTTTTCAGAGAGAGGGCATGAAACTAGATTAGATTTCCAATCTAATTAAAATTTAATTTTTATTATCTGCTTCTATTACATTACTATGTCTTATTACAGAACTTTCACCAGAGTTTCAGAAACAATTCTGTCATGCCTTTGTTCCGGTTGTTTTCAGTTTTGGCAAAAAAAAAGTTCTGTTGGCATCATAATGAAATGTATATTTTTACTTCCTGCTGGTTTTGTTTTGAATCACAGGAAATGGACATTGCTGACGATTACAGGCATCACTTGTGCACCTCTGATTGATCGTGAGGAGGCAGTTAAATGTTAACCGCCTTGGTGGGGGAAGTGGGGAGGGAGAGGGAGAGCAAAGAGGCGGTAAGAGTCAAATAGAGGGCAGACAAAACAAAAATGGAAGATATTCTTTACTGAAGAGTATTACTGAACCAATTGGAGATTATATGTTGATCCTATAATATTTAATTATCCCCGTCTCTATATTATGACCCAAATTTCGAGTTAGAACATAGAAACATAGAAAACCTACATACAGCACAATACAGGCCCTTCGGCCCACAAAGCTGTGCCGAACATGTAGTACTTTAGAAATTACCTCAGGTTACCCATAGCCCTCTATGTTTCTGAGCTTCATGTACCTATCCAGGAGTCTCTTAAAAGACCCTATTGCATCTGTCTCTACAACCATCGCCGGCAGCCCATTCCACACACTCACCACTCTCTGCGTTAAAAATTTACCCCTGACATCTCCTCTGTACCTACTTCCAAGCACCTTAAAACTATGCCCTCTCATGCTAGCCATTTCAGCCCTGAGGAAAATCCTCTGACTATCCACATGATCAATGCCTCTCATTATCTTATACACCTTGCTGTGTCAGGATTCAAACTTATGTCTTTAGATCCTAAAGGTGGGTGGATTAATTGGCCAAATTGCTAATGGTGTGTCATTGAACGAGGGAGGAGTTGATGATAATGTAGAGAGAATTTTAAACATGGGATAAATGAAGTACTAGTGTAAAAAGGTGATTACTAATTGGTACAGACGGTAAATGATTCCATTGCTGTATCTTTCGATGAATCCATCACTGGCCGAGTCCAATAACAAGTTTTTGGCAGATCACGACAATTGGAGCTTCAAATTCAGACACTGTTTTCATCAGTCTCACCAACTTGTTTTCATGGTACAAAGGATCTGTGTGGGCTAATACTCCATCATGCCCTTTAGTCACTGTATTCAAGATGGAACATCCAGTGGAGTATTGCAATGCATGGAGGCGTCCTGCAGCCTTGAGATAATAATTCTTTCTTGCGAATTGCAATCAAAGAGCTGAAGGAAGAACTGTTAGAAACAAACCAAAAGGAACTGATGACACTGGTAAAATGTCAGTTAAAATTATTTTGATTTGTGAAAAATAATTGATAAAGAAAAAACTTCTCAGAGACAACTTATGGATTTGGAATAAGTGATTAAGTATATTCATTCAGTCTTGAGGGGGAGAGGGATTTAGAAAGATTGGTGGGGGTGGGTGGCGCCATAGCATAAAAGTTAGAGTAACACTATTCAGCACAAGGAATCAGTGATCAGGGTTCAATTCCTGCCTCTGTCTGTAAAGAGCTTGTACATTTCACCATAACTGTGTGGCTTTCTGGAGATGGATATACTCAGGACCATCTGGGAGGCTGAAAACCTTGTAGATGAAACTTTTACTGTGATGGCCACACCCAGTGTACAGCTTCAGATGACCACCAGAAAAAGTAAGGGGAAAAAGCAGTTCATGCAGAGTTCCATAGAAACATGGAAAACCTACAGCATGATACAGGCCCTTCGGCCCGCCATTCTATACTGAACATGTACTTACTTTAGAAATTACCTAGGGTTACCCATAGCCCTCTATTTTTCTAAGCTCCATGTGCCTATACAGGAGTCTCTGAAAAGACCCTATCATATCCCCCTCCACTACCATCACCGGCAGCTCATTCCATGCACTCATCACTCTCTGTGTAAAAAAAATCACCCCTAACATCTCCTCTGTACCTACATCCAAGCACATTAAAACTGTGGCCTCTCATGTTAGCCATTTCAGCCCTGGGAAAAAGCCTCTGACTATCCATATGATCAATGCCTCCCATCATCTTATACACCTCTATTAGGTCACCTCTCATACTCCGTCGCTCAAAGGAGAAAAGGCCGAGTTCACTCAACCTATTCTCATAAGGCATGCTCCCCAATCCAGGTAACATCCTTGTAAGTCTCCTTTGCACCTTTTCTATGGTTTCCACATCCTTCCTGTAGTGAGGTGACCAGAACTGAGGGTCCGAATAGCTGCAACATTACCTCTGGGCTCCTAAACTCAATCCCACGGTTAATGAAGGCCAATCCACCGTATGCATTCTCAACTACAGAGTCAACCTATATAGCGTCTTTGAGTGTCCTATGGACCCGGACCCCAAGATCCCTCTGATCTTCCACACTGCCGAAAGTCTTACCATTAATACTATATTCTGCCATCATATTTGATCTACCAAAATGAACCACCTCACACTTATCTGGGTTGAACTCCATCTGCCACTTCTCAGCCCAGTTTTGCATCCTATCAATGTCCCGCTGTAACCTCTGACAGCCCTCCGCACTATCCACAACACCTCCAACCTTTGTGTCATCAGCAAATTTACTAACCCATCCCTCTATTTCATCATCCAGGTCATTTATAGAAATCACCAAGAGAAGGGGTCCCAGAACAGATCACTGAGGCACAGCACTGGTCACTGACCTCCATGCAGAATATGACCCATCTACAACCACTCTTTGCCTTCTGTGGGCAAGTCAATTCTGGATCCACAAAGCAATGTCCCCTTGGATCCCATGCCTCCTCACTTTCCCAATAAGCCTGGCATGGGGTACCTTATCAAATGCCTTGCTGAAATCGATATACACTACATCTACTCCTCTACCTTCATCAACGTGTCTAGCCATGTCCTCAAAAAATTCGATCAGACTCACGAGGCATGACCTGCCTTTCACAAAGCCATGCTGACTATTCCTAATCCTATTATGCCTCTCCAAATGTTCATAAATCCTGCCTCTCAGGATCTTTTCCATCAACTTACCAACCACTGAAGTAACACTCACTGGTCTATAATTTCCTGGGCTATCTCTATTCCCTTTCTTGAATAAGGGAACAACATCCACAACACTCCAATCCTCCAGAACCTCTCCCGTCCCCATTGATGAAGCAAAGATCATCGCCAGAGGCTCAGCAATCTCCTCCCTTACTTCCTACAGTAGCCTGGGGTACATCTCGTCCAGTTCCAGTAACTTATCCAACTTGATGTTTTCCAAAAGCTCCAGTACATCCTCTTTCTTAATATTATATATGCTTAAGCTTTTCAGTCTGCTGTAAGTCATCCCTACAATTGCCAAGATCCTTTTCTGTAGTGAGTACTGAAGCAAAGTATTCATTAAGTACCTCTGCTATCTTCTCCGGTTCCATTCACACTTTTCCATTGTCACACTTGATTGGTCCTATTCTGTCATGTTTTATCCTCTTGTTCTTCACATACTTGTAGAACGCCTTGGGGTTTTCCTTAACCCTGTCCGCCAAGGCCTTCTCATGGCCCCTTCTGGCTCTCCTAATTTCTTTCTTAAGCTCCTTCCTGCTAGCCTTATAATCTTCTAGATCTCTCTCATTACCTTTCATAAGCTTTTCTTTTCTTCTTGACTAGATTTTCAACAGCCTTTGTACACCACGGTTCTTGTACCCTAGCATCCTTTCCTGTCTCATTAGAATGTACCTATGCAGAACTCCACGCAAATATCTCCGAACATTTGCCACATTTCTGCCCACAGAGACTCTGTAGACAATCCCTCCATTACTTCCTCCTTTTCTGCAGCCGTGACACTATCTCTGATCAACAGTGCCACGCCCCACCTGTTTTGCCTCCCTCCCTGTCCTTTCTGAAACATCTATAGCCTGGCACTCTAAGTAACTATTCCTGCCCCTGAACCATCCAAGTCTCTGTAATGGCCACAACATCATAGCTCCAAGTACTGATCCACACTCTAAGCTCATGCACTTTGTTCAGAATACTCCTTGCATTAAAATAAACACATCTTAAACCATCAGTCTGAGCGCATCCCTTCCCTATCACCTGCCTATCCTCCCTCTCGCACTGTCTACAAGCTTTCTCTATTTGTGAGTCAACCGCCCCTTCCTCCATCTCTTCAGTTTGGTTCCCACGCCCCCGCAATTCTAGTTTATACTCTCCCCAGTATCCTTAGCAAACCTCCCTGCCAGGATATTTGTCCTTTTTGTACAGGTTACGCCTGCCCCAAATGAGGTCCCAATGATTCAGAAATCTGAATCCCTGCTCCCTGCTCCCTGCTCCAATCTCTCAGCCACGCATTTATCCTCCACCTCATTCTATTCCTATACTCACTGTCACGTGGCACAGGCAGTAATCCCAAGATTACTACCTTTGAGGTCCTGCTTCTCAACGTCCTTCCTAACTTCCTGTAGTCTGATTTCAGGACCTCACCCCTTTTCTTACCTATGTCATTGGTACCAGCATGACCTCTGGTTGTTCACCTTCCCACTTCAGGATATCATGGACGTGATTAGATATCTGGGAGGCAAACTACCACCCGTGTTTCTTTCCTGCGACTACAGAATCGCCTGTCTGACCCCCTAACTATACAGTCCCCTTTCACTTCTGCCATTCTCTTCCTTTTCCTACCCTTCTGAGCCACAGGGCCAGACTCTGTGCCAGAGGGGCCGCCATTGTTGCTTCCCCCAGGTAGGCCATTTCCCCTAACAGTACTCAAACAGGAGTATTTATTGCTAAGGGGACAGCCACAGGGGTACTCTCTAGCATCTGCCTCCTGCCCTTCCCTCTCCTGACTGTTACCCACTTATCTGTCTCCTGAGGCCCCGGTGTGACTACTTGCCTATAGCTCCTCTCTATCACCTCCTCACTTTCCCTGACCAGACGAAGGTCATCTAGCTGCATCTCCAGTTCCCTAACCCAGTCCCTAAGGAGCTGCAGCTCAACGCATCTGGCGCAGATGTGGCCGTTCCCCTCAGCAACAAATCAGATACTACGGGGGGGATGACGTATCAGCTTTGTGGCCAAGTTTACGGATGATGCAAAGTTAAGTGGAGTGGCAGAGTAGAGGTAGGGAGTCTGCGAAAGGACTTAGACAGATTGGGAGAATGGGCAAAGAGGTGGCAGATGGAATATTGTGTAGGGAAGTGTATGCTCATGCACTTTGGTAGAAGGAATAAAGGCATGGACAATTTTCTAAATGGGGAGAAACATCCAAAATCAGAGGTGCAAAGAGAATTGGGAATCCTTGTGCAGGATTCCCTTAAGATTAACTTACAGGTTGAATTGATAGTAAGGAAGGCAAATGCATCGTTAGCATTCATTTCAAAGGGACTAGAATATAAGAGCAAGGATGTAATGCTAAGGGGGACATCCATTTAGAACAGAGAGGAGGAGGACTTTCTTTAGCCAGAGGGTAGTGAATGTGTGGAATTCATTTCCACAGGTAGCTGTAGAATCCAAGTCAATGGGTATATTTAAAGCAGGAGGCTGACAGGTTCTTGATTAGTAAGGATGTCAAAGGTTACAAAGAGAAGGCAGGTGAGTAAGGTTGAGAGGGTTAATAAATCAGCCATGGTGGAATAGCGGAGCGGACTCAATGATCTGAATGGCCTAATTCTGTTCCTATGTCTTATGGATTTCTTTCAGGTGCTCTGGTTTCCTCTCACAATTCAAAGACATTCGGGTTAGAGTTAGTAAGTTGTAGGCATGCTGTATTGGTACCAAAAGTGTGGCAAGACCTATGGATTTCCACTCAGTAAATATTCAGCCCATTGTTGACATAATTGATGCATTTCACTGTATGTTGCAATATTTCGATGTATATGTGACAAATACAACTAATTTTTATCACTTTTGAACTAGTATCGATAAGTAGGATAACTATAATTTCCATTAAAGTGAAATTGCAAAGCCGCCTGTTGTTCAACTGAACAGAATTTTTACCTAATAGAATTAGACCTATCACACAAAATATGGTTGAAGAGTTATAAGTATGTAAACTCCAGAAAAACAGGCACCGCTGTTTACTAGTAATGCACCCAAAATGCTGGAAAAATTCAATAGGTCATGCAGCACCTATAGAGAGGAATAAACAAGTCAACGTTTCGGGCTGAGCTCTTCCAGTATTTGTGTGTGTTACTCTGGATTTCCAGCATCTATAGAATCTCTTATGATTATGAGTTACAGTTATTTAGCATTTTTAGAGTAAATAAGAAACTATCTTTGAGTGGACTGCATTGATAGTTACAATCACTGGTATATTCACAAGTATACTGTATCACATAACTATATCACAAGTATATTGTAGCACTCCGGGGGTGGGCGGGGGGGGCGTGATTCGGGGTGGTGGTGGATGGTCGACAGCCCGTCCCAGCATTCCTAGTGGCCAGACCTATTTATTGTTCTTGTTTTAAAATGCTTTTGTGGGATTATGATGGGATGTTCAAGTTAATTTATTGTTACACTTTAGCTTGGGTGGATTATACAGTTATTCACATGTGTGTCTGTGGTCACTCTGACTGTAACTGGGGTGTGTAATAATCATCTCCCCTGCCTGTACGTGACTGAGTGGGTTCCCTCCCCGGGTCATCGTGCCTGGTCTGTTTTTGTGCTTGTCGCAATAAAAATGGCTGGAGTTAAACTAGCTTTTCTCGTCAGTCATCATGGACCGAATGCTTGCCACATTGGTGCCAGGAGTGGGATTAGAAATTAGAAATTGATGGTGAGATTGAAGAGATACAATGTTGGATGAAGCACCTTAAAACCCAGGGAATAAGTCGAAGGACCGAGCAGTATGACTCCCCTGCATTTCCGGGCCAACTCCTGAAGACGGGATGTCGACCCAGAGGGAGGACCTGGGAACCGAGCATTGTGGCTTCCCAGGGAACCCCGATAGGGCGAATGTACTCAGGTTTCCCAACCCGAGGGACATGGCGTAGCACATCACCCACCTGTCTTGTGGCCCGTACCGGGGAACCCGGGATACCGCAGCCATGAGAGGATGGGCAACATGGCAGATACCACTAATGCTGCTGGAGCACGAGGAAGACCAACGGACCTCAACAATTCACGCTACAAGGTCCACGCTGAAGCTTCCCCAGACGTAATGGCTCCAACTGGCTGGAGCCTTACCCGGCGCAAGTCAAACGCAGCATGGCACAACGGGTGGAGCCCTGCCGAGACGGCAGTGCACCTTGCCCTGGCACTGGAGGGGGACGCTCTGCGGGCTCTCCTCGACCTAACACCATCTGCACAGAGTGACTACAAGGCCCTCATAGTGGTGCTGGAGCGGCGTTTCGGGCAAAGGCCATTGGAAGAAGCAATGAGGGAAGAACTGAGCAGTGTGGGAGAAAGCTTAGGGGCAATCACAGCAGGTCTCCACCACTGTACTTGGTATAGCTACCTTCCCCCACCCCCCAGTTCTCTCCCACAGTCCAGAAAGGGCTTGACCTCTTCGGCTTTGTAAAGACACTGACACCAGAGTGTCTTTGGAAAAATGTTTGCCTGACATCGCCATCATCGCTGACCGAGGTGCTGGCAGATGAGGAGAGGGCAGAAGCAAGTTTAGCCCTCCCTCCCCCACAAAGCGTTCCAGCATTGTTTCACATGAGTGAGCCCAGACTCGTGTCACCGAGGCGGAGGAGGAAACTGACGAAGAGCAGCCCATGAGACAGGCTCAAAACCTGGGAGTTTTGCATCATTGGCCTGGGTTCTGTCTTGCGGGGGGGGGGGCCGCGTGGATGTGCTGGGGGCTACACTCTCCCTCGGCACTGGGACCGTTGCGTGCCACAGAGTGATCTCCGCTACCAGAGGGGTGAGACAGACCATGCGGCCCAGGGAATGCCGAGTGGCCAGCGCTGCCAGCAACTTCAGGAGAATCCTCTCCGAGCGGGCCGTTTGGGCGAAGAGCTGCACGGTGGAGAGCCTCAGATGTCGTGCGTTGGTGGATACAGGGTCAACCATTGCCATCACCCATCCGGTATCCTCACCAACACGGACCAGCCATCCCTCCCTGGGTGTACAACGACAGCAGTCCAGCTGGCTACGGTCACTGGCGACTGTGTGGCGATGAGAGGGAAGAGGTGGCTGCACTTTGCAGCGGAGTAAAACACAGTGCAGCACGAGGTGTGGCTAGACAACATCCGGGACAGCTGCATCATTGGCCTGGACCTGTTCTCCTGCTGGGGGGCCTGTGTGGATGTGCTGGGGGGCAACACCCTACCTCGGTGCTGAAGTCGTGGATCTCTGGCAGGACGACCCGGCAGGAGCAGCAACAACCACCACCAGTCTCACAGTGGCCCGCTGCAGTTCAGCGCACCCCATAGCGGCCCAATGCACCTCACTGGAACCAGGGGCAAGTGGTGGTGGTGGCACTTCAGGTGGCAGCCGGCGGTGAGGTAGACCTCCCCACCATTGACCAGCAGCTGAACAACGAGCGGGTGAGTGATCCCATGCTGGCCCGGGTGAGGGGATGACTGTATGTGGGACGGCGGTCGAAGTGGGCAGATGTCTCCACCATGGATCCAGAGACCAAATCAGTGGGGATGCTGGAGATGCACAACAGGTCGCTGTTCTGGCGGGGGCCATTTTCCAATGACATCATCTCCAGCAGCCAGTGGTCCCCGGTTAGCTCTGTGCCACGGTGCTTTAGTCAGTGCATGGGTTGTTGACAGGCCAACCATTTCGGGGTCACAAAGATGTTGGGCAAGCTGTGCGAATGCTTCTGTTGGCCTTGGTTCAAGCAGGACATGGAGCTGCTCATGCACTGCTGCGACGCTTGCACATCCCAGAAGCGGACAGACCACGAGACTAGGCCGCTAATGCCGCAGTACCTGGTGGGGGCCCCAGTATGAGCCTGTTGCCCCACCTGGAAGAAAGGAAGTTTGGGAGCTGTTGGAAGAGGTAGTTGACTGCACCTCTGATGTGGTATACCAGGTGCAGTTACCTGAATGGCGGAAGGCAGTCATGCTGCACCAGAACTGGCTGACACTGTATCGGCTATTGGCCACCACAGACTCAGCAACGCTGAAGGAAAGAAGAGGCATTCCGGGTATCCTGCCTCTTGCCTCATTAAACTGTGCCTCCCATGGGGTGGGGGGTGGTCTGCGGACGCCCCACACTGCCCCAGGTGGCAGTGTCGACCACCACCGGTCTTTACTGTGGACTCTTCGGTTGCTGGGGATGGCTGGCCCCTCAGATGGGGGCAATGTGGTAATCCAGGGGGGCGTGGTCAACAGCCTGTCCCAGCATTCCTAGTGTCCAGCACTATTTATTGTTCTTGTGTTAAAATGCTTTCATGGGATTATGGTGGGATGTTCAAGTCCATTTATTGTTACATTTTAGCTTGGGTAGGTTATATAGTTATTCGCGTGTGTGTTTGTGGGTCACCCTGACTGTAACCAGGGAGAGTAATAATCACCTCCCCCGTCTGTTTGTGAACGAGTGGGTTCTCTCCCTGGGTCATAGTACCTGGTCTGTTTTTGTGCTTGTCACAAAAAAAAAGTCTGTTGAGTTAAACGAAATTTTCTCATTTGTCGCCACAATATTTTTGTGCTTTGAATGCCAATTACGCTATTCAAAAGGTGAAAAATACTCACGGAGATGATTATAAGCCACCTGGGAAGAAATTATTAACAAGATAAAGACAATAAGATGATAATTGACTACGACTCTCCACCATCAATTCAGGGGGAGAAAGTAGATGTCAGTTACTTCAATGCGTGAAGAGAAGCTGCAGAGACTGATAATGTGAAAATTATGGATGGTTTCCATATCCTGGAATTAAAGTAGACAGATCAGAGTCAATTGAAGGGAAAGGGTGAAAGTACAAGCAATTTTATGGCAATAATAAGTAATTTGTTTTAAATGTATGAAGCAGGGCATTGAGGCAATGGGAGACTGAGCACTTAACAGTGTGCAAAATATGATTAGTAATATGTAGGGAGGTGGACCAATGTCTTTTAATGGTCATTGTGCATTAATCTAATTTTATAAAGTTTCATTCAAAAATACCTGCACAATTGTACATGATTTTGAACAAGCTAGCTTTGTGGAAGGGAAAATAGGCAGGGATTATTTATTGATTAAATGAGAAACAGCAGAAAATTATAGAAATGCTATATGAGTGGTGAATATAAATTTAGTTTAAATCTTTACATTTTAATGTTTTAAGAAGTAACAATATACACTCAGTGTCCACTTTATGAGTTATACCTGTACTCTTGTTCATTATTACAAATATCTAATCAGCCTAAGATGTGGCAGCAACTCAATGCATAAAAGCAAGAAGACATGGTCAAGAGATATAGTTGTTGTTCAGATCAAACATCAGAATGGGTAAGCAATGTGATCTTAGTAACTTGGACCTTGGAATGATTGTTGGTGCCTGATGGGATGGTTTGATTATCTTAGAAACTGTTGATCTCCTGGGACTTCCATGCACAATGTTCTCTAGAGTTTGCAAAGAATGGAGTGAAAAACGAAAAACATCTGATGAGCAGCCGTTCTATGAGCAAAAATGCCTTGTTAGTGAGAAATGTCAGAGGAGAATGGCCAGAATGATTCAAGCTGATAGTAAGGTGACAGAAACTCAAATAATCACGCATTAAAACAGTGATATGCAAAAGAGTATTCCTGATACACAACACGTCAGTCCTTGAAGGAGATGAGCTACAGCAACTGAAGACCACAAACATACACTCAGTGTCACTTTATTAGGTACAGAAGAGACTTAATAAAATTGTTACTGAGTGTATAAAATGTTAAGAATACTGTTCAGTTATGCCTCTTTTACAAGGATCAATTTCAATGTACATTGCCTGCTGGGAAATTGATGAGATTGAGAGCAGTACTTATTTATGACTCATTCAATGGTACTCTACATTAATGTTTGTAGATAATAAAATCAGTTAGTGCTGCAAAACCAATACTGCACTCATCAAATTCCCAATGGCCAAAAAAAGTTAAATGGTTTTTGAGAAAACTGACATTAGGAAAAATAGGTTCTCCCCTACCACCCCTTCTCTCTATATAGTAATACTAGAGGTTAGGAGTTATTTCACAATCTCTTTCAAGTATGAAAGATTGAAAGAGTGCAGAGAAAACTTACAAGGATACTGCCAAATCTTGAGGATCTGATTTATGGGGAAAGGTTGAATAAGTTAGGAATTTATTCCCTAGAGCATAGGAGAAGGACACTATTTAAAAAGAAGTGATGGATGTGGGTTCGATTTCAACATTTAAGAGAAATTTGAATAGGTACTTGGATGGGAGGGGTATGGAGAGCTATGGTCTGGGTGCTGATCAATGGGACTGTCATGTTCTCGTACAGTGCGTTGAAACTCTGACTAAACACCAAGTTAAACCGGAGCCAATGAAGACAGAGTCGTAGTAAGGTTAACCATTTACTGTTCACTCTTCCACATTAACATCATATGGTGAAAACTGTTGATAAAAAAAATACAAACATATACAGGGTCTGTTTCATTCTGGAGACCATGTGCGCTCTCTTCTTTTAGCGAGTGTCTCCAGCCATCCCAAGTAGCCGGTGAGGAGGGTCCCATCAAACCGCCATCGGGCTCAAGCCGACCCTGCATTTGAAATTGAAAAGCCACCCCAACCGCCGCTTCCTTAACAGAAACCGTGTTAATATTTTTACTTCAAATACTTTCATAGGAACTTACGGCGTTGCTTCTATAATGTTCTTTTGTGGGTAGAAATGGAGTTCTTCACAATCAAGCTGCGCGCATGGCACCCCCCTTCACATCTTCTCCAAACTGGAAGTTACACACAAGACGCGGCGACACCGCAGGTGACGTCATCGCATGCTGCGATATACCATAGGCAATGGATTTACCTTTGTTATACTGTAACTTAATTATCAACCTTTAACTTTAACTAGAAAATAGTTACAAACAAATCATTTAAAACGTAGACCCAACAAAGTCAAATAAATGCCTTAAGGGCAACACAGGGACTAAGCAGATTAATAGTTTGGCATGGGTTAGATGCGTCAAAGGGCCTGTTCCTAGTGTTCAGTGGCTGTGTGTGTCTATAATTATGTTCTCATTGTTCAGAATATTGAGCAGATGTATTAAGCATAGCGGTTAGCCTGACGCTGTTATAGATTGGGGTGCTGAAAATTGGAATTCAGTTCTGGTGTTCTCTGTAAAAAGGCTCTGTATGTCCTCCCCATGGAATGCACGGGTTTTATCCAGGAATTCTGGGTTCCTCCTACAGTCCAAAAACACTAATCGTTCCATGACTAGGTTAGGGTTAAATTGGGACTATCAGCGGTTGCTGGGGCAGCAAGGAAAGAAAGGCCAGAAGGATCTCCTCTGTACTGACTCTCCAAATAATTAAATATACATAACCACTTGCAATGTACGTGGCTAGGCTTAGGGTAACAGGAATTGCAGCAAGGCAAAAGAAAGTGGGAGGCCTGCTTAGTGCATCGGCATGTCATGATCAGTTGTGGTTGGCATGAATTTCTGCAGAAAAAAATAATAAAAGCCACAAAAACAATTTAGATGGTAAGAGATTTTTGAAGCAAATTTTAATGGTCAAATGTTATGCTAATGACATGCAAAACAAAACAATCTTTGATGCATTTTAAATGTCCTCCTTCCTGGTGTGCTATTATTTGGCAAAAAGTATTTTAGCAATAAATCCACAAGAATCGCAGGCAAGGTACTGACAGATTAATTGATCTTACTTACTCTTCCCTTTAAACTGTGAGTCATACAGGCTTAGTGCCATTATATGGCATAACTGAGGCATATGAACATGCTGCAATCAACACGATCATTCCCTCAAGTTAATCAATTGTCAGGATTTGTAGAGGAGTCTTGACCCAAAAGCAGAGCGGCAGAGACAATTTAGCAGTAAGTGATACTTTACTAATAAACTGCAAATTAAGAAGCCACGAGGTGCCACAGAAAGAGAGAGAGAACAGATATTAAACACAACAGGCAGCAACATAGTAACTGAAGGCTGGGAACAACTGGTTGAGGCTGGCTGGTTCGACGGGTGAACAAGGACTGTGGATGAGAGCTGGGTTTAAATAGGCTGCAAGTGATGAGTTGGAGATGAATGGATAGTGATTCTTTTTAGCTGGGTGATGACTAGGAGGGCCTACCTGTGCAGGCCTGACTGGAGCTCCATCCTACGCTCTGCACTCAATGGCCCAGAATGATTCGGATAGGTCCCATGGATCTCATTAGTAAGCGATGAATTCAAGATGAAACCAGATGGTACCCTCTCCTCTGGGCCAAACACTTACCGATTTTACCAATTTTCCAGTTACTGCATACACCATCCATGACAACGTGAATCCATCAAACAGTGAACTTAAACATTGGGCCACCATCCACCATCATAGGTGCTGGAGGTGCAGGCTCAGGTGGGTTTAGTGGTCCGTGGACAACAGGCTTCAGGCAGAACATGTAGATGGTGGGCTGAGGTACTGGGTAAAACTGTTGCAACAGGGTGCCTTAGTGTTCTTGGAACCAGGTCAGTAGGAGATAGTGAAGCTGAAAAGAAAAGGGCCCAGTGAGCCTGATGTGGGTTGAGTTGGTAGGTCTGTTGTATGGATGAGGTTCTGGTAGTCAGTCTAGATCAGGAAGGGCTCGGTGTTTCTCATCAACCAATAGCTCCATTCCTCCCAGGCCCATTTAATGGTGAGTAGCTCCATGTTTCGTACTCCATAACGGCACTGTATGAACTCAGGCGAGAAGAAATCTTCCCATCCAGTCCTCAATGGGAGAGGATGGTCACGGCATCCACATCAGATGCGTCCACCTGTAACACAAAAAGTCAGGAAGGGTTCAGATGGCAAAGAATGGGAGCTGTGGTGAATCACTTTCCGAGCTCCTCAGCAGCGTTGCGCATGGTAGTGGACCATGTTCTCCGTGAGGTAGGTGAGTTGGTGGGGGAGGTGAGAGAAGCGGTGATATGGCTCTAGTTCCTGATGAAATGGTGATAGAAGTTAGAGATAGCCAAAAACGCTGCAGCTGTTTGAGGGTTTGTGGTCGGGACCATTTAATGACATAGTGCACTTTCTCTGGGTCCATGGTTATGCCTCGGGTGAAAGGACACAACCCAAAAAAGGAAGTGACGAGGTGGTGAAACACATTTCTCTAATTTGCAGTATGCTGATATTCGAGGAGGTGTTGAAGGACTGAATGGATGCGGCAGATGTGATCTTGGAGGTCCTTGGAGAAAATGAGGATATCGTTAAGGTAGCCAAACACATCCCTGTGTAGTAAGACCGAAGCATTTCATGAATGAAGGCTTGGAAAATGCGTGACTGTTGGAAAATCTGAAAGGCATTACCAAATATTTGTAGTGGCATGTCATTGCTATCAGCACCATTTTCCACTAATTCCCCTGGCAGATGCAGATGCATTCTGTAGATCCAGTTTGGTGAAGATCTAGGTGCCACAGAATGTTTCAAATGCACTATCTATCAAGAGGAGGTGTAGCAGCTCATAATGGTGATTTTGTTTGGTCCATGGTAGTCGAAGAAGGAACGGAGACCTCCATCTTTCTTTTTGCCAAGGAAAAGTCCTGGAGACCAACTGCAATGGTTGAATAAAGCCATGTTGTAGCACTTCAGCGATGTCAATCATGGCTTGGGTCTCAGGAGGAGTGTAGTGGTGCCTGGCAGTGAGGTGGAAGGATGCTGGATTCCAGTTTATTGAAGACCATGGCTAAGTCTGGTATTCCTGAGGGAGTTTGGAAAAACCAAGCATTTCCTCCATCTCCACAGGTTTACGGAGTGAAGTCAACTGAGTTTGCTGGCAGATGGATCCCCAACTCTGCAGTGAACTGGATGACCAGGTGAAGTGAGGGTCATGACTGGAGGGCTCAGGGGTAACGCAGGATGAGAGGAGTGTAGAGTGAGTCGATAAGGAGGAATTGGATGCTCGCCAATGCTGATGGACACAGGCTGTGTGTGTCCTCTGAACATCTCTCAAGATTCGAGGGAGTAAGCTTAGGACAGAGATGAGGAGGAGCTGCTTTTCCCAAAGAGTGGTGAATCTGTGGAATTCTCAGCCCAATGAAGCAGTGGAGGCTACCTCTGTAAATGTATTTTAAACAAGGTCGGATAGATTTTTGCATAGTAGGGGAATTAAAGGTTATGGGGAAAAGGCAGGTAGGTGGAGGTGAGTCCATAGTCAGATCAGCCATGATCTTATTGAATGGCAGAGCAGGCTCGACAGGCCAGATGGCCTACTCCTGCTCCTATTACGTTCTTATCCCAGACCCCAAGGGACATCTGTCAATGGCTGTGATGCAGAAGGGGTGAGAGGTAGACTCAGAAGGGATGAGAGGTAGGGTCAGAAGGGAGTCCAGGCTGCACACAGTCCAGTCTAGAATGTTGCCTGCTGCTCCAGAATCAGCTAGAGCCTCCTGTGCATATAGAGCTGTCAGGACACGCAGGAGGACAGAGAGAGTAAGTTGGGCTATGGAATGAGGGGAGAGCTTACCAGATGGAATCCTCCTTGCCTTTATCTTCTGGTGCATTGAACGTGTGAGTGATTGGCGGCTCCTCAGTAAGTGCACAAGTTGTTTCTCCACTGACAGTCACGCTCTCCCTAACTGCATGGGTTCAGGAGCTGTTGCTGGTGAGGGTGCCACAGCCTGAAATAGTTTTGGGAATGGAACTGGGGATTGGCTGATGATCTGGAGGTTTGTTCCATCAGACACTTGTCAATACGGAAAGTCAGAATGTTGAGGCTTTCGAGGTCGGTGGGCACCTCCCGGGTAGAGAACTCATCTTTCAAGCACTCTGAGAGGCTGTGATGGTAATGGGCCAACAGTGCTTTCACATTCCTGCCACTGTCCAGTGAGAGTCTTGAATGCCACCATGTAATCCGGCATCAAGCATATGGCTTGACGCAGGCAAAGACCCTCTTACTTCCCGGATGACTGAGAACCCGACATACCTCAGCTGTGAAATCCTCATATTGGTTGCAGATCGGTGTCTTATTGCAAGACAGATGGGAAGTTGTGGCTTTGGATTGCGGAATTGTCAAAGCATTCGAGCACTGCATTCCGGAGCTCCGAGGGAGGAGGTTGACTGGTGCAAGGTTGCTGTACCAAGATGGAGAATCGGCTGAGAGTGGCAAGTAGGTGATCAATGGTTTCCTGCTATGCCTGGAGCGTGAGCTCCTGTCAAAGGACGACTTCCAATAAGCAAGCAAACTTTGCTGGGTCAATCGCTGGTTCACCCATCCTGTCAGGAATTGTGGAGGACGCTTGACCCAAAGCAGAGCAACAGAGACAATTTAACAGGAAACGCTACTTTTCTAATAAACTGCAAAGTAACAAGCCATGATAGGCCACAAAACAACAAAGAGTAGAAATTAAGCACAACAAGCAACAAGGTAACTGAAGGCTAGGTGCAATTGGTCGAGGCTAGCTGGTTCGATGGATGAATCAGGACTATGGATGAGAGCTGGGTTTAAATAGGCAGCTCAAGATGAGTTGAAAATAAGACTATAAGATAATAAGATATAGGAGCAAAATTAGGCCATTTGGTCCATCGAGTTTGCTCTGCCATTTCATCATGGCTGATCCAATTTTTCTCTCAGCACCTGTCTCCTGCCTTCTCCCCATATCCTTCATACATTGACCAATCAAGAATCTATCCTCTGCCTTAAATACACATGAAGTCTTAGCCTTCGCAGCTGCCTGTGGCAAATAATTCCACAGATTCACCACTCTCTGACTAAAGAAATTCCTTCTGACCTCCATTCTAAAAGGATGTCTCTCTATTCTGAGAGTGTGTCCTCTGGTCATAGACTCTCCCACCTATGGAAGCATCCTCTCCACATGTACTCTATCAAGGCCTTTCACTATTCGATAGGTTTCAATTATGTCACTCCTCATTCTTCTGAATTCTGGTGAATACAGGCCCACAGCCATTAGACGCTCTCATGTGACAAACCTTTCAATCCTGGAATCATTTTTGTGAACCTCCTTTGAACCCTCTCCAGTTTCAGTACATCCTTTCTAAGATAAACCTGCTCACAATACTCCAAGTGAGACCTCACCAGTGCTTTATAAAGTTTCAAATTTACATGCTTGCTTTTATATTCTAGTCCTCTTGAAATGAATGCTAACATTCTGTTTGCCTTCCTCACCACAGACTCAACCTGCAAATTAACCTTTAGGGAGCCCTGCACAAGTACTCCCAAGTGCCTTTGCGTCCCGGTTTTTTTTTGTATTTTCTCTCCATTTAGAAAATAGTCAACCCTTTCATTTCTCCTACCAAAGGTCGTGACCATACGCTTCCTAACATTGTATTCCAAATGCTATTTCTTTCCCATTCTCCAATCCGTCTAAGTCCTTCTGTAGCCTCTCTATTTCCTCAAAGCTACCTGCCCCTCCATCTATCATCTGCAGTTCAACATCATTAAGACAAAGGAGAGGTGATGGACTTTAGGAAGACTAAGCCTGCACTGCTCCCTGTTAGTATTGATGGTGAGGACATGATTGTGTTGAGGACCTACAAGTACCTGGGGGTGCACTGAATGACAGACTTGAGTAATGGAGCACCAATACAGAGGCTGTGCACAAGAAGCACCCGAGTCACCTCTCCCTCCTGGGGAGACTGAGGTCCTTTGCAGTATGTAGGCCTCTCCTTCACATGTTCTACCAGTCTGTTGTCACCAGTACAATCTTCTATGCAGTGGTGTGCTTGTGCAATGGCATCAACATGAGTGATGCCAACAGGCTCAATAAACTGATTAGAAAGACTGGCTCTGTTATAGGAGTCAGCCTGGAGGCTCTGGTAGAACAAAGGGCCCTAGGGAAAATCCTGGCAATTTTGGACAACGTCCCTCACCCTCTGCATACCACCTTGGTTGAACAGAGGAACACTTTTAGTAATAGGTGAAGACAACTGTGCTGCTCGAAAGAATGCTATATGAGATGATTCTCACCCTCAGCAATTAGACTCTATAATGAGTCAACCTATAGCTGGGGAAGCAACCCCCTCTGTTTCTCTGTGGTAGCTATTTTTTTATTCTTTCTTACTTCTCTTCTAATATTGGTATAGTTGTATATCTGTGCACTTGTAATGATATAGTGACACTGTAATTTCCTTTCAGATCAATAAAGTATCTTATCTATCTATCTTCGGATCATCTGCAAACTTCATAACAAAACCATCAATTTCATCACCCAAATCATGACATATAATCCAACACAAACCCCTGTGGATCACCACTAGCCACTGGCAGCCAACCAGAAAAGGCTCCCATTATTACCACTCCTGCCAATCAGCCACTGCTTTATTCATGCTAGAATCTTTCCTGTAATACCATGGGCTCATAGCTTGTGAAGCAACCTCATGTGTGGCACCTTGTCAAAGGCCTTCTAAAAATCCAAGTACACAGCATCAACTGATTCTCTTTTCTCTATCCTGCTTGTTATTTCTTCAAAGAATTCCCACAGATTTGTCAGGCAAGATTTTCCCGTGAGGAAACCATGCTGACTATGGCCTATTTTATCATGTGCCTCCAAGTACCCTGAGACTTCATCCTTAATAATTGACTCCAACTTCTTCTGCCAACATTTGACTAACTGGCCTATAGTTTCCTTTCTTTTCCCTCTCTCCCTTCTGGAAGATAAAGTGACATTTGCAATTTTTTGGTCTTCTGGAACCATTCCAGAATCTAGTGATTCTTGAAAGATCATTACTAATGCCTCCATGACCTCTTCAGACACCTCTTTCAGAACTCTGGGGTGTACACCATCTGGTCCAGGTGAGTTATATACTTTCAAATCTTTCTGTTTCCCAAGAACCTTCAATCTAGTTATGGGAAGTTAACATACTTCATGACCCCTGACACCTGGAACTTCCACCATATTGCTAGTGTCTTCCACAGTGAAGACTGATGTGCAACAGGGTCCTGAATTCCCCCTATTAACTGTGCTTTTGAAAAGAGAGAGAGAGAGAGTTATTTAACACCAACAACTTGTTTTGAACAGAGAGAGAGAGAGAGAGAGACGAAGACTAACTGTTGGACTGTCACTTTAAAGAATGAGAAAGAACTGGTTAACTTTTGGATTTTTGCTGAGTTGGAGACAGCACCGAGCAGCTCGTAAGTTGCTATGGTGACTGAGGGCGTTATTTAATGGACACTCGATGTTATGATTTTCTGACAGGTTGTTGATATTTCTCAAGGATTTTTGCCTGCTTGTGCCTTTCTTACACAGAGAGAGGAAGGAGGAGTTATTTGAATGACAGTTGATGCTCAGCACGGGAAGATAAAATAGGAGGTCAGATGATTGACCTCAGACACATGTTTTGGACACTGAATGAGCATCGTTGGGCCCGCAGAAAAAGTGGGTTTTGGAGGATCGATCAGTCGCTCTTGCAGTGCAAGTACGAAAGGGGTGGACTGGTGGGGAGTTGTCCATGTGTCCACCCTCGCCTTGGGGATAGCTCCACCACAGAAAATCGGTCCCCTTTGTTAAAGTCACAGTCGGTGACTTTGAGAATTTCGAAGGACAACAAGAAGATCGACGGCGTCAGCTCACCTGAAGACTCAAATTTCTTCCTCTCTCTCTCTCCATCACTGCTCGACTCAATACCATGAACTGAACTGAACTAAACTTTACTCATCATCGTAAGACTGTATCTTTTTACCCCTAGACTTAAAGAAGCTTGGTTTTTCATACATATATTTCCACACTTACTGATATACTTACTTATATATATAATCATTGCTAACCTGATTGATTTATCTACATTTATATTACTGTATTGCGTAGTTACTAATAAATATTATTAGTTTATAGCAATACTGGACTCCAAAGTGTTTTCCATCTCTGCTGGTTCTTTTTTCCCGTCACGGTGTACGTGATAAAATTGGGGCCTGCGTCTGTGATATGAACAAATTGGTTGGGAGGCTTGTTTGAATTGATTGGGGAAAATCCCTTTTGATTTGGTTGTGTGGAAATATAGCAGAAATGGATGTTAGTGTTGAGGAGTTTATGTTGGAACCAACCCTGGAAGCGTTGGATGATGGTACGAGGGTTGTGCTGTTGGGAATTGCTCAAAAGTTAAAACTAAAGGTGACCAGTATAATGAGGAAAGCTCAGATTCAAACGATAATAGCCCAGCGTTATATAGATAAGGGAACGTTTGATAAGGAGATGTTAGAGTTGTTGTTGGACGGAAGCCTACTGAGGCTGAGGTTCAGTTGAAATTGTAATTGAAATTAAAACAGCTTGAAGCTGTTGAAGCAGAAAATAGGAGGGTCCATGAGGCTAGAGAGGCAGCAAAACAGAGAGAAGAGGCAGAAAGTCAGACACAGCTCGAGAGGGAGAAATGGCAACGTGAAGATCACGTGACAGAAAGACAGACAGTTGAAAAGGGAGAAGTTGTAGCAAAGCGGTTTAGTGTCAGACACTGATGATTTTTACAGCTCGGAAGGGCTTGTTTTGTGTGATGAATTTAAAAGTTGTGTTCTTGATGATGTAAGGGCATACCCAGATGCAGAGGATGCCGCTACCCTGCAGGAGTTTGATAAGAAAGCAGACGAAGAGGTTTTAACCCATGAGATTGAGTTTACTCCAGAAAAGAGTTTGCCAGAGAAAAGCTGGGAGGTTCGGGGTGACCTTGAATTTGAAACTGGGACAAGTGATGACAGCCCAGAAGAGGCAGCTGGTCCAATTGAATGTGTTCAGGTTGTGGAAGTACCTGTGAATTCACAGGATTCTGATCCTTATGTTCAGAATCAAAATACTTATTCAGATGCAAAATACTTATTCAGTTCATCTGTTGTTTTATTCTCCCGCATTACTACCTCTCTAGCATAATTTTCCAGTGGTCCAATATCCACTCTTGCCTCTTTTCACTTTATGTATCTGAAGAAACTTGTGGTATCCTCTTTAATATTATTGGCTAGCTTACTTTTGTATTCCATCTTACCTTCTTAATTACTTTTTAGTTGCCTTCTGTTGGTTTTTAAAAGTTTCCCAATCCTCTAACTTCCCACTAATCTTTGATCTAATATATGCCCTCTCTTTGGCTTTCATATTGGCTTTGACTTGTCAGCCATTGTTGTGTCCTCTTTCCTTTAGAATACTTCTTCCTCTTTGGGATATATATATCCTATGCATTCTGAATTGCTTCCAGAAATTCCAACCATTGCTGCTCTGCCGTCATCCCTGCCAGTGCTCTTTTCCAATCAATTCTAGACAACTGCTCTCTCATGCCTCTGTAATTCCCTTTACTCTACTGTAATACTGATACATCTGTCTTTAGCTTCTCCTCAAATTTCAAGGTGAATTTGATCATATCATAATCACACTCCCTTAAGGTTTTTTTTACGTTAAGTTCTCTAATTAATTGTGGTTAGAATTAAGTCCAGAATTGCTGATCCTCTAGTGGGCTCAACTACCAGCTGCTCTAAAAAGCCATCTCATAGTCAATCTAGAAATTCCCCCTCCTGAAATCCAGCACCAACCTGATTTTCCCAATCTACCTACGTATTGAAATCCCCCATGACCATAGTAACATTGCCCTTTTGGCATGTACTTTCTATCTTCTGTTGTAATTTGTAGTCACATCCTTACTATTGTTTGTGTCATGGTCCGGTCGGTGAAGTCTGCATTCCGGTTCACGGTCCGGTCCATCGACCCTTGTTCCAGGTTTTCCTGTCTGCCCTGTTTCTGTTGAGCACTAATTGAGGCAGCTGATTCTCATTGGGGCTGGCTGCATAAATACCTCCAGAGACCAGGGTGTGGCTGTGGGATTGTTCTTGTCCTTACTGCTTGTATCCCTTCCCCTGCCTTCTGTTTCCTTGCCTTGCCTTGCCTTGCCTTGCCTTGCCTTGCCGGTAACTCTCGCCTCGCCTGAAGTTCTTGCCTCGCCTTGCATTGCCTGAAGCCTTGCCTTGTCTTGCTGGTAACTCTCACCTCACCTGAAGTTCTTGCCTTGCCTTGCATTGCCGGTAAATCTCGCCTCGCCTGAAATTCTTGCCTCGCCTTGCATTGCCTGAAGCCTTGCCTTGTTACCCTGCAGTGGGTTCTGTCCCTTCCTGTCCCTTGCCTCCATCGGGTAAGTCAGGCCAAATTGCCGTTACCCTGCAGTTGGTTCTGTCCCTTCCTGTCCCTCACCTCCGTTGGGTGGAGATCCGCGCCCTGCCCAGGAGGAACTTCAAGACCACAAGCCTCAAGCCTCACCCCAAGCCAAGCTTCAAGACCCCAAGCCTCAAGCCTCACCTCAAATCTCCGGTCTCGGGCCTCGCCTCCAGATTCTGGTCTCGAGCCTCACCTCCAGATTCTGGTCTCGAGCCTTGCCTCAAGTCTGAAGACTCCAGCCTTGTCCTGCCTGCCAGCCAAGTCATGTCCTTGCCTAGTTCTGGGGTCCGAGCCAGAGGCAAGACCCAGGTTCTGGGTCCTTGTCCAGTCTCTGGCTCGGAGTCCAAGCCGGGGCTCCTAGCTCTCTTGTTCAGTACTTTTCCGGGTTCCTGGATTTCATGTCCATGTCCTAGCCCTCACCCTGTATCCTAGTCCTGTCCCTAGTACTTCAGTGTCTGTGTCTTGTACTTGGGTCCGTTCCCAGCCACCCCCTTATGACAGTTTGGGGATTGTATACAACTCTCATCAGGATCTTTTTACCTTTGCAGTTCATTAGCTCTACCCACAATGATTCACAACCTTATGACACTATGTCACTTCTTTCTAAAGATTTGATTTCATTTTTTACCAGCGCCATCCCCTCTGCATTCCTGCCTATCCATTCGATACACTGTGTATCCCTGGACATTAAGCTCCCAGCTATGATCTTTCAGCCATGATTCTGTGATGCCTACAACATCATACCTGTCAATCTGCAACTGCGCTGCAAGTTTATCTACCTTATTCCATATGCTGCGTGCATTTAGATACAACACCTTCAGTGCTGTATTCACCCTTATAGATTTTGTAGTAACATGCTCAACCTTTTGACTTCTAACTTCGTCTCAGGTCTTACCAACATTTGCCTGTGCAACTGTTCTGGCACTCTGGTTCCCATTGCCCTGCATGCAGGTACAGCAGGCGGTGAAAAAGGCGAATGGTATGCTGGCATTCATAGCAAGAGGATTCGAGTACAGGAGCAGGGAGGTACTACTGCAGTTGTACGAGGCCTTGGTGAGACCACACCTGGAGTATTGTGTGCAGTTTTGAAACCATAGAAAAACTACAGCACAGAAACAGGCCTTTTGGCCCTTCTTGGCTGTGCCGAACCATTTTCTGTCTAGTCCCACTGACCTGCACACGGACCATATCCCTCCATACACCTCCCATCCATGTGTCTGTCCAATTTATTCTTAAATGCTAAAAAAGAACCCACACTTACCACCTCGTCTGGCAGCTCGTTCCACACTCCCACCCCTCTCTGTGTGAAGAAGTCCTCCTAATGTTCCCTTTAAACTTTTCCCCCTTCACCCTTAACCCATGCCCTCTGTTTTTTTCCTCCCCTTGCCTTAGTGGGAAAAAGCCTGCTTGCATTCACTCTATCTATACCCATCATAATTTTATACACCTCTATCAAATCTCCCCTCATTCTTCTATGCTCCAGGGAATAAAGTCCTAACCTATTCAACCTTTCTCTGTAACTGAGTTTTTCAAGTCCCGACAATGTCCTTGTAAACCTTCTCTGCACTCTTTCAACCTTATTTATATCCTTCCTGTAACTTGGTGACCAAAACTGAACACAATACTCCAGATTCGACCTCACCAATGCCTTATACAACCTCATCATAACATTCCAGCTCTTATACTCAATACTTTGATTAATAAAGGCCAATGTACCAAAAGCTCTCTTTACGACCTTATCTACCTGTGACGCCACTTTTAGGGAATTTTCTATCTATATTCCCAGATCCCTCTGTTCTACTGCACTCCTTAGTGCCTTACCATTTACCCTGTATCTCCTACCTTGGTTTATCCTTCCAAAGTGCAATACCTCACACTTGTCTGTATTAAACTCCATCTGCCATTTTTCAGCCCATTTTTCCAGCTGGTCCAAATCCCTCTGCAAGCTTTGAAAACCTTCCTCACTGTCCACTACACCTCCAATCTTTGTATCATCAGCAAATTTGCTGATCCAATTTACCACATTATCATCCAGATCATTGATATAGATGACAAATAACAATGGACCCAGCACTGATCCCTGTGGCACACCACTAGTTACAGGCCTCCACTCTGAGAAGCAATTCTCTACCACCACTCTTTGGCTTCTTGCATTGAGCCAATGTCTAATCCAATTTACCACCTCTCCATGTATACCTAGCGACTGAATTTTCCTAACTAACCTCCCATGCGGGACCTTGTCAAAGGCCTTACTAAAGTCCATGTAGACAATATCCACTGCCTTCCCTCATCCACTTTCTTGGTAACCTCGTCGCAAAACTCCAAGGGATTGGTCAAACATGACCTACCATGCACAAAGCCATGTTGACTCTCCCTAATAAGTCCCTGTCTATCCAAATGCTTGTAGATTCTGTCTCTTAGTACTCCCTCCAATAACTTACTTACTACCGATGTTAAACTTACTGGCCTATAATTTCCCGGATTACTTTTTGATCCTTTTTTAAACAACGGAACAACATGAGCCACTCTCCAATCCTCCGACACCTCACCTGTAGACAGCGACATTTTAAATATTTCAGCCAGGGCCCCTGCAATTTCAACACTAGTCTCCTTCAAGGTCCGAGGGAACAGCCTGTCAGGTCCCAGGGATTTATCCACTTTAATTTTCCTCAAGACAGCAAGCACCTCCTCCTTTTCCATCTGTACAATTTCCATGATCTCACTACTTGTTTCCCTTAATTCCATAGACTTCATGCTAGTTTCCTTAGTAAATACAGACGCAAAAAACCTATTTAAGATCTCCCCCATTTCCTTTGGTTCCGCACATAGCCGACCACTCTGATCTTCAAGAGGACCAATTTTATCCCTTACAATCCTTTTGCTGTTAATATACCTGTAAAAGCTCTTTGGATTATCCTTCACTTTGACTGCCAAGGCAACCTCATGTCTTCTTTTAGCGCTCCTGATTTCTTTCTTAAGTATTTTCTTGCACTTCTTATACTCCTCAAGCACCTTATTTACTCCCTGTTACCTATACATGTCATACTTCTTCTTTATCAGAGTTGCAATATCCCTTGAGAACCAAGGTTCCTTATTCCTATTCACTTTGCCTTTAATCCTGACAGGAACATAGAAACTCTGCACTCTCAAAATTTCTCCTTTGAAGGCTTCCCACCTACCGCTCACACCTTTGCCAGAGAACAACCTGTCCCAATCCACGCTTTTTAGATCCTTTCTCATTTCTTCAAATTTGGCCGCCTTCCAGTTCAGAACCTCAACCATAGGACCAGATCTATCCTTGTCCATGATCAAGTTGAAACTAATGGTGTTATGGTCACTGGAACCAAAGTGCTCCCCTACACAGACTTCCGTCACTTGTCCTAACTTGTTTCCTAACAGGAGATCCAATATTGCATCCCCTCTAGTTGGTCCCTCTATATATTGGTCCCCTAATCTGAGGAAGGACATTCTTGTCATAGAGGGAGTACAAAGAAGGTTCACCAGATTAATTCCTGGGATGGCAGGACTTTCATATGATGAAAGATTGGATCGACTAGGCTTATACTCGCTGGAATTTAGAAGATCGAGGGGGGATCTTATTGAAACCTATAAAATCCTAAAGGGATTGGACAGGCTAGATGCAGGAAGATTGTTCCCGATGTTGGGGAAGTCCAGAATGATGGGTCACAGTTTAAGGATAAAGTGGAAGCCTTTTAGGACCGAGATGAGGAAAAACTTCTTCACACAGAGAGTGGTGAATCTGTGGAATTCTCTGCCACAGGAAACAGTTGAGGCCAGTTCATTGGCTATATTTAAGAGGGAGTTAGATATGGCCCTTGTGGCTAAAGGGATCAGGGGGTATGGAGAGAAGGCAGGTACAGTGTTCTGAGTTGGATGATCAGCCATGATCATACTGAATGGCGGTGCAGGCTCGAAGGGCCAAATGGTCTACTCCTGCACCTATTTTCTATGTTTCTATATAATACTAGTAGAAACCCCATCATCCAGTTCAGGTGCAAACTGTCCCTTCTGTACAGGCCCCACATTCCCTGGAAGAGAGACCAATGATCCAAAAATCTTATGCCCTCCCTCCTACACCAACTCCTTAGCCACATATTAAACTGTATAATCTTCCTAGTTCTGGCCTCACTAGCACACTGCATGGGTAGCAATCCTGAGATCGTTACCCTGGAGGTCCTGCCCTTTAACTTAGCACCTAACTCCCTGAACTCCCCATGCAGACCCTCAACACTCGTCTTACCCATGTCATTGGTACCTACATGGACCATGCCTTCTGTCTGTTCACTCTCCCTCTTAAGAATGCTGAGGACTTGATCTGAGATATCCTGGATGCTGGCACCCAGGAGATAACAAACCATATGGGAATCTCATTCTTGCCCATAGAACTTCCTGTCAATTCCCTAAATAATGAAACCCCTATCACCACAGCATGTTTCTTCATCCCCCTTCCTGTCTGAGTCACAGAGGCAGCCTCAGTGTCAGAGATCTGACCTCTTTGACTTTCCTCTATTAGGTCATCCCCTGCAACAGTATCCAAAATGATATACCTATTGTTGAGGGGGATGGCCACAGGGGTACTCTGTACTGGCTCCTTAATTCCTTTCCCCTTCCTGACTGTCACCCAGTTTCTTGTGTCCTGCACCTTGGGTATAACCTCTTCGCTATATGTCTTATCTATCACCCCTTAATTCTCCTAAATGATCTGGAGTTCATCCAGTTCCAGCTCCAACTCATTAACATGGATTGTTAGAAGCTGTAGCTGGACACACTTCTTGAAGTTGTAGTGGTCAGGGATACTGGAGGTCTCCTTGCCTTGTAAGAGGAGCATTGAGCTATCCTGCCTGTCATCTCTACCTAGATGAGCAGATATAAAGAGGACAAGGAAAAAGCTGTTTTTCTTTCCCTGAGTGAAGCCTCTCTTCACTGAAGCCTCAAAGAGCTAAAACCTTAAGATCACCAGTCTGCCTGTGCCCACTCAGACGACGGCTGCTGTGCTTCCTCCTGCCTTACTTTAATTTGCTCTTACTAATGAATCCTATATGCCAGTTAGCCACTATAAGTTCTAGTAAGTTGCTGCAAACCAGTCCTGCCTTTTATCCTTGGGCAATGGACCTGATTAAATTCCCCTCCTCTCCTATTAAGATTTCCGAAATCTGGATTGGCCCTTGGTCAAAGCTCTATGAGTGACCTGCCAGCTGGGTGGAGACTGGGAGGTGCCTGCCTTTGCAGGCCTGACATCAATAAGCTTCAAGTCCTTGGCTCAATACCCCCATGTGCAATTGGATTCCAAATTTCCTCACTTGCAGACCCCGGTCAGTTTGGATTGGCAACAAAATCTCCTCCACAATCTCCATCAGCACAGGTGCACCACAAGACTGTGTGCTTAGCCTCCTGCTCCACTAGCTTTATAATTATGACTGTGGGGCTAAGCACTGCTCCAATGCCATATTTAAGTTTGCTGACAACACCCCCGTTGTTGGTCAAATCAACATTAGGCAATCAGATGTAGAGAAGGTTAGTAACTTTGAATACTCCGGTGTTACAATTTCAGAGAATCTGTCCTGGGTGCAGCACGTGACTGCCATTAAAAAGAAAGCATGGCAGTGCCTCTACTTCCTTGAAAGTTTGTGCAGGTTCAGCATGTCATTGAAAACTTTGACAACTTCGTTAGACACGCGGTGAAGAATACACCGACTAGTTGCATCATAGCCTGGCATGAGAACACTAATGCCCTTGAATAGAAAAGTAGTGCATACATACCAGTCCGTTACAGGTAAAGCGCTCCCCTCCACTGAGTACACTTAAAAGAAATTCAGGCACAGAAAAGCAGCATCCATCATCAAGGACCCCACCATCCTGGCCATGTTGTCTTCTCATTGTTGCCATCAGGAAGTAGCTACAGAATCCTCATGTTCCACTCCACCAGGTTTAGGAACAGCTATTACCCTTCAGCCAAATGCTGTTGAATTGGAGGGGATAACTTCACTCACCCTGACACTGAGCAGATGTTCTCAGGGAAATGCATGACAGAAATGTGGCAAATGTTCAGGAAACATTTGCATAGCGTTCTGCTTGGGAAGGATGGTAGGGTAAAAGAACCATGGTGTACAAAGGCTGTAGTGTATATGGATTTCAGTAAGGCATTTGATAAGATTCCCCATGCCAGGCTCATTTAGAAAGTAATGAGGCATGGGATCCAAGGAAACCTTGTGGATCCATAATTGGTTTGACCACAGAAGGCAATGGGTGGTTGGTTTGTATTCTGCAAGGAGGTTGGTGACCAGTGGTGTTCCACAGGGATCTGTTCTGTTCTGGGACCCCTGCTCTTTGTGATTTTCATAAATGGCCTGGATGAGTAAGTAGAAGGGTGGGTCAGTAAGTCTGCTGATAATACAAAAGTTGGGAGCATTGTGGGTAGTTTGAAACGTCCAAACGCCTGCAAACCTCTCCTTTTATACTAGCTTCACCAACCTGCATGTAACCTCTTCAGAGTGCTCTGCTCCCAATGTTGATTGGACCTCTGGAACAGTCCCATTTCAGGCCAAGATCCTTCATATGTCCTGACGAAGGGTTTCGGCACAAAACAATGACTGATTATTCCCTTCCATTAATGCTTCCTGACTCCTGAGTTCCTTCAGCATTTTATATGTATTACTCTGGATTTCCAGTACGTATCTGCAAAATCTCTTACGTTAATGAACAGGTTATCGTAGGTTTTAATGAATGATATAAAGATTTTTCATCTCCATCATGATTGTGATGAGATGTGAATGAGACTAAGACAACTTAATTCCATGAAGAAAGATAAATAATCAAGTCAATAAAATAAACCTTTGCTGTTTTAATAGCATGTTCAGAATTTTCTACTACTGATAGTAGATAGTAACAGTCTTAGTGTCCATCTTGAGAACAACTTAATTAATTAATTTTGTTTAAGTGATTTTGAGTTATACAATTCATTTTAATTTATTCCAATTTCATTAGGACCTTCTCAGTTAAATGTAAGGGAATTTGCATGATCATATTTTCTCTGCAGGCACTTTCTAACTCTATGTGAAACCTTGCCTGGTTTCCTTGGCTGCGTAAGTCTCGAGAATATACACTCTGGTCCTGCCAAACCCATGAGACTGAGGCGGCTCTCCCACCCCAAATCTTGGTTTGGGAATTATATTTATGAATCTTAACTAAAGGGTTAGAAAAAAAACAAAACAAAAAGAACCCATTATAAATAAACGGTCAAATGTGCACAAGTTGGAGCTCAGCTTTTCCAGAAGTCGTAATCACTGATCCTCAGATGATTGCAGCACCTGGCTCTGTCGAATCACAGTCCCCCATCAGGTCTAATCCTACGACTGGTTCTGTCCAGCATCTCTCTCTCTATCTCCCTCCGAACAAATGACCCAGTCCACATTCCAAAGCACCCGTTATCTCTAACCATAACCCAAACACTGCTTCTACACAAAAAAACATTACATTGGCAGTGGAACCTTCCCCAGCATGTTACATATGAAAGGAATTGCTTTAGAAGAGCCATCACAAAATCTGCTATAGTTCAATATTTTAGAAAATGTATTTACATTAATATAGACATTTTTATATTTAAGAGACATTGAAACCTTATTAGGTAGCATGGCCAAAATTAGTTCACTTGAAGATAAGCATGCCTGCCTATGCGTGGAGCCAAAAGAGATGATCAAGAACTTAAATAGATTTTTTGCATTTTTATTTACTTGCGAGATGGACGTAGAGTCTATAGAACTGAGGTCATGGACTGTATCCAGCTTACAGAGAAGGAGGTCCCTACTGTCTTGAGCTAAATTAGGGTAGATACGTCTCCAGGGCCTGACAAGGTTTCCCTTCAGATTGTGTAGGAGGCTAGCACAGAAATTGTAGGGGCCCTAGCTGGCATATTTAAAATGTATTTTGCCACAGGTGAGATGCTAGAGGAATGGAGGATAGCTAATGTCATTCTGTTGTTCAAGACAGGCTCTAATAATAAGTTAATGTGCTGTAAGGATTCACTGCTGATGTATTGGCTTCTCGGTAATGTTTCACTGCTAAGACTAATGAAATGGCTTCTCTGTAATGTTCGCTGCTGAGGTAACAGTTTCTCTGTAACAACAATGTTTGGGTTATGGCTGGAGATAACACGACTGTGGTATGCATGTTGGCCAATCAGGAGATCGTTGCTCTGTCTTGTGAATCTGGAAGGAGATTTTTCGCGGTCCTTTTGCCAGGGAGAGATGAGGAGAGAAGGCACGAATGGAGAGAGTTGGTAGACCGCTGGACGGAGTGAACTTGGAGCGAGGCTCCGAAGGGCAGCGACGATCAGAGGAGGTCGATGGTGGACTATCGACTTATCTGTGAGCTCCGACTTTGCGCAACAGACTGTTTAATAAGATTGGGCCCTTATTTTTCTTTTTTTTCGTTTCTTTACTAACCATATAGTCAAAGTAAGAACTATAAATCTTAATCGTTTAATCACATATTGTGTACTGTTTATTATTTCGGGGTACTGATTTGTAACAGGGGACACATCACGCAGCATCCACCCAAACGAGATTTCTTAAGTTTGGCCGGGCCGAGGATTATCACCCGCTATATTAAGCCGCTAGTCGAAGCGAGGGTTACAGTAAGGTGGAAAATTATAGACTGGTAAACCCAAGGGTAGTAGTGAGTAAGTTATTGCAAGGTATTCTAAGGGACTGGACATATATGAATTCTAGTTAATAGGATCTTTGGTTAATTGGGCAGCCATCTATTTGGACAACTCTTAAAGAACAAGAGCAAATCAAGAAAAGAGTTGGGATTCCCTTAGTTTATTTGGGACACTATCACTTAATTGGGGAAAGAGACTGTTGCTGAACAGTTTCTAACTAGTGCAAGTGGTGTGCTCTTGCATGGCCATTGGACAGTACACCTTACTAAGAACAATCAGTTTTAAATAGCATCAGTTGCTGTGTTTGTGTTGAAAAAGCGGTGATTTTTGTCACTGATAGTTGGTGGGAAATAAGCAGTGAGACAATTCGGAACTGTTACACTCACCACAGTTTCAAGCATTCCAGCTGAGAGATGCTGAAAGCAGTTGGGTGTGCAAATGAAATTATTTCACCATTCCGCCCAAGTTAGGAATTACGAAGGTATCGGCAATCATCTTGAGTGTTACAATGAAAATGAAGATTTGGAGGATGCAATTGTCAAAGCATTATATGAAGCCAGTCCACTAGGTGCCTGTGCTGATTTTATTCATTTGCAGTCAATCAGGAGAGCACAGTAGATGAATTCCTCCATTGATAACTATTAGAAACTAATACACTTTTATATTATTGTGGAGGTATTGTAGTGCTCTAATTTGTTTTGCATTTCACTCAAATACATGAATTCTTACTCATAGAGTCATAGAAAAGTACAGCACAGAAATAGGCCCTTTGGCCCATCTAGTCCATGCTGAACCATTTAAACTGCCTATTCTCATCGAATTGTACCAGGACCATAGCCCTCCATACCCTTAAAACCCATGTACCTATCCAAACACCTCTTAAATGTTAAAATTGCGCATGCATGCACTGCTTATGCCGGAAGCTTGTTTAACTATCTCACAACCCTCTGAGTGAAGAAGTTTCCCCACATGTTCCCCTTAAACTTTTCACTTTTCACCCTTAACCATGTCACATACAACATCAGTGGAAAAAGCCTGCTTACATTTACCCTATCTATACCCCTCATAATTTTGTATACCTCTATTGAATCTCCTGTCAATCTTCTACATTCCAAAGAACAAAGCTATTCAACCTTTCCTTATTCTTCAGATCCTCCAGACGAGCAATATCCTTGTAAGTTTTCTCTGCACTCTTTCAACTGTTTACATTTTTCCTGTAGGTTGGTGACCAAATCTGCACACAATACTCCAAATTAGGCCTCACCAATGTCTTATAAAACTTAACATGCCATCTCCTGTACTGAATACATTGATTTATGAAGGCCAATGTGCCAGAAGTTTTCTTTACGATACTATTTACCTGTGATACCACTTTCAATGAATTATGGACCTGTATTCCCAGATCCCTTTGTTCTACCACACTCCTCAGTGCCCTACCTTTCACTGTGTAAGACCTACCCTGGTTGGTCCTACTGAAGTGCAACACCCCTCACTTGACTGTATTAACTTCTATCTGCCATTTTTCAACTCATTTTTCCAGCTTGTCCAGATCACACTGCAAGCCATGATAGCCTTCCTCACTGTCTGTCAATCTTGGTTTCATCTGCAAATATACTGAACCAGTTAACCACATTATCACCCAGATCATTGATATCAATGACAAACAGCAACAAACCCTATGGCACACCACTAGACACAGGCCTTCAGTCAGAGAGACAGCCATTTACTACTAGTCTCTGGCTAGGTAGAAAGCTGAGAAGCAGGACCTCTTGGGTAGTAATTTTTGGATTGCTGCCTGTGCCACGTGCCAGTGAGGGTAGAAACAGGATGATTCGGCAGATCTAGGTCCGCTAGAAAATGTGGCAGGAGAAATAATAACGGGGGACAGGGAGATGGCTGATGAACTAAATGAGTGTTTTGTATCAGTCTTCACTGTGGAAGACAGTAGCAGTATGCCTGATGATGTAGTGTGTGAAGGAAGAGAAGTGGGTGTAGTTACTATTACATGAGAGAAGGTGCTCAAAAAGCTAAAAGAACTAACTGCACCCTAGGGTCCTGAAAGAGGTAGTGTTAGAGATTGTGGTGGCATTAGAAATGATCTTTCAAAAATCATTGGACTCTGGCATGGTGCCAGAGGACTGGAAAAATGCAAATGTCACTCCTTTCTTTAAGAAAGGAAGAAGGCCGCAGAAAGGAAATTTGTGACTAGTTGGCCTGACCTCAGTGGTTGGGAAGATGTTAGAGTCAATTGTTAGGGATGAGGTGATGGAGTACTTGGTGACACAGGACAAGACAGGACAAAGTCAGCATGGTTTCCTTCAGGGAAAATCATGCCTAATGAACGTGTTGGGATTCTTTGAGAAGATTACAAGTAGGATAGATAAAGGGGACGTAGTGGATGTTGTATATTTGGACTTTCAGAAGGCCTTTGACAAAGTGCCACACCTGAGGCTTCTTACCAAGTAAAGAGCCCATGGTATTTCAGGAAAGTTACTAACATGGTTAGAGCATTGGCTGATTGATAGGAGGCAGCAAGTAGAAATAAAATGATCCTTTTCTGGTTGGCTGCCAGTGGCTGGTGGTATTCCGCAGGGGTCGGTGTTGGGACCACTTCTTTTTATGCTGTATATAAATGATTTAGATGATGGAATAGATGAGTTTGTTGCCAAGTTTGCACATTATATGAAGATGAGTGCAGGGACAGGTAGTGTTGAGGAAACATGATAGATGCAGAAGGCAGATTAGGAGAATGGGCAAGAAAGTGGCAGGGGCAAATGAAATACAATGTTGGAAAATGCATGGTCATGCACTTTGGTAGTTGAAATAAGTGTGTGGACTATTTTCTAAACGGGGAGAAAATCCAAAAATCTGAGATGCAGAAGGACTTGGAGGTCCTTGTGCAGAACACCCTTAATGTTAACTTGCAGGTCGAGTCGATGTTGAGGAAGGCAAATGCCATGTCAGCATTCATTTCAAGAGGTCTAGAATACAAGAGCAAAGGTGTGATGCTGAGGCTTCATAAGGTACTGGTGAGGCCTCTCCATGAGTATTGTGAATATTTTTGGGCTCCTCATCTTAGAAAAGATTTGCTGGCATTGGAGAGGGTCCGGAGGAGGTTCACAAGATGATTCCAGGAATGAAAGGGTTATCAGACGAGGAAAATTTGATGGCTCTGGGTCTGTACTTGCTGGAATTCAATAGGCTGAGGGGAATTCCTCCGAAACCTTTCAAGTGTTAAGAGGCCTAGACAGAGTAGATGTGGAGAAAAGAGAGCGAGAGAGGAACAACACCTTATATTCCGTCTGGGTAGCCTCCAATCTGATGGCATGAACATTGACTTCTCTAACTTCCGTTAATGCCCCATCTCCCCTTCATACCCCATCCCTTATTTATTTGTTTGTTTGTTTATTTATTTATTTACTTTCTTTCCCTTTTTTCCTCTCTTTATTCTCCCTCTGTCCCTCTCAGTATAACTCCTTGCCCATCCTCTGGATTTTCCCCCTCCCCCTTCTTTCTCCCTTGGCCTCCTGTCCCATGATCCTCGCCCTTCTCCAGCTTCGTATCCCTTTTGCCAATCAACTTTCCAGCTCTTAGCTCCACCCCTCCCCCTCCTGTCTTCTCCTATCATTTTGGATCTCCCCCTCCCCCTCCCACTTCCAAATGTCTTACTATCTCTTCTTTCAGTTAGTCCTGACGAAGGGTCTCGTCGACTGTACCTTTTCCTATGGATGCTGCCTGGCCTGCTGCGTTCACCAGCACTTTTTATGTGTTGCTTGAATTTCCAGCATCTGCAGATTTCCTTGTGTTTCCATATTTACAATGCTTTCTTTGAACCACATGTAACAGCTTCAAATACCTGAATCTTCCCACCATCACACCCAAAGTAAGTATTCATTACTGTCATATCCAGGCAATGGGATGTTAATTGGGTTTGTGCTTATGTAAACAGTTAGGTATGTGCCTGTTTCCTGGTCTGTCTGGTCTGCATTTTTACTGTTCTGAGCTGCATTTTAAATTTGTTCTTCAGTGCATATTCAGATCTGAAAGTTGGTTGCCGAAGTCAATATTTTGCTATATGTGCTAAACCCAAAAATGAATAATATGTATAAATGATTTGGGTGATAATGTGGTAAACTGGAACAGCAGTTTTGCAGATGACTCCCAAGTGTGTGGGCAGTGAGGAAGACTATTAAAGCTAGTAGATGGAGTTTAATGCAGACAAGTGTGAGATGTTGCACATTGGGAGGACAAACCAGGATATGCATATGAATTGGAAGGGTACGGAGTACATTGGCGCAGGTGCAGGTTCTTCGATCTCGACAGAATAACTGTCTGGCATGGACGATGGGCCAAGGGTCCTGTTCTGTGCTGTAATGCTCTATGACTCTTATTGGGATGTGCCCTATTGGTTAGATCGGCTTCTGTGGTTCAGAATTACTCTATTACATACTTTCTTAAAATGCTGAAAAAAGGGAGCAACTAATGAAGGCAACTGAGATCAAAGTAGGACTACTTGTGTTACTTACAAATGAGAATGAAAAATTGAGAAAGAATCTGGAAGTATTTGGAAAAGTATAAGTAAGCATCATTTAACATTCTCAAAATTAACCAACAAAATCAGCTGAAAGAAATACCAAATCTGTGGTGAGAGTTTCATTGCTCTTTAAGTTGCAAGATTTAAATTTCTGTGATAATGTTATTGGACTCTGTATATTCAGTAAGAAGAGTTGGTGTAAGCTGTCATGGGTATGAATGAAACAATACAGCAGTAGAAATTGTGCAGCCAACTCTGGAAATTGCTATGTCGGATGTCAAGATTTCTTTTCTAAAAAGCTGGCTGATTTGCGCATTAATAACTATGTGTGTGCTATTAGCATGCTATTATTTTTCCAACAAGTTTCAGTCCATAGTGTTTATGTTGATTATACTTTTGAATAATGAAAGCCTGATGTAATTACAGAGCCTGCATGTTATCATGTTTTATTGCATTTTGAATACATTTTCATTGGAAAAATAATTTAACCAGTTGATCCAGTGAATTGTTGGCAAAAGAATTCTCCTCAATTTCACCCTTGATGTACTGTAGATTGGGAGAACCTTTTCCTTCACCGAGCACCTGCGCTTTGTCTGCTTGACAAAGCGGAATCTCCCAGTAGCCACCCATTTTAATTCCAGTTCCCATTCCCATTCCAATATATCTATCTATGGTCTCCTCTCATGTCGTAATGAGGTCACACTCAGATTGGAGGAACAAGACCTTATATTCCATTTGGGTAGCCTCCAACTTGATGGCATAAACATTGATTTCTCAAACTTCTGGTATTGCACCCCCCCTTCACCATTCCCCATCTCCTTTTCCCTCACTCACCTTATCTCCTTGCCTGCCCATCACCTCCCTCTGGTGCTCCTCGCCCTTTTTCTTTCTTCCATGGCTTTCTGTCCTCTCCTATTAGATTCACCCTTCTCCAGCCCTGTATTTCTTTCACCAATCAACTTCCCAGCTCCTTACTTCACCCCTCCCCCTCCCAGTTTCACTTACCACCTTGTGTTTCTCCTTGCCCTCCCCCCACATTTTAAATCTATTCCTCGTTGTTTTTTTTTCTCCAGTCCTGCTAAAGGGTCTTGGCCTGAAATATTGACTGTGCTTTTTTCCATAGATGCTGCCTGGCCTGCTGAGTTCCTCCAGCATCTTGTGTGTATTGCTTGATGTTCTGTATTTTCTCACTGGTTTGACAGCCCTATTTGAAGCAAAAATGTTCAATAGGTTCAATAGGTACATTTAGGTTCCAAGGTTGTCAAGCTGAGGAGTGGTAGTGGGGACAAGCTCCCACTACCTAAAAGTGCTCCTCACGGCATGCGCCTCAAATAGCCTCTGACAACCAAGTCCAACTCCTGGCCTTCTCATGTGGCTTAGCTTCTAAGCCCGGCGGAACTATTTCTACTGACAGGGGAAGGGGCAAAGTTAGGTCCTGGTGCCTTAAAACCAGTGCTTCAGGTTGATGGAGCCCATCAGCCTGGGAAGGCAGCCCATCTAAGAGAGGGAAAACTCTGATTTCAAACCTCTGCTGCCTTGCGGCCATACCCACTCATGGGAAAGACAAATCCAGAGCTGGAGACCCTAAGGCAGTCCGAAGTTGCTTTCAGCCTCGTTCTGGCAACTCCTGCGAAGTCACTAGGGCCAAGCTGTATCGGCCCTTGCCCTTCCCTTGGACAACATGGGTGGCGTGGAGAGGGGAGACTTGCTGCTTGGGCAACTGCCGGTCTTCCATACAACCTTGCCCAGGCCTGCGCCCTGGAAAGACTGAGGCAAGACTTTCCAGGTGCAGATCCATGGTCTCGCGAGACTAACGGATGCCATCCAGAATGTCAGAGAAATGTATACAATATACATCCTGAAATTCTTTTTCTTCTCAAACATCCATGAAAACAGAGGAGTGTCCCAAAGAATGAACGACAGTTAAATATTAGGGCCCCAAAGCCCCCCCAGCTCCCCCTCGCACGCACAAGCAGCAGCAAGGCAATGACCCCCCCCCCCATCGGCAAAAACAAAGCATCGGTGCCCTCCGCTGTGCACTCAAGCATGCAGCAAAGCATCAGTAAAGACACAGACTTGCAGGACCCCAAAGACTACTCGTCCACCCAGTAATTCAACATACCACAGGCTCTCTCTCTCCCTAATAAGGGAAAAAGAGGTGTCCCCATTTCACAGCGAGAGGGGAGACATAACAAATAACTCACTGATTCATGATGTTAAAAGCCTGTTGTGTCACTTTTTCTGAGTTCTGTGCCTAGAGAGTCAACCCCAAAAAGGTTCAGGTCTCTGGACACACAGCTGGCAGCTAACCCACTGCTCCCAATGTTCCATGTTCTCTTGCAATGCCTTAGTCAGGGGCCCCGGCCTTGAGGCAGCCTGTCTCCAGAGCCATGAAAATCCAGCCCCCTGAAGGTGTGCTAGTCTTCTAGGCCATGTCCTTGGGATATGAAACCACAGCAGGTTGTGAGGCACAGAGAACGGGTCCCATTCCTGCAAAGGTCCAAAGTCAGAGTCTAACTCCAGGTCAGGGTCTTCAAAAAACCCTTGAAAACAAAAAAAAAAGCTACTAAAGATAGAATAGAGCTGTTTCCAAAGATGCAAGCAAAGGAGTTGCCGTTGAGCACCATCTTGTCTTTGCTCTGCCCTCTTTGCCCAGTCAACAACATTTAAAGGAGACAAAGTCCGATGAATGTAGTAAGAGAAATGATGAGACTTTTAGTGCAATGATTCCACAAATATTAACGTAATGGAGACAAACCCTGAGCTTTGACATGATTGTAATCAATCAGGAAAGTTGCTGCTGTGCAAAATTATGGGCTGGATTGTTCTGGGCCCAGAACCACTCTCCAAACTCATTACCTTTTTATGATTGATCACATTTTGGCAGCACTGGAAGCTGTTAAAAAGCAGTTTTCAAACTTTTTTTTTGTTTTCAGAGACCTGTACAAAGTATTCAACTGCAGACAACCCCTGTTCTATGGGGTAGTGGGATGTTTCGTCCCCGTAGACCAGCTCAATCGTGAATTTTCAATACGCAAATCCATAACATCTGTGCATGCATCAAGAAACACATTGAAACTTGTTTTTAATACTCTTCTCATAGCAATTTTCTAAGAGTGAATTCAATTCTGTATCTCTGATTTTTGTGTAGATATTTCTGAATTCTGTAAGGGCAAATTTCAGTTACACCAAACATCTACAGCACTGGGGCCACCTGTACCAGTAGATGAAAATAAAGAATAAAAATTATGAAAAAAAGTCTAATGAAAAAAATCAGAAATAAATACTTAAACCTATTATAATAATCACCATGAATGGAGTTATCATGCTTTGGATGGAGCTACTGGCCAGTTGCTAATTGCGACTGTTTTATTGTGATAGACACAAAACAGGCCAAGCATCATGACCCGGAGAATGAACCCAACCAGTCTCACACCGACGGGGGAGGTGACCATCACACACCCCACTTGCAGTCAGAGTGACCCACAAATACACAAGTGAATAACTGTAACCCAAGCTAAAATGTAACAATAAATGAACTGGAACTTCCCACCATAATCCTACAAAAGCACTTAAACACAAGAACAATAAACAGTGCTGTTTATTAGAAATGCAGAGTGGGCTGTTGATCACGCGTTCCCCCCCCCCCCCCTCCCCAAAGCATCACACTATCCTGCAGGGCAACATTAACCAAAAATTCCCTGAAAATTCCTTATAAAATATAATGTGACATCGGGAGAACAGTACTCTGCAAAAGTTTTAGGCAGATACAGTATAGCTAGGATATTTAAGACTTCTGCACAGTAGTGTAGTAATTTAAGTTTTGCACTGTACTGCTACCAAAAAATATAAATTTAATGACATATGTGATTGTGAAATGGGTCTCTGTTGTGGTCTGAGAGTGGGGAGGGGGCAGGGAGAGGGAATTCATGGTTGCAGGAAGGGGACAGGGAGAGGGGAATCATTATTGGGGGAAGGGGCAGGGAGAGGGGAGTCATGGCTGGGAGAAGGGGAAGGAGCAGGAAGCACCAACAGACATTCTGTAATGACCAATAAACCAATTGTTTTGAATCAGATAACCTTGCCTGGTGTCCCAGGGCTGGATGTGTCTGCACCTGCACCAACCCCCGTCCCTGGCACTCCTCTGCCACCTGTCACACACCCCTCCACCCTCGTCATTCTCAACATCCTTTGGCCCCACCAGGTTTACGGTCTCACACTTCACTCCACATTGACAAATACAGTACAGTGCAGAAGTGTAAGGCACCCTAGCTATATATATTGTACGTGACAAAGTGTTCTGCACAAAACTGTAGGTTAGAGGTAGAGTGTTCTGTTTCAAGTAACTCACCTTCTAGCTCCATAAAATTATTCTAACATTTACTTAGAATGTCAAATAGTTGATGAAATATTTCCATTTGAAGCAAATTCATCCCTGACAACTCATGAGGCCCAATAACATTCATGACAAAGCAGTTCACATGATTGGCAGCTCTTCCATTTCTATTTATTCCTTCACTGTGTCTGCGGCGTGAATGATCAGCAAACCGTGTTGCAAATAAATAAAGCTTCCTTGACAAAACTACACAACCCCATAACCTCTACTTCCCAGGAAGAGAAAAGCAGGCGTCCTGGTTAAATTCCCTTCCAAGCTAAGTACCAGCCTACCTTAGACATGTACAAAATGCTGGAGGAACTCAGCAGGCCACGCAGCACCTGGGAAAAGAGTACAGTCAATTCTTTTCCATAGATGCTGCCTGGCCTGCTGAGTTCCTTCCGCATTTTGTGTGTATTGCTTGGATTTCTAGCATCTGCAGATTTTCTCTTAGATATATGTGCTTGTTCTATCATCTTAGATTTCCATCCCCTCATGGAAAATATTTCATAAATACTTTCTTATTTCTATTTTTGTGCTACTTATTTAATTTAACTATTTTACACATATGGGAATGTTTATATTTACTGTACCTCAGGATTTTTTCTCTCTTTTATTATGTATTGTATTGCTGTCACAAAGTCAACAACTTTCATGGCAAATGTCGTGATATTAAATCTGATTATGATTCTGATATTAGTTACAAATTTGCAAATTGCCCAAAATGTGTAGGGAATTGCAAAATAAGTCATGGCATTTATTGAATATTGTACAACTATTGCTTACGGCTGTCTCAATTTAAAGTGTCTCAAGCAGATCTCAAAAATATCCAAATAAATTGAAGCATTATTTTTGACACATTGAGGTCTGGCTCTCCCAGTGTAATTGGCTGTGTTCTTGTTGAATGGGAACCTTTGCTTGATGAGCTTTTGATACCGGCCTGCCCTTGCAGTCAACACTCAAAGGATTACCAGCAGCTGTTCATTATATCAAAAGTTGTCCTACAGATGTTCTATCACCTTTTTCATTGGAACACGTGCTAAATAGAAATCTCTTTCAGCATGGTGAACTCCATGTAGGATTTAGGACATGTGCAACCAATAAATGTGTTGACTAGACCAATCACAGTGAAGGATTTTTGATGAGCAAACATGGAGTATAGACCAGTGTGAATAAATTAGAATGTTTAATAAAATATCAAAATTTGCATAAAAAACAAATTATAGGGAAGATAGGATTAAGAGCTGGTCCAAAGTGGCAATCTGACATTCTTGCAAATGCTGCAGGCTAGTAGGCTTGTCTTGGTGAAATTAAAGCAAACAGCAAATGTAATTGATATTAGAATAGCAAATACTCTATCCGCTCCTTGTATGATGTTATTTTTATTCAAAATGATTTATATGAGTTATTTATAATATTGCTTGCACTGATAAATCAAGTGAAGTCTTATCTTTCACCTTCATATTAGGCTGGTATGTTTTCAATCCCAGAGTTAATTTTCAGTCCCTTTCCATCTCTGATTAAAAGAAAAATTTTAAAAAAATGAGAAATGGAGCAGAATTAGGACTTTCAACCCAATGGGGCTGTTCAGCCTTTCTATCATGGCTGATATATTATCTGCTGCCTTCTCACCATAACCTTTGACATCTTTACCAATCAAGAACCTATCAACTTCCACTTTAAGTATACTCAATGACTTGGTCTCCACAGCCATTTGTGGCATGAATTTCCCCCTTTGGCTAAAAGAATCTCTCCTCATCTCTGTTCTAAAAGGACACCCTTGTATTCTGAGAATGTGCCTTCTTGTCAGAGACCCCCACTATAGGAAACATGCTCCCCACATCCACTAGGATATTGATGAAAACAACTTTCACAACATATGTCGGTGATATTAAACCTGATTCTGATTCTAATTCTGATATTAGTTACAAATAGGCAAATTGCACCTTTGGGTAGGAAAATGCAAAATAAATCAGTGTTTATTGTATATAATTTACAACTATTGTTTACGACTGGTTTCAGTACACTCGGCCTTTCAACGTTCAATAGATTTCAATAATTCTTCGAAACTCTTGTGAGCTCAGGCCCAGAGTCATTAAATGCTCCTCATTTGTTAACCCTTTTATTCCCTGTATCATTTTCATGAACCTAAAGGACAGACAATACTTTTTTTTCTATAATTTCCAAATAACTAAAATCAGAAACATTTATTTATGGGTGCTGGAGAATTTAGCAGTGAGAAAATTATTCTATTAACGATGCACATATTTGGAAAAAGCTTGAATCTTTTGTTTAGAGAGTTGAATGGCCATATATTGTGGCAAGTACTGAAGCTTCACAGAATCAGAATCAGGTTTATTATGTGTTATGAAATTTGTTAACTTAGCAGCAGCAGTACAATGCAATACATGATAATATAGAAAGAAAAAAAGTAAATCAATTACAGTAAAAAAAATATATATATATGTATATTAGATAGATTAAAAATAGTGCAAAAGCAGAAATTATATATATAAAAAGTGAGGTAATGTTCAAGGGATCAATGCCCATTTAGGAATTGTATGGCAGAGGGGAAGAAGCTGTTCCTGAATTGCTGAGTGTGTGCCTTCAGTCTTCTGTGCCTCCTACCTGATGGTAGCAATGAGAAGAGAGCATGCCCTGGGTGATGGGGCTCCTTAATAATGGGCGTCACCTTTCTGAGGCACCGCTCCTTGAAGATGTCTTGGATACTATGGAGGCTATTACCCAAGATGGAGCTGACTAATTTTACAACTTTCTGTAACTTTCTATCTTGTGTAGTAGCACTCCCCATACCAGACAGTGATGCAGCCTGTCAGAATGCTCTCCACGGTACATCTATAGAAGCTTTGAGTGTTTAAGGTAACAAACTAAATCTCTTCAAACTCCTAATGCACCATAGTCCCAGTCTTGCTTTCTTTATTGAGCAACAATATATTGGGAGCAGGTTAGATCCTTAGAGATCTTGACTCCCAGCAACTTGAAATTCCTCACTCGCTCAACATTTGTTGAACTCAAAACAGTGAGAGAGCCTTTGCTGGAAGTGAGTGTAGCAAAGCTTCTGGAGTAAGACCCTGCGGGAGCAAACTGAAAGATCACATAGAGCTGGTGTTCAAAATAATGTGACATTTATTAAAAACCGGTGCACACCAAGAGACCTGCCAAAGCCGATCGACCTGAGCATGAACTTGGTAGAGCTTTTACTTTCTCAGTTGATGAGATTACCAGTAAAACTACATGCTGATAATAATAATAAGTACTTTAATGATACCGAGTGGGAAATTATTTTGTTACAGTAGCAACATTTGAAAATACACATAGCTGTGTGCAGACTTAACTAATAATAACGTATCGATTAATAATATTATTAAAGTCTGTCGTGAGCCTTGTGGCCCATCGGGCCGGTGCTTATGCCGGTTTCCGTGGCGTAAAGCAACTGAGAGTACGAGCTTCCCCCCCTCCCCAGATAGGATGCCAGTCTATCACAAGGTTAACCCCCAGCACTTTTGCTGGCACCCATTCACAGCTGGGTAGACTGGAGCATTGTGTGGTTAAGTGCCTTGCTCAAGGACACACATGCTGCCTCGGCCAAGGCTCAAACCCACGACCTTCAGATCACTAGTCCAACACCCTAACCACTTGGCCACGTACCACACAGATTAATAATATGCACAATAATAGTTTACCAATGTGCAATAATAATGTACAAAATAATAAAGCAGAAGTTATTGTACTATGATGTGTGTTCTCCCGTCGCACAGAGATGAACTATTGTATATGCTTTTTGCATTTGGTAGGAAAGATTTTCTGTAACGATCCTTGTGACAGCAGAGCTGAACGAGTCTGTTTGAAAGGGTGCTCCGCTGCTTATTCAGTAGGTCATGGAGAGGATGTGCCGGATTGTCCATTATGGATAACAGTTTGTTTAGTGACCTCCTCTCCACCACTAACTCAAAAGAGTCAGGGTTGTAGCCAAAGACAGATCCAGCCTTTCTGATGAGTTTATTTAGTCTTTTAGCAGCACCAACACCGATGCTGCTCCCCCAACATAAATCAGCAAAGAAGACTGCACTTTCTACTACAGACTGGTAAAAGATCTCCAACATCCTGCTGCACTCATTGAAGGATCTCATCTTCTTTCGAAAATAGAGTCTGTTTATCCCTTTCTTGTAAACTGGCTTAGTGTTGATTTTCCAATCAAGTCTGTTGTCCAGGTGAACACTCAAGTGTGTGTACTTATAAAAGAATAGTGGCTACAGGAAGACTTTAATTAAGTAACAGAATATTGTGGGTTCTAATTACAGAATAAAATTATTATCTCCCAGTCTAACAGTAAATCCAGTTTTCTATTACTATAGTGGGTGCATGCTATAACATAATCAGTGAAGCTCCTGAAACATGGATACCATTGCTGTCACATTCCATTTCTCTACTTTTGATTGCCATTCCATGTTACCACATTAGTAATATCCACATCCCTATTTGCTAGTTATGAGCCCTCACTATTCTTTCCCCTACTGCAGCTCCAACTCAGAAAAGAACATCCTTTATTAGATTTAACTGTATGTATGGTGTTGGAAAATGGTGTCCAATTGACTTTGATAATGGAGATGACTTTATATGGCTCATTATATTAGATTAGATTAGATTCGATTAGATTATGAGGACACGCTGTCTTCTTTTATTGTCATTTAGTAATGCATGCATTAAGAAATGATACAATATTCCTCCGGTGTGATATCACAGAAACATAGGACAGACCAAGACTGAAAAACTAACAAAAACCACATAATTATAACATATAGTTACAACAGTGCAACAATACCATAACTTGATGTAGAACAGGCCATGGGCACAGTAAAAAAGTTCAAAGTCTCTCGAAAGTCCCACATCTCACGCAGACAGGAGAAGGAAGAAAACTCTCCCTGCCATGCCCGACCACAGTCCAACTCTGAGTCGTCCGAAAACTTCGAGCTCCGATCAGCCCTCCGACACCGAGTACCGAGCACCATCTCTGCTGAACGCTTCGACCCCAGCCTCGGTCACCAGCAGCAGGCAAAGCCAGGGATTTTGGGGCCTTCCCTCCGGAGATTCTCAATCACACAGTAGCAACGGCAACGAACTGGGCATTTAAGAAATTTCTGCAGATGTTCCTCTGCTTCTCACATCTGTCTCCATCAAATCAGAATTGTGCGCGGCATCCTACTTACAAATACGATATTTCACCGGAGAGCTGCATGCGCTGTGTTGCGTCGCCATCTTCGCTTCCTGCTGTCTTAGTGTCAAAATATAGAGCTGCATAGGTATTGAAGTAGCAGGGTGGAGATACGTCTCTACCAAAGGAGGTGTAAGGTGCTCCTTCCCTCCACTAGCCTGCAGGTCAACCTTGGGCAAAGTGTAATACCTATAGTCCCTTGGTCAGGGTCGTGTGAAGCCATGGGGTGGGGGGGGCAGGTGGTGGATGGTTGTATGAGCAACCGATGCACATCAGAATCCTGGTTATGTGACCGCTGATGCCAGGCAGACAAACTCTGAAGAGTACTGATGATAGCTGTGGTCACCTGTCTTGTAAAGACACTGCCCAGAAGAAGGCAATGGCAAACCATTTCTGTAGAAAAAATTGCCAAGAACAATCATGGTCGTGAGACCATCATCGCCTACATCATATGACATGGAATATAATAACGATGATGATGATAATAGGTACTATCCTATTGAACTCAATATTCGGAAGAAGTTTGAATGGAAGTGAAGGTAATGTACGTTTCCTACTGATGTGGCCAAATCACCAGCTGATTGAACCTAATTGTACTAACTGAGCTATTTTTCAACTGGTACATTTTCCTTTTGTCTTCTATCAGCTAATATAATTTTGGGGATTGTAACTATAGCAAAAGCAGAAGATATCTAACATGACATTTGAAGATAAGTTGCACTTATCTTACACTTTAAGATACCATTTATTTGTTTTAACAACAATGACTTAGCACCTCTAGGTGTACAAGATGATGACAGGCATTAATTATGGAGGATAGTTGGAGGCTTTTTCCCAGGGCTGAAATAGGTAGCATGAGACGGCACAGGCTTAAGGTGCTTGGAAGTAGGTACAGAGGAGATGTCAGAGGAAACTTTTTTACACAGAGTGGTGAGTGCGTGGAATGGGCTGTCGGCGATGGTGGTGGAGGCAGGTACAATAGGGTCTTTTAAGAGACTCCTGGACAGATACATGGAGCTCAGAAAAATAGAGGGCTATGAGTAACCCTAGGTAATTTCTAAGGTAAGGACATGTTCGGCACAGCTTTGTGGGCTGAAGGACCCGTATTGTGTTGTAGGTTTTCTATGTTTCTATATCTAAGGAGGAACATGGTGATCGGTGAGTGGGACTTTGGGAGCAAAGGTTTGAATGAGCTGAAGTTGGTGTCAATACTTTAAGGGATGGAGAAGATAATTGATGGGTTAGGAACAAGGGAAGATGTGGAACTGCAGAGAGAAGATAGAGAAAATATACTCAAAAACACAATTACATAACAAATAGGAAAAGGGAAAAGCCATATGGTAGCTCAATCCTGCTGTGTCATTCAGTATAACTATGACTGCTCTACCTACCTTCCTATTCTCCCTAGAGACCAAAGATCTGCTTTCAGCTCAAATATGACTTCTCCCCAGTTACTGAGGTCAAGTAACGCCAAAGGTTCAGAGCACTCTGGGAGAAGCTACTCCTCATCATCTTTATTCTAAAAGGACCAAGGTTATTGCAGTTGCAGATGAGATTCTTGGCTCTTTCTTACTGTGGCCTCTTAAAGTTTAAAGATTGGGATGTAACGTGATTCAAACTTAAAGCTGTGCTTAACAAAGAACTGTATGAAAAGCATGCAGTGTTGGAGTCATTCAGTAAATTTAATGGAAAGTAGAACTTGCACCAGAAGAACACTAATTTGATATTTTTCTCCCATTTCCCTGTAGGTCAAGGAAATCATTTTTGCTTGGGTCTCCATTTCTATTTGCATCCTCCTCCTCTAACTGCCTCATTCAATTGCTGAAGATTGTTTTCTTGGGTTTCTTGAGTAAAGCAAATTTTTGAAGCGATCTGGTGCTTGCCCGCTGTTCTACTCATCATTGCCACAAGCACTGAGTAATTACTTAGTTTCCTGCTGATAAATTAGACCCAGGATTTAACGTGGTACAGGTCCCTTATTGAATCAATTCCGGTCACTTCCTGTGCAAGTTTATTTAGTTATTTATTTATTTTGGGATACCGCCTGGAGTAGGCTGTTCAGGTCTCACTGCCCTAGCCTAGTCACGGGACAATTTACAATAACCAGTTAACCTACCAACCGGTACGTCTTCGGAATGTGGGAGGAAACTGGTGCACCTGGAGGAAACCCACGTGATCACAGGGTGAACGTTCAAACTCCTTACAGACAGCAGTGGGAACTGAACCCAGGTCACTGGAACTTTAAAGTGTTGTGCTAACCACTAATCACCCCATTTTAAAATCAAGGTGGAAGTATATATTGCTTGTTAAATTATACATCAACAGTGTATGGAATGAATCTTCTCAAACATGAAAAATAATTTATCTGAGATGCAGGGGCTGTTAGGTCAGTTCCCTCAATCCATGGACTCAAAATGTGGGTACATTTTCAAAATGGAACTTCTGTAGCAGCAAGAGCAGGTAAGGTTGATGTTTCACCTTGAATGACTCACCTTGTGAATCCTCTAAATCTTGCCACTGTCCTCTGATCCACCACCCTCTATCACCAACAAGGACAAAGGTAGCTAACACATCAGGGCACCAAGATGTTGAACTTCCCTTCTCAATCATGAACCGTTCCGGCTTGGAAGTATAACATCATCCCTTCATTACTGTCAGATCAGAATCCTGGAATTGCATACCTGGCAGAACTCTGGAATTATCTACAGCAGTTCAAGAATTTCAAAGGTTTGGAGTTCTTTCTCAAGGAGCTGTAGAGGCCGAGATATTCAATATGTGGTCAATGGGCACACTATTTAAAGTTCAAAGTAAATTTGTTATCAAAATATGTATACCATATACAACCTTGAAATTCATCTTGTAGTTGGCCATAGAACAAAGAAATATGATAGAATTTATGAAAAACCTCTCACCATGAAGATAGGCATGTATTTAATGTGTGAAAAAGAAAGAACAGATCGTGTAAACCATAAAAGAAGCAAACAAACAATCTACAGAACATGAACCACATAGTCCCTGAAAGTAAGTCCACGGTCACGAGCCAGTTTAGCGCTGCAGCATTCCAAGATGGCCACAAGCCACAGCTGTGGAGCCAGGCTCAGTGCTGAAGTGCGTTCTGATGGCTGCAGGCTGCAGCGGCAGAGTCAGTTCAATCCTGAGGTGAGTAAAGCCTTCAGAGGAGTGAGGTGAACACTAGTTCCTCCTCTGCCCTTGGCTTTGGCCCCTTTATCTTTTTAATCTGCTTCAGCCCTTATGTTGTGTATTTAATATTTCAGTAACATTTGAATAATCTTGTTCGAATAATATGGAATGTGTTGGTTGATTGATTAAGTATTCTTGTTTGTTAAACAAGTTTAGTTAATTAATTACAGGTTATATATAAAAATACATGAATTGTATATGTCATCACACTACCATGTGATGCATGCACGCCTTGTTTAAAGTAAAGAAGTTTCACCTGCATTTCAGACTCCTGTGTCTCCTTTGAATTAGTTTATGTTTTGAAATTATAAAACATAACATTGGTGACAAGCTTTTTTAAAATGAACCCGACATGACTACTGGCCTGTAAAGTGCAGCGAGACATTCGAAATAAGACAAAACGCGACATCAAAACAGAGCAGCATGTGTGCTTTGGAAGGGAAGACACGATTGAGTTTGAAAAAAAGGCTCTCAACAGAAGCATTCACAATTCATAAAGTGTACTGACTGATAATAATCCTTAAAAAAGCAGAAATGGCCGGTTACATCAGAAAGATAAAAATGATTGATTCACAACTGGTAATTGGATTTTATATCCTGAGCATATTGTGCAGTATTTTGAAGCAAATAAAATAGCCAGTGAAAAATGGTACCAACTTTGCTAAGTGTATGAGGTTTAAAGGCATACAGTATGCTTCAGATTTTGACTGCTCCAGACAAACCATCAGAAATGAGGTTTGCTAAATATAGCAGAAATGATGCAAGAACATTTAGAATGCTTTAAGACCATAAGGCCATAAGATATAGGAGCAGAAGTAGGCCATTCAGCCCATTGACTCTGCTCCACCATTCAATCATAGGCTGATCCAATTCTTCCAGTCACCCCCACTCCCCTGCCTTCTCCCCATACCCATTGACGCCCTGGCTGATCAAGAACATATCCATCTCTGCCTTAAATGCACCCAAAAACTTGGCCTCCACAGCCGCTCGTAGCAACAAATTCCACAGATTTACCACCCTCTGACTAAAGTAATTTCTCCGCATCTCTGTTCTAAATGGATGACCTTCAATCCTGAAGTCATGCTCTCTTGTCCTGGACTCCCTTACCATGGGAAATAACTTTGCCATATCTAATCTGTCCAGGCCTTTTAACATTTGGAATATTTCTATGAGATCCCCCCTCATTCTCCTGAAGTCGAGGGAATACAGCCCAAGAGCTGCCAGACGTTCCTCATACAGTGGGCTTCATAAGCAGAATCAAAAGGAAGGGAAGTCCACTTCAGCGTATGTGGCTGAATTGAAGAGATTGTCTGACCATTGTCAGATTGGTAATGGGCTTACTGATACACTAGGAGATCGCTTAATTTGTGGAATCTTACTAGAAAGCATTTAAAAATGGCTCTTAACTAAAGCACAGCTTACATTTAAAAGAGCAGTGGAAATCGTTATTTCAGTGGAAACTGGAGACAGAGATGCAGAGAGTTGGAGTCAGGAATGAAAGTGAGTGTGAACAAAGATGCAACATCTAAACAGAAACCTGTTTGGCCAAACAAACTGTGTTACCATTATGGCAGGGGTTCACATACATCAGACCAGTGCAGATTTAGTGGCGAAACTTGCAAAAAATGCAACAAAGTAGAAAGGTACAATGAGCATGTTGAGCAGAGAAAAATAAATTAACTGCACAGAGAAAAGAAAAAGATAAAAGTTCAAATTGGAGTTTCAAGAAGAGCACTAATCTGCATGCTATTGATGAAAATTCTGATAATGATGAGAGTGACAGAGGATTGTGTAGCCTTGAGATTTACCGTGTGAAAATTAACAATTGGCAAGTAATATGGCTTATACAAGAAGTGATCAGCAAATTAATTAAAATTAAATTGGACACATTTGGAAATTTCAGTCATTCCACAAAAAGGGTTTGAATGGCATTTCACAGATATTGAACCGAAGCAAATAGATATCCAAATAAGAACTTGTACTGCAGAAGAAATTTTTATTTCAAAATATACTTTATTCAAAAATAAATATATACAGTAAACCATTCAATAACTTTTCATCCTTTACATACGTTTCCATTATACTCAGTAAAATACCCGTGTTTATAGCCACCCACGTGGCACTCCAGTAGTTCAGCTTAGCATCTCATTGTTGAGGGGTATACTCCCCGCCCACCGACCCCTCCCATTCCCACGGGTGGAGAAACCTATACTGTGGTCCTTCCCCACCGGACCCTTGCGGTGGCTGCACCAAGTTTCAGTGCGTCCCTCAGCACGTACTCCTGCAGCCGAGAGTGTGCCAGTCGGCAGCATTCTCCCACGGACATCTCCATGTGCTGGTAGATCACCAAGTTTCGGGCTGACCAAAGAGCGTCTTTCACCGAGTTGATGATCTGCCAGCAGCACCGGATGTTGGTCTCCGTGTGCGTCCCCGGGAACAGCCCGTAGATCAGAGAGTCCTCTGTCACGCAGCTGCTGGGGATGAAACGTGACACTAGCCCGTCCATCCTCCTCCACACCCTCTTTGCGAACTGGCAGTGTGCAAAGAGGTGGGTCACAGACTCCTCCTCACTGCAGTCCTCCCGTGGGCAGTGGGGTGCGGAGACGACGTTCCGGGCGTACAGGAGGGCTCTGACTGGGAGGGCCCCTCTCACCGCCAGCCAGGCGAGGTCTTGGTGCCTGTTGGTGAGATCTGGCGATGAGGCATTTTGCCAGATGAACTGGACAGTCTGCTCAGGGAACCACCCCACTGTGTCCATCACGTCCTTCTCCTGCAGTGCCTGCAGGACACTTCGTGCCGACCACTGCCTGATGGCCTTGTGGTCAAAGGCGTTCTCCTGGAAGAACTTTGCTACGTGGGATAGGTATGCAGAAGAAATAACTCCTATGGAAATAACATCTACTCTGTGCCTCTGATTGGAAAGCATATTTTATAACTGAAATACAACAACCAGCAAGCCACATTGAGTTTGAATGTGGTAAAAACAGAAGGGCCAGCATTGTGGGGGTATGTTTCGCTAAGACAACTACAACTTTATTGGAGATCCATCCACCATTTGCTTGCCACATCCTCCGCAATGAAGCCATACAAAAGCATATTAAGAAAGGTGCTGGATGATGCCACAACTGTCCCCATGCCAAATACCCTGAACTGTTGCCCGACAGAGAAGCAGCTGGTGTTGGTGCCAACCTCTGTGCCTTTGATTGGAAAGCACATTGGACCAAAAAACGACCATGTTGCTCAGAGGAAGCGTGAAAGTGATGAAAGCACTACAACAGTTTTTGTAGGCAACATATCTGAGGAAGCTTCTGACATGTTATTTGTAAAATGTGTCTTGGTTTTAAGCTGGAAGAGAGTTCAAGGAGCTTCAGGAAAGTTGAAAATAAAGAAGCAGGATTTACTCTGTGTGTATATTAAGGCTATTGCATGACTTCAAGAGGAAGACAAAAAGCTGCTTGTAAAAGTAGATCCAATGACCAAAGCCCAGTTGGATGAGGAGTTAATGGAGATATGAAAACCAAGGATTTCTCAGATGATATTGTGGATGAGGAAAACAAGAGGAGAAATTATATCATGAAGGAAGCAATAGAAAGATTAAAAAGAGGATTCTCCAGTAAACTAAATGCACCTTTCCAAGATAAAGATGCACAAACTAGAAGAAGAAAAATGAGGAAAAAGATGGAGAGAAAGAATGTGAATGAGAAAGAGAATGGTGTGAAAGAGAGAGGCAACATGAGAAAAAAAGGAAAGAGATCCAGAGAGAGGAAAGGAGAAGAAAGGTGTCCAGAGCTGTCAGAAACACTTGCTGCAGTTTTACAGACAACTGCTATAACCACTACAGGGAAGGCCACAGAACCTGAGATTGGTTCACAGCCGTGATTCTCACCTGCCTAGCAGAGTGATCCCTCTTGTCAGGAAAGATGTTAACCCACAAGAGCAACAAATCTTCCACAGCAATTAAATATTTAGGCCTGAATGGGACAATTTAAAAATTTACTATGCTGCGGATCTCTGTATATAGTAGTTATATTATATAATATGCTGTGTATATAGTTGCAATACGTTCTCTAGTAAGTTGGAGTTTAAAGCTAAGCAGGGAGGAGTGTTGAGTATTTAATATTTCTGTCATATTTGAGTTGTATATATATATATATGTTGATTGAACTTTCTTGTTTGTTTAGATAATTATGCGTTATATGTAAAAATATGTTGATTGCATACATCATCACACTACCATGTGGCGTGCACACCTTGCTTAAAGTAAAGACAATGTTACACCTGCATTTCGGACACTTGTGACTTCCGTTGAATTAATTTATTGTTTTGAAGTTACAAAAATAACAGCTCACTTGAGTTGCTGCCACATGAATGGCTGATTAGATATTTACATTAACAAGATATACAGGTGTACCTGAAAAAGTGGCCACTGAATGTAGTCACCTCCTCTTTCCAAAGGACAGTTTGAGATAGGAAATTAATTCTGACATTTCCAATAATGCTGTCAACCTGAAAATGAATAATAAAATAAATGGAATACTCCTTTAGATTTTCTTTTGTATGTGGGTTGCCCACATTGATCAGTGAACACCAGCAGCTGATAGCAGTAACCATTCTGTAGCCGGTGGCTGTCAAAATCTGCAGGCAGCTTATTGCAAAGATTTCTCTTTAATTTATAGATGAAATCTGTGACAGCAAATCAATAGCAAATGTAACTATCTGAAACTGTCCTCTTCTGAAGCTGTTTCCTTTAAATCGATGCCAAAGGCTTGCAAAATCAACAGGTGGATACAGACAGGTGTGTGAATGCAGCATAACCACAATAATGTTTTGACAAGTGAAAGGGAATTTTTAACCATATCAAATGTTTGAAAATGTCTTACTAAATGTTTGAATGATTCAATGTAGAGTTTACCAAGATTTTCAGGATCAAAGTTTATCTATTGGGTAGCAGTTTATGTTGTGCTGTCAATCTAAATACTGTGATGTTTCCAATATTTCAAGATAAATAACTGATGTATCTTTAACTGCAGGTCTACAACCAGTTTGTCTTTTTCACTTCTTGCAAAAGGTGCAATGGAATTGAATCATCACAGTGATTAATGCAGGGGAGAAGCTAGTGTTTAATATGGCTGCACTGTCACAATCTTGTGGCTGCAGATGGTATTATCCTTTGTAATTATCTCTAATAAATGAAAAATAAATCTGCTTGGAGAAATTTGATATTGCTACAAGCCAAGAATGAATTTTGATTATATATTTTAGGATGGAAGTTTATTGTGCATGTTCATGAACTGGTCACAGGTAATATTAAAGATTAGATATTTTGATCCATTTAACATTAATTCAATTGAAATTAAACAGGACATACAAAAAAAAAAGCCCTTCATATCAGAAACTGCAGATGTTAGAATCTGGAATAGCAGTAGTCTGCTGGAGGAGTTCAGCAAGTCAGACACCATCTATGGAGGAAAATGAAACTGTGTGACTTAAGTTCCCCCAGCATTTTCTTTGTTATCCCTTTACAACAATCTTTTAGTGGTACTGATGATAATTGGAACCTTCCAAATACACACAATTTTGTTACTATACATATGTCATGTACCCGATGACGGGTTAACGATCTGGCAGAAATGGAAAACACTTTGGAGTCCAGTATTGCTATTAACTAATGGTATTTATTAGTAACTACGCAACATATAACATAATACAGTAACATAAATGCAGATAAATCAAACAGGTTAGCAATGATTATATATAAGTAAATGTGGATATATATGAAAACTAAGCTGCTTCAAGTCTAGGGGTAAATAGATAGTCTTACGATGATGAGTAAAGTTCAGTTCAGTTCGTGGTATTGAGTTGAGTAGTGATGGAGAGAGAGGGAGAGATTTGAGACTTCAGGTGAGCTGACGCCGTCGATCTTCCCATTGTCCTCCGAATTCTTTTAGAAGTCACCGACTGTGACCACAACAAAGGGGACCATTCTTCTGTGGTGGAATTATCAACCTAGGCGAGGGTTGGACACACCAAAACTCCCCACTGGTCACACCCTTTTCACACTGTGAGAGCCACTGATGGATCTGCCCAAAACTCACTTTTCTGTGGGCACAACAAAGCTCATTCAGTGTCCAAAACCATGTGTCTGTAGGTCTATCAGCTATCCCACCATGCTGAATACCAGCTGTCCCTCAAGCAGCTCCTCCCTTCTCTCTCTGTAAGAACTTGGAAGCTGCCAGTGTCCTTGCAGAAAGTATAAACAAACTGTGAGCAGTCTTCGCCCCTCTCTCTCTCTCTCTCTATTTCTTTCTCTCTCTTTTTAACAAGGTGTCTGTATTGAACAACTCTCTCTTTTTCCTTGGCAACCCTAAAGCTGACAGCAGTAGTCAGTGTCCTTGTAAAAGTGTAAACACGAGCTGAAAGACAGACTCTGCCCCTCTCGCTCTCAGCAGAAATCCAAAAGTTAGTCCCAGTTCTTTCTTGTGCTGTAAAATGACAGTCCACAGCAAAAAAGAACCCCAGGGGTACATAACACATACGTAAACTGGAAATGTTACTGTGGGCATGGAATGCAGTAAAACTCTGCATGTGTGTGCTAGGGCATTTGAATATTGCAAGTGGACACTGTCCTGGGCAAATGGATGGACCTTTCAAGATTTATCTTCTCTACAGCATCAACACAGCAGGCAGAAAAAGATACTAAATTCTGCTGTAGTCAATTTTGTTCATGAAACGAAGCAATAAAATTTGAAATTGCCTTCACTTGCCGTAGTATATCTACAGGCATTCCATGTTTAATTGGTGGAGAAAGGTCTGAGTTGCCCTATCTAATGAACAATTCTACCATCCTCATAATAACACTTCCCTGATGCCAACACCTGGAAATTTAAGGGTTGAATCATAAATCAATTAATCATTAATTAATCATGGACAGATTGGATTAGCTTTATTTATCACACGTACATCGAAAATTCATACAGTGAAATGCTTATTTTTGCATCAATGACCAACATGGTCCAAGGTGTATTGAGGGCAGCCAACAAGTTTTGCCACGCTTCCAGCATCACTGTAGTATGCCCACAATGTATTAACCCTAACTCTAACACTCTGCAATGTGGAAGGAAACAAGAGCACCCAAAGGAAACTCACATGGTCACAGGGAATATGTACAAAACTCTTGCAGACAGCTGTGGGAATTGAACCCTGAACAGTGATTGGTGCTACTTTAAAGCATTGTGTTACCTGCTACACAATTGTACTCCCCCTCAAATATACTTAATTATTCAAAAGTTCAAAGTAAATTTATTATCAAACTACATTTATGTCACCATGCACAGCCCTGAGACTCATTTTCTTGTGGGCATTCACAGTAGAACAAAGAAATATAATAGAATCAATGGAAAACTCCAAGGAAAGACTAACAAAACAACCAATGTGCAAAAATAAAACTATTCAAATAATAATAATAATAATAATAATAATAATCCCTTCTTGGAAGATATCCCCACAATCTGAGCAGAATAGATGTTGACAAGGAAGTGTCAAACGCCTGGCTCGAAGTAGGAGACCTCTTCCCAGAATCAGAGGGGTTCTTTGTGGCAATACGGGACCAATTAACACCAAAAATGATCAAAAGTACATAATAAAAGACCTACAAATTCAAGATGGTAGGTGCAGAAAATGTCAAGGGATACCAGAAACAATTCAGCACTTTACAGGATCCTGCAGCAGTTTAACTCAATTTGATTACTTACACAGGCACAATCAAGTAGCAAACATCATTCACCAAAACGCAAACACGAGGAATCCTGCAGATGCTGGAAATTCTAGCAACACACATCAAAGTTGCTGGTGAGCCAGGCAGCATCTGTAGGAAGAGGTACAGTTGACGTTTCAGGCCGAGACCCTTCGTCAGGATTAACTGAAAGAAGAGCAAGCTGACGAAGGGTCTCGGCCCGAAACGTCGACTGTTCCTCTTCCTAGAGATGCCGCCTGGCCTGCTGCGTTCACCAGCAACTTTGATGTGTTTTGCTTGATCATTCACCAAAATTTTGCTTTGAAATAGAAACTCATAAAAGACACCATGGGTTACCATAAATGCAAGCCTGATCCAGTTAGAGTCAGAGTCCTACAAATTATATAATGACCAATCCATGATTACAGATAAGACAATCCCTAATAACTGACCAGATGTAATATTACAGGATAATCAAGCAAGAACAACATACTTAATAGATATAACCATTCCAAACACACATAACATAAAAAAATCAAATAGTGAAAAACACCAGAAATATGCTAATTCGAAGAGGAATTTGAAAGACTATGAAACATGAACAGGGTATACATTTTCCCAACTGGTATCATCCCAAAGTCACTACACAAAAGCATTAAACAATTAAGCCTACACAGCAATATTTATGTAAATCTCCAGAAAACCACATAAACTAAGCCACACAATAACAGCCTGAAAGTTCCTAGCAATTGAGAAATGAGTGTGCTTGGCTATGTCAACATTTTTACCAGTTTGAGCTGAGAAAAAATAAGGTGTAATAATTATTAATACTGTGAATATGAGCTGTACAGTCCTTGAAATTGAGTTCATACGTTGCACCCAGTATATCAATTATGACCAATATTAAGCAAGGAACAGTTTAATTCAATTAATGCATGGAGAGTAAATTAAATGCATTAAATTTCCTGTCTTTTGGCACATTTACAGGAATTTAGTTGTGTCTGCTTTATTCAAGGTTAAACTATAAATTAGTGTAAAAAGCTGCAGAATCACTTATCATTCACCAGATGGCCATATGTTAAATTTATTTAATGTTAAAATAAGACATTGTAGTGATTTAATGTGTAAACCAGAGTATCACGAGCAACTAGGGTGACAGAGATTCATTGATTAGTCCCCTTCAGATTATTGTGCATTGTGTGAAAGAACAATTAAACACCCTCTTTGAAGTGTGGGAAAAAAATCAGAGTGTTATGGTAATTTGAATTAGGGGATTTGAGTGCCTAAAGAGTGCTTCATCCGCATGCTGGTTTGAAAGGCAGGTGCATCATAAAATAAACCCCTCATCACCATTGTTCTGAGCCTACCTTACAGTCTTGCCTTTCCCCACTATGTCACATGCCTCATGTTCCCTCCTGTCCACCCGCTCCTATTCACCTTGCCAGCGCCAGAAGATTATTTGGCAACAGTACTCAGTCGTGATCTAATACTTCTATTGACTGCTGGGGCTCAATATTACAGCTTTGTTGTTCCCTCGGTATCATTAGTGTCGCACATGAAGTGCATCGAAATTATATTAATGATCTGACCTCAGTTTATCAAGAGCAGTCATTGCATTTCAGCACAGGTACACATAACAAACCACCAGTGGTGAGGCTGTATATTTATCATATTAATCCATATGATTATTTATACAACAGAATTCACCTCTCTCTCTCTGTTCCATCAGTTTGTCTGTCTGCCTCTCTCTCTCTCTGTTCTGTTTGTTTGTCTGCCTCTCTCTTTCTGTCTCTCTATCCATCTATCTATCTCTTTCTCTCTAGAAACAGAGAAATAGAAAGAGAGGAATAAGGAAATAAGATCAAATTTATGGGCACATCTGCAAGAGGCATGAAGGAGTGACATAAGGGAATTCATTTACTCTAATAGTAACAGGAATCAAGTTAAAGTAAGGAGAAAAGAGAAGGAGGCATTTTTGAAACGTGTTCAAGAGAATATTTTAAAAGTATGTTTTTACCTTGTATAGAATGAGGCAAAATAATATCAAGAATATTCTTGCAAACACGAGGAAATCTGCAGATGCTGGAAATTCAAGCAACACACACAAAAAATGCTGGTGAACACAGCAGGCCAGGCAGCACCTATAGGAAGAGGTACTCTTTCTTTCAGTTAGTCCTGACAAAGGGTCTCGGCCCGAAACATCGACTGTACCTTTTCCTATAGGTGCTGCCTGGTCTGCTGCGTTCACCAGCATTTTTGTGTGTGTGTTTCAAGAATATTCGCTTGAGTACATTTTTGGAAGATCTGGAAAATGTGTAAATGAAGAAATAATCATTGACATTGGTATTGGTTAACTATTGTCACAGGCACCAAGATACAGTGAAAAGCTTGTCTTGCATATTGTTTCTCATTGAACAGTACATTGAGCTAGAAAAAGGTAAAACAATAACAATGCAGAATAAAGTGTAAAAGCTACGGAAAGAATACAGTGCAGGTAAATGACAAAGCACAAGATCATAAAGAGGTAGTCTGTAAAGCCAAGAGTCCATTTTATTTTACAATGGGCCCATTTAAGAGTCAAGTAACAGTGGGGCAGAAGCTGTCCTCGACACCAGTGATAGTGCTTTCGGGTTTTTGGATCTTCTGCTCGATGGGAGTGGGGAGAAGGGAAAATACACATAGTGGGTGTGGTCTTTCATTCTGCTAACTGCCTAACTGAGGCAGTGAGAAGTATAGGCAGAGTCCATAGAGGGAAGGCTGGTACCTGTTATGAGCTGAGCTGTGTCCACAACTTTCTGCAATTTCTTGTGGTCTCGTGTAAAGTAGTCGCCATACCAAACAATTATGTATTCAGACAGAATGCTTTCTGTGGTGCTTCAATAAAAATAGGTATTTGTGCATGAGTCATGCTGAATTTCCTTATCCTCCTGAGGAAGACGAGGCGTTGATGAGCTTTCTTGTCATCAAGGTGGTTGGAGCAGAGCTTGCTATTGGTAATGTTCACACTTAGGAACTTGAAGCTCTTATCTCTTTAAACCTCGACGTCATTATTCATGGGATCACATGAATCCACTCCCTCACCTTTCTGAAGTCAATGACCAGCTCTTTTGTTTTGTTGACATTGTGAGTGCCTCTGTCAATCAGAGTTGACCATGGATATTGCCTCCTAACTATCCAGGTACACAAGCCTGGGCAGTATAACATTGAGAACAAGCTTTTGCCCATATAGCAAGCTGCCCCTCTCCACGCATCTGACGAACCCAAAGGAATGGCAGAGACCAATACAGTTTGGTACTAGAAGCACTGCAGGAGTTGCCATTCAGCATAGAGCTGCCTTAGGGTCTCCAACTCTGGATTCTTCTCTCGGGGTTTACTCCCGAAGCCTTCCCTATGAGTGGGTATAGCTGCAAGGCAGCGGAGGTTTGAGATTAGAGTTTTCCTTCTCCTAGATGAGCTGCCAACCATGGCTGATGAGCCCCATCTGCCTGAAGCGACTGGTTTTAAGGCACCAGTAACCCGCCTTTCCCCCTTCTCCTGGCAATAGAAACAGTTTTGCCGGGCTTAGTAGCTAAGCCACATGTGAAGGTCAGGAGCTGGACTTGGTTGTCAGAGGCTATTTGAGGCACACATTATTGGGAGCATTTAATAGGTAACAGGAGCTTGTCCCCATTACCACCCCCAGCTATAAAAACCTTAAAGAACCTGTTGACATTGAGGGAAAGGTTATTGACATGAAACCATTGTTCAAAGGTTTCTATCTCCTGTACTCCAGCTCAACATTATTTGAGATGCAGCCCATTGCAGTGCTACAACTGCAAACTTGTAGAGCAGAGATAGCCACACATTGTTGAGTTTACAGGGAGTAGAGAAGAAACAGTTTCTTCCCCTCTGCCATCCGATCTCTGAATGGACATTGAGCCCATGAACACTACCTCACTACTTTTTTATTTCTATCTTCTTGCACTACTTATTGAATTTAACTATTTAAGATATATATATAGTTACGTACCCCATAACTGGGTTGTCAAACCAGCAGAAATGGAACATTCGTTGAAGTCTGTGATTACTAGAAACTAAGAAAGTTTTATTAACAAAGATAAGTAATACAGTACACTAACCGCAAGGATATAAATGTAACAGGTTAGCAACGATAGTGTACACATATACACAGAAATAGGTTAATAGGAATCAACCAAGCTATCGCAGTCTAGGGGTAAAATGATCAGTCTTAAGGTGAAGCAGAGTTCAGTTCAGTCTAGTGTAGTTTGAAGTAATCGCTGTTGTTGTACCGTTGGAGAGAGAGAGAGAGTGAGAGATACAATTGAGGTTGCAGGCAGACCTTTCGATGGCTTCTGATCCCGCTGTGGTCACCGACTGTGACCCCTCCGTTCCGGATGTGACCATTCTTCCGTGGTGAACCCGGCACCCTGGCAAGGGCGGACACACAACAGGTCCCCACCGGTCATGCCTTTATACCCTGTGAGCTCTGACCGATTCCCGCGAATCGGTCCTCCAAACTCTCACCAACTTGTGGGGCACAATGCTCTTTCCAGGGTCTCGTGGCGTGTGTCCTGTGCCTTAGCAAACCTGCTATTTTTATCCCTCTGATGGGGTATCACCTGTCCATCAAACTTCACACTTCCTATTCTCTCAGCAGGATTGTTAATGAACAGTTCAGGTTCAAAGCAAACTGTCTGTGGCAGACGCCAACATACTGAATTATGTGTGTCTCTCTCGCTCTCGTTATCTCTCTCTTCTCTCTTATTAGCATTTTGAATGGCTCTCCATTGTCCCTCGTTATCTCTCTCATTAACAGCATCTGTTCTGCAGCTCTGCTTGGTTTCACACATGACAATATATACACACACACACTTAGGGTAATTGATTTACTTTTTTCTATATTATCATGTATTGCATTGTATTATTGCTGCAAGGTTAAGAAATTTCACGACATATGCCGATGAAACTAAATCTGATTCTGATTCTGACTATCACACTTTGATGTTTTAATTTGATTCTTAGATTCTTGATGCTTCCTTTGAGAAGACAGCCCAAGAGATCCAGTCTGGAGAGAATGCTAAAGAACAGAAAATAGAAAAGTACCATCCTTTTCATGCATTTATTCACCCACTAACTGGAACTTTGCCAAAAAATGAAACACTCGTGTATACTGTTTATTCACTGGAATGTAGCATCCACAGTACTGCCATGAAGCCACTCTTTTAATAGTCGGCCACTGTGACAGAACAGATAACAAGTGCAAAGCAGAGGCAATCACAATAGCCAGAGGCAATGCCATGAATGTTCTACAGTTAGACTGCAAAACAACTTGCAACATATGACACTACTGTGAACACCCGTCAAAACTGCCTGGTGAAATAAAGGTTCTGTATTTGTTGTTCCGTACACGAATCCAGGTTAGTCAGAAATTGTACTTGCTTGTGGTTGGGTGATTTACATTGTTCTTGGAAATGAACAACTCTTTATTGAATAACCACCTTCCTTTATATACTCAATGGAAGTAAGTACCAGTTATTGAGTTATAAGTATTTGTCATAAACCAAATCAGAAAGTTAAGCAACGAGTAGCACAGTTGTGCAATAAGGCTGCCTCACACCTCCAGACTCTCCGCTCCAGGCGTGACTGCTGGTATTGTTACTGTGGAATGTGCATCATTCCAGTGACAAACTCTCCACTAGATTAATTGGCTCTGTAGGTGGGTGGGAGCGGATGGTCATATGAGACAGAATAGATCACAAGGAGAATTGGATTGATAGAATTGTTCTGAGACATGATGAGCCAAATAGCCTCCTATTGTTACAAGAAAATATGAAATCCCAGATCTCATTTGACCAGAATTTCAACTGGACCACTCACAGACATTGCAGTGAAATTAGGAGCAAGAAAACTACTGTAGCAGGCCTCTGGGGAAGCTGCTGTGCACAGCATGGTTCTTTCTTTTAACCTTTAGTTAATGAGGTGATATTGTGAGCTGTGAGGAGGGTGCAAAGAGACAGAGACAATTTGATTGGAAACTCAGTAAGCGAAATAGAAAAACAGTATTATTTAAATAGAAATAAGGGAATGGTGCACTTGTGCAGCATTTACTTCCTACAAGTATTCTAAGCAGCTAAGAAAGCAACTAGCATGTTGGCTTTCATTATGAACAGTTTGGAATAAGGAGCAGAGGTGTCTTACTCCATTTTTGCAGGGCCTTGGCAAGATCACAGCCAGAGAATAGTGTACAGTCTACCCTTGCCTAAGAAGGGATGTACTTGCCATCAAGGGAAGGTGAAATGTTCTACAGACTGAATCCAAGGATTGTTGAACTGTTGTATGAGAAGATATTGGGTTGTCTACAAATGGATTCAATTGAATTTAAAAAATGAAGGATGATATAATTGACATAATTCTCACAGGGCTGGAAACTAGAGATCAAGAATGAGGGATCACAGACTCAGAATATGGGACAAGACCTTTAGGATTGAGTTGAGGATAAATTTGTTCACTCAGATGACATTAACCTGTGGAATTTCCTACAACAGAAGGAAGGTTGATGAATATAATAAAAAAGGAGGTAGATTGATTTTTGGACACAAATGACATCGGGGTATGGGGAGAGAGAGAGAATGTGATATTACGGTGGAGGGTCAGCCATGATTGTTTTCAATGATGGAGCATCCAGGAAGGTTGAATGATCTATCCTTCCTCATATTTTCTGTTTATAATAGTCTGGGAGGCTGAAACACAGTGAAATGTTTAATTTTTAATTCTTAGATCCACTTTCTACAGCTACCAATAGGTAGGATTCCTTAGGCAATCTTGCCCTGGTTAGAATGCAGACAGAAAGAACAGACGGTATATTGAATTGAACTGAACTGAATTAACCTTATTACTTACCTCCTTCATATACATGAGGAGTAAAAATCTTTACGTTATGTCTCTGTCTAAATGTGCAATTTATAGTAATTTGTAATAAATGGATTGTGCAACAGGACAGTCAATGTAACATAGAATTTGCAGGGAGTCAAATCCACACACCACTGAGTAAAACCAACAACATTTCAGTTGCTCTCTCCCCATTGATTCTCTATTGTACTATAAGCTGTTCTGACTGGTTAAAGCAATAATCTATAATTGCTACTGATTTATATCTAGCTGATAAAAAGAGTGTCAATTTAGCCTTGACTTTGCTTGGCTCTTTGCTCAAAGCCAAGATTAGTGATCATTATATAAAATGCAACCTCCCGGTAGCTTGATTTACTTATAATGTTCAGCACTTACACAACAAGATTGAGAAAATGTTCGCTTAAGCTCTTTTGAATAATTTAGCATTTTTCCATAAACAAATCTTTAGCTTTTTAAAGACTGTGTATGTCATTTGCCTGTCAGATTCCTTCTCAACTGATTTCCATTGCTCAGTGTTCAGGTAGGGTGCCGTCGCTCAGTGTTCAGGTAGGGTGCCATCGCTCTGTGTTCAGGTAGGGTGCCATCGCTCGGTGTTCAGGTAGGGTGCCATCGCTCTGTGTTCAGGTAGGGTGCCGTCGCTCTGTGTTCAGGTAGCGTGCCGTCGCTCAGTGTTCAGGTAGGGTGCCGTCACTCTGTGTTCAGGTAGGGTGCCGTCGCTCAGTGTTCAGGTAGGGTGCCATCGCGCAGTGTTCAGGTAGGGTGCCGTCGCTCAGTGTTCAGGTAGGGTGCCGTCGCTCTGTGTTCAGGTAGGGTGCCGTCGCTCAGTGTTCAGGTAGGGTGCCATCGCTCAATGTTCAGGTAGGGTGCCATCGCTCAGTGTTCAGGTAGGGTGCCGTCGCGCAGTGTTCAGGTAGGGTGCCGTCGCTCAGTGTTCAGGTAGGGTGCCGTCGCTCTGTGTTCAGGTAGGGTGCCATCGCTCAATGTTCAGGTAGGGTGCCATCGCGCAGTTCAGGTAGGGTGCTGTCGCTCAGTGTTCAGGTAGGGTGCCATCGCGCAGTGTTCAGGTAGGGTGCCATCGCTCAGTGTTCAGGTAGGGTGCCGTCACTCTGTGTTCAGGTAGGGTGCCACCGCGCAGTGTTCAGGTAGGGTGCCATCGCGCAGTGTTGCATTTGTGCAGCTTGCACCCAAATGACATGATCTCGCAGGACTTTGCCAGAAGCCTGCAGACATCTGAAACAAGGCTCGTAAATATTAGCTTACAGATCAAGCATCTAGTGCAATCCAACCAATCATTAGAAGAAAGGAATAATATGGAAAATGAGAAAATAAGGACAGTACTTACAGTTGTGGAGCAGGGACAAAAATGAGGGATAAAATCGAGAGATTTAAAGTTTAAAATTCAATGTAAGTTTATTATCAAAGTACATATATGTCACCATGTACAGCCCTGAGATTCATTTCCACGTGAGCATACTCAGTAAGTCCCAGAAACATAGTAGAATCGGTGAACAACCGCACCCAACGGGGCAGACAAACAACCAATGTGCAAAAGACAACAAACTACACAAATACAAAAAAAAGGGAATAATAATAAAAAATAAATAAGCAATAAATATCGTGGCCATAAGATGATGACTCCTTGAAAGTGAGTCCACGGTTTGTGGGAACAGTTCAATGATGTGGGTGAGTGAAGTTGGGTGAAGTTATCCCTTCTGGTTCAGGAGCCTGATGGCTGAGGAGTACTATCAATTCCTGAACCCAGTGGTGTGAGTCCTGAGGCTCCTGGACCTTCTTCCTGATGGCAGTGGTGAGGAGAGAGCATGGCCTGGGTGGTGGGGGTCCTTGTTGATGAATGCTGCTTTCCTATGACAACACTCCATCCAGATGTGCTCAATGGTAGGGAGGGTTTTACCCATGATGGACTGGGCTATATCCACTACTTCTTGTAGGATTTTCCATTCAAGGGCATTGGTGTTTCCATATCAGGCTGTGATGCAGCCTGTCAATATACTCTCCATCACAAATCTACAGAGGTTTGTCAAAGTGTTCGATGTCATGCCAAGTCTTTGCAAGGAGGTTGAGGTACCATTGTGCTTTCTTTGTAATCGCAGTTATGTGCTGGGCACAAGACAAGTCCTTTCAAATGATAACACTGAGGAATTTAAAGTTGCTGACACTCTCCATGTCTGATCTCCTGATGGGGACTGGCTCGTATATTTCTTGTTTCCTCCTCCTGAAGTCAATAATTAGCTCCTTAGTCTTCCTGACATTGAGTAAGAGGTTGTTATTGTGGCACCGTGCAGCCAGATTGTCAATCTCATTCCTATATGTTGATTTGTCACCACCTTTGATTTGGCCCATGACAGTGGGGTCATCAGCAAACTTAAATATGACATTAGAGCTGTGCTTAGCTTCACAGTCATAGGTGTAAATCGAGTAAAGCAGGGGGCTAAGCACACAGCTTGTGGTGCACCTTTGCTGATGGAGATTATGGAGGAGATGTTGTTGCCAATCTGAACTGACTGGGGGTTTGCAAGTGAGGAAGTAGAGGATCTAATTTCGCAAGGAGGTATTGAAACCAAGGTCTTGAAGCTTATTGGTTAGTTTTGAGGGGATTGAACTGCAAACTGTAGTCGATAAAGAGCATCCTGATGTATGCATCTTTGCTATCCAGATTTTCCAGGGTTGAGTAAAGAGCCAATGAGATGGCATCTGCTGTAGACCTATTGTGCTGGTAGCCAAATTGGAGTGGATCCAAGTCGCTTTTCAGGCCTGAGTTGATATTTTTCACCACCATCATATCAGAGCACTTCATCACAGTGGATGAAAGTGCGACTTGACGTTAGGAATTGATGCAGGTTACATGTTCTTCTTAAAGTAGAAGAGGATGGTTTTTTTTTCTGGAGGAATTGTTCTTATCTACATGCAGTGTATGCAGGAAATGATTAGTAAGATGCAACAAGTTTTAAGATGTCAAGTTGTAAGAGAGCCTAAAGTTCAAGGTAGAGCAGCAGTGAGTGCAGTGACAAATTTCCATCACAAGTGAGAAGGAACTTCTGGTCACTTTCAGTGCAAAATCTATATAGATAGTGTGACTGATTGTGGTATCCATCTTGTCGACAAGAAGACCCAGATGTGAACATTCTTATATCTCCCTGAGGTGTAGCGAAACAGTAAGATATGGATAGCTGGTCTTTAAGGGAGAATGCACACTGGAAACCATCTGGTGTTTGTATACCTCAAAGATTCAAGGACTCGAAGATTCAGAGTACATTTATTATTAAAGTATGTATGCGGTATGCGTCCCTGAGATTCACATTCCCGCAGGCAGCCACGAGACAAAGAAATGCCACGGAACCTGTTCTAAGCAAACATTAAACACCAAGTGCACAAAAAAACCCAAGTCGTACAAATGGTAAAAAAATGAGTGAAAAGCACTGAATAAAAAACATCAAACCATTGAAACAATCTCAGAATGTTCATAAAACTTAGTTCAGTTCAGTTCAATGTAGTGCTGTGTTGTTCATTTTTCTGCAGGCCACAGAAGCAGAACTCCCCAATCAAAATCACACAAAATAGCAATGAAAAAAGAAGTAACCGGAAACACATGATCTACTGAGTCCTATCCACAAATTGCCCAAGACCCAAGATTCTGGCACCATACTCTGACAGCACTGAGTGAGAGGGAGGGAGAGACCAGTCACGTGCAGGTAGACAGCACTGAAGACTCGCTCGCCTTCTGCTCCCAGCTTCAGTGATTTCAATCTTGCCTTCTGCTTTAATTGGCGAGAGCCTGAGCCTATCATGGTCTCCAGGCTTCGTGTCTGCCAGGCCGCATACTCTGCTCCAAACCTCTCCGAACTCCCTTGGAGACAGCAAGGCACCAGATTGCTCAATTGGCGTAAAAACACGCCGTCAAAATGGAAATCTCAGGTTCCAGTAGTAGCAGAATGTATTTGGGAAGAAAAAGAAGTAAAACAAGTTTTGTGAGCTGTCTGAAAGACTTCACCTTTGGTTTGTTGTTTGCTGGCATCATCTTCTTCTGACTCTATCGTATTGATAGAATTGCATCTTGTTGTCAGGAGATTGTAGAATGCTAGTAAGGAATGACATCAAAGATTAAATTAAATGTTTTAGCCTGAGGGTAGTGAATCTACAGAATTCATTGACACTGATGGAGGACAAGTCATTGGCTATCTTTAACTCGGAGGTAAATAAGTTCTTGATTAGTAGGGTGTCAAGGGTTATGGGGAGAAAATAAGAGAATGGTTTTGAGAGGGATTATGAATCAGCCATGAGGAAATGGTGGAGCAGACTTAATGGGCCAAATGGCCTAATTCTGCTCCAACATCTTATGGTCTTACATCATTAGTGCATGGATATTTCCTAAGCGTTTCAGATGAGGCAATAGCTAACAGTTTCTGTGTTCCTTACATGACTGACAGTCAGTTAACCCTTATGCATAACCCTTGCACCAGCTTTCAAAACAGTCAAACAGACTGCATGTTTGCATTCGCCTTGAAAAGCATTCAAGAATTATTGTAACTAAACTTTATTATTGGAAAGTTAAAGATAAATGCGCTTAAAACAAGTATATATCAATTAAAACAATTCAAGAACATGTAAGTTACCTGAAAACTCCAAGTCTCCATTGGAATGAGTAATGTTATTAAACCTGGACTGGGTTAGTTAACCTGCACAGGTATTGTGGGCAGATTTCCCATTGAAATGATAGAGGAAACTGGAGGCGTGTCTCACTTTGCTGCTGCTCTACATTAAAATGGTGGCAAGGACCCCTCAGAAAATGTAAGACATCATGTTCATGCCAATGTGCCATCCTCCTGATGGCTACCTGGGGAAATGAGGACATTACATGGAGAATTGCTAGTATTTCATAGAAAAACTGGCCAAGACCCAACTTGGGAAACTAGAATCTAATGTAATAATATAAGACAAATGTGCCACATAACCCATCGTGCTTACTTCATTATTAGCGTCATAGACTTGTACATTATAGAAACAGGCTGCTTAGTCCAACTCATGTCAACCATGTTGTCCAGTTAAGCTAGTGCCACTTTCCAGCACCTGGCTCAATTCCTTTCCTTTATGATATGGCTCTTCCTGCACCTCAGCTCTATTTTTGTGTCCCCCATAATGTTCCACCATCAGTGCACTGTTTCATTTAGGCAAAACAACTGTGCAAAGTCTATATAATGGACAGTTAAAAAATACAGTGCTATTCTGTAATATTCCGATCTGTCTGATGAATTTTTATGGTCTGAGCTCGTATCCAGATTTTCACTGAATGTGATCATAAACATAAAGACAAAGATATGAAATAACTTTGCTGACCGACAAATGTTGCAGGTCAAATTACATAGAACTTAGAACAGTTCAGCATGGGAACAGGTCTTTATATCCACACTGTTGTGCCAAACTAATTAAACTACTAATTAAAAACCTTTCTGCCTACACAATGTCCATATCAACCAACCCCCCACCATTTTCTGAATATCACTGTGCTTATCTCAGAGCTTCTTAAATACGACTGTAGTATTTATCCTTATACCACTTCTGGACCTGCAGTCACTGCTACCTATGGGAATCTTGTAATTAAACCCTATTGTTGCCTGGACTGGTCTCCTGGCCCAATCTTCCTCAGGCAAACTAGCTTCCAAACAAATCGCAAAACCAAGTAGAGAGCAGGGACACAACAGATTCTGCAGATGCTGGAAATCCAGAGTAACATGCAAAATGCTGGAGGAACTGAGCAGGTCAGGCAGCATCTATGGAAATGAAAATAGTCGACATTTCGATCCTCAGCCTGAAACACCCATTGTTTTCATTTCCATAGATGTTGCCTGACCTGCTGGGTTCCTTCAACATTTTGTATCTTTTACTCTGGAACAGAGGGATTTCCTGATCTACAAGCTGTCAGACCCTGTTCACAAAATTGTTTCAGTAGCCACCTAAGCTCTGCTCACAAGTTTAGCAGTGCTCAGACCTAATAAAAAGATTATATTTCCCTGATTTTACAAAGTATTCGGATGCCAAAAGCTATTAAAGATACTATTGAAAATCTTAGTCACGGGGAAAATATGCATAAATAAAAGGACATTTTAAAATGCAAGGACACAATTAAAATAAACTAAAATGATTTCATCTCAAATAAAAAACAAAGCTATTTCACAACTCTTCCAACAGCTTTTTCTTCTAATTGAAATCATTATAGAACATAGAACATAGAATATTACAGCACAGTACAGACCCTTCAGCCCACAATGTTGTGCTGACCCTCAAACGCTGCCTCCCATATAAGCCCCCAACTTAAATTCCTCCATATACCTGTCTAGTAGGCTCTTAAACTTCATTAGTGTATCTGCCTCCACCACTGACTCAGGCAGTGTATTCCACGCACCAACCACTCTCTGAGTAAAAAACCTTCCTCTAATATTCCCCTTGAACTTCCCACCCCTTAAGTTAAAGCCATGACCTCTTGTATTGAGCAGCGGTGCCCTGGGGAAGAGGCGCTGGCTATCCACTCTATCTATTCCTCTTATTATCTTATACACCTCTATCATGTCTCCTCTCATCCTCCTTCTCTCCAGAGAGTAAAGCCCTAGCTCCCTTAATCTCTGATCATAATGCTTACTCTCTAAACCAGGCAGCATCCTGGTAAATCTCCTCTGTACCCTTCCCAATGCTTCCACATCGTTCCTATAGTGAGGCGACCAGAACTGGACACAGTACTCCAAGTGTGGCCTAACCAGAGTTTTATAGAGCTGCATCATTACATCGTGACTCTTAAACTCTATCCCTCGACTTATGAAAGCTAACACCCCATAAGCTTTCTTAATTACCCTATCCACCTGTGAGGCAACTTTCAGGGATCTGTGGACATGTATCCCCAGATCCCTCTGCTCCTCCACACTACCAAGTATCCTGCCATTTACTTTGTACTCTGCCTTGGAAATTGTCCTTCCAAAGTGTACCACCTCACACTTCTCTGGGTTGAACTCTATCTGCCACTTCTCAGCCCACTTCTGCATCCTATCAATGTCTCTCTGCAATCTTTGACAATCCTCTACACTATCTACAACACCACCAACCTTTGTGTCGTCTGCAAACTTGCCAACCCACCCTTCTACCCCCACATCCAGGTCGTTAATAAAACTCAAGAAAAGCAGAGGTCCCAGAACAGATCCTTGTGGGACACCACTAGTCACAATCCTCCAATCTGAATGTAGTCCCTCCACCACCACCCTCTCCCTTCTGCAGGCAAGACAATTCTGAATCCACCTGGCTAAACTTCCCTGGATTCCATGCCTTCTGACTTTCAGAATAAGCCTACCATGTGGAACCTTGTGAAATGCCTTACTAAAATCCATATAGATCACATCCACTGCACTACCCTCATCTATATGCCTGGTCACCTCCTCAAAGAACTCTGTCAGGCTTGTTAGACACGATCTGCCCTTCACAAAGCCATGCTGACTGTCCCTGATCAGACCATGATTCTCTAAATGCCCAGAGATCCTATCTCTAAGAATCTTTTCCAACAGCTTTCCCACCACAGACGTAAGGCTCACTGGTCTATAATTACCCGGACTATCCCTACTAACTTTTTTGAACAAGGGGACAACATTCGCCTCCCTCCAATCCTCCAGTACCATTCCCATGGACAACAAGGACATAAAGATCCTAGCCAGAGGCTCAGCAATCTCTTCCCTCGCCTCGTGGAGCAGCCTGGGGAATATTCCGTCAGGCCCCAGGGACTTATCCATCCTAATGTACTTTAACAACTCCAACACCTCCTCTCCCTTAATATCAACATGCTCCCGAACATCAACCTCACTCATATTGTCCTCACCATCATCAAGTTCCCTCTCACTGGTGACTACCGAAGAGAAGTATTCATTGAGGACCTCGCTCACTTCCACAGCCTCCAGGCACATCTTCCCATCTTTATCTCTAATCGGTCCTACCTTCACTCCTGTCATCCTTTTTTTCTTCACATAATTGAAGAATGCCTTGGGGTTTCCTTTACCCTACTCACTAAGGCCTTCTCATGCCCCCTTCTTGCTCTTCTTAGCCCCTTCTTAAGCTCCTTTCTTGCTTCCCTATATTCCTCAATAGACCCATCTGATCCTTGCTTCCCAAACCTCATGTATGCTGCCTTGTTCCACCTGACTAGATTTTCCACCTCACTTGTCACTCATGGTTCCTTCACCCTACCATTCTTTATCTTCCTCACTGGGACAAATTTATCCTTAACATCCTGCAAGAGATCCCTAAACATCGACCACATGTCCATAGTACATTTCCCTGCAAAAATATCATCCCAATTCACACCTGCAAGTTCTAGCCTAATACCCTCATAATTTGCCCTTCCCCAATTAAAAATTTTCCTGTCCTCTCTGATTCTATCCTTTTCCATGATAATGCTAAAGGCCAGGGAGTGGTGGTCACTGTCCCCCAGATGCTCACCCACTGAGAGATCTGTGACCTGACCCGGTTCATTACCTAGTACTAGATCTAGTATGGCATTCCCCCTAGTCGGCCTGTCAATATAATGTGACAGGAATCAGTCCTGGACACACTTAACAAACTCTGCCCCATCTAAACCCCTGGAACTAATCAGCTGTCAATCAATACTAGGGAAGTTAAAGTCACCCATGATAACAACCCTGTTATTTTTGCACCTTTCCAATCTGCTGCTCTGTATCTCTGCTGCTACCAGGGGGCCTATAGAATACCCCCAATAGAGTAACTTCTCCCTTCCTGTTCCTGACTTCCACCCATATTGACTCAAAAGAGGATCCTGCTACATTACCCACCCTTTCTGTAGCTGTAATAGTATCCCTGACCAGTAATGCCACCCCTCCTCCCCTTTTTCTGCCCTCTCTATCCCTTTTGAAGCACTGAAATCCAGGAATATTGAGAATCCATTCCTGCCCTGGTGCCAGCCAAGTCTCTGTAATGGCCACTACATCATAATTCCATGTATGTATCCAAGCTCTCAGTTCATCACCTTTGTTCCTGATTTACTTTGACCCTAATGAGCAGCTTTTCCAGATCAGCACTGGAAAGAGCATGGGCACCTGTGCTTCCTTCCTCACAAGCCTTTGTTAGTGTATTGCTCTTTTTGTTAGTGCATTGTTTTTCATAAATTCTATTGTATTTCTTTATCTCACTGTAAATCTCTGCAAGAAAATGAATCTCAATTTAGTATGTGTTAACATACAATATACTTACTTTGAAAATAAATCTTACTTGGAATTTGATGACTTCATGTGGGGCCCAGTGGCAAACTACAGTTGTCCTGAGATCAGCAGAGACTTCCACCTTTACTCAGGAATCCTAGACTTCTTCCCAGATGTGACCTCTTTGACTTGCCAAATATCATGATGAACAATTTCGCAGCTGTTATGGTTATGAGGTTAATCATCCAATATTATATTAACATATTCAGGATGCTGTTAAAGGGTTATTTATTTAGAGGTACAACATAGCAACAGGTCCTTCTTACAATGAGCCCATATCACCTATTTATATATGTGACCAATTAACCTTTTAACCTGGAGACAAGAAAATCTGCAGATGCTGGAAGTCCAAGCAGCACAATGCTGGAGGACCTCAGCAGGGCAGACGGCATCTATAGAAAAGATGCCTTTTAACCTGTATGTCTTTGGAATGTGGGAGGAAACTGGAGCACCCAGAGGAAACCCACACAGTCACAGGGTGAACATATAAACGCTACAGACAGCGGCAGAATTGAACTCAGGTTGTTGGTGCTGTAACAGCATTACACTAATTGATCCACTGTCATGCCAGTTAATGTTGAAAGACACAAAACCTCTCTGGACACCTTTGTGGAAATTATGAATCAGAGTTACCATGTTAAGTCCTTATATGGTCAGGCAGTGTGCCTTGGTTTTGCATTTACTGCAGATGTAGAATCACTGTGTAGGATATTGAAAATTGTTTTTCTATATTAATACCTAAACCCACTTACACGATATTTAAAACACTCCTCTTCACAACTGATATTGTGCTCTGTTTGCAGGTTGTATAAATGCCGCAGGAGCTTCTTGCACAAGTGAAGATGGATTTGGAAAATGAGACGTACTCAAACTTTACTTTGGAAGAACTGGCAAAGGGGAAAACGTCCAAGGTGCTGGTGTCACTTTCACTCTCTGTCCTGACCACTCTGACCACAGTCATTAATTCCCTGGTGATAACTGCAATAATTGTGACAAGAAAACTGCACCATCCAGCAAATTACCTAATATGCTCCCTCGCTGTTACTGATTTACTCGTTGCAGTCCTTGTAATGCCCTTCAGTATCATTTATACTGTAAAGGAGACATGGGTCATGGGTCAAGTTGTCTGTAACATCTGGTTAAGTGTGGACATTACATGTTGCACGTGTTCAATCCTTCATCTGGCTGCAATTGCCTTGGACAGATATAGGGCCATAACAAATGCTGTTGAATATGCACAGAAAAGGACACCTAAACGAGCTGGAATAATGATCACCATTGTGTGGGTCATATCCATCTTTATATCATTACCTCCTTTGTTTTGGAGACATCAAGGAAATAACAAGGAAGATGAGTGTCTTATTAAGCATGAACATCTTCTCTACACAATTTATTCTACATTTGGAGCATTTTATATCCCCTTGGCTTTGATTCTCATCCTCTACTACAAAATATATCGAGCAGCTAAAACTCTTTATTACAGAAGGAGTGCAAGCAGACGCCTCAATGAGGATGTAAATGGTAGGATGTCCATCATTGCTGTCAAACCCTCCAGGTCACCTTCTGAGAAGTGCACTTCCGAAAAGTCTGTGTCAGACCATTCCACGATTGAAGAGGGGGAGAATGCCCTTATCACAGCCAGAAACTCCAACCCCGGTGGCCAACAAGAAAAAATGCAGAAGAGATTGAAAATTTCAGGCACAAGAGAAAGGAAAGCAGCGACCACTTTGGGCTTGATTCTGGGGGCATTTGTAATATGCTGGCTGCCGTTCTTTTTAAAAGAACTAATTGTGAATGTCTGTGAATCCTGTGATGTCTCTCCAGAGATATCTGACTTCCTGACATGGTTAGGTTACCTCAATTCTCTAATCAATCCCCTTATTTATACAATCTTCAATGAAGACTTTAAGAACGCATTTCAGAAACTAGTACGCTGCAGATAATTTCTGTAAATACAATGGCCGTATTCACAAACCAATTATCTTTGTAATTAAAATAGCTAGACCTTCTGCAGAAGCTTTCTGCTTTGAAAGAAATTTCAGTATTCCTATTCTGGTGGTTTACAGTAGCTTTGGATTAAAGATAATGAGCAAAGCATTATCTATAAATTCTGTCACAGATGCTTAAAGCTCATGGATATAAGCAAGAAATTAATTGGTACTTTTTTTTTCCTTTCCATATCTAGTGGAATTCAGTGAGAGGGTAGAGCTTAGCCTGAAATATTGGAGAGGATCTTTTGTGTATGTGCATTAAGTGTGTTTGAAAAAAAACATTATATAACTTTCTCTATTATTCTTTGCGACATGAAATGGGTATGTTAAGTGTAATTTAAAAAGAAAATGGATTATTAAGGGCGAATAAGACAAAGAAAGTCCTGTGTAAAAAAAAATAAATGTGTATTTTCTTTTATGGGGTATATTGAAATGAATTACACCTGTTTAATATGGAAATATAACTGGCCATTAATCAGCACCGGACTTCAAGGCATATGGTCCTGAGTTTGAATCTGGCTGGCTCTCTGTACACTTTCCATCCATGCTGGGTTGAGCATTGAACTTGCAACTTGGCCTTGTAAAAAACAGACAAATGGTATGGAAATTGCAAAATTGCCATCCAATGTGAAAAAGAACAACAATATGGAAGTATATGTGAGGAGTGAAATACATGGGCATAATTACAAAGATGAGAAGATCTGCAGATGTTGGAAATCTAGCAGATGTTGAGTCCTGATGACAGGTCTCAGCCCGAAACGTCAACTGTTTACACTTTTCGATAGATGCTACCTGACCTGCTGAATTCCTCCAGCAAGTGCATAATGAGTGTCAAAGTCAGAAAGAATTACGAGTGAGGCAAACTTATCCAAAGAAGATTGTGTGTATAGATTTTATGCCATAAAGCATTTACAGAGATACAGAAAGGAGCATTAGAGAGATGGTTGCAGGGCAGTTCAATGAGTCACTTTTTCATCTCACACTCAATTACATACACCTAACTGGTCACCAGCTGTACACCAGGCACACAGCCAAGGAAACAGATGGAGGAGGATATTTCTGACTGGTTGTTCTCCCAGTTCCAGTGCATTAGCAGTTAGAACATTTTTATTGAATCTATTTCTAATTTCAAAATTTAAAGTTGCTTACTTTTCCTGACATGTATGTAGTTACTTCATGTTAGCAAAGCTTTCTCTTTGTTATCTGCAGAAGGAAAGAATGGCAGACTTTATTGTACATAACTAAAGTAAATGAACTTACCTTGTAAGTCATATGATACTGCAATTTATGCAGGATAAACAACTTGTTTTTGAATATGTTGGAAACTTAATGATTCCCAGTTTCCATTTCCATAAAGTGGCCACCTTGATGTCATTGTAGGTAGGGGCTAGAAATACCGGACATGTACACAGATTAGGGAACAGTGTGTAATTAAACAGGCACAATGGCTTTGAAATTTAACAGGTGCTTTTCTGGTCTCCCACTGTAATTCTTTTCAGAGTAAAGCAGAGTTATTGCCATCTCCAATAGAGTATAGAATGAGAGCTGTACAAGTGGATTTACTGATGGCATTTCTACTGTGAGTTACAGCAGGAAACGCAGAGAAAGACTGTGGAATTTGAAAGGCATCAATAACATCCATATTTACTTCTGAATTGTCAGCATCAGGAAACCACTTGCTGTATTTGTTGTGGGATCAATACCCCTGGTTATCCCATCTGTCTGCTGCTGCTGAAATGTACATTTTGTGGGGATACATGGTAGACAGTTGTGAGTTCTCCCAGACTGTCTCTTGTCTTTGCCTCTACATGTAGTACAAAAGAGATGAAATGATCGATGACTTCCTGAAGACTGTGCATACCACCTCCATCTGCTATGGATATAACACACCAAAGTCCGCCTCATGGACATTTAAGTAGTGGTTGTCTAATTTGGGGGAGCCTTCACACAGTGCTGTCTAATAATGTATCATTGGGGCATGACATATTATTAGGGTGGAACAGTAGTGTAGCAATTAGCATACACAATTACAGTGCCAACAATGACCAGTTTGGGTTCCATTCCCACAGATGTCTGAAAGCAGTTTGTACGTTCACCTCGTAACCGTGTGGGCTTCTTCTGGGTGCTTTGGTTTTCTCCCAAATTCCAAAAACATAAGGTTGGGGTTAGTGAGTTGAGGGCTTGCAATATTGGTGTTGAAAGCATGCCAGCGATTGTGGGCTGCCCAGTTCAATCATCACTGATTTGATTTGACACAAATTACACATTTCACTGATAATTTTGATGTTTTGATGTACATACTAATCTCTTTAATCTCATTTGCTTGAAGTGTTAACTCTTAGCTTCTCTATATTTCTTGACCCGTTCTGCTTCCATTTTTGAGCATCTGCATATGTTAGTTTTTCTTGCATGATATAAACACAGTCACAGCATCATATCTTGTACGCTCCTCCATCATGATCTCTGGGTCTGTCTTGTTTTTACATAACACAGACCTGTACAGAAATAACAGAGCAGGAGGGAACTGACTGAGAAACAAACGTGATGCTGGCAATCCAAAGCAACACAGACAAGATGCTGGGGGAACAGACTGGGAATCACTTACATTGAGTCCAGACTTTATGATGACTGATCGCATCACTCCCAGCAGGAAAGCTTCCTCCCAATTATCACCTTTCCCTCAGCTGATGTTAGTCATCCATATTGAACAAGACTTAGAAAAAGCACTGAAGCTGGGAGAATAGTCTCTAACATTCAGATTTCAATCTTCATAACCAAGAGCAGTATGGTTGCACCAGTTCAGACCAACTTTTCAGAGTTCGAAGAATACAATTATCAGAATATGACTGCGGCAAATAGTGAATGAAAAAGCATGAAAGGGAGACCTACTTGACCTATTCATGTCCAACCTGCCACATTAGTCAGTCTATAGCAGTGCCAATGAAGCCAAGCAGCCATTGTACTTGGGAAGTGGTAAGGTTATGCTTTCTTGTGTTACGCCACACTGCAATATTGTTAACTCATGATGGAACATTGATATATGCGAGTCAGACCTGACACCTCACAGCTCAAAACCTTTGTGGAATTGTGGACATAATAGGGGTAGCTAAAACTAGAGGGCACAGTGTGAAAGGGAGAGAAGAGATTCAAAGTGGATTTGAGGGGGTAAATCATTAACACCAAGAGTAGTTGGTGACTGGAGTGAATTGATAGAGGTGGTGGAAAAGCAGGAACAGATACTGACAGGTACTTTAATGATCAAGCCTTACAGGGAAATGGAATTAATGTAGGCAAGTGGGATTAGTGTGATTGTTGGCATAGACATAAAAGACCAAAGGGACTGATTGTATGTTGAAGAACTGTATAACAATGTATCATGAGGAACCACTGAGTAAAACATCAGTCACATCAGTGGATAATCACTACAATCGTGTAAATTGATATATGCAGATCAGACCAGATAGCTCAAAATTGGGTACCTTGGGTACCTGGGAATACAGGTCTATAATTCATTGAAAGTGGTGAACCTTCTTGATCAATCTCCCATGGGGACTTTGTCAAGTGCCTTATTGAAGCCCAGGTAGACAACATCCACGACCATGCCTTCATCAACTTTCCTGGTAACTTCCTCGAAGAACTCTATAAGATTGGTTAGACATCACCTACCACAAACGAAGCCATGTCCTTAATCAGTCCATGTCTATCCAAATATTTATATATCCAGTCCCTCAGAATACCTTCCAATAACAGGACAGCGTGGAGAGTTTAAAAAGGAAGGTTACTTCCAACGGCTTTCTTTTGGATCGAGACAACAGAGCGGCGTGGGAGCTGAATTCTGAAGGAAGGCAGTTTTTTAAAAAACTTCTTCAAGTGCAAGAAGGACAAGACTGTGCAGGCGTGTGACGTAACAGGACAGCGCGGAGAGTTTAAAAAGGAGACCACCCTATACAGCGGGCAGCTGTCGGAGCAGGTAGCGGAGTGAGTGGTAGCAGAGTGTAGGGCTTTGGCTTCAACGGGCTTTGGCGGTAAATGGGAAGAGGCGAGAGCGAAGTGCCAACTCTTTTTTTACCCTCTTGGTGAATCAGCCCGGACGGACAGGAACAGCAGGACTCACACAGCTAACGGTACAAGCTAACGGTTTAAAAAGTACATCTGTTTGGCGAGGTAAGTGGGTGAGTAGATTTATTTTTCTTGTTTCATTCCTGTAGAATTAGATAGCATGCCTGCAGGGTTAGTGCTTTGTTCAGGGTGTCAGATGTGGGAATCCTGGGAGACCTCCAGCCTCCCTGATGGCCACATCTGCGCCAGGTGCACCGAGATGCAGCTCCTCAGAGATGGTGTTAGGGATCTGGAGCTGCAGCTTGATGACCTACTGCTTATCAGGGAAAGTGAAGAGGTGATAGACAGGAGCTATAGGGAGGTAGTCATCCCTAGGCTACAGGGGTCAGGAAATTGGGTGACTGTCAGAAGAGGGAAGGAAAATGCCCGGATAGTGGAGAGCACACCTGTGGCTGTCCCCCTCAGCAACAAATATCTTGTTCTGGATGCTGTTGAGGGGGATGACCTGACAGGGGACGGCCATGGTGACTGGGTCTCTGGCACTGAGCCTGGCGCTTTTGTGCAGGAGGGAAGGTTGGAGAAGAGGAATGTGGTAGTCATAGGGGATTCCATAATCAGGGGAAAAAACAGGAGATTCTGTGAGCCTGATAGAGATACCCACATGGTGTGTTGCCTCCCAGGTGCCAGGGTACGGAATGTCTCGGAGTAGGTCCTGAATATTCTGAAGGGAGAGGGTGAGCAGCCAGTTGTCTTGGTACATGTTGGTACCAATGACATAGATAGGACAAGGGAGGAGGTCCTGAAGAGAGATTTCTGGGAGTTAGGAAGGAAGCTGAGAAGCAGGACCTCCAGGGTAATAATCTCGGGATTGCTACCTGTGCCACGTGCTAGCGAGGGCAAGAATAGTAGGATCAGGCAGATGAATGCATGGCTTAGAGACTGGTGCAGGGGGCAGGGCTTCAGATTCTTGGATAATTGGAATCTCTTCTGGGGGAAGTATGACCTGTTCAAAATGGACAGGTTACACCTGAACCCGAAGGGAACCAACATCCTGGCGGGAAGGTTTTAATAGAGCTGTTAGAGAGGGTTTAAGCTAATTTGGCAGGGGGATGGGAACCGGAATGATAGAGCGGAAGAAGGGGAAAACAGAAATAAATCTAAGACAGTGAGCAGTAAAGATGTCAGGAATGACAGGCAGGTGATGGGGCAAACTTGTAGCCATTGGGATTAGTTGCAGTGCAATAAAGTTGCAGTGAAATCAAAGCGAAAAGTACCAAATACTGGTCTTAAGGTGTTGTACCTAAATGCACGCAGCATAAGGAATAAGGTGGATGATCTTGTCGTACAGCTACAGATTGGCAGGTATGATATTGTGGCCATCACTGAGACATGGCTAAAGGATGCATGTCTCTGGGAGCTGAACGTCCAAGGATACACGGTGTATCAGAAGGATAGGAAGGTAGGCAGAGGGGGAGGCATGGCTTTATTGGTAAGAAATGATATTAAATCATTAGAAAGAGGTGATATAGGATGGGAAGGTGCAGAATCTTTATGGATTGAGCTAAGAAATCGCAGGGGATAAAAGGACCCTGATGGCAGTTATATACAGGCCTCCAAACAGCTGCAGTGATGTAGACTACAAATTACAACAAGAAGTAGAAAAGGCTTGTCAGAAGGGCAGTGTTATGATAATTGTGGGGGATTTTAACTTGCGAGTGGATTGGGAAAATCAGGTCGGCACTAGATCTCAAGAGAGAGAATTTGTAGAATGTCTGTGAGATGGCTTTTTAGAACAGCTTGTTGCTGAGCCCACTAGGGGATCGGCTGTATGGGATTGGGTCATAGTCATAGTCATAGTCGTACTTTATTGATCCCGGGGGAAATTGGTTTTCATTACAGTTGCACCATAAATAATTAAATAGTAATAAAACCACAAATATTTAAATAGTAATATGTAAATTATGCCAGGAAATAAGTACAGGACCAGCCTATTGGCTCAGGGTGTCTGACCCTCCAAGGGAGGAGATGTAAAGTTTGATGGCCACAGGCAGGAATGACTTCCTATGACGCTCTGTGTTGCATCTCGGTGGAATGAGTCTCTGGCTGAATGCACTCCTGTGCCCAACCAGTACATTATGTAGTGGATGGGAGACATTGTCCAAGATAGCAGGCAACTTGGACAGCATCCTCTTTTCAGACACCACCATCAGAGAGACCAATTCCATCCCCACAACATCACTGGCTTTACAAATGAGTTTGTTGATTCTGTTGGTGTCTGCTACCCTCAGCCTGCTGCCCCAGCACACAACAGCAAACATGATCGCACTGGCCCCACAGACTCGTAGAACATCCTCAGCATCGTCCAGCAGATGGCAGGGTATTGTGTAATGAACCGGAGATGATTAGAGAGATTGAGGTGAAGGAACCCTTAGGAGACAGTGATCATAACATGATTGAGTTCACTGTGAAATTTGAAAAAGAGAAGCCGAAATCTGATGTGTCGGTATTTCAGTGGAGTAAAGGAAATTATAGTGGCATGAGAGAGGAACTGGCCAAAGTTGACACTGGCGGGAAGGACGGCAGAGCAGCAGTGGCTGGAGTTTATGTGAGAAGTGAGGAAGGTGCAAGACAGAATGTTCCAAAAAAGAAGAAATTTTCAAATGGACAAAGGATGCAACCGTGGCTGACAAGAGAAGTCAAAGCCAAAGTTAAAGCAAAGGAGAGGGCATACAAGGAAGCAAAAATTAGTGAGAAGACAGAGGATTGGGAAGTTTTTAAAAGCTTACAAAAGGAAACTAAGAAGGTCATTAAGAGGGAAAAAATTGACTATGAAAGGAAGCTAGCAAATAATATCAAAGAGGATACTAAAAGCTTTTTCAAGAATATAAAGAGTAAAAGACAGGTGAGAGTAGATATAGGACCAATAGAAAATGACGCTGGAGAAATTGTAATGGGAGATAAGGGGATGGCGGAGAAACTGAACGAGTATTTTGCATCAGTCTTCACTGAGGAAGACATCAGCAGTATACTGGACACTCAAGGGTGGCAGGGAAGAGAAGTGTGCGCAGTCACAATTACGACAGAGAAAGTACTCATGAAGCTGAATCGTCTAAAGGTAGATAAATCTCCCGGGCCAGATGGAATGCACCCTCCTGTTCTGAAGGAAGTAGCTGTGGAGATTGCGGAGGCATTAGCGATGATCTTTCAAAAGTCGATAGATTCTGGCATGGTTCCGGAGGACTGGAAGTTTACAAATGTCACTCCGCTATTTAAGAAGGGGGCAAGGAAGCAAAAAGGAAATTATAGACCTGTTAGCTTGACATTGGTGGTTGGGAAGTTGTTGGAGTCAATTGTCAAGGATGAGGTTACGGAGTACCTGGAGCCATATGACAAGATAGGCAGAACTCAGCATGGTTTCCTTAAAGGAAAACCCTGCCTGACAAACCTATTACAATTTTTTGAGGAAATTACAAGTAGGCTAGACAAGGGAGATGCAGTGGATGTTGTATATTTGGATTTTCAGAAGGCCTTTGACAGGGCTACTTAACAAGATAACGGCCCATGGAATTACGGGAAAGTTACATACGTGGATAGAGCGTTGGCTGATTGGCAGGAAACAGAGAGTGGGAATAAAGGGATCTTATTCTGGTTGGCTGCCGGTTACCAGTGGTGTTCCACAGGGGTCCGTGTTGGGGCTGCTTCTTTTTACATTGTACATCAATGATTTGGATTATGGAATAGATGGCTTTGTGGCTAAGTTTGCTGCTGATACGAAGATAGGTAGAGGGGCCGGTAGTGCTGAGGAAACAGAGAGTCTGCAGAGAGACTTGGATAGATTGGAAGAATGGGCAAATAAGTGGCAAATGAAATACAATGTTGGAAAGTGAATGGTAATGCACTTTGGCAGAAGAAATAAATGGGCAGACTATTATTTAAATGGGGAGAGAATTCAAAGTTCTGAGGTGCAACGGGACTTGGGGGTCCTCGTACAGCATACCCTTAAGGTTAACCTCTAGGTTGAGTCAGTGGTGAAGAAGGCGAATGCAATGTTGGCATTTATTTCTAGAGGAAAAGAGTATAGGAGCAGGGATGCGATGTTGAAGCTTTATAAGGCACTGGTGAGACCTCACTTGGAGTACTGCGGGCAGTTTTGGTCTCCTTATTTAAGAAAGGATGTGCTGACGTTGGAGAGGGTACAGAGAAGATTCACTAGAATGATTCCGGGAATGAGAGGGTTAACACATGAGGAACGTTTGTCCGCTCTTGGACTGTATTCTTGGTGTTTAGAAGAATGAGGGGAGACCTCATAGAAACATTTCGAATGTTGAAAGGCATGGACAAAGTGGATGTAGCAAAGTTGTTTCCCATGATGAAGGAGTCTAGTACGAGAGGCCATGACTTAAGGATTGAAGGGCGCCCATTCAGAACAGAGATGCGAAGAATTTTTTTTAACCAGAGGGTGGTGAATCTATGGAATTTGTTATCGGGGCAGCAGTGGAGGCCAAGTCATTGGGTGTATTTAAGGCAGAGATTGATAGGTATCTGAGTAGCCAGGGCATCGAAGGTTATGGTGAGAAGGCGGGACAGTGGGACTAAATAGGAGAATGGATCAGCTCATGATAAAATGACGGAGCAGACTCAATGGGCTGAATGGTCGACTTCTGCTCCTTTGTCTTATGGTCTTATGGTCAATAACGTTCCCACTTATGTTGTCAGGGTAACTGGCCTATAATTGTCTTGAACAGCAGAGAAACACCTGTTGTTAAGGAAAGTCAAGAAGGTTCAGTCGCTCAGCATTCAAGATGAGGTAGTGAACCGGATTGCACATTGTCTTTGTGGGAGAAACCAGGGAGTGGTAGTAAGTGGGTCCCTCTGGTGACTAGTGGAGTGCTGCAGGCATTGGTGCTGGGTCTGTTGTTTGTCATCTATATCACCAATCTGGATGAAATTGTAGTTAATCAGATCAGCAAATTTGCAGCTGGCACCAAGATTGGAGGTGTAGTGGACAGCAAGGAAGGCCATCATAGCTTGCAGTTGGATCTGAACCAACCATCTGAAGACTGGGCTGGAAAATGGCATATTGGCCTTCATAAATCAAAGTATTGAGTACAGAAGATGGGAAGTTATGTTGAGGTTTTATAAGACATTCATGAGGCCTAATTTGGAGTACTGTGTGCTGATTTGGTCACATACCTACAGGATAGATGTAAATAAGGTTGAAAGAGTATAGATAAAATTAACAAGGATATTGCTAGATCTGGAGGACCTGAGTTATAAAGAAAGATTGTATTCCTTGGAATGTAGAAGACTGAGAGGAGAGTTGATAGAGGTATACAAAATTTTGAGGGGAATAGATAGGGTAAATACAAGCAAACTTTTCCTATCAGAGGGTCACGAGAGTGTGGAACAAACTGCCAGCACAAGTGCTGCATGCAAGCTCAATTTGAATGTTTAGAAGTTTGGATAGGTACATGAATGGTAGGGATATGGAGGGCTATGGTCCCAGTAGGTAGTTTAAATGGTTCTGCATGGACTAGATGGGCTGAAGAGACTATTTCTGTGCTGTACTTTTCTGTGACTCTATGACTCTATTAAAATTGCAACACAGCCGAATATATACAGTATGCCAAACCTCAAATAAAGCATGTAATACACAGCTAAACAAGCTCAGATCAGATCAATCTGGTCATGAATGGTGGAATCAATTGAACAACAAAGGTGAGAAAGAAGCTCCAAAAATATTTATATCCTCAACATCAACTGGACCAACCACGTGAATGTTAAAGAAAAGGCTAAATGCTTTTCCCAGAAATGCCAAGAAAATGAATCATCTCAGTTTCCTCCTGAGACTGCAACTTCACAGAAACCATTCTTTTGTCTGTTTGATTCCCTTCACATTATGTCAGGAAACAGCTGTAAGCACTAGATACAGAAAAGACAAAGCAACTAGACAATATGTCAGCAGTAGTACTGAAGACATGTGCACCAGGACCAGCAGCAACTCCAGCCAAGCGGTTCAGTCAAGTTACAGTGCCCACTTCTTCTCAACAATGTGTGGCCAGTTCACAAAAGCAAAGGCAAATCCGATGTGGTTGACTACTGCTCAATCATAAACACAAGGAATGCTGCAGATGCTGGAAATCCAAAGTGCTGGAGCATCCATGGAACAGGACCGTTGGAGAAAAAGAAGGAGGAGGGGGCACAAGGGGTTGGTGGGAAGAGGTAAGAAGTCAAAGTGGGGAATAGAAGTGGGGGGGGAGATTTTTTTTAACCAGAAAGAGAAAATGATTTCATGCTATTAGATTAGAATATATGGTGTCGGTCTTCCACCCTGAGTAGCCTCATCGTGGCATAAGAGGGGGTCATGGACCAACATGTCAGAAAGGGAATAGGAATCAGAAGGTTCTCCTTCGGTGAAGAGGTTTCCCCTCTTCCACCATTAATGCTGCCCTTAACAACATCCCTTTCATTTCCTGGACATCTATGTTCACCCCATCTTCCCACAATCCTAACAGTGATGGAGTCCTCTTGTCCTTACCTCCCACCTCATGAGCCTCTGCATCTAACACATCATTAGACACAGCTTCCACCATCTCCAAAGTGATTCTACTCATAAACACACCTTACCTCCCCACATTCTCTGCTTTCTGCAGGAATCTCTTGTCTATTCATCCTTCCCCACTAATATCCCTTCTGGTACTTAACAATGCAAGCGGCTAAATTTCTACGCCTGCCCCTTCACCTCCTCACTCACCTCCATTCAGGACACCAAATTGTCCTTCCAGGTGAGGCAACACTTCACCTGCAGACCTGCTGAAGTCGTCTATTGTATCCAGTGTTCCCAATGTGGCATCCTCTAATTTGATGAGATCTGTTGTAAATTGAGGGAATGCTTCGTCAAGCACCTTCACTCCACCCACCAAAAGCGGAACTAACTGGTGCCAACACGTTTTTATTACAATTTTCATTTCTGTTCCAACAAGTCCGTGCATGGCTATAATGAGGATGGAGGAGCAATACCACCATCTGGTAACCTCCAACCAAATGGTATGAATATCAATTTCACCTTCCAGTAAAAAAAAATTCCATCCCCCTTCTCCTCTTCTTCTATTACCCATTCTGCCCTCTTACTTCTTCTTAACTGCCTATCACTTCCTCCTTCCCTTTCTCCTATGGTCCACTCTCCTCTCCTACCAGATTCCTTCTTCTGCAGCCCTTGCCCTTGCCCTCTCACCTGGCTTCACCAATCACCTTCAAGCCAGCCTCCTTCCTCTCCCCCCAGCTTTTTATTCTGGTTTATTCCTCCTTCCTTTCCAGTTCTGAAGAAGGGTCTTGGCCCAAAACATCAACTGTTTGTTCATCTCCATGGGTGCTGCCTGACCTAGTTCTTCCAGCATTTTATATGTGTACTGCTCAATCAGTCTATTACTCATCATCAGCAAATTAATGGCAGAATTCATTGACCATGTTCTCAAGTTGCACTTATTCACCAGGAACCTGCACACCGAGACAAGTTTGGCCCAGACAATGCAGCTCCTGATCTCATCTCATAATTGTTTCAAACATGGATCAATGAGCAGAATGCTAAAGAGAAGCTGAGAGTCAGGGCAACTTTTTTTTGATGTGGTATTCAGAAGCCCTTTTCAAATTGACCAATGAACATCAAAGAGAAAGCCCTCCTGTGATTTGAATCATACTTCATGCAGGGAAAGATATTTGTAGTTGCTGGAGATTAATCGACCCAGTCCTAGTTCTTGAGCCAAATCAACTTCAGCAGCATCATCAGTGACTCTCCTTCCATGTTAAGGTCGGAAGTGGGAATATTTTCTAATGAACATACTATGTTCATTTCCATTTACAAATGAAATCTCTCACATCTGCATGCAGAAAAAGGTAGACATCATTCAGGCATGAACCTATAGTGGCCAGCAATGCGCACGCCACTAAAGTACCAAAAAAATGACACTCTGCAGCAAGAGAGACTCTATTCATCTTGCCATTTAATGCTATTATTGTCACCAAGGGGGATGTTGACTCAGACCATGAGAGGCCTGCATCGGGCATTTTCATGCCTTACAAGGCGCAGATTGGAAGTCTGTGTGGGGCGCTACTCCTCGCACAGACTAGAGCAATATGTGATTAAGTGCCGTGCTCAAGGGCACAAACACTCTGGCACAGCTGAGGCTCAAACTAGTGACCTTGAGATAACTAGACAAACGTCTTAACCACCTGGCCACGTGCCCAACAATAATTATTAACAAATCCTTCACTTTAGCTCAGCCTTTCTCAATCTTTTTGTCCTGGAGGAACTCTTGAAATAGTTTTCAGGTCTCGGGGACCCCTGCATAAAAAGCATTATATCTACAGCTCACAGAACATTAATGTGATCAATAAGTTGTAGATATAATAATCCAAAAATAATTGTCAATGCTCTTTTGAGTGCAGAATGAATTTTTAGCCAACCTTTCTTGAAAGTAAGGTAGCTAAACTCAAATTACTTTTCTTAAAATAGATCTCTTTCTTTCCCTTTCATAAATTTAAAAACTTATTTAAGTCTCTTTCAATATTTTATTAATATTATATAAATTGCATGAATACAAATACAAAATTCATAAGGATACAAGTAATATGAGTTACATTACATTTAAATCACAGTAATATGATCACAGTATCCCCTATTCCAAAACAATCATGTAGAAAAAAGGATTGAATTATGAAATGAAATACCCCCACTACCAAAATGAGCTGGTTGGTAAAATGAAAGAGAAGAAAATACCTTACCATATGATATTATAATAATAATAATGGCTCAGATCCATACTTTAATAACAGTTCAAAGATTGTGAAAATAATTCAGAAAGGGTTCCCATAACATTAGAAAATCAGGTTTAGAACCAGAAATCGAACAACGAATCTTCTCTAGATCAAGCCACAACATAACATCAGATAGCCATTGAACATGAGTGGGCGGGGCAGCCTCCTTCCACTTGAGCAAGGTCGCCCTCCTGGCCATAAGAGACATAAAGGCCAATACCCGCAAATTAGATGGCTTCAGTATTGTAGCACTATCCTCAACAACATCAAACATAGCAGTCAAGGGACTGGGCTTAAAACTAACATTGAAAACTACAGAAAAAAAGCAAACAGAATGGAGGCTTTGCCTTACCCAATTTTATGTTATATTATTGGGCAGTTAATATGCAAAATATTACGTTCTGCATATTTTACTTCAACCATGAGAATTGTCCTATATGGGTCTCTTTGAAAGTCAACTCTGTTATGAAATTTTCCATTATTTCTTTACTTGGATCCTCGCTTCCTTTATCTTTAAATAAACTAACTGACAATGTGGTGGTCAAACATACTTTGAGGATTTGGTTACAGTTTAGAAAACATTTCGGTTTATTTAGATTCTCCCTCTCCAGTCCAATCTTTTCTAATTGTTTTTTTTAAACCATCTATAATTGACTTATCCTTTAAAGAACGGGATAGATTGGGTATTAAACGATTTCTGGATTTGTTTGATGGAGGAAATCTCTCTTCTTTTGTGCAACTTTCAACAAAATTTACCCTTTCCAATACCCACTCTTTTCGTTACTTACAGATTAGAGATTTTTTAAAATCTCAATTAAATACATTTCCTACAGGTCCAGATAAGAATATAATAGACACAATTTTTAATCTGAAACCCTTTGACAATGGTTCAATATCTTACATTTATGGTCTGCTGTTGGGACTGAAAAAGGCTCCTTTAGATAAAATTAAAGGAGACTGAGAAAAGGATTTATAGACTTTCATAGCTGAAGAAAGCTGGAAGATTATTTTAAAATTGGTTAATTCTTCATCATTATGTGCTTGTCATTCTTTATTACAATTCAAAGTGGTACATAGAGTTCATATGTCTAAAGACAAGCTCTCTCGTTTCTACGCAGATATTTCCCCTTACTGTGATGGATGTACTAATGGAGTGACTACACTAGTTCATATGTTTTGGACATGTCCAAGCCTTGAAAAATTTTGTAAAGATGTATTTCAAAAACTCAGAAGTCAAACATAATAAATCTCTGTTAAAAAACTGGTTTAAGCTAAAATGGAATTAAATTTTTCTAAGGGTAGTCTAAGTTGATTTAATTTAAATAAAGGTTGTAAATTAATTTTAATTATTTCTATTTACAATACGAAAATCTATTGACAATGTTGAACAGTAAAGTTACTAGCAACCATAAGCCAAAGCAATATGGATAAAAATATAGCCTAAGGCACAATTTTATACAAGACTTTGAAAAAGCATTTTCTGACTAGGTGACACGATCAGGCTCAAAAATAGGCCCAGCACGTGAAGACTGTGCTTGTTTTTTCTGCACAAATACTCAATTCTGGGTCGAATTTGAAATAAGCACACAGGGATGTCACCTTCAACTGAAATGAAACGATTTTTATCCTTGCACTTGATAATTGTTAAACATGAAAACACTTGCTCCCACATGTAAGAAGTTGAAAACTGCAGCAAAATGTTCATTGCTTTCCTATGAATGGCAGGATACTATTCTTTCACAGAAATCCAGAACTTGTCCAGGGGCAAGACACTAAATCTCATCTTGAGTGCACAATCAGACTGCAACTCACAAAGTCCTTCCTCTTCTCTGATAGTCAAGCTCTCAGGCTGAGCAGAAGATTCATGGAAAGGGTCCCACACCCAGTCATACACTTGTGCTGAAAGGGAGGAAAAATACTGTTCAATTTTGTTCTGCAGTGTTTCCAGGTGGTTTTCAACAAGACTCGAGACTTTCTGAGATCCTTCCTCACTCTCAAGCCAAAGCAGCATTGGAAACATTTCAAGTCAGGTCACAGATCTCTCTGTGGGTGAGTATCTGGGGGACAGTGACCACCACTTCCTGGCCTTTAACATTATCATGAAAAAGTATAGAATCAGAGAGGACAGGAAAATTTTTAACTGGGGAAGGGCAAATTATGAGGCTATAAGGCTAGAACTTGCAGGTGTGAATTGGGATGATGCTTTTGCAGGGAAATGTACTATGGACATGTGGTTGATGTGTAGAGATCTCGTGCAGGATGTTAGGGATAAATTTATCCCAGTGAGGAAGATAAAGAATGGTAGGGTGAAGGAACCATGGGTGACAAGTGAGGTGGAAAATCTAGTCAGGTGGAACAAGGCAGCATACATGAGGTTTAGGAAGCAAGGATCAGATGGGTCCATTGAGGAATATAGGGAAGCAAGAAAGGAGCTTAAGAAGGGGCTGAGAAGAGCAAGAAGGGGACATGAGAAGGCCTTGGTGAGTAGGGTAAAGGAAAACCCCAAGGCATTCTTCAATTATGTGAAGAACAAAAGGATGACAGGAGTGAAGGTAGGACCGATTAGAGATAAAGGTGGGAAAATGTGCCTGGAGGCTGTGGAAGTGAGCGAGGTCCTCAATGAATACTTCTCTTCGGTATTCACCAATGAGAGGGAACTTGATGATGGCGAGGCCAATATGAGTGAGGTTGATGTTCTGGAGCATGTTGATATTAAGGGAGAGGAGGTGTTGGAGTTGTTAAAATACATTAGGACAGATAAGTCCCCGGGGCCTGACGGAATATTCCCCAAGCTGCTCCACAAGGCGAGGGAAGAGACTGCCGAGCCTCTGGCTAGGATCTTTATGTCCTTGTTGTCCACGGGAATGGTACCGGAGGATTGGAGGGAGGCGAATGTTGTCCCCTTGGTCAAAAAAGGTAATGGGGTAGTCCGGGTAATTATAGACCAGTGAGCCTTACGTCTGTGGTAGGAAAGCTGTTGGAAAAGATTCTTAGAGATAGGCTCTATGGGCATTTAGAGAATCATGCTCTGATCAGAGACAGTCAGCATGGCTTTGTGAAGGGCAGATCATGTCTAACAAGTCTGATAGAGTTCTTTGAGGAGGTGACCAGGCATATAGATGAGGGTAGTGCAGTGGATGTGATCTATATGGGTTTTCGTAAGGAATTTGACAAGGTTCCACATGGTAGGCTTATTCAGAAAGTCAGAAGGCATGGGATCCAGGGAAGTTTGGCCAGGTGGATTCAGAATTGGCTTGCCTGCAGAAGGCAGAGGGTCGTGGTGGAGGGAGTACATTCAGATTGGAGGATTGTGACTAGTGGTGTCCCACAAGGATCTGTTCCGGGACCCCTACTTTTCATGATTTTTATTAACGACTTGGATGTGGGGGTAGAAGGGTGGGTTGGCAAGTTTGCAGACGACACAGAGGTTGGTGGTGTTGTAGATAGTGTAGAGGATTGTCAAAGATTACAGAGAGACATTGATAGGATGCAGAAGTGGGCTGAGAAGTGGCAGATGGAGTTCAACCTGGAGAAGTGTGAGGTGGTACACTTTGGAAGGACAAACTCCAAGGCAGAGTACAAAGTAAATGGCAGGATACTTGGTAGTGTGGAGGAGCAGAGGGATCTTGGGGTACATGTCCACAGATCCCTGAAAGTTGCTTCACAGGTAGATAGGGTAGTTAAGAAATCTTATAGGGTGTTAGCTTTCATAAGTCGAGGGATAGAGTTTAAGAATCACGATGTAATGATGCAGCTCTATAAAACTCTGGTTAGGCCACACTTGGAGTACTGTGTCCAGTTCTGGTCACCTCACTATAGGAAGGATGTGGAAGCATTGGAAAGGGCACAGAGGAGATTTACCAGGATGCTGCCTGGTTTAGAAAGTATGGATTATGATCAGAGATTAAGGGAGCTAGGGCCTTACACTTTGGGGAGAAGGAGGATGAGAGGAGACATGATAGAGATGTACAAGATAATAAGAGGAATAGATAGAGTGGATAGCCAGCACCTCTTTCCCAGGGCACCACTGCTCAATACAAGAGGACATGGCTTTATGGTAAGGGGTGGGAAGTTCAAGGGGAATATTAGAAGAAGGTTTTTTACTCAGAGAGTGGTTGGTGCATGGAATACACTGCCTGAGTCAGTGGTGGAGGCAGATACACTAGTGCAATTTAAGAGACTACTAGACAGGTATATGGAGGAATTTAAGGTGGGGTGTTATATGGGAGGCAGGGTTTAAGGTTTGGCACAACATTGTGGGCCGAAGGGCCTGTACTGTGCTGTACTATTCTATCTTCTATGTTCTAAGATTTCCTTTAGCAACATGATTTTTCCAAAGATTCTGTTTTCTTTTAAATCCAAGAAAACTTTTGCTTGGAGTCAAAACTTTTTTAGGGCCTTGCAGAGACTTGTTCAACTGTTTCATATGATGAAAAATGTCTGCTCAGTAGGCTAGTTTCTGCAGCTATTCTGCATCTTGAAAGCACTCTGCAAAATCTGACCTACTATTTTCTTGAAAGTACTCCAACAATTCACCTTTCATCTCCAATACCCTGTTGAGAACTCTTCCTTTGCTAAGCCACTGGATTTCTGTATGGAGCAGGATTCTGTATGTGCTCCTTGTCCAGATTTTCACACAGTTTTTTAAACATTCTTGAGTGAACTGGTCTTTGTTTAATAAAGTTTGTTTAATGTAGCATCATACCCAAACTTTTTCCTTTAATCTCCAAGATTTTTTGACATTGGCACCTCTCTGCGAAGAAAGCAATGTGTTGTGACAACATCAGGATTTTCTTTTTTCACAAGAGAAACAAAACGTCTCATGAAGTCAACCATTGATGGAGGAGAACCTGTGCAGATGACAACACCGTTCCTCCAAGATAGAGCTTTTCTTTCCAGGTATGAAGACAGAACATTAAATACACTTGACCAGTCTTTGCTTGTTTTGGGCAGCTCCTTGCAACAGAAAAAGTTTTCTTGAGTTTCACCATCATTTACAAATCAGTCGGCAATGCGTAAGGGGAAGTTGGGTGAGGTAATTCGGGAGGGAGAGGTTGACATCACAGCCTAAGTTAGATGAGCCCATTCATTGCTCGTAAAATGCACTTCATGCTCCTCATCAGCCTACCATCCTCCCCTCCGTGCAATACAGCACTCACCCATTGTCAATGGCCTCCTCTATCTCACGTCAAAAACTGAGAGTGTACTCAATAAACACGGTGCTACTGCGCACTGCCACACTAGGCTGAGAGACCTCCCATGAGATTGCTAATGGGGCTGCTCGGTCAACGCCCACCATCGCGAGCACCAGCATGGCGAAAAGTTAAAAAAAAATACCTATAGTTTTTAATCATGATCTCCTGTGGAGCCCCTGGCAACTTCTGTGTTGGATCAATATCTTGGAGTCACTATTGACCAGAAACTCAACTGGATGATCCACATAACTACGGTGGCTACAAGTGCAAGTCATGGGCGATGTATCTATCATACAGTGAAAGATTCACTTCCTGGCCCACCAAGGCCATTCCACCGCTTGTAATGCAAAAGTTGGGAACCTGATTAAATTTCCCACTTGCCTAGGTGAGTACAGTTCCAATGCATCTCAAAATCATTCTGGTCAAAGCAGCCAGCTGAATTGGCACTCTCTACCCTGCCATTAACCATTATTCCTTTCAGCATCATATAATGGCTGCCATCGCTTACTCGCCTATAGCTGATGACCATTACCCTCAAGAAGCAGCAGGCCCATGGTAACATGGCCACCTGTAGGTTCCTTTTCAAATTGCACTCCATTCCAACATGGAATTGCATCTCCGCTCTTTCATCAAGGGTCTAAATGCCGGAAATCCCTGCGCATCGTCACTGTGGAAGAAGGACTGCAGACTCACCACCACCTTCTAAAATGTATTTATTTATAGGCAATAAATGCTGCCCTTGTCAGCACTGACCAGAATCAGAAAGGGAATAAACTATTATGCCAGGTGTCAGAGCAATATTATGTAAACACTCAGTGGCCACAGTCTTAAGTACACCTCTATACCCCTGCTCGTTAATGCAAGTATATGTAATCAACCTAATATGTGGCAGCAGCTCAATGCATAAAAGTGCATAGACGTGGTCAAGAGGATCAGCTGTTGTTCAGACCAAAAATCAAATGTGATCTAAGTGACCTTGACAGTGGACTGATTGTTGGTGCCAGACAGGGTGGTTTGGCTATCTCAGAAACTGCTGATTGCCTGAAATTTTCGCAAATAACAGTCTCTAGAGTTTACAGAGAATGGTGGAAAAACCAACAAAAAATAAAAATTCAGTAAGCAGCAGTTCTATGGGTGAAAACATCTTGTTAACAAAAGAAGTCAGAGAAGAATGGCCAGACTGGTTAAAGCTGAAAGGAAGGCAGCAATAACTCAAATAACCATGTGTTACAACAGTGATGCACAGAAGAGTGTGCTTGAATACACAACACATCAAACCTTAAAGTGGATGGGTATAGCAGCAGAGGACCATGATCAGTGACTACTTCATTTGGTATGGTAGGTACATAATAAAGTAGCTACTAAGTGCATTGTTGTGTATTTAATGTATCAGTAATATTGGAGTAATATTGTAAACATGTTGCTTAAGTATTCTTTGTTGTTTCAATAATTCATGTATGAAGTATGTGAATGGCATACATCATCATGCCACCGCACCATAAGCATGTGCCTCACTTAAGGTAAAATTGAACATACATGAGTAGTCTCCAGGCTCCTTTGTTTTCCTTTCAGTTCATTTTTATGCTTTGGAGTTACAAAACATAACCATGGTGACAAAGAAGTTTTAAACCTGTTGAAGCACAGCAAGACAGTTGAGTTTTAAAAAAAGCGCAGTGAGAAACGGTTCAGGTTAAAAAAAGAGCAGCATGTTTACTTTGCAAAAGGAAAGATGATAAATTTAAAAACCAAAGAATTCATGTGTTCATAAACAGTGAGTACCAGGTGATAATAACAATAAATTAAAGAAGGCAGAAATGGTTAGTTACATCAGAAAGATAGACATGTTCTGTGGCAAAACAGATAACTGGCTCATGAGTATTGAGCAAATTGAACAGTATTTTGAGTAAATGGAATAACCAATGAGAAGCATGTGCCAATTTTGCTGAGTGCATTGGATTTAAAAGCACTTAAAAATTTAAATTTAGTCAATTTAAAAATTTGACTGCTCCAAACAAACCAGAAAAACATGAGCTTTGCTGATATCATAAAAATAATGCCGGAACATTTAGGAACAAAATCATTCTTGATTGCAGAACACTTTAGGTTTCATAAGAGGAACTAAAAGGAAGGGAGTCCCTTTCAATGTACACAGCTGAATTAAATAGATTGTCTGAGCATTGTCAGTTCAGTGATGACATTAATGATGCACTGAAAGATTGGTTAGTTTGTGGAATCTTGCAAGAAGGCATTCAAAAATGGCTTCTAACTGAAGCACAACTCACTGATAAAAGAGAAGTTGAAATAGCTATATCAATGGAAACTGCAGACAGAGATGTAATTGAGTTGCAGTCTGAAATTAAAGTTAGCGTGAACAAAATTGCAATATTGAAACAGAAACTGGCCTGGCTGAACAAATTGTGTAACTGTTGTGGCAAGGGCTCACATACAACGGGTTTAGAGGTGAAGTCTGCAGATAATGCAACAAAGTAGGAAACATACAAAGAGCATGTTGGGCAGGAAAAAATAAATGGGCTGCACAGGGAAGAGAAGCAGATAAAAAACCAAGTTGCAGTTTCAAAAACAGCACTAATCTGCATCCTGTTGATGAAAAATCTGATAATGATGAGAGTGACACAGGACAGAGTAGTCTTGAGATTTACATTGTGAAATCTAAAATTAGGTAAGTATTATGGTTTAGACCGTAAGCAAATAGAAAATTAATTTAAATGGAATTGAACACTGGCTCAGCTGTTTCAGTCATTCCACAAAATGAGTTTGAAGGACACTTCAAAGATACTAAGCTGAAGCCTACAAACATCCAACTAAGAACTTATACTGGAGAAAGGATAACATCTGTGGGAATGACTTTTTTTAGCAGTGAAATACAACAGCCAACAAGCCACATTAGGCTTGTATGTGGTTTAAAAACAGGAGAGCCAGCATTGTGGGGGGGGTGGGTGTTTGGCTGAAACAACTACAACTTGGTTGGAGATCCATCCACCATTTGCTTGCCACATCCCCAGCAATAAAGCCAACTGAAAGTGAATTAGGAAAGGTACCGGATGATGTCACAATTGTCTTCATGCTGTATATCATGAACCATTGCCCAAAAGAAGCAAAATGGTTGTTGGTATCACCCTCTATGCCTCTGGTTAGAAAGCATATTGAACGAAGTAAGGACATGCTGCTCAGAGGAATCATGAAAGTGACAAAAGCAGTGGGGTCTCACTTGAATAGGTTTTGTAGGCAACATTTCTGACAAAGCTTCTGATATGTTAATTGGCAGGTACATGTGAAATGTGGCTTTGTTTTAAGCTGGAAGAAAGTTCAAGGAGTTTGGGGAATGTTGCAAGCATTCAGCTTTTGTCAGTATAAAGAACCAGGGTCTACTCTGCATGTATTAAGGTTATTGCACGAACTTCAAGTGAGAGACAAAAAAAGCTACCTTTAAAAGTAGAGGCAAAGCCCAAAGTCCAGCTGGATGAATGGAAGGCCAAGAAGAAAGGAGTCAATGGTAATACAAAAACAGAGGATTCATCAGATGATATTGTGGATGAGGAAATCAACAGGGGAGATCAGATTGTAAAGGGGGCAATAGAAAGATTAATAGGAGAATACTCCAGTGAACTACACTTCCCAAGATCAAGATGCACAAACTAGAAATTAAAAAACGGAAAAGAAAGAGGAGGATGACATAAGTGCTATGGAAATAGAAGAGGATAAATGAGAACTAACTTCTCAGCAAATTCAGAGATACTCACGAGAAACTAGAAGAAGAAAAAGGAAAGTAAAATAAAGAAAGACAAGAAGTTGAAAAGGAGAAGGGATATAGAGAAAGAACATGAATGAGAAAGAGAAAGGCATGAAAGAGGGAAGGAATGTGAGAAAGAAAAAGAACATGATAAAGAGGGAGAAAGAAACTGGGTCTGGCAGAGAAGCAGGGATCGAAGTAGATCCCAGAGCTATCAGAACCACTTCCTGCCATCTCAGAGCCAACTCCTACAATCACCATGCAGGAGGACCCAGAACCTGAGATATTTTCACATGCTAAGCAGAGTGTCCTCCCTTGTCTGGAAAGACATTGTCCACAAGTGTATGAAAGCCTCCACAATGATTAGATTTTTAGGCTTGAATGGGACAATTAAAAAATTTACATGCTAAGGATGTCCATATAGTGGTTGTATTTTATAGTATACTGTGTATATATTTGAGATGCATTCTATATTGATTTGGAGCTTATAGCTAAGCAGGGAGGAGGGCTGTGTATTTAATACATCAGTAATACTATAAATATATTGTTTGATTAAACATCTTTTGTTGTTAAATAATTTATTATGATTATATATGTGAACTTTGTGAATGCCATATGTCATCATGCCACCAATTCATATGTGCATACCTCAATTAAAGTAAAACTGAACATACACAAGTTATCTCCTGGCTCTATTTTCCCCTTTCAATTAGTTTTTATGATTTGGAGTTACAAAACATAACATGCATATTAAGTTTTTATGAGAACAACTGCCTGAAGGTTTATATCCTGGAGAAATCTATTTAGGTCAGTCTTAACTGACAGAATATCCTTAGGTAAAGAGTTACTGCAATTTACCAGCCTATGAGTTAGAAAAAAACCTCTTCCTATTATCTCTGAATGACCAAATCTTTTTCAGAGTAAATGCCACTTGATTGCACTTGACTAACCTATGGAAAACATCTCTCACTCCAACAGTTGAAGGTGAATTGTCTGGGAAAATAATGAGACAGTCATAGCATTAAGTAGCATTCCTCCCAGCCATTGACTTAAAGGTGCTCTCCTGAATAATTGTTTCAATCATTGAACCTGGCCTTGTCCCATAAAATTCCTAATAAATTTGTTTAGTGATGAAGTGTCCAGTTAAGTGTTACCTGAATAAGTCAGTATTGTGTCAAGTGTATATGGAGTGACTATGGAAGTGCTCAAAACACTCTGAATATATATTAATTACATGAACAGCATGATCCACTGTCTTAATGCATGCCTTTCTCATCTTATTGGATCAATTCCATTTAATAGTTTCACACTATAATTCAATAATGTCACAGTTGCACTACATGCTTGATTTTTTATGCCAGCAGGAGGAAAATAGGTTACCCTTGATCTTCATCATGTTTTTATTATCTGTGCTGACATGACTGTGTTTAGCAAACAGCCCCAGCAGTCCTACAAGAAGTAATAATTTATTTTCCCTTTGAAAAACCACATACCTTATGTGATCATGCTCCCACAGAATATAAGATAAGGCTTTATAACATTTTAACTCAGCTGCATTAAATGTAAGACTTGGAGTGGAACTTCATCTCACAGTACACGAGGTAATCTGCTGGAAATATAAGCGACACACACAAAAAATGTTGGTGAACGCAGCAGGCCAGGCAGCATCTATAGAAAGAGGTACAGTCAACGTTTCGGACCAACACTCTTCATCAGGACTAACTGAAAGAAGAGATAGTAAGAGATTTGAAAGTGGGAGGGTGAGGGGGAGATCCGAAATGATAGGAGAAGACAGGAGGGGGAGGGATGGAGCTAAGAGCTGGAAAGTTGATTGGCATATATATTGGTGAGACCCGACACAGGCTGGAAGACCATTTTGCTGAACACTTAACGCCAAAGAAAGCAGGATCTCCCAGTGGCCACACATTTTAATTCCACGTTCCATTCCCATTCTGATATATCTATTCACGGCCTCCTCTACTGTCAAGATGAAGCCACACTCAGGTTGGAGGAACAACACCTTATATTCCACCTGGGTAGCCTCCAAACTGATGACATGAACATTGACTTCTCTAACTTCTGTTAATGCCCACCTCCATTTCGTACCCCATCCCTTATTTATTTATTATTATTTTTTTTCTTTTCCCTTTTTTTTCCTCTCTTTTTTCTCCCTCTGCCCCTCTCACTATAACTCCTTGCCCATCCTCTGGGCTTCCCCCCTCCCCCTTTCTTTCTCCCTAGACCTCCCGTCCCATGATCCTCTCCCTTCTCCAGCCTCGTATCCCTTTTGCCAATCAATTTTCCAGCTCTTATCTCCATCCCTCCCCCTCCTGTCTTCTCCTATCATTTCGTATCTCCGTCTCCCCCTCCCACTTTCAAATCTCTTACTATCTCTTCTTTCAGTTAGTCCTGACGAAGGGTCTCGGTCCGAAACGTTGACTGTACCTCTTCCTATGGATGCTGCCAGGCCTGCTGCGTTCACCAGCATTTTTTGTGTGTGTTGCTTCATCTCACAGTGTTGTCTTGAACTTGTCATTTTTCCTACAACATAGAGGAAGGCCTTCTCGCCCACTAAAGCTATGCTCAGTGTTATAACATTTCTATTAGTTCCCGCTTATTTCCTGTTACCTGTTCTGTCTCCCATAACCATCAATTCCCTTCAGATTCTCCAGCTACCCACCTATGCTTATAAACAAGCAACATTAACAAATTACTGTACTAACCAACATGTCTTTGGGATGGAGGAAATCACACCATCTGGGAGGAATCACATGTCCACAAGACGGCACAAGGTGCTGCAAATCTTGAGCAAAACATACCAAATGCTGGAGGAACAGCTCTCTACGGAAGGAAATAAGCACGATGTTTTGGGACGAAACCCTTTATCAAGTCTGGAAAGGAAGGGGGCAGAAGCCAGATGAAGATGGTGGAGTACAAGCTGGCAGGTGATAGGAGAAGAGTCCCAGGGAGGAGACATGGCTGTGTTGGTAAGGCTGGATAAGCACATAGTAGAAGATGCAGACAGCAGCGAGATCACAGTGGGGAAGCAGTGAGAGAGGGCCTCACTGAACACCTGTTGAAGAAAGGAGGAGAACATCTTCTGGGTAGGTATACCTCGCAAAGACTTCACAGTGGAGCAGTAAATCAGAGGCCCAGGGGATTCTGCTAATGCTGGAAATCTTTAGCAATACAGTACCCACAAAATGCTGGAGTGACAGGTGCTGCCTGGCCTGACAAATTCCTCCAGCATTTTGTGTGTGTTGTCCACAGGAGAATTTGCAGAGATACCTTAAGAGGTCAGGATTGAACTGAGTCACTGGAGTTGAGATACAGCAAACAATCTGCCACACCACTCTGCCGCCCCTTATGCTTCTCAGTCCTACGGGGTCTGAGAGAAGAATTTGCTGTCAAGGAAAGAATGGAAAGTTGCCTTGATGTCTCCAGAAGATTGTACATATTGTGGCTGTGATGTACCCCTAGTGGTTGCAATGCCTCTGGTACAGGTCAATTAAATTGCGGTGTGCGGGTGGTACTTAGCTTCTGGAGTAACATTGCAACTAAAGTTCAAAGTAAATTTATTATCAAATATGTACATATACAAGGGGTGATTGATAAGTTTGTGTCCTAAGGTGGAAGGCGATGAGTTATACAGCTCTCGTTACATGCACGTGCAGATCAACTCTTTGAGTGAAAATCCAGGAAGTTTGAAGTTAATAACTCACCTCCTTCTACGTTAGGCCACGGACGTATCAATCACCCCTGCTGTGGACCACTTCTGGACTTCTACAAGGAAGGGATCCGTATGCTCCACAACCGCTGGACTAAGTGTGTAAATGTAGGAAAAATAAATGTGCTAGGTTTCCTAAAATTGACTCCTTCTACCTTAGGCCATGAACTTACCAATCACTTCTCGTATGTCATCATATAACCCTGAGATTCAGTTTCATTTGCGCATACTCAATAAATCCATAGTAGAATAATAACTACAATAGAATCAATGAGAGACCAGACCAACATGTGTGTTCAACCAACGTGCAAAAGACAACAAGCTGAAAATACAAAAAGAATGAAATAACATTAATAAATAAATGAGCAATAAATATCGAGAATATGAGATACAGAGTCCTTGAAAGTGAGTCGATAGGTTATGGGAACATTTCAATGTTGGGGCAGGTGAAGACAAGTGAAGTTATCCAATTTGGTTCAAGAGACTGATAGTTGAGGGGTAATAACTGTGCCTAAACCTAGTGGTGTGAGTCCTAAGGCTCCTGTACCCTCTTCCTGATGGCAGCAGTGAGAAGAGAACGTGTCCTAGGTGGCGGGGGCCCCTGAGGATGGATGCTGCTTTCCTGCAACAATACATCACTGAATGGTGGGGAGGGCTTTACCCATGATGGATTGAGCAATATTCATTACTTTCTGTGGTATTTTCCTTTCAAATGTATTGGTGTTTCCAGACCAGACTATGATACAACCAGTCAATATATCTCCACTACACATCTATAGAAGTTTATCAAAATATTAGATGTCATGCTAAATTTTCACAAACTTCTAAGAAAGTGGAGGTGCTGGGCACTTTCTTCTTAATTGCACTTATATGCTGGGCCCTGGACAGATCCTCTGAAAGGATAGTACAGAGGAATTTAAAGTTGCTGACCTTCTCCACTTCTGATCCTCTGATAAGGCCGGTCTCATGGTTTCCTCCTCTTGAAGTCAATAATCAGCTCCTTGGTCTGCTGACATTGAGTAAGAGGTTGTTGTTGTGGCACCACTGAGCTGGGTTTTCAAACTCCCTCCTATATGCTGATTCGTCACCACTCTCAATGGTCAACAACAGTGGTGTTGTCAGCAAACTTGAACATGGCATTGGAGTTGAGCTTAGCCACACAGCCATAGGTGTAATGTGAGTATAGAAGGGAGCTAAGCGCACAGCCTTTGGTGCATCTGTGCTGATGAAGATCCTGGAGGAGATGTTGTTGCCAATCCAAACTGACTGGGGTCCGCAAATGAGGAAATCAAGAATCCAATTGCACAAGGAAGTATTGAAGTCAAGGTTGTGCAGCTTATTGATTAGTTTTGAGGGGATGATGACATTGAATGCTGAGGTGTAGTCAATGAAGAACATCCTGATTTATGCAACTTTGCTGTCCAGATACTCCAGGGTTGAGTGAAGAGCCAATGAGATGGCATCAGCTGTGGACCTGTTGCTCCGGTAGGAAAATTAGAGTGGATCCAAGTCACTTCTCTGGCAGAAGTTGATATGTTTCATCACCAACATCTCAAAATGCCTCATCACTGAGAATGTAAGTGCTTCTGGAGGATTGAGGCAGGTTACCACGTTCTTCTTAGACATCTTCTAGACATCTAAGAGTTCGGCACGACCTAATAGGGCCGAGATGGCCTGTTTCCGTGCTGTAATTGTCATATGGTTATATGGTTATATCAGTATAAGTTAAGCCTACTTTAAGCAGGTGGGTACCTCAGACTGCTGAAGTGAGAAGTTAAAGATCTCTGTGAATACTCCAGCCAGGTGATCAGCAGAGGTCCTTATCATTTGGCTAGTTACTCCACCTAGGCCAGATGCTTTTGGTGAGTTCACCTTCCTGAAGGTTGCTTACACAGCTTCAGGGACTAAAGTCACAGGACCACTGGGGGCTGTGGGAGTTTGTTATGGTTCCTCCATGTTTTGATGGTCAAGGCAAACATAGAAGGCATTGAGCTCATCTGGAAGCGAAGTCCTGCTGTTGCCTACGTCATTTGATTTAACTTGCTAAGTATTCAAGCCCTGCCTCAATGATCAAGCATCCTTCGTTGATTCACGTTTAGTCCAGAATCGGCACTTGAACCGTGAGACAGCTTTCTGGAGATCGTACTTGGACCTCTTGTAACTTTCTTGGTCACCAGACCTGAATGCTTCTGATCTAGTTCTGAGCAAATTGCAGTTATCATGGTTCATCCAGAGCTTCTGGCTGGAGAAGATTCTGAATGATTTTGTGGGGCACACTCATCTACAACTGTTTTAATAAAGTCCGTGATAAACATGGTGTATTCATTCAGATCCATAATAAGTCCTTGAACACAACCCAGTCCACGGACTCAAAGCAATCTAGTAGCCGCTCCTCAGCCTCCTGCGGCCACCTCCTTGTTGTCCAAATCTCTGGAGCTTTGCTCTTTAGCTGCTGCCTGTATGCAGGTAGAAGAAGGACAGTCAAATGCTCTAATTTATTGAAATGCGGTCTGGACATGGAACGGTAGGCATTCCCTATCTTAGTATAACAGTGGATCTCTGGTGCTGCAGGTTATATGCTGATGGTAATTGGGCATGGTTTTCTTCAAACAAGCTTGGTCGAATTCCCTGATTGTGATTTGAAATGCACCAGGATGGACTGTTTCTTATTTGATAATGGCATCATGCAGTATCTCAAGCACTTGATTACATTCAGCCGCTGGTGGTATGCAAACTGCGGTCAGGATTATGGAGGAGAACTCACAAAGTAAATAGAATGGATGGGATTTAACCATTAGGTGTTCAAGACTGGGGGACCATGAGTTATATAAAACCGCCACATTGGAACACAACCAAGAGTTTATCATAAACACACATCTCCACCTTTTGCCTTTTCCAAATCGGCACTTCAGTCCATCCTGTGAATCGAGAAGTCTTTGGGTCAAATTGTTGTATTGGGAGTACTTGGTGTAAGCCATGTCTTGTTCAAATTTAAAACACAACAATCTCTCATTCAAATCTTTCAAATCTCTTACTAGCTCTTCCTTCAGTTAGCCCTGACGAAGGGTCTCGGCCTGAAACGTCGACTGTACCTCTTCCTAGAGATGCTGCCTGGCCTGCTGCATTCACCAGCAATTTTGATGTGTGTTGCTTGAATTTCCAGCATCTGCAGAATTCCTCATGTTTGAATCTCTCTTTCTACTCTAATACAGCAACCGTGCCCTCAAGTTCTCAATTTTGTCTGCACATTCACTATCAAATTGCTGGATAGAGGAGGCCTCATTCTTTTGTGTTTCAGCCTGGCTTAGAGTACCCCCAACCTGCCTCACTCCATCCACTTAAATATGTCGTACCTGCTTGCTTGAGAGTTACGTCCACCAAGTCCTTCACTCCAGACCTATAGTGAGTATTCACTGTGAGCCACCCGTCACAGGATGTCCAGTTTCTTCAGTGGTTTTAGCGACCCATGGGGCAGAAGCATAGCAACAATAAGAAGAACTCTGAGACATCAGTGGTAAAATAAATGAGATGGTTTCATTGCTGTTGAAGGCCAGAATGGAGTGATTGACATGAAATCGTACAGTGCAGAAACAGACAGGTTGGTCCATCAGGTGAATGCCAAACGTAAAGCAGCTGACCATTTTATCCTGCCACATTGTCCTGAATTTCCCACATACAACTCATCTACGCACTAGAGGCAATTTACATGCAGGAAACCATAACACCCAATGGAAAGATGATACAAAAACAGGAGGAATGTACAAACTCCACATGCACAGGGCTTGGGGTCAGGATTGTACCCAAGTTCCTGGAGCGGTACACCAGCAATTCCACCAGCTGTACTACTATGCCGTCAATCGGCTTTTGTTGTTTAAAGTTAATCACTGCTACCTCTTATTTGAGATTGCAAAGTCTCAGGCCAACTTCAGATGCTGTTCAAGAACTGCTTTAAATTCACGAGTTACTTTGTTGTTCCAAGACTTGCAAAAAACTGTGGAATCAAAGTTCAAAGTAAATTTATTATCAAAGAACATAAATGTCACCATATATAAACTGAGATTCGTTTTCTTGCGGGTTTTCACAGTAGAACAAAGAAATAAAATAGAATCAGTGTCAAACTCCACGTGAAGACTGACAAACAAACAAGATGCAAAAAAAGGCAAACTGCGAGTACAGAATGATAATGTTGAGAATATGAGTTATAGGGTCCTTGAAGAGTAGAGGAACCATAATGGAGAAGTATTATTCCTAAACATGACAAAGGCTGAGGTCATTGCTGAAATAGCTAATAATGGATGGACTAAGCATGCACTGTACCTCTATCAAGAATATTTTGGGTCTGGCATCATCGGTCATGAAGCACCAAGGCCAGTTTAGATGTTACATTAATGACTAGTTTGCCTCAATTTTGATGGAATTACTCAGTATGACGGTAACTTAACATCATGCACAGCTACTTCCTCCTCTCTTAATGGTCTAATATGACAGTTTTATACACCAGTTCATCATACTATGTAGATACATTGGATATAATACATTCATAGAGTTTTAGAATATATGTTACGGATTTAGCCCTCAGTCTTAGAATATCTCCAAAGCTTTTCAGTCTACTAATGACTGATTTCATTATTCATTCAGAATTTCTCAATGGACCTTTACTGATTCCATGAGAGAAATCACAATTACATGTATTAAAGCAGATTAAATTGAACCCTATTGCCTTATGGGGGAGAAGGCAGCAGAATGAGGTTGAGAGGGATAATAAATCAGCTATAATGGTACAGCAGAGCAGACTCAATGGGTCAAATAGCCTAATTCTGCTCCTATGCCATATGGTAGTATGTCAATTGTCTTTCATGTCTGATGATGACAGAAGACCGGTGAGGGAGAGTTTTTAAAGTGGAAAAGCCGTTGCACTAGGGAAGTTCCACTCTCTTGACTTCAGAAGTCTGAGTCTAGTGGTATGAACAAGTATCACAAACTGGGGCTTCCTTGTTTGCTGTAGGTGACCAGCACACCTTCTGTGCCTTGTCATGCCCTTCACTCTCCATGGAGCATTGCAGTGCTGCCTTCCTGGCCATTGGATCTCACTGATCTCATCCACCCAGTCTGCTGGAGCTGACTTTCTATGCTGTCCATAACTCACTGGAATATGGGGCCACTGGCGATCATCAGCTAGCTTAGCCCGCCTGTCAAAGTGATATACCGGGGTGTGACCACTGTCGCATGCAAACAGCTATTGGGAGCCACAGGTGAGAGTGCTCAGTGGGCACCAAGGGTGAGTGAGCTGCCCTAGAATGGACAAGCCTCTTCACCAGAGGCGCTACCCCTCCCTAGACAGCCCCTACACCCCTTATGGAGAACCCTCACGGTCTCATGGAAACAAAAATTTATTCATACAAAAGTTTTCTCAGATACATGAAGAGTAAAAAAAGAGAAGAGAGTGGATATCAAACCACTGGAAAACGATGCTGGAGAGGTAGTAATAAGACCATAAGACCATAAGACAAAGGAGCAGAAGTTGGCCATTCAATCCATCGCGTCTGCTCCGCCATTTTATCATGAGCTGATCCATTCTCCCATTTAGTCCCACTCCCCAGCCTTCTCACCATAACCTTCGATGCCCTGGCTACTCAGATACCTATCAATCTCTGCCTTAAATACACCCAATGACTTGGCCTCCACTGCCGCCCGTGGCAACAAATTCCATAGATTCACCACCCTCTGACTAAAAAAATTTCTTCCATCTCTGTTCTGAGTGGATGCCCTTCAATCCTTAAGACATGCCCTCTCGTACTAGACTCCCCCACTGGGGGGACAAAGAAATGGCAGATGAACATAATAAGTATTATGCATCAGCTTTCACTGTGGAAGACACCAGAAGAATGCCAGAACTGTGAGAGTGTTGGGGGCAGAAGTGATTACCGTTGCTATTACTAAGGAGAAGGTACTTGGGAAGCTGAAAAGTCTGAAAGTAGGAAAGCCACCTGGACCAGATAGACTACACCCGAGGGTTCTGAAAGGGATACCTGAAGAAATTGTGCAGGCATTAGTAATAATTTTTCAAGAATCTATAGATTCTGGAATGGTTCTGAGGACTGGAAAATTGCAAATGTCACGCCACTCTTTAAGAAGGGAGGGAGGCAGAAGAAGGGAACTTGTAAGCCAGTGAACCTGACTTCAGTGGTTGGAATGATGTTTTTATTAAAGATGAGGTTTTGAGTACTTAGAAGCATAGAAACATAGAAAACCTACAGCACAATACAGGCCCTTCAGCCCACAAAGTTGTGTCGAACATGTCCTTACCTTAGAAATTACCTAGGGTTACCCATAGCCCTCTATTTTTCTAAGCTCCAGGTACCTATCCAGGAGTTTCTTAAGAGACCCTATCGTAACCGCCTCCACCACCGTCAACGGCAGCCCATTCCATGCACTCACCACTCTCTGCATAAAAAAAAACTTACCTCTGACATCTCCTCTGTACCTACTTCTAAGCACCTTAAAACTGTGCCCTCTCGTGCTAGCCATTTCAGCCCTGGGAAAAAGCCTCTGACTATCCACATGATCAATGCCTCTCATCATCTTATACACCTCTATCAGGTCACCTCTCATCCTCCATTGCTACAAGGGAAAAAGGCCAAGTTCACGCTATCTATTCTCATAGGGTATACTCCCCAATCCAGGCAACATCCTTGTAAATCTTCTCTACATTCTTCCTGTAGTGAGGCAACTGAGCACACTACTCCAAGTGGGGTCTGACCAGGGTCCTATATAGCTGCAACATTACCTCTTGGCTCCTAAACTCAATCCAACTGTTGATGAAGGCCAATGTACAGTATGTTTTCTTAACCACAGAGCTAACCTGTACAACAGCTTTGAGTGTCTTATGGACTTGGACCCCAAGATCCCTCTGATCCTCCACACTGCCAAGAGTCTTACCATTAATACTATATTCTGTCATCATATTTGACCTACCAAAATGAACCACCTCACAATTATCTGGGTTGACCTCCACTTGCCACTTCTCAGCCCAGTTTTGCATCCTATCAATGCCCCGCTGTAACCTCTGACAGCCCTCCACACTATCCACAACACCTCCAACCTTTGTGTCATCAACAAATTTACTAACCCATCCCTCCACTTCCTCATGCAGGTCATTTATAAAAATCATGAAGAGTACGGGTCCCAGAACAGATCCCTGAGGCACACCACTGGTCACCGACATCCATGCTGAATATGACCCATCTACAACCACTCTTTGCCTTCTGTGGGCAAGCCAGTTCTGGATCCATAAAGCAATGTCCCCTTGGATCTTATGCCTCCTCACTTTCTCAATAAGACTTGCATGGGGTACCTTGTCAAATGTCTTGCAGAAATCCATATACACTACATCTACTTCTCTACCTTCATCAACGTGTTTAATCACATCCTCAAAAAATTCAATCAGGCTTGTAAGGCATGACCTGCCTTTCACAGAGCCATGCTGACTATTCCTAATCATATTATGTCTCTCCAAATGTTCATAATCCTGCCTCTTAGGATCTTTTCCATCAACTTACCAACCACTGAAGTAAGACTCACTAGTCTATAATTTCCTGGGCTATCTTTATTCTCTTTCTTGAATAAAGGAACAGCATCCGCAAACCTCCAATCCTCCGGTACATCTCCCGTCCCAATTAATGATGGAAAGATCATCACCAGAGGCTCAACAATCTCCTCCCTCACTGCCCACACTAGCCTGTGGTATATCTCGTCCAGTCTCAGTGACTTATCCAACTTGATGCTTTCCAAAAGCTCCAGCACATCCTCTTTCATAACATCTACATGCTCAAGCTTTTCAGTCCTCTGTAAGTCATCCCTACAATCGCCAAGATCTTTTTCCATAGTGAATACTGAAGCAAAGTACTCATTAAGTACTTCTGCTATCTCCTCCAGTTCCATACTCACTTTTCCACTGTCACACTTGATTGGTCCTATTCTCTCATGTCTTATCCTCTTGCTCTTCATATATTTGTAGAATGCCTTGGGGCTTTCCTTAATCCTGTCTGCCCCTTCTGGCTCTCCTAATTTCTTTCTTAAACTCCTTCCTGCTAGCCTTATAATCTAATAGATCTCCATCATTACCTAGTTTTTTGAACCTTTCGAAAGCTCTTCTTTTCTTCTTGACTAGACTTACAACAGCCTTTGTGTATCATGGATCACGTACCCTACGTACCCTACCATCATTTCCCCGTCTCGTTAGAATGTCGCCTCACTATAGGAAGGATGTGGAAACCATAGATAGGGTGCAGAGGAGATTTACAAGGATGTTGCCTGAAATGGGGAGCATCCCTTAAGAGAATAGGTTGAGTGAACTGGCCATTTTTTCCTTGGAGCGACGAAGGATGAGAGGTGACCTGATAGAGGTGTGTAAGATGATGAGAGGCATTGATCATGTGGATAGTTAGAGGCTTTTTCCCAGGGCGGAAATGGCTAGCACGAGAGAGTACAATTTTAAGGTGCTTGGATGTAGGTACAGAGGAGATGTTAGGGGTAAGTTTTTTTTACACAGAGAGTGGTGTGTGTGGAATGGGCTGCCGGTGACGGTGGTGGAGGCAGATACGATAGGGTCTTTTAAGATACTCCTGGACAGGTACCTGGAGCACAGAAAAATAGAGGGCTATGGGTAACCCTCAGTAATTTCTCAGGTAAGGACATGTATGGCGCAGCTTTGTGAGCCGAAGGGCCTGTATTGTGCTGTATTTCTATGTTCTATGTTTCTATGTACCTATGCAGAACTCCACGCTAATATCTACTCAACATTTGCCACATTTCTTCCGTACATTTCCCTGAGAACATCTGTTCCCAATTTATGCTTCTAAGTTCTTGCCTGATAGCCTCATATGTCCCCTTACTCCAATTAAACACTTTCCTAACTTGTCTGTTCCTATCCCTCTCCAATGCTATGGAAAAGGAGATACAATTGTGATTGCTATCTCCAAAATGCTCTCCCACTGAGAGATCTGACACCTGACCAGATTCATTTCCCAATACCAGATCAAGTACAGCCTCTCCTTTTGTAGGCTTATCTACAAAGTGCATATTGTGTCAAGAAACCTTCTTGAACACACATAACAAACTCCACCCCATCTAAACCCCTTGCTCTAGGGACATGCCAATTGATATCTGGGAAATTAAAATCTCCCACCACAACAACCCTGTTATTGCTTGGAGGCATATGACAAACTAGGCCAAAGTCGACATGGTTTCCTCAAGGGGAAATCTTGCCTGACAAATCTGTTGGAATTCTTTGAGGAGATAACAAACGGGATAGGCAAAGGATGGTCAGCGGATGTTGTATGCTTGGATTTTCAGAAGGTCTTTGATAATGTACTGCACATGAGACTGCTTAACAAGATGCGAGCCTATGGTATTACATGGAAGATTCTAGCATGGATAAGACAGTGGCTATATGGCAGGAGGCAAAGAGTGGGAATAAAGGGAGCCTTTTCTGACTGGCTACCGGTGACTAGTGGTGTTTGTCAGGCACATGCCAAAATAGGCCAAAATTAGCATCCCTTCCTTTAGCGAAAATTTTTCCTTACAAACCTGCTGAAACTCTTTGAGGAAGTAACAGGTGGGATAGACAAAGGAGAATTAATGGATGTTTTGTACTTGGGTTTTCAGAAGGCCTTTAACAATGCGCTGCATCTAAGGCTGCTAATCAAGTTAAGGGCCCAGGGTATTACAGGAGGGATACTAGCATAGATAGGACATTGGCTGACTGGCAGGAGGCCAGATCAGAATAAAGGGGGCCTTTTGTGGTGTGCCACAGATTTGGTGTTGGGCCCACTTCTTTACATGTTATATGTCAATAATTTGGATGAAGGAATTGATGGCTTTGTGGCCAGGTTTATGAATGATACCCAGATAGGTGGAAGGGCAGGTAGTGATGAAGAAGAAGGGTGTCTGCAGAAACACGTGGATAGATTGGGAAAATGGGCAAAGAAGTGGCAGATGGAATATAGTGTAGGGAAGCGCATGGTCATGCACTTTGGTAAAGGGAATAAAGGCCTAGACTATTTTCCAAATGGGAAGAAAATTAAATAATCAGCGGTGCAAAGGAACTTTGGAACTCTCGAAAAGTTCTAACTTGCAGGTTGAGTTGAGGGTAAGGAAAGCAAATGCAATGTTAGCTTTAATTTCAAGAGGACTAGAAAACAAAAACATGGGTGTAATGCTGAGGCCTCATAAGGCATTGGTCAGGTCACACTTGGAGTATTGTGAGCAGTTTTGGGCCCCTTGTGTAAAAAAAGTTGTGTTTGCATTGGAGAGGTCCAGAGGAGGTTCGTGAGAATGATTCCAGGAATGAAAGTGTTGACATATGTGAAGCATTTGATGGCTCTGGGCCTATACTTGATGGAGCTTTGAAGACTGAAGGGGAATCTTATTGAAACTTATCAAATATTGAAAGGCCTAGATAGAGTGGATGTAGAAAGGGTGTTTCATATAGTCTTGAACCAGAGGGAACTGCTTCAGCATTGAGGGACATCTATTTAGACCAGAGATGATGAAAAATTTCTTAGCCAGAGGATGGTGAATCTATGGAATTTATTGTCAAAATGGCTGTGCAGACCATGTCATTGGGTACATTTAAGGCCAAGGTTGATAGATTCTTGATTAACCAGGGTTGTGCGGCAGAGGCAGGAGAATGAGGCTGAGAAGGATAATAAATCAGCCGTGATGGAATGGCAGAGCGGCCTCAATAGGCCAAATGGCCTTTTTCTGACCCCATGCCTTATGGTCTTTTAATTCTGTCAATGCAAAATATTCAATTTCATATCCAGAGCCATGTTATCACCATATTAGAAAAGAGCACTACATAGTAATTGTATATTAATTCTTTTCATATTTTGTATTATATTTTCTTACAGGATGGGAAGCCTTTCAATCAGTTGAGTTTCTGCTATTTCACCAGAGCAATCTCATCAATTCCATTCTCCTACTCATTTCCATAAAAGCTATTATTTCTGAAAGGCCCTGATTCACCAACCACTCAGTTGCTTTACAGATATTTTGAGTAGCTAATTAGCCTAGTAACCTGTGGGATGTTGAAGGAAACCAGAGTATCTAAGTTAAGCCCGAACTGCTTTAGGAAGTATTTGCAAACTTCACACTAATACAACACCGTGAGTAAGTTGAATTTGGTTCTGGATTTGTGAACCAGCAACTCTACCCGCTGTGTTACTGTGTCACCCCAGGCTAACAAACATATAATATTTGTATCAATAAATTAACAATTCAGTAATCTTTCTCACATCTTGTGCATTTCTCAGCCTTCATGTATATTTGTTTCTTTCCAACACAATGAGAGTTTCTGCTGTGCCAGATGGTTGGTGACCTTGCATTCATGTGTTCTTCAAGCATTACCAGGCTCATTACCATGTATCACATGTTGCCTTCAAAAATATGCTCTTTTTTCAGCTCATTCCGAAGTCTATTGGTATCTGTAAATCTTGCTTAGAAAATGTTCCCACTTCTTCCACATTCCTCAACTGACTGCACAAATTATTACTATTGTTTCTGTTTCAGGCAAAAGGGAGTTTCATATGTTAACATCCCAAAGAAAATGTACATGTAAAGAAAATTATCTTTAGCAAACAGGTTCCCATTTAACATTATATTTATCATTCCAACTTTACTATACAATGTTATGTGCTTTTTTATAGCACAATTATCTAACCAGATATTTGCTTATTCGGTAAGGTAAACTGTGAAAAGAGGCATTAGATGTTTTAAAGGTTTTTTGCTTTATGCTTTCTTGTAATGGACTTGTATTTATTGACTTATTTTAATTCAATTGATTATTTCTGTCCCTTTTTTTGTTGGGAGTGATTCTACTTCATGTGCCATGTAATTTAAATTATCATTTATCTACTGTATTCCAAAGCAGCAATAATGACTGAGTCAGTTCAGTTTCTTTCCTAAGGTGTTGAAGAAATTGTGTAATATAATTTTTTTTTGAACCAGGTGATTACTGCCTGAATTTCCCAGCCTCTGGCTTTCTCCATAATGACACCATCTGGCATAAGAATGCAAGCTGATAACTCTGCACTTATTGAAGTCTGGACTATGATGACTGAAGGGGAAGCTCTGTACAAGGTTCAATTTAAAATAAATTATCTGATTATCTTAATAGTATTATCATATTTTTATAATATGACATTTCTATTTATTAACATCTTTGGTATTGATAATCATTGTAATACTGCTTAAGCAAGGCGGATACACACACACAATATAATGTAAGGATTAGTTATATTTTTTCAAATTTGAATAAGGTTAGCAGCATTGCAGGTTTAAACTGATCTTCATGCTTTCATATTAGATCAGTGAGAAGACAAGTATAACAAATGCACAGGACATCGATAATAATCAGTTCTCTTTAGGTGCCTACCATTTCTCTTACTCAATTTTTTGTATAATATTTGCTGAAAAACTAAACCCTTTAGTATTATCAGTTTTATCTCATTGACGATTTGATCATAGCTGAATAGACTGGAAATAGCTTTATCATTTATTGCTTGTTTAAACCATGAATTTTGCTTTAACCCTACTTTATCACATAACCACAAATTCTATTAACTATTATTTTGAGAAAAGTGAACAGCAAATATCCTCATTCCTCTTTTTAAATAGACATTTGATATTCAATTTTAGACAAAGTTTGTGACTTTTTTCCTCAGAAGGAGCATCTTTTGAGATTGTATCACCTGCCCATTTTTCATTTGTGCAGCTTTACATTTGGTTGAAGACATTTAGTGCATTGGTTTCTAAATCTTCTTGCATTTGTATCACAACATGAGATGCTAGAAATCCAGAGGAAAACATACAAAATGCTGGAGTAACTCAGCAGGTCAGGCAGCATCTATGGAGAATCCTACTGAAAGGTCTTAGCCCAAAACCTCAACTGTTCATTCCTCTCCATAGATGCTGCCTGACATGATGAGCTCCTTCAATGTTTTGTGTGTTGTGCTTTGTATTTATATCTATAGAAAAGCAAACTAATATGAATATATTAAATCAGGACAAAAAGCTATGGGGATGCAATAGTTCAGGCAGAAAGAATTCATTTCTTAAAAATAATTTGCACATTTTTGTCAACACACAAAAAAGTTGCTGGTGAACACAGCAGGCCGGGCAGCATCTCTAGGAAGAGGTACAGTCGATGTACCTCTTCCTAGAGATGCTGCCTGGCCTGCTGCGTTCACCAGCAACTCTTATGTGCGTTGCTCGAAATTCCAGCATCTGCAGATTTCCTCGTGTTGGCACATTTTTGTCCTCTTGAGAACATTGGATATTTGTTGGTCTTTGTTTAGCGTGCTTTTTCTCGTGGATTCTATTGTATTTTGTTTTCTTGTGGATGCCTGCAGGAAAAGGAATCTCAAAATTGTATATTGTATAAATTTACTTTGAAATTTGGAAGCCTGGCTCAGGCTGTGAGGACATCAGAGAAAGTAATCTAGCTTTTCCTGGCCCTCAAGCAATATAAAAGTAGTGCCATCCTCATCCATGCTGTAGTTTCCACTTTTCTTTAGCTGATGGATTTCCTAAAGCCAGGGAATCCTGGATGGCCAGAATTAAATCTTGAAAATAATTAATGGGTTGGATTTTCTAGCACAAAGGCTATGCTAATATGTGTTTCTCAAGAGAGGTCCCATTTGCAGAGTTGGCAGGGACTGAAACCAGCCATGGCGCCTTTGGACCTGTTACCTGGCTGCTATCTGCCGTGTTCTCTCTGTCGATGATGGATGGAATCAAGCAGCACAAAATGCCACTGACTTCTTTCATGTTTTCTCTCAGACTAGGAAGTCTGCCAGCTGAACCTGACTCAAGGACACCCAAGCAAGCTGAAGTGATCAGCTCCTAAGTGGAACTATTTTTAAAAATCCAATTAGGTTGCTTAAACTATTTTAACTGTCAAAGGTGTTAACAGACATTTAATAGCAGTGACTATTGTGATAGTTGGGAGCGGCACCTCACCACTGACATTGCCATTGTATCAGCTGCTTGCACTGTGACGACCCCTGCCATGCCAGCTAGCCTGGAAGAATCACTTAGAAGAATGTTGGCATGAAGTTTGGCAAGATCATTGACAAGAGCTCAGAAACCTCATGCCAGCAAAATATCTGCCCAAACATTTCAAGCAGACAACCACATTAGAGCATTTAAGATAGGGCCCCATGGACCCTTTGGTTACTGGCATAAAAAAGAATGGGAACCTCTGATTTAGGAGCAACCTACCCCCTGGGTGAGTTGATTTCCCCTTGGCTTCAGTTATAATTGGAACTCGATACTGTGAGTATTGATTTAAGAAGCATAAGCTTTTCAGACCTTCAGCTATACCAATCCTACTTACAAAATGCTTGAGGAACTCAGCAAGCCAGACAGCATTTATGGAAAGGAATAAAAAGCTGACATTTTGGGCTGAGACATTGGCCCTCTATTCCTTTCCACAAATGATGCCTGACCTGCTGAGTTCCTCCAGCATTTGTGTCTGTTACTCTGGGTTTCCAACATCAGCAGAATTTTTTGTATTTACCAATTAATCCCACATAATTAGATAGGTTAAAATTCCCCTAACTCTTTTTTTCTCCACTTGTTTTATACCTGATATAAATTTACTCTTTCCAAAGCATTACATTTTTAACTGTTGGGTTACAGTAGTGCAACTAACTCTGTGACAGGTACATTTCTATGAAGTAGGAGCCTGGAACAAGTGTGATTCTAGGCTGCCTAGCTCAGACAGTAAGTGTATTTTTAAAGTCAAAGTAGAGTTATTATTGTATGAACAAGTACACTCACAGGTGCAATGAAATACAGTACTTACAATAACATCACAATCACACAGCATCAGATACACTACATTCACAAGAAGAAAAAAAACGGAATTAAACAACAAACACAAATACTGGTGGAACTCAACAAGTTATAAACACAAGAGATTCTGCAGATACTGGAAATCCAGAGTAACAAGCACAGAAATTAAACATGATTTCGAAAGTGATTGGTGGAAAGTATAGGCGGGGATGTCAGAGGTAGTTTTGCTTTTACAGAAAGTGGTAATTGTGTGGAACTCTTTGTGAGGGATGGCAGTAGAAGTGAATTTATTAGGCAGTTTGAAGAGTTTCTTAGATAAGCATATAGGTGAAAGAAGAAATGGAGGAATATGTGGTGGTGGGAGGGAGCATTAGATTGATTATGGAGTCAACATAACATCATTGGCTGAAGGGCCTGTACTGCGCTGTACTGTTTTATGTTCTGTGCCAGGAAGAAAGCAATTAGAGCAACAAAAAATTGATTGTAGTGTAATGTGGTCATAGTGTGCTATGCTGAGGTGGTGGTTAAAATTGTGCAGGGCAGGGTATTTGAATGGAAGTAGCTGTTCCTGAACCTGGAGTTGTGGGTACCTGCTGCCTGATGGTAGCTGACATCACCTGGATGGTGTGGATCTTTGATCTTGGGTGTTGCCTTCTTGAGGCAGTGTCTTATGTAGATATACTTTTGAAGGCCTTTAATGTTATTGCAGTGGTATGAACACTATTTAGAGATTATAGAGACTTCCATGCATTTAAAAGCGATTTAAAACATTGGTCTGCATTGCAGAAGCTAAGATGCCAGCAGCACAGTGAACATAAAGTTTTCACTTTCCATAGCTGGCTCATTTGAATAATTATTCATAGCTGACTGTATAGTCTTGGCCTTGTAGTGACAGCAAACTTAATGAGAGAAAAAAAAATCTGTCTTTCAGATATGAGTGACAGGAATATTTTCATTTCGAGATAATGCATAGTGGAGACCAAGATTCTTTCAGTTTTTATGCAGTTTCAAAATTAATTTTAGATAGTTACCAACCTTGGAAAGGTGAATTTTGAAGGGAGTGTGGAGGTGGATGGTGTAAGGAGAGTAGATTCATGTATAAATATGATGAATGAAAACAAATGGAAGCACGAACTGACCTGGGCAAATAACAGATGAGTGCAATCCCCAATCCTTGAAATGGGAAATGGCCAAGTAACACATTACTGTGTAAAGTACTGTGATGTGTGTTGAACTAATTGGCAGCTTAGGACACTGTCTAGAAACGGCTATCAAACATTCCTAGATGTAGGTACCTCTGGAATTTAGATCTAGAAATATATGTAAATGAATTCAATATAATTTAAAAGTTCTGAATGAAAACTATCCAATGTGCACTTTATGAATGATTCAAAATTGTGCAGCGTCATGTTTTTTTTCTAACTTTCTACAGTAGTCCATACCAATCTTGTGCCTTAACACAAACTTAGACTATCTCTACTGCTACATTCCTCCCAGGCTGTCAGGTCGTGGTGGTTTCTGTTCCATTTTGTTGTACACAGTCATGGAGCACCACATCTTAGTTATCACTGTTTTCACTGATTATTCACTGTTTTGGGACAAATTCCCACAATATTCCTTACTTTAATTGCATTCCAGTTATCATTGAGTGGTCCAGGAAAGAATTTATATTGCATCCCACCATCACCTCCACTATTTGTAGACTATCATTCTACATGTTTTCCTATGAACACTCTAGGAGATTAACTAACACCACTGAGTACCTACCATCATTGTCATTATTTGTGTAAAGATTAACATCCTTTGCCACTTGTACCTTTCATATTCCCTCTACAGCCCATATTCTGCACATGCTCTTCCAAAGGAAATTTATTATCAAAATACATATACATCATTGTATACTGCCTTGAGATTCATTTTCTTGCAGGCATTCACAATAGAACAAGGAAATACAATGGAATCAATTAAAAACTATGTATAAATAAAGACTAACAGACAACCAAAGTGCAAAAGAAAACAAACTGTGCAAATACAAAAATAATAAATAAATAAATAAATAACACTGAGATTATGAGTTTTTAAGTCTTTGTAAGTGAATCCATAGGTTGTGGATTCAGTTCAGAGTTGAGCCAACTGAAGTTATTCACGCTGATTCAGCAACCTGATGTTTGAAGGATTCCCAGTTTCCTGAACCTGGTGATGTGGGATGGAAGACTCCTGTGCCTTCTTTCTGATGGCAGCAGCAAGAAGAGAGCAAGACCTGGATGTTGTGCGTCGTTGATGATGTGAATGTGTCCAATTGACATTCAAGTTCTCCAGGTAACATTTCTGCCAGCGCAACAAGGCAATAATGTACCCCCATGGCACATGGAGATCTGTCTCCCTCACCAACTGAATATGATGCCTATTGTTGAATTTGATTGATAAAAGTTAAATTATATTTTCAATGTGTGGTTCCAACTGTCAAAAATGCTTTATATTCTAACTCGTATTGCTGCTGTGTCTTCAGCTTTGTGCTAAGTGGTCAAATGTTAAAGTGAATTTGACATTTCAGTGATTACTCTGCACTGTTTATGGTACAGATGATTAATTTGTTCTTTTTTCTTAAAGTCTGATATTAAAATTTCACTATCAGCATCTAGAATCATCATAAATTATCATTTTGTTTTATTAACAAAGTTATTGAATAGTGAGTGTTGATGACATTACCATAGGAACTCACTTGGTAGAGTTATCTAATTTGTCTGTGGAAAGTGGCTAAACTGGAATGCGGCTAGATTGCTGGACTGTTTCAGGGCTAACACTGATCTACATGTCTCTACTCAATTATTCCTCTCTATATTAGCATGGTCAAGCAAAAAAGGAAGCTTCGACAGATAGGTGCAAAATCTTCTGCTAGTTAATTGTAGTTCATTTTATCTGTTCCTTGTGTTTACAAGTATGGGACTCTCATGTGGTCAATTCATCCCCTTTTCTCTCCATCAGGTTAAAATTATTAAAAGGACTATCACAGGCCAATAAAACAATACTTTGATAGGGATTCATTTATATTATGTGTGCTGTAATACATGCAAAACGCTGGAGGATTTCAGCGGGTCAGGTAGCATCTATGGAGAGGAAAAAATAGTTGCCATTCAGGACCGAGACTCTTCATCAGTCCTGACCTGCTGAGTTCCTCCAGCAATTTGTGTGTTACTCTGGATCTCCATCTTCTGTGTTTATGGACTGAGTTGTATTTACGACCTGAATTAATTTCCCCACTTACTCATATTAGCAGAGTTTCTCTGCCTCAACAGAAAAAAATGTGTATGTGGTTCTGGATGGACCAGGTGTGCATTCTATAATTTCCTTTGTCAAGAAAGGCACTCAGCAGCCTTAGAAAATCAAACCTTATGGAGGAGGAGGTAAAATATTGGCATCGAGAGAAAATTCAATGGTTAACAGGGAGGCAGAGAGCAGGCCATTATCTCTCATTGGCAAGTTATCACATGTGTTCTGCCACAGGTATTAGTGCTAGAGTCTTAACTTTATAAAAGTTATATTAATAATGTGGAGAAAGCAATGAAGCTCTGGTTGTCAAATTTGCTGATAACACAAGGGTGAGTTAGAAGGTGAGTTATGAAGTAAGTTGTGAGGAGGCTACAAAGTAAATTAGTAGCAAAGACCTGCAAAATGGAGTATAAAGCACCCAATATGAAATTGTACACTTAGGCAAGAAAATATGAAAGTGTGTTATCTAAATGAAGATTCTCATGCGAATATTTCCTTAAAATGCTTCCCACCACAGCAGCTGATAAACTTCCTGTTATGTGTTCCTTCTCATAATGGAACAGTATGTAGCTGTGTTAATATTTGTATCATTGCCTTGAATATTGTCCCTTGATATAACTTTGAAATCTTGCACTCTTAAAAATTTGGACTACGTACATTCATCCATCCATAAGTCCAAGTATGAAACCATCTCTCAGCATGCAGTTCAAAAATACACTTAGGTTACTGTATCATTAAAGGTTTTCCAGAATAATAATGTTGCCTCCAACCGTTTCTCCTAACTTTCCAATGCGGTTCCTAAATATATTACTCTTTGTGATTTCTGAAAGTACTAGTAGAAATAGTTTGTCGAATTCTCCCGTTTCATTAAATGGGATATCAATGAAAATGTGAAACATGACATGCTAATATCAAAGCATACCCATTTTTTACTCATAGGCATTTCACATCCTGCCCCTCGGGAACTTTGTGTGAACATTGATGCAGTCTGGAGAGCTGTTAGTCATATGGCACGATACTTAAAGAAATCTAGGCAATACTTCCAAATAAGTCTTCATGATCTACAAGGTGCTTTCATAAATTTTGGGTTGCAATTAAAATTATTAATAACATATTCCTTTATAAACTGGATATTGAATCTTTTTACATTAATATTGTACCATCACAGATGCAAATATTGTTTTTACTGACCAGAGCAGAACCCCTTAATGTAGAAACAAGAGCAGGTTATGGTGACCGTTGTCTTGTGCCCATGCACCAGGATAATTCAGTCAAATACCTTTGGGTGAATTTCTGCCTACAAATTCTTCTAACACTATTCACTAAAGATCTTACCTCTGACCAGTTGTTTTGATCATTATCTCGAGAAGTTCCTTAATATTGCAAATATCAATAGTATCAAATGTCAATAGACAATAGACAATAGGTGCAGGAGTAGGCTATTTGGCCCTTCGAGCCAGCACTGCCATTCACTGTGATCATGGCTGATCATCCACAATCAGTACCCTGTTCCTGCCTTCTCCCCATATCCCTTGACTCCACTATCCTTAAGAGATCTATCTAACTCTTTCTTGAAAGAATCCAGAGAATTGGCCTCCACTGCCTTCTGAGGCAGAGCATTCCACAGATGTCATTTGATAACATTGCTGAAATATTTAACTAAGTTCCAGACATTGCATAAAGACTCATGTTGTCATTATTGACATTGTGCTCCACTGTTTTGGACAGAAATCTGACTCTGGACACCCTTGAGTGATGTTTATTTAGATCCGAGCGTCTCACTTATTCTTTACGCTGGGGTGCTCTCATCCTCTTCTCCAGAGTAAGATGACCGTCAATAGCCACTTTGTCCCTGTTTCTGAGCGGGAGGTAATGAGCTTTCCTTGCCATGGTGGTGATAATTGTAAATCCTCTTCATTATTAAACTCATCACCCTGGCCCTGTTGATGGACTGTGATGCTCTCTGCTTGATTTACTCTGTGACTTTCAATTCACCATTACAAGCAAAACTCAGCTCTTTTCCTGCTAATGTGCTGCAATATATTTTCAAAAAGGTAGGAATGATCAGAGGAAACTAGCATGAATTATGTATTAATACTTAGCATTATTTAATAATTTAGTTAATCACACTTCTTTCAGATAAATAACTATGGCATAAAGCTGATCTGTATAAGCTTAGCTCAAAACAGCCATTGATAAAGAAGCTCTAAAATTATATCAGTGGTTGCAGGATATTCTCAAGGGAGAGGGGGAGCAACAAGAAAATGTTTACTTTGGTGCAAACAACATTGATAGAAAAGGGTATCATGACCTGCAGAGTGAAAATAGGGAGTTAGGAAGGAGGTTAAAAAGCAGGACTTTGAATGAAGTAATCTCTGGGTTACTCCCAGTGTTACGTGCTATTGAGGGTAAGAATGGGAGGATATGGCAGGTGAATCTGTGGCTGAAGAGTTGATGTGGGGGCAGTGATTGAGATTTTTAGACAATTTTGGACCTCTTCTGGGATAGAGGCGACCTGCACAAGATGGATGGGTTGCACTGAACTAGAGGGAGGAACTACTATCCTGGCGGGCAGATTTGTCAGCATTGCGGGTTAGGGTGAAAACATGGTTAGCAGGAGTGGCAAGTAAAGCAGTGTTGAAGCTGATGGGTGGCTGGAAGATGTCACAGAATTCAACTGCAGTAAGTTCAATAGACAATACAGGCAGCAGCATGGCTGGGAGAAAGAAAAGATTGTTGGATTAAATAACATTTATTTCAATGCAAGAGACATTACAGGGAACTCAGGGAATGGATAGCTATGTGGTACTGGGAAATTACAGCCTTTGCATAAACATGACTCAAAGCTGTCAATTAAATGTTCCAGGGTACAAGTGCTTTACAGGGGATTGAAATGGAGGCAAGAGAGGAGAAGGGGTTGTATTTCTGATTAAGGAAGGCATCCAGACCGTGGTCAGGATAAAATTTCTGAAGGGTCATAGGTGTAGCTGAGAAATAGGAATGTACTAAAGGTCCCTTAATGGGCAACAGAAATTAGAATGCCGGGAGTTTGCAAAAAGATGCAAGAATTAGTGTTCTTGGATACCTAATTAGTCCCCAGAAACTGAGTAGGGGATTTTAGTTTTCCTATTATAGACTGGAACTGCCAAAGTGAACTACGACCTGAGATAGACCGGAATTTCAGTAAGTTCAGGAAAGTTTCCTCCGGCAATATATAAAGGGCCCCACTAGGGAGAAGGCAAAGCTTCACATACTCTTAGGCAATGGGGCAGAACAAGTGACTGAGGTGTCAGTGAGGAGCACTTTGGAAACACTGACCAGAGTTCTGTTAGTTTTTAATTAGTTATGGAAAAGGACAGATCTGGTCCACTAGATAAAGTACTAAATTAGAGTAAGACAAATTCTGACAGTATTAGAAAATGGGAGTAAGTTGTTTGCCAGCAAAGTAGAGCCTTGCTTTTAAAAGTGAGATAATGAGAGTTCAAGGTATTCATGTTCTTGATAGAGAGATAAGAGTAGTGAACCCTGTTCAGAAAAAATGGAGGCATGGGTCAGGAGCAAGCACTTTAGATCATGTGAATCCCTCATGAGCATAGGGAATGCAGGAGTATATTTAAGAACAAAATCAGAAGGGCAAACAGGGGTCAATATTAGCTTTAGCAGAGAAGATTAAGGAGATTGTAAAGATATTTTACAAGTATATTGAGGGGGTAGGTGAATAGACTCTGGGACCCCTTAATGACCAAAATGGACATGTATGTGTGAAGCCACAGGAGTTGGGCATTGACTATTTCTCCTGTTTTTACTGTGGTGAAAGACAAGAACTTGAGATAGTTGATGGGAATGCCTTGGGAATAGTCTGCAATACACTAGAAGCAGTGCCAGACATTCCAAAACTTGTGAAGGTAGAAAACTTTCTGGGACCTGATCGGGTACATCCAAGAAGACTGTTTGAGAAACTAGAGCATAAATTATGAGAGTTCTGCCTGAAATGTATGCATTATCCTTAGCTACAGGTGAGGTTCTAGAGGTCTGGTGTGTGACTAATGTTTGCCTATATTTAAGGAGGGCTACAAAGGAAATGCTGCTAACCATAGACCAGTAAACCTGACATCTGTGGTAGGTTAAGTTATCGGAGGGGGTTCTGAGATTTATGTTACAGAAGAATTTGGAAAGTCAGGTTTTGATTAGGGATAGTCAATAAGGCTTTGTGCATGGCAGATTATATCTCATGGATTTGACTGAGTTTTTTGAAGAAGTACCCAAGAATATTGATGATGTCAGAATGTTAGACAAAGTCTATGTTGACTTCAGTAAGGCCTTAGTTATGATTCCTCATGGTAGATTGCTATGCCATGAGATTCAGGGAGAGCTAGCTAGGGTACACACTTAGCTTCGTGTTAGAAAGTAGAGGGTAAAGGTGGAAGGTTGTTTGTTGGAATGGAGACGTGTGCCTCAGGGATTGGAGCTGACCCCTGTGTTGGTTGTCATCTCTATCAATGATTTGAATGAGAATGTACACGGTTAGTTTATTTACAGATGATTCTAAAATAACAGTTTTGTTGACAATAAAGATGGCTATCAGGAATTAGAGGGATCTTGATCAGCTGGATAATTGGGATGAGGAATGGCAATGAGATGCATGGGAAGATGTTACTTCCTACTTAGTATTGCTGCCTGCCACATCACCAACACTGCCTTGAGTCAGCTGTAGATTCAACAGTCAGGGACCACCATTCATTGATGTTTCACTCCCTAAGCTCTGGTACATCTCCTGTTGACGGGGCAGTGGCAGGAACGTCTTCCTACCACCCCCGGCAGCTTCCAATGGGGTTAGTCAGTCCCTCAATTTCTGGACTTCCTCCTCGGCCATTGCCAAAAGCTGCCCTTTTCTGCCTCTTCAATCAGCTCTCTGGTGGTCCTCTTGAGCCTCACTGCAGTCAGTGCCATATCAGGGAGTAACCCTGTCATCGGTACATTGACAAAGCCCTGGCATCCTACCTCTGCAGGGTAGATGATAGTCCTCTGGCCAGCTTCCTTACACTCAGCTGAGTAGTTCAGTCTCTTCCACTCATGGACAGATTCCACTCCTTCCTCCCATGAGATGGTTAACTCAATGAGGAGGACTGTCTTGGTAGCTGTGGACAACAGTACTTTTTCTGGGTGGAGAGATGTGGTGGTGATTTCTGTGGGGAACTACAAATGATTTTTAATTTGGAAAAGTGCAAAGTGTGGTACTCTGGGAAGACAAATTAAGACAGAACTTTCTATCAAGTGGTAAGGCTCTGGCAAGTGTTGTAGAACATAGAGATCTTAGAGTCCAAGTGCATAGTTCCCTGAAGGTGACATTAAAGGTAGACACGATGGTTAGAAGCCTTTTGGCGTGTTGGCCTTAATCAATCAGGGCACTGAATATAGAAGTTGGGATGTTGTGTTGCAGTACATGTTGATATGGCTGCATATGGAATTTTGCCTTCAGTTTTGGTCATCCAGCTGTAAGAAAGATGGAAAGGGTGCAGAAAAGATTTAAGGATGTTAGCAGGAGATATGCGGGGGTTTATTCTGGCAAGGACTTTATTCATTGGAGCAGGTGATGAAAGATGTTCTTATAGAGCTGTATAAAATCATGAGGGTCATAGATAGAGACAATGCACAGTCTTTATCCCAGGTTTTGTGAATTAAGTACGAGAGGTCATAGGTTTATAGTGAGAAGGGGGAGGTTAAATAGGAACCTGAGGGGCAACTTATTACCCAGAAGGCGGTCCATATATGGGGGAAAATCTTCCAAAAGAAGTGGTTGGGACAGGTACATTAAAAGGGCCAAATGCAGCAAATGGGACTAGCTTAGATCAGAATATCGGTCAGCATGTCAGCATGAACCAGTTGGACTGAAGGGCCTGTTTACATGCTGTTTGACTATGACTCTGTGACTTACACAGCTTATTTCATTCAATCAATAAATAAGAAATACTCTTTATCTAGTTGGATACCAATGATCTGTCTTAGGCTAGAAAAGAGGTTTTAATTCCATAGGAATCAGAAAAAATATTTTCTATCAGCAATCTCTTGGATGGAGTGATGATCATCAGCAACTGCTTGACTTCATAGTTTAGCATGTTGATAATATTTTATCCACATCCACACTTTGCAAATAAATGCCCAAAAGAAACAGAAATTTATAATCCAGTTGCTATTGAGATTGATTGAATATTAATCAATTCATGAAAAATATCCAGAATTAAAAATACATCAGAATTATAAAAATATCCATCCTGAAGAAGAGTCTCAGCCTGAAACATCGACTGTTCATTTCCATAGATGCTGCCTGACCTGCTGTGTTCCTTCAGCATTTTGTGCGCATTGCTTTGGATCTCCAGCATCTGCGGAATTTCTTGTGTTTATATCGAACTGGAACTAGATTTGGGTTCTGGAGCAGTCAGGTTATAGTGATTGATTAAAATGTGAAAGAGCTTAGCAGATTGCAGTTGTAGGTTCACCAATCGCTCTATCTGTTTCAAATATGACCTTATGAAAAGTCATATTATGGGCTAATGGAAATACAGATACCTACAGGGAGAATATGGGTGAATTCGCCTAAGACCAATAAATCCTGCAAGACAAAGAATTATGCAAGTCTTGTCAAACTTAATGGCAAAAGTCAGAATCACTTCCCAATATATTTATCAAACAGCTGCTAAATTGGCTGCTTGTCTGTTGGCTAGGAGTGTAAAATTATCGGCTAGAGACTTTTACATAAGGTCTCTGTTCATCAGTTAAGACCACTAACATTGCAGGAAGTGAATTTTTGTCGGGTATGCAAGGAGAGAGTACAGTAGATTTGAGTTTGCAGAGTTTGGTGATTACAGCCAAAATTGTAGAGCGGAAACAACAATTGAAAATAAATATTTGAGAGTAGACATTCCTGTTCTTTGTAACCCACAAGAAATTTCTGAAAAAGCACTTAACCATGTAGAGCTTTTGGTTTTCTTCCACGTTTCACTGCTGTTTCTCAACCATGATCTATGAAGTGGCTGTGAGATGTTGGGGATGGGGGCACGACTGGGAGTAAGTCCTGATTTAAACATGTTAATTAGTTACAGGAGCCTTGGGTCCTTCACCACCAGGTTCAGAAACAGTTATTACCCCTCAACCATTAGGCTTCTGAACTAGAGTGGATAATTCTCTGGCCCCACTACTGAGCTGATTCCACAACCTATGAACTCACTTTCAAGGACTCTACACTGATGTTCTCAATATTATTTATTACTTATTTATCTTCTGTTATTATTTTTTCATTTTGTATTTGTATAATTTGTTGTCTTTTGCGCATTGTTTGTTTGTCCATCTATGTGTGTAGCTTTTCATTGATTCTAATGTGTTTCTTTGTATCTACAGTGAATGCCCACAAGAAAATAAGTCTCAGAGTGGTATATGGTGATGTACATGTACTTTGATAGCAAGTTTAATAATAAATGTGGTAATAGTACTTCGTGTGTGAGTAATGTTCTGCGTTGGGCACCTTGGTCCAGAGGAAAGTTGTTTCATTCGGTGGTATACATGTTCAAAGTACATTTATTATCAAAGTATATATACTATATACAGCCTTGAGGTTTGTCTCCTTACAGGCATCCACAAAACTAAGAAACACACTAAAACCCATGTTAAAAAAGAGACCGTCAAATGCCCAATATGCGGGCTGGGGTGGGGGGGACACATTGTGCAAATAATCAAAATAAACAAGTAAAATTCAGATGTGAAGTTCACGAAAGTGAGTCCACAGCCACAAAGCCAGTCACAGCCAATCCAGGAGCCCGTTAGTTAAAGGCACAGCTTCAGTTCAGGGCGGAGGTAAGAAAACCTCACAGAGCAGTGAGCTGAACACTGGTCTATCCCTTGCCTCCAGCTGATTGATAATTTGAACTTGAACTTGATAGTTAATTTGAGCTTTGAAGTTTGGGAAGCACATTAGAATTTAAGTTCAAACCAAAATTCATCTCACCCTGCCTCCCGTCAATACTCATTCATCATATACATGATAAATGATTCCTGGGAATTGGAGGGGTGAAGGAGGCAGAGGGAATGGAATATGTGATCACAAAATCCCTGTATTACATTGTCTAAAAAAATCTCTGTGTCACCTTGTGCAAAAATAAATTCTGGAAAGTTAATTATTTCAAAAATTTGAAAAGGGAAAAGTAAGTCTCTTGGTAATAGCAATGGCCATTTACACAGGCATTGAAATGGAAATGGGAACAAAGCACTAATGGCAAAAGGTGATGCAATATGAGATATTATCCAATTCCGTTTTTTAAAAACAGCCAACTTGTTAATTTATTTCCCCATCTACTGGCTGAAATCATAGCTTTGATAAGCTGCTGGCAGCTTGCAAAAGATCTAACATGTTTGCTTTTCCAGTTTGAAGAGAGATTTGCTGCATTGAGAAATGTGGCTGATTGCCAATGCCTGGATTTTGTGGTAAGTGCGCAGATTGGCAACTTTCCCAGCTGTAGACAATGAATACAAACTACAGAATGCTTTAAAAATGACTAACATTAATAAAGTACAACAATTAAAGCCAAATGAAGGACAATTTTGAGCTGTGGATTTGTGAGTACTGGAATCTATAAATACCAGGATTTAAATTGATATGATCCAAAAACATCCCATGCAGAATTCTAATGGAGGAGAATTACCTCAGTCTATTCCGGATTTGTTTCAAAACCACAGAGATAACCACTTTATAACATGATGTTTAAAAATTTATATAAATTCAAATTCAAAGCATTGTTTCAGGTTGGTAATGTTTTCTAAGATAATGTTTGTCTTAATAGTAGTATTTGGATGGCACTATTAAAAGCAAAGTCATTGGCCTGATATTGATGGAAGGAGACTATTGCCTGGAATCATTGTCACCCACACTCCCTCCATGCCTGCATTTAATTGTAAGGAAGCAGAGATTTTAGCTCGCTGATACTCCGCATTCTCACATTCAGCAGCAAGGTCCAGACAGGGACCAGACCTCAGATAATGCAGCTTGGGGGCCCCACCTCTAGAATGATTACAACAGTCTCAGATGAAGGCACAGCTGATGTACAGAGCTTTTCCAGTCATGCAGTCAGTAAAATATTTCAATAATTACAAATATCCCAGAAGTAAATAAGACCTCCTCAAATATAAAAAAACTACAGTTAATTAAGAACACATAGCATATTTGTAATAAAAATTCTCAAAATAAAATAAAAATCATTTTTTAGACTGGAATTAACTCATGTCGCTAACTTCCGGCTCAAACTTTATGGCTTGATGTTTAATGTTTTGTGTGTATATTTGTTCCCTTTTTGCTGTTTGTGCAATTTATTCTTTTTTTCACACGTCTGGTTTGTCTTCTTGTGTGGGGCTGTTCTTCAGATGGGTTGGATGGTGTTTTTTTTTGTTTTGTGGCTGTCTGCAAGAAGACAAATTCCAAGGTTGTATTCTGTATACAAACTTTGATAATAGATATACTTTGAACTTCCTATTGTCGAAAATGGAGTACTGCGCTCTGAAGTCAGAAAGTTATTATCTGGAAGATCATAAAAGAGACCATTATGGTCATAAGCAATTCCTTAATGATATACGATACATACGGCTCAATCATGCTGACATCTGCCTTTGGGATGCAGGAGTTTGGAGCTGATTTTGATGTGAGTCCCAAAGCCCCAAAATGTGCTCTGATGCAGGAGCTCCACCCATGAAATCAACTACTCCTTCACCTCCACAGGTGTTACCTGACCTGCTGAGTTCCTAAAGCATTTTTTTGTGTGTAAACACTCCAGGATCTGCAGGTGGGTTAGGAAGAACTGCCTGTTTGTCCTGCTGCTGTACTCCAATTGGAATCCAGCAAAGGAGCACAAATTGCTGGAATTCACCAATGGAATCATGGAATAACCTATTGGATTTGGCAGCAGGTTAGGATTCACTGATTTCAATGGGAAATGCGAGGCAAAGATTAAAGAAACAATAGAATGTAATAAGAAAATATTTTGGTTTATTTTTATTTAATTATTTGTTTTTATTGATTTAGAACATTTAATAATCATTAAAATTAATATCTAACATTAGAGGCAGATACAGAGAAGTTTCTCCAGGTTACTTTCTGGAGTGAAGGAAAAGATGAACAAGTTGGACTATACTGAACTGAGTGTAGAAGAATGACAGGAATTATTGTAGAAGCATACAATAATCTAAAAGGTTTATGAGGGTAGATGCTAATAGGATGTTTCATGCGATCTGGGCAAGATCTACCTCAAGGGAGCAGAATATCAACTTAAGGGGTCGCCCACTTAAGTTGAGATAAGAAACAATTTCTCTCCTCAAAGGATTATAACTCATTGGAAATTTCTAACTCAGAGGCTTCATCATTATAAATCTTTTGAGGCCAACATAGATTAGCTTTTGCCTTTGGAATGAAAGGTCTGCAAACGGACAGAATAGTGGAGCTGAGCTGAAGATTAGATTTGTCTGGATTTAATGGCAGAACAAAGTCTAGAGTATGATGCACTATTAATTACTCCAAAAGACTGGAAGTAGAGTAAATACAGACAGGTAACCCAGTTACAACATATTTAAATGGTTTGCTACAGAGTAGTGGGCAGCCATCGATCCCAGGAGATCATGGGCTTGTGCCTCTGGTGGACTGTGTCCTCTCCAGAGCGCTAGCCTGGACAGGAAGATTTGAAGAACCGGCTGTTGCTCGTGCAGTGGGTTCCCCCGCTCCAATTCACTGAAGAGCAAGCGCTGATACAGCTTGGCACCAGTGTTGTCACAGAGGTTGCCAGAGTAAAGTTGTAAACAACATCAAACTACCTTAGGGACCCTGGCTCCAGATTTTTCCTCGGGGTTTACTCCCAAAGCCTTTCCCATGGATGGGTATGGCCGCAAGGCAGAGGAGGTTTAAAATCAGAGTTTTCCTTCTCCTAGGTGGGCTGCCGTCCAAGACTGACAAGCCCCACCTGTGGTCCGCCTTTGCCCCTTCTCTTGTCAGTCAAACAGATCTGCCGGGCCTAGTAGCTAAGCCACACGTGAAGGCCAAGAGCTGGACTTGGCTGTCAGAGGCTGTTAGAGTCGCACGCCATGTGGAGCACTTTATAGGTAGTGGGAGCCTATCCCGACTACCACCCCTGGCTATGACGACTTTAGGAACATGTGAAACATACTCTGCTCTTAAGCCTCACTCCTATGATGGTTTTCACAACTGGCAAAGGCTGTCAGAGCTGCTTTGGGGAAGTGCTCCATTATACAGAGCCTGAGGCCTAGCTGCCAAACAAGCTGTGCTGCTTGGACTCTGAGGAGGCTGGCGAGGGAGACCAGTCAAACACCACCCACAACTTTACGGTAATGTTTAGAAGAGAAGAAACATTACAAATTCACAATATAACCCCAGCCAAAAATTAAACTATGCTGGATGCACAGAGTGTCCACTTTAATAGGCACACTTGTACAGCTGCTCGTTAATGCAAATATCTAATTAGCCATTGTGTGGCAGCAACGCTATGCATGCGGACATGGTCATGAGATTCAGTCACTGTTCAGACAAAACATCAGAATGGGGAAGAAATATGATCTAAGTGACTTTGACGGCAGAATGACTGATATCAGACAGGGTGGTTTGAGTACCTCAGAAACTGCTGATCTGCTGGGATTTTCATGAGCATCAGTCTCTAGAGTTTTCAGAGAACGGTTGGAAACACAAAAAATCCAGTGGATGGCATTTTTATGGGTGAGATTGCCTTGTAAATGAGAGAGGTCAGAGAAGGATGGACAGACTGTTTCAAGCTGCAGGAGGGCAACACTAACTCAAGTAACCATGCATTACAATAGTGGTGTGCAGGAGAGCATCTCTGCATAAAACATCAAAGGTTAAAGTGGATGGTGTACAGCAACTAAAGACAGGGTTCCACTCCTGTATCTAATAAAATGCCTTCTGCATGTATGTTTCATGGTTGTCTTAAAGCAGCAGTCAATGACTATTAAAATACATAACAATCTCCGGGCAGAGTTCATTGCCCGCCCTTAATTGACCTCACTAGATGGGCTATTTGCTGGACCAACTTAAAAGCAGTTATGAAGTAGATTTCTTTCTCAAAATCAAAAGGTTGAGCATGGTGAGACAGAACTGAAAAGGGTGAATACAGGACTGGAGGTGTTGTATCTGAGTGTGCAAGGCATATGGAATAAGGTCGATGAACTTGCAGCACAGTTGCAGATTGGCAGGTATGATGTAGGCATCACAGAATCAGGCCTAAAAGACTATAGCTGGGAGCTTAATGTCCAAGGATGCACGTTGTATCAAAAAGATAGGTAGGATTGCAGAGGGGGCAGCATTGCTCTATTGGTAAAAAATGAAATCAAATCATTAAAAAGAGGGTACATAGGGTCAGAAGGTTTTGAATCATTGTGGAAAGATAAAAAGACCTTGATGGGAGTTGTATACAGACCCCCTAACAGTAGTAAGGATGTGGCCCGCAATTTACAACAGGAGCTAGAAAATGCATGTCAAAAGGGAAATGTTACAATAATTATGGGAGCTTCAATACCGAGGTAGATCGGGAAAAACAAGTTGGTGCTGGATTACAGGAGGAGGAGTTTCTAGAGTGTCTACAAGATAGATTTTAGGAGCAGCTCATGGATGAGCCCACTAGAGGATCAGCAATTCTGGACTGGGTGTCATGCAATGAACCGGAATTGATTAGAGAGCTGAAGATAAAAGAACCCTTTAGGGCAAGGGATCATAATATAATCAAATTCACCCTGATATTTGAAAAGGAGAAGCTACTGTCAGATGTATCAGTATTACAGTTGAGAAAAGGGAATTACAGAGGTATGAGAGAGGAGCTGGCCAGAATTGACTGGAAAAGAACATGGGCAGGGATAATGGCACAGCAGCAATGGCTGGAATTTCTGGAAGCAATTCAGAAGGCACAGGATATATACATCCCAAAGAGGAAGAAGTATTCTAAAGGAAAGATGACATAACCATGGCTAATAAGGGAAGTCAAAGCCAACATAAAATTCAAGGACAGTGCACATAATAGAGCATAGTGGGAAGTTAGAGGATTGGGAAGCTTTAAAAACCAACAGAAAGCAACTAAGAAGTCATTAAGAAGGTAAAGATGGAATATAAAAGTAAGCTAGCCAATAATATTGTAAGAGGAAACGAAATATTTTTTCAGATACATAAAGTGCAAAAGAAAGGCAAGAGTAGATATTGGACAGTTGGAAAACTATGCTGGAGAGGTAGTAATGGGGGACAATGAAATAGCGGATGAACTGAATAAGTATTTTGGATCTGTCTTAACTGTGGAAGACACTGGCAGTGTGTTGAAAGTTCCAGATGTCAGGGGTCATGAAGTGGGTGAAGTTACCATAGATAAAGAGATGGTTCTTGGGAAACTGAAAGGTCTGAAGGTAAATAAGTCATCTGGACCCAATGGTGTACACCCCAGAGCTTTGAAGGAGGTGACTGAAGAAATTGTGAAGGCATTATTAATGATCCTTCTAGAATCAATAGATTCTGGAATGGTTCCAAAAGACTGGAAAATTACAAGTTCACTCCATTCTTCAAGAAGGGAGAGAGGCAGAAGAAAGGAAACTATAGGTTAGTTAGTCTGACTGCAGTGGTTGAGAAGATGTTGGAGTCGATTATTAAGGATGAGGTCTCAGGGTACTTGGAGGCACAGGATAAAATAGGCCATAGTCAACATAGTTTCCTCACGGGAAAATCTTGCCTGACAAGTCTGCTGAAATTCTTTGAAGAAGTAACTGGCAGGATAGACAAAGGAGAATCAGTTGATGTTGGGTACTTGGATTTTCAGAGTGCCTTTGACAAGGTGCCACACATGAGGCTGCTTAACAAGCTATGAATCCATGGTGTTACAGGGAAGATTCTAACATGGATAAAGCAGTGGCTGTTTGGCAGGATGCAAAAAGTGGGAATAAAAGGAGCCTTTTCTGATTGGCTGCCAGTGGCTAGTGGTGTTCCACAGGGGTCTCTGTTGGGATGAATTCTTTTTACACTATATGTCAATGATTTGGATGATGGAATTGAAGGCTTTGTTACAAAGTTTGCTAATGATATAAAGGTAGGTGTAGGGGCAAGTAGTTTGAGGAAGTAGAGAAGCTACAGAAGGACTTAAACAGATTAGCAGAATGGGCAAATAAATGGATGATGCAATACAGTGTCGGGATGTGTATGGTCATGCACTTTGGTAGAAGAAATGGAAGGGTTGACTATTTTGTAAATGGAGAGAAAATATAAAAAACTGAGGTGCAAAGGACTTGGGAGACCTTGAGCAGGATTTCCTAAAGGTTAATTTGCAGGTTGAGTCTATGGTGATGAAGGCAAATGTAATATTAGCATTCATTTGAAGAAGACTGGAATATAAAAATAAGGATGTAATGTCAAGACTTTATAAAGCACTGGTGAGGCCTCACTTGAAGTATTGTAAGCAGGTTTGGGCCCCTTATTGTAGAAAGGATGTAATGTAACTGGAGAGGGTTCAAAGGAGGTTCATGAAAATGATTCCAGGATTGAAAGGCTTTTCATATGAAGAGCATCTGATGGCTCTGGGCCTGTATTTACTAGAATTTAGATGAATGAAGGGTGACCTCATTGAAACCTATCCAAAGGTGAAAGGCCTTGATAAGGTGGATGTGGAGAGAATGTTCACTATAGTGAGAGAGTCTAAGACTGGAGGACACAGCCTCACAATAGAGGGGCGTACTTTTAGATGGAGATGAGGAGGAATTTCTTCAGCCAGTGAGTGTTGAATCTTACAGAATTCTTTGCCACAGGCAGCCATGGAGACCAAGTCTTTATATATATTTAAGGCAGAGGTTAATAGATTCTTGATTGGTCAGGGTATGAAGAGATATGGGGAGAAGGCAGGAGATGGGACTGAGAGAAAAATTCGATCAGCCGTGATGTAATGGCAGACCAGACTTGATGGGCCAAATGGCATAATTCTGCTCCTATATCTTATGGTTGAATGAACTCAGCAAAACAGATTGGATTTTCCAGTTCAGTTAGCTTCATGGTCTCCATTATTGATTCCAACTTTTTACACAAGATTTAACTGAGAATTTTAATTCACTAGCTATGAAAATGAAATCTGAACTCATGGCTCAAAGCATTTGTTCAGGCTTTTTGATCGCCAGTCCAATAACAAAGCCAATGATCTAGGGTACCCTGAACTGTCATAAATTCATTGAAAATAAACCTCTCACTAAATTACCTCACAGGATAGAAATTTGAAACTTTGGCTGATATATTTGCTTCAAACCTACCGGAATATTTGAATTCTACTGTAGATTCAGTTGATAGCAGTGTCCGCCCTGAGATAGATCTTGATACCACTACTTCTAATTGTCATTATAAATGAGCGGAGTACAGCAAGTATACTTGTACATGGAACTGGTGTCTATTTAACAGTAAAGAAGACTATACAATTCCAAAATCCTTACAAAATCAAAATGCTGGTGATGCCAGAAATCTGAAATACCGAAAATGCTGCGAGTAAGCCAGTCAGCCAAAATGTATCTGTGCTCTAATGACGACATTAACTATTTTCTTTTCCTGATGTTGACTTCAAATATTATAAATGCACGAAGAAAATGGGACTCATAATTTTTAGTGGTGTTTAACTTTATCAAATGTGTTGTCTGGCATGTTGGCAGGGTTAACTTGAAATGCAGTGAACATTTCGGCAGAATAGATGGAGTGAAGAAAACTGGAGAAATGTTATTGTGCACAGATTTCCAAAGCTAAGTGCAGAGAAACTGTTGCCATTGGCATAGTAAAGGATTCAAGATTGTTTAATGTCATTTCCAGCGCACAAGTGTAAAGAAGGTCGAAGTGTCACTCTGGATCCGATCCAGCATATAAAAAGACACACTAAGATAAAGAACACAATAATAAAAAGGGCAATAAATATAAGATACTGTTGCTTATACAGTATACAAAGATTGATTGTATGTACATAAAGTGACGCTAGGTACGGGAATGTTCTGTACGTAAGGTGACTCTGACAGGAGCTGATAAAATAGTGGTAGTGGGTGAAGGTGTTGATCAGTCTTACTGACTGGGGAAAGTAACTGCTTTTGAGTCTGGTGGTCCTGGTGTGGATGTTGCGTAGCCTCCTTCCAGATGACAGTGGGACAAACAGCCCATGAGCAGAGCATATGTGATCGATCCTTCATGATGTTGCTGGCATTTTCCCAGCACCTTTCTGTATTTATGTCCTTGATGGTAGGCTGATGCCAGTGATACGCTGGGCAGCTTTGTCTACCTGTGGTAAAGCCTTTCTGTCCATTGCAGTGCATTTTCTGTTACATGCAGTGATGCAGTATGTTAGGATGCTCTCTACTGTGCAACTGTAGAAGGTCATGAGTACAGGCACACATAGTCCAGCTCTCTTCAGCCTCCTCAGAAAATAGAGGTGTTGCTGAGCTTTCTTAACTGTATATGGTGATCTGGCACCATGAGAGGCTGTGCAAGATATGCACTCCCAGGACCTTAAAGAAGCGCACCATTTCCACTGCTGTGCCGCCAAAGTAAAGAGTGATATGAGTGGTATAAGTCCTCCTTCGTCGTATTGACATTGAGAAAGAGGTTCTTTTTCTTGTTGTACCATTGGCAAAGTTGACAATGTGAGTACTCGAGTGTTTGCCTGTGTAGGCATGAGTGAGTAGAGTGTACAGCAATGGCCCCAGCACACACGTTGAGGATGATGGGGAGGGAGGAGCAGTTGTGCATCCTAACTACCCTGATGCCTGCTGGTTGGGAAGTCCAACTCCCAGTTGCACAGTGCTGCATCCAGACAGAGGGGTAGGAGTTTGTTTACCAAGGTCCGTGGGCCAATAATGTTGACTGCTGAACTGAAATCCAGAAACAGCAGTCTGATAGTGTTCTTGTTTGCTAGGTTTGTCAGGACCAGGTGCATGACAGATGCGATGGCATCTGTCGTAGTGTGGGTTCTGTCAGTAAGCATACTGGTGAGTGTCAAGTGTGGCAAGAATGAAGTTGATATGTGCCATTACCAGCCGTTCAAAGCACTTCATGATAACTGGCATCAGTGCCAGTGAGCGGCAGTTGTTTAGTTCTGAAAGTGTAGCGTTCTTTAGGGAAGCCTTTTAGGACTGAGATTAGGAAAACCTTCTTCACACAGACAGTGGTGAATCTGTGGAATTCTCTGCCACAGGAAACAGTTGAGGCCAGTTCATTGGCTATATTTAAGAGGGAGTTAGATATGACCCTTGTGGCTAAAGGGATCAGCGGGTACGGAGAGAAGGCTGGTACAGGGTTCTGAGTTGGATGATCAGCCATGATAATACTGAATGGCGGTGCAGGCTTGAAGGGCCGAATGGCCCACTCCTGCACCTATTTTCTATGTTTCTATGTTTCTGTGTTTCTAGTACAGGGATGATGGTGATTGATTTAATTGGAGGGGTGCACTATTCCTGAACTGTGTAACTGGGAGTTGGACTTCCCAGGCAACAGGCATCAGATAGTCAGGATGCACAACCACTCCTTCCTCCCCATCATCTTCAACATGTGAGCTAAGGCCATTGCTGTATGCTCTACTCACTCATGATCACCAGTGAAGATTATGAAGATGAATGCAGATGGTTAGATATGAATTGGATTCCTATCCCAGAAGACAGGGAAGGGCATTAGAAAAAAGAATAAACAATGTAAGTAAGAAAGCAAAATACATACTTTTAAGGTTTTCTTCACTTACTCTCGAGGGAGGAAGATTAAACTGTATAATCATTTTTAAGAAATTTAAGGCTTAGTTTGGGTAATGACACCGGTGAGTGTGGGGAAGGAAGGAAGAAACTGGTGAGCAGATGATTTCGGGAGGTGTTTATCCATAATGGCCTGGTCACTAAGGATTGAAATAGGTTTAATGCAGTTTTACATTTTGGCCAGTTCTGATGAGTGATTACCAGATTGTAACTGCTGTCAGCTACCCTCACAAAGATGCGCCACATCAAAGAATCATCTTTCTCATGCATCGGCTACTGTGATGCTTTACAGTGCAAGTGTCTAAGTTCAAATCCTGCTGCTGGTTGTAAGGAGTTTGTACATTCTCCCTGTGACATCCAGATCCTTTCGTTTCCTCCCACATTCCAAAGTCATACCAGTTGCAGTTAGTAAGTTGTGGGCATTTACTGTGGCTGAAGCCTTTGATTTTGTGGCTAACGATTTGCATGATTTCCAGTGGGCCAAGGGTTTATCATTTTACCACCCACTGGATCACTTGGTCTGGCACGTAATGTCAGGATTGGTCTCCTTTTGGATTAACGGGGTCACGGCGAATAATGCCTGCCGAATAATCATGGGCACACTGTGCCCCACACCCACTAACATCATTTACAGACTTGCAGGCATTGCTCCCCCAGAGATCAGAAGACACACTACAACAAAAATTGAAAAAGGTAAACAGAACTCGGATCCACGGCATCCAGTACACCATCATGTGCCAGTTTCCAACTGCCTAAAATTGAGGAAAAGCTTTGCTACACTGGAGGAACTACCACATGGAATATCCCCCAAAACATACAGGATTGACCTCTGGCAATAAACAGAAGCCAGAACCCCACCAAACAATACGGTGCAAGACCCCACAGAAATGTTGCCAGACGGGGCACTGCTTGACAGACAGAAGTGGTGCACTCTCAACAGAGCGATAGCGGGAGTTTGTAGGATGGGAGACAATACGGTGAAGTGGGGTTTAAAGACCAGCGAATCCTGTGAGTGTGGCGAAAGGGTGCAGAACATTGAATGCGTTCTGCGCAGCTGCCCTCTCTCACCTTATTTAGCTGACAGTGACCTGCTCAACATCAACCAGACACTAGAGTGGCTGGCTGACTGCTGTGACAAGCTATGATGATGAGTTGTGGGTATGCTATGTTGGCACTGGAAATGTGGTGACAATTACGGGTGACCCCCAGCACATATGTAGACTGTTGGTCATTGACAACAAACCACACATTTCACTGTATGTTTCCATGTTTTGATGTACCTCTCACCAATGAAGCTAAATTTTAAAAGATCTCTTTAAAGTATTTTTACAAATTTAACCAAGGCATTTTCTATCTCATTCCTTCTCTTGATAATGTCCAAACTGTTCTTCCATACACTCTAATTTCTTAAAAATGATTATACAGTTTAATCTTCCTCCCTCGGGAGTAAGTGAAGAAAACCTTAAAAATATGTGTTTTGCTTTCTTACTTAAATTGTTTATTCTTTTTTCTAATGCCCTTCCCTGACTTCTGGGATAGGAATCCAATTCATATCTAACCATCTGCATTCTTCTTCATAAACTTCACTGGTGATCATACACCTCCTTATATAAGTAATGGCTGATTCAGCTTTTGATAAGATTTCTTCCAGAATGCTATGACTTTGCAAAGAAGATGAGGTTGATCTTCCATCTGAGATCTGCTCATTTTGTATTCAAATCCTAGGTTGTAAAAACAACCCTAGTCAGTGTTTTCCACATTTTCAACATATTCTTATTTCTGCTCAACTTCACAGTTTTCCACAAGCTACAGGACGTGTTCTTTGACACATACTTGAAATCCAGGAACCAGACAAAGTGTGGTCAGTTAGTTTATCTTGTATCTCAGTGTAAAATGTAGAGAATTGAATAAATTAGTGTAAAAGACTGATCAAGCGGAGTTGCAATTAAATTACACCCATAGATGCATGAGGAACTCTGTCATCTTTTGAGTTGTCAGAGTCAATTTGCCTGAAGTGTTCCATGATCAGAAACTTCCTGGGTTAATTAGGCAGGATTCCAACAACTGCATTTTTATGGAGGCACTCATCACTTACCATCCAGAATATACAGTTCACTGACGACTTGTATTCAAATGAGTCCTTGATTCATGACCAGAAATTAACTGAAGCCTTGCTCAGCTCTGATTCCCACTTTAGTACTATAATTACTTCAAATTTATTTTAAAGGTCAGGTTCAATAATCTGACACGTGAATCGGTTACAGCAGTGGAACCACCGTTGGGAATTTTTCCTTTGGCTGTGATAAAGGTATGAACAGATAATCCAGTTCAGATTAATTTAAAAGCCTGTATGTTTCAATTGGAAAATGACTGGTAGCGAAATTATGCTGTCACCCATTCTCTGACAACTCAAAATATGACAAAATTCCACATACATCTATGGGTGATAGCATAATTATTGCAATGTTTCAATATAGCAGCACTATATTTCTAAAGATTCCCAATTATTTTCCTTGTTACTATGACTACAGATAATACATTTGTCAAGTTAATTCTGTGAATATAAAGCACTTTCTGAACTTGTTTTGGAAATATATGTTAAAGCAAATTAATTTTTTAAAAAGGAAGAAATTTATATGACGGGTAAATACTGGTAGTATGTGAGATCAAGATTTTCTCCTCGTTCCCTAAAGACAAGGGAATTCACATCCAGGCAAACTTCCAGGATACTTGTGGATCAGAATTTGTAGCATTCTGCCTCGGGTAGAGGCATCATTGCCTTTTTACCCTAACGTCCATTGATCAGGATTTGAGTATCTTCTACATTTACCTTCACCTACCCTTGTAGTTGTGGGCTTGCTATGTTGGCGCCAGAACCACTTGTCCCCAGCATATCCACAGACTGTGTTAGTCGTTGATGCAAATGACACATTTCACTGAATGTTTCGATGCGCATGTGACAAAGCCAACCTTTGGTTAAGAATAGTGGATAACAGAGCCATCTACTGGGTAAAAAAATGCTGGGAATATTCAGATGGACATGCAGCATCAGCAGACAGATAAGTAGTATATGTAGATGGGGGGGGGGAAGGATAAGGTCATGAAGTCAGATAAAGGAGCAATAAATGGCACTGAACCATAAAAATGTGTAATGGTGTTTCTCACCAGAGTTTCTGGCTGGTTTAAGGAAATCTTATAGCATTTCAGATAGTCATCTTGGGAAATGTGAGACTCTTAATGCGAAAGCATTAAAGATTGATACATGTAAATTTATAATCTGCACTGGACAAGTAGGGAACACTTAAGTGTGAAAGAGTGACGATGCTTTCGTCATTACTTCTAAAATTTCTTGAATCTTTGAATCTTTAAATAAAAGGAGCGTTGGATTGTATCGGATGCAGGCATTCATCAAATTCTCATCATTTAATATATTACAAAGAGAAGTGTTGTGGTAAACTCATCTTCAGATGGTATATAGCAATGGAAATCTCACAATGTGGATCAATAGACAGAATTCTTTCGTGGTTACGTATGTGAAATGGGTAGAAACACAGAGAATGACTCTTAGGAAATGTGGGTGGTTTTGGAGATCAGAACATCCATCCGGTGGCCACTTTATTAGGTACCCCTGTGCACCTGCTCTTAATGCAAACATCTAATCAGCCAATCATGTGGAAGTGACTCGATGCATAAAAGCAAGCGATTCAGTTGTTGTTCAGACGAAACATCAGAATGGGAAGAAATGTGATCTAAGTTACTTTGACTGTGGAATGATTGTTGATGACAGATGGGGTGGTTTGAGCATCTCAGAAACTAATGATCCCCTGGGATTTTCATGCACTATGGTCTCTGGAGTTTACAGAGGATGGTGCAAAAAAAAACAAACAAAAAAAAATCCAGTGAGCTATAGTTCTGTGGATGAAAATGAGAGAAATCAGAGGAGCATGGCCAGACTCTCAAGCTGACAGTAATGATATAACCACACGTTACAACAGTGGTATGCAGAAGAGCATCTCTGAGTGCACAACATGTCAAACCTTGAAGTGGACGGGCTACAGCAGCAGAAGACCACAAACATGCACTTGGGAAGTATCTGAAAGAGTGGCCACTGAGTGTTTATATTTGTCAGTTGACTACCCCTGACAAGACAGATACAGCTTGGGCTGAAATTGGATCTTCAGTCATTTTTTTTGGCTCCAATACCATTTGAAAATCTTGTGACACTACCTATTAAAGAACAAGGAATAACATAGCAAAAGTACTTTGGGTGCTTAGGTTCGCCTGAGGCTGTAACAGTCTGTCTCCTACATTCCTACCTTCCTTCCCTTTTCATTTCTTTTCACATGTGCCAGCGCTCCTAAAATAACTATGGCATCATGTTGTGTTACTGTATAAAAGGGCATTGACATATAGAGTGTAAAAAGGGATGAAATTAAACCTTTAGAAACCATAATTAAACCTTGCTCTAGTCTCACATTTGCAATTTCAAGTGATTTTCTGTTAATCTTAAATATTAATATTAATATTATTTAAACAGTCGCTATTTGAATTGCTGATAATTTTCTGGCTTCATTTAAAATTTCTCACACGTGCAATGTTTCACCTTCATGCCAGTAAGTTTCCAAATCTTGTAAACTAGCATCCTCTAGTGGCCGAAATGAGCACTGCTTTGAAAAAGCAAATTGGCAGGATATTACCCAGAATGTAATATGATTGTTGTTTTACATGGCTGTTGACCCACTCTGCAAATTTTACCATTTTATAGCTAAGCTGTTTATTTCCTTGGCTGTACCCTCCACCCTCACCCTGTCTACTGCCAGACATTAATCACATGACCTCAACACTCCATCACCGCTCTTCAGACACTAAACACATGATGCACTATCAATTACTCCAAAAAACTGGAAGTAGAGTAAGTACTGAAAGGCTTTTATTAGCAGTAAAATGTGACCTCGACCATGCTGAGTATCTGCCCTGGACTGAGAGGAGGAGAAGTGGCCCAATCGCCTTTATTCAGGGGTCTGTGGGAAGAGCCACAGGGGCAGTCAGCAGAGGGGTGTGTCCAGACAGGTAACTCAGTTACAACATATATATATATGGTTTACCACACCACATGACCAAAATTCTTCTGCCCATGATGCTGATCGTCTGACCTGAAATCTTTATTTGCATGCATTCCCTGAATCAAATGCACTCATCCACTATCTCTAATGCACAATCACATCTGCTTCAAACACTCCCATCCGAGTTACCTAACGCAGTACCTGAAGATGACAAACCTCACCATCACTGATCACTGTCCCCTTTACAATTCACGATTTTCCACCTCCCTTCGGTTTCCTTCTCCTGATGTTTGTCCTTGTCTGAAAATCTTTTGAGTTCCCTGTACTTCCACAGTGCACAAAGAAAGAATATAAAGCATGGCCAGATAAGAAGGGCAAGATCTTGGAGTTTGTGTGCTACCAGATTTCCTAGCTGTAGGCCTCATCATTTGCATACCATGCAGTGGGTAATCTTGCTCTACTAAAGATGGCATGGAAATTCCAGGCAAATGTTTAAAGGCGAGTGCAACGGGAAAACAAACATTGCAGATAAAGCCGGCAGAAAATATAATTATCAACTGATTAATGGATAGATCGAAGCGAGGTATTTGTTATAAACATATTTGCTTCTGTTATGGAAGAAAACTGAGTGTCTTGGGTCAAGACAAGTTACGCAGGACAAATAAAAGAAGTACAGTTTTGCATCTTTTAAAATAAGTGCGAGCATTTATTTTAAAATTTAAATGTGCCACCAATTAGCAACATTATTTTGAAGGCTGATGTTGTAATTGCTGTAATGAAGGACCGTTATTACGTGTGTTCTCTTCTGGTGGTAAAAGGGTTGCTTTTCTGATGACGTGGTTGGGATACGTAATAAGTTGAACTTACTTAATGAAGGCATGGGTGAAATAGAAGACAATTTGGTGGGTTCATGGTTTGTGCTGCTTCAATACTCATCATGCCGGGGCATATAGGTAAAAAAATCTCCCTTAGCTAATGCTCAGTGTTCCAAATGACTAGCAATAAATCACTAAAAGTAAACTCATATTTTAACAATAACATATAGACTGGGCATTATCGCACATTAGTTTGATTTGCAAATCCTTCATAAGATGATGAGAGGCATTGATCGTGTGGATAATCAGAGGATTTTTGCAAGGGCTGAAATGACTAACATGAGAGGGCACAGTTTTAAGGTGCTTGGAAGTAGGTACAGAGGAGATGTCAGGGGTGAGTTTTTTATGCAAAGAGTGGTGAGTGTGTGGAATGGGCTGCCGGCGACGGTGGTGGAGTTGGATACGACAGGGTCTTTTAAGAGACTTCTGGACCGGTACATGGAGCTTAGAAAAATAGAGGGCTATGGTAACACTAGGTAATTTCTAAGATAAGGACATGTTTGGCACAGGTTTGTGGGCTGAAGGGCCTGTATTGTGCTGTACATTTTCTATGTTTCTGTGGTTTTAAATATTGGATGATTAAATTTATACTAACTTGTTGATCCATACATCTTCATTTTTTCATTTTTAAATCTTTTTTATTAATTATTATTGAAGATCAACAAAAAATACATTAAAGTAATCAAGTCAACATGTCAATGTGTGCAATGAGAATTAAAGTATCAAATAACTGATTAACAAAGCTGAACAATATATCAATAATAAGAAGAAAAACTACATCTTCGTTATTTCATACAATAATTTGACAAAGTTCCTCATTGTAGGTTGATCCAGAAGGTTAAGATACATGGTATCCATGGACACTTGGTTGTTTTAACTTAGAATTGGCTTGCCCATGGAAGGCAGAGGACAACAGTGGTAGTGTAGTGGTGTGCTACACACAGTGCTAGAATAAGCACACAGAGTCAGTGAGTTAGAGTTGTGATGAAAGAGATTTATTCAAACTTCGCGGCCCGCTTTAAAGCCTTCCCATTCCCACCCTCCCCGGGCGGGACTACTGTGGGGAATGTATATTCCCAGACCCTTTCTGCGCGGGGGATTTTTCCCCTGCTGGTGAAGATGGCCTGGCGCCCTTTCTGGGTCCGGCCCTCTGCCCGCGCACGTTGTTGTGAGCCGGTTCGTGTGTGCCAGAAAGTGGGTCGCCACATAACCCCCCCCCCAGAACCGGCGATACCTCCCCCAATGTCCACAGTCTGGATCGGCCTCTGTTTGGGAGGTCTGCCCCTGCGCCGCGGTGCCTGAGCCTGGACCGGCTGCGCCAAGTCCACATGGGCCGGTTTGAGTCGGTCCACCGTGAAAACCTCCTCTCTCCCCCCAATGTCCAGCACGAACGTGGACCCGTTGTTCCTGATCACCTTAAACGGCCCCTCGTAGGGCTGCTGTAGCGGTGCCCGGTGTCCACCCCGTCGTACAAAAAGAAACTTACAGTTCTGCAGGTCTTTGGGTACGCAGGTCGGGCTCTGTCCGTGCTGTGAAGTGGGGATGGGGGCCAGGTTACCGAGCCTCTCCCGTAGTCTGTCCAGGACTGCTGTGGGTTCTTCCTCTTGCCCCCTTGGGGCTGGTATGAACTCTCCTGGGACGACCAGGGGTGCGCCGTACACCGACTCGGCTGACGAGGTGTGCAGATCCTCTTTGGGCGCCGTGCGGATTCCGAGCAGGACCCAGGGAAGTTCGTCCACCCAGTTAGGCCCCTCCAGGCGGGCCATGAGAGCCGACTTCAGGTGATGGTGGAAATGCTCCACTAGTCCGTTCAACTGTGGGTGGTAGGCAGTTGTGTGGTGTAGCTGTGATCCTAAAAGGCTGGCCATAGCTGACCACAGGCTGGAGGTGAACTGGGTGCCCCTGTCGGAGGTAATGTGGGCCGGTACCCCGAAGCGTGCTACCCAGGTTGCGATCAGTGCTCGGGCGCAGGATTCGGAGGTGGTGTCGGTGGGCGGGACCGCCTCTGGCCATCTGGTGAACCGGTCTATCATAGTTAGGAGGTACCGCGCTCCTCGCGACACTGGCAGGGGCCCCACGATATCCACATGAATGTGGTTGAACCTCCGGCAGGTGGGTTCGAACCGCTGCGGCGGAGCCTTGGTGTGCCGCTGCACCTTGGCCGTTTGGCACTGCATGCACGTTTTGGCCCATTCACTGACCTGTTTACGCAGTCCATGCCACACGAACCTATTGGCGACCAGCCGGACGGTTGTCCTGATGGAGGGGTACACTAAGTTGTGAATGGACTCGAAAACCCGCCGGCGCCAGGCTGCTGGGACGACAGGGCGGGGTTGGCCGGTAGCTATGTCACATAGTAGGGTCCTCTCACCTGAGCCTACGGGGAGGTCTTGGAGCTGCAAACCGGAGACTGTAGTCCTGTAACTGGGGATCTCATTGTCTGCCTGCTGTGCCTCTGCCAGCGCTGCATAGTCCACCCCCTGGGGCAGGGCCTGTATGGTAGGTCTGGATAGTGCGTCCGCCACGACGTTGTCCTTTCCCAAGACATGCCGGATGTCCATCGTGTACTCGGAGATGTAGGACAGATGTTGCTGCTGGCGGGACGACCAGGGGTTGGACACCTTCATGAACGCAAAGGTAAGCGGTTTGTGGTCTGTGAACGCGGTGAAGGGCCTACCTTCTAAGAGGTACCTGAAATGCCGGATTGCCAGGTATAGTGCCAATAGCTCCAGTCGAAAGCACTGTATTTGAGTTCAGGTGGTCGTAGGTGTTTGCTGAAGAACGCCAGAGGTTGCCAGCGACCCTCGATGAGTTGTTCCAGCACTCCACCGACCGCTGTGTTGGATGCGTCCACCGCGAGGGCAGTAGGAACGTCTGTTCTGGGGTGCACTAGCATCGCGGCGTTTGCCAAGGCTTCTTTGGTTTTAACGAAAGCGGTTGCGGCCTCTTTGTCCCAGGTAATGTCCTTGCCCTTACCCGACATTAGAGTGAACAGGGGTCGCATGGTTTGGGCTGCTGAGGGGAAGAAACGGTGGTAGAAATTCACCATACCCACGAATTCCTGCAGGCCTTTGATTGTGTTGGGTCGGGCTGTCTCCTGGTCGAGTGAGCTCAGCACATAGTAGTAGCGAGTGGACTCCGAGGTTATCTGCCGAACGTGGAATTGTGCTTCTGCTTGTTCGAACCATAATTGGGGTCGCAGCGTCCAGAAGCTTGGCAGTTTTAACGAAACTGCGTGAACAGATGCAGTGTCGGTCATCTCTGGTCCAAATATCGTTTGGGCCGTCGGGGTCACCAATTGCAGCGGTGTGCTACACACAGCGCTAGAATAACCACACGGAGCCGGTGAGTTAGAGTTGCGATGAAAGAGATTTATTCAAACTTCGCAGCCTGCTTTAAAGCCTTCCCGTTCCCGCCCTCCCTGGGACGGGACTGCTGTGGGGAATGCATATTCCCAGACCCTTTCTGCACGCGGGATTTTCCCCCGCTGGTGAAGATGGTCTGGCGCCCTTTTTGGGGCCGGCCCTCTGCCTGCGCGCGCCGTTGTGAGCCGGTTCGTGTGTGCCAGAAAGTGGGTCGCCACAGTAGGGTGCTTTTCTGCTGAGAGATTCATGACCGGTGGTGTTCCACAGGGATTGCTCTTGGGGCATCTGTTGTAGGCAATACGTAAGTTACAGGAGAGTTACTGGCATGGTTCGAGCATGGGATGATTGGTAGGAGGCAGCGAATGGGAATAAAATAATCCTTTTCTGGTTGGCTGCCAGTGACTGGCAGTGTTCTGCAGGGGTTTGGGTGGGGATCTCTGCTTTTTATGCCGTTTTTCAATGATTTAGATGATGGGATAGATGGCTTTGTTGCCAAATTTGCAGATGATGTGAAAATTGATGGAGAGTAGTGTTGAGGAAATAGGCTGTAGAAAGGCGTAGACAGATTAGGAGAATGGGCAAGAAAGTGGCAGGGGCAAATGAAATACAATGTTGGAAAATGCATGGTCATGCACTTTGGCAGTAGAAATAAATGTGCAGACTATTTTCTAAATGGGGAGAAAATCCAAAAATCTGAGATGCAAAGGGACCTGAGAGTCCTTGTGTGGAACACCTTAAAGGTTTACTTGCAGGTAGGATTGATGGTGAGGAAGGCAAATGCAATGTTGGCATTCATTTCAAGAGGTCTAGAATACAAGAGCAGGGATGTGATGCTGAGGCTTTATAAGGCACTGGTGAGGCCTCACCTTGAGTATTGTGAACAGTTTTGGGCTCCTCCTCAAAGAAAAGATGTGCTGGCATTGGAGAGGATTCAAAGGAGATCACAAGGATGATTCCAGGAATGAAAGGATTACCATGCGGGAAACATTTGATGGCTCTGGGTCTGTACTTGATGGAATTTAGAAGGATGACAGGGGATCTCATTGAAACCTTCTGAATGTTAAAAGGCCTAGATAGAGCAGATGTGGAAAGGATGTTTCCCATGGTGAGGAGTCTAGGACAAGAGGGCACAGCCTCAGAAAAGAGGGGTGTCCACTTAGAACAGAAATGCAAAGAAATTGCTTTAGCCAGAGCCCAGTGAATTTGTTACTACAGGCAACTGTTGAGGCCAGGTCATTGGTGTTTTTAAGGCAGAGATTAATTAGTTCTTGATTGGACATGGCACCAAAGGTTATGGAGAGAAGGCTGGGGAGTGGGGCTGAGGAAGGGGAAGAAAAGATCAGCCATAATTGAATGGCAGAGCAGACTCGTTGGGCCAAATTGCTTAAGTCTGCTCCTATGTCTCATAACACTGGACAACAAATTTTTTCAAAAGTGTTGCTTCCTCAGAATTTGTTTTTGTTTATGATAGACTGCTTGAAGATGAACACAAATATAATTTCAGACTGCTTGTATCACATAGGAATTTGGAGAAACAACAAATTAACTTTTATTGAATATAATGTGTTTAATTTCATAATGGTGCTGATGCTTTGCAATATTCAACTGTTAAAAATATTTCGGACAACTCAATAATCAGTTGATATTGTAGAAGATTGCCAAAGGATACAACAGAATATAGATCATTTATGGGTGGAGAAGTAGCAGATAGTACTTAATCCAAGCAAGTGTGAGGTATTACACTTTGGAAGGTATGTATAATGTAATGGTAAGATCTTTCAGCATTGATGTACAGCAGGATCTTGGGATCTTATTCCAGATTCCACTGAAAGTGCCACAAAAGTAGATAGGATGATTTTTAAAAAGGCATTTGGCATGCATGGCATCATTGGCCACAGTATTGAATTCAGGCGTCAGGAAGTTGTGTTGCAGCTATATAAAACTTCGGTTAGACCTCATTTAAGAGTATTCTGTGCAATTCTGGACAATCCATGACAGGAAGGATGCAGAAGCTTTGGAAAGGGTACAGAAGAGGTTTATCAGGATGCTGCCTGGTTTAGAAGTTATGAAACATAAAGTGTGGTTGGACAAAATTTGCTTTACTTTTACTGGAGGCTAGGAGGAAACCTGATGGAAGTTTATAAGATTATGAAAGCCATGGATGCAGCAGACTGTCAGAAACTTTGTCCCAGAATCAAAATGTCAAGACTAGAGGACTTGCAGTTAAAGTGAGAAGGAGAAAGTTTAAAGGAATTATGTCAGGCAAGTTAGGGAAGGTGTCGAACAGGCTGCCAGGTGGAACGGTGGAATTGGAGATAATGATATCATTTAAGAGCCTGTGAGACACATGAATATACTGGGAATGGAGGTAGATTCATCATATACAATTAGAAGAGAATTAGTTTAGTTCAGTGTTGTATTCTGCAGACACATTATGGACTGAAGTGCCTCGTCCTGCGCTGTACTGTTCTACGTTCTATATACAACTGCTGCAAACATTTTTTTTTACCAGTGCTGTAAAAAGAATATGACCAGTATGTTATCTTTTAGTTAACAAATTATCTTCAAGCCTTTCTGTGTCAGAGAAATGAACTTTAAAACAATGAAAACTGCTTTTATTGAAACATACAGTGTTCTTGCAGCGTTGACAGGCTAGATGCATTGAATGTTTTTCCTTGCTGGAATTCGAGAGCTGGGGTAATAGTCTTGGAATATTTAGGACTAAGACGAGAGGAAATTGCTTCACTTAGCATAATGATAACTTGGAACTGTCTGCCACAAAAGTTACTGGATGCTCAGTTGCTGAATATATTTAAAAAGAAGCTAGATAAGAATTAAGACACGACAGACATCAAGGGGGATCTAGAAATGGCAGATGAACTGAGTAAGTATTCTGCATCAGTCTTCACTGTGGACACCAGTAGCATTCCAGAAATTCAAGTCTTGGGGAAAAAGTGAGTGTAGTTGCTTTTACTAAGGAAAAGATGCTTAGGGAGCAGAAAGCTCTGAAGATCGAGTAGTGAATATTGCACTGGCTTTGCTGTGACTTCTAATCTTAATCCATTATTTTTATAAAATTTATGCCTGATACGTCTGTAGTTATCCCTGCATTTTCAGAACCTTTATTTTAGTTTGTCTTTCCATTCCACTGTAACTATACCCCTTTGATGAAAGCTCTCATAATGATCATTTCTATCTCTTCAATCTCCTCACCAGATTCTCAAGTAAGATTTTTAAATAATATCTAACCTAGGAGATGTATTTATTTTCACTTTAATTGAAACTGTGAATTATTTCTCAACAATCCTAAGGTAAGGACAAATTCGGCATGTCTTTGTGGGCTGAAGGGCCTGTATTGTGCTGTAGGTTTTCTATGTTCTATGTTCAATGTTCTAATCTATATTGGAAATAACTCAGAAACTGTGTCGCTTGAGTGGCTGATGGTTTGTTTGAGGTGTTGTCCAATCTTGGCAATTTACTTGGAAACATTTCATCACCACATGAGGGAACATGTTTGCAAGTAAATTGCCAAGATTGAAAAACAACTCAATCCATTCTATACTTCTAATGTTTAAAATTTTAATTAAAAATTTTGCTTGTTACATTCCTATTTGTTGTCCGTGTTAATTTGACAGTGGGTTGGCTCATTACTATCATTATGATATCACCATTTCAGGATGCCAGGGATCCTTTCTCCTAAAGTTTGACATTAACTGCAACCAGAAATGGTAAAACCAAAACCCACAATTCAGTGGGTAATTATAGGCAATATCTTTTATTGTCAACAATGTTCTGCCATTGATTGCAAGATTAAAGCCAAGAACACAGTTCAGCAAAGTTCTCCAGGGAAGAAGATGACCTTCTGGAACCCTAGAACTTAATTGTCTTAATTGTCTTCTGACATGGAACAAGCTACTCATCTGAGGGTAATTAAGGATGTGCAAAACACAATGATTGCTACTGAGGTTAACGTTCCATGAACAAGTTAAACAATAGAGGCCTCTTCAGCCTTCCAGACGAAGATAAAATAAAACACTTGTGTTAATTTGCAATGGCAGTATTTATTTTTCAAATCACATCATTGATAATCACGTTGCATACTTATTACTGTATCATAGTTTGTGGGATCCTTCTGTGTGCTGCTTTCCAGCAGTGACCAACAACAAACAAAGTACTATCTGCAAAGCACGCAAAGGCACATAGGATGAGGTGTTCATCTTTAGTCATAATTCCTTATGAGATTGAATAAAACAATTTGGCCTATTGAGACTAGGCCGGCTCTCAGCACAATCCCATCATTGACGTCTACCCTCTTACCCCCCTGTAACCTACCTTCTCACTGGATCCTCATACTACAATGAAGGGGTGATTTACAGTAGCAAATTAATTGAACAACCAGCACACGTTTGGGATGTGGGAGGAATTGAGGGCAGTAGGGTGTACCGTCATGCATTTGCAGGGAGAACCTGCAATACCACCAGGGGCCAAAAGCAAATCTCAGTCACTGGTCCAGTGAGACAACTGCACCATCTGTAGCACCACAGGATTACGTAAGTGCAACCTATTTTGTGTTTAAACAGCAATGAAAGCATTTTAATGGGGTGGAGCGGGTGGTAAATTCTAACCTCCCCCATCAATCAATCACCCATTAGCACTAATCTTACATTAAAAACATTTTTTTATTCTTCCCACCATTCTCATCATCAACTATTTGCCTATGTGTTAGGAGCAATTTAGTGCTACATAATGGTTACTTTTGTCAATATAGAAACTGGACCTCAGCTGAGTTTGATAGCTACCAATGAATCTTTGCTTGTTGATGAAAGTATGCCTAACCAATCAGAAGGCAAGATGGGAACTAAATATAGCTTCAGAAGTGTTGAAAATAATGTATTCGATGCTGCCACTGGTAAGTTGAAAGATGAAAAAAAACACGAAGTAAATTTATCACTGTTCTATCTGCAGAGAGGTGTGGTGAGAGCAGAAGTGAGTGAAACTTTGGGGATGTGAGTGAGGCTATTAGCACAGCAGAGGGAAGCCGTGCTTCCTGAAAAAGGAGCGCATCCCAGATATCCTGGAATGGAAAGGCTCATTGTTAAGTTTTGTAACCCCAAAACGTCAAAAAAAAGGAGTCTGGAATGTGAGTCCAACTTCATTTTTACTTTAAGCAAAGTGCACGCGTATGATGTGGCAGCGTAATGACGTATGCTATTTACATATAACCCGCGATACATGATGTAAACAAAGAATGCTTAATCAAACAATATATTTACAGTATTACTCAAATATTACTGAAATATTAAATACACAACACTCTTCACTGCTTAGATATAAACTCCGACTCAATATAGAATGCATCTCAGCCTGTATACATACAGTGTGTACACATGGTATGTAAAACACATGCTATAAAATACAATTACTATATAGACATCTACAGATTAGTTAAATTCAAATTGTCCCATTCAGGCCTAAATCTATGGAGGATTTCTTACTCTTGTGGAATAATGTCTTTCCTGACAAGGGAGGCAACAAGTTCTGCAGATTCACCACCCTTTGGCTAAAGAAATTTCATCTCATCTCCATTCTAAAAGGATGATCTTCTATTCTGAGGCTCTGTCCTCTGGTCACAGACTCTCCCACCATAGGAAACATCCTCTCCACATCTAATAGATCAAGGACTTCCACCATTTGCAAGGTTTCAATTAAGTCATACCTTATTCTTCTGAATTCTTGTGAATACAGGCCCAGAGCCATCAAATGCTCTTCATCTGACAAGCTGCTCAATCCGAGAATCATTTTTGTGAACCTCTTTTGCACCTTCTCCAGTTGCAGCACATTCTTTCCAAGGGGCCCAAAACTGCTCACAGTACACCAAGTGAGGCCTCACCAGTGCTTTATAAAGTCTCAACATTACATCCTTACTTTTATATTCTAGTCCTTTTGAAATGAATGCTAACATTGCATTTGCCTTCGTCACCAGACTCTACTTGCAAATTAACTTCTAGCGAATCCTGCACAAGGACTCCCCAGTCCCTTTATGCCTTAGCTTTTTATTTGTATTTTCTCTCCATTTAGAAAATAGTCAACCCTTTATTTTTTTTTCTACCAAAGTGCATGACCATGCACTTTCAACATTGTATTCCATCTGCCATTTCCAGCCATTGCTGCTCTGCCATCATCCCTGCCAGTGTTCTTTTCCAATAAATTCTGGCAAACCCTCTCTCATGCCTGTTTCCCTTTCCTCTACTGTAATACTCATGCATCTAACTTTAACCCCCTTCTTCTCAAATTTCAGGCTGAATGTGGTAATATTATGATCACTTTCCCCTGAAGATTCTTTAACCTTAAGCTCTCTAATCAATTCCTTGGAATTTCACAAAACCCAATCCAGAATAGCTGATCCCCTTGTGGGATCAACCATGAGCAGCTCTAAAAAGCCATCTCATAGGCATTCTAGAAAGTCCCCTTCTTGGGATCCAGCACCAACCTGATTTTCCCAATCTACCTGCATATTGAAATCCCCCACGAGTACTGTAACATTTCCCCTTAGACATGCATTTTCTATATCCCAATGTAATTTGTAGACCACATCCTAACTACTTTTTGGGGGTCTGTATACAACTCCCATCAGGGTCTTTTTACCCTAGCAGTTCTTTAGACCCATCCACTATGATTTACACCTTCTGACCCTGTGTCACACCTTTCTAATGATTTGATTTCATTTTTTACCAACAGAGCAACGCCACACACACAATAAATGGACATTAAGCTCCAGCTGTAACTCACCTTCTTTCAGCCATGACTCAGTGATGCCTACAATATCATACATACCAATCTGTAACTGTGCATCTACCTTATTCAGTATACAGTCCAAATGTAATACCTTCAGTCCTATTTTCTCCCTTTTCAATTTTGTCCACTTTTTACATTGCAATTCATCTTGTTGACTACAATTTTGCCCCATAATCAGTCTCTCATTTCTCGGAGTCTCACTACACAATACCTCTGTTTGTAAACCAACCACCTCATTCTCAGCACTATCCGTCTGGTTCCCATCCCCTTGCCAAATTAGTTTAAACCCTCCCAAACAACTCTAGCCAACCTGCCCCGAAGGATATTGGATCCCCTCGGGTTCTGGTGTAACCTATCCCTTTTGTACAGGTCATAACTTCCACAGAAGAGATTTGAATGATCCCATAAAACTGATCCACTGCTCCCTGTGCCAATTGCCCAGCCACACTTTCACCATCCAAATCATTCTATTCTTACCCATACTACTGCATGGCACAGCCGGCCATCCGGGGTAACTACCCCTGGAGTCTTTGTTTTTTAGCTTTCTACCGAGCTCCCTAAAATTTCTCTCCAGGATCTCCTCACCTTGTCTGCCTATGTCATTGGTGCCAGTATGCACCAAGGCTTCTGGCTGCTCACCCTTGCCCTTGAGAATGCCATGGACCTGAACCAAGGTACTCCTGTCCCTGGCACCAGGGAGGCAACATACCATGTGTGTGTGTCTCTATTGCGCCCACAGAATCTCATTTCCATTCCTCTGACTGTAGAATCTCCTACCAACACCGCAGTCCTCCACTTCTCTGCTCTTCTGAGCCACAGCACCAGAGTCAGAGACCCAGTCTCTGTGCCTCCACCCCCATTAGGTTATCCCCCTCAATAGTATCTAACGTTGTATATTTATTATTGAGGGAAATGGCCACGGGTGTACTCTGCACTGGCTGTGCATTTCTCCTCCTTCTCCTGGCAGTCACCCAGTTACCTGTCTCCAGCAACCTAGGGGTGATTACCTCCCTGTAGCTCCTGTCTATCACCACCTCAGTCTCCCATATGAGTCAAAGATCATCCAGCTGCAGCTCCAGTTCCTTAATACATTCTCTCAGGAGCTGCAGCTTGCTGTACCTAGTGCAGTTGTGCTTACTTGGGAGACTGGAGGTCTCCCAGACTTCCGACATCCCACACACAGTACAATACACTGCCCCTGGAGCCATTCTCACTACACTACTATTCCCTAACAGATGTCGAATGAACAAATGAGAACAGAAAGAGAGAAACTTGCCAGATACTTTACTTCACCCAAGCCTGATGAGCCAAGGCCATTCTAAATACTGGCACACTCACAAGAATGGCCTTTTAAATCTCATGCATTAGGCAACTCCAGTGAAGGGCAAGCTCGTCCTAGCACTGGTAAAAATGAGGGAACTAGAGTTACTGCTGCCCATCCCAGCTATTTTGGGTGGTCATGTAGGTCTACAACAGTGTGGGGGTACTTTCTGGTTTTCCTTCACAACATCCCTGTCATAAGAGGGAGACAGATATTTACATTAGGTCAAATATGTAAAGAGGAGTATCATCTTTTGTACATTTTCAGGTATTTCCTATTCCAAGAGTAATTAGGACAATCTATCAACATTTCCATGATTGGGCATCCACCTGAATTCAATCTTGTAATTGTGTCCTCCAAGAAACAGAGCCCATCTCTTCATTTGTGCTGCTGCTGTCAGTGGAACACCCTTCTGTGGGTTGAAAATGGACACCAGTGGTTGATAACAACAGGAATTCTGCAGATGCTGGAAATTCAAGCAACACACATCAAAGTTGCTGGTGAACGCAGCAGGCCAAGCAGCATCTGTAGGAAGAAGTGCAGTCGACGTTTCAGGCCGAGATCTCGGCCTGAAACGTCGACTGCACCTCTTCCTACAGATGCTGCTTGGCCTGCTGCGTTCACCAGCAACTTTGATGTGTGTTACCAGTGGTTGATGATCGGTAACAAGGGTAATCTTGCTCCCATACAAGTACTGGTTGAATTGTTTACACCCCAAACCAGACTCAAAGCCTCTTTATCAATCTGTGCGTAATTTCTCTCTGCAGTGGTAAGGGAACATGGTGCATACACTACGGGCGTACACTTGCATCATTCATAACATGTAACAAGACTGTACCTATCCCATAAGGTGAGGTGTCACAGGCAAGCTTCACTGGATGATGTGGATCATAATGTATGAGCACAGTGCCTGACATCACCTTTCCTTTGTCTTTTTGAAATGCTTTGCCCAGTGACATTTTTTCCCAATCTGTATTAATGAGTTCAAGGGGTGGAGCACAGTAGCCAGGTTTGGCAGGAACCTGTTACCGTGGTTGACAAATCCTGAAAAAGGCCACAACCGAGACATGTCCTTTGGACTTGCAGCATGCAGATTAGTGCTCTTTTTGAAATTGCAACTTGACTTTCTTTTTCTTTTCCCTGTGCAGTACATTTATTTTTGTCTACCTGACGTTTTTTGCATGTATCCATTTTTGTTGCATTTTTCACAAGTTTCACCTTTAACTCTGCATTGGTCTCGCGTATGTGAGCACCAGCCACAAAGGTAACACAATTTGTTCAGCCAGGCAGGTTCTGTTTAGATGTTGCATTTGGTTCATGCTCACTTCCATTCCTGACTGCAGCTCAAATGGGTCTCTTTCTGCTGTTTCCATTGAAGTAGTTATTTCAACTGCTCTTTTCAATGAAATGTGTGCTTCAGTTAGGAGCTGTTTTTGAATGCCTTATTGTGATATTCCTCAAACTAATTGATCTCTCAGTGCATTGTTAAGCCCATTGGTGAACTGATAATTCTCAATCTCTTCAATTCTACCACGTACACTGAAATTAACTCTCATTCCTTTTGATTCTGCTTATGAAACCTAAAGGATTCTCCAACTGGCTCTGGTTTCAGTTCTAAATGTTCCTGTATTACTTTCATGATATCCGCAAAGCTCATTTTGGCTGGTTTGGATGTAGCAGTGAAACTTCTAAGCAAAACGTTTGCCTTTCAACCCAATGCATTCAGCAAAACTGTGGCTCGTTTCTCATTGGTGATTGTGTTTGCTTTATAATACAGCTCAATTTGATCAGTGTACAATTACCTGTTGTGTAATCAAAGACGTCAATCTTTCCAATGCAGTCAGCCGTTTCTGCTTTTTTATGATTATTATCACCTGGTAGTCACTGTTTATGAACCAGTGAATACATCCTTTGTTTGCCTTTTTTTTATCTTGACAGTCTTCTCTTGCAATGATACATGCTACTCCAAAGGAAAAAAAATTACTGTGCTTTTCTTTTAACTTGAACGTCTCACTGTGCTTAAACAAGCAGAGAGTTGTCTTGGGCTCATTTAAAATTTCCTCGTTGTCACAATTATGTCTTATAACTCCAAAACATAAAACACTAATTGGAAGAAAAACAAGGAAGTCCAGAGTGTGAGTCTAATTTCATCTGTACTTCAAGTGAGGCATGCACGTTTGTATAACACAGTGGTGCAATTATGTATGCCACTTATGTACTTTTACTATAACCCACAATACAATATGTTTAATCAAACAATGTACTTACAGTATTACTCAAATATTACTGAAATATTAAAAACATAACACTCATCTTGAGAATAGGTGAGGCAAAGGTGAAGAGATTGAAAGGATGCCATGCTCATAAGAGACCGGGTGGAAGGTGGTGTAGTCTAGGTAGTTATGGGAGTCAGTGGGTTTGTATTTTGTAGTAAGTAAGATGGCGACAGAAAGTTCGAAAAAAAGGATGGAGTTTATCAGAAGTGGTAGAAGTGAACTTTAGTGAAAGTTGGAAGTTATCAGTAAAGTTAATAAAATTGTTAAGTTACACATGAATGCAGGTGCAAATACCAAGTCAATTGAATTGAATTGACTTTATTACTTAAATCCTTCATATACGTGAGGAGTAAAAATCTTTACATTACATCTCCATCTAAATGTGCAATGTGCAACTTATAGTAATTTATAATAAATAGTATATACAACAGGACAGTCAATATAACATAGAAATACAATTGTGTCAGCATGAGTTGATCCGTCTGATGGCCTGGTGGAAGAAGCTGTCCCAGAGCCTGTTGGTCCTGGCTTTTATGTTGCGGCACCACTTCACATATGGTAGCAGCTGGGACAGATTGTGGTTGGGGTGACTCGGGTTCCCAATGATCCTTTTTTTCACACCTGTCTTTGTAAATGTCCTATTGTAGTTGTAGCAGAGAAAGAGTTATTTAGCTGTGCCACAGTAGATATATGCCCGACATATAGCTATTGGGAAAGCAGGGATAGCTAGAGAGAACGTGAGTGCCCATTGTCAGACCATTGATTTGTTTGGAAGTGAAAGGAATCAAAAGTTTTTTCAGGATAAGAACAAGTGACAGCTAGAGGAGAATGTTAGTACAGGAACTTGGTTGGATCTACATTCCAGAATGATAGGGTTGAAAGTCAGAAACCTTTTTCCCCAGGGCGGAAGTGTCAAATAGTAGTGCACATAGATTTCATAAGAGTGGAGAAAAGTTTAGAAGAGATTTGCAAGACACATTTTTAAACAGTGAGTGGTAAATGCCTGCAATGTGCTTCAAGAGAATATGGTGGTAACAACATTCAAGAGACATTTGGGCAGGCACGTGAAAAGGAGGAGCTTGAGGGATTTAGACCACATGCAGGCGATAAGATTAGTTCAGATTGGTGTAATTGCTTGCACAGTCATTGTAGACGGTAGGTCCTGTTCCAATGCTGTACCAGTCTATGTTCCATACACAATGGAGATGAAGGCCTTCTTGATGAGGGATGGGGTATATACAGACTGGATGCCAATGGTGACAGCCACAGCATTGGAAGTTGTCAGAAGGGTGGAGAGCCTGTGAGAAGGGACTGGATGCTTGGAGATGTTCAGTGGAAAACTGGATGTTTGGAGATGTTCAGTGGGGCAAACATAAGCCGAAACAATGGGCATACTAGGATAGTCTTGTATGTGAACCTCGTATATGAGCTAGAACCCGGCAAGACTAAGACACATTTCCCAATTTTGCAGCAATGTTTCCACTTTTTATGGTGGTTTATGATTATTGGCTGACTATGCGTCAATCACCAGAGAAACCACCCCCTTTTCCCGTAAAGGCCAGTAGAACAACTCGGGCGTCACTGCGGAGACACGTCACGTCCTCGTGCAACGCAGCGGCGAGGGGGAACCAACTGGAATATGGGGGATAGGAGACGGCGGGGGCGGGACCATGGATGGCAACGTACGTGCCCGAGCGTGGTGCGGTGACGGAGGCGCGTCCGTACGTTGGGTACGCGCAGGTAGGGCTGAGAAGCATGGCGGAAGAAGAGGAGTTGGAGGGAGCGAGTCTGAGGAAAGAACTGGAATATATAGAGAACGAACTGCGGATGTCCCTGAGTCTGGTCGCTGCGTCCAACGAATACTGCCTGAAGTTTTGTCGAGTGAGTGCGCCTCACTGTAAGGGTATTTAATTTTGTGGGGGGGAGGGGGGTGCTAGGGAGGAATTCAGTGATGTGGGAGTAAGCTGCCTGACAGCCCCCAGTACCCCTCCCTCCCTCCCTCCCTCCTTCCCATCGCTGGGCAATGCCACAGTTGCAGTACTTGATGTGTCTTGTTCCTGGCGGAGCTGTTTGACCCTTTCCTCTACCTTGCTTGGCTATTAATTGTGAGAGTTTGAAGGACGATCTTCATATAGGAAACTTTTTTTTACCCCCCCCCCGGAATAGAGTTGCTAAGTCTCATCTGAAACTCCTTTTTTGTAAGTGCGAGTTGTGATCGCTCTCTCAATCTTGAAGGCAGCATTTTATTATCACTGTGTATCAACAAAACTGTCAGGCCCTATGATGATAACTAAAGTTTTGGTGAAAGATGGTAAGGTGTTATCGACTGGATAATCGTTGGCCTATCAGTTAATTGGATTCTGGTAACTGGAGAGGGTTTGCTGTCCTGAATAGGGCGAAAGGAATAGATTGTTTGTTTGACTTCAGCTTTTCAACCTGCAGTTAAAATATTGTGCTAATTTAAATGCATTAGTTAATTTTTTTAAAACTCCCAGAATTTATTACATTAAATAATTTAGGACTGATATAGAACCTGACCTGTGTAACATGTAGATATTTTCTCTCCCAGTATTTGGCTATATATAATTGTTTTCAGGCCACTTGGGCCAAGCAGTCTGATGTTTAAGTGCCTCCCAGCTGTATATGTAGGTAAATATGTCAATGGGGTACCTTAAATCTGCAATATTAGCATTTATATGGTTGATACTATAAAGGTACATAGTTCATATTTTGTGTTTGTATGTAGGCACATGGTGCAGAGGCTGTCAGTGAAGCACTGACTGTTGTCAAACCAAGCCAAAAGACACATGAGACCCTGCAGATACTGGAAATCTTGAGCGCCACACACAAAATGCTGGAGGAGCTCAGCAATTGATACAGCATCTATGGCAGGGAATAAGCGGCTGGCTGTCCTATTCTCTATCCTATCAGGTTCCTCCTTCTGCACTTTATCTCTTCCACCTATCACCTCCCAGCTTCTTACTGCATCCCCTCTTCCCCCCACCCACCCATCTTCCCCTTCACCAGGGCATTTAATCCCCTGCTGTTTGTCCTCCGTCCCCTCCCTCTACCTTCTTATTCTGGCTTCTGCACTACTTCTTTCCAGTCGCGATGAAAGCTCTTGGCCCGAAATGCAGGCCAACTATCACAACTGTTTATTCCAGTCAATGGATGTTGCCTGACTTGCTGAGTTCCTCCAGCATTTTGTGTGTGCTGCTTAAACTGAGGTTTAAACTGGGCAGGGTGAAAAGCATTATCAAGGATGCATCTCACCCTAACCATGGACTTTTTACTCTCCTCCTATCCAGTTGGCGCTACAGGAGCCTCCGCTCCCACACCAGCAGACACAGGAAGAGCTTCTTCCCTGAGGCTATGACCCTGCTGAACCTCATATCACAGCGCTAAGCAGTATTGCACCCATATTGTTCTGACTCAGTGCTTTTATATTTGTGTGCTGTAGCACTTACTTTTTATTCGCAGTTATTTTATAAATAACACTATTCTTTACATTTCTGGCCAGATGCTAACTGCATTTCATTGGCTTTGTATCTGTATTCAGCACAATGACAATAAAGTTGAATCTAATCTAATCTAATCTAAAATGGGGCCAAGAGGAGACAAAGATGACTCTTGAGACTCTTACCAGCAAGAAGGCAGGTGGTAAGGTAAGCATGCCAAGTAAGGGAGTCCTAGGGTTGAGAGGAAATTGACAGCAGATGCTTTTTAGGGATTTGTACATTTGCAGCATTCCACTTCCTGGTATTCCAAGATAGAATGCATTTTACAGTTCTGCACTTGTTTTTTGCTTCCAAACTGTGATTTTACTTTACAATTCCTGTGGCTTGTTAATCTGTAGCTGAGACCATGTTATATCTATTGTAGAGAATAGCTAAGCAAAGTTGCATTGTAAGAGTGAAACATAATTGATGCAAATTTTCTTGCCTTGCTGGGCCATTACAACCACTTCAACACTGCCGTAGTTTACTCTTGATATTAATAATTCTTGCACTGATTATTTTACATTACAGCATAAATGTTGCTACTTGAATTTACAACATATTTGTTTTTAACTGAGTGTTTATAGTTATTATGGGAAGACGTGTTGTATATACAGTAACTTTTTTCCCCTTTGGATTTGCGTTTGCATCGTCGATGTTTAATGTGGATTTTATCACAACAGTTTTTTAATAAACCACTTAAGATTTGATCATCCAAGTAGCAACTATTTTCTATTGCATGCAATATGGAGATTAGTGATTGCCCTGGTTTGTTGCTCAAATTATATTTTCTGAAAGGGTTCGATGTTGAGAAGACACCTAAGGGGCATATAGTGTAGTTCATAAAGCAGTAGTGTTCTTTTAATAAATCAGAATCAGTTTTAATATCACCAGCATATGTCATGAAATAGGTTAACTTTAAAGCAGCAGTACAAAGCAATACATAAGAATAGAGAGAATAAAGAAAACTGAATTACAGTAAGTATACATATTTTAGTTTCAATAACTAGGAATTGAAAATAGTAGTGTTGTTGATGGGTTCAATGTCCATTCAGAAATCAGATGGTAGGGATCTTGGAAATTATTTTTCAGCAAGTTATCCTTTTTTTTTCTTATAGAGAACAGCATTTCTGAATCTTTCATCAAAAAGTTACAAAATTGACCAAGGAGATATGAAATACAAATAGACAATACTGGAAACACTCATCAGGTTAGGCAGCATCTGTGGAAACAGATAATGTTCTGACAAATGTTAACTTTGCTCTTTCCATGGGTGCTGCTTCATTCACATGCTGATTGTTGGGTGCTGCTTCATTCACATGCTGATTGTTTCTAGCAGTTTCCTTTTTATTTTGGATTTTCTGCCTCTGCATTTTACTTGATGCGGAAGGAGGTGTGATGGTTTATCCGGTCTGGTCATTACATTACTCATTACATACATGTCTAGAGTCTGCGAAAACTAGCAAATATTTGCGTTACTATATCAGGGCCCAAAATGTTTAAGAAGTCCCAATGCTGAATTTTGTGTGACGTAAGTGTAAGTGATAGTTTGCCTTTTTTGTTTTTGAGAAGAGTACAAACAGGTTTTGCTTTATATTTTAGCAATCATAGATTTGCTCATGATTGACATTTAACCTGATTTGAGCATATCTAATAAAGTTTTCTCCTGATAGTTACGATATTGTGCTTATAAGAATGTTTGACATTGGAATCGGAAGATAAAAAATTAATACAGCAAGGATAAACTCAATGTTCTTTATTTTGAAATAATAAGCAAAATAAAGTAGACAATAGACAATAGGTGCAGGAGTAGGCCATCCGGCCCTTCGAGCCAGCACCGCCATTCACTGTGATCATGGCTGATCATTCACTGTCAGTATCCAATTCCTGCCTTATCCCCATAACCTTTGATTCCATTATCTTTCAGAGCTCTATCCATCTCTTTTTTGAAAGCATCCAGAGACTTGGCCTCCACAGCCTTCTGGGGCAGAGCATTCCATATATCCACCGCTCTCTGGGTGAAAAAGTTTTTCCTCAACTCCGTTCTAAATGGCCTACCCCTAATTCTTAAACTGTGGCCTCTGGTTCTGGACTCGCCCATCAGCGGGAACATGCTTTCTGCCTGCAGCGTGTCCAATCCCTTAATAATCTTATATGTTTCAATAAGATCCCCTCTCAGCCTTCTAAATTCCAGAGTATACAAGTCCAGTCGCGCCAATCTTTCGACATATGACAGTCCCGCCATCCCGGGAGTAGCTTCTGAAGTAAACCAATGAAATCCATCTTCTGGACAATAAATTTAGAATTGAGAACGCCAATGTAGACTGTTTAAATGTGGAAATTTGATGGATTGTCCTGAATAGGAATAGCTCCTTTGGAAATATTTATATCCTGGATCATTCCTTCTCAGAGTTGGAAACTGTAATAACTCTTATTAGTTAAAGAGATAGTGACACACCAAGGGAAAACGTTGAGTATCTTCATATCCCTTTCAGAGTGCAGACACTTTAGATGGAGTATGATGTGTGTAACTGTCTATCATCAGGGTAAGGCAAACCATCTCATAACAAAATCTGATGCTGCACCACAGGGATAATGCAAAGTAGAAGTCCAGTCAAAAGGGAGAAATAAGGAAGCTGAGAAAAATTCTGGTTGTGTAGGATAAAATATGAAAAATAGTGTACAGGAACTCAATTGAGTGATAACTGGTATGTGGATCTGTTGGGAACATGCATGAGACTATAATGAATACCAGGGAAACTGCAAACTTGTTCATTAAAATGTTATAACATTCTGCCAGCTAAAAGTCAAGTTCAAAACATCTTCAGAGAGAACTTAAAAATTACTGTAGTTGCAAGGATAAAATCCTTAAGTTTTTTTTTTAAGTATTGAATATAAGAAAACTCAAGATTGACAAATCTGTAGATCTTGATAGAAAGGGTGCAGAGGAGATCTACAAGGATGTTGTCTGGATTGGGGAGCATGCCTTATGAGAATAGGTTGAGTGAACTTGGCCTTTTCTCCTTGTAATGGCAGAGAGGTGAACTAATAGAGGTGTACAAGATGATGAGAGACATTGATCGTGTGGATAGTCAGAGGCTATTTCCCAGGGCAGAAATGGCTAACATGAGAGGACACAGTTTTAAGGTGCTTGGAAGTAGGTACAGAGGAGATATCAGGGATAAGTTTTTTTACACAGAGGGTGGTGAGTGTGTGGAATGGGCTGCCAGTGACGGTGGTGGAGGTGGATACGATAGGGTCTTTTAAGAGACTTTATGGAGCTCAGAAAATTAGAGGGCTTTGGGTAACCCTGGTAATTTCTCGGGTATGGACATGTTCGGCACAGCTTTGTGGACCGAAGGGCCTGTATTGTGCTGTAGGTTTTCTATGTATCTATGTTTTGCAGACCAGGATGGTTCAAGAAATAGCAGAGGAATTCTGGATCGCTGCTGATTTTAATTTTTCCAAGCAATCCAGTTGCAATTCAGAATTCTGTTTTTGGAATAAAAAATTAAAATACTGTAAAACTATGATTATTTATTAGATACTGATAGTTTGGCACCTGATACACCTGGTTCTGTTTCCCATACTTCCTTTATATTCACTGGTGCCCTTTTTCTGGTGTTTGTCTCAAGCTCATTTGGTTCACTGACATATACATATTTTTTATATTTCTTTGAAACTAGTGACTTGTCGGTTTGCCAGCAGTGTATGCTTGCAGTCTATGGACAGTGTAACTGAGTTCTTAAATGTATATCAATGTCAAAAAAGCAGATCGGTATTGTGAAAAAGCGGAATATTTTTGTGAAGATTTATTTTTGATAAATTCTATTTAAAATAATAAGTCATATATGAGGCATGTCCATTGATGTCTTTTTAAAACAAAAACAGAAAACACTGGAAATCCTCAGTAAGTTGGGTAGTGTCAGTAGACAGAGAAATAAGGTTAATGAATCTGTACTTCAGACTTCAGCTATTGATGTCTACATGGATTTTAAGAAGGCAAACGAGATGCTTCCAGTAAAAAATACATGGGTTAGAGGTGATATGATTTGATTTGGGGTAGCACTGCGTGTGGCCAGCAGAGCTGCTGCCTCACAGCTTTTGTGTCCTGATATGTGGAGTTCACATGTTCTTCCTTTGCCTACATTGTGTCCTTTCTCATCTCAAAGACTTGCAGGTTAGGAAATTGTAAATTGCTTGTACCATGTGGATGAGTATCAAAAGCTGAGGGGAGTTGACAGGAATGTGGGAGATTAAAGAGGGATTCATAGAAGTGAATGCTCAAACGGCAGCTCAAATTCAGTGGCCAAGGGGTTTCTCCATGCTGTATGACTGATTCAACAACCTTACAACTGGCTGATAACTGTTTGGGTGAACCTTTTTAACAATGATTGAAATGCAGGAATAGGGAGTTGTAAATTGAGGATTTTGAATGATGGTCAGTTGGAAAGCAAAACAAATTGTTTTGTTGGGAGGAGGAAATTGCATTAAAAAACATAGATTAGTTTACCATGCAGAAGTATTGTAGGCTGAATATAATATGGGGAAGTGTGATGTCATTTCACGCTGGATATGAGGAGTAAAGATAAGTAAGGATTTTTTTTTACTGAAGTTAAGAGTTGCAAAGTACAAGATGATTTGGATGTACATATGTACAAAGTAATCACAAAACATATGGAAAGCTTGCTTTGATTTTGGAAGTATAAAGGTGTGGAAGCCATTCCTCATATGTTGGGCTTGCCCTTTGTCCTTGCCACTTCAGTTACTTTATGCTCCTGAGCATCTTGCTGCCATCACTGTTTCTTGAAACAAAGTGTCTGACTGCTGATGAGGTGACTCAGCCACAAACAGCAGGTTCTCGGCCCTTGCCACCACACTATCCTTTGACAGCTGGCTGCTGTCAGAAGTCAATGAGCCATATAAAACAGTTAATAGCATTAAGAAACTACTTAAGTAATAGCAAACCCTTAAGTTTGTAAAATGTGCTGGAAGAAAAAGTACCTGTGCTTTTCAATCTAGGTCAGTGACCCTGTTTATATGAATAGAATTGTGTTACATTTCCATCTATGACTGGCATAAAGCTGAGGGGCCAGACACAAAGTGCACTTAGCCTGGCAGCTCAGTGTGACTGAGTTCCTCCCATGAACATGCTAAATCCAGCAATGGAGCGAGAGATCAGATTTCTGTGTATATGGTCTCCAGCTTATTTCACTTCATGAATCACTATATGAAGCATCTATGGGAGTTGGAGTCATTCTTTTTCATGAAGAGCACCTTATGGGTGGTTTAGCAGTAAGTATAATTTGGACTGTTCAGTTGTAGGTACTGCATTTTGACATTGTCTTAATCACAGCACAGTGTAGATTTACCTCAGTGATACTAAAGAGTAAAGGGTTAACATCTGTTGACAAGGTTGATTGACAGCTCTTGTTTTCCTCTAGTTGAGGTTAAAATGCAAAAGGAAATGTGTTTTGAATCCAGAGCATGAGACCAACCTTAAAATTACTTCGAAGAAATTGAACTGTTATAGTGATTTTGCCACCCCAAACTAATGTAGAGGCTGGTTCATTTAAAATGTTCAGTTCCATAGTTATTTGTTAGATGTGTGGTACAGAGGTGGATAGCTGGATTTGAGGTATACATTGATCAAATGACCAATGTCACTTGGACACTTGTCTGAATGGGACAGGTCTGGGGCCTTTAGATGGGTTTTATTCGATTATAAATTATGTATCTTGTAGTCAGGCTTTAAAGAATTATTTAAAGAATTAAAACATGGCTACGACTTATTAAAAATTATATTGTCGAGTGGTCAGGTGACAAATAAGGTGCATTTTTGTCAAATACACGTTTAGATGTTCAAAATGCTTATGCATAGTTCAGAAAAAAATATTCGTGAAACATTTTTTACTGAAGAATATATGGGAGTTGCAAAGGTGATTTGAAATGCTAAATTACCTGTAGTTGATAGTTGATATATTAGCTTTTGATTGCCAATAGCTTGGTTTAAATACAGTGGAATTTTATCATCTGAGACAAAGTTCAAAGTGAAATTTATTATCAGAGTACATACATGTCACCACATACAACCCTGAGATTCTTTTTCCTGCGGGCATACTCAGCAAATCTATAGAATAGTACATGTAAACAGGATCAATGAAAGAACAAGCATCGAAGACTGTTAAAATGTAACTATAAATAAATAACAAGAACTTGAAATAACAAGATAAAAAGTCCTTAAAGTGAGATCATTGGTTCTGGGAACATCTCAATGGATAAGTGTAATTATCTCCTTTTGTTCAAGAGCCTGATGGTTGAGGGGTAGAAACTGCTCTTGAACCTGGTGGTGCGAGTCCTGAGGCACCTGTACCCTCCTCTACCTGATGGCAGCAGCGAGAAAAGAGCATGGCCTAGATGGTGAGGATCTTTGATTGATGCTGCTTTTCTACGGCAACGTTTCATGTAGATGTGCTCAATGGTTGGGAGGGTTTTGCCCTTGAAGTACTGGGTCAAATCCACTACTTTTTGTAGTATTTTCTGTTCAAAGGCATTGATGTTCCCATACTAGGCTGTAATGCAACCAATCAGCATACTTTCCACCACAAGCCTATAGAAGTTTGCCAAGGTTTTCAATGACATGCTGAACCTCTGCACTCTCCTGAGAAAATAGGGGCACTGTTGTCCTAACTCCACAATAATATTTATATGATAGCTGGTTCTCTAAGATAGTAACACCCAGGAATTTAAAGTTACTGTCCCTCTCCACCTCTGATCCTCTGATAATTACTGGCTAATGGGCTTCTGGTTTCCTTCTCCTGAAGTCTACAATCAGTTATTTGGTCATATTAACACTGAGTAAGAGGTTGTTGTTATGACACCACTCAGCCAAGCGTTTCATCTTCCTCCTTTGTGCTGATTCATCACCCCCTTTGATACAGCCCACAACAGTGGTTTCATCAACAAACCTGTATATGGTGTTGGTGTTGGAGCTGTACTTAGCCACACAATTTGTGAAGTGAGTAGAGCAGAGGTCTAAGTACACATCCCTGCGGTGCTCCTGTGCTGATGGAGATGTTTTTGCCAATCCAAACTGACTGGGGTCTACAAGTGAGGAATCCAGGATCCAATTGCACAAGGGGGTATTGAAGCCCAGGTCTTGGAGTTTACTGATTAGTTTTGAGGGAATGATGGTGTTAGGTGCCAAGCTGTAATCAATAAAGAACATCCTGATGTATGCATGTTTGCTATCCAGATATTCTGTCTTTGTGTGAAGAGTCAACAAGATAGCAACAAGTCTACAGCAGTTGCTTTGGTAGGCAAATTGGAGTGGATCCAGATTGCATTCAGACAAGGGCTGATATGCTTCAACACCAGTCTCTCCAAACACTTCACTGTGGATGTAAGTGCCACTGGGCGATTGTCATTTAGACAGGTTCCCATGTTTTTCTTGGATATCTGTACAATTGAAGCCTGCTTGAAGCATGTAGAAACCACATACTGCTGGAACGAGAGGTTGAAGATGTCTGTGAATACACCAGCCAGTTGGTCGGCGCAGGTCTTCCGTTCTCGGCCAGGTACTCCGTCCAGACCAGATGCTGTCCTTGGATTCACTCTCTTGAATACAGCCCACACGTCATCTTCAGACACTGAAACCAAAGGATCATCAGGGGACATGGTGGTGTATGATGGTTCCTCCCTGTTCTGGTGATCAAAGTGAGCATAGAGACATTAAGCTGATCTGGAAGTGAAACTCTGCTGTCGCCCTATGTCGTAAGATTTAACTTTGTAGGAGGTTATGGCATTCAAACCTTGCCACAGCTGTCAAACATCCCTCACTGGTTCCAGTCTAGTCCGGAATCTTCACTTTGCCTGAGAGGTGGCTTTCTGGAGACCATACCTGCACCTCTTGTAGCACTCTTGATCTCCAGTTATGAATACCTCCGATTTGGCTCTCAGCAGGTTACAGATTTCATTGTTCATCCAGGGCTTCTGATTGGGGAAAACCCAATAGGGACACACTCATCCACACCTGTTTAATTAATAAAGTCTGTAACTACCCTGGTGTCGTCATTCAGGTCCTCAGTTGAGTTCTTGAACAAGGTCCAGTCCACTAACTCAAGGCAATCCTGTAATCGTTCCTCAGTCTCCCGCGACCACCTTTTGGATGTCTTGATCTCTGAGCCTTGCATTATTCATAGCTATATATCTGTATCCTTAAAATTAATAAGGTACTTAGCGATAGTAGAGTCACTTGCTGCTGAGCAAGTTTAACAAAAAAGTAAATCCTTATCCTGTAGAACCCCCATGGAAATAGTTGAGCAAAAATTAACCACGTGTTAAAAGAAAAAACTTTTGTAACATGAAGGGTGTTTGTCTGACTTGATGTTTGATTATAATCTTTGTTGCTGTGATCAACGTGGGGCAAAAAAGATAAAACTTGCTGGATTGTTTGTCAACCATTTAATATTGCAAAACCATTTCTTAAATATAAAATATTTTTTATTGAAAAAGAAAGATGGTACAGTATATAAAAGATACCAGATTGCATTTTACTGTATTTTTTCACTCTGGATTACACTTCAACAGATTGTGTATTTGCTTTTATTCTTGGATTTGTCACAGCATTGGTCTATTGTGCCTGTACCAATCCATTTATCCTGATGCCTCTTTCAGGATAATATATTTTTTAACTCTTTCAGTCCTAATCTCTACATTTGACAATTGAATTGTGAACTATGCAAATAGAGATTTGGATTGTATCTGCAACATTTTAGTAACTGTTGTAGAAAGCTAGAAAAGTGATGGCCAAAGAAGTCAGCATATAACCCTCTGTCTTCTCTTCCTCAAACAGGTAACTGAATGGCATGCTGGGAAATGGCAGGTGCCTTTGCCACTACTTCAAGTGCTTAAAAATGCGATTTGCTGTTTTACCAAAGCAAGACCACTTCTCGCTGCAGAATGTGAACACGTTCAATATGTCTTGAGCCGGCTGGCTTTGTAAGTAGTTTTTAATCTTTCTATTTTAGTATATCTGGCTTTAATATCATTGCAGTAATACTCTTAATCTGGCATACTTGGGATTTCTATGGTGCCTGCCTGGCTGCCAAGTTTTCTGGACTATTACCCCAGCATACTTTTTAAACTACTTAACTTATTTTCTAGTGAACACAGTAAGAACCTGTAGAGTATGAGGGGATGGCAGGAAGAGGGCCTGTGGTGAATTTCAAGGGAGTGCAGGAAATGGGACTTGGGTGAGTTTCCCAAGTCTCCCAACTGCTTAATAGATAATCAGAGTTACTGTGAAAAGTGAAATTGATAAATGTAATTGTTAGTGTTGGTTACTGTATCTGCTGCTCTACAGTTTTATACAAATTAATTGTGCAAGACTTATGGCTGACAGCTGCCCATGAGTCTATCTTGGTATGTATTCACTGGATCTTCAGATAAACATGCATGCCTATTGGAGCAACACACACAAATGCTAGACGAACTCAGCAGACCAGGCAACATCTATGGAAAAGAGTACAGTTGCTGTTTTGGGCAGAGACCTTTCAGCAAGATTGGAGCTCTTTTTGTGTTAGATGTATGCTTTCCTTATTTCTCTTCCCAGTTGCATCTTATAATACAAACTGTCGCACTTAAGGGATACTGCAGAAACTGGAAATTTTGAGCAACACATGAAATGCTGGAGGAACTCAGCGAGTTAGACAGAATCCATGGAAGGAAATGAACAGCCGAATTCTTGGACCTGGCTCGAAACGCTTGTGTCTAAGGGTCTCGGCCTGAAACGTCTACTGTCAATTTCTCTCTAGATGCTGCTTCAGCTAAGTATGAACTGTTGTCTGCCAGGCTGTTCTGCTTTGCTCTTGGCTGTCTGCTTAACAGTGTGACCTTGCTCTTTTCTCCTTTCCTTTGGGGATTATCATATATTTCCTAATTTCTTCAGCACAGTAACATGATGCAGTTTAGAAATCTGTAGACACATTTGTACTTGGTGTTATCTCTGGGGAGGCTAATGTTAATTATGATCCCTGCAATTTAGTTAAAACTTCAAGTGGATAGTAGTCGGTAAACCTACAAAGTTACTATTTGGCTTTTTAATTCATGTCAAAAAAGAACGATCAGGATTTTTAGTATTGTCATGGGATTTATTTAAGTGTTTCAGTTCATTACTCGGGACTAGTATGTACTATTATAAATTTAAAATTGCCTACTCACCTGCGCCATGCACCAGTGTTAACGCTCTAGCTACTAAGAACAATAGTTGTTACAGATGAAAAATTATAGTGAATAGTGGACTTCAGTTCAAAGTAAATTTATTATCAAAATACATATGTCACCATATACTACCCTGAGTTTCAAATTCTTGTGGGCATTCACAGTAAATACAAACAGACACAAATGGATCAATGAAAAACCACACACAACAAAGACAGACAGCCAACCAATGTGCAAAAGTCAATAAATTTGCAAATGCAAAAAGGGGGTAAAAACAGAATAATAATAAATAAGCAATAAATATCAAGAATATAAATTATAATCCTTGAAACTGAGTCCATAGGTTCTGGAACCAGTTCAGTGTTGAGGTGAATGAAGTTGAGATAAGCATTTGACCTTAAGTTTTTTCACCTTATTTCTGTAGGCTGTCTCATCGTTGTTGGTGATGGTCCCCAACACTGCTTATGGAGAATCAATATCAATGGAGAATGAAATGGTTCCATTTGTGAGAACTAGGAATAGCTGGAGAGAAAAAAAAACATCCATAGTACTTACTAACTTGCATTATCTTCCAGTTTGTTAACAAAATATTTTTGAAATCCTTTAATTTCAAATTACCAGCCCCTGCTTTCTAGCTTGCTACTAGACAGTAGGATCTGTCCTCTAAATCCCTCTGTGTTTACTTCTCTTTATTCCTTTTAAGATGGGTAATACTTTAATAATACTTTATACTTTATTGTCGCCAAACAATTGGTACTAGGACGTACAGTCATCACAGCAATATTTGATTTTGCGCTTCACACTCCCTGATTACAAATATTAAATATTAAAGATATTAAAAATAGTTAAAAATAGTAAATATTAAAAATTTAAATTTTAAGTCATAAATAGAAAATAGAAAAATGGGAAGTAAGGTAGTGCAAAAAAACTGGGAGGCAGGTCCGGATATTTGGAGGGTACGGCCCAGATCTGGGTCAGGATCCGTTCAGCAGTCTTATCACAGTTGGAAAGAAGCTGTTCCCAGACATCATTTAATAAAAAGATGTCATTTAATTCCACCATACTGAATCAGAATTAGATTTAATATCACCAATGTATGTCGTGAAACTTGTTAATTTTGCGCAGCAGTACAACGCAATACACGATAATATAGAAAAAAAACCTGAGAATTAATATATTTTTTAAATAGTTAATTAAGTAGTGCAAACATGGCAGTAAAAATAATGAAGTAGTGTTCATGGGTTCATTCAGAAATCGGATGGCAGAAGGGAAGAAGCTGTTCCTGAATTGTTCAGTGTGCGCTTTCAGGCTTCTGTATCCACTTCTTGATGAGAAGAGGGCATGTCCTGGGTGGGAGGGGTCGTTAATGATTTATGTCACCTTTTTGAGGCACTGGCCCTTGAAAATGTCTTGGATATATGGAGGCTAATGCCTATTATGAAGCTGATTAAGTTTGCACCTCTCTGCAGTTTACTTTGATCCTGTGCAATAGGCCCCCGCCCCCCCCCCCCCAATACCAGGCGGTGATGCAGCCAGTTAGAATGCTTTCCACGGTACACCTGTAGAAATTTGTGAGTGTTTTAGGTGATAAACCAGATGTCCTCAAACTGTGTATGTTCTCTCATTTGACCCTTTCTGAAGTCCACAGTCAGCCCTTTGCTTACTGATAGACGCAGGATCTCCCCCTCCCCCTCCCACTTTCAAATCTCTTACTAGCTCTTCTTTCAGTTAGTCCTGATGAAGGGTCTCGGCCCGAAACGTTGACTGTACCTCTTCCTAGAGATGCTGCCTGGCCTGCTGCGTTCACCAGCAACTTTTAGGTGTGTTGCTTGAAATTCCAGCATCGCAGATTTCCTCGTGTTTACTTACTGATGTTGAGTGCAAGGTTGTTGCTGCGATACCTCTCAACTAGCTAATATATCTCGCTCCTGTACGCCCTCTGGTCACCATCTGAGATTCTGCCAATAAAGGTTGTACATCAGCAAATCTATGTATGGCATTTGAGCTGTGCCTAGCCATGCAGTTATGGTTGTAGAGTAGAGCAGAGGGCTAAGTACACATCCCTGAGGTGCGCCTATGTTGATTGTCAGTGACGTGGAGATGTTCTTTCCGATCTGCACAGATAATGATCTGGTTAGGAAGTCGAGGATCCAATTGCAGAGGGAGGTATAGAGGCCCAGGTTCTGCAACTTTTCTGTCAGAGCTGTAGGAATGAAGGTGTTAAATGCTGAGATGTAGTCATTGAACGGCATCCTGACCCTTTCTGAAGTCCACAATCCTTGATCATCTGAGTTTTTTTTTGATCAGTAACAAAAATGCTTTAGTTGAGTAACATGGGATATTTTGCCTGGTTAAAGGTACTGTATAAAAGTGTCCTATAAAGAGTTGTCAGGGAAAATAGTCCTTGCATCCACCTTCTAGTATGTATATGGTGCGCACTTCTGAAAACTTGTGTTCATTGTTAAACCTGGCTTGTTTAAATTTCTGCTCAATATTGACTCATTTGCTGCATGTTGAAATTTTGATTGTAGTACCAACATCAGGCAAAGGTTGTTTCATAATTTTTGGAATTGTGAATGATAGCAAGGATATGTAGTTAACATCAAACATGTTCCCTTCTCATTGTGTAGTTGATTAAAAATGGTTAGACCAAGGACAATTCCATGAGAAGTGCTTAGAGAAAAATCCTGAGGCTGGGTAGTTGGTCACTTCTATGTGGTAGGTATGATTAGAGCCATTGATTTCATTGTTACTAAGATTCCATGATTTGCATTATTCCAAAACTGTCTTGTGACCAAAATAAGGTATTCTTATGTAATCTCTGCCGTGCAGATCATTTATCCATATTTAGGAAAATAAAGATTAGTTAGAGCACATTTGACTTGATGGAACTCTTGGGGAGCATCCTTGAGCAGGTGTTGAATGAGTACAGGTTAAATGAAAATCCATCACTCATTTCTTTGATTTACTTCATTTACATATTTAATGTGAACAGTGATCTGTTTTCTGTGCTTTAAAGGACTCAACATTTTAAATTTAATTAATTCATGCTAGTGGTTATAGCAGTAATAAGTAAAACAAGAAAACATCCCAGAATACTCAAAACTGAGAATGAAAGCAGACTCTTAAGTACTCCAGTAGTTTTATATACGTTAGATAATTTTAAGGAAAATCTGGGTGAACTATTTGAGTTTTGCAGTTCTGCAGATTTTATTCCAATACTGTACTGCTGTTCAAAGAGGGAAAACCCAGTAGATCCTGCAGTTGCTGGAAATCCAGGGTGCAAAACACAAAATGTTGGAGGAACTCAGCAGGTCAGGCAGCTTCTTTGGAAAGGAATAAAGAGTTGACGTTTCAGGCTGAGACCCTGATGAAGGATTTTGTATGTTGCTCAAAGGGATAAATGTTTTATACGTGGTATTAATAGAATTTGAAGAAAAAATAACAGTTGAAAACTTACTAATTATATAATTGGAGACTTCCGATGTTGATGGTCTCCCTAGAGACCCCAAGCTGTTCCCCCACTGGGCCTCCACTAAGTTTCCCGACACCTCTCTGATCAGCTGAACAACTGAAGGAGGGGCATGATCCCCTGAAATGATCCCCCTGGCGCTGCATGCAACTTAGCTGCCCTCCTAGCTAGAGAAGACACACTGAAAACTTTCCCCCCTCTTTCAAATAACTGACAGCTGTCACTACGGTGTAAGTGAACCTGACAGCTCTAACACCGTCACCAGCCTGCCTACTCAAACTTTCAACCAATCCCTGTCACTGTCCCTCAACCGAGCACTGCCACTCATCTAACAACTGAGAGATCCGTTCCGCCCATGTCTCCGCCCCTCTTGGGGTAGACACTATCCCAAACGCCAGGCGGAGTCTACCAGAGCTAGAACATTTATTCGCAGACCCGACTTCCAAATCAGACCACTCTTTCCTCTCTCTCCCAACCGCATGGATAGCCCCGAGTGCCACCTCCAACTCGTCAATGCCAGCCTGAACTCGAACAAAGACTGCACCCACAACGCATACAGCAATCACCAGCAAATAACCCACAGAGACACACATTACAGATTTAAACAGGGCACCCACACAGCATACCAGTAGACCCAATCCTGGACAAAGCCCGCACAATGTAGCCCCCCTGGCCACCCTCAGGGTCGCTCGGCTCGCTGTCGTCTAGGGAAACAGCCCTCGGCCCCGCCAAACTGGGTAATAGTTTATGTGGATGCTGTGTGATGTACCCCACCCCGCCCAAATAGCAGACAATACACCAGATAGGATTAAATGATTTACAGTTTATAGATATTACTGGAACTATATAATTAATAGAGAATAAAATATAAAAGGAAAATAAAAGGCGCCACACTTATCAAAGTTCAATCTCTTCGTGCACACATGCAGTTGGAGCTCAGGACCCTTCTTCTTCACCCTGCGACCCCTCGGACCACCTTGACCGACCACCTGGGACCAACAACGGTGGTCGACCAGACGCTCCACATGAGTCCATCTCCATCTCCTCGCTGAACGCCCTCCTTGGGGTCCGACTCCGTTAGTGGACATCACAGCACCTGGTCCATCCTCTGTCTCGCTCTCCCGCCTTCTGCCCCAAAACCCTGCACATACAATATCTTACAGATACACCAAAAACATAACAATTATCCCAATTGGTTCATAACACCTTCTTATCAGTAACGTGATTCAACAAACTGCTAGCGGGAGGGCTTTCTCAGCATTTAACATAACAAAGAAGCATTCCCAAGTATAACATAACAAAGAAGCCATTTTAATTAGCCTAGGCAGTAGAGACAAACCCCCCTTACAATGGGTTGCAAAGTAATTTCTGATTACAAAAATTTTGTTTATCTTTAAAATTAATATGTAGGATAAAAGTGATTACAAATTTTAATTTGTGGTGTAAATATGATCTACACAGCAAATGAAAGTGAAATGATGTACATTAAACTGAACAGCAAAATGTAACTTGCAGCTTAATATTAAGACCATTTAATAGGCATCAAATTGGAAATAAAACTTGACAATTTAATTAACTGGCCACACAGTGAAATTCACTTTGAATGTATGTGCCTTGTAGCAGTAGGACAGGATGGTACGGAAAAATGCACAGAAGTACAGTCAGCCCTCTGTATCCACGGGTTCTGTATCCGTGGATTCAACCAACCGTGGATCGAAAATATTCAAAAAAAGTTCCAGAAAGTTTCAAAAAGCAAAACTTGAATTTGCCGTGTGCTGATCACTACGCAGAATCCACGTGAATGAAGTGATGTGTAGGCATACCCTGCTGTAGCCTCCCGCCATTTCACAGATCCTCAGTCTCCAGCACTCGTTGTTTGAGCATTGTTTGCCTCACATCTCGTTTGTTCGCTACTTGTGTTGTGAGCGAGAGGAAGGAGTTTAAGGCTATTAAGGGGTGGCTGGCTGGCTATGTAAAGCGCTACAGCCTCAAGAACTTAAAGATCGGGGGGTGGGGTGGGGGGAATCGACATCAGCTGATGCCGAGGCAGCATCAGCGTTCCCAGAAGAGCTACGATGGTTGCGTCTGTACTGAACATGTACAGACTTTTTTCTTGTCATTATTCCCTAAACAATACAGTATAACAACTACTTACATAGCATTTATATTGTATTAGGTATTATAAGTAATCTAGAGATGATTTAAAGTATACGGGAGGATGTGCGTATGTTATATGCAAATACTACGCCATTTTATATAAGGGAATTGAGCATCCACGGATTTTGGTATTCGCGGGGGGTCCTGGAACCAGTCCCCTGCGGATACCGAGGGACGACTGTACTCTGGTTGTAGCCTTGGCTGTGGTGTCACCAAGTTGCTAATTCTGCTGAAGAGAACAGAGCAGAGCATTTGAATATTTGACATCAGTTGGGACATTAATATCCTTGTGTTAGTTCTGTCTGAGTGAGAGGAGGGCATCTATCCCAGTTTTCCTGAGCAGCTAGAAGATGTAACAATGGAGCTATTGGCTGCAATTCCATCTTTTACAAACATACAGTATTTATGCTAAGATTCTTCTTGGCATATGTGTCATTGGGGCAAACGTTAGAGAAAAAAATACATAATGTTTCCAGGTAATCTTGGTTATCAAGTCATTGATACTGCTTCCTCAATTTTTGCTTAAGTTTTTGCTAGGTGTATGATGTATATGATCTTCTATTTTGTGGATGGAATATGCACTCTTAACTTGAGCTGTTTAGCTATTTGGAAGAAGTGTATGCGGAGGATCCATACATTGCGAAGGCAGTATAATTCTTCTCAAAATAGACGAACCACTCTGTAATTTGCATGGATGGATTTAACTGCTTGTTTAAAATATGAGGTGCTCTGGCAGGCTCTGCTGTTCCAAGATCAAAGGAGGAGAAGGTGAATTTGTGCCAGAAGTTCCTCTTTGCCAAGGTAGCAACCAGACAGAATCTCCAAATATGTTGTGAAATAAATCAAGGAGGCTAGGATCAAAGACAGGCTTGTTTTAAGGAGTTCTTCCAAGTACTACTTCCAGTGGGTGCTAACTATCTCTACTGTGAAGTTTGAAAGAGTTAAGTATTGAAGAATGACTCTATGAAGAAACATGTTACTTGTTTTACTTGCCACAGTTCACATACAACTTCTAAACTGGAAGGAGAAATTAACTTTAGGTTATTATCAAAAGTACAGTGAATGAGAGAGAATTCATCTATGTAATTCTCATGAAGTATCAAAGTTCAAAGTAAATCTGTTATCAAAGTATATATGAATGTTTGAAGATTGTATCTGATGATGACAAAAGACCTATGTGGCAGGGTTTTTAGAAGTGAAAAGAAACTGTTGCATTGCAGCAGTTCCACTCTCACAACCTCAGAAGTCCAGGTCCAGTGGTATGAGTAAACTTCACAACTGGAGTCTCTCTTGGTTGGCGTGGATGACCATGTTGTCTTCTGTGTCCCATTCTGCCCTTCGCTCTCCATAGAGTGTTGCAGAAGCACCTCCCTGGCCATTGGATCTTACTGTATACCTCATCCACCCAGTCCGCTGGAGGTGACTGCATGCTAGGACATGCATGTCCATATCTCACCTGGGTATGAGGCCCGCCTGTTGAAACTATTTGCTGGGGTGCGGCCGCTGTCACATCCAAACAGCGACTTGGAGCCACAGGTGGGTGCTGAGTGTCTGGTATTAGCTGATTTAACACCTCAAGCTCCTTCACCAGAGGTGGTATCCCTTCCACACACCCTAATCAAAGTACATAAATGACACCATATGCTACCATGAGATTTTTTTTCTTGCGGGTAAATGCTAACAAACTATTGTTTGGCAATTTAGGTTGCCAAAACTCCCACATCTTTACAGATTATCCTGGAATAACTTCAAGCTATGAAAAAGGTATTTTTTTTCCTTTCTAACTGGAAGGAAGCTCGGGGCCTAGGTTTGTTTTTGGATTTGTAACTTAGCTAATGTATTTTCTAAAAAATAATCCAATATTTTGGAGTTGTTGTTGAAACTTAATATATTTCTGAAAATAGAACAATGTAATAAACTTGTTTATTACTTTTTCTTTTAAGCTTTTTCTTCCAAAAAATTGTGACATTCTCTTGCTCCCTTTGGTCTTTCAGTAGAAATTGAGTAACTTCCAATTAACAACACATGCATTATAATCTAATTAAATCCTTCTCCCCTGTCTCCTCTGCCCTTGGGTTTTATATTTATTCTCTGTATCTGGGCATCACTGGCTGGGCTAGCATTTATTGCTCATCCCTAATTACTCCTGAACCTCAATAGTTCTGCTGAAGTTACTCACACAGTGCTATTGGACAGAAATTCCAGGATTTGGACCTAGTGACGAAGGACTAGTGATTATAGTGCCGAGTAAAAGTATTCAATCCCCAACCCTTCATTCACATAAATGAGTATAACAACCAGGGATTTTGATCAAGTTAACTGAGAATTTTTATTTGTGAATCACATGCTCCTTTTTCACAGAGCCCCCAAAACAGGGAAAGTTGTAAGGCATGAAAAATTAAAAATTCAAAAGCTGAAATGTCAGCAGTTTAAAAGTGTTCATTTTCCCCCCTTTGCTCAGTTACTTATTTGAACCAACTCTCACAGCTAGTTTAGTCAGTAGCCTTTTTGTATAAGTCTCTACAGTCGGCCCTCCTTATCCGCGAGGAATTGGTTCCAGACCCCCTCGTGGATACCAAAAAACGCGGATGCTCAAGTCCCTTATTCAGCCTGTCTCGATGCGATGGACCTTAAGATCCAGTGGAACCCCGGACCTTATTTAACCTGTCTCAGTGCGGTGGACATTAGGACCCGGCGGCGGAGCTCTGAATCTGCAATGTTTCTGTTCACAGATATAATCATGATTGAAAATAAAGTGGAAATAATAAAGCGATCGGAAGGAGGTAAAACACCATCGGTCATTGAAAAAGCATTAGGCTACAGTCGGTCAACAATCGGAACAATTTTAAAGGATGAATTAAGAAAGGCCCTGCCCCAATGAAAGCAACAATTATTACAAAGCAACGCAGTGCTTTAATTATTGGATTTTTGGGGTTTGGGGTTTTTGATCCTCACATCAACCCGGCATGGATAGAGAGCGCACTCGGGAGCGGTCTGTCACTGGATCAAACTCGGGAACTTCCGTTCCCAAGCCCGGTGCTGAAACATGCGTTTCTTAAGTGTTTTATATGCATAGAAAGGTGAAGTATATACTATATGCTAAGACAAACATTTGACTAACTGAGGCTAAATAATACCAGATGTACCTGTTCCGACTTACCTAGTAAGAGAACTTACATTTTTTTCGATCCCAATCCATGATAACCTACACACATCCTCCTGTATACTTTAAATCATCTCTAGATTACTTATAGTACCTAATACAATGTAAATGCTATGTAAAATAGTTGTTATACTGCATTGTTTAGGGAATAATGACAAGAAAAAGGTCTGTACATGCTCGAACAGTAAGTGCTGGAAGAGCAGTTCCGGGTTTTCTCAATTCGCGGTTGGTTGAATTCGCGCATGCGGAACTCGTGGTTAAGGAGGGCCGATGGTATTAGCTTTGCACAACGTAATGGAGCAAGATTTTCCCATACTTCCTTGCAAAATTGCTCAAGCTGTGCTAGGTTAGTTGGGAATTGATGGTGGACAGCAATCTTGAGATCTTGTCCGAGATTTTGATCAGGAATTGAATGGGCCATGCTAGGATATCAGTTTTCTTCATTTGAAGCCACTCGGTGGTTGCTCTGGCAGTGTGCTTTGGGTCGTTGTCCTGATGAAAAATGAACTTCCTCCAAAGTGTAAGCTATCTGGCAGAGGCTAGCAGGTTTTATCCAGGATCTCCCTGTATTCAGCAGCATTCATCTTCCCATCAATCCTGACCAAATTTCCAGTCCCTGCTGCAGAAAAGTCTCGCTATAGCATGATGCTACCTTACCTGGCTGATGTGCAGTATTAGATTTGTGCCACTTAGTGTTGAGGCCAAAAGTGTCCCACTTTAGTCTCATCCGACAACAAGGTCTTCTCCAACGTCTTTACAGTACAGGTTTCCCCCGCCATCCGAAGGTAGAGCGTTCCTATGAAACAGTTCGTAAGTCGGAATGTCGTAAAGTGAAGAAGCAATTAACATTTATTTGTACGGGAAAAATTTGTGAGCGTTCGCAGACCCAAAAAATAACCTACCAAATCATGCCAAATAACACATAAAACCTAAAATAACAGTAACATATAGTAAAAGCAGGAATGATATGATAAATACACAGCCTATATAAAGTAGAAATACTTTTCTACAATCATTGCCGCACTATTCTCCGTAGCAAAAATCTCACGCAAGCGCTGTCGGCAGAAACACGGCGCAAGCGCTCACTGCAGAAACACTCTCTCCAGTAACCTTTAAGCTATGAAGCTGCTAAATCATACCAAATAACACGTAAAAATACACAGCCGATATAAAGTAGAAATAATGTATGTACACTTACCGGAATCGAGAAGTCAGTGCCGAGCACACTGATGATGGTGTGTTAGGCTGAGTTGTTGGAGGTTGGGGTGGTGCAGTGGTCCCCAACCCCCGGGCAGCAAACTGATACCGATCCGCGGAGAATGCAGCGGTAGCCGGGATGCACCCAGCACATCTTTAAGAAAGAAAGCCAAAATGAACAAGCTAATTAATTAGGTGCCGCCCAGCACATAAATGTTGGCCCAGATCAGAGGCAACGCAATCGGCAATCGCCTCTGATCTGGGCCGACATTTACGTGCCGGGCAGCACCTGATTAATTACAATGCGCTGGAGGAACTCAGCAGGTCAGTCAGTATCAGTTGAAAAGATTAGCCGACGTTTCGGGCGGAAACGTCGACTAATCTTTTCAACTGATGCTGACTGACCTGCTGAGTTCCTCCAGTGCATTATGAGTGTTCCTTTGACAACAGCATCTGCAGATTATTTTGTGATTACCTAATTAATTAGCTTGTTCATTTTGGCTTTTTTCTTAAAGATGTGTTGGGTGCGTCTCGGCTACCGCTACATTCTCCGCGGCAATGTATCGGTCCGCGGCCCGGGGGTTGGGGTGGTGGGACACTGGGGTGTCATCTCATTGTCGTCTCTTTCCATCAGGGCAGGCAGGTCATCTTCTTCTGTGTCTGCCTGCCTCAGTGTCGAAGTTTGAGGTTCGTCGTCTGCTGTGGCTGATGTGGAAGGCTTGAAAAACAACAGTATGCTTGACTGCTTAGCCTCGCACACTTTTCTGTCAAACAGTTCTTTATAAGCACTCAAAACATCTTGCAAATATGCCCTAAACTGACGTACCCTTTCAAAATTAAAGTCGTACTTTTCTGGCAATAATTGCGGCGAAAATCTCACAGAGTTGCTTCACGTTCAGTTCCTGGACGACTTCACTTTCAGTCCATTCGCTACTGCATTCGGTTTCGATTGTTATCCTTTCCTCTTCCAATTGCATTAGCTCTTCATCTATCAGTTCTTGATCATTGGATGCCAAAACCTCTTCAACATCACCTTTGTCAACTTCCACAAGCCAAACTCACTTTGTCCTTACTTCGTTCACCACGATCGAAACGCTTAATTATGTCTAGTTTTATGCTAAGTGTAACACCCTTACGAGCTCTTTTACGCTTTTCCGATACCTTAGAACTCATCTTGCTAACGGCTGCTCACAGGCACATGTTTAAGCAGTGCTGGCTAGAATGTAGTTCTGGGGGAGGAGCTTGGGTGCTCGGGGTGCGCGCTGCCTTTTTTTGTAACAGCGAAGGACACCTGTTAGCGAAAACAGGTAACTAATGTAGGTCTTTCGTAACAGCGAGGTTTCATAAAGCGAACGTTCGAAAAGCGGGGGACACCTGTATCTTCTAAGTGATGCTTTGTAAAGTCTTTATGGGCAAGGATGTGCAATTTTTTTTTAAGTCAAGGCTGCTTCTTTGTGACTGTTTCATGAATACCCTTTTTGTGCAACTTCTTAGAGATTGTGGAGCCATGATCTTCATTTCCATTTGTAGCCACTCAGTCTCAGAGTGACTGTTGGCATCACAGTAGCCTCTTTTACATGTGCCTCTCTTCTCCGGCAACCAAGTTTAGAGGGGCAGCCTGATGTAGGTAGTGTGGCTGTTGTTTCATATTTTTTTCCCACTTTTTCATGATTTGACTGCACTGAGTTCTAAGTAGGACTTTACAGAGCAAGGAATATTTATTCTTATGAATTCATTGAGAACAGATGATTTACAGTTTTCTACCTCAACAAGTTAGCCGGCTGGTGGCAGAGTGACATCAGCACCGGACTCCAGAGCGAAGGTTCCGGAGTTCAAACCCAGTTGGGCTGCTCCCGAATATGCTTTCCATCCATGCCGGGTTGAGTGTCAAGCTCGCAACTCAGCCTTGTAAAAAAAAAAAAAAAAAAAAAAAGAGACTGCGCTGTGAGAAGGACGTGGGGGACCACTCACAGAATCTTTCCTCCAAGCCAACCACTTGGGAAAAAAAAGTGGTCGCGGAGGCTCTGGCAGAGTATGGCACACAAAAAAAAACTCAACAAATTGAGTGAGTTGTTAAGGTAATATACAGTGTTGCGCCTAAGGAAAGTTAGTGTAGCTATTAACAAGGGGATGAATACTTTTTCAACCTTACAGGTTTGGTTTTAATTTTCATTAAATTAAGTGTTTAGAATTTTTCTTTTGATTTGACATGATGCACAATGTTTTGTAGATTAACTCAAAAAGTCCTAAAGAGAAATTTTTAAAGAGAAGCAGTTGTGGAGGCTGAGTACTTTCTCTTGGTACAGTCAGCAGCCACTTTATCAAGTAAAGGACTGGAAGCAGGTGTGGTCTTCTGCTGCTATAGCCCATCCACTTCAAGGTTTGACCTCTTATGTGTTCAGAGATGCTCTTCTGTACACCACTTACACATCTTACTGTCCTTACACATCTTACCGTCCTTACACATCTGGAGAAGAAGGATGCTAATGTGAGAATGCTGTTCTTAGACTACAGTTCAGCATTCAACACCATAATTCCATCCAGGCTTGACAGGAAGCTGAGAGACCTTGGCCTTCACCCTGCCTTGTGCAGCTGGATCCTGGACTTCCTTTCAGATCACTAGCAGGTGGTAAGAGTGGGCTCCCTCACCTCCACCCCTTTAATTCTCAACACAGGAGCCCCTGAGGGCTGTGTACTGAGCCCCTCCTTTACTCCCTGTATACCCTTGACTGTGTCGCCACCCACAGCTCTGACCTGCTAATTGACTTTGCTGACGACACTACATTGATTGGCTTGATTTCAAACAATAATGGATGTCATCTCTCTGGCACAGTGGTGTCATGAAAACAACCTCTCCCTCAATGCCACAAAAACAAAGGGTCTAATTGTGAGTTACATGAGGAACGGAGATGGGCTAACCCCTATTGACATCAATGGATCTGGGGTTGAGAGGGTAAACAGCTTTAAGTTCCTCGGCATAAACATCACTGAGGACCTCGTGGTCTGTACACACCAGCTGTGTGGTTTAAAACAGCGGTCCCCAACCACCGGGCCGCAAAGCATGTGCTACCGGGCCGCGAGGAAACGATATGATTTGGCGATATGAGTCATCTGCACCTGTCCTCATTCCCTGTCACGTGCACTGTTGAGCTTGAACGCGCGCGCGAGGTTATTATGCGCGCAAGGTCATTACCCGCGCGTCATCCATGTCAGCGCGGGAAGGAGATCAACTCCTTGAGCTTGCAAATGATGACGGGCTGAAAAGTGTGTTTGACATAACATCTCTGCCGGCATTCCGGATCAAAGTCAAGTCTAAATATCCTGAGATAGCCACGAAAGCACTGAGAACTTTGCTTCCATTTCCAACATAGCTCTGCAATGAATGCAACGAAAACTAAATTGCGGAATAGACTGGACATAAGGAACCCCCTTCGAGTATCGCTGTCTCCCATCACCCCTGATGGGACTGTCTTGTTGCAGGAAAACAAGTATTCAGCCCAGGGCTCCCACTGATTCAGCGATATTGTTGCGTTGCAATGATTTTATATGTTCATACGGGGAAAATATGCGCTGTGTGTTTAATATCCAAATGTTACTTAAAATGTTATGATATTATTGACTTATAATTGACTTATATAACCATATAACAATTACAGCACGGAAACAGGCGATCTCGGCCCTTCTAGTCCGTGCCGAACGCTACTCTCACCTAGTCCCACCGACTTGCACTCAGCCCATAACCCTCCATTCCTTTCCTGTCCATATACCTATCCAATTTGTCTTTAAATGACAATATCGAACCTGCCTCTACCACTTCTACTGGGAGTTCGTTCAACACTTACTTCAGGCTCCCCTGGTAATTGACATCACTATATTCATGCGAGGAAAATATGTGCTGTGTGTTTAATATTAAATTTGTTAGAGAAACCGTTTTAGAAATGAAATTGAGTGTATTAGCCACTTATCACCAATATTCCAGTCGTGATTAACACTCCGCCCCCCCCCCCCCAACCGAACAGAGTCACCAAAAACGATTTGTAGGGGAAAGATAGCGGCACACGTACACGCATGTGCACTGGTGCCCGTGCAAGGCTTCATGGTCATTGTAGTCTTTCTCGGGGTAGACACAACGGATTTGACTGCTACTTTTGTCCGTTGGCAACTCTACCACCCCACCCCCGGTCGGCCAGTCCGCAAGAATTTTCTCAATATTAAACCGGTCCGCAATGCAAAAAAGGTTGGGGACCCCTGGTTTAAAAGGCACAACAGCACCACCTCTTTCACCTCAGATGGTTGAGGAAGTTTGGTATGGTCCTCCAAATCCTAAGAATTTTCTACAAGGGCACAATTGAGAGCATCCTGACTGGCTGCCTCACTGCCTGGTTTGGGAACTGTACCTCCCTTAATTGCAGGATTCTGCAGAGAGTGATGCGGACAGCCCTGCGTATCTGGTTGTGAACTTTCTATGATTCAGGACATTCAGAAGGATCATTGGGGACCCAAGTCACCCCAACCACAATCTATTCCAGCTGCTCCCTTCTGGGAAACGGTACCGCAGCATAAAAGCAACAGGCTCCGGGTCAGCTTCTTCCACCAGGCAATCAGACTGATTAACTCATGCTGATTTGAGTGTATTTCTATGTTACATTGACTGTTCTTTTTATTATGTTATTATAAACTACTATGATTGCACATTTAGACGGAGATGTAACATAAAGATTTTTACTTGTGTATGTGAAGGATGTAAGAAATAAAGTCAATTCAATTTAATTCAGTTCAATTCACTGTTGTAACAATTGGTTACTTGAGTTATTGTTGCCTTCCTGTCTGCTTGAATCAATCTGGCCATTCTCTTCTGAACTCTCATAAACTAAGTGTTTTTGTCAACAGGACCACACTCACAGGATATTTTCTGTTTTTTGCACCATTCTCTGTAAAATGTGTGTGTTAATCTCAGGAGGTGAGCAGTTTCCGAGATGGTCAAAGCACCCCATCTGGCAACAATCATTCCACGGTCAAAGTCACTTAGATCACATTTCAACCCTATTCTGCTGTTTGGTCTGAGCAACAACTGAACCTCTTGACCATGTCTGGATGCATTGAGTTTCAGCCACATGATTGGCTGCTTAGATATTTTCATTGACAAGCAGGTGTACCTAATAAAGTAGCCACTGTGTGTATTTCCACGGTGGTAAGTTGCACATGTTGGAGAGCAGTCTGCCGGTAAAGGTGTTTCCATTCATCTGCTCAGTTCGTGTTGCTGGTGGTTATGAATTTGGGTGAAGCTGTGAGAGTAGGCTGGGCAAATAGCAGCAGTGTATTTCGTAGATGGTACATACTGCAGCTAGTGTGCATAAGTGGAAGTATGTGATGGGCTATTGGCTATGTGGAATGGAACTTCTTAACTGTTAGTGACTTTGAACTTGTAGAGTCAAGTGCACAATATTCCATTGTGCTCCTGATTATTGTTTTGCATGTGCCTTTTTGCACCCTCTTCTTCCATACATAGATATCTGGCATTTGTAAATTTTTTAAAAAGGAATTGTGTTGCTTTCTGTAAGGCTGCTGTTGGTTTTGTGTTTAGATGTCTTTTGTAATTTTGGTGCAAGTTTCTGAGAGCCAGCCTAATTGAATACTGGATATATATTTGAATATTTGTAGCTAGATTCAGTTTCCATGTAGAAGCGAGAACGTGCATTACAGATTTGTCAATCATATCTTCAGGTGCAATCATATGGTGCAAAAGTATCACATGCCAAATGGTCCAAAATGTAATAAAACCAGTGTTACCAGAGATGTGCTAAGTTATTTCAAAGAATAATATTCTTTAAAGGGACAGAAAGTGTTAAACTCTTTATGTGAACAAGGTTGGATGTAGTTTTTTTTATTGGCTATTATTATTTTGCATTTTTTTCAATATAGCTAGATGATAATTTTAAATATTTGTACTTTTTTGATCAATTTTGTAAATATTGCTGGAGTAATATTTCTGTAGCAGTGCTGGGCCTTTATTCGGTCAAAATACCTGAAGGCATTTCGCAAGCATTATCAAAAACTCAATTTATTGGGTAACTTCAGCTGGTATCAAAACATAATTTACTCAGTGAGCCTGTTCAGTAAGCTTGTTCTCTCTTCTGATTTCTCAGCCACAGGACCATTATCAAAAAGGGAACAATGTCCCAAGGGATTGAAAAAGCTTATTAAAGAAGAAAGGTGCATAGCAAGACAAATATGTGAGCAGAATGAACATTAAAATATCCATGAAGTAAATTTGAAGGAATCGGGCTTGCTGGGTCTGGTTTGGAATTAAATGTCTGATGTAATGATGGATTTGGCCTTGAATAATCACAGAAGGATTCCATCGATTCCTAGTTGGAATGACTTCTTTGGCACCAAAGGATGTCATTTGGAAGAGGCAATTGTACTGTCTGATGTTCTTCCTGAACTCGTTTGCAATAGGTTTATCATTGCTGAACAAATTGAGGAGTTCATTAGGTAGAGGCTGCAAATTGCCTATCCTTTCCCTTCATACAGCAGAAATGTGCAGTTTCTCCAGTGAATAGGAAGGCACGACAGTGAGGGCATACTCTCATCGTCGAAGCAACATCAGCAGAAATGTGCCGGCATGCGAGTCGTGCATTTTGCCTTGCTCTTTCTTTGTCGAGGTATTGTCGTCGAAAGCGGCCGTTGTCGTCTTCAGCAACTCTCGCAATAATTACTCTGTGCTGCACATTCTCGAGTTGATCTTTCCTTTTCTCCTCTGTCTCTTCCTCTCTCCTCCTCCTCTCCCTGTTTTTGTCATTCTGGAGACACGCAGCCCTTTCATCCTTCGTCTCTTCATCTCTTCTACCATTTGTTCTTTCTCTCTGATCCTGGAGCCGTGCAACCCTGGCCTGGTCGGATTCTTGTTCTCTCCTCCGTCTGTGCCTATTGTTGTCATTTTGGAGACGTGCATGCCTGTCCTCCTCTGTCTCGTCTTCTCTCATCTTTTAATTGTTCTGACTCTTTGATCCTGGAGTCGTGCGGCCCTGGCTTCATCCGATTGCTGTTCTCTCCCTCTCCTTGCCGCTTCCCGACGACGTTTGGCGTCAACTCTTGACCATAATGTCCCCCTTCTCTTTCCATGCGGCATAATTAGGCTATCCATATATTTTTACCCTAATGCTTGGTAGAAGATAGGAAGCAGTAACACCAAAGCCTCTAAGCTGCTGAGGCTGGCTATGCGCATGCGTCAGGCTGTGACGTCGCGGTCTCCATGGAAGGTGGGAGCAGCTCTGTGAGTATCATGAGGTGCTGCTGAGGCTGGCCGTGTGCATGTGTCGGGCTGTGGCGTCACAAATTCCACGATTGCCGATCGGGTCTAGGGTGAAAGGCAACCTGTTGATTTTTGGTGAATGAGCAATTTTATACAAATATAAACTTTGCCTGCATTCTGTAAGTTAGTGCATCTTAATTCGATTTAGCTAAAAAAAAGTGCCGCTGTAATGCGCTAATTGGAGGTCACAGACAGACAGACAAAGCATGAGAGTTTTAGTAGTATATAGATTACCATTCCTGATCCTTACCAGAAACATTTTGCCAGAAGTACGTTTGTATCCACTGGCATTATATGGTTGCATATGCTTGATATTACGTACACTTCCTACATGATGGTAACTTGAACAAGATACTAACTATTGATATTGGAACTTGTTGAACATTATAACTTAAATATTGCAGTATCCTTTAGGGTGTGGTGATAAAAATAACCTAGCCACTTCTTCACATAATTCTGTTTTCAATGTGCATTTTTTATAGGAGCTGCTTTGAAGTATTGCTATACTGTAGAGAGGATGACTCGCCAAAAGTGTTTTGGGAAGAATTTTTAAAAACTATTCAGGTAACGTCTGCAATTTTGTGTCTCAAAACTATTGATGACAGTGGTCATTGTAAACCACATTTCAAGGAGAAATGTGCAGTTTATTTATAGCTGCTGAATGTCAGTTTTTATAACACCTCTTCTATATTAAAATCAACATAACTTTCATCCTTTTTCACATTTAACTTATTTTTCTATCTTTTACAGGAATGTTACGTTGTTTTACAGAAGGACTTGAATGCAGAACTTGATGTACTTATCAGGATGAGTAAAAATGGAGGGCCATGGCAAAATCCAGTTCTGATGTCCATCCTTAACCAAGAGTTAGTTACTCAGGAATTAGGTACGGTAATTGACGTCCTGAATATAGCTTCTCAAGTAATGTCCTTTTTTTTCTCTCTTCGTTGACTTCACAACATTGAGGAGTTTAATCTATTGCAGTAAAACCTAGTTTTTATTTGTATGATTGTTATGACTAACAGCAAATGTTGATTAACATGCTTCAGAAAGAAAATGACACAAATGTGAGATGCTATTGCTTGTGTTGCTTAATTTTCTGACTTAGAAACCTGGAAATGCTTCACAGGTGGATGTCGGGGCAGACAGGTTACAGTGGACTGCACAGATGTTGCCTGACCTGCTGAGCTCTTCTAGCACACTGTGTGTATTGCTCTAGATTTCCAGCATCTGTTGTACCTCTTGTGTCAGTGGACTACTATTAATCGGGAGTTTCATGTTCAAGTGTTGATTGGGTAGTGTCCTTTTTGCAGACTTTTTGACTTCTTTGGAATTGAATTCGCTGCAATGTTTGACATAGAACATGGAATAGTACAGCACGGTACAGGCCCTTCGGCCCACAATGTTGTGCTGACCCTCAAACCCTGCCTCCCATATAAGCCCCCACCTTAGATTCCTCCATATACCTGTCTAGTAGTCTCTTAAACTTCACTAGTGTATCTGCCTCCATCACTGACTCAGGCAGTGCATTCCACGCACCAATCACTCTCTGAGTAAAAAACCTTCCTCTAATATCCCCCTTGAACTTCCCACCCCTTACCTTAAAGCCATGTCCTCTTGTATTGAGCAGTGGTGCCCTGGGGAAGAGGTGCTAGCTATCCACTCTATCTATTCCTCTTATTATCTTGTACACCTCTATCATGTCTCCTGTCATCCTCCTTCTCTCCAAAGAGTAAAGCCCTAGCTCCCTTAATCTCTGATCATAATGCATACTTTCTAAACCAGGCAGCATCCTGGTAAATCTCCTCTGTACCCTTTCCAATGCTTCCACATCCTTCCTATAGTGAGGTGACCAGAACTGGACACAATACTCCAAGTGTGGCCTAACCAGAGTTTTATAGAGCTGCATCATTACATCACGACTCTTAAACTCTGTCCCTCGACTTATGAAAGCTAACATCCCATAAGCTTTCTTAACTACCCTATCCACCTGTGAGGCAACTTTCTGGGATCTGTGGACATGTACCCCGAGATCCCTCTGCTCCTCCACACTACCAAGTATCCTGCCATTTACTTTGTACTCTGCCTTGGGGTTTGTCCTTCCAAAGTGTACCACCTCACACTTCTCCGGATTGAGCTCCATCTGCCACTTCTCAGCCCACTTCTGCATCCTATCAATGTCTCTCTGCAATCGTTGACAATCCTCTACACTATCTACAACACCACCAACCTTTGTGTCGTCTGCAAACTTACCAACCCACCCTTCTACCCCCACATCCAGGTCATTAATAAAAATCACGAAAAGTAGAGGTCCCAGAACAGATCCTTGTGGGACACCACTAGTCACAATCCTCCAACCTGAATGTACTCCCTCCACCACCACCCTCTGCCTTCTGCAGGCAAGCCAATTCTGAATCCACCTGGCCAAACTTCCCTGGATCCCATGCCTTCTAACTTTCTGAATAAGCCTACCGTGTGGAACCTTGTCAAATGCCTTACTAAAATCCATATAGATCACATCCACTGCACTACCCTCATCTATATGCCTGGTCACCCTCTCAAAGAACTCTGTCAGGCTTGTTAGACTTGATCTGCCCTTCACAAAGCCATGCTGACTGTCCCTGATCAGACCATGATTCTCTAAATGCCTATAGATCCTATCTCTAAGAATCTTTTCCAACAGCTTTCCCACCACAGACGTAAGGCTCACTGCTCTATAATTACCCGGACTATCCCTACTACCTTTTTTGAACAAGGGGACAACATTCGCCTCCCTCCAGTCCTCCGGTACCATTCCCGTGGACAACGAGGACATAAAGATCCTAGCCAGAGGCTCAGCAATCTCTTCCCTCGCCTCGTGGAGCAACCTGGGGAATATTCTGTTAGGCCCCGGGGACTTATCTGTCCTAATGTATTTTAACAACTCCAACACCTCCTCTCCCTTAATATCAGCATCCTCCAGAACATCAACCTCACTCATATTGTCCTCACCATCATCAAGTTCCCTCTCATTGGTGAATACCGAAGAAAAGTATTCATTGAGGACCTCGCTCACTTCCACAGCCTCCAGGCACATCTTCCCACCTTTATCTCTAACCGGTCCTACCTTCACTCCTGTCATCCTTTTTTTCTTCACATAATTGAAGAATGCCTTGGGGTTTTCCTTTACCCTACTCGCCAAGGCCTTCTCATGCCCCCTTCTTGCTCTTCTCAGCCCCTTCTTAAGCTCCTTCCTTGCTTCCCTATATTCCTCAATAGGCCCAGCTGATCCTTGCTTCCTAAACCTCATGTATGCTGCCTTCTTCCTCCTGACTAGATTTTCCACCTCACTTGTCACCCATGGTTCCTTCACCCTATCATTCTTTATCTTCCTCACCGGGACAAATTTATCCCTTAAATCCCGCAAGAGATCTCTAAACATTGACCACATGTCCCTAGTACATTTCCCTGCAAAAACATCATCCCAATTCACACCCACAAGTTCTAGCCTTATAACCTCATAATTTGCCTTTCCCCAATTAAAAATTTTCCTGTCCTCTTTGATTCTATCCTTTTCCATGATAATTATAAAGGCCCCGGGAGCGGTGGTCACTGTCCCCCAGATGCTCACCCACTGAGAGATCTGTGACCTGACCCAGTTCATTACCTAGTACTAGATCTAGTATGGCATTCCCCCTGGTCGGTCTGTCGACATACTGTGACAGGAATCCATCCTGGACACACTTAACAAATTCTGCCCCGTCTGAACCCTTGGAACTAATCAGGTGCCAATCAATATTAGGGAAGTTAAAGTCACCCATGATAACAACCCTGTTATTTTTGCAGCTTTCCAAAATCTGCCTCCCAAACTGCTCCTCTGTATCTCTGCTGCTACCAGGGGGCCTATAGAATACCCCCAATAGAGTAACTGCTCCCTTCCTGTTCCTGACTTCCACCCATATTGACTCAAAAGAGGATCCTGCTACATTACCCACCCTTTCTGTAGCTGTAATATTATCCCTGACCAGTAATGCCACCCCTCCTCCCCTTTTTCCGCCCTCTCTATCCCTGAAATCCAGGAATATTGAGAATTCATTCCTGCCCTGGTGCCAGCCAAGTCTCTGTAATGGCCACTACATCATAATTCCATGTATGTATCCAAGCTCTCAGTTCATCACCTGTGTTCCTGATTATTCCATATTTGCAATGTTGTTTTTGTTAGGTTGTGTGAATTGACAGAGTGAATGAAGTGGTTGATGGTTGGGCGATTACCAGAACATGTCTCGACACAAATGGTATGGATATGCCTGCTGCCCCTCACTAACGACAATGAAGGTGCAGGCCCTTATACTTTTGGATGTTGCCATCAGGCCTTGTGGCTATGGCAAGATTATGTTCCAGGCATTTTATCAGAAGAAGGACTACACTAAAGTTAGATTTCTCCACTCCACCGCTTGCCAAATGAAATTTTCCAGAGTTTCATGTCCTTTCCAGTTTTAGTACTGTAAGAATATAATTGACTTTGACCTCATCTGTTGCTTCCTAAATTAGAGTTGTAGTATGCTGGATCCATATTAAAAAGAGCAGGACGGTCACAAGATATTTGATTATTCCACAGGATTAGTCATCAGGATCCCATCATGCTTGATGTTGAAGCCAATCTGAAGATTGTATTCATTTTACAGTATAACCTTCCAAAAGAAGATGTTTCTGCTGCCTTGTTGTTTGAGCTGCTCTTCTCCATTGTTTCTCACTTGGGGCAGTTAATTTATTGGTGGAATTCTCAGCAGTTATCACTGTGGATTATCTACAAGAAGCTTGGTGTTCCAGGTTGCAGGCTTTAATTTGGGAAGTAAATGCATTTGTCTTGACCAATACAACATTGGCAGTTAGTCGGTTCAGATGATAGCAATGGGCCAGTGTTGACATATTATTGGAGCCCTCTGCTACACATGGCTATCATTTTCCTAGGTGCATTCATAGACAGCCATATTGTACAAACAAAACTTTTTACTTTGAAATGAAGTGCTAAAATGTCTTTGTTGAAAGACTTTGAGCTAGAAGTCAGATACAGTGCCTATAAATAGTATTCATCCCCCTTGGAAGTTTTCATGTTTTATTGTTTTAGACATTGAATCACCGTGGATTTAATGTGACTTTTTTTTTACATTGATAAACAGAAGACTTTTGTGTCAAAGAGAAATCAAATTTCTACAAATTTACCTAAATTTGTTACAATTATTAAACACAAAGTTGATTGCATAAGTATTCACCCCCTTCAAGTCAGTATTTAGTAGATGTACCTTTGGCAGCAATTACAGCCTGTGTGGATAGGTCTCTATCAGCTTTGCGTATCTGGACCCTACAATTTTTCTCCATTCTTCTTTACAAAACTGTTCAAGCTCTGTCAGATTACATGGTGATCGTGAGTAAACAGCTCTTTTCAAGTCCAGCCACAAATTCTCAATTGGATTTTGGTCTGGACTCTGACTTGGTCACTCCAAGATATTAACTTCCACAAACGAGAAAATCTGCAGACGCTGGAAGACCAAGCAACACACACAAAATACTGGAGGAACTCAGCAGGTCAGATAGCATCTATGGAGAAGAATACAGTTGACATTTCGGGCTGAGACAATTCAGCAGGACCTGCTGAAGGGTATCAGCCTGAAACGTTGACTATACTCGTTTTCCATTAATGCTGCCTGGCCTGCTGAGTTCCTCCAACATATTGTGTGTGTTGCTAAGCCGTTAACTTTGTTGTTTTTAAGCCGTTCCTGGTTAGCTTTGGCTTCATGCTTGGGGTTGTTGTCTTGCAGGAAAACAAATCTTCTCCCAGGTCACAGTTCTCTTGCAGACTGCATCAGGTTTTCCTCCAGGATTTCCTTGTAGTTTGCTGTATTCATTTTACCTTCTACCTTCACAATCCTTAAAGAGCCTGCTGCAGTGAAGTATCCTCACAGCATGATGCAGCCACAACCATACTTCACGGTAGTAATGGTGTGTTTTTGATGATGTGTGGTGTTTGGCTTATGCCAAATACAGTGTTTAGTCCAGGAGTCCCCAACCTTTTTTGCACCATGGACGGGTTTAATATTGACAATATTCTTGTGGACTGGCAGACGGGTGTGGGGGGGGCGGGGTGTTCAAGTAGGGTTGCCAACTTTCCCACTCCCAAATAAGGGACAAAAGTAACAGTCAAATATGGGACACTTGTGTTTACCCTGAGAAAGACTACCATGACCATGAAGCCTTGCGCGGGCAACTGTGTGCGCATGCGTGACGTACGCATACATGACGTGCACATGCATGTACGTGCCAATTTTTTTCTACAAATTCGGTTTTGGCTTAATCTTCCCGATTCTGTTAAGTGAAACTACACTGTACATACATTATTTCTACTTTATATAGGCTGTGTATTTATCATATTAATCCTGCTTTTACTATATGTTAGTGTTATTTTAGGTTTTATGTGTGTTGGCACGTGGCCAAGTGGTTAAGGTGTTCATCTAGTGATTTGAAGGTCGCTAGTTCAAGCCTTGGCTGAGGCAGCGTGTGTGTCCTTGAGCAAGGCACTTAACCACATATTGCTCTGCGATGACACCGGTGCCAAGCTGTAAGGGCCTTCCCTTGGACAACATCAGTGGTGTGGAGAGGGGAGACTTGCAGCATGGGCAACTGCTGGTCTTCGATACAACCTTGCCCAGGCCTGCACCCTGGAAACCTTCCAAGGCACAAACCCATGGTCTCATGAGACTAACGGATGCCTATAAGGTTTTATGTATTATTTGGTAGGTTATTTCAAGTTCAACAGTGCGTGACAGGAAATGAGGAAAGGTGCAGCTGACTCATTGTTTCATATCGCCAAATCATATTGTTTCCTCGCGGCCCGGTAGCACATGCTTTGCGGCCCGGTGGTTGGAAACCACTGGTTTAGTCTGATAACCAAAAAGCTCAGTTTCGGTTTCATCAGACCATAGAACCTCCTTCCAGCTGACTTCAGAGTGTCCCACATGCCTTCTGGCAAACTCTAGCCAAGATTTCATGTGAGGTTTTTTCAACAGTGGCTTTCTCTTTGCCACTCTCCCATAAAACTGCGACTGGTGAAGCACCTGGGCAACTGTTGTATGAGCAGTCTCTCCCATCTCAGCCACTGAAGCTTGTAACTCCTCCCGAGTTGTCATAGGTCTCTTGGTGGCCTCCATCGCTTGTCCCCTTCTTGCACAGTCATTTGAGGATGGCCTGCTCTAGGTAGACTCACAACTGTGCCATATTCTTTCTATTTGATGACTGACTTATCTGTACTCAAGGATATTCTGTGACTTGGAAATTTTCTTGTATCCATCTCCTGCTTTTCATAACCTTTTCGCAGAGTTGCCTGGAGTGTTTTTTTTTTTGTCGTCTTGGTGTAGTTTTTGCCAGAATTCTGACTCACCAGCAGTTGGACCTTCCAGATACAGGTGTCTCTTTACTACAATTAATTAAAACACCTTGACTGCACACAGGTGATCTCCATTTAACTAATTATGTGATTTTTAAAACCAGTTGGCTGCACCAGTGAATCAATTAGTTTGTTTTATAATTGTAATTAATTTAGATCACTGTCGAGATCTGTTTTCACTTTGACACGAAAGAGTCTTTTTCCATTGATCAGTGTCAAAAAAAAGCTAAATTAAATCCACGGTGATTCAATGTTATAAAACAGTAAAACATGAAAACTTCCAAGGGGAGGTAAATACTTTTATGTTACTGACAAGACAAACCCCTAGATATATTTAATCTCTTCAAAATTATTAATCTACACCGAGAATTCCTGTCAGTGAAGGTAGAGGCAGTGGTGTATTCGAACTGATAAAAGATATCACAACTCATCTAGTTCAGCGTTTTTAGATTTTTTTTTCCTTTGAAGTGATCAAAATTTGTTTCTACCTTGAAATTTGTTAAATTGAAATTTAAACTGATGTTTGATTTCCTTTTAAATTTTGCATCTTATTAGTTTCTCCATTGAGTTGTAGAGCTAAAAGTAAGATACAAGCTGAAATAGGTAAAGAACAATGTGGTTTTGTGAAAGGCAAAGGTACAAGAGACAGAATATTGATGTTAAGGATACTATCAGAACCAGCTATTCTTTCTTTTTCAATCTTTTTATTTCATAAAATATAAACATAACATAGCAATATTACAAATTGTTGGAAATACATTGTTATACTTAAAATGAGTAATTATAAAACCAAATAGTATAAATTGACAAAACTCCCAATCGTGTAGGATAACAATGAATAATACAGGACAAAAAAAACTGGAGAAAAATCATGAAAAAGAAAAAAAATAGAAAAAAAACAAACCCCACCCCAAAAAGAAACTAATCTAAACAGAATTAGTCAACTAAACTAAAAAGACTTGGGCAATTCTAACAATGTAAAAATGGAAGAGAAGAAAACCTTAGTGTCGACGACTCCATTCCTCTCAACCAGCAGTACAGAGAGATAAAATAAGTTTGGAAATGGTCAAATTACATCATATGAAAATGCTGAATAAATGGCCTCCAAGTTTTTTCAAATTTAATGGAAGGGTCATAAACCACACTTCTAATTTTTTCCAAATTCAAACGCAACATAGTTTGTGAAAACCAGTGAAATACAGTAGGAGGGTTAATCTCTTTCCAATTCAGCAAAATGGATCTTCTAGCCATTAAAGTAAGAAATGCAATCATCCGGCGTGCTGAAGAGGTTAAATGATTTGAGTCTATCATTGGTAATCCAAAAACAGCAGTAATTGGATGAGGCTGTCTGTATTCAAAACCGTTGAAATAATATCAAAAATATCTTTCCAATATTTTTCCAACAAAGGACATGACCAAAACATCTGAGTTCAAGAGGCTATCTGGGAATGACATCTATCACATATAGGATTAATATAAGAATAATAACGAGATAGTTTATCTTTGAACATATGAGCCCCGTGCACTACTTTAAACTATATCAACACATGTTTAGCACATATAGAGAATGAATTAACCAATTGAAGAATTTTTTTCCCATTTCTCAATCGGTATAATAATCTTAAGTTCTCTTTCCCAATCAGCTTTAATTTTATTGGAAACATCAGGACATAAATTCATAATTATGTTGTAAATAATTGCTACAACACTTTTCTGAGAGAGATTTAGATCTAAATTTTTTTCCAAAGTATCCATTGGATATGAGTGTGGAAAATTAGGAGAAGCAGTAATTAAAAAGTTTCTAATCTGTAGGTATCTAAAAAAGTGAGATCTGGGTAAGTTATATTTATTAGAAAATTGATCAAAAGACTTAAAACAATTATCCAAAAATAAATCCCGAAAACGTACTATACCTTTGGCTCTCCAATCAAAGTAAGCTTGATCCATAGTGGAAGGTTGAAAACGGAAATTAGATATAATAGGGCCTGCTAAAATAAATTGATTGAACCCAAAAAATCTTCGGAATTCAGAACGAGCTATTCAAGTGCAAAAAGATTTGTGTGTTTTATCGACTACACAAAAGCATTTGATAAAGTGAAGCACAATAAGTTATTTGAAATATTACAGAAAACTGTAGATCTAGATTCGAAAGACCTCCGCCTATTCAGAAATCTGTACTGGGAACAAACTGCTGCTGTAAGAATAGATGGAGAAGTGAGTCAGTTTATGAAAATCAAGAGAGGCGTTAGACAAGGGTGTATTTTCTCCCCTGATTTATTTAATATGTACAGTGAAACAATATGACAAAAAATAAGAGACATCTTGGGAATCAAAGTTGGCAGTAAAAACATCAATAATTTCAGATATACGGATGACGCTGTGTTAATTGCAAGTAACGGAAGAAGAACTACAAAACTTAATTGATATAGTTGTTGAAGAAAGTGCAAAAATGGGTCTATCTATCAATTGCAAGAAGACAGAATGTATGGTGATCTCCAAAAAGAAGGAGAATCCTATCTGCAGGCTGAGAATAAATGGGGAAGACATAAAACGTGCAGAACTTTTGCTACTTAGGAAGCTGGGTGACATCAGATGGCAGGTGCGACATGGACATCAAAAGAAGAATAGGGATGGCAAAAGACACCTTTACAAGAATGAGGAGTATACTGACCAATACTAAACTAGGCATGACAACCCGCCTCAGAGTACTGAAATGTTACGTTTATCCAGTTATGTTATATGGCTCAGAATGTTGGACAATATCTAGTAATATGAAAAAGCGAATTGAAGCAGCAGAGATGTGGTTTTTGAGGAGGATGCAAAGAATATCATGGACGAAACGAATATCTAATGAGGATGTCATGAACAGAGCAAACACAAAAAGAAATAATATGAGATCATGAAAAGGCAACGTAACTTCATCGGACATGTGATTAGGAAAGAGGAGTTAGAATGCACGGTAATTATGGGAAAGATTGAAGGGAAGAAAGCAAGAGGAAGACAAAGACAAATGATGATGGAGACAGCAGCCAGAGAACTGGAAATGAATACCAATGAATTGATCCACTTGACCGGAAACAGGAGTGTGTGGGCCATTGCAGTCAAAACTCAAACTGGGCATGGCACCTGATGATGATGATTGAATTGTAATGTATAGAATCCCAGAAGTTAGATGGATACAGAAAGAGAAAGACAATGAAAAGTTTAAAGACTTAGATAGTTGCAATGATTAAATATTCAAACAAATTAACCTTTTTTTCCAAAATAAAAGTTCTTGACAGAGATATGCATTCAATATTGATTGATGAAATGTATGATGTAGAAGAGAATTGCTCTATAAAACTATAAATTTTATTTTGTCAGTGAACAACAATTGGCCAACTTAATGCACTAATGCAAAGAAGACAAAATTAAAATTCTCACTGTAAAGAGGTCATACAAATATTGAAACCAACTAAAAGAAGTTCCACATCTGTTTTGATAGGCAACTGCATTTGTCAGTTTGAGGATTTTTTTTCCCAATTTAGTCACCTGCATCACTCTCAGAAAATGACAACTGTGTAAAAGCAGACATAAAATCAAAACAAATAGATACAGTTGCTTATTGTCTTAAAAACAATAGGGTAATCTTGACCAAGCACTCCCTGAAAGGGTCCTATACACACTTGTGGAAAATCCAGATATTTCACTAAAAGCAAATATTTAAATGTACTGTTGAAATTAACTTGAGTGCTACTTGCAGCTATACAAATATCCTGGTTTAAAAAAACGAACTTGATCTTACCACGATTTTTCAATTTATCCAAGTACTAGTGCTTAGTAAAGTTTATATAGGGTCTATTTTAAAATAAGATGTTACTTTAAAAGGATTTAATTACATGATTTGCCTATGGAGGGAAGGAAGTATAAAGTCTGCCTTGTTCCTAATTCACCATAATTTCAGGTGATTATGTTGTCAGTTTGGATGATGTGGCCTTTGATTTGGAATTTTAAGTCTCAAGATGTGTAGTTGGATAAGTTGCTACAAAGTATGTTCACATCATTGTTACATATTCTTAGGAAGATCCTGTATGTACAGCCCCCTGCTGTACTCTCTGTGCACCCATGATTGTGTAGCCAAGTTTCCATCGAACTCAATATATAAGTTTCCTGATGACACCAGAATTGTAGGCCGTATCTCGGGTAATGATGAGTTTCAATACAGAGAGGAAATTAAGAACCTGGTGGCATGGTGCGAAGACAATAACCTATCCCTCAACGTCAGCAAGATGAAAGAATTGGTTGTTGACTTCAGAAGGAGTAGCGGACAGCACAACCCTATTTTCATTGGTGGTACGCGAGTGGAACAGGTCAAAAGCTTTAAGTTCCTCGGGGTCAGTATCACAAATGACCTGACTTGGTCCAACCAAGCAGAGTCCACTGCCAAGAAGGCCCACCAGCGCCTTTACTTCTTGAGAAAGCTAAAGAAATTTGGCCTGTCCCCTAAAAACCTCACTAATTTTTATAGATGCACTGTAGAAAGCATTCTTCTAGGGTGCACCACAACCTGGTATGGAAGTTGTCCTGTCCAAGACCGGAAGAAGCTGCAGAAGATCGTGAACACGGCGCAGTGCATCACACAAAACCAATCTTCCGTCCGTGGACTCACTTTACACGCACGCTGTTGGAGCAGTGCTGCCAGGATAATCAAGGACACGACCCATCCAGCCAACACACTTTTCGTCCCCCTTCCCTCCGGGAGAAGGCTCAGGAGCTTGAAGACTCGTACGGCCAGATTTGGAAACAGCTTCTTTCCAACTGTGATAAGACTGCTGAATGGATCCTGACCCGGATCTGGGCCGTACCCTCCAAATGTCCAGACCTGCCTCTCGGTTTTTTTTGCACTACCTTACTTTCCATTTTCTATTTTCTATTTATGATTTATAATTTAAATTTTTAATATTTACTATCGATTTGTACTCCAGGGAGTGCAAAGCGCAGAATCAAATATCGCTGTGATGATTGTACGCTCTAGTATCAATTGTTTGGCGACAATAAAGTAAAGTATATAAAGTATCTATGTTTTCTTCCAATGGTTATTGGGATACTACAGTATCTGTACCTGAAGAATTCAGCACCATTCTTGATGCTCATTTGACTAATATGTTTGATGTTTGAGTTTAGTTGGCTTTGACAGCATTGGAAAAACTGAATATGTCAGCAAATTGCTGAGTGCTCTCTCTATTCCTTGTCATGGGTTTTCAGCTGAATCTCTCATTTCAGATGTCTGTAAAATCCTTCTTTCTAGGAGTGAATGAGTTACAATCCAGGAAGGCCTTGCATTTGCAGTTAATTAATACCTCCTGACCATTATCTTCAAACCAGTCCTAATTCTTTGTGGTGCAGAAGCATATAAACTGTGGGTACTATGCAAGATGCTGATTGATAAGAGATATCATAGTTGTGTTCTTGAGCTTTGTCGTTGATTTTATTACAACAGCAGTTTTGTGATATTGATGCTTTGGGTCTGTGTTGCCTCAACCAGCTATATATTAGGCCAGGCACATTGTCATTGTGCTCACAATGACTCCCAACACAGACAGTCTGTTCTGAGCACTGTCATGGGAAAAGTGTATCAGATGACTGGAAAAAAAAGATCAAACATCTAGAAATCTTTGCTCAGTTGGTGAAGGCGTTTTAAACATGAGAAAGTCTGCATTCTGGAAATCCAAAGCAATACATACAAAATGCTGGAGAAACTCAGCATATCAGGCAACATTATGGAAATGAATAAACAGTTGATGTTTCAAGTGGAGACCCTTCTTCAGGACTGGAAAGGAGGAAGGTGCCTCCATAAAAAGGTGAGGGAGGGGGAAAAGGATAACTGGAAGGTTATAGGTGAAGCCAGGTGCGTAGGAAAGGTAAAGGGCTCGAGAGGAAGGAACTTGATAGGAGCAGGGAGTAGACAAGTTCCCATGAAGGATACATGGCTGTGGTAGCAAGTCTGGGTGAGTACATGGAGTTGGTGGGCAGCAGAGATGTCAGAGGGAGAGCAGTAAAAGAGGGTCTTATTGAACCCTCATTGAAGCAAAGATTTAAACGTATTCAGGGTAGGCATCCCTTGAAGAGACTTTGCAGTGGAGCAACAAATCCTGAACATGTGAAATTCTGCATATGCTGGAAATCCCAAAACAGGATTGGGCACTCTTGAGGCATGAACCTGAGGCTCTCAATAACAATGTTCCTGTATGAATGGTGAAAGTCTAATCAGCCAACTTGGAACCCTCAAAAGTCATCCTTACTCCCAAAGGACTGTTTAAGAAAAAGAGTTGCAAAAGAAAGTTATTTATTGTTCAGTCAGTAACAAGCTGAAACAACTGTGTAGATGTCTTTTTAAGATTGGGAATTGATGTGAGAAATGTATTCATAGAACAGCAAAATAGAGGAATGAAGAGATGAGATTTATATGGGAATAGGTATAATTTACAGTGGTAATATACTAAAACACCCTAACATTTTCCATTCTGGATGTTGATGGTTCTCATCTTCTGCTGGAACCTGGATCCTGCATATCAACAGAACATCTCAGCCAAAAGAAATTCTATTTAACTTGATTCAGAGTTGGAAGTAAATTTATTATCAAAGTACGTATATATCACCCCATACTACCTTGAGATTCACCTTGTTGCGGGCATTCACAGTAGCATAAAGAAATGCAATAGGTCACCATGTTCTTCTTGGGTACTGGTATGATTGAAGCCTGCATGAAGCAGGTGGGTAACTATCTACTTGTAACTAATAACTATATACTTGAATTTTTCAGTGAGAAGTCTTTGAATAATGAATTGAAGCTTGAATTGTGGCTGATTATTTTGATCCAGCTGCCATTAGTGATTATGGTTGTTCTGCCACAATCTGCTGTGCTCAGCTAGATCAGTTCATGACAGAAATTGACCCTTGGACATTTTTATTTATAAACTATATTTGTCTTCACCAGTTTGTGAGAAGATCATTAAACTTCAACTCCTAAAATCAGCTTCTTCTAAAATAAAACAAAATCGTTTCCAAAGGTTTGAGCACCCAGCTTTTCAACTAAAAATTTGAAAAGTAACAATGCTGTGCAGAATTAAAATTCCCTGAAAGTGTAAGCAGTCATGGTTAAAGCAGCAAAGGGAATTGCCTCAACTATTTGGATTTAATGACAAGCCTGCTTAGTATTTGGGGATGGTGCATATTTATTCATGCAAGTTAAAATCATTTTGATTTACTCTGCCTTTTTGTTTAAATTGTTCAAAAAATCTGAATAAGCAGTTGCACATCCAGTTTTGTATTTTAAGTGTACAATTAACCAAAATGTTTTTGTGTTCACATGTGCATATTATTTTAACTGTAGTTTCTCGAAGGGGTGTGTATTAAAACTTTATCTTCAGAACAATTCTGATGTATAGGATACTAATTGTTATAGTGGCATGCCATCAACAATCTATCAAATTGAAAGAACTGTCAGGAACTGTATTGCCAAAAATGTCATTTTATCAAATGGATTGTAACGATTGCACATTTGCAGTTTCTTTCCATCTTTCAGCCAACTGTAGAACAATGATCAACTTGCTTTACAGTTCCATCTGCTATTCCATCTGCTGATCCAATATATTTAAATAAGCATGGTAGGGCTGTTGTGTTGACACATCCTTTGCCTTGCTTTCATAGTGTGAATTTACTTTGGAAAAATACTGTGTTTTATAAATGTATTTTTTGCAATTGCAAAACCCTGCTGGACATTAATAACTTGGAGTACTGCAGGTCTACCCCATCAGCGAGTTGCCCGTATGCAGAAAAACTGAATGAGCAGGATTTGGTGCGCGTCATGCTGCTGCCTGCGTCAGAATGGGTGTGTAAAGGAGGTGTTGCAGTCTAACAGCGAGTGATTGTCTTAGTCACTTTTCTTGTGATTGCAAGACCCTGTTGGACATTAATGTGAAATATTGCAAGTCCAATTCAATGGTTCATTGGCAGCCAGCACACAGTGTACATGCTGGAGTTGGTGCTGCTCTTCAGTGTTTGCTCAGCAGAAGACAAGATGTTTTCAACTGCAGACTGTTGCAACATTCATGGACTCAGGGACTTGGTCTTTTTTGTGTGACTGTATTTTACTGCTGGCTTGTATGTGCTATGTGTGACTGATGGTACTGTGTTTTGCACCTTGGTCCCAGAATCACGCTGTTTCATTTGGCTGTGTTGTATGGTTGAACGCCAATTAAACTTGAACTTGAATATTGCATGGAAACGTGCATTGATTTCTTTTTATAGAAATATTAGTTCATGGCATGTACCACATAAGTCAAATTGAAGAATTTATAAATAGGTTCATTGATGTTGATATTGTACCAGTGTTATAAATTGTTATATTTGCTGAAACTGCGTTTTCATTATTGATTTGACTGCATAGAATTAGACTAACAGGAATGATCTGGTGGACTTCATTTTGTGTTCCTGTCTATTGTGTGCTTTTTACAGTAGATGAATATTTGGGATCAGAATCTCCAGTGTTCTTTGAATATAGAGTGAAATACTTGATGAAGTATAAGCATATCAAAGAAGCAATGACGCTGACCAAATACTGTGTGAATCACCCGCAAACTGGCAAAAACAAGTATTTTCTCCACTTATTTTTAACATGGTTATGCCGTTCATTCCCAGAAGAAATCATGTTGCAGGAGGTAAGGATTTGTATGAGATTTTGTAAATATCAACAAAAAAAGTGTTTATTAAATTTAACATACATTGTGATGTATTTTTGTCAGAAGATGTGACTATGAAAGGAGTAGGAAGATAAATATTTCAAAGGAAAGATGCACTTTACAATTGCAATTAGTTTTCTTGGCTGTTTGCACAACTTTGCAAATTTTAGGGGAATATGAGTTTTTTTAACTTTTTTCCATTTGTTTTCCCTCAAAGATTTCTAGAATTGACTGCCAGGAAGCCCTTGATGTTATTTGCAGACTGGATTCAGAAGGGCAAGTGGAATTGTCGTGGATATTGTGTGTGGCTTTTCTTACTCAGCAGCTAAGAAATGGAGATATGTATTGTACAAGGTAAATATTCTTTTTCTTTGTAAACGCCATTCCAGATAGTAAGCAAATTTTAAATGGATCTTAAATCCGTTTAAATTTTAGATCTGTTTACATCTTATATTTGTCCTTGCTTTGTATGGACATGTTGTAAATCCATTTTAAAATTAGTTATTTATTATTTGTAATCAATTTCTGATCTGTGGCTATTATTTACTGGATTCCATTTAAAAAAACTAAAATTTATTTGTTATGTAAAAAAACAGAAAAAAATTCAGGTCAGGTTATTTTAGTTAATGGGGAAACAGCTTTAATAACCGTCAGAGATTCTGCAGTTGCTTGAATTCCAGAATAACTTGCACAAAATGCTGGAAGAACTCAGCAACATTATGTAGTATCTATGGAGAGGAATGAAGGGCCTTGGCCTGAAATATTGACTCTTTATTCCTCTCCATAGATGTTGCCTGACTTGCTGAGTTCCTCCAGAGATTTGTGTGTGTTGCTCAGCCTTAATAATGTAAATTGCTATAAATTTGATTTTTTGTGTTATTAACTTCAATATTTTAGGTGGTTTAGTTTTGAATGAATTTGTCAGTAATCTTTTTTTAATTACTATGTTTCATGTTGTTTAAACACACGTTTGAATTTTGTGATTGTTGTGATATCATAAGTAATAGATAATGTAGTATTAGCCCAGATTTTTTTCTGCATGTTCGTATGGTCCCACCATTTCTTCAGATTAGTGCCAGTGCATTTCAGAACCGCAATATAACCATGAAAAACTGAAGTTTACTAACAGTTTCATGGGGACTTACTAAGATTTCTCAACATTTATATTTGCATTTATGTAAGGAAATCTGCTTTTGAATATTCTGACAGTTAGTCCTTCTGTAGGATCCATTTACCCATTCTTCGAATAGTGGTTGCATTTCTGTCAGAAACTAATGTGAGCTCTCATTTTAAATGCTTTAGGATAAATTTCATTTTCAGATTTTTAAAGCTTTAAAGTTATTTAATTTTTAACATTTTTGAATGTCATGGATATTTAGAAGCACTGGATTTTTTTGATGGCTTTGACATCATTCAAGGCCCTGTTGTTGCTAAGGACTTTGTTCCTTGTCTGGCTGAGCCAGCATGTTGGCATGCAAATTCAGTCTGCGGGGCTGGGGAACGTAGTTGCTGAATGTGGATTGCCAGATCCATTCAAGGAAAACCCAGACTTCAGAGAAGTCTATGTAAAGAAATAGCCTGAACCAAGTCTCCATTATTTTTATTCCCCAGACTTTTGTTTACACTTTCCCACTATAACTTGAGTATAGTTCTCTATTCAAAATTTACGAGGGGTGATTGATAAGTTTGTGGCCTAAGGTAGAAGGAGTCAATTTTAGAAAACCTAATACATTTATCTTTCAACCTAGTCCCCTCCTTACATGTACACACTTAGTCCAGTGGTCGTGGAGCATACGGATCCCTTCTTTGTAGAAGAGGTCCACAGCAGGGGTGATTGATAAGTTTGTGGCCTACAGTAGAAGGAGATGAGTTATTAACTTCAAACTTTCTGCATAATCACTCAGAGTTGAACTGCATATGCATGTAATGAGAGCGTCTTGGACCTCCAGGTGGTCCACAGCAGGGTGATTGATAAGTTTGTGGCCTAAGGTAGAAGGAAATTAGTTCTACAGCTCTTATTACTTGCACATGCAGTTCAACTCTTTGAGTGATTATGCAGAAAGTTTGAAGTTAATAACTCATCTCCTTCTACCTTAGGCCACAAATTTATCAATCACCCCTGCTTTGAACCACTTCATGGAGGTCTAAGACGCCAACTTCTACAAAGAAGGGATCCGTGCCACGGCCACTGGACTAAGTGTATAAATGTAGGAAAAATAAATGTGCTAGGTTTTCTAAAGTTGACTCCTTCTACCTTAGGCCACAAACTTATCAATCACTCTTCGTACTTTCTAAAGGTCGCTGAGCCAAATGATTTCATAGTCATTCAATAAACTTGAGTTTGGTATTTCCCCTGTGCATTGGTTTGTAGAATTATTAACTTTTGTTTTTTTTTAATGGAGAACAACAATTGGGTTGAAAAGTTGTATTCCTTTAAATTACTTGCTTAAGTCCTAATTGAGCATGCCAAACCAGATACATTCAAATGATATGCCACTTAGTTAACATAAGTATGTAATTATCCCACAGTAACTTTGTAATTTAATGATATCTACTTCATCTTACTTAGGGAGTTGATATTAGTATGGAGTAAGCTGCAGCTGAAACTTGATGCATCCAAGCAACACTTTTTAGCGAAGTGTCATCACCTTCTATTAACATCCAGAAATGTCAACCATATCTTTCTTTTTATCAGGGTTATTCAGAATGAGGTGAGTTACTGCGCTGCATTGTAAATGAAAGGTTGTGTATTTTAAGTTTATTACTTTGGATAGTTTTATTTTATTAAGCTTGGATCATCCTCTGCAGTGAATAAGAGATGGTGTACCTAATAAACATGACAAAGCACATAATTGTTGATTTCTGGTGGGCAATATTTTAAGAGTTGCTGTGCTAAAATTTATAAAGCTCTATTAATCATACTTTGAATACATTGTTTAATTGTGTACACCACAGGAAGAATATATGAGCTGTAGAGGGAAAGCAGCAAACATTTATTACAGTTTTGTTTGAATTAGAATGAGGTGTTACACAAATCAGAATTATGTTCTCTTGCATTTGGAAAATTTGTATTGTGTTTTGAATTTTGAAAATACAGGTTGAGTACCCATATCCAAAATGTTTGAGCCGGAAGTGATTTGGATTTCAGATTTTTATCAGATTTTGGAATATGTAATAAGATGGCTTGGAATCACCATTATTTCTGACTCTGAATGTATGTGTTACCGATAAGCAGTCTATGTTCGTCACACTTATGTACTGATGCAGCCATTCTGTGTGTTCGATTTTCATCAGTGATGACCTTGGCAACCTCATCGATGAAATTCTCTGCTGCTTTGTGATCAGTAGACACTTTATCACCACAAATCTTTAAATATTTAATGCTGTGCCTTTTCTTAGGCTACTTCCACACTGTCTGTCTAGGTACCATATCCGATGCAGACTTTGGTGACCATGGTTTTCCATATAGATCTATCCTTCGTTTTTTAGATGACTTCCATTTCCTCGATGTGTAGCCACCTGGCTATGCTTTTGATGTACATAATCGGAGGTCTTCCTCTAGGTTTACTCCACTCAGTCTTTCCAGAGAGTATGAATTTTTCCAGTTCATCTTTCCGCATAATGTGTCCTAGGAATCTGAGTTGTCTTTCTCTTATTGTTGGTATGAGTGATCGAACTGCTTGGGCTCTTCTCAGAACTTCTTCATTTGATGTGTGTGTGGTCCATGATATTTTTAACATTCTCCTGTAGAACCATAATTCAGCTGCTTCTAGTCTTTTTTCCATTGCTGGAGAAATGGTCCAGCATTCACTTCCATAAGTCAGGATAGAATAAATGTAGCACTGCAGTATTATGTTTTTAGTGTACGTGCTCATCTTTCTGTCTGTTAATATGGGCTTCATTTTTTGGAAAGCTTCTTTCGCCATTGCTATTCTGTATTTGATATCTGTGTCGCACCTGCCATTACTTGTTATTAGGCTGACAAGGTATTTGAATTTGTTGACTTGCTTGATGTTTGTATTTCCAATTTTGATCATTGTGGGATGTTTGTCGTTCTGGAGATGACCATGCTTTCTGTCGCCTTTGTGTTGACTGAGAGGCCTCTGCTATTACTTTCTGCTGCCACTATAGTGAGTAGTTCTTGAAGTTTTGTTTCTGAGTCAGCTATTAGTACGATGTCATCAGCATATCTGATGTTATTTATATTATGACCTCCAATTGTGAATCCTTTGATGTCTTTGATACTTCTCAAGATATTTTCTCTATGCAGGTTAAATATGTCTGGCAAAAAGACACAACCCTTGCCTGACTCCTCTCATGATATTCACATACTCACTCACTTCTCCTTCTATTCTGATGGATGCTGTCTGGTCCCAGTATAAATTTCTTAAGAAACATATATCTTTCCCATCTATGTCAAGATCTTGAAGCATTTCCAGAAGATCTTGCTGTCTGACAGTGTCAAAAGCTTTTGTATAGTCAATGAAACATAGGTAGATGTCTTTTTGTACCTGGATGGCTTGCTCACAGATCATCCGTAGCATGAAAATTGCTTTTCTGGTTCCAGTGTTTTCCACAAAGCCGCATTGTTCTTTACTGATTTCTGGTTTTATACAGCGCCTTGCTCTCATCATGATTACTCTGAGAATAATTTTTGCCACGTGGCTCATCGGGCTTATTGTACGATGTACCTCATTCTGTTGCTTCCTCTTTCTTTGGAAGTGTGATGAACACTGATTTACTTAAATCATCAGGTATCTCCCCATGATCATAGATTTCATTTCCTATTTCTGTTATTTTCTCTATTCCAAAATCGTCCACACTACGCCGGATAATTTTGAAAACGAAGCTTTTTCTCTTGGTTTTGACCCTCCGTCCACATTGAAACGGAGTTTTCATCCCCCGAAAACGGAGCTTTTCTAAAACACTCTCCAGAGTGTGTAAATTTGAAAACAATTGTTTCGCATTGTAGTGTGGACGGGGTAAACGGAGATACTTAAAAATGCTGTCATGACAACACCACAACAACAATGCTTTTTCTGCTTCTGCTTGGTACTGCTCAAGCACTGCCGGATGGCTGTTATAACGCACAGTCGGTGTGAACAGCGTGAGAGTTAAATTGTAAAGTGAGCTTTTTTGACTATTTAAAAACGCTGTCATGACGTGCCGGAACAGATGGCGGCAGCGTGGCGTTTCATTGTTTTCTTGAACACAACCTAACAATTTCAGAACAGACAGCAACCAGACTGAAGCTAGAAGAGTTGGAAATGTACTCACCAAATACTTTGACCCATAGCTTACTGAATAAGTAAGTATACTCACTTCGCCCTGTTTTCTGTCCTTGCTTGTATGAAGGTGGTTTACCTATTTATGCAAGTACTTCTCTGACAATAGATGTGTAACAGCCTAATGTAACGTTGTATGGAAATACAAGATAACACTGATGCAGACATGTTTTATACATTTAACAAGGTGTTTTATTAATGTAACAGAGTTAGTCAGATTCTTAATGTTCGTCGTCAGCCGGGTCATACTGTCCATGAACTCTCTATCGGTTGCCTCCACACGCTCCAGTATTTGTTGTTTTTTAGTTTTAAGTCCTCCTGCGCGAGAGCCAACAGCAATTCCTTTGAAGTTTTTCTACTCTGTAACTGGACAAATGCGCACCAAGTATACCATTTCCTCTTCGCTTGTTTTCTGTGTGTCCTGCGCATACCCAGTAGGTGGAGATTCGCCCAAATATCCGTTCTAATGTGGACAGAGATATTTTGAAAAACGCTTGGTGTGGATGCCTGTCATTTTTACTTGAAACCGGTGTTTTCAAAATTATCCAGTCTAGTGTGGACATAGCCTCAAATTTCTGCAACCAGCCTGCTGAATATTCGTAATTACCTTCAATTTTCAGTTCATCATGATAGATCTTTGCTTGCTTCATGTTCAGCATACTGTTTAGTGGCATATATTTACTCTGACGCTGACAAATCAACTCTTTCAATACACGATTGAGATTTTTATTTTTCACTATGCAGTGTTTTTCTATTTTTCATTTAATTTTGTCCATTGCATTTGTGATCAATTCTCAGAAACTTCTGTGGTGTGCGCATTGCATGGGAACCTGTTGCCTTGTGGAATTTTCTATTTGTGACATCACGTCAGCACTCAAAAAAGTTTTGTATTTTGGAATTTCAGATAAGGGGTATTCAACCTGTATTGGGGGAAAGCATTAGGGTAAATTGAACTGTAACTTTGGAACTGTCTTTTGCAGATTGAAATTGATATGAGGTCAATTGTTACTTTTAAATTTAGAATTATTTTTTCCTCATTTCAGATATTAAGGGCAAAGTTGCTCTGTGGAATTGAATCACACATCTTTATCCAATTGATCCTATTGTGTGACACCTTCAGCTTAATTGTAATGAACAATGCCTACTAATATGCACTTGTTTATTTTGGAGATTTGGAGATTTTTCTTTTGTGATCAACATTCCAGGGAAGCATGATAATTGCATACCCTGTAGGTGATAACTTTATGACCTACTTATTTCACAACTGTAGGTCCTTTTAATTTAATGTCTGCATGTTAGATTCTTGAATTCCTAAACCTTTATTTCTTGTGGAAGCTTTTGGTTGTTGTTTGAGCTTTTATTTTGAGTGCTAAATGGTTGAATTGTTCAGAAGAAAATTTTGTCCTTCACTGGTTTGTAGAGTGTTAAGTTATTTCATTAGTGGAGTGTATTGGGGGTATAACAATAGTACTACTCTTCTTAAACTGTCTAGCATTATTCCTTATTGAAATAGTTTTATATGATGATATAAATCAGTGTCTCATTGGAAGTCTATGGAGAAATATACTTTTGCTACTAGATAATTTTACATTTGTTGTCTTGTTTGTAATGTGAATATCTCTAAACTTGTGAATATGTAATGTTGAAACATTGTAGGTTGGAGCTGAAGGTCTGCAATTCTGCGTTGAGCTCTGTGCACGTGCTCTACGGATGGATTATCAAGATGAACCAAATACAAAAACTTTAGTGTGTAAAACGCTGTCATATCTGCTGCCAAATGATTTGGATTTCTGTAGAGCATGCACTATTACAGTTTTTTTCTCTGAGTGTACATTAGAAACTTTTCATGCTGTTGAAAATCTATACAGTCAGCCAGATCAGCCATACACTGAAGATACCAGCTCAGTTCCAAGCTTCCTTCGTTGCGAGCTGCTGCTTGTTTTAAAGAACACTTGGCCTTTTGATCCAGAATTTTGGGACTGGCGGATTTTGAAGAAAAACTGTCTTGCTCTAATGCGTGGCAAAGTGGCCTTAATTAAAGCTCGTGGAAGAGATTTGCTTGTAAAGTTTGGAAACAACGTGTCAGTTAATAGCACCACAGATATCAAGACCACGGAGAAACCCGATAGGCTGCTGCTCAGCCGAGGCACGTCCCGGGCAGACGGCCACAGTGCCGTGATGCATCGTTGTGTGTTGTGTAAAAAAGAGTTCCTTGGTGGACACATTATGCGACATGCACAGGTTCATCAGCAAAAAGGTGCCTTTCCTTGTCTCATTTGTGCAAGGAAGTTCAGATTGAGGGGGCAAATGCTGAAGCATTTAAAGACTCATCTGAGGAAGATTCAAAAACAAGAACTTGCTGCATACAAAAATACTCAATCTTCTAGTGCTGCCAATGACACGCAGGAAACCGATCCTCTCACAAATGGGATTCTTGATGCAAAAGTATCAACTACTTCAGAATCTGCAAATGCAGATGAACAGACTTGCTCTAAAACGTTTACAGAAAAAGAAGATATTAAAATTGTTGATCTTCCAATTGAGCCACACAGTTCAGCTGGTCTGGATGGAGCACTGAATGAAAATTTCAAAACTCAGGAAGATCCTAACAAAGATGTTGCTCCTGATACAGCTGCTGATGATGCTACAGGTGCTCAGGTGGTAAAAGAAGAGTCTGCTTCAGATGTGTCTGCTGTTCCAACCAAAAAGAAAATGAAGAGCAGTTTTCTTGCCAAGCAAAATTCAATAGGTCACAGACATAATGGAGCTCTATGCAAACAAGAACAGGTAGAAGATAAAACTATGTCAAAAGAAAAAACAGGAAATGATACAGAAAGTGATGGTTTCCTTAATTGTCCAAGCCATGGCTGTTCAAAGGTATTTACTAAGATCCATTTTTTGATTAAACATGCACGGAAATTTCACTCCTCCGATGAAAATGTACGAGATTACCTGATGGAGTGGTATAAAGGGAAGTGCCGTTATTGCCAAAGAAAATTTATTCACTCTCAACATTTAATTGACCATCTAAAAAGGCACGTGTATCCCAAACTATTCTTCTGTTTACAGTGTGGTTGTAGTCAGAGGTTTAAATCAGCTTCAGAGCTTTTAACCCATTCTAAAAGTCATGAAGTTTTTCAAGCACAGTGCAGCTTTGGTGACTGTGACAAGTTGTTCGATAGAGTTGATGTGCTTTATGAACATGAGGCACAGCATTACTTAAGTAGCAAACCTATTCACATCACAGATTGTGACGGCAGTAAAACTGAAGCAAACAAAATACTAAGCCATCAAGCAAAGGCAAATGAAGATGCGAGCTTGGAAAATGAACAGAACGTTGTGGAATTCCCAGTTCCATCGTGGAAGTCACGGAAAGAGTTATTAGAACCAAAGACTTATCTTCACAGTTTGTCTGGCAAGCAAAGTGGAAATCAAAATGAAACAGGCACACTTAATGATACTCCACATGCTTCCATTGAATTGGAACAAAAATTGTTGACTGTTGATTCAGGCAATTTAAATTGTATTAATAATGAACAAATTATAAACGGACATGATGAATTAAAAGGGAATTTCAATAATTCAAATGCAGATACACTTTCCTCAGGTAATATGCCAAATGATGGCATTGCTGATTTGGATAAGACCGGTCTTTCAATGGATGTTTCAAGATCAGAGTCTACATCAGCAGTGTTGAATAATAGCATTTCAAAAGAAGCTTTAAGGGAACAAGCTACAGGAGTGTCACAAAACAGTGGCTGCCCGTCACAGCAAAACAAGACTCCTTCAGGTTTGCAGTCATCCTCCAATCAAGAACAGAACGGCAGTAGTAGTAAGAATAATAGCAACAGTAAGGGAGAATCTGAAAGCGGTGGCAGGCAGCACAAGTACTATAGGCCTCAGCCACCAAGCTACCTGGATGAAAGGTATATCAGTATGCCAAAACGAAGGAAGTTGGCTACTAATATAAACCAGTCTCCCACGTCACATGAGAATGCAGTTAATGTAATAAACGATCGACACATATGTCGGAAATGTTTCAGGATCTTCAACAGCATTGAAGCACTGGAAGGACACAGCTCCCAGAAAAATTGTAGACCACTCTTTGTTATGGAATCAGATAGTGATGAGGGTAAGTACATGATTAAACTTAATTTATCAAATATAAGCAGGTAATTCAGTTAATAAAATTCATTGCATTTTGAAATGATAAGCAGTGCCTCAGTTACAATTTTCCAGTTAAACTGTGTTTGATGAAAGAGTTGAATAAAATTTACATGTGGTTGTATACATTGCTTAATAAAGATTCACAGGTGAATCAAATCAAAGAGTTCCACTGCCTGTAACATAGAAAATAAATCCAAAGCTCATTTGAAAACCATACAGTATATGTAGTAATTCTGTAGCTTCTATTAATTTTGAACAAGTCTGTTCTGATATTTCTTGCAAAGTTCATTTGTCTAGATTGAATGAAGTGGAAATGCAGCAGACCAACTGCTGTTGCTGTGGTTTATTACTGATATAATGTTGTGAAATTTGTTGTTTTGCAGTAACAGTGCAATGCAGAAAAAAATGGATGTTACAATAAGAAATGCACAAAAAAAGGTGCAAAAAGAGAGCAAACAGTGAGGTAGTGTTCATGGAAGATTCAGAAATATAATGTCAGAAGGAAGAAGCTGTTCCTAAAATGTTGTGTGTGTGTCTTCAGGGTCCTCTACCATCTTGCTGATGGTAGTTATGAGAAGAGAGCATTCCAGGGTGATGGTGTTCCTAAATGATTGATACCAGCTTTTTGATGCATTACCTTTTGAAGATGTACTTGATAATGGGGTGGCTAGTGTCCATGATGGAACTGGCTTGAGTTAATAGCCCTCTATAGCTCTTTCTATATGGTGACGCATCCAGTTAGAATGCTCTCCACAGTACATCTGTAGAAATTTGCTAGAGCCTTTGGTGACGCACCAAATCTCCTAAAACTCCTAATGAAATAGTGAAAAATTTGTTCTGCTCTGATCGGCCTTACCTGTATGGCAACCCCTCTTCCATTTTCAGGTACATCAACATTAAATGTAGTGTGCTTAAGCATAGAAGTGTCAGCTGTTTTCATTCCAACCAATTATATTCGTCTTCAGTGAACTGGGTTAAATTGCTTCAAGTTGATAACCTGTAACAAATGTTTAAAGGTACACTATATTTCTCAACTGATTCCATTAAGAAATATAAACTCAGAGTTATAACAAAAATTAGTTGAATAGATCAGTAATACAAACCAATGATTTAAAGAAAGGCTTGAAGATTAAAATATGGTTAAAAGTACTCCCAATAAAGTTGGTAAGCATGGGGATTGTTAAATTTGAGAGTCAGTAATGGATGACCATAAATATCTGATGAAATAGAAATAGAATGAGAATAAGTTTTACAGAAATGTAATAAATAAAGATTAAGATCTGCTACAGTGTAAAAAGAGAATAGTAAAAAGATGTTTAAGCCACTGAAGACGAAGGTAAAAGCAAATATAATGGAGAATAATGGAATGATTTAAGTATTAACCAAGGATTTTGTATCTGTCTTTACTGTGGAAGACACAAATATAAATAATGAAGTAGTAAAGATCTAATGATAATGAAGATTCTAAAAAATAAGAAATACTCAAAATTAAAGTAGTCAAAATGTGTTAATTCCTTTTGCTCTAATAGCTTGCATCCCATTTCAAAAAGATACAGTGATGACGATCTTACAAAATTCCATATTTCCGGCTGACTGGAAGGTAGCAAGCATAACAATGGTGTTCAAAAGACTTCAAAAGCATAGAATAACAACTCCAACAAACCATTCACAAACAAGAGAAAATTTGCAGATGCTGGAAATCCGAGCAACACACCCAAAATGCTGGAGGAAGTCAGCAGGCCAGGCAGCATCTATGGAAAAAAAAGTACAGTTGACGTTTCGGGCTGAAACCTGAAAAAAAAGCTGAGGAGTAGATTTAAATCTGGGGGAGGGGAGAGAGAAGCACAAGGTGATGGGTGAAACCTGGATGGGGAGGGGATGAAGTAAAGAGCTGGGAAGTAAATTGATAAATGAGACAAAAGGTCATGGAAGAAAGAAAAGTGGTAGTGGGGCGGCGGGGGGAGAAGGGGCACCAGAGGGAGATAATGGGGAGGCAAGGCGATAAGGTGGGAGAGGGAAAAGGGGCTGGGGAATGCTGAAGGAGGTGGGAGGAGGGGCATTACCAGAAGTTGGAGAAATCGATGTTCATGCCATTAGGCTACCCAAACGGAATATAAGGTGTTGTTCTTCCAAACTTATGTGTAGCCTCATCACAGTAGTGGAAGAGGCCATGGATAGACATATCAGAATGGGAAGTGGAATTAAAATGGGTGGCCACAGGGAGATCCCACTTTTTCAAGTGGATGGAGCATGGGTGCCAGGTGAAGTGGTCTCTCAATCACATCAGGTTTCGCCGATATATAGGAGGCCATACTGTGAGCAACGGACACAGCATATGACCCCAACAGACTCACAGATGAAGTGTCACCTCACCTGGAAGGACTGTTTGGGGCCCTGAATGGTAGTGAGGGAGGAGGTGTAAGAGCAGGTGTAGCACTTGTTCTGCTTACAAGGATAAGTGCCAGGAGGGAGATCAGTAGGGTGGGACGCAAGGAAGTCGCATAGGGAGTGATCCCTGCTGAAAGCAGAAAATGGGAGGCAGGGAAAGGTGTGCTTGGTGGTAGGATCCCGTTGGATATGGCTGAAGTTTTGAAGAATTGTGTGCTGGACGCAGAGGCTGGCGTGATAGGTGAGGACAGGAAGAACCCTACCCCTGGTAGAGTGGCAGGAGGATGGGTTAAGAGCAGACATACGTGAAATGGAACTGATGCAGTTGAGGGCAGTGTTGATGGCGGAGGAAGGGAAGCCCCTTTCTTTGAAAAAAGGAGGACATCTTCTTCATTGTAGAATAAAAAGCCCCATTAGAGAGCAGATGCGGTGGAGATGGAGGATTGAGAGAAGGGGATGGCGTTTTTACAAGTAACAGGGTGGGAAGGGGTATGGTCCAGGTAGCTGTGAGAGTCCATGGGTTTATAATAGACATCAGTAGATAAGCTGCCTCCAGATACAGAGACAGTGAGATCCAGCAATCCATTTTTGCTTGTATCAAATGGCCTGGACCAAGCTGCAACTATTTCTAGTTTTAGTGCAGAGAAATTGTGGAAAGCAGTGGAACAAGATTTGCAGTTGTATATTTCTGTTCTGTTTTTTTTTTGTTTTAGATACATGTATAAATTAACCCTTGCTGTTATAATAAATTGAGACTGCATTCTTGACTTAATTGTAGAAAGCAAAATAAATGTGTTTTTATACGCTGGTGGTATGAGCAGTTTATAGGAAAGCACATATGTAATATATCTGCGTAAACAGCAGCAGCTGTTGAGTAACTTAGCATACCAATTAACCAATTAACCTTTAAATTGCTCAGGAAGACCCTGGTGTTTATTTAACCTCAATAGAAAGTGAGGACATATACAGATATTAAACTGTTTTAACAGAAGAACCTAGTGCAATTCTAATTCAAGTAGATTTTACCATCTGGTATGAGAACTACTTACCAAAAATAATGTACCCTCAGTGACCAGTTTATTAGATACTTCCTTTACCTAATAAAGTAGCTACTGAGTTTATGTTCATGGTCTTCAGATGTTGCAGACTGTCCACGTCAAAGTTTGAAGTGTGTGTTCAGAGATGCTGTTCTGCACACCACTGTTGCAATGCTTGGTTATTTGAGTTGCTTTCCAGATAGTTTGAACCTGTCTAGCCATTTTCCTGTGACCTCTCATTAACAAGACATTTTTGCACATAGAACTGCCACTCATTGGATGTGTTTTTTTCACCATTCTCTGTAAACTCTAGTGACTGTTGTGTGTGGAAAAAGTCAGGACATCTGCAGTTTCTGAGATACTCAAACCACCCCATCTGGCACCAACAATCATTCCATGACCAAAGTCACTTAGATCACATTTCTTTCCCATTCTGATGTTTGGACGTTGAACCTCTTGACTATGTCTACATGCTTTTCTGCATTGAGTTGTTGCTACATGATTGGCTGATTAGATATTTGCATTAATGAGGAGGTGTACAGATGTGCCTGATAAAGTGGCCACCGAGTGCATGTGAATAATTGTGAATAATTTCTGCCTTTCAGGTGACTAGGAATTCCTTGAAAGTGAATGGCCGCTCCGACATAGCAGTTGACAGTCAAACAAGGGAATCAACTTGCAGAGTTCACCTTCACTTAATCCAAGTGCCATGTAAGGACAGAAAGGATCAAAGACAACAAAATAGCAAGCTTCTGTCTTTAAGAACATCTTTTTAAAAGTGGTAGCACTTATTCAGGAAGGGCTGTTACACTGAAGAGTCTGGAGAAGTATGGAGAAAAGTGTGATGCCTTGTAGAAATGGATTTGAAGTGCAGAACCTTTGTTTTACCTCCTCAGATTGGAAACTCGTATGTTTATTTTTCATTTGTTTTGGGCCAACAATCTAACAGCACAATAGAGAAGCACCTGACAACTTGCATGGCCAAATTTTGCTGGGGCTGAGCATCTTGTGGTGTTAATTAAACTTCCTGCATACTTTAGCTCAAATGTAAATGCTTGGATATCATTTGGACTGATGTCATGGTATTTGGGACCTTGGTAATGACCGGATCAGCTATCTCATCATTGACAGTTAAAGATTGAGATAGAAAGGAAATGGGTGAACTAGAGCCACATCAAGTACATATCTGATGGTATAGCAATGTTTTTTATCAAGAAAACAAAAATGGAGAAAGGGAGTAAAAAAATATAAATTTTTAACTTTTTAAGAAGTATATTACTACATAGGAATGAGATTTAATGGTTTTAAAAAAATCCCTTTCTGAAATGGTGTGATTATATTGGCATTTCATTGACTTTCATCCTGGGATTAAAAGACCATGTGCTTCTAATTATAAACATAATCATGTTGCAATAAGCCTTTGGGCTTTTAATAATACAAATCTGAGAAATTCGTAAAATTGGAAAGTTGAGGATGAGGGGCATTGTTAGGAGCCAGTCCATGGAGCAAGTTCTGGAGATTCAGTGCAATGGTGTATCCCTTGCTGTGAATCTGCTGGTCAGTTTGTAGAATAAGCAACACTCTGCATCATGAACAATATTTATCCAGGTAGATTTGGCCCAATGTAGGTGCCTTTGAGCACAATTATAACACATCCAATTTGATTTAAATTCAGCCAAAAACCTTAAAGCTGCTTATTATAATAGCTGAAGAGGATTGCTCACAAGTGTAATTACATATGTGGCTAGCTGTCTTCCAAAACAACAATGTTGAAGAGTTACTGCTTTCTGCATTTGCTGAAGAAATAAGGGATGAACAGAAAGTTCAAATTTGACTAGCTTAATAAATATTTTTTTCTTGATGCAATATCTTCTGCTGTAATGCAGTGAGGATACCATATTAATGTATGTATTAGTATTGTTAAGGCTAATCCTATCATTTATAAAACAGTGGACTTTGACTCCCTGCATTAGATTTTAAAGTTACTTTGATAAAGTGGCAAGTATAGTAGCATGCACATCAGTATGTCATTAGTATGTCTCCCGAAGAAGGCTATTAATAGATTTTGTTTTGTTTACCACAACAAATGTGTTAAGTGTTCTCCTAATCCACTACAATATCTCTTGAAGCTTGTCAGTTCTGAACATTTTGTTCATCTTTACAATAAACTTCCAACGTTGAATTAGTTATTTGCAAATCAGACTGATTTGGGGATTAAATTACATCCCCATAATAATTATATTTTTAAATTTTAAAATGGGGGTGGAGAAGCAGTGCTTAGTGAAATTTAAAATCTACCTTGCAGATCAGAATGACCAGAGGTTGCCTTTATGTAACATCTCTGAAAAGCTAAATGTATTCTAATCCAGAGCATTATAACAATTACAAGGTTTTTTTTTAGAAAAGCAATAAAGCCACATTTGGGATAATATGAAAAAATGAGTTTGTATAGAAAACTCACTTATTGGGCAAACAGGACTTCAACTTAGATGCCTTATGTTGTGCGCAGGGATCCTTGGCTGTTGAAGAGTACAAGGCTTTATTTTAAATTAATTTGTAGAAAATAACTTGAGATTTTGTTATATTCCATGATAGCCAGCGGTCTGAAAGTCCACCATAATATTTAAAGACGACATCATCAACTGAAAAATTTGCGTTAATGCTCTGTGCTGGTTGATTAATGCATTTAGGAAACAAAGCAGGTGAAAAGGTAAATGTACTAAACTCTCTAATGCTGAAGAAGTCAGCCATTTCAGAGTATTGCCTATAGTAATTTGCTCCCTCTAAATTTTACCATTGAAGTTGTAAAAAAAAAAAGCATTTGTAGATGCAAAGCGAAAAGTGCGTACTCCACTCACCTTCTTTGACTCACCGAAGATCAACAGAGGGACCACGCTCATTCTCCATTGGTAATAACCTGTTGGCAAAGCTGGTTGCTGTGCACCAAAATAAATACTCTGAATGAGGATAGGGGAAATGGTCACTTTTTCATATTTGGACCTGGAAAATAACATACTTCTCACTGTATATTTTGAAAGCATGCGACGTGGTAGATGATTACCACAATGATGACCTGAGGGTGCACCTTTTTTTTAAAAGTGTTCTTAGATGCAAAAATAGATTACACAGTGCAATTTTGTTGTCCAGTAACATGATGAAAAGGCTCAGTCAATATTTATAGTTTGTCTTTCATTCACCTTGAACAGTCTTTATGGTCAACAAACTGCATGTAATCCAACTAAGTTTTGAAGACTAATTTGCTTTTTACGTTAAAATATATATTGTGTCACATATTACTGTGTGATTGGTTTCACATAACTCAATATTCTCTTCAATTTACTTTTTTGGATCAACACTAGAATAATTTAAATCAAAGTGAAGGCTGGATAAAGGCTTGAACAAAAGATCTTTAGCCATATAAGGCATAAGGAAAATTGTTAGTGTTCAATTTGAAGAATGAATTTCTGTTAACTGCTAGACGAGCTGTAATTCATTTAATTTGATAATTGTCTGAAAAGTAATGAAAATATGGTGAGAAATGTCACATATAGTAGGTATAAATGAAACTGGAAAAAGTTGAGCCCATTTGGAGATGTACCATCTTGTGACAAGACCACTTGCTATTAAATCTAGATTGTAAATCATGCAGGCATTTAAAATTGCTGTTAAATGTTCAGAGATTAAACTTTATATTTGGGCCTTTTCCTACTTTTAGAATTGAGTATGCTTAATTGTCTATTTTTAACATGTGCACTAAACTATGCTGGAAAGTGTTTTCTATTGATAATTTCCAGTAAATAATGAAAGTAATTGTATCTTAGAGGTAGTTCCTGTAAAATTTGCAGAGAAGCATAATGTAAATTCCCAATGAGCATTACACTGTTTCCAAGTATGATTTATCCATTCACAGTTACTGTGGTGCCTGTAAAATAATAATATGAACTACTGTTTTAAGTAGGAAAGTGTACATTTGAAGACATTTTTACCATTTATACAATTTGGTTTCATATTTTCAATTCAAACAATCTTGTAATTATTAGAGATTAAATTGTGAATGGGTGGTCTTTTAAAATATAGATGGATTACATGGAAATAGAGCTTGCTTGCTTAGAAGAAACCAACTGCAGATCATAATAAATTGCCCTTCTGTCCATGGTAGAAGTTTGTCCTTCATTGGCACTTTGGTTACAGTTGTCATGCTCAAGTCATCACAGCATTATTTTCCTTATGATTTAAGAGTAAGCCTTTAAAGAACTATTTATTTCTTTATCAAAAAAGGCACTGACAACTAAGAAAGGAAAGCCTTATATGGTATCAATGTTTTCTTATATTTGTAAATTGATATTGGTAAAGGTTTCCACACAAGATTAAATACACTTTTGAAATGATAACTTTTGCACTTTTCTCTATTGATTATTTGTATCGGGGCTATTTAAAATTAGATTATATCTGGTCTAGCAAGTTCTACATTTTGTGCTTCCTTGTTGAACATTTGTACATTATTCTACTTTTGTGTTTGTTAATACAAAGCTCAAGCTGAGCCATAATTGAACTGCAGTCATTCTAGTGGATGTGGCCTAGGACATTTAATTTTGATGCAGTTCTCTGAAAACGATTTGAAAAATTAGAGTTTCTTTTGTATTTTGCCTGAATTTATTGATTAAAAAATCACTGTCTCTATTTGTGGTTATTATTTTTCCAAAGTAACTGTAAAATCGATGGAAGTGAACATATGGTGAGTAACTTGTATCGTGTTTTCTAATGAATTCGATTCAGTGTGGTTTGATTATAAATGTTCTCTTATCCATAATCCTCACAAAAGTGAATGTTTCTAGCGTAAGGAGAACAATGTGTTGGTGACCTTTTTAAGTTTCTCCTTTCTCTCTGTAACTGACACAAAAGTGAGAACATTTAAAAGATTAGAGTTAAAATTGGCAATTCATTACTTGTAAGCGACAATGCAAATTGACAGTACAGTTTGGAGACAAAAGAGACTGCAGATGTGAAAATCTGGAGAAACCCACAAAATGCTGGAGGAATAGTAGGTTAGGCAGCATCCATGGAAGGAAAGAACAGTTGACTTTTTGGGCCTCTCCACCAATCCCCCTCCTTGCAACAATGCTAAATATTATACCTGCTCCTACACCACTAACCTCACCACTATTCAGGGCCCTAAATAGTCCTTCCAGCTGCAGCAGCTCTTTACCTGTAAATCTATCCGTGCCACTTATTGCATCTGGTGTTCCCGATATGGCCTCCTTTCCTGCTATGTTGAAGCCAGATGCAAATTGGAGAAGCAGCACATATTTTGTCTTGGTTGTCTCCAATCTGATGGCATCAACATCAATTTCTCTAACTTTCTGTAACTATTATGCACCCCCCTCACCCCAATTTTTTTTTTCTCTCTCTTCTGCTTATGGCTCGTGTACTTCTCTTACCCCTCCCCTATCCTCATAACTGTCACCTTCAGCTTCCTCTTTCCATGGCCTACAGTTCTTAGGCTACGTCCACACTACGCTGGATAATTTTGAAAACGCTGGTTTTGAGTAAAAACGACAGGCGTCCACACTATGCGTTCTTCAAAATATCTCTGTCCACACCAAAACGGATATTTGGGCAAATCTACTCCTACTGGGCATACGCAGACACATCTGAAGAGAACAAGCGAAGAGGAAACGGTATAATATTTACGTTTCCGCGGCGGCATTGTGCTATTTCCATAGAATAAAACTAGAGTACCAACAACAACAGCGAAAGAAAGTTTTTAACAATGTCTTCGAGGAATACAAAGAAAACCCCCGCTGGAAAAATCAGACCGGACTTCTCCTTTTAGACAGACAATGAGGTCGAGCTGTTTCTGCAAGTTACAAACGACTACAAAGTCAGCAAAGCAGTAGGGATGTTTAATGCCAAACAAATTATTAACGTAGACAATAAAGTAAACAACACACACATGAAGCTGTCCTCTACCCAAGATCAACAAGTGAGTGGAATCTTCTGCTGCCAGACCTGCACAGTATTTCTGACAATATTTTTAAAGATAGACTCAATCAAATCAATTTAGGAGATCTAGTCAAAAAAACTCACTTTACAATTTAACTCTCACGCCGTTCACACCGACTGCGAGTTATAACACCGGTGGTCAGTCAGTGACAGTGCCGGCTTGGAGTCCCCGGGGTACAGGAGATCGAGGGTATGACCGCCGCAGACTGGGAGACCGGAGGGTACGGGCAGAAGAACAGAGGATGCAAACAGAGAAACTGAGGGGATCAGCTTGAAAGCCACCCCCAGTTTAAATTCCATGCGGAATATTTTGGAGGATCAAGAACCAAGAACAGCCGTCCAGCAATGCTTGCGCAGCAGCAAGCAGAAGCAGAAAAAGCATTGGTGTGTTGGTGTCATGACAATATTTTAAAATCTCTCCGTTTACCCCATGCACACTACAACGTGAAACAATCGTTTTCAAACTTACACACCCTGGAGAGTGTTTTCGAAAATCTCCGTTTTCATGGGATGAAAACGCTGGTTCAGTGTGGATGGAAGGTCAAAACGAAGAGAAAAAGCTTTGTTTTCAAAATTATCTGGCGTAGTGTGGACGTAGCCTTAGATTCTTCAGCCCTTTGCCTCTTCCATCTATCCTGCCAGCTCATGCTCCTCCCCCACTACCCTTTTATTCTGCCTTTAGCTCCCTTCTTTTTCAGTCCCAACGCAAGGTCTCGGCCCAGAACATTGACTGCTCATTTCTCTCCATCGATGCCTGACCGTCTTAGTCGTTCCAGCACTTTGTGGGTTGTAACCAGGTAATTTGTTTGGGTGCAGATACTATTGTGATCCTGAAAAATAAGCTGATTCTAAACAGCATTATCCTACCACGAGGAGACAGAAGTCATCCCACCTATCTGCCCATCAAGAATTTCTAATGCTTGTTGAAATATCCCATACATCGTACAGAGTTGTCAGACCCAACTTTTTAAGATTTGTATGCCAGCCTTTTAGCGAATGTATTTTTATTTAGAGATCTGCATGGTCCTTGGCTTGCTCATTGCAGAAGGACCATACTCACTGGCCCTTTACAGCATATTTTCCAATGAACTGCTGTTCTTCTCTTTTGAACATTTTGCTTACATGCAAAGACTTGGCCATGTCTCTCTGTCATAGTGACAATTTTCTGCTTTAAAAGATTTTGCACTATAAGCACAATGTTTGTTCTTAAATTCTTCTTGAAATTGCAATTATATATACTGTGGGGTGTAACAAGGAGTTTTAGTAAGTTTTTTTTAAAAAAGTGAGAAGGTAAAATCATAGTAAAAGGCAGAGCTGAGTTAAAGAAGTTTTGAACATGTTCTTAATCAGTCGTAATTTTAGAAGCATGTCAAGATTCATGATTTGTATTTTTGCATAAAGTTCACTGGACAGTATACATCCATAAAGACCATTAGAAATAGGAGCAGAATTGGGCCATTCAGCCCATTGAGTCTGCTCTGCCATTCTATCCTGGCTGATCCCAGACCCCAGATCCTACTCAACCCCATGCCATATCCTTTGATGCCTTGACCGATCAGGAAGCTATCAAATTCCACTTTAAATATACACATAGACTTGGCCTCCATTGCAGTCTGTGGCAGAGCATTCCACAGATTCACTACTGTCTGGCTTAAAAAAAAATCCTCCTTACCTCTGTTCTAAAATGTTGCCCCCTTCTATTTTGAGGCTGTGCCCTCTAGCTCTGGCTACCTCCACCATAGGAAACGCATCCATCCTATCTAGTCCTTTCAACATTTGGTAGGTTTCAATGAGATCAGACCACATTCTTCTAAATTCCACTGAGTACAGACCCAAAGTTGCCAAACACTCCTCATGTTGACCCCTTCATTCCCAGAATCATCCTCATAAACCACCTCTGGACTTTCTCCAATCACAACACACTCTCTAAGATATGGAACATAGAATAGTACAGCACATTACAGGCCCTTTGGCCCACAATGTTGTGCCGACCCTCAAACCCTGTTTCCCATATAACCTCCCCCCACCCTTAAATTCTTCCATATACTTGTCTAGTAGTCTCTTAAACTTCACTAGTGTATCTGCCTCCACCACTGACTCAGGCAGTGCATTCCACGCACCAACCACTCTCTGAGTAAAAAAAACCTTCCTCTAATATCCCCCTTGAACTTCCCACCCCTAACCTTAAAGCCATGTCCTCTTGTATTGAGCAGTGGTGCCCTGGGGAAGAGGCGCAGGCTATCCACTCTTATCTGTTCCTCTTAATATCTTGTACACCTCTATCATGTCTCCTCTCATCCTCCTTCTCTCCAAAGAGTAAAGCCCTAGCTCCCTTAATCTCTGATCATAATCCATACTCTCTAAACCAGGCAGCACCCTGGTAAGTCTCCTCTGTACCCTTTCCAATGTTTTCACATCCTTCCTATAGTGAGGCGACCAGAACTGGACACAGTACTCCAAGTGTGGCCTAACCAGAGTTTTATAGAGCTGCATCATTACATCGCGACTCTTAAACTCTATTTCTTGACTTATGAAAGCTAACACCCCATAAGGTTTCTTAACTACCCTATCTATCTGTGAGGCAACTTTCTGGGCTCTGTGGACATATACTCCCAGATCCCTCTGCTCCTCCACACTACCAAGTTTCCTGCCATTTACTTTGTACTCTGCCTTGGAGTTTGTCCTTCCAAAGTGTACCACCTCACACTTCTCTGGGTTGAACTCTATCTCCCACTTCTGCATCTTATCAATGTCTCTCTGCAATCTTCGACAATCCTCTACACCATCTACAACACCACCAACCTTTGTGTCGTCTGCAAACTTGCCAACCCACCCTTCTACCCCAACATCCAGATCATTAATAAAAATGACGAAGTCCCAGAACAGATCCTTGTGGGACACTACCAGTCACAACTCTCCAATCTGAATGTACTCCCTCCACCACAACCCTCTGCCTTCTGCAGGCAAGCCAATTCTGAATTCACTTGGCCAAACTTCCCTGGATCCCATGCCTTCTGACTTTCTGAGTAAGCCTACCGTGTGGAACCTTGTCAAATGCCTTACTAAAATCCATGTAGATCACATCCACTGCACTATCCTCATCTATATGCCTGGTCACCTCCTCAAAGAGCTCTATCAGGCTTGTTAGACACAATCTGCCCTTCACAAAGCCATGCTGACTGTCCCTGATCAGACCGTGATTTTCTAAATGCCCATAGATCCTATCTCTAAGAATATTTTCCAGCAGCTTTCCCACCACAGGCGCAAGGCTCACTGGTCTATAATTACCCGGACTATCCCTACTACCTTTTTTTTGAACAAGGGGACAACATTCACCTCCCTCCAATCCTCCGGTACCATTCCCATGGACAATGAGGACACAAAGATCTTAGCCAGAGGCTCAGCAATCTCTTCCCTCGCCTCGTGGAGCAGCCTGGGGAATATTCCGTCAGGCCCTGGGGACTTATCCATCCTAATGTATTTTAGCAACTGCAACACCTCCTCTCCCTTAATATCAACATGCTCTAGAACATCATGTTGTCCTCACCATCATCAAGTTCCCTCTCATTGGTGAAAACCGAAGAGAAGTATTCATTGAGGACCTCGCTCACTTCCACAGCCTCCAGGCACATCTTCCCACCTTTATCTCTAACCGGTCCTACCTTCACTCCTGTCATCCTTTTTTTCTTCACATAATTGAAGAATGCTTTGGGGTTTTCCTTTACCCTACTCGCCAAGGCCTTCTCATGCCCGTTCTTGCTCTTCTCAGCCCCTTCTTAAGCTCCTTTCTTGCTTCCCTATATTCCTCAATAGACCCAGCTGATCCTTGCTTCCTAAACCTCATGTATGCTGCCTTCTTCCACCTGACTAGATTTTCCACCTCACTTGGCACCCATGGTTCCTTCACCCTACCATTCTTTATCTTCCTCATTGGGACAAATTTATCCAAAACTGTTGACGTTACTCCCAAGTTTGGTCTGACTAGCGTCTTATAAAGCTTCAGCATTATCTGCTTGCTTTTATATTCTATTCCCCTTGAAATAAATGCCAACATTCCATTTGTCTTCCTTACCACAGACTTAACTTGTAAATTAACCTATGGGAGCCTTGCACGAGGACTTTTAAGTCCCTTTGCACCTCTGATGTTTGAACCTTCTCCCCATGTAAATATTGGGGAGAAGGTTCCTTTTACCAAAATGCACTGTCATACATTTCCCAACACTATATTCCATCTGCCACTTTTTTTTTTGCCCAGCCTTCCAATTTGTCTTGCTGCAGTCACGTCTTCCTCAGCACTACCCATCCCTTCACATAGCTTCATTGCCACAAAGCCATCAATTCCATTATCCAGATAATTGACAATGTGAAAAGTAGCAGTCCCAATACTGACCCCTGAGGAACACCACCGGGCACTAGCAGCCAACCACAAAAGGCTACCTTTGTTCCCACTCACTGTCCCCTGGCTGTGAGCCATTCCTCTATCTATGCCAGTGTCTTCCCTGTAACACCATCAGATTTCATCTTTTTGAGCAGCCTCGTGTGGCACCTTATCACATGCCTTCTGAAAATCCAAGTAAATGGCATCCACTGCCTCTCCTTTGTCCACCCTGCTTGATACTTCCTCAAAGAACTAACAGATTAGTCAGGAAAGATTTTCCTTTAGAGAAACCATGCTGACTTAGACTTATTTTATCATTAGTCTCCAAGTACCTTGACTCCAACCACTGAGGTTTGGCTAACTGGCCTATAATTTCTTTTGCCTTCCTCCCTTCTTAAAGAGTGGAGTGATATTTGCAATCTTCCAGTCCTCTGAGATCATGCCAGAATCAAGTGATTCTTGAAAGATTATGATCAATGCATCCGTTATCTCTTCAGCAACCTCTCTCAGGATTCGGTGATGTAGTCCATTTCACCCAGGTGACTTATCCACTTCAAGACCTTTTGAGTTTTCCTAGTGGTTTTTCTTCCTTTTGTAGGTAATGGTGCTCACTCCTGCTCCAAGATACTCATGGACCTGTGGCAGACTGCTAGTGTCTTCCACAGTGAAAACTGATTCAAAGTACTAAGTTCATCTGCCGTTTCTTTATTTCCCATTACTACCTCACCACCATCATTTTCCAGTGGTCCAATATCAACTCTCACCTCCCTTTTACTCTGTAACTGGAAAAACTTTTAGTATCTGGCTTTATATTATAGAGTTGTAGCTGCTCTATATTATGTACTTGTAATTTCAATGGTACATAAAGAATTAACCCCAGCACTTGAGTCTCAACAGATTTACAAATATTAACTTCAAAGTGGCAATTAAATTAGATTAGATTAGATTAAATTGCCCAATAATTTAACCCTTGCCAAGTAGGAGCAAACATTCCTTCAAGGGGCCCACTAGAAATTGCTTGAACTAAGCTGGCAATGCTGGTGTTACAAGAATCACCCCTTGTAATAATGATCAGAGAGAATCTGTATTAACCAACAAGTAACCTTTATTGTCTCAACTAAAAAGCACTTGGGTTCACAAACTAACTGTGCACACACCCACAAGAATTCCCTGAGCAGTCAATGAAAAGAAAAGGTATTACTCCGGAGAGGAATCTACACTGGCTGGGCGTTCCTCGTGGTCCTGATCTCCACCTGTCCGTGGGGTCTTCCTTATCCACAATGGTTCGTCTCTGGTTGCTGGGGAGTTATCGCTGTTAAGTATTTGGAGCTCCTGACTCTTACAGTGTTCCTCATCAGTTGAATTGGTGGACCTCCCTCTCATTGGCTCAAGGTCACCTGACCTACCTGGCTCACCTTCCTGTTTCTACTCCAGGGCTGCCACCAATGTTTTATGGTTCTTTCCCCCACCTCCCACTGGTGTCTATTTGTTTCTTCTAACTCTGGCTGGTCCAAACCAGTTAAACCAAGCAACCCAGACACTGAACCTAATGAGATTAGAATGCTGCTTTGGTAGGTCTGGGACTTTACATAATAAATAGCTACTTGTCCCAGAATGATCTTAGGTTTAGCAGGTCATTCTCTGAAGCTCCCTGTGTCCACATTAAACTGCTCTGGTTAGATTATCCCAGCAAAAGAATCAGTTCAGAAGTCAAAAGATGGGGGGTGGGGGGGGGGGGGGGGGGGGGAGATCAAAGATGATTGGTTTGTCTGCTTCCCCTGTCCTTGATTCATCCAAATTCCCTAATTTGTAAACTATAGTTCTTTGTCAACTTTCACTGTCCTTGATTCATTCAAATCCACTAATTAATAGACGAGTTCCTTCTGGCCAACACAAGTTTTTGTTTGTAACCACTAACACTGAACAGAATTCATTGGTTTGGAAAGTTCAGATAAGTTGAAGCGAAACTTTATGCTCTGACATGGTTCATTCAACAGAAAGTTTTCTGTTTAAAATAAATGTCATCTTGTAACATCTGCCTGAGACATTTTAAAATGACCATACGCATTCCCATGTACTCTATGAAAGGAAAATACTAAAATTGAGTTTAAAAAGGTGTATCCTCCAAATGTGCAGATGCCTGCCTGGTAATTATTTGGGGCTGTCCTGACTTTGGCAAGAACAATCTGTGTTGGGTAAAACTATTGACCAAACCCTGGTGTTATTTCTATAAGCTACATCATAATGAGACAAACAGAGTAACTAACTCTTACTGCAATGTGAAACTTGCCTGAACCGTCCAGCCACTAAATTATGTCTGGTGTTGAACACAAGTGGTTACAAAAAAAAATATGCAACGCCAGCATAACTGAAGCATAGGCCCTCTGAAGCCGTGTGTTTGCTGCAATGTAGCTGGTAGTTTAGAACTTTGGTATATTTAAAATGGAGATGTTCTTGATTAATAAGGGTGTCACAGATTACAGGGCGAAGGGAGAAGAATGGGTTTGAGGGGGATAATAAATCAGCCATGATGGAATGGCAGAGAAGAATATGGGCTGAATGGCTTAATTCTACTTCTGTGTCTTGTGGTCTAACATGTAATTGCTGAGTTCAAAAGTTAGTAAATCTTGTTATGAGCAGTTGATTGTATTAGTTTAAATTGAGCCTAATAATTTATGCAAAAGTAGGAATTTCTGAAAGGAAATATTTACTGTAGACAACAGTAACATTTTTTCCAAATGTGCTAGAAAGGATTAAGTCTTTCCAGATTTCTTCTTTTCTGAAACTTTCTTTTCAAACTACTTAAAACCATGATTTTCATCCCTATGCTGTATCAATATCCACATTCACTATCTTGCCAATAAATCTCACCTACAATTTGCTTTTAAAATGTCTTCTAGCTCTGAAACCCACTGGCAGTTGAGTAATTCTTTCTTGGATAAGTGCCTGGTAACAGTTGCTAATGGCAAAGACACCAATACAAAATGTACTCTAGTCCAAGTGAGCTGAAACAAGGTCAAGGAGAATTTCTTTGGTGTTACACAGAGATATTTTTTAAAAAATTGTTGACCTATATTGTTGAAACAAGTTCTCATGGTCCATTTAATTCCATGAAACAAAACCTTAAAATAGATGAGATTTCTCTATTGAAACTAAGAATTCAAATTGTAAAAAACTACTGTTTTGCAATCAATTAATCAACATTAAATTCAGAAATAAAATCATTTTCAAAGAATGATCAAAAGAATGGAAATTAGTAGTTCAAAAATAGGAAATCTGAGTTACGCCATCACATTGATTAAGTTACAGCACAAGTCTATAGTGGATTAAATCTGTAAGGTCAGAAATTTGTAAGTGAAGCTACTTCAGACTGACTTGATTGGATAAGCATAGTTGGATAATTTAGGCATCAGGCAATAAGTTCCATGCCCGGCCAGCATCAGTCTTTAGAATTTGTTGACCAGTTATATGGAAGATAAACAATTTTGATGATTTCATGGTCCCTGAGTTCTTTCAGTGCTTTCTTCTTTGGTGAATCTTGTAGGTGCTCGAACACCCATTGCAGCAACTAAACAGAGAACAAATTATTTTAAATAAGGCAGAGTCTTTTACATTGAGGAATGTACTTGTAAAGTGAAAATAGGAATACATTTTTAAAAACAAAATAAATTGAAAGTTTAATATTTAAGGGAAGTGGTAATCTGTCAGTCTGAACTAATATTTCTGGTCACTAAATACATGGATGGGAGAAATATGGAGGGCTATGATCTAGGTGCAGGTCAAAGGAACCAAGAAGAATAACAGTTTGGCATGGACTAGGTGAGCGCAAGAGCCTGTTTCTATGATGTAGTGCTCAGACTGTAATCATATCTAACCAACTGGCCTTAGCACGATTTTTATTTTTTTAAGTATAATAATTAGAGGTGAACAAAGTAATCCACTGTCTGAAAGGGCAGTGGAGCAGAAGTCCTCATGTTTTAGTGAACGCTTTGTGAATGGCAGATATAGGTAAGATGGCAGTGCGTGCAATTACAGCAGCTTCTACAGAGTCAACCAAAGGTGTTATTGTCCTTTTTAAATGCATCTTTTACAATTGCAAGACCCTAATGGACATTAAGAACAAAGTACTCCAGGTCCATCTTCAACGAGTTGCTCGTCGGTGGAGAAACTGAAGGAGCTGGACTTGTGCAACTGCTTGCATCAGAGAGGCTTTGGAGGAGTCAGTGCATGAAGGTGATGTGCAGTGTAACAGTGAGTGATTGTCTTTGTCTCTTCACTGGTGATTGCAAGACCCCAGTGGACAATGTAGATGCAGAATGCTGCAAGTCCAATTCTCTGATTTTAGTAGACAGTGGGGGAGCTACATGCCCTCGATTGTAGCGGTGTCACCTGTTTACAGCTGCCCAGGAGAGAGGTGTCAGAACTGGTGCGCTCCACTGGGACCAAGCTGGAGACTCTGCCGCCCACCTCCCCCGCCCCCATTGCTCGCTGGACAGAAGCAAAACTGTTTTGTGTTCGACTGCAGATTGCTGCAACGTCCCTGGACTCAGGTTCTTGGACTATTTTTTTTTCCAGTGTGACTACTTCACTGACATGTGCCTTGAGCTGTGTGACTGTTAATACTGTGCTTTAAACCTGGCCAGTAATGCTGTTTCATTTGGCTGTATTTATTGGTATTCACATATGGTTGAATGACAATTAAACTTGAATTTTCTGGGTTTTATTGTGTGGGGGAGGGGGATTTGGGGGTCGATGTGCCTGTTCTGTTTTTGTTCATTTTTTTCCTGTGAGGAGGGATCTGGGGGTTGATGATCATGCTGCCATTCTTTCTCGGTTTCATGGCTAACTAGAAAAAAAGAATTTCTGAGTTGTATACTTTGATAGTAAATAAACCTTTGAACTTGAATGCAGGCATAAGGATTGGATGCTGAGAAATGGGATTTAATCTATTTGTGACACGGAATATTTGAACACCAAGAAAACGACTTTATACAAAGTTGTTCAGAATCCGAAGTTTGTACATCCTTCCGTGAGTGTCCTCCACCTGCTCTGGTTTCCTCCCACACTCCAAAGATGTACTAGTTAGGAGGTTAAGTGGTCATTGTAAATTGTTCTGTGATTAAATTTAAGAATCTTAATTTTTTAAGAACTCTAATTGTAATTTGTTCTGGAGAACTCACCTAGTGAGGCATTATGGGTGGAAATGAGAAATAAGCAAGGTATGACAATGTTCATGGGAATATTACAGACCACCCAGCAGTCCAACAGAACAAATTTGTAGAGTGATCGCAGACTGTTGCAAAAAACATAAGGCTGATAGTGGGTGATTTTAACTTTCCATATATTGACTGAATTCCATACTGTAAAAGGACTAGCTGGGATAGAGTTTGTCAAATGTGTTCAGAGAAGATTCCTATTCAGTACATAGAACTCCCAAAGATAGTGTGTGATACTGGATCTGCTATTAGGGACTGAGACAAGGCAGGTGACAGAAGTTTGTGTACTTTGTGACTGCAATTCCATTAGTTTCAAAGTAAATATGCATAAAAAATAGGTCTGGTCCATGGATTGAGATTCTAAATTGGAGAAAGGTCAATTTTAATGGTATTAGAAATGATCTGGCAAAAGTGGATCGGGACAGGCTGTTTTCTAGCAAAGGTATGCTTGGTAAGTGGGAGGCCTTCAAAAGCAAAATTTTGAGTACAAAGCTTGTATTTTCCTGTCAGAATAAAAGGTAAAGATAAAAGTACGGAACCTTGGTTTTCAAGAGATATTGAGGCCCTGGTTTAAGAAAATAAGAGGCAGATTTGTAGATGACACCAAGATTGGGGGTATAGTGGGCAGTAAGGAAGGCTATCATGGCTTGCATAGGGATCTGCATCAGCTGGCAAAATGGGCTGAGAAATGGCAGATGAATTTTAATACAGACATGTGTGAGGTGTTGCACTTTGGTAGAACAATGGGATCTGTGAATATAGGTCCATAATATGTTGAAAGTGGCGTCACAGATAGATAGGGTTGTAAAGAGAGGTTTTGGCACATTGGCCTTCATAAATCAATCTATTGAGTGCCGGAGATGGGATGCTATGTTGAAGAGACCTAATCTGGATTATTGTGTGCAGTTTTGGTCACCTACCTACTGTAAAAACATAAGTAAGGTTGAAGAATTACAGAAAATTTACAAGGATGTTCTTGGGTCTGGAGGACCAGAGTTATAAGGAAAGATTGAATAGGTTAGGACTGAATTCCTTAGAAAGTAGAAGATTGAGAGAATATTTGATAGAAGAATACAAGATTGAGATAAATGGAAGCAGGCTTTTTCCACTGAGGTTGGGTGGGACTACAACCAGAAGTCATGGGCTAAGGCTAAAAGGTGAAAAGTTCAAGGGGAACCTGAGGGGAAACTTTTTCATGCAGAGGGTCATGAGAATGTGGAATGAGCTGCCAGCACAAGTGGTGCACACAAGCTCGATTTCAATGTTTAAGAGAAGTTTGGATAGGTGCAGGTCGATGGGAGCAGGTAGATTAAATGGTCAAGGCATGATGGGCCAAAGGGCATGTTTCTGTTCAGCACTTCTCTAGGACTCTATTACGCTAAGGTTGCTGGGTGGTGCGGTTTGTAGGATCAGAAGGACCTATTCCGTGTTGCATCTTTAAATAAATAATTTAATGAAGGTTGAGTTTACCCCACTGTTAATGTTCATTCAAACACTGGGCCGTAGGACTAGATAGCTTACTGCTCCTTCGAGTCTGCGCTGTCATTCATTGAAAACACATCTCATCCTTTACCTCAGCACTATTTTCTTACACTAGCTCTATATGACTTGATTATCTTGATGCCCAGAAATCTTTCTACCTCTGTTTTGAAGTAACTTTGGGAACAATTGAGTGACTTAAGTGTCAGCTGGGGAGCACTTTGACCACAGTAACTATAACTATTAATATTCTAAAACTAACAGAGTTATGAACAAAGGACTTGTCCAAGAATTAGTCCATCTTTCAAACTGGAGCAAGGTGAATTTTGGACATAGGGGTCTTATTAGGTGGGATATTTAGCCCATAAAGACTGTTAAGTGGGAGGCTTTTAAGTATTGAAGAGAAGTGTGCTCTTGAAGGAGAAGGCTGGCAAGTTTACGAAATACTGGTTGAAGAGATATTCAGGCTCTTAGAAAAAAGGTACAGACTGAGCTTAAGCAACCAAAAACAAGCAAGTTCCTTGATGGCTTACAAGAAACATTGTACATTGAACAGTAAAATGTGATGGAACAGCAGTCTTGGTTAAGGAAAATCTCAAGAGACTCAATGGGTATATTAAGAGAGTAAAATGCTGTGTAGGAAGAGAATAATCCCTTTAAAGATCAACATGGCCATCAATGTGTAGAGCCACATGAGATGGGTAAGATTGTTAATGAATATTTTCATCAGATGTTACTACAGAGAAAACGACAGCTTATGAAAGGAGTGCTGTCTATGACCAGATACGACTTGCCAGTGAGATGGTGTATAAATCCCCAGGCCCTTACCAAGTTTGCATTCTTGAATCTTGTGGGAAGCTAGGGAACAAAGTACAAAGGCGCTTGCAGAGATACTGGCTGACATTCCAGAAGACTGGAAGTTGCTAATGTACTGTTAATTAAGAAGGGCAGCAAACCCAGGCCAGTAAATCTGATGTCAGTGTTGAGAAAGTTACTGGATGGGATTCTGAGGTACAGGATCTATTAAAATTTGAATTGACGAGGTCTGGTCAGGGATAGTGTGGTTTGGTGTGTAGGAAATTGTGTCTGACAAATCTTAGTTTTGGCAGGAGGATAGATAAGGACAAGGCAGTAATCACCATCTCTATGGGTTTTAGCAAGGCCTTTGATAAGGTCCCATATGGCAGGCTAAACTGAAAGGTTAGATTTCTTGAGATACGCAGAGAGATGGCTAACTGGATTCATAATATGCTCAATGATACGAAGCAGAGTGATGGTCAAAGGTTATTTCTTGGACTGGATCCCTTGTCAAGTGGTGTGCTACAGAGGTGGATGTTGGGACCTCTGTTTATGTTAATGCTTTTTGAGGTACAGTTACAAAGCATAGTTACTAAGTTTATGGATGATAGTAAAATAGGTGGTATCAGTGATGGTTATCAAAAATTACAAAGGGATCTTATTCAGCTAGATAAATAGGTTAAGAAGTAGCAATGTTTTCAATTTGGACAAATGTAAAATACATTCTGGGAAGTCATACCAGGGAAGAATTTATTCGTCAGGGCGAACATTCATTGTATATTGTGGAACAAAGTGACCTCAAAGTACAATTACATGGTTCACTGAAAATGGTGACTTTTAGTCCGGAGATGAAAATTGCAGATTACTTCCTTACCTTTTCATCTGTTCCACCAAAATCAACTTTGTACCATTTGAAAATTTGACTCAGACGAAGTTCCTTTTTGGCCACATCAACTTGACAGCTTTCAGCACCATCAAGAAAAGCTTCAGCTGAAATCTTTAATTGGTGTTCGATGTCCTACATTTGGGTATCAAGATACAGTTTTAATTTAGCAAACTACACCTTATTACCACTTGAAAAATGCATTTGTACATTGCTTAGAAGCATGCAAGTACTGAAACAACAGCTAAACTTTAGGTACAAACTACTTGCAGGGCTCTAGAAACCCTCTGAAAATGGCTTGTATCACATGTACCAATAAGCATTAGGAGGCTGCTACTTGTGGAAAAACAGCCTGACCCTGTTCTATGTTCAAGTTTGATTGTCATTCAACCACACACATGTATACAGCCAAACAAAACATTGTTCCTCCAGGGTCAACGTGCAAAACAATCCATATAGCCACACAAGGCACATATAGTTACGATCGCACAGCCACAAGATAATATTAGCACAAGTCCCTGGGTGGTATGCCCTCAAGATTGATGGTGCATTAGAATCAGTCCTGGAGCCACATTTCTGCAAGAACAAACATGCAGCAGTTCCTCATCTCATGCTGGATCAGCCAATCCAGTTTGTCTTCCAGGGAGCAAATACTGGAGAGCAGCACTGATGGGAGAACTGACTGGTAGGGACCAGCCCTCAATCTAGTATACCAACCATACCCCCGTTCTCTCCCCTGGGAGGCTACAACCAGCGCATGTCGCGCATAAAAGCCGGATCCACACACCAGGGCCACACGGGTTCTCTGCCATCAGTCTTGCCAATGAACTGATCTTACAATATTTTGTATTATCAATTCCATCAAGGTCTTGCAATCACATGACAAATATTTAAGATAAATTCAGTGGACCCAGAGAGGCTGCTGCAACTAAGTGTGCCTCCATTTTATCGGAAGTTCTCAGTACTTTCCACTGGTGTTATTTAATGTCCTTGTCTGTTCTTGCTTCATTTAGGATCTAATGGTTAACTTGCATTACAACACAAGTTCAAAATCGGGTAAAATCATTATTTTTCTGGGGGAGGGGGCATGAAGAGCCATTTTCTAATTCTGTTTAGAGCTTATCACCTGGCTAATTCAAGTTGAAAGTGATTGGGCTGCTTGTTTACCCATCATGGCCTTGTAGTTTTCTTGCAGGCCAAGATTTAAAATGTGAAATAAAATTCTAATTCAAATGACTGAAAACTTTTTAATTACATGGTTACAACCCAAACAGGATTTGCGAACGTCATTCTAAATTTAAGCCAGAGTATTGACAGTGGAAAGTGACACTGAAAACCTTGCAACATTTTGAAATGGTATTTAGAACAAACCTTCGCAGAGTAGGTCTTGATGGGAGGACAGCTTTGAACTCCACAGTTTAAAGCAAAATGAATCAGTGGCTCCACTTCCTCCAGTGCAGCCTGAAAAGTTAGAGCTCAACTTAAATTAATGAAATAATGAGTGAAATGTTTTTCAAAATGAGGTAACAATTGTTATTCCGACTACCAAGTATACCCTCTTCTCGCTACTGCCATTGGGCAGGAGCTACAGAAGCCTAAGGTCCCACACCACCAGGTTCAGGAATAGTTATATATAACCTTACAACCATCAGGCTCCTGAAACAGCAGGGATCACTTCATTCACCACGACTGTGAATTGATACCACAGCCTACAGACTCACCTTCAGGGATTCCTTACAACTCACATTCTCAGTATTATTTTTATTTGCACATTGGTTGTTTGTCAGTCTCAATTTTTTTGTAAAATTCTATTGTATCACTCTTTCCCTGTAAATACTTGCAAGAAAGTGAACCTCAAGATAGTATTTGCAACGTATACAGTATGCACTTAAATAATAAATTTACTTTGAGCTTTGACTAGAGGTCTGTAAGCAGTGTTGACATCTGTTGTTTGTGATGTATACAAACAAGATGGACAAAAATGTAGGTGTGTGATTAGTAAACCTGCAGATGAAGTGAGGACGCTCAAAATCACTATTGCCAGTATGTGAAACATACCAGAATTGATTGCTATTCGGTGCCAAGCACAAAACACAGGACAATAACATAACAGACAACAGAATAGCAACCAACAATCTACAAAACAATAGTGCAAACAGCCATGAGCCATCAACAATTAGCAGAATGGTAACATGCACAAACATTAATAACCAAACATAAATAAATGTGAACATAGGAACAAACTTCATAATTACCAACAGGACAAGGAGACTATTTAACAGATGTTCTACAAAGACAGTTAGGTTATTAAATCTTGAGTGAGTTTTTTTTTTGGAGAAGCTGGGCAGCTACAGGAAAGAAACTTTGGAGATGATGTGTAATTATGGTGGTGATGGACTTGTAGCGTCTCCCTGATGACAATTTGGTGAATAGGTGACTGCTAGGATGGGTGGAGTCAGCAGTAAATTTTTGTTCTTCATTCTGGTGATGAGTAGGTCTTCTAATATTGGTGGCCGAGAGCCAACGATCTTCGCTGAGTGGACCACTTGCTGCAACCTGGACTTGGAGAGGGAGCTGGTGGCGAGAAACTAAACCATTGTCAATGATGGCTGAGTAAAAATTCATTAGGTTACAGCCTGAGATGTTAAGTTTCCTACGCTGGCTTGGGAAGAACAATCCGCTTGGCTTTCCTAGTGATGAGCATGATGTGCTTGTCCTACTTCGATATATCGGTAATGGTAGTCCCCAGGAATTTAAATGACTTGACCACAGACACGGCATGACCATTAATTTTCAAGGCGGGTGGAGACAAGTAGGAGGATTGTTGGCAGAAGTCAATCCTCATTTCCACTGTCATGACAGCATTAAACTCCAAGTTGTTACGAGCACACCATGCTGCATGACGGTCCATCTCTCTTTGAGAGTGGGTCACATTATTATTAGAGACGAGACTAACTACCTCCGTGCCATCTGCGAACTTTGGCATTTTAATGGATTTGTCTGTAAAGGTACAATCATTTGTATAAAGTGACAGCAGGAGGGGTGAAAGAACAGCCCTTGGGAATGCTTGTGCCGATAGACATTGGATCAGTCAAGGAGAAGCCCGTCAGGAAGATTGTAATCCACTGACAGATACTGTATGGTACAGCTAGCTGGGTTAGCTTGCTGTTGAGCAACTCTGGAACAACAGCTTTGAAGGTGAAGCTAAAATCCACAAACAGGATCCCCATATAAGTGTTGAGGAAATCCAAATGTTGAAGCAAGTAATGAAGGCACAAGTTAAGTGCATTCTTAACTGAGGGATTTGCTCTATAAGTAAACTAGTGGAACAAGAAGAGGATCAGTAGTGTACTTAAGGTAGACCAACATCAGACATTCAAAGGTTTCCATAACTACTGAAGTCAGAGCGACTGGCCTATAATCATTAGGTCCAGCGATCTTGTCTTTCTTGGGAACTGGAACAACTGTAGCAACTTTAAAGCAGTCCAGAATCCTGCATAATTGCAGGGAATTGTTAGAAATATCTCAGTGAAGACAGGTCTGGGAGTACCAGGGGAGACACCATTAGAGCTTGCAGCTTTCCTAATGTTCTGTTTTCCAAATAGTCTTCTGGCTTCACAGAAAATACAGGATGAGATGGAGTGAAGGGGAGGAGGCTGAAGAAGGTGAATGGGGCTGGGGTGAAGTAGGGGATAGTGATTGTGAAAGGGAGGGGGTAGGTGCTCAGCAAATCAGGATCAGAGGAAGTGAAATGTTGATGGTGCTTATCAAACCAGCAATAAAGTCGATTGAGCTAATTGGCCAAGCTAGGGGAGGGGGAGACTTGGGAACACTTTTGTTTGAAGTTGTTAAGACTTTGTAGGGGACTCCAAACTGTCCAACTATTGTTGAAGTGGAAGATGAAGTTTAATCTAGATAAGTGTCGTACTTTGGGAGTTCAAATACAGAGGGCAGTATATAGAAAGTGGTGGGACCCTTTGGAGCAATGACATACAGAGAAATATTGGGGTGCAAGTTCACAACTTCCCAGGAGTGACAATACCAGTAGGTATGATGGTAGTGAAGGTACACTTGCCTTCCTTGGTCAGATGTTGAGTATAAAAAATCAGGAAGTTATGTTGCAGTTCTATAAATCTTTAGTTAGGCCACATTTGGCGTACTCTGTTGTTCTGGTCATTGCATTACATGAAGAATATGAGGCTTTGGGACGGTGTTGATGAAGATCACTAGGATGCTGCCTGGATTAGAGAGCATTAGCTAAAGGGGGAGGTTGGAAAGACTTGGACATTTTTTCTGGAGCATTGGAAGCCAAGGGGCCTGAGTGGAAAAGAAGTAGGTGCCTGGAATGTGCTGCCAAGGGCATTTAGAAAGGCACAAACTGGCAGGGAATAGGGGGATATGACCTATATGCAGGCAGATGGGGTTAGTTTGGATTGCTACCATGGTTAGTGTAGACATCATGAGCTAAGGGCTTGTACCAGTGCTGTACTAGGCTACGTATTCTACATGGACCTCAGCAAAGTTTTTGAGATGGTCCTATATGGAAGCCTGCTCCAAAATATATGGGATCCACAACAAATTGGAAAACATGAATCAGATATTGCCTTGATGACAGGAGACAGAGTATGATCATGGAGGGTTGTTTATGTGATTGGAAGCCTTTGACCAATGGTTCACCAAGGGAAGTGTTAGGACATTTACTGTATGATTTTGATATGAATACGAGAGGTATTCTTAAGTTTGCAGGTGACACCAATATCACTCATGTTATAGAGGTGTAGGCTAAGGTATGACATCGATCAGTTAGTAAGATGGAATTTAATCCTGACAGGAGCAGGGTGATGCATTTTTAAGATTAATATCACAATTGCAATGGTAGAGCCTTGGGGATTGTTAAGGAACAGAAGGACTTAAGGTGTACAATTCCAAGGATCGCTGTAGGTGGCAGCACAAGTAGAGAAGGTAGTATACAGTATGAGATATTTGTCTTCATTGGCCAAGGCAAAAAATACAAGTGCAGGAGGTTATGGTACAGGTTTATAAAACATGGTTAGGCCACAAAAGGAGTACTGTGTACAGTTCTGTTAACCACATTATAGGAGGAGCCTGACTGGTTTGGACAGTACACAGAAGGGATTCACCAGGGTGTTGCCTGGGCTAAAGAATGGAGGTATACACAATCATGAGCAGCATAGACAGGATAGATAGATACCCTGCCTTGAGTAAAAGTTTCCTGCTAAATATGGAGGATACATAGAGCAAAGAGTAAGAGGTTTAAATGGAGGCAGAATTTTTTCATCAAAAGATGCCTGCATTCTGGAACGCCCTGCCTGAGTAGGTGATGGGGATAGGTACTCCATGATATTTACATATCTAGGTGAGCATTTGAATTACCAAGGCATTGAAGGATATGGTCCAAGAGATGCTAAATTAGATGAGTATGGATGGGTACAAGATGGTTGGCTTGACACATGCTGAAGGGCCTGCTTCTGTGCTACATGACTCTGACTCGAAACACAAGGCTAAGCATAGATTGAAAACTGAACAACGCTGAACAATCCCTCGATCTGCTGTTCATAGCTCCAATGTAGACAGGGCTGCATTGTGAGCTGGAAATACACTTAAAAGTTTAAGTAAAACCCTGCTTCACTCAGGATGAATATTTACTGCCTTCAAAGGTGATGATGATCTTAAATTATGAGTCTGTAACCTTTCATTTCACATGCCTTTCCACGTGATCAGCGCAGGATACAAATCATAAGCCATTTGCCTTTTGGGCTTGAATGATTGAATGATGTTGCTAAGGAAGACAGACATGTACAATTAGCTCTGGCTTGGCACTCTAACCGAGTGCAGCTTGTTCAAGTATCACAATTCCAGAGCACATTTTCTGCTACTATATAATGTAGCTCAAGGAATAGCAAATTAAGCCAATAAAAATAAATTTGCAGAATAATTATCTGCCTGATAGAGAATTATCATAAAATTATTTATCAATACACACACACACACAATGAACTAACCTTGAGACGTGGATCACCCTTTGAAAAAGGTTTTGTCAATTGAGCAATGCCCTTTTGGTTCCCCCGCAGTACACCATTTTCTATATCTTGCAGTGTAAAGACTTCTCCACCAATCACATAACTTGCAGTATTAAAAAACTAAAAAATGGCATGGAAATAATTTTCAGATGAGGTTTCCTTTAACACAATAATAGATCATTCTAATTTATGTAATGATCATTAAATTAATCTGGCTGTGTGGCTCTACATCACTAGCACCTTCACTGAGGAGACAATGGTAATGAACGCATGGTACTTTTCCACCATGTTTTCACACTTATTTTCTTAAAATGATACCATTTTATAATGAATGAATAATCAAGACCCCTTGTTACTTTTGACTAGAAAACTTGCCATCTGATAAACTGGGTTTTGCATATTCAAATCTGAGCTAGAACTATTCCTAGTACGAAATCACAGGTACAATGGTGGTATTAAATATAATTTGTTACTAGGTAGCAAGCTCACAGGAGAGAAAGTAGAACTATATTAGCATAGGGATGTTCTTCCAGCGATCAGAGTGAATGATGTTATTGGAACAGAGCAGATAGATCTCTATCCTGTTGGCTGCATGAAATGGAGAGTTTTATGTCCCAGCTCTGCCTCATCATGCTCAACAAAATATCCTCCTCACCCTCCATACTACTAAACAGGGACAGGTGGATCCTAAATGAGACTATGTCAAGTTTCGAAACAGAATTCCCCTAGAGTGAGCCTTCAGTGTAGACAAATGTATGATCCACCAAGTTTTTTTTTTACTTTTCACAAGTTATGATTGGGATCATTGCAAATAACACTGAATGATGCAAACAAATTTGGAAAGATGTTTCCTTTAGGTTAAGTCAGCAATGAATATAAGGCAGAAGTTCCTACAAAAGGTGATTAGGAACACAGTAGAGTATAAAGACAAAGCTTGTTTCTATGGAAAGATGACATGGAATGACTAGTAGAGACATCTCATTAGTTTCACAGAATATAATTGCAACATACACAGTAGCTGCACCATGATATCAAAAATGTATCCAGGCTGCACTGAGGTTCTAATTTTGCCTCTCAAAGTAATGGCTATGATTATCTGATAACAGAAACAATAATACTGCTGGAAAATTTGAAAACTGACATTGCTATGATTCTAAGTATAAAATTCTGGAAATACTCAGCAAATCTTTGGCTGGTCTCAGAGTGTGGAGGAGGAGGCAGCATTATGAACTGCAAATGAAGTACCAGATTAGAAATAGGTAATTAATTTGATCTGTCACCTGGAATAGATATTTCAATGGTGAACAATGGGAAACAAGAGCAAATATGACAGGTACTCCACTCCCCAAAAATTATGGTGCACTAGAAATGTAAAAAAACTGATGGAAATAATCAGCAAAAAAGTATTTATAGAAGCAGAAGATTGTTAACATTTCCGACTTTCAACTTTAATCCAACTCCTGCCTGTTCACACTTGACTTTAGGCCCTGGGAATTGAAGTTCTCAAAGGATTTCCGCCGGTTTTATACAAAAATAATGCTTTCTTGGGTGTTCAAATCAATCCACTGAGTTTAAGGTAGGAGCATGGTTGAACGGTTACTGAGAAAATATATTTGCAGAAAATAATGACAGTATGCTTTCAATATGTTGAATTCTACAGACGACTGGCTGAATGATGTCGACAGACATAGGTATTGATTAAAAGGATTAAAAGCCTTAAACATAAGACCATAAGATATAGGAGCAGAAGTAAGCCAATCAGCCCATTGAGTTTGCTCTGCCATTCAATCATGGGCTGATCCAATTCTTCCAGTCATCCCCACTCCCCTGCCTTCTCCCCATACCCTTTGACGCCCTGGCTAATCAAGAACCCATCTACCTCTGCCTTAAATACACCCAATGACTTGACCTCCACAGCCACTCGTGGCAACAAATTCCACAGATTTACCACCCTCTGACTAAAGTAATTTCACCACATCTCTGTTCTATCGTCCTTCAATCCTGAAGTCGTGCCTTCTTGTCCTAGAATCCCCTACCATGGGAAATAACTTTGCCATATCTAATCTGTTCAGACCTTTTAACATTCAGAATGTTTCTATGAGATCCCCCCTCATTCTCCTGAACTCCAGGGAATACAGCCCAACATCTGCCAGATGTTCATGTTCCTTTCATTCATGGAATTATTCCCGTGAATCTTCTTTGAACCCTCTCCAATGACAGTTTATCCGTTCTAAAATAAGGAGCCCAAAACTACACACAATACTCCAAGTGGAGTGCCTTATAGAGCCTCAACATCACATCCCTGCTCTTATATTCTATACTTCTAGAACTGAATGCCAACATTGCATTTGCTTTCTTCACCACCAACTCAACCTGGAGGTTAACCTTCAGGGTATCCTGCACAAGGACTCCCAAGTCCCTTTGCATCTCTACATTTTGAAGTCTCTCGCTATCTAAATAATAGTCTGCCCATTTACTTCTTCCACCAAAGTGCATGCCCATACACTTTCCAACATTGTATTTCATTTGCCACTTCTTTGCCCATTCACCTAAACTATCTAAGTCTCTCTGCAGGCTCTCTGTTTCCTCAACACCAGCCGCTCCTCCACCTAAGTTTGTATCATTGGCAAATTTAGCCACAAATTCATTAATCCCATAGTCCAAATCATTTGACATACATCATAAAAAGCAGCGGTCACAACACTGATCCCCGTGGAACTCCACTGGTAACCGGCAGCCAGCCAGAATAAGATACCTTTATTCCCACTCTCCGTTTTCTGCCGATCAGCCAATGCACCACCCATGCTGGTAACTTCCCTGTAATTCCATAGGATCTTATCTTGCCAAGCAGCCTCATCTGTGGCATCTTGTCAAAGGCCTTCTGAAAATCCAAGTACACCACATCTACTGCATTTCCTTTGTCTGTAATTTCCTCCAAAAATTGCAGTAGGTTAGTCAGGCAGTATTTTTCTTTCAGGAAACCATGCTGGCTTTGGCCTATCTTGTCACGTGCCTCCAGGTACTCCATAATCTCATCCCTAACAATCGATTCCAACGATTTCCCTACCACTGATGTCAGGCTAACAGGTCCACAGTTTCCTTTCTGCTGCCTCCCACCCTTCTTAAATTGCAGAGTACCATCTGCAATTTTCCAGTCATCCAGTACAATGCCAGAATCTATCAATTTTTGAAAGATCATTGTTAATGCCTCTGCAATCTTTCCAGCAACTTCCTTCAGAACCCAAGGGTTCATTCCATCAGGTCCAGGAGATTCATAATTCATCTTTTCCTTCCTAATGACCTTCCGCAAGTTTTTAAAAAGCTTCCTAATCCTCTTTCTTCCCACTCGCTTTGGCTTACTTGTTTGCCCTCTCTTCTGCTTTTACTTTGGCTCTGGCTTCACTTGTCAGCCACGGTAGTATCCTTCTTCCATTTGAAAATTTCTTATTTGGAATATATAACAGCCACTAGGGTCCTTTTACCCTTGCCATTTAGACACAAGAAGAAATTACTTCTCCCCTCACCAAGCTAAGGCCAGAATAAAGGAATTAATGCAGTTTTCCAACTCTTTTCTTTTAAAAAAAAAGCTGTCTGTGCAAATATCTGGTTCAACAGGTCCTGAAGGATACAGGGTGAAGTATAAACTGGAATGATAAAATTCTACTGAGGTACAACAGGTTAGTGAGTTGACCACAGAGAGCAGCAGACTGTAAGGATGTAATATTGGCCCTAGGTTTTAGAAATAGAGACAAGGAGTGAAAAACCCAAAGGATATGCTAACTCAATAAATAAAGTTATTTATCCTCAGTTGTTGTATTGTCTTGACCACTTAAGGACAATAAAGATTTTGAAGAGGATACTGAAGAGATTCACTAGAATTATTGCAGAGTTGAGGCATTAAGGTTAGACCAGGAAGCTAGGGATATTCTCTCAAAGGATTTAGAATCACTAACAGGTGAAAAGGAAATGCTTCTTTTTTCCCCTGCAATGAATAAAGGATCAATAGTCATAGGGTGAAGAAGGGACACAGGGATTGTATGGTCATGTATCATCTCCTAAGATCTGTCAATACTTTGGCCAGATGTTAATTTACTCTTGGGTAAAGAAAAAAACAATTTTGCCATTCTGCTTTGATGTGGATGGACCTTTAGTTAGTTCTCATTTCTAACATTTGCAGGTTTCATGCAGCACATACCCAATGGCCCATGGTAAAGTAAAACTATTTTTGGCTTTGTTACTATATACTGTGGTTGTGATAACACTGCATTAAAACTCATCTATACAAATGTGTCCCTGAACAACGTAACTTGGCTCAATTCCCTCCCTCTGCACCTCGCACCTTTTATACATTGAAAGTGTTACTGTACAGTTGTGTTGATATTCAGAGCAAAATAAAAACTGAGTGTTTGAGATCTTACTTTATATCTCTGCCACATGTTCTTTGGTGCTTTGTATTTAATAATTCCATGAATTACTAATGCATTGTACACATTGATGAAGAATGCCAGTTTCTCATTTCTGCTGAGATCATCAAACTTCAGCCGCTGCAGCTGTATTGCAAGTTTGCAATACTCCTCAAAGGATGGACTATCAGCCATGGATTTGTAATCCACAAACTACAAAAGTAAAAAGAGTTATTTGTTAATTAGATCAAAGTTCCTTCAGGAATCTGGTGATCAAATATCAGTGAAGAAATTCCTATTTAGTAGTTGCCTCTCAAATCAAAGTAAACATTTTAAAGCAGTTCATAAAGTAAGTGAAGAAAGTGAAAAATAATTAAGGCAAACTGAATAAGAAACAGTGGATTTTAGATACAAGAATTTTTCCTAGAAAAAGCATTGACTAACCTTGCCATCAGGTGTAATGTGTTCTGAGAACAGCTTCAGAATTAAATCTCTCATAACTTCAGAATGTCTAGATGCTAAAGTATGAAAGATTATTCAGTGAATTAACATTAAAAAACAAACACTGAAAAATGACAAAGCATAGTATTACCTCTGACCGGAGATGATATACATGAATCCCAAAATTTCACCTAAATTGAACAACCTCGTCACAGAAAATGACAATTCTACTTTCATCTTTATTTTATGTGACTTGTTAGTGTGGCAACAGATTGGGTGACTGTAACCCCTCCAAGGATTAGCCAGCACTTTGATTCTTGAGTTTAAAAAGATGAATTTGCTCTTTCTATTCTGTTTTGGGTGGAAAAACTTGTGTCACAGACACAGATTCTGTTCTATCTCCAGTATTTTTGCATTGCTATATTATCTTCCCCCTTGGGTTACAACCTCCCTCAGCTGTGCTTTTATCTCTTCCCTTACTTCCACTTTTTCCTACCTGTTCTTGCCCATTTACTCCACCATGATGAAGGTATATTTAACATTTATTACAGTTCTCTGAAGACACGAGTAGTTCAAATCAGTAGATGTATATACATTTCCAAAAGACTTTAACGTTCCTGAAGTTAATTAGCTGCCACATAAAAGTATGCTACACAAATTAAGACCTTGTAGAATTGAAGTTATTATGTAGTAGTGTGTCAATGTACATCCTTACCAATCCCTCAATCAATGACACCAAAATAAATTCTGTCATTATCAAAGTTGCTCCTCTTTTTTGCAAGATACAATTGGCTTCAAAATGCTCTGGGCCATCTCCAGAGACATGAACCAGAACTGTACTGCTCAGTACAACTATATGGGAACAGATTTAATAAAATGCTCCAAAATAAATATATTAACTTGTGAATTGCTGCCAGAGCTTGTTTATTAATTCCCTGTTAGACATCAACAGTATAGAAAATAAGAATATTTTAAAAAAGCACCTTTTGCCAGCAATTTAAAGCTGAAGCTCTGTTCAGAGAAAATAAAGATTCTGATCTGAAACACTGTTTTTATATTTCAGTCTAGCCACTAAAGCAATTTTGCTAAGCACCATAAAAGTAGCTCAGGTGAAGACATTTGTTTGAAATTAAATGAAATTAACAGATTCTGCCGAATTCTGTACGTCTCCTTACCACTATTACAAGTTAAATTTAACACAGATCTGCTTAGGTGAAATTTTAAATTTAATACAGTACTTAAAATTGCACATTTTGCTGTTGTCAACCTTCCATTTTTAATATCCACATATACCAGTCTATCTACAAGAACCTAATCCCAACATCAGAATATTGTAACTGCTGCAACAATTTGATTTAGTCTACACTCTGAACTAATTCATCTTCTCTGTTGAACAGCTTGATGCAAACTACCCGCTTTTAAATTGGCTGAATTTACTTGGTTATCTTACAAGATTGTAGCAACCTTACAATACGGAATTTTCACCAATTAGCTATGGATTCAAACCACAAACAATATTCTAACTAGCTGCACCTCCCAGTTCCTATGTTTTAATCATTTATGTAGAGGTAACTTGATGATGAATTTTAAAATATCTAGGGGGTAATCTTACAAATTATTGTTGAATTACATTTAATTAATTCTTTATGAGATATTTATCAGGGAGACTGGATTAAATGTCACTCCACTCTTCAAGAAGGGAAGGAGGCAGAAGAAAGGACATTATAGACCAATTAGTCTGACCTTAATGGTTGGGAAGATGTTGGAGTCCATTGTTAAGGATGTGGTTTGGGGGTACTTGGAGGCACATGATAAAATGGGCCATAGTCAGCATGGTTTCTTCAAGGGAAAATCTTGCCTGACAAATCTATTGGAATTCTTTGAAGAAATAACAGGTAGGATAGACAAAGGAGAATTGGTTAATGTTGGGTACTTGGATTTTCAGAAGATCTTTGACAAAGTGCCACACATGAGGCTGCTTAACACACCCATTGTATTACAGGAAAGATTCTAGCATGGATAAGGCAGTGGCTAATTGGCAGGATGCAAAGAGTGGGAATAAAGGGTGCCTTGTCTGGTCGGCTGTGGTGTTCCACGGGGGTCTGTGTTGGGACTGATTCTTTTTATGTCAATGATTTGAATGATAGAATTTATGGCTTTGTTACAAAGTTTGCAGACAATAGGAAGATAGGTGGGGGGCAGGTAGTTTTGAGGAAGTAGACAGGCTACTAAAAGACTTAGACAGATTAGAAGAATAGGCAAAGAAATGGCAGATGCCATACAGCGTTGGGTAGTGTATGGTCATGCACTTTGGTAGAAGAAATGAAAGGGTTGACTATTTTCAGAATGGAGAGAAAATACAAAAATCTGAGGTGTAAAGGGACTTGGGGGTCCCTGTGCAAGATTCCCTAAAGGTTAATTTGCAGGTTGAGTCTGTGGAGAGGAATGCAAATGCGAAGTTATCATTCATTTCAAGAGGACTAGAATATAAAAGTATGTAATGTTGAGACTTTATAAAGCACTGGTGAGACCTCACTTGGAGGACTGTGAGCAGCTTTGGGCCCCTTATCTTAGAAAGGATGTGCTGAAACTATTGAGAATTCAAAGAAGGTTCACAAAATGATTCCAGGATTGAACAACTTGTCATACGAAGAGTGTTTGATGACCCCAGGGCCTGTAATTACTGAAGTTCAGAAGAATGAGGGGGTGACCTATTTGAAACCTATCAAGTGATGAAAGGCCTTGATGGAATGGATGTGGAAAGGATGTTTCCTAAAGTGGGAAAATCTAAGACTGGAGGACACAGCCTCAGAATAGAAGTGGGGCGAAATTTTAGAACAGAGATAAGGAGGAACTTCTCTAGCCAGACAGTGATGAATCTGTGGAAATCATTGACACAGGTAGCTGTGGAGGCCAAGTCTTTATGCACATTTAGGGCAGAGGTTGATAGATTCTTGATTTGCCAGGGCATGAAGGGATACGGGGGGGGGGGGAGGGGGGGAAATGGATAAGCCATGATGAAATGGCTGAGCAGACTCAATGGGCCAAAAGGCCTAATTCTGCTCCTATATCTTGAGGTCTTCTGGTCAATATCTATCACGGTCTGACAGGCTGGGCTACGAATCCTCTGCTACATAACCATTGGAAAAGTTCAAAATATTACATACCGGAAACTGCTCGAAATTCTGCTGTGGCTCCAGAATTTAATGCTGATGCAGAGTCATCCTCCACCAATCTGTACAGGGCGTCACTATCTTCAAATTCTTTTTCACTCAGAGGATTAAAAAACTTTCTGTTTATCAGATTGTTTCCAATTTCAATTGCTGCAGGTTTGTCTAAATTAAATAAACATTAATTTAGTAAAATTATTTAAATGATTAAATCCAAAGCAATTTTTATCCATAGATAATGGAAATGGCCAGGAAAGATTTGACCTGCATAACTGTCAGAAACTCATGATTTCCATACGTATATCCAACATTTAGGACCCCCATCAGCCAGGATGTGCTCTCTCCTTACTACCATCAAGGAGAAAATACAAGAGTCTGAAGACACACACTCAGTGTTTTAGGAACAGCTTCTACCCTTCACCATCAGGTTTCTGAATGTACAACTGACCAACCCATTAACACTATCTCACTATTTTTATACATACCAACACATACATACACAAAGTACCGAGCAAAAGCCTGGGGCAAATGTAAAAAATATTACGCTTTCAAAAATAATGTAGGTTTCTAAGTATCAAAAAATACTATAAAGAAGCAACAAACAGTAAAAAGAAGCTAAATCAGTATTTGTGATCACCCATTGCTTTTAAAACTGTATCAATTCTCTTAGGTACACTGTCGTGCAGTTTTATAATTGGCTGGTAGGTTGTTCCAAGCTTCTCGGTGAGTTTGTCACAGATCTTCTGCAGACTCTGACTCGCTTGATATTACTGTAAACCTGATTCAGATATAACTCCCAAAGCAGTGGTTGACAGCTTACTATACAAGGTGGTTTTGTTAACTGTGCTGTAATGTTGGAGTTCTTTACAGAGGAGAATCTTCATGAATGACTTGCAGCATCATAATTGTACTACCTTTCAATTCATTTCAATAGATGGGTAAAGCTAAAAGGAACAAGTGTTTAACTAATTCAATATTGAAAGATTATTAATATATTTAAATATTTAACTTCTAATTTTTTTAATAGTTTGAATAGCTACAAAAACACTTAAAATTATCTTTAATTCAGAACATTCAGAACTGTTCCTCCTCTCCAGTGCCTCCTTCCCCAACCCTTCCTAAAGGCATCAGGTTGTGGACAACCCTGTGTGTCAATGAAACTATCTATTCACAGGTTCATTCTGGGGAACAGCATAATGCAAGTTCACATTTTGAGCATGAGGTGCTTGCTGCAGACAGAAATTTCTGGGTGATACATGCTCTTATTCAACTCTCAGCTACATTGCTTTTGGCTCTCAATTTGTCATCCACTCACCTTGCATTTTTAAAATTCCATGAGTTGAAACTGGATCCAAAAAAAAAAAAATCTATGTGTTTGTATTATATTGTGTATAGATAGAGATCAGAATGAGAATCAAGTTTAATATCACCGGTATATGTTGTGAAATTTGTTAACTTTGTGGCAGCAGTACAATGCAATACATAACATATAAAGAAAAAAAACTGAATTCCAGTAAATATATACAGTGCCTATAAAAACTATTCAGCCCCTCCTGTAGGAAGTTTTCATATTTTATTGTTTTACAACATTGAATTACGGTGGATGTAATTTGGCTTTTTTGACACTGATCAACAGCAAAGACTCTGTGTCAAAGAGAAAACAAATTTCTACAAATTGGTCTAAATTTATTACAATTATTCAACACAAAACAATTGATTGCATAAGTACTCACCCTCTTCAAGTCAGTATTTAGTAAATGAACCTTTGGCAGCAATTAAATCTTCGTGCCTGTCTGGAAAGGTCTCTATCAGCTTTGTGCATCTGGACATTCTTCTTTACAGAACTGGTCAAGCTCTGTCAGACTGCATGGGGATTGTGAGTGAATTCTCAGCCACAAATTCTCAATTGGATCGAGGACAGGACTCTGACTTGGCCACTCCAAGACATCAACTTTGGTTTTAAACCATTCCTGTGTAGCTTTGGCTTTATGCTTGGGGTCATTGTCTTGCTGGAAAACAAATTTTCTCCCAAGTCACAGTTCTCTTGCAGACAACATCAAGTTTTCCTCCAGGATTTCCTGTATTTTGCTGCATTCATTCTACCCTCTACCTTCACAAACCTTCCAGGGCCTGCTGCAGTGAAGCATCCCCACTGCATAATGCAGCCACAAGCATGCTTCACGGTAGGGATGGTGTGTTTTTGATGATGTGCGGTGTTTGGCTTATGCCAAACATAGCATTTAGTCTGATGGCCAAAAAGCTCTATTTTGGCTTCATCAGACTGTAGAACCTTCTTCCAGCTGACTTCAGAGTCTCCCTGATGCCTTCTGGAAACTCAAGCCGAGGTTCATGCAAGTTTTTTTTCCCCCAACAGTGGCTTTCACTTTGCCACTCTCCTTAAAAGCTGCGACTGGTGAAACACCTGGGCAATAGTTGTATGCACAGTCTCTCCCATCTCAGCCACTGAAGCTTGTAACTCCTCCAGAGTTGTCCTTACTGGTCCCCTTCTTGCACTGTCACTCAGTTTTTGAGGATGGCCTGCTCTATGTAGATTTACTGCTGTGCCATACGCTTTCCATTTCTTGATGATCAACTGAACTGTACTCCAAGGGATATTCAGTGACCTTGGAAATTTTCTGGTATCCATCTCCTGACTTGTGCTTTCCAATAACCTTTTTGTGGAGTTGCCTGGAGTGTTCTTTTGTCTTCATGGTGTAGTTTTTGCCAGGATACTGGCTCACCAGCATTTGAACCTTCCAGATACAGGTGTATTTTTACTATAATCAATCCAAACACCGTGACTGCACACGGTGATCTCGATTTAACTATTTATGTTACACCTGAAACTAATTGGCTGCACCAATGATGATTTGGTGTGTCACATTAAAGGAGGTGAACATTATTGTGTTTTATATTTGTAATTAATTTAGATCACTTTGCAGAGATCTGTTTTCACTTTGACACGAAAGAGTCTTTTTCAGTGTCAAAAAAAACAAATTAAATCCACTGTGATTCAATGTTGTAAAACAATGAAACATGAAAACTTTCATCAAGGGGTTGCATAGTCATCAGTTAATAACTCATCAGGTTGATTGATAAGTTCGTGGCCTAAGGTAGGCGATGAGTTACTTCAAACTTTCTGCATAATCACTCAAAGAGTTGACCTGCATGTGATGTGCATGTAAAGAGAGCTGTATAACTCATCTCCTTCTACCTTAGGCCACAAACTTATCAATCACTGTGTGTGTTAATTTAATAGCTTAATTAAGATTAGTGCAAAAACAGAAATTTAAAAATAAAGTATGAGGTAATGTTCATGGGTTCAATGTCCATTTAGAAATCAGATGGCAGAGGGGAAGAAGCTGTTCCTTCAGGCTTCTGCATTCCTTCCTGATGGTAACAATAAGAGGCCATGTCCTGGATGATGGGGGTCCTTGAAGATGCATAACCACTCAGAGTTCCTTGAAGATGTATTGGATACTATGGAGGCTGGTACACATGATGGAGCTGACTAATTTTACAATTCTCTGCAGCTTACCAAGATCTTGTGCACCCCGCCCCCCCCCCATACCAGACGGTGATGCAGCTGGTTAGAATGCTCTCCATGGTACATCTGTAAAGTCTAAGTGTTTTAGGTGGTAAACCAAAGCTCTGTATGGATCTGAAGGATTTGTGCTCCTTTCCAAAGTTCCACCAAATAGATGTCATCACGTATGAATCGGAAGACTCAATCCTGTTAATGATGGCATCACATACAGTATGTGAAACAAATGGGTACTGATACCCCCAGACACTTTGATGGCATCATTAATGGGACTGAGTCGTTTCCAAATCTGCCTGAACCCAAGGTCCTGGAAATACAGATAAATAGGATAGAAGTATACAAGTTCATGATGGACACAGGGTGAAAACACATGTATTTTTTTGCCGGGAGAGAAGTGTTCAAAACAAGAGGGCACAGGCTCAGGATCTGCAATGACAGATTTTAAAAGGGTCATCAGGGACAGCTTCCTCAAGGAAAAGGTAGTGCATATTTGGAAATGGCTGCCAAAAAATGGTGATTGAGCTTGACACATTCGAAACATTTAAAAGCCATTTGGCTCAGTATATGGATAGGAGAGGTTTATAGGGCTATGGGCCAAACCCGGGCAGATGGGATTTGCTCACTGGGTAACACAGTTTGCTTCGAGAAGCGGGGCTGAAGGGCCTGTTTCTATGCTTGTATGACTCTGTCTCTATAACTAATCTGGTAAGTGGGGAAGGTGAGTGTTGGCAAGTGGGATTGAAAGATTCAAGGGAAAAATATAAATTTATAGTATGAAAATAAATGAAAGGAGGGTTAAATCTTATTCAGAAATTTTACTATATATACTACAGTTGAAAGTACAACTATGCAGAAGGACAGTTAGGGGTATGGAGGTAAGCACAAATGCATGAAGTATATGCAACAAACTGAATTGTAGTTGAAGTACTGAATATTGTGTAGAGATGTAGCTGGTAACTAAATATACAAGGTTATTAGGTCTGTCAGAAAAATATTGGAAATGATACAGTAGCTCTGAGGATGAGGGATGAAATTACTTCACTGATGCAAGAGTATAACAAAAGGCAAACAGGAAGATAATTTTATAAACAGTTTTTTTTAAGAAAATTATACAAAGCTATTTTGAGTTGCCAACTGATCCATTGTAGTGGCTGTGCAGATATATTACAAAGGCAGCAAAGTTTCAATGACAAAATTCTAACTTTCCTTTAGATTGTGATAAGCAAGTTAGCTCATGTAGTGCAATCCTTAAACATACTCTGGATAATCATTTGCAAAATATCCATAGGGGCAAGACACTTTAGGTTCACCAATGAGAAGTAAACCAAAGTTAGATAGCAGATCACTGGAACATAAATATTTAGATCATGAATCAGAATGTGAGCAAGTTCAATATTTTTTTTTTAAAAAGGAAGAAACACAAAACAGCCACTGAAATTTAAGGTCTGGATAAAAAATACTTTGGGTAAGGCAACAGAGATTGATTACCCATGGCAGAAAAAAACAGTAAGTAGATAAGTATATTAAAGAGGAGGTGTTCAAAGAATGTAATCTCATATAGAAACAGCTTTCAGCCCTAAGGGTAAAAGATGCTCCATGCCAAAATGCAGCCAATTGAGTGAAGAGATAAAGGATCACACAAAACTAAAATCGTAAAAGCCTTCAAAGCATTTGAGAATTGGAGTGTAGATCTGAATAACAAGAGATACAAACTATCAAAAGGAGGGTGATAAAACTTTAAACGCCTGTCAATATTAATGTTCATCCAAGAGCAACAGGCTTTATTTTTCTCTATCGAACAAAATGTGGAAATGGAAAGGGCTGGTACATGAAGTCAGACATGAGATCAGCCACTGTAAGGCAGAGCAGAACTGAATGTCTTCTATTATTGCAATACATTAGATTCCCTAGCCGCCAACAATTTCCCTCTTCACTTTCACAAAATTGTAATCCTTTTTGATACACTAAATATTCACACCACAATTGAGATAAACAATATTCACGTTTGGATGGCAACCTATCCTCCACACCATGCCCAGCTCATCTGATTTTGAAAATATTTACCCGTGACAGTATCAGGTCTAAACCCAGCTATTCCAGGGTCTTTTGGTCACTATAGTACATCAACTCAAAAGTAAATTTGGGTTCATTGAGAACTCATCTGCCCTGATCCAGTCCTGACCTACACTGCCATAGAGGGAGTACAAAGAAGGTTCACCAGATGGATTCCTGGGATGGCAGGACTTTCATATGATGAAAGACTGGATCGACTAGGCTTATACTTGTTGGAATTTACAAACGTTTGTAGAAGATTGAGGAGGGATCTTATTGAAACGTATAAAATACTAAAGGGATTGGACAGGCTAGATATAGGAAGATTGTTCCTGATGTTGGGGAAGTCCAGAATGAGGGGTCACAGTTTAAGGATAACGGGGAAGCCTTTTCGGACCGAGATGAGGAAAAACTTCTTCACACAGACAGTGGTGAATCTGTGGAATTCTCTGCCACAGGAAACAGTTGAGGCCAGTTCATTGACTATATTTAAGAGGAAGTTAGATATGGCCCTTGTGGCTAAAGGGATCAGGGGGTATGGAGAGAAGCAGGTACAGGGTTCTGAGTTGGATGATCAGCCATAATCATACTGAATGGCGGTGCAGGCTCAAAGGGCCGAATGGCCTACTCCTGCACCTATTTTCTATGTTTCTATGAATCAGACTGAGGCCAATTTAAAACTTCTCACCTTCACTTACAAAACTTTCTATTCTCTCTTCCTGCTAACCATTGCAATTTCCTCCAAAGGTCTTTAATTCTAACACCATCAGCATCCCAATTTTAAGTCTTCCATCATTGGTACTGTGCCTTTGTTTGTTGAGACCCTAAACCCTGGAATTATTTTGCTAAAACTTTTTTCTGCTCTCTTCCAAATTCCTTAAATTCTACTTCTGAACAAACTATTATATTTATTTAGAGATACAGCATTGAAACAAGCCCCTGCAGCTCATCAAGCCTACACATTCATTTACACTCGTGACCAATTAGACTCCCAAACCACACGTCTTGGAAATGTGGGTGGAAACCGAGCACCCAGAGGAAACCCACGTGGCCACAAGAAGAACTTACGAACTCCTTACAGACAGTGATGGGAGTTGACCCCAGATTGCTGGCACTATATTAGCCTTATGCTAACTACAACACTACCATGAGATGAGTGTAGAAGGCCTCAGTCTGTCTGCACTAGGGCTCATTTATACAGTGCAGGTTCTAGGCAATCAGCCTAAGACTGATAGGATCTGGTCTTTCCTCCAATCATACATTGTACTTGTACAGCTTTGAGTAGTTCTATTTCAGATCTTACACCATTCTCCCATGCTAAATCTGAAGGTTAACAAATAACACTGTCAAAAAAAAATTTTCTGCAGAAATTTTAATCCATCCTATATGGATCAGAAACTTTTGTCTGAAATGCCCAAAACTCTTCTGTAAGTTGTGGAAGAAAATGATGAAGATTTGGATCAGAGGCTCTATCCCACCAAGCTGGAAAATAGCTGAAGGATGATTTGTTCCCAAGGAAGAAGATTTGTCTACAATCACCCAGTTTAGGACAATCTCCCTCCGTAGGATTGAGTTCAAAATACTCTCGGTGCTAATGAGAAGGCTGACCTCTTACTTAATGGAGAGCCACTATATCAACACATTCATTCAGAAAGGTGGCATCCTGTTTTTTTTCTGGGTGCCCTGAACACACCTCAATAATCAGCCAATTGATCCGCAAGGCCAAGCAGAAGAAAGGCAACCTAACAGTCATCTGGTTAGACTTAACCAACACCTATGGAGCAATTCCCCATGTCCTCATCCAGTTTGACCTGGACCAATACATATCCCACCAGTAATGTGAGACATGATCACCAGCTACCCAGGAGGATTCAAGCTATGCTTCACTTCAGCCCGCTTTACCACTAGGTGGCCAGAGCTCCAAAAAGAAATTTCAAAACAGCTGTGCCATCTCCCCCATCTTGTTTGTCACGGATATGAACTTCCTCATATCAGCAGCAGCAGCAGACATAACCCAAGGTCCAGTGCTGGAGCCCAGCATCCAACAATCTACAATACAGGGGCTCAGGGATGACATCACAGTAAAGACTGCAACCCACGTCCAAGCAACATGGGTAATGGAAACCCTGGACAACGTAACTACCTGGGCTAGATGACCTTCAAGGCCAGGAAGTCCAGATGCATGATGATCCAAAAAGGGCAAGGTTACTGGCAAGTTCAGTCTTCAAGTACAGGGAGAAGTCATTCCTTCCATAGTGGACGATCGAGTAATGTGTCTTGGGAATGCAGCAATGCCAGACAGCGCCAACATCATCGACACTATAAAGCAGACTGAGGACTGGCTGAAGATCAACAAAACCAGACTCCCTGGTAAATTAAAGACATGGCTGGAACAACATGGTCTACCAAGGCTGCTCTGGCTTTTCACAGTATACGAGCTCCCCAGGACCACAGTAGAAGGCATCGAGAGGAAAGTCAACATGCACCTGCAGAAGCGCCACCCCCCCCCGCCAAGTTTTTCTTCAGTGAGGTTCTACACAAGATCAGGCCAGCTACAGCTCCCGTTGTCACCAGTACTGGAGGAATTCAAGGTGGCAAAGTGTAGAGTCGTGCTAATACTGAGAAGCTCCAATGACAAGCTAATAAACTAAGCAGGAGTCACAACAAGATTGGGCCGAAAGTGGGCCACCAACTTGGACACAGACCAGGCAGTGAGCTCCCTGTAATTGAGAGACATCATTGGCAACCTGTGCCTAGGACGTCAAGGCCTCAGCTCAGCACACTTCCAATGATAGGGGAGTGAGCACAAGTGCAAGAGATAGGCGGGACATAGTCGAGGCAGAGGTATGGAACCGTGAGGAAGACGAGTATTCAAAAGGCAGATGTTGAAAGCAGTGGAGTTGGTGGCACAGGGTGCCAGGACAAAATGGGATCTTCCTAAGTGCAAGATGACTTGGGCAGAGCTTTGGAGACTGGAGCCCTTCCGCATTTCTTTCCTCCTGCAGTCTGTGTATGACACTCTCCCTACACCATCACAGCTGCATACATGGAGTCTGAGACAGAACCCCAAATGCAAGATGTCAGGATACAAAACAGTTTCAACACAAGAACAGCAACACACATCAAAGTTGCTGGTGAACGCAGCAGGCCAGGCAGCATCTCTAGGAAGAGGTATAGTCGACGTTTCAGGCCGAGACCCTTCGTCAGAACCAACTGAAAGAAGGGCTAGTAAGAGATTTGAAAGTGGGAAGGGGAGGGGGAGATCCAAAATGATAGCAGAAGACAGGAGGGGGAGGGATGGAGCCAACAGCTGGACAGTTGATTGGCAAAGGGGATACGAGAGGATCATGGGATAGGAGGCCTAGGGAGAAAGAAAAGGGGGAGGGGGAAAAAAAAACAGAGGATGGGCAATGGGTATAGTGAGAGGGACAGAGGGAGAAAAAGGAGAGAGAGAGAAAGAATGTGTGTATAAAAATAAATAACGGATGGGGTACGAGGGGGAGGTGGGGCATTAGCGGAAGTTAGAGAAGTCAATGTTCATGCCATCAGGTTGGAGGCTACCCAGACGGAATATAAGGTGTTGTTCCTCCAACCTGAGTGTGGCTTCATCTTTACAGTAGAGGAGGCCATGGACAGACATGTCAGAATGGGAATGGGATGTGGAATTAAGACGTGCGGCCACTGGGAGATCCTGCTTTCTCTGGCGGACAGAGCGTGTGTTGCTTGAATTTCCAGCATCTGCAGAATTCTTGTTGTTTGCGTTTTTAACACAAGAAGACCCTGCTGTCCCTAGCTGATACACTGCAGCAGGAGAGGTGTAAAAAGAGACCAGCTGGCAAAGAGGCAAACAGGGCAGTCATCTTCATCAGGGAGAGGGTCACACCCGTGATATCAAAGAAGCCCAAGTCCACCTGCTTCAGTCTGCCAAATCAAGGGAGACAAGGGTCAATGTAGTGAATCTGCAGTTTCCAGAGGTGGTGCAAACCACACTTCAATCAGACATCATACTGTAGTCCACTGAAGACAAGACAATCATCCTGGTGGAGCTCAAAGTACTATAGGAGGAAGGATATGAGAGGAAGGCCCTGAAGTACCAGTCGTTAGTCCAGGAATGCAGGGATAAAGACAACAGATTCCCTGTGGAGATCAGCTGTAGAGGGCTTCTGGCAAGGTCAGCATGGAAGTTGCTGTCTGCACTGGGCCTTGATGAAAAGACCAAGAACTAAGCAGCTTGCAGGATGGGAGAAGTAGCAGAGAGAACCTCTTGCTGGATATGGAGCAGGCGAGAGGAGTTGAGCTGGAAGTCAGCAACAGGCGGGCAGTGTCTTGGCCACCACTGCTGACCCGCCATTAGAGAATGTAGTGGTTAAGGGTCAAAACACAGTATGAAGGTTGGGCGCCACCTGACAACATCTGCTCCTGGACAAAGGCTATGGTTACCTCATCAGGTAACTGTAGAGAGCATCCCGGTGTATGATGCAAGCGATAACTTGATTTTGAAGAGAAACTTCTTGGCTTAGTATGCTCTAAACAAATGTTCCACTTTAAGGTCTGAGAAATCTAAATCCAGATATTAGTTTATGCATAAAAAGAACCTGCCTGACATGTGAGGTACTAAACTGAAATGTAGTATTTCCTTCTAAAGGGTTGCCAAGATTAAACAAGAAACACCTGCCTAACAACTCCACTGTATTCAACTCTTCATTTTAATTGCTTTTTTTTTAAAAAAGGGCTTTAGTTTTAAATTCCTTCCTTGCACTGTCACTTCTCATTAAAGCTATCTTTTGTTGATCTTTCAAAATGAATATTTAGAAAACCCTACAGTTGTCCCTAAATATTCTGTTACAAAGTATACCTCCACAATACCATGCAAAATGCAGCTGCATAATTTTTATAATAAATGGAGCAAATACAGCAAAAAGAAATGGTGTCAAACTTTGTCTTACTTCCCTAACCCAGTCTGAAACAGACCAGAGAAAGGCAATCCACATTTCAGGGTCTGCGGATACTGCTCCATGCTCCCTTACATTTACTTGAATCAGTATTACATTCCTGCCTTTACATCTGTAAGTACAGCTTAACTGCTTGAAGTTGAGACTGCCAGCCCACATTTCCTTTTGTTTCTCTTCTGCAATTATTACTGGAATGTCAAATGTAAAAATACCTCATGGAAAACTTTAATCCCAGTAAGGGTAGGAAAAGTTTTGAAAATGGGGAACTTATCTGCAGCCTTTTGGTTTAACTAGCCTGATCTGGAGGCTAAAGTGGTAATACTCCCTTTTGGCTTTAGCAACATTAAATTTCACCAGCATGGTGTAATACTAAAAAGAACTCAAAACATAAAAGGAGACAAAAATAAGCCAGTCAGTCACTGTGGGTCAGTCATTTTCCAGCAACTTGTGGGGCAGCATGCTGGATCTGTCCCCACAGCTCCAGAAACTTGGGTTCAACCCTGACCTCTGGTGCCATATGTGTGATGACTGTGGGGACTGCACATTATCCCTCCTGGGACTGTGAATTTCCCTCCTGGTGCTCTGGTTTCCTCTCAAATCCCTATGAAACATAGCTTGGTTGGTTAATTGGCCACTGTAAAATTGCCCCCAATATGTATGCGAGTGGTAAAATAGAAGGGGAGTAGGTGGGAAAGTGGGGAAATTAAAATAAGATTAGTGCAGGTATATTTAAATTGTTAGTTATTTGAGGTAAGACCATAAAATATTGGAGCAGAATTAGGCAAGTTGTTCCATCAAGTCTGTTCCACCATTCAATCATGACTGATTTATTATCCCTCTCAACCCTATTTTCCTGCCTTCTCCCCATAGCCTTTGAAACACTTCTATTCAAGAACCTATCAACCTCTTCTTAAAATATACACAATGACTTGGCCTCCAAAGCCTTTTATGGCAATGAATATCACAGATTGACTACCCTATGGTTATAGAAATTCCTCCTCATTTCTGTTATAAAAGGATATCTTTGTATTCTGTGGCTGTGCTCTCTGGACCTAGACTCTCCCAATATTGGAAACATGCTCTCCATGTTTCAATGAGATTCCCCCCCACCCACACACACACAATTCAATATGAATGCACAATCTTTTGCTGTTTTCTTTTACAGTACCACTTTAATAAAACAGATGTCAGGTACCTTTTTCCAAGTCCTCTCGGCACAATATTTAGATTTGTGGTACGTTGGAGTCGTGCCAAAGAGCAGCATGACACAGCTTTTTGTTTTAATTCTGTGCATGGTTTCTCAGAAACCTCCTATGAGATTCCATTATCAAGAGTGTTAAATTCAAAAAAGTACCAACAGTTACAGAGTGTAGGTTGAAAATTTGGCAAATTTTAACAGCATGAATGTTTGGAAATATAGAAGTCATGGAGATCTTGCCTTAGCTAATTATCATATTACTATTTAACTATTTATGGTTCTCATATTACTATTTAACTATTTACGGTTCTATTACTATTTATTATTTATGGTGCAACTGTAACGAAAACCAATTTCCCCCTGGGATCAATAAAGTATGACTATGACTAAGTCAATCCATTTTCTTTGGCTCGCACACAGACAGCCTGAAGGCTTGTCAGATAGGAGAAAGCCTCTGCTAGAAGATGGGGAGAGGAGAGACAGTGCAAGAAAAGATGAAAATCTGTGGATTGGCCTCAGATCAAGGTGATGTAGAAACTAAACGCCAGTTAGTTTGTGAGGTGGAGAATGAATACTGTAGGGAAATTTCCCAGGTTGTTGGAAGTGTAACATGTAAATGGCGAAATTTAATAGTTGCTATACTCAAGAGTAGCATTCCCATTTAGATATTAAAATGATGGCACTGCAGCTTGAGAGTGGATTAGTACCTCATCTCCAATGAAACTGAAAGTTAAACTATCTCCACTTAAATCAGCCTTTAACCAGAAGTATACAAGAAACATCAAGCTTCTACTCTTATCTCATATCTAACCACTTTCAGCAAATCAGTGAGGGGAGATCCAAAGATAAAATTATGCAGATGAAAATCTGAAGTGAAAACAAAATTATGTCAGAAAGCATTTACAGAGAAAGAAATGGAATTAATACTTCAGGTTGATTTTGCATTTCATTTTTTTTTCCAGGGTGGCGGGGGGGAATTGATTCCTGTTTTAAGGACGGTGTATAGAAGCTACTTCAAGCTAGCAGTCTCACCAAGGTTTTTATTATTGACCAGCCAGGCAACCAGTTTTTTGCCAGTAAAGGTCTTGTGGTGATGTTTTAGACGTGACCAGTGACTGCCAATATTGCCACTATGTTTGAATTCCAGTATCAGATCTGCAAATTCATCTCTTTCACTTTTCAGTTCTGTAAAATAAATAAACACAGATTTGCAAATTTCAACAACTGCATTAAAATTATTTTATTACATTACATACTTTCTAATTATCCTTGGTCACAATAGAAGTGCACTTTCTATTGGATCCACGTTCCTTTGAAAGGAGGCCACATCGCTTCATGCACAATTAGGTCCAATGTAGGAGCAAAGATTAGGTTTAATATGTACATCAGGATTAAAAGTATTACAACCATTGTGACTGGCTTCTCCTTGACAGCAAAAACAAAAACTAGAGATCAAGCATATTACTGCATTATTTCTTTCTCAAATATAGATAACACGGGCGTTCCAGATGGTCATTAACTACTAAACCAATAAGATTTTGGAACTCAGAAGGATATTTTGATATGGCCTTTAATATTTCTTCCAATAATTAAAGCAACCAAAATTTTGAGGAAATAAAGTACTTATTTACAACTGGAGTAAATGTAAAGTCAAATTAGACATGGTTGCCTATTGTATGTGGGTCATACAGGAACCTCAGCATGAGTACATATGTTTTTTTCTACTTACCTTCCTTTGGTTCCTCATCTTCAACAACTTTTGGTTCAGGGAGTGGAGGAGCATCAGAAGGTGCTGCTTCATGCTTAACTAGTTCAATGAGTTTGTTAAGTTCTTCCTGTGACTGATGAGAAAGCAAATAATTTATGGCTTCACTGCCATATTATTGTAATCCAACAGATAATTTGCATACCTGTTCATTTCAGCTAACAAGTAAAACCAGTTGAGACATCTCCATCTAAAGTATACACCTAAAAGTATTGCCACATGCCCATTGTAGTGCATCTTTGGAATATTCCATATCATGACAGGTACTACAGTCCTGTAATCAGAATATTCAGATGAGTCCTTTGAATCAAATTTCTGCTAACAGAAAGACAGCTTCTATGCTGCTGTCATCAGATTCTTGAACGAAGCTCTTGTACGATAAGATAGACTCTTGACCTCACAATCTACCTCATTATGATCTTGCGCATTGTTTACCTGCACCTCACTTCCTCTTCAGCTTTTACACTTTATCCTGGTTTGTTACAGTTTTACCTTGTTCTACTTCAATGCACCACGTAATGATTTTAATCCGTATGAACAATATGCAAGCCGAGCTTTTCCACTGTATCTTGGTACATGTGACAGTAAGAAAACACTATTACCCTCCACAATACAAACTGTCAGCTTTACCATGAAGTAATTACACAAAAATACAGTAGATGCTGGAAGTTGGAGCAAAAAAACAAAACAACATGAAGGAAATCAGTGAACCAAGCAGCATCTGTGGAGTGAAAGGAACTGCTGATGTTCTGGGACTGGGACTGGGAAAGGAGAGTGAAGATGGCCAGTATAAAGTGGAGAACAGAGGAGTAATACAGAGAGAAGTAGGCAATACATGAAAGGCAAAACATGAAGCCAGCAGGGGAATGGGTGGAATTGGGAGACAGAGGCAGGTGGGTGATAGGTGGAAGCAGATAAGAGTACAAAAAAAAAGGGACAATGGGAAATGCGACTAGTTGAGATGGAAATCTTGGTTTACATAGACCAATGGGTGAAAGAACTTGTCTATATGCTGTATGACTCGATGATGAATGAAGTCTGAAAGTGAGAGAGGGGGTGAAGTTGGAGAGAGTTTCTAAGAGTGACAAGCAGGGACACAAAGGCTAGCCTGTGCTTGAACCTGACCTGACAGGAGAGATGAAAATGGGAATCATTAGGGAAGAAATGGAATCAGAAGGGCTAGGGGGTCTGTGAGTGAAATGTGAGTATTGGGTGGATGGAAGCAGGTAGGGAAGGGGGCAGCCCAAAGGTATGAACATAGAATCTTCCAGTTCCAGCTCACCCTTAGCTTGTGTTTCTCTCTCTCTCTCTCTCTCTCTCTCTCCCCCTCACTCCCCTCCCCAGACTTTGCTTGAACTGAGTATTCCCAGCATTTTGTTTTTATATCAGAATGCCAACTTCTTTCTGCTTAATATTTCATTTTTGATATACAATACTGTGCAAAAGTCTTAGGCACATCTATCTAGCTAGGGAGCCCAAGACTTTTGTACAGTATTGTAGTGATTTTATGTATTGCACTGTCACAAAACAAAACAAATTTCATGACATATGTGAGTGATGATAAACATGATTCTGATGTGTTTCTACTGTGGACTGAGAGTGAGAAGGGGGCAAAGAGAGGGGAATCTTGGTTGGGAAAAGGGGAAGGGAGCAGGAAGACATTTTGCAATGATCAATACACCAATTGTTTGGAATTGAATGATCTTACCTGGTGTCTCAGGGCTGGGTATGTCTACACCCACGCCACCGCCCTCTCCTCTGCTGTTCCTGCCCTCCTAAACGTTGACTATCTATTAATTTCCATAGCTGCTGCCTGACCTGCTGAGTTTCTCCAGCACTTTGTCTGTGTTGCTAAAAATAAACTGACCCAACAAGCTTTTGTTATACTAGATCAAAGTGGAACCCAGCTGTTTGTGATACTCTGCTGGTACCAGAATCATACAAGATGCAAATGGATCCTTCAGACTACCGAGCTACATTGGGCATCAAGTAGGCACACATATCACATCTCACTCCACGCACACTTCCTCAATACATCCATCTCTACCATGGTCATTTACCTAAGACTTCGCATACTTGTAGGGGGAAACCAAATGTGGTCACAGAGAGAATGTGAAAACATCGTAACACCTGAGATTGGAACTGAGATCGGTAGAACAAAGGGGTCTGGGAACACAGGTACATAATTTGCTGAAGGTGGCATCACAGGTAGAGAGGGTCGTAAAGAAAGCTTCTGGCACCTTGGCCTTCATAAATCAATGTATTGAGTGCAGAAGATGGGATATTATGTTGAAGTTGCACAAGACGTTGGTGAGGCCTAATTTGGAGTATTGTATGCAATTTTGGTCACCAACAGTACCTACAGGAAAGATGTGAACAAGTTTAAAAGAATGCAGAGAAAATTTACAAGCATGTTGCCAGGTCTGGAGGACCCAAGTTATAAGGAAAGATTGAATAGGTTAGGACTGTACTCAGGATTTGACAGAAGTATACAAATTTATGAGGGGTATACACAGGGTAAATGCAGGAAGGCTTTTTCCACTGAGGTTGGGTGGGACTACAACCAGAGGTCATGGCTTCAGAGTGAAAGGTGAAAAGTTTAAGGGGACCATGAGGGAAAGCTTCTTCTTTCTTTCTTTTTAAATCTTTTTATTAATTTTTCAAAATGATAAACTCAATAACAAAGTTGGTACAAAGAGATTGGAAAAATGTTCATCAGCATATATAAAATGAATTTTAAGTAACATAGAAATAAAAGACTTCCAAACTCATAATGAGATTAAACATTAACAAAGAAATAAAAAGAAAAAAATATATAAACAAAAAAAAACTCCAAAAGAAAAAGAGAAAAAAAAAACCCCAAAAAAAGGCAAAACAGGGCTAGACCAACAACTTGTATCAGACAAGATCCATAATGTCGCTAACTTCGCTCCTCTCATCATATAATTTTAGAAAAAAGATTCGGAAAGGTCAGACTACATCATATGAAAATGTTGCAGAGGAAGCTTCTTCACTCAGAGGTTGCGAGAATATGGAATGATCTGCAAGTGGTCCATGCGAGCTTGATTTCACAGTTTAAGAAAAGTGTGGATAGGTATATGGATTGTAGGGATATGGAGGGCTACAGTCCAGGTCATTGGGAGCAGGCACTTTAAATCATTTTAGCATGGTCTAGTTAAGCTGAAGAGCCTGTTTCTGTGCTGTGCTTCTCTATAACTCTCTGAACCCAAGTTGCGGCAGCTGTGCACCCTGTCAGCTATAACCAATTGTTTCATCCGTAAGACACAAATGGAGCAAAATTACACCATTTGGCCCACCGAGTCCCTTCCACGATTCCACCATGGCCAATTTATGATCCATCTCCTTTCTTCTCCTCGTAACCTTTGACACCCTTACTAATCAAGAATCCATCAGCCTCTACCTTAAATATACCCAATGACTTGGCCTCCACAGCCATCTGTGGTGATGAATTTCACAGATTCATCATTCTCTGGCTAAAGAAATTCCTCTTAATCTCTATTCTAAAGGGGCGTCCTTCTTAAAGCTTCCATTGTTCGTCGATTAAAGCGACGAGGGAGATTGAAACATCAAGGTGAATGCAGAAAGTGAGCGCTGGCTGCCTGCCTTTTGATCACTGGTGGGATCACTCTGCTGTGGAGAGGGGAGACGGCCTTTCGATTGCTGGGGAAAATCACTCTGCTAAGGAGAGGGAAAGGCCTGCCACTGTGTCTGGAGAATGTTACCCACGTTTTCTGCATTTTGGATAGAGATTTGAACTATAGACTTCTTTCACACTTATAGATTTTTTATATTCTGTATTTTTCACCCTGACTTTCTCATTTTTTTTTTTTGAGTATGGGGGAGCGAGGTTGGGGGGGCGGTTGTTGTGCTTGTTCTGTTTTCGTTAGTTTTTAGTGCAGGGAGGAGGGTTTTGGCGGTTGATGATTGTGCTGCCATTCTTTTCTTATCACAAACAAGGCAAAATCTGCAGATGCTGGAAATCCAAGCAACACACACAAAACGCTGGAGGAACTCAGCAGGCCGCGCAGCATCTGGGGAAAAGAGTACAGTCGATGTTTCAGGCTGAAACCCTTCTCCAGGTCCCACCAAAGGGTCTCAGCCCAAAACGTCAACTCTACTCTTTTCCACAGATGCTGCCCAGCCTGCAGAGCTTCTCCAGCGTTTTGTGTGTGCTGCCATTCTTTTCTTTCTTGGTTTTGAAGCCATCTGGAGAAGAATTTCAGAGTTGTATACTTTGATAATAACTGAACTTTTCCTCTGGTTCTAGACCCCCTCCACTATAGGAAACATTCTATCCACATTCACTCTATCGCGACCTTTCAATATTCAATAGATTTCAGTGAGATTTCTCCCCCCCCACCCCCACCCATTCTTCCAGGCCAGAGCAATCACAAAACTTCTCATATGGTAACCGTTTCATTCCCGAGATCATTCTTATGAATCTCCTCTGGACGCTCTCCAATGCCAGTACATCTGTTCTTAGATAAGGGGCCCAAAAATGCTCACAATACTCACTTGAAGATGATGTGCAAATGAAACTCAGATTTTCCCTAAATTTCAGGTTATATTTCTTCAGTATTGATCAGCATACATAATTGTTTTGTACCTCTTGTGAGCATGGTAACATAATAGGTTAACAAAATAGATGTTGAACGTTTCATAGATTACTTATTTTTACCCATTTTCTTTTTATACTTCAGATTTACCTAGCACTTTACATTATTCTATGGCAAGCCATTTGCACTGTTGAACAAGAGTACAGCCAAATTCATTTGAACTGTTTCTGTTTGTTACAGCAGATTAAACTAGTTGAGCCAATGCAATAGATATTGTCCTATATGCTAATATTGGTACACGTTATAATTTCTACAACAAATTGCATTTAGAAGATACAATATCCTGGAAATCCAAACAACACACATGCAGACAGTTTTTCTTTTGTTTAGCCATATTATCAGCAACTATGAAGTTCAGTGAACAGCAATAAAAACATGAACAATGGCAAATCACAATATTTGACAAACTCAAACTAGTTGCAGTAGCTACATATTCTTTTACTTTCAATGTCTAAACTAGTTATGCTGGCCTTATTTCTAATAACTACTTTTTACTTTTAATATTTATCATTGATAAAATACAGCAGTAATGCAGAAGATTGAGATTATGTAAAATCATATGCCTTAATTTCAGCACCAGTTGTACCTACCAATTTCTGAAAATCTTCATTTCCTCCAATAAATTTGTTGTTGAAGAATATCTGTGGTACAGTGTGCCGCCCAGTGAGGTTGATAATCTGATCCCTTATTTCAGGATTATCCGTTATATTTACTTCAACGAATGGGAGACCCTCATTGGTCAGACGAGCCTTTGCTCTAAGGCAATGAAGACATCCCGTAATGGTATAAACAGTAATTCTGCCTACCAATTCCTGCATGACCACTCGCTCTTCCTGCTCCATTTTAGATTTGCTTGACCAAATTATTTTGTTGTCAATTTATTTGTTGTACATTTATTTTCTTCCTTGTTTCACTGTTGCCTTGGGTAGCAACTGGTAAGCATTTGCATGTCAGGACTGCTTCATTCCATGGGCTCCATTTCGTACTTGTGCGTGACAGTGAATTATTGATGCCTAGAATCACCAATTGAGATACATGAATTCAGAATACAGCAAAAACGAGAATGCTGATGCTTATAGGGCGCAGTTCAAAAATTTCAGCATTCCAAAATATTTCACAACTAATATATACTCTTGAAGCAGGAGTAGTACTACTTTGAACCTGGTACAATAAAAAAACTATTCATTCCTCATTCTTACCCTGATAAGCAAAGCATACTTTATCATTTCCAGCATACAGGTAAAGCTGTTGCCAATTTCACTATGGAAATCAGAATTCGATGTAAGCAACGTAAACTGGGTTAAATAAAAACCTAAAGCTCTCGGGAAATCAGGCAGCATCAGTGAAGAAGCCATTTGCCCTTCTTCATTGCAAGAGCATTGAGTACAGGAGTTGGGATGTTATGTTGCAGTTGCACAAGATGTTGGTGAGGCCACATCTGGAACACTGTACAGAGTTTTGGCTACCCTGTCATAAGAAATAGGTCATTAAGATGGAAAGAGTGCACAGGAGATCTGACTTGAGGGCCTATTACAGGATATGTTGAGCAGGCTAGCACTTCATTCCTTGGTGCATAAGAGACTGAGCAGATACATAAAATAATGAGGGGCAAAGACAAGGTTAGTGCAAAGGTAAAGGGAATCAAAACTAGAGGAAATAGGTTTAAGATGAGAGGGGAAAGATTTAAAAGGGACTCAAGGGAGCTTCTTCAAGCAGAGGGTGGCATAAGCTCTACAGGAAGTAGTTGAGGCAGGTACAACAGCAAAATTTAAAAGACACTTGGACAGGTACGTAGATAGGAAATGTTTATAATGATATGGGCTAAACATGGGCAAGTGATTCTAGCTTAGATGGGCATCCGGAAGAGCGTGGCCAAAAGGCCCACCTCATACTGTATTACTCAATATTCCCAAAGTTAAGTTGGTAAGAATAATGGCTCCTCTAAATTGCCCCTTGCATAAAGGAGAAAAAGAAGTGTACAAGACAGAACAGAAGACATCTTACTTATATGTATTATTGAAAGGAGTGAGATTAAACCTTATAGGAAAGAAAACAGACAAAGAATATAAAAATAAAATTGGTTTATTATTATACCAAGATACAGTGAAAAACTTTTTTTACATGCTGTTCATACAGATCAAATCATTACACAGTGCATTGAGTAGTACAGGTAAAACAAAAACAGAATGCAGAATAAAATACAACAGCCACATGTAAGGTGTAGTGCAGATAGACAGTAAGGTACATGATCATAATGAAGTAAATTGTGAGGTCAAGAATCCATCATATTGTACTAGAAAGCTGAATAACAGTGGGGTTATAGAAGCTACAGATGAAGATTGAACACTCAAAATATTGGTGTGGTAGCATTAACATATTTAGCTCTACAAGTGTTCACAAAGTGATACGAGTTTGTATACATGTAACGAATCAAATTTGGTAAATGTACTTGAAAATCCGTAGTATTTCTGTTATGAATAGTGTGGAACTGTTAATAGTAGCAAAATTAGTTTTTACTTTCACTTGTACTGAGATACCAGAAACTTTGTTTTGCATGCCATCCATACAGATCTTTTCATCACATCGATACACTGGAGTACAAAGGAAAAGAATAACAGAAAGAAGCATAAAGTATTACAGTTACAGAAAAAGTGCAGTGTAGGCAGATAGCAAAGTGCGAGGTCATAACATGACAGATTGTAAAATCAGGAGTCCTCATGCATTTTTGGCACATAAACTACACTTCAGGACTCAGCATACCTTAGAGGTAAGAGGTACAGTCACAACCCCAAGCTCAGGTGTGAACTTTTAGTGGTATTTTAACAGATTCCTGTTATAACAATTCACTAAAGCAAAGCTGGTAAACTTACGGAATGTGTGCCCAAGATGGCATGCACAAAAATTTGTTTTTAAACCCTCGATTCTTTAAACTCCACTCATAAAAAGAAATATAATTAACTTTACTGCCAAATGAAGCAGAAAATGATTTTTTACACCCTGAGAGCAGTTTTCACAGGAAAGGTCTCACATCAGCTTGGCACCAGCTAGATGGGTATTAGAACATGTGACATTATAAGGTAAGTTTTGAAAACCTCGCAGACTTGGTGTAGGCATCAGTATTTGAATAGTAAATGGTTACAGTAATAATACCATTTAGAAGTTATGTTATTTTTTCAATTGTCTTTTTAAAAGGTTAAGATGAACAATTTTTGAATAGGTTTTCTAAAATGCATTTATTTGAAACTGTCACTGTTATACTTCTATTAATATTATAACAATGAATACATGTAAATCAGCAACTGGACTATCTTTTTTCCTTATAAAAGTCCATAATTTTTGTTACTAATTCATTCATCAATAATAATCTCTGCTTAAAGTTACCATGGTATATGAAATAAATTTTTATAAGATTATCATTGATTTTGCACAAGCTCTAAAAGTTCCACCCCTGCACCAATACATGGTCTACAAAACACCATTTACTTATGGAAAAATGCAAGAAGAAATGTAGAGTGCGATCACTTGGAGCACAGTGGCATTGTAGCTGGTGCTACTATTTCACAGCCAGGTTTACCCTGACCTCCAGTACTGTGTGTGTGTGAAATGTTCACCTGCCCCCGCACACCACACAGGCTGCTCCAGTTTCCTCCTCCTTCCTATGAAAATTACATTTGCATTCTCCCTGGCTAGAGGAGTGATACCCGAAGATTAAAGGGCGGCAAATGTTGTTCTATTGCTCAATATAGGTAATAAGGATAATGCTGGGGATTATAGACAAGTGAGTCTTGCATCAGCGCTAGGCAAACTATTGGAGGGAATTCCTAGAGACAGGATTTATCAGCATTTGGTAAACTATAGTCAACATGGTTTTACAGACAGTGTATAGACCCACAGAGTCTAGTTGAGCTTTTTGAGGTGGCAAAAAAAATTGATGAACAGACAGCAGTGGATGTGGTGTATATGGATTTTAGTTAGGTGTTTGACAAGGTTCCCATGTTAGGCTCATACAGAAAGACATGAATCAGGAGATCCATGGGGACTTGGCTGTGGGGATCTGGAATTGGCCTGCCCATAAAAGGTAGAGGGTGGCAGTAGATGGATGTATTCTGCCTGGAGGTTGGTGATTAGTGTTGTTCCACAGGGGTCTGGTCCAGAGGCCTCTGCTTTTTGTGAATTTTATAAATGACTTGGATAAAGAAATAGAGCGATGGGTTAGTAAGTCTGCAGAAAACACAAAGGTTGGAGGTAGAAACATAGAAAAACTACAGCACAATATAGGCCCTTCTGCCCCCAATGCTGTGCCGAACATGTACTTACTTTAGAAATTACCAAGAGTTACCTCTATATTTCTAATCTCCATGTACCTATCCAGGGGTCTCTTAAAAGACGCTATCGTATCTGCCTCCACCACCGTCACTGGCAGCCCATTCCACGCACTCACCACTCTCTGAGTAAAAAACTTACCCCTGACATCTCCTCTGTACCTACACCCCAGCACCTTAAAACTGTGCCCTCTTGTGCTAGCTACTTCAGCCCTGGGATAAAACCTCCGACTATCCACATGATCAATCCTTCTCATCATCTTATACACTTCTCTCAGGTCACCTCTCATCCTCCACAACTCCAAGGAGAAAAGGCCGAGTACACTCAACCTATTCTCATAAGGCATGCTCCCCAATCCAGGCAACCTCCTTGTAAATCTCCTCTGTACCCTTTCTATAGTTTCCACATCCTTCCTGTAGTGAGGTGACAGAACTGAGCACAGTACTCCAAGTGAGGTCTGACCAGGGTCCTATATGGCTGTAATATTACCTCTCGGCTCTTAAACTCAATCCCACAGATGAAGGCCAATGCACCGTATGCCTTCTTAACCAGAGTCAACCTGCATAGCAGCTTTAAGTGTACTATGGACTCGGACCGTAAGATCCCTCTGATCCTCCACACTGCCAAGTCTTACCATTAATACTATATTCTGCCATCATACTTAACCTACCAAAATGAACCACCTCACACTTATCTGGGTTGAACTCCATCTGCCACTTCTTAGCCCAGTTTTGCATACAATCAATGTCCCACTTTAACCTCTGACAGCCCTCCACACTATTCACCACACTCCCAAACTTTGTGTCATCAGCAAATTTACTAACCCATCCCTCCACTTCCTCATGCAGGTCATTTACAAAAATCAGGAAGAGAAGGGGTCCCAGAACAGATCCCTGAGGTATGCCATTGGTCACTGACCTCCATGCAGACCCGTCTATAACCACTCTTTGCCTTCTGTGGGCAAGCCAATTTCTGAATCCACAAACCAAGCCTCCTTACTTTCTCAATAAGTCTTGCATGGGGTACCTTATCAAATGCCTTGCTAAATCCACATACACTACATCTACTGCTCTACCTTGTGTTTAGTCACATCCTCAAAAAATTCAATCAGGCTCATAAGGCACGAACTGCCTTTGACAAAACCACGCTGACTATTCCTAATCATATCATGCCTCTCCAAATGTTCATAAATCCTGCCTCTCAGGATCTTCTCCATCAACACACCAACCACTAAAGTAAGACTCGCTGGTCTATAATTTCCTGGGTGTCGTGCATAGTGCAGGAAGTTGCCATGTGTTTGTCCATCGTCGATGTCAATGAGGACCTCGACACCGTTACGATGGTGTCGAGACTAGCGCGTGATTTGGATTTAAGTGACGGTGACTTGCGCAGTGTCAGCCTCAATCTCTCTTCCCAATTCCCATCTGGATCCAGTGGCAAGACAGAGTCAAGACGGCTGGATATGGGACTAGGCACAGTGGATGACCAGGACGTCTTCTGGGTCTTGTCTTGCTCTACACATTCCACGACGCTTGCAGACACCACCTCCTTGACCGTTGGACCTTCCAATGGTCTCGTCCGCTCAATCTGCCGGAGTCTGTCTTCACGTGCTGGGATAGACAACTCCCTATCTCATCGAGGGTTTGAGACCCGTCGGCTACCCTCACCTGGTTTAGCCGGCTTGTCGAAGCCATTGCCCGGGATGTGGCCGCTGTCGCATGCAAACAGCTATTGGGAGCCACAGGTGAGAGCTGAGTGCCAGGTGGTGACCAAAGGTGGACTAAGCGCTTTGAAAAGGATGCGACATGCTCCCCCACCAGAGGTGCTACCCCTCCGACACCCCATACACCCCAGGAAGTTGCTGAAGGTTACAATAGGATGCAGACAAGAAGTAGAGTTGGACAGAGAAGTGGCAAATGGAGTTCAATACAGAAAAGTGTAAGGTGATGCACTTTGGAAGATCAAATTTGAAGGCAGAGTACATGGTCAATGGCAGGATTCTTAGTGGTACAGGGAACACAGAGGTCTTAGGGTCAAAATCCATAGATCTATCAAAGTTGTCACGCAAGATATTTGCATCTTATCTCATGCTCTCGGTATCTGTTGCTTATTAATGTATTATTTCTTTCTTTTTGTATTTGCAAAGTTTGTTATCCTTTGCACACTGGTTCAACACCCAAGATGGTGCTACTTTTCATTGATTCTGTTATAATCATTCTTGTATGGATTTATTGAATATGCCTGCAAGACAATGTATCTCAGGATTTTATATGGTGACATATATATGGACTTTGATAATCAATTTACTTTCAAGTTGATAGGGTGGTTAAGAAACCTTCCTTAGTGGGGAAATTGAGTTCAAGAGCCATGAAGTAATGCTTTGCTCTAGGAAACTGGTTAGACCACACTGTGTTCAGTTTTGGCTGCCTCATTACAAGAAGAATGTGGAAGCTTTAAAGAGGGTGCAGATGAGATTTACCAGGATGTTGCCTGGATTAGAGAACATATTTTATAAAGAAAGGCTGAGTGAGCTAGGGCATTTCTCTTTGGAGTGATGGAAAGCAAGTTGACAGAGGTATACAAGTTTATGAGAGGCTTAGACAGAGTGGATTCCCAGCAACTTTTTCCCAGGGCGCAAGAATTAATACCAGAGGACAGATGAATGGAGGGGAGTTTAGGGGAGATGTCAGAGGTAGTATACAAAGAATGGTAGGTGTCTGAAACTCACTTCCAGGGATGTTGGTACATGCTGATACAATGAGAACATTTAAAAGACACTTAGATAGGCACAAAGATGTAGGAAAAATGGAGGGCTATGGATTGTGTAGGAGGAAAGAACTAGATTGATCATGAAGTTTATATACGTTAGAACATCTTGAGCCAAAGGGCCCACACTGTGCTTTACTGTTCTACGTTATGCTGTTGAATAAATTAATTGGCCACTATAAATAATCCAATGGCCATAGAAGAATCATCATGAAGCAGATGTCCATATGAGATGAAAGGTTACAGGGAAATACATAGAGGCATAGAATTGCTCTGAGAACTGGCATTGACTTGATGGACATAATGGCCTCCTCCTACAACAAATGAAAATATGAGAGTATGAGATCAGGCATAACTTCACTGAATGACAGAACATGACTGAAGGTTTAAATAGATTACTCCTGTTCTTATCCTCTTTTCCCCTCCCTGATTTTTGCACACCGTTATGAGCTGTTTGGTCTATCATAATGATATATTCCTTATTTCTGAAATGGACATTGAGAATGAGATTTCTGGTGAAAAATAACAGAAAACACACCATGTACCTGAAGTCCATTTGTTTTGTCTCTCAAACCTATTTCCTAATTTACACTATACTTAATGGTTTTTGAGTTTAGTAGAAGATTCAACACATTTTAAAAAATCCAATTGAAAACATTCTGAGTTCACATAAACTATTCACAAATTGAAACTTCTGACATGATGAGCAATCAAATAATGGCAAAGGAATTAACTTCTTTTTGCTAAAGTATTGTTTCAAATACTTCACAAGTTCTTGAATTTAAATGAGGAAAGTTCTATAGTTAAAGAATTCATCAGAATAACTAAGCAATTGTTTTATGTTGAAGAAACCATTTCTCCTTGCAAATTAAAATTAAGGCTATTCACATAGTACCTCTGTGTGAAGTAATTTATATTTCTATAACACTACGTAGCAAAATACAAATAAAATGACTTACCAAACCTGTTGAAATCTTTAAGTCTCAAAGCAATAACGATGTTCCCAAATCATCACCATACTTACTAAATTTTAAACACAGGGAACCAGCACCCTTCTCAAATGTCAACTACAATTAACATAATATTTCACTGTCAAACATCCCACACAACCAGTCACCATCCTATCCTTGTGCATACGTTTCAAGGTTTTGTTTTTAAAATGCAAGGCCACTTCAGTGAGATCACAAAGAATCTTTCAGTGACATCAAACCTAATATTAACGTTGCCTCATATTTTGGGAAATTAAAAAAATATTATTGTAACCTTTAGGGGCCACAATGGAGGGTAAACAATGATACAATCGGATCAAGGTAGTAATTTTATGTCTGGATTGTTTCAGCAGATAGTTTATAAACTGGGAGCAAAACAGATTATTTCATCAGCCTATCATCCAGAATCGCAAGGAGCCTTGGAGATTCCATTCTACATTAAGAACTATGAATAGGACATATTGTGTGGAAAATGAAAAGGACTGGGATGAAGGTATACATTTACTACTTTTTGCAGTACAAGAGGCAGTGCAGGAATCATTAGGTTTTAGTCCTTTCGAACGTGTTTGGAGATAGAGTTCGAGGACTTTGGCCTTGTTGAAGGAACAGTGGATTAATAAAGAGGTACACACTAATTTGCTAGATTATGTTTTAAAATTTAGAGAAAGATTATATAAAGCTTGTAGCTTGACAAAGGAAAATTTAAAATTAGCTCAAGAGAAGATGAAGACTTGGTATGATAAGGAAGCTAGGATGAGGTTATTTAAGCCTGGAGATAAGGTGTTGATTCTTTTCCCAGTGCAAATGAACCCATTACAAGCTAAATTTCATGGTCCTTATGAGATTAAATCTAAGGTAAATGATGTAGATACATGATAAAACCCCAAGATCGAAGAAAGCCAACACAGCTATGTCATATAAATATGATAAAACCGTATTATGAGAGAGAAGCTGCTACTATGACTGTTGTGATCAGTAATGAGTCTGATCTTGATAAAAACTTAAGAGATGATTCATCTGAAACTCATTTTAAACCCAACATTATTTCAGCCAGGTTACCAAATTCAAAAATTCTAGAAAATATTGATGAAAAACTAGCTCATTTACAGCCAGAGCAGAGAGAGCAGATGAAACAGTTAATTTTTAAATATAGAGATTTACTTCCAGATGTTCCTAGAAGAAACACCGTAGCTACACATGATATAGATGTTGGAGATGCAAAACCCATAAAACATCCGTATCGAATGAACAGGGAAAAATGTGAACTTGCTGAACAAGAAATTAAGTATATGTTAGAGAATGATATTATTAGACATTCTAATTCGAATTGGAGTTCACTGTGTGTTATGGTGCCTAAGCGAGACAATAGTATTAGGTTTTGTACAGATTACAGGAAAGTGAGTGCTGTGACAAAAAACTGATGCATATCCAATCCCTAGGGTAGATGATTTTGTGGATAAAGTTGGACAAGCCAAATTTCTTACAAAAATTGATTTGTTAAAAGGTTGTTGGCGTGTTCCATTGACGGATAAAGGTAGAGAGATATCTGCATCTGTAACCCCATCTGGGTTATATGAATATAATGTTCTTCCATTTGGGATGAAGAATGCACCAGGTACTTTTCAGAGGATGATTAGTAGTGTGATTCATGGATTAAAAGATACAGATACCTATATTGATGATTTAGTTACCAGAAATAAGAGGTGGAAAGCACATATTACTGCAGTGGAGAAACTATTTGAGAGACTTTCAAAAGCTAACTTAACTAAAAGTGAATTTGGCCATGCCACTGTGACTGTTAAGAAAAAGGGTTAAGGAAATCAAGCTCCAATTTAATATCACAGTTTAATGTTACAGGAGTACAATATTTTGATCACTCATATTAAGGGTAAAGATAATGTGATTGCTGATTGTCTATCTAGATGCTAAACGTACAATGTAACTTGTTCTTATGGAGTGGTATTTTAACATTTGTAACAATCCTACTGTATATTAGTTTGTAAAGTGCTGAAAGATAAGACTGTATATATTGTGTATGTTGTAAATTTTATACCTTGTATTTTTTGTGTAAATTGTTAATTGTTAAAATTTTGTTCCTTGAGAACAAATTTTTTCTTGGAGGGAGGTGTTACATACCACAAGGAGATCTTGTGACTTTCTTGTGAGAATGATGTAATGGTCTTTTGGAGGTCACCTGATGTAATTTTCCCACCAATGCGAGGTCACGTGATGACATGTTCACCACGGGTATAAAAGGGAAGACCTCTGATGACACAGTTAGTTTCCAGTTAGAACATCAATGAGATACTCCGCTCCGCTGTGTATTTGTAGTATGACGCAGTTTTGATTTTAACGGAGTTTTATGTTCTAATGTAAGATACAGAAGTCTCAGCCAGCAGTTTGACAATCGCTGCTGGGTTTGTTAATGTATCTTTTCAGTAGCATTGGAGAGTGAAGACTTCTTTCTTTTCAAATCTTTTTATTGTTATATTATACAGGAAAAATAACATGAGTAAATAGAAGTAACAACACTTACAATGCCTAAAAAAAAACATTATCTTAAAGATTGAAAAAAAATCAGGATATGAAGGATTAAGAGAAGTCAGGAATGTTAGGCAACTTAATAAAGGATCGACCTTATTGAGTCTTCGTTGAAGAAGTAGCGACCTGCATCGAAGATAACTCTTGCCAAAAGAGCAAGGAAGTTCATGCAAAGTGCTCTCTAGAAATTAAGGTCAGTTGTTTTAAGCTGTTTACTTCCTTCATCGTGAATCCTTTGGACAGAACCAACAGGAAAGTCACGTCTAGGAAGAAATCCTTCTCCAGAGAAGTCTCTCCCAATTGAATGTATAAATCTGTTCAACTTTCGAATTTACCATTTTAAGAACTGTGTTTGGCTTTACCGCTTTAAGAACTGTTTTCGCATTAATCGCTTTAAGAACCAGTAGCGAGTGATGATTTGTTGAATGGCCGCATAGCGGTTAACTCCGGTTAAGGTTTTCATTTGTGTTTTATTGTTTATCCGTGTTTAATAAATGTTTGGTTGTTTTTATATAACCTGACTCGATTCATATTCATTGTTGCCGGTTACGTAACACCACTAACACTAAAGGCCAATTTATACTTGTACGTCAAATCGACGCCGTAGGTACGGCGTAGCTGCGTACCCAATGCTGTAGCCTGATGCCCACCTCCCCAAAAATGTAACTACGTGTCATGGTGACACAGACCACAACAACTGTGATTGGTCCGCTTGGTAGCATCGTATTTCCTCGTATGCTGCAATAGCTTCCCATTGGGTAACTGAAGGGCAGGGAAGGAACTCTGGCTGCAATGCCTTCCATAGAGCTTTATTGACCTCCGAAATTATGGAGGACCCTGTGCTTGACGCCAGTTTGTAGCTAGCTGCTACAGCCTGTTGACTTCCACCTGAAGCTAAAACTCGAATAGTGATTGCCAGTCCTGAGTATACTGTGCGTACACTGATGCGAAATAAATGGTTGGAGACAATGAACCAAATCATCAAATCTACCTGCCCACATCTGAAAATATTTGAAATGCATTTCCTAGTCTCTCAGTGGCCAGACAAGCACAGAAAATTCACCCTCCTTCAGTTTCAGTCGCCATTGTTTGAAGATTGAGTTTCTTCGTGTTGAGTTTCAAGACGAAGAGACTCAACACAGTAGCATAGAAACCCCACCGCCAACTAGGGTTTTGGTGATGAATTGCAGAGCGACGCAGACACACCAACGCACAAATATAAATGCTCACAACGGAGTAGCCCACTTGCGTAGGCTACAGAGTAAGCTAGTACGCACAAGTATAAATCAGCCTTAAGTCTGTCGTCAATTGCACACACCCCAGCAAAGTCATGAAAAGATCCAAAATGTCCCAAGAACTTTTCCATCACATGTTTTACAGTCCTGCAACCCGATCACTTCAGTATTTTAAAGTTTAGTCTTGTACTTCGATGCTTTGAAAATTAAATAAGCTAGCAGAGCGAAGGGGGATTTCTTGAAATTTTTGTGTGGATGGGAAGTTCACAAAGGTAAGAGGTTAAATACCTGGAATGGACAGAAAGCTTTGCTGCTGTTTAGATTTGAATCTTTGCTACAATAATTTTGAGGATTGGAAATTCTACTGTGTAAGAAAGATTTCAATTTAACTTTAGATATGATTCTATCACACTGTTCTTGCTTCTGACTCTGATGTTTGTAGGTTGAAACCAAATTCTAGAGTGTCAAACACAATAGACTAACATCAACATAACACTGATCTGACTAACATGTGGATCACACAGAGCAGTGTAAAAGCATTGGAGAAATGCCACTAACACAGTCCCTGTAAAGTCCTCCAAATCCACTGCCAGAACATACCATACAACAGGAGCATTCTCTCTCGAGCTAACACCCACAGCACTGAGGCCCCAATTACACAAAGCCAGCCCACATCTGATGCCAAGTTCTTGAACATCCTGCTTTCAGCTTCATCATGGCAAGCAATTACCAAGGGGACAGAGGACATGATACAAGGATACTATCTCTGAGAAAGCATCACATCACCAGCAATTTGAGTTAATCCCTAGACCTTGGCCGCTCAAAATGGAGGAGGAGTTGAGAATTGAGTCCAATTACTGGGAACATTTCAGTAATATTAGCAAGTCAACACCACTGAATATTAAGGGAAATTATATGCAATTATAAAATATAGATCTTTCAAAACTGGTTCAACAAAGAGTGACAAAACAGAAAGAATGCACCACCTCCAGAACTGCCCACACCCATCTGTTCAGTGACAGAATCTATGGGAATCAGTTAGACTCATCGGGAATCAATTAGAATAAAGCAAGTTATCCTTAATCCTGGGGAGGCTGCCTAAGAAGACAACTGAGATAATCACTTTAGAACTGCAGATGTTAGATACAATATTAAATGAGCCCGAAGCAACACACTCAAAATGCTGGATAAACAGTCAACGTTTCAGGCTGACACCCTTCTCAGGACTGAGAAGGAAGGGGAACAATGTCAGGTTAAATGATGGAGGAAGAGGGAAGAGGCTAGCAGGTGATGGACGATGCCAGGTGGGTGGGAAAGCTCAGGGCTGGAGAAGAAAGAATCTGACAGGACAGGAGAGTGGGCAATAGGAAAAAAGGAAGGAGGAGGGGACCCAGGGGGAAGTAATTGGCAGGTGAGAAGAAGTGAAAGGTCAGAGTGGGGAATAAAGGAAAGGGGGGGGTGGATTTGTTCACTGCAAGGAGAAATCGATATTCATGCCATCAGGTTGGAGGGTACCAAGATGGAATATAAGGTGTTGCTCCTCCACTCTGAGGATGGCCTCTCCTTGGCACAAGAGGAGGCCATAGATCAACACGTCGGAGCAGGAACGGGATTTGGAATTAAAATGTTTGGCCACCAGGAAGTCCTGCTTGAGGTGACTATCTAGTCTCATCGGTGTAAAAGAATACACAGCACAATGTGAACACCAAGGGAGCCTTTGCAAAAACTTTTAATTTATTACCAATATAATTATAGACAAACAAATTATATGTTTACCTCATTGCTTGTGGAAGCTTCCCAAGGTAAAATAGTGCCTGCACTCCAAAAGAATTTTAAAAAGTATGAAGTAATTCAGACTTTGAGAGTTAGGCACAATATAACAGAAATGCAAATTGCTCATTGGCTGCATGTTACCTTGAAGAGTTATGTCACAACAGAGCAGCTGCTTCTCTCCGATTTCAACTGTATTTTATGATTATACCTATTTATTTGCATTTTTTCCTGCTTTTTTTAGTTTAAAGTCTATTTATATTTTCTATTTGAGATTATTTTTGACATCTAACCAGATTCAATTTTTTTTTCTTTTCATATCCAGTGAAAAATGGATGCTTCCTTTGACTCCAGTTTCAAGCCCCAGCTCCACCCAGTGCCTATTCGTAGCTTTAGAAATAAATAAACTACTGACTTAGCTTGTCCACCTGGCTGACTATCTTATCCTCTTTACAGTATTTTCAACTTCTACTTGACTGAATAATCAAGTTCACAGGATATAAAGCATTCACAAAACAACTCCAATAAAAAAGTTCTATCAGAATTAAAAACAATACAATTTATTGACAAACAAGAGAAAATGTACAGATGCTGGAAATCCAAACAACACACACAAAATGCTGGAGGAACTCAGCAGGCCAGGTAGCATCTATGGAAAAGAGTATAGTCAAAGTTTTCAGGTCAAGACCCTTAATCAAGACTAAAAGTGTTTTGAAAAATCTATTATATTTCATAATACTATTTAATTTCCTTTTACTATGAGTGTTGACATACTAAAAAACTGAAATAAAAAAGAGAAGTCCTGGGCAAATGTCTGGTTCCTACAAAAGGGAAGTCAAGGTAACATTTGCCTAAGTGGTAAGTGTTGCCACTGTTAAGTTCAGTCCCAAACCTGTTAGCACACTTACCAGAGACGCTTATTTTTATCAGTTCCGGCTTAAGAGTGCTGCTGAATCAGAAGGTTCCAAGTACAGCCCTAATGTAGAGGTTTGAGCCACTACCCCATTTCTCTTACCTCCCAGTCCCTTTTGAAACATCTAAATCCCAGAATCTCCAGAAGCTATTTCCTGCCCTTACATTTATCCCCAATCAACATTCCTACAGCAGATGGCTGAGGAAAGAGCTGAAACAATTGCAACAGATGATGCATCTTGGCTTCCACCCAAGATCCTAAACACCTCCACGTATGATCAGCAAATGGCTGAGAACAATGAATACTGTAAAGACTGGGGAATCACACAACATCTCAGCTGCACAACTGATGATCTATGCTTCCGGCCAGGTTGTTCCAAGAGGTGTTGAGTGGGAATAAAGGGATCCTTTTCTAGTTGGCTGCTGGTGTTCCACAGGGATCAGTCTTGGGACTGCTTCTTTTCATGTTATATGTCAATGTTCTGAATGACAGAATTGATGGCTTTGTTGCCAGGTTTGTGGACAATACAAAGATAATTGGAGGGATAGGTAGTGTTGAGGAAACAGGGAGACTGCAGAAGGACTGAAGACAACTTGGAGGATGGGCAATGAAGTGACAGATGGAATTTAGTGTAGGGAAGTGTATGGTCAGGAACATTGGTAGAAGGAATAAAGCTGTACACCATTTTCTAAATTGGGAGCAATTTCAGAAATGGAAGGTGCAAAGAGAATTGAGAGTCCAAGCAGGATTCATTTACAAGTTGAGTTGGTGGTAAGGGGGGCTAATACAATGTCAGCATTCATTTTGAGAGGACTAGAATATAAAAGCAAAGGTATAATGCTGAAGCTTTATAAGGCACTGGTCAGACCACAATCGGACTATTATCAGCAGTTTTGGGCCCCCTCATCTAAGAAAGGATGTGCTGGCATTGAAGGGGGTTCACAGGACGTTCACGAGAATAATTCCAAGAGGGAAAGATTAGCATATGAGGAGCTGAGTTCCTCCAGTGCTTTGTGTGTGTTGCACTATAAGTAGAATCTCAGTCATCATCATACACATTCACAATGTTCATAATTTCTGCATGGTCACCAGTCGGCTTATCTTTCTAGAGAACATACATCCATCTTTGTCAAACTATCAATTGCTCCTGATAGTTACAATTTCTTTATATCATCATCAGTCTCCTCTATCATTTCTGTTATGTGTGCGCTTCCATTGTAGTTATTCCTCTTTGTGCAGCAATAATCTTAGTAGATTCAAAACATGAATATTTTCTGCATCACACAGATTTTCATTCATTGAAGCATATATAGTGCATTGAGTTGGCCTTCTCCTAACGAGCCTGCAGTAGGTTACTCGATCTTTGACCACACTGTGTTTGGATTGTCCCAGATATAGTCTCCCAGCTCAGTGTGGCTTTCGGGGTGGGAGCTATATGTAGCTGCAGATTTAGAAGAATCTACCCCAAATTAGTTCCAAGCCCAGAGTCCAAAGGCCCAGACCTGCTGAGACAGACTCCTCTAAGCAAAACTGAGGTTTCATATATGGTAGGCAAGTCTACCTTGGCACAATTTCCAGGCTATGGCAAATAGCTCCATACAATGGGATGTAAATTACGAGCCCAAACCAAGTACAACCACACTGGCATGTTAACTTTAGAAACTGAAGCAAGAGTGTTCCATGTCACACCCTCCTGGTGCCTGCTTCCTCATTCAGTGAGTGGCTGATTTTTACATCAGCACTGCCGTACTGTATAACCCCAGTTCCCTTGATTCACTTTTAGTTTTATTTAAGACCAGACCACGGGGTCTTGAGTTTGGGCCGCTGCAGCATCTGCTTCAAGAGAAACATTACTTATCTAATTATGTTTGAGATACAAATACTGAAGATCAATTACCAGAATGATAATGTTGAAATGGTGCTTAATATTACTTGTTTTAAAATTACATTTCCCCTCCAGACAAATGGACTGATCATGTATGTCGTGGTCCTGCACCTCCAAAGTTCATTTTCAAGTGCTATCCATTTGGCCCATATTATTTTTTACTGCACGAAACCACATTAGATTCTTATGAAAATTAAATTAATTCATTGACATTTCACACCTGGCACACACTGACAATGGGCAGCACCCCAGAAACAGCCACGTCAAAATAACCCACCGTACTCTCCCTTAAAATATTAAAGATTCCCATTCCATCTTATTTTGTTTTAAATTAAAATAACAAAAATTAGAAACTGAATTGAGTATTTTCTATAATGGTTTTGCCACCTGCTTGCATCCAAGTAATTACTTTTTGTTATGCAAGTTGCATTACTTTTAAAAGAGTTCCATAATATTAGGCAGAATGTTTACAGTGCTTTGGATTTTAGGTTAGATAATACTGCTGCGTAGAGGACTTGGGATTTGTGCATGAATCGCAATAGGTTGGTTGTAAGCTTGATAGTAAGCTATCAAGGCGTCAAATGGAATGTTGGCTTTAATTGCCAGAGGGATTGAATTTAAGTGTAGGAAGGTTATGCTGCAACTGTACAGGGTACTGGTGAGGCCGCAATTGGAGTACTGCATGCTTTACTTGAGGAAGAATAAACTGGCTTTGGAGGCAGTGCACAGGAAATTCACCATGTTGATTCCAGAGATGAGGGGGGTTATACTATGAGGAGAGATTGAGTCACGCAGGACTGCATTTGCTGGAATTCAGAAGAATGAGTGGAAATCTTATAGAAACATGAAATTAAGAAAAGGATAGATAAGATAGAGGGAGGAACACTGTTTCCACTGGTAAAGGAGACTAGAACTAGAGGACATAGCCTCAAGATTCAGGGGAGTAAATTCAGGACAGAAATGAGGAGGAACTGCTTTTCCCAGAATGGTGAATCACCCCAGTGAAGCAGTGGAAGCTACCTCCGTAAATATACTTAAGGTTTGATAGGTTTTTGCATAGTAGGGGAATTAAGGGTTATGGGTAAAAGGCAGATAGGTGGAAAGGAGTCCATGGTCAGATCAGCCATGACCTTACTGAATGGCAGGGCAGGCTCGACAGGCCACATGGCCGACTCCTGCTCCTATTTCTTATGTTCTAATATTTAATGGCTCTTGAATTGTACCCATTGGAGGTTAGAAGAATGACGGGTATCTCACTGAAGTCTATTGAATACTGAAAAACCTAGATAGAGTGAATGTGGCGAGGATATTTCCCGTAGCGGGTGAGTCTAGGATCAGAGAGTACAGCCACAGAATAGAGGGAGGACCATTTAGAACAGAAATTAGAAGGAATTTCTTCAGCCAGAGGGTGGTGAATCTGTAGAATTCATTGGCACAGATGGTAATGGAGGCCAAATCATTGGGTATATTTAAAGCAGAGATTGATAGGTTCTTAATTAGTTAGGGCGTCAAAGGTTAAGGGAAGAAGAAAAATGAGATTGAGAGGTATAATAAATCATTCATGTTGGAATGGTAGAGACTTGATGGGTTGAATTACCTAATTTGCCTCTATGTTTTATGGTCTTAGCACAGGGACTCCTCAGCAACCCCACCCCTGACAAGGAACTCATCACCCGTACGTCACCACTATTCACACAGGGTATCTTCATCCTCCCCCCTACTCTTAGCACGGGGACTCACAACTCCCCCGCCCACTCTAGACAAGGGGGCTCTCTTCCCGACTTTGGACACGACGACTCACACCCGTCCCTCACCCACACACAAACACAGCCTTGTCGCGGGGACTCACTCACTCTGCGTTGTTGCACCTTCCTCTGCTCTCGCCAAACTACTACCTCCCCCGCCGCACGGAGCTGAGGAACTGTCCCTGCCCTAACGCAGATCCGTGACGAGGCACCAACCTGAAAGGGGTGAGGAGAGGATAGGTGATCTCTGAGGTCCCGTGATTAATACGTCCGACAGCGCATACATTCCACTGATATCACTATGAAAATCCTATTGAATGCCATTCTAGCTTCACGTTTTTGATTTTACTTATAAAAAAAGCCTCTGGAATTGTGCTTGATTCTTTTGGTGAATTTAATTACGAATGGATTTTTAAAAAACGAATATTTATTGGTATCAGTGCCGGAACTTTTATCTGGGTGCGAGATGCTGTCCGGACGAGAAAGGGAACAGGAGCAGAAGCCGGTTCGGCTTTATGTGTGATTAGCGGAGAGACGCGCTGGCAATGTTGATCCTCGTCTAAGAGCGGGCGGTGCGGCTGCCGGGAGGTCATCCCAGCCCTGAATCCGCTGGAGCATCTGTTCCTCGATATGAATGCGGAGACAGAACTGCTCACGGATGCAAGACCCCAAACTTCCACCATCCAGCCAGACTCTCATCCACATTCACTCCTCAACAAACCCGATCCTCATCTAGGTCAATTTCCAATCACAATCTCCATCGTTTACCCCTTCTCATCCTGACCGACCCGCATCTCTGCACACTTGTCACCACCCGATCCTCATACCCATCCACGCTGATCATATCACCCTCCTCAACCGCAATTTTCATTCGCAAACATCTTCCTGGAGATGCTGCCTGGCCTGCTGCGTTCACCAGCAACTTTGATGTGTGTTGCTGTAATATTCATTCGTCCGATTTTCTTCCCCAGTACAACCAATCCCCTGAACCCGTCTCCATCCATCCCAGTTCCCTTCCCCATCTGCATTCCTGTGATCCCCTTCTCCATCCCCCACTGATCCTCTTTTACATCCGTATCCCCGATTCACTTCTCCATCCATCTCATTCGATCCCCTTCTGCATCCCCAGTCCCCTTCTCCATCCTTCTCCCCCGATACCCCTCTCCATCTGTCCCCTGATGCCCGATTCACTTCTCCATCCATCTTATTCGATCCCATTCTCCCCCGATACCCCTCTCCATCCGTCCCCTCCCCCTCCCCGTTCTCCATACGTCCCCCCCGCAACCCCTCCCCATCTGTCCCTCATCCCTTCTCCATCTATCTCCCCTTCTCTCCGTTCCCCCCCACCAAACTTACCAATGAGAAATAATGGCCCGCTCTCTGCCTCTGTTAACCATTCAATTTTCTGTCAATGCCAATATTTTACCTCCTACTCTATAAGATTTGATTTTCCAGAACTGCTGAGTGCCTCCAGCATTTTGGGTATATTACTGTACGTTGGAAGATGTTTCTGAAGTGAATCTCAGGTGAACCTCAATGTTGCTAATAAGGCATGATGTTGCAACAAAGTTGAGACTGGAATAAAATAATATTCCAGTGACTTTTGGAACATATAGAACCTTTTCATGGTGGCACCAACACCGTTGAAGAAGTCACAGGAAGTCATTAGTCAAACTAATGGCTCAGTTAAGGGTGTAAAACATGTAAAATTATGAAAGATATTGTGAAGAACAATTGCTCCTTTCAGGGTGATAAAATCTTGAAGATTGTATCATGTGACTTACTCTGACAACAATGTTTATTGTAAGTTTCAGAGAGGCTGTTTATCAGCAATCCTTCAATAAAGAGGACACACTTTGATTTGAACTCATTTATGTTCCATGTGTCTTTGAAATTTCTGCAGTGATTCTTTGGAACTTCAGAAATCCACAGGAAACACATTTCCCACAAGGTTTACTTTGGCACATAACCCAGACAGTAGCGCTTCACACAATACAACTCTGAAGTTCCAGTCTAATTGTAAGCTGAGTCATCTGGATAGGGGTTGGTCCCGCACCTTTTGCCTCACCTCTGCATATTGCCATTATCAATGACAACATCTAAATTTCAGAAGTTCCAGAATTTCTCTGCCAATCATTAGAATTAAGGTTCATGAAGAAATAAAGAAACAGGGTGTGAAAGTGGAAGATCAACCATGATCTTATTCAAAGGTAGAATAAGCTTGAGAAGTCTTATGCTTTACTCCTCTTCATATTTCTGATCTGTTATTAATGTTTTTTTCATTGCCATTAACAATTGTATTTTCAGTATATGAACATTTCAAAATCACACTCCCATGATCTTAAGTAATAAGCATCTTCTAAATCATAGTTATTTTTTCTGGAACAGAGGAAATTATAGAATGCACACCTGCTCCATCCCCAACCACATAAGCATTTTTTTTTTCTGTTGAGGCAGAGTAAAACTGCTAATACAAGTCAATGAGGAAATTACTTCTGATGGTAAATACAATTCAGCCCATAAGCACAGAAGCTGGAAATCCAGAGTAACACACAGAAAATGCTGGAGGAATCAGCAGGTCAAGGCTGATGAAGAGTCTCAGCCTGAAATGGTGACCATTTTTCCCTCTCCATAGATGCTGCCTGACCTGCTGAGTTCCTCCAGCATTTTGTATATGTTACAGCAAACATAATAGAAATGAATCCCTATCAAGGTATTGTTTAACTGGCCAGTGATAGTTCTTTTTAATAATTTTAACCTGATGGAGAAGAAAGGGATGAACTGACCACTCTTAGAGTCCCACACCTGTTCACAAAAGAAACAGTTAAGAAGAATTACAATTAACTCCCAGAAGATTTTGCACCGACCTGTTGAAGCTTCCCTTTTTGTTTGGCTATGCTAATATAAAGAGGAATAATAGAGTAGAGAAATGCAGATCAGTGTTAGTCCTGAAACAACCCAGCAGTCTAGCCCCATTCCAGTTTAGCCACTTTCCACAGTCAAATTAGATAACTCTACCAGGCCCCAGCCCTTGAGCTTGTTCAACAGGTCTGAGATTCTTGCTCCCTGTGTAGATTGGGGAGGGAGGATGAAGGTGGGGACTGGACTGGACTTGACTTGAGTTGAGAGACAGGGACATGGAACACAGAGCCGGGACCCCTTCTTGGGAACAGGACGTAGGGTTGGGAATCATACACAGAATGCTGAACATGATAAGATGGTTCCCAACACTAGGTAACGGCAAACGGCCGGGCCTACCTAGTGAAGGCGTGGACACAGAGACAGTTCCAACTCAATGATAGACAGTTCATTATCTTGACGCAGCAAGGCTCCAGTCTCGCTCTGGTGGTTGAACTTGACAAGGTTGCAGGCAAGGCTCCAGAAGGAAGGGGAAGGGAACAGTCCAGCCTCAGGGTAACAGCAAAGATGGCCTGACTCACCCCCTTGGAGGTGAGGACGGGATACTGACAAGACAAACCAGCAACCACACTCAAATCCAAGGCCACTTATATTCCCAGCCCCAAGACGAGCATCAGGTGCCCATGATTAAGCCCAACTGAAACAAGGAACAGCCAGAAGACCCAGAGTCCAAAGTTCACGGACTGGACTGTGAACCAGAACGTGGACTTCACAGACCGGACCATGACAGAATTCCCCCCCCCCCCGCCTCTATGGGAGCCTCCTAGCAACCGAACAGGCTCTCCAGGACAAAGGACAACAGGGGTGGGTGGGGGGGGGCATTCAACAGGAGGGAACTTAGGATAGCAAGAGTAAAACAACAGTGTCTGTGTCACTGGGTCCATATTTGGCAGGACTGTTCTGTCATAAGGTGGGCGGCATTGGTGGCAGACCCAAATTCAAAACACAGACACTGAAGTACTAGGAACAGGACTAAGTGTGTCAAGAAAGCAAGGGAAATGGGGAAGAAATAACATTGAACAAGACACAGGTCCTGGACGAGACTAGGATACAGGTCCTGGGCTAGGACTAGACTAGGAAAGCGGGAATAAGGAATTTGGAACCTGGACAAGGACTCCGAGCCAGACACTGGACAGGGACCCCGGAACCTGGGTCTTGACTTGGGCTTGGACCCCGGAACTAGGCAAGGACATGATGTGGCCTCAGGACTGGATGTGGAACTCCTGCACAGAACGAGAACACAAAGCCATGGCTTGGACTAGACGAGGTACTTGGGCGTGGCTTGGACTAGATGAGGTACTCCTGGGCTGAGCAAGGCACAAGGGCAGGACAAAACCCCGAAGCCTTGACTTGATCTTGGGAGACAGGAACACAGAACACAGAGCCTTGGTCTTGGGAGACAGAGATGGTTCTCAACACAAGGTAGCAGCAAATGGCCGGACCTACCTAGCAAAAGCATGGACACAGTGAAAGTTCCAACTCAACGATACAGTTCCTTATCTGCCAGAGACTCATTCCACCAGGATGCAGCACTGAGCGTCATGGGAATTCATTTCTGCCTGTGGCCATCAAACTTTGCAGCTCCTCCCTTCCAGGGTCAGACACTCTGGGCCAATGGGCTGGTCCTGGACTTACTTCCGTCTGGCATGGTTTACATATTATTATTTGATTGTTTGTGTTTTTTTCTATTGTTATGTTTGTACTCTGTTCTTGGTTGGTGCAACTGTAACAAAATCTAATTTCCCTCAGGATCAATAAAGTACGTCTATCTATCTATCTATCTTGACACAGCAAGGCTCTGGTCTCACTCCAGCGGTTGAACTTGACAAGGTTGCAGGCAAGGCTCCAGAAGGAAGGGAAAGGGAAGGGAACAGTCCAGCCTCAGGATAACAGCAAAGACAGCCCGGCTTACCCAACAGAGGCAAGGACAGGAAGGAACAGATCCAACCACAGGGTAACAGCAAAGACAGCCTGACTTACCGCACAGAGGCAAGGACAGGATACTGACAAGACAAACCAACACCCACACTTCTTCTTCTTTGAGTTTTTACGGCAGTTGGCATCCACACTGTTGCATTACTGCCATCTTCAGGATTTATTGTCCTTCATTGTCCATTCACTTTAAAGCCGTCTTTCCAGTCCCGTCACTCTTAAAAAAACTAAACAACCATTTCCTCCTCTGGTCACTCTCCCCACATTCCAATAAACCTTTGACACCGTTCTCTACCAGTCCTATTTTGCGTAATTGTTTAACATTTGTTGCCTTTCCTGTGCAAATTTCCGGCATGAAATAGGGATATGCTCTACTGTTTCAGTCTCCTGACATAGATCGCAAAAACCTGTTGGATGCTTATTTATGTGGCCAGAGTGCCATTAAGGTTGCTGTACCCAATTCTCAGTCTACTTATAATTACTTGTTCTTTTCACTTTACTCCCCTACTTCTTCCCATATCTACTCTGTTCTGAATTGAATGTAAATGTCTTCCCTTTATTTCTCTATCCCAATGCTGCTGCCACTGTTAATTTATCCTTCTCCACACTATGCTCTTCCCCTCTGATTTTGATAGTTTAATATTGACCTCTATAGATCTTTTCTTGACTGCTGCTTTTGCCAGCCGATCTGCTGTCTCATTTCCCATAATACCCGAATGTGCTGGAACCCACACGAACACGATATTTTTGCCTTGTCTAGCCAGTCTTGAATTTGCAAACAGGATTTCATAAAGCAGATCCTTGTGACCTCTAGCTGTACCCGCCTTAATGCTTGCAAAGACCGATACAGAATCGCTACATATCACAATATTATTACAATCAACCTGCTCACTCCATTCTAGTGCTAACAATATGACAAACATTTCAACTGCATATACACTCAAGCAATCAGGTGTTCTCTTGCTAATTTCCACTCAATAACTTGGTACAACAATTGCAGACCCTGTTGCACCTGTTTCTGGATCCTTTGATCCATCCATAAAAATCTGTATGCCTTTATACTCACATTCCCTATAACTATGATATTCACTGAGTATATCAGCCGTCTTAATACTGTGTTTAATCTTAAGCAATTCCAAATCTATAGAGGGATTTTTTAATACCCAGAAAGGTCTGACAGGCCACACCACCCTTGGACAAAACCCTTTATCATATACACCCATATCTTTTGCTGTTTGCTCTCCTGTCCAGCCAAAACTTTCTTTTTGTGTCCTCTCCTTCTCCCAGCACGTCTGCAATACTCTTTTTGTAGGATGGCAATCACCATGCCCCCTTAAATTAATCCAGTAATTGGCCTCCAGCTGTTTACGCCACAGCCCCAGTGGCATTTCATTTGCTTCAACTTGGAGTGCACACACTGGGGAAGTTCTAGCCGCTCCCAAGCACACCCTTAGAGCCCGAGCTTGTACGATATCCAGTTCTGCCAGCACAGATTTTGCTGCTGACCCATATAGAATACTTCCATAGTCTAATCTTGATATTATTAATGCTACATAAATATACTTCAGTGATGCAAAATCTGCACCCCATTCCAATCCAGCAAGACACCTCATGACATTTATCACGTTTTTACATTTACTAACTACATATCTAATGTGTTCTCTCCATGTTAATCTCAAATCAAAGTGCACTCCCAAAAACCAAGAACTTTCAACTTTCTCCAGGTTACTTCCATACAGATTCAAATTAAGTCCCCTACACTTTTTCCTTGTAAAGAACATGGCTTTTGTCTTCTCCACTGAAAATTTAACACCCCACTTTGTCCCCCACTCTTCAACTTGATTAATTCCATCTTGCATTTTCATAACTATATGTTGAACATTTCTCCCTCTTTTCCACAAAGCCCCATCATCTGCAAACAATGACCTCCCCACTTCCATTGGAATATTTACAAATATATCATTTATCAAAATGGAGAATAAAGTTGGACTCACTACACTCCCCTGAGGCATCCGTTTTCTACAACATACTGGCTTGATAGCTCTGATCCTATCTTCACCTGAATAGTTCTCCCATTTAAAAAGTCCTTAACCCAAATGAACATCATTCCCCAACCCCAATTCCCATTAAATGTAGCTTGATTAGGAGCCCCTCTTTCCATATCATAAGCTTTCTCAACATCAAAAAAAAACTGCAACCACTGTTTCTTTACATACTTGAGCTTTTCTTATTTCATCCTCTAGACACAACACTGGATCCATAGTACTCCTTCCCTTCCTGAACCCACTTTGATACATAGCCACCATACCTCTACTTTCCAAGAAGTACACTAACCTCTCATTTATCATATGTTCCATAAGTTTACATACATGTGACATCAAGGCAATTGGCCTGTAGTTTTCTGGCCTGCTGGCATCTTTCCCAGGTTTCCTTACTGGAATAACTATTGCCTCTTTCCAGCTCCCTGGTTTTCTCCCTTCATCCCAGACTTTGTTATACAGAAGCAGTAGATTCTCCAGACTTCCTTCACTCAAGTGTTTTATCATACTATAACATATTTCATCTTTACCTTGCACAGTCTTTCCTGTTTTATCTAGTGCCTTTCTTAATTCTCCCATGCTGAAAGGGATATCTTGCACACCATCAAGGTTAGTTTTCCTACATAAAGCCTCCATATTTTCAGCTTTTGTTCTCTCTCTATCTCTTCTTCCCCTCTCAGACAAATTATCAGAACTATGTACCATAACAAAAGTGTTTGCCAACAACCCTGCCTTTTCCTTATTTGTTACTGCAGTCACATTTCCATCAATCATAACTGGATACATCACATCCCTTTTTATCATCCACCACACCTCTCCTACTTGAACCCAGCACCCACATTCAACCCCAGGGCCACTTATATTTCCAGCCCCAAGATGAGCATCAGGTGCCTATGATTAAGCCCAACTGAAACAAGGGACAGCTGGAAGACCCGGAGTGCGGAATTCACAGACCGGACCGTGAACCGGAACGAGGACGTCACGGACTGGACCATAACAGACACAGCATGGATTCATCAAAGACGGTTCTGTTTGACAAACTTTCTGCAGTTCTTTGAGTCCTGGAGTTCTTCGAATGCAATGTTGGCATTCATTTCTAGAGGTATAGAATATAAGAGCAGGGATGTGATGTTGAGCCTCTATATGGCACTCATGAGACGACACTTGGAGTATTGTGTGCAGTTTTGGGCTCCTTATTTTAGAAATTATATACTGACATTGGAGAGGGTTCAGAGAATATTCATGAGAATGATTCCAGAATGAGAGGGTTACCTTATGAAGAACATCTGGCAGTTCTTGGGCTGTATTCCTTGGAGTTCAAGAGAATGAGGGGGGGTTCTCATGAAACATTCCAAATGTTAAACGGCCTGAACAGATTAAATATGGCAAAGTTGTTTCCTATGGTAAGGGATTCTAGGACAAGAGGGCACAAATTCAGGGTTGAAGGACGTCCTTTTAGAACTGAGATGCTTAGAAATTACTTTAGTCAGAGAGCGGTAAATCTGCAGAATTTGTTGCCACGAGCGGCTGTGGAGGACAAGTAATTCGGGGAATTTAAGGCAGAGATAGGTAGGTTCTTGATTAGCCAGGGCATCAAAGCGTATGGGGTGAAAGCAGGGGAGTGGGGATGACTGAATGAAATGGATCAGCCCATGATTGAATGGCGGATCAGACTTGATGGGCCAAAAGGCCTACTTCTGCTCCTAAATCTTATGGTCTTACATAACAAGTGCAGTGGATGGAGGAGAACAGTTGACATTACTTGGATTTCGAGAAGGCGTTCGATAAGGGGCTGCATAAAAGACTCATGCATAAGATAAGGATGCATAGAGTTGGGGGTGATGTATTAGCATGGATGGAGGATTGATTAACTAATAGAAAGCAGAGAGTTGGGATAAATGGGTATTTCTCTGGTTGGCAATCAGTGGTGAGTAGTGTACTGCAGGGGCTGGTTTTGGGCTTACAACTGTTCATGATATACATTAACGATCTGGAAGAGGGGACCGAGTGTATTGTATCTAAGTTTGCTGATGACACTAAATTGAGTGGAAAAGCAAATTGCACAGAGAGATGTTAAGTGAGTGGGCAAGGGTCTAGCAGATGGAGGACAAAGTTGGTAAAAGTGAGATCACCCAGTTTGGAAGGAAAAATAGAAGATCAGATTATTATTTAAATGGTAAAAGGTTGCAGCACGTTGCTGTGCAGAATGACTTGGTAGTGCTTGTGCATGAATCACAAAGGCTTGGTTTACAGGAGTGGTAGGCTACTGAAACGGTAAATGGAATGTTGGCCTTCATCGCTGGAGGGATTGAATTTAAGAGTAGGGAGGTTATGCTGCAACTGTACAGGGGACTGGTGAGGCCGCATTTGGAGTACTGTCTGCAGGTCTGGTCTCTTTATTTGAGGAAGGATATATTGGCTTTGGAGGCAGTGCCAAGGAAGTTCACCAGGTTGATTCCAGAGATGAGAGGTTTAGACTACGAGGCAAGATTGAATCGCCTGGGATTGTACTCACTGAAATTCAGAAGGATGAGAAGAGATCTTATAGAAACATAAAAAATTATGAAAGGGATAGATAAGATAGAGGCCTGTAAGTTGTCTCCACTGGTAGGTGAGACTAGAACTAGGGGACATTGCCTCAAGGTTCAGGGGAGTAAATTTAGGGCGGAGATGAGAAGGAACTGCTTTTCCCAACGAGTGGGGAATCTGTGGAATTCTCTGCCCAATGAAGTTGTACAGGCCACTTCAGTAAATATATTTAAGAAAATGTTGGAGGATTTTCACAGCAGTCTTGGAGTCCATTCTCATGTATGGATGCGAGACGTGGACACTCACCAAGACTATGCGAAAGTCGCTAGATGATTGCAATACACGAGTGCTCCGGATGGCTCTTGACATGAGTTGGCAACAGCACATGACGAACGTTGAGCTCTATAACAACCTACCGATGCTCACCACTAAAATCGAGGCGAGAAGACTGCAACTAGCGGGGCACTGTCTACGCCACCCCGAGCTACCTACCAGCCTAGTCATCATATGGGAGCCCAAGCATGGGAGGGTGAACCCTGGGCGCCCTCCCAAGACTATGGTCAACACGCTTCTAGAAGACAGCGGCGCAGCTAATGTAGATGAACTGAACACACTGATGAGGGAGAGGGAGAAGTGGAGAGTCCGTCATCGTGCCCGAAGCCGGCCCCCTAGGCCTGAGTCAACATGGTAGTAGGATAGATTTTTACATAGTAGGGGAATTAGGGGTTCTGGGGTGATGCACCATCAATAACTCCAAAAGACTGGAAGTAGAGTAAATGCTGAAAGGCTTTTATTAGCAGTAAAATGTGACCTCGACCATGCTGAGTATCTGCCCTGGACTGAGAGAGGAGGAGCAATAGCACAATCGCCTTTATTCAGGGGTCTGTGGGAGGAGCCACAGGAGCAGTCAGCTGAGTGGCATGTCCAGACAGGTAACCCAGTTATATATGTGGTTTACCATATGGGGAAAGGCAGGTAGGTGGAGATGAGCCCATGGTCAGATCAGCCATGATCTTATTGAATGGCAGAGCAGGCTCGATGGGCCAGATGGCCTACTCCTGCTCTTATTTCTTATGTTCTAATGTTCTCATGTTCTCTGGTAATGTCATGATACCTCACTATTCAATAAATTTGTTAATAAAACAGAAATAATAATTTATGAAGATTCTGGGCATTGATAATGAAACTGACCACTTTATATCAAGGTCACTTTGAGAAAACAGAACAAATAAATCTTCTGTACCCATGTGGAGGAAAATATTGTGAGTTAAAGATTTTGATAGAAAAAGAGTTAATTGGCTTTTTGAGTATGGAAACTAAGTTGCAGCTTAGTTCGTTATAGATATGGCCTTGGCTCTCAGCAAAGACTACTCTTCGAGTAAATACTTGCAGTTGCTTTTCTTGCAAGAATTAGACTCAAGGATATGAGACAAACTGTTCGTTAATACAAAGATGTACACAGGACTGAATTTTTAATTTTTGGCTGTTGCTATGGGTGTAGTTTATCAGAAGAGAACGGCATGTGAACCTAGCTTATCTTTTCTAATTCACAAGGTTAACAGAACAGTCTTTACTTTTGCAATCCATTTGTACATGCATAAAAGGAGCTGTGCTCTCTGTATTATTTGGAGTTTGATACCGACTGTTAGAGGCTCTGCTCTCCATGATATCATGAATAACGCTCTCTTTATTTCGAAATCCATGTCTGATTGACTTCCAATCAATTTAAATCAAATTTCTTTAACAACCAGAGACGGTTCAGTGTAATCATAGAAATGTCAAATTCAGCTTAATGTTTGACCATTTAACCTTAAACTGAAGACGCAGTAGCAGTGAGAATTTTGTTACAGTTTGAGCCAAACATTAAAAATACAACTTAACTTCTGTCAATCAATTTCAACAATAGCATCATATTCAGTTGGTGAGGGAGAACCTTACCCTGACCTTATCCAGAATACAGGAGGTACCTTCCCCAGAAGAGATCCCAATGATCCATAAATCTGAACCCCTGCCCCCTGCACCAGTTCCTCAGCTGCACATTCACCTCCCAGATCATCATATTTTAAACCTCACTGGCAGGCAGCACAGGCAGCAATCCAGAGATTACTACCCTGGAGGTCCAGTTTCTCAGCTTTCTACTTAGGTCCCTAAAATCGCTCTTCAGGATCTCCTCACCTTGTCTAACTATGCCATTGGTACCAGTAAGCACCTAGACTTCTGGCTGCTCACCCTCGCCGTTGAGAATGCCATGAGCCCAGTCTGAGACACCACTGACCCGTGCACTAGGAGGGTCTTTCTCGCACCCACAGAATCTTGTCTCTGTTCCTCTGACTAGAGAATCTCCTATCAACAGTGCAATCCTCTTCACCTCTCTGCTCTTCTTTTTTTTTATTAAAAAAATACATTTTATTTGCAGAATAGGAATCTCCATTCAGATTCATGGGTATTTCTATCTTATAACAGGTTTTTTTTTATATAATTTTTATTGAGTTTCAAAGTAAATACATGGGAAAAAAATGTATCTACCCTCCCCCCTCCCCTTAACCCTCCCCCCCGATATATACCCTTACCTAAAAAGAAAAGAAGAAAAAAAAAAGGGAACTGCCTGAATATTGGAAGGTTTGCACATGCTCCATGGGATTAAAAATAAATTTTATATATATTTGTTACTTTCCCCAAGGAACCAAGATCTTTATCATTGGAGCTATAGATAAGGGCTCCAAATATTCAAAAATGTTTCATATTTATCTCTTAAAATCTAAAACATTACTTAGCTTCTCAACTCTCATAGTTCCCTGGGGAATCTCTTGAACTTCACCATGTTGCCATGTGTTTCCCTCCCAATCATCCAGGCAGAAAGAAAAGAAATAAGATACAAAAAAAGAAAAAAAACAAAATACCCTCCCACTAATGTTGTGAATGAAAAGGTACACAACACTACCCCCCTCCATTGTGCGGGTCGTGCCTATTGCCACGTTGCACACATGAATAACGTAGCGATTGGTCAGTGTTTCTTCCAGCTCCCCCGTAACAAAAAAATTGTATATATATAAGAAAAATTAATATCATTATTCTCAACTAATATTCCTCAAATTTTAACCTTTCTTCCCCTCCCTCATATAATTAATAATATATTTATATATTCATCTGCCTAAAAATCCAACAGGCCTAATCCTTGATCCAGTCTTCATCTTCAATCCATCTCGCTCCCCTAAGTTTGTTCTTGTATCTGGTGAATCTTCAAAGAATCTCGCACAAACTCCTCCGCTTTCCGGTAATCGTCAAAAAATCTTTTTTCTCCACCAGCCAGAAAAATCTTCAAGGTTGCAGGATAACGCAATATAAATCGATAACCGTGATCCCATAGGGCTTTTTTCACTGGATTAAATTTCTTCCTTCTCTTCAAAAGTTCATAATTTATATTAGGGTAGAAAAAATTTTCTTCCCTTCTATCATCAGTGGCCCTTTTCTCTTCTTGGCAGCTTGGGCAGCCGCCTGTAGAATCCTTTCTTTGTCTTGGAATCTGAAGAATTTTATTAAAATTGATCTTGGATATTGGTCATCTTGTGGTTTTGGTCTTAGAGCTCTATTTAACCGCTCAATTTCAATTGATCGGTCTTCCTTTTTCATTTGCAAGGTTTTCGGGATCCACTTTTGAAAAAATTCTATTGGATTATCCCTCGCTATGCCTTCTTTAAGATCAACAATTTTAATGTTATTACGTCTACTAAAATTTTGCAACACGTCCACTTTCTCCAAGAGTCGATTTCTTTCCGTGTTCCAGACAATCGCATCATTTTCTGTTTTTTCCACTCTATCGTTAATATGCTCCATTGTTCTTTCCATCTTCTGAAGTTTCTTATCCATTTTATCCTGTCTTTTCATAGCTTTATCATAGCACATCTTCACGTGTCTAAGCTCTGTTCTTAATTTTCTTAGTTCAGCCGTTAATTGCAATAAGGCCTCTCTTATGTCTCTGTCGTCTCCTTTACTTCCGATCTCTTCCAGTTCTTCCTCCCCTTCTTCATCTGTATTCTCCGTGGTATCCAATTCTGACTCTGAGTCGCTTTCAGTTGCAGTGGCCGTCGGTTCTTGTAGTTTAAGTTGTGTCGATTTGCGCATGCGTACTTCTTAACGCATGCGCATTTCTGGTATCTTCTTCCAAGAGACCGCTACCACCGCCATTGCTCCCTGTTCTTCTATGCCAGAGATAAAATGCGTCTCCTCTGAAGGAGATCCAACCTGAATCCGAGGCTCCATCGCTGCAGTAGGCCCTTTTTCCTTCCCATCTCGCGGCGAGCGACTTCGCAACAACAGACTTCTTCTGTTGCGGTTTACGAGGCATATCGTAGAGTAGTCTTAGGAAGTTTTTACGTAGTTTTCGGAAAGTATTTATTAACTTTACGTTGTTTAAATGGTACTTTGTTGATTTTTTACGGGAGAGCTGGAATTACACTTCTCAATCCCACGTCATCACGTGACACCCCCCCCCCCCCCCACCTCTCTGCTCTTCTGAGCCACAGCACCAGACTCAGTGCCAGAGATCCGGTCGCTGTGGCTCCCCCCAGTAGGTTGTCCCCCTCAAAAGTATCTAAAGTTCTACACTTATTATTGAGGAAAATGATCACAGGGATACTCTGCACTGGCTATGCATTTACCTTCCTCCTCCTGACTGTCACCGAGTTACCTGTCTCCCTTCCTAAGGAATCCCTCCCTGCTGATTGGTTACGACGCAACTCGGAGAAACTGCCACAAAGCTCTGCCTTTTAAACCTTGATTGTGGACCTAATTGCAAAGGTAGCTCTTTTTACGCACTCCTACTCTGTTGATTGGTTGCCGCATAACTCCCCTTCTCCATCGGTACCCCCCCAATCCACTTCCCCCCCCCGATTTCCTTCTCCATCCATTCCGCCAGATCGCATTCTCCATCCATCCCCCTGATGCCCCTTCTCCATCTGCCCACACGAACCCCTTCTCCATCTGTCCCCCAATCTGCTCCTACATCCGTACCCTCATTCCCCTTCTGCATCCATCCCTGATCCCGTTCTTCAACTATTCCCTCAATCTGCTTCTCCATCTGTACCCACCGTTTCCCTTCTCCATCTGTCCCCATTTTCCCTCCATTAATCCCCCAATGCCCTTCTCCAACCATTACCCCACTCCCCTTCTCTATCCAACGCCTGAAACCATTCTCCATCTGTCACCGCGACCCCCTTCTCCATCCCCACAATACCCTTCTCCATCTGTCCCCAAATCTCTGTCTCCAACCATCCCGATTCCCTTCTCCATCTATTCCCCCAATCCCTTTCTCCAACCATTCCTCCGATCCCCTTCTCCATCTGCCCCCCCGATTCACTTCTCCGTCCGCCCTCCAATCTACTTCCACATCTATACCCTCAGATCCCCTTCTCCGTCCATCACTGCAATCCCCTTCTCCATCCATGGTCCCGATTCCCTTCTCCATCCATCCACCCGATTCCCATGTCCAACCACCCCCCTCAATCCTCTTCTTCGTCTATCACTCCAAACCCTTTCTCCATCTGTCACTCTGATCCCTTTCTCCATCCATCCCCCAATCCCATTCTCCATCCATTTCCCCAATCCCCTTCTCCATCCATCACCCTGATCCCCTTCTTCAATCTACCCCTGATCCGCTTCTCCATCCATCCTCCAATTCACTTCCACATCTGTAAACCCAATCCCCTTCTCCATCCGTCACCCTGATCCCATTCTCCAACCCCCCATCTCCTTCTTCAACCATCCCCCAATCCTCTTCTCCAGCCATCCCCCAATCCGCCTCTCCATCCGTCCTCCAATCCACTTTCATATTTCTACCCCCCAGATCCCCTTCTCCATCGCTCCTGATCCCCTTCTCCATCTGTCCCCCATTCCCCTTCCCCATCTATTTCCCTCATCCCCTTCTCCATCCGTTTCCCTGATCTGCTTCTCCACCTGTTTCCTTCATCAGGATTCTTGTAGAGTCTTCACCTGAAATCTTGACTCTTTATTTCTCTCCATAGATGCTGTCTGACCTGCTGAGTTCCTCCAGCATTTTGTATGTTTTATACCGGAATCTTAGTAGTGTGCAGAAACAAAGAGGTCTTGGGGTCCATGTCTATAGATCACTGGAAGTTGGTGCGCAAGTTGATAAGGTTGTTAAGAAGGCGTACGATACATTGTTCTTCATTAGTTAGTTTACTGAGTTCAAGAGCTGCAAGGTGATGTTGCATCTCTATAAGACCACTAGACTGTGCTGGGAATATTCTGTTCAGTCTGGTCACCTCATCAGAAGGATGTGGAAGGTTTAGAGAGGATGCAGTGGAGATTTAGCAGGATGCTGTCTGGATTAGAAAGCATGTCTTATAAGGATAGGTTGAGTGTACTATGGCTTTTGTCTTTGGAGTGAAGAAGGAAGAGAAATGACGATCAAGGTGTACAAGATGGTGAGAGGTAATTTAAAGATTATTGGAGGAAAGCATAGCGGGGATTTCAAAGTTAAGTTTTTTACACAGATGGTAGTGGGTGTGTGGAACACACTGCTAGGGGTGGTGGTAGAGGCAGATACATTAGGGACATTTATGAAACTTAGAAAGGCATATGGAGATAAAAAAATATGGAGATTCATGTAGGAGGGAAGGATTAGATTGGCTTTAGAGTAGGGTTTAAGGTCGGCACAACATTGTGGGATGAGGAATCTGTACTGTGCTGTGGTCTTCTATGTTTTATGTTATTTGAAAAGCAAAAACAAAACATGGATGCTAGAAATCTACAATAGGAACAGACAACGAAAGTATTTGACAAGACAATATCTGAGAAATATAACACCAGCAAAATCTCTTGTTAATATTAATTTCTAAAATTGAATGCCTAGAAAATGACTGTAAATGATCCCTGTAATCTGCCACATATAGTGCCCTGAGTTACTGCTGTTCGGCGATGGAAAATTGCCCTAATGGAATTTCACAAATCCCTACCAGAAAATTTGAGATATAAATGAAAATTCACTCCTGCAGAATTTTATGGAATAAAAATACAAAATGTGGAATCAGAACAACAAATAATTTCAATTGCTTTTTTAGAACTTCAGTTCACATTTCTTGATGCCAGACGGGGTGGTCTGAGTATCTCAAAAACTGCTAATCTTGGAGTTTCAGCCATAAAGTCTCTGGAGCAAAAACAAACAAACAAAAAAATCCAGTCAGTGGCAGATCTGTGGGTGAAAACATCCTGTTAATGAGAGGTCAGAGGAGAATGGCTGGAATAGTTCAAGCTGACACGGAGGCAACAGTAGCTCAGATAACCATGCATTACAATGGTGGCTTGCAGAAGAGCATCTGTATGCACAACGCATCAAAGCTTAAAGTGGTTGGGCTACAGCGGCTGAAGACCATGGACATACACTCAGTGGCCACCTTATTAAGATACCCGAGTGGCCACTGAGAAAAACATCTCATAGGTATGGATCTCCACTTAAAGCAAGGGAATCATGGGAGGGGAGGAGGAAGGGTTTGGATTATGGGAAATTGAAACACGAATGGTTTTTCTAGGAAGATATATTAAGAACATCTATTAAGACTAATGTTGGAAGGGAAAACACTTAGCTGTGTTCTGTTTGGGGACCAGGAAAGGAATTATTTCCTCATTCTATGATTTTGTTTTGCTCCCTCTTCATGCCAACATGTTTTGACTTTCAATTTTCCTCAAATCCTTACTTTAAATTGATCTTGTTTTCTGAATCACTAAATTGGCTTTCTGAAGTTTTCATCTTTAATTGTGAAATGCTCAGTTGTAGAAGGGAAATTACTTTTCGTTATATTTCATTACAACATCTTAATACTCAATAAAGTTAAGTGGGAAAAGAAAATGAACTGTAGCAAAACCCAATATAAATGTAGTCATTGAAGGCCTCTTCTCTGCCAGTAATGTCTATTGTTGTTTCTTTTGCTTAGAACAGCTAAATTATCAGAATTTTTCCCATCACTGCAGTTCTTAAACAGGATAGAGTCATAGAGCACAACATAACAGACACAGGCCCTTTGACCCATCTAGTCCATGCCAGCCTTGTCTTCGGTCTAGCCCTATCTACCTGCACGCAGGCTATAGCTCTTTATTCCTCTCATACATGTATCTATCCAAATTTTTCTTAAATGTTACAATGGAACTTACAACTACCACTTCCACTGGCCGTTCATCCCATACTCGCACCACCCTTTGAATGAAGATGTTCTCCTTAAATATTTCACCTTTCAGCCTAAACCTGTGACCTCCAGTGCTAGTCTTGCCCATCATCAGAGATAATACACATGCATACACTCCTGCTCTTCAGTGAATGAATTCCAAACCTATTCAACTTTTCCCTATAACTTGGGTCCTCAAGTTGAGGCAACATCATTATAAATTTTCTCTACACTCTTTCAAGCTTATTGATATCTTTCCTGGAGGTAGGTGACCAGAATGGCATACAATACTCCAAATTCAGCCTCACCAATGTCTTATACAAATTCAACCTAACATCTCAACTCCTGTGCTCAATGCTATGGTTTATGAAGGCCAATGTACCACTTTCAAGGTATTATGGATCTGTTTTCCCTGAACTGTTTGTTTTACCGGACAACTCAGTGCCGTATCATTCACTAAGTCCTCCCCTTTCACACATGTCTGCACTAAATTCCATCAGCCAGTTTTCAATCCACTTTCCTGGTTGGTCCAGATCAGTTCACAAGCTTTGATAGCCTTTTTGATGTCCACTACACCGCCAGTCATAGTGTCATCCACAAATTTGCTGATCCAGTTTACCACATTATCATCTAAATCATTAATATAGATGATAAACAACAATAGCAGATTTTCCTGGTGGTGGCTGATGGAGTAACAGCAATCTGCCATTGCTCCAACACTAGTTATCTTGCTATTTCCAACCTGTCTTGAAACTTCTTTTTTAAGTGTGATATTCTTTTATGATGACTGGAAGGAGTGCCAGAGGTACTAAAAAGGATGATCTCCCTGCTTCTTTGGATTCTACTATGGATGTGCTGCAAAGTCACACAAGACAGGCCTCTGAGAAGTTTCAACAACTCAGCTCTGAATTTAAACAAATAGTTGGTAAATTGGATTCTATTCAACAAACTCTTAATGAACACGATAAATGCATAAAAAATAATGAAGCAATTTTGTCATCTCTGGAAACGGAAGTGGATGAATTGCAAAAGCTTTGTGAAAAGCAATTGAATTCCAACGAAAAGTTAAGACAGAAGATGATCCACCTAGAAAATAGAAGTAGAAGAAACAACCTACGGGTTCTGGGTCTCAAAGAATTAATCAAAGGTAATCATCCTATGGAATTTTTTGCAAACCTTTTGCAAGAATTATTTCCGGAAATTTTGACGTCTTGGCCTATGATTGATAGAGTTCACAGATCTCCTGTGTTTAGACCTCCTAAGGGAAATAAACCAAGATCAGTAATAATCTGTTTTCATGAATTTAAAACAAAGGAGCTGTTAATTCGTGAATCTCGTTGAATAGGCATGATTGACTATAATGATCGTAAGATTAGAATTGTCGAAGGTTACTTGCCTGAGGTTATGCGGGAACATGCTAAGTTCAACGAAGTTATGTCTGTGTTTTTTAGCAAGGGTTTCAAGCCTTCCCTTTGCTACCCAGCCCGACTCAGAATCACACTTAAAGATGGATCTTTCAAATGGTTTCGCTCGACTGTTGAAGCACAAAGGTTTCTAAAATCTGAAGGCTAGCTGTTTAATTTGTCTTTACATGAAGACACAAGATTAAATGAGAAACTTTTAATTTGTGAATCCCGTTGAAGGGGCATGATTGGTTATAGGTTGGAATATTAAGAATCTCGAAGATTATTCATTTGAGGTTATGCAGGGACATGCTAAGTTTAAAGAAGCTTTGTTGGATTTTTTTTTAACAAGGGTTTCAAGCCATCCCCTGGCTACCCAGTATTTTACTGAGAATCTCATTAAGGATGGATCCTGCGAATGGTTTCATTTGAATGCTGAAGCACAAAGATCTTTTAAATTTGAAGGCTAACTGCTTAGTCTGTTTCTTCATGAAGATACAAGATTAAATGTTTAATGTCTTTCTGTATAAATAATTGCATCTTTTACTTTTGGTAAATCTTTGTAACTAATTTCCTTCTGTATTTTTTAATACTGTATTTTTGATTTATGAGAATTGAATTTCTTGTTTGGATATTGTTTTGTCTAGGTTGGAATATAAATAACCTTGAAACTAATTGGAGCGACCACTAGGTTTTTTGGGGGGGGTGTCCGTAGTTGTAGATGTCGGCTTTCTATTGGTCTGCCTTTTTTCTTTGGGAGGTAGGCAGGGGTATGGTTTTTTCTCTCAGAAGCTGTTTTCGAATTTTTAGCCAACTTGTTGCTTAGATTTAGATTATGAGGACACTCAGTCCTCGTTTATTGTCATTTAGTAATGCATGCATTAAGAAATGATACAATGTTCCTCCAGAGTGATATCACACAAAACAGGACAAAGCAAAGACTAACACTGACAAAACCACATAATTATAACATAGTTACAGCAGTGCAAAACAATACCATAATTTGATAAAGAACTGACCATGGGCACAGCAAAAAAAGTCTCAAGTCCCGATCCAGAAACTCCCCTGCCATAAACCTCCAGGCACCGACAACTGCCAACTGCCGATGCATTAGAAGCACCCGACACAGCCAACTGAGTCTGTCCGAAAACTTAGAGCCTCCGACCAGCCCCTCCGATACAGCCACCCGAACGCCATCCTCTGTCAAGCACCTTCAACCTTGTCCCGGCCACCAAAACAAGCAAAGCCGAGGACTCAGAGGCCTACTCCTCCAGAGATTCCAGTTACCACACAGTAGCAGCGGCAGCGAAGTGGGCATTTCAGAAGTTTCTCCAGATGTTCCTCCGTGCTCTCACGTCTGTCTCCATCAAATCAGAATTGTGCACGGTACCCTACTTAACAAATACACATATCATTCCAGAGCGGCCGCGGGCGCTGCATCGTACCGCCATCTTCTCCTCCTCCCAAAAGTTAAGAAACCATTTCTCAAGGTTTATGGGTCGGCTTTAACTTACATTTTAACCCATCCTTTAAATAATATTAAAAATGGACCAAACTATTAATTTACTTATTTTTAACGTGAAAGGGTTAAATCACCCTGTTAAACGTAATAAGATTTTTGCTTATATTAGGAAATTTAAGGTCCCTATTATTTTGTTACAAGAAACTCGCATACGCAAATGTGATAATTTACATTTTTTTAGCTGTTGGAATGGATTTCGTTTTCATTCTTCTTTTCAGGCCAAATCTAGAAGAGTTTTGATTCTTATAGATAATACACTTCCCTTTGACCAACATTGTGTCTGATACCAATGGACATTTTGTTACAGTTTCAGGAAAACTAGATAATAACTTAATAGCAAACAACAAGAATTCTGCAGATGCTGGAAATTCAAGCAACACACATCAAAGTTGCTGGTGAACGCAGCAGGCCAGGCAGCATCTGTAGGAAGAGGTGCAGTCGACGTTTCAGGCCGAGACCCTTCGTCAGGACTAACTGAAGGAAGAGTGAGTAAGGGATTTGAAAGTTGGAGGGGGAGGGGGAGATCCAAAATGATAGGAGAAGGCAGGAGGAGGAGGGATAGAGCCAAGAGCTGGACAGGTGATAGGCAAAAGGGGATACGAGAGGATCATGGGACAGGAGGTCCGGGAAGAAAGACAAGGGGGGGGGACCCAGAGGATGGGCAAGAGGTATATTCAGAGAGACAGAGGGAGAAAAAGGAGAGTGAGAGAAAGAATGTGTGCATAAAAATGAGTAACAGATGGGGTACAAGGGGGAGGTGGGGCCTAGCGGAAGTTAGAGAAGTCGATGTTCATGCCATCAGGTTGGAGGCTACCCAGACGGAATATAAGGTGTTGTTCCTCCAACCTGAGTGTGGCTTCATCTTTACAGTAGAGGAGGCCGTGGATAGATATGTCAGAATGGGAATGGGATGTGGAATTAAAATGTGTGGCCACTGGGAGATCCTGCTTTCTCTGGCGGACAGAGCGTAGATGTTCAGCAAAGCGGTCTCCCTGTCTGCGTCGGGATTGCGGCCCCTGCCATTGATCTCGCCGGCCTCCAGAGCCTGCCGGCCCCGACGCTAGCAGGCATGAACTTCAGATTGCGGCTCCTGCCATTGATCTCGCCGGCTCCAACACCTCAGGGCACATTCAAAACCCGGACTCCAGCAACGACCATGGACACCTTCACAGCGATTGCGCAACCACCAACTGCGACGCCAGCCTTGAACTCCAGGCCGGGTCTTCAAGTGCTGCTGTTGTGACTCCTGTCTCCCCTTCCCCCACCACCACTCCGCAGCCCCGGCTTCCTCAGATTCCACCATCAGCTCCTGGACCCTCAGAGGCTCCATCTTCCTGTCACCCCAACCCTCCCCTCTCCATCGACACCCCCAGCCTCCCCCCTCCCCTCTCTGATCCCAGCTCTCATCCATGCCGGATCTTTACCATCCCCTCCGACCTTCAACTGTCGGAGGCAGAACGCTCTGTTCTCAGTAAGGGCCTCACCTTTGTCCCCCTTCGCCCACACCTCAGCGAGTTCCGTGTTCGCCACGATGCGGAACTTTTCTTCCGCCGTCTCCATCTCCGAGCCTACTTCTTCGGCAAGGACTCTTCCACCCCCACCGATGACCCCTTCTCCCGTCTTCAAGCCTCCTCTTCTTCATGGACACCCCGCTCTGGTCTTCTGCCTGCTCTGGATCTCTTTATTGCTAACTGCCGACGGGACATCAACCGTCTCGACTTCACCGCACCTTGTCCCCATTCCAACCTCACTCCTTCCGAACGCTCTGCTCTCCACTCCCTCCGCACTAATCCTAACCTTATTATTAAACCCGCCGATAAGGGGGGTGCTGTTGTAGTCTGGCGTACTGACCTCTACCTTGCCGAGGCACAGCGACAACTCGCGGATACCTCCTCTTATTTACCCCTCGATCGTGACCCCACTAAGGAGCACCAGGCCATTGTCTCCCACACCATCACCGACTTTATCTGCTCAGGGGATCTCCCATCCACTGCTACCAACCTTATAGTTTCCACACCCCGCACTTCCCATTTCTACCTCCTACCCAAGATCCATAAACCTGCCTGTCCTGGCAGACCTATTGTCTCAGCTTGCTCCTGCCCCAGCGAACTCATTTCTGCATACCTCGACACTGTTTTATTACCCCTTGTTCAATCCCTTCCGACCTATGTTCGTGACACTTCTCACGCTCTTAAACTTTTCGATGATTTTAAGTTCCCTGGCCCCCACCGCTTTATTTTCACCATGGATGTCCAGTCCTTATATACATCCATCCCCCATCAGGAAGGTCTCAAAGCTCTACGCTTCTTTTTGGATTCCAGACCTAATCAGTTCCCCTCTACCACCACTCTGCTCCGTCTAGCGGAATTAGTCCTTACTCTTAATAATTTCTCCTTTGGCTCCTCCCACTTCCTCCAAACTAAAGGTGTAGCTATGGGCACCCATATGGGTCCTAGCTATGCCTGCCTTTTCGTTGGGTTTGTGGAACAATCTATGTTCCGTGCCTATTCTGGTATCTGTCCCCCACTTTTCCTTTGCTACATCGATGACTGCATTGGCGCTGCTTCCTGCACGCATGCAGAACTCGTTGACTTTATTAACTTTGCCTCCAACTTTCACCCTGCCCTCAAGTTTACCTGGTCCATTTCTGACACCTCCTTCCCCTTTCTAGATCTTTCTGTCTCTGTCTCTGGAGACAGCTTATCCACTGATGTCTACTATAAGCCTAATGACTCTCACAGCTATCTGGACTATTCCTCTTCTCACCCTGTCTCTTGCAAAAACGCCATCCCCTTCTCGCAATTCCTCCATCTCCGCTGCATCTGCTCTCAGGATGAGGCTTTTCATTCTAGGACGAGGGAGATGTCTTCCTTTTTTAAAGAAAGGGGCTTCCCTTCCTCCACTATCAACTCTGCTCTTAAACGCATCTCCCCCATTTCACGTACATCTGCTCTCACTCCATCCTCCTGTCACCCCACTAGGAATAGGGCTCCCCTGGTCCTCACCTACCACCCCACCAGCCTCCGGGTCCAACATATTAGTCTCCGTAACTTCCGCCACCTCCAACGGGATCCCACCACTAAGCACATCTTTCCCTCCCCCCCTCTCTCTGCATTCCGCAGGGATCGGTCCCTACACAACTCCCTTGTCCATTCGTCCCCCCCATCCCTCCCCACTGATCTCCCTCCTGGCACTTATCCGTGTAAGCGGAACAAGTGCTACACATGCCCTTACACTTCCTCCCTTACCACCATTCAGGGCCCCAAACAGTCCTTCCAGGTGAGGCAACACTTCACCTATGAGTCGACTGGGGTGATATACTGCGTCCGGTGCTCCCGATGTGGCCTTTTATATATTGGCGAGACCCGACGCAGACTGGGAGACCGCTTTGCTGAACATCTACGCTCTGTCCGCCAGAGAAAGCAGGATCTCCCAGTGGCCACACATTTTAATTCCACATCCCATTCCCATTCTGACATGTCTATCCACAGCCTCCTCTACTGTAAAGATGAAGCCACACTCAGGTTGGAGGAACAACACCTTATATTCCGTCTGGGTAGCCTCCAACCTGATGGCATGAACATCGACTTCTCTAACTTCCGCTAAGGCCCCACCTCCCCCTCGTACCCCATCTGTTTCTCATTTTTATGCACACATTCTTTCTCTCACTCTCCTTTTTCTCCCTCTGTCCCTCTGAATATACCTCTTGCCCATCCTCTGGGCCCCCCCCTTGTCTTTCTTTCCGGACCTCCTGTCCCATGATCCTCTCGTATCCCCTTTTTGTCTACCATCTGTCCAGCTCTTGGCTCTATCCCTCCCCCTCCTGTCTTCTCCTATCATTTTGGATCTCCCCCTCCCCCTCTAACTTTCAAATCCCTTACTCACCCTTCCTTCAGTTAGTCCTGACGAAGGGTCTCGGCCTGAAACGTCGACCGCACCTCTTCCTACAGATGCTGCTTGGCCTGCTGCGTTCACCAGCAACTTTGATATGTGTTGCTAATAACTTAATAGTATTTGCCAATGTGTATGCCCCAAATGTAAATGATCCAGGATTCTTTGAGTTTTTTTTGTTTTTAACAAAAAACTTCCTTTATTTGTAAGTAAGCTAACTGAAAATTTAATAGTTAAACATATTCTGAGGATCTGGATACAATTTAGAAAACACTTCGGTTTATTGAGATTTTCCCTTTCAAGTCCCACTTATTCTAACTTTTTTTTAAAACCCTGCATGACTGATTTAGTTTTTAAAGAATGGGACAGGTTGGGTATTAAATGTTTTTGGGATTTGTTTGTTGGAGGAAATCCTTTTTCATTTGAGCAATTGTCAGCTAAATATAGTTTACCCAAAACTCACGTTTTAGATATTTACAAATCAGAGACTAAGATCTCAATTATGCACATTTCCTATAAGCTCAGGTAAGAACTTACTAGATATAATTTTCAATTTGACACCTTTTCATAATGGTTCAATATCTAATATTTATGGCATGTTACTGGAGACAAGGAATATTCCTTTAGACAAAATTAAGAATATCTGGGAACAAGATTTACAGACATCAATATCTGAGGAAACTTGGAATGCAAATTTTAAACTAGTTAATACTTCATCGTTATGTGCTCGCCATTCCCTCATACAATTTAAGGTGGTACATAGAGCTCATATGACTTAGGGTAAGGTATCTCGTTTTTATTCGGACATATCTCCCTACTGTGACAGATGTAATAATGGAGAAGCTTCATTAATTCATATGCTTTGGACTTGTCTGAGTCTTGAAAAATATTGGAAGAAAGTTTTTTAAACTTTTTCTTTACTTTTCAAAGCCAATTTTAAGCCTAATCCTCTGATGGCCCTATTCAGTGTTGTTGCAGGACAAGATATCAAGCTGAAGACATCTGATTTACATGTTTTGACCTTTAGCTCTCTTATAGCTAGGAGGGCACTTTTGTTTTAATGGAAAGATGTTTTCCTCCTACTTATGCTCAATGGTTATGCGACGTTATGTCATGCTTAGATTTAGAGAAGGTTCGTTGTTCAATTTCTGAATCTTGTCAAGACTTTCGAACATTGTGGGGACCTTTTCTGAATTATTCATTGTTTAAATTCAGATGTTGGCTATTATTATTTTTTATTATATGAGAAAGTATTTTACCTTTTTCTCCTTAATAAACAGCTTCGGTCTTGGTAGGGGTTAGGGGTTCGATTCTTTTTTTTTTGGTAATAAATTGTATATTTCAATATAATTATTGATTAACTTACATGAATACGGGGTAATGAGATGGTTATTATGAATAGATATAACGTAATTGATAGTTTTTAAAATTTTTTTTGACCTTTTATATATATTTTCTTGTACTCTGTATTTTTCTATGTAGAAACTAATAAAAATATTGGAAAGATAAACAACAATGGATACAGCAATTGCGGTGGCACACCAGTGATCACAGGCTTCCCGTTATGGGATGGCATGCTAGCGAAGTGGTGAGCATAATGCTATTACAACGCCAGCTGTAAAATTGGGGTTCAGTTCCTGCTGCTACCACATGGATTTCCTCTCGGTGCTACAGTTTCCTCTCACATTCCAAAAAGACAAATGGGTAGTGAGTGAGTTTGGGGCATGTTTGGTGGGCACCAGAAGTGTGGCAACACTTGCAGGCTGCCCAGCTCAATCTTGCTGGTTTTATTTGATGCACTTGGCACACTTCACTGTACGCTTCATTGTACTTGTACAAATAAAGTCAATCTACTACCGCTCTCTAGCAATGACAAATCCTTCATCCTGAATGCCAAATGATTTAACCTCCCGAACCAGTCTCCCGTGTGGACTTTGTCAAAGACCTTGCTAAAGTCCATGTAGACAAAGACCACTAACTTTTCTTCATCAAAATTCTTGATAACTTCCTCAAAAAAGCTCTCTAAGATTGGACAAATTCTGCACTGTTTGTAGCTTAATTTTTCCATTTCTCACAGCATTCACAAACTTACAACGTCTAAAAGCTATAATGCTGGGGGCTTTAGGCACCTGGGAACATCATAATCTGCATGTTCCCTTTCAAGTTGCACACCACCCTGACTCGGAAATATATTCCTAATCCTTCATCGTCTATGGGCTTAAATCCTGGCACTCCCTCTCCAACAACATTGAAGAACTAACTTGAAAGCTCGAAGAAAGTGGCTCATCACCATTTCCCAAAGGGCATTTAAGAATGAGAAATAAATGTTAACCTCTGCTGTGATCCTTGGATGCTGAAAATGAATTAATAAATAAAAGAGGCCTTTTTCTAAAATATTCAATAAAACTGAAATTAAATAGTTGAAATTAATTGTCTTGCACTGTCTTTATTGGCAGTCTGAGAAAGTCAGTTGTTATATCCATACAACCTTTCGTAGCTGACATGCAAACACTAAGGTACTTGTTACAGTTATATTAGCAGATAATTCATCATGAAGGTCTTCACAAGAAAATAGTTAGGGAGATGGTAATATCAGTCTGAAAAACATTTGGCTGAATTGACATATTCCATACCGTTTTAGTCAGAGGAGAAAAAAATTGAAGCTATTATTCCTTCTAGTTATTCTTTTATGACTAAAACATCAAGCTTAGACTGTTTTTGAAGACATGAGTTCTGCATTATGTCATACAATTGCATAAGAGAGCAAAGTACTGTAACAAACTGTAATGAATACTAAGGTGCTTGCAGATATTTATTCCAAACACCCTGATGGTTGATAAATCTATAGCATAACACAACAACAAAAAATATTAGACAATATTGGTAAGGATCACTGGATGGTGAATGTAACGGAGCCAATAGCTTTCAATGCCTCTTATCATCAGTCTTTAGAATTCGTTGACCAATCAAATAGAAAATAAACAATTTTGACTTTTCCATGGTCTAGGAGTTCTTTCAGTGCTTTCTTCTTTGGTGAATCTTGGAGATGCTCCAACACCCATTTCAGCAACTGTACAAATGATCAAATTACAAATACATTCAACCAGATAATATATTGTCTTACTTTCAGGAATATTTTAGGTTCAATTGTAGAAATAAATAAGGGTGAAGCAAGTTTTAATCTTTGAGAAATTATCACTTTTTTGACAGTGAGAAATTACCTTTTTAATCAAACCTTATCACTTCAGGACAACTGAGAACTTGACATCCAATCAGTTTCCTTTTACATTTAAATACATACATGCAATCTACTGATATGCACACAAAATCTTGAAAATTGAACCAATTAATTTATATTCTCAATAACAGAGTGATGGTGAAAATCAAAGAGGATTTATATGCTTTTTTAAAATAATAGAATTGATTATTTTCTATGTGGCAGTCCTTTCAAACTTATCTATGGTGTTAGTAACATGTTCAAAATATTCTATTAGATTTAGGAAACATATTTCTTTTCCTAGAAGGTTGTTGCTATATTATGATTTTCTATGTGTCTTGTTACCATGCTCTCAATGATCCTCATAACCTATCATTGTTTCTTCATGGTCACTGGGTTTAAAAGCTGGAACTCCACAACCAAAAGCACTGTGGAGGTACCTTCACCAGAGGGGCTGCAGCTGTTCAACACTACCTACTCAACAGCAATTAGATGAGCAACAAATTCTGTCCTTGCTAGAAATGCTCCAATCCTGTAAAATGAATAAAAGATAAAGGACTTATCTGTTCCTATTCCTTATGTTCTTATGATTTGTTTCCTCTAGGACCAGAGAGCACAGCCTTAGAATAGAGGGATGTCCAATTAGGTCTGAGATGAGGAAGAATTTCTTTAGCCAGAGGGTAGTGAACCTGTGGAATTCATTTACACAGACAGCTGTGGAGGCCAAGTCATTGTGTGGATTTAAAGCAAAGATTGATAGGTTCTTGATTAGTTAGGGGGTCAAAGGTTTCAGGGAGATGGCAAGAGAATGGGGTTGAGAGAGATGATAAATCAGTCATGATGGAATAGTGGAGCAGACACGATGGGCAAAATGACTTAATTCTGCTCCTGTGTCTATGATTGCAGCACTTTGCCAAACATGGGTGTCAGGTGATCTAGTGAAAATGACATTTTCTAACTCGATACAGTGGAAGGCATAGAATCATACAGCACAGAAACGGGCCCATCAGATCATGCTGACCATCAAGTCCTGTCTAGGCTAATCCTTTCCAGCACTTCATAGATTGTTGTGCCTAGACAGTTCAAGTGCTCATCCAGAAACTTCTTAAATGTTGGGAAGGTACCTGCCTCCCTGACTTTCTCAGACAATGCATTCCAGATTTTAATCACCCTTGGGTGAAAAAATATATTCATTCAATCTCTTTAATCGTCATCTTAAATCTATGCCCTATGGTTTTGGACATCTCCGTCATGGGGAGCAGTTTTTCACTCTCTCATTGCCTGCCACAGTTCTGCACACCTCAGTTGTGTGCAAGGAAAACAAACCACCCTACGCATTCTCTCCTTATGGTTGAAATTTTTTATTCCAGGCAACATCTCAGTGGATCTCCTCTCCAGTCCAATCACATCCAGTGACCTGACTGCACACAATATTCCAGCTGTGATCTAAGCAATGCTATATAAAGTTGTACCATGACCTCCTTGCTTTTTGTAATCTATGCCACAGCTAATGAAGGCAATCATCATGTATGCCTTCTTCACCACCCCATCTATCTGTGCTGCCATGTTCAGGAAACTTTGGACTTGTATACCAAAGTCCCTTTGTACCTCTAAACTCCCCAGAGCCCAATCATTGATTGTATGTGTCCCTATTAGATCTGACAAGTTGACAGGTATAAAATTCCATCTGCTATTATCTTACTCAGATTACCATCTGATTAATATAATTCTGTAGCCTAGAACAAACTTATAACTATCAAGCTCTGCAAAGCTTGAATTCTAAGGTTGGTGTCATTACTAATGGGACCTTAAAATAAAGCCATGGAGTACAAATCATGCTAAATAAGTTAACGACAGTTTATCTATCCACGTTATTTTTGACAACAGACTCACTCAAAAGAATTGCAAAAATTACAAGTCTTCAGGATGTGGCCATTATTATCAAAACCATCATTCACTGCCCAATCTAATTAACTCTGGAAAAAAAAAGTGATGGGATTAAATTCTCAGTGTTTGTTTCTAGGTCAGTATACCGTATGACTTGGTGGAGAAAATGTAGGGGATGGTGTTCCCATGCACGTGGCTGCTCTCTCATTCTTGATGGATCAGTTTATGGGCTTGGATGGTATGCTGATGTTGAAACAAATGAATATTTAGAGTGGTAATTAGTGTGCCAATTAATGGGAATGCTTTGGGTGAGTTGGTGTGGAGAGTTGAACTAAACTTTTCCATTTTTATTACTTTTAAGCTAATTGCTACTAACAGTTACCTTCATGTAAGGTTAAGTATCTTCCATTATTAAAACCATGAAATGTGATTATTTTTTCTTAATTGAATCTGTGTTAATTTTGAACATTTTAATCAATAAATTGATATGGATAAAAATTGTCTTAAACCATGATGCTTTATGAAAATTGTATACTTTGTCATCAGTTCTTTTCAATTAGTTCAAGAGCATAGTTTGGAAGTCAACATGAATATTTTACCTTCTCATTTGTTCCACCAAAATCAATCTTATACTGTTTAAAAATTTGACTGAGACCAACTTCCTTTCTCGATACATTGACTTGGCAGCCATCAGCGCAGTCAAGAAAAGCTTCAGCTGAAATCTTTAGTTGATTGTCAACATCCTGGAATTGGGGATTAAAGCACAGTTTTGGTTGCAAAGTTCTACACCATCTGCTTTCTGCTATCCATCCAAATATATTTTGGCAGCTTTGACTTGTATCTGAAAGTCACGTATCACCAAGTAATTTAAAATAACTACATTATACATGCCTATAAATAATACAGGCTCTGGAACCCCTTCAGGATTTTACTCATTTTGGATAGGATTTCAGGTGTACCATGGACTGTGAGAAGCTAATTGCCTACAGGAAGCTCATTTAACTACGGCAGAGAAAAGTACAGAGCTTGATTTCACCTTCAGACAATACATGGGAATGTGTAATCCTTACAGGAGCCATTCAGAAGCCCTGACAGCCCTTGCCTTTCAGTGACTTTGGGACCCAAAGGCTATTTATACCCAAGTTGAAATCAGCTAACATGATGAAAAAGAAATTAGTATGAAATTTTGGGCAAATTGGACATTCCTTTATAGATACACTTTAAAATGAGCCTGGACATTCTGTTATCAATCTCCAAATTTTCTTTAAACATTGCAACATAGCTCATTTTATAATTCTGCGTTCTGAGTTCATCAGCTAACCAGTTCAAGTTAGCCAGAGGAGCAAATGTCTCCTGCAACACCCAAACTGCTGGAGGAATCCAGACAGCCAGGCAGCATTTATATCAGTCAATATTTCAAGTTGAGACCCTTTATCTGGACTGAATGATACTGGGGAGATAGCCACAATAAAGAGATGGAGGGAAGGGTGGAGCAAGAGCTGGCAAATGGATCCATTTGAGGAGGTGTGACAGGCAGATTGGGGAGTGGAGATTGGAAATAGCACCAGAAATACTTTAGATCTTGGCTGGGACCACAATCGGAGGTATGGAAGTTGAGTTGGAAGCCACACAAGACAAGAAGGCGGTGGAGATCAGTACAAAGGAAAGACATGTTTTAGTAGTGAGTCTGGGTGATAGTGTGGTTGAAGAGGGGGAGCAGTGAGACAGGGTCTTACAGACCTCCTGCCAAAGAGAGGAGGAGAACTTCTTCAAAGTGGGCATACCTTGAAGGGACTTTGTAGGGGAGCAACAAAATTCAGACAGAAGAACCTGGAGCAACACACAAAGTTTATTCAACATTTTATGTTTTACTCTAGATTTCAGCATCCACATTCTTTGTGTCATGAGGAAGTGTATCCTGCTGGACCATTATTTGCCCTTCTTTGTCAATTAGGCCATCAAGTATAGACTTAAACTTTCCATCACATCAGAATATGATTTAAAATGTCAAAATAATATTCTGATATCATCAAATTATATGAAAAGAAAAAAGACTGTTGGAAAATTCAGGCAGTCATTTATGAGATTTAAAAATTGCAACATAAAATAAGTCATTGGTAAAATGCATCCTAAATAAGGAGACAACACCAGAAAGTGAAAACTTTCAAATGTTCAAAGTTTAAAGTTTTATACTTTATACTTTATACCTTATTGTCACCAAAAAATTGATACTAGAACGTACAATCATCACAGCGATATTTGATTCTGCGCTTTGCGCTCCCTGGAGTGCAAATCAATAGTAAATATTAAAAATTTAAATTATAAATCATAAATAGAAAATAGAAAAAGGAAAGTAAGGTAGTGCAAAAAAAACCGAGAGGCAGGTCCGGATACTTGGAGGGTTCGGCCCAGATCCGGGTCAGGATCCGTTCAGCAGTCTTATCACAGATGGAAAGAAGCTGTTCCCAAATCTGGCTGTACGAGTCTTCAAGCTCCTGAGCCTTCTCCTAGAGGGAAGAGGGATGAAAAGTGTGTTGGCTGGGTGGGTCGCGTCCATGACTATCCTGGCAGCACTGCTCCGACAGCGTGTGGTGTAAAGTGAGTCCAAGGATGGAAGATTGGTTTGTGTGATGCGCTGCATCATGTTCATGGTCTTCTGCAGCTTCTTCCGGTCTTGGACAGGACAACTTCCATACCAGGTTGTGATGCACACTAGAAGAATGCTTTCTACGGTGCATCTATAAAAATTAGTGAGGGTTTTAGGGGACAGGCCAAAGTTCAAAGTAAATTTATCATCTAAGTACATTTATGTCACCATATACTACCAGGAGATTTATTTTCTTGCAGGCAACCATAGTGGAATAAAAAAAACAATAGAATCAATAAATAAACTGTACGCAAGCACTGACAGACAACTAATGTGCAAAAGGAGGCAATCTGTGCAAATACAAAAACAATTAATAATCAATAAATAAGACTGAGAACATGAGTTGTAGAGTTCTTGAAAGTGAGTCCATAGGTTGTGGAATCAGCTTGAGAACATGGTTTAAAATGGTAATTGGAACAAACCTCGGCAGCGTAAATCTTGATTGGAGGGCAGCTAATTGCTCCATAGTTCAAAGCAAAATGAATAAGTGGCTCTACCCCCTCCAGTGCAACCTGAAAAATTAAAGAAGGTGTTACAGTGCATTTCAGATAGCAAAAGTAAAACACCATTAAGTGCCAAGGGCAGAGGGAGCTGAATGAATGATGAAAATGCCAAGTAATTAGACCCTCAAGGTCATGCTTTAGGAATTATTTGATCTGTTGCTCAAAGCAATTAATCAATCTTCTTTTGATAACTTCACTGAAGAGGAGTCTCCATCATGAACAATAAGCACAGTAAGTAATATTTTTTTAAAAAATCATCATCTCATCTGTAAATAGATTTAAGCCCTTTGACCGAGTCCATGGCAAAAGAAAAAAAAATAAAAATAAAAATAAATAAATAAGCAATAAATATCCAGAATATGAAATGAAGAATCCTTGAAAGTGAGTCCACAGGTTGTGGCAACAGTTCAATGATAGGGCAAGTAAAATTGAGTGAAGTTACCCCCTTTGGTTCAACAGTCTGATGGTTGAGAGGTTATAACTGTTTGAACCTTGTGGTATGAATCCTGAGGCTCCTGTAGCTTTTGCTGGCAACTGTGAGAAGAAAACATGACCTGGGTGGTGAAATTCACTGAAGATGGATGCTACTTTCCTGCAGCAATGCTCCATATAGATGTGCTCTGTGGTGGAGAGGGCTTTACCTGTGATGGTTTGGGCCATATCTACTACTTTTTGTAGGATTTTCAATTCACGGGGACCAGACTGTGATGCAACCAGTCAATATAGTCTCCACCATGCATCTATAGAAGTTTGTCAATGTTCTAATCTCCCAGTGAGGACTGGTTCATGGATCATGGACCATGAAAGGGAATTTCTAACATTTGCATCATCATACATATACCCAAAACCTCCCAAGTAGATTGATTCAGTTTCTAGATAATAAAGTTGTTGAGTTTTTGGGTTACCTAAGTTGTGAAACTGTATTTTTAAAGCAGTGACAAAACACAAAATGCTGGAGGAACCCAACAGACCAGGCAGCACCTATGGAAAAGAAGACAGTTGACATTTCGGGCCATGACCCTTCACTGGCCCGGGACGTTGACTGTACTCTTTTACATAGATGCTGCCTGGCCTGCTGAGTTCTTCCAGCATTTTGTGTGTGTGTTGCTTGAATTTCCAGCACCTGCAGATTATCTCTGGTTTGTGTTTTAAAACAGTGAAATTAGTTTATATCAAAGATTATATTATAGAATATAGTTGACATTAATTTTCTGCTCAATGGTCAAGTAGAGCCTCTATAAAAATCCACTTTGCATTGATGAAACTCTGTGCAAAATGGAAGAAAGTTTGATACATTCAATTATTACAGATTCTATGTAGTATTGCCTTAAAGAGCAAAATAAGCATGGCACTCTCATAGACTAGCTTTCGAAGTAAGTTGTTTTGATCCTTTATTGTTTAAAGTATTCAATCACTGGTGATTTGAAATTTTGATAAACCCAATAATTCAAGCACTTGCGGCATTACCAGATAATTTTTTTGGAACTTGCTCATATATTGGCCAAATATCCCACATTGCCAAATTTCCTTTTGATTTTTAGTGAGATTTTTGCTGTAATGATTTGATGGGACAGTTACAATCCAGGCAAAGTAAAAACATATATTCCTGATGATACCTAGATCATCTTATAAGATTGAGATTTGGAGAAAACATAACAAAGACTAGGACTTGCAATCAAAGAAGACAATTCACCAAAAAGTTCAAGTGCTGGAATAATCATTATAATTATTTTAAGGACATTAATCAACAGAGTTAACTTATTTATATAAATTCAGCAGTATATTCAAGCAGTAAAGCAACCTTAAGACGTTGATCATTTTTTGAGAATGGTTTTGTAACTTGAGCTGGACCTTTTCGATTACCACGAAGTACACCATTTTGAATATCATTCAGCGAAAACACCTTTCCACCAATCTTGTAACTTATGGAATTAAAAAACTGAAATGGTACAAAATTGATTTCAGAGGACATTATTATAAACATAAATCAAATAAAAAAGTATCCACTTCAGAAAACTCCTCAAAATAAATTATTATATTTCTTTTAATATGGCATTTGATCTGTTCAACATCTTCAATCAGAAGACAGCAAATGTGGTGAGGGATAATTCTTGATTGAGGAGATATCTGAAAGAGGTGTTTAAAATCACAGCAAAACTAGATGGAGTAAACAAAGAAAAATTGTTTCTAATGGCTGTTATTTCAATAACCTGAGGACACAGATTTCTATCAATTAACAAAAAGGTCTGGAGGTGTCCTTTATGCAATAAATATTTAGGATTTCAAATGCACCAACTAATACAGACTGCTAGATAAAGTTTTAGCTATCACCTTCAAAAGGAAATGAATATAAGGAAGAATTATGTGGGGGGGGGTAAAAAACAAATGATGGAGCCTTTATATATTGAGTTTCAAAACATTGACACAGGCATGATGGGCCACCATCTGTTTATTTTGTCCTTTTAATAAACTATGTAAATGACAGATAAAATGGTTGCCAGAAAATACAGAGGAATCTAGATCGGCTGGGTAAGTGGATTGAGGAATGGCAAATGGAGTTTAATTTAGATAAGTACGAGGTGTCACATTTTGGGAAGACATATCAGGGTAGGAATCTTACAGTGAATGGTAAGGCCCCAGGAGCACTGTAGTACCGAGGGACTTAGGAGTAGATAGATTGCAGAAATTGGCGTCACGGATAGACAGGGTAGTAAAGGTGGCTTTGGGTATTCTTGCTTCCATCAGTCAGGGCATTGAGTACAAAGTTAGGATGTTATTTTGTAGTTGTACAAATCATAGATGAGGGCATACAGTATTTGAAAGATTGTGTTCAGTTTTGGTTGCTCTACTATTGGAAAGATACCACTAATTGGAAGGTGTACAGAAAAGATTAAAGAGAATGTTACTTGGACTTGAGGAACTGAGTTATAGAAAGAAGTTTGGGAGAGTAGGACTTTATTCATTGGAAAACAGGTGAATGAGAGGGTGATCTTAATGATGGGCATTGGTAGGGTTAATGCACTCAGCTAAGTAATAGCTAATGCACCCTGTCTTTTTTCCCCAGGGCTGGGGGAACCAAGAACTATAGAGTCCATACTTTTAAGGTGAGAGGGAAGAGATTAAATAGCACCCTAAGGGGCAACTTTTCCACCTAAGGGGTGGTCTTTATATGAAATGAGCTGCCAGAAGAAGTGGTTGCGACAGGTACTGTATATTAAGAACATCTAAAAGGCGCTTGGGGAATTACATGGATAGGAAGGGTTTAGAGAGATTTAGGCTAAAAATAAGCAAATGGAACTTGCTTAAGTGAGAACTTGGCTAGCATGGGGCAGAAGGGCTGAAGGGCCTGATTCTGTGCTGTATGCTCCAAGACTTTATAAATACTAACTCTAAAAGTTTGGATAAAGAAAACATCACTTGTCTCTTTACTGGGAACTTGAACTAAATGTTTTCTCTTTATCCCAGTCCTGGAGAAAGTGGTTTTAACTTGGTTGAAACATTACTCAGCTTCTGTTTCCACACGTGCAACCTGACCTGTTGAGGGTCAAATCACTGACCCTGCTGAGTGTCCCTGGCTTTTACTGCTTTTCATATCACTTCCTGACCTGACTCGCACGTGAACCCATTCTAGGAAGCAACGTCTCTATGGAAGAAAAGATATCTATGTGCTCAGAACAAGTAAAGACTACGTCTGCCATCATACTTGATATCTTTGCCATGCATTTCTCGGAGGTCCGCTCTTAATATTTCCATGAATGACTAATATATTGTACAGGTTGATGAAGAATGCCAGCTTCTTTATCCTACTGAGACTGCTAATATCGATATGCTGTAACTGTGTTGTATGTTGACAATACTCCTCAAAAACTGGATTTGCAGCCATGGATTGATAATCTACTATCTGCAATAAAGAAAAATGAAATTGTTAATTATAATTTTGGACATATCTGCAACTAAGAAACCTATGTTTACTCTATCATCAAACCAAATGAGCTAAAGCTATCTATAAAATAATTACAAGAATCAGTAACATTTAAAGAGCTGTTTAGCTCTTTATTTAACAGAAGTTGAAGTTTTAGATAGGAATAGAAAATTTTAAATTGTTTAGCAAGAGAATAGGATTTTAAAAAGGAAGTATTGACTAACCTTGCCGTCTGATGTAATGTGTTCTGAGAACAACTTTGCAAGTAAATCTTTCATGATCTCCAAATATTGAAAAACTGAAATTTGACAGATTATTTCAGCGTGTTACTATTAGAAACAAATATGAGATTCTGCTTCAACAAAGCTTACAAAAAGAAGTGGATACAGTCACTTCATCACAGTAAAGCCCTCCCCACCATTGAGCACGCCTACACGATGTGTTGAAAGCAGCATCCATCATCAGGGACCCCCACCACCCAGGTCATGCTCTTTTCTTGCCGCTACCTTCACGGAGAAGGGACAGGAGGCTCAGGACTCACACCACCGGGTTTAGGAACAGCTATTACCCCTAAACCATCAGGCTCTTGAACCAAAGGGAATAACTTCACTCAACTTCACCACCTCCCCATCATTGAAATGCTCCCACAGCCTCTGGACTTTTCATCTCAATATTTATTGCTTATTTATTTATTATTATCATTTGCTTCTATTTGTATTTGCACAGTTTCTTGTCTTTTGCAGACTGGTTGAACAGCTGAGTTGGTGTAGTCTTTCACTGATTCTATTATGGTTATTATTCTATTATGGATTTATTGTGTATGCCCACAAGAAAATGAATCTCAGGGTTGTATATGCTGTCATATATGTATTTTAATAATACATTTATTTTTAACTTTGAACTTTGCTGTTAAAATTTTCAGCTTTAGTTACTGATCACTTTTTAGCCTCCATTCCCTACACCTCTGAAATCTTAGCAACACACACAAAATGCTGGAGGAACTCAGTAGGCCAGGCAGCATCTATGGAAAGAAGTACAGTTGAAGTTTTAGGCCAAGATGCTTGGATTTCCAGCATCTGCAGATCTTCCCTTGTTTGTGATTTGGCCTCAGAAATCTTTCCCAGTTATAGACCAAATGATATCTCTGTTCTTCAGAAGATGATCTCTTCATATTTCTGAACACCTTCATCCTACGATTGCACTCCATCTCCATGTTCCAAGTTTCACTCTCAGCACCTCTATGCCTCACTAGTTCTTTACTTCTTTAAAGTACAATGGGAAACCCAGGTCTTTGAGTTATATTTTTGTCACTTGTCTTAGTGTAGTTTCTTGTGTCATTGTGCCACACTTAAAACAATAATTGTTCCGCTGAAAGAAGCCAGGAGGGAATAGGAGGAAGAGATAAAAGGCTGAAGAAGAAGGAATCTCCAACTATCCCTGCTTCTTACTTCATCCACCCTCCCACACAGCAAAGCTGAACTGAAACTGTGTAGGGAGAGGATGTGGTGTTAACTCAAGCAGACTAGATAGGGAGGAAAGAAAGGTGATGTGCTGGAAGCTCAGGCTGCCCTGATAGGGCCAAACCCAAAAGGAACTAAAACATACCACAAAGTGAGTGGAATGGCTATAAACCTGAAATTAATGCAACAAAGTTGAGTTGAACCTGGCCTGGTAGGGAGAAGAAATGGCGAGAGCTCAATCAGACCTGAAAGAAACCAAGGTTGAACTCAAACCACCTTTCTGAGGAGAAGATGTGATGCAGTTAATACAGACCCGAACCAAAGCAGACCTGAAAGAGAGATAGGAGCTCAAGCTGTCCTAGCAAAGAGAAGGCAGAGTAGGAAATTTTCACCTTGAAAAGGAGAAGGCAGAACCAGCGGGTAAGAGCACAAGTAGACGTTGAAGGAACCAAGGTTAAGCTTAAATGGACCAGATAGGGAGGAAAGGGAGAAGATGTAGTGGGAGAACAGATCAGGTGGATCTCAAGCAGACGTGACAAGCAGAAAGCCAGGTGGATCTCAAGTGGACATAACAGGGAACTCAAGTGTACGAAACAAGGGGAAGTGGATGAAATGGGGGGAAGGCCAGTGGTGGCAGCTCAAGTGGATAAAACAGGGGGAAGGCCAGTGGTGGGAACTGCAGTGGACCAGAAGAGCTCCAGCCACCCTTGAAGGAAAGCAGGGGTAAAGCAAATCTGAGAGGGACACAGCAAAGTTAAACTCAAGCTGCTCGCGAAAGGAGGTGGAATTGAGCTTAGTTTGATGTGAAAGAGACAAGTGGAGCTAAATCAGACCTGAAAGGGACAAGGTGGATCTGAAACCAATGTAAAAGGGACATGGCGGAGTTAAAGGTGACTTGATAAGAAGAATGCAGGGTGGAAGCGCAAATCACCTGGAAAAGGAGAAAAGCGGTTGGGGGATCGAGCGGATCAGACAGTGAGAAGGCAGAGTCAAGTGCTCAAGCCGTACTGAAGTGAGAAGGCAGTGAGCTACTGAAATTACCCTGAGTGGGGGAGCTCAAAGAGACTGGGAAGTGAGAAGGCCAGATGGAGTTAATATCAACCCGAAAGGGGAAAGTAGAAGGGACAATGTAGGGTGAATCACTGACATACTGGACAGCACCGGGTGGCTGATAACCAGGAATGCAGGAATTTTAAACGGTCTCAGTGAGGCAGGGAGAGCAGATGCATCAGGATGACCCAGAGCACTAGGTGGAGCTCCAAGCAGACATGAAAGGACAGATTTTACACCCTGAGGGTGGCGTATGTGGAACAAGCTGCCAGAGAAAGTGGTAAAGGTGGGTAGAGGTTTAAAAGATATCCAGGTAGGTACATAAACATGAAAAGGTTAAAGGGATATGGGCCAAACCCACGCAAATTGGTCTAACTCAGGCAGGCATTTGTCAGCATAGATCAATTGGGCCAAAGGACCTGTTTCTGTGCTATGAATCGATGACTATGACACTTACACGAGTTAGGAACAAAGACAATAGCTCTATTGATCGCCAGAATCCCTACCCTGAAGTGATTGTCTGCTTGGAGGTTCAAAATCAGGAGAAACACGGCAGTGGAGAAGGCAAATTTGACAAAGGCTTTTCAGTCTTGGTAGGAGGTATCCTTGTGGCTATTTGAAAAAGACTGCTGATCCCGTGAAAACATTTACAAATGAAAAAAGCCAAGTCTATAAAAGATTATTTAAAAACACTTGAAACTTTAAGCGTGCTTTTAAATAAGTAACCATTGTAAACAATGTTCCTTCTGATTTGTAATGATAGTGTGCACAAAAATCTTGTACTGTGCAATATTTTGCCCAGTGACAACAACGTGAGCACACTGAATATTTTCTTCAATAAAAACAGTGTAAATAATCCTGTTCTAAAATCTGCAGACAAATCATTGCAAACTCCATGTTATCAATACCGTCCACATCAGAAACCAGAAAAGAAAATGTGATTGTGTACGATCATGAAATACACTTAACATGGCAATAAAGTCGAGGGTCACAACCTTTTGTGCACTAGTACCAAAATGTGTGTGTGTGTGTGTGTGTGTGTGTGTGTGTGTGTGTGTGCATGCACAAGCGCACAGCTTAGAGGGAACATTGATTACAGAGACACAGTTTTTGTGCAACAGTGCAGGATTAAGTTATTTATTTCTGCCCTCTCACTATCTCTGCACATAGGTTAAAAGAACTGGATAAAAACTAGTCCTCCTTAACATTACAGAGATTCTCCTCCAAGCTGCTCAACACTCTCATTTGGACATACTATATATTGTTAGTCCTTCATCATCAATAGGTCTAAATCCTGCAATTCCCTGTTCAAAGGTATTGTAACCTTCAGCTGAAGGACTGCAAGTCACTGTAGAAGACAGCTCACTGCCATCTTCTCAAGAGCAGTTAGGAATGGGCCATAAATGTTGGTTTTGCCAATGATGTTCCTGAAAATGAATTGTTAAACATTCACCCAAATTCAAAGTTGAACGTGTACACTGCTTCTAATTACTTCCCAATTTTTTTGCAGTGTCTATTTTGGGTGCCAGGGTAGCGTAACAATTAGTGAAACTCTATCACAGTTGGGGCATCGGAGTTCAGAGTTCAATTCCGGCACCATCTGTAAGGGATTTGTACCTTCTCTCCATGACCGCGTGGGTTTCTTCCAGGTGCTCCGGTTTCCTCCCACAGTCCAAAGACCTACCAGTGAGTATGCTAATTGGTCATTATAAATTGTCCTGCAATTAGGCTAGTGTTAAATAGATGGGTTGTTGGGCGGTGTGGCTCTTTGGGCCGGAAGGGCTCGTTCAGTGCGGTAACTCTAAATAAATAAATAAAATTACTCGGCAATCTCTTTACTGTTGGTCAAGGACATTGACTATGGTTGAAACAAGAAAAGAAAATATGTACATACAATGATAGATGATTAAATTTCTTATTGGAATTGAAGATGTTTTCCATTATTATTATAGGATGTGGAAAGTGTCATTCACATTTACTACTGATAGCAGTCAGGAGCATTGGATGTTGCCCATTTAAATCATATGTTCTGGTGGTGATCTTCCACTGAACAGGAGCAGAAAAGGAATAAAATGCTACATACCAGAAGAGGCTGCAATTTTGGCATTTAATGAAGCAACAGAGTCATGCTCCACCAATCTGTACAGAGCATTGCTGTCTTCAAATTCTTTTACAGCCAAGGGATTTAAAAACTTTCTATTTGTCAGATCTCTTCCCAAGTCAATCGCTGCAGATTTGTCTATATTAAAATACAGATCAAAGGACAAAAAAGAATGAGTACTCCTTATAGATATGTTTACTAATCAAAACAACTACTCAGAAGTTATTTTAGAAATTTTATTTTAAAAAAATAAGTTCAGTTTTCCTCTACTCTGCTGTAAGGCACATGACATCAAAGTAGTTCTAAAGTCCCGTTATCCTTTATCAATAATAAGGATAGCCTCTCCTTGGTCAACCATTATTGCCCCACCACTATCAAGTACAATTCTCTCAACAACCCTTTCCCTATCTCATGGTTCATCCTGTATTGAAGAAAAACTTTTGAATCTAACACTTCTCAAAGAGGGAATTGAGATACTTGGTGTAGGGTAGGAAAGCAAAGTAGTGTTACACAATCAGCAAAAGGGAGATCTGGATACCGGCTGGCAGTGAGAATGTGATTTCCTTGTGCCCCTTGCCAACCAGCTCAAGATTTCCCCTCACTATCCATCTGGTAACTTATTATTCCCTTCCCACCCCTTGATCTTTTTTTCTGCTCAGGCTGAGACCACTTTCTCTCTCCCTTTCTCAGTGAAGCCAGTGTTCTGTTCCTTATACCCTGCCTCATTCCCTCCATTCCTTTCCTCCACATACTCTCCTGTCTCCAGCTTCTAGCACACAGTAGATCTCCGAGACCTTGCCAACACCCATCTAGGCAACTACTGAGAGAGGAACAGAGAGAAAAAATATTTTCCATTATATTGAACAGAATCCTCAAGTTCTCTGGCCAATCAAGATAACTCTGCTCACAAAGCGCCTTTCCATCTCAGTCCTCCAAAATCTAGCACTACCACTGACCCATACCCTGGCACAAGTTTGTACAGGTAACCAAAGGTGAATGTCTGAATTTGTGGTCACTTTTAATTAAGAGCTACTGTAACAATAATGCATTAGAAAACTAATGCTTGCAGGGTGTGTGTTTGATACAAGGCTATGTCCAAAGGAAAATGGCTGGAGTCACTTAGTTGCTAATGTGTTGATTAGGTGCATTAAAAATCTGATGAAGGGTTCTGGCCTGAAATGTCGGCTGATCTTTTCCACGGATGCTGCCTGACCTGCTGAGCTCCTCCAGCGTGTTGTGAGTGTTGCATTAAAAACCTAACTTACAAAAATTAGTGAAAATAGTGGAATAAAAACTGCCAATATTTACAAAAAGGTATCTACCAGAAAACACAATGATAGCTCCATACTATTTTTGTGCAGTGTGAACACCTGGGAACTCTGATCCTCTCTATCCTACTGAGAGCAAAGAGCTCCGGTTATTAAACAGCAGGATATGCCATCTTTAATTACCCACAAAGTTAACTTAAGACTACACATGAATTAGAATATGATGCACCTCACAATGTAGTTACAATCATATTACAAAATAAACAGAAATATCTACCTTAAATACAGTGCACAAACAATATGTAAACATTTATCTTCTCCGTGGACTGTCACCTTGTCGTGGAGAAGCTTGTGTGGTCCTGAGATTCCAAGAGTGATGCCGTCTGGAGCTATGCTCCTGGTAGGGTCACCCATGGTGGTAAGGTCGAGGGTGAGGTCCCTGACAAAGAACAATCCAACCAAAACCTCAAAGGTGGAACAGGCGGACGAAGTTACTTTGAACTCAACGGTTGTGAAGGCAGATGAAGGCTGCAACAAATCCATCAGCTCCAATCGTCGTGGTTTCCATGCCATTGGAATCAGTTGGTTGATTTGTGAAGTATCGTGTGCTTCTTGGAGTGCAACATCAAGTACATGTTAAACAAATACACTCACAGGCGCCTTTGCTCTGTGGGCCACTTCAGAATGAAGACCATCATCCTCAACCTCGAGGAATAGCCATGACGAAACATTTATATATTCCCATTACTAAAGAAATGGCATATTCTGCATGTATGGCAGAAAAGGCACCATAAAACCAACCCAAGCACATCGGCTCGGTTTAGACCTATTACGAGAATAGACCAGGGAAGACTGTGGAGTGTGTGCACTCAGTGCAGCGACAGCAGAATGACAAAGCAGTGTGTGTGTATATATATATATATAAAGGAGTGTGTATACCAAGCACTCTCCATCAGAGTGTGCTTGTAAAACAAATGGAAATATAACTGAATTAGTGGTAACCAGGATATCCTTTGAATATGTGACAGGAGCCTCCTCATGAGGTTGTGCTATCATTAGAAGCTATCACAATCTCATCTCAAACTGCTGCAATCAAATCAAAGGACCTCTGAGCATTTTTCAACTGATGAAAAGTAGAGGATTTTTCATCTAGCAAACTCACCAATATTTCTATTATCGACCAGCCAATTCACAAAATTTTTCCCTGAAAAGGTGTCCTGGTATAGTTTGAGGCAGATCCAGTTGTTGCCAATAATCCCACTTTCCTTGAAGTCCATGATTAGGTTTGTATATTCATCTACTTTACTTACTGGTTCTACAAAGCAAATAGTAAAAATTCATTAATCTTAACAGTGGGTGCTTTAAAGCTTAGTCATAAATGTGCATTCTGTGAATCATGAACAGGTTGCCTGTTTGTATACTATTATACCTGCTGTCTCTTTGAAAGAAGCCATCCTGTACCTTTTGCAGTAATTAGGTACAGATTATGTTTGACATAAATAGCTAGAATCAAATAGAGCATTATTTGTGGTGGCAAACTTTTCCTTAACACAAACAAAAAACTAAATCTCCAAAACGAAAAATAAAGTTTCCCTCTCAATTGTTGAACAAAATCAACAGCAATCAGTTCTGCTGCCTTATCCAGGTTTGATCCTGACCTTGGGCACTGTCTGTGGATAGTCTGTATATTTTCCCTGTGAATGAATGGTTTTGCCACAGGTATTCTGGTTTCATCCAAGATGGCCAAACACACGCTTAGTGTTAGGTTAACTGGCTACTGTAAAATGTCCAAAGTGTATGTGGGCAGCAGGGGCAGGTGATGGGATTGAAAGAAGAAAGTGTAAGATTTGTGTTGAAGGGTGTTGATGGTCAGAATGGAGGCAATGGATAAATGGGCCTGTTTCTGTGTTCTGACATGATGACTCTGTAAAACGCTATTTCTTTAAATACCAAGTTTTCTGGATTACCTATGCTTCATACAAGAAGCGGAGTTAGACTTTCAGGCCAATATTCTGATGAATCAGAAATGTTAACTTTATCTCTAATTCTACGGTCATTTCTCTGCTGGCGAATACCTTAAACATTTTCTGTTATTAGAGCAAAGTTATTTTGAGACACTACAAGGAAGTAATACTTTATAGCCATCAGAATTGAGTGAAGTATTTCATTCTTAAAATCTCAATCTGAAATAATATTTGTGAGGAACTTCAGTTACAATCAGAACCTCTTCGGACTGGCAAACAGAATTACACATTTCAACCATGGACAGGAGCTGAGTCATAAAGCTAAAAGTAAGCTTACATATTTCACGTCTGACTATCACACATTGGATATAATTTAATTTGATATTCACTTGTGTTATGATAATAAATTTGCCCATGATCAACAGACTTTGGATCATCATTAATTATAAGTTTAATTGAACAAACCATTTGGTTCTTGAACTAACTGGCAAAACCCTAATCACCACAGTTTAGCAACACCATGTACACTTTGACCACTTTGCATTAAAATGGACTTTTTTGGTGTTTGTAATTGTGCCTTCTGGTCAAAAAACTGTATTTTTCATGTTTAATGTACATTTTTCCTTGAATGTAGCCTATATGATACTATGGGCCCGTGATGCTGCTGCAAGTGAGCTTTTCATTTTACCTGTGCACAAACGTACTTGTGCAAAGTGATAATAAAATCAATCTGACTTTGTCATAAGCTCGGTGGATACAAGAGAGGGTCATGTGCTGGGTTTCCTGACTCTCCAATGACTTGCCACTAGTAACTAAGCACAAGTCAGGATACTCCCCACTTTCCTGGATGAGTTCAGTTCTAACTACTCTTCAGGAAATAGACACCATTAAAGCTTTGATTGCCACCCTATCTGCTATACTAAACTTTCACTTTCTCCACCATCAGTACAGCACCTCATCAAGGCTCCATTAATAGCCAAACCACAACCTCTATCACCAGGATAGTTAAGAGCAGAAGATGCTGTGAATGCCATCTCCAAGTCTGTCTTCATACTTCCTGACTTAGAAATATATATCATTTTTTTTTGCTTCAGAGAACTTAAAACACAGTGAGATTGCAATGGGTCAGGGAGAATGCTCACTGGCATCTTCTGAAGACTAACAACAAATGGCAATAATTTCTAGTTACATAGGTGGCCTTTGACATATTGATCTACATGAAGTCCTAGGACAATTCCATTCCTCTGCTCATTTCCAATTTCCTTATAACTTATGGTCTTACACATGCCAATTAACAATTCATGATTTTCCCAACAGCCACATGGGGCAATTTACAGTAAGCAATTAATCCACATGTCTTTGAACCGTGGGAGGAGGGGAACCTATGACAAGAATATCACAGTGAGAATGTAAAAGCGTCACACAGGTGACACTGGAGATCAGAACTGAGCCCAGCCGACTGGAGCAGTAAGGCAGCCACACCACCAGTAGCGTCATTGAATTCCTAGTCATTCCAGAATTACTGACATCGTATGAATAATTGAAAGAAATACAATTAGTTGTTGGCTTCCCATTCCAGGGCCAAACCCAGGAAATTTTTTACATTGCATTGGCTTTGCAAAGCAGCAGAACCTGTTCACACACCTGCACAGAAACAATTGTCTATTTTGAAACATGTTTTGATCTGCCACGCTTCACATAGATATACGTACTCTACTCATGAACAGATTAAACAAACATTCTTCCTCCTTTAGTCACGTCAAGAACCCGATACCACAGCAAATTCTCTTTTTTGCAAAACATATCACCAAAGTTCTGGTGTCCACAATGACATTCACCCTTTCTATGATATAACCATGGCAACTACACTCAGTGACCACTTAACTGGGTACCTCCTGTTCCTAATGAAGTGTCTACTGAGTGTATGTTTGTGGTCTTCTTCTGTTGTAGCCATTCAGATTCAACAGGTTGTGCACTCAGAGATGCTCTTCTGCACACAACTGTTGTAACATGTGCTTATTTGAGTTACTGTCACCTTCCTGTCAGCTTCAATCAGTCTGGCCATTCTCCTCTGACCTCTCTTGTTAGCAAGGTGTTTTCACACACAGAACTCCTACCCGCTGGATGTTTTTGTGTGTTTGTTTGTTTTTTGCACCATTCTCTGTAAACTCTAGAGACTATTGCACAAGAAAATCCCAGGTGATCAGCAAATTCTGGGATACTCAAACCACCCTCTCTGGCACCAACAACCATTACACAGTCAAAATAACTTAGATCACATTTCTTCCTCATTCTGATATTTGGTCTGAACAACAACTGAACCTCTTTACCACATCTGCATGTTTTTATGCATTGTGTTTGTGCCACATAATTGGCTGATTAGATATTTGCATTAATACATAGGCATACCTACTAAAGTAGCCTCTGAGTGTACAGCTTACTGCTTCCTTTCAACATTCTGCTTTGAATTTTCAATGGAAGCTGCAGCAATGTAAAGCCTGGATAGAAAGAGATGGCTACAATACATGACTGGTACGCCTTCACCTTGATATTCACCACTTGTGAGTTTGTGGAATTTCATTGTTCCTACCTTCCTTCTGCACCTGTTCTTCAACAACTTCCGGTTCAGGGATTGGAGGAGCATCTGGAGGTACAGGTTCATTCTTAACCAGATCAATCAGCTTGTCAAGCTCGCCTTGCGGCTGATGAGAAAAAAAGCGATTCATTATTTCACCATGTTATTGCATTGTGACTATCTGACAGGTACATCAAAAATGTTGCTTTACTACTGGAGGAATTCATTAGGTTAAGCAGCATCTATAAATGCTTAGGGATGGGTGTCATTTTGGGTTGACACCCTGCATCAGGACAGAGAACGTAAAGGGAAGATAGGCAGCGTGCAGGAAGGGGTGGGGGGGGGCAAACCAGATGCTGGTAGATGATAGGTGGAGAAATGTAAGAGAGGGTTGATGGGTAGATGGAACCTGATGGGGAAGGGGGTAGGAAGGATGAACCAAGGGAGAAAAACCCCTTGTGGTTTGGTACGTGGGTGATGGGCAGATGGAACCATATGGGGGGGTGTAGGAAAGGTTCAGCAAGGAAGAAGAAACTCTGGTGGATAGGCATGTGGGTGATGGGCAGATGGAAGCAGGGAGGAGAATGTAATAATGAGCAGAGGTGTGATAAAAGGTAACAGAGGATGGACTGATGGAATTGAGAAAGTAATACAGGAGAGTGAGTTAACTGAAAGAAGAAAAAATTATTGTTCATATCATTAGGTGGTACGTTACGGAGTAGAATATGAGGTTTCCTTTCGCTTTGCATTTGGCTTCACTGTAACAGTGGTGAAGGACAGCCAGTTTGTAGTATTTAAGTTAGCAGGAAAACTACCCTCATCTCACAAACCTACACCCTGTTTGGAATCATGCAGATTGAAACTCCTTGTTTAATTCCTCCTGGCCACGGTATACATGGAGCTGATAATTAGTTTCAACCAACACACATAAAAGTTGCTGGTGAACGCAGCAGGCCAGGCAGCATCTCTAGGAAGAGGTACAGTTAACGTTTCGGGCCGAGACCCTTCGTCAGGTCGAACTGAAAGAAGAGCTAGTAAGAGATTTGAAAGTGGGAGGGGGAGAGGGAGATCCAAAATGATAGGAGAAGACAGGAGGGGGAGGGATGGAGCCAAGAGCTGGACAGTTGATTGGCAAAAGGGATATGATAGGATCATGGGACGGGAGGCCTAGGGAGAAAGAAAGGGGGAGGGGGAAGCCCAGAGGATGGGCAAGGGGTATAGTGAGAGGGTCAGAGGGAGAAAAAGGACAGAGAGAAAAAGAATAAATAAATAGATAAATAAATAAATAAAGGATGGGGTACAGGGGAGGTGGGGCATTAACAGAAGTTAGAGAAGTCAATGTTCATGCCATCAGGCTGGAGGCTACCCAGACAGAACATAAGGTGTTGTTCCTCCAACCTGAGTGTGGCTTCATCCTTACAGTAGAGGAGTCCGTGGACAGACATATCAGAATGGGAATGGGACGTGGAATTAAAATGTGTGCAGTGGATAGACATATCAGAATGGGAATAATTAGTTTGTTGTGTTTATCATTCATATTTAATACTTCCAATATTTTTGACTTAGTCAGTGGTAGACTCCGTTCTGAGTGGAGTGCTGAACAAGGTGATTCAATAAAATGGACACCTACTTTATTTGTTTAGAATTCTATCATATGAATAAAGTTCTAGGCCATATTAACTTACCATACTGCAATAAGTGATCAGTTTTACCTACCAACTTCTGAAAATCATCATTTCCTCCAACATGGATGTTGTTAAAGTAGATTTGTGGTACAGTAAGACATCCAGTGAGATCTATAATCTGTTGGTGTATTACAGGATTTTTCTCCACATTGACTTCAAAGAATGGGAGGCCCATATTGGTCAGGTGATTCTTTGCATAACGGCAATGAAGACATCCTTTCATGGAGTAAAGAGTGATTCTGCCTGCTAGCTCCTGTTGGATCACTGACTCTTGCTGCTCCATTTCTGACTTACTGAACTGAAGGCTTGTATTACCAATCTACATTTGTTGCTGTTGTGTTTGTTTCACAATAGTCTTGTGTAGAAGATGATAAATGATTGCATGTCAAGGTTGTTTCATTCCTTGGGCCCCTTTCTCTTTTTGTATGTGACAGTGAATTTTTCAGTTCCTGAAATTGATGCAAGGGAATTCAGGAAAGGGGAAATCAAAAGGAACACTTATCTATAGAGAGTATTTCACAAATTTAGAACACTCTAAAGCACTTCATAATCCATAACTTACTTCTGAAGCATGATCTCATTTGGGAGTGCTATTTTTGTCCTGGTATTCAAGCACACAGGTGACTAAGAAAATCATCACTCTCTAAATTCAACATACAGAAGATATTGTCTTGATGCTTTTGTAAAAACATTGAGATTTAATCTCAAAATCAAAGCATGATAAACTCTTATTGATCATAATGAATATTTTTTATTTGATATTCAATAAAAATTAACTTGCCTTTCATTAAACTAATTTTAATATTAGTTTGATGGGTCAGATGTTATACAGTAAATTTAATTGACATAGTTCTTAATGTTATCTGGGTGATTTTTTTCTTGAGTTCTGTTTTTGTGACTCTCCGTTTTAATCTACTTAGACGGAAACAAGGGTACAATTTTCACTGCAGGTAAAATAAGTTTTAAGGACTAATAGGAGAGCATATGTTATATGTTTATTTTTATTTTGGCTTAGATGACCAATTACTTTTATTGGTTGTTTCTGAAATTAATAGCATGAAAACTAATGGCTAGAATGTGCTCAAAATACTAGCTATAGTAAAATGGCTAAGTCACCTGGTATAAATGTTGTACATCAAGGCTGCTAGCGCAAGAAATGATGTGATAGCAGATAAATATAAACATATATAATAATCTTCCAATACTTCCTAGATATGAATTATGAAGGCATCGGAAAATTGAAGAGTGACAAATGTGACAGTCTTGCTCAAGAAAAATTATAATTTTTTCCAAGTATTGACAGGCTGGTCATCTTTGCACATGTGGCAGGTAGCATTTTAAAAGCCAGAATCAAGGAAAAAAATAATATGCACCATTAGAGGTTTGAATTAAGGAGATTCAGCAAAAATGGATATGGATCTTAAGAAAGCTTTGGAAAAAATAATCAGCTTGGATAAAAAGGTTGCCTTAAGGAGAGAGAGAGGTGAATTGTGGTTAAAAGTTCCTCACACTGGGGGGTATTAGTTTGTGATTTCCATGGGTCAATATGACTGAGATATTGGAAATCAGAATAAACATTTGCTTTTGTTACCAAATGTGGAGTGTAACAAGTTGTGAAGATGATATTAATTAACCAGAACAACACAGCAGATGAAATATATGAATGTCCAAATGAAATTTAATATAGTAAAATGAGAAATTATTTATTTTGTCAGAAGGCATGAGAAGAGACAACATGGACATTTTAAAGAATGTACTGAAACAGGGTAACAATTTCATAACATACAGCAAATATTTTAAGATGACAGAACATATTGAGAGAGTAATCAGCAAGGCCTATAGGATTGTGGCCCACATACAAATAGATACTGAGTACCTAATTGGACATTATCCAGAGCCTTTATAAAACTCTTGTTTGTCCACAGCTAGTGATTTCCAACCACAGTACTTCTGGTCATTACATTTCAGAAAGTTTGAAGAAGGTGTGGGAAAGATTTACCAAAATGGTTCAAGGGATGAGTGATTTTAGTTAAAAGGTTGGGTTGGTGAAATTGGGATTGCTCTCTTTGAGGTAAGGGAGTTAAAAGCTAATTTGACAGATATGAAATGTGATTGTGAAGAATTTACATAGGATAGGCAAGGTAATTTCGATTGCAGGATAGCACAACGCTGAAAAATATAGAGTCATGGAATTATACAGTATGGAATGAGTCTTTTTGGTCCAACTTGTCCTTGCCAACCCCATTGACCATTTGGGCTAATATAATTTCTCCACATTTGACCCGCATCTGAACTAGGAGACCTTCTCCTAAGGTTTAGGAGAAAGGATATAGTGGGGTGTAAGGGAGGATTTTCTCATAAATCGAGTGAAAATGATTTGAGAACTTGCTGCCTACAAATGTGATGGAAACAAACATTCAAAGAAAAACAGTAGTCACTTGCATAAAATGAACTTGCAAGGTATTAGTAATGGGAGGGCTGAGGCCATAAGACCATAAGATATAGGAGCAAAACTAGGCTGAAGAAATTATTCCTTATTACTGTTCTAAAAGAGACACTCCTTTATTCCGAGGCTGTGTCATCGGAGTGGAGACTGAGTGGATTACACTATAAAAAGCCAGCATAAACTCAACGAACTGAGTGGCCGCTTTCTGTGCCATATTGACTCAATCACTCTGCAACTTCTCTAATCTTAAATCTTCTAGTCCGGATACAGACAAAAACAATATACTTGTTCCCAGAGCACTGGCATATTTACCAAATTTTAATCTGAGGAAATATGCAGCCTGCCCATAGCCAGCTGACCACAATGGATAACATACCATGTACTTGCCAATCCAACCTGCCACAACAGAAAGCCCATCTCACTTGTATGCATACTTCTCAGGGATTGTTTATTTTAAAGGAGGCCAGTTCAATGAGATCACAAACAGCCATCAGTGACATCAAGCTGGTTGCCAATATTGCCTCATAATTTTAGAATGCACTGTATCTGTAGAACCCAGCAGAACCCCAACATGAAATATTTCAGATATGAACACAATTATTGCGAGGGGTAAGGCAGAGGAACATATTCATACTCATATAGGTATTTTTGTATGATCTGGGTACTGGTGAAATTACTATCAGTGTCAATATTTATTCCGGCAAATGCAATATATAATAATAACTTCTTTATAAGGGAACAAACTATGAAGGGTTTAATAACATCTGCATCTCATCTACCCACCATTCCCTTTCTCACCTGGTTCCACCTATCACCTGTCAGCCCTGCCCCACCCTTCTCTCTCACCTTTTTATACTGGTCATCTTCACTCTACGTTCTTAGTCCTGATCCAGGGTCTTGACGTGACCTCATCCACGGATGCTCCCTGACCTGCTGAGTTCCTCCAGCAGGTCTTTCTTCCTCCAGATTATAGCATCTGCGGTCTCTTGTGTCACTGAGTGTTCTGCTTTACAATGTTGTGGAAGTAATCAAACTTAGCTGAAAGAAGACAGCAGTAGTATTCCTGGATACAAGGGGTTTGGGAAGGAAAGGAAAGGCAGTGCTGGAGAGAGAGAATGACCTGAATCTGATCTGTTTAGAATTAAGAAATAATATGGACATGATTACAGTACTGGTATGATTCTACAGACTATCAAGTTAACAGGAGGAATTCATGACTAGAAATACTATGATATCCTTCTTTAAATGTGGTTGCCACTTTTTCTGAGAGATAGCCTGTTATTTGGAAATGCGTTTAACAAAAAAGTACAGTAAAACAGTTGAGTTTCACAATGACTTGGGTTCCTTCCTGTGCTGTGATACGTCCCAAAGGTATGCGGGGTTGGTAGGTTAATGAGCCACTATAAATTGCTCCATAGTTGGGTGGTAAAATCAGGGGAGGGAGTGAGGGGTAATTGATGTCGGGGTGGGGGGGGAGAGAACAGTTAAAGATAAAATTAGTGGGTGAATAGGACATCTCTGTGAGCCAGCACAGACTTGATGGGTTGAAATAACTTCTTTCTTGGTCATAATGTCAGGGGAAGGATATTCAGGGGCCAGTTTGTAGGGAAATTGCAGAAATGTGCGAAAGTCAGAGATGATGATAATGGAAAATTTCACCTCAACAAATATATGCTGGGATAGCAATAACAGAAAGAGTTTCTGAATTTTCTTTGGGAGAACTTTGTTGATTAGAACATCTAGGAAACTGACAGTAATATCCTTATAACATGGCAAAAATCCTCAATGAGAGAAGGGAAAGTTTCACTGAGATTAGAAATCCTCTTCAAATCATCCCTGAAAAATTATAAATCCTCCACAAATGTACTTTTGAACCAACCAAATGAACTATGAAATATGAAATTTCAGTCTCTTGAAATATGTAGCGAACTTGACTCTTCCATCTGCCTGTGTTTGACCCTTCTCCCCCTCCCCTCCCTGTTAGCATCAGATGGGAGGTGCGGGATCCCTCGATGAGAACCGGTGTGTGTTCCCTTGACTTGCCCTTCCTGAAGTCCACAATCAATTCCTTTACTGACGTTGAGAGCCAAGTTCTTGCTGCAATACCACCCAACCAGCTGACAGAAAGATAGAAACACAGAAACATAGAAAAACTACAGCACATTACAGGCCTTTCGGCCCACAGTGTTGTGCCGACCATGTAATCTACTCCAGAAGCTGCCTAGAATTTCCCTACCATATAGCCCTCTATTCCTCTAAGCTCCATGTACCTATCTAAGAGTCTCTAAAATGATCCTATTTTATCCCCCCTCTACCACCATCACTGGCAATGTATTCCATGCACACACCACTCTGTGTGAAAACTTTAACTCTGACATTCCCCACATACCTACTTCCAAGCATCTTCAAACAATGCCTCCTTGTGTTAGCCATTTCAGCCCTGGGAAATTGCCACTGTCTATCCACACAATCAATCGCATTCTTGTCCTCCTTGTCACCATCTAAAATTATGCCAATAGTAGTTGTGTCATCAGCAAATTTCTAGATGGCATTTGAGCTGTGACTAACCACACAGTCATGAGTGTAAAGAGAGTTAGGCAATGGGATAAGCACACATCCCTGAGGTGCACTGGTGTTGTCAGCGAGATGCTATTTCCAATCCACACATACTGTAGTGTCGCAATGAGGAAGTCAAGGATTCAGTGTCTTCTCGCTAACAAGTTTGCCCACATTGAATAAGTTCTCCATGTCATTTTAATGGAATTTCCATCATTCTGTTTCATATTGTTCGTCCTTAGTGGTTTCTGCTTCCCTTCTTTCTTTCATAAAGCTCTGACCAAAACTGGCTCCAGCTCATTTTCTGCACACTTCAACTGCAATTCAAATCCATTTCAGAATCAGAGATTTGCTTAAACAATCCATCCTTTCTCAAAACAGTGTTCTAATTCTTAGAGTCAGAGTCATAGAAATGTACAGCACAGAAACAGGCCCTTTGGCCCATCTAGTCAATGCCAAAACCATTTAAACTGCCTTGTCCTTTTGAACTGCACTGGCACCATAGCACTCCATATCCATTCCGTCCATGGAACTATCCAAACTTTGCTTAAACTTTGAAATTGAGCCCATATGCACCACTTGTGCTGGCAGCTCGTTCCACACCCTCACCTCTGAGTGGAGAAGTTTCCCCTCATGTTCCACTTAAACTTTTCACCTTTCACCCTTAACCCATGACTTCTAGTTGCAGTCCCACCCAACCTCAGTGGAAAAAGCCTGCTTGCATTTACTGTCTATACCTCTCATAATTTTGCATACCTCTATCAAATCTTCTGTCAGTCTTCTAGGTTCTAAGGAACAAAGTTCTAACCTATTCAATCTTTTCTATAACTCAGGTTCTCGGGATCTGGCAACATCCTTGTAAGTTTTCTCTTGTACTCTTTCAACCTTATTTACATCTTTCCCATTGGTAGGTGACCAAAACTGCACACTATATTCCAAATTAGGCTTCACCAATACCTTCAAGATAATATCTCACCTCCTGTACTCAATACTCTGATTTATGAAGGTCAATGTATCAAAAGCATTCTTTACAACCCTATCTACATGGGATGCCACTTTCAATGAATTATGAACCTGTACCACGCCCCCCCCGCCCCCGCTGATCCCTTTGTTCTACCATAATCCCTAGTGCCCTACCATTCACTGTGTAAGTCCTGCCCTGGTTGGTCTGTTACGTACCCACAATGTGTATCCTTGTTCATTAAGCTTCCAGCAATAATCTTCTTTCAGCCATGATTCACTGATTCCTACAACATCACACCTGCCAACTGTGCTGCAAGTTCATCTACCTTATTCCATATACAGTGTGCATTCAGATACAACACATTCAGTCCTATATTCACCCTTTTTGATTTTGTCCACCTCTAACATTGCAACTCATCCTGTTGGCTGCAATTTTGCCCTATGAACGGCCTCTGTTTGTAAATCAGCTACCTCATCTTCAGACCTATTATTTGCCTTTCCTACATCTGGCTTGGTGGAAAGGTTTGCCTGGAGTCTAAAGACTGCACTGCATGTAATGTCAGCAGAACACATTTCACTGACACTGAATCAGAAGCTCACCAATTACCCCTTGCATATCACAATGCAGCATACTCCACAACTGACAACTCACCAGCTATTCTGTTCCCGAATCATCGCTTGTGCTCACGTTTGGATCTTCTTAAACCCAGTTTCAGAAAGAGTATGCAGGGAAGCCGCTGAGACAAATTGAGGGCTCCTCAAACAAAGAGTTTCAATCTTTTACTCCTGGACAAGCCGTGCTGGTGAGGGACGACAAAGATGACCAAAAGTGGGTACTTGGGAAGATTAAGGACAGAATTGAACCACTCTCCTACAGAGTGGAGATTGTGTCTGATGTCATCTGGAGATGACACATCCATCAGATGAGGGGAGCTGAGTCAATTGTTAGAGAAGTGAAGTGTTTAGAGCTGTCAGAACTACCTCCTGCAATACCAAAGTCAACTCCTACAACCATCATGGAGGAGACCCCAGAACCTGAGTTTGTTTCACAGCCCCAAATCACACCTGCCATGCAGATTTGATTACCCTTGCTAGGAAAGTGTCACAAGGTGGGTGTTGATGGCAGACCCAAATGCAAGACACAGACACCCAAGTACTAGGAACAGGACTAGGTTTATCGAGGTAGCAAGGTGAGTAAAGAAGAAATGACACTGAACATTGACACAGGCCCTGGATGAGACTAGGATTTAGGGCCTGGGCTAGGACTTGGGCTAGAAGCACGGGGTCCGGACGTGGAACTAGAAACAAGGAGCCTGAACTAGGAACTCGGAACTCCGGAACCAGAGTCTGGACAGGGACCCGGAACCTGGGTCTTGGTTGGGACTCGGAACGTGGGTTTTGACTCAGAACTGGAACCTGGGCCTGGGCTAGGACTTGGAACCAGGACCTTGGCAAGGACTCGGGACTAGGACTTTGGCAAGGACAGGATGTGGCTACAGGGCAGGACGAGGTACCCCAGCACAGCACAAGGAATCTCCAGCACCAGGCTGGGCGAGGAACTCCTGTGCTGGGCGAGGCACCAGAACTAGATGAGGACACGAGGCTCGGATTTGGACAGGGCTGGAACACGGCGCCTGGACTTGATCTTGGAAGACAGGAACACAGAGCCTTGGACGTGGACTGGATGCTCAGATCCTTGGACGTGAACTGGACAAGGTACTCCAGGGCAGGACATGGCTCTTGGACTAGGTTTGGTGCGGCTCTTGAACTCGGCTTGGTTAGGCTCTTGGGTACAGAGCTGGGACTCCTCCTTGGAGCGCAGGGCCAGGACCCCTTCTAGGACACAGAGCCCTAAACACAGGGACACAAAGAGACAGTTTCAAACTCTTTTTTTTTAATTTTATTTTTATTTGGATAAGGAATTCACAAATATCATGTACTTTTTTCACACATATAACCTTTTCCATTTTTTTATATGTATAAAACTACAATTATTTATACATTCTTAAGTACACATTGAGATGATATAAAAGGAAAATAAACATTTAAATAGATAATTATGTACTGTGGTAAATCTAACCTATTAGGCTAAGTAATGGAATTAGTTGTTAAGAAAAATGGTAATAATAGTTTCCATATAACCCTTCTGGACCATTTCCACTGGTCCAAAATGTTGTATATAAGCCTATGTATCAACCATTGTAGGTGTTTATATCCTAATTTGTTCATGCTTGCTCCTGCCCGCAGACATAATTATCCAACCCCTATGTACTTATTTACTTCATTTTTTCATTTTTTTATCCCTTTCCCAAATCTTTCCCTTTACTTGTGTTAATTCTCTATTTTCCAAAAGAAAACAAAAAAAACCAAACATTTAGACTAGGGGTGCTTACGTTAGCAATATTACTGTGTTGATGAGAAGAGCAGTATAAATCATTAGGAGAGTCATCTAAAGTCTGCTCGCATTGGGGTTATATATTCAATCCATTTATTCCAGATTTGATAAAATTTTTCTTTTTGAGTTCTCAGGGAGTAAGTCAACTTTTCCATTTTAAATATTTCCAAGATAATTCCCTACCAATCTTCTAATGTAGGTGGTATTGGATTTAGCCATTTTCTAGTGATTGATTTCTTACTTGCCGCTAAGAGGGCCTGCAGCAACTTTATATCTTCCTTCTGTTCAAGAAACAATACATGCCCCAAATAGAGTGTCTCAAAGTTCAGGGGTATCTGGGACCTAAGTACCTTAACTAATGTTTTATGAATACCTTCCCAAAATAGACTTAATTTAGGGCAATCCCAAAAAATATGAAAATGATTTGTCTCCTTGGAGCCGCACCTTCTCCAACACATCACATTTGTATCTTTATATTTTTCCTGATATGGGGTCTTGAAGTATCTTATAATGTTTTTCCAACAATGTTCTCTCCAAGTCAAAGAATTAGTCGAGGACCATTGAAAGCTGCAGATTTTCTCCCAAGCCTCCTCTGAAAGTACCAACCCCGCTTCTTTCTCCCACTTCTCTTTAATATACAGTGTATTTACATTTTTAGCATGGGAGAGTGCATTATATAATCGAGAAACTGATTTACTAGGTATTGAACTGCAAACTGAATTCAGAATCTTGAAAAATTCTAATTCTACTGTTGATAGGTCTGTATATCTACAACTCTGGTTAACATAGTTTTGTACTTGAAGGTACCTAAAAAAGTCATTATGCTCTAGGCCATGTTTGTCCTGCAGGATTTGGAAACTTTGTAATACTCTTTTATCTATAAATGAGAGGTAGGTTGTAAGACGTTTCTTTATCCATAGCTCAAATCTTTTATCTCCTCTGTTGGGAAGGAATTCGGTATCATATGCACACCATCTAAAGAGTTTTAACATGTTATTAATTCCACATGAATTAACCACCTTCTGCCATAATTTTAATGTAAGATTTATCCAAGCGTTTTTAAATTTTTCCAACTGGGCCATCAATCCTTTGTCAGCTATTGAGGCCTGAAGAGGAAAACTGTCAACTAATCCAAATTCTATTTCCTTCCATCTAGCCTTATATTCCCTATTACACCAATATAACAGAGGGGTTATCTGTGAGGCATAAAAATAATTTCTCAGGCAAGGAAGAACCATACCTCCTCCTTCCTTCCCTAACTGTAAGGTGTTATATCGAATTCTAGGTTTCTTTCCTTGCCAAATGAAGCGGGAAATCCATTTGTCCCATTCCCTGAATTGATTATCATCCACCTCCACCGGTAAAGTACGGAAAAGATACAATAACCGAGGAAGAATATTCATTTTTATAGTATTTATCCTTGAATTTAAACTTAAAAAGGGGATAAGATTCCATCTATGCATATCTGCTTTTATCTCTGAGATTAATGGCCCATAATTTACCTGTGACAGTGTTGAAAGATCCTTCGGCAGGGTTATTCCTAAATATTTTAATGATTTAGCTTCCCACTTAAGACCATATGTATCCTGCAATTTTTTGGATGGTGTATAATTTAGGGACATAACCTGCGTTTTCTTTACATTTATTTTATAACCTGATATTTTCCCAAAGTCATCCAACAGTGTAAACAATCCTATAAATGATTTTTCTGATTCACTCAGATAGACCAAAATGTCATCTGCGAATAACGCCACTTTCTGTTCAATCCCTGCCACCTTGATACCTTTTACGATTTCGATTAGTTGCAAGCGGTTCAATATATAGCGCACAAAGGAGAGGAGAAATTGGGCATCCCTGTCTAGTGCCTCTCTCTAAGATGAAGGAGTCAGAGAGGTCCCCATTTATCTTAATTCGGGCTGTAGGGCTGTCATATAGAGTCTGAATTACTTTAATAAACTTTTCTTGAAAGCCGAATCTTCTTAACACTCTGTATAGGAATGCCCAACTAACCGAATCAAAAGCTTTCTCAGCGTCCAATCCTACTACCATTGTCTCTGTCTCGTTCTTATTAACCTGTTCTAATATGTGCAGAGTTCTCCTTATGTTGTCCTGTGTTTGTCCTTGTTGAATAAATCCAGTCTGGTCTAAGTGGATAAGGCCAGGTAAAAGCTTTTCCAATCTGCGCGCTAATATAGATGTAAATAGTTTATAATCTAAATTAAGAACACTAATTGGCCGATAATTGCCACATTCTAGTTTATCTTTACCCTCTTTAGGAATAACTGAAAAATCGCTTCTCTCCAGGAAGGTGGAGTGTCTCCTCTCTGCAAGATCCAATTAAAGGTGTTAAGTAGTAATGGGGCTAACTGTGTCTTCAGGGACTTGTACCACTCTGAGGTAAATCCATCAGAACCCGGGGACTTTCCAGCCTTTAACCTAGAGGTGGCCACGTTCAGTTCTTTGACAGTTACTGGTTCTAATAAACTTTCATTTTGTAAATCTGTAAGTTTAGGTAGATCTAAAAAATTCAATACACTGTCTATATAGGGCTCATTGGGGGCCCGGGGTTGGGAGTACAACTCTCGATAATATATTTCAAAACTCTCTTGAATTTTCCCTATTGTACTCTCCACAAGCTTTGTCTTTGGATTCTTTATTTTATGAATTGTATTGTCTGCTTGTTGTTTTCGTAATTTATATGCTAATAATCTAGCTGATTTACCTCCTACTTCATAATTCTTTTGTCTCAGGTAAAGAAAATTTCTTTGAGTTTCCAACGTATAAATATCGTCAATTTCACTTTGCAATTTCCTAATTTCCTGTTTTCGATTTGAATTACTTTTGTTGCTATCTACAACTTGAAGTTGTTTTAATTTTCCTTGAAGGTCTGCTAATTTTTGTGCATTGATTTTTTTCATGTGAGTGGTAATGGAAATAATTTTCCCTCTCAGTACAGCTTTCAATGTATCCCATAAGATCACTGGTGATGTTTCTCCCGTGTCATTAAGGTCTAGATATTCTTTGATTTCTCCCCTTAATCTCTCCATTACTTTCGGGTTATTGAGTATATGTGAGTTTAGCCTCCATAGTGTTTTCCTCATTTTCCTTTCCAGGATTAGAGACATAGAGACTGGGTTATGATCTGACAGATCAATTGTTGCAATATTACAGTTTTTTATCCTGAGTCTATCTGTATTAAAGATAAAGAAATAGTCTATCCTTGAATAGGCTGAATGAGGGAAAGAGTAATATGTATAATCTTTACTAGTAGGGTGTAATTCCCTCCAGACATCTATAATTCCCAACTCCTCCATCAATGAATTCACTTTCCGAGTCAGAGATTTATTCTGAGTAACTATTCTTGAAGAATCTAATATAGGATTTAATCTAATATTAAAATCCCCTCCACAAATTACTACCCCTTGAGAACTGACCATTAGGTCAAAAACGTGTCTATAAAATGACCATTCACAACTTGGAGGAGCATAAACATTCAGCAATGTTATTTCTGTACCTTCTATTCTTCCTGTGATTTTTACGAACCGTCCTTCTTTGTCTCTAGTCTCTGAAATATGTTCATAATTAAGAGTACTTGATACTAAAGTAGCTATCCCTCTTTTGTGACTCAATTTATATGATGAATAAAATACATGCTTAAAGCCCATTCTTCTTAATTTTCCATGTTCAGATTGGCTCATATGTGTTTCCTGGAGGAAAGCTATTTGTGCCCTCTCTTTTTTCAATTTAGACATAATCTTATTTCTTTTAATTGGATTCAAAACCCCATTAACATTATAGGAAATTATTTTTACCAATTCAGTTTGCATTTTTCTCTAGTAGAAAAAAAACACTCTCCTTTTCTAACCAAACAGTAAGCAATCCCTTCTTAACAGTAAACCAAGACATATAACCACACCCTAGACACTTTTGAACGTGCAACATTTGAAAATTTTTCCCGACTTCCCACAGTGAGGCCTGAGCACCGACCCGCCTCAGTTCAGAGGGATAACCTCTATCTTCACCCTGTGTTAGAGGGCCCTCAGCAGTTTGAATAATCATAGAGAATTTTCTCCTATTTATGTCTCGACCATATTGCTATCATTCAAGTTATTCCGTCTAGTTTATTTTCAGTTACCAGTTTTCATTTTACCTTTAAGTCCGATTTACTCTTTTCAGTCATTTCTCTTAATTAATCTGTGTTCTCTGTACATTCGCGTCTGAATATTTGCAGCTTTTTCTTGTAGTTTGACACTCTGGTTCGTGTGGAGCGTCCTCGCCGCACTAACTGCCACGACTTCTGCCGAATCCTCTCCAGTAGCGACTCCGGTTGGGTGATAACTTTAATAGGTAGTCCCCGGTCCGCCAGGTCCGACGTTGCCTCCTCCACCGTAGCGTAAGTTTTTGTCCCTTCGTCGTAAAAGACTCTCAGCCGATCTGGATACAGGGTCTGGAATCTGATGTTGTTTTCCTTCAGGACTCTCCGTGTTTCCGTATATTCCTTCCGTCTGGCAAGAATCCCCGGTGCGTAGTCGTGGTCTAAACTGATTTTACAGTTGTTCCACATGAAACCTTTATTTTGCCATGCCCTTTTAAGCATCTCTTCCTTCATTCTGTAACTGAGAAATATGACCAGAATCGATCTGGGCTGGGTGCCTACCGGGGGCTGTGGTGCCAACGCGCGGTGAGCTCTTTCTATCTGTAGGTCTTTTGCGGCCGGTATATCAAGGTTCTCTCTAAGTAGCTTCTCAACGAAGGGAATCATCAATCCGGGTTCAGTTCCTTCGGGAACTCCGTAAATCCTCACATTTTCCCTTCTCGAGCGGCCTTCTTGATCTATTAGTTTCCACTGGAGCTGGTCTTGCAGCTTCAGCATTTCTGCTATCACTTCCTCGGCGTTTTGTAGCTTCTCTTCAATTCCAACAATCCTCGCTTCGACTTCATCTATCCGCGAGTTAGTTTTTACTATTTCTCCTTTAATATCTTCCAGCTGTTTGCTGTCATCTTGTCGGAACTCGCGAATCTCTCCGAGAATCAAGGACAGAGTCACCGATCCCCCCTCATTATCTCTGTCCTGGCTTGCCGTGGGGGAGCTAGGCCCGTCGCCTTGCTGCGTCTCTTTATGTGTATCAGCCTTCGGAGCGGACTTTTTAATCTTGTTCTTAGACATCATCCTTGACCCTTTTATTAATATAGTTATGCAATATTAAGTATTTGTCTAAATTTGATTATGGGGCAGTTTACCTTCTTTTTTGTCCAGAGACCTTTTCCTTACGCCGCCATTCCCTTGATGACCCGGAAGTCTCCAATGACAGTTTCAAACTCAACTATAGATAGTTCCTTATCTTGGAATTGCAAGGCTCCGGTCTCACTCCAGTAGTTGAACTAGACGGCGATACAGGCGAGGACACAGGCGAGGTAACAGATGAAGATTACAGAGGAAGGTTACTGCCAAAGTAACTGTTGAGATAAACTGCCAAAGTAACTGCCAGGGATTCAGATAGGGAGGAGAAGGAAACAGTCCAGCAGGGAGTCCTTGGTTTCGGAGGTATTTATGTGCCAGCCCAAAATGAGAATCAGGTGCCTCAATTAAGGCACCCAATGGAACAAGGGAAAAGAGGAAAACCCAGAATAAGGAATCGATGGACCGGACCGTGAACCAGAATGTGGACTTCACAGACCGGACCATGACAGAAACACATTATCCCACAAGAGTAAGAAATCCACCACAGTGATTAAATCTTTAGGCCTGAATGGGAGAATTTAAAATTTACTGTGCAGTGGATGCCTATATTGTAGTTGTATTATGTAGTATACTGTGTATGTAAGATTACTAGGGAGCTATATGTTACATATTTGAGTTGAGATGCATTCTATATTGAGTTGGTATTCATAGCTAAACAGAAGTATAGTGTATTTAATATTGCAGTAATATTTCAGTAATGTTGTAAATTTTTCATTTGATTAAACGTTCTTTGTGGTTTACATAATTTATGATGGGGTGTATGTAAGAAGAACGTGAATAGCATACCCATGATATCACCACATTGTATGTGAGCAACTACCGAAAGAAAAACTAATTCATTTCTTTCATCTGCCTGTTATGCCACTGGCAATTAGGGCAGCAATGAAGGGCCTCCACCTCTATCTGTCCTTGGCCATCATCTTGGTTGTGCCCCGGGTGTGTTGAGGGTCCTCATATCTGCCTCTACGGTATGGTTGCAAGTTGTCTTTGGTCTCCTGCTTTCCTCCGCCCTTCAAGGGTCCAATGAAGTGCTGATGGAGTTGGCCGCTCTTCTCAACCTGTTCCCAATCCATGTCCAGTGTTTCCTCATGACGATTGTGGCCATGTCCTCTTGGTGACACTGAAGGAATAGGGCATGGTTGGAGATCTCTCTTGGCCAGAAAATACAGAGGATCTTCCAAAGGCTCATGGCGTGGAACGATGACAGCCTGGCAAGGTCATGATGCATTATCGATTACTCCAAAAGACTGGAAGTAGAGTAAATACCAAAAGGCTTTTATTAACAGTAAAATGGGACCTCGTCCATGCTGAGTATCTGCCCTGGACTGAGAGGAGCAGTGACACAATCGCCTTTATTCAGGGGTCTGTGGGAGCAGCCACAGGAGCAGTCAGCAGAGGGGCGTGTCCAGGCATGTTCAGACAGGTAACCCAGTTACAACTTATATATACGGTTTACCCCAGGTCGTTCTCTGTTATGTGCCAGTATTCTGACCCATACAAGTTTATGGACAGAACACAGCTCTGGTACAGCTTCACCTTGCTTGATCCCCATTTGCTGCTCATTGATCTGAAGTCATTTATAGCTTTGCTGAGTCAGCATTGGTTGTCATCCTTGGTCCCACCATTCTGCCCAGGTGGGTGAATCTGCTGTGCTGGGCAAGTTGACGCCATGTGCCTCGACAGGAGGAGGAGACCCTACACTGATGGTCTCAGTCTCCCTCTGGTGACTCTGAGTCCAACCTGTCCACCAAAAGTACACAGGCACTGAGTTTTCTCTTGCATTGTGGTATGTATATGATAGTAAGGTGCTATCATCTGCAATCAAGGTCTTCTAAAGTTGAGAATAGAGTCTATCTAATGCCACTCTCCTTACCTTTCATTGTTTGCCTCATAACCCATCATCACCAGGTAAGTTATATCGCCAACATCACATAGCCTTGCCTGCCTCCCGTCTTGACTTCAAATCTCAAATTGCAGTCCCCAACTGTGCAGGTGAAGTTAGCACAGAAACTCTGGAGAAGCTGGACAGTTTTGGAAGGTATCCCATATGAACTGAGAATGCGCCAGAGGCTCTCCCTGTGGATGCTATCAAAAGTCTTTTCAAGGTCCAGGAATTCTCACATGTTTGACTCTGCCACTCTGTGCACTGTTCCACGATGTTATGCAGCGTGAAGATCTGGTCGACACAGCCTCTTTTTCTCCTGAAGCCAGCTTGCTCTCTCCTCAAGCACACATTGCCAGCATCAATAATTCGTTGGACAATGGCTTTGCGTAAAATCTTGCTGGGCAGAAGCAGACATCCCACCTCTCCCGGAAGTTCCGGGAGTCTCCCGTATTTGAATAGTGGCTCCCTGATGCCCGCAAATTATATACAATATCATGGAAATCATTTTTTTTTGAGAGCGAGCGAGAGAAAAGCAAGAGAGAGCGCGAGAGCAATCACGAGAGAGAGTGCGTGCGCGCGAGAAAGAGCGAGAGCAAGCAAGCAAACGAGAGAGTGCGAGAGAGAGAGAGCGCGCCATGACAGAGTGTTCCAAAAAAAAAAGAAACATACGTCACCCCAGACCACCCTAAAGTGTACCCCTGCCTAATAGGGGTCAAAATAATGACAGTGTTGCTCGCTGCACTGTTTGCAACAGTGACTTTTCTATTGCCCATGGTGGGTTAAGACTGTAAAAGACGTGTTGAGGTGAGTTTAACAGGTGTCATTCGTTCGTTGGCATAGCTAACGTTATTTAAACTAGCTGGCCAGCTGCTAAGCAGCTACTCTATTGCAGACATCCCACGTCTCCCAGAAGTCTCCTGCAAATTGATAGTGCTACCTACCTGAAATGAGTTTTTGCAGGATGGGATGTCTGCAGAAGTGTGATGCCATGCCAGTTGTTGTTATCACTTAACGCTCCCTTCTTAAGAATTCTAACAATAACTCCCTTTGAGTACTTGTTCCCGGTCCCAGATCATAGTAAGCAGTGGTCGCAGGATGGCTGCTGCAACTTTTGGTGTGTATGTGTGTTCAAATGGTTATGTCCTGCTGTTCTTAATGATTTAATTGCAACAACAATATTTTCTTTCTTAGGTGATCTGTGTTGATGTTGAGCTGTCTGCGGCCTCTTGAATATCAGGTTCTTCAATAGACAAACGCCAAGTGAAAACATAACAAAGGGAGAAAGTGTTAGCGATGCAGGATGTGAGATGGATTAAATGGAAGAAGTGTTGAACGAGCGGGAAAGATAGAATGGACGATGAGAATAAGCCGGAACGTTTCTCCGGGTTCCGGTAACTGTCCGGACGAAAAAGAAGCAGGAGCTAGTGCTGCAATGGCGGTGTGAGGCAGTATCTGGGTTTCGTGTTTTAGAGAAAAAGCGATCACCATGTCGATGTTGTCGGAGAGCGAGCGGTGTGGCTGTCGGGAGATCCTCCAGTCCCTGGGTCAGTTCGAGCTCATGTCGGTGGCGGACACCGTCACCAACAGGATGTTAAAGATCGACAACTGCGCAGGTGAGTGGGGCCGTCAAGAGCTTGAGAGTGGATGGGAGCAGATCATCCCTCAGCACCCCTCACATCCTACAACCTCCCCCAATCCCCGCGCCACAACACCCCACAAAGAACCTGCAGAGGGTTTTAAATCTAGTCAGCTCCATCTTGGGTATTAGCCTACAAAATACCCAGGACATCTTCAAGGTGCAGTGTCAGAAAGGCAGTGCCCATTATTATGTTTCCCTGGCACCCAGGGCATGCCCTTTTCTCACTGTTACCATCAGGTAGGCGGTACAGAAGGCTGAAGGCACACACTCAGCGATTCAGGAACAGCTTCTTCCCCTCTGCCATCCGATTCCTAAATGGACATTAAACCTTTGGACACTACCTCACTTTTTAAATATATATTTGTTTTTTTTGCACGATATTTGATCTATTCGATATACATATGCTGTAATTTATTTACTTATTTTATTTTTGTGTTTTTTTCTTCTATATTATGTATTGCATTGAACTGCTGCTGCTAAGTTAACAAATTTCACAACATGTGCTGGTGATAATAAACCTGATTTCTGATTCTGCTCTACTCCCTCTATGTTCATGCCTTCGTGTCTAGGCACAGCTATGTACATTTGCTGATGACTCCAAAAGCTAACATGGCGACGAGGAGGTGTACAGGAGTGAAGTAGATTAGTTGGTTGAGTGGTGTTACATAACATCCTTGCAATGATGTCATACGACCAAGAAATTGGTTGTATGTTTCAGGAAGGGAAAGTCAGAAGAACATGCACCAGTCCTCATTGAGGGGTCAGCAGTGGAAAGGGTGCGCAGTTTCAAGTTCGCGAGCATCAGCATCTCAAAGGATCTGTCGTGGGCCCAACATATTGATGCAATCACAACAAAATCGCACTTGCGGCTATACTTTTCTGGGAGTTTGAGGAGTTGGTATGTTACCTAGGATGCAGATTTCTATAGATATACAGTGAAGAACTTTCTGACTGGTTAATCACAGGCTAGTATGGAGGCACCAATGCACAGGATCATAAGAAACCTCAGAGGGTTGTAGACTTAGAAAGTTCCATTGCAAGCACAAGCCTCCCCAACACTGAGGACATTTGAAAATCGTTGCCTCAAGAAGTTGGCATCCATCATGAAGTATTCGTACCATCTGGGCCATCTTCTCATTATTATCATCAGGGAGGAGGTACAGGAACTTGAAGACCCACATTAAATGTTTTAAGAAAAGCTTCTTTCTCTCTGCATCGGATTTCTGGACTGAATATGAACTCCTGAAGACGACCTCACTGTTCTGCTTTGGCACTACTTATTTTTTGTATTATAACTTATTTGTTATGCCTGCACTGTATTCCTATCACCAATGACCTGACTTGGACCAACCAAGCAGAGTTCACTGCCAAGAAGGCCCACCAGTGTCTTTACTTACTGAGAAAACTAAAGAAATTTGGCCTGTCCCCTAAAACCCTCACTAATTTTTATAGATGCACTGTAGAAAGCATTCTTCTAGGGTGCATCACAACCTGGTATGAAAGTTGTCCTGTCCGAGACCGAATGAAGCTGCGGAAGATCGTGAACACGGCGCAGCACATCACACAAACCAATCTTCTGTCCGTGGACTGACTTTACACCGCATGCTGTCGGAGCAGTGCTGCCAGGATAATCAAGGACACGACCCACCCAGCCAACACACTTTTCATCCCTCTTCCCTCCGGGAGAAGGCTCAGGAGCTTGAAGACTCGTACGGCCAGATTTGGGAACAGCTTCTTTCCAACTGTGATAAGACTGCTGAACTGTTCCTGACCTGGATCTGGGCCGTACCCTCCAAAGATCCGGACCTGCCTCAGTTTTTTTGCACTACCTTTCCATTTTCTATTTATGATTTATAATTTAAATTATTAATATTTACTATTGATTTGTACTCCAGGGAGTTGGAAGCGCAGTATCAAATATCGCTGTGATGATTGTACGTTCTAGTATCAATTGTTTGGCGACAATAAAATATAAAGTATCACGAACAACACATTTCATAACTTAAGTCAATTACAATAAATCTGGTTCTGAAAACTCCCAACAGCACTCCCTGCATCTCCCCTGTGATAGCCCTTGACCCACAATATTCCCAGCCCCTCACCTAGCAACACCCTCTCGCCTCACATCACCTCATACAACATCTCCCCACCTCACAATCCCAGCCCTTGCTTCACAATGACCCCCCATCTCTCGATGTACAACATCTCAACTACCGTGGCTCGATGACCCTGCCTCACTAGCTCAGTGATATCCTTCCCTTCTTTGCACAATCACCATTCACCGCAAACTTGAGATTCTCAATAACTTTCCAAATGCTGCTGCTCCACTTCAAGCCATCATGGGCCTGTGATTCCCATAAGTCAGTTAGGATGTTGCATTTCATAAGGAAACTTCAGATACATCCTTGATTCTTTTTCTCCGCTCAGCAACCCCACACACAGCAGAGGTCCTTTTTCGAGAATGTGGTGTTGGGTGACTGAGTAATCTAGTTAACCTAAAGTAGCTGAGAGAAACTAGAGCCTAAGTGCTGGGGACATTGCATTGAGAAGAAGCTGACTTTGGTTTGCTAATCCTTTCATTTAGTTAGGAGGATTTTGCAAAGAGTGTAGTGATGGTGTTTTTTCAGTGTCTGGCTTTGTCTGCAGTAGATAGTCTAAGTATCAGAAGCATTTAGGAGGACAGGGACCACTGCTGTTTGTTAGATCATGATCTTCAATTCAACAAAGGCTGTGGTAATTTGATGGCATCGGTGATATTGAGATGTACAGTGGATATATCCGTGCAGCGCAGGAATGGCGCTGTTCTACTTAATTAGTTTGGCTCACAAACTAATGGTGCCTAATTAAACTAATCCTTTCTGCTTGAACATTGTCCATATCCTTCCATTCTCTGCATATTTATATCTCTTTCTGAAATGCTTCTATCATATTTCCCACCACCACCATTCTGTGTATATAAAAAAACCTGCCCGCACATCTCCTTTGAACTTCTCCACTCTCACCTTAAATGTATGCCCTCTAACAGATTAGATTATGAGGACACTCAGGCCTCATTCATTGTCATTTAGAAATGCATGCATTAAAAAATACAACGTTCCTCCAGAATGATATCACAAGAAAACACAGGAAACACAGAAAACACTGTAGGATGAAAATATGAGATATTTCAACTCCGAAGAAAGATACACCCACTATTTAATGTATCTATGCCTCTTATAATTTTCTAAACTCCGATTAGGTCTCCATTCAGCTTCTGCTACTCCACAAAACATGACACTAGTTTATCCAACCTCTAACTCAGACTACATCTTGTTAAGTATCCTCTACATCCTCTCTAAAGCCTCCACATCCTTCCAATAAGGGGGCAGCCAGAATTGAATGTAGTACTCCAGATGCAGTCTAACCAGGGTTTTAAAAAGCTGCCACAGTTTGCTTTCCCAAAGCAGCGGAAAGTGTACTGTAGATGCATTAAGTGGAAGGGGGGTCTGGTTCTTGTGATAGACTGGACTGCATTCATGATTCTGGGATTTCTTGAGGTCTTGGGCAGGACATTTGTCATACCAAGTTGTGATGCTTTTGGATCAGATACTTTCTATCATGCAGCTGTAAAAATATGGTGAGAGTCATTAGGGACATTTCGAGTTTCCTTAGCCTTCTGAGGAAGTATTGGCAATGGCATATCTTGGACACGTAGTTGGACCAGGATAATTTGGTGATGATATTTATACTTAGAAACTTGAGGCTCTCAAACATCTCCTCAGCACCTTTGATACAGAGAGGGGCATGTACTCCACTCAGTTTTCTGAGGTCAAGAATCAACTCTTCGGTTTTTGTTGACATAGTAGGAAACTTTGCTCTGACACAATACTATTAGGCTATCTGTCTCCTTCCTGTTTTCAGTCTGGTTGTTTGAGATCTGATTCACCACAGGACTGTCATCTGCCAACTTGTAAATTAAGTTAGAGCAGAATATGCCTACACAGTTATAAGTGCCAAGGGAGCGACGTAAGATACTGAGGATGCAGCCTTGTGGTGCACTAACACTTAGGATAATCATGGCAGAGTCGTTGCTGTCTATCCTTGATGACTGTGATCTATTCAACAGGAAATCAAGGATCCAAATGGATGTGCCGACTCCAAGATATAGGAGTTTCAAGAGGAGTTTAAAATTATGGTATTAAGCTATGGCTAATACCAGTGATCATAATTTTAAGGTGATTGAAGAAAAATATAGGGGGAATGTCAGAGATATGTTTTTTATACAGTGGTAGTTATGTTTTTTATACAGTGGTAGTTATGTGGAATGCCCTACCGGGGATGGTTGTGGAGGCAGATGCATTAAAGACATTTAAGAAATTCTTGGATAGGCACATGCAACGTATTAGCAATCTGATTTATGTTCGGCTGGTTTCTGATTTTCTTCAAAACCTTATAATGAAACTATGTGTTTCAAATATTGCGTGATATCGGGTTTTCATTTTCAGTTCTGCGTTTCTCTTTTGATTTTTATTTTCAAAATTTTGAAGCATATTCTTCTAAAATTTTAGTCAAAACTAATATGAGAGTCAGGGATGAATTGTGATTTTTTAAAAATATTAAATAAATTATGTAACTAAACTAATTGACTTGATAGAAAATCAGTATTTGAATCCATGTCTTTGCTACATGGAGAAAGAAAGAGCAAGGAATGGCAACAAGTGTAATCTTTAGGTTTTTTTTGTGTCCAATACAGATATATTGTTTTCTGAAACCTTGATACTTTATTTGCAAAATTCACTCGGCACAGAATCAAACTCTTAGCATTGCAGTTTGTTTCAGTAAATTATCCTGGGCAGAGGTAAGGGCTTTGGGAAAGTTTCACAGCAATATAACAAGATAATAGAAGGTTTCCACAGACGTAACTGCTGAGCTAAAAAGTGCCTTGTGTTTTCTTATGATTTTACTTCATTGTTGCTCTTATCACCTGCAGAAGCTATGAATGCAATACTGAGTTATAGCCAGAGTGCTGAGGAGCTACTGAAAAGGAAGAAGATCCACCGTGAGATACTGTTTCAGTACTTGGCAAAACATAATATTGTGATTTCTGCTAATACAGAGAAATATCAACTAATTCAGAGAATTATTGACTATTGGAAGGAAAGCACCACTACTTCCCAGGTATTTCAGGAGAAGGGTGTATTTTTAGTTATTTAGGGATACAGCACAGTAACAGGTCCTTCGCTGCTTAATCACACCCAGGTGACCAATTAACCTACAAATCCGTACATCTTTGGCATGTGGGAAGAAACCGGAGCACTCAGAGGAAACCCACGCAGTCACAAGGAGAATGTACAAACTCCTTACAGACAGCGGTGGGATTGAATCCGGGGCACGGGCATTGTAATAGCATTCTATTCTGAGGTTGTGCCCTCTAGTCCGACACTCCCCCACTGTAGGAAACATCCCCTCCACATCCACAAAATCTAGGCCTTTCAACATACGATAAGTTTCATTGAGATCCCCCCTCATTGTCGTAAATTCCAGTGAGTACAAGCCCAGAGCCATCGAACACTCCTTGTATGACAAGCCTTTCAATCCTGGAATTGTTTTCATGAATCTCCTTTGAACCTTCTCCAATATCAGCACATCCTTTCATAGGTAAGGGGCCCAAAACATAGAAACATAAAAAAACTTACAGCACAATACAGGCCCTTCTGCCCACAATGCTCTGCTGAACACGTATGTACTTTAGAAATTACCTAGGGTTACCCATAGCCCTCTATTTTTCTAAGCTCCATGTACCTATCCAGGAGTCTCTTAAAAGATCCACCTTCGCTGGCAGCCCATTCCATGCAATCACCACTTTCTGCATAAAAAAAACTTACACCTGATGTCTTCTCTGTACCTGCTTCTAAGCACCTTAAAACTGTGCCCTCTCGTGTTAGCCATTTCAGCCCTCAGAAAAAGCCTCTGACTATCCACACAATCAATGCCTCTTGTCATCTTATACACCTCTATCAGGTCACCTCTCATCCTCCGCCACTCCAAGGAGAAAAGGCCAAGTTCATTCGTCCTATTCTCATAAGGCATGCTCCCCAATCCAGGCAACATCCTTGTAAATCTCCTCTGCACCCTGCCTATAGTTTCCACATCCTTCCTGTAGTGAGGTGACCAGAACTGAGCACGGTACTCCAAGTGGGGTCTGACCAGGGTATAACATAACTGTAACATTACCTCTTGGCTCTTAAACTCAATCCCACGGATGATGAAGGCCAATGCACTGCATGCCTTCTTAACCACAGAGTCAACCTGTGCAGCAGCTTTGAGTGTCCTATGGACTTGGACCCCAAGGTTCCTCTGATCCTTCACACTGCCAAGAGTCTTACCATTAATACTGTATTCTGCCATCATATTTGACTTACCAAAATAAACCACTTCACACTTATCTGGGTTGAACTCCATCTGCCACTTCTCAGCCAAATTTTGCATCCTATCAATATCCCGCTGTAACCTCTGACAGCCCCCCACACTATCCACAACTCCCCCAACCTTTGTGTCATCAGCAAATTTACTAACCCGTCCCTCCACTTCCTCATCTAGGTCGTTTATAAAAATCACAAAGAGAAGGGGTCACAGAACAGATCCCTGGGGCACACCACTGGTCACCAACCCCCATGCAGAATATGACCCTTATCAAATGCCTTGCTGAAATCCATATACACTACATCTACTTCATCAATGTGCTTAGTCACATCCTCAAAGAATTCAATCAGGCTGTAAGGCATGACCTGCCTTTGACAAAGCCATGCTGACAATTTCAAATCATATTATGTCCCTCCAAATGTTCATAAATCCTGCTTCTCAGGATCTTTTCCATCAACTTACCAACCACGGAAGTAAGACTCACTGGTCTATAATTTCCTGGGCTACTTCTACTTCCTTTCTTGAATAAGGGGACAACAATCCTCTGGAACCTCCCCTGTCCCCATTGGTGACGCAAAGATCAGTGTCAGAGGCTGAGCAACCTCCTCCCTTGCCTCCCACCATCTCGTCCAGTCCCGGAGATTTATCCAACTTGGTGCTTTCCAAAAGCTCCAGCCCATCCTCTTTCTTAATGTCTATATGCTCAAGCTTTTCAGTTCGCTGTAAGTCATCCCTACAATCACCAAGATCCTTTTTCATAGTGAATACTGTAACAAAGTATTCATTAAGTACCTCTGCTATCTCCTCCGGTTGCATAACACTTTTCCACTGTCACACTTGGTTGGTCCTATTCTCTCATGTCTTATCCTCTTGCTGTTCACATACTTGTAGAATGCCTTGGGGTTTTCCTCAATCCTGCTCACCAACGCCTTTTCATGGCCCCTTCCGCTCTCCTAATTTCATTCTTAAGCTTCTTCCTATTGGCCTTATAATCTTCTAGTTCTCTATCATTACCTAGTTTTTTGAACCTAACGTAAGCTTTTCTTTTCTTCTTGGCTAGATTTTCAACAGTCTTTGTACACCACGGTTCCTGTACCCTACCATCCTTTCCCTGTCTCATTGGAACATACCTATGCAGAACCCCACGCAAATATCCCCTGAACATTTGCCAGATTTCTGCCGTACATTTCCCTGAGAACATCTGTTCCCAATTTATGCTTCTATGTTCCTGCCTGATAGCTTCACATTTCCCCTTACTCCAATTAAACACTTTCCTAACTTGTCTGTTCCTATCCCTCTCCAATGCTATGGTAAAGAAGATAGAATTGTGATCACTATCTCCAAAATGCTCTCCCACTGAGAGATCTGACACCTGACCGGGTTCATTTCCCAATACCAGATCAAGTACAGCCTCTCCTCTTGTAGGTTTATCTACATATTGTGTCAGGAAACCTTCCTGAACACATCTAACAAACTCCAACCCATCTAAGCCCCTTGCTCAAGGAAGATGCTAATCAATATTTGGGAAATTAAAATCTCCCACCATGACAAACCTGTTGTTATTACACCTTTCCAGAATCTGCCTCTCTATCTGCTCCTCGATGTCCCTGTTACTATTGGGTGGTCTATAAAAAGCACCCAGTAGAGCACCCCTTCCTGTTTCTAAATTTCACCTATAGAGACTCCGTAGACAATCCATCCATGACTTCCTCCTTTTCTGCAGCCGTGACACTATCTCTGATCAGCAGTGCCATGGCCCCACCTCCTTTGCCTCCCTCCCTGTCCTTTCTGAAACATGTAAAGCCTGGCACTCTAAGCAATCATTCCTGCCCCTGAGCCATCCAAGTCTTTGTAATGGCCACAACATCGTAGCTCCAGGTCCTGATCCAGGCTCGAAGCTCATCCGCTTTGTTCATGATGCTTCTTGCATTAAAATAGACACATTTCAAACCATCGGTCTGAGCGTATCCCTTCTCTATCACCTGCCTATCTTCCCCCTTGCACTGTCTCCAAGATTTCTCTATTTGTGAGCCAACCGCCCCTTCCACTGTCTCTTCAGTTCAGTTCTCACCCCGCAGCAATTCAAGTTTAAACTCTCCCCAGTAGCCTTAGCAAACCTCCCTGCCAGGATATTGGTCCCCCTCGGATTCAAGTGCAACCCATCCTTTTTGTACAGGTCACACCTGCCCCAAAAAAGGTCCCAATGATCCAGAAATCTGAATCCCTGCCCCCTGCTCCAATCCCTCAGCCACGCATTTATTCTCCACCTCACTCTATTCCTATACTCACTGTCACATGGCACAGGCTGTAATCCCGAGATTACTACCTTTGAGGTCCTGCTTCTCAACTTCCTTCCTAATTTCCTGTATTCTGTTTTCAGGATCTCCCTTTTCCTGCCTATGTCATTGGTACCAATATGTACCACAACCTCTGGCTGTTCACGTTCCCACTTCAGGATATCGTAGATCAGAAACATCCTGGACCCTGGCACCTGCGAGGCAAGCCACCATCCATGTTTCTGGGTCAACAGAATTGCCTGTCTGACCCCCTAACTATAGAGACCCCTATTACTGCTGCCTTCTTCCTTCCCCTACCCTTCTGAGCCACAGGGCCAGACTCTGTGCCAGAGGCGCAGCCACTGTTGCTTCCCCCAGGTGGGCCATCCCCTCCCCCCCCCCAACAGTACTTGAACAGGAATACTTATTGTTAATGGGGACAGCCACAGGGGTACTCTCTAGTATCTGAGAGTACTCGCAAAGCTGTTCACAATACTCTTGTGTGGCCTCACGAGTGCCTTATAACATTATGTCCTTGATTTTATATCCTAGTCCTCTCGAAATGAATGTTATCATTGCACTTGCCTTCCTCACCACTGACTCAGCCTGCAAGTTAACCTTTAGGGAATTCTGCACGAGGACTCCCAAGTCCTTTTGCACCTTGGATTTTTGAATTTTTTCCACATTTAGAAAATAGTCAATGCTTTTATTCCTTCTACCAAATGGATGACCATACACTTCCCAACACTGTATTCCATCTGCCACTTCTTGGTGCTGAACCCTGTAGGTTTATCAGGGTACATCAAATTCTCATCCACCTGATGTTTAAATTCATTGACCATTTACTTCATATTCCCCCATCTCCAGGCAGTGAATTTCAGTCTAAGGAAGGATGTTATTTTGAAAGGTTGACAAAAAAGCCCAAATGGGTTGAACAGCAAAGTAACAGCTTCCTTTGTATGGACCAGGCAGAAGAGTGGTACACCTTGTAGAGCCACTGCCACACACACAGTTTAAATCCTGATCTAAGATGGAGTTGGTATATTCCCCTGGAGACCAGCTGGATTTCCTCTGGCTGCTTCACTTTCTTCCTACGTTCCTAGGATGTGTGGATTGGTAGGTGAATTGGCCTCTGTAAATTACTCCTGGCTGAATGGCAGGATCGGGGTGGGGGGAGTTGATGAGAGTATGTTGAGAATTTAAAACGAGAGATTGATGTTAGATTAGTGTACATGAGTGTTTGGATTAGGGCCAGGCATGGGCCCTATTCCATTCTGTATCTGCTTATGACTCCATTACTCTGTTAAGGGGCAATAGGTGTTCTTTATTACTCACTAATTTTAAATTCATACACTACTCCAGTGTCCCACTTCTCTTTGAAGGTGCAGTAACTACCAAAAAGAAAAAAAATTTAGCAGATTTAAATGAAATCTCTCATATTTCAGTTTGATGTTTTTAGAGTGCATGAAAAGTGTTGGCCTTAGCAATAGTCCAAAGATGATTAAAGATGAAAATTACTATGGTGTGCTTTAAGTAAATTATTGTGAAGCAGATTTAAGCTTGGGGTGAATAATCTACTGTTCCGCTCTGAGGAACAACATGAAGTATTGGCACTGAAATCAGATGCCAGAGAAATATAGAAACAAATACGAAAGAAGACCTTTCAATCAATATTGTACAGAATTGGTAAGAGACTACAGGACAACTTTATAAACACAAAATATTCTGCAGATGCTGGGGTCAAAGCAACACTCACAACACGCTGGAGGAACTCAGCAGGTCGGGCAGCATCCGTGGAAACGATCAGTCAACGTTTCGGGCCGGAACCCTTCGTCAGGACTGAAGAGGGAAGGGGCAGAGGCCCTATAAAGGAGGTGGGGGGAGGATGGGAAGGTGGTAGGTTCCAGGTGAAAAACCAGTAAGGGGAAAGATAAAGGGGTGGAGGAGGGGAAGCAGGGAGGTGATAGGCAGGAAAGGTGAAGAAGGAATGGGGGAAGCACAATGGGTAGTAGAAGGAGGCGGAGCCATGAGGGAGGCAGTAGGCAGCTGGGGGAGGGGGCAGAGTGAAATAGTGATAGGGGAAGGGAGGGGGAGGGAATTACCGGAAGTTAGAGAATTTAATGTTCTTACCAAGGGGCTGGAGACTACCCAGAGAGTATATGATGGTATTTTCACTCTGCCCCCTCCCCCAGCTGCCTACTACCTACCTCATGGTTCTGACTCCTACTACTACCCATTGTGCTTCCCCCATTCCTTCTTCACCCTTCCTGTCTATCACCTCCCTGCTTCCCCTCCCCCCCACCCCTTTATCTTTCCCTTTACTGATTTTTCACCTGATACCTACCAGCCTTCTCTTTCCTACCCTCCCCCACCTTCTTTATAGGGCCTCTGCCCCTTCGCTCTTCAGTCCTGATGAAGGGTTCTGGCCCGAAACGTTGACTGATTGTTTCCACAGATGCTGCCCGACCTGCTGAGTTCCTCCAGAGTGTTGTGAGGACAGCTTTATAGTTATGAAGTGGAATTGCTTGTTAAGTAATTATGAGCATTTCTTTGTTTACATGGTATATTGACAGCCGAAGATTAACATACTGATATTTTCTCTCTTTTAGAAAAGTAATGCCTCTGAAAGCCCATCAGGAAATAATGCATCACAAGTTGACTTAGCAACAAATTACAAAAATGATTACCAGGCAATGGGACTACAATTTTGTGAGTGGTTTTATCACCTTCTGAACACCCAGAATCCTTTGCTAAAAGAACATTCAACAGAGTGGGGCCCACAGCACTTTTGGGAAGATGCGAAACTTAAGTTTTCATACCGAACTTTAGAGCAGCGGATGGAGGAGTACTCTGGTGCAGTTATGGTCAGCCTCCGTTTATTAGCACTGACAAAGGATGAACATCTATTCCTGAATCCTAACCTGACTGGTGGCGGACTAAAGTGTATCCATTCACCTCATGGATTAGTTATTATTGCAGTGGCTGGCACAATTCACCGAGATTCAGTCTGCCTAGGAGTTTTTGAGCAAATCTTTGGTCTTATCCGCTGTCCAAGTAACGAGAATAATTGGAAGATGAAATTTATTCATCTCAATATCACAGGCCAAGATGCAATGGCAGCAACTCTTCAGTCTGGTGTGGCGTCGCAGCCGCCCATTATCAAATATGAACCTAATGAATTACTGCAAGTCTTTGAAGAGAATCCAGTGACAGTTCATGATTGAGGATGTGACATGTGTTAGACTGTAGTGGAGAACTGCTTTACGAACGTGTAATGGGGCTTTAAGCCTACAGCAGTTGATAAGGCAATGTGTTGCAATGCCACCTATACTTCATTTCGTGATGAAGTGTAACTACAAGTGCTCTGGCTAAATAATTAAAAACAGGCTGAATTTATTGTTCATGTTGTGATCTAATTATTAGTATTAACAAAAATTTATGGATGTGCTTTTTTTTCCCCCATAAAGTGAAGACTGTTATTTCTGCAAGTTCTTTATTTCTCCAATCTAGCACCACATTTACTAGTTACAGATACACTCATTGTTTTAAAGGTTGTAACTTCTAAACACCATTTGAGTCTCCTGACTACTAGTAGCACCAATTGCTCAAGTCAGTAGATTATTAAACATATTTCAACATGCTGGTTGTAGAAAGTTGTATGTTAATATACTTTTTTGGGCAATGCAACTTTTGATAGTTAACACTTTGGAAAGGATATTGTAGACTTGATTCTACGATGGAATGTGTATGTATTGTAAATACACGTTATAAAGACAGTTCAGTGTTGTATTTGACATGAAGGAAACAATAAAACTGAATTGATGTCATACTATCTTTGAACTCATTAAATAGTATAATTTGTTGGGTTATATCTTCATTCATGCATGATACTGTAGTGGCATAAATTGCTGAAGACATTATCCAAAAAGAATATCAAGGTACTGAACATCAGTTTATTCTTGAACAATCCTGGATAATACAACAAAATGAGTTGGGAAACAAATGAAATTAGACGGTAGATGCTGAACCTGGAGCAACACAAAGCTTAGGAGGAACTCAGCGGGCTAGACAGCAGCTATGGAGAGAAATAGATAGTCAATGTTTCGGGTTAAGACCTTTCAACTGGACTGAAAAGAAAGAGGGAGATAGCTAGTACAGAAAGGTGGAGGGAAAGAGTGGAACAAGAGCTGGCTGTGATAGATTGATCCAGGTGAAGAGGTGATAGGCAGATGAGGGATAGACAGTACAAATACCTAGAACTGTAAGAAAGAGTTTGTGAACCCTTTGCAATTAGAACATAAGACATAAGAGGAGAGTTAGGCCATTTGGATCATCGAGTCTGCCCTGCCATTCAATCATGGCTGATCCTATTCTCCTCCTCCATTTCCTAGCCTCCCTGTAACCTTTAATGACATGTCCAGTCAAGAAGCTATCAATTTCTGCCTTAAACACACCCAATGACCTGGCCTCCACAGCTGCACGTGGCAAAAAACTCTACAAATTCACCACCCTTTGGCTAAAGAAATTCCTCCGCATTTCTGTTTTGAATGGACGCCCCTCTATCCTGAGGCTGTGCCCTCTTGTCCTAGACTCCTACCATGTGAAACATCCTTTCCACATCTACTCTGTCTAGGCCCTTCAACATTTGAAAAGTTTCAATGAGATCCCCCCCCTCATCATTCTAAATTCCAGCGAGCACAGACCCAGAGCCATCAAACATTCCTTGTATGATAACCCTTTCATTCCTGGAATCATCCTTGTGAACCTCCTCTGGACCCTCTCCAATGCCAGCAAATCTCTTCTACGATGAGAAGCCTGAAATTGTACACAATACACAAGGTGAGGCCTCACCAGTGCCTTATAAAGCCTCAGCATCACATCCCTGCTCTTGTATTCTAGACCTCTTGAAATGAATGCTAACACTGCATTTGTGTCCCTCACCACTGACTCAACCTACGAGTTAACCTTTAGAGTGTTCTGCACAAGGACTCCCAAGTCCCTTTGCATCTCAGATTTTTAAATATCCTCCCCGTTTAGAATATAGCATGACCATGCATTTTCCAACATTATATTTTATTTGCTACTTTTTTGCCTATTCTCCTAATCTGTCTAAACATAGAAAATAGGGGCAGGAGTAGGCCATTCGGCCCTACGAGCCTGCACTGCCATTCAGTATGATCATGGCTGATCATCCAACTAAGTCCTGTATCCTACCTGTTTGCTCAACAAAACCTGCTCCTCCACCAGTCTTCGTTTCATCTGCAAACTTGGCAACAAAGCCATCTATTTCATCATCTAAAACATTTACATACAGCATAAAAAGAAGTCCCAAAACCCACCCCTGCAGAACACCACTAGTCACTGGCAGCCAACCAGACAAGGATTCCTTTATTCCCACTTGTTGCCTTCTTTCCAATCAGCAAATGCTCTAACCATCTTAGTAGCTTTCCTGTAATACCATGGGCTGTTAACTTGGTAAGCAGCCTCATTTGTGGCACCTTGTCAAAGGACCTCTGAAAGTCAAAATATGCAACATCCACTGCATTCCCTTTATCTATCCTACTTGTAATCTCAAAGAAATCCAACAGGCTTGTCAGGCACCTTCTCCCTTGTAATAGTAACTGCACTCACTTCCTTTCTTCACACACTACAACATCTGGCACACTGCTAGTGTCTTCCACAGTGAAGACAGGTGCAAAAACTCATTTAGTTCATCTGCTATCTCCTTGCCCCCATTATTATTTCTCCTGCCTCATTTTCTGGCGATCCTATATCCACTCTCATCTTTCTTTTACAGGGTTGTAGAGATGCCCTGCCCTATAAAAAAGACACACAAAGTCAGGTTACTGACAGAGCCTGCTCTTCTCAAGAAAGGTCTGTTTATGTGCACCGTGCCTTGATCAAACAACTTTCAGAGGACCTTAGAAGAAAGATTGTAGAGATGCATGAAGCTGGAAAAGGCTACAAAAGCATTCCTAAGGACCTGAGTGTTCATCAGCCCACAGTAAGAGAAATTGTCCACCAATGGAGGAAGTTCTGAACTGTTGCATCTCTCCCTCGGAGTGAGTGTCCTGCAAAGATCATATCATGAGCACAATGTGCAAAGCTGAAGGAGGTGAAAGATAACCCATGGGTAACAGCAAAAGAACTGCAGAAATCTCTAAAGCTTGTTAAAGTCTCTATTCATGTGTCCACTATAAGAAAAAAAGAACAAGAATGGTGTGCATAGAAGGACACCACGGATGAAACCACTGCTCCAAAAAAAAAAATTCCATTGCTGCACGTCTCAAGTTCGCAAAAAAAAAAACACTTGGCTGTTCCTCAACACTTGTGGGACAATGTTTTGTGGACAGATGAGACAAAAGCTGATCTTTTTGGCAGAAATGCATACTGCTATGTTTGGAGGAAAAAGGGCACTGCACACCAAGACCAAAACCTCATTCCAACTGTGAAGCATGGTGGAAGGAGCATCATGGTTTGGGTTGCTTTGTTACCTCAGGGCCTAGACAGCTTGCAATTGTTGAGGGAACAATGAATTCAAAATTGTATCAAGAGATTTTACAGGTGAATGACAGGATAACAGTCCATCACCTGATAATGATCCAAAAGACAAAGAGTAAATCAACAACAGAATGGTTTAAAGAGAAGAAAGTTTGTGTTCTGGAATAACCAAGTAAGAGTCCAGACCTTAACCCAATTGAGATGCTGGAGAGCCCTGCTGGCAGCCGATGGGGTAACATCTTTTTGAACTTGCTCCTACTTTATCTATCCTTTTGTTTCCTACCAGTTTTTTGAAACCTTATTCTAAATCTCAATATTGCTCTATTATGTCTATGAGAAAGACTAAAGCCTCTGCAAAAGAAAAAGAAGATGGTTCTTCAACCACTTTGGAATCAATTGGAGATTTCCTTAAAAGGCAAAGAACGGAACTTTCTGAGGAATTTCAACATCTTAACGTCAAGTTGGACACTATTCAACAAACTCTAATCGAACATGAAAAGCGAATTAAGGAGAATAAAGAAACTTTGTCGATACTGGAAGTGGGCTTAGAAGACATGAGTAAGCTCTGCAAAAAATTATCATTATCTAATGAAAAATGAACAAAGAAGATTGCCAACCTGGAAAGAGAAGCAGAACGAACAATCTACGTATTCTGGGTCTTGAAGAATCAATTGAAGGTGCCCACCCCACAAAGTTTTTTGCAAGCTTTCTGAAGCAGCTATTCCTGATTTATTGCCGTCTGTGCCTAAGTTGGATCGCGCCCACTGGTCACTGGCCCCCAAACCAAAGTTGGGAGAGCGACCTAGGTCAGTTATTTTATGTTTTCATGAATTTCATACTAAGGAGCTTTTAATCCGTCATACCCATCGAGTAGGAATGATCGATTACAATGGGAAGATGATCAGATTCGTGGAAGATTATGCACTGGAGGTTATGGCTGAACATGCCAAGTATAAAGAGGTCAAGTCGCTGCCTTACAACAAAGGGCTTAAGCCCTCCCTTCACTACCCTGCACATCTTAGAATTGTTCGGAAAAATGGTGTGTAGAAATGGCTGGGATCGGTTGAACACACACAGAAGTTTTTGAAAGCAGAAGATTAATTGCGTTGTATCTCTTACAAGAGCAATTATCTTTTTAACATTGGATAGAATAAGGTTTTAATAAACTTACATTTTGACTGTTTACATATCTTGTTATTTTCTTTGATATTTTTTATTACTTTATTCTTTTTTTTTGAGGTTTTTCTATATATGTACTTTTTGAAATTGTTAAAATGAATCCTCTTATGTTTTGGATTTCTGATCTAAGTTTTTTTTTTGTCTGTTTTGTCTTGGTAGGAACATAATAACTTTGAATGATTGGAGTTTTGCCAGCAGGATTTCTTTGGGAGGGTTGTCTTTAGGGGTTAGCATGCCGACTGTCCTTTCGCCAGCTTTTTGGCTTTGGGAGGGGGAGCGGGACGGGGTCTCTTTTTTCTTTTTTCTCTGGAAGCTGGGTTGGGCTATCATCCAAATTTTCTGTTTGAGTACCTTATTTTATGCTTCGTTCTCTGGTTCTAATAATTTATGGTCAGATCTTTTAACACTTCTGTTAATTGGTATTTAAAATGGATCAAAATATTAATTTACTTAGTTTTAATGTGAAAGGGTTAAATCATCCTGTGAAATGGAATAAGATTTTTGCTTATATTAAAAAGTTAAGATCCCCATTATTTTTCTACAAGAAACGCATGTACATAGTTGTGACAACGCATGCCTTTCTAATTGGTGGAGGGATCTACAATTTCATTCTTCATGCAGATCAAAATCTTGAGGAGTCTCGATTTTTATAGACAATACAATTTCTTTTGTTCAACATAAAGTTGTCTCTGACCCTAATGGGCAACTTGTCATAGTGTCAGGGAAACTAGATAATAAATTAATTGTATTTGCAATGTGGATGACCCAGGATTTTTTGAGTGTTTCTTTTCATTCCTGCCAGATTTGTGTTTTTATTCTTTAGTGATGGGAGGAGATTTTAATTGTTGCCTAGACCCAGTATTAAATCGTTCTTCTCTTAAATCAGCCACACCTAATAAATCCGCTTTATTTATTCAATCCTTTCTAATAAAATGTGATATTGTTGTTGTCTGGCATTTTTTTTTCACCTAGCAGAAAGGGAGTATTCATTCTTCTCTCATGTCCATCATTTCTATACCAGGATTGATTATTTTTTATTGATAGTCAAATGATTCCATTAGTTCGATCCATTGAATATAAAGAAATAGCTGTATCCGACCATTCTCCTGTATTTCTATCTTTAAATCTTCCTGGTTTCACTCATATGAACAGATCCTGGCGTTTTAACTTAACTTTGTTATCTGACAAGGACTTCCTAAAATTTCTGGAGAATCAAATTACTCTTTTTTTTTGAAGAGAATGCGGTGGAAGAGACTTCTAGTCTTACCATTTGGGATGCTTTTAAGGCATATATTAGGGGACAAATTATCTCCTATACTGCATATATTAAGAAAAAAGCTAATAAAGAGAGAACTGACTTATTTAATCAATTAAAACAATTAGACCAGAAATATGCTTTGGCACCCGACCCTGAACTATACAATAGAGGTAATCAAAATAAAACTAAATATGATCTTCTTATAACGTATTCAATTGAAAGCCAACTTTTAAAAGATAGAAGCCAATTCTATATACTCAGAGAAAAAACTGGTAAACTATTGGCTAATCAATTGAAGACCTTTACAGCTAAATGATATATTAAAGAAATTTGCAAAACCAATGGTGATTTGACAACTGACCATTTTGAAATAAATGACACATTTAGAGAATTTTATTCTAAACTGTATAGTTCTGATTTTGTTAAAGATAATACTGCAATGAACAATTTTTTAGACCAAATAAATATTCCTGGACTTACGGTTGATAGTCAAAAGCGGTTGGATCAACTTATTTCTCAGGAGGAAATCACTGAGGCTATACATTCATTGCATTCTGGGAAATCTCCAGGACCTGTTGGATTCTCTGCAGAATTGTATAAGGCTTTTTCTTCATTGCTTATACCTCATTTATGTTCTACCTTTACTGATTCCTTCAAGGTGGGTAGATTGCCACAGTCCTTTTATGAAGCTTCCATTTCACTTATTCTTAAAAAGAATAAGAATCTCACTGAATGCTCTGCATATAGACCAATTTCTTTACTCAATGTTGATGCTAAGATCCTATCTGAAGATTTGGCCCGTAAACCCGAGAATATTAATATTTGATGATCAGACAGGATTTATTAAAAATCAACATTCCCATTTTAATATACAGCGATTGTTAAATGTTGTGCATTCTCCATCCAAGGAAATATCGGAATGTGCGATTTCTCTGGATGCGGAGAAGGCTTTTGACCAAGTTGAATGGAATTACATATTTAAAACATTAGAAAAATTTAGTTTTGGGCCCAATTTTATTCTTTGGATTAAATTACTTTACTTATCTCCCTCCGCTCAGGTCCTTACTAACTTTCAGAATTCTAAACCAATTAAACTCCAACGTGGAACCAGACAAGGACGTCCGTTGAGCCCTTTGTTTTTTGATTTGATATTAGAACCTTTAGCAATTGCCTTTGGAGAGTCTAAAGATATCACCGGTATCTTAAGGAAAGGTACTATTCATAAAGTGTGCTTTATACTGATGACCTACCGCTTTTTATATCTAATGTTACAACTTCTTTACCCTCTATGTTTCTTTTACTGACTAATTTTAGTCAGTTTTCAGGATATAAATTGAATCTACATAAGAGTGACACATACAAAAGTTGCTGGTGAATGCAGCAGGCAATAAGAGTGAATTGTTTCCTTTAAATAATTTGATACCAACTGATATTAACCTTCCTTTTAAAATTGTAAGAAAACAATTTACATATTTGGGTGTAACAATCACTAAGAATTATAAAGATTACAAAGAAAATTTTCTAACCTTAATGAATTATGTGAAAAAGACACTTTCTAATTGATTGCCTCTCTCTTTATCATTGATTGGTCGAATTAATTCTATTAAAATGAATACTTTACCTAAATTTATATATCTTTTTCAAGCCGTACCTGTTTTTATTCCTGTCTTTTTTTTTGATTCTTTCTTCCTATATGTGGAAGAACAGAAAACCCTGATTAAATAAAGCCCACCTTCAAGGAATTAAAAAGAATGGAGGCCTTGCTCTACCCAATTTTAGGTTATATTATTGGGCAATTAAGATAGGAAATCTTACGTTCTGATTGTATTATATTAATCATGAGGATTGTACAATATGGCTCTTTTTGGAAGCCAACTCTTATGAAATTTTCTATTATTTCTCTTCTTGGATCCTCTCTTCCTTTATCTTTAAATAAATTAACTGACAGCTTGGTGGTTAAACACACTTTGAGGATCTGGCTACAGTTTAGAAAACATTTCGGTTTATTGAGATTTTCCCTTTCTAGTCCTATTTTTTCTAATTTTTTTAAAATCATCAATCTGTTTTTTAGAGAATGTGATACATAGGCATTAAATGATTTCAGGATCTGTTTGGAGGAGGGTTTCTTTCTTCTTCTGAGCAGCTCTCAGGGAAATATAACCGATCAAATACCCAGTTTTTTGATATCTACAGATTAGAGATTTTTAAAGATCTAAACTACATATATTTCCTACCAGCCCGGATAAGAAAATAATAGATGTAATTTTTATTTTGAAACCTTTTGATAATGGCTTAGTATCTTATATTTATGGTCTGTTGTTGGGACTGAGAATGGCTCCTTCAGACAAAATTAAAAAAGATTGGAAAAGGATTTACAGACTTCATTATCTGATGAGACCTGGAGGGCCATTTTCAAAATGGTTAATTTTTTATCAATATGTGATCGTCATTCCCTGCTACAATTTAAAGTGGCACATAGGCTCATATGTCTAAAGACAAGCTTTCTCATTTTTTTGCAGATATATCTCCTTATTGTGACAGATGTAATAATGGAGAGGCTTCATTAATTCTTATGTTTTGGTCATGTTCGGCCTTGAAAAATATTGGAAAGATGTATTCCAAACTTTTTCTGTACTTCTTAAAGTTCTTTTTAAGCCCAATCCTTTGACTGCCTTATTTGGTATTGTTGAGGAAAGTGTTATAATTTTGGAGCCTTCTCATTTGCGGGTACTGGCTTTTATTTCTCTTATGTCTAGGAGGGCGATCTTGCTTAAATGGAAAGAGGTTGCCCGCCCTACACATGCTCAATGGGTATGCAATGTTATGTCATGTTTAAGTTTAGAGAAGAGTCGTTGTTCGATTTCGGATTCTAATCAAGATTTTCAATTGATATGGGGACCCTTTCTGAACTATTTTGAAAATCTTTGAATTGTTATTGTTATTAAAATATAGATCTGGGCTATTATTATAAAACACTATATGGTAAAGTACTCTTTTTTCATTTTTTTTTTACAAACCAGCTTTGTCTTGGTAGTGGGTGTAGATTTTTCTTATAATATAATTATCCATATTATTGTATTTAATATTTCAATTTATTTTATTTGATTGATCATGAATATGGGATACCGTGATTGTATCAGTGTGATTTATATATAATGCATTGTGTGCTACCTTATTTTGATTTATAATAAGTATCATTATGAATTCTGTATGTGTGTATATGAAATATAATAAAAATATTGGAAAAAGAAAAGAAAAGAGATGCTATGGCATGATCTGAAGAGGGCTGTTCATGCACGGTATCCTAGAGATATTGAACCAAAAGAATTTTATATGGAAGGATGGCCTAAAATTCCTCCTCAATGTTGTGCAAGTCTGATCAGCAGTTACAGGAAATATTTGGCGGAGGTTGTTGCTGCTAAAGGAGGTTCTACCAGTTGTTAAATACAAGGGTTCACATAGTTTTTCCAGCCTGGACTGTGAATGATTAAACAACGTGTTCAATAAACACATGACAAGTACAATTGTTTTTGTGTTATTAATTTAGGCAGATTGTGTTTATCTATTATTGAGGCTTAGATAAAGAACAGATCACATTCTATGAGTAATTAATGCAGAAAAACAGGTAATTACAAAGTTTCACGAACTTTTTCTTGCAACTGTATGTCAGGATGCTGAGAGTTTAAGACCATCATTCCTACAGTTCTGATCAAAAAGGTTCAGAACCTGTGATTCTGTACCTCCCTCTGCAACTGGATCCTCAACTTCCCAGCTGGAAGACTACAATCTGTAGTAATGGTGGGAAATAACACCTCCACCTCACTGACAATCAACACTGGTGAACATCAGGGATGTGTGCTTGGCCCACTACTCTACTCTCTCACTACACCTATGACTGTGTGGCTAGGCACAGCCCAAATGCCATCCATAAATTTGTTAATGTTACAGCCATTGTTGGCAGAATCTCAGATGGTATCATGTATGAAGAATGTCACCTTTTTGAGGCACCACTCCTTGAAGATGGTCTGGATACTACCAAGGCCAGTGGACCCTTGGTATAAGAGGGCACACAGGAGTGAGACATACCAGCTAGGTCAGTGGTGTTGCAGCAACAACCTGGCACTCACTATCAGTAAGACCAAAGATCTGATTGTGGATTTCAGAAAGGGTAAGACAAGTGAACACATATCAGTTCCCAAAGAGGGATGAGAAGTGGAAAGAGTGAGCAATTGCAAGTTTCCGCGTGTCAATATCCCTGAGGACCTAACTTGGATTCAACATATCAATGCAGCTAGAAAGAAAGCAGGACAGAGTCTATATTACATTAGGAGGAGATTTGGTATGTCACCAAAAACACTTGCAAATTTCTATAGCTGTACCATGAAGAGTGTGCTAACTGGCTGTATCACCATCTGGAAGGATGGTGCTACTGTACAGGTCAAGGTAAGCTGCAAAGAGGTATAAAATTAGTCAACTCCATCATGGGCACCTTGGTAATATCCAGGATATTTTCAGGGAGTGGTGCCTCAAAAAATTGGCATCCATCATTAAGGACCCCCATCACTCATGACATGCTCTCTTCTCATTGCTTTCATCAGGAAAGAGGTAGAGCAGTCTGAAGGCACACACTCAATGATTCAAGAACAACTTCTTCCCCTCTGCCATTTGATTTCTGAATGGAGTCTGAACCCATGAACACTGCCTCACTATTTTTTAATTTCTATTTTTCCACACTACTTATTTCATTTAACCATTTTATATATATATATTCAACCTGTAATTCACAGTTTTTTTGTATCGTATTGTACTGCTGCCACAAAGTTAGCAACATAAGCTGGTGATATTAAACCTGATTCTGATTCTGAGGAGAGTGGGAATGGTGTCAGAAGCTGGGAGGTGATAGGTGGAAGTGACAAGGATGAAGATGATGGAATCTGAGAGGAGATGAAGGTGGAATTGCGTGAGAGAGAGGGTAGTGGGAATGGGACCAGTGGGAGGAGTGTGTGGGTAATGAACAGATGAAGGGTGTGGGGTTAAGGCAAGATATAGAGTTATGGGAGCTAATTAGATCAATAGGAGAAAGAAGGGGAAAAATGGGAAGAGAGATAGAGGGGAGCGGTTTCTGGAAGCTTGAGAATTTGTGATTCATGCTGCCAGATTGGAGGCTCTCCCAGCAGCATGCGAGGTGCTGTTTCTCTAATTTGCTTTCGCCTGGCCGTGGCAGTAGAGGAGACTGTGCTCAGAAATATCTGTGTGGAAATGGAACTTAAATGGTTGACCATCGAGAGATCCTGGCTGTCGGGCAAATGGGGCAAAAGTGCTGGTGAAGCAGTCCCTCAATCTGCGTCCATCCTCATTGATGTTGTCATGGTCCGGTTTGTGAAGTCCACATTCCCGTTCACGGTCCGGTCCGTGGACTCAGGACTCTGGGTCTTCCAGCTGTCCCTCGTTTGGTTGAGTTAATCATAGGCACCTGATTCCCATCTTTGGGCTTGGAATATGAGAACCCCTGGGGTTGAGTGTAGGGGGCTGGTTTGTCTTGTCATTCCCCCTTAGAGTAACCTGCTGAGGGAAGGTTAGTGAAACCATTTGTGATCTCTAGGCCTGGTTGGAGGACCACTGGTTCAGGGAGCCTTGTTGCCACTCGTTGGAGTAGTCTTTGTGGTACGGATTTGGCTGTTTCCTGGGCCAGCTGAGTGGCTGTCAGCTACTCTGAGCTAGGTAGGGATCTGGCTGTTTCTGTAGCCAGCTGAGGTTGCTGGCTGTAACTGCGACTCAGAGCAACCCTGAAGCAGAGATGGATCTGTCTCTCATTCTTTGGTGTTTGTCTCTTCTTGTCCTTGCCACCGTGGGGTAAGTCAGGCCGTTTTGCCATTGCTCTGCAGGGGATCTGTCTTGTTTTGTCCTCGCCTCCGTGGGGTAAGTCAGGCGTTTTTCCGTTGCTCTGCGGGGAGGGGTCATGTCATGTCTTGTCTTGTCTTGTCTTTGCCTCTGTTGGGTAAGTCTGGCTGTTCTGCCATTACCCAACAGGTGGTCCTTTCCCAATTTGGTGTGGAGATAAAGTTGAGTCCCGGCTTGTCTAAGTATAAGTCCTGGTTCTATGTCTACGTACTGTCCTATCTCATGTAGGTGTCATGTTAATGATGAGTCCTGGCTTTCAAAGAACAAGTCCTGGCTCTATGTCGATGTTCAGTTCCCAGTTGGTCTCTCAGCTCCAGCCTCCGAGTTATCAGCCTCCGCACTTCAAGACGAAGATCCCGCAGCCAGGCTCCGAGAACCCAAGCCTCGAGGATCCCACAGCCAAGCTCACGACCCAAGGCCCCAGCCTGCAGCCAAGCTCAAGGCTCAAGACCCTGACCTCCTGCCCTGTAGCCATGTCATATCCTTGCCTGGTTCTGGGGTCTGAGCCCAAGGCAAGACGCAGGTTCTGTGTCCTTGTCCAGTCTTGGACTTGGAGTCGATGCCTTGTCTCCTAGCCCATGGGTTCTAGTCCTGGTCCCGCTTTCCCTAGCCCAAGTCTGCGTTCTTGTCCCTGCTCTTTGCCTGTATCCTGTCACATTCCTACTCTAGTCAAGTCCTGTTCTTTGTACTTCAGTGTTTGTGTCTTGCATTTGGGTCTGTTCCCAACATGCTCCATTGTGACAAATGTAGAAGAAGCTGCTACAGGAGCACCAGATGCAATCAGTAATACCAAAGTTCAATATAAATGTATTACCAAAGTTCATATATGTCACTGTGTACTACCCTGAGATTCATTTTCTTGCATTTGCGAAAGAGCACAATAAAATCAGTGAAAATCCACACACGGCACACAAACAGTAAATGTGTAACACAACAGACTGCAAACCAAAAAGAAAAAAAAACACTAAATAATATTAATAAATAAATGAACAATAAATATTGAGAACATGAGATGAAAGTCCTTCAAAAGGATTTCATGGGTTGTGGGAGCAATGCAGTGTTGGAGTAAGTGAAGTTATCCCCTCCGTTTCAAGATGACTGGTGGTGTGAGTCTTGAGGTTCCTGTCCCTTATTCCTGGGGTGCCAGCAGTGAGAAGAGAGCATGAGCTGGGTGGTGAGGGTCCTCGGTGATGGATGCAGTTTTCCTGTGACAACGCTCCATGTACAAATACTCAGTGGTATGGGTGGGTGGGGGCTTTACTGGTGATGGACAGAGCTGTATCCTTTACTTTTTCTAGGCTTTCCATTCAAGGGCGTGTGTTGAAGAAAGTAGGGGCGCTGACTTGCCATTTTTTTTTTGTAATGACACGTATGTGATGGAAAGATCCTCTGGAATGATAACGCCGAGAATTTTAAAGTTGCTGACCCTCTCCACCTCTGATCCCATGACGAGGACTGGCTCATGGATCTCCGATTTCCTCCTCATGTAGTCAATAATCAGCTTGTTGGTTTTGCTGAGATTGAGTGAGAAGTTGTTGTGGCACCACTCAGCCAGATTTTCAATCTCCCTCCCATATGCCGATCCACAGGATTCAACTGTGAACGACAGTCTCACCTGGACTGGTTGTTTAGAGCCCTGGATGATAGTGAACGAGAAAGTATCGGGACAGGCGTATCACCTGACCCCAGACCCCTCGCTGGGAAATTGATGAAAACATGAGGCAAACGAAGATGAGACAGTACTTAGGACTGAATGATTGGCCTCTAAGAGGGAGAGGTTGGTGGGACGAAGAAGTGGGGGGGGAATGATGGGGGGTCACGACAGGGTTAGGCATAGGGTCAGAAGAGGACGGTGGATTGGAGGACTAAGGGGAGGCGAGGTGGTGGAAAGAGGGGGACTGAGGAGTGAGGGGAGGTCCAGGCTCCGTAGGGAAGCTTGTGAGACCAGGGGTCGATGAGGAAAGGTGGCGGTAAATAAGCGGTAGGACTCAGCGAGGGTCTCAGCACGGAGGTGGCCGGGACGGGAGTGACTTTTCTATTGCCCATGGTGGGTTAAGACTGTAAAAGACATTTTGAGGTGAGTTTAACAGGTGTCATTCGTTCATTAGCATAGCTAACGTTATTTAAACTAGCTGGCTAGTTGCTAAGGAGCTACTCTACTGCAGACATCCCACCTCTCCCGTCGGGGTCCTTGCCCAGGAGATTATGAAATTAACCTTTTCTTTGCTTTGCTAGTTTTAATCTGTTCTGATTATATTTATTTACTTGCGTTTCCCTATTTTCTTTCAGATCCATAAAGAGAGCGCATATGACTGCAATCTTACTAGAATGGGGCAAGAAATTATATTTTGATTGTTTTGCACTGATGGTCTGTTACCGTTTATGTTCCAGAGTCATAAAAACCAAAGGCCAGAATCACCATTTTGCCTGTAATTTTAATAGACGCATAGTAAATCAGAGTGAGCGTAGGAAAGGAGTGTGCTGACAAATTAACTTCTCTCTGAAAATTGCCCCTGTGTTTAGGTCATTGCTGTAAACAGATGGGGATAAATGGCAATACGGGGAGAATACAAAAGTGATACTTGTAGGATCAGAGGACATGGGTGGTTGAAGTTTGTTACAGATTCGGCGGACTCAAGAGCTGTTTCCGTGCTATAACTATCAATGACTTATTCCAGAAGCCTCAATTTCCTTTTGCCTGTTTGAAGCCTATCGACGAGGAAACAGTTATAACTCATCTAGCATTACATCTGAAGGTGTTTCCTGTTTATATCAGCTGATTATGAGTTTCGATTTCCTTGTTCCTTTTGCTTACTTGTTTCACTTCGATGTAATTTCCGGAATTCGCTAACCGACGCGTTGACGGTTTCGGAGCGAATCGGAAGTCACTGTAGCACATTACTGCGTATCTTTCAACAGAGTTGACTCTAAATTCTTGGTGACCTTACAGATTTCATTTAGGAGAGAGAAAAATCATGTATTCTTTTTCACAGGCCCAAAGAAGAGGATGTTCTGAAATCCTAGAATCATTAAACTACAGTAGTTTACTTGGACTGAAGGACACTATAGCCAGTAAGATAAATGTGTGGAGTAAAGAAGGTGAGTACAATCAGGTCGCTTTCTATATAACAAATAGATTATAATTGTTTGCAACCGTGTAACACTCTCTTTCGTGCATCATTGGATTTGTTTTCTCTTCATACTATTTTTGGCATGTGAAATCAACCTTGTGTGTAAAATTGCACGTTTACACTCGAATAAGTTTTAAATGTATTTAAAGAAAAATGTACTTGAGGAAGCCTTGTATATATATATATACACATTCTCTGTCCTCTGGACTTATTTGCTAATCACTATTTTACCTTCAGCTGACGAAAAATAATTTTTACAGTGGGTGCAGAGCACAATGCTCTCATTTAAAATTATACTTCTGTGTTGTGATTATGTGGTTTTCGCTATCTTAATAGACTTTCTCAAAAACTCATGGCATTCCTATGTCAGCCTGCCCGAACTTATCCAGTACCGTATGTGGTGAATAATTAGCATATAATTGTCTTCAGGCAAGATGGCACCAATGACCAACAGCAACATCTTGTAGACAGTTTACAAAACTACTGGATACTCGTCTTCTGCTAAATATACTTCTTCTGAACTGTGACTGTTTGCAGACTGTAAATTCCCCTTTTAACAATGTATTTTTGGGACAACTGAATGATCTGATACTTCTGTGATTTCCTGAGGGATTCAGCATGGAATGCAGCTGTGGCTGTAGCTGGGGGTTGCTGTGTTGATTCCTAATAGCAGAACACAAACCTGTGGTTGGCTCCATTGCTCCACTCTGATTAAAGCGTTGAGCAAGATTAAATTCAACGAGGGACGATTTTCGTACACGGTCTCTTGCAGACTCTGATAGAATGGCAGGGAGGGAGTCTGATGGTGACAGCAATAGCATGGAGTGTGAGTGGGAAGAGGTGGGGAGAGCGACTAAGAACAGGAAGATGATGGGTTGGAAGAGAAAGAAAGGAGGTGGGTCGAGTGTAGGTGGATTGGAAAATGAGGGAAGAGAAGTTGAGGAGAAGGGCCTGAGGGCAAAATTACTAAATGTAGCGTTACGATTTGAGGGGGGAGGGGGAGTATAGAAAATCGATCCACTTAAGCTAACAAAAATCATTAGAGGACAAGTAGGAGAAGTGAACCATGCTGAGAATTTTAGGAGATGGAAACCTGCTGATAGGATGTAAAACTGAAGAGCAGATGGAGAAGGCAATGAAGGTGACTAATGTTGGGAAAGTCAAAGTGTCCAGGGTTGTAAGAGTTGGAGCACAAAGGGTCAATGGTTGCAAGGGGGTGATATCCGGGGTTCCCCTCAGTGTTAATATGAAGAAGCTAGTGGAGAACTTGAGGGTGAGGAATAGTTCAGTAAAGAGTGTGAAAAGAGTGACAAGGGGAGCAGAGAAAGGGGAGACTGAAACTGTTCTGGTAGAATTTGAGGATAAGGTGCCTCCAAAGGAGTTATATTTTGGATTTCTAAGATACAATGTAAGAAAATATATACCAAAACCTATGAGGTGTTTCAATTGCCAGGAGTTTGGGCACGTGGCCAAAATGTGCAAAGGAAAGAGAAGATGTGCAAGGTGTTTTGGGGAACATGAATATGGAAAATGTGGAGAGGGAGTGAGACCAAAGTGCTGTAATTGTGGAGGTAACCATAGTGTAGCGTACTGGGGATGTGAAGTGTTGAAAAAAGAGGTGGAGGTGCAGCAGAGAAGGTGAAGGAAAAAGTCTCATGTGCTGAGGCAGCCCAGTTGGCAGGACAGAAGAAAATGAATGAGGGAGGGCATAGCGAAGAGCAAGCGGCAGCTAAAGAAAGGCAAGATAAGAAGAATGCATGGATGGAGAAGAAGAAATTGGTGATCTTTATAGCAGGAGTGGTAAACGCAACATATGAGATCAAATCTAAAACTGAAAGGATTCAGATTATTGTGAAAGGTGCAGAGCACCATTTGGGTATAATAGGATTAAAATGGGAAGAAGTAAATGATGAACTCAGGGTACAGTCGAGTCAAGAAACAGTATGTGTGGGTTGATGTTACTAATAATACTACTTCTTCAATGGAATGCAAGAAGCCTGATTGCTAATGGACAAGATTTCAAGCAGTTTATAGCGAGTAGGAGAGAAAAGCCAGATGTTGTGTGTATCCAGGAGACCTGGTTAAAACCTAATTTAGATTTTGTTTTATATGGTTATGAGGCAGTAAGGCAAGACAGGAGAGGGGGGGAGGAGGGGGGATGTGCAACTTATGTAAAGGAAGGTATTCCTTATAGAATACTAGGTGTAGGAAGTGAACAAGAGTATGTGGTAGTAAAAGTATGGGCTGAAAGGAAAGAGATGGTGATTGTAAATTATTATAATCCATGCAAAAGACTAGACTTAAACAAGCTTGAGGCGATAGAAGGGCAGAATAGTAGTAACGTTGTTTGGTGTGGTGATTTTAATTGACATAATGTATTATGGGGGGTGTGACAGAACAGACATCAATGGTTGGGTAATAGAGGAGTTGCTAGATGAGAAGTATTTAGTGTGCCTAAATGATGGCAGTAGTACTAGAATTGATGTTAATACAGGTAAAGAATCTGTGCTTGATCTTATATTAGCATCAAACTCCATTGCATCAGTGTGTGATTGGTTAGTGTACCAAGAAGGAACTGCAGGGAGTGATCATTACCCAATCTGGTGCAAGATAAATATTTCTGCTTCATTGGTCACAGAGAATACAGGTGGGAAATGGATCCTTGAGAAAGCCAATTGGGAGGAATTTCTGGAAAAAAGTGATAGATATCTAGAAAGGTCAGTGATGGAATGGATGTAGAAACACTTGACAGCATATTAAAACAAGGTATAATATCAGCTGCATTAGAATCCATTCCTAAAAGTAAAGGAAGAATAAAGAAGAGAATAATACCATGGTGGGATGATAATTGTAAGGAAGCAGTGAGAAATAGAAATAAAGCATTTAAACTGGTTAACATAACTTATAACTTCCAACATATGATTCAGTACAAACAAGCTCAGGCAGTAGTACGAGGAAAATAAGACATGCTAAAAGAACGCACTGGAGAAAGTATTGTGATTCAATCGGAAACACAACTCAAGTAGGAGAGGTGTGGGGGATGATAAAAAGGATGGGAGGGGACAGGAGAGAGTGGAGGTACCCAGTTATGGTTGATGGAAATGTGACTGCAGTAACAAATAAGGAAAAGGCAGAGGTGTTGGCAAACACTTTTGTTATGGTACATAGTTCTGATAATTTGTCTGAGAAGGGAAGAAGAGGTAGAGAGAGAACAAAAGCTGAAAATATGGAGGCTTTACGTAGGAAAACTAACCTTGATGGTGTGCAAGATGTCCCTTTCAGTATGGGAGAATTAAGAAAGGCACTAGATAAAACAGGAAAGACTGTGCCAGGTAAAGATGAAATACCTTATAGTATGATATAACACTTGAGTGAAGGAAGTCAGGAGAAACTACTGCTTCTGTATAACAAAGTCTGGGATGAAGGGAGAATACCAGGGAGCTGGAAAGAGGCGATAATTATTCCAATAAGGAAACCTGGGAAAGATGCCAGCAGGCCAGAAAACTACAGGCCAATTGCCTTGACGTCACATGTATGTAAACTTATGGAACGTATGATAAATGAGACGTTAGTGTAGTCCTTGGAAAGTAGAAGTATGGTGGCTATGTATCAAAGCGAGTTCAGGAAAGCAAGGAGTACTATGGATCCAGTGTTGTGTCTAGAGGATGAAATAAGAAAAGCTCAAATAAATAAAGAGACAGTGGTTGCAGTTTTTTTGATGTTGAGAAAGCTTATGATATGTTATGGTAAGAGGGGCTCCTAATCAAGCGAATGTGAATTGGGGGGGGGGGATGTTCAACTGGGTTAAGGACTTTTTAAACGGGAGAACTATTCAGGTGAAAATAGGATCACAGCTATCAAGCCAGTATGTTGTAGAAAACGGATGCCTCAGGGGAGTGTAGTGAGTCCAACTTTATTCTCCATTTTGATAAATGATACATTCGTAAGTATTCCAACGGAAGTGGGGAGGTCATTGTTTGCAGATGACGGGGCTTTGTGGAAAAGAGGGAGAAATATTGCACATATAGTTACAAAAATGCACGATGGAATTAATCAAGTTGAAGGGTGGGGGACAAAGTAGGGTGTTAAATTTTCAGTGGAGAAGACAAAAGCCATGTTCTTTACAAGGAAAAAGTTCAGGGGACTTAATTTGAATCTGTATGGAAGTAACCTGGAGAGAGTTGAATGTTATCAGTTTTTGGGAGTGCACTTTGAATTGAGATTAACATGGAGAGAACATGTTAGATATGTAGTTAGTAAATGTAAAAATGTGATAAATGTCATGAGGTGTCTTGCTGGAGTGGAATGGGGTGCTGATTTTGCATCACTGAAGTATATTTATGTAGCATTAATAATATCAAGATTAGACTATGGAAGTATTCTATATGGGTCAGCAGCAAAATCCGTGCTGGCAGAACTGGATATCGTACAAGCTCGGGCTCTAAGAGTGTGCTTGGGAGCGGTTAGAACTTCCCCAGTGTGTGCACTCCAAGTTGAAGCAAATGAGATGCCACTGGGGCTGTGGCGTAAACAGCTGGAGGCCAATTACTGGATTAATTTAAGGGGGCATGGTGATAGCCATCCTACAAAAAGAGTGTTGCAGACATGCTGGGAGAAGGAGAGGACACAAAAAGAAAGTTTTGGCTGGACAGGAGAGCAAACCGCAAAGGATATGGGTGTATATGATAAAGGGTTTTGTCCAAGGGTGGTGTGGCCTGTCAGACCTTTCTGGGTATTAAAAAATCCCTCTACAGATTTGGAATTGCTTAAGATTAAACACAGTATTAAGATGACTGATATACTCAGTGAATATCATAGTTATAGGGAATGTGAGTATAAAGGCATACAGATTTTTATGGATGGATCAAAGGATCCAGAAACAGGTACAACAGGGTCTGCAATTGTTGTGCCAAGTTATCAAGTGGAAATTAGCAAGAGAACACTTGATTGCTTGAGTGTATACACAGTTGAAATGTTTGCTATATTGTTAGCACTAGAACGGAGTGAGCAGGTTGATTGTAATAATATTGTGATATGTAGCGATTCTGTGTCGGCCCTTGCAAGCATCAAGGCGGGTACAGCTAGAGGTCACCAGGATCTGCTTTATGAAATCCTGTTTGCAAATTCAAGACTGGCTAGACAAGGCAAAAATATCGCATTCATGTGGGTTCCAGCACATTCAGGTATTATGGGAAATGAGACAGCAGATAGGCTGGCAAAAGCAGCAGTCAAAAAAGGATTTAGAACATAGAACATAGAATAGTACAGCGCAGTACAGGCCCTTCGGCCCACAATGTTGTGCCGACCCTCAAACCCTGCCTCCCATATAAGCCCCCACCTTAAATTCGTTCATATACCTGTCTAGTAATCTCTTAAACTTCACTAGTGTATCTGCCTCCACCACTGACTCAGGCAGTGCATTCCACACACCAATCACTCTCTGAGTAAAAAACCTTCCTCTAATATCCCCCTTGAACTTCCCACCCCTTACCTTAAAGCCGTGTCCTCTTGTATTGAGCAGTGGTGCCCTAGGGAAGAGGCGCTGGCTATCCACTCTATCTATTCCTCTTATTATCTTGTACATCTCTATCATGTCTCCTCTCATCCTCCTTCTCTCCAAAGAGTAAAGCCCTAGCTCCCTTAATCTCTGATCATAATGCATACTTTCTAAACCAGGCAGCATCCTGGTAAATCTCCTCTGTACCCTTTCCAATGCTTCCACATCCTTCCTATAGTGAGGTGACTAGAACTGGACACAGTACTCCAAGTGTGGCCTAACCAGAGTTTTATAGAGCTGCATCATTACATCGCGACTCTTAAACTCTATCCCTCGACTTATGAAAGCTAACACCCCATAAGCTTTCTTAACTACCCTATCCACCTGTGAGGCAACCTTCAGGGATCTGTGGACATGTACCCTGAGATCCTTCTGCTCCTCCACACTACCAAGTATCCTGCCATTTACTTTGTACTCTGCCTTGGAGTTTGTCCTTCCAAAGTGTACCACCTCACACTTCTCCGGGTTGAACTCCATCTGCCACTTCTCAGCCCACTTCTGCATCCTATCAAAGTCTCTCTGCAATTTTTGACAATCCTCTACACTATCTACAACACCACCAACCTTTATGTCGTCTGCAAACTTGCCAACCCACCCTTCTACTCCCACATCCAGGTCGTTAATAAAAATCACGAAAATTAGAGGTCCCAGAATAGATCCTTGTGGGACACCACTAGTCACAATCCTCCAATCTGAATGTACTCCCTCCACCACAACCTTCTGCCTTCTGCAGGCAAGCCAATTCTGAATCCACCCGGCCAAACTTCCCTGGATCCCATGCCTTCTAACTTTCTGAATAACCCTAGCGTGTGGAACCTTGTCAAATGCCTTACTAAAATCCATATAGATCACATCCACTGCACTACCCTCATCTATATGCCTGGTCACCTCCTCAAAGAACTCTATCAGGCTTGATAGACACGATCTGCACTTCACAAAGCCATGCTGACTGTCCCTAATCAGACCACGATTCTCTAAATGCCTATAGATCCTATCTCTTAGAATCTTTTCCAACAGCTTTCCCACCACAGACGTAAGGCTCACTGGTCTATAATTACCCGGACTATCCCTACTACCTTTTTTGAACAAGGGGACAACATTCACCTCCCTCCAATCCTCCGGTACCATTCCCGTGGACAACGAGGACATAAAGATCCTAGCCAGAGGCTCAGCAATCTCTTCTCTCGCCTCGTGGAGCAGCCTGGGGAATATTCCGTTAGGCCCCGGGGACTTATCTGTCCTAATGTATTTTAACAACTCCAACACCTCCTCTCCCTTAATATCAACATGCTCCAGAACATCAATCTCACTCATATTGTCCTCACCATCATCAAGTTCCCTCTCATTGGTGAATACCGAAGAGAAGTATTCATTGAGGACCTCGCTCACTTTCACAGCCTCCAGGCACACCTTCCCACCTTTATCTCTAATGGGTCCTACCTTCACTCCTGTCATCCTTTTTTTCTTCACATAATTGAAGAATGCCTTGGGGTTTTCCTTTACCCTACTCGCCAAGACCTTCTCATGCCCCCTTCTTGCTCTTCTCAGCCCCTTCTTAAGCTCCTTTCTTGCTTCCCTATATTCCTCAATAGACCCATCTGATCCTTGCTTCCTAAACCTCATGTATGCCGCCTTCTTCCACCTGACTAGATTTTCCACCTCTCTTGTCACCCATGGTTCCTTCACCCTACCATTCTTTATCTTCTTCACCGGGACAAATTTATCCCTAACATCCCGCAAGAGATCTTAGAGGTCAATATTAAACTATCAAAATCAGAGGGGAAGAGCATAGTGTGGAGAAGGATAAATCAACAGTGGCAGCAGCATTGGGATAGAGCAATAAAGGGAAGACATTTACATTCAATTCAGAACAGAGTAGATATGGGAAGAAGTAGGGGAGTAAAGTGGAAAGAGCAAGTAATTATAAGTAGACTGAGAATTGGGCACAGCAACCTTAATGGCACTTTGGCCACATAAATAAGCATCCTGCAGGTTTTTGTGATCTATGTCAGGAGACTGAAACAGTAGAGCATATCCTTATTTCATGCCGGCAATTTGCACAGGAAAGGCAACAAATGTTACAACAATTACAGAAAATAGGACTGGTAGAGAACAGTGTTAAAGGTTCATTGGAATGTGGGGAGAGTGATCGGGGAGGAAATGGTTGTTTAATTTTTTAAGGGCGACGGGAAAGACGGCTTTAAAGTGAATGGATAATAAATCCTGAAGGTGGCAGTAATGCAACTGTGTGGATGCCAACTGCCGTAAAAACTCAAAGAAGAAGTATTTCAACAAGAATGAGAACGGAAAACGAATGGGTGTTCAGTGCCACCTGCCTGTGTTTGAACCGGTCTCCTTCTCAGTGTTGCCTGTGGAAGGTGCTGGAGTCTCGGTTCCCACGCTTGGAGGTTTGATTGCCTTGGCAGCTCATGTCTGTGGACTCACTTTTGGCTGCAATTTGGTGTTTAATATCTTCAGTGCTGAAAATGCTTTATATTTGTGTGATTTGATTGAGGCCCTTCGGCATGCAAGTGGATCTGTGGTTGTGACCTGCAGCCACTGACAGACACAGCACTGAATTTACTGACTCGGTAGCTGTGGCTGTAGCCACTGGCTCCTGGACTGGCTTCACTCGCCTCTGCGGTTCATGGTTGTGGACGCAGTTTTGGGGATTCTGCAGTTTGATGTTTAATGTTATATATATTGTTTGTTCGCTTTTTGTTGCTGCTTGGTTTGGTACTTTTTCCACACGTTTGATGGTCTTGTGTGGGTTTTTTCTTTCAACGGGTTCTTTGGTGTTTCTTTGTTTTGCGACTGCCTGCAAGGAGACAAATCTCAACTTCGGTAATAAATGTACTTTGAACTATCAGGTTCAGTTTCAGAGTACATGTTGGCTAACCATATAACAATTACAGCACAGAAACAGACCATCTTGGCCCTTCTAGTCCGTGCCAAACTCTTACTCTCACCTAGTCCCACCGACCTGCACTCAGCACATAACCCTCCATTCCTTTTCTGTCCATATAGCTGTCCAATTTAACTTTAAATGACAACATCGAACCTGCCTCAACCACTTCTGCTGGAAGCTCGTTCCACACAGTTACCACTCTCTGAGTAAAGATGTTCCCCCTCATGTTACCCCTAAACTTTTGCCTTTTAACTCTCAACTCATGTGCTCTTGTTTGAATCTCCCCCACGCCCAATGGAAAAAGCCTATCCACGTCAACTCTATCAAACCCCCTCCTAATTTTAAACACCTCTATCAAGTCCCCCCTCAGCCTTCTACGCTCCAAAGAATAAAAAGCCAACTTGTTCAACCTCTCTCTGTAACTTAGGAGATGAAACCCAGGTAACATTCTAGTAACGCAAACACGAGGAAATCTGCAGATGCTGGAATTTCAAGCAACACACAAAAAAGTTGCTGGTGAACGCAGCAGGTCAGGCAGCATCTCTAGGAAGAGGTACAGTCGACGTTTCAGGCCGAGACCCTTCGTCAGGACTAACTGAAGGAAGAGCTAGTAAGAGATTTGAAAGTTGGAGGGGAAGGGAGATCTGAAATGATAGGAGAAGACAGGAGGGGGAGGGATGGAGCCAAGAGCTGGACAGGTGATTGGCAAAAGGGATATGAGAGGATCATGGGACAGGAGGCCTAGGGAGAAGGAAAAGGGGGCAGGGGAGAAAAAAGCCCAGAGGATGGGCAAGGGGTATAGTAAGAGGGACAAAAAGGAGAGGGAGACAAAGAATGTGTGTATATAAATAAATAACAGATGGGGTACGAGGGAGAGGTGGGGCATTAGTTGAAGTTAGAGAAGTCAATGTTCATGCCATCAGGTTGGAGGCTACCCAGACAGAATATAAGGTGTTGTTCCTCCAACCTGAGTGTGGCTTCATCTTTACAGTAGAGGAGGCCGTGGATAGACATATCAGAATGGGAATGGGACGTGGAATTAAAATGTGTGGCCACTGGGAGATCCTGCTTTCTCTGGTGGACAGAGCGTAGGTGTTCAGCAAAACCTGACGCAGACTGGGAGATTGTTTCATTGAACAGTCTGAGTAGCCTCCAACCTGATGGCATGAAGATTGACTTCTCAAACTTTTGCTAATGCCCCACCTCCCCCTCGTACCCCATCCGTTATTTATTTATATACACACATTTTTTGTCTCCCTCTCCTTCTTCTCCCTCTATCCCTCTTACTATACCCCTTGCCCATCCTCTGGGCTTTTTTCTCCCCTTCCCCTTTTCCTTCTCCCTAGGCCTCCTGTCCTATGATCGTCTCATATCCCTTTTGCCAATCACCTGTCCAGCTCTTGGCTCCATCCTTCTCCCTCCTGTCTTCTCCTATCATTTCGGATCTCCCCCTCCCCCTCCCACTTACAAATCTCTTACTAGCTCTTCTTTCAGTTAGTCCTGCTGAAGAGTCTTGGCCTGAAATGTCAACTGTACCTCTTCCTAGAGATGCTGCCTGGCCTGCTGCGTTCACCAGCAACTTTTTTGTGCGTGGCTTAACATTCTAATAAATCTTCTCTGTACTCTCTCTATTTTGTTGACACCTTTCCTATAATTCGGTGACCAGAACTGTACGCAATACTCCAAATTTGGCCTTACCAATGCCTTGTACAATTTCAACATTACATCCCATCTCCTATACTCAATGCTCTGATTTATAAAAGCCAGCATACCAAAAGCTTTCTTTACCACCCTATCCACATGAGATTCCACCTTCAGGGAACTATGCACCATTATTCCTAGATCCCTCTGTTCTACTGCATTCTTCAATGCCCTACCATTTACTATGTATGTCCTATTTTGATTAGTCCTACCATAATGTAGCACTTCACATTTATCAGCATTAAACTCCATCTGCCATCTTTCAGCCCACACTTCTAACTGGCCTAAATCTCTCTGCAAGCTTTGAAAACCTACTTCATTATTCACAACTCTACCTATCTTAGTATCATCTGCATACTTACTAACCGAATTTACCACCCCATCATCCAGATCATTAATATATATGACAAACAACATTGGACCCAGTACAGATCCCTGAGGCACACCACTAGTCACCGGCCTCCAATCTGACAAAAGTTATTCACCACTATTCTCTGGCATCTCCCATCCAGCCACTGCTGAATCCATTTTACTACTTCAATATTAATACCTAACAATTGAACCTTCCTAACTAACCTTCTGTGTGGAACCTTGTCAAAGGCCTTTACTGAAGTCCATATAGACAACATCCACCGCTTTACCCTCGTCAACTTTCCTAGTAACCTCTTCAAAAAATTCAATAAGATTTGTCAAACATGACTTTCCACGCACAAATCTACGTTGATTGTTCCTAATCAGACCCTGTCGATCCAGATAATTGTATATACCATCTCTAAGAATACTTTCTATCAGTTTACCCACCACTGACGTCAAACTCACAGGCCGATAATTGCTAGGTTTACTCTTAGAACCCTTTTTAAGCAATGGAACAACATGAGCAATATGCCAATCCTCCGGCACCATCCCCGTTTCTAATGACATTTCAAATATTTCTGTCAGAGCCCCTGCTATTTCCACACTAACTTCCCTCAAGGTCCTATGTCATGGTCTGGTCCGTGAAGTCCGCATTCCGGTTCACAGTCCAGTCCATCAACCCTTGCTCCAGGTTTTCCAGTCTACCCTGTTTCTGTTCCTGTTGAGCACTAATTGAGGCAGATATTTCTCATTGGGGCTGGCTGCATAAATACCTCCAGAGACTAGGGCGTGGCTGCTGGATTGTTCTTGTCCTTACTCCTTGTATCTCTTCCCCTGCCTTCTGTTTCCTTGCCTAAAGCCTTGTCTTGTCTTGCCGGTAACTCTCGCCTCGCCTGAAATTATTGTCTTGCCTTGCATTGGCTGAAGCCTTGCCTTGTCTTGCTGGGAACTCTCACCTCATCTCACATGAAGTCTTGTCTTGGAGCCACCCTGTACCTAGCTCCCTTCCTGTCCCTTGCCTCCGCCGGGTAAGTCGGGCCGTCTTGCAGTTACCTGCGGTTGGTTCTGCCCCTTCCTGTCCCTTGCCTCCGTCGGGTAAGCCAGGCCGTCTTCCCGTTACCTACGGTTGGTTCAGTCCCTTCCTGTCCCTTGCCTCCATCGGGTAAATCAGGCCGTATTACCACTACCCTGTGGTGGATTCTGTCCCTTGCTGTCCCTTGCCTCCGTCGGGTGGAGATCTGTGCCCTGCCCAGGAGAAGCTTCAAGACCCCAAGCCTCTAGCCGAGCCTCGCCACAAGCCTCTAGCCGAGCCTCGCCGCAAGCCTCTAGCCGAGCCTCGCCCCAAGCCAACCTTCAAGACCCCAAGCCTCAAGTCTCTGGTCTCCAGCCTCGCCTCAAGTCTGAAGACTCCAGCCTCATCCTGCCTGCCAGCCAAGTCACGTCCTTGCCTAGTTCCGGGTCCTTGTCCAGTCCCTGCCTCGGAGTCCAAGCCCAGGCTCCTAACTCTCTTGTCCAGTCCTGTTCCGGGTTCCTGGTTTTCGTGTCCATGTCCTAGCCCTCACCCTGTATCCTAGTCCTGTCCCTAGTACTTCAGTGTCTGTGTCTTGCACTTGGGTCTGTTCTCAGCCACCACCTAGGGAATGACATCCTAGGGAATATCCTGTCAGGACCCGGAGACTTATCCATTTTTATATTCCTTAAAAGTGCCAGTACTTCCTCTTCTTTAATCATCATAGTTTCCATAACTACCCTACTTGTTTCCCTTACCTTACACAGTTCAATATCCTTCTCCTTAGTGAATATGGAAGAAAAGAAATTGTTCAAAATCTCCCCCATTTCTTTTGGCTATGCACATAGCTGTCCACTCTGATTCTCTAAGGGACCAATTTTATCCCTCACTATCCTTTTGCTATTAATATAACTGTAGAAACTCGTTGGATTTATTTTCACCTTACTTGCCAAAGCAACCTCATATCTCCTTTTAGCTTTTCTAATTTCTTTCTTAAGATTATTTTTCCATTCTTTATATTCCTCGAGCACCTGGTTTACTCCAAGCTGCCTATATTTATTGTAGATCTCTCTCTTTTTCCGAAGCAAGTTTCCAATATTCCTTGAAAACCATGGCTCTCTCAAACTTTTAACCTTTCCCGTCAACCTAACAGGAACATAAAGTTTCTGTACCTTAAAAATTTCACCTTTAAATGACCTCCATTTCTCTATTACATTCTTCCCATAAAACAAATTGTCCCGATCCACTCCTTCTAAATCCTTTCGCAGTGGCTAGTGCTGTGTACCAGCAGTACCTTGTAATCTTGAACATAAGACACTGTAAGTACAAACCCAATCTGGCAGAATTTCAACCTTGTCAATGTTCTCTGAAGATACAAAACTTTAATTTCCTTAAACAACTTAAAATAAGTCGAGCTTGATTTGTGCTTCTACTATCAAAGTTTCTTTCCACATTCTTTCTGCAATGAGTCAGCAAATTGCTTTTCCTATTCCAGTAATATGAAATTAGTTTCTATGTTACACCAGAATATATCATGCCAAACAAAAAAGTGTGTCACCTTTACAAGCATGCATAGACTAGCCTTGGCATATGTCAACCAAATTTAGCTTTGTCCATCTTGTTGAAATAATGCATTTAAGATACTATTATGCACAGTTCTATGGCAGGTTTTAATTGTAAATACCCTGTGATTATAATTAAGCAGCTGAACCAATAATTTGAGTTCAAAATCAATTATTAAAAAGATGAGTCTGACTACCACATAGGTAACTGGGAAATTAAAATTTAGTTATTTAATAAATATGGACATAAAATACTCATCAGTATAGAGACAGACACAAAAAACTTTCTTTACTAGTCATCCTGACTGGCTGCATCATTGCCTGGTATGGGAACTGTACTTCCCTCAATCGCAGGACTCTGCAGAGAGTGGTGCGGACAGCCCAGCGCATCTGTAGATGTGAACTTCCCACTATTCAGGACATTTACAGAGACAGGTGTGTAAAAAGGGCTCGAAGGATCATTGGGGACCCGAGTCACCCCAACCACAAACTGTTCCAGCTACTACCATCCGGGAAACAATACCGCGGCAAAAAAGCCAGGACCAACAGGCTCCGGGGACAGCTTCTCCACCAGCCCATCAGACTGATAAATTCATGCTGATGCAATTGTATTTCTATGTTATATTGAGTGTCCTGATGTAAGAACTACTTATTACAAATTACTATAAATTGCACATTGCACATTTAGACGGAGAGGTAACGTAAAGATTTTTACTCCTCATGTATATGAAGGATGTAAGTAATAAAATAAATTCAATTCAATTCGTTCAGGAAAGGAGACCTTTTGTTCCTACATGGTCTGACCTTTCAGGTGATACCAGATACACACTAAAGTGATTAATATTTAAGTGCCCTCAGAAGGAATTTCTAACCAGATTCAAGTAAAACAGAAATATTCATGCTGCCGTACAGTATAGAGTACCTTCGCAGTCTGAAGAATGAGTTATGCTGAGTGGGAAGAATGGGGTGCAGAACTGAAAGCTCTAGATGAAATCACCCATGTAAGCATTACAACTGCCCCAACACCTCCTCCCTCACTACCATTCAGGGCCCCAAACAGTCCTTCCAGGTGACACTCCATCTGTGAGTCCGTTGGGGTCATAAAATTTATCCGTTGCTCCTGGTGTGGCCTTCTGTATATCGGTGAGACCTGACGTGGATTGGGAGACCGCATCACTGAGTAGCTTTGCTCTGTCCGTTACAGAAAGCTGAATCTCCCGGTGGCAACCCATTTCAATTCTACTTCTATTCCCATTCCAACAAGTCAGTCCATGGCCTCTTCAACTGCCGTGATGAGGCCATGCACAGGTTGAAGGAGCAACACCATTTATTCTGTCTGGATAACCTCCATCCTGATTTCTCAAACTTTTGGTTATGACCCCCTCCACTTCATCATTCCCCATTCTTGTTTCCCTCACTCACCTTATCTCCTTACCTGAAATCACCTCCCTCCGGTCCTCCTCCTACTTCCCTCTCTTCCAGGGTCTTTTGTCCTCTCCTAACAGATTTCTCCTTCTCCAGCCTTTTATCTCTTTCACCAATCAACTTCCCAGCTCTTTATTTCACCCCCTCCTCCTCTCCTGGTTTCACCGATCACCTGTCACATTCCTCTCCTCCCTACATCTTCATGCTCTGTTTCACTCCCATTCCTTTGCAATCCTGATGAAGGGTATCAGCCCAAAATGTTGACTGTTTCCTCTTTTCCATAGATACTGCCTAATCTGCTGAGTTCCTCCAGCATTTTGTGTGTGTTGCTTTAAAATGTCTGTCTGTGTCATTTAGCATAATAGACGTCATACAGCAAAGAAAAGATTCTTCACCGCACATGTCTGTGCTGACCATTAAGTACCCATTTACACTCATTAATCCTATTTTAACCCACCCACATTCCCTTCCGCTCCCTCCAGATCCCTCCATTTACCCACGCACTAGGGTGACCCATCAGCCTTCCAGTCTGCATGTGGAGTTCGGAAGGAAATCCATCTCCAGGAAGAAACCCACTTGGTCACAGTGCAAACTCTGCACAGACAGCAGCGGAAGTCAGCATTGAACCTCAACCCCTGAGCTGAGAGGCAGCAAACCTGGCAACAGCGGGCATATTTCTCCCTCACTGAGTGCAGAATCAGGGTATTTTCTTTTTAGTTGTATTACGGTAACATCTTAATTTCTCATTCTCATTTACCTTCTTAGTGAGCTGATTATTGTACGTACTTACAATCAAATGTTGAGATTATGTATTTATGTGCATATAAATTACATATTCTTGAACCTTTTTGCAGACCTCATCGGTGTCATTCTGAGCCACAGCCAAAGTGCAGAAGAACTCCTGAAACGCAAGAAGGTTCTGCGTGAGGAAATATTGAAGTACCTAATTAAACATGGTGTCACTGTATCTACATCGTCAGACAAACAACAACTTATTAATAAAGCTTTGATGTATTGGATGATGTCCGAAATGAATAGAGAGCCATCAACAGCTGAAACAGATGTGCAAGTTCTGTACCAAAAACATAAGGAAGAACTGGGGCAAAAGTTAGTGAAGAATACTGAAAGTATAGAGGTAAAACCACAGACAACAACTTCCACAACATTAAGAGAACTGAGGCAGGTGAGACAGGCAGAGGAGCAGAAGGAGAAAGAAGAGAAAGCAAAGAGGCAAGAGGAGCATTTGCAAAGGCAGGAGCAAATGCCGAATCCACTGCAGGGTGCAATGGCCATGGAGTTGAACATAAATGTGAATATTTTGCAGGTAATTTATGTGTATCAAAAGATATTTAGCTGCATTTGGAGATTTTATATTCTTGCATCTAATTAGAATTTCCTTATTTATTTTCAGTGTTACATAGAAACATAGAAAATAGGTGCAGGAGTAGGCCATTCGGCCCTTCAAGCCTGCACCGCCATTCAGTATGATCATGGTTGATCATCCAACCCAGAACCCTGTACCTGCCTTCCCTCCATACCCCCTGATCCCTTTAGCCACAAGGGCCATATCTAACTCCCTCTTAAATATAGCCAATGAACCGGCCTCAACTGTTTCCTGTGGCAGAGAATTCCACAGATTCACCACTGCCTGTGTGAAGAAGTTTTTCTCCATCTCGGTCCTAAAAGGCTTCCCCTTCATCCTTAAACTGTGACCCGTCGTTCTGGACTTCCCCAGCATCGGGAACAATCTTCCTGCATCTAGCTTGTCCAATCCCTTTAGGATTTTATACATTTCAATAAGGTTCCCCCCGAATCTTCTAAATTCCAGCAAGTATAAGCCTAGTCGATCCATTCTTTCATCATATGAAAGTCCTGCCATCCCAGGAATCAATCTGGTGAACCTTCTTTGTACTCCCTCTATGGCAAGAATGTCTTTCCTCAGATTAGGGGACCAAAACTGCACACAATACTCCAGGTGTGGTCTCACCAAGGCGTTGTACAACTGCAGTAGTACCTCCCTGCTCCTGTACTCGAATCCTCTTGCTATGAATGCCAGCATACCATTCCCCTTTTTCACCGCCTGCTGTACCTGCATGCCCACTTTCAATGACTGGTGTATAATGACATTCAGGTCTCGTTGCACCTCCCCTTTTCCTAATCGGCCACCATTCAGATAATATTCTGTTTTCCTGTTCTCGCCACCAAAGTGGATAACCTCACATTTATCCACATTAAATTGCATCTGCCATGAATTTGCCCACTCACCTAACCTATCCAAGTCACCCTGCATCCTCTTAGCATCCTCCTCACAGCTAACACTGCCGCCCAGCTTCATGTCATCTGCAAACTTGGAGATGCTGCATTTAATTCCCTTGTCTAAGTCATTAATATATATTGTAAACAACTGGGGTCCCAGCACTGAGCCTTGTGGTACCCCACTAGTCTCTGCCTGCCATTCTCAAAAGGTCCCATTTATTCCCACTCTTTGCTTCCTGTCTGCCAACCAATTCTCTATCCACATCAATACCATACCCTCAGTACCATGTGCTTTAAGTTTGCACACTAATCTCCTGTGTGGGACCTTGTCAAGAGCCTTTTGAAAATCCAAATATACCACATCCACTGGTTCACCCCTGTCCTCTCTACTAGCTACATCCTCAAAAAATTCTATGAGATTCGTCAGACATGATTTTCCTTTCACAAATCTATGCAGGCTTTGTCCGATGATTTCACCGCTTTCCAAATGTGCTGTTATCACATCTTTGATAACTGACTCTAGCATTTTCGCCACCACTGATGTCAGGCTAACCGGTCTATAATTCCCCAGTTTCTCTCTCCCTCCTTTTTTAAAAAGCGTTCATAGACTTGAAAGATATTCCTCCATTAGCCGAAAACCATAATACTCAAAATGCTATCCAGAAAAACTACGACAGCATTTTTGCAATAGTTGTACTTCTCAAGAAAGTATTCTATTAATAACCCCATGATTATACCTGAAATGGAGAATTTTTTTCTTATCAGATTAATTCAGAGTCGTGGAATAGGATGAAAACTGAGTTGCTGTAAATAATAGAATGTTGGATAAGATTGGTGTGGCAAAATGATTACCATATTTAATGTCCTTACATTCTTATCTCACTTGGTTCAGAACTGATTTGCATTTAGATTTGTGATGTTGATAGATATCTGGAACTGTGATGTACAGCACAACATCAATGTTGCTCATTCACCAAAGCTGCTAACTCATCACTTGGGGTATTGTTTCAAAGTAAACATAAAGGGAAAGAATTTTATACACACTTGTGTGTTGAGGATTTGGAAGACACTGTCAGGGGTAGTATTTGACAGAGGTTTATTTCTAGAGAACTAAAAAGAGCTGATTAAGTATGTAAAATGAATGAATTTAATAGCCCATGGAGAAAAGACTGGACAGTATTACCTAACTGGAGACTAGGTGAATTGCTCTTAAGAGGAGCTGGATGAGCTCGATGGGCTGAATAGCATTTTTCTGTCATTCTGTAAAACCTTATTCCTGTATTGAATTCAATTAGAAGAAAACAGCAAATGTAGTAATACAAATGCAGTGAAATACAAAATCAAGCTTCAAAGTTTCAAAGTACATTTATTATTGAAGTATGTATACTGCATACCATTCTGAGGTTTGTCCTTCCACAGGCAGCCAAAAAAAACAGAAACATCATGGAACCTATTTGAAGAAAACATCAAACCCCCCAACGTGCAATTTAAAAAAAAGAACAAATCATGCAAAAGCAAGGCTTTAACGTACAGAATATTAAACATCAAATTTCGGAATGCACCTTAAATACAAAATACATACAGAGTGCTGGAGGAACTCAGCAGGCCAGGAACTCTACATGGAAAGGAATGAACAGTTGCTGTTTTTGCTGAGAACTTTCAACAGGACTAGAAATGTAGGAGGAAGAAGCCAGAAGAAGACGGTGGAGGGACAGGAAGGACTACCAGCTAGAAGGTTCTAGGTGCTGCTAGGTGGGTGAGGGGATGAAGTAAGAAGCCTGGACATTATAGGTGGGTGAGGGGATGAAGTAAGAAGCCTGGACGTTATAGGTGGAAAAGGCCTTAAGACATTAGAGAATTAGGCCATTCAGCCAATCAAGTCTGCTCTGCCATTCTATCATGGCTGATTTATTATCCCTTTCAACCTGATTCTTCTGCTTTCTCTCCGTAACTTTTGACATCCTGACTAATCCTAATCAAGAACTTTCCAACCTCCATTTTAAATATACCCAATGACGGCCTCCACAGTCATCTGTAGCAATGGATTTCAGATTCACCACCGTCTGGCTAAAGAAATGTTTTCTCATCTAAATGGACATCCCTCTATTTTGTTCCAGTGCCCTCTGGTCCTTGACTCCCATACTATCAGAAACATCTTCTCCACAGCCACTCTAACTAGGCCTTTCAATGTCCAATAGGTTTCAATGAGATCTACCCCGCTTCTACTACATTTCACTGAGTACAGACATGGAACCATCAAATACCACTCCTACATTAACCCCTTCATTCCTGGAATCATTCTTGTGAACATCCTCTGGTCCCTCTCCAATGCAAGCACATCTTTGCTTAGACAAGTGGCCCAAAACTGCGGTTTGACCCATACCTTACAAAGCCTCAGCATTACATCCTTGCTTTCATATTCTATTCCTCTTGAAGTGCATGCAAACATTGTATTTTCCTTCCTTACCAGTGATTCAACCTGCAAGTTAACCTTTAAGGAATCCTGCACAAGGACTCACAAGTCCCTTTGTACCTCTGATTTTTGAATTTTTATGCCTTCACTCCTATCAAGGTGCATGATTATACCCTCCCTACACTATACTCCATCAGTGGTGTTAAGGGACCATGCTGAGGAAATGGGGCTGCACTAGTTGACCTTCAGCTCCCTCCCTACACTATACTCCATCAGTGGTGTTAAGGGACCATGCTGAGGAAATGGGGCTGCACTAGTTGACCTTCAGCTCATGAGAGAGAATGAGGAAGTGACAGATAGGAGGTAGTCACCCCTAAGTTGCAAGAGGCTGATACCTGGTGACTGTCAGGAGAAGAGAAAAGAACCCTGTGTGTACTCTTGTGGCCGTTCCCCTCAATAATAATTACACCACTTTGGAAACTTCTGGTGGGGGAAGGGTGTCATAGCAACCGGGTCTCTGGTATTAAGTCTGACCCTGTTGCTCGATTGGGAAGGGGGAAGAAGAGGAATGCAGTAGTACTAGTGGATTCCATAGAGGAGCAGACTTGGGATTCTGTGGATGTGAAAGAGACATAGAAATGATATGTTGCCTCCCAGGTGCCAGGGTCAGGGATGTCTCAGATCAGGCCCACAGCATTCTAAAGGGGGAGAGTGAGAAGCCAGAAGTCATGAAGTCATGGTAAATACTGGTACCAACAACATAGATAGGAAAAGGGAGGAGATCCTCAAGAGATAATATAGGGAGCCAGAAAGCTGAAAAGCAGAACCTTCAGGGTAATAATCCCTGGATTGCTGCCTGTGCCATATATCAGTGAGGGTAAGAATAGGATGATTTGGTAGATGAATGCGTGGCTGAGGAATTGGTGCAGGGTTTCAGGTATCTGGATCTTTTTTTTTTAGATTATGAGAACACTCAATCCTCTTTTATTGTCATTTAGAAATGCATACATGCATTAAGAAATGATACAATGTTCCTCCGGAGTAATATCACAGAAAACAGGGCAAAGCAAAGACTAACACTGACAGAACCACATAATTATAATATATAGTTACAGCAGTGCAAATCAATATCATAATTTGATAAAGAACAGACCTTGGGCACAGTAAAAAAAAGTCTCAAGTCCCGATCAACTCCCGAGTCCCCTCCTTCTGGGGACCCGTTACACCTGAATCCAAGGGGGAGACCAATATCCTTGTGGACAGGTTTGCTTGAGCTGTTGAGGAGGATTTAAACTAATTTGGCAGGGGGATGGGAACCAGAGTGACAGGCTGGGGATGAGGCAGCGGTAGACAAGCAAATGCAGTTTGCAGTGAGACTGAGGAAAAATAGGCTGATGATAGGGCAACTTTGCAGTCAGTAAGATGAATTGAAGTGTAACATTGGGACAAAATCAAAAAGTGTGATGAATGCAGGACTGAGTTGTTATATTAGATGTGCATAGTATACAGGATAAGGAAGATGATTTTGTAGCGCAGTTAGAGATTGGCAGATATGATGTGAGCATCGCTGAGTTGTGGCTGAAAGAATATCATAGTCGGGAGCTTAACCTCCAAGGTTACACAATGTATTACATAATGTACTGGGTGGGCACAGGAGTACATTCAGCCAGAGACTCATTCCTCCGAGATGCAGCACAGAGCGTCATAGGAAGTCATTCCTGCCTGTGGCCATCAAATTTTACAACTCCTCCCTTGGAGGGTCAGACACCCTAAGTCAATAGGCTGGTCCTGGACTTATTTCATAATTTACTAGCATAATTTACATATTACTATTTAACTATTTATGGTAATATTACTATTTATTATTTATGGTGCAACTGTAACGAAAACCAATTTCCCCCGGGATCAATGAAGTATGACTATGACTATATAAGGACATGGTGTGGAGTGACTTTAGTAAAAAAAAAATTAAATGAAATCCTTCGGATGAGCCAATATTAGATCATCAGAAGTTATAGAATCCTTGTGGGGAGATTTAAGCAGTTAGGGTAAAAAGACTCTGATGGGACTCCGAACAGTAGCAAGGATGTGGGGCACAAATTACAATGGGAGATAGAAAAGGCATGTAAAAGTGAAAATCAGAGTGGTGCTGAATCCCAAGAGAAGGAATTTGTAGAAAGCCTATGAGATGGCTTTTTAGAGCAGCTTATAGATGAACCCACTAGAGGAGCAACAGTGCTGGATTGGGTGTCGTGTAATGAACTGCATTTGGTCAGCAAGGCAGTGATCACCCTGCAGTTTGAGAGGGAGAAGCTAAAGTCAGATGTGTCAGTATTCCAGTGTACAGGGAAATGGATCAAATGTGGGAAAACCTTAGATGGAATCAGTTGGGGTGAAGGGTCTGTTCATATGCTGCACGACTCTATGACTAGTTGGGCCCACAGCACTTTTGGGATGATGCAATCCTTTACTTTACCTATTGTACCCAGGGAATCGTAAAAGAACAACATCAGAGTTCTCAAATTGTTAGTCTGCGCCTACTCTCACTGGTAAAAGATGAACAACTACTCTTCAACCCCAATATCAGCCAGAGTGGTGTGAAATGTGCAACTTCTCCACATGGAATAGTTGCCATGGCAGTGGCTGGCACCATTCACAGGAATTGTCAATGCCTAGGTGTTTTTCAACAGCTCTTTGGGCTCATCCGCACACCAATCTATGGAAGCAATTGGAAAATCAAGTACATTAACCTTCAGATGAAAGCTTTTAATGATCAGCCTGTAATTATGCAACCCAGTGTATCTGTTCAGATGACAGAACTACAAGCCTGTATCAATGAATTAAACACACTTCTGAAGTAATTTATTTTGAAAATCATTTTCAGCTTTATAGCCTGCAAGGATTTGAAATTTGTATGGATTTATGTAACGGTTGGACATTTTCCTGCATAGATGACACTGGATAATAAAATTAAAAATGACCCTCCTTCTTCTCGATTTGGATATGGAAGTTTTAGTAACTATTGTAATCTTAGGAACCTATCGTCTTCTTTAAAAAACAGTACTGTGTAAAAGTCTTAGACACATAATGAAGTTAGGAATATTCAGACACCTCCCTGATGGTATTGCATGATGGATCAGAATCTGTTTGTACTTCTCAGCACTGAGGATTCCATTAATTCTGACCAGATCACCAACTCCATGCAGAAATGCAGCCCCATGATGCAGGGAACCTCTGACATGCTTTCCTGTTGGTAGCAGACACTCATCTGTGTATCGCTGTCCAGCTTTTCCATGGACAAACTGCCTCCTGTTTGAGGCAGAAATTTCAAATTTTGTCTTGTCAGTCCAGAGTAGTTGCTGCCATTGTTCAGCACACCTGTCCTGTGTTTTTGTGCGTAGGAGAGTCTCTTGGCTTTGTTTCCACTTCGAAGGAATGGCTTTTTGGCAGCAACTCTACCGTGAACATTTCTGAAATAACTTCTCCAGACTATAGAGGGGTGCACTTGGGTTCCAGCAGTTTCTGTGTGTTCAGAGCTGTTAGCAGTACTGGACTTCTGAGTTAGAAGGGACATTAGTTTGGTGTATATCCTGTCTCCTGCACTCAGTTTCCGTGTCCGACCACTGCATTTCTGATCGACCTTGCCTGTTTCTATGTGCTTCTTCAAAAAAGATTGGACAGCACATCTGGAAACTCCTGTCTGCCACAACATTTCTGCTTGGGAGAGACCTTGCTGACGCAGGATGACCAGCTTGTGGTCTTGTTACTAAACTCATTCACGCCATGGTGTAAGAATTGATGATTTGAAGATTAAGCTCCCACATCTGCCACAATCTCACCTTTTAGTTTAGTTGTCCTTCATCCAGTTTGATTTTTCTACACCTGTTTCTGTTTCAGTTAATCAGTTTAGTGCATTCAACTCATTATGTCATTAGTCATTAGCATCCTGTTTGTTATCTTGGTTTAATCATGCGCTGGGCTAGATACGTACTAAGTAATCAAGTTTTATTTGAAAGGTGGTCTATTACATATATGTTACTTCCTTCAAAGAACTACAAAAGTTCTTGGTAACATTTATTTTTTTGGAAAATGGTATGTTTAGAAATCTAAAATTTGCTCTTTTCTACTGATACACTAATGCAGAAGAGAAAAGTAAACATCTGAAACAAAATTTGTATATAAAATCTAGGCTGCCTAAGAGTTTTGCACAGAACTGTAGTTATCTTAAAAAGAAAATTGATCTTTTGAAAAAGATGATTTTGGTATGAAAATCCTTTGTGCATTATTTTTAATCAACAGATCAATATATTTAGTAAATGACACTTTGCATCATTTTATTTAAATCATCACTGCATATATAAATTACTTTTGTTAAAGCAATATAGAATGGAGCCTCATGCAAGCACCAATAAAATGGAAGCAACTGGAAAATTCAGATGAAAGCTTTTAACAATCAGCCGGCAATGATCCAACCCCATGTATGTACTATTCAGATGATAATACTACAGGTCCACGTCAAAGAATTAAGTGCACTTCTGAAGTCGACAGATTTTGGATAGGGAAGGACAGTGTGTTGAGGTGTATCAGCTGTGGCTATGATGAACAGGCTCGAGGGGAAAAACAGCCTCTGGTGCTCTTATCTCTTACCTTTATGTTATCATTTGTATCAAATAGAAGCTTGTGTTTAAATATGACATTTATTTCAGTTTTTATGTTCTCGGTGACAGTGATGATCAAAATACGCTTGTGCTTGTTTGGTAGCTACAGCTAACATTGAAAGTTATAGAAAGGATGCAGACCCCACCTAGAAAATAATTATTGGAGGGGTGGGGGTATAAGGTGGGAATCTTGCTCAATTATACAAAGAGGTCCTGCTCCTGGACATGAAACATAAGCAAGACTCTTTACTTTTAATATCTGCTGCTTCTTAGTAATAAGGCCCCATATGCCACCTAGGCACTGAGGGTTCAGACGATGACGACGCTTCTTAGTAACATTGATGAAGAAGGACATTCTCAACTCATTATTTTCTATGTTATTATCTGGACTTTGGGTTTTACGATTCTCTGGTTATTTGATTGTTACACTAATTATCATTGACATAAATTAATTGAATAACAAAGTTTGCACTAATCATTAATTCCTGAAGCTAATGTTTGTAAATGGAAAGGTAATGCAGTGATGGAAGGGGCTGCAGTATACAGCTCAGGGTCTTGACCTGAAATGCTGACAACCCTCTGCCTCCATCGATTCTGCCTGACCTACTGAGCTCCTTCAGTGGTTTGTTCTTTTCCTCACAGCTGTTAGTATTGATATTGGTGTTGTTCATTGATACATGTACTAAGGTACTGTTAGAAGCTTGTCTTGCATGTTGTTCATACAGATCAATCATTACACACTGCATTAAGGTCGAACAATATAAAGCAATTGCAATGCAGAATAAAGTGTAAGAGCTACAGAGAAAGGGCAGTGCAAATAAACGAAGTTCAAGATTATAACAAAGTAAATTATGAGGTTAAAAATCCATCGCATTGTAAAAGAGGTGCATTCAAAAGTCTGGTACCAGCTGGATAGAAGCTGTCTTTGAGGTTGGTGGTATGTGCTTTCAGGTATCTTCTGCCCGATGGGAGAGAATGTGCTGAGCAGCGTCCACAACTCTGCAGTTACTTGTGGTGATGTTCAGAGCAGCTGCCGTACCATGTTATGCATCCTGTGAAAATGCTTTCTGTGGTGCATTGATAAAATGGAGCCTAGTCAGTGTTGATCTCTCGGGAAGTATGGCAGCCTGTACAGATGATGGTGGAAAAAGAAATGAAGTAAATGATGAGACTGTAATGCAGAAATAACAAAAGTTTGCCCTACTGTAGGTCACACCCAACATTAGTTTGTTCACCTCGCTCCAATGACTTCTCCAGCTGTGTGCATTTCCTGAGGCAGTGCATTCTCACAGGGTTTATTTTTGGGAGAACTTCCGATGGAGCCAGCAATCTGAAGCACAAGGAAAGGTGCTTATAGCCTCCCATTATTTAAATCAAGAGTCATCGTGCAGTGTGGCTAGAATATTGTGGGCACTGTGAACTCCCTGAGAATCAGACTTGAGGGAATGGAGCCTTTTATATTTCCAAAGTGAAGTATTTCCTTGGTTTCCTTGGCTGCGTACGTCTGGGGAAGACGCCCCAGGGCTGGCTAAACTCATGGGACTGAGGCGCCCCAAACCTCTGTTTGTGTGGATGCTGTGTCATTTACTACCCTGTTACAAATTAATGCCACAAAATAAAGAGAGTATACTGCATACGATTAAAGGAATTATATTTGTGAATCTTAACTGAAGTGTTAGTAAAGAAAAACAAAAAGAAAAGGGCCCTTTCTAATTGAACAGTCAAATGTGCACAAGTTGGATCTCATATTGAACTTCTCTGTCAGTCACGTGCTGGGCCCTCGGTCAACATGAAAGCACGCACCGCCTTCCGAATGTTACTCTTGCAATCATTCTCAAAAAATCAGGTCTCTAAACAGATTATATGCTACTACTGGTTCTTCCCAGCGTGTTCTCTCTTCATCTCCTCTTGAACAAAAGTCCCAAGCCTAACCTTACTGTCCTTCACTGTTGTGTTCTTTATATGTACTGTGGGTTACTCATAAAGATACATATTCTGGAAGAACATAACTAAAACTTTTATTTAACAGCAAACAGCAACCACTTCTTAACCATATAAGCTTCTCGATCATTCTGTCATTTCTGTGCAGGCTCCGAATTCTGTCCAATCATGTTCTTACATGTGATATCATCACACTTCACCAAGAAAACTTCCCACTAATTGGATGACACACATTCCACATCATCCCTTATCTTCAACAAGACCCCAAGCAGGCTGAAAGCAGAGCATACTGCTCTTACAGAACTGCTAAATGAAATACCTACAGCATAACAGTAAAGATGGGAACCAGGGCATTACACTCCTCCCCCACCACAAATAGTCATGTCCTCATGACTTTGTAATCATTTGTTATCCCATCATTTATACCATTTCCAAAGGAATTTCATGATGTCAGAACCTCCAATTCATTGGTAAATGGTAGAGACATATCACACTGGGGGAATAGTCGCAACCCTCTTTTTCCCCGGTGCTACATAGGCTAGCCTATCTGGGATCTCCTGACTCTTTGAGACCTCCTTATCCCATCATCTACATCTTCACTTTCAGGCACTACTTGGGATACTTCTGGTCTATAAGGCAAGGCGTCCCCCCCGTCTATCACTCGTGCCTTACTGCAACTCAGATCCCTCTGCCACTTGGCTGAGCTCAGCTTCATCCCCAGTTACCTTAGAGCCCAGCCCCACTTCATGGTCCAGCTGCAAGCCTGCCTGAGCACTGCTGCTCCCCTCCATTTCACCTGCCTCAGCGTGAGAAAGTTTGGGAATTTCTCCCCTAATTAATGGGGAGTTGACAAAAGGCAGAATATATCACACCCCCAGTTCCTCATCCTCCAAGTCCGTATCCCATTCAGGGGCAGGTACTAGTTTAATCCTTCCTGCTGCTGGTCCTTTAGTCTCACCACATTGCCGCAGAGCCCTCTAACTACGTGTAGGGCCCATGTCAGGGCTCTGGGTCAACATGTACCTCCTGTCCCAGAGGCAGAAAGTGATTCCGATCCTCTGGTTTCACCCGGAAAACTGGTACATTTGGCGTCTGACTCTCCACTACATAGGGCATAACTGGCCAATGGTCAGACAACTTATGCTTCCAAGTAGCCCCAAATTCTTGATGAGGACTCAGTCTCCAGGTATGAATTGGGAGAACCTAACCTTTTGATCATATCTCCTCTTATTTCCTTTAGGGGTGGGCTTCATTCCTGAGAACAGGCTGAACCTACAATAGCCAGGACTTTGACCCTGGGCATTTTGCCATTTATTCGCCAGGGAGGTAAGGGTCACTACCACCTCAGAATGCTCAGCCCTCGCTTGAGGACTCATTAGACCTTCTACATCACCAGACTATTCCTTTCCCTCGCTTCGCAGAAACAAGAGCAACATGTCTTTAAAATCTCTGCCCTAGCTGTGGGAAACATTGCTTCTGATTCAGTACACTCAGCTTCACACCCCTCTGTCTGGGAATTATGAACAGCCTATGGCTGCCCCCCTCCCAGGGTTCCAATAGTACCAGGCAGTTCTACTGCCGTTACGTCAGAGCAAGTCTGAACTAGAACACAGTCTTTTCTGCCGTATTATCAAAACTCCTCTCCACCCCTGCAGCATCCATAACTACGTATCATAATCTCTTTACCGGACAACTGTTTAACATAGACTTAAACACACAAGCCACTGGATCAATGGTCAGGGCAATCACACTGCATCCAATGAAATCGATCCTGGATGATACCTTTGCAATAAAACTAGCTTGGTTTCCTTGGCTGCATAAGTCTAGGGAAGACGAGCTCCGTCCCCACCAAACACATGAGATTGAGACGCACTTGATCCCATTCCAAGCCTCGGTTTGTGCAGATGCCGTGTCATTTGCTACCCCGTTACAAATTAATGCCATGAATTCACAGAAAGAACACTGCATTTGATTAAAGGAATTATATTTATGAATCTTAACTGAAGGGTTTGTAAAGAATAACAAGAAGAAGAGGGCCCATTTTAATTGAACAGTCAAATGTGCATAAGCTGGAGCTCATCTTGAATTTCTCTGTCACTAACGTGCTGGGCCCTCGGTCAACATGAAAGCACACACCACCTTCCGATCATTGCACTCTCAATCCATCTCGATCAATCAAGTCTCCCACCGGATTGTGTGCTACCACTGATTCTTCCCAGCATCATCTCTCTTCACTTCCTCTGTAACAAAAGTCCCATACCCAACCTTATTGTCTCTGACCATAAAAACCTCCCTCTAATTGGATGGCACACATTCCACATCATCCCTTATCTTCAACAAGAACCCAAACAGGCTGAAAGCAGAACAGCAGCTCTTGCAGAAAGAAATATCTACAGCATAAAGGTAAAAATGCTTCTATGTCTTATGGTCTTATGTGAACCAGGGCATTACATAAGCAAGTTGAAACAATTCCTTTAGTTCAAGTTTAATTTCATTCAACAATCAGAATCAAAATCAGATTTAATATCACCAATATGTCATGAAATTTTGTTAACTTTGCTGCAGCACTAGAACGCAATATGTAATAACAGAGAAAAATACTGAGTTACAGTAAGTATATATATTTGTCATGGTCCGGTCTGAAGTCCGCATTCCCATTCACAGTCCGGTCCGTGGACTCCGGACTCCGGGTCTTCCGGCTGTCCCTTGTTTCGGTTGCACTTAATCATAGGCACCTGATGCTCATCTTGGGGCTGGGAATATAAGTGGCCCTGGGATCATGTGTGGTTGCTAGTTCATCTTGTCAGTCTCCCCTTGGAGTAAACCTACCAGTCGAAGGCTAGTGCAGTCATCAAGATATGGATTTGACTATTCCATAACCTGCCAAGGATACTGGCAGCCTTGAGTCTTGGAGCCACCCCGGGACCTACCTCCCTTCCTGTTCCTTGCCTCCATCGGGTAAGCCAGGCCGTTTGCTGTTACCCTGCGGTTGGTTCTGTCCCTTCCTATCCCTTGCCTCTGTCGGGTAAGCCAGGCTGTTTGCCGTTATCCTGCAGTTGGGTCTATCCCTCCCTGTCCTTGCCTCCATGGGGTGGAGTCCCGTGTCCTGCCCAAGAGTTTCCTCTAAGTACCCTTGACCCGTCATATCTTCGTCTAGACTCCAATAACCCGAGCCTCCAGGAACACAAGCCTCGTCACATATTCACCTGGTCTCCAGGAACCCAAGCCTCCTCATGTCTTCACCTGGTCTTGGGGTCCGAGCCCGAGTCAAGACCTAGGTTCTGAGTCCTTGTCCAGTCTCTGGTTTGGAGTCCATGCCCAGGATCCTTGTTCCCAGTCCCTGGTCCTGGTCCTGCTTCCCTAGCCTAGTCTGAGTTTCTGTCCCTATTCCTAGTCTGTGCCCTGTCCCGTCATTTAGTTTTGTCTGTTCCTGTTCCTAGTACTTCAGTGTCTGTGTTTTGCATTTGGGTCCGTTCCCAGCGCCCACCCCCCCATGACAATAAAAGGAAAGATCCGTTAGTCTTGAGAGGCCATGGATCTGCGCCTGGAAAGTTTTCACTCTCCAGGGCGCAGGCCTGGGCAAGGTTGTATGGAAGACCAACAGTTGCCCATGCTGCAAGTCTCCCCTCTCCACGACACCAGTGTTGTCCAAGGGAAGGGCATTAGGACCCATACAGCTTGGCACCAGTGTCGTCGCACAGCAATGTGTGATTAAGTGCCTTGCTCAAGGACACAACACGTTCCCTTGGCTGGGGCTCAAACTCACGACCTTCAGCTTGCTAGTCCAATGCCTTAACCACTTGGCCACGTGCCCACTCTCTTGACAATATTAAATAGTTAAAATAGTTATGTAGTGCAAAAAAAGTTAGGAAATGAAAAAAGTAGTCTGGTAGTGTTCTTGGTTTGAATATCCATTCAGAAATCAGATGACAGAGGGGAAGAAGCTGCTTCTGAGTCGCTGATTGTGTACCTTCAGGTTTCTGTACCTCCTACCTGATGGTATCAATGAGAAGAGGGCATGTCCTGGGTAATGGAGTCCTTCGTGTTGATACTGTCTTTTTGAGGTGAAGCTCCTTGAAGGTGTCCTGGATTCTTTGGATGCTAGCGAACAGATGAATACCCATGACTACAACTACTCCGGGACCAAGGACCAAACCACAGTACCAACAGTCACAGATAGCAGAAAGCAAATAGATAAGATAGATAACATAGCAACCACATATAAGTTATCTCTGTGTGAAAGCAACATGCAGTGAAACTTTTTTCCATGCCTCAACTCAGTGCAATTAGAGATTCTTCGTGTGCTGGCTTGTCACTTTGAATTAGCTAAATGAAGTTGGTCTAATTTGTTCACACATACACTGCAGTGGCATAGTCATTACTAAGTGCCCATTTGTATCATGAGTGACTTCAGTTCCACACCAGAATCAATGCAATTTAATTTAATTAATGGTGCAAGATTCTCTTATTGTGCAATCAAAATTGTGAGCAAGTGAACTATTAAATGGTTTCTTTGTGATCCGGTTTCTGGGCAAATGTGGAAGGGATATAATCATGATTGGGATACCAGGAGAACTTTTTGTTCCTCCACCAAAGATATTTAGGATCACTTACAGTTACCTGGCTATAACATCCATCATGGAAAATGGCACCTCAGCCTTGTAGCAGTGAGTTCGAAGCTTAATGGAAGTACTGTAGTCCTTTGAACTTGACTTGAAGCTATATCTGTGACGAGAGCCCTTGACAAGAATGGATTGGACCCAAATGCTGGAGTGTTCAAGGCTAAGATCGAGACACGGTTTCAAACTGGATCAAGAACCTGAGCACAAAACAAACACCAAACAAAATCACAAGTAGGCTTACAATTGATCACTGGACCTCAGTTCAGGTGCTCCATGAATGCCCAATCCTTGACGCCCAACACATAATTGCCAATGAGCAAGACTGTGTTGAAACTTTAAAGGAGCCATGCCAGCTATCCATACTCTGGGGAGTTAAAGCATCTAAAGCTCAGAAGCTGGCACGGATGGGCGTGTGTTGTTACACAATCCTTCTAATACAGAATCAAGAATGCTAACATTCAGGCAAGGTTGACAATGGATAAAGTGAGGCAATGAATTTTTAAACAGTGCAGTATTTACTATACATTGGAAATTGTTGGATTTATGGAGGAAAATCAAAGCTATTACCTGATATGGAAAGATCAGAAAAAGCCCACAAAAAGTAATGAACTCGATGGTGGGGGGGGGGGGGAGGGGAGGGGAGGGGTGGTTGTTGATGTCTTTCTTTAAACCTCTATGGTTTTCTGTATTTTATGGCTATCTGGAGAAGACAAATCTCAGAGTTGAATTCTGCATACCTACTTTGATAATAAAATGAACCTTTGAACCTTTCGATACAGCCCTATCCGTGACAGGGAAAGCTTTCCCCACCATTAGGCATTTATTCAAAATGGATGATTGCAGACAGTTCAAAAAGTTAAAAGGCTCACAGTAAATGTATTATCGAAGCAAGTGTACTGTATATCACCATATGCTGCCCTGAGATTTACTTTCCTGCAGGCGTTTACAGTAGATACAAAGAAACACAACAGAATCAATGAAAAGCTACACACAAGTAAATACGGACAAGCAATCTACTAAAGAAGACAAACTGTGGAAATGCCATAATAAATAAACAAAGAAACAAACAATATTGAGAACATGAAGTGCAGGGTTCTTGAAAGTGAGTCTGTAGGTTGTGGAGTCAGTTCACTATTGAGGTGAGTGAAGGTATCTATGCTGGTTCAGGAGCCTGACGGTTGAAGAGTAACAACTGTTCCTGAACCTGGTGCCTCAATGAGAAACAAATGAAATCAGACTGTAGATGCTAAACCTGGAGCAGCACACAAAGCATTGCAGGAACTCAGAAGGCTGGACAGCATCTATGGAGATAGTCAATGTTTCGGGTTAAGACCCTTCAACTGGACTGGAAAGAAAGACGGAGATAGCCAGTATAGAAAGGTGGAGGGAAAGAGTGGAACAAGAGCTGGCTGTGATAGATGGATCCAGGTGAAGAAGTCATAGGCAGATGAGGGACGGACAGTACAAATACCCAGAACTGCAAGAAAAAGTTTGTGAACCTTTTGCATTTTCTGCATTAATTACTCACAAAATGTGGTCTGATCTTTATCTAAGTCACGATAATAGACAAACACAACAGTCATAGTCATACTTTATTGATCCCGGGGGAAATTGGTTTTCATTACAGTTCACCATAAATAATAAATAGTAATAGAACCATAAATAGTTAGATAGTAATATGTAAATTATGCCAGTAAATTATGAAATAAGTCCAGGACCAGCCTATCAGCACAGGGTGTCTGACCCTCCAAGGGAGGAGTTGTAAAGTTTGATGGCCACAGGCAAGAATGACTTCCTATGACGCTCTGTGCTGCATCTTGGAGGAACGAGTCTCTGGCTGAATGTACTCCTGTGCCCACCCAGTACATTATGTAGTGAATGGGAGACATTGTCCAAGATGGCATGCAACTTAGACAGCATCCTCTTTTCAGACACTGCCGTGAGAGAGTCTAGTTACATCCCCACAACATCACTGGCCTTTCGAATAAGTTTATTGATTCTGTTGGTGTCTGCTACCTTCAGCCTGCTGCCCCAGCACGCAACAGCAAACATGATCGCACTGGCCACCACAGACTCGTAGAACATCCTCAGCATCATCTGGCAGATGTTAAAGGACCTCAGTCTCCTCAGGAAATAGAGACGGCTCTGACCCTTCTTGTAGACAGCCTCAGTGTTCTTTGACCAGTCCAGTTTATTGTCAATACGTATCCCCAGGTATTTGTAATCCTCCACCATATCCACACTGACCCCCTGGATGAAAACAGGGGTCACCGGTACCTTAGCTCTCCTCAAGTCTACCACCAGCTCCTTAGTCTTTTTCAAATTAAGCTGCAGATAATTCTGCTCACACCATGTGACAAAGTTTCCTACAATAGCCCTGTATTCGACCTCATCTCCCTTGCTGATACATCCAACTATGGCAGAGTCATCAGAAAACTTCTGAAGATGACAAGACCCTGTGCAGTAGTTGAAGTCCGAGGTGTAAATGGTGAAGAGAAAAGGAGACAAGACAGTCCCCTGTGGAGCCCCAGTGCTGCTGATCACTCTGTCGGACACACAGTATTGCAAGCACACGTACTGTGGTCTGCCAGTCAGGTAATCAAGAATCCATGACACCAGGGAAGCATCCACCTGCATCGCTGTCAGCTTCTCCCCCAGCAGAGCAGGGCGGATGGTGTTGAACGCACTGGAAAAGTCAAAAAACATGACCCTCACAGTGCTTGCTGGCTTGTCCAGGTGGGCGTAGACATGGTTCAGCAGGTAGATGATGGCATCCTCAACTCCTAGTCGGGGGTGGTAGGTGAACTGGAGGGGATCTAAGTGTGGCCTGACCATAGGCCGGAGCAGCTCCAGAACAAGTCTCTCCAGGGTCTTCATGATGTGAGAGGTCAATGCCACCGGTCTGTAGCCATTGAGGCTGCTGGGGCGTGGCGTCTTCGGCACAGGGACGAGGCAGGGCGTTTTCCACAGCACAGGAACCCTCCGGAGCCTCAGGTTCAGGTTGAATACATGGTGAAGTACTCCACATAGCTGAGGGGCACAGGCATTTGAGCACCATGGTACTGACACCATCCGGTCCTGCAGCCTTGCTTGGGTTGAGACGTTTCACCTGTCTTCTCACCTGTTCAGCCGTGAAGCCCACCGTAGTGGTTTTGTGTGGGGGAGGGGTATAGTCAAGAGAGCAGGGTGGGGGACTGTGAGGAGGGGTAGGAGGGGAGAGTGGAACATGTGTTGATTGGGGGCCGACAACAGATGGCTCGTGTGGGGGATGGGCAGGGGTCACAATGTCAAATCTGTTAAAGAATCTACCTAACCTAACAACACACAAACAGTTGTAATTTTTCTCATCAATACTGCATACACCATTTAAATAGTCACAGTTTAGGTTCAAAAATGTATGTGAACCTCTGGGGTAATGCATTTGACAAAAGCCGTCTGGAGTGAGGTGTTGAAATCAATTAGATGATTGGTTACAATCATCTCTGGGTTGCAGCGATGGCCTGCCCTATAAAAAAGACACACAAAGTCAGGTTACTGACAGAGTCTGCTCTTCTCAAGAAAAATCTGATTATGTGCACCATACCTTGATCAAACAACTTTCAGATAAAATTCAGATTGTAGAGGGGCCTGAAGCTGGAAAAGGCGACAAAAGCACTTCTGAAGACCTGAGTGTTCATTAGCCCACAGTAAGTGATATTGTCTACAAATGGAGGAAAGTCAGTACTGTTGTTACTCACCCTAGGAGTGGGCAACCTGCAAAGATCACACCAAGAGCACTACGTGCAATGCTGAAGGACTGAAAAAGAACCCAATGGGAAACAGCAAAAGACCTGCAGAAATCTTTAGAGCTTGTTGAAGTCTCTGTTCATGTGTACACTATAAGAAGAACACTGAAAAAGAATGGTGTTCATGGAAGGAGACCACAGATGAAACCATCGCTCTCCAAAAAAAGATTGCTGCACGTCTCGAGTTTGCAAAAGACCACCTAGTTGTTCAGCAACACTTGTGGGACAATGTTTTGTTGACATGATCCTATGGCAGAAATATATACTGCTATGTTTGGATAAAACGGGCACTGCACACCAACACCAAAACCTCATCCCAGCTGTGAAGCATGGTGGAAGGAGCATCATGGTTTAGGGCTTCTTCGCTACCTCAGGGTCTGCACAGTTTGCAATCATTCTGGGAACAACAAATTCAAAATTGTATCAAGATATTTTACAGGTGAATTTCAGGGTAGCAGTCTGAAGTTTAATAGAAGTTGGATGATGAAACAAGACAATGATCAAAAAGACAAAGAATAAATCAACAACAGAATGGCTTAAAAAGAAGAAAACTAATGTTTTGGAATGGCCAAGTAGGAGACCAACTGAGATGCTGTAGCATGACCTGAAGAGCGCTGTTCGTGCACGGTATCCTAGAAACATTGAACCAAAGGAGTTTTGTATGGAGGAATGGTCAAAAATTCCTCCTCAATGTTGTGCAAGTCTGATCAGCAGCTACAGGAAATATTTGGTGGAGGTTGTTGCTGCTAAAGGAGGTTCTACCAGTTTTACATACAAGGGTTCACATAATTTTTACAGTTTGGACAGTGAATAATTAAACAACGTGTTCAATAAAGACATAAGTGTTTGTCTATTATTGTCGCTTAGATGAAGAACAGACCACATTTTATGAGTAATTAATGCAGAAAAACGAAGGGTTCACAAACTTTTTCTTGCAACTGTATGTCAGGATGCTCGGAGTTTCACACCATCATTCCTACAGTTCTGGTCAAAAAGCTTCAGAACCTGTGCTTCTGAGGTTGTCTCTGCAACTGGGTCCTCAACTTCCTAGCTGGAGGACCACAATCTGTGTGAAGTGGAAATAACATCTCCAGCGTGCTGACAATCAACACTGGCACATCTCAGGATGTGTGCTTAGCCATCTGCTCTACTCTCTCTACACCTATGACTGTGTGGCTGGGTACAGCTCAAATGCCATCTAAAATTTTGCCAATGATACAACTACTGTTGGCAGAATCTCAGATGGCATCATGAATGATGAATGCCAGCTTTTTGAGGCACCGCTCCTTGAAGATGTCCTGGATACTACTAGGGCTAGTGGACCCCTGGTACGGGAGAGGGTGTACACGAGCAAGATATATTAGTTAGCTGAGTGATGTCGCAGCAACAAACTTGCACTCAACATCAGTAAGACCAAAGAGTTGATTGTGGACTTTAGAAAGAGGAAGATCAGTGAACACAAACCAATCCTCACAGAGGGATCAGAAGTGCAAGGAGTGAGAAATTTCATGTTCTGTGATGTCAATATCTTTGAGACCTAAACTGTATTCAACATATCAATGCACCTATAAAGAATGCAAGATGGAGGTTATATTTCATTAAGAGTTTGGGAAGATTTGGTATGTCACCGAGAACACTCAGAAATTTCTACAGATGTACCATGGAGAGTATGCTAACTGGCTGCATCACCATCTGGTAACGTGGGGCACAGGACTGAAGTAAGTTGCAGGGAGTTGTAGAATTACTCAGGTCCATCATGGGCACGAGCCTTGGTTGTATCCAGGACACCTTCAGGGAGCAGCGTCTCAAGAATGTGCTATCCATCATTGAGAAACCCCATCACCTATGACACGCCCTATTCTCATTACTACCATCAGCAAAGAGGTAGAGCAGTCTGAAACACACACTCAATGATTCAAGAACAACTTTTTTTTAAGATTTAGATTATGAGAACACTCAGTTCTCTTTTATTGTCATTTAGAAATGCATACATGCATTAAGAAATGATACAATGTTTCTCTGGATGATATCACAGAAAACAGGACAAACCAAAGACTAACACTGACAGAACCACATAATTATAACATATAGTTACAGCAGTGCAAAGCAATACCATAATTTGATGAAGAATAAACCATGGGCACGGTAAATAAAGTCTCAAAAGTCCCCGAGTCGATCGACTCCCGAGCCCCGATAGCAGGCGACAAAAGGGAGAAACTCCCTGCCATAAACCTCCAGGCACTGTCAACTTGCCGATACCTTGGAAGCAGCCAACCATAGCCAACAGTGAGCCCATCAATCCGAAAACTTCGAGCTTCCAACCAGCCTCTCTGATACAGCCTCCTGAGCGCCATCCTCTGCCGAGCGCCTACGACCTCGCCCCGGCTGCTGAAACACGAGGATTTTGGCGCCTTCTGCTCCGGAGATTCCGGTTACCACACAGTAGCAGCAGCAGCGAAGCGGGCATTTCAGAAGTTTTCCAGATGTTCTGTCCTGGTCTGTCCTGTGTTTCTGTGATGTCACACCAGAGGAATATTGTATCACTTCTTAATGCATGCATTACTAAATGACAATAAAAGAGAACTGCGTGTCCTCATAATCTAATCTAATCTAATAATCTAATCTAATGTTCCTCCGTACTCTCACGTCCGTCTCCATCAAATCAGAATTGTGCACGGTCCTTGACTTGACAGATAACAGACATCACCACCGAAGTGGCTGCGCGCACTGCCGTTGCACCACCATCTTCTTCTCCTCCTCCTTCTCCTCCTTCCTCCCCTATGATGTTTGATTTCTGAATTGTGATTGTATCCATGAACACTGCCTCACTTTTTCATTTCTATTTTTTCAAACTACTTATTTAATTTAACCGTTTAATATATATTTTCATCATGTAATTTATTTTTTTTTGTATTGCATTGTATTGCTGCCGCATAGTTAGCAAATGACAGGACGTATGCCAGTGATACTAAACCTGATTCTGATTCTGAGGAGAGTGAGAATGATGTCAGAAGCTGGGTGGTGATCGGTGGAGTTGCATGACTTGGGTGCTGAGAGTCCTTGATGATGGATGCTGTTTTCCTGCAAGAGTGCTCCTTGTACAAGTACTCAGTGGTTGGTGGGTGGCGGCTTTACTCGTGATGGACAGGGCTGTGTCCATTAAACTTTCTCGGCCTTCCGTTCAAGGGCATTGATGTTGAAGAAAGTAAAGCTGCTGCCTTGCCACGTTTGTAATGGAAATGATATTTTCTGAAATGATAATGCTGACCCTCTCTACCTCTGATCCCGTGATGAGGACAGGCTGATGGATTTTCCATTTTCCTCCTCATGTAGCCAATAATCAGCTTGTTGGTATTGCTGAGATTGAGTGAGAGGTTGTTGTGGGACCACTCAGCTAGATTTTCAATCTCGCTCCCATATGCTGATCCACAGGATTCACCTGTGAAAGACAGCCTCACCTGGATAGGTTGTTTTTTTATGGGCATCCATTGGTCTCGTGAGACTATGGAATTGCGCCTTGGAAAGTTTCCAGGGTGCAGGGCTGGCCAAGGTTGTATGGAAGACCAGTAGTTGCCCATGCTGTAGGTCTCCCCTCTCCACGCCACCGATGTTGTCCAAGGGAAGGGCATTAGAGCCAATACAGCTTGGCACTAGTGTCGTCGCAGAGCGATGTGTTGTTAAATGCCACAATGCTGAAGGACCCAACACGCTGCCTCAGCTGAGGCTCGAACTAGCGACCCCCAGATCACTAGTCCAACGCCTTAACCACTTGGCCACGCGCCAACACACTGGTTGTTTAGAGCCTTGCATAATAGGGAGGGAGAAGGTATAGGGACGGCTGTAACACTTGACCCCAGACCCCTTGCATGTAGTTGGGTGCTGGGAAACGGAATGGATGAAAACCTGGAGAAAACAAAGATGAGACCACGCTGAGGACAGGTTGTTGTGGCTCACAGAGAGAGAGGTCGGTGGGAGTGGTGGTTTGGGGGGCGGATATTGAGGGCACGACAGGGTCAGGTATTGGGTCAGAAGAGGGCAGTGTTTTGGAGGACTCAAGGGAAGCAAGGTGGTGGAAAAAGGGGGACTCGGAGGAGTGAGGGGAGGATGAGGGTTATCAGAGGAGTGTGAGACAAGGGGCCGATAGGGAGAGGTGGTGACAGATGAGCGGTAGGACCCATCTGGGGGTTTATCACAGATGCGGCTGCGTCGGGCGTCAGTGTTGTTGCCCAGCCGATTATGGAATTTGCTTTGCTTTGCTAGTTTTAATCTGTTCTGATTATATTTATTTATTTACTTTTCCCTCTTGGCTTTCAGATCCAAAAAGAGAGCACACATGATGGCAATTTTACCAGAATGGGGCGAGAAATTATATTTTGCTTATTTTGCACTGATGATGTTACCGTTTGCGTTCCAGAGTCAGAAAACCAAAGGCCCGAATCACCACTTTGCCTGTAATTTTAATAGACGCACAATAAATCAGTGTGAGAGTAGGAAAGGTGTGTGTTGACAAATTAATTTCTCTCTGAAAATTGCCCCTGTGTTTAGGTGATTGCTGTAAGCAGATGAGCATGAATGGCAATACGGGGGGAATACAAAAGTGATACTTGTAGGATCAGTGGACATGGGTGGTTGAAGTTTGTTACAAATTCGGCGGACTCAAGAGCTTGTTTCCGTGCTATAACTATCAATGACTCTGATTCCAGAAGCCTCAATTTCTACGATAACCTTTTGCCTGTTTGAAACCTGTCGATAAGGAAGCAGATATAAATTCTGTAGCCTTACATCTCAAGGCGTTTCCTGTTTCTATCAGCTGATTTATATTTCGATATCCCTTGTCCCTTTTGATTATTTGTTTCACTCGATGTAATTTCCCGAATTCGCTGCCTGACGTGTTGATGCTTTCGAAGCGAATCAGAAGTGACTGTGGCACATTACTGCGTATCTTCCAACAGAGTTGACTCTAAATTCTTGGTGACCTGAGAGATTTCATTTAGGAGAGAGAAAAATCATGTCTTCTTTTTCACAGACCCAAAGAAGAGGATGTTCGGAAATCCTAGAATCATTAAGTTGCGATAATTTGCTTGGACTGCAGGACATTGTAGTCAGTGGAGAGTTGACTACAGATGGTGAGTACAACCAAGTCGATTTCTATCTAACAAATAGATTATAATTGTTTATAACAGTGTAACACTCTCACTCTTGCATCGCTGGATTTGTTTTCTCTTCAGACTATTTTTGCCGTTTGAGATCAATCTTGTGTGTAACATTGCGCGTTTACACTCGATGAAGTTTTAAATGTATTTAAAGAAATCAATTAGGTATTTTTATCTTGCAACATTTCAACATTTGGAAGAGCAGATATTTATTAAAATTTGAGATTTATTAGCATTCTAATAAATGTATATTTTTCTAAATTGCTACATTTCCAAAAAAAAAATGCTCCATTGCTCCACTCTGATTAAAGCGTTGAGCAAGATTAAACTCAACAAAATTGAGAACGGAAAATGAATGGGTGTTCAGTGCCACCTGCCTGTGTTTGACCGGTCTCCTTCTCAGTGTTGCCGGCGGAAGGTGCCGGAGTCTTGGTTCCCATGCTAGAAGGTTCGATTTTCTTGGCAGCTCATGTCTGTGGACTTACTTTTGGCTGCAATTTGATGTTTAATGTCTTCAGTGCTGAAGATGTTTTGTTATTTGTGTGATTTGATTGAGCTGCTTCGGCACGCAAGTGATCTGTGGCTGTGACAAGACAAAGATGTAGAAAGGAAGCAGAAGCTGTTGTGGATCTCTTTACCTTCTGCCATTATCCTTCTAAGTGACAGTGGTGGATTTATGAGATACTGTCAAAGGAGACTCAGTAAGTTGGGGCAGTACATTTCTCAGATGATACACATTAACTAACATTCAGTGTTCCAGAGATGGAGGAAGTGATCAGCGAAGGTACTAAATAGTTTCATCAGGAAAGTGGCAAGTATTGCATCACATGCCTCAGCTGTGTTTTGTGAATGCTGGAAAGGCTTTGGGAAGGTATTAGGAGAGTCCTTCTCCACAGAAGATCAACCTTCTGACCACCTCTTGTGCCCATATTCATTTGGCCAGCTCAGTTAAGTTTGCAAGATGTTGACCATGAGCTATTTGATGAAAATAATAGGGAGTTGATTGACTGTTTTGCTGGAAATGATCAGTGGCATTCACAACTCTAGTGTAAGTAGAATTTATGAATGGTGCTGAGGTTTTGTCGCAGGTGAGGAGTTATGAATGAAACTGAACATGGTAGAATCACCATTGTATATCTGCATTTCCGGAAGGTCATTGATAAAATCAATTGATGGTTGTGGTTAATTCACTTTTCGATGAATATGTATTAGTTTGTACATTGGTTACTTGTTGGTCTTTGTCTGTAGTTTTTCATTGATTCTTTATATTTATTTGTTCTACTGTGAATTCCTGCAAGGAAATATATCATAGCGTAGTATATAGTGATACATACACACTTTAATAATAAATTTACTTTGAATTTTGAACTCTAAACTCTGTGTATAGAGGCTGTAGTCGAAAGTTACCATTTGAGAAACATGGGTAATTTGGTCTAGAGCTTTCAGTCCTGCACCCCTTCCCTCCCATTCAGCATAACTCATTCCTGAGATAAGGAAGGTACTATATACTAGATGGTTGAATGAATATTTCCATCTTACTTGAATCTGGTTGGAAATTACTTTGCCTCATCGTTTGAGGGAACTATCATAACTCCATCTCTTTAAGGTTCATCTCTTTAATCTTGATTGCATTGAGCGTTAGCATATCTTGTGAAGCCATATTATTTCTTTCACGCACAGGACAGGGACATTTATTGCTTATTCCTAAATTGTTTACATGTTTTGTTCAGATAATTCTGAGGGCAATTAAATATTAACCTCCTTAGTGTGTATCTGGTATCATTAAAAGTTCCGACCATGTGGGAACAATAGGACTCCTTTCCTGAAGGAGACGAGTGAAGAAATTTTTTGTGTCTTTCCCTGTGCAAATGAAGTATTTCAAGTATATATTTATTAAATAACTGAATTTTAATTTCCCAGTTACCTATGTTGTAGTCAGATTCATCTTTTTAATAATTGATTTTGAATTCTAATTATTAGTCCAGCAGCTTAATTACGGTTATACAGTGTTTACAATTAAAGCCTGGCATGGAACTGTGCAGAACAGTATCTTAAATGCATTATTTCAACATGATGGACAAAGCTAAATTTGGCTGACGTACGCCAAGGCTTGTCTGTGCATGCTTGTAAAGGTGACAGACCTGTTTGTTTGGCTGATACATGCTGATGTAACATAGAAACTAATTTCATATTAGAAACATAGAAAACACATACGAGCTCTGGGCATTCAGATAGTAAGAAGATTCACAGTCTGAAGTCATTCTTTCTCACTGTGGGACGCATGATACCACAATAGATCATTTTAACCACTGCAGTTTACCATGAGTTTTATTTTGTGTGTGTCCTATTCAGAATCATATTTTTAGCTATTTTATGGGAGATACAACCATGTTGTTGGAATATACAGAACATTATATACATGAATCAATAAGGAATATTAATGGTTTAAATGTTTTCCAAATAAACTATAATGAAATTGGACAGAATTAATGTGAATTTTGGAAAGAACAATCCTGAAGTATTCTTTGAGGACATGTTTAGTAGAATAGGTGAGCAGGAGCCAGCAAGTGTGGTGTAAAGCTATAGATAATATGGAATTGGAGGGAAATGTGCTGAAATATATTGATTATTGAACAGAAAGCAAAGAATGGGAATAAACAGAACCACTTCAGATTAGCAGTCTGTGACAAGCGAGATAAGGCAGAGATGTGTGGAGTTCAGCTTTTCACAATCTACGTGAATAATTTGGCTTAAACGTCAGATGCCAAATGTCTAATTTTGCTATTAATACAAAATATAGTGGGATTGTGAGTACTGAAGTGGAGTAAAGTGACTTGAGGGAGATATAGACAACCTGAATGAATTGGACGAGGGTATGCAATATCATGTGGAAAATACATGAGGTCATTTACTTTAGTGCACAAACAGAAATACCGAGTATTGTGTAAATGGCAAGCAAGAGAATGGATGGTATTAATGTTCAAAGGAAGCTGAGTGTCCTTATGCACACGTCACTGAAAGCCAGTGGATGCAATAGGAGAACAGGAAGGTAAATGGTATGTTAGGATTTATTATGAGAGGGAGGACACCTCCTCCCTCATTACCACTCAAGGCCCCGAACAGTCCTTCCAGGTGAGGCGACTCTTTACCTGTGAGTCTGTTGGGGTCATATGCTGTGTCTGCTGCTCCCGGTGTGGCCTCCTGTATATTGGTGAGACCCGACATAGATTGGGAGACCACTTCACCAGGCACCTTCGCTCTCTGTCACAAAATGCTGGATCTCCCAGTGGCTACCCATTTCAATTCTACTTCCCATTCCCATTCCAACATATCAGTTCGTGGCCTCCTCCACCGCAGTGATGAAGCCACACTGTGGTTGGAGGAGCAACTCCTTCTATTCTGTCTGGATAGCCTCCAACTGGATTTCTTGAACTTCTGGTAATTGCCTCACACCTGCCTCACCATTCTCCATTCCTGGTTCTCTCCCTCAATTTATCTGATTACCTGCAATCACCTCCCTCTGGTGCTCCTCTCCTTCCCTCTCTTGCATGGTCTTCTGTCCTCTCCTATCACATTCACATTTCTCCAGCTCTTAATCTATTTCACCAATCAACTTCCCAGCTCTTTACTTCACCCCCGCTCCCCCATAGACTGCTTCACTCCTATTCCTTTGCAGTCCTGATGAAGAGTATCGGCCCAAAACGTTGACTGTTTACTCTTTTCCATAGATACTGTCTTACCTGCTGACTTGCTCCAGCATTTTGTGTGTGTTGCTTTAAAATGTCTATCTGTGTCATCAAGCATAATAGAGGCCATAGAGCAAAGAAAAAATTCTTCACTGCACGTCTGTGCTGACCATCAAGTACCCACTTACACTCATTAATCCTAGTTTAACCCACCCACATTCCCTTCAGCTCCCTCCAGATCCCACCATTTACCCACACACTACAGTGACCCATCAACCTTCCAGTCTGCATGTGGAGTTCGGAAGGAAATCCATCTCTAGGAAGAAACCCACTTGGTCACAGTGCAAACTCTGCCCAGACAGCAGTGGAAGTCAGCATTGAACCTCAACCCCTGAGCTGAGAGGCAGCAAACCTGGCAACAGCGGGCATATTTCTCCCTCACTGAGTGCAGAATCAGGGCATTTTCTTTTTAGTTGAATTACAGTAGCATCTTAATTTCTCATTCTCATTTACCTTCTTAGTGAGCTACTTATTGTACTTACAATTCCTTTTTATTTTACTTAGAATCAAATGTTGAGATTAGGCATTTACGTGCATATAAATGACATATTCTTGAACTTTCTTGCAGACCTCATTCGTATCATTCTGAACCACAGCCAAAGTGCAGAAGAGCTCCTGAGACGCAGGAAGGTTCGACGCGAGGATATATTGAAGTACCTGATTAAACAAGGTTTCATGCTTCCTCCATCGTCAGACAAACAGCAACTTATTACTGAAGCTTTGGTGTATTGGAGTAGATCAGAACTGTATAGAGAGCCATCAACATCTGAAGCAGATCTGCAAATTCTGCACCCAACACAGAGTATTTCACAGGTAATTTATGTGCATCAAAAGATATTTAGCTGCATGTGGAGATTTTAATGTTCTTGCCTCCGAACTATTAGAATTTCCTTATGATTTATTTTCAGTGTTCATAGACTTGAAAGATATTCTTCCATTAGCTGAAAACCATAATACTCAAAATGCTATCCAGACAAGTAACTAAGACAAAATCTTTGCAATAGTTGTACTTCTCAAGAAAGTATTCTCTTAAGAACCCCACAATATATTTGAAATGGAGGTTGTTTCTTATCAGATTAATTTTTGGGAGTGTAAAAAAGAGTCGTGAAATGGGATGAAAATCGAATTGCCGTAACTAACAATGGTGAATAAGATTTTTTGAGGCAAAATGATTATTACCATATTTAATGTCTTTACATTCTTACCTCACTTGGCTCAGAAATGATTTGCCCTTAGATTTGTAATGTTAACAGATATCTGGAGGTGTGATGTAAAGCACAACATAACTGCTGCTAACTCATCACTGGGGTATTGCTTCCAAATAAATGTAAAAGGAAAGAATTTTACGCACACTGTTTAGCACCTGGAATACAGTGTTAGGGGTAATAGTTGATAGAGGTTTAATTCTAGAGATCTATAAAGAGCCGGTATCTAAAAGGAACGAATTTAATGGGCCATAGAGAAAAGACTGGATAGTATTACTGACTGGGGACTAGGTGAGTTACTCTTACGTGGTGCTGGATGGGCTGAAAGGCATTATTCTGTCATTCTGTAAATTCCAATGTTGAATTCAGCTGGTTGAAAACACCAAATGTAGTAATACAAATGCGGTGAAATACAAAATCAAGCTTCAAAGTTTCAATATACATTTATTATCAAAGTATAGTGGCATGCAAAAGTTTGGGCACCCCTGGTCAAAATTTCTGTTACTCTGAATGGTTAAGTGAATAGAAGATCAACTGATCTTCAAAAGTCATAAAGTTAAAAATGAAACATTCTTTTCAACATTTTAAGCAAGATTAGTGTATTATTTTTGTTTTGTACAATTTCAGAGTGGAAAAAAAGAAAGGAGCACCATGCAAATGTTTGGGCACCCCAAGAGATTTGAGCTCTCAGATAACTTTTACCAAGGTCTCAAACCTTAATTAGCTTGTTAGGGCTATGGCTTGTTCACAGTCATCGTTAGGAAAGGCCAGGTGATGCAAACTCCAAAGCTTTAGAAATACCCTGACTCCTCAAACCTTCACCCAACAATCAGCAGCCATGGGCTCCTCTAAGCAGCTGCCTAGCACTCTGAAAATTAAAATAAATGATGTCTACAAAGCAGGAGAAGGCTATAAAAAGATAGCAAAGCATTTTCATGTAGCCATTTCCTCAGTTCGTTATGTAATTAAGAAATGGCAGTTAACAGGAACGCTGGAGGTCAAGTTGAGGTCTGGAAGACCAAGAAAACTTTCCGAGAGAACTGCTTGTAGGATAGCAAGAAAGGCAAATCAAACCCTCATCTGACTGTAAAAGACCTTCAGGAAAATTTAATAGACTCAGGAGTGGTGGAGCACTGTTCTACTGTGCAGCAACACCTGCACAAATATGACCATCATGGAAGAGTCATCAGAAGAAAACCTTTCCTGCGTCCTCAGGACAAAATTCAGTGTCAGTTGTTTGCAAAGGTACATCTAAACAAGTCTGATGTCACAGTGGTGGGGCATTGGGAGCAAGGGTGGACCTAAATGCAAGACACATCTTGAGAGGTTAATCAAATTTAGTTTATTGTTCGATACCAAGAGAGCAAGGCAGGAGTAGGAATAGCGAACTAGACAAGGACTCAGGGCTATGACTAGGCTGGGACAAGGGTCTGGGCTAGGACTCGGAATCGGATCCCAGAAGTAGAGGCAACATGAAGAGGCTACGGTATGGACTCTGAGCCAGGGACTGGGCAAGGACCCAGTACCTGAGTTTGCCTCGGGCTCAGACCCCAGAACCAGGCATGGACATGACATGGGTTAGGGAGAGGAGGAACATGGAAAAACAGAGCCTCGGTCTCGGGAAAGCAGGTACATGGAACCATGGACACATACACAGAACACAGAGTCAGGACCCCTCCTTGGGTACAGGACATAGGGCCGGGACTCATGACCCTCTGCGGGGCAACGGCAAGATGGCCTGACTTATCCCACAGAGGCATGGACAAGATAAGACCAAAAATGACCCCCCGCGGGGCAATGGCAAGACGGCCTGACCTACCCCACGGAGGCGAGGACAAGACAAGACATGACTCCCCACGGGGCAACAGCAAGGCGGCCAGACTTACCCCGCGGAGGCGAGAACAAGACAAGACAAACACGAAAGAACTCCAGACAGTACCTATCTAGCTCTGGCGATAGAACTAGACCGAAGTGCAGACGAGGGCTAGAGGCGAGAGGGGCAGAGGAGGGATTCAGACAGGGGGGTAGGACAGGAATCACAGACCGCCAGGGCCAGGACTTGACTCGGAACTTGGATGCCGCCAGGGCCGGGACTTGACTCGGAACTTGGATGCCGCCAGGGACGGGACTTGATTCGGTCCTTGGATGCCGCCAGGGCCAGGACTTGACTTGGAGCCTCCTGGTAGTGGTGAGCTCTCAACTCGGCCCGGAAACACTAGACAGTGGTTCTTGATCCCCTCCAGCGGGTTAACTGTGGTACCCACCTTGGTGAGGAAACTTTGCAGGCTTGCTTTGGCGAGGTATCTTGACAGGGTTGCTCCGATGAGGAAAGGCGAATTACCGGCACTTGCTTCGGGCAGAGACTAGGCTTGCTCCGGCCAGATGACATTGGCACACCGTACCTTTGGTGACTTCGCAGATGCTCTCGTGCCGAACCGCTGAAAGCCGGAGACTATAAACTACCATTTCAGCCGAGAGTAAATTGCCTCTAATCACCAAGGCCGAGGGGTAGGGGAAAACAGGGAACCAAAGGGAAACAGGGAGTCAACGGTCCGGATCGTAACATAAACAAGGTAAATTTAAAGGGACCCCGATCCGGACCATGACAGTACTCCCCCCCCCCCCCCAAATGGGAGCCTCCAGGTGACCAACAGATTTGCCTGTATTATCGATGACCCGGGTGGGTGGGGGTGGTTTGGCCGGCGGGCAAAACAGAAAAACAACACCTTGACTTTCAGGCTGACAAGAGTTTGGAAAAACAGTGTTTGTGTCTGCTGGGTCCATGTTTGGCGAGAGCATTCTGTCACAGTTGTGGGGCATTGGGAGCAAGGGTGGACCCAAATACAAGACATAGAGGTTAATCAAATTTAGTTTATTGTTCGATACCAGGAGAGCAAGGCAGATGCAGGAGTAGCAAACTGGACAAGGACTCAGGGCTACGACTAGGCTGGGACAAGGGTCTGAGCTAGGGCTCTGAATCGGATCCCAGAACTAGAGGCGACTTGAAGAGGCTATGGTATGGATTCCGAGCCAGGGACTGGGCAGAGACCCAGTAGCTGGGTCTTGCCTCAGGCTCGGACCCCAGAACCAGCTATGGACATGACATGGGCTAGGGAGAGGAGGAACATGGAAAAACAGAGCTTCGGTCTCGGGAGAGCAGGTGCATGGAACCATGGACACATACACAGAACACAGGGTTGGGACCCCTCCTTGGGTACAGGACGTAGGGCCGGGACTCAAACACAGAACAGAGAGCTGGGACCCCTCCTTGGGTACAGGACATAGGGCCAGGACTCAAACACGGAACAGAGAGCCGGGACCCCTCCTTGGGTACAGGACATAGGGCCGGGACTCATGATCCCCTGCGGGGCAACGGCAAGACGGCCCGACTTACCCCACGGAGGCGAGGACAAGTCAAGTCAAGACATAACCCCCTCGCGGGGCAACGGCAAGACGGCCAGACTTAACTCAAGGAGGCGAGGACAAGACAAGACAAACACGAAAGAACACCAGACAGTACCTATCTAGCTCCGGCGACAGAACTAGACCGAAATGCAGGCGAGGGCTGCAGACGAGGACTAGAGGCGAGAGGGGCAGAGAAGGGATTCAGACAGGGGAGTAGGACCGGAATCAGAGACCGCCAGGTCCAGGACTTTACTCGGAACTTGGATGCTGCCAGGAACAGGACTTGATTGAGAACTTGGATGCCGCCAGGGCCGGGACTTGACTTGGATGGGTTGAAAGGCATTTTTCTGCCATTCCGTAAATTCCAATATTGAATTCAACTAGTAGAAACCACCAAACGTAGTAATACAAATGTGGTGAAATAAAAATCAAGCTTCAAAGTTTCAATATACATTTATTACCAAAGTACAGTGCCATGCAAAAGTTTGGGCACCCCGGTCAAAATTTCTGTTACTGTGAACAGTTAAGTGAGTAGAAGATGAACAGATCTCCAAAAGTCCTAAAGTTAAAGATGAAACATTCTTTTCAACATTTTAAGCAAAATTAGTGTATTATTTTTGTTTTAGTCATAGTCATAGTCATACTTTATTGATCCCAGGGGAAATTGGTTTTCGTTACAGTTACACCATAAATAATTAAATAGTAATAATAAAATCATAAATAATTAAATAGTAATATATAGATCATGCCAGGAAATAAGTCCAGGACCAGCCTTTTGGCTTAGGGTGTCTGACCCTCCAAGGGAGGAGTTGTAAAGTTTGATGGCCACAGGCAGGAATGACTTCCTATAATGCTCTGTGCTGCATCTCAGTGGAATGAGTCTCTGGCTGAATGTACTCCTGTGCCCAACCAGTAGATTATGTAGTGGATGGGAGACATTGTCCAAGATGGCATGCAACTTGGACAGCATCCTCTTTTCAGACACCACCGTCAGAGTGTCCAGTTCCATCCCCACAACATCACTGGCCTTACGAATGAGTTTGTAGATTCTGTTGGTGTCTGCTACCCTCAGCCTGCTGCCCCAGCACACAGCAGCAAACATGATCGCTCTGGCCACCACAGACTCGTAGAACATCCTCAGCATCATCCGACAGATGTTAAAGGACCTCAGTCTCCTCAGGAAATAGAGATGGCTCTGACCCTTCTCGTAGACAGCCTCAGTGCTCTTTGACCAGTCCAGTTTATTGTCAAATTGTATCCCCAGGTATTTTTAATCCTCCACCATGTCCACACTGACCCCCTGGATGGAAACAGGGGTCACCGGTACCTTAGCTCTCCTCAGGTCTACCACCAGCTCCTTAGTCTTTTTCACATTAAGCTGCAGATAATTCTGCTCACACCATGTGACAAAGTTTCCTACCGTAGCCCTGTACTCAGATTCATCTCCCTTGCTGATGCATCCAACTATGGCAGAGTCATCCGAAAACTTCTGAAGATGACAAGACTCTGTGCAGTAGTTGAAGTCCGAGGTGTAAATGGTGATGAGAAAGGGAGACAAGACAGTCCCCTGTGGAGCCCCAGTGCTGCTGATCACTCTGTCGGACACACAGTGTTGCAAGCACACGTACTGTGGTCTGCCATTCAGGTAATCAAGAATCCATGACACCAGGAAAGCATCCACCTGCATCGCTGTCAGCTTCTCCCCCAGCAGAGTAGGGCGGATGGTGTTGAACGCACCGGAGAAGTCAAAAAACATGACCCTCACAGTGCTCGCTGGCTTGTCCAGGTGGGCGTAGACATGGTTCAGCAGGTGGACGATGGCATCCTCAACTCCTAGTCAGGGCTGGTAGGCGAACTGGAGGGGATCTAAGTGTGGCCTAACCATATGCTGGAGCAGCTCCAGAACAAGTCTCTCCAGGGTCTTCATGATGTGGGAGGTGAATGCCACCGGTCTGTAGTCATTGAAGCTGCTGGGGCGTGGCGTCTTTGGCACAGGGACGAGGCAGGACGTCTTCCACAGCACAGGAACCCTCCGGAGCCTCAGGCTCAGGTTGAAGACATGACGAAGTACTCCACATAGCTGAAGGGCACAAGCTTTGAGCACCCTGGTACAGACACCATCCAGTCCTGCAGCCTTACTTGGGTTGAGATGTTTCAGCTGTCTTCTCACCTGTTCAGCTGTTAAGCCCACCGTGGTGGTTTCGTGTGGGGAAGGGGTATAGTCAAGAGAGCAGGGTGGGGGACTGTGAGGAGGGGTAGTAGGGGAGAGTGGAATATGAGTTTGTTGGGGGCCGACAGCAGATGACTCATGTTGGGGATGGGCAGGGGTCACAATGTCAAATCTGTTAAAGAACAGGTTCAGTTCGTTGGCCCTGTCCAGACTGCCTTCAGCTCCTATGTTGCTACTTTACTGGAACCCAGTGATGGTCCTCATCCCCCTCCAGACCTCTCTCATGTTGTTCTGCTGGAGTTTCTACTCAAGCTTCCTCTTGTACCTGGCTTTAGCCTCCCTGATCCTGGCTTTCAGGTCCCTCTGTATTGCCCTCAGCTCCTCCCTGTTTCCATCTCTAAATGCCCTCTGTACAATTTTAGAGTGAAAAAAAAGAAAGGAGCACCATGCAAATGTTTGGGCACCCCAAGAGATTTGAGCTCTCAGATAACTTTTACCAAGGTCTCAGACCTTAATTAGCTTGTTAGGGCTATGGCTTGTTCACAGTCATCATTAGGAAAGGCCAGGTGATGCAAATGTCAAAGCTTTATAAATACCCTGACTCCTCAAACCTTGTCCCAACAATCAGCAGCCATGAGCTCCTCTAAGCAGCTGCCTAGCACTCTGAAAATTAAAATAAGTGATGCCCACAAAGCAGGAGAAGGCTATAAGAAGATAGCAAAGCGATTTCAGGTAACCGTTTCCTCAGTTCATAATGTAATTAAGAAATGGCAGTTAAAAGTAATGGTGGAGGTCAAGTTGAGGTCTGGAAGACCAAGAAAACTTCCAAGAGAACTGCTTGTAGGATTGCTAGAAAGGCAAATCAAACCCCCCGTTTGACTGCAGAAGACCTTCAGAAAAACTTAGCAGACTCTGGAGTGGTGGTGCACTGTTCTACTGTGCAGCGACACCTGCACAAATATGACTTTCATGTAAGAGTCATCAGAAGAAAACCTTTCCTGCATCCTCACCACAAAATTCAGCATCAGTAGCTTGCAAGGGAACATCTAAACAAGCCTGATGCATTTTGGAAACAAGTCCTGTGGACTGATGAAGTTAAAATGGAACTTTTTGGCCGCAATGGGTAAAGGTATGTTTGGAGAAAAAAGGGTGCAGAAGTTCATGAAATGAACACCTCTCCAACTGTTAAGCATGGGGGTGTATCGATCATGCTTTGGGCTTGTGTTGCAGCCAGTGGCACGGGGAACATTTCACTGGTAGAGGGAAGAATTAATTCAATTAAATACCAGCAAATTCTGGAAGCAAACATCACACCGTCTGTAAAAAAGCTGAAGATGAAAAGAGGATGGCTTTACAACAGGATAATGATCCTAAACACACCTCAAAATCAACAATGCACTACCTCAAGAGGTGAAAGCTGAAGGTTTTGCCATGGTCCTCACAGTCCCCCGACCTAAACATCATCGAAAATCTGTGGAGACGTCAAGAGAGCAGTGCATGCAAGGCGGCCCAAGAATCTCACAGAACTAGAAGCCTTTTGCAAGGAAGAGTGGGTGAAAATCCCCCAAACAAGAATTGAAAGTCTCTTAGCTGGCTACAGAAAGCGTTTACAAGCTATGATACTTGCCAAAGGGGGTGTTACTAAGTACTGACCATGCAGGGTGCCCAAACTTTTGCTTTAGGCCCTTTTCCTTTTTTGTTATTTTGCAACTGTAAAAGATGGAAATAAAAAAGTTATCTTGCTTAAAATATTAAAGAAATGTGTCATCTTTAACTTTATGCCTTTCGGAAATCAGGTCATCTTTTTCTCGCTTAGCTATTCACAGTAACAGAAATTTTGACCAGTGGTGCCCAAACTTTTGCATGCCACCGTACGTATACTGTGTTCAACTCTGAGGTTTGTCCTTCCACAGGCAGCCACAAAGATACCAATCATGCAACCTATTTAAAGAAGACATCAAACACCCAATGTACGATTAAAAAAAAGAACAAGTCATGCAACAAAAGCAAGCTTTTAACATACAGAATATTAAACATCAAACTGCAGAATGCACCTTTAATACATAATACTTGTATTTAATCCATGATACATGGAACTCAGCAAGCCAGGAATCATAGATGGAAAGGAATGAACAGTTGATGTTTTGGGCCTAGACCGTTCATCAGGACCTTTGAGAGCAGCGTATGGATCATGAACAGATGAAGAGTGTGGAGGAGGGGCAAGGTATGGAGTTATAGAGGCCAATTAGGTCAATAAAAGAGGGAAAGGAAAAAAATATAAGGAGAAGAGAGATTGAAGGGAGTGATTAGTGGAAGCTTGAGAACTTGTGATTCATGCTGCCAGATTGGAGGCTCTCCCAGCAGCATGTGAAGTGCTGTTTCTCTAATTTGCTTTCACCTGGCAGTAGAGGAGGCTGTGCTCAGAAATGTCGTGTGGAAATGGAACTAAAATGGCTGACCACCAAGAGATCCTGGGTGTCATGCAGGTGGGGCAAGAGTGCTGGTGAAGCAGTCCCTCAATCTGCATCCATCCTCACTGATGTAGAAGAAACAGCAACGGGAGCCCCAGATGCAATACGTAACACCAAAGTTCATGTTTAATATAAATTTATTATCAAAGTTCATATATGCAGACATCCCACCTCTCCTGGAAGTTCCGGGAGTCTCCCGCATATAAATAGTGGCTCCCTGATGCCCGCAAATTATATACAATATCACGGAAATCAATTTTTTGAGAGCAAGTGAGCGAGAGAAAGCAAGAGAGAGCGCGAGAACGACCATGAGCGAGCGTGAGAGAGAGCGAGAGCAAGCAAGTGAGAGCGTGCGAGCGAGAGAGAGAGAAAGCAAGTGAGAGCGTGAGAGAGAGAGCGCAAGAGAGAGAGAGGGAGAGGGAGAAAGCAAGCAAGAAAGTGACCACGAGAGAGAGAGCGAGAGAGCGCGAGAGAGAGAGATCACAAGAGAGAGAGTGTGTGAGAGAGAGAGAGAGAGAGAGAGAGAGACATAGCAGAGTGTACCAAAAAAAGAAAATATAAAACATACGTCATCCCAGACTACACTGAAGTGTACCCCTGCCTAATAGGGGTCAAAATAATGACAGTGTTGCTCGCTGCACTGTTTGCAACAGTGACTTTTCTATTGCCCATGGTGGGTTAAGACTGTAAAAGACATGTTGATGTGAGTTTAACAGGTGTCATTCGTTCATTAGCATAGCTAATGTTATTTAAACTAGCTGGCTAGCTGCTAAGGAGCTACTCTATTGCAGACATCCCACCTCTCCCAGAAGTTCCGGGGGTCTCCCGCAAATTGATGATGCTACCTCCCTGAAATGAGATTTTACAGGGTGGGATGTCTGTATATGTCACCATATATTACCCTGAAATTCATTTTCTTGTATTCGTAATAAATAAAAAATGAGCACAACAGAATCAGGGAAAAGCTGCACTCATTGAACAAGCAGCAAATGTGCAAAAACAGTTGCAGATAAAAAATATATCAATAAATAAGTGAACGATAAATATTGAGAACCCGTGATGGACAGGGCTATACCCATTACTTTTTGTACGATTTCCGTTCAAGGACATTGGTGTTGAAGGAAGTAGAGGCGCTGCCTTGCCTTGTTCGTAATGGAAAGCCTCTGAAATGATAATGCCGAGAATTTTAAAGTTGCTGACCCTCTCCACCTCTGATCCTGTGACGAGGACTGGCTCATGGATCTCCAATTTCCTCCTCATGTAGTCAATAATCAGCATTTTTAATCTCCCTCCCATATGCCGATCCACAGGATTCACCCGTGAAAGACAGCCTCACCTGAACTGGCTGTTTAGAGCCCTGGATGATAGGGAGGGAGAAGGTATAGGGACAGGTGTAACGCTTGTCCCCGGACCATTGCGTGTATTTGAGTGCTGGGAAATAGATGAAAACACGGGGAAAACGAAGATGAGATCGCACTGATGACAGGATATTGTGCTTCACAGAGGGAGAGGCAGGTGGGACGGGGTATGGTGGTGGGTGGGTGGGTGGGATAACACCCACCCACAACAATGGGACATACAACAGGGTCAGGCATTGGGTCAGAAGGGGGCAGCAAATTGGGGGATTCAGGGGAGGTGAAGTGCTGGAAAGAGGGGGATTCGGTGGAGTGGGGAGGATGAGCGTTAGCAGAAGCGTGTGAGACGAGGGGCTGATGAGGAGAGGTGGTAGCTGAGCGGGAGTATTCATCTGGGGTCTCAGCTGAGACAGGAGAGGGATCAGGAGGCGTCGGGGTCCTTGGGTAGGAGATTATGAAATTAAACCTTCCTTTGCTTTCTAGTTTTAATTTGTTCTGATCATAGTTATTTATTTACATTCCCTATTCTCTGTCAGATCCAAAAAGAGAACGCATATGACTGCAATTTTACTAGAATGGGGCGAGAAATTATATTTTGATTGTTTTGCACTGATGATCTGTTACTGTTTATGTTCCAGAGTTATAAAACCAAAGGCCAGAATCACCACTTTGCCTGTAATTTTAATAGACGCATAGTAAATCAGTGAGAGTAGGAAAGGTGTGTGCTGACAAATTAATTTCTCTCTGAAAATTGCCCCTGTGTTTATGTGATTGCTGTAAACAGATGGGGATAAATGGCAATACGGGGAGAATACAAAAGTGATACTTGTAGGATCAGAGGACATGGGTGGTTGAAATTTGTTACAGATTCAGCGGACTGAAGAGCTTGTTTCTGTGCTATAACTATCAATGACTTATTCCAGAAGCCTCAATTTCTACAATAACCTTTTGCCTGTTTGAAGCCTGTCGACGAGGAAGCAGTTATAAATTCTGTAGCTTTACATCTCAAGGTGTTCTCTGTCTATATCAGCTGATTTATATCAGTTTCAATTTCCCTTGTTCCTTTTGATTACGTATTTGTTTCACTTCGATATAATTTCCCGAATACGCTGACGCGTTGACGCTTTCGAAGCCAATCAGAGGTCACTGTGGCACCTTACTGCGCATCTTCCAACAGAGTTGACTCTAAATTTTTGGTGACCTTTGTGATTTCATTTAGGAGAGAGAAAAATCATGTCTTCTTTTACACAGGCCCAAAGAAGAGGATGTTCTGAAATCCTAAAATCATTAAGCTGTGATAATTTGCTTGGACTGAAGGACACTATAGTCAGTGGGTTGACTACAGTAGGTAAGTACAATCAAGCGGATTTCTATTTAACAAATAGATTATAAATGTTTATAACCGTGTAACTCTCTCTCTTGCATCATTGGATTTGTTTTCTCTTTAGACTATTTTTGGCATCTGAAAACAACCTTGTGTGTAAAGTGGCACGTTTACACTCGATGAAGTTTTAAATGTATTTAAATAAATTAATTAGATTTTTTATCTTGCCAAATTTGAACAGTTAAAAGAACATATTTATCTGTTAAATTTATTGGCATTCTAATAACTACAGTTCCACAATCCCTTATCCGGAATCCTTGGTTCTAGTTGCATTTCGGAATTATGAATTTTTAGGATTTCAGACCCCACCCCCTACCCCCGATACCAAAAAACACATGTGCTCCTGTTCCTTATTTTACGGGTGTCATTGCAGTAGACTTTAGGACCCAGCAGTGCACCAAACCTACGCACATCCTCCCGTATACTTTAAATCATCTCTAGCTCACTTATAATACCTAATACTATGTAAATGCTATCTAAAAAGTTATTATAATGTATTGTTGAGGGAATAATGACATGAAAGAAATTTATTTCCAACAAAAACATTCAATAAAACATAAAAATATACAGCTTCAAACGAACCAAATCAAACACATGGTAAACGATTTACTGGAATAAATGTAGAATGTCACTGTCACTATACAACTTCAGTAACTCGTCTTTCTGTTTATTTAAATCATGTACTGGTGGTTCCGACACTATTTTCTGCAGTAAGATGCCACACAGACACACCACGATCAAGCTTCTGCAATAACTCCACTTTCTGCGTTATTTATAATGATAGCTGCTTCCTTCTCTTTTTCTCATTGTTACCCATAGGGGTATCTGCAGCTCTTTTTGACATTTTCATAGTGAAACTAAACACAAAGTCAACAGTGAACACAGAATATCAGCGAACAGCAAATGCACGTGTACCCAGTATGAGCGCTGAGCCACAACTGACGTCTGGCGGCCTCTGTTAGTGCTGTCACGTCACACCTAAAAAAGTAAAAACATAGTCTTCTAAAAATAGAAAATATGGATGTTATTTTGTAAAATATTTTTTCCAGATTTCCTTAATTTTGAAGTCTTGGACTTTTAAGGATCATAAACTTGAGGGCTTTTTCTCTTATATGCCATTTTTTCTAGTACAAGGATCACAAATAGATTATAACAGTACGGAATCAAACAACATGCTCTCTAAAGTCTTTTGGTGTCGGACTGTTCTCCTTCAAATAACATTTGAGAAAGGTAGTTCGAGATACTGAGATCTTGGTAAGAAAATGTTTGATTGGTGTACCAAGACCTGGCCGAAATGTAATTCCCCACAAATGTTTGCTGTAAATGTCTATCATCTGACCATTATATTGAGGATGCCTTGAATATTTTCTGTCCTCTGGACTTACTTGCTAATCATTTTTTGGACCTTCAGCTGATGAAAAATAATTTTTACATTGAGTACTGTGCACAATGCTCTCATTTAAAATTATGCTGCTGTGTTGTTATAATGTGGTTTTCTCAATCTTAGAAACCATAGAAACTACAGCACAGAAACAGGCCTTTTGGCCCTTCTTGGCTGTGCCGAACCATTTTCTGCCTAGTCCCACTGACCTGCACACGGACCATATCCCTCCATACACCTCCCATCCATGTATCTGTCCAATTTATTCTTAAATGTTAAAAAAGAACCTGCATTTACCACCTCGTCTGGCAGCTCATTCCATACTCCCACCACTCTCTGTGTGAAGAAGCCCCTGCTAATGTTTCCTTTAAACTTTTCCCCCCTCACCCTTAACCCATGTCCTCTGGTTTTTTTCTCCCCTTGCCTCAGTGGAAAAAGCCTGCTTGCATTCACTCTATCTATACCCATCATAATTTTGTATACCTCTATCAAATCTCCCCTCATTCTTCTACGCTCCAGGGAATAAAGTCCTAACCTATTCAACCTTTCTCTGTAACTGAGTTTCTCAAGTCCCGGCAACGTCCTTGTAAACCTTCTCTGCACTCTTTCAACCTTATTTATATCCTTTCTGTAATTTGGTGACCAAAACTGAACACAATACTCCAGATTCAGCCTCACCAATGCCTTATACAACCTCATCATAACATTCCAGCTCTTATACTCATACTTTGATTAATAAAGGCCAATGTACCAAAAGCTCTCTTTACGACCCTATTTACCTGTGATGCTACTTTTAGGGAATTTTGTATCTGTATTCCCAGATCCCTCTGTTCCACTGCACTCCTCAGTGCCTTACCATTAACCCTGTATGTTCTACCTTGGTTTGTCCTTCCAATGTGCAATAGCTCACACTTGTCTGTATTAAACTCCATCTGCCATTTTTCAGCCCATTTTTCCAGCTGGTCCAAGTCCCTCTGCAGTCTCTGAAAACCTTCCTGACTGTCTTCTACACTTCCAATCTTTGTATCATCAGCAAATTTGCTGATCCAATTTACCACATTATCATCCAGATCATTGATATAGATGACAAATAACAATCGACCCAGCACTGATCCCTGTGGCACACCACTAGTCACAGGCCTCCACTCGGAGAAGCAATTCTCTACTACCACTCTTTGGCTTCTTCCATTGAGCCAATGTCAAATCCAATTTACCACCTCTCCATGTATACCTAGCGACTGAATTTTCCTAACTAACCTCCCATGCGGGACCTTGTCAAAGGACTTACTGACGTCCATGTAGACAATATCCACTGCCTTCTCTTCATCCACTTTCCTGGTAACCTCCTCGAAAAACTCCAATAGATTGGTCAAACATGACCTACTACGCACAAAGCCATGTTGACTCTCCCTAATAAGTCCCTGTCTATCCAAATGCTTGTAGATTCTGTTTCTTAGTACTCCCTCCAATAACTTACCTACTACCGACGTTAAACTTACTGACCTATAATTTCCCGGATTACTTTTCGATCCTTTTTTAAACAACGGAACAACATGAGCCACTCTCCAATTCTCCGGCACATCGCCTGTAGACAGCGGCATTTTAAATATTTCTGCCAAGGCCCCTGCAATTTCAACACTAGTCTCCTTCAAGGTCCGAGGGAACACCCTGTCAGGTCGCGGGTATTTATCCACTTTAATTTTCCTCAAGACAGCAAGGACCTCCTCTTTTCCAATCTGTACAGTTTCCATGATCTCACTACTTATTTCCCTTAATTCCATAGCCTTCATGCCAGTTTCCTTAGTAAACACAGACGCAAAAAACCTTTTTAAGATCTCCCCCATTTCCTTTGGTTCCACACATAGCTGACCACTCTGATCTTCAAGAGGACCAATTTTATCCCTTACAATCCTTTTGCTCTTAATATACCTGTAAAAGCTCTTTGGATTATCCTTCACTTTGACTGCCAAGGCAACCTCATGTCTTCTTTTAGCCCTCCTGATTTCTTTCTTAAGTATTTTCTTGCACTTCTTATACTCCTCAAGCACCTTATTTACTCCCTGTTTCCTATACATGTCATACAACTCCCTCTTCTTCTTTATCAGAGTTGCAATATCCCTTGAGAACCAAGGTTCCTTATTCCTATTCACTTTGCCTTTAATCCTGACAGGAACATACAAGCTCTGCATTCTCAAAATTTCTCCTTTGAAGGCTTCCCATCTACCGATCACATCTTTGCCAGAGAACAACCTGTCCCAATCCACGCTTTTTAGATCCTTTCTCATTTCTTCAAATTTGGCCTTCTTCCAGTTCAGAACCTCAACCCTAGGACCAGATCTATCCTTGTCCATGATCAAATTGAAACTAATGGTGTTATGATCACTGCAACCAAAGTGCTCCCCTACACAGACTTCCGTCACTTGTCCTAACTCGTCTCCTCACAGGAGATCCAATATTGCATCCACTCTAGTTGGTCCCTCTATATATTGATTTAGAAAACTTTCCTGAACAAATTTTACAAACTCTAAACCATCTAGACCCCTAACAGTATGGGAGTCCCAATCAATATATGGAAAATTAAAATCCCGTACCACCACAAGTTTATGCTTCCTGCAGTTGCCTGCTATCTCTCTGCAGATTTGCTCCTCCAATTCTCGTTGACTATTGGGTGGTCTGTAATACAATCCCACTAATGTGGCCATACCTTTCCTGTTTCTCAGCTCCACGCATAAGGACTCAGTAGACAAGCCCTGTAATCTGTCCTGCCTGAGCACTGCTGTAATATTTTCCCTAACAAGCAATGCTACTCCCCCACCTTTCATTCCTCTGCCTCGATCACATCTGAAGCATCGGAACCCTGGAATATTAAGCTGCCAGTCCTGCCCCTCCTGTAGCCAAGTTTCACTAATTGCTATAACATCATAATTCCATGTGTCAATCCACGCCCTCAACTCATCTGCCTTTCCCGCAATACTCCTAGCATTGAAATATATACACCGCAGAAGATTTTTACCATCACTCACAACCTTTCTATTAGCGGATTTGCTTGAAGTTTTAACATCATTTATTTTCACCCCAGCCACACTGTCAGCTCTGGCACTCTGGTTCCCATCCCCCTGCAAATCTAGTTTAAAGCCTCCCCAATAGCACTAACAAACCTCCCTGGAAGGATATTGGTCCACCTGTAGTTCAAGTGTAACCTGTCTCTCTTGTACAGGTCCCACCTGCCCCAGAAGAGGTCCCAATGATCCTGAAATCTGAAACCCTGCCCCCTACACCAGTTCCTCAGCCACTTGTTCATCCTCCAGGACATCCTATTCTTACCCTCACTGGCACTTAGCACAGGTAGCAATCCTGAGATTACCACCCTTGAGGTCCTGCTTTTCAACTTCCTACCAAGCTCTCTATACTCACTCTCCAGGACCTCCTCACTCTTCCTTGCTATGTCATTGGTACCGATGTGCACCACGACATCTGGCTGGTCACCCTCCCACTTCAGATTGTCATGCAATCGATCAGAGACATCCTTGACCCTGGCACCCAGGAGGCAACAAACCATCCTGGGTTCTCTGTCACGACCACAGAACCTCCTATCTGCACCTCTACCTATCGAGTCCCCTATCACTACCACTCTCCTCTTTCTCCCCCCTCCCTTCTGTACTGCAGAGCCAGACTCAGTGCCAGAGATCCGGGTACTGCAGCTAGTCCCAGGTAAGTCATCCCCCCAACAGTATCCAATGCGGTATACTTGTTGTTGAGGGGAATGGCCACAGGAGAACCCTGCTCTGTGGGCCCTTTCCTCTTCCCTCGCCTGACAGTGACCCAATTTCCTGTCCTCTGCTCCTTTGGCGTAACTACATCCCTGTAGCTACGATCTATAATCTCCTCATTCTCCCGAATGATCTGCAGGTCATCCAGCTCCTGCTCCAGTTCCCTAACGCGGTTTGTTAGGAGCTGCAGCTGGATGCACTTCTTGCAGGTGTCGTCGTCAGGGACACCGGAGGGCTCCCTGACTTCCCACATCCTGCAAGAGGAGCATTCCAACATCCTGCCTGGCATCCTCTCTACTCTAAACAATCTGAACAAAAAACTTACCGGAACCTACCCTGGCCTCTGCCTGTTCTTGCCGAAGCCTGTTGAGCCAAAGCCGAACCACTCTGACTCAGTCCACTCCGACGATGGCTGCTACAACGATGGCCGCTGTATATGGTGGTCTGCTTTTAAACCTTGGCGCGCTACGTCACGCGCCTGTGCAGTGCAGACCCTTCTGCCCGTGCAGAGTTTAAAAAAAAACGACTTTTTCTACCCGATTTCTTCACTCCCTCTTCTCAGCTGCTTGCTTCGACTGAAACAAGAACCGTTGAAAATTTCTCCTTTTAAACCTTAATAGACTTTCTGATATTCCTATACAAGGCAACCCACCCTAACTTATCCAGTAGCATATGCGGTGAATAATTAGCATATAATTGTCTTCCAGCAAGATGGCATGAACGACCAATGGCAACATCTTGCAGACAGTTTAGAAAACTACTGGATACTCGTCTTCTGCTAAATATACTTCTTCTGAACTGTGATTGTTTGCAGCCTGTAACTTCCCTTTTTAACAATGTATTATTGGGACAACTGAATGATCTGTCGCTCCTGTGATTTCCTGAGGGATTCAGCATGGAATGTAACTGTGGCTGTAGCTGGGGGTGGCTGCGTTGATTCCAAATAGCAGAACACAAACCCGTGGTTGGCTCCATTGCTCCACTCTGATTAAAGCGTTGAGCAAGATTAAATTCAACGAGAATGAGAACGGAAAATGAATGGGTGTTCAGTGCCACCTGCCTGTGTTTGACCGGTCTCCTTCTCAGTGTTGCCGGCGGAAGGTGCAGGAGTCTCGGTTCCCAGGCTAGAAGGTTTGATTGCCTTGGCAGCTCATGGCTATGGACTCACTTCTGGCTGCAATTTGATGTTTCATGTCTTCAGTGCTGAAAATGCTTTATATTTGTGTGATTTGATTCAGGCCCTTCGGCATGCAAGTGGATCTATGGTTGTGATCTGCAGCCACTGACAGACACAGCAGTTTTAAAATAGTGTTAGTTGCGTTTGCTTGCATTATGAGCCGATAGTTGGAGAATCATAAAGTAACGAGTTTTGGTATTTTTAAAATTTTGACTGTGCAGGAAGGCAATGAAGGCAATGCAGTTTGCACTGATTTTGTTTATTTACGGTCAGTAAAAAGAACACAGCAGTGTACTTACCGGATGAAGTCCTTTGTGATAACTATTAGGAACTAATACACAGTTTTATAGTACTGTACTGGTATTTGTAGTGTTCTAATCTGTTCTATATTTCATTTCAATATGTAATCTCAGTTAAATGGTAGTTTGATTTTATTCTATCTTTTTAACTATTTTCATGAAACTTCAGCTAATTGGGGCAGCTACTTAATTGGATCAAAATGTACTGACACTGATGTGTCCCAGTTAACCAGAACCCTCTGTGTTTATATTCCATGAAATAGGCCAGAAAATAGTAGGGTTTGATTGGGTAGGTGCAAGTGCATTAAGTGCTAGTTAGTTTCTCTTACCCTTTTCTTAATCTGCTTTTTTTTTTCTGGTTCTGCTTCTTGTCCTGAAAATGCCTGCAAGTAAATGAATCTCAATAAGGTAACATAAGGCATAGGAGCAGAATTCAGTTATTGAGTCTATCAAGTTTGTTTTGTTATTCCATAATGGCTGATTTATTATCCCTCTCAACTCCATTCTCCTACCTCCTCCCCGTAACCTTTGACAACATTACTAATCAAGAAACTATCAAACTCCACTTTAAACCCAGAATATTGGAGTGATAATGCACAGTAATTGTACCAATGCAGCCATACATAATTTTATCAGAAATGATGTATTGGTAATGAATGATCAGTTAATTTTTTGTATATTCAGTGATGCAGAAGAAGAGAAAAAAATCTGAAAGCAGAGCTCTTAAGCACATGTTTAAATTGGAGTACTATTTACTATTTAATCTATTTAATCTTATGTGCATAGGGTGGTGAAGAAAGCTTTTGGTATGCTGGCCTTTATAAACCAGAGCATTGAGTATGGGAGTTGGGATGTAATATTAAAAATGTACAAGGCATTGGTGAGGCCAAATTTGGAGTATTGTGTACAGTTCTTGTCACCGAATTATAGGAAAGATGTCAACAAAATAGAGGGAGTACAGAGAAGATTTACTAGAATGTTACCTGCATTCCAGCACCCAAGTTACAGAGAAAGGTTGAACAAACACCTTCGCTCTGTCTGTCACAAAAAGCTGGATCTCCCAGTGTCTACCCATTTCATTTCTACTTGTATTCCAACATGTCAGTCCATAGCCTTCTCTACTGTATTGATGAGGCCACACCCAGGATGGAGGATCAACACTTTATATTCTGTCTGGATGGCCTCTAAGCCGATTTCTTGAATTTATGGTAATGACCGCCCTCCCTCCCCCCTTCACCATTCCCCATTCCTGTTTTCCCTCCCTCACTTCATCTCCTTACCTGCAATCACCTCCCTCTGGTGCTCCACCCCCTTCCCTCTCATCAATGGTCTGCTGTCCCCTCCTATCAGATTCTCCCTTCTCCAGCTCTTTATCTCTTTCGTGAATCAACTTCCCAGCTCTTTACTTCACCCTCTCCTCATCTCCCAGTTTCACCTATCACCTATCACCTTCCTCTCTTCCCTGCACCTTCTTATTTTGTCATCTCACATTCCTTTCCAGTCCTGCTGAAGGGTCTTGGCCCAAAACATTGACTGTTTACTCTTTTCCATAGATACTACCTGACCTGCTGAGTTCCTCCAGCATTTTGTGTGTATTGCTTTAAAACATCTGTCTGTGTCATTAAGCATACTAGACATCAAACAGCAAAGAAAAGATTCTTCACCTCACATGTCTGTGCTGACCATCAAGTACCCATTTACATTCATTAATCCTATTTTAATCCACCCACATTCCCTTCAGCTCCCTCCAGATCCCTCCATTTACCCACACACTAGGGTGACCCATCAGCGTTCCAGTCTGCATGTGGAGTTCGGAAGGAAATCCATCTCCAGGTAGAAACCCACTTGGTCACAGTGCAAACTCTGCACAGACAGCAGCGGAAGTCAGCATTGAACCTCAATCCCTGAGCTGAGAGGCAGCAAACCTGGCAACAGTGGGCATATTTCTCCCTCACTGAGTGCAGAATCAGGGTATTTTCTTTTTAGTTGAATTACAGTAGCATCTTAATTTCTCGTTCTCATTTACCTTAGTGAGCTAATTATTGTACTTATAATTCCTATTTTAATTTTACTTACAATCAAATGTTGAGATTAGGCATTTACGTGCAGAGAAATGACATATTCTTGAACTTTCTTGCAGACCTCATCGATATCATTCTGAACCACAGCCAAAGTGCAGAAGAGCTCCTGAAACGCAAGAAGGTTCCACGCGAGAATATATTGAAGTACCTAATTAAACATGGTGTCTCTGTTTCTACATCGTCAGACAAACAACAACTTATTACTGTAGTTTTGGAGTATTGGAGTACATCAGAAGTGAATAGAGAGCCATTAATAGCTGAAGCAGATCTGGAACTTCGGGGCCAAACAGTGATGGAAGAACTGGAGAGACAATTGGAGCAATTGCGAATGCAATAGCAAATGCTGAATCCACCACAGGGTGCAACGGCAATGGACTTGAACATAAATGTGAATATTTCACAAGTAATTTACGTGCATCAAAAGATATTTAGCTGCATGTGGAGATTTTAATGTTCTTGCCTCCGAACTATTAGAATTTCCTTATGATTTATTTTCAGTGTTCTTAGACTTGAAAGATATTCTTCCATTAGCTGAAAACCATAATACTCAAAGTACTATCCAGAAAAATAACTAAGACAAAATCTTTGCAATAGTTGTACTTCTCAAGAAAGTATTCTCTTAAGAACCCCACAATATATTTGAACTGGAGGTTGTTTCTTATCAGATTAATTTTTGGGAGTGTAAAAAAGAGTCCTGAAATGGGATGAAAATTGAGTTGTTGTAACTAACAGAATGGTAGATAAGATTAGTGAGGCAAAATGATTATTACCATATTTAATATCTTTACATTCTTACCTCACTTGGTTCAGAAATGATTTGCATTTAGATTTGTGATGTTGATCGATATCTGGAGCTGTGATGTCAAGCACAATATAAATGCAGCTCCTTCATCAAACCTGCTAACTCATCTCTTGAGGTATTGTTTCAAATTTAACATAGGAAAGAATTTTCTACACACTGAGTGTTTAGCATCTGGAATACACTGTAAGGGTTGTAGTTGACAGTTTTAATTCTAGAAATCTAAAAAGAGTTGGTTAAGTATCTAAAAGGAATAAATTTAATGGGTTGTAGAGAAACAACTGGACAGTATTACTAACTGGGATTGAGCTAAATTGCGAGCTGGGAAGCTCAATGGGCTGAATGGCATTATTCTGTCATTCTGTAAAACCTTATTCCTGTACTGAATTCAATTAGAAGAAAACAGCAAATGTAGTAATACAAATGCAGTGAAATACAAAATCAAGCTTCAAAATTTCAAAGTAAATTTATTATTGAAATATGTATACTGCAGACCATTCTGAGATTTGTTCTCCCATAGGCAGCCACAAAAAAAAAGAAACAACATGGAGCCTAATTGAAAAAAACATCAAACACCTAACGTGTGATAAAAAAGAACAAATCATGCAAAAAGCAAGCTTTTAACATACAGAATATTAAATGTCAAATTGCGGAATATATCTTAAATACAAAATACATACAAAGTGCTGGAGTAACTCAGCAGGCCAGGAACTATACATGGAAAGGAATGAACAGTTGCTGCTTTTGCTGGGAACTTTCATCAGGACTAGAAATGTAGGAGGAAGAAGCCAGAAGAAGACGGTGGAGGGACAGGAAGGACTACCAGCTAGAAGTTGCTAGGTGCTGCTAGGTGGGTGAGGGGATGAAGTAAGAAGCCTGGAGGTGATAGGTGGAAAAGACCTTAAGACAGAAGAGAATTGGACCATTCAGACCATCAAGTCTGCTGTGCCATTCTATCACGGCTGATTTATTATCCCTTTCAAGCTGATTCTTCTCCTTTCTCCCCGTAACTTTGGCATCCTGACTAATCAAGAACTTTCCAACCTCCATTTTAAATATACCCAATGACGGCCTCCATAGTCATCTGTAGCAATGGATTTCACAGATTCACAACACTCTGGCTAAAAAAATTCCTCCTAATCTAAATGGACATTCCTGTATTTCGTCATAGTGTCCTCTGGTCTTAGACTCCCGTACTATAGGAAACATCTTCCTGACAGCCACTCTATCTAGGCCTTTCAATATTCAATAGATTTCACTGAGATCACCCCCTTCTTCTACACATCACTGAGTACAGACCTAGAGCTATCAAACACTCCTCATTCATTATGTTATGTACCCTGTAACTGGATTGTCAAACCAGCGGAAATAGAACACTCGTTGGAGTCTGTGATTACTAGAAACTAATAAAGTTTTATTAAGAAAATAAGTAATACAGTACACTAACCGCAAGGATATAAATATAACAGGTTATCAATGATAGCAAATGATAGCAAACATATACACAGAAATAGAGTAATAGGAATTAACCAAGCTCTATCGCAGTCTAGGGGTAAAATGATCAGTCTTGAGGTGAAGCAGAGTTCAGTTCAGTCCAGTGTAGTTCGAAGTAATCGCTGCTGTTGTACCGTTGGAGAGAGAGAGAGAGAGTGTGAGATACAGTTGAGGTTTCAGGCAAAGCTTTCGATGCCTTTTAATCCCATTGTGGTCACCGACTGTGACCCCTCCGTTCCGGATGCGATCATTCTTCCGTGGTGAACCCTGCACCCAGGCAAGGGCGGACACACTACAGGTCCCCACCGGTCGTACTTTTACACCCTGTGAGCCTCTGACCGATTCTCGCGAATCGGTCATCCAAACTCCCACCAACTTGTGGGGCACAATACTCTTTCCAGGGTCTCGTGGCGTGTGTGTTGTGCCTTAGCAAACCCACTATTTTATCCTCCCGCTGATGGGGTATCACCTTTCCATCAAACTTCACATTTCCTATTGTCTCAGCAGGATTGCTAATGAACAGTTCAGGTTCAGAGCAAACTGTCTGTGGCAGACACCAACATACTGAATTATGTGTGTCTCTCTCTCGTTATCTCTCTCTTCTCTCTTATTAGCATTTTGAATGGCTCTCCTTTGTCTCTCGTTATCTCTCTCTCATTAACAGCATCCGTTCTGCAGCTCTGCTTGGCTTCACACATGAGAATTAACCCTTCCATTCCTGGAATCATGAACCTCCTCTGGTTCCTCTCCAGTGCCTGCCCATCCTTTCTATGAGAAGTGGCTCAAAACTGCTCACAGTTTGCCAACTGCAGTCTGATCCATGCCTCATAAAGCCTCAGCTTTACATCCTTGCTTTTATATTCTATTTCTCTTGAAGTGAATGCAAACATCGTGTATGGCTTCCTTACCAGTGACTCAACCTATAAGTTAACCTTTAAGGAATCCTGCACAAGGACTCACAAGTCCCTTTGCACCTCTGATTTTTGAATTTCTATGCCTTCACTCCTATCAAAGTGCATGATTATACCCCCCCTACACTATACTCCATCAGCGGTGTTAAGGGGCCATGTTGAAGAAATGGGGCTGCACTAGTTGACCTTCAGCTCATGAGAGAGAACGAGGAAGTGACAGATAGGAGGTAGTCACCCCTAAGTTGCAAGAGGCTGATACCTGGTGACCGTCAGGAGAAGAGAAAAGAACCCTGTGTGTACTCTTGTGGCCGATCCCCTCAATAATAATTACACCACTTTGGATACTTCTGGTGGGGGAAGGGTGTCATAGCAACCAGGTCTCTGGTATTAAGACTGACCCTGTTGCTCGATTGGGAAGGAGGAAGAAGAGGAATGCAGTAGTGATTGGAATATTGATGTGACTCGGACACCGCTGTAGATTGAACAGCCACGTTTATTCACCAGACTTTCATTTTTACTTTTCCACATCCTGACGTCATACGCCCTCTGACGCTACGAATACTCACACAATACATTACATCCAACTTCCCAAGATTTTTTTTCTTTTTACAGCACTGTGAATTACCAAAACAATGCATCTAGGTATGCCCTTCCTACAGTACAACATCCGTGACATAAACAAAAAAATCTTACCTGGTACTGTATTCTGCATTGTATCTTACAATACTAACAGCAGTGTATTTTCTTTTACTAACATAGACTAATAAACCCTTTATTTCACACCTTGGAACTTATGACATGTGTGACTTTGCCTTAAACTCTGTGAGACTGTATGCATGTCTAGTCTCTGTATCTAGCTGGAAGTTTGACTTGTCTCCCAGCCCGTGTGTGATACAACTGTGACTGTGCTGGTCCTTCATCAGCGTCAGTCTCTCGAGTGACCTCTGTGTCTTTGTGGTCTGTATCACTCTTGGTGTCGTTTGTTTCCATGTCGGTATATGTGGAAATGTCCTGTGCATCTGTACGTGGAAACTCACTCTCGCCTGTCTTCAGCAGATGCTTCCTGTTCCTCCTGTAGACTCTTCCATCCGGCGTGCGAACTATGAAGGATCTTGGTTGCTGATGTCTGTTCACAACCACAGCTGGTTGCCAGGTGTCTCCCCTCTGTATTCTGACATTTTCACCTGTATGCAGATCTGGCAACTGTCTTGTATGTCTGTCATAGTAGCTCTTTTGCTTTACTTGCTTGTACTTTTGCTTGTCATGTACTTGAGCATTACCTTCAGGAGTCAGTAGAGTTGTGGATGTTGGCAGTTTGGACTTCAGATGACATCCCATCAACAGCTGTGCAGGAGAGAACCCCACACCCTCAATCGGTGTATTGCGGTATTCAAGCAGAACAATGTAAGAGTCACTGTTGCTGCTTTGTTCCTTCTTGAGCATTTTCTTGACAGTTTGTACAGTTCTCTCTGCTTGTCCATTAGACTGAGCGTGCCCTGGACTGGAAGTAACATGCTGAAACTCCCAGATTTCTGAGAACTCTCTGAACTCTACACTGGTATATTCTGGACCATTGTCACTAATGGTAATTTCTGGAATACCATGCCTTGCGAATGTCGATTTTGTTGTGGTAATGACACCTTGAATGGACGTGTCACTTAACTTGGTGATCTCCGGATATTTTGAATAGTGGTCCACACAAAGCAGATATTTTGCACCATTGTAATGAAAGAGATCTGTGCCAATCTTCTCCCATGGTCTTCCTGGTAGTGGGTGGGGAAGCAGAGGATCTCTTGGATTGCTGTTTTTGTTTTCATTACAGACAGCACACAGAGACACAATGTCCTCTATCTGAGTTGACATGCCTGGCCAATAGAGAATGTCCCTTGCTCTTTCTTTACATTTCACTATCCCCAGGTGTGACTCATAAATTCTGTTGAGCATTTCCTGTCTCATTTGGTTTGGTACGATCAGTTTTGCCATTTTGAACATTAGTCCTGATGCATAGCTGATTTCCTCTTTAAATGTCCAGTATTTCAGCATTTCCTTTGGAACATCTTTTCTTTCTGTTGGCCATCCATTCATTGTAATGTCTCTTAGCATTTGCATTTCAGGATCATCTGCAGTCACTTTCCTGAACATGTTCAACTTCTCCTCTGAGATGGGTAGCTGAGGTGTAACCCAATTGACCTCCAGCTCTCTTCCTAGCAACTCTTCCTTTTGCTCTTTGAGGTAAGCAAGGCTCAAAGCATCAGTGATGTACAGTGCTTTACCTGGCTTATAGGTGACTGTGAGAGTGTACCTCTGTAGCCTGAGAAGCATCCTTTGCAGCCTCATAGGAGCTTGGTGGAGTGGCTTCTTGAAGATGTTCTCAAGTGGTTTATGATCATTCTCAACCTGGATTTCTTTGCCATATACATATTGGTGGAACTTCTCACACCCATAAACTATGGCAAGTAATTTCTTCTCGATTTGAGCATATCGGCGTTGACAGTCCGTAAGTGCTCATGATCCATACGCCACAGGCCTCCCATCCTGCAGTGTAACAGCTCCTATTCCCTCTGAACTGGCATCCACAGACATCGTCACTGGTTTATTGACATCATAGAACTTGAGTGCTGGTGCATTGTTAACCAACTCATTCAATGTGTCAAAACTTTTCTTTTGTTCGTCTTCACAGTGCCATTCAGTGTTGCCCTCTAGTAGCTTTCGCAGTGGAGCGCTGACCTCTGGTAAGTTGGGAATAAATTTGGCGAGATATTGTATCATGCCCATGAACCTCAATAGTTTTTGCTTGTCTTCAGGTGGTGGTAGCTGTACCACAGCTCTGACCTTTTCATCATCTGGTTTTAGCCCATCAGCACTGAGTACATGACCTATGTATTTAACCTTTGTAGTTCTGAACTTACATTTACTTTTGTTCAGTTTTGGGTTGTACTCACGTGCTCTCTCCAGGAGCTTCCTCAGTCTCTGATCATGTTCCTCAATTGTGTCACCCCGTATCAGCAAATCATCAATGGTGTTGACCACCCCATCCAGGCCTTCAATCATTTGTGCCACGGATCTCTGGATTACCTCTGATGAAGAAGAAATCCCAAAGGGTAGACATAGGAAATGATATCTCCCTATGGGCGTGTTGAAAGTGCACAATTTGGAACTTTCTTCATCCAGCTTGATCTGCCAGAAACCTTGATTTGCATCTAATACTGAAAAGTCTTTTGCATTAGGCATGCGGGAGACAACCTCTTCCACCGTGAGCAGCGGATAGTGCTCTCTTTTGATGGCTAGGTTGAGATCTTGAGGATCCATGCAAATCCTCGTCTTTTTTTCTGTGACCACTGTCACAATACTATTCACCCAGTCGGTCGGTTCCATTTGTCTTGCTATGACTCCCATCTGTTCCAGTCGGTGTAGCTCCTCCACTACTTGATCCCCGAGAGCTATTGGAATCTTTCTCGGGGCATGCACAACTGGTGCAACAGTTGGATCAATCTGGATATGGTGTTTCCCTGGTAAACATTCCAATCCAGAAAACAAATCATCAAAGTCTTTGAGAATGTCATTTTCTTTTTCAACACCATAGATTCGCTTCACCAGGCCTAGTTTTGTACATGTTGCTTTGCCCAGTATTGCTGGAACACGTTGCTGTACTATTTCAAACTCGATGTTGTAATGTTGACCTTTGTACACACAGGTGAGTGCTTTTTTTGCCCAGTGGCGCTGTCTTGTGGCCGAAATATGCAACAAGCTTGCAGGTGGATTTTCTCAGTCTTCCTCTGATGTCCAGTGAGTTGAATGTTTCTGCTGACATTACATTGCACTTTGCCCCAGTGTCAAGCTTAAATGTCACATTCCTCCTGTTTATTAGCAGATCTTGAGTCCAATCATCTTCATCCTCCATTCCTGCATTGCCAATATTCTTGATGCATACCTCCTGTTCCACTCAACTGGGCCAATGAACATGTCACTGTTGCCCTCACTCTGTTCCACAGCATGCATTTTCCTTGTGTGCTCCTTCGATTTGCACATCTTTACAAAGTGATTTCTTTTCTGGCATAACTTGCATATCTGACCAAAGGCTGGACATTTTCTGTATCCATGTTTACAACCACATCTGTTGCAGTTAACCTCCTTCTGATCATCCTGTGGAGCTGGCTTTGTCCTACTCTTGTCAGTTTTCAGTTTTTATTTTGTGCACTTCAATCTCTTCATTGAGCACTTTAACCTGACTTGACATGATCTTGCTGGCAAGGCAAACATCAATCGCCTTTTCTAATGTCAGATCCGCCTCTTTCAATAGCGTACCTCTCACTTGATCATCTCGTATGCTGCATACAATCCTGTCACGTATTAAAGAGTCATACAGTTGTCCGAACTCAGTCTTTTGCCTTGCTGTTCAAATCTGTTACATCAACGTCTATGGTCTCTATTGGTCCTTGAGCCCTCGTGAAAAACCGGTGTCGGATGTACGGTAGGTTTTTTCTCGGTTCGCAGTAATCTTGAAACTTTTTCTTCAACACTTCAATTTTACCTTGCTCATCATCTTGGAAGACAAACGTGTTACAAACCTTTATTGCCTCTTCTCCCGCCACAATCAGAAACGTAGCACATTGCACTTTCTCCGTCTTTTCAGCTACGCTGTTAGCGGTGCAAAACAGCTCAAACTTCTGGATCCATATTTTCCAGTTCTCAAAAAGATTACCTTGTAGGCTTAAACTTGATGGTGGCTGTAACAGTGACATCTTTTACGTGACTTCACTTCCTTTTTTTTTGTGATCTCTTCTGACACCATGTAATATTGATGTGACTCAGACACTGCTGTAGATTGAACAACCACATTTATTCACCAGACTTCCATTTTCACTTTTTCCACGTCCTGATGTCATACGCACTCTGACGCTATGAATACTCACACAATACATTACAGTGCTAGTGGATTCCATAGAGGAGAAGACTTGAGATTCTGTGGATGTGAAAGAGACATAGAGATGATATGTTGCCTCCCAGGTGCCAGGGTCAGGGATGTCTCAGATCAGGCCCACAGCATTCTAAAGGGAGAAGCCAGAACTCATGAAGTCATGGTAAATACTGGTACCAACAACATAGATAGGAAAAGGGAAGAGGTTCTCAAGAGAGAATATAGGGAGCTAGGAAGCTGAAAAGCAGGACCTCCAGGGTAGTAATCCCAGGATTGCTGCCTGTGCCACACACCAATGAGGGGGAAAATAGGATGATTTGGCAGATGAATGCGTGGCTGAGGAATAGGTGCAGGGTCAGGAGGCATGGTTTTGGATCATTTGGATCCCTTCTGAGGAGTTAGAACCTGTACAAAAAGGACCCATTACACCTGAATCTGAGAGGGGACCAACATCCTTGTGGACAGGTTTGTTTGAGCTGTTGGGGAGGATTTAAACTAATTTGGCAGGGGGTTAGGAACCAAAGTGACAGGCAAGGGATGGGGCAGTTGGTAAGCAATTAGATGCAGTGTGTAGTTTTACTGTGAGGAAAAGCAGGTAGATGATAGGGCAACATTAGAGTCAATGGGATGAATTGAAGTATAACATTGGGACAAAATCAAAAAGTGTGATGAATGTGTTTTATTTGAATGCACATAAGTAGATGATTTTGTAGTGCAGTTAGAGATTGGCAGGTATGATGTTGTGAGCATCACTGAGTTGTGAGAGCTTAACGTCCAAAGATACACAATAAACGGACAGAGTGTTACCAGGTTCGGATATGGCCCAAGTGCGGAGTGAGAGACACTGAAGCAGGTCAATAGTCCACAGACTTTAATATGAATAGTGTTAAAGGGAAAATAAACAATAAACACTAGGCCAAACAGGGCCATTAACTAAAACTCTTGAAAGGAACATGAAGTCTATACTGCGGCTGGAAAGAACATCTAAACGTTAAACGAATACCCCTAGTCTTCAGAGTCAGTTGACTAGAAAGTCCAATATTTCAGGGAAGGCCAAAAGCAAAACAGCAGCAAAGCGTTGCTATGCTCTGTCCAAGTCTTGACAAGCACTACGACGACAAATATGGAGTTAAATACTATCACAGTTAAATAATAATTAGCTCACACGTGCAAATTCACAAACGCAGTTGCCATATCTACTGCACTGCTGAATCCGTGGTTGTGACACGGAGGGTATGGAGTGACCTGATTGGCAAGGCAGTGATCACCTTGCAGTCTGAGACGGAGAAGCTAAAGTCAGATGTATCGGTATTGGACTAAATGTGGGAAGATGTGATTCCAATAGATGGAATCAGTTGGGGTGAAGGGTCTGTTCACAACTAGTACTAGTTGGACACTTTTTATTTCCAAATTCTAATTTATTCATTTAATCTAACTTCTATGGCAGCTAGGATGGTATTTGAACTCATACCTTTGGATTATTTGTCTAAATATCTAGATTACTAATTGGGGTATTTAGCCACAGCAACATCAGTATACTTGGTTTGGCAAGGGGTGGATCTGAAGTTGACGGAGGAGTTAAAATCAGAGATGAGTTAATTGAATGGCAGAACTGGCTTGAGTAGCACTAGTTCAGATATTGCATTTGATTTTGACGTGTATTCTTATGCATGAAACAGACATATTTCTTATACTTTACAAATTGTTCTGAGAGATGAAACTCCTATTCCTGATAACAGTGGACTTCTAATCTCTAATATACTAGTGATGCCAAGAGCATTTGATTAGCAGTGTTTGGAATACCAACATCCTATGCTTCAAACAATTTGGCATTGGGTTAAGACCTTTGCCTTACTCATAATCAAAGCAATGCTGTTAAGGGGGCAATTGAAGTTGTAGATTCAGTGGGAGTGAAGGATAGGTGATCTTTTTCCAGGTTAGGCTTGAGTGCAGCTTTCAGGGGAACCTGCAAATGGTTCTCTTTCCATGGACTGCTGCCCTTTTCCTTCTCTGTGTTATGGGCTTGGAGGCTCCTGTCATTGTCCAGGTTAATTCAGGGTAAATGTGTAAGTGATACACATTGCACCCACTGTGTACCAGTGCTGGAGGTAAAGAATGCTAGTTGATCAGACTTGGTCTTTGATGGAGTCAACTTCATGGGTGATGTTGGAGCTGAATAAATCCATGCTGAGTGTTTCAAAATTCAAGATTGTTTAATGTCATTTCAAGTACATAAGTGTAAAGGAGAATGAAATAATTGTTACACCAAATCCAATACAGCTCAGAAATAATGTTTCATATCACAAAACAAAAATAATAGCAACAGTAAGATCAAAATAAGAACACAATAAAAATATACAATAAATATAAATACATTAGGTACAGAGGAGATGTCAGGGGTATGGTTTTTATGCAGAGTGGTGAGTGCGTGGAATAGGCTGCCAGCGATGGTGGTGGAGGCAGATACAATAGGGTCTTTTAAGAGAGTCCTGGATAGGTACATGAAGCTTAGAGGGCTACGGGTAACACTAAGTAATTTCCAAAGTAAGTACATGTTAGACAAAGCATTGTGGGCTGAAGAGCCTGTTTTGTGCTGTAGGTTTTCTATATTTCTATAAGCTTATGTACATAGATTGATTGTATGTACATAAAGTGACACTATGTATGGGACTGTCTGTACATAAAGTGACTGACAGGAAATGATAAAGTAGTGATGATGGGGGGGAGCTTAGTGGGTGGTTTAAGGGACAAAGTACTGCATACTTCTTTGTCTCCATTTTTTGTATTCAATGTATTTATCATTGTTGTAATGTTCATTTTTTTTTTACAAAAAGCTGACTTTATTCTTTTTTCTTAACACATTCCAGAATTAGCGAGTGGTTGTTGGAGTCTCAGAAGGTGAACAAGTAGGCATGGAGTCTGCGAATGGTTCTTCCAGCTTCTGATCTCTCAGAATTCTTCCTTTGGGCAACAGGCAAAAGAGTGAGGCCTACAGCACTTTCGGGACGATGCAATCCTTCACTTTACCTATCGTGTTTTTGAACAGCGCTTTGGGCTCATCCACACACCGATCTGAGTAAACAACTGGAAAATCAGGGTATAGTAATCTTCAGATGAAAGCTTTTTTATGGTCAGCTTGTAATTATGCAACCTAATGTATCTGTTCAGATGACGGAACTACAAACCTGTAACAATGAATTAAGTGCACTTCTGAAGTAATTTGATTTGGAAATCATTTTCAGCTTTATAGCCTGAAAGGATTTGAAATTTGTTTGGATTTATGTAATGGCTGGACATTTTCCTGCATAGATGACACTAGATAATGAAATTAAAAATAACCCTCCTTCTTCTCGATTTGAAATTATTTTCACATATGGAAGTTTTAGCAACTATTGCAATCTTAGGAACCTATCTTCTACTTTAAAAAACAGTACTGTGCAAAAGCCTTAGACATATAATGAAGTTAGGACTGATCAGACACCTCCCTGATGGTATTGCATGATGGATCAGAATCTGTTTGAACTTCTCAGCACTGAGGATTCCATTAATTCTGACCAGATCACCAACTCCATTTGCAGAAATGCAGCCCCACGATGCGGGGAACCTCTGACATGCTTCCCTGTTGGTAGCAGACACTCATCTGTGTATCGCTGTCCAGCTTTTCCATGGACAAACTGCCTCTTGTTTGAGGCAGAAATTTCAAATTTTGTCTTGTCAGTCCAGAGTAGTTGCTGCCGTTGTTCAGCACACCCATCCTGTGTTTTTGTGCGTAGGAGAGTCTCTTGGCTTTGTTTCCACTTCGAAGGAATGGCTTTTTGGCAGCAACTCTACTGTGAACATTTCTGAAATAACTTCTCCAGACTATTGAGGGGTGTGCTCGGGTTCCAGTAGTTTCTGTGTGTTCAGAGCTGTTAGCAGTACTGGACTTCTGAGTTAGAAGGGACATTAGTTTGGTGTATATCCTGTCTCCTGCACTCAGTTTCCGTGTCCGAGCACTGCATTTCTGATCAACCTTGCCTGTTTCTACGTGCTTCTTCAAAAAAGATTGGACAGCACATCTGGAAACCCCTGTCTGCCACAACATTTCTGCTTGGGAGAGACCTTGCTGACGCAGGATGACCAGCTTGTGGTCTTGTTACTAAACTCATTCTTGTCATGGTGTTAGAATTGATGATTTGAAGATTAACCTCCCACATCTGCCACAATCTCACCTTTTAGTTTAGCTGTCCTTTGTCCAGTTTGATTTCTCTACACCTATTTCTGTTTCAGTTAATCAGTTTAATGGTTTCAACTCATTATGTCATTAGTCATTAGCATCCTGTTTGCAGACATCCCACCCTGCAAAAACTTATTTCAGGGAGGTAGCACCATCAATTTGTGGGAGACTTCCGGGAGAGGTGGGATGTCTGCAACAGAGTAGCTCGTTAGCAGCTAGCCAGCTAGTTTAAATAACGTTAGCTATGCTAATGAACGAATGTCACCTGTTAAACTCACCTCAACACGTCTTTTACACCATGGGCAATAGAAAAGTCACTGTTGCAAACAGTGCAGCGAGCAACACTGTCATTATTTTGACCCCTATTAGGCAGGGGTACACTTTAGTGTAGTCTGGGATGACGAACGTTTTATTTTTTTTGGAACACTCTGCTATGGCGCGCTCTCGCTCGCTCTCAAAAAAATTGATTTCCGTGATATTGTATATAATTTGCGGGCATCAGGGAGCCACTATTAATATGCCGGAGACTCCCGGAAATTCTGGGAGAGGTGGGATGTCTGTGTTTGTTATCTTGGTTTAATCATGCACTGGGCTAGATACATACTAAGTAATCAAGTTTTTATTTGAAAGGTGGTCTATTATATGTTACTTTCTTCAAAGAACTACAAATATTTCTTGGTAACATTTAATTTTTTGGAAAATGAATGTTTCGTAATCTAAAATTTGCTCTTTTCTACTGACACACAAATGCAGAAGAGAAAAATAAACATCTAAAACAAAATTTGAATATAAAATCTAAGCTGCCTAAGAGTCTTGCACAGAACTGTAGTTATCTTAAAAAGAAAATTGATCTTTCAAAAAAGATGATTCTGGTATGAAAATTCTTTGTATTATTTTTAATCAACAGATCAATATATTTAGTAAATGACAATTTGCATCATTTAATTTAAATCATCACTGCATATATAAATTACTTTTGTTAAAGCAATATAGAATGGAGCCTCATGCAAGCACCAATAAAATGGAAGCAACTGGAAAATTCAGATGAAAGCTTTTAACAATCAGCCGGCAATGATCCAATCCCGTCTATGTACTGTGCAGATGACAATACTACAGGTCCACGTCAAAGAATTAAGTGCACTTCTGAAGTCAGCAGATTTTGGATAGGTAAGGACAATGTGTTGAGGTGTATCAGCTGTGGCTATGATGAACAGACTCGAGGGGCAAAACAGCCTCTGGTGCTCTTATCTCTTACCTTTATGTTATCATTTGTATCAAATAGAAGCTTGTGTTTAATTGTGACTTTTATTTGAGTTTTTATGTTCTCAGTGACAGTGGCGATGGATCTCTCTCATCAAGTCTCTGTTTCGGAGTCCATGCTCAGGGCTCCTTGTTCCCAGTCCCTCGTCCTGGTCCTGCTTCCCTCTCCTAGTCTGTGTTCCTGTCCCTACTCCAAGTCTAGGTCCTGTCCCACCATTTAGTTTCGTCCGTTCCTGTTCCTAGTATTTCAGTGTCTGTGTTTTGCATTTGGGTCTGTTCCCAACGCCCCCCTTTATGCCAATATTAAATAGTTAAAATAGTTATGTAGTGCAAAAGAGTTATGATATGAAAAAAGTAGTGTGGTAGTGTTCTTGGTTTGAATGTCCATCCAGAAATCAGATGGCAGAGGGGAAGAAGCTGCTCCTGAATCTCTGATTGTGTGTCTTCAGGTTTCTGTACCTCCTACCTGATGTTGTCAATGAGAAGAGGGCATGCCCTGGGTAACGGAGTCCTTAATGTTGATACTGTCTTTTTGAGGAGAAGCTCCTTGAAGATGTCCTGGATTCTTTGGACGCTAGTGAACAGATGAATACCCATGACTACAACTACTCCGGGGCCAAGGACCAAACCACAGTACCAACAGTCACAGGCAGCAGAAAGCAAATAGATAAGATAACAACCACATATAAGATATCTCTGTGTGAAAGCAATATGCAGTGAAACTCTTTTCCATGCCTAAACAGTGCAATTAGAGATTATTCCTGTGCTGGGTTGTCACTTTGAATTAGCTAAATGAAGTTGGTCTAATTTGTTCAGACATGCACTGCAGTGGCATAGTCATTACTAAGTTCCCATTTGTATCATGAGTGACTTCAGTTCCACACCAGAATCCATGCAATTTAGTTCAATTAATGGTGCAAGATTCTCTTCAGTGGTGCAATCATATTTGTGAGCAAGTGAACTTTTAAATGGTTTCTTTGTGATCCGGTTTCTGTGCAAATGTGGAAGGGATATAATCATGATTGTGATACCAGGAAAACTTCTTGTTCCTCCACCAAAAATATTTAGGATCACTTAGTTACCTGGCTATAACATCCATCTTGGAAAATGGCACCTCAGCCTTGTAGCAGTGAGTTCGAAGCTTTAATGTAAATATTGTAGTCCTTTGAACTTGACTTGAAGCTATATCTGTGACGAGAGCCCTTGACAAGAATGGATTGGACCCAAATGCTGGAGTGTTCAAGGCTAAGATCGAGACATGGTTTCAAACCAGATCAAGAACCTGAGCACAAAACAAACACCAAACAAAATCACAAGTAGGCTTACAATTGATCACTGGACCTCAGTTCAGGTGCTCCCTGAATGACCAATCCTTGACGCCCAACACATGATTGCCAATGAGCAAGACTGTGTTGAATCATGCCAGCTATCCATACTCTGGGGAGCTAAAGCATCTAAAGCTCAGAAGCTGGCACGGATGGGCGCGTGTTGTAACACCATCCTTCCAAAACAGAATCAAGAGTGCTAACACTCAGGCAAGGCTGATGATGGATAAAGTGAGGCAATGAATTTTCAAACAGTGCAGTATTTACTATACATTGGAAATTGTTGGATTTATGGAGGAAAATCAAAGCTATTACCTGATATGGAAAGATCAGAAAAAGCCCACAAAAAGTAATGGTCTCGATGGTGGGGGGATGGGTGGTTGTTGATGTCTTTCTTTCAACTACTTCTATGGTTTTCTGTATGATTTCTATGGTTTCCAGATAGAAGGCAAATCTCAGAGTTGAATTGTGCATACCTACATAGATAATAAAATGAACCTTTGAACCTTTCGATGCAGCTCTATCCATGACAGGGAAAGCTTTCCCCACTGTCACGAACCCCGTGACAGGAATAAAGAACCAGCAGAGGTGGAAAACACTTTGGAGTTCAGTATTGTTATAAACTAATAATATTTATTAGTAACTATGCAATACAGTAATATAAATGTAGATAAATCAAACAGGTTAGCAATGTTTATATATAAGTAAGTATATCAGTAAGTGTGGAAATATATGTATGAAAAACCAAGCTTCTTTAAGTCTAGGGGTAAAAAGATACAGTCTTACAATGATGAGTAAAGTTCAGTTCAGTTCAGTTTGTGGTATTGAGTTGAGTAGTAATGGAGAGAGAGAGAGGAAGAGATTTGAGTCTTCAGGTGAGCTGATGCCATCGATCTTCTTGTTGTCCTTCGAAAGCCTTTAAAAGTCACCGACTGTGACTTTTACAAAGGAGACCGATTTTCTGTGGTGGAGCTATCCCCCAGGCAAGGGTGGACACATGGACAACTCCCCACCAGTCAACCCCTTTTCCTTCCTTCTACTGCAAGAGTGATGGATCGATCTGCCTGATCAATCCTCCAAAACCCACTTTTCTGCGGGAACAACAATGCTCATTCAGTGTCCAAACATGTGTCTGAGGTCTATCATCTGACCTCCTATTTATCTCACTGTACTGGGTATCACCTGTCATTCAAATAACTCCTCTTTCCTCTCTCGGTGAAAGAAATGCAAACAGGCAAAAATCCTTGAAGAAAGTGTCAACAACCTGCCGAAAATCATAACATCCAGTGACCATTAAATAACACCGCCTTTGGTGACCATAGCAACTTATGAGCTGCTCGGTACTATCTCCACTTCAGCAGAAATCCAACAGTTAACCAGTTCTTTCTCATTTCTTAAAGTGCCAGTCCAACCGTTAGTCTTCGTCTCTCTCTCTCTCTTTTCAAAATAATTCGGTGTTAAATAATTCTCTCTCTCTCTTTTTGAAACACAGTTCATAGGGATAATTCAGGATCCTGTCACCATTATGCATTTATTCAAAATGGATGATTGCAGACAGTTCAAAAAGTTAAAAGGCTCACAGTAAATGTATTATCGAAGCAAGTGTACTGTATATCACCATATGCTGCCCTGAGATTTACTTTCCTGCAGGCGTTTACAGTAGATACAAAGAAGCACAACCGAATCATGAAAAGCTACACACAAGCAAATACGGACAAGCAATCTACTAAAGAAGACAAACTGTGGAAATGCCATAATAAATAAACAAAGAAACAAACAATATTGAGAACATGAAGTGCAGGGTTCTTGAAAGTGAGTCTGTAGGTTGTGGAATCAGTTCACTATTGAGGTGAGTGAAGGTATCTATGCTGGTTCAGGAGCCTGACAGTTGAAGAGTAACAACTGTTCCTGAACCTGGTGCCTCAATGAGAAACAAATGAAATTAGACTGTAGATGCTAAACCTGGAGCAGCACACAAAGCATTGCAGGAACTCAGAAGGCTGGACAGCATCTATGGAGATAGTTAACATTTCGGGTTAGGACCCTTCAACTGGACTGAAAAGAAAGAGGGAGATAGCCAATATAGAAAGGTGGAGGGAAAGAGTGGAACAAGAGCTGGCTGTGATAGATGGATCCAGGTGAAGAAGTCATAGGCAGAAGAGGGATGGACAGTACAAATACCCAGAACTGCAAGAAAACGTTTGTGAACCTTTTGCAATTTCTGCATTAATTACTCATAAAATGTTGTCTGATCTTTCTCTAAGTCACAATAATAGACAAACACAATCTGCCTAACCTAACAATGCACAAACAGTTGTACTTTTTCTCATCAATACTGAGTACACCATTAAATAATCACAGTTTAGGTTCAAAAATATATGTCAACCTCTGGGGTAATGCGTTTAACAAAAGCCATTTGGAGTCAGGTGTTGAAATCAATTAGATGACAGATTACAATCAACTCTGGGTTGTAGAGATGGCCTGCCCTATAAAAAAGACACACAAAGTCAGGTTACTGACAGAGCCTGCTCTTCTCAGAAAAGATCTGTTTATGTGCACCATACCTTGATCAAACAACTTTCAGATAACCTTAGAAGAAGGATTGTAGAGGGGCCTGAAGCTGGAAAAGGCTACAAAAACACTTCTGAAGACCTGAGTGTTCATTAGCCCACAGTAAGTGAAATTGTCTACAAATGGAGGAAAGTCAGTACTGTTGTTACTCTCCCTAGGAGTGGCAACCTGCAACGATCACACCAAGAGCACTACATGCAATGCTGAAGGAGTGAAAAAGAACTCAAGGGGAAACAGCAAAAAACCAGCAGAAATCTTTAGAGCTTGTTGACTGTGTTCATGTGTACACCATAAGAAGAACACTGAACAAGAATTGTGTTCATGGAAGGACACCACGTATGAAACCATTGCTCTCCAAAAAAAAGATTGCTGTACGTCTCGATTTTGCAAAAGACCACCTAGTTGTTCAGCAACACTTGTGGGACAATGTTTTGTTGACAGATAAGACAAAAGCTGAACTTTTGGTAGAAATATATACTGCTATGATTGGAGGAAAACGGGCACTGCACACCAACACCAAAACCTCAATCCAACTGTGAAGCATGGTGGAAGGAGCATCATGGTTTGGGGTTTCTTGGCTACCTCAAGGTCTGGACAGTTTGCAATCATTCTGGGAACAACAAATTCAAAGAGATTTTACAGGCTAATTTCAGGGTAGTGGTCCATCACCTGAAGTTTAATAGAAGTTGGATGATGAAACAAGACAATGATCAAAAGACAAAGAATAAATCAACAACAGAATGGTTTAAAAAGAAGAAAACTAGTGTTTTTGAATGGCCAAGTAGGAGACCAACTGAGATGCTGTAGTATGAACTGAAGAGGGCTGTTCGTGCACAGTATCCTAGAAACATTGAACCAAAGGAGTTTTGTATGGAGGAATGGTCTAAAATTCCTCCTCAATGTTGTGCAAGTCTGATCAGCAGCTACAGGAAATATTCGGTGGAGGTTGTTGCTGCTAAAGGAGGTTCTACCAGTTTTAAATACAAGGGTTCACATAAATTTTCCAGCTTGGACTGTGAATAATTAAACAATGTGTTCAATAAAGACTTAAGTGTTTGTCTATTATTGTCACTTAGATGAAGAACAGACCACAATTTATGAGTAATTAATGCAGAAAAGCAAAGGGTTCACAAACTTTTTCTTGCAACTGTATGTCGGGATGCTCGGAGTTTCACACCATCATTCCTACAGTTCTGGTCAAAAAGCTTCAGAACTTGTGCTTCTGAGGTTCTCTCTGCAACTGGATCGTCAGCTTCCTAGCTGGAGGACCACAATCTGTGCAAATTGGAAATAACTTCTCCACCTTGCTGACAATCAACACTGGCGCATCTCAGGATGTGTGCTTACCCTCTGCTCTACTCTCTCTACACCTATGACTGTGTGGCTGGGTACAGCTCAAATGCCATCCAAAAATTTGCCAATGATACAACTACTGTTGGCAGAATCTCAGATGGCATCATAAATGATGAATGCCAGCTTTTTGAGTCACCGCTCCTTGAAGATGTTCTGGATACTACCAAGGCTAGTGGACCCTTGGTACAGGAGAGGGCCAGAATCACCATTTTGCCTGTAATTTTAATAGACGCATAGTAGATCAGTGTGAGAATAGAAACATAGAAAATAGGTGCGGGAGTAGGCCATTCGGCCTTTTGAGCCTGCACCGCCATTTATTATGATCATGGCTGATCATCCAACTCAGAACACCGCCCCAGCCTTCCCTCCATACCCCCTGACCCCCGTAGCCACAAGGGCCATATCTAACTCCCTCTTAAATATAGCCAATGAACTGGCCTCAACTGTTTCCTGTGGCAGAGAATTCCACAGATTCACCACTCTCTGTGTGAAGAAGTTTTTCCTAGAAAAGGTGTGTGCTGACAAATTAATTTCTCTCTGAAAATTGCTCCTGTGTTTAGGTGATTGCTGTAAACAGATGGGGATAATTGGCTATACGGGGAGAATACAAAAGTGATTCTTCTAGGTTCAGTGGACATGGGTGGTTGAAGTTTGTTACAGATTCGGCAGACTGAAGAGCTGGTTTCCGTGCAAAACTATCAATGACTCTGATTCCAGAAGCCTCAATTTCTACAATAACCTTTTGCCTGTTTGAAACCTGTCGACAAGGAAGCAGTTATAAATTCTGTAGCCTTACATCTCAAGGCGTTTCCTGTTTCTATCAGCTGATTTCTATCAGTTTCGATTTCCCTTGTTCCTTTTGATTATTTGTTTCACTCGATGTAATTTCCCGAATTCGCTGACTGACGTGTTGATGCATTCGAAGCCAATCAGAGATCACTGTGGCACATCACTGCGTATCTTCCAACAGAGTTGACACTAAATTCTTGGTGACCTGAGAGATTTCATTTAGGAGAGAGAAAAATCATGTCTTCTTTTTCACAAACCCAAAGAAGAGGATGTTCGGAAATCCTAGAATCATTAAGTTGCGATAATTTGCTTGGACTGCAGGACATTGTAGTCAGTGGAGGGTTGACTACAGATGGTAAGTACAACCAAGTCGATTTCTATTTAACAAATAGATTACAATTGTTTATAGCTGTGTAACTCTCTCTCTTGCATCACTGGATTTGTTTTCTCTTCGGACTATTTTTGGCATTTGAAATGAATCTTGTGTGTAACATTGCGCGTTTACACTCGATAAAGTTTTAAATGTATTTAAAGAAATCAATTAGGTATTTTTATCTTGCAACATTTCCACAGTTAAAAGAGCAGATATTTATTAAATATTGATATTCATTAGCATTCTAATAAATGTATATTTTTCTAAATTGCTACATTTCTAAAAAAAAATGCTCCATTGCTCCACTCTGATTAAAGCGTTGAGCAAGATTAGATTCAACAAGAATGAGAACGGAAAACGAATGGGTGTTCAGTGCCACCTTCCTGTGTTTGACCGGTCTCCTTCTCAGTGTTGCCGGCGGAAGGTGCCGGAGTCTTGGTTCCCATGCTAGAAGGTTCGATTTTCTTGGCAGCTCATGTCTGTGGACTTACTTTTGGCTGCAATTTGATGTTTAATGTCTTCAGTGCTGAAGATGTTTTGTTATTTGTGTGATTTGATTGAGCTGCTTCGCCACGCAAGTAATCTGTGGCTGTGACAAGACAAAGATGTAGAAAGGAAACAGAAGCTGTTGTGGATCTCTTTACCTTCTGCCATTATCCTTCTAAGTGACAGTGGTGGATTTATGAGATACTGTCAAAGGAGACCCGGTAAGTTGGGGCAGTACATTTCTCAGATGATACACATTAACTAACATTCAGTGTTCCAGAGATGGAGGAAGTGATCAGTGAAGGTACTAAATAGTTTCATCAGGAAAGTGGCAAGTATTGCATCACATGCCTCAGCTGTGTTTTGTGAATGCTGGAAAGGCTTTGGGAAGGTATTAGGAGAGTCCTTCTCCACAGAAGATCAACCTTCTGACCACCTCTTGTGGCCATATTCATTTGGCCAGCTCAGTTAAGTTTGCAAGATGTTGACCATGAGCTATTTGGTGAAAATAATAGGGAGTTGATTGACTGTTTTGCTGGAAATGATCAGTGGCATTCACATCTCCAGTGTAAGTAGAATTTATGAATGGTGCTGAGGTTTTGTCGCAGGTGAGGAGTTATGAATGAAACTGAACATGGTAGAATCACTATCATATATCTGCATTTCTGGAAGGTCATTGATAAAATCAATTGACCGTTGTGGTTAATTCACTTTTCGATGAATATGTATTAGTTTGTACATTGGTTACTTGTTGGTCTTTGTCTGTAGTTTTTCATTGATTCTTTATATTTATTTGTTCTACTGTGAATTCCTGCAAGGAAATACATCATAGCGTAGTATATAGTGATACATACACACTTTAATAATAAATTTACTTTGAATTTTGAACTCTAAACTCTGTGTATAGAGGCTGTAGTCGAAAGTTACCATTTGAGAAACATGGGTAATTTGGTCTAGAGCTTTCAGTCCTGCACCCCTTCCCTCCCATTCAGCATAACTCATTCCTGAGATAAGGAAGGTACTATATACTAGATGGTTGAATGAATATTTCCATCTTACTTGAATCTGGTTGGAAATTACTTTGCCTCATCGTTTGAGGGAACTATCATAACTCCATCTCTTTAAGGTTCATCTCTTTAATCTTGATTGCATTGAGCGTTAGCATATCTTGTGAAGCCATATTATTTCTTTCACGCACAGGACAGGGACATTTATTGCTCATTCCTAAATTGTTTACATGTTTTGTTCAGATAATTCTGAGGGCAATTAAATATTAACCTCCTTAGTGTGTATCTGGTATCATTAAAAGTTCCGACCATGTGGGAACAATAGGATTCCTTTCCCGAAGGAGACGAATGAAGAAATTTTTTGTGTCTTTCCCTGTACAAATGAAGTATTTCCCTGTACAAATGAAGTATTTCCCTGTACAAATGAAGTATTTCAAGTATATATTTATTAAATAACTGAATTTTAATTTCCCAGTTACCTATGTTGTAGTCAGATTCATCTTTTTAATAATTGATTTTGAATTCTAATTATTAGTCCAGCAGCTTAATTACGGTTATACAGTGTTTACAATTAAAGCCTGGCATGGAACTGTGCAGAACAGTATCTTAAATGCATTATTTCAACATGATGGACAAAGCTAAATTTGGCTGACGTACGCCAAGGCTTGTCTGTGCATGCTTGTAAAGGTGACAGACCTGTTTGTTTGGCTGATACATGCTGATGTAACATAGAAACTAATTTCATATTAGAAACATAGAAAACACATACGAGCTCTGGGCATTCAGATAGTAAGAAGATTCACAGTCTGAAGTCATTCTTTCTCACTGTGGGACGCATGATACCACAATAGATCATTTTAACCACTGCAGTTTACCATGAGTTTTATTTTGTGTGTGTCCTATTCAGAATCATATTTTTAGCTATTTTATGGGAGATACAACCATGTTGTTGGAATATACAGAACATTATATACATGAATCAATAAGGAATATTAATGGTTTAAATGTTTTCCAAATAAACTATAATGAAATTGGACAGAATTAATGTGAATTTTGGAAAGAACAATCCTGAAGTATTCTTTGAGGACATGTTTAGTAGAATAGGTGAGCAGGAGCCAGCAAGTGTGGTGTAAAGCTATAGATAATATGGAATTGGAGGGAAATGTGCTGAAATATATTGATTATTGAACAGAAAGCAAAGAATGGGAATAAACAGAACCACTTCAGATTAGCAGTCTGTGACAAGCGAGATAAGGCAGAGATGTGTGGAGTTCAGCTTTTCACAATCTACGTGAATAATTTGGCTTAAACGTCAGATGCCAAATGTCTAATTTTGCTATTAATACAAAATATAGTGGGATTGTGAGTACTGAAGTGGAGTAAAGTGACTTGAGGGAGATATAGACAACCTGAATGAATTGGACGAGGGTATGCAATATCATGTGGAAAATACATGAGGTCATTTACTTTAGTGCACAAACAGAAATACCGAGTATTGTGTAAATGGCAAGCAAGAGAATGGATGGTATTAATGTTCAAAGGAAGCTGAGTGTCCTTATGCACACGTCACTGAAAGCCAGTGGATGCAATAGGAGAACAGGAAGGTAAATGGTATGTTAGGATTTATTATGAGAGGGAGGACACCTCCTCCCTCATTACCACTCAAGGCCCCGAACAGTCCTTCCAGGTGAGGCGACTCTTTACCTGTGAGTCTGTTGGGGTCATATGCTGTGTCTGCTGCTCCCGGTGTGGCCTCCTGTATATTGGTGAGACCCGACATAGATTGGGAGACCACTTCACCAGGCACCTTCGCTCTCTGTCACAAAATGCTGGATCTCCCAGTGGCTACCCATTTCAATTCTACTTCCCATTCCCATTCCAACATATCAGTTCGTGGCCTCCTCCACCGCAGTGATGAAGCCACACTGTGGTTGGAGGAGCAACTCCTTCTATTCTGTCTGGATAGCCTCCAACTGGATTTCTTGAACTTCTGGTAATTGCCTCACACCTGCCTCACCATTCTCCATTCCTGGTTCTCTCCCTCAATTTATCTGATTACCTGCAATCACCTCCCTCTGGTGCTCCTCTCCTTCCCTCTCTTGCATGGTCTTCTGTCCTCTCCTATCACATTCACATTTCTCCAGCTCTTAATCTATTTCACCAATCAACTTCCCAGCTCTTTACTTCACCCCCGCTCCCCCATAGACTGCTTCACTCCTATTCCTTTGCAGTCCTGATGAAGAGTATCGGCCCAAAACGTTGACTGTTTACTCTTTTCCATAGATACTGTCTTACCTGCTGACTTGCTCCAGCATTTTGTGTGTGTTGCTTTAAAATGTCTATCTGTGTCATCAAGCATAATAGAGGCCATAGAGCAAAGAAAAAATTCTTCACTGCACGTCTGTGCTGACCATCAAGTACCCACTTACACTCATTAATCCTAGTTTAACCCACCCACATTCCCTTCAGCTCCCTCCAGATCCCACCATTTACCCACACACTACAGTGACCCATCAACCTTCCAGTCTGCATGTGGAGTTCGGAAGGAAATCCATCTCTAGGAAGAAACCCACTTGGTCACAGTGCAAACTCTGCCCAGACAGCAGTGGAAGTCAGCATTGAACCTCAACCCCTGAGCTGAGAGGCAGCAAACCTGGCAACAGCGGGCATATTTCTCCCTCACTGAGTGCAGAATCAGGGCATTTTCTTTTTAGTTGAATTACAGTAGCATCTTAATTTCTCATTCTCATTTACCTTCTTAGTGAGCTACTTATTGTACTTACAATTCCTTTTTATTTTACTTAGAATCAAATGTTGAGATTAGGCATTTACGTGCATATAAATGACATATTCTTGAACTTTCTTGCAGACCTCATTCGTATCATTCTGAACCACAGCCAAAGTGCAGAAGAGCTCCTGAGACGCAGGAAGGTTCGACGCGAGGATATATTGAAGTACCTGATTAAACAAGGTTTCATGCTTCCTCCATCGTCAGACAAACAGCAACTTATTACTGAAGCTTTGGTGTATTGGAGTAGATCAGAACTGTATAGAGAGCCATCAACATCTGAAGCAGATCTGCAAATTCTGCACCCAACACAGAGTATTTCACAGGTAATTTATGTGCATCAAAAGATATTTAGCTGCATGTGGAGATTTTAATGTTCTTGCCTCCGAACTATTAGAATTTCCTTATGATTTATTTTCAGTGTTCATAGACTTGAAAGATATTCTTCCATTAGCTGAAAACCATAATACTCAAAATGCTATCCAGACAAGTAACTAAGACAAAATCTTTGCAATAGTTGTACTTCTCAAGAAAGTATTCTCTTAAGAACCCCACAATATATTTGAAATGGAGGTTGTTTCTTATCAGATTAATTTTTGGGAGTGTAAAAAAGAGTCGTGGAATGGGATGAAAATCGAATTGCCGTAACTAACAATGGTGAATAAGATTTTTTGAGGCAAAATGATTATTACCATATTTAATGTCTTTACATTCTTACCTCACTTGGCTCAGAAATGATTTGCCCTTAGATTTGTAATGTTAACAGATATCTGGAGGTGTGATGTAAAGCACAACATAACTGCTGCTAACTCATCACTGGGGTATTGCTTCCAAATAAATGTAAAAGGAAAGAATTTTACACACACTGTTTAGCATCTGGAATACAGTGTTAGGGGTAATAGTTGATAGAGGTTTAATTCTAGAGATCTATAAAGAGCCGGTATCTAAAAGGAACGAATTTAATGGGCCATAGAGAAAAGACTGGATAGTATTACTGACTGGGGACTAGGTGAGTTACTCTTACGTGGTGCTGGATGGGCTGAAAGGCATTATTCTGTCATTCTGTAAATTCCAATGTTGAATTCAGCTGGTTGAAAACACCAAATGTAGTAATACAAATGCGGTGAAATACAAAATCAAGCTTCAAAGTTTCAATATACATTTATTATCAAAGTATAGTGGCATGCAAAAGTTTGGGCACCCCTGGTCAAAATTTCTGTTACTCTGAATGGTTAAGTGAATAGAAGATCAACTGATCTTCAAAAGTCATAAAGTTAAAAATGAAACATTCTTTTCAACATTTTAAGCAAGATTAGTGTATTATTTTTGTTTTGTACAATTTCAGAGTGGAAAAAAAGAAAGGAGCACCATGCAAATGTTTGGGCACCCCAAGAGATTTGAGCTCTCAGATAACTTTTACCAAGGTCTCAAACCTTAATTAGCTTGTTAGGGCTATGGCTTGTTCACAGTCATCGTTAGGAAAGGCCAGGTGATGCAAACTCCAAAGCTTTAGAAATACCCTGACTCCTCAAACCTTCACCCAACAATCAGCAGCCATGGGCTCCTCTAAGCAGCTGCCTAGCACTCTGAAAATTAAAATAAGTGATGCCCACAAAGCAGGAGAAGGCTATAAAAAGATAGCAAAGCATTTTCATGTAGCCATTTCCTCAGTTCGTTATGTAATTAAGAAATGGCAGTTAACAGGAACGCTGGAGGTCAAGTTGAGGTCTGGAAGACCAAGAAAACTTTCCGAGAGAACTGCTTGTAGGATAGCAAGAAAGGCAAATCAAACCCTCATCTGACTGTAAAAGACCTTCAGGAAAATTTAATAGACTCAGGAGTGGTGGAGCACTGTTCTACTGTGCAGCAACACCTGCACAAATATGACCATCATGGAAGAGTCATCAGAAGAAAACCTTTCCTGCGTCCTCAGGACAAAATTCAGTGTCAGTTGTTTGCAAAGGTACATCTAAACAAGTCTGATGTCACAGTGGTGGGGCATTGGGAGCAAGGGTGGACCTAAATGCAAGACACATCTTGAGAGGTTAATCAAATTTAGTTTATTGTTCGATACCAAGAGAGCAAGGCAGAAGTAGGAATAGCGAACTAGACAAGGACTCAGGGCTATGACTAGGCTGGGACAAGGGTCTGGGCTAGGACTCGGAATCGGATCCCAGAAGTAGAGGCAACATGAAGAGGCTACGGTATGGACTCTGAGCCAGGGACTGGGCAAGGACCCAGTACCTGAGTTTGCCTCGGGCTCAGACCCCAGAACCAGGCATGGACATGACATGGGCTAGGGAGAGGAGGAACATGGAAAAACAG